>NC_092719.1:49643005-52177172 GCF_047496885.1 Scyliorhinus torazame | reverse complement strand
CATGGGTCCACTGCCCCCATCTGCTCCATGAATAGGCTCAGTTCCTTCGCTATATTGGAGGTCTTTCCCGTTTTGGGGTTCGACCTGTCAGTCTGTGGGTCCTGTACAATTAAAGTGTCCCCTCCCATGATCAGTCAGTGTGTATCTATGTCAGGGATTTCCGCCATGGTCTTCTTTATAAACTCTGTGTCGGGAGCACACAGGTTAACAAGGAGTTACACACCGCTGCCCATGACATACTGTCCCCCTGGGTCTTTAACCATCTTTATTGCCATGAACAATCAGCAGAATTGCTACCCCACTAACCCTAGTCCCATAGCAGGAATGGTAGGTCTGTTCCACCCAGCCCTTCCTTACCCACAGTCGGTCCTTCTCCCTCAGGTGTGTCTCTTGGAGGAAGACTATGTCGGCTTTGTACTTTTCAGGTGGGCGAAGACTCTGGATCTTTTCACTGGGCCGTTAAATCCCCTGACGTTCCAGGTGACAATTCTGATGGGAGTTTTTGTCCCGCTGCTTCTGCGGGATCAACCATACTTACCTGTTGGACGTGCCCCTGCCCTCCGGGGTTTCCCTTTGTTAGGGGGCTGTCCAAGATGGCCACGGTTACTGTTCTCCCCATGCGGTCGGGCTCCTGCTCACCAGGGTTTCCCTTTGTCCAGGGCCCCTCCAAAGTGATTGCTTTCAGCACCATTTTGTTCCAAGTTGCCACGTGTGGTATGTTGTAGCCAGGCTAATGTCCTCCATCTTTCTTTACCTATCTCTCCCTTTATATCTCCTCTCCCACCCAGTCTTCTTTTCTCCTATCCCGTAGCTAACCCCCCCTTTCCCCCGTTCTTCCCCTAGTTAACCCTCTGTGCCCATTGACTACCCCCCCCTCCCACCAGGTGCTTTCCACCTTGCGGCGGACGCATCGCGGCCTCTCTTTCCTGCATGAATCCTGGTGCTACCTACCTCGTTAGTGTGGTGGCCCCCCTCCTGGGGCTTGTTGCACATCCTCCCATTGCCCAATCTCTGCCATTCCCCTCACCTTCCCTTGTGCTTTGCTGTACTCACTCATCCTTCCCTTTTGTACCTCTCTCGTCTCCAAAACGAGGCAGTGTTTTAACATTGTAGGAGAAGTCTCATTCTGCGGGCTCTTTATCGTTGCCCCTGCTGCTGCTTCTCCAGTCTGTTCTCTGTGACAAACTTGTCCGCGTCCGCAGGGACCCTGCCTTGATCCATGACCCAGAGCTTGGCAGGGTACAAATCTCACGCCGTTTCTCTACAGCGTGGCCTTCGCTTTGTTAAATTCAGCCCGGTGCTTGGCCAAGCCAGCCCCAATGTCCTGATAGATCCAGATCTTGTGACCTTCCCAGCTACAGTTTTTGGACTGCCTGGCCCAACGCAGGATTCTTTCCCGGTCCTGGTACTGGTGCATCTTTGCAATTATCGCCCTCAGTTGTCCCTCGGCTTTGGGCTTTGGACAGAGCGACTGGTGCACTCTGTCGATTTCTGGTGGGTTGGGGAAGCTGTCCCTTCCCACCAGGTTACCCAGCATTTGGGCCACATAGTCTGTGGGGTTCCTACCTTCGATCCCCTCTGGAAGGTCTACGATTCGCATGTTCTGCCGTCTCGACCTTCCCTCTCAGGTTGCCTTGCGTCGCGACCAGCCATGCCACCTCCTTTTTCAGGTCAACGATCCGGTCGCCCTGGTATGTCGCAGCCCTCTCCAGATCTTTAATTGTTGCCTCCTAGGCCTCCAGTCACTTTTCAGCATTGTCCAGGGCCATTTGCATGGTCATTAGAGCTTCAGCCACCGCATCGGGGAAAGACTGGGGAGTGGGGAGAGAAGAAGGTATCATAAGGGAGAGATAGGTAAAGAAAGATGGAGGGCATTAGCCTGGCTACAACAGGCCACACGTGGTGACTTGATACAAATGGCGCTGCAAGCAACCACTTTGCAGGGTCTCTAGAGAAAGGGAAACCCTGGAGTGCAGGGGCTCACCATTCACCGCAGCTTGTGCTCCCTCAACTCTCGAGAGAACCACCCTCCACCCATTCCCTGGTGTCGGGGGGGAGGGGGCTTCTCGTGCGGCGGGTCGGTTCTGCCTTGTGCGCTGGCTGATTCGGTCGTTTGCTATTTGTTCAGGCTTTTTCCACTCCGGGTCTCCACTCGTCCTCTGGACTGGCTTTTGTTTGGCATCCTTTCCTCCTTCTTCATTTTGTTAGTGGTGTGAGGATGATTTGTATTGTTTGTGGGCGTTCTCCGGGCAAAAACTACCTATTTTTCAGGTTTGCTGGAGGAGCACCTGATGTGCGACTTCTCAGCAAACCTGTCACTGGAAGTCCTGTTATTCTCTTTAAAAAAAATAAATTTAGAGTACCCAATTAATTTTTTCCAATTACGGGGCAATTTAGCATGGCCAATCCACCTACCCTGCACATCTTTAGGTTGTGGGGGCAAAACCCACGCAAACACAGGGAGAATGTGCAAACTCCACACAGACAGTGACCCAGAGCTGGGATCAAACCTGGAACCTCGGCGCCGTGAGGCAACAGGACTAACGCACTGCGCCACCGTGCTGCCCCTCTTAATCGCTTCTAACTAACCTACAGTGAGAGCAGAACCACCTCACCCCTGGACACAGCTTAATTCAGCTCAGAACTGAACTGAACTGTAAATGCTTTCTCAAAAAGCCTGGTGCCATAGCTCCACTCAGCATTGAAATCATCTCACTAAGCTGAAAACTAAAAGAAAAAAAACCCTAATTAACTCCCCAGGGGTGGGGAAGGAGTAGGACCTCCTCGTAACCTGTTCCTAGGCGTGACAAAATTCACTGTGAATATGTCCAGGCAGCGGACAATCCAGCCTGAGTCTGCCCCTCTTCCGCAGCTTCATTCTCAGCCGGTGTCTCTGGAGAGGGCGCATGCAGTGCCTACGGGCACTACTGAGGCCTTCCATGCCCGGCAAGGCCTTTGATGCTTTAAATCATCTTTCGATTTGATATTTTAAAGTTTCAGTTACTCGTTGCTTTTGTTTCGGACAGTGCCCCCTTAAGGAGCGGCCACTTCCAATTTGTTCCTCAGTTTTGTTTGTTTAGTTTAATTGGTTGAACATTAAAATAGTTCAAAACAAAATTGCATTAGCCCAAGGTTTTTACGATGGTCAATTGCTCTCTGGCTCCTAAAAGCTTTGTTGCCTTTCAAACCAAGACTCTTTTAAAACATGACTTCAGCAGTCAAACACACTCTTACCCAGGCTTTTAACCCTTACTTTACCAAATACAATATATCGGAAATTCCTCCATTCTTCACACTGTGTTAGGCATGATTCTATGCGCATAAAAAAATTACAGCCCATTAGGTCCAACCAGAATATTTCAATTTAAAATAAAGTCAAAATGTTACTGTGCTGGAGATCTGAAATAAAAACAGAATGTTTTGGAAAACCTCAGCAGGTCTGACAGCAACTGTGTGGAGAGGAGTTAAAAATAAATAAATTAGAGTACCCAATTCATTTTGTTCTCCAATTAAGGGACAATTTAGCGTGGCCACTCCACCTACTCTGCACATCTTTGGATTTTGGGGGTGAGACCCACGCAAACACGGAGAGAATGTACAAACTCCACACGGACAGTGACCTGGAGGCGGGAGAGGGAAACAGAGTTAACGTTTCAAAGCCAATGTGACTCCTTTGGAACTCTGAAGAGTTATATTGGATTTGAAGCATTAGCTCTGCTGTTTTTTTCAGCACTGCCTGTTTATATTTCAATTTAAGTTTCTCTAAAGATCATCACAAGCCATTATAACAACAGTAAATCTTGACCTAGTCCGTGAAGCCCAAATTCCATAAATGAATAAAAAACAGACTCCAGCAAAAATAGAAAATCTAGGTTAGTGTTTCTGAGCAGTGGCTTTCAAACTAGCATTAGACTTGATCAGGCAATAAGTTTGCCCTTCCCCGCTACAAGAACCATATGGAAGAGGAATAAAAAGAGGAACGAATAGTCAAAAATAGTGTTAACTTGAGTCACTAGATAGCATTTTAACGGTATACTGAAATGTGTATTTTACTTTACATGTGTTTTGTGTATACTTTAATATTTCAACTACCGAAATCAAGTAATTGTCTGAGTAAAATGTAGTATAATCTTCACTCAAATACAGTAAAATATCACTTGGAACTTGCACCAATCCCTTATTTTCATAGCCAGCAAATCAATAATGTGTGATGTCGTGCTGAAGTTGTACAAGATATTAGTAAGGCCACACTTGGAATACTGTGTACAGTTCTGTTCACCCTACTATAGAAAGGATATTATTAAACTAGAAATAGTGCAGAAAATATTTACTCGGATGCTATTGGGACTTGATGGTTTGAGTTATGAGAGGCTGGATAGACTGGGACTTTTTTCCCTGAAGCGTAGAAGGCTTAGGGGTGAACTTATGGAGGTCTATAAAATAATGAGGGGCATAGATAAGGTAGATAGTCAACATCTTTTCCCAAAGTTAGGGGAGTCTAAAACTAGAGGGCATAGGTTTAAGGTGAGGGCGGGGGGGAGAGATACAAAAGGAGCAATTTTTTCGCACAGAGGGTGGTGAGAAACTGGAACGAGTTGCCAGAGGCAGTAGTAGAGGCAGGTACAATTTTGTCTTTTAAAAAGCATTTCGACAGTTATATGGGAAAAATGGTTTGGAGGGATATGGGCCAAATGCGGGCAATTGGGACTAGCTTAGTGGTAAAAACTGGGCAGCATGGACAAGGTAGGCCGTAGGGCCTATTTTCATGCTGTAAACCTCTGGAACTTCTCTATATGTATAAAATATACATATACAACCATGGGTTTATACCTGATACATATAGGAAAAAAATAAAATTAAGTAATCTGTTTTAGTTAAGCAGACTCTCACTCTCATTGTATTTTTCCATGAAAGGTGTTTTTGGTCTTTTGTCCGATATGATTCGAGCAGCATCTACACTGTAATGGCCATTAGTCAGAATCTGACTGCAGTACAGAATCCCACTTTGGTTATTTTAATTTATTTTTCTTATCTATGCTTTGCACTTGCCCTCCCTACCCAACAATGTTCTGTAGCTTGCATATAATTATGGTATACAGCATTTGCTTTCAGATATATACTCACTTCTCAGAATCTGAAATTGTAAATCCAGAATTTCTTGAAGGTGGCAGGGCAAGTTGAGAACGTGGTTAACAAGACATATGCATCTTGGGCTTTATAGGCATAGAATACAAAAGCAACAATGTCACATTGAATGTTTATAAATACTGGTTCGGCCTCAACTCAAGTATTGTTTCCAATGCTGGGCGCCACACTTTAGGAAGGATGTGAAGACTTGGAATGGTTGCATAGATAAGTAACTTAATTTACATGAATAAATGGGAGAAGGTGGGTTGTCCTCCTGAGAAAAGAAAAGGTTGAGAAGAGATGAGATGGAGGTGTTCAAAATCATGAGGGGTCAGGACGCAGTACATAGAACATAGAACATACTGTGCAGAAGGAGGCCATTCGGCCCATCGAGTCTGCACCGACCCACTTAAGCCCTCACTTCCACCCTATCCCCGTAACCCAATGAATGAAAATTAAATTAAATGAAATAGATGGAGAGGAACTGTTTCTATTGCCGCAAAAGGTAAGAGTCACATGACACTGACTTAAGGTGAATGGCAAAAGAAGCAAAGCCACACGAGGAAAAACAATTTTATGCAGCGAGTGGTTAAGATGAGGAATGCACTGTAGAGCGTTTCATGGAGTAGAGCAATCACGGCTTTCAAAAGGGAACTGAACAATTATTGAAAGAGAAAAAAAGTAACACCATGATTCAAAAGCATCTGATCAGTGGCATGCAGCCCCTATATCTGCCAGCAGGGTGTACTGTAATATTGATAAATCACAAGAGGCACTATGATTAAAGGAAAATTATTTCCTTTTGAATTCTGTTGAGCTTCTATTATATGAGGGCGTACATGCAGACCTGTTTTTTCTCCATCAATCAGTTCTTTTTGTTTTCTGTTCTGCTAACTTGGTGCAATGACAGAATTATTACATTTGCTTCAGGAGGTTGTGACTTGCAGAATGATAATAATAATCTTTATTAGTGTCACAAGTAGGCTTACATTTACACGGCAATGAAGTTACTGTGAAAATCCCCTAGTCGCCACACTGAGGGAGAATTCAGAATGTCCAAATCATCTAACAGCACATCTTTCGGGACTTGTGGGAGGAAACCGGAGCACCTGGAGGAAACCCACGTGGACACAGGAAGAACATGCAGACTCTGCACAGACAGTGACCCAAGCCGGGAATCGAACCTGGGTCCGTGGCACTGTGAAGCAATGGTGCTAACCACTGTGCTACCGAATGGCTGATGGGCTATTGCAGTTGTATTTCAACAGCCAACTAACTCATTCAATCTTTCCAACAACAGACTAGCAGTCTAGTTCTTAAGAAATGCATAGGGGGACTTCCGGGTCCGGCGAGGACCAGCTAAGTCGCACGTTTCGGCACCTCCCATTTTAACGGACTTTTGGGCTCCTATCGGGAGCCCCAACGGCAATTTCCGAAGGCTAAACCCACTGTGAGGCAACATAGAAGGGTGTCCCCCCGGATGTGAATGGACAGAAGAGATAATAGTGGCCAGATGGCGGAGGATCCTCTGGAGCAGCGGCAAAGAAGGGAAGTGAGAAGCAAGATGGCTGCGGAGGGAGGCCAGTTGGTATGGGGCCTGGAACAGCAGGAGTTCCTCCGGCGATGTGTGGAGGAGCTCAAGAAGGAGGTGCTGGCGCCGATGCTGCAGGCGATTGAGGGGTTAAAGGAGGCGCAGAAGACCCAAGAGATGGAGCTCCGTGGAGTGAAGGCAAAAGCTGCCGAAAATGAGGACGAGATACAGGGCTTGGTGGTGAAGACGGAGACCCATGAGGCACTGCATAAGAGGTGTATGGAGAGACTGGAAGCCCTGGAAAATAGCTCGAGGAGGAAGAACTTAAGAATCTTGGGTCTTCCCGAAGGGGCAGAGGGAGCGGACGTTGGGGCGTATGTGAGCACGATGCTCCATACCTTAATGGGAGCTGAGGCCCCGACGGGCCCCCTGGAAGTGGAGGGAGCGTATCGAGTCCTCGTGAGAAGACCAAAGGCAGGAGAAATACCTCGAGCAATAGTGGTGAGGTTCCACCGTTACAAGGACAGGGAGATGGTCCTGAGATGGGCGAAAAAGACACGGAGCAGCAGGTGGGAGAACGCGGTGATCCGCGTGTATCAGGATTGGAGTGCGGAGGTGGCGAGAAGGAGGGCGAGTTTCAATCGGGCCAAGGCGGTGCTCCACAAGAGGAAAGTGAAGTTCGGAATGTTGCAGCCGGCAAGACTGTGGGTTACACACCAGGGTAAACACCACTACTTCGAGATGGCAGAAGAGACATGGACATTTATTGACGAGGAGAAGTTGGACTAGATTGGAGAAAGAGTGTTTGAAATGAAGTAGTGAGGTGGTGGCAAGGGACTGTGAATCAGATGGGGGAAAAATTTCTTTCCCCTCGAAGGGGGGACACACGAAGAAATGTGGGCGCCGGTGGGGAAGGGGAGGGGGAAGGAGAGAGGGAGCTGCGCCATCAGGGGCGGGGCCGAGAGGGAAGCGCGGGCTTTGTTCCCGCGCTATGGAAATTGTGGCGGGAAAAGGGGGCGCAGGAAGGAGGGGGCCTCACATGATGGGAGGCTAAGGATAAACGGGGGAAGCCGAGGTCAGCCAGAGTTTGCTGACTTCCGGAAGCAATATGGGGGGAGCAACTAAGCTAGAGAGGGATCTAGCGGGGGGAGGGGGGGGGGGGGGGTTAACTGGGTTGCTGCTGCTAAGGGGAAGGGGGAGCTGTTACGGGATGGGATGGTCGGGACGGGAGGGCGCCGTCGGGGGAATAAGCGGGTGCGTGGGAACCGGGTGAGGAGCTGGTCTAAAAAAGGGGATGGCTAGTCGACGAGGGGGGGGGTAAAGAGCCCCCCAACCCGGTTGATCACGTGGAACGTGAGAAGGTTGAATGGGCCGATTAAGAGGGCAAGGGTACTTGCGCACCTAAAGAAGCTAAAGGCAGACGTGGTCATGCTTCAGGAGACGCACCTGAAACTGGCGGATCAGGTCAGATTAAGAAAAGGATGGGTGGGACAGGTATTCCACTCGGGCTTGGATGCTAAAAATAGAGGGGTGGCAATACTGGTGGGGAAACGGGTATTGTTTGAGGCGAAGACCATAGTGGCGGACAGTGGGGGTAGATACGTGATGGTGAGTGGCAGATTGCAAGGCGAGGCGGTGGTGCTGGTGAATGTATATGCCCCGAACTGGGATGACGCGAACTTTATGAAGCGTATGTTGGGGCGCATCCCGGACCTGGAGATGGGAAAGTTGGTAATGGGGGGGGGACTTCAACACGGTCCTGGACCCAGGGCTGGACCGGTCCAGATCTAGGACCGGGAGGAGGCCGGCAGCGGCCAAGGTGCTTAAGGGCTTTATGGAGCAGATGGGAGGAGTGGATCCCTGGAGATTTACTAGGCCAAGGAGTAAAGAGTTTTCCTTCTTCTCCCATGTCCACAAAGTGTACTCCCGGATAGACTTCTTTGTCCTGGGAAGGGCACTGATCCCGAAGGTGGCAGGAACGGAGTATTCGGCTATAGCCATTTCAGATCATGCCCCACATTGGGTAGATCTGGAAGTAGGAGAGGAAAAGGAACAGCGCCCACTCTGGAGATTAGATATGGGACTGTTGGCGGACGAGGGGGTATGTGTAAGGGTGAGGGGATGTATTGAAAGGTACCTAGAGATTAATGAAGATGGAGAGGTCCAGGTGGGAGTGGTCTGGGAGGCGCTGAAGGCGGTGGTTAGAGGGGAGCTGATCTCCATAAGGGCCCATAAGGGGAAACAAGAGGGTAAAGAAAGGGAGAGATTGTTGAGGGAGATTTTGAGGGTGGATAGGCAATATGCGGAGGCTCCAGATGAAGGGCTATACAGGGAAAGACGGAGATTGCACACAGACTTCGACTTGTTGACCACGGGTAAGGCGGAGGCACAATGGAGGAAGGCACAGGGAGTGCAGTATGAATATGGAGAGAAGGCGAGCCGGCTGCTGGCCCAACAACTTAGGTAGAGGGGGGCGGCGAGAGAGATCGGAGGGGTTAGAGACGATGAGGGAAAGATGGAACGGGGAGCGGAGAGGGTGAACGGGGTGTTTAAGGTATTTTACGAGAGGCTATATAAGGCTCAACCCCCGGAAGGGAAAGAGGGAATGATGCGTTTCCTAGACCAGCTGGAGTTCCCGAAGATTGAGGAACAGGAGATGACAGGACTGGGAGCGCAGATTGAGGTGGAGGAGGTGGTAAAAGGAATTGGGAACATGCAGGCAGGGAAGGCCCCGGGACCGGATGGGTTCCCGGCGGAGTTCTATAGGAAATACGTGGACCTGCTGGCCCCACTTCTGACGAGAACCTTTAATGAGGCTAGGGAAAGGGGGACACTAACCCTGACGATGTCGGAGGCGACGATATCGCTGATCCTGAAAAGAGACAAAGACCCGCTGCAGTGCGGGTCATACAGGCCTATTTCCCTCTTGAACGTAGATGCCAAGCTTTTGGCCAAGGTGATGGCGACGAGGATAGAGGACTGTGTCCCTGGGGTGGTGCATGATAATCAAACGGGGTTTGTTAAAGGGAGGCAATTGAATGCTAATATACGGAGGCTGCTGGGGGTGATGATGATGCCCCCACCGGAGGGTGGAGGCGGAGATAGTGGTGGCGATGGATGCAGAGAAAGCATTTGATAGAGTGGAGTGGGACTACCTGTGGGAAGTACTGAGGAGATTTGGATTTGGAGAGGGGTTCATTAGATGGGTTCAGCTCCTGTACAGGGCCCCGGTGGCAAGTGTGATTACAAATAGGCAACGATCTGACCACTTCCGACTATATAGGGGTACAAGGCAGGGATGTCCCCTGTCCCCGTTACAGTTTGCGTTGGCAATTGAGCCACTGGCCATAGCGCTGAGGGGCTCTAGGAAGTGGAGGGGGGTACTTAGAGGAGGAGAAGAGCATCGGGTGTCATTATACGCGGATGATTTGTTGTTGTATGTCGCGGACCCAGTGAGGGGATGCCTGAGATAATGCAGACACTCAGGGAGTTTGGAGAATTTTCAGGATATAAATTGAATATGGGGAAGAGTGAACTGTTTGTGATGCACCCCGGGGAACAGGGCAGGGGAATAGACGATTTACCGTTGAGGAGGGTAACAAGGGATTTCCGGTATTTAGGGATCCAGGTGGCCAGGAACTGGGGAACCTTGCATAAGCTTAACTTGGCACGACTGGTAGAGCAGATGGAAGAGGACTTTAGGAGGTGGGACATGGCGCCCCTGTCATTGGCGGGCAGGGTGCAGGCGGTTAAAATGGTGGTCCTTCCTAGGTTTCTTTTTGTGTTCCAGTGCCTCCCTGTACTGATTACAAAGGCCTTTTTTAAGAAGGTGGACAAGAGTATTATGAGCTTTGTGTGGGCTGGAAAGACCCCAAGAGTAAAGAGGGGGTTCCTGCAGCGCAGTAGGGACAGAGGGGGACTGGCACTGCCAAGTCTAAGTGATTATTATTGGGCCGCCAACGTGTCAATGATATGTAAGTGGATGAGGGAAGGGGAAGGAGCGGCGTGGAAAAGACTGGAGATGGCGTCCTGTAGGGGCACTAGGCTAAAAGCACTGGCGACGGCGCCGTTGCCGTTCTCCCCGAAAAAATACACCACAAACCCAGTGGTGGTGGCAACTCTGAAAATTTGGGGGCAGTGGAGACGACATAAGGGAGTGACGGGTGCCTCAGTGTGGTCCCCGATAAGGAACAACCATAGGTTCGTCCCGGGAAGGATAGATGGGGGATTTAAATCTTGGCAGCGAGCAGGAATTGCGAAATTGAAGGACTTGTTCTTAGACGGGACGTTCGCGAGTCTGGGAGCACTGACAGAAAAATATGGGTTGCCACCTGGGAATGCATTTCGCTATATGCAAGTGAGGGCATTTGTGAGGCAACAGGTGAGGGAATTTCCGCAGCTCCCGGCGCAGGAGATCCAGGACAGAGTGATTTTGGGGGCATGGGTGGGTGATGGTAGGGTGTCAGATATATATAGGGAAATGAGAGACGAGGGGGAGACGATGGTAGAGGAGCTGAAGGGAAAATGGGAGGAGGAGCTGGGGGAAGAGATTGAGGAGGAGCTGTGGGCAGATGCCCTAAGTAAGGTAAACGCTTCGTCCTCGTGTGCCAGGCTCAGCCTGATCAATTCAAGGTTCTACACAGCGCGCATATGACTGGAGCAAGGTTGAGTAGATTTTTTGGAGTGGAGGATAGGTGCGGGAGATGCGCGGGAAGCCCGGCGAACCACACCCACATGTTTTGGTCATGTCCGGTATTGCATGGGTTCTGGGTGGGTGTGGCAAAAGTGATTTCAAAGGTGGTGGGGGTCCGGGTCGAACCAGTCTGGGGTTGGCTATATTTGGGGTTGCAGATGAGCCGGGAGGGCAGGAGGCGAGAGAGGCCGATGTTTTGGCCTTTGCGTCCCTAGTAGCCCGGCGAAGGATTCTACTTATGTGGAAAGAAGCTAAACCCCCGGGCGTGGAGGCCTGGATAAACGACATGGCAGGGTTCATAAAATTGGAGCGGATAAAGTACGCACTAAGAGGTTCGGCTCAAGGGTTCACCAGGCGGTGGCAACCGTTCCTCGACTATCTCGCAGAGCGATAAGGGAAAATAGGAAAGGTAGCAGCAGCAACCCGGGGGGGGGGGGGGACTCATTTGGGTCCTCAGGGGGGTTTTATTTGTGTGTTTATATATTAGTTATTTATATTAGATTTTACGAAGTTACTATTTTAGTTACTATTTCTGTTGTTTCTTATTTTGTTGTTGGCAGTTGCCGTTAGTTAGCATGTTATTTATTTCAAAAACGATCAATGTATATATTATCACAAAGTTGTAAAATGGGAAATTTTTGTTTTTGTTTGATCGAAACACTTTAATAAAATATATTTCTTTAAAAAAAAGAAATGCATAGGAATACTTGAACAGGAAATGTGCATGTTAAGTGGAAGAATATCACAAAACACTGATAGTGAAATACTGATGTGTGCTAGCTCTTTTAATCATTTAATGTTACGTGACAATTCAAAAGATATTCTTTCCCTTTAACGATACTTTTTATAGGGCAGCGTGGTGGCACAGTGGTTAGCACTGCTGTCTCAAAGCGCCGAGGTCCCAGGTTCGATCTCAGTTCGGGGTCACTGCCTGTGTGGAGTTTGCACATTCTCCCCATGTTTGCGTGGGTTTTGCCCCCACAACACAAAGATGTGCAGGGTAGGTGGACTGGCCACACTAAATTGCCCCTTAATTGGAAAAAATGAATTGGGTACTCTAAATGTATTTTAAAAACACTGCTTTTTATCAATGATATCCATTGAAGAAAGTAATTTATTGGAATTACTTTTGGTTAAACAGTATAGTACATTTCCTTGTTTCACGGAACAAAATAAAAATAACTTTCAGGTGGCTTGAATTGTATATTAGAAAACAGAAAATGCTGGACAAACTCAGCAAGTCTGGCAGCATCTGTGCAGACAGAGTTAATGTTTTGAGTATAATATGACATGTTTGGAACTTCTCCGGCTTGAATTTGATTGCTAGCACGAAATTAGAGAGGTTATTTCCATAAATCTTGAAACAATTCCAATGCAAATATTGGAGGTTGCATCTGCAAACAAGCCAGTGGACAACAGAGCCACCTGATTCCAAAAAAACACATTACTGGCTGGCAAATCCACATTAAACAAATTTTCTCTTGCAACAAGGTGTATGTTTGCTTCCCAAGACATTATTTTCCCTTTAACACAAGGGTCTAGAATAATATACAAAAATATTCATAAATTATGGTAGTTAAATTTTATATTTTGTTTTAATATTCAATTATATTTAATTGCAGTTCAAAAAGTAAAAGTCTTATACATGGGTTTAAAATTTTACAATACAAAATTCTGATTCTATGCTGAAGCAATCAAATCTAATTAAATTCCTTGCATCCTTTCCACAACTCTATAAATTTCTCTGCTTCAAAAGTGACACACCTTAAAAAGGTATGTAAATGATTACGTTTGGCAAAATGTTCCCTGTTCTTGGAACTCTGTGCAAAGAAGATTTTCCTCAGCTCACTTCCTTAGTGCAAATTTTAACTTAAAAGTAAGCACCAGCCAACACACAAATAAGCTGAGGATATTCTGAGGATTTCACCCAAGTTCTTTTTAAAAAATATATATTTTATTAAAGTTTTCAAACACAATTTCTTCCCTTACAAATCAAAGAAATAAAAATAGAAATAACATGATAACTGCAATATAACATTGTGTAACTAACATGGTAAACTAACTAAATAACACAAAGTAATACTCCCCCCCGCCCCCTCTAAAAACCCAAACAATTTACCCCCCCCCCCTCCCCCTGGGTTGCTGCTGCTGGTCATCTATCTTCCCTCTAACGTTCCGCTGGGTAGTCGAGGAACGGTTGCCACCGCCTGGTGAACCCTTGAGCCGATCCTCTCAGCGCAAACTTAATCTGCTCCAGTTTTATGAACCCTGTCATATCGTTTATCCAGGCCTCCAGTCCGGGGGGTTTCGCTTCCTTCCACATGAGTAAAATCCTACGCCGGGCTACTAGGGACGCAAAGGCCACGACATCGGCCTCTTTCCCCTCCTGCACTCCCGGCTCATCCGCAACTCCAAATAAAGCTAACCCCCAGCCCGGCTTGACCCGGACCGTCACCACCTTCGAGATCACTCCCGTCACTTCCCTCCAATACCCCTCCAGTGCCGGACACAACCAAAACATATGTGTGTGGTTCGCCGGGCTTCCCCCACACCTCCCACACTTGTTCTCCACTCCGAAGAACCTGCTCGACCTTGCTCCCGTTATGTGTGCTCTATGCAGCACCTTAAATTGGATCAGGCTAAGCCTGGCACACGAGGAAGAGGAATTTACCCTGCTTAGGGCATCGGCCCACAAACCCTCCTCAATCTCCTCCCCGAGCTCTTCTTCCCATTTTCCCTTCAGTTCGCCCACCAACTCCTCCCCCTCTTCTCTCATCTCCCGGTATATCTCTGACACTTTGCCCTCCCCGACCCACACCCCCGAAAGCACCCTGTCCCGGATCCCTTGTGTCGGGAGCAGAGGAAATTCCCTCACCAGTTGTTTCGTGAACGCTCTCACCTGCATATATCTAAAGACATTTCCCCGGGGCAGCTTATACTTTTCCTCAAGTGCTCCCAAACGTCCCGTCTATAAATAAATCTCCCACTCTCCTGATTCCTACCCGGTGCCAGCTCTGGAATCCTCCATCCAGCCTCCCTGGGGCAAACCTATGGTTGTTCCTGATCGGGGACCACACCGAGGCACCCAGCACACCCCTCTGTCGCCTCCATTGCCCCCAGATACTTAATGTTGCCGCCACCACTGGGTTTGTGGTAAATTTGTTTGGTGAGAGCGGTAGTGGCGCCGTCACCAGCGCTTTTAAACTCGTCCCTTTGCAGGACTTCATCTCCAGTCTTTTCCACGCCGCTCCCTCTCCCCCATCATCCATTTACGAATCATCGCCACATTGGCGGCCCAGTAGTAGTCGCCCAAATTCGGCAACGCCAGTCCCCCTCTGTCTCTACTACGTTGTAGGAACCCCCTCCTTACCCTCGGGACCTTCCCTGCCCACACAAAGCTCGTGATGCACCTATCTATTTTTTTTAAAAGGCCTTAGTAATCAGTATAGGGAGACATTGGAATACAAATAGGAACCTCGGGAGGACCACCATCTTAATTGCCTGCACTCTGCCCGCCAGTGACAGCGGCTGCATTTCCCACCTTTTGAAATCCTCTTCCATTTGTTCCACCAGACGTGTCAGATCAAGTCTGTGTAAGGTTCCCCAGCTCCTGGCTATCTGAATCCCCAGGTATTGGAAGTTTCTTTCCACTCTCCTTAGTGGTAGGCCATCTATCCCTCTACTCTGGTCCCCAGGGTGTATCACAAAAAGCTGACTCTTTCCCATGTTAAGCCTATATCCCGAGAAATCTCCAAACTCCCTCAATATCTGCATGACCTCTGTCATCCCCCCCCACTGGGTCCGTCACATACAGCAGTAGGTCATCCGCGTAGAGTGACACTCGGTGTTCCTCTCCCCCTCTAATCACCCCTCTCCATTTTCTGGAGTCTCTCAGCGCTATGGCCAGTGGTTCAATTGCCAACGCGAACAGTAATGGGGACAACGGGCATCCCTGTTTTGTTCCCCTGTATAGTCGAAAATACTCCGACCTTTGCCGACCTGTGACCACACTTGCCGTTGGGGCCCCATAGAGGAGTTTAACCCAGCTGACAAACCCGTCCCCGAACCCGAACCTCCTCAGCACCTCCCATAGATACTCCCACTCCACCCTATCAAATGCCTTCTCTGCATCCATTGCCGCCACTATCTCTGCCTCCCCCTCTACTGGGGGCATCATTATCACCCCTAATAGCCGTCGCACGTTGACATTTAGTTGTCTCCCCTTTACGAACCCTGTCTGGTCTTCGTGCACCACCCCCAGGACACAATCCTCTATCCTCGTTGCCAGCACCTTTGCTAGCAACTTGGCGTCCACATTTAGCAGTGAGATAGGCCTATAGGACCCGCACTGCAGCGGATCTTTATCCCGCTTCAAGATTAGCGATATCGTCGCCTCCGACATTGTCGGGGGTAGGGTCCCCCCTTCTCTGGCCTCGTTAAAGGTCCTTACCAGCAGCGGGGCCAACAAGTCCACATATTTTCTATAAAATTCCACCGGGAACCCATCTGGTCCCGGGGCCTTCCCTGCCTGCATGTTCCCCAGCCCCTTGGTAACCTCGTCCACCCCAATCGGCGCCCCCAGGCCTTCCACCTCCTGCTCCTCCACCCTCGGGAACCTTAATTGGTCCAAAAACTGCCGCATCTCCTCTTTTCCCTCCGGGGGTTTGGACCTATAAAGTCTCTCGTAAAAGGTCTTAAACACCTCGTTTATCTTCCCTGCTCTCTGCACCGTAGCTCCCTTTTCATCCCTAATTCCCCCTATCTCCCTCGCCGCTGTCCTCTTTCGCAGCTGATGGGCCAACAGGCGACTCGCCTTTTCCCCATATTCATATCTCATCCCCTGTGCCTTCCTCCACTGTGCCTCCGCCCTCCTTGTGGTCAACAGGTCGAACTCCGTCTGGAGTCGTCGCCTCTCCCTGTATAGTCCTTCCTCCGGGGCCTCCGCGTATTCTTTATCTACCCTCAAAATCTCCCCCAGTAGTCTTTCCCTTTCCTTGGCCTCTATTTTCCCCTTGTGGGCCCTGATGGAGATCAGCTCTCCTCTGACCACCACCTTTAGTGCTTCCCATACTACTCCCACTCGGACCTCCCCGTCGTCATTGGCCTCCAGGTATCTTTCGATACATCCCCGCACCCTTCCGCAGACTCCCTCATCCACCAGTAATCCCACATCCAGTCGCCAGAGTGAACGCTGCTCCCTCTCCTCTCCTAGTTCCAGGTCCACCCAGTGTGGGGCATGATCTGAAACAGCTATGGCTGAGTACTCAGTTCCTTCCACCCTGGAGATCAGTGACCTTCCCAAAACAAAGAAATCTATCCGGGAATACACCTTGTGAACATGGGAGAAGAAGGAGAACTCTTTGGCCTTCGGCCTAACAAATCGCCACGCATCTACTCCCCCCATTTGGTCCATAAACCCCCTAAGCACCTTGGCCGCTGCCGGCCTTCTTCCGGTCCTAGATCTAGATCTATCTAACCCTGGGTCCAACACGGTGTTGAAGTCCCCCCCCCCATTATCAGGTTTCCTACCTCCAGGTCCGGGATACGTCCCAGCATCCGCTTCATAAATCCCACATCATCCCAATTCGGGGCATATACGTTAACCAACACGACCTCCATTCCCTCCAGTCTGCCACGCACCATCACATATCTGCCTCTGCAGTCTGCTACAATGTTCCTAGCTTCGAATGACACCCGTTTCCCCACCAGTATGGCCACCCCTCTGTTCTTTGCATCCAGCCCTGAGTGTCCCACCCGTCCTTTCCTTAACCTAACTTGGTCCGCCACCTTCAGGTGCGTCTCCTGAAGCATGGCCACGTCTGCCCTCAGTCCTTTCAAGTGCGCGAACACTCGGGCCCTTTTAATCGGCCCATTTAGGCCTCTCACGTTCCACGTGATCAGCCGAACTGGGGGGCTGCCTGCCCCCCTCCCTTGTCGACTATCCATCACCCTCTCTAGGCCAGTCCCACGTCCCGGTTCCGCGCACCCACCCGTTCCCCAGGCGGCGCATTCCCGCCCCGACCACCCTTTCTTTTACCAGTTCCTCTTCGATCTCTGCAGCAGCAACCCAGTTATCGTCCGTCCCCCCCCCCCCCCCCCCCCCCCAGATCCCCATCTAGCATGATTGCTCCCCCCATATTGCTTCCGAAAGTCAGCTGACTTCAACTGACCCCGGCTTCTCCCGCTCTCTCCTTGACCCCCCCCGTGTGGAGAACTCCCATCTACCTTGCGCCTATCTTCCCGCCATCATCTTTCTGGCACGGGATCAAGAACAGTAAGCCCCGTGTTCTCTATAGCTGTCCCACCCCTTGTGGCGCAGCTCCCTCTGCCGCCCCACTCCCATTCCCCATCCCCCGCCTATGTCTCTTCGTCCCCCCCATCGGCACCCACATTTCTTAGTGTCCCCCCCTCCCCAATTTACATCTCTATATACATCAGCATTGCCATTTCCCCTCTAACATCAGTCCCTCAGTTCTGATCCAGTTTCTCGTTTTTAATGAAGGTCCATGCTTCTTCCGCCGTTTCGAAGTAGTGATGCCTCTCCTGGTGCGTGACCCACAGTCGCGCCGGCTGCAACATCCCGAACTTCACCTTCTTCTTGTGTAGCACCTCCTTGGCTCGATTAAAGCTCGCCCTCCTTCTCGCCACCTCCGCACTCCAATCCTGGTACACCCGTACCACAGCATTTTCCCATCTACTACTTCGTACCTTTTTGGCCCATCTCAGAACCACCCCTCTGTCATTGAAGCGATGAAATCACACGATCGTCGCCCTCGGTGGTTCTCCCGCCTTTGGTCTCCTCGCAGGGACCCGATGAGCCCCTTCCACTTCCAAGGGGCCCGAGGGGGCCTCAGCTCCCATTAGCGAGCGTAGCATCGTGCTCACGTAAGCCCCGCCGTCCGCTCCTTCCACTCCCTCGGGGAGACCCAGGATCCGAAGGTTCTTTCTCCGTGATCTGTTTTCTAGGACTTCAATCCTTTCAATGCACTTTTTGTGGAGCGCCTCGTGCGTCTGCGTTTTGACCGCCAGGCCCAGGATCTCGTCTTTGTTGTCCATCACCTTCTGCTCCACCACGCGGAGCTCCATCTCCTGGGTCTTTTGTGCCTCCTTAAGCCCCTCAATTGCTTGTAGCATCGGGGCCAGCACCTCCTTCTTAAGCAGCTCCACACACCGTCTCAAAAATTCGTCTTGGTCCGGCCTCCATGTCGCCTGGGCTCTCTCCGCTGCCATCTTGCTCCTTTTTCCTTCCGCCCCTGTCCTCGAGGATTCTTCGCGATCTGACCGCCGCCGATATTTTTCTTTTTCATTGCGGAGGGGACTCCCTGTTGTCTCACCCCACACCGGGTTTCGTCCCGAAAAAATTCCCCGATGGGGCTCTTAAAAGAGCCCGAAGGTCCGTTCGAGCTGGAGCCGCCGAAACGTGCGGCTTAGCTGGTCATCGCCGCAACCGGAAGTCTTTCACCCAAGTTCTAACTACCATAAACTCTGAAGAAGTTATCGGGTAAAGAAAGGACATTTGCGGTGTTGTCAGTTTCCTTGCTGCTAGATTTCCTGCAATTTCAATGGCTTTAGTCATATGTATTCATTTCTTGAATTATCTGATTACTGATGAAAGAACAATTTTTCATGTTTATTTCGAAATGAACCAGTATTTGAATATTACTCAACAGTTCCAAAAGCACTGATACCCTTCTTTAACAGTTCAAGTACCAGCGACAATCAAAAGGACATTAATTTAGCAATCTCATAATCACCATTGACTTTGAGGCGGGTTGGACTATTTGTGGTGAACGTATTGTTACAGCAATTCACCACTGTATTGCACTGTACTATGTTGATGCCCCTGTGGGCTCTGCCTGTGGCTCCGCCCCCTCAGGGGTGGTATATAAACCTGCAGCCTGTAGGCGGCACTCAGTACAGAGCAGTCGCAGGCAGGCACAGATCTAGCTTATTAAAACCACTGTTCACTTCTACTAATCATCTCGTGTGAATTGATGATCGTATCATTATTATAATTAATTTTCAACTGATTTATCGAGAGTACCAAAATTATAGTATGATGCCAGCAAAAGCAGATGTCACTCAGTCAGAATCCCCTAGAAATTATGCACTATAATAATGTTAAGGAAATATCAGGCCATTATTTCCGACAAGAATTGTAGTAACTATCTTTCTAAAGCACCTTTGTGACTTTTTCCTCAAGTTTCTTTTATTTGACAAGGTTACGCATGCTCTATTTATTGCTTCGGCCACACGCCTCCACATTAAAACTGCCTCGGTAGGAATATTCTCTGCTCCTCATTTAAATTTACATTTACAATTACTTTGTAGCCGATACAGTCATACCGAGTCGGATAAAAATAAAATAAACCAATATTTGATCAGTTTACTGGATAGATTTATGTTTGATGCACCTGACTGAAAAGCAGATTGGAATTGTTGGAAGATCACTTCCCATTCTGTATTTCATTGTAAAAGCTTTTTGGTCATTCTAGAATGTCTTACTCACAGTTCTGGTATGATTTGTTTGTAACAAGTGTCATGGGAATGTCACTTTAAGAAATGCTTGTCTTCTCAAGTGGCTGCAGTGATGCCATTGTGTGGGTGGAGCTGGGCTCTGGCTCTGCTTTTTACTTTCGTTTTGAGCTGGAAGCTGTTTTTGGCTCTGAGCTTTAGTTTCGTTTTCAGTTGGAGAGCTGCATTCAAACCAAGGAGGTATTTTGGCCTCTTTCTCTGCATGCTAAAGAATGTCTCCAGATCAATTGATGATTTCAAAGTAATACCTATTTCTGTAAGGAACGCAAACCTACTGTCTTTGTTAAAAAGGGTCTTTGACTTATGGATGTTGTTAGGAAAGTTACTAAGGGTTACCTATAGAGTACTACATCTTTGGAGGGGGTAGCAGTATTGATAGTTGATAAGATGTTTACTGTGTGCTTATAAAATGTTAACTGGATTCATAGAATAAACATTGTTTTTGTTTAAAAATACTTTAGATCTCGGTTGCGTCACACCTGTAAAGGTGGCCCTTGTGCTCCCCACAACCAAAATCTATTAAAGGTTGTGGGTCAGGTGAACTCCATGATATACTTTGGTGTTCTCTAAACCCTGGCCCATAATACAAGATAAAAAAGACTACCATGTCTCCAATCTTGTGTTCAGCTATTTAATTAACTACATGTAACTATCAAACATACAAAATTTGCAGGATAAAAGAAGCAATTGTTGAGTCATTACAGCACAGAAGGAGGCCATTCAACACAATAAGTCCAAGTCAGCTCTTTGTGGAGCAACGCAGCAAGTCGGATTTCCCTGACCTATCCCGAAAAAGACTTTCACTTTTTATTACAACTAAACATCTCAAAGCATTTTACAAGCTGGAAAATCACTGACATATCTGCGCTGCTTTCTTTCCAGTTTTCCATGCACAATCATACCCAAGATTAGTTAAACAGGTGAATATCCATTCTGGAGAGCTGGTGGTGCGTTGAATGAGTGATTGTCCAGCGTATCCGCAGCTGCAGGGATAGGGCAAAGTGCCTGCGTGTTGGTGTTGCACGAAAAGAGAGTCCGCGTGACAGGGAGTAAGGAGCAGCTGAAGAAGAGGGTCAGCTCCATGCAGCTGTAGTGCTTTCATTAGTTATATGCAGGTAGGGCATAAGAAAAGCCTGGGAGCAATTGATAGTTCTGCTGTGAGCGCTGGGAAACACACAACTTTGTTCCCATTTTGTTGAATCGAGCCCTATATTCTTGAGGGAGAGGAGCTGAAATCCCGTGTGAGGAAGACTAGAGTTTGAAGAGTTTCAATGATCACCGTTTCTGGGTGGGTTGCTGAGAAAATTCATGGCATTGGTGGTCTTGGTTGTGTCTGCCATTTAATGGGCGGCATGGTAGCACAGAGGTTAGCACTGCACCTTCACAGCACTAGAGTTCTGGGTTGGGTCACTGACTGTGCATAGTATGCACATTTTCCCCGTGACTAGGTTCCTCCAGGTGCTCCAGTTTCCTCCCACAAGTCCTGAAATACTTGCTAATTAGGTGAATTGGACAGTCTGGATTGGATTGGATTGTTGTCATGTGTACCGAGGTACAGTGAACAGTATTGTTCTGCGTGCAGCTCAAACAGATCATTCCATACATGAAAAGAAAATACATAATAGGGCAAACATAAAATACACAATGTAAATACTTAGACTCAGGCATCGGGTGAAGAGATCAGATCAATCTATAAATCCATCAGTCCATAAGAGGATCGTTTAGGAGTCTGGTAACAGCGGGGAAGAAGCTGTTTTTGAATTTGTTTGTGCATGTTCTCAGACTTTTGTATCTCCTGCCCGGTGGAAGAAGTTGGATGAGTGAGTAAGCCGGTGGGAGGGGTCTTTGATTATGCTGACTGCTTTCCCAAGGCAACGGGAGGTGTAGGCAGAGTCAATGAATGGGAGGCGATGTTCACTACTCTCCGTAGTTTCTTCTGGTCTTGGGCCGAGCAGTTGGCATACCAGGCTGTGATGCAGCCACATAGGATGCTTTCTATTGTGCATCGATAAAAATTGGTAAGATTCAATGTGGAGATGCCGAATTTCCTTAGTTTCCTAAGGAAGTATAGGCGCTGTTGTGCTTTCTTGGTGGTAGTGTCGGCGTGGGAGGTCCAAGACAGATTTTTGGTGATGTGCACAGCTAAGAATTTGAAGCTGTCAACCATCTCCACCTCGGCCCCATTGATGCAAACAGGGTTGTGTACAGTGCTTTACTTCCTGAAGTCAATGACCAGCTCTTTAGTTTTGCTGACATTGGGGGAGATTAAAAAAAAAAATTTAGAGTACCCAATTCATTTTTTCCAATTAAGGGGCAATTTAGCGTGGCCAATCTACCTACCCCGCACATCTTTGGGTTGTGGGGGCGAAACCCATGCAAACACAGGGAGAATGTCCAAACTCCACACGTAGTGACCCAGAGCCACGATTGAACCTGGGACCTCAGCACTGTGAGGCAGCAATACTAACCACTGGGTCACCGTGCTAGAGGGAGATTGTTGTTGATACACCACTCCACTAGGTTCTCTATCTCCCCCCTGTATTCAGACTCATCGTTCTCCCTCAGTGCACCCGAACAGGTGCCGGAGTGTGGTGACTAGGGGATTTTCACAGTAACTTCATTGCAGTGTAAGCCTACTTGTGACACTAATAAATATTATTATGTGCAGTCTGTGGTGTGCTCCACCACAGTATTTATCTGCTGGTCCATTTCTGGTCAGTGGTAACCCTCAGGGTGTTGATAGTGAGGGATTCGGCAATGGTATTTGAATGATATGGGGAGATGGTCTTTCCTGTTGGAGGTACTCATTGTCTGGCACTTGTGTAGATTTGCCATTCAAGTGGCACTGTGACTACAGGAGCAAGTCTGAAGCCAGGGATTCGGTGCCAAGTAATTCCCCACCCGAAAGCCTGTCCAGCATCTTCCAAAGGTACAAGTGCAAATCCTCCTGGAGCTCGATCCTGTCGAGCCTTGCAAGTATACCGCCCCTCCCGTTAACTTCCAATCTACCTGCTCCCAAGCTTCCCGATCCTCGAAGGAAACCCAAGCGAAAAGTCAGCAGGACCCCCTCGCCACCGTCCCCCGGTTTCTCCAGAGAGAACAAAATACGCGGCCGGCGGTTGACAAGCCCTTTAAGAGCGTGCGTGCGCGTGCGTGCGCGAGATGGAAAAACACGGATTGGCGGAGCGAGCGACTCCGGGACGGGAAGGGACGAGGAGAGCTGGTTGTGGATCCGGGCGGCAGGCTCCAGCTCCGGTGGGAATCCCGGCTCATGGTTTTGCGCGTGGCAGGCGACAACCGGCGCGGCTGTTCTACATGGGGCGGTCAGGCTGTTTATTGTTGTGAACAAACCACGCGCTCGGGAGAGGGCGGCGGGGACACGCAGGAGGGTCGAAGATTTCATGTCATTATTGGCTGAAGAAGCGGCGAGGTCGGGCCGGAGCTCGGCAGGTGTTGATGAAAGTTAGCTGTGATTTGCGTGTTAGAGCCGGGTGAGTGCCAATCATTCTCGGTTCGTTATAAATATATGGCGAGAGGGATTTTTGCGTTTTATGTATTTTTTTAATTCTCGGGCAGGGTGTGTGTGCGGTGCCTCGAGCCCGCCAGCAGCAGGCTCCCGGCTGCCTTGGCAAGCGCCGCTGCACTATCCCCGGGGCCTGAGCTGTCTGTCAGTGATGGTAAATAAAGTCTTTGTCCGGGCCGCTCCGAGCTTTCTGGTTATGGAGGTGTGTGCAAGAGAGACATACTTTGCTGTGACCGGCCTGGTCCACAAGGCCCAATGCGGCCCCCTTGACAACCGGAAGCTGTTCTTGCTGTGCCGCCGCTCAACCTGCCCCTTCACCCTCCCCTCAGACAATACCAGCGATTTCAGGAACGCCGGGGTTACAATCCTCCTAAAACGCAACCCAAAGCAATTTCCCAGCAATATATTTTCCTTTAAAAGATGCAGTGCATTTTTTTGGGGGGGGGGGGGCGGCTGTGGAATTTAACCTATTTTCCGAATGAATTAAATGATGGCCAGGCATGTGCGGCTGGCTTAATTTTTATTTCGTGAAATCTGTGCCTCTGGATTTTAGTTACTGTGATCAAGCAGCGACCTTTTGAAGCTGAGAGGTAATCCTGATGAATTTGTGCAAGTGTTGAGGTCGGGCTCGTAACGTTGTGTGGTTCTCTGAACAGCCCATAAAACAGGCAGAGCCAGGGAAGAGGCTGCAATGAAGATGTATTGGAGCAAAACATCAAAAATTGTAATTATGAATATAGACTTTAAAAAATATGACCGGAGTGGAGGAGCTTGTAAAGGGGAGGCAATCCATTTGAGGCTTTTAAGATTTAGTGAAAGGGTTGAGAGGATGATTAATAGAATATTTACTTTCAGCAGATCAATAACCAGGAAGCTTAGCCTCGAGATTGTCACTGGAGGAAGGAAGGAGAGCAAAATGTCTTTTTTTCTCCATGTTGAGGCGTATTGGAGTGTTGCCACAAGTGGCTGTTGAGGCAGAGCAGAAAAATAATTGCAAACAAGGTCGTAAGAGGAAAGATCGAGGAAATGGGAATAAAGTCGACAGCTCCAGTTGATGGGCTTGGGGCAGGGAAATGGCCTACTGTGCTGCAATTTTGATGATTCCAAGTAACACTGTTCATCATTACTGCCGAGCCCTCCCTAATCAACGCTGAACAATTTTATTACTGAATTCATACATATAGCTATATAAATACAAAAAAAAAAAACATTCTGATTGGGAATTGCAATGGTTGATGGAACGTTTAAAAAATTTGTTGATGGGATTTGGGCATTTATTACCCATTTCAGATTTCCCTTAAGCGGATGGTGAGCTGCAGCCTTGAACTGCTGCATTTCATGTGGTTGGGAACTTGTGGGTGATGGTGTTCCCATGCACCTACTACCCTTGTTCTTTTGGGTCGTAGAGGTCAAGGGCTTAGAATGCACTGTCAAAACCTGAGTCGTATTTGGGGGGGAAAATCAGAATTAAGAATAAGCATCTTCATAATTTGGTTACTTCTACAACTCTAAATTATGCATCCGTTACTCTGTTTAACCAGACATAACCATTCAATATTGAGAGAAATATAATTTCTGTACAACCATACTGTTAAACAGTTGAGAATTGGATTTTAAAAAATCAACAGCATGTGTGAAATGCTGAATCAAGCTAATTAAAGTAAAAGATTTACAAGGTGCCTTCACAACCTCTATCTACAATGTAGCAAACACCAATCTGCTGCAACAAGCTTCTCAAACAGCAATGAAATAGATGACCAGATCATCTGTTCTGTTGATGTTGGTTGATGGATAATCTTTGGTACCGTGCTCTTTTGAATGATGCCATGGCATCTCATCATCATCCTTCGTGATTTTGACCTCTTATCTTTATTCATATTCATGCTCTCATCTGAGTTCACTGCCTCCTATCCTTCTTTAATCTCCTTCCATCTAAGTTCCCCGCCGCATATTCAAAGCCACCTCCTTGACTTTGCCATCTCACCTGGCTTTTCCACTCTCATATCAGTTACAGATCAGGAGGCCATCTCTGATTATTTGCTCTTGTATTGCTCTCTGTCCACATTCTCCTTTCCTCACAATCCTACTTCCTTCTTTATCTGTCCCTGGAAAAAGCTTTCTCCGCATTCACTTACAGCTGAACTTTCAAAATCCCAATTCGCTATCCGTTGGCCCTCCATTCACCACTATTCTGCAGCTACAAATCTGCTCAACCAATTCTTCACTTCCACCTTTCGATGCCTTTGTTTGCACTAAGTCCCTCCTTATGAAATGAAAATCGCTTATTGTCACAAGTAGGCTTCAAATGAAGGTACTGTGAAAAGCCCCTAGTCGCCACATTCCGTCACCTGTTCGGGGAGGCTGTTACGGGAATTGAACCGTGCTGCTGGCCTGCCTTGGTCTGCTTTCAAAGCCAGCGATTTAGCCCTGTGCTAAACAGCCCCTGCTTATCTCTAATCCCCCCCAGCTACACAGCACCCCCAAGATTGTTGCAGACCTTTACTTCTGGTCGATCCGCGATTTTAATTGCTCCAACATTCGTGGCCATGCCTTCAACTGCCAAGGGCTTAATCACTGATATTCCTTCTCTAAACCTCTTCTCTCTCTGCTTAACAACTTTCTGTTTGCCCAATCTTTTTGTCATCTGCTATAATATCTCTATGTAGCTTGGTGTCAATTTTCTTTCTTTTGTGATACTCTTGTGAATGTCTTGGGATGTTTTATTAACTTTAAAGTGGCTAGACAGATTGTTGTTGTGGTCTGCCTGAGGTTTTTGATAAAGTGTCGCACAGGAGGTTAATTCACAAGGTTAGATCAAATGGGTTTAGGAGTAATTTATTAGCTTGGATAGAAGATAGTTGACGGACAGGAGAGTTGGGATAAATTGATCTTTTCTTGGATGGCAAGATGTAACTGTTGGGGTGCCACAGGGTTCAGTCTGTTGGGCCCCAGCTATTTACAATCACTATAAACAACCTGGTTTTGGAATAGAACGTTCTATAGCCAAATTTGAAGACAACACAAAAATAGGTGGGACAGTAAGTTGCAATGAGGAAATAAGAACCGTATAAATGTATATAGATGTATCGGGGGCTGGTTTAGCTCAGTGGGCTAAGCAGCTGGCTTGTAATGCAGAACAATGCCAGCAGCGTGGGTTCAATTCCCGTACTGGCCTCCCCGAACAGGCACCAGAATGTGGCAACTAGGGGCTTTTCACAGTAACTTCATTGAAGCCTACTTGTGACAATAAGCGATTATTATATTATTATTATTAGATGGGTGAGGAGAGTGGCCACAATGTGGTAAATGGAGTTTAACATGGATAAGTGCAAGGTCATGCATTTTGGTTGGGAAAATGGGAAGGCAACTTATCTAAATGAGGAGAGACTTCGGGGTGCTCCGTTGCAGAGGGATTTGGCGGTCCTCATTCATGAGTCACAGAAAACTAGCATGCAGGTACAGCAGATAATAAAGAAAGCGAATGGAATGTTGGCATTTATAGCTGAAGGATTAGAGTATAAAGGTAAGGAAGTGTTGTTGCAACTATGCAAGGCATTGGTGAGACCACACCTGGAGTATTGTGCACAGTTTTGGTCCCCTTATTTGAGAAAAGATGTAGTGACATTGGAGGCAGTTCAGAGGAGGTTCATTAGATTGATTCCAGAGATTGATTCCAGAGATGAGGGGTTTGTCGTATGAGGAGAGATTGAACAGTTTAGACCTATACTCTCTAAAGTATAAAAGAATGAGGGGAGATCAAATTGAGGTATACAAGATGATAAAATGTATAATAAAGTAGACGTGGAGCAGATGTTTCCTCTTGTGAGGCATTCCAGAATTAGAGGTCATGATCTTCGGATCGGAGGTAGCAAGTACGAACCGGAGATGGGGAGAAACTACTTCTCCCAAAGGGTTGTGAATCTGTGGAATTTGCTACCCTAGATTGCAGTGGATGCTGGGACAGAGTAAATTTGAGGAGGAGTTGGACAGATTTTTAATTGGTAATGGGTTGCAGGGTTAAGGCCAGGATGAGATCAGCCATGATCAAATGGCAGAGCAGACCCGAAGGGCCAAATGGCCTAATTCTTCTCCTATATCATGAACTTATTACAGACAGGGCCTCAATTTTAACATCTCATGCGGAAGATTGTACCTCTGATAGTACAATATATATATAATATTCCTCAATTCATGGGCTTTTGGAATAATCTTTCTGTCCATTGTCTGAGTACCCATACAAGATACAATTATGATACAGAAGTCATTTGCTGTTTCACAGAAATGAAACTGTTTTTCTTTTAATTCATTGCTACCTGTTCAGATTTAGAATATTTTGGCTGATACTCGGTGAATTTTCAATATATTAATAGTGTCTGGTACTGCCTTCTTTTTTGATTTTGGTCAACACAAGAGACAATTTCTGCCATACTGGTCTGTTTTTTAGGCATGTATATTGAGTATGTAAATTGGAAGGGTTGATGTGGGTTTTTCAATATGTATTAAAGGAAGGTGTACAGTTTGGATAGCTGTCTGGACCTTCTCCTGTGGTCAGGCTGCATTTTCCCTTGCTGTCAATTAATTTTTTGCAGAGGTTCCGAACGAAGGGAGTACGGCAGCTCTTATAATTTGAAATAGTACATGTAACACCCAATTTTGAAAGATAGTGGTCATGCTAACTTGAATATTTAGTGAATAAAAATCTTGAGTATTTTTGCACTGCATCTCCTTTCCCCCAGCCAGAATTAAATATTTTTGGTATTTCTGCCATATCGCAGAGCGCAGGAAAATATACTTTTTAATCACTCCTTCAAGGCACGTTCCTTCTTAAATATGCAGTGACTCTCTTTAAAAAACATAATTAAGGGTTGAGCCATTCATTCATTGTAAACACCAAAACCATGTCTGCACATAATTTATTTTAATTTTATCTTGCATCTTGTACCCAGTGCTTTGTTAAATTTCATGAGGGAAATGTTGGTGTAAATAAGGTGATTCATGTCACTTGGATTGTTTTAAATTTGGCAATACAATTACCGTTTGTATATGGAGAGACTTAAATTTGTATAATGCCTTCCATGTCCTCCGAGCATTCATGCTTCACAGCTAATATTTGAGATGTAGTCACAATGACTAATCAATTTTCACATAGCAAGGTGTATGGCCACTTAATTTGTTTTGGTGGAGTTGTTAAAGGAGGAATCTTGGTCAGGACATTCAAAAAAGCATCGTGTACCATGGGATCCTTTACAACTACCTGCACCTGCAAGTTTAGCATGTTTGCTGAAAGAAGGCAAAACCAACAATTCAACACCCTCTTGAAACTTTACTTAAGTGATGGCCTAAACTATGTATTAAAGTCTTTGATGCAACTCCTTGGTTTAGAGGCAAAAGTGCTATTGATGAGCCAAGCTGACCTTTTACATATTACTAATAAATAGTTAATCCCAAGTGGATTGCTGTACGAAGCCATGATGTTTCTTGGAAGCAGATAGAAAACTGATTGGCAGACAGGAAACAAAGAGTAGGAGTTAACGGGTCTTTTTAAAATTGGAGGCAGTGGGGTAACCGCAGAGATCAATGCTAGGACCCCAGCTAGTCACAATATATATTAATGATTTGGATGAGGGAACAAAATGGCATATCTTCAAATTTGCAGACTACACCAAGTTGGGTGGGAGGGTGAGCTGTGAGGATGATGCAGAGATCCTTCAGTGTGATTTGGTTGAGTGAGTGGGCAAATGAATGGCAGATGCAGTATAATTTGGATAAATGTGAGGTTATCCACTTTGGTAGCAAAAGCAAGAAGGCAGGCTATTATCTGAATGGCAATAAATTAGGAGAGGGGATGTGCAATGAGACCTGGGTGTCCTCGTGCACCAGCCACTAAAGGTAAGCATGCAGGTGCAGCAGGCGATAAAGAAGACAAGGTATGCTGGCCAACATTGTGAGAGGATTCGAGTACAGCAGGAGGGATGTGTTGCTGCAATTATACAAAGCCTTGGTGAGGCCACACCTGGAATATTGTATGCAATTTTGGTCTACTTACCTGAGGAAGGATGTTCTTGCTGTAGAGGTAGTGCAGCAAAGGTTAACCAGACTGATTCCTGGGATGGCAGGACTGACGTATGAGGAGAAATTGAATGGGTTAGGATTGTATTCGCTGGAGTTCAGAAGAATGAGGGGAGATGTTATATAAACCTATAAAATTCTAACATGACTGGACAGGGAAGATTCAAGAAGGATGTTCCCGATTGTGTGCGTGTCCAGAACCAGGGGACACAGTCCTGAACCAGGGGCACAGTCTGAGGATACGGAGCATACCATTTAATACAATGATGAGGAGAAATTTCATTACCCAAAGAGTGGTGAGCCAGTGGAATTTATTACTACAGGACGTAGTTGAGTCCCAAACATTGTATGGTTTCAGGAAGCAGTTAGATATAGCACTTGGGGCGAAGGGGATTAAAAGATATGGGGAAAGCGAAATTAGGCTATTGAATTGGATATCATAATGAAAGGTGGAGCGGACTTGAAGGGCCGAATGGCTTCCTCCTATTTTTTTCTATGTTTTTTTTGACAGAAATCCTGAAGCAATTTTTGCTGCACCTACCAAATATAGACCCCCACATGTATTGGGGAAGGTAATGGTCTTATAACTGTTGCTTTTGGTGACTTCATTGCTCATGTTCATTTGTTTTAATATGGTTTAGCCTGCTGTAGGAATTGTCTGGTTGTTCAAATGGGGAGGCTTCTACCGCTTCATGATCTGCAGCAGGTATTGCAAATTACTCTGTGATTTTATTATTATTATTCCAAATGGTTATCAGACTCACTAAATAGTGTTCATTTGGAATATTAGACATTGCAAAACATTGGTTTGGGTGTGCCCTGTCACTCGTCTTAAGATCAGCTTCCCCTCTTGCCTGTATTTGCTACTTATATTGTTGCATTGATGCTTTCGTCTTTTGCCTCCACTTGACATTGATATTCATTCTATTATCTTATTGATCTTTACTGCATCTAACGGTTCCAGTATTCTGTTGTGCCTGTTATTTAGCTTTGGGGAGTAATAGTATTGTTAAAAAAAAACTTCCATATGTACTTTGGTACCACAAAGTGGCCAGATCTATTTAGAAATTAACTGCAGGCAATGATACTCTAATATGGACATTGACAAACAGAATACTGCAGTTGCTGGAAATCTGAAACAAAACAGAAAATTATGGAAATACTCAGTAATTTTCCGTTTTTGTCTCAAATCTGCTTGCTTAAGTGCGAAGTACACATTTGTCATTTCTGAATCATTTATTGAGTTATGAAAAGTCATGGTATCAATTATTCTGACTTTTATGATTTTGTTAACTGATTAGAAAGCTGCCTAGTAGTTACAAAAGGCGGGATGACCTCATCCTCACCAATGTATCTGTTGCCGATGACATCATACTGGTAGGAGTGACCACCGTACAGTTCTTCTGGAAATGAAGTCCAGTCTTCAAACTGAAGACACCCTCCATGTTGTTTAGCACTACCACAGTGCTAAATGGGATTGACTCAGAACAATGACTCAAAACTGGGCAACCATGAGACACTGGACCATCAGCAGCAACAGCAAAATTGTATTCAAATTGTAATCTATAACCTTGTGGTTCAGCACATGCCTCACTCTAACATTAGGTACCGAGCATGGTTCAATGAGGAATGCAGGAGAGCAAGCCAGGAGCAGAACCAGGCATAACTAAATATGAGTTGCCAACATACATGTTAAACAGCAGAAGCCTGGGTATGATCTGTCTACAAAAAGCAGGACAAATCAAATCTCACCAATTACCATCCGATCATAATGATCAGGAAAATGATGGATGGTGGCATGGGCAGTGCTATCACATGGCACTTACACAGCAATAACGTGTTGACTGATACTCGGTTTGGGTTCTGCCAGGGCCACTCGACTCTGACTGCATTACAGCCTTTGTCCAAACATGCACTAAACAGCTGAATTCCAGAGTAACTGTCCTTGACATGCAGCATTTGACTGGTGTGGCATCAAACGGCCTGTGTTAAACTGAAGTTCACAAAATTCAGGGGAAATCTCTCCACTGATTGGAGTTCCACCAACCACAAAGGAAGATGCTGTGGTGTTGGAGGGCAGTCATCTCAGATGCAGGACATCGCTGCAGGAATTCCTCAGGCTAGTGTCCTAAGTCCAACATCTCCAACTGCTTCATCAATGATCTTCCCTCCACCATAAGTTCAGAAGTGGGGATGTTTGCTAATTATCGCAGGGTGTTCAGTCCCATTCATGACTCTTCAGAAACTGAAACCGTTCTTTTCCACATCCCGGAAGACTTGGACAAAATTGAAGCTTGAGCAGGTAACACTTGACCCACACATGCCAGTCAATGACCATCTCCAACAAAAGACATCTACCACCTTCCCTTGATATTCAATGGCATTACATCATTGAATACCTAGACCTAGACCAGCAACCTAGATAGGCCAAGCACTTGAATATTGTGACTGCAAGAGCAGGTCAGACGCTGGACATTCTAAACATTGACTCAGATCCTGACCTCCAAAGCCATTCCACCATCTACAAAGCACAAATCAGGAGTATGACGGAATACCCTTCATTTGCCTGGATGAATGCAGCACTAACAATTTTGTTTCTTAAAAAACTCAACACCTTCCACGACAGAGCAGCCTGGCTTGATTGGCACCTAATCTACCGCCTTAAACATTCACATCCTCCACTGCCTGCACACTGTGACTGCAGAGTATAGCATCTACAAAATGCCCTGTAGCAACTTGCCAAGTCTTTTTTGACAGTACCTCCCAAATCTATGATATGTATTGCCTAGACTGACAAAGGTCATTCTATATACAATGGACCCCAGGTTCCCCTCGAGTCACATACCATCCTGATGTGGAAATACATTGCATTTCTTCATTGTTGCTGGGTCAAAATCCTGGAATTCCCCCCTGAGTCGCATGGACTGCTGACCTTCAAAAAGATGGCTCACCGCCATCTTCCCGAGTGGTTAGGGATGGGCAGTAACTGCTCACCTTGCCACATCCCATGTTTTAACAAAAAGATCAAACTCACCTATAGGTTTATTTTACCCATGCACTACAAGAACAAAGTGATTTGTGAAATATTTGCATGTAGGTAAGTTAGATTTAAAAAAAACATCCAGTTCTGGAAATCTGTAAGAACAATTTGGAAATACAAAACAAGCCACAAAAAATCTGAAAACGAAAAATAGTCCGGTGTTACAGTTTGACCTATCACCAGAAGCACTGATTTTTCTTTTATTTTCAGATCTTTTTTGACACGGTGTTCATTTTCTGTTCTTGTCTACTTTGTATGAAAAGAGTATATAACCTGAGGTTTACTTCCTAAGAAAAGAGCATGACCTGAGGTTTCCATTTAGCATGGTACAGCACCATTCAGCATGCGAGGAGTGTGAAAATAATCACAAGCAAGCTTATTGAAGAATCTGCACAGTTTAAAAAAAAAAGATATTTTATCAGATACACAGGTTGCAATGTTGGATGCTCTTAATAATTTGAATGGTGTTTTACAATTTTTTGTTTACAATTTACCAACTGTAATTCTCCATCCTCAATTTCCCCATGTATGATTGGGTTTTGTTGCCATTACTGTAATTTTGTTGATGGGTATAGAACTTGAAACAAAACAAGTTTCCTTTCAACCAAGCGTACTTTTAAAAGGAAAGTTTTCCCATTTGGAGGATCAATCATTTGTGTCTGATTTTGGAAATGGTAGATTAGTTAAATGTGTCTGTTGGATAACTTCCCAATTCCATGGCAACTTGATATTTATTTTCTGCATCATTAAACAAGATCAAATTTTTCAAGTAATATTTTCAAATTTATCAGCTTTTATTGGAGATTTAATGCATAATTGGCATTGCCTCAGATACAGCATAGCGGTATATTTTCGTGAAGAATTGCAACATTCAAATATCTTTGAGTTGTTCAAGAGTAGGGCCTGAGCTTATAGATTTATACTTCTGAACGTATTTATAAAAAAGAGGGATTCACATTTATACAGCACCTTTCATATCTTCCTAACTCTTGGGCAGTAATTCAGTAGATGGAAAGCAGAATACTGTGAATGCTGGAAACCTGAAATAAAAACAGAAAATGCAGGAAATACTCAGCAAGTCAGGCAGCATGTGTGGCGAGAGAGACAGAGTTAATGTTTTGTGTCTATGATCATTCATCAGAACTGGAAAAAGTTCGGGATGTAATAGGATTTGAGCAAGGGTTGAGGTGAACAAGGACAAGGGAAGATCTGTGATGGGGTGGATGACGGAAGAGATTAAATGACAGAAAATTACAGCGGCAAAGGGAAAGGTGATGTGTTTTAGCAGATGGGGTGACTACTTTGCTGAACACCTCCATTCATTCCTGTGGCCAGTGACCTGTCATTTCAATTCTCCACCTTGCACTCATGCTCTCACTGTTCTTGGTATGCTGCACTGTTCCACTGAAGCTCAGTGTGAAGTTTCAAGAACACCTCAATTTTTGGATTCAACATTTTACAGCCTTCATGTTGAGATCAACAACTTCGGACTGTAAGCTCTGTCCTCCACTTTTTCTTTTTCCTTTTTGCATGTTTTGATTTTTCTTTTTTTTGCTTTCAGGCAATAGTACACCTGTTCTTGGCAGATCTTTTGCTTCTCTTTCTTTTCTTGCCAAATTATCATTTTGCTTTTGGCCGTGGCTTATTCTGTCATTCAATCTCCCCTGTCACAGACCTGCCTGTCCTTGTTCCACCAATCCCTTTCTCAAATCTTATTGCATCATTAACTTTTAACAGTTCTGATGAAAGGTCATTAACCTGGTCATTCTCCACAGATGAATATTTCCAGCATTTCCATTTTTAAAATATTAGTAATTTAGTAAAGCCTGTCACAGCTGGATCGTGATGAACTAAATTCTGTGATTACATTTATGACAGATGAGATCAAATCCTGCTAAAAGCTGATTTCATCCAGAATCTGTATTGGGATTAGCAATTTTAATTGGAAAAAATGCAAGTGCAAATTTAGAAGGAATTATACAATACCTTTTAAGAACTGCTTGGATAAATGAGGATTTGACTTGGTGAGGGGAGTAAATAGGAATGTTCAGATCATTTCACTTGTAAATCAGCTACATTCATAATCAGTTGCAGACCAGTGACTGACTTATTTTGTTTCCATGGTGTTATATATTAGTCTTGATAAATGAGGGTGACTATCATCTGCAGTGATACTGGCCCACAAGAGCGTGAAGTAAGGCTGGCAATGCCTGTATTACGTGTAATCTTCAGATTTTAGTCTGCCTGTCAGGAGAGAGTTCCATTTCATGTGTGATTATGTACGTGTGAATGATATGTCCCCTTTTCAGCCTTGCCCCTTGCCTGAGGTGTGATCCTCCGGTTGAATCACCACCAGTCAATTCTCCCCCTCAAAGGGGAAAGCAGCCTATGGTCATCGGGGACTAAGGCGACTTTACTTATGTACATGTGAAAGGCTTGCCAGTATTTTTTTTTAAGGACCTGTCTGGGAATGTTTGTTTTCTTGTAAGGTTTAATAAACTTGGCACCAAATTTGAAATTGCCCAAGAGCTCTAGTGGGTCAGTCAAGTACTTTTTAATTTTGGCATCATATCTTAACTGCAGTTATACCCTGCAGCTGTCAAATGTAAGCCGCATGGAGCAGGCCACCCCATGAGGGTTTCACATTGCCTTTGTTTCAGCGTCCAGCCAAGACCAAACTTGTTTCTCGATTTGCATTTGTGTATACTTGAAACAACTTTCCAGTGTGAGAATGTCGGTTTAATTGTAGCTTTGATCTTGCACTCTGGAGAGTCTGTAGGTAGATTGTACCTACTGATTGGAAGATTTCTCTCTCTCTCTCTCTTTCTCTTTTTCTCTCTCTCTATTTAACTCTATTTAAGCCACATTCCAATCCTCTAAATGCCTGTATATATTGTTTAATTAAAAAAAATATATAAATTTAGAGTACCCAATTATTTTTTCCAATTAAGGGGTATTTTTTAGTGTGGCCAATCTGCCTATCCTGCACAACCTTGCGTTGTGAGGGTGAAACCCACGCAGACACTGGGAGAATGTGCAAACTCCACACGGACAGTGACCCAGGGCCGGGATTTGAACCCAGGTCCTCAGCGCCGTAGGCAGCAATGCTAACCACTGTGCCACCGTGCTGCCCTTGTATTGTTTAATTTAATTGGTAACTCAGCACCACCTTCTCCATGACAATTAAATTTCATTTAAAGTAAGGATTGCAGGCGGCACGATGGCACAGTGGTTGGCATTGCTGCCTCACACTGCCGAGGACATGGGTCCGATCCCGGCCCGGGTCACTGTCCATATAGAGTTTGCACATTCTTGGGTCTCATCCCCATAACCCAAAGATGTGCAGGGTAAATGGATTGGCCCTTAATTTAAAGAAAAAGTTAGAATTAACTACAAATGTCCTAAACACATGAACCTATTCCACGCAGGCATTGCACTTGAAATCTTTCGGACTCCGCTGAATATAGCACACAAGCAAAGAATGCTGGTATCCAAAGTGTGATTTCCAATCTTTCCTGTATCAACAATATTAATTTGGCGGTTATACCATCAGTAAATGCATGGTAACGCCACTACCGACCTACAAGTTCCCTTCGAAGCCCCACAAAAGTGGTTGACTCTTAAATGCCCTCTCAAACAGAGGGCAGTTAGGAATGGCCCAGTCAACAATGCCCACATCCCGTAAATTAATAAAAAGTAACCATGATGACATGGAACTATATCCTATTTCTTCACTGTCACTGGATCAAAATCCTGAAACTTGCTTTCAAACAATATTGTGGATGGACACATACCACATGGACTGCAGAAGTTCAATAAGGCAACTCACCACCACCACCTCCATGGCAATTAGGACTGGGTAATAAATGCTGGCTTAGGCAGTGAGACCCACATCCTGTGAATGAGTAGATAAAATCATTTTTCGAGGACAATTAGAGGTGGGAAATAGATGCTGGCCTTGCCAGAAATGCTCACATACCATGAATAAAAAATCCAAATTCAGTCTTTTTTCCCATAAATTTAGAGTACCCAATTCATTTTTTCCAATTAAGGGGCAATTTAGTGTGGTCAATCCACCTAGCCTGCACATCTTTGGGTTGTGGGGGCGAAACCCACGCAAACACGGGGAGAATGTGCAAACTCCACACGGACAGTGACCCAAAGCCAGGATCGAACCTGGGACCTCGGCGCCGTGAGGCTACAGTGCTAACCCACTGTGCCACCATGCTGTCTAAATTCAGTCTTCTTGACCAGCTGGCTTTAGCAACACATCAATGAAGCTCCCGAACTAGATGACAATTTCAACACCGGTTACAGTCCATGCTTGCAGTGAAAAAAACTCACACATCAACAGTGTATGTCAGAAAATAGTGACCAGCTGAACTTGCAATTTCCAACATGATCACGTACCTGTAAAGTAACGCCTTGGATATAGTTCCATTCTTTGTGCATAAGCAGTCCGAGAGATGTAATTCACACCTTGTCAGCACTGTGGGTGTATCTACACCACATGGACAGCAGTGGTTCAAGAGGCAGCTCACCACCACATTCTCAAAAGCAATTGAGGATGGGCAATATATGCTGCCCATGAAAGAATAAGAAAACTGTTCATTTTTAATGGAAAAATATGGATTGAAGGAGTGTTCCTTGTCTTCACTCAATTCTTGATATTTTGGAGCTCGGTCAGAATGGGTGTCATGCGGGAAGGAATTGTGTGGTTTGTACTTTTGCTTTCTTTTTGTTCTCCACATATCTGCGTTACCAGCTACCACGTTATTCAGATTGAATGATCTACTATAGTTGCTTTAGTACTTCACTTTGAATATAAAGGATGACTTGCTTGGCTTATTTGAAGATACATTATTGCTTAATCTAACTTTATGAAAATGAGAACAAGTTCTTAAGGGTATAAAATGGAAGAATAACAAAATGATCCAGTTAAAACCAAGGCGAATATAGCTGGTACAAAACGAAATACTGCGGACGAAGCAATGATTAAACAATCCGACCCACCATTAAACCAATTCACAAGAAATAAAAGGAACCCTCAAACACTTTCCACACATTTGAGCCTCAAAACCCCTAAAAACACTAGAAAGTGTAGCATTTTCAAGGCAAATAATATACCAATCATTGTGCATTCATTTTCTTGTTTGATGTATGATTTATGATCCCCAGTGCTCTTATCTTACTCTCATAATAACTTTTGGGCTACATCTCCAAGTGGAAGGAACACAGGAGATGTGCTGATTTGTGATAATCTTTGTATCACGGAGTAGAGCGCACCAAACGACAACTGCTGCAGTGGTAACTTCCAAGGCTGGCTACTTGATTGTCATTTGATTTATTACTTTTATTTCTTCTGAATTGGTTTTATGGTGGGTTGATTTGTTTTTTAAAATAAATTTTTAGAGTACCTAATTCTTTTTTCCAATTAAGGGGCAATTTAGTGTGGCCAATGAACCTGTTCTGCACATCTTTTTGGATTGTGGGGGTGAGACCCACGCAGATCTGGGGAGAATGTGCAAACTCCACACGGACAGTGACCCGGGGCTCGGATCGAACCCAGGTCCTTGGCGCCATGTGACGGTAGTGCTAAGGGCTGCTTTGTTTTAACATTGTTAGGCCCTCTCATAACCATGGATCTGAAATGTTCCAAATTTCATGTTTTAATTGAAGATGTTTGTGCAAAAATAATGCAGGTCAATGCAATCTAAGAAATTATGTTTAAACATAATTTAGTTTTTGGTCAGTAGAGTAAAGGGAAATAGGGTGAGTGATTTAAAAGATTTAGAAGCAAGCACAATTGTATTTTTTAATATAAATTGAGAGTATCCAATTCTGTTTTGTTCCAATTAAGGGTCAATTTAGCATGGCCAATCCACCCACCCTGCACATCTTTAGGTTTTGGGTATGAGACCCACGCAGACACTCCACATGGACAGTGACCCGGGCCAGGATCGAATCCAGACTCTCGGTGCCGTGAGGCAGCAGTGCTAACCACTGTGTCACCATGCTGCCTTGCAAGCACAATTGCATTGAGGCATGAAGCACTAGTTCTCAAGGAGCTGTCGCATAACACAATGGGAAGCACTGTCCAAACTGGCATCAATTTGTTTTATGGTATCCGAGGTGGGTTTATTGCCCCTTTGTAATACCTTCTAAGAATTGCTTTGTCGCTTTCACTTTCGCAACAAAAAAGAGAAGTGATTTGTATGAATAACATCTTCAAACACTCCCAACTTTATAGTTGAGCTATTTTGTAATTATCATTAGTATGTTTTGAAGAATCAATTTGATACCCTTCAGTACAAAAACTATATGTAGCAATTCTATTTGCATACTTGCTCTTTGTTAATACATGACCTCCTGTTCTTTGTCACTTTTCTCACATTGTGATGTACATATTTTAATAAATTGTTATACATTATTATTGCTTCTGTCCAAAAATAAATGGAGTCCAAAGGATTAAAAAAGGAAGATCAATAATAAATTGTTCACCTGAGAAGAAAAAAGTGCCAATTTTTAGTAACTGGATCCAAACATTAATACTTTTGCAATATTTTTAGGCATTGCATTTTTACTAGATCTTGTGTGAGGTCGCCTTGACCATGAATTGTTAAATGAAACTATTCCAGTTTGGTGCAGTTTGTAGCACTTGAGTCAGAAAGTTATTTGTTTAAGCTCTATTCTAAGACTTGAACACATAACTTGGATTGGTTATCCACTGCAGTATTAAGGGGAGTTCTGCAGAGACAACCTGTACAGACGAGCTACTAAATAAAGACCCTATTTGTCTGTTCAGGTGAACATTACAGATTGCAGGACACTTGTACAAGAAGAGCACCAAGCAACACCTTTGCCTCAACCACACCAGCAAAAACATAACTGGGCCTTAATTTTATTGCTGTTTGTGGAATCTTTTGCATAATTTGGCTGCTGCATTTGCTGACATAATAAGTGAGTACTCATCAAAAAGCCATTTTACGAAACGTCTTGAGGTGTTTCCCGGGCATTTCAATACTCTATAAATGCATCTCTATCTTTGCCTTTCCCCTCAGTTGATAAATACACTTGCCCCTCTTTATGACTTTATAAAATCCACCCCCTTGTCATAACTTTAGTAACAATCCCAATAGCTCCTTCTTTGGCTCAGAATCAATTTTTGTCTCCTCGCTCTGTAGGATTCCTTGGGTTGTTTTGCTACGTTAAAAGTGTTCATTAGGGCGGTATGGTGGTGCAGTGGTTAGCACTGTTGCCTCATGGCGCTGAGGACCCGGGTTCGATCCCGGACCCGGGTTCGATCCCGGCCCTGGGTCACTTTTCGTGTGGAGCTTGCACATTCTCCCTGTGTCTGTGGATCTCGCCTGACAACCAAAGATGTACAGAGTAGGTGGATTCACCACACTGAATTACCTCTTAATTGGAAACATTAAAACAAATTTTTAAGTGTTCTATAAATAGAAATTGTTCTATGATGTCCAAGATGATCTAAATTTAATTCCTGGAATCTCTGCTTCATCAGCTGATCTCAGTTGGAATACCACTGTCGCTGGGGCAACATCCTGGAACTCCCTCCCTAACAGCACAGCGAGTGTACCTACATCTCAAGGACTGCAGCGGTTCAAAATGGCAACTCACCGCCACCTTCTGAAGGCCAACTAGGGGTGGGCAATAAATGCTGGCCTAACCATCGACGCCCACATCCTGTAAATGAATTTTAAAAAAAATATGGGAATTGTGCTAGAATTTTAAATAAAAAAATTAATAAAAACATTCCAATAATGGGGCAATTTGGCATGGCCAATCCACCTACCCTGCACATCTTTGAGTTGTGGGGTGAGACCCACGCAGACACAGCTAGAACATGCAAACTCCACACGCACAGTGGGCCGGGACTGAACCTGGGTTCTCGGTACCGTGAGGCAGCAGTGCTAACCACTGCGCCACCGTGCCACTCAAATTGTGCTGGAATTGACTAAGTTCTTTGATGTGAAGAAGTTTGCCAGAGTTTCCATGCCGAATGGATTAAAGGCATAAGACAGTACTGGACTTCGCTGTAGTACTTCCCGCTGTTGGATTATTGCAGGCATTCGCAGTCTGGGCATACCCCACATAACGACTTATTGGTAGAAACACCAGTGAATGGTCAACGGAATCATATTTGTATTAATTAGGCTTTCATTATGGGACAATATGAAATATCAACATGTGGTTTTCAGCACAGTCACCACTTATCGTGGACATGTTGATATCAATGTGATTTGTGTTACCGACAACTAAAGAGTATTTTCTAAAAAAAAAAAAAATTGATTGTCGGAATAACTTGTTTTGGCTTACTCCCTTGCTGGCTCCTTCAACTTAATGTATCTGTGCATAAGTGTTTGGGCCCTTGCAGTAGTTTCAGATGACACTTGAAGCAGAGGATATAGATATAGAACATTGCAGCGCAGTACAGGCCCTTCGGCCCTCGATGTTGCGCCGACCTGTGAATCCACTCTAAAGCCCATCTACACAATTCCCTTATCGTCCATATGGGAATAGTGTAGATGGGCTTTAGAGTGGTTTAGAGTGGAGAAACTGTCTAATCTAAACCTGAGAAATCATGAAAGAATTACCAATGGACACATCACTTTGAGATACCAACTGATGATTGAATCTCCTGAAATAGTGAGGGCAGTTTTTACATTTTACTGGATGAGGGTCGGAATGGGCAGTGGATGGTGAGACTTTGTTCAGCATCTGTAAAGCCATTGAAAGGAATGCACTGGCTACAGTAGTTCATGGAGGCTTGGCTGCTCATTTTGCCACATGCTTGTGGAGTGATGCCCCTCAAGCTAGATAACCCATTATCTCTTTAATGGAGAGAGATGCTTATGGCCCGTTTGTAGATTATGGCTCATTACTTAGCTGCTATTTCAGATGAAAATTGAAGTCCAGCTCGCAGTGAACAGTATATTGTTGGATTAGTTGAATGAAAATTTGTGCTTGTTGCAGGTTTTGCTATGTTAATTATTTTAGGAACTTGCAGTGCAGAATATATTGAAATTATTTTGAAACCGAGAATGATTGTTAGCTATAGCTACTATTTCAAGGGTGGAGGCCACATAATGTGTATTTATTGAATGTGCTTGTGGTTTTTTTAACATGGCCTGCTGTTGATCTCGCCCTAAGCAAATGTACTTTACATAGCTGAATAATTAATCATTTGTATTTTAAACTGAAAACATATAGGTATCCTAGTGATGCTTGTGACCTGCTTTATTTTGGCTAAAGGATGACAATTTTCATTCAGGTTCTGGTGAAAGCAGTTAGGTGATGGTCTGTTAATTGTAAGTGAATGTCTTTGTAATTAGAATGTGGTGCAATGATAGCAATATAATTTACTTTGTGGTTTGGTTTGGAGTTGATTTTATATAATTGTATATTGGTGAAGATGTGGGTATAGTGGGTGTCATGTCCTAAAGTGGGTGTCATGTCCGAAAATAGAAAATAAATTGTAAATTTCTCTTTGTTTAAGACTCCACATCGATTTGGAATCTTTTTTTAAAAATTCTGGTTCATCTATATTTCTATTAATTTATATGGGAACTGGCTGCCTGTTCACAAAATATGATTAAACCCCAGGTACTGGTGGCCTAACGATTCTTGGATTCAGAGAAAAATATGTTTTTGTAATGGATTTATGTTTTCCTCTTTACCAGGAACAGCATTCACCATGTTAAAGTGAAGGAAAAGAGTTCCGTATTGAACATGCTAAAACGACTGGACAAAATAAGATTTAGAGGACAGAAACGGGATGAAATACTCGATCTTGTGGAATCTCCCAATGCGTCAGACAATGAATGTGGCGATGAAATTCCAGCAAAACCTGCTCGATGCTCTATAAGAGATTCCGAAGAGCTAAAGGACCCTGTAAGTATTCATTTTAAATATTACTACTGTTTTCCCCAGTTAAGAGTTATTGGTGTACAGTTAGTACTCGTAATACAATGCAGGGCCCTTGCAGTCCATTTTTCTATCACTCTGGGTACTGTGTTATCAAACTGATGGATTGTACTTTTGCTAAAAAGGAATCTTAGTAAAGTAGTTTTTACAGCCCTGGTCACTTTTATCACATTTCCCTGGAGATGATGCAGAGGGAAAAATAAAGATTCTAAGTATCAAGAATCTCACTGATGAGATGTGGTTAAGGAGATTATATGTGTATTCTTTGGAAATTACATTTTCAAAGCTCTTCAGGGGCTTCACTGAGAAAGATCAAGCAAATTATTCACCAAGACAAACGGTTCAATTACTGGCTGACGTGACTTCTAAAGTTTGAAATTATGGATAAGGGGTGGATCAAGTGTAGCTAGTTTTTCTGCAGAGTAATTAATTGGGTGTAAAATTTGACTTTTTTGCACCATGTTTGTCATTCTCAACCAAGTTTGCTGCCTCTGATTCAGCCAAATTTCAGTCTATATCAGAAACTTGCCTCCTGTTCTGTGTCCTAAGTAGTAGAGTATGTGGCCTTGGTGAGATGATTTATTTTGAATGAAACATTAAAGCAAGGCCCTGTGTCTCCAAGGAGAATGTAAGGGAATCTGAAATTGAGCAGGCGAGTGAGGTCTTTTTTTTTTAAAAAAAAAAGGTATTTTATTCCCAACACATGTAACATCAACAAAGTACAAAATACACAGTCCACAAAATCACAATCCACAGTTTGTATAATTTTCCCCTGTCCCCTTCCCCTGCGACAAGCAACTCCTCAAATAGTGTCATGAACTGCCTCCACCGCACCTCAAAGCCCTCCTCTGACTCCCTCGACTGTAACTTAATCTTCTTCAACTGGAGAAAGTCATACAAATTCATGAGCCAAGCCACCACCCCCGGGGGCGTATCTGACCTCCAATTTAACAGGATCCTTTGCTGAGCAATCAGCGATGCGAATGCCACAACATTGGCCCCTTTCCCCTCAAGAAGCTCTGGCACTTCCATGACCCCAAAAATCGCCACCATAGGGTCTGGCTTGACCTCCACCCCGCTATCTTGGATTGCTTTCCAAACACAGCCTCCCAATAGCTCTCCAGCTGCTGGGAGTGAGTTCTCTTGGTAAGCTGGTTATCAGTCATGGCTCACTTGATGTCACTCTCACCTCCCTGAGTTATACGTTCTGGGTTTAGGTTGTACTCCAGGATTTGAGCACAAACATCAAGACTGACACACTGGTGTGGTGTTGCACAGCACCATGTTAAACTGAGTCCCCGACTGCTTCTTAGATAATTGTTAAGAACCCACAATACTACTTGAAGAACAACAGGGGGATTTGAATTCCCACCGACCTGGTGAACATCACAAAACAGATCTGATCATTGTCACATTATTGTTTGCAGGAGCTGGCTGTGCAAAAGCACAACTATACTTTCAAAAAGTACTTAATTGGCTGTACACCACTTGAGATATCCAGAGTTGTTTGCTATATAAAGGCATGTTTTTCAAGTCTGTCTTAACCAGCATCACCTAAATGATTGACTGGACATTATCTTCTTGCTGTTTGTAAGGCCACGTGTAACTTGGCTGCTTTATTTGCATGCATTTCAAAAGTACCGTGGATCGCAGCATATAGGACACCCTCAATTTTTTGACACCAAAAATCATGCTTTTGCAGATATTTGGTATATAAATGACCCCCCCCCCCAATTTCAGCTGCAAAATGCTATACTTTCATTAGTAGTTGGTTTCAATTTTTCATCCCAGAAATGCATTTTTTATTAACCTTGTCCTGTAATGTGCATGGGATCAAGGCTGTGTTACAAAGAAGATACATGGGAGCTTAAGACATGCCCACACAGCACAGATCACACGTGGTATGATGAGTGGCGAATAGAAATTGACCCTTGAGCGAAAAGAATGAAGTACGAAGGTGCTTTCAAACCAAAAGCTCAACATTTGCTAACTGTTCAAATAACAATGCTGCAGCGAGAGAATTTTGTATTTGTGAATAACTGGTGCAGAATGGATGAAGGAATTTGCCCTGCAGAAGATCCCAAGACCATGAGAACAGGAATCAACCACTGGCTTAATCTTGAGAAACATGCATCAGAATGAGTCCTCAGAAGAATGGTTACATTACATATATGTGCACCAAATCAAACCCTGAGTCCACAAGACTGCGTATGACCAGCAACTGATTGTTTCAGCCACTCAATGGAACAAAACAGTCTAATGCTTCAAACAAAGACCACTTAGAGACTACCAAGAGACATCAATACCAAAATTACCAGTTTCCAACAGTTCAGATGATGACTTAACCATGGATTAAGTGCCTATGAATTTCAATATGCCTGGCAGCCAAACTGTGGTGGAACGGTTCAAAAACAGTTCTAGTAAAACAACAGGACATAAGACCAGATCCATGGTGGTACTAGCCCTGTATGGCTGATGGAATGAAATGAAATCCTGTGCTAATTTTCAAACGTAAAATAGTGTCAAACATCCGGTTCCCGGGAGTTTCGGTGAATGCCCATGACAACTGTTGGCTGGATGAGGATTGCGTGGAATTGTAGTTAATTATGTGTGGAATAGGTGACCTTTGTAAAGAATGCAATTTATGAATGTGGCACATGTGCCAATTACATATAATGAATGAGATTGAGAGGTGCCTGCAAAAAAATAATAAATCCACAATGCAGTTATAGCAGGAGGTCTAACGTCCATAGTTCAACCTTTGGTTGTGTGCCTCAACAAGTCAGTCAAGGATCATGGTCACGCTGAATGGAATAAGTGGATGATTAATGGAGAACGAAACGTCTCAAAGAAGGGAAATATGCATGCTGCCCATTTGAGGTTTTGTGTAGTTTTAAAAAAAACGTATTTTTATTCAAGGTACTTTCAATTTTATACAGAGAAAAAAGGAACACCAAAAAACAACCTTCGCAAACTTCACAAGTAACCAAAAAAAGAAATTTTGTGTAGTTTCAATATCAAATCATGGGATACTGTTGGTGCACAAGCTGTCATCAAATCATTCTAAAAATATGGACTATCCAATTCAATGATGATTCTGATCCAGAGTGTGATCCTTATGATGCTGCCATACTCAAAGTGACTCGATGACTTTGAGGAACACTTTGTGTCGGATGCCAAAGACAATTAATTTGTCAGTTTTACAGCACTTTCATTGTGGTTAAAGATATCTTTGTATTGTATTAAATAAACCAGGCTGCAGTAATTTAATGCAAATGAGCAGTGTTAGTTTTTGTCACATTTCTAAATGGTGATCACACATGCTGGCGGTTCATATTGTGTACTTGGTATATGAGTCAACCACAATTTTTTGGAAGGGTTTTTGAGACTTTTTAAGACCAAGAGAATAATCTATGGTAATTTACTGATCCTACATCACCTCAGGATGTTAAAGATCTAATCTTTAACCTAATCAGGTTTGTTTGTTCTTGCAACTTACCGGACTTATGCTTTTCGCTCTTTTTGGGGGATAAATATATTCATGCATTCCATAGTTATTTACCTTGCTGATCCAGAGTTTTCATTCGGCTCCTTGTTCAAAGATTGGTGTTATATTGGCTATCTAGCGTATTTGATTCCGAATTTAGTCAGATTGATGTATTGGTTTGTTCAATGGCACTTTTCTCAAAACACCACAGAGCATCTTTTGTTTAGTATATTTACTTGTTTTGTCTCCAGATTCTGGGAACGCAATGGTCTTAACAATCTCTGAGCACGGGTTCCAAAATGTACTCTGGCAAGTGGATTGGTAACTAGAGGTCATATATTTATAATAATTGACAGAAGAACTTTGATGGGAGATTACATTTTTTTCATGCTTCATCATCCCCCCACTAACTCTAGGATATGACTCCACAAAGTGGGCGAGATCTCTTGTGGAGGGTTGCAGTCCTTCTGTTACAAAATGTTGCCTTTACCATAAATACTTTCTCCTTTTAAAAAAAAAGCCAGAATGAGGATTATTATATACTGCTAAGTGATTGTTGCAAAGGCAACTTCAGAACAGAGGCATGCTGAAGTAGGAGACATTCTCGCTTTTGAAGCTTTTTGGGCCAGCATCTTCAAATTCTGTCGTGGACTCACTCCTTCAAGTCTCTGCAACTTCTTCCAGCCCTACAATCCTCTGCCAGTTCTGTGCTCCTCCAACTTTGGCTTCCATTTAATTTGGCTCTTTAACTGGAATTGCCTCATTGTGCTGCATAAGCAATTTAAACTTGTTGAGATTTTGCTTCTGAATTAAAAGCATTTTCACAATGATTTTTTTTATTGCAATGAAAGCATTTTCAGTGTTTGTTTTTTGCAGTGAGCCAAGTTTAATTTGTAAAGTGCTCAACCAACTGGATTTAAATATTGGCCCAGAACTTCCAACCTGGGTCGGAATCCCTATTTCCAGCTCCGATCAGACATCAAGTTACCTACTTGTCACCTATAATTTTTTGGGGGGGCTCATTTTCCAACGGAGGGTCATTCCAGGCTCTTGCTGCTATATTCTGGTAAGCAGAGAGTTTAAATGTCTCATAGTGGTTCGCACTGTTGCTTCATAGCACCAGGGTCCCGGGTTCGATTCCCGCTTGGGTCACTGTCTGTGCGGTGTCTGCACGTTCTCCCCGTGTCCGCGTGGGTTTCCTCCGGTTCCCTTCCACAAGTTCCGAAAGACGTGCTTGTTGGGTGAATTGGGCATTCTGAATTCTCCCTCGGTATACCCGAATGGGTGCCGTGGTGTGGAGACTAGGGGATTTTCAAAGTAACTTCATTGCAGTGTTAATGTAAGCCTACTTGTGACAATAATGAAGATTATATTATATATTATAAAGCTACTTTGAGATACTATGGAGAGAAGGTAACTTGGTTTGAGTTTACTTGGTTATTTGATCTACCTCAAAGTAGGGTAGGGTGGCAGGTAAGTAGGCGAGGGACTAGGGTGGCAGGTAAGTGAATAATCCGTAGTATAGTTGCCCGGGAGCTAGAACTCGTTTTAATCATTTTTACCCTTTCCTGGGTGACTATTCTCGTAAGTAGGTTGGAATCATCTGAAATCACCGACTCTCAAGAGTTTCTGAGAGTTTGAGATGCAGGGGAATTGCCTATTAGGAGTTCAAACTTCCCGGACAATTCCCGCATAGTCGGTCCAGGGTGCCTGTAGCACATCTTGGAGGGTACTCTGGGAAATGACCACCTGGAGATCAGAAGTTCTGGACCATTATGTCCATTCTGAAGGAGTAATTTGTAGCTCAACCTGTTTGCTAATTTACAACTGGGCAGGCTTTGTTGGAGGTTAGAAATAATGCATATTAAATGTCGTTTTTGAAGGCAAAGGAATTGTTGACCTTTTTGTTCTGACTTTGTGGCTAAAACATACTCTGGAAATCCTCTTTCTGATAACTTTTCATGCCCCAATTATGATTATGACTTGACATGGGCTGAGACAGATGAATTGTAATTACTTCCTGAGATTTGAAGGTTCATCTAAACATTTTCCAGAGAAGAAATCTCTCAATGTTATAATTGCACATGCATCATCATATAAGCGCTTTGCAATATCACTTTCCTCCCTTCCCCAGCACACACACACATCCTCTGAATTCAGTGACAGAGCTGAAACCCCAAATTTGCAATCATATATACCAATCAGATTATCATCTCGTCTGCAGACCAGAAGGTCCAATATTCAATTCCTTGTGTATATGAATGAGCAAATATGAATCGGGATAGCAGATGCAACTGTTGATGCACAGGCTAGAGAGGGGAAATCTGGTCAGGATCCATCTTGAATGTGTCTGGCGACACGTTTACATATGTGGATGATAGGAGATAATTGAACTGGGCAGTGAGGTCTGCTATGGGAAACAAATGACTTATTGATGCTTGCTGCCAAGCCTATCTTGATAAAATGCCAGAGGGCTATTGACATTTGTGGAACTATATTTCATCTTCAAAAATGACAGGAAAGCTAGAGTAAATGTTACAGAATGTTTCACAACATTGCTTTTCCTACTTCGCTCCATTTATCTGCCCCAGTAATAACCAGAGTCATCTTTGCCACAGGTTAGAACATGCAGACATGCTTGTTCCCCCACCAATTAGCTCTTGCTGCCTCTAGTTGTGTGTCACCTTGTCCTGCAAAAGAGAGAGAAGTGCATCAGCGAGTCTCTTACAGTTTGTTTGGGAGATGTGACTTTCATGCTTGAATAGCTGGCAGTGTGTGCACGCTGTAAGATGTCGATGTGAAACTTCAAGCATTGCTGAATGGATCTTGATTGACCGAGATTATTGGTCGATGAATGATGGACAAGTGCTGAATTGAGCATTAGCTAAGGAAGTGAGACCGATGACTGCATATGGCATTTGAAGATGCATCTACTGATGTTGACCACACATAAAAGGTAATTGAACCTAATACGCACTGCACCCAGATCCTCGAGGTTTATCTTCTGATGTTCACTTCCATGGCTGTCAGCTCCCGCTCCTTTCTGAGTATGTGTCTGGAGGGTTTCCTGGCCTCCAGCAATTACAAGATACCCCCCTCCTTTTTCTACCTCCATGGACTCCATTTTGAAAAGCTTGGAGCACACTCTGTCCCATTTTGCGCTATTTCTTTTTGAGTTTGGAGTCACTTGAACAAATACCTGCACCTTCTGCTGCCACCATGCACCTCCCGTTTGAAGTACAGGCTGTGTTGGTAAATAACCTATATTTTTTTACTTTTATTTTAAACACAAACTGTAGCTTTATGCTGACAGGACTCCTAGTCGTTACCGATCCTCCTCAATCCTTCAAGTTGTGGTCTCTCCCCCTCCCTGTATTTGGAGGTTACAACCTCTTCCCACATTCCTGACCTATCCTCATTTTTTTTAATTTTTAAGTACTCTCGCTCGCTGCTTCCTACTCCTGAACCCTTTCAGTGAGCGTGGGGTTGGACAAAGCAGCTTTGACAGTTATTTTAAAGAAAAATGGATTGTAGCAGACCCAGCTTGGCATTGCTGCACCATTGGGACTCGAACTTCCACAAGATCAGGGTTCTGGCTTTGGAGCTGATGTGGCAATCCAGGAGAGGGAAGTGGCGAGATGGTGAGTCAGGGAAGAGGAGGTTCAGTGAGAGGGTGGATCAGGGAGAAGGGTGAGACCACAAAGTGGGGATGGTGAGGCCATAAGTGGGGAGAGGCCACTGCAAAATGGCAGAAATTGGATCACATAGGAAATGACTTTAAAACAAATCTTGCAACGCACAGCGAGGTTACAGACCCCATAAACATACTATTGTTAAAGCATTACAATTGCAATGCTAAATGGGCCAATGCTAAGAATTACAGAATCTTTACAGTGCAGAAGGAACCTATTCAACCCATCTAGTCTGCACTGGATCTCTGAAAGAACATTCTACCTGGTCCCACTTCCCTCTCTTACCCTCATAACCTTGCACATTATTTCTTTTTGGAGAGCAATCCAATTCACTTTTGAATCCCTCAATGAAGCTTGCCTCCACCACCCTCAGGAGGTTTGATTCCAATCACCCTCTGGGTGAAAAATGCTTTTCCTATGTCACTGCTACTCCTTTTGCCAGTTATTTTGAATGCTCCCTTGAGTAAGAACAGTTTCTCACTAATTTCCCTGTCCATACCCCTCAGTATCTTGAATATCTCTATCAAGTCTCCTCTCTGTTTTCTTTTCTCCAAGGAAAACAGTATCAACCTCTCCAATCAATTCTCATAACTACAGTTCTTTATCCCTGGAACCATTCTTGTGAATCTCCTCTGCACTGTCTTCAATGCCTCCACATAATTCCACAAGTATGGCACCAAGGACTGGACACAGTACTCCAGATGTAGCCTAACTAGTGTTATATGCAAGTTCAACACTACCTCTTTACTCTGTACTTCATGCCCCTATTAATAATGCCGAAGATTATATGTGCTATTAACTGCTCTCTCAGCATGTCTTGCCATCTTCAATGACTTATGTACATATACACCAAAGGTCCATCTCTTCCTGCACCTCCTTTAGAGTTTGTCCCCCTATTTTATACTGTTTTTCATATTCTTCCTGACAAAATGAAACACTTGACACGTCTCTGCATTGAACTTCATCTGCCCCTTGTTTTGTAGTTCAAGATTGTCCCCATCACAGCTGACAATATTTCCAATCTTCGTATCATCTGCAAATTTGAAAATCATACCTTGAGCACCACAATCTCGGTCATTAATATCTAGCAGGAAGAACAAGGGAGTCCCAACATTGACCCCTGGGGAACTCCACTACAAACTGTCCTCAATCTGAAAAACTAATCTTTTTTTTTCTCCAAATCAAAGGTGCAGCAATGGGTACCTGCATGGGTCCTAGCTACACTTGACTTTTTATGGGGTATGTGGAACATTTCTTGTTCCAGGCCTATCCGGATCCCCTCCCACAACTCTTTTACTGATACGTTGATGAATATTTTGGTGCAGCTTCATGCTCTCGTCCGGACCTGGAAAAATTCATCAAATTCGCTTCCAGTTTCCACCCCTCCATCACTTTCACCAATCCATCTCAGACACTTCCCTTCCCTTCCTTGATCTTTCTGTCTCCATTTCCGGTAATAGACTATCTACTTATATCCACTACAAGCCCACTGACTCCCACAGCTATCTGGACTGCAGCTCTTGGCAGCCTACACCCTGTAAGGACTCCATCCCTTTCTCGCAACTCCTTCGCCTCTGTCGCATTTGTTCCGATGATGCCACTTTCAAAAACGGTGCTTTGAAAATGTGTTCCTTCTTCCTCAACCGTGTTTTCCCACCTCCAGTTGTTGACCGGGCCCTCAACAGTGAGCGGTCCATCTCCTGCGCCACTACCCTCGCCCCCTCCCCTCCCTCCCTCCCAGAACAAGAATAGAGTCCCCCTCGTTCTCACATTTCATCCCACCTCATAATCCTCCGCCATTTTCGCCATCTCCAGCGTGATGCCACCACCAAACATATCTTCCCTTCACTCCCATTGTCAGCATTCCGCAGAGACCGTTCCTTCCAAGATAATCTAGTCCACTCCTCCACCATACACAGTACCTCTCCCATCAACCATGGCACCTTCCAATGCAATCGCAGAAGGTGTAAAACCTGCCCCTTTACCTCTTCCATGCTTAACATCCCAGGCCCAAAACACTCATTCCAGGTTAAGCAGCGTTTCACTTGCACCTCTCTAAATCTGGTCTATTGCATTGTGGTCTCCTCTATGTCGGAGAGACCAAACGCAGACTGGTGATCGCTTTGCTGAGCACCTTCGGTCTGTACGCATTCAGGACCCTGACCTTCCCGTTGCTTGCCATTTTAACAAAAGACCCTGCTCCCATGCCCACATGTCTGACCTTGGCCTGCTGCAATGTTCCAGTGAAGCTCAATGCAAACTGGAGGAACAACATCTCATCTTCCGGTTAGGCATGCTACAGCATTCTGGTCTCAACATCGAATTCAACAACTTCAGATGATTAGCTCTACCCCACCTCGACCCATTTGTTTTCATCCCATTATATTTTAAATGTCTTTTACCATTTCTTTCTTTCTTGTCTTTCTTAATATATATTTAACCTCCTCTTCCCCCCCCCCTCCCCCCTCTACATCTTATCTACCTTTCCTTACCTTTTCTCCCCTTTGCTTCCCTTTCCCCTACCCCCACATCTACATCAGTCACAGTTTACCTTCTGATGTAGTTTCTCTGCTGTTTGGCCTTCACACCTTCTGTCCTCTCTGGGGACTGCCATTCGCACTCTTTTCCCTTGGTTTCTGTGGCTATTAGCACCCCGTTTCCCTGGGTTTCTGTGGCTGTGACTCATCTTTCATTCTCACTCCACAGTATAAATATTTCCCACTTTCTCTGTCTGTTAGCTTTGACAGAGTCAAAGAACAAAGAAATGCACAGAACAGGAACAGGCCCTTCGGCCCTCCAAGCCCGTGCCGACCATGCTGCCCGACTAAACTACAATCTTCTACACTTCCTGGGTCCCTATCCCTCTATCCCCATCCTATTCATGTATTTGTCAAGATGCCCCTTAAATGTCACTCGTCCCTGCTTCCACCACCTCCTCCGGTAGCGAGTTCCAGGCACCCACTACCCTCTGCGTAAAAAACTTGCCTCGAACATCTACTCTAAACCTTGCCCCTCTCACCTTAAACCTATGCCCCCTAGTAATTGACCCCTCTACCCTGGGGAAAAGCCTCTGACTATCCACTCTGTCTATGCCCCTCATAATTTTGTATACCTCTATCAGGTCTCCCCTCAACCTCCTTCGTTCCAATGAGAACAAACCGAGTTTATTCAACCGCTCCTCATAGCTAATGCCCTCCATACCAGGCAACATTCTGGTAAATCTCTTCTGCACCCTCTCTAAAGCCTCCACATCCTTCTGGTAGTGTGGCGACCAGAATTGAACACTATACTCCAAGTGTGGCCGAACTAAGGTTCTATACAGCTGCAACATGACTTGCCAATTCTTATACTCAATGCCCCGGCCAATGAAGGCAAGCATGCCGTATGCCTTCTTGACTACCTTCTCCACCTGTGTTGCCCCTTTCAATGACCTGTGGACCTGTACTCCTAGATCTCTTTGACTTTCAATACTCTTGAGGGTTCTACCATTCACTGTATATTCCCTACCTGCATTAGACCTTCCAAAATGCATTACCTCACATTTGTCCAGATTAAACTCCATCTGCCATCTCTCCGCCCAAGTCTCCAAACAATCTAAATCCTGCTGTATCCTCTGACAGTCCTCATTGCTATCTGCAATTCCACCAACCTTTGTGTCGTCTGCAAACTTACTAATCAGACCAGTTACATTTTCCTCCAAATCATTTATATATACTACAAAGAGCAAAGGTCCCAGCACTGATCCCTGTGGAACACCACTGGTCACAGCCCTCCAATTAGAAAAGCATCCTTCCATTGCTACTCTCTGCCTTCTATGACCTAGCCAGTTCTGTATCCACCTTGCCAGCTCACCCCTGATCCCGTGTGACTTCACCTTCTGTACTAGTCTACCATGAGGGACCTTGTCAAAGGCCTTACTGAAGTCCATATAGACAACATCCACTGCCCTACCTGCATCAATCATCTTTGTGACCTCCTCGAAAAACTCAGTTAGTGAGACACGACCTCCCCTTCACAAAACCATGCTGCCTCTCACTAAACGTCCATTTGCTTCCAAATGGGAGTAGATCCTGTCTCGAAGAATTCTCTCCAGTAATTTCCCTACCACTGAAGTAAGGCTCACCGGCCTGTAGTTCCCTGGATTATCCTTGCTACCCTTCTTAAACAGAGGAACAACATTGGCTATTCTCCAGTCCTCCGGGACATCACCTGAAAACAGTGAGGATCCAAAGATTTCTGTCAAGGCCTCAACAATTTCCTCTCCAGCCTCCTTCAGTATTCTGGGGTAGATCCCATCAGGCCCTGGGGACTTATCTACCGTAATATTTTTTAAGACACCCAACACCTCATCTTTTTGGATCTCAATGTGACCCAAGCTATCTACACACCCTTCTCCAGACTCAACATCTACTAATTTCTTCTCTTTGGTGAATACTGATGCAAAGTATTCATCTAGTACCTCGCCCATTTCCTCTGGCTCCACACATAGATTCCCTTGCCTATCCTTCAGTGGGCCAACCCTTTCCCTGGCTACCCTCTTGCTTTTTATGTACGTGTAAAAAGCCTTGGGATTTTCCTTAACCCTATTTGCCAATGACTTTTCGTGACCCCTTCTAGCCCTCCTGACTCCTTGCTTAAGTTCCTTCCTACTTTCCTTATATTCCACACAGGCTTCGTCTGTTCCCAGCCTTTTAGCCCTGACAAATGCCTCCTTTTTCTTTTTGACGAGGCCTACAATATCTCTCGTTATCCAAGGTTCCCGAAAATTGCCGTATTTATCCTTCTTCCTCACAGGAACATGCCGGTCCTGAATTCCTTTCAACTGACATTTGAAAGCCTCCCACATGTCAGATGTTGATTTTCCCTCAAACATCCGCCCCCAATCTATGTTCTTCAGTTCCCGCCTAATATTGTGATAATTAGCCTTCCCCCAATTTAGCACATTCATCCTAGGACCACACTTATCCTTGTCCACCAGCACTTTAAAACTTACTGAATTGTGGTCACTGTTCCCGAAATGCTCCCCTACTGAAACTTCTACCACCTGGCCGGGCTCGTTCCCCAATACCAGGTCCAGTACCGCCCCTTCCCTAGTTGGACTGTCTACATATTGTTTTAAGAAGCCCTCCTGGATGCTCCTTACAAACTCCGCCCCGTCTAAGCCCCTGGCACTAAACGAATCCCAGTCAATATTGGGGAAGTTGAAGTCTCCCATCACCACAACCCTGTTGTTTTTACTCTTTTCCAAAATCTGTCTACCTATCTGCTCCTCTATCTCCCGCTGGCTGTTGGGAGGCCTGTAGTAAACCCCCAACATTGTGACTGCACCCTTCTTATTCCTAATCTCTACCCATATAGCCTCACTGCCCTCAGGTGTCCTCCCGCAGTACAGCTGTGATATTCTCCCTAACCAGTAGCGCAACTCCGCCACCCCTTTTACATCCCCCTCTATCCCGCCTGAAACATCTAAATCCTGGAACGTTTAGCTGCCAATCCTGCCCTTCCCTCAACCAGGTCTCTGTAATGGTAACAACATCATAGTTCCAAGTACTAATCCAAGCTCTAAGTTCATCTGCCTTACCCGTAATACTTCTTGCATTAAAACATATGCACTTCAGGCCACCAGACCCGCTGTGTTCAGCAACTTCTCCCTGTCTGCTCTGCCTCAGAGCCCCACTGGCCCTATTCCCTAGTTCTCCCTCAATGCTCTCACCTTCTGACCTATTGCTCCCGTTTACGAATTGGACTTGAAACGTTAGCTCTTTTCTCTCCCTACAGATGCTGCCAAACCTGCTGAGATTTTCCAGCATTTTCTCTGTTTCAGATTCCAGCATCCACAGTAATTTGTTTTTATTTATCTCTACTCTTTGTTTCCTGTCACTCAGCCAATTTCTATTCCAAGTGCCTACTTTCCCTTTTATTCCAAGAGCTAGAATTTTGCTCACAAGTCTGTCTTGTGGCACTGGATCAAATGTCTTTTGAAAGGGCAGCATGGTGGCGCAGTGGATAGCACTGTGCCTCACGGCACTGAGGTCCCAGGTTCGATCCCGGCTCTGGGCCACTGTCTGTGAGGAGTTTGTGCTTTCTCCCCGTGTTTGCGTGGGTTTTGCCCCCACAACCCATAAAATGTACAGGGTAACGAAAGAGAAAATGGTGGAAAATCTCAGCAGGTCTGGCAGCATCTGTAGGGAGAGAAAGGAGCTAATGTTTTGAGTCCAATGGCTCTTTGTCAAAGCTTTGACAAAGAGTCATCAGACTCTAAACGTTAGCTCTTTTCTCTCCCGACGGATGCTGCCAGACCTGCTGAGATTTTCCAACATTTTCTCTTTTGTTTCAGATTCCAGCATCCGCAGTAATTTGCTTTATTAAATGTGCAGGGTAGGTGGATTGGCCATGCTAAATTGCCCCTTAATTGGAAAAAATGAATTGGGGACTCTAAATTTATATATTTTTTAAAAATGTCTTTTGAAAATCCATGTACACCACAGTGTTGTCCTTATCAACCGGCTAAACGCCCTCGACGCGGGACTCTGTTTCATTTCCATAAATCACATCCCTGAATTGTTCTTTCATAGAGCCTACTCTTTCCAATTTTAGATGTTTTGAGGAGAAAAAGTCTGTTAAATGTCTCTCAGGCCAATTCAAATGCAACTAATTACTTTGTGGGTTATGAAGCAATCATTCTATGCAGAGTGGCATCCCACAAACGCATAAGACCTAAAGGAGAAATTGAGGATAAATTTCTTAAGAGGTTTGTTAATACCTGGAATGCATTACCTGAAAGGGTGGTGGATTGAATTCCTGAACCAACACCATGTGCTGTTGTGCTGATCACAGAGCGCTGTGCTACCAAATGAGCAAAGCTGAAGCAAAGTCTTGCTTTGAACACCCACACCTCTGCCAAAGAATAATGACATGCCGATTCCTCCCCCACTCCTTTCCCCACTCAGTGTAGTAATTCTGTTCTGCAAGTAAATTTGCACACTACAAAGCTACGAATTGTCTGCTAAAGTTCATCGATGTGAAAGAGTCTTTGGATCATTTATGTAATTGAACGCTAAAAGTTTACTAATTGCCTGCAGATTGCTTCTTTTTGCTGTACAGGGTTTTATTGGAAAGCCAAGAATAAGATTTGTTGAGCAGTTTAAACAATGAAAGCATGAGCAATTTGGAGGAAGCTTTCTGATATCAAAATTGAGCATTCCACAGTTATCAAAATAATTTCCGTGGTCTAACTCAGAATTGTTGTTTTTGGTTGAATTATTGATTTCAGTTAACGGTTATTCTCTAGAAATTGGTGGGGGGCGGGGTTAGGTCCGAGGAACAAGGGCAGTAGGTTTTGTACTTTTCTTTGCTCTTTAGTGTAGAAGATTTTTGTTTCAACGGGTAGCATGGTCGGCGCAGGCTTGGAGGGCCGAAGGTCCTGTTCCTGTGCTATACTTTTCTTCGTTCTTTGTAAATGGGAACACTACCAGCTGCCTGCAGTTTCCCCTCCAAGTTGCACAGTATACCAACTTGGAAATGTCTCCCAATTTCTTTATTGTCACCGGGTAAAATTCTTGCAACTGCCTCCCAAAAAGCAGTGGGTGTACCCACAGCAGACAAACTGAAGTGGTTTAAGAAGAAACTCACTCCCAACTTCTGAAGGGAAACTATAGATTAGCAATCAATGCAGGCCTTGCCAGCAATGCTTGCCTCCCTCCCATGAATGAATACACGAAATCCACCAAAGCTGAAACTATTCCTTTTAGCCCCCACTAGCTGCAGTCAAAATCCACTAGAAACCTAGAATTCCACTGGAATCGGAGAGTCTTAACCACAGAAGCCAGCTATTTGACCAGTTATGCTGTGCCAGCTCTTTGAAAGAGCTGCCCAATTTATTTCTACACCTTAGCTTATTCCCCACAATCCTGAAAATTAGTCCAATTCAAGTGCATGTCCAATTCCCTTTTAGAAACTCTTGCGGAATATGATCCATCACCCTTGCAGGTAATGCGTTCCAGATATTAACAAACCTCTATAAATAAATCTCTTCTCAATTTCCCCTTTAGATCCTTTGTCAATTATTTCAAATCTATAACTTCTAGTTGCCCACAAAATTGCCAGAGAAAATAGTTTTCCCCCTACTTGCCCTATTTGAACTCCTCAGAATTTTGAATAACTATTAGGTCTTCCCTTCTATGTTCTAAGATGAACAGACTCTGCTTCTCCAATCTCTCCACATAACTGATCTGCTTTGTTCCTGGTATCTATCGCCCTGGTAAACCACCACCGTATCCACTCTCCTGCACATAGAAATGTACACACTGATCCAGCTGAGACCGAGGCAGTAAAGGTTTATGTGATTTATTTGTTTAGTGTATAATGTCCCTATTTACTAAAAATCCCAAGATATGCTTTCTGAACTGCTTTATCAACTTACCCTGCCACCTTTGAAGATTTTTAAATATGCAATCCAAAGTCCCTCTGTTCTCATACACCCTTAAAATAGTACCATTTAAATTATATCATCACTTCACACACATCTGCACTAAATTCTATCTGCCATGTGGCTCCCCATTTCACCAATCTATGTCCTCCCGAGGTCTGTTACTATCATGCTCCTATTATGTTCCCAAGTTTTGTTTTGTAAATTTGTACTCCCTGCACACAAGACCAAGTCATTTGTATCCAACAAGAAAAGTAGTAGTCCCTAGGGGAACCCATTGTGATCCTCCTCCCAGGTAGAAAAATATTCATTCGCCACACTCTGCTTCCTACCTCTGAACCACTTACAAATAAAAGTTACCACTAAATTCCTTTCATATCAATTGCTTCTATTTTCCAAGTAAGTTTGTTATGTGGTGCTTTATCAAATGTCTTAAGTCCATGTAAGACAGTGTCTACAGAACAACCGTCACCAACTTTCTCATACCTCATCAAAACACTCAATCATGTTGGATCTGATTTGCTGTGAACAAATTCATGATGACCGTCTCTTTCACCCCATGCTTTTCCAAATGAAAGTTAATTTTGTCCTTGATGGTCTCTGGTAGGTTTTCCAACAATGATGTTCGGAAAGAGAAGATGCTTATCCAGTTAGTAAGTTTCAAGTTGATACACTCACAAGTACTTAGTCACTATTTATCTCATTTGAAATGTCATTGTCCTCCAAACGCAAGAAAACATTACAAATGATTATTTCTAATGTTTAAAATATTTTTAGGAACATTCTTAAATTATATTTGGGTAAAGTATTTTTTTTAAGTACAAAAGTTGCTTCATTGATTTTCCTTGAGGAATTTGTCTGTATCTGGGAAATTTGCTTAGGTGCTGTTAGCCAAGTCAAGCTTGCAAACAATAGACTCTCATCCAAACCTTTCTGTAATAGGGCACATTGTACTCTTTTCTGAACCGCATTCGTTAGTATTCATGAAAGCTACCACAGAGCACAGACGTAATTAAGTATTTTTCATGTCTTGTCAGAATCAATGCTAAAATTTCCCCTTCAAGTTAACCAATTTGGATTTATCAGGCATTTGCAGTTTACACCCACTCATAGTTATAAATATTGCTGGAGTTATAAATATTTCTGGAACAGTTAGAGATCCTTTAAATTTCAACGAAGCAGACAGAAGAAAACTGGCTAATTAGTAGACAGCAAATAAATCACTTTTCCCACGATCTAAAATTAAACTTGGCTTTATTCTTTCTGATACCTGGGATAAATCCATTCTGGAAATATTGCTCTGTTGTTTTCTTGTGAGAATTTTGAACTGATCAGGATGTGAGATATTGGTGCCAGAGAATGGAATAATTTCTATTTTATAGATCAGCCCATGCCCGATGGTTCGATGCAACAAAAAAAAGATTCCCTCACCAGCCTAACAAACTATCTCGAAAAAATAGACCAAGGTGATCTTTTCCTAATTGAACAACCTGTTATACTGAAGCTTCTCTACTAATCGGGGTCAGTTTTACGTCATGGGCTCATGGGTTTTATACTGGCTCTTTAAAATCAGCAGACAAATAGTATTTCTATCCCATGGAATGAATTTGAAACCAGATCCCAGATGTAAAAAGCCAGAGTTGACTCCACTGTAACCCCTAGTCCCCATTTAAAAAAAAACATAAGTGAAGACCGAAGTGAGTACTGCAGATTAGGACTCCCATGCTTCAGTAGAGAATGGATAAAATTAAGAATGGATTATTACAGGAGGATGGCAAGACTAGAGATTGTGAACGGGTGAAGATGATGGACAGACGAGAAGTCTTTTTTGAACTTTAATGTTGTATCTAAAGAGATTATAGCAACAATTAAAATAATAGCATAAACAAAAGTAAAGCTGAGAGTAAGATTCAAAATAAATGGTCATAGTTTTGCTATCAGACAACAACCTTTTTAAGCCTGAAAATGTGGTGGAGACAGATTCAATCATGGCTTTTAAGAAATTGAATACGAACCAGGAGAGAAGAAATTGCAATAGTGCAGGGTAAAGGCGGATGAATGGAGCTATCTGAGTTGTCCTTGCAAAGCACTGGTGCAGACATGACAAACCAAATAGTCTCCAGTGCTGTAACCATTCTGATTCATCATTCTATTAACTTGGGGGAGATGATGGCATGGTGATAATGTCACTAGAATTGTGATCCAGAGGCTCAGGCTAATGCTGTGGGGATATTGGTTCAAATGCCACAATGGCGGCTGGTGGAATTTGAATTTGATTAATAAATCTGGAATATAAAGCTCATCTCAGTAACGGTGAACATGAAACTATGGTCGATTGTTGTAAAAACTCATCTGGTTCACACATGTCCTTTTGAGGAAGGAAATCTGCCATCCTTGCCCAACCTGGCCTACATGTGACTCCAGATCCACAGCAGTGTGATTGACTCTTAATCTGACCTCTGCAATGGCCTAGCCAGCCACTCCATTCAAGGGCTATTTGGGATGGGCAACAAAATGCTGGCTTGCCAGTGACAACCACATCCCATGAAAGAATGTTTAAAAAGTTATATTATTTGACTCTAAAACCCCTTTTTTGAGGGCCGGAAGTGTGTCTATCAGCAAAATGAAATATGACATAATTTGCAAGGGAACTGTTGCTCATGCTGTGATTCATGCCAGGTCCTGCTCGCCCATTTCCTCTGTGCTCAGTGACCTATATTTACTCACGATTTAAGCAGCACCTTAATTTTAAAATTCATATCCCTATTTCCAAATCCTCCCATGTCATTGGTAGCATCATGATAATGTGACTGGGTGAGCCTATAACCAAAAGACCTGGACGAATACTATGGAGACTTGAAATTCAATTGATTAATAAAACCACTAAAATAAAAAACTTGTCTCATTAATAATGATCAAATGGGAAATTCTCGCTTTCAAAACCCGAAGAGATGGGGAGGAAAGGGCAGCTAGGTAGCAGCTAATCGACTCCATACTGGAAGTAAATACTCTGAGGCCCCGACCGTAGAGCGCCTGGCGGAGAGGAAAGAGCTGCAAAGGAACTTTGATATGCTCTCCACCAGGAAAGCAGTGCATCAACTCCGCCAGGCACGTGGGACCCTATACGAACACGGAGCCAAAGCCAGCCGCCTGTTGGCACACCAGCTGAGAAAGCAGGCAGCCACAAGAGAAATTACACAAATCAGGGATACTAGAGGCACATTAGAAACAGAAACAGAAAAGATTAACAAAACCTTCAAGGCCTTTTACCAAGGGCTGTACACCTCAGAGGACCCAATGGGGGAGTCTGGGATGAAACGGTTCCTTGATGGACTGGACATGCCAGTCGTGGGGAGGGCAGAAAACGGGGCCTGAAGCACCACTAGCACTGGGAGAGATCATGGACAGCATTAGCTCCATGCAGGTGGGGAAGGCGCCGGGACCAGGCGGGTTCCCAGCGGACTTCTACAAAACATTTGCGACAGCACTGGCCCCGCACCTGCGGGAGATGTTCACAGAGTCGCTAGCAAGGGGCACACTGCCACCTACGCGAGCACAGGCATCAATCTCGCTGATACCGAAGAAAGATAAAGACCCAACGGAATGTGGGTCCCTTCTCACTGCTGAACACGGATGCCAAAATACTAGCCAAAAGGCGAGAAGACTGCGTACCAGAAGTGGTCGCAGAGGACCAGACGGGTTTTGTCAAAGGTAGGCAGCTAAACTCGAACATCAGGCGCCTGCGAAACGTGATAATGACCCCATCCGGGGAGAGAACAACAGAGGTGATCGTCTCCCTAGACACAGAAAAGGCCTTCGACAGGGTCGAATGGAAATACCTCATAGAGGTACTGGAGCGGTTCGGACTTGGAACAGGGTTCACCTCCTGGGTAAAACTCTTATACAATGCTCCCATGGCGAGCGTACGGACAAACAACACCAACTCCCGATGCTTCCAGACAAGGATGCCCACTGTCCCCGCTGCTGTTCGCTCTAGCGATCGAACCATTAGCAATTGCTCTCAGAGCAGCAAAAAGCTGGAGGGGGATCCGAAGGGGAGGCAGAGAGCACCGAGTCTCACTCTGTGCAGATGACCTGCTCCTCTACATTTCGGACCCACAAAGCAGCATGGACGGAATCATCGCGCTCCTGAAAGAGTTTGGCGCCTTCTCGGGCTACAAACTCAACATGAGCAAAAGCGAGATCTTCCCAGTGCACCCACGAGGAGGGGGGGCAGTACTAACGGGACTGCCGTTTAAACCAGCCTGACACAAATTCCGCTACCTGGGGATCCAAATAGCCCATGACTGGAAAACGATCCAGAAATGGAACCTTACCAGTCTGACAGAGGAAGTAAAAGAGGACCTGCAAAGATGGAACACACTATCGCCCCCCCCCCCCCCCCCCCCCGCCCCCCCCGCGGAGAGAGTCCAGACGATCAAAATGAACGTGCTGCCCAGGTACCTCTTCCTACTTAGATCCATCCCGATCTACATCCCCAAGGCCTTTTTCAAAGCGCTAGACAAACTAATCATGGCGTTCGTGGTGGGGGATCCCAAAGAATGTCTGACAAAAAACAAAATTCAGGGGTAGGGGCAGGGGAAGAATGCTAGGACCCCAAAGAAGGTCCGACAAAAAACAAAATCCAGGGGGGGTCCAGCCCTCCCAATGTACAATTCTACCACTGGGCGGCGACGGCCGAGTGACTAAGGGGATGGATCAAGGAGCCAGAAGCCAAGTGGGTGCGCAGAAGAGGCCTCCTGCATGGGGACCTCCCTCCGGGCCCTCGCCACGGCGGCACTCCCCCCGGGCCCGCGCCATGGCGGCACTCCCATCCCCACCCAAAAAACCCTCCAGCAGCCCGGTGGTGATAGCCACGTTCCAGTCCTGGAACCAACTAGGGCAGCAATTTGGCCTGACCAAAGTGTCGGACAAAGCTCCCATCTGCAACAACCATAGGTTCACACCAGCGCTGACTGACACCACCTTTAAAAAGTGGGGACAGGACGGAGGGACATTGACTGTCAGGGACCTATACACGGACGGCAGGATCGCAACAATGGACGAACTGGCAGAGAAATTCCAGCTAGCCAGGGGGAACGAGCTAACGTACCTGCAACTCAAAAACTTCCCTACGAAAGGAGACAAGGATGTACCCACAACCGCCACAACCGACATTACTGGACGCAAGCACCCTAGATAAAGGGAACTGTAGCGACATGTATGACCGACTGTAGAAAGGGTGGATACCATACTGGACGCAACAAGAAAGAAATGGGAGGAAGACCTGGGGATTGAAATAGGGTGGGGACTCTGGAGCTAAGCACTGCATAGGGTCAACTCCACCTCCATGTGCACAAGGCTCAGCCTGCCGCAACTAAAAGTGATACATAGAGCCCACTTAACAAGAACTCCGTCTGAGTAGGTTCTTCCCGGGGATGGAGGGTAGATGTGAACGGTGCCGAGGAGGCCCAGCCAACCACGCCCACAGGTCCTAGTCTTGCCCCAGACTTGCGGGGTACTGGACAGCCTTCTTCGAGGCAATGCCCAAAGTGGTGGGGATGAGGGTGGAGCCATGCCCGAAAGTGGCGGTCTTCGGGGTATCAGACCAGCCAGATCTATTCCTGGGGAGGAGGGCGGACGTCCTTGCCTTTGCCTCCCTGATCGCCCGCCGTAGAATCCTGTTCGGCTGGCGGTCAGCAGCACCACCCAAAGCTGCAGACTGGCTGTCCGACCTCTCAGAATCTCTCCAAATGGAGAAAAATTCGCCATCCGCGGGTCAGACGACGGCTTCCACAGAACATAAGAACTAGGAACGTGGGAGCCATTCACCCAATTGTTCCAAGACCTGTTTGTGGCCAACGAACAAGCAGGGGAAAGTAACCGAGGTGGGGGAGGGAGGGATAGACTGGGGGGGGGGGCGGGGGGGATGGATGGCAGCTAAATCTAAGAGAAAATAAAGGCGAACCACAGAAGAAGGGGAGGGGAGGGAGGAGACAGGGAACAATCGAGGGGAACCAGTGAGGTGGGGGGAGGCAAGGGAATGACAGCCGGAAGGAGGGCACGGGAAACGATAACAAACTTGGCATCTACAAGAGCAGAGAACAAGGAAAATCCGGGCGAAGGACGGGACGAATGGCTGAAGCAGAGGTGATCTTGTGACGACAACGGCAGCGAAAACCGTCCGGGAGAAGCAAGTGACAACACCAACACCAGATCCATTCGCGTATTGCCCTCTGCAATTGTTCTGTAATTGTTTCCCCGGCGCCCAAATTTATATGTACCCCCCCCAGTTTCTCTCTCTTCCTCCTCCCCCCCCCCCCCCTCCCCCCACCACACACACACACAAACCGATGCCTACTTATGTGCTAAAAACAATATTGCCAATTGTACAGAGCTGCTATTGTAGAGCTAGCACAAAATACCCTACCAGTTATTTTATTCTAACTTTTTGTTGTTGTTTGTGTTGTTTTATGTGCCTGTTTCCATCTCTTATGTGTGTATATATATATTTTATATATATATATATATACATATATATATATAATACACACACACACACACACACACACACACACACACACACACACACACATATATATATGTATTCTATTTTGTGTACATAACGGTAAATATACTTTGTTCAAAAACCCAATAAGAAAACATGTATTAAAAAAATTAATAATGATCATGATTCTAATGGATTATTGTAAAATCCTGTCAGGGGATGAAATCTGATGCCCTTGCCCAGTCTGGCCTGCATCTGACACCAGGCCCATGGCAATTTGGTGGACCCTTAAATGGCCTAGCAAGCTTATCGGTTGTGTCAAATTGCTGCAGGAGAATCAAATGAGAATAAAATTGGATGGGCCACTTGGCATTGTGAAAGGCACATCTTACTGTTGCAAAGTTCTCCTCACTGTTAAACATTGAGTTGCGTCAAAGCATGGCGAGCTGTTCCATGAAATAATCAAGCAACAGCACAATATAACACTGAATCATTCATTGCAGATAATATCCCAAACTTTTCCATAATCATCACTGGGTATGTTCTCTCCCACCAGTAGAAGAAAATCTGCTCGAGGTAGCAACATAGTGGTGCAGTGTCAGGAGGGAGTAAACCTGGAACGATTCAACATTGATTTCCGACCCCGTGAAATCTCATGGCACCATGTCAAGAACCGGCAATGAAGCCTCCTGTTGATTGTCACTTGCTGTCCTCCCTCAGTTGATGAATTGCCACTTTCTGCCCTCCCTCAGTTGTTGAATCAGTGCTCCTCCAGGTTGAACACCACTTAGACGAAACACTGGGCTATCAAGGGATCAGAATGTAGTCTGGGTGGGGACTTCAAGGCCCATTACCTAGATTAGCCTGGTAACATCACTATTGATGGACCTGGCTGAGTCCTAACCGGTGGTGGTGGAAGTGAAAAGCCTACTTGATCTCCTCCTCATCAATCTACTACTTGCAGAAGCACCTTTTTGTGACAGCATTGGTAGGATGACCGCCACACAGTCCCTGTGGAGACAAAATCTCATCTTCCCAATGAGGACACCTTCCATCTGTGGCACAATCATAGTGCTAAATGGGATATGATGTGGAGATGCATGGGCCTGGGGTGGCCACAGTAAGAAGCCTTATAACACCAGGTTAAAGTCCAACAGGTTTATTTGGAATCACAAGCTTTCGAAGCGTAGCTCCTTCACCAGGTTAGGGCAGCATGGTAGCATTGTGGATAGCACAATTGCTTCACAGCTCCAGGGTCCCAGGTTCGATTCCGGCTTGGGTCACTGTCTGTGCGGAGTCTGCACATCCTCCTCGTGTGTGCGTGGGTTTCCTCCGGGTGCTCCGGTTTCCTCCCACAGTCCAAAGTTGTGCAGGTTAGGTGGATTGGCCATGATAAATTGCCCTTAGTGTCCAAAATTGCGCTTAGTGTTGGATGGGGTTACTGGATTATGGGGATAGGGTGGAGGTGTGGACCTTGGGTAGGATGCTCTTTCCAAAAGCTGGTGCAGACTCAATGAGCCGAATGGCCTCCTGCACTGTAAATTCTATGAAATATATCAGGTTCACTCAAGACCAGGGATGTACTTCTGAGGCGGTATACGGCTCTGGTCAGACCCAATTTGGAGTATTGTGAGCAGTTTTGTGCCCCATATCTAAGGAAGGATGTGCTGGCCTTGGAAAGGGTCCAGAGGAGGTTCACAAGAATGAACTTCATATCAGGAACGATTGAGGACTCTGGGTCTGTACTCGTTGGAGTTTAGAAGGATGAGGGGGGATCATATTGAAACTTACAGGATACTGCGAGACCTGGATACAGTGACGTGGGGAGGATGTTTCCACTTGTAGGAAAAACTAGAACCAGAGGACACCATCTCGGACTAAACGGACGATCCTTTAAAACCGAGTTGAGGAGGAATTTTTTCAGCCAGAGGGTGGTGAATCTGTGGAACACTTTGCCACAGAAGGCTGTGGAGGCTAAATCACTGAGTGTCTTTAAGACAGAGATAGATAGGTTCTTGATTAATAAGGAGATCAGGAGTTATGGGGAGAAGGCAGGAGAATGGGGATGAGTAAATATCAGCCATGATTGAATGGCGGAGCAGACTCGATGGGCCGAGTGGCATAATTCTGCTCCTATGTCTTATGGTCTTATGTTATGAATCCAAATAAACCTGTTGGACTTTAACTTGGTGTTGTAAGAGTTCTTACTAAATGGGGTAGACTCAGAACAGATATAACAGCTGAAAGAAGAGCATCCATAAGGTGCTGTGGGCCACCAGCAAAGGCAGGATTACATTCGACCATGTGACCTCATGGCCTGGCCTATCAGTCACTCGCTCAATGTCAACAAGTCAGGGGATTAATGCTAATTAATGTAGGAAAGCATACTGGGAACAACACTAACCTGATGAAGCTACAATAACGGGCTACATACATGCTAAACAGAGGAAGCAGCATGCTATATATAGAGCTAGGTGATTTCACAACCATTGGATCAGAGCAAGTTCTACAGTGGACAATTATATAACAAAGAGAAGGAGGAGGATCTGCAAATATTCCCATCCTTAGTGATGGCAGAACCTAGTTCATCTTTTCAAGACAAAACTGAAGTGTTTGCAACTATCTTCAGCAGACGAGCCAAGTGGGTGATTCATATCTGCCTCCTCCTGAGGTTCCCATCAATTCTTCAGACAACTCTATTTGCTCCATATGAGATCAAGAAATGGCTGTAGGGCATTGGCTGCAGCAAAGGCCCTGGCCCTGGCAACCAGTTAAGCAAGGTGTTTTTTCTACTATGAGAACTGCCAACCTTTTAAGTGGCATTTTAAAAATAAACCTATTTATTTTTATGTTATCCAAAATATTTCCCTCTTCTAACTACAAATAAAACCATAGAATAGAATAGAATCATAGAATTCCTACTGTGCAGAAGGAGGCCATTTGTCGAGTGTGCACCAACCCGGAGAAAGAGCACCCAACCTAGGCCCACTCCCCCATCCTTCCCCCTAACCTAAGGGGCAATTTTAGCATGGCCAATCCACCGAACCTGCACATCTTTAGACTGTGGAAGGAAACCGGAGCATCCAGAGAAAACCCACGCAGACACTAGGCGAAAGTGCAAACTCCACACAGACTGTCACCCAAGGCTGGAATTGAACCCGGGTCCCCGGCGCAGTAAGGCAGCAGTGCTGCTAGCCATCGTGCTGCCTCCAAAATATACTTTAAGAATTGTGCTCTGAAGGAACCCCTTCCAGTGGTTGTCAAGAATCTGTAGGTATTCTGATCATTTTATTTGTATTCCAAGTCAGCTTCAGTCAACACATTATGTATAGGTTAATTTCATCTGTCCAGTCCGCTGGAATCCATCTTTGCATGGCAGCTTGGACAAGTCCCTAAGTCATTGACGGCACTCAGCGACTCTCCCCTGGTTTGGACCGCCTATCAAAGCAGTTTACCAGGATATGGCCACTTGCATGTTAACAACTACTTTTGGACACAGGTGAGAGATGGGTGCAGGTGCGGACCAATGTAGGTACAGGGTGACTCACTATAGTGCAGCGAGCCCGCCTGTGGGAGGCGCTACTCCTCCCTTACATCCCTTTGAATGTGTCATGTGAGAGTACCTTTGAGACATGGATGTTTTAAGCAATGTACCTTTAAGAAAACAGTGATGTCAGAGAGTGGGTGGAGCTGAGGTCAGGTCAGCCATTTTGCAGTTTAGTTTTGCAGTTTGAAAAGAGCTTGGGGAGTGTCTGTGTTTGCATTGAGCTGGATCTCTGCCATGAAAGACTATCTCTGGATCATTTGGGTGATTTAAACTCATAATAGTAAAGCCTTTAACCTGATGTGATTCTGTTTAAAGGTGTTAAGTCTCTTGGAAGTTTGAAGGAACATTTTGAGGAATTATTTACTGTTGCAATATTTTCTGAATTATCTTTGAAGTAAGGGGTGTTAAGAGATCCAATGTTTATTTAAGTTAAGTTGAGTTCATGGAATAAACATTGTTTTGTGTTTGAAAACCCACGTGTCCATAATTGTAATTCCACACCAAGGGAACAAGCCGTGTGCTAGGAAAAGCAACAAATACATTAAAGGGAAAGGTTGGTTGAACTCCATGATACATTTTGGGGTTCTGAAAACACCTCGCCCATATCAATTGGGGGCTCGAGGGGGACAAAAGTCTTATCTATTGGATTGGCTTTTGTGAACTGAAAGCCAGTGAAGGATTGTTGCTTTTCCGGTGTGGTATTTTAGTTTAAGTGGGGAGAGTGTTGTGAACAATGGCTCTTTCAGAGGCTCAGATGTTTTTGGCGGTTGAGAATGTCACACATAGTACTTTACGGACAGAAACGAAAAGCAGACTGTTAGATTTGGCAAGAACATTGCAGTTAACATTACCTGACAAAATGTGAAAAGATGAGGTAATTATGGCGGTGGTTAAGCATTTAAAGTTGCCTGAGATAGAGTTTGACTCATTGGAAATGGCAAAAATTCAGTTGCAAATTAAACCAATGGAACATGAGAAAGAATTAAAGCGGTTTGAATACGAGAGTGAGAGAGAGGAAAGAGAGAGAGAGGAAAGAGAAAGCGAGAGAGAGGAAAGAGAAAGCGAGAGAGAGGAAAGAGAAAAAGAGAGAGAGAGAGAGAGAGGAAAAAGAAAAGGAGTGAGAAGAAAGGGGAAAAGAAAGAATAGCCCGAGCAGAACAAAAAGAAAGAGAGATACAGATCAGGGAAAAAGATGAAGAGAGGGAGTTTGAACTTCAGAAAATGGCCATGAAACATGACAATCAGTTAAAATTGGCAGACATAAAGGGAAACGTACAGTCGGATGATAGTGATGAGGATAGTGAGAAAGAGCGTCATAGTCAAAGGCTTGGTGGGAATCTATTTAAATATGTCCAAGCATTGCCAAGGTTTGACGAGAAGGAAGTGGAAGCCTTTTTCATTTAATTTGAGAAGGTAGCTAAACAAATGAAATGGCCACAGGACATGTGGGTGTTACTGATTCAAACAAAGCTGGAAGGTAGGGCTAGTGAAGTGTTTGCATCACTACCAGAGGAGGTATCATAGATTATCATAGAATTTACAGTGCAGAAGGAGGCCACTCGGCCCATCGAGTCTGCACCGGCTCTTGGAAAGAGCACCCTACCCAAGGTCAACACCTCCACCCAACACTAAGGGCAATTATGGACACTAAGGGCAATTTATTATGGCCAATCCACCTAACCTGCACATCTTTGGACTGTGGGAGGAAACCGGAGCACCCGGAGGAAACCCACGCACACACGGGGAGGATGTGCAGACTCCGCACAGACAGTGACCCAAGCCGGAATCGAACCTGGGACCCTGGAGATGTGAAGCAATTGTGCTATCCACAATGCTACCGTGCTGCCCCAAGTATCTGGAACGTATGAGGAGGTGAAGAAATCCATCTTAAAAAAAATAATTTTTATTCAAATTTTCACAAAATATCAACAACAAAATATAGAAAGAAAAGAACAACCCCCCCCCCCCCCCCCCAATATACATAAATAATAAATTAACAGCCTTCAACAACACAGAGGCAAATATACACGTCCCCTCAAGGAAAACGAACCCCCGCCCCCCCGGGTTGCTGCTGCTGACCATCTTCTAACGTTCTGCCAGGAAGTCTAGGAACGGTTGCCACCGCCTGAAGAACCCTTGCACCAATCCCCTTAAGGCAAATTTCACCCTCTCCAATTTAATAAACCCCGCCATATCGTTGATCCAGGATTCCACGCTTGGGGGCCTCGCATCCTTCCACTGAAGAAGAATCCTTCGCCGGGCTACTGGGGACGCAAAGACCAGAATACCGGCCTCTTTCGCCTCCTGCACTCCTGGCTCCTCTGCCACCCCAAATATTGTGAGCCCCCAGCCCGGCTTGACCCTGGAACCTACCTACCTCGACACCGTCCTCGCTACACCCTTCCAAAAGTCCTTCAGCGCTGGGCACGCCCAGAACATGTGGGTGTGGTTTGCTGGGCTCCCTGAGCACCTAACACGCCTGTCCTCGCACCTAAAGAACCAGCTTATCCGTGCCCCGGTCATGTGAGCCCTATGCAGCACCTTAAATTGTATGAGGCTGAGCCTCGCGCAAGAGGAGGAAGAGTTCACTCTCCCCAGGGCATCCGCCCACGTCCCCTCGTTAATCTCCTCACCCAACTCCTCCTCCCATTTACCCTTTAGCTCCTCCACCGAGGCCTCCTGTTCCTCCTGAATCACCTGATACGTTGCCGAGATCCTCCCCTCTCCAACCCACACCCCCGACAGCACCCTGTCCTGGACCGTGCGTGGCGACAACAGTGGGAACTCCACCACCTGCCGCTGAACAAACGCCCTTACTTGCATATATCTGAAGGTGTTCCCCGGGGGGAGCACATACTTCTCCTCCAGCTCACCCAGGCTCGCGAACTTCCCATCCACAAACAAGTCCCCCAACCTTGTTATCCCTGCCCTGTGCCACCCCGAAAACCCTCCATCTATTCTCCCTGGGACAAACCGGTGGTTCTCCCATATTGGGGTCCACACCGAGGCCCCAACTTCCCCCCCCCCTTTGCCGCCTCCACTGCCCCCAGAGTTTGAGGGTAGCCGCCCCGACCGGGCTCGTGGTATACCTCATTGGAGAGAGCAGCAGCGGCGCCGTTGCCAGCGCCTCCAGACTCGTACCCTCACAAGACGCCGTCTCCAGCCTCTTCCATGCAGCCCCCTCCATCACCCACTTGTACACCATCGCTGCATTCGCGGCCCAGTAGTACCCACAGAGGTTGGGCAGTGCTAGGCCCCCCCCCCCCATCCCTACTCCGCTCCAGGAACACCCTTCTCACCCTCTGAGTCCCTCGCGCCCACACAAACCCCGTTATGCTCCTGTTGACCCGCCTAAAGAAGGCCTTCGGGATAAAAATGGGGAGGCACTGGAACAGGAACAAAAACCTTGGGAGCACCGTCATCTTAACTGACTGCACCCTACCCGCCAGGGACAGTGGCAACGCTGAACTCCTCCTCCATTTGCTCCACCAGCCTCGTGAAATTAAGTCTATGCAGGGCCCCCCAGCTCCTCGCCACCTGGACCCCCAAATACCTGAAGCTCCTCTCCGCCCTTTTTAGTGGGAGCTCGCCAATCCCCCTCTCCTGGTCCCCTGGGTGAACCACGAACAACTCGCTCTTCCCCATGTTGAGCTTGTACCCTGAGAAATCCCCGAACTCCCTGAGGATCCTCATTACCTCCGGCATTCCCCCCACCGAGTCTGCCACATATAGCAGCAAGTCGTCCGCATAGAGCGACACCCTATGCTCCTCCCCACCCCGCACCAACCCTCTCCAGTTCCTCGACTCCCTCAGTGCCATAGCCAGGGGTTCAATCACCAGTGTGAAGAGCAGGGGGGACAGGGGACACCCCTGCCTCGTCCCTCGATGCAACCGAAAGTACTCAGACCGCCTCTTGTTCGTGGCCACACTCGGGACCTCGTACAACAGCCTAACCCACCTGACGAACCCCTCTCCAAACCCGAACCTCTTCAGCACCTCCCACAAGTACCCCCACTCTACCCTATCGAAGGCCTTCTCAGCGCCCATCGCCACCACTATCTCCGCCTCCCCCTCCCTCGCCGGCATCATAATAATATTCAGGAGCCTCCGCACATTCGCGTTCACCAGCCTCCCCTTCACGAACCCTGTCTGGTCTTCGTGGATCACCTGCGGCACACAATCCTCAATTCTCGTGGCTAAGACCTTCGCCAGCACCTTGGCATCTACGTTTAACAACAAAATCGGCCTGTAAGACCCACACTGCAGGGGATCCTTATCCCGCTTCAGGATCAAGGAGATCAGTGCCCGGGATGTCGTCGGGGGCAAAGCCCCCCCCTCCCTTGCCTCATTGAAGGTCCTAACCAGCAACGGGCCCAACAGGTCCACATATTTCTTGTAGAATACGACCGGGAAACCGTCCGGCCCCGGTGCCTTCCCCGCCTGCATGCTCCCTATCCCATTGGCCAGCTCCTCCATCCCAATCGGGGCCCCCAATCCCGCCACCATTCCCTCCTCCACCTTCAGAAACCTCAATTGGTCCAGAAAGCGGCCCATCCCTCCCCCCTCCAGTGGGGGCTCGGACCGATACAGTTCCTCATAAAAGTGCCTGAAGACGCCATTGATGCCAATCCCACTCCGCACCATACTCCCTCCCCTATCCTTAACCCCCCCGATCTCCCTAGCTGCGCCCCGCTTCCGAAGCTGATGCGCCAGCATCTGACTTGCCTTTTCCCCATACTCATAAATAACCCCCTGGGCCTTTCTCCACTGCGCCTCTGCCTTCCTGGTGGTCAACAGGTCGAATTCGGCCTGGGGGCTATGTCTCTCCCTCAACAGCCCCTCCTCAGGCACCTCCGCATACCTCCTGTCTACCCTCACCATCTCCCCCACCAGCCTCTCCCTCTCCCTCTGCTCTTTCCTCTCCTTGTGGGCCCTAACGGAGATCAGCTCTCCCCGAACCACCGCCTTCAGTGCCTCCCAGACCATCCCCACTCGGACCTTGCCGTTATCGTTGGCTTCCAGATATCTCTCTATGCTTCCTCGGACCCGCTCACTCACCTCCTCGTCCGCCAACAGCCCCACCTCCAAGCGCCACAACGGGCGCTGGTCCCTCTCCTCCCCAGCTCTAGGTCTACCCAATGCGGGGCGTGATCCGAAATGGCTATCGCCGAGTACTCGGTATCCTCTACTCTCGCTATCAGCGCCCTGCTCATAATAAAAAAGTCAATCCGGAATAAGCCTTATGAACATGCAAGAAGAATGAAAATTCCCTAGCCCCCGGCCTTGCAAATCTCCAAGGGTTCACCCCTCCCATCTGGTCCATAAACCCCCTCAGCACTTTAGCCGCCGCCGGCTTCCTTCCCGTCCTAGACCTGGAGCGATCCAGTGCCGGATCCAACACCATGTTAAAGTCCCTCCCCATTATCAGGCACCCCACTTCCAAGCCTGGGATCCAACCCAACATGTGCCGCATAAAACCCGCATCGTCCCAGTTCGGGGCATACACAGTAACCAGTGCCACCCTCTCCCCTTGCAGCTTACCACTTACCATTTACGTACCTGCCGCCATTGTCTGTCACAATGCTCGACGTCTCGAACGACACCCTCTTTCCCACCAAGATTGCCACCCCCCCCCCCCCCCCCCCCCCCCCCGATTTTTGGCATCCAGCCCCGAATGAAACACCTGACCTACCCACCCCTTCCTCAATCTTACCTGGTCTGCCACCTTCAGGTGTGTCTCCTGGAGGATTAATTCAAAGATAACCCCCAAAGACTAAGTAATCATTTCAGCTGTCCTTTTAACATCCAAAAGACTTAACCAACCTTCAAACACGAGCACATTAGGTGACATTCAATATATATAGTAAGAAATGGTTCAACCGTGCTGCTGCTTTTGGTTACTTCAGCTACAGCCCCTTTTGTTTTCTTCATGCAGCTCACTGGAAACACACAGACACGCCCAAGCTGCTCTCTCAAACTGAAACTCAAAATGCAGAAGTATCGCTCAGCTCCCCCCACACTCTGACATCACTTCAGTAACATGAGCAGTTCCATTTCTTAAAGGTACATTTCTTCAACACCCATTTCTTAAAGGTACTCTCACATGACAGTACTTAAAGTACGGGCAATGCACTCACGCAGCACCCAATCAAGCATAAATATTTATTTTCTACATTAAGTTGATGCCTGTTCTATTAATATATGAATTATTAAGCATTTTCTATAACTTGTTATGAAATATTTGGCATGTATTAAATCTATTCAATGTTATTCCAGAATCATAGTATGTGAACATGCCTGACTTCAATTTTACGGCCCACTGAGATGAACAAGGGCCACTCATGTGGCCCACTCAGTAGCCTAGGTTTCCCATCACTGATGTAGACATTCTAACAGCAAGAACACGAAAGAGAAAGAATTGGACATGCAAATGTTAGAGGAAAATAATCAGCCAAAAAGAAGTGCAGATGTAGAAACACAACATTTTGAAGAGACCTTAGGAACTTGTAAATTAGGGCTGCTGAACATCTTCCACTTACTGTTGACAGACTAGAGTAATGCCCAGTGAGCTATGTTCTTTCCCCATTTCTGTCAAAACTCGATGTCCTCTCTCTCTACTAATGCGAGGGCATCTTCTCGCACTCTGCAGCTGAACACCATCCTTGATAATTAGTAGTTACTGTAACTACTTATAATTAGTAGTTGCATCCAATCAAGTTGTGTAACTTGTAGATTATCTTACTGTGTATCCTCAGTTTTTGAAATAGCAACTGAGAAGACTTAAATACATGATATACATGCTCAATGATGGTTGCACATCAGTGCAAAAGATCATTTGCAACACCTTCATCCAGAGTGTGCTAAATGGATGATCCATTTCTACTTTCTCCAGCATCACAGATGTCAGTCTTCAGCCAATTTGTTTCACTCCACAGGACATCAAGAAACTGTTGAAGGCATTGGCTACTGTAAAGGCTATGACTACATCCCGGCAGTAGTGCTGAGGACTTCTGCTCAAGAACTGGTAGTGCCCTTAGTCAAGCTATTCATGAAAGGAGGGAAACGGAAAGTAGGAAGCTACATGCCAGTTAGTTTAATATCTGTCATTTGGGAAATGCTAGAATCCATTATTAAAGCGGTAATAGCAGGAAATTTGGAAATTACAAATGCTATTGGGCAGATTTAACCTGGTTTTCTGAAAGAGAAATTCCATTTGAGAAATTTATTTGAGTTCTTTTGAGGATGAAAAAAGGTGCACTAATATGCAGTGTATTTGGATTTCCAGAAGGCATTTGATAAGGTGTCATTTAAAGGCTCCTGCATGTGGTATGAGGGGTGATACATTTGCATGGACAGTGGATTTGCTTACTAACATGAAAGTTGGGATAAATGGGTCATTTTAAGGACGACAAACTAACTAATGGGGTGCCCTAGGTATTAGTACTCGGGCTTCAATTATTTACAATCTATATTAATTACTTGGATGAAGAGATCAACTGTAGTGTAGCCAAATTTGCTGATTTTACAAAGATAGGTGGGAAAGTAAGTTGTGTGAGGAGGATGCAGAGCGACTACAAAAGGATATAGATTGGTTAAGTGAGAGGGCAAAGAATTGGCAGCAGGGATATAATGTGGGGAAATGTGAGGATGTCCACTTTGGCAGGAAGCATAGAAAAGAATAATATTATTAAATGGAGAGAAACTGCAGCACAATGATATCTGGACGTCCTTGCATGTGAATCGCAAAAGGTTAGCATGCAAGTACAGCAAATAACTAGGAAGGCAAATTAAATCTTAAACTTTAGTGCAAGGGAGTCGAGTATAAAGTAGGCAAGTCTTGCTACAGGGCATTGGTGAAATCGCACTGGAGTACAGTTTTGGCCTCCTTAGTTATAGGAGAATATGCGTGCATTGGAAGACGTTCAGAGAACGTTCACTAGGCTTATTCCTGAGATGAAGGTATTGTCTTGAAAGGTTGAGCAGGTTGGGCAAATACTTATGGATTCAGAAGAATTAGGTTATTTTATTGAAACATATAAGAATCTGAGGGGGGGCTTGACTGGACACATGCTGAGGGGATGTTTCTTTCCATGGGCGAATGTAGAGTTCGGTTCAAAATAAAGGGCTGGATTCTCTGACTTTGAGGCTATGTTCCCACGCCGGCGTGGGAACGGGGGCATTTTACGACAGAACAAATGGCGGAAAATGGGCACCGATCCTCCGTTTGGCTGGGGACTAGCATCAAGGCAGCATAAAGCACCTGGCTCTAGCTGCTCATATGCCCGGAGAATTGCCGGGTCCAAGGCCACGCATGCGCTCGGCGGCGGCCTGCAGCGGCTGCGCCGTGCACCATGGTGCCGGCTGCTCGTGGACCCGGCCTGCGAAATAGTGCCCCTCCTTTGGCCAGCGCGCGTGCCATGGACCACCTCCCAACAGTGCCCCAGCCCTTACAAAGTCGCCCCTACCCACAGATCGGCCCTCCCTCAACTGTGGCGACACCGAATTGAGTCCGCAGCCACCACGCCGAGTTTACGATGGATGAGATCATATGCGACCGACGCCGTCGGGAACTCGGCCGGTTGAGGACGGAACATCGGGGAGTGGGCCTCAGGCAATGTCCTGAGGATGTCGATACGGCACAAGGTGTTCTCTCCGAGTATGCCACTTTGGAGGGGGCGGAGCATTGCGAAAGCGCCGCCGCCACCGATTCGGTCGTGAACGGGGATTCTCCGGCTGATCGCCGAACACTATTCCGGTGTCGACGACTGGAGCATCCCGCCCCATGTGTCTCATTTAATATTGAAATTAGGAAGAATTTATTCTCTTACTGTCATTAGGCTTTGGAATTCTCTTCCACAGAAGGCTTGGTCAACGCTGAGTAGGAGACAGATTTTTGATCAACAAGGGAGTAAAGGTTTATGGAGGTAGGCAGGAACGACCACAATCAGAACAACTATGATCTTGAGGGGTGGAACAGACTGGAGAGGCTGAAAGGCTAACTCCTGCTCGCTGCTCCTATTTCTTACGATCTTCTGATATTAAAGTTGTTCTGGTACAGCTATAACACTCGTGCCTATCGACAATCAGGAAAATCTTCCAATATGTCCTGTCCACGAAAAGTAGGACAAATCAACTTGCTGGGAGTCACTATTTTTTATTTATTTTATAAATTTAGAGTACCCAATTAATTTTTTTTCCAATTAAGGGGCATGTTAGCATGATCAATTCACCTACCCGGCCCATCTTTTTGGGTTGTGGGGTGAAGCCCATGCAGGCACGGGGAAAATGTGCAAACTCCACACGGACAGTGACCCAGAGCCGGGATTGAACCTGGGACCTCGGCACCGTGAGGCAACAGGGCTAACCCACTGCGCCACCATGCTGCCCCTGGGAGTCACTACTGACCAGAAATTCAGCTGGACTAGTCAAGAACTCTACTTTTGCCTGGATGTATGCAGCTTTAAGAAGCTTTACACCATCCGGGACAATCCTGCTTGATGTCACACCCCACCCCAAAATGTTCTTGCTCTCCACCACTGCATAGTGCAGTAGAATGCATGATGTACAAGATGCATTGTAGGAACAGGCGCCTTAGACCGCATCTTCCAAAGCCGCCTACCATCTAGAAGGACAAGGGCAGCAGATACATGGGAACACCACCACTTGGAATTTCCTATCCTGGCTACTTACCATCCTAACTTGGAAATATATTACCGTTCCTTCAATGTTACTGGGTCCAAATCCTGGAACTCCCTCCCTAACAGCACCATGGGTTTGCCGACTCCACATGGACTGCAGCAGATGAAGAAGTCAGCTCACCACCACCTTCTCTAGGGCAATTGGGAATGACTAATAAATGCTGGCCTAGCCAGTGACACCCAAATCTTGAGAATTAATTTTTAAAAATCCAATCCGACCAATTACCACCCCATCAGTAAAGTGATGGATTTTGTTGCCGTTGCTATTAAACAGCAATACCCGACTAACTGGCACTCAGTTTGCCTTCAGTTGGTTTGAGCACTTGGCACCTGACCTCATTACAGCCTTGGACACAAAATTGGCAAGAAGAGCTGAACTCCGAGATGAGAGTAATTTCCTTGGCATCAGAGGAGCATTTGACCAACTGTGCAATCAAGGAACCCTAGCAAAATTTAAGTAAATGGGAGCCAGATGGAAAATTCTCCTCTGGTTGGAATCATACCTCGTACAAAGGAAGATGGCCATGGTTGTTGGAGACCAATCATCTTAGTCCCAGGCGATCTCTGCCGAAGTTCCTCTGAGTAGTATCCATTTTCAACTGCTCCATCAATGACCTTCCCTTCATCATAAAATGAGAAGCTGGGATGTTAGCTGATGACTGCATGGTGTTTAGTATGCATGGTGCATACTAAAATAGTCAGTGTCCATATACAGCAAGACCTGGACAATATTCAGGTTTTGGTTGATAAGTGGCAAGTAACATTCACACCTCTCATGTGCCAGGCAATGGCCACCTCCAATGACAGAATCTAGCAATCTTCGCATGATGTTCAATACATTACCATCCCTCAATCCCCCCACTACTCAATGTCTTGAAGGTTACCATTGACCAGAAACTGAACTGGACCAGCGATTATAAATACTGTGGCTACAGAGCAGTCCAGAGGCTGGGAATTCTGTGGCACGTAACTTCTCTCCTGTCTGCTCAAAATCTGTCCTGCATCTACAAGGCTCAAGTCAAGAGTGTGATGGAACATGCTGCACTTATCTAGATGAATGTAGTCCCGTAACACTAAAACTCAATACTATCCAGCTCAAGTAGTCCACTTGATTGGCACCTTATCCACCATCTTAAATATTCTCTCCCTCCATTGCCGACACAGAGGCAGCAGAGTGTAGCATATAAATGATGCACTGCAGCAACTAGTGAAGGCACTTCCTATTTTGCAGCCACCACCCCTTTGAAGGTCAAGGGCAGCAGATATATAGAAATGGCATCTGCAAGTTCCTCTCCAAGTCACACTCCACCTTGACTTGAAATGCATGACCATTCTTTAACAGCCACTGGATCAAAATTCTGGGGACAGCACCATGGGAGTGGCTGCACCAGAAATACCTCAGTGGTTCAAGGCAGTTAGGGTGGGTAACAAATGCTGTCCTTGTCCGAGATGTCGACATCCTGTGAAATAATTAAAATAAAAGGCTTTTGAAAAAGAAATCCATTGAAAGTAAAAGCCATGATTTTCAGACTAATGGGAAATGTTATATACGTACAAAACTGGTAAAACTTCCCAAATATCCCCAGTATAACAAAATGTAGCTGATTCAGTCACCGCTAATCACCTGCGCTGATAGCACTAAATAGCTTTATGTCCCGATTTGATATATTTATTGACTCTGCATTTGCAACCTACAGCAAATCTGCTACAGGTCATTTAGATTTCAACATGTCCTGCATCTTCTGTGCATTTTGTTCACCTAGTTGAACATCATATTTTCTACATTAAAATTTTACATCACACTTGGTTTTGCATATGCAAGTTCATAAAATTCTAAAAAGGTAACGTCACAGTTGAGTAGTTAGGGAAAATATCAATCTCACATGAGCAAACTGTGTAAGGATGCAGTGATAGAGGAGCCTTGGAGCTTGACCTTGTCCAACAGGCACTTGCTACTTGCTTGATGGGATCAGGGACTGTTTTACAGGTATCTCCAGGTAGGGGGGAGTGAAAAGGAATTTTCTAGTGATGGGGGATAGAAACTGTTCTGGAGGTAGGGCCACTACCACTGTGCCACAAAGCTCCTGAGTACAAGAGTAAGGAAACATTGCTACAATTGTGCAGGGCATTTTGGTCTCCTTATCAAAGGATTACTTTACATTGAGGCAATCGGGAGCAGGGATGTCTTGCTGCAATTATACAGGGCTTTGGTGAGACCACACCTGGAATATTGTGTCCAGTTTTAGTCTCCCTCTCTGAGGAAGGATGGTCTTGCTATCGCGGGAGTGCAATAGAAGGTTTACCAGACTGATTCCTGGCATAGTGGGACTGATGTATGAGGAAAGATTTGAGTTGGTTAGGATTATATTTGCTGGAGTTTAGAAGAATAAGAGATCTGCTAGAAACCTACAACATTCTAACTGGAGTAGACAGGATAGATCTAAGAAGGATGTGCCTGATGGCGGGGGAGTCCAGAACCAGAGATCACAGTCTAAGGATATGGGCACGGAGATTAGGAGAAGTATCTTCACCGCGAGTGGTGAGCCTGGTAAGCCTGTGAAATTCTCTACCACAGAAAGCAGTAGAGGCCAAAACCTTTCAAGAAGGAGCTGGATACAGCTCTTGGGGCTAAAGGGATCAAAGGATATGGGAGAAAGCATGAAAAGATTACGGAGTTGGATGATCAGCCATAATCCTATTGAATGGTGGAGGAAGCTTGAAGGGCCGAATGGCCTACTTCTGCTCCTAATTTCAACGTTTCTATTTTTCTCAGACCAGACTAATTTCTGGGATCAGGAGATAGCCTATAATGAGACATTGAGTAGAATGGGACTATAACCTCTGGAATTTGGAAGAATGAGGCTGATTTTATTGATAAAAATAAGACTGAGGTGATCTGACAGGATAAATGCAGGTTGATTATTTCCACTGGCTGGAATTTTGGAATTAGGGGACACACTCTCAGGATAAAGGACTGATCACTTAAATCTGAGATGAGGAAGAATTTATTCACTCAAAAGTATTGAGGCTCCTTGGAATTCTCTACTCCAGAGGGCTGTGGATACATGTCAGTTGAGTTCTGGATAAATTATCCAGCAAAAATATGGCGTATTGAACAATTACTTGGATCTTATTGATTCACTTGAGGGGAAATCAGCAGATTGAAGTAGCGTCTTGCATTAAGCCATCAGCAAAAGTTCGTTGGTTGCAGCATTCAGTCAGTTAAATCACAATCGCAAGTACTGTGCAGTTTTTGACTCTGATTCATGCAAATTGATTTTGGTAGATTTCTTTCCTGTAAGAATTTTCATTTTTGTTACAGGCAGGCCCAGGGGCACCGATTATGGCTTCAGGAATTCAAGATTTTAACAGGACAGAATCTGAACGACTGAATGAAATCAAGGGACATCTTGAAATAGCGCTGTTAGAAAAGCATTTTTTACGTAAGTAATTTGTAATGTTTTTCATTATATGATAGTGAAGTTGCTGTATATATAGTTACTGTACTTGCATTAGATCAAATTAACTACATGGAAGAAAACTGTTGGTATTCTATTTTAAAAGGCATTTAAACCAAATATATTGTCCCTAATATTTTCTGCAAACTTTTGAGAATTTTTTTTGCAGACTGTTTTACATATGAAACAGTGTGTTTTAGGCTGCTCCACTGCACCGTTATTTATGCAACAATTCTTAGTGCTGCTCTGCTTCTGCTTCTAGTTGCTTCATCCTGATAAAGTGCAGTTCATTTTCATATTATAAAATGAGGAATAGAATAGTTGATAGTTCAAGGTGTAAAGCAGAATAGTAAGGTCCTGGTATGACATTGCTTCTGTTACTCATGCTTTTTAGCTCTAAATCAACTATGTACTGCAGCCATTTTAGCATTTCACCACGTATTCTTGTTCTATATCATAGGTTTTCAAATTAAATCCCTCTGACTCTGATGGGGACCATAAGGACATCCCTTTGAGTCCATAATTGTAATTACATTTCTCTCTATCGTTTTTTACAGTTCTGGATTTGCTTGGCATAAATTTCTGGTTTTGAAGTCTATTTTTTTATTTTTTCTTACAATGGCAGCATTGTTGTCCTTTCGATAGCTGAGTCTGGCTTTGAGGGGTTAATGCTGCGGAGAATCCCAGAATAGTATCAACACTTACATTTAAGTCAGGAATGTCAATGTTTTCAGGGAGCTCTTTGTATGGAAAAATTTGGAAAAGATTGTTCTGTATACATTATGAGAATATTTTTCTCCATTCTTCCTTCTCCAAATGTTATAGATCACCTTGATGGATCTGAGCAGGCAAAATGTTGAGCAGCTGGAAATTCTATCATGGCATTACAGATCGGCTGTGCCATTTATGACCTCCTATTTCTGTGTTGAATATAGGCTGTTACCACCTGCATCATGCTATTCATTTTTCTGACCCTGCCATTCAAGATTATTTTAGATCAGATATAGATTAGGAGTATCAAATATTCTATTAATATGGCACTTTCACTTTTGTTTTTTTTATTCCTGTTCTGGCCTTGGGTATGACTACTTCCATAAATCACTGCAAACCTCCGGGACAGAAATAAAAAAGAAAGCTATGTACTGCAAGTCATTTGGAAACATCAAAGTTCAATCCTGCACTTCTCATGTGGCTATTGGAAAGATCATGTAACGTCATTAAAAGCAAAGTAAAAAGGTCCAAGTCAGAAGCTTATATTTGCATAGGTATCTGGGACAGTGCTCCTCTAGTCAGGATTAAAAATATGGGGGAGAAACCCCATGTTTGGGGCCAGTCAGACTTTGAACAAAATACTTCTTGGGACAGTCTTCCCTGAGAGTTGGAAGCTAAATTACATAGCCGTTTTTGCAGGCATCATTTGTCTAGAAAATAGGTTAATGCCAATTAAATTATTCACCCAGAAGGGATGAGGCATGTGGTTTATGTTATTTTCATTTTTGACAAATGAGACTAAGTGACTTATGTGGAATTTTCTTTAGTGTTTCTCTTTGTATATTTGACATTTGCAAATAAAATAAATTTGTGATGCTTATCTGGCCTGGTCTCACTAAATAAATATTTTTGATTTGCCTTTGGAAAGATTTGAAAAATGTATGTGAGGGCATGTGGGAGATGTAATATGAAAGATCAGATCACAAGGGGCTTTTGTTGCAGCCCCAGTTTACATTGGTCTATAATTAGACAGAGGACATGCTAAGCACTTTACTGATTATGAGTAAGCAACACCGTATACCTGAGAATATCTACAGTAAACCTGAAAGTTCTAATTCCCTCTGTTGAAGACATTACAATAACTGCCGATGATCATCTGCCAAAGGCATGAAATCTATGCAAGTTTTCAATCTTGATTCTAGGAGCCGAGGGACAGTGTCTCAGATACCTTTTCCATCAGGGAATTGTTAGTCAGTCTGTCAATCAAATTGACTACCCCCTTTTCAAAGAATACATTCTTAGCAAGCACCTGTGCAAGTCAATTTGTGTGGCATGGGAAGCCATTGGAGCTTAGATAATGGAGTGTGGGTCTTGATGCAGTTAGGGAAGGAGACAGATCATGATTTTAAAAAAATAATCTTTATTGTCACAAGTAGGCTTACATTAACACTGCAATGAAGTTACTGTGAAAATCCCCTAGTCGCCACATTCCGGCGGCTGTTCGGGTACACCATATTCAGAATGCCCAAATGATCGCATAGAGTCATAGATGTTTACAGCATGGAAACAGGCCCTTCGGCCCAGCTTGTCCATGCCGCCCAGTTTCTATCACTAAGCTAGTCCCACTTGCCCGCATTTGGCCCATATCCCTCTATACCCACCCTGCCCATGTTACTATCTAACTGTTTTTTAAAGGAAATAAATTGTACCCACCTCTACCACTGCCTCTGGCAGCTCGTTCCAGATGCTCACAGCCCTCTGTGAAAAGGTTTCCCCTCTGGTCTCTTTTATATCTCTCTCCCCTCAACTTAAACCTATGCCCTCTGGTTCTAGACTCCTCTACCTTTGGGAAAAGATGTTGACTGTTCTATCTACCTTATCGATGCTCCTCATTATTTTATAGACCTCTTCAAGCTCACCCCTAAGCCTCCTTCGCTCCAAGGAAAAACATCCCAGCCTCTCCTTATAATTAAGTCCTGGTAGCATCCTCGTAAATCTCTTCTGCACTCTTTCTAGTTTAACAATATCCTTCCGATAATAGGGTGACCAGAACTGAGCACAGCATCCCATGTGTGGTCTTACCAATGTCTTGTACAACTTCAACAAGACGTCCCAATCTATCAACATGTCTTTCGGGACTTGTGGGAGGAAACCGAAACACCCGGAGGAAACCCACGCAGACACTGGGAAAACGTGCAGACTCCGCACAGACAGTGACCCAGCAGGGAATTGAATGTGGCACCCTGGAGCTGGGCAGCATGATAGTGCAGTGGTTAGCACAGTTGCTTCACAGCTCCAGGGTCCCAGGTTCGATTCCTGGCTCGGAGCACTGTCTGTGCACCTTCTCCCTGTGTCTGCGTGGGTTTCCTCCGGGTGCTCCGGTTTCCTCCCACAGTCCAAAGCTTTGCGGGTTAGATAGATTGGCCATGATAAATTGCCCTTAGTGTCCCAAAAAAAAGGTTAGGTAGGGTTACTGGGTTCCGGGCATAGGGTGGAGGCGTGGGCTCAAGTAGGGTGTTCTTTCCAAGGGCTGATGCAGACTTAATGGGCCAAATGGCCTCCTTCTGCACTCTAAATTCTATGATTCTACCCACTACTACCGTGTTTTGACTTAGTTCTGAAGATATGGGACTGAGTTTTACAAACCACTGGTGGGTGTGTTTTTGGGAAGGGGGGGGCACATAAAATGGGGTACATGCCCACCTTTCCATCCTTGAAGTTCATCCCTCATAATATGGGGAGGGGTGGGGGTGGAGAGGGGTGGGGGTGGAGAAGCTGAAACAGGCAGCATGCCTGCCAAATTTAAATCAATAATTGAGGATCAATTATGCTTGCTATCATACTATTGACCCTGATAATGTGCTGCACACACCATAATATGTTTCGTGTGAGCAGCAGGGCAGGAGTAGGAAGCCTGATTTTTAACCTAGAATGGTTGAAAATGGGGGGAGGGCTCACTGTTTTGGGGGGCTGCCATTTGCTGATCGTAAGCTGCCGATTGCCTGAGACTGAACACCGCCTTCCTTCCTACCTGCTTCCTCTCTTAAACCCACCTCCACTGCCCCGTCCCACAATCCCCATAACCCTCCCAACCCAAGACCTCAGGCTTACCTGCTCTGGGGAATCTAGACCCTGGTTGCCACACCTCATCTGCAGCCCCAACCGTTGCCACTGACTCCTTAGTGCCAGGAATGAGGGAACTGCTGACCAATGAGATTGGCCGGCAGTCCCAGAGTGTGGGGCATTCGCCTCACCTCCTCAACCCTCAATAATGAGCCCCACAGCATTTCATTGCTGTTGGTCAGGTTGACATGAAGCATGACAACCCACGGCGACATGGTTTCTGGGGGGTGGCGGCACGTGACCTCTTCCCTCCTTCCCCACCACCCCCGAGCCTGGTTTATTCTGTCCATTAATCATGTGAGTTTCTTTGAATATTTGAATCATGCTTTGTTGTAAGCATTTGTGGGAACTTTAGTTTTTATATGCCAATGCTTAAGTAGTGAGGGGAAAATGACTGATATTTAGGATCATGAATGGTACAAGTGAAGCTTGACTCTTTATCTGCATTACTATATTTAAGCTTGTAGCCACAAATAGCTTTTCATTGACTTTGAACTGAAATTCTGATCTGTTATCAGAATTATGATTAGATGGGAGATTGCTATCTTCACCCTTTTACTTAATATGAGGGTTGAGTAGTAAATTTCATCCAAGTCAAAAGTCACTGTTTAAAGCTGTACCTGAGTTCCATTTAACACAAGGAATCATAATATATGTATCTATACCCATCTCAAAATGCTGCCTAAAATTAATCCTTCTATCATTATTGTTATAATCCTCGTTCTTGGTACGATTTGGTTAGGGACCAGTAATATTTTGTGCAAGTAGACAAAAGTTCAAATGTTTAAGGCACTTGCTAAGAGAATAAAGCCGCAAGATTTCACAGGTTTTGAACAAACAAAAATAATCTTTACAAGGTCAGAAAGTTAAAACCATTTACACTATCTGTCTTATACTCTAACATTCAGGGTTAATTTAAGGTAAATGTGAACTAACATAAAATGTGGTTGAACACCCCACATGCACAATAAATGGTAGATGCGATCAAGGCAGATTCCACAGATTTCTCAATGACTCCACCAAACATCAGTAAACACTGAGTCAACAAATCTTGTTTAAACTCTGTATCTCTCGCAAGGGATTCCAGTCTTCACCTTTAAGAATTCTGAGGCAAGATCCTCAATAAGCTGCAACGACTTGGATGGCCACAATGATGCCCACATCGTAGTGTTTCAATCTCATCTCCTGAGATGCTGTAGGAATCTTCCGTGCGGTTTAAGTGTAGTCTCGTATACACTTCAAAACCCAGTAGAATTTAAGTTACACTTCTCGGATGCGAAATAAAAATCTTTTATTGTGTCTATTGATTATAATTGAGAGACTGAGATCTTCTTGTGCTTGCAAATCAAATGTTCTCAATAAAGCCCTTGCCAGCAAAAGACTTTAAGAGAAATAATTGGCTTAATGGTTTACAACAGACTTAACTTTCAAAGTAATGGTCCTTGCTCAAAGCAAAACAGCTTGCGCAAAGTTCAAGAGTTAGAGTGAAAATATGAAATAAGTATAGCAAGTAGTCAGGTAAAAGGTATAGAGTGATCCAGGATGGAAAATGTCTGCCCGGACCTCTATGTTTAAAGAGAATGTTATCAGTCTGACTCCATCTGTCCCTACCCCTGCAATGTGCTGATTGGCTTGGATGGGTCTCAAATGCATTTGGTTGGATAGTTAGTTGTCAATCAACAATGTGCAACATTATCTCGTTCCGAACTTTTAAAATTAAGATAAATGTTGCATGTGGAATTCTTAAATGTGTGTTGGAATGCAAACTCTGCACTTACCATTAAACTGGTATGTGCTGAACTCTGCGATTCTGTTCATTTGAACAATGGCAGAGCTCATATGAACTGTAATGTCAATTTGACCTTCAGTATAATGTTGCATAAGCTTTAGCTAGCTTTTTTAGATGTTTCAAATTCTGTGCTTTGCCACTGCAAATTCTGCAAGCTGTGTATTTTTGTAATTGAAGTTATATGGGCTTTAGTATTTACATTAAAATGGCTAAATCAAAGATCCTTTTACCTATCAGAAATAGCCAGTTTCCTTCAGACGCTGTTCTCCTGGATTTCTGAAACTGCACCACAGCACCAACTCACAAGCAAAACTTCAATTCTTCAGGTGTGCCAAGTAGAATACTGCTCCAAAGGGGTACCTTTGCCCCAGTGACCTGCAGCATGGACACATCCCCTTCTCCTGAGCCCGCACTAATTGCCTGGGTTGCTCCTGAGCCCTCCTCAGCCAACTGCAGCCCCTTTTCTGCTTGGAGCCTTTTCTGTCCTCCAGCTCTTTTCCTTAACTGGGATCTTTCGCTGTCCCCTGCCTGGGACTCTTCTTGCCTATGGTGCTCGGCGTCCAGGTCACATGACCCAATTTTCACACTGTTCTCACTTTGCGAGGCACACTGGGCCAGTCTTTGGCCTGAAGAACTACAAATACTAGATTGTGCTTGCGCCACCAGCTCCCAGCCCACACATGCGCGAAGCTCCGAACGCCAAGTTCCCAGCTCCCTCCACAAGAAGATAAATTGAATCTCATTACAAGGTCACAAATGAAGAGATTAATCCATTTATTACTGTTTGTGGAACTTCTTAGACCGATTGCATATATACATATATAATAGGCTCTACAGTTGAAACCTAATTCACTGATTCAGTTGAAGATGCCTAAAATTGACATGATGTGTAGATACAAGTATAGTCTACCTGCTAGTTGAGCTTCTTTCAGGGAACTGTTTTGTCACGTTTATGCTTTGCAGATGTTTCAAACTAACCATTCGCTTCCTTCAGGCTGTATTGTTCCAGCTTGACGGCTAAGAAAGACTTCCACATTGGCAGAGCTGTGTTCAGTTTTCTCTTGATCTCAAGCAGACTAATTTTCCCTCTTCACGATGAAGTACTTGTGATATTACACATGGTGTATAGCATACATTTCAGTTGTAGAAATTATACTTGGAATAAAACGTATGCCCCACATAACTGTATTCTTGCCTGTTTCCCCAGTGGATTAATTTTGACATGACTTGCAGATTTTAGCTCTTTTGAGTTTGCTCTCCAGTGGCTTCAGCTTTTGCAGGGAGACAAATGCCCAAATCACCTAACAAGCACATCTTTCGTGACCTGTGGGAGGAAACCAGAGCACCCGGAGGAAACCCACAGGGACAACGTACAGGCTCAGCACAGACGATGACCCAAGCCGGGATTCGAACCAAGGTTCCTGGCGCTGTGAAGCAACAGTGCTAACCACTGTGCTACCGTGCCACCCCCACTTTATGGCTGGTTTAGCTCAGTGGGATAGACAGCTGGTTTGTGATGCAGAACAAGGCCAGCAGCACGGGTTCAATTCCTGTACCAGCTTACGCAAACAGGTGCTGGAATGTGGTGACTAGGGGCTTTTCACAGCAACTTCATGCCTGTGACAATAAAGGGTTATCATTATTATTAGGCTGATAACCCGGATAAAGCATTAACTTGTGAGGAAAAGTTTTGCGGTTCGGCTTTTATTCATTGGAGCTTGGAAGAATGAAAATGAAATGAAAAATGAGAGGTGATATTACTGAAATATACAAGATTCTGAAGGTGCTTAACCAGGTAGATGTTAGGATGTTTCCTCTTCTGGGGAAATCCAGAATTAGTGAACAGAGGTTAAAATAAAGAGTCTCCCATTTAAGACTGAGACAAAGAGGAATTCCTCCTTTCAGAGGGTCATTATTTTTTAGAGTTCTCTTCCACAAAGAGCAGGGGAGGCTGGGCCATTGTATATATTCAAAGCTGGGTTGGATGGATTTTTGACCAACGGGCGGGTTGAGGGTTACAGGGGACAGACAGTTGGATCAGCCAAGATCTTATTGAATGGTGCAGCAAATTCAGTGGACTAAATGGTCAACCCCTGCTCCTATTTCATATGATCTTATGAACAGTTTTTATTCTTAGGATCTTTATTAAATGCATTCTAGAAGGAGAGAGTCAGAGGAAAATTGATCCAGCTTTATTTATAGGCACTGAAGTTTCATAGATTTTTGAATAAAGCTGCAATGGTTTCGCCTGTGTCATTTATCTTTACTTTTGCTGACTTGCAATGGAATCATTTTGAGCAATCAATTAACTAATTGGATTGGACAAATTGGGAGTTTTGTGCAGGTTTACCATTGCTCTGTTAAAAACCCAATTGCTTTGCAGCCCACAATATGGATTCTATAGGTCACAGCATCACTATTGCTCCCTTATTGCAAATCCACACAATGATCCCAACTAAGGGGCAGCAAGCTGGCACAGTGGTAGCACTGCTGCTGCACAACGCTGAGGACCTGGTTTCGATCCCGGGTCACTCTCCGTCTGCAGTTTATATGTTGTCTGCATGGGTCTCACCCCCACAATCCAAAGATGTGCAGAGTAGGTGGACTGGCCACACTAAATTGCCCCTTAATTGAAAAAAAGATAATTGGATACTCTAAATTTTAAAAAATATATACAAAAACAATGGTCCCACCTACAAGCATAACACCCAAATTATACTTTTTATATGGGTAGAGGGAAAGAAAGAGTTGCATTTACGCAATGCTTTTCATAAGCACAGGAATTCCACAAATACTTTACAACCAATTAAGTACTTCTGATTTGCGGGGGTGGCACGGTGGTGCAGGGGTTAGCACCACTGCCTCATGGCGCTGAGGTCCTGGGTTCAATCCTGGCCCGGGTCACTGTCCGTGTGGAGTTTGCACATTCTTTCCATGTATGCGTGGGTCTCACCCCCACAATCCAAATATGTGCAGGGTAGGTGGATTGGCCTTGCTAAATTGCCGCTTAATTGAAAAAAAAAAAGAATTGTGTACTCTAAATTTATATTAAAAAATGAAATTACTTCTGGTTTGAATTCACTGTTTTAATCTGTCAGATTTGGGAATTCCATAATGATCAGATTATCTGTTTAGATGTTGGTTACACTACAGATTGAGAGAACTCACCTGCCTTTTTATTTTTAAAGATCACAACCATCAGACATCTCAAAATGTTGTGAAAAACTGCTCAGTCCTCTGACTCACCACTAATCTTTGCCATGTATGTTTTTTCCTTTCAGTTTAATATTATCCATAACTTTCTTGGCTAATCATGGTTGATTTAACCCCTTCCGAGACTCCTTCTTCCTCATTGTTGTGAGTCACAAACTATTTTCATAAACATCTGCCATTGCTGATTCACTGTCTTTTCTGCTGGAACTGGGAAGTCCTGAGGTGAAGGAGCGATTTGTAAAGTCTGAGATTTATCCTTACATATCAATATTATTAAAAAAGGTTAAATGAAGCTTAAATGAACCATTTTAATTAAGAACAACAATTAAGTACTTTTTTGAAAGTGTACTTACCAGAGGGGGATTTACAACTCATGGGGCCCTGTGCTCACGTTAACCTCTGGGGCGCTCTACCATAAACCTCACCCCATCCGCCAACTCTCCCAGAACGCAAAGGCAGAAGCCATGAAAATACACCTATTGATCACTGTTTCTTCACTTGTAAAATCATGCCTATATGAATAATTGCTTTGCTGAAATCCAAGCTTACCTCTTGTATGAAGCTGTAATTCTGATCATGGATTTTCTCTCCCTCATCCCGGCTTTACCCCCTCACACACTCTCCCTACCCCTCATATTTGACCCTCACATGTTCCCACTTTCACCTCACTTGCCTTGATGGTGCTCCGTCTGCTCTGCCGCCCTGCCTGCTGCTGGGCTTGGATCCATTGCCTCACCCTCACCCAATGTTTGCAGCGGATGCCTCTCCTTTGCCTCAAGGGGGCCTACTCTCCTATTGCCTGTCTCACCCAAGCCCGCCTGGTGCTCACTGCAGCTGCTTCTCCTTCACATCAGGGCCTTGCTTTCCTGCTGCCTGTCTTACCCAAAGTCCCTTGGCGCATGCCACCTCTCCGTCACCTCAGGGCCTCGCACAAGCAGAAAAGATAGTTGATCAGCAATGGCAGATATTTATTAAAATAGTTTATTAAAATAGTTAATGACTTGCAACAAAGATATATCCCAGTGAGTAAGAAAGATTCTAGAAAGGGGTTAAATCAACCATGGTTAACCAAAGAAGTTGAGGATAGTTTGAAACTGAAAGAAAAAACATACAATGTGTCAAAGATTAGTGGTAAGCCAGAGGATTGGGAAAGTTTTAAAAACCAACAAAAGATGACCAAAAATAATAGAGGGCGAAGATAAATTATGAGGGTAAGCTAGTAAGTAATATAAAAATGGACAGTAAGAGCTTCTTTAAATATATAAAAAGGAGGGGCAAGGCCAAAGTGAACATAGGGCCCTTAGAGAATGAGATTGGGGAAATAATAATGGAGAAACCAGGAAATTTCACAGGAGTTATATCTTGCGTCACTTTTCACAGTAGAAGACACTAATAGCATTCTAAATATACTAAATAATCAATGGGCAAAAGGGGCTGAAGAAATAAATACACTAACTAGCACTAGAGGAAAAAGTACTAGGGAAACTAATGGAGCATGAGGCCGATAAGTTCCTTGGTCCGGATGGATTGCATCCTAGGATATTAAAGGAAGTAGCTACAGAGATGGTGTATACATTAGCAGTGATCGTCCATAAATCCTTAAATTCTGGAAAAGTCCCAGAGGATTGGAAGACCACTGATGTAACACCCTTATTCAAAAAGTGCAGGAGCCAAAAACAGCTAAGTATAGGCCAGTTAGCTTTACATCAGTATTTGGGAAAATGAGAATCCATTATAAAGAATGTAATAGCAGAACATTTAGAAATACATAACAAAATCAAGCAGAGTCAGCATGGCTTCATGAAGGGGAAATAATGTGTGACAAATTTATTAGAGTTCTTTGAGGTTCTAGCGAGAAGCATGGATAAGGAGAACAAGTAGATATAATATACTTGGGTTTACATAAAGAGTTGATAAGTTACTACACTGAAGGCTACTTAATAAGATATGGGCTCATGGTGTTGGAAGTAGTATATTAGCATGGATAGAGGATTGGATAACTGTGAGAAGAGTTGGGATAATGGGCATTTTCGGGGTGGCAACCTCTAGTGGAGTTCCACAGGGATCAGTGCTGGGGCCACAATTATTTACACTATATGTTAATGATTTGGACGAGGAAAGTGAATGTGATATTACCAAGTTTGCGGGTGACACAATAGTAATTGGGAAGGAACGTGGTGACGATAACAGTCTACAGAGGAAGAAAGACAGATGAAGTGAGTGGGCAAAAACTTGACAGTTGGAAGAAAATGTGAACATAGAACAGTACAGCACAGATACTTTGGTAGGAAGAATAAAGGAGCTGAATATTATTTAAATGGAGAAAGACTGCAGAAACCTGCAGTATAGAGGGATTTGGGGGTCTTCGTTCATAAATCCTAAAAAGTTAGCATACAAGCTCAGCAGGTACCAGGGAAAGTAAATGGAATGTTGCCCTTCATTTCAAAGTGAATGGAGTTTAAAAATAGAGACATCTTGCTGAAACTATACAAAACACCAGTTAGACCACACCTGGAATAGTGTGAATAGTTTTGGTCCCTTTATCTAAGGAAAGATATTCTGGCATTGGAGGCAGTCCAGAGAATGTTAACCAGGTTGATCCCGGGTATGGAGGGATTTTCTTATGAGGAGAGGTTCAGTCGGTAGGGCCTGCACTCTTTTGAGTTTGGAAGAATGAGAGGCAAAATTAAAATTCAATAAGTTAACCTCGACCGAGAGGAAGTTCTGAGTGGTCTGGCATCTTAAAAGTAGACAAATATCCAGGACCAGATGAAATGTATCCCAGGCTGTTGGGTGAGGCAAGGGAGGGAAATATCAGGGGCGCTGACAATTTCAATTTCTCTCTGGCCACAAGAAGAAGTGCTGGAGAATTGAAGGAAAGCCAGTGTGGTAAGGCCAGTCAACCTCAGTGGTGGGGAAACTATTGGAAGCAATTCTGAGAGACCAAATTAATCTGCATTTGGAGAGGCAAATCAAGAACAGTCAGCGTGGTTTTGTTAAGGGGAGATCATGTCTGACCAAAATGATTGAATTTTTTGAAAAGGTGACCAGGCATATAAATGAGGGCAATGCATTTCACATGTGTACTTGGACTTCAGCAAGGCTTTTGATAAGGTCCCACATGGGAGACTGATAGCGAAGGCAAGAGCCCATGGGATCCAAGGAAATTTGGCAAATTGGATCCAAAATTGGCTGACTGGCAGGAAGCAGAAGGTGATGGTCGAGGGATGGTTTTCTGACTGGAAACCTGTGTCCAGTGGGGTCCTGCAGGGATCATTGTTGGGGCCCTTGCTGTTTGTGGTTTATATAAATGATTTAGACCTGAATGTAGGAGGGTTGATCAGTAAGTTCGCGGATGATACAAAAATTGGTGGGGCGATAAAAAGTGAGGAGGATAGCCTTAGACCATAGCATGATATAGATGGGCTGATCAGTGGCAAATGGAATTCAATCCTGATAAGTGTGAGGCGATGCACTTGGGCAGGACAAACGAGGCAAGGGAATACATAATGAACAGTAGACCTCTGGGATAGAGAGATGGGATATACAGGGGTTGTTTTCATTGGAGCAGAGGAGACTGAGGGGGGACATGATTGAGATGTATAAAATTATGAATGGTATAGATAGAGTAGACAGGAAGAAACCTTTCCTCTTGGTGGAGGGATCAATGACCAGGAATTTACAGTGCAGAAGGAGGCCATTCGGCCCATTAAGTCTGCACCGGCCCTTGGAAGGAGCACCCTGATTAAGCCCATGCCTCCACCCTATCCCCATAACCCAGTAACCCCACCTAGCCTTTTGGACACTAAGGGGCAATTTAGCATGGCCAATCCACCTAACTGCACATCTTTGGACTGTGGGAGGAAACCGCAGCACCGGAGGAAACCCACGTAGATACGGGGAGGAAGTACAAACTCCACACAGACAGTCACCCGAGGCTGGAATTGAACCCGGGACCCTGGAGCTGTGAGGCAGCAGTGCTAATCACTGTGCCACCAAGTGTCAACCACATTGCTGTGGGTCTGGAGTCGCATGTTACCAGACCAGGTATGGATGGCAAATTTCCTTTATTAAAAGGATAAATCCCCGGGACCTGATGAAATGTATCCCAGGATGTTGTGGGAGGCTAGGGAGGAAATTGCGGGTCCCCTAACCGAGATATTTGAATCATCGGCAGCCACAGGTGAGGTGCCTGAAGATTGGAGAGTGGCGAATGTTGTGCCCTTGTTTAAGAAGGGCAGCAGGGAAAAGCCTGGGAACTACAGACCGGTGAGCCTAACGTCTGTAGTAGGTAAGTTGCTAGAAGGTATTCTGAGAGACAGGATCTACAAGCATTTAGAGAGGCAAGGACTGATTCGGGGCAGTCAGCATGGCTTTGTGCGTGGAAAATCATGTCTCACAAATTTGATTGAGTTTTTTGAGGGGGTGACCAAGAAGGTAGATGAGGGCAGTGCAGTAGACGTTGTCTACATGGACTTTAGCAAAGCCTTTGACAAGGTACCGCATGGTAGGTTGTTGCAGAAGGTTAAAGCTCACGGGATCCAGGGTGAGGTTGCCAATTGGATTCAAAATTGGCTGGACGACAGAAGGCAGAGGGTGGTTGTAGAGGGTTGTTTTTCAAACTGGAGGCCTGTGACCAGTGGTGTGCCTCAGGGATCGGTGCTGGGTCCACTGTTATTTGTGATTTATATTAATGATTTGGATGAGAATTTAGGAGGCATGGTTAGTAAGTTTGCAGATGACACCAAGATTGGTGGCACAGTGGATAGTGAAGAAGGTTATCTAGGATTGCAACGGGATCTTGATCAATTAGGCCAGTGGGCCGACGAATGGCAGATGGAGTTTAATTTAGATAAATGTGAGGTGATGCATTTTGGCAGATCGAATCAGGCCAGGACCTACTCAGTTAATGGTATGGCGTTGGGGAGAGTTATAGAACAAAGAGATCTAGGAGTACAGGTTCATAGCTCCTTGAAGGTGGAGTCGCAGGTGGACAGGGTGGTGAAGAAGGCATTCGGCATGCTTGGTTTCATTGGTCAGAACATTGAATATAGGAGTTGGGACGTCTTGTTGAAGTTGTACAAGACATTGGTACGGCCACACTTGGAATACTGTGTGCAGTTCTGGTCACCCTATTATAGAAAGGATATTATTAAACTAGAAAGAGTGCAGAAAAGATTTACTAGGATGTTGCCGGGACTTGATGGTTTGAGTTATAAGGAGAGGCTGGATAGACTGGGACTTTTTTCCCTGGAGCGTAGGAGGCTTAGGGGTGATCTTATAGAGGTCTATAAAATAATGAGGGGCATAGATAAGGTAGATAGTCAACATCTTTTCCCAAAGGTAGGGGAGTCTAAAACTAGAGGGCATAGGTTTAAGGTGAGAGGGGAGAGATTAAGAAGGGCCCAGAGGGGCAATTTCTTCACTCAGAGGGTAGTGAGTGTCTGGAATGGGCTGCCAGAGGTAGTAGTAGAAGCGGGTACAATTGTGTCTTTCAAAAAGCATTTAGATGGTTACATGGGTAAGATGGGTATAGAGGGTTATGGGCCAAGTGCGGGCAACTGGGACTAGCTTAATGGTAAAAAACTGGGCGGCATGGACTGGTTGGGCCGAAGGGCCTGTTTCCATGCTGTAAACTTCTATGATTCTATATTGGAGAACCAGATGGGTTTTGAAGACGATGAATGATAGTTGTCATGGTCACCATTGCTGAGGCAGGCTTTATATTCCCATGTCCCCGCCTGGCCCACTGAATTATTAGTCCAGTTCTATTCAACAGCGACTGCTTCCACTTCTATAGGTCTCTTAACGTAGAAAACAGCCTAAGGTGTGTCATGGTGTAAAAAACAGATGCCAGTTTAGTCATAGAACATACAGTGCAGAAGGAGGCCATTCGGCCCATCGAGTCTGCACCGACTCACTTAAGCCCTCACTTCCACCCTATCCCAGTAACCCCTCCTAACTTTTTTGGTCACTAACGGCAATTTATCATGGCCACTTTACCTAACCTGCACGTCTTTGCACTGTGGGAGGAAACCGGAGCACCCGGTGGAAACCCACGCAGACACGGGGAGAACATGCAGACTCCGCACAGACCGTGACCCAGCGGGGAATCGAACCTGGGACCCTGGCGCTGTGAAGCCACAGTGATAGCCACTTGTACTACTGTGCTGACCTAACAAGGGAACAAGGGAAGTAGACTGAAGGCACCAGAGTGAAGTTATTTGACGAAGTAATGGTGGAAATACTGGAGTTGCCATGGAGTTGGATATGAACAATGTGTTCAAGGAGGAAAGGAAATTTGAAATGGCATGGCAATAGGAAGAGACTGTATAAGGTTGGGGATGGGATTTATACAGAGGAATTAATAAATATAGTTTTCTTTAGAAGTTATGGCAATGTTTGAGGAGAGTGTTGTTGGATATGTCACCATGTATCGGACCAAGGAGTGAGAATTTAATGGTCAGGAACATGCTCTTATAATTCACAAATCAAATGGTGAGTCTTATGTAAGGGATAAATCTAATGATAGCTAAGATAATGTTGCGGATGATGCTGTGGAGTGATGTGAAGTCTACTTAAGTGCAGGAAAACTCTGGCAACTTGGGAGTTCAGGGCAGATGGTCAAGGGACCAAACCGCAGAGGGAAGCCACATTGAGAAATACTTGCAAGGTGATCTCCAATACAAAGAATTTGAAAACTACAGTGGGAAGAAATTCATTTGCTTTGAGCCACTTCTGGCAGTAACATGCAGACTTGCCTCAATTCCCTGGGGGCAGACAATGCCAAGCGATGCTACCAGTATGCCCAGCATGACACACTTCATTAAAGAATAATTGACCAATATAACTTGCACAAATGTATCAATTTTTATTTAATGGAAAAGCTAAGTGACAACAATCCAATTTGATGATCAGGCAGTTACATTTTATTTTTAAAAGGCTACATTTTATTTTTTAAAGTTTCTTTGGGGAATTTGGCCACAAGTGAAAAAATAAAGATTCTGGCTTTGGGCAGGATTTTCCAGTCCTGCCTGCCCCCAGACCCAAAATTCTCCATCACATTTTCTGTCCTTTTTCCCCCAGTTATTAGAACCTGCTAGATTGGATGTGAAATTTAGGGAATTGAAGTATAAAGATTTAGAGAAAATTGGTGTCTTATTTTTAGAAAGTTGGTTTGCTAGCTTAGGGGAACTGTAAGAAAAATATGGGCTCACAGATGCTGATGGGTTCAAGTATCTTCAGGTGCACAGCTGGGTCAAAAACTACTTTTCAGCCTTTCTGACGAAGCAGCCTTGCTCACGAGGGTTCTATTCGGAGGGGGCCAGCATGTTGGTTATATAACAGTACATAGTAGCTATGTTTTACTGTTGTAAGGGATGGGGGGGAAGGGTTCTTGCTTTTTAATTGTTATTCTGTGTTGTTATAGGTTTTGTATTAAAATTATTTCCTGTCCTGCCTGAAATTGTGTGTGTGTCAATTTTAAAGTAAAATCTACTGCACTAATTGTACGTCCATTCTCAGAGTAGGCGGGGATTAACAGCTACACATTTAATTTGCATGCGTTCTAGCACAGTCCTTTTCAACCCAGAGTCGCGACCCACGGGCGGGTATCGGGAAGGTCCCGGTGCCTTGCGTTGCGGCATTTCCAATCGTGGGGCCATGCGTCGGCGTTCCCGATCGTGGGAAGAAGTGCCCACCGGCGCGACTGGCTTTTAAATATGCTGGCTGCAATCGGCTTTCAGAATGCTGGCCGTTCCCCGCATGCGTGTCCCCTCAGCAGTGTGCAGGCCCGGAGCCCAGCGTGGCAGTACGCCTCCTCCTGACGGCAGCACGCTGACCCAGGAGCAGATTTTTTTGAAATCAGTGGGGTCTTTCTGTCTGGAGCGGCAGCAGAGAGCAGGTCATGCGCCCCGCACACTGCGTCACGGTTTCTGGGCATGAGAGAGGTTCTTCCATATTGCACTTGCCAGCAGTGAGCTCCAGGGCCTCTAGTGAACAGCCCATGAAGAAGAAGCTGTAAACAGGAACAAAGCAGCATAAAGATGACTACTTGAGGTGTGGGTTATTAATTGTGCCAATGGAAATTAGTATTCAAAGTGTTATATGCAGGGAAGTACTGGCAAATGAAAGTTTAAACTCTCAAACCTTCAAAGACATTTGAAGACTAAGCATGGCGGTTCGAGGACAAACCTCTTGAATTTGTTCAACGAATGCAGTGAGATCTTAAATCATCAGCTGAAGACATTATCAGAAATGTAACATTGAATAATAAGCAAGGGAGATGATGAGTACCAAGCAAGCTCACCTGCAAATTTTTTTTGGAAAATATTTCATTGAGGCATTTATAATTTTAACACATTTCAACAACAGCATCCAACAGAGACAGAACCCATAACAAAATAACCATCATCACCCCCATGCCCCCGAACACCAAGCCCAGCCAACATGGCTCATAAAAACACACCGCCGGCCCTCCCGCCATTGGTTTTCCTACCCTTGTTTGTCACGGCTCACCTGCAAATTAAAGGTAAGTGAAATGGTGGGTCGCGAAGCTCGGGCAGCATAGGTTGGCCGGTGTGGGTCCCGAAGGATGGCTGGTTGATAAAAATGGGTCACGGTCAAAAAAGTTTGAAAAACACTGTTCTAGCACACACACAATTGCCAGCTTGTGAGCTCACGTGATTCTGGCGCCTACTCTATGTTTTATTCAAGTTTTGTATTGCTGTTTTATTTATTTTTCCTTTGATTTTGGCTGTCTGCAACCAAATTTCTAATGTTTTGTGGGAGTATGGCTTCATTTGAATTGCTCTGGTGTACAGCCCCTGCAATATTCAGGACAGTGTTGCAAAATATTCTTGATTATGAGGGCAACACGAGAGCATAGTGGTTAGCTCAGCTCCAGGTCCCAGGTTCGATTCCCAACTTGGGACACTATCTGTGTGGAGTCTGCACGTTCTCCCCGTGTGTGCATGGGTTTCATCCGGGTGCCCGGTTTCCTCCCACAGTCCAAAGATGTGCAGGTTAGGTGGATTGGCCATGCTAAATTGCCCTTAGTGTCCAAAATTGCCCTTAGTGTTGGGTGGGGTTACTGGGTTATGGGGATAGGGTGGAGGTGTGGGCTTGGGAGGGTGCTCTTTCCAAGAGCCGGTGCAGACTCGATGGGCCGAATGGCCTCCTTCTGCACTGTAAATTCTACAATTCTATCCATGATTATCAGTAGATCATTTATTTTTTTAAAAATAAATTTCGGGTACCCAATTTTTTTTTCCAATTAAGGGGCAATTTAGCGTGGCCAATCCACCTATCCTGCACATCTTTTGGTTGCGGGGGTGAAATCCACGCAGACACTGGGAGAATGTGCAAACTCCACACGAACAGTGACCCAGGGCCGGGATTCGAACCCAGGTCCTCAGCACCGCAGCCCCAGTGCTAACCACTGTGCCACATACCGGCCTATCAGTAGATCAATTATTATATAGCAGCAGCAACAATTCTTTACAAGGTGCTCAAATTCCTGTTTGTTCACTTCGGCAGGTTTGGCAAGCACCAAAATGAGTCAGAATCATCTGAATATGCGTCATATCAACGACTGCATTCTGTTTACAGTGGCCTTATGACATGCAAATTCTATTTACAATTAACAAACTGCAGGAAAGATAAATAGAGTAATGTTTTTTTATTTTATGTCCTTCCTGTTTTATGACTCAGTAGGTAAATTCTTCTTGTAACGTGGCACTAAACCAGATAGATCGCAAGTCCTTGCTTCAGTTCCTGTCCTGTATTGAACTGGGATAATTGTGGTGTTATTACTTTTGTTCTTGGTACCCTGAGTTTCACAGAAGGAAAATTAAACTGAGTTCCCAAACGTTAAACAGTGGCTATGAGACGAGGATAGGGTTGACATTACAGTAAAATCTTTACTATCTGGCATGTGCGGGGAATATATCATGCCGTATAATCAAAGATGCATATTTGCAGATGGAATACATTGTATGACCCTCCAGATGAATAGTCCGCAAGGACTGAGTAAAACAGGGCAGCACGCTGGTGCAGTGGTTAGCACTGCTGCCTCATGGCGTTGAGGTCCCAGGTACGATCTCGGCTCTGGGTCACTGTCTGTGTGGAGTTTGCACATTCTCCCTGTGTTTGCATGGGTTTCGCCCCAACAACCCAAAGATGTGCGGGGTAGGTAGATTCGCCATGCTAAATTTCCCCTTAATTGCAAAAAATTAATTGGACACTCTAAAATTCAAAAAAAAAAGTACTGAGTAAAGAGCAATATTCTTTTTACTTCCAATCTTCAAATGTACATTAAAACATAAAATTGAAGTATTAAATAGTTTATCAGTACTTGAGAACTAATCCTCAGCATCTCTTACAACTACCCCTGAAGATGTAAAAGTCAAAAGAGATTGGGCCAGAGTGCAAACCCTGGATGTTTTATTGTATAAACCTGATGTTAGCTTGCTTATTTGCCTTCCGCCTTTTCTGCATGACATTGGAGTGCAGAATATGCAATTGCATATCTTCTTGTTCAGCGCAACAAGTCTCCCTTTCAATGAATTTAATCAATGTATCAAAAGCTGAAGCAGCATTAGCCCAAGTTATTTTCTCCTCTTCACTGAAATCATCTTCAGAATCTTTCTCCGTTTCCCTCCGCTTTTGAGAATTCAAAACACTTTCCATAATCAGTAACAGTATGTGCCACTTCACCCCACTTTGTCAGCTCCAACCCACTCTCCATCTCGCTTTCACAAAGTTTGTTGAATGAGTGTGTAGTAACATCAGTTTCATTCACCATTTCAATAATTTTGGAGAATATTTGTTCTAGGCCTTGCATTAAGCCCTTCAAAATCTTTCTCATCAGAAGAGCCTTCTGCAAACATAATTTTCCTCTCTATTGGTGTACTTTTCATTGACTTCAAGGCACAGGCCACATTAAACATGCCATCTTTTATGCTATAACCAGAGTAAGTTCTGTATAGTACCTTTGTGATTGAAATCTCTTCTGTAATAACATTTCATATTCTGGATGGCACCCTGGTCCTTTGCTTGATTTAATGAGGTTACACTGGATACTTGGGATACTTGCCTTTATTAGCCGAGGCATAGTGGTTATGATGGAGCTGTAGAAAACGCTTGTTACTTTTACTGTGTGCAGTTCTTATCGCCACCCCATAAGAAGGATATGATAGTACTTGAGAGGGTCCAGAGGAGATTCACCAGGATGTTGCCTGGGCTGGAGCGCTTCAGCTATGAAGAGAGACTGGTTAGGCTGGGGTTGTTTTCCTTAAGAGCAGAGAAAGCTGAGGGGAACATGATCGAGGTGTACAAAATTATGAGGGATATAGATAGGGTAGATGGGAATTAACCTTTCCCCGAAGCAGAGGGGTTGAGAACCAGGGGGCATAGATTTAAGCTAAGGGGCAAATGATTTACAGGGGATTTGAGGGGAAACCTTTTCTTCCAGAGGGTGGTGGGAATCTGGAACTCTCTGCCCGAAAGGGTGGTAGAGGCAGGTATATTTACAATATTTAAGAAGCATTTAGATGAGCACTTAAAACACCATAGGATACAAGGCTACGGACCAAGTGCTGGAAAATGAGATTAGAATCGATAGGTGTTTGATGGCTGGCACAAACCCGACGGGCTGAAGGGCCTCTTTTTGTGCTTTAAAACTTTGACTCTATGGCCGTTCATAATCTCCGATTCATTAGGGTGAACTCAGCAATTGTCTGGCTATGAACTGTGGGTGCTAGAACATGATGAAACCATTCCTGAAAAATTGATTTGTTCATCCATGCATTAATAATCTTTATTATTATTGTCACAAGTAGGCTTACATTAACACTGAAATGAAATTACTGTGAAAATCCCCTAGTCGCCACGGGCACCTGTTTGGGTACACTGAGGGAGAATTCAGAATGTCCAATTCACCTAACAAGCACGTCTTTCGGGACTTGTGGGAGGAAACCGGAGCACTCGGTGGAAACTCACGCAGACACGGGGAGAACGTGCAGACACAGTGACCAAGCGGGAATCGAACCTGGGACCCTGGTGCTGTGAAGCAACAGTGCTATCCACTGTGTACCGTGCCATCCTTTGCACTATGCATTGTACATTACAGATAATTGTGCAGCACCTTTTTAAAAGACCTAGGATGCTTGAATTTTCCAACCACCAAAAGCTTTATGCAAGCCTGCAGCATTTGCACATGTAAAGACTCCCAAATAGTGGAACGGAGTTAGACAGATTTCTAAGTGCAAAAACAATAGGGCAGTAATCGTTGGGGACTTCAACCACATCAATATCAATTGAGATAAGAATGTGTGAAGGACACCAAAGGCACAAAATTCTTGAACGGCATTCAAGAGAACTTTCTTTCGACAGCACGTAACAAGCCCAATGAGATGGAGTGCAATCCTATTTTATTATTATTTTCCAACTAAGGGACAATTTAGCGTGGCCAATCCACATACTCTGCACACCTTTGGCTTGTGGGGGTGAGGCCCACGCAGACACTGGGACAATGTGCAAACTTCACATGGATAGCGATCAAACCCGGGTCCTCGGTGCCATGAGGCAGCAGTGCTAACCATTGCGCCACCATGCTGCCTAGGAGTGCAATTCTAGATTTAGTGTTCAGAAATGAAGCTGGGCAAGCCAATGAAATAGCAATGGGGGACCATTTGGAGATGGACTAAAATATATTTAGATTTAGCATCATTGTGGAAAAAGGCAAAGATAGATCAGGAGTAATAGTTCTAAATTGGGGGAAAACAAATTTTCAAAGTTGATGGGTGAGCTCCAAAAGTGGACTGAATACACCAGTAGAAGAAAAAACTGCGTGCAGTGGGAGGCATTCAAAGGTGAATTTTACGGGCTCAGTGTAAACATGCCCCCACAAAGAAAATGGGTGGTACTACCAAATCTAGAGCCCTCGGTAATCCAAAAGCATGCAGGCCAAGCTAAAACATAAAACAAAAGCTTATGACAACCAGGAAAGTCTTAATACTACAGAATGCCGAAAGGATTATATAAAGTACAGGAGTGAAGTAAAAATGGAAATGAGGAACGAAAAGATATTGGCAGGTAAAATCAAATACAATCTTTCGATGTTTTGCCGACACAGTAAGAGCAAAAGATTAACTAAGGAAAAGGTAGAGCCTATCAGAAATGTACATGGCAACTTGTGCATTGATTCAGAAGATGTGGTCAAGATTCCCAATGAGTACTTTGGCTCTGCCTTTACTAAGGAGAGGGATGCAGACATTCTAGTTGAAGAGGAGTGTGAAATATTAGATACAAAAAGCTTAGTGAGAGAAGGAAGTGCTGGCATCCTTGAGGGTGGATAAATAACCAGGGCCAGATGGATTATGTCCCAGGCTGTTGAAGGAAACATAGAAAAAAGGAGCATGAGGAGGCCATTCAGCCCTTCGAGCATGCTCCACCATTCATGATTGTGGCTGATCATCCAATGCAATAGCCTAATCCTGTCTCCCACCCGCTCCCCCCCTCCCCCCCCCCCCCCCCCCATATTCTTTGATCCCCTTTGCCCCAAGTGCTTTACCTAACTGGTTCTTGGAAACATGCAATGTTTTGGCCTCAACTACTTCCTGTGGTAAAGAATTCCATAGGCTCACCACTCCCTGGGTGAAGAAATTTCTCATCATCTCTGTCCTAAATCATCTACCCTGTATCCTCAGACTGTGACCCCTGATTCTGAACTCCCCTACCATCGGGAGCACCCTTCTTGCATCTATTATGTCTAGTCCTGTTAGAATTGTATAGGTTTCTATGAGATCTTGTTGCTCGTTTTAGCCTTAGTTTATTTGCTCTAATTCTATCACCTTTGCTCTTGAGTCGCCAGGTATCTTTCTGATACCGCCACGTGGTTCAAGTCCGAGTAATGATTAATAATCCAACACACCGCTTAGTAAGAGTTAAATCAACGCTCATTTATTATATACAGCAATTAATACTTATACAATAATTCTACTTCTGAACTACTACCTACCACTAAAAGGCCAATACTTAACTTTGGAAATGGCCCACCAGGTCAGGGAAACGAATGGTCTTTCAAATGGGTTCTGAGCCTGCGGGATTCAAAAGCTGGTACAGGTCGATAGTCAGGAGTGTCTATCTGGTAGCGATCGTTGGAGTAAAACTTACGTTCTCTTGTAGAAGGGTCTCGAAGGTTGCGAGCAGGAAAAGAAGGGTCGGGTTGAACTTGGCCCCTATTCTTCTAGTCCCCAGGGGCTTCCCGCCTCTCGGGGCGGACCTTGTACCTGGTTCCAAGTGATTGGACTTGGTCCCAATCACTTGGTTCGATATGCTCCAATACTGGAGCGATTCCTTGATCGGGGGGTGGCCGTTTACCTTTCTTTGTGTTAGCCCCTGCTGGCGCCGAAAGATCTGGGTCGGCTTTATGTTGCTAATTTGTAGCAATTGTTCCCGGGGATGGCTGCTTAATATGCAGATGGCTGGGTTGTTGTCATAGAATTTATCATAGAATTTACAGTGCAGAAGGAGGCCATTCGGCCCATCGGGTCTGCACCGGCTCTTGGAAAGAGCACCCTACCCAAGGTCAACACCTCCACCCTATCCCCATAACCCAGTAACCCCACCCAACACTAAGGGCAATTTTGGACACTAAGGGCACTTTATCATGGCCAATCCACCTAACCTGCACATCTTTGGACTGTGGGAGGAAACCGGAGCACCCGGAGGAAACCCATGCACACACGGGGAGGATGTGCAGACTCGCACAGACAGTGGCCCAAGCCGGAATCGAACCTGGTACCCTGGAGCTGTGAAGCAATTGTGCTATCCACAATGCTACCGTGCTGCCCACACGGTTGTGATGTTGATGGCTGCAGGTATCGGTCTGGACTGACTTCCCCAGAGGCGAATACACTGTTTTACCTGCAGCTGTCCATTTGAGTCCTGTTGGCTGATTTTCCCATCAGTCTCTTCCGTTCGCCATTTTAAATCGGGGTTTGACCATTCTAATCCGGAGTCAGCCATTTTACATGGCTACAATCTCCCCCGCTCATTCTTCTAAACTCCAATGAATACATTCCTAAGGGGTTATTGGGTTACAGGGATAGGGTGGAAATGAGGGCTTAAGTGGGTCTGTACAGACACGATGGGCTGAATGGCCTCCTTCTGCACTGTTATGTTCTGTGTTCTAACCGACTCCATCTCTCCTCAATCTGACATCAGTCCCACCATCCCAGGAATCAGTCTGGTAAACCTTCTCTGCACTTCCTCTACAGGAAGAACATCCTTCCTCAGGTAAGGAGACCAAGATTGCACGCAATATTCCAGGTGTGGCCTCACCAAGACCCTGTATAATTGCAGCAATACATCCCTGCCCCTGTACTCTAATCCTCTCGCAGTGAAAGCCAGCATTTCATTTGCCTTCCAAAATTTACCGTCTGCTGTAACTGCATGCTTACCTTCAGTGACTGGTGCACGAACACACCCAGGCCTCGTTGCACATTTCCCTCTCCTTATTTATGGCCATTCAGATAATAGTCTGCCTTCCCGTTTTTGCTACCAAAGTGGATAACCTCGCATTTATCCAAGTTATACTGCATCTGCCATTCATTTGCCCACTCACTTAACTTGTCCAAATCACATTGAAGGATCTCTGCATCCTTCTCACAGCTCACCCTCCCACCCAACTTGGTGTCACCTGCAAATTTGGAGATATTACATTTTGTTCCTTCGTCTTAATCATTAATATATATTGTGAACAACTGGGGTCCTAGCACTGATAACTGCAGTACCCCACTAGTTATTGCCTGCCAATTTGAAAAAGATCTGTTAATTCCTACTCTGTTTCCTGTTTGCCAATCATTTTTCTATCCATCTCATACACTATCCCTAATCCCATGTGCTTTAATTTTGTACACTAATCTCTTATGCGGGACTTTGTCAAAAGCCTTCTGAAAGTCCAAAGAAACCACATCCACTGGCACCCCCTCATCAACTCTACTAGTTACATCCTCAAAGAATTCCAGTACATTTGTCAAGCATGATTTCCCTTTCATAAATCCATGCTGACTCTGTCCGATCCTTTTTTAAATGTTTTCCAATTATGGGGCAATTTAGCATGGCCAATCCACCTACCCTGCACATCTTTGGGTTGTAGGGTAAGACCTACACAGACACGAGAAGAATGTGCAAAGTCCACACATACAGAGACCCGGGCCTGGATCGAACCCGGGTCCTCAGCGTCGTGAGGCAGCAGTGCTAACCACTGCTCCAATGTGCTGCCCAGACTGTCCAATATTGCCGCTGTTTTCCGAAGTGCTCTGCTATACTATCTTTGATAAAGAATCCTAGAATTTTCCCCACTATTAATGTCAGACTTACTGGGCTATAATTCCCTGTTTTCTCTCTACCTCCCATTTAAATAGTGGAGTTACATTAGCGCCGTGCTCCATGGCGGACTCAGCAAGCGGACCTGGACCGCGGAAATAGTGCCCCCTCAAATCTGTAGGAACTGTTCCGCTGCTCCAATGTGCTGCCCAGACTGTCTAATGTTGCCGCTGTTTTCCGAAATGCTCTGCTATAATAACTTTGATAAAGAATCCTAGAATCCTAGAATTTTCCCCACTATTAATGTCAGACTTACTGGCCTATAATTCCCTGTTTTCTCTCTACCTCCCATTTAAATAGTGGAGTTACATTAGCGCCGTGCTCCATGGCGGACTCAGCCCACGGACCTGGGCCGCGGAAACAGTGCCCCCTCAAATCTGTAGGAACTGTTCCAGAGACTATAGAATCCTTGAAGGAAGCCAGGAGGATCATTTTGCAGTCCTCACTAGGTACAGGCGAAGTACCAGATGATTGGAGGTCTGCCAACATTTTATCGTTAAAAATTTTTTTTAGAGTACCCAATTCATTTTTCCAATTAAGGGGCAATTTAGCGTGGCCAATCCACCTAGCCTGCACATCCTTGGGTTGTGGGGGGCGAAACCCACGCAAACACTGGGAGAATGTGCAAACTCCACATGCACAGTGACCCAGAGCCGGGATCAAACCTGGGACTTCGGCGCCGTAAGGCAGCAGGGCTAATCCACTGCGCCACCGTGCTTCCCACATTGTACTGTTATTTAAAAAGGGTGCGAAGGATGTGCCAGAAAACTGAAAGCCAGTCAATCTGACTTCAGTCATGAGCAAGTTATTGGAAACAATCCTGAGAGACAGGACAAACTGTCATTTGGAAAGGCACAAATTGATCAGGGATACTCAACGTGATTTTGTTAGGGGAAGATCATGTCTTACTAACTTAATAGAATTTTTTGAGGAAGTAACAAGGAGGATTTATGAGGGTAGTCCAGTGGATATTGTCTACATGGATTTCAGTAAGGCAGTTGACAAAGTCCCATGTGGCAGAGTGGTCAGAAAAGTGGGATACAGGGGATGGTGGCAGGTTAGATCCAAAATTAGCTCACTGACCGGAAAGAAATTGTAATGGTCAAAGCTAATGTTTGTGAATGGAACACAGTGGTCTTCCGTGGGGCTCAGTGTTGGGGCCCTTGTTGTGTGTGTGTGTGTGTGTGTGTATGTGTGCGCGTGCGCTCTGTGCTCTGTGCTCTGCTGAGGCGTAGGTCCTGCTCACGTATGCGTTTGAACACGCGCTGGAGGCGACTGACATGCTCCTGCGGGGTGGTGGACCAAATAATTATGTCGTCGACATAGACGCGAACACCTTCAATGCCTTCCATTATTTGTTCCATGATCCTGTGGAACACTTCTGAAGCAGATATGATCCCAAACGGCATCCTGTTGTAACAATATCTGCCAAAGGGGGTGTTAAATGTACACTGTTTCCTGCTGGATTTGTCGAGCTGGATTTGCCAGAATCCTTTCCAGGCGTCGAGTTTGGTGAAGAGCTTGGTGCGAGCCATCTCGCATGTGATCTCTTCGCGCTTGGGAATTGGATAATGCTCCCTCATGATATTGCGATTCAGATCCTTGGGATCAATGCAAATTCTCAGCTCGCCGGAAGGCTTTTTTTACACACACCATGGAACAGACCCAGTTGGTTGGTTCCGTAACTCTGGAGATCACTCCTTGGTCCTGGACATCCTGCAGCTGCTGCGTGAGGCGGTCCTTAAGGGGTGCTGGGACCCTGTGAGGTGCATGCACCACAGGCGTGGCATTCTGTTTGAGTATGATCTTGTAAGTATATGGGAGCGTGCCCATGCCTTCGAAGTCGCCGCGATGCTGGTCGATGATGGCGTTGAGTTGCACCCTGAAGTCAGCGTCCTGGAAGGCAGACATGTCATCAGGAGAGAGAGAGTGCACTCTCTAAACGAGGTTCAACAGCTTGCATGCCTGTGCGCCAAGCAGGGAGTCTTTCGAAGAGCCCACGATCTCGAAAGGAAGGATGGCTTTGCGTGACCTGTGCGTCACTTCAAGTTGGCACGAGCCGCTAGCAGGAATGACGTTGCCATTATAATCCAATAGCTGGCAGGCAGATGGAAGGATGGCTGGTTTGACACGAAGGTTTTGGAAGTCAGACCACGCCATGAGATTGGCGGAGGCACCAGTTTCCAGGCGGAATCGTATTTGGGACCGGTTGACCGCCAGGGTGGCACACCACTCATCGTCTGGATTGATGCTGTATACCGACAGCGGCTGGTGTCTTTGCTTCGGGGACAGCCTGTTTTTCGTTACGACACTTTCTCAAAAAGGTGCCTTTGGGTCCTCGGTGTCACTGCTGTGTGGGAGGTCCGCATCGGACTCTGTGACCGTGGGTTGAATTGCACGAACATTCCTGCGAGGCTGGCTGAAGCGATATGAAGTGGCAGGCTGAGCTGCTCGGCAGAAGGCAGCATAGTGGCCAAGTCTGCCACATCGTAGGCACTGTTGAGATTTTGCAGGGCATTGTCACTTTAAATGGGCGGAACACATTTGCTGCGCCACCGCGCGTGCGTGGTGCGCGCCTGCGCACTACGCTTCTCCACTTCGCCGTCCCCTCGTTTGGTGCGCGGGAGTCCGCGAAAAGCGCGCAAAATGCCCACCCTCATCCAGGCTAAGGCCCTGGAGGTGCTCAATCACTTGGACCCGTTCCGCCTCGCGGGGACCTTGCCGCACCGTTTCAGCCGCTTATATATGGAAATACCGACTCGTGGCATTTTCATGTAAGGCGCAGGTCTCGATGGTGGTCGCTAGGGTGAGTTGTTTTACTTTGAGGAGCTGCTGACGTAGGGGGTCCGACTGAACACCGAAAATGATCTGGTCGCATATCATGCAGTCGGAGGTGGGCCCGTAGCTGCAAGACTGCGCAAGGATGCGGAGGTGTGTGAGAAAGGATTGGAAAGGTTCATCCTTACCCTGCAAATGCTGCTGGGACACTTAGCGCTCAAAACTTTCATTCACCTCTACGATGCAGTGAGTGTCAAACTTGAGGAGGACCGTCTTGAACTTCGTTTTATCTTCATCATCCGCAAGGGTGAGAGAGTTGAAAATGTGGATGGCAAGGTCCCCGGCCGTGGAGAGGAGAAGAGCAATCTTTCTGGTATCCGAGGCGCCCACCCTGTCTGTGGTTTCGAGGAAGAGCTGGAAGCGTTGTTTGAAAATCTTCCAGTTGTCCCCAAGGTTGCCGGCGATGCGGAGCGGCGGCGGCGGGCTGATGTTGTCCATGTTGCAGGATGACGGAATGCTGGCGGAAGGCAGATCACTTGCAGGTAGGTCTAAGAAGTGCTAATATCCCTCAACTCCTGTTATCATGATGTGTTGGGTGTTCTGGATCACATACAGGTCCCCAACACTTGAAATAGTGCAACACTATTTTATTGAATCATTAACTGTTTAAACATACTCAGACTGTGGGTGAATACGATACTAGCTTTAACTAAAGACCTTTGCCTTGTCCTAACCAGTCGATGCACTCAGCACATGGTGAATGTCTGTGTTGCAGGCTGTGAGCTCTGTCCTCCTAGCTAGCTGCAACTCGAATGAGCGGGAACTCTGATGCCCCCTGTCTTTATAGTGCGTGTGCTCTCACTGGTGATTGGCTGTGGTGTGTATGTTGATTGGTCCCACTGTGTGTCCATCAGTGTGTGTCTGCACCATGATATACTGGTGTATATTATGACAGGAAGGGCAAAATAAGCAAGGGAATGCTCGATAAACAGGAAGAGATTGAGAGGTGAGGAAGTGAGAGACTTGGAGTGCATATCCACAGGTGTTTGAGGTGGCAGGACAGGTGGACAAGGTGGTGAAGAAAGCATATGCAATGCTTTCCTTTTATTGTTGGACCTGTTGGACTTTAACCTGGTTTTGTAAGACTTACTGTGCTCACCCCAGTCCAACGCTGGCATCTCCACATCATTCCTTTTATTGGGTGAGGTAGTGAGTAAAAAAAGCAGTATGTAATGGTAAAAGTTTACAAAATGCTGGTCAGACCACAGCTGGAGGTTTGTATACTATGTTATTGGAAGAACATAATTGCACTGAAAGGAGTGCAGAGATTTACAAGCATGTTGCCAGGGCTTGAAAATTCCAGCCATGAGGAGAGATTAGATATGCTAGGGTTCTTTTCCTTTGAACCGAGGAGGTTCAGGCAGACCTAATTGGGACGTACAAGATTATGAGGGGCCTAGACAGGAAAGACTTGTTTCCCCGAGTTATGGGGTCAATTACCAGGGGGCACAGATTTAAAGTGATTGGTAGAAGGATTAGAGGGGTCATGAGGAAATTCTTTTATAGCCAGAGGGTGGTGGGCATCTGGAATTCACTGCCTAAATTGGTGGCTGAGACACCTGACTCGTTTAACAGGTACCTGGATCTGCATCTGACTTGCTGTAGCCTGCAAGACTTTGGACCAGGTGCTGGAAAATGGGATTAAAATGAGCTGCTGGTTCCTCTTTTCTCTTTTTTTTGTCTGGCACAGACATGGTGGCTGAATGGCCTCTTTCTACACTGTATCTTTCCTATGGTTCTATTGTAAGCACTGTCATTTAATCATTGTTCTGCATAAAACCAGTAGAAGCAGATCCACTCGCACCTGCCAGGGTAGAATTCAGCAAACATTGCCAACATAAGCCAGTTTCATCTACATATCAATTTGATTAAGGGATAGGTTACATTCAGCATTTAATTTGTTAAAACATTCACAGTATTCTCCTGAGGCTTCATGGTCAGCTGATTTTTATTGACCAGTAGATGTATCTAACTTTCCAATGCTGTGACTAAGTTTAAAACATGAAGGCCTTAAACATGAAGGCCTACATCCATCAGAAAATGCCTGTGGTTCAGTCCATTTCATTTCCACATGAAATCTTTGTGCCTTTTCAATGAGCACTGGACATTTCAATGAAAACCATTGTCTAGTTGCTCTAACTTGAGTATGTGTAGAGTATAGCAACCATAAACAACTTTATTTGATTCAGAACTAGCAAAAGACTTCAGTAGTTCTTTTTGATGTCTGATATATATTGTGGATGAACCAACATTATATTCTTTCATCGTTCAATTTTCACCCTTTTCAATACTTCTACAAATGTCAATTTTCCACTTTAGTGTCAAGACAATAATTGAACGATGGGGCTTATGATTCAGGCAATAGCAAAAATAAAAAGTACAATGGGGACTAGAACACTAAGCGTCTCTACCAGAAGCTTGCCTATTTGTACTGAGGTGAGCTGGAAATTCTTCGGGTTCTGGATAACTTTATAATTGCTTCTGGTTGGTAAAGTGACTATTCATGTTGGGAGAACATTAGAAATTCCAGTTAGCAGAACATTCTGGTGTCAGATTACATGACGTTTGCCTTAGTTGTTAGGCCACTCCCCATCACATTGGTTCATGTGAAAAATAGTCATTTATTCAAGTTGCTGAGGTACTCTCGATGTTTGTACAGTCGCAGTCCAGCATGACTCACTGTTTTTGAGAAAGAGGAGAAAAAAAGGGAGCAGGGAGCCTCTAATTCATGTTTTGTATGTCTGCTGTTAGGTTGTCCTAGCAACATGGCTGATATCTTAACACTGTAGCAAATGGTGATGATTTTCCCCAGTGCCAGATTGAAGTGTGCTAATGCTACAACATATTTAATGTCCCATTAGCTCTGTTAACTCTTTCATACTTTTCCAATGGAAGACCCTGTGATCTGACCACAAACCACTCCAGCTGTGAGAAGGTCTATTCATTAATTGGGTAAAAATCTGAGATATACCTGTATGTGCCCTACACTTTATGCCATGCCGATGTCAACACAGTATTGTTTAAAGAACACTCCCGTAACATGTTGTGAAATGTTTAATACAGTCAGGAGTTGGGTACTTTAGGTTTGGAAAGTATAATATGGGGGCGAAATTCTCCGAGCCCGCGGCGGGTCGAAGAGTCAGCGGTGGCGTGGGAAATTCCCACCACGCCACTCCGACGACAACTCCGGCAACCGGAGAAACGGCAGCAATCGCGCCCGTGAGGTCGTCGCGGCGCCGGTCAGGGGCCGCTGAAATAGGCCCCCACGGCAATTCTCCATGGGTGACCAGCTGAACTCCCATCGGCGTGGTTCCAACCTGCTACCACCCGGCGGGAGCTCGGACCCGTGGCCGCGGTGGACGTCCTGGCGGGGGGATCGGGGGATCTGACTCCGGGGGGGCCCTCCACAGTGTCCAGGCCTGCAATCGGGCCAATGACATGCGCATGGGCATGCTGATTGTTAGTTTAAAAAGTGGACCATTGGCATTGATGGAGATCCCAGGCACCAATTTGGATCAGGGTGACCAACCATCCTTGCCCTGTAATTTGGCCTTTCATCCTGCATCCTGGGACAGGCCTTTTGGGATGCGCCTTGTCCCAGATTTCTTCCTTTGCTGGACACTTTGCTTCTGCACATGCATGGGACCTGGCACGTGTGTGGTTTGAGTTTGGGGATGTCAGATGACCGATCGGAGGGGACGGTTCCAAGCAGTCAGATTCATAATCAATCTCTTTCAAGCACTCACCAATGCTGCACGCTGCCTCCCTAGCTTTGTCGGCTTGCCTTTAAGCGTTCCTTAATTTTCCCGCAAGTGTTGTTTACCTTGATCTGGACAAGAAAACATGTGAAATAGGGCTGATTACAGAGTCTTATAAAACTGAACACCACTGAGAAGAGAGCCTTGGAATATATAGAAAGCATCTTTGTGACATCTGAACAACCTGGACATGCTTTACAGCCAATAAGGTATTTCTGATTTGGAGTAATTTTTGTGAAGTATAATTATAAAATAATCTTTATTGTCACAAGTAGGCTTACATTAACTCTACAATGAAGTTACTGTTAAAAGCTCCTAGTCGCCACATTCCGGTGCCTGTTTGGGTGCATGGAGGGGGAATTCAGAATGTCCAAATTACCTAACAGCATGGCTTTCGGGACTTGTGGGAGGAAACCGGAACAGACAGTGACCCAAGCCTGGAATCGAACCTGGAACCCTGGTGCTGTGAAGCAACAGTGCCAACCACTGTGCTACCATGCCGCCCTCAGGAAACGTGGTAGCCAATTTCTGCACCGCAAGATCCGACAAACAAATTGAGAACGATCAGATCATCTATTTTAGTGATGTTGATTGAGGGATAAATATTGACTGGACATGAGGACGGACCCCCCTGCTCTTTGAAGCAATACCATGGAATCTTTTGATTTTATCCAAGAGAGTATTCTTTGCAGCCGAAAGACCACAGCTCTGACTGTGCAGTACTCCCTCAGCACTCAGTTCAAATCTTTGTGTTTAATCTCTGGAGTGCGACTTGAACCTACAACCTATCTGATTCAGAGGGGTTTGTCCTACTAACTGAACCACTGGATCCAACAAGTATGAGTGAAACAAAGTTATTTAATGCTCCTCACTTAGGCTGCAGCTCTTCCTGTAACAAGTATATTAGTTACTATGTATCTTTTATTACTGATCTGAAGCCAGAAATGCTTGATACTATATTCTAAATTTCTGCCCACTGTGGCAGCAGCTTCAGGGTGATCAATTAAACATTTTCATTTCCACACAAATATGCGATGAGGGAGTGATTATGCAGACACATAGAGGACTCTGTCACCAGATAGATCAAGCATAAAGTCAGAGAAGGATCCTTTTTTTCATACCTAACATTTCATTCATCAGTGGATCTGCAAGCTTTCTAATAAGTAAGGATTTTTAGCTTTTAGTGTTTATCTAGATAATTGTTTGAAGTTATGCTATCTTGTGTTTTTTCAGTGATCTGTCACAACAAAATAGGCAATTGAGCTCATTAAGAGTTTTACTCAGCTGATTATGGATTGGTAGCTTTTAATTCTGGTGCAATGTTTCCAGACAATTTTTCTTTTTGAAGAATCTCAAACTTAAATAATTACAAATAAAAGTAAATAAATTATAAAATTAAATTGAACAAATCCTTTTTTTCAATGTTGGGAAAACATTTGAAACTAAAGTTTTCCAAAATATGGAAAAGAATCTATGCTAGAATTGGTTGTGCAGGGTGCATTTTATACTTTCAAATTTCAAATATGCAAGGATCAAGGTACTTTCTAAACTAACTCTGAGGATCCCTTTAAGGAGAAATAAAACATTTTCACATTATCATTAACAAAGATAAGGGGCGGGATTCTCCGCAATCGGCGCGATATCCGCCGACTGGCGCCAAAAACGGCACGAATCAGTCTGGCATCGCGCCGCCCCAAAGGTGCGGACGTCTCCGCATCTTGAGGGGCCGAGCCCTCACCTTGAGGGGCTAGGCCCGTGCCGGACTGATTTCCGCCCCGCCAGCTGGTGGGAAAGGCCTTTGGTGCCCCGCCACCTGGTGCGAAACTGACTTTGCCGGGCGGCGCATGCGCGGGAGCGTCAGCGGCCGCTCACGGCATCCCCCGCATGCGCAGTGGAGGGGGTCTCTTCCCCCTCCGCCATGGTGGAGACCATGGCGAAGGCGGAAGGAAAAGAGTGCCCCCACGGCACAGGCCCGTCCACGGATCGGTGGGCCCCGATTGCGGGCCAGGCCACCGTGGGGGCACCTCCCGGGGCCAGATCGCCGCCCCCCCAGGACCCCGGAGCCTGCTCGCGCCGCCATGTCCCGCCGGTAAGAGAGGTGGTTTGATTCTCGCCGGCGGGACAGGCATTCCAGCAGCGGGACTTTGGCCCCTCCGAGCCAGAGAATCGCCGGGGGGGGGGGGGGCCGCCAACTGGTGCGGCGCGATTCCCGCTCCTGCCGAATATCCGGTGCCGGAGAATTCGACAACCGGCGGGGGCGGGATTCATGCCAGCCCCCGGCGATTCTCCGACCCGGCGGGGGGTCGGAAAATCCCGCCCAAGATGCGTACATAACCTGTGTGCGCCATTTCTCTCTGGCCCAATCTATTCACTGAGCATTTGTTAAATTCACAATACATTGGTAGTTCTACATGCTTGCCATTGGAATAGCGTCATGGCTGTGCTAAGTCTTAAATATCAGCTGGTTTTGAGTGACAAGTTCAGCGGAGGTTAGGTGCATTATGACTAGATAGAAGTACCTGGTAGCAAGTCACTTTTTAATTTCTCTGGTTATCGAGTGACGTTAATTTCAAAGGCTAAGGGCGTTCTTGTCTGGGGAATGATGTATGGCATGAGACTTGAAGAAATATTTTAAATATAAATTTGAACGGATGAGGTGAAAAAAGTTTTGATACATTACAATAGTTTATGTAAAAGAAAAAGTCCGCTGTAGCTCAGTTGGTCACAATCGCCTCTTGAGTCCGAAGATTGTGGGTTCAAGTCCCACTGCAGGACCAAACTCAAAATCAAGGTTAACACTCTAGTGGAATACTGAGGGCACTACACTGTTGGAGCTGCCGCCTATGAACTGTCGGATGAGACGTTAAATCAAGGCCCAGTTTCCCTTCTCGGGTAAACCATAAAAGATCCTGTGGCATTTATCCCTCAGTCAACATCACAAAAAGCAGATTATCTGGTCATTCTCACATTGCTGTTTGTGAGAGCTTCCTGTGTGCAGTTTAGCTGCTATGTTTCCTACACTACAATAATGGTTATATGCTAGACTTACCTCTCAGGGAAGTAAGAGACTGCTGGGTGCTCTGTTTCACAGAGACATGGCTCACCCCCGCTTCACCGGACTGTGCCATACAACCTGAAGGCTTCTCAATTCATTGGGCGGACCGCACTGCGTCATCAGGCAAAGCGAAGGGTGGAGGGGTTTGCCTCCTCATCAACTCCCCCTGGTGCTTGGATGTGGCGACCCTGGCGACCTACTGCTCTCTGGACCTGGAATACCTGACCGTGTAGTGCCGCCCATACTATCTTCCACGTGAGTTCACTTCAGCCATTATCACAGCGGTCTACATCCCACCCCAGGCAGAAGTGAGGAAGGCGCTGGACAAACTGTACAGTTATAAACAACTGCGAAACAGAACACCCGGAGGCCTTGTTCATCGTGGCCGGGGACTTCAACTACTGCCAAAATTCCACCAGCACATCTCCTGTCCCACCAGGGGCGGCAACACTCTTGACCACTGCTACTCAAAAATCAAGGGCGCCTACCGTTCCATCCCCCGACTGCACTTTGGGAAATCAGACCATAAGACGGTGCTCCTTCTCCCGGCATAACAAGCAGAAACTCAAGCGGGAGAATCCAGCTAAGAAGGTCGTGCAGTGCTGGTCTGAGGAAACAGAAGAGCTCCTACGTGATTGCTTGGAGACCGTGAACTGGTCCATATTTAAGAACTCAGCGACCAACTTAAATGAATATGCCTCCACCATCGCAAACTTCATCAGCAAATGTGTGATGACTGCGTGCCAAAGAAAGCAGTACGTACGTTCCCCAACCAGAAACCATGGCTCAGTCGCGAGATTGACACCCGACTGAAGGACAGGTCTGAGGCGTTCAAGTCAGGCGACCCTGACCTATACAAGAAATCCAGGTCCGACCTCTGCAAAGCCATCCGAGATGCCAAGAGAGAATATCAGACCAAGCTAGAGTCACAGACTAGCGTTACAGACTCTCGGCGGTTGCGGCAAGGCCTAAACAACGTAACAGGCTACAAAGCGAAGCCAAGCAGTATCTCCAGCAGCAGCGCACCCCCTCCCCGATGAACTCCATGCATTCTATGCTCGGTTGGAGCAGGAAACCAACGATCCACTGTCGACTGCCCTAGCAGCCCATAACACACCCATACCCACCATCGCAGCTTCCAAAGTCAGATCGGCTTTCCTGAAAGTGAACCCTCAGAAGGTGATGGGTCCGGACGGGATCCCTGGTCGTCCACTTAGAGCCTGCGTGGACGAGCTGGCACTTGTGTTCGCGGACATCTTTAACTTGTCCCTACACTGCTCCAAGGTCCCCACCTGCTTCAGAAGACCACCATCATACCGGTGCCAAAGAAAAACCGGGCAACGTGCCTCAATGACTACCATCCTGTTGCCCTGACTTCAGTCATAATGAAGTCTTTGAGAGGTTGGTCATGAAGCGCATCACCTCCATACTCCCAAAACTCCTTGATCCACTGCAATTTGCCTACCCCCGCAACCGGCCCACAGCAGACACCATCTCCCTGGCCCTACACTCATCCCTAGAGCATCTCGACAACAAGGACTCCTACATCAGACTCCTATTTATTGACTACAGCTCCGCCTTCATCACTATAATCCCAGCCAAGCTCATATCAAAGCTCCAAAACCTAGGACTTGGCTCCTCTCTCTACAACTGAATCCTCGACTTTCTAACCCACAGACCACAATCGGTGAGAATAAACAACAACACCTCCTCCACAATAGTACTCCATACCGGGGCCCCACAAGGCTGCGTACTTAGCCCCGTACTATACTCCCTGTACACACACGACTGCGTGGCAAAATTTGGTTCCAATTCCATCTACAAGTTTGCTGACGATACGACCATAGTGGGCCGGATCTCTAATAACGACGAGTCAGAATACAGGAGGGAGATTGAGAACCTAGTGGAGTAGTGCAGTGAGAGCAATCTATCCCTCAATGCCAGCAAAACTAAAGAGCTGGGCATTAACTTCAGAAACCAAAGTACTGTACACACCCGTGTTAGCATCAACAGGGCCGAGGTTTTAAATTCTTTGGGGTACACCTCTCCAAAAAATCTTTCCTGGTCCACCCATGTCGACGCTACCACCAAGAAAGCACAACAGCGCCTGTACTTCTCAGGAAACTAAGGAAATTCGGCATGCCCATATTAACTCTTACCAACTTTTACAAATGCACCATAGAAAGCATCACAGCCTGTTGTGGTCTTGGGCTGAGCAGTTGCCATAAGAAACTTCAGAGAGTCATGAACACAACCCAGTCCTTCACACAAACCTGCCTCCCATCCATTGACTCCATCTATACCTCCCACTGCCTGGGGAAAGCAGGCAGCATACTCAAAGACCCCTCCCACCCACCTTACGCGCACTTCCAACTTCTTCCATCAGCAGGAGATACAAATGTCTGAGAACACTCACAAACAGACTCAAAAATAGCTTCTTGCCCGCTGTTACCAGATTCCTAAACAACCCTCTTATGGACTGACCTTATTATGCCCTATTATGGATTATCTTTTATTTCCTTCTTTTTTCATGTACTTAATGATCTGTTGAACTGCTCGCTGAAAAATACTTTTTACTGTACTTGGTACACGTGACAATAAACAAAATCCAAATACTTCAAAAGTACTTCATTGGCTGTGAAGTGCTTTGAGACGTTCTGGGGTCATGAACGACACTATTTAAATGCAAGTCTTTTTTGCGGTATCTAACTAGGGTTAACAAAACAGACAGTTCATAATTTAGATTTGAATAGAATGGAAGTTACAAAGGAAAGTCGTGAAAATTGGGCCTGAGTTAATGAATTAGAATTGTGTAAAGGGAATAGAATTACGTTTTTTTAAAAAAAGCTCTTTTATCACAAGTAATTTTGGCAGTCACACAATTATTATTGACACCCAGTTTCTGTACGACCTCGGTAACTAGTTTTCCCCAAATTGAAATGTTCTGGAATGGAGATTTCATAGATTATCATAGATTATCATAGAATTTACAGTGCAGAAGGAGGCCATTCGGCCCATCGAGTCTGCACCGGCTCTTGGAAAGAGCACCCTACCCTATCCCCATAACACAGTATCCCCACCCAACACTAAGGGCAATTTATCATGGCCAATCCACCTAACCTGCACATCTTTGGACATTTGTTGATGATTACTTTTCAGAAAACATGCGCATCCTCATAATGTGGGGTTTTTGATCTTAACATTTTCATATGGGGGTAGTAGAGTACTGATGATTAATGTAATGTTTATGGCATTTTTAATCAGATTTTGAATGCTACACGTTGTACAGAATAGAATGCAAAGCTGGATAGTTAGTATTGATGTAATCCTATTTGACAGCATAACTAAGATTTAATGATTATGCAGGCCAGTTATACAACTGCATACTCTGAAGTACAATACGCTGATGGAGTCATAAGAGGATTTGCAATGATTAAATGCAAATTCCCTGTTAGTTTACTGCAACATATTAGAATAAAATAATACTTTTAATCATATAAATGATTATTTTTAGGACTGATGTTCCATTCTATTTAATATTTCCATGATCTTTTTAAATCATGTAAATTATCTTATGTTGTCAAGCCACTGTTTTGTTAGTTAATACAAACTAATTTTTCAGACTTAAAAGAATACTCTTCCAAAATTATACGGTTGATAAAATAAAAAATATATAATTTTAAACAAAAACACACTTTACCACTTCCAGAAAGATAAATATGCCGACTCAATTCAAAGTGGAATGGATAAACGGAATGACTCCTCAAATGGAGCAGAGTATAATTTGGACAAAATCAGATTTTATATATTTCTTCCCTTTTTAGCTCGGTGCACTAGCCAGCTGGTTTGTGATGCAGAACAAGGCCAGCAGCGCGGGTTCAATTCTGATACCAGCTGAGAATTCTGAATTCTCCCTCCGTGTACCCAAAAAGGTGTCGGATTGTGGCGGCTAGGGGTTTTTCACAGTAACTTCATTGCAGTGTTAATGTAAGCCTACTTGTGACGATAAAAAGATTATTATTACTCTGAGTATTGCTAAAACCCATTTCTTCCAACATTGATGACATTCTTCAAATTAAAAATCAGGTGTTAATGCAGCTGATTTTATTTGCAGACCATGTGCTATCCGATCAAAGTAGCCGTTTCCTCTGGCCAGTTAAATGCACGTAACACCTTCAATGTATTGGTACATCGCAAAGAAGATCTATTGCCGTCAAGTTTCACACTCTTCTTCTAACTGAACCAATGTAATTGGGTCAGTTAGTAAGCAAATTAATTCATTCAGTTTTCTGTGCTTCCGATTCCATTCAGATCCCACTGAAAAATGTAATCCAGGTGTCAGGAGTCCTGGAGTTTCCTTTGTTTGCTTTATTGTGTGCTGATGCTATTGGGAGTGAAAGTCACCACAGTACCTGAGGACTATAGGCTGCTCTCCCCTTTTGGGATGGAGCTGACTGGGTGGTGATTTATTTTTTTAACCTGAGGTTCATCATACCTCGAGCGAGGGGCAAGGTTGAGAAGGTGGGCTCTTTGTGTATAACCTCAGCCAGTATGGGAATTGAACCCACGTTGGCATCGCTCCACATCACGAACCAGCCGTCCACCCACCTAACTGAGTACTGAAATCCTGGTGCTGAAAAAATTCTGTAGCCAAGCTAGTGCCAAAATATTACATTTGATTGAATCTTACTCCAAGGGTTATGTTAGCCTTAAGTAAGAAACAAACTTGATGCAGCAATGCTTTGTCCTCGATCGTTTTTCTGTGGTTTCTAAATGTGATATGCGACAAAGGACATCTAGTGGCAGAACACAGTATTGGCCCACTCTTTTTTTGCACATTTTTTTTCTCATTCAGCTTTTTTGAAATTAATGGAAGATGATGCGACTTATGCTGGAATTTTTGTTCAAGCAACGGTCAATCATTGAGCTTCTGGTAACGTTTCACTGACCAATTGGATGCTTATCATGGAAGTTCTGACATACTGATGTTGTCAAATTAAGCTACCCTTGTAAAGTGAACAGCATCTATTGCAACTAATAAATCTATAGTGTGACTGTTGTGCACTACAGCTTAAGATTTAAAAGAATCGTAACTAAACTTAAATATAACCGGACTGGTCACATTATTTTCACTTACTTGGGGAGATAGCACTTATACAGTTATATTTGTAATGATGACACTATGTTGATCATTGAAATGTTGTCTTCTGGTTGAAATGTTACACTTCGCTGCCTGAATGGGTGTAAAAACTGCTGCGGTATTATTCAAAAGAGCAGGAATTTCCTCTGATTGGTATTACTTCCTCAAAGTAACACTTTTAAAATACCAGGTTAATCATTCACCTCACTTTATGCTTGTTGGGCATTGCTGTGTGCAGTTGGCTGCTATGCTTACTTATGTAACCATAGTTACTGCACTTCAACAATAATGCATTGGTTCTGAAGTAATTCATTGGGTGCGATTCAAAGGGGGTAAAAAACAGTGCGCTTTTGGGTGCATTTAGTGGGCGCTATTCAACCATACATTGCCATTGTTTTGGCCTCGGCAAGGAACATCCCATCGAGTCCGCACTTTAGTCACTTTAGACTACTCATGGATTGGGATGCCATTTGTAAAGGCAGCCCCAATCTTTCACCCCCCCAGCAACCCCACCGCATCCTCCAGAACCCCCCCCCCCCCTTTCAACCAACCTATCTCTTCCGGGATCCTCGAACACCCCCTCACACCACCTCTTAAGGGCAAGGCACCCCTGGCATGGGCAACCCGTCATCCGGGCACCTTGGTACTGCCAGCATGACACCCTGGCAGTACCAGGGTGTCTGGGTGATAATGCTAAGGTGCCAGGCTGTCAGTACCAAAGTCCCTGGGTACCAGGGGGCGTGCCAGGGTACCATCCTGCCCAGAGCCTGAGCATCCGGGTCTCCATTGGTCTGAGAGACCCCACAGATGATGTTACGACGGGTCCATATTTGTGTGGACCAGTACTAAACGATGCCAGTCAGGGCCTCGCTGGGGAGGCCGATGGTTCCTGGGCACCGGGAGAATCTGGCGCAGCCTAATTGCACATTTAAATATGCAGATCTGGATCACACCCAGTGAGGGCAATATCCAGATTGTGACGTCTCGCAAGGTTCAGTTGAATCTTGAGAGACATTTCCAGCATTGCGAATCTTGCGAGAATCTGGCTTTGTCTCATCACCAAGTCAGGCATGACTAGGCTGGTAAATCCCACCCATTGATTCTGAATGCTTTGAGATATCCTGAAGATGTGATGAGAATTAATATGTGCATTTTTTTCTTTCATAGTTATTTATTTGCAATCCGCTTACTGTCCTCTCGTGATTGTCTATTTATCACCCAACTGTGGAAGAAATTGCAGGTTCTAGCCAAATTTAGCACTTTTTAAACTGAAGTCGATTCTGTTCTCATTTTCTTAAACCATTTCAGTGACGTAAATGTTAATAGATCAGAACAGCAGAAGGATGTTTAAAACTTACTTCTGAATCTGACGAAAGACAAGAACATTTATTTAAAAACATCCAACTCAAACACTGTGAAGGAACTAAATTCAAAGTTAATCTGGTGAACACGAGTCACCATGAGAACATTCCTCTTTTTTTTATCATATGTTCTCCCAGAAGAAAATTACAGCTCCAATACTTCTCCTTCAGAATAGGCTGATACAATGGCTGGGATTTTTTTGCCACAGGTGAAAATGGGGTCGGTGACGCAAGATCCCATCTGACCGCTGAAACACTAATCTCGCCAACAAGATCTCGGTCTCTGATTTTCTCCGGCCCTCGTAGGTGTTGTAACGGGGTTCCAACCTGAAAGGTCGGGAACCTCATTTCCATAAATTATCATTGAATTGAAGGGCTTCCCCGCCTTATGCTCCCCCCATGTTAAGGATTCCATGCCGGCAAGCTTTACAACTGCTTTTACAAAACGTGAACAAGGTGAAGGGAACCTGCCGGGGGTGTACTGGTAAGTATAGCACCCAGGGGTAGAGGGACATGCTTGAGCATTACCTCAGCACTTCCCCCTGGCACTGCCCCACATGGGAGCTCCAGTTGTTTGAGGGGAGGGATGGATAAATGTTTTGTCTCTCGCAGCTTGTCCTTTAAAAATGATGCCCCAATCGTTGTAGAGTTGGCAGTGCTCTATCAGGCCAACACTTGGAGAAAGAAAATCAGAAGATTTTGCCCAACATATTAAATGAAGACTGGAAAGAAATAAAAGTACTAAATGATGCACAAAGCCCCTTTCAGTCAGGCTGTTAATAGGCACAAGAAACATAGAAGCAAATCCAAAGTGGATGGGGATAAAGCTAAATTTGGATTGGAGAAACTTAAAGTCCAGGGTGATTACTAAAATCAACGTTGAATTTGGTTGGAACAATGTAGGAAGCCCAAATTTGAAGGATTCAATTGGAAATAAAGGGAAGGGAAAGTAGCAAGCTGCATAGAGGTCAGGATTATACTTGTGAACAATATTGAGATGTTCATCCAATTTGTGTTTGGGATCCCCAATATAGAGGAGATTGTAACATAGAAACTAGGAGCAGGAGTACTAGGAGTAGGCCATTCGGCCCTTCGAGCCTGCTCTGACATTTAATAAGATCATGGCTGATCCTCTATCTCAGTGCCATATTCCTGCTTTCTCCTCGTACATATTGATGCCATTAAAATCTAAAAATCTATCTATCTCATTGACAGAAGTGCATGTAAATCTCTACCTTTCACAACAAAAAATGCTGTAGATGGGGACAAATTGGAAGGTGTTGTATAGGAAGGCTTTTGGATGATGAGAAAGTGAAGAAGTGTTCAGGGAAGGAAAAGTATATTCGGATAAGAGGGCAAGGTGAAGTTATGTTTTATGATGGGCGACAGAAAATGATCTGATAAATGTTGCAGCAAATGGACATGGAACATAAGGGCATGAGAACTAGGAGCAGGAATAGGCAATTCACCCCTCTATCTGCTCTGCCACTCAATATAATAGTGGCTAATCTCCTCTTGGCCTCAACTCCACTTCCCTGCCCATTCTCCATTATCAATCAACCCATTTCCTGCCCATTCTCCATAACCCGTCAACCTATCAATTAAAAATCTGTCTATCTACTCAAATTTACTCAATATTCTGGCATCCACCGCACTCTGGGGTAGTGAATTCCACAGATTTACAACCTTTTGTGAGATGTGTGGTGAATGTATAATTACTGATAATTCACCAGTGCACTGTTATGTTATTAACCCTGTAGGCTCTACCTATGGGTCATTGTGTGGCTTCACCCACAGCGGATATGTTTGGGCATGTACGGACTCCGCCCATGGCTCCACCCCCTTTACAGGAAGTATAAGAGCTGCTGACCTGTGGGGCCGCCTTCAGTGTTGTACACCCGGTCACAGGCAGGCTCAGTTTTAAGCTGATTAAAACCACGGTTTACTTCTCCACGTGTCTTCGAGTGAATTGATGGGTCGCATCAATTTAATCACCTTAAAATACTACTATGGAATCAGCCGTCAAACCTGACAGACTGGAACTCGATCCACAGACCGCAGAGGCGAAATAAATTTTTTCACATTGGCTTCGATGCTTCAAGGCCTATCTCGCCGCGTCGTCTACGCCATCCGTCACTGACGAACAGAAGCTGAGCCTCCTCCACGCACGGGTGAGCCATCGCATTTCTGTCCAGCTTGAAAATGAAATGAAATGAAAATCGCTTATTGTCACAAGTAGGCTTCAAATGAAGGTACTGTGAAAAGCCCCTAGTCGCCACATTCCGGCGCCTGTTCGGTGAGGCTGTTACGGGAATTGAACCGTGCTGCTGGCCTGCCTTGGTCTGCTTTAAAAGCCAGCGATTTAGCCCTGTGCTAAACAGCCTCGAAGCCGCTTCCTATACAGAGGCCTTCGCACTACTCGAACGCCTCTATGTGTGGCCTGTGAACGAGGTATACGCGCGACACGTCTTCACCACTCGCTGCCAGTGCCCCGGGGAGTCGCTAGATGATTACCTACGCGACCTCAAAGCCCTCACGCGCAACTGTAACAACCAGGCCGTTACGGCCACTCAGCACATGGAGCTCGCCGTCCGAGACGTTTACGCGGCAGGGGTCCGATCGAACTATGTGAGACAGCGCCTGCTCGAAAAAGGGGCCCAGGACCTGGACAACACGGTAAAACTGGCTATCTCTCTGGAGGCCGCTTTTCAGAGCCTTACTGCGTTCCCGGCCAATCACACAACCCCCTCGTGGTCCCCCGACCCGAGACTACCCCAGGCTGTGCCGCGCGACCGCCCGCCCATCATGGGGGGGGGGGGCTACCCTGCTACTTTTGCGGCCAGTCCCAACACCCCCCACTGCACTGCCCGGCCCGCAACGCGAACTGCAACAGCTGCGGGCGAAAAGGACACTTCGCCAAAGTCTGCCTGGCCAGGTCTAAGAACTCGAACTCACAGACCCGATCCACAGACTCACCGGCCCGCAGACCCCACAAGGTGCCAGTGTGTCTGCCGACTCCGCCACCGCATAACATGTGCGACTCATGGGGGCCGCCATCTTGGCCATCCTCCCCCATGTGCGATCCATGGAGGCCGCCATCTTGGACGCCATCTTCCTCACCGCTCGCCACGCTTGCCAACGGGGGCCGCCATCTGCTACGCCGCTCGACGTGTACGACCTACACGGACAGCCATCGCGGGACCACCTCAGCACCTCCAATAACCGCAACATGTACTTCTTTAACATCATAGATGAGTTCTCCCGCTTCCCGTTTGCCATCCCCTGCCCTGATATGACCACCCCCACTGTCATTAAAGCCCTGCATGGGTCTTCACCCTGTTTGGTTTCGCCAGTTATGCCCACAGCGACAGGGGCTCGTCGTTCATGAGCGACGAACTGCGTCAGTACCTGCTCAGTAAGGGCATCGCCTCGAGCAGGACTACCAGTTATAACCCCAGGGGAAACGGGCAGGTGGAGAGGGAGAACGCAACGGTCTGGAAGACCGTCCTACTGACCCTGCAGTCCAGGAATCTCCCAGTTTCTCACTGGCAGGAGGTCCTCCCAGATGCGCTCCACTCTATTAGGTCCCTCCTTTGCATGGCCACAAACCAGACTCCTCATGACCGTTTGTTTGTTTTCCCTAGGGGAGCTACCTCCGGGGCCTCGCTTCCGCCCTGGCTGATGACACCGGGTCCAGTCTTCCTCCGAAAACATGTTCGGAGCCATAAGACCAAATCCCTGGTAGAGAGGGTCCAGCTACTGCACTCCAACCCACACTATGCGTACGTGAAACATCCCGATGGCCGGCAAGATACCGTCTCCCTCCGGGACCTGGCGCCCGCAGGCTCCAACACCACTCCCACTACTGCATCCCCCACACTATGTCCCGTCCAACCTCCCATGTTCAGCGCCCTCACCCCTATATGGTTCCCGCGCTCCCTCCCACCCGCTGCACCGGTCCACAGGAATGAAGCTCCGGAAGTGCCGCTCCTGGAGTCCACTCCTGTGCCTGCTCCGGACCCACTTCCACAGCCACCCAAAGCGGCTGCAACACCAGTGCTTCGGTGGTCGCAACGTACGATCCGGGCACCGGACCGATTGAATCTATGAGCTCGTCACCCCCGCCGGACTTCATTTTTTAAACAGGAGGTGAATGTGATGAATGTATAATTACTGATAATTCACCAGTGCACTGTGTTATGTTATTAACCCTGTGGGCTCTACCTATGGGCCATTGTGTGGCTTCACCCACAGGGGATATGTTGGGGCATGTACGGGCTCCGCCCATGGCTCCACCCCCTTTACAGGAAGTATAAGAGCTGCTGACCTGCGGGGCCGCCTTCAGTGTTGTACCGGTCACAGGCAGGCTTAGTTCTAAGCTGATTAAAACCACGGTTTACTTCTCCACGTGTCTTCGAGTGAATTGATGGTCGCATCAAGTTGCAAATTCTCCTCATCTCTTTTTAAATCTGTTAACCCTTACCATAAAATGTCTACTTTGTCAATACCTTTATTCATCACATATACCTCAATTAGATATGCTCTCATTCTTCTAAACTCGAGAGATGGTAGGTCTAAACTGCTCAATCTCTTCATAAGACAAACCCCATATCTATGGAATCAATCTAGTTACCCTCCGCTAACCTTCCTATAATCCAACTACATCCCCCTCAAATACGGGGACCAAAATTGTACGCAGTATTCTAGGTGCGGCCTCACCGATGCCGTGTACATTTGCAGCAACACCTCTCTACTTTTATACTCTATGCCTTTAGCTATTAAGGCCAAAATTCCATTTTTATCTTCCTTATTACCTGCGTAACTGCATGCTGGTTTTCTGTGCACAAGGGCACTCTGATCTTTCTGCACCCAAGCACTCCGGTTTCTCTCCATTTAAATAATGAAGTTGCTTTTCCATTTTTCCAAACAAAATAGATAATCTCACATATATCCACGTTAAACTACATCTGCCAAATTTTGGCCCACTCACCTATCCTACCTATATCCAATTGTAAATTTCTTATTTCCTCACTGCAATTTACTATCCCACCTATTTTAATGTCCTATAGTACCTTTTATCCCTGTATTCAAGTCATTAATTATATATTGTAAATAGTTGGGGCCTGAGGACAAAACCCTGTGGCATCTTACTAAATACATCTTGCCAACCAACAAAAAAACATTTATCCCGACTCGGCTGACACTGTAGTTCAGTAGTACCTGTGCTTTCAGGTGAAAAGACCCCTTGACACTATTTTGAAGAAGAAAAGGAAAGTGCTGCCTGGTATCCTGGACAATATTTATCCCTCAATCAAATCACTAAAATAAATAATTCAGTCGATATTGCATTGCTATGAGAACTTGCTGTGCATTGGCTGTCACATTTCCCAAAGTTAAGGCTCAGGATGAAAGCTTGAAATAGATGCTGTGGATGGATTTCTTTTGTTGAAGTTTAAAGGGAAGGATTGAATCATTAGGCATATTGTAATGTGCTAATGACTTAAAATGTCATGAGATTTGACAATTTATATGCTGTGTAGCATAGTAATCGTGATTGTGGGAAGAAACTAACAAGTTACTCTGGTACACTCTGGCAGCTTTTCAAAGTACTGCCTGTAATAAGTTAAGCCAGACATAGTTGAACATCTGAAAGATCTTTTGTCAAAGGCGTTTACTTTAAATAAAGGAACTTAGAAAGCTGTCTTGTGTTCAAAGTGATTCCAACACAGTATTTGATCTTATAGTCTATCCACTATTCTAATATGGAAGTGCTGCATTGCCAGAGGTGCCATATTTTGAATTATTCTTGGAGCTAGGCTCCCATTTGTCTTTTGGTTATTCAGGCGGCTGTTAAAAGAAACAGTCTTGGTACTAGTTGAACAAAAGCAAGCTGTTCTGATCTGTTAGACAACATTAACCCATCCCCCAACCTAAACCCACACCAACCACAACTTTGGCAACATTCATATCACATGGTCTTTCATCCCAATGTGTTTTGTGTGATTTTACTGTGCAAAGGATGGCTGTTCAGGTTATCAACATAAGCAATTACATTTCAAATTAATTTGTATGTGAATCTTTTGGAGGTGGTATGAAAGATGCAACAAGATGTTGTATGAAAACAATTCTGCATATGTGTCCTTTCTTATTTAGAGAAAAAATTTCTTGTAATTATTGCAAATTCTTTGAAAACAGACTGTAAGAATATATTAAAACACAATCCGGCCACGAGCGCACCACCTAAATCAATTGAACGAACATGTGTTTTTGAGTTAGCAGATCTGAGATTGTAATTGGATTTGACCCACCAAGGCTGAGACTAATGAAGTCAACTTTATGACCTGGCGTTGGATAAGTCCTGTACAATAAATTTAATATGGTTCACCCTGATGATGTATTATGATTATTGTATAATCAATCTAATGTGATGGATTTCTATCAAAATCTACCCTCTTATTTCCTTCTTAAACAGAGGAGGAGCTAAGGAAGCTTAGGGAAGAGACAAATGCTGAAACTCTAAAGCAAGAACTAGAAAAGGAAAAATTAAAGCGAATAGAGCTGGAGCAGAAAATCTCTGATGTGATCAAAACCAGGTACAATTGATAAAGAGCTAATTGAAGTTGCATTTCTATAGATAATGGCTAGAAGAGTACATCCGTATACTTGCAGAAGGGTAGATACTCCAGAGGAAATTAACTATGGTGTGTAAGAAAGCGGTATGATGTGCGAGGTCCTGGGAGGTACTAACTAAATAATTGACTATTATTATTCCTTTAATTAATAAATTACAAGAACATTAAACGCACATTGCGCTGGTATTAAAAACACACAATATTCAAGTCATACAGTACAAATTAATTATGAAGAAAAAAAATAATCGGGCACTTAAAATTTAAAAAAACCAAAAGAATTAATTATGAAGTCATAGGAGTGAAACTAATCCTATAATTCACAAAGTGCTGTGATATTCCATTTATTTCTTGGACAATTTTGTTTAGTTATTTAAGAAAAGCAGATTCTTCAAATGGAAGATGTCTTACTCTTTGCCACTGTCATGGAAGAAGAGTATCTGAACACCTGAATGTTTTTTCTAATGATGTAACTGAAGCTCGTTGTATACTAGTTGGCATTTGTATGGCACAATTTTGTTTTATTTAAAAAAAAAAAAAAATTTTTATTAAGGTATTTGAAAATTTTTATAAAAATAACATGGACAATGACATCAACATGGTATAATAAACATTTCCCCCCCCATCTCAATCTTCACACACCCCAACTATAAAACAACAATCTGGCCCCTGCCCCCCCCGGAATACTGCACCTGCTGACATTTTAATTTTCCCCGAGAAAGTCGACGAACGGCTGCCACCTCTGGGTGAACCCGACCATTGACCCTCTTAAGGCGAACTTTATTTTCTCGAGACTGAGAAACCCAGCCATGTCACTAACCCAGGTCTCTACACTCGGGGGCTTCGAGTCCCTCCACATTAACAAGATCCATCTCCAGGCTACCAGGGAGGCAAAGGCCAAGACGTCAGCCTCTTTCGTCCCCAGAACCCCTGGCTCTTCCAACACTCCAAAGATCGCTTATATCTCCTCCATTGCCCCCAGATTCTCAGAGCCGCCACCACCACTGGACTTGTAGAGTATCGGGCCGGCGAGAACGGAAGAGGTGCCGTTATCAGTGCTCCTAAACTGGTGTTTTTGAATGACGCCGCCTCCATCCGCTCCCATGCTGACCCCTCCCCCACTACCCACTTTCTAACCATGGCTATGTTAGCCGCCCAGTAATAATTGCAGAAGTTCGGCAGTGCCAACCCAGCCTCCCCCGACTGCACTCCAGCAATACTTTCTTCACTCGCGGGGTTTTACCCGCCCACATAAAGCCCAAAATAACCTTATTCACCCGCTTGAAAAAAGCCTTTGGGATGAAGACGGGGAGGCACTGAAAGACAAACAGAAATCTGGGGAGGACCGTCAATTTCACGGTCTGCACCCTCCCCAGTCCCATCTCTTAAAGTCCCCCTTCCATTTGTTCTACCAACCAGGAAAGGTTTAACTTGCGCAGTGCCTCCCATTCCCGGGCCACCTGGATTCCCAGATATCGAAAGCTCTTCCCTACCATTCTAAGCGGCAGCTCTCCCAGTCTCTTCTCTTGTTCTGTTGCCTGGATCGCGAACATCTCTCTTTTCCCCATGTTCAATTTATAACCCGAAAAATTGCCAAATTCCCCCAGGATTCGCATTACTTCCCCCATCCCCTCCAACGGGTCTGAAATATACAAGAGCAGGTCATCTGAGTAAAGCGAGTCACGGTGAGCCCCCCCCCCCCCCACCCCCCTCCCGAACCAGCCCTTTCCAGTTCCTAGAGGCTCTTAACGCCATGGCCAATGGCCAGAACAAACAGTAATGGGGAGAGGGGGCACCCTTGCCTCGTCTATCGTGTAGTTTAAAGTACCCCGACCTCAGCCGGTTCGTACGCACACTCGCTACTGGTGCCTGATAGAGCAACCGCACCGTCAATAAAGCCCTCTCCAAACCCAACCCTTCCCAGCGCCTCCCACAGGTAATTCCACTCCACCCGATCAAAAGCCTTCTCTGCATCCATCGCTACCTCCACCTCCTCTCCTTCTGAGGGCATCATAATAACATTTGACAGCCTTCGAACATTGGCCTCGAGTTGCCTGCCCTTTACAAATCCCATCTGCTCTTTCCCTATCACCTCCGGGACACAGTCCTTGTGGCCAGTATCTTAGCCAGCAGTTTGGCATCCACATTCAATGGAGAAATTGGCCTGTATGACCCACATTGCTCCGGATCCTTCTCCCATTTCAGGATCAATGAAATCGAGGCCTGTGACATTGTTGGGGGGAGGACTCCCTTCTCTCTTGCTTCATTAAATGTCCTCACCAGCAGTGGGCTCAATATCTCTGAAAACTTCTTATAGAATTCCACTGGCACAATTTTGTTTTCACTGATAATTATCCAACTTCCAAGAACATGGATTGTATCCCACAGCAGCTTCTTCCATGTTTTTGAAAATGGGAACCAAATTGGTGCATCAATTATAGACTGATTCTGGTAATGTGACAGACACATTTGTTCTTAGTGTTGGTACATCTCAATGAAAATTGAAAATATATAACTATTAAGGAATGTTAATCCCTGAATTTATATGCAGGAATTTGGATTCCTTCAGAAAATCCTCAATCACAGCTGGAAATATTCTTTTATTGGTATTATGCTAATTATATTTTTAAAAACCCTTCTGGATTAATAAGGAAGTCTCATTCATTCCTTGCCCACCAGTGAACTATTGAGGAAGAAATATGTACTAATGTTTTTGCCGCTTCAATAAACACATTCCTCATTAATGAGTTGCCACAGCTCGGTTATGAAAATATGAATTAAATTAATTTGAGTTTTTAATGAAATAATTATAGTTTTAGATATTACGCAGTATTCAGTTGTCTAATTTCCTGAAAACAATATCAGCATTTTCTTGAGTTCTGTTCTCTTTTAGAGGTGAAGATTCTTCAAGTCAGCAGTCTTTGAAAGTTCAAACTTCAGTGAATGGAACAGGTAATTTACAATTGTGTTTTCAAAGATCAGTACAGTGCTAAGCAAAAGGTAATCTTAACATTTTACAATTTGAAATGTTGCATAAAGTAAAAACTGTAATTCATTCGCTGGCTTTGAAAGCAGACCAAGACATGCCAGCAGCACGGTTCAATTCCCGTAACAGCCTCCCCGAACAGGCGCCGGAAATGTGGCGACTAGGGGCTTTTCACAGTAACTTCATTTGAAGCCTACTTGTGACAATAAGCGATTTTCATTTCATTTCATTTCATTTTCCACAGTTTTGGTGTCGTAGGTAGACATGGGCGTTTTCCTTCAAATTAAGCTGGAATTTTTCTTGGCTGCAAACTTTGCATATAAAATACCTTTGGGCAGATTCAACCAAATTCTTAGCAAGGATAAACCCCACATTTTTTTTTAAATTAACATTTTATTGAGGTATTTTTGGTATTGCAACAACAACAAAATAAACAATGTACATGAAACTATACACATAGTGCAAAAGCCATCTCTCTTCCTTACAGGTCCCACCTTTATTAACCCCGTACTCTAAGCACCCGATCGGTGCCCCCCTCCCCCTTCTGCTGACGATTAATTTTCCGCGAAGAAGTCGCCGAACGGTTGCCACCTCCGGGCGAACCCTAGCAGTGACCCTCTCAAAGCAAACTTGATTTTCTCTAAACAGAGAAGAAAGCTAGCCATGTCCGATAACCAGGTCTCCGACTTCGGGGGCTTTGAGTCCCTCCAAGCTAGTAGTATCCGTCTCCGGGCTACCAGGGAAGCAAAGGCTAGAACGTCTGCCTCTTTCTCCTCCTGGATTCCCGGGTCTTCCGACACACCAAAAATTTCCACCTCTAGACTCAGTGCCACCCTTGTTTTTAACACCGTGGAAATGACATCTGCAAACCCCTGCCAAAATCCCCTAAGCTTCGAACATATCCAGAACATGTGGACATGGATCGCTGGTCCTCCCGCACATTTTGCACACCTGTCGTCCATCCCAAAGAATCTGCTCATTCGGGCCACAGTCATGTGAGCCCGATGAACGACCTTGAATTGTATCAGGCTGAGCCTGGCACATGTTGCGGACGGGTTGATTCTACTCCACGCATCCACCCATAGACCATCCTCTATCTCTCCTTCCAGCTCCTCCTACCACTTGCGCTTTAGCGCCTCGGTCTGCGTCTCCTCCGACCCCCATAAGTTCCTTGTAAATGTCAGAGACTCTCCCTTCTCCTACCCACCCTCTGGAAACTACCCTGTCCTGAATCCCCCTTAGCAGTAGGAGCGGGAAGGTTGACACCTGTTTACGTAGGAAGTCCCGCACCTGCAGATACCTGAATTTGTTTCCCCTCGCCAACCCAAACTTCTCCTCCAGCGCCCTCATACTTGGAAAGCTCCCCTCGATAAACATATCTCCCATCCTCTCAATCCCTGCTCTTCGCCATATCCGGAACCGCCCATCCATACTTCCAAGGGGCAAACCGGTGATTATTACAGATTGGGGACCAGACTGATGCTCCCTCTGCTCCCACATGTCTCCTCCATTGCCCCCAGACTCTCAGGGCCGCCACCACCACGGGGCTGGTGGAGTACCGTGCCAACGGGAACGGCAGAGGCGCAGTTACCAACGCCCCCAGACTGGTGCCCTTGCATGAAGCCGCCTCCATACGCTCCCATGCTGACCCCTCCCTCACTACCCACTTCCTGATCATGGCAATATTTGACGCCCAGTAATAGTTACTAAAATTTGGCAGCGCCAGCCCGCCCTCTCCCCGACTCCGCTCAAGCATTACCTTCCTTACTCGCGGGGTCTTGCCCACCCAAAAGGAGCCAGTGATCACTTTGTCGACCCGTTTAAAAACGGACCACGGAATAAAGAGGGGGAGACACTGAAATAAAAACAGGAATCTCGGGAGGACCGTCATCTTCACCGTCTGCACCCGCCCAGCCAGTGACAACGGAAGCGCGACCCATCTCCGAAAATCGTCCTTCGTTTGGTCTACTAGTCGGGCCAGATTTAATTTATGCAGTCGGTCCCATTCCCGCGCCACTTGTTTGCCTAGGTACCTAAAGCTTCCCCCTACTAATCTAAACGGCAGCTCCCCCAATCGCCTCTCCTGTCCCTTCGCCTGGACGGCAAACATCTCACTTTTCCCCATATTTAGCTTATACACTGAAAACCGGCCAAATTCCCCTAGAATTCTCATGATTTCTTCCATCCCCTCTACTGGGTCCGATACATACAGAAGCAGGTTGTCTGCATAGAGCGAGATTTGGTGCCCCCCCCCCCCCCTCCCTCGCTGACCAGCCCCTTGAGGCTCTCAGAGCAATTGCCAACGGCTCTATAGCTAGCGTGAACAACAGTGGGGAGAGGGGATATCCCTGTCTCGTCCCCCCCGGTACAGTCTAAAATAGTCAGATGTTGTCCTATTCGTCCGTACACTTGCCACAGGAGCCTGATACAGCAACCTGACCCAGTCAATAAAGCCCCGCCCAAATCCGAATCTTCCCAGTACCTCCCACAGATAATCCCATTCTACCCGATCAAAAGCCTTTTCTTCATCCATTGCGATCACTACCTCTACCTCTCTACCTTCCGGGGGCATCATGATCACATTAAACAACCTTCTTACATTGGCCACCAACTGCCTACCCTTACCAAACCCCGTCTGGTCCTCCCCAATAACGTCCGGAACACAATCCCCAATCCTGGAGGACAAAGTTTTGGCCAGCAATTTGGCATCTACATTCAACAGGGATATGGACCTGTAGGACCCACACAGCTCCAGGTTCTTGTCCCGCTTCATAATCAGTGAAATTGTGGCCTGTGACATCGTCGGGGGCAGCACCTCCCTTTCCCTTGCCTCATTGAACATCCTCATCAACACTGGCCCCAATATCCCAGAGAACGTTTTATAAAACTCCACTGGGTACCCGTCCGGCCCTGGGGCTTTACCCGACTGCATGGCCTTCAGACCCTCCACTATCTCTTTCAACCCGATCGGGGCCCCCAGCCCTTCTACCAGCTCCCCGTCCACCTTTGGGAAATTCAGCCCCTCCAAGAAGTGCCTCATCCCCTCCGGCCCCGTAGGGGGTTCAGACCTGTAACAGCCTACTGTAGAAATCCCGAAACGCCTTATTCACCCCCGTTGAATCTCCAACCAAGTTCCCATCTCCATTGTTTACTTTCCCTGTCTCCCTGGCTGCCTCCCTCTTTCTAAGCTGCTGTGCAAGCATTCTGCTGGCCTTCTCGCCATGCTCATAGGTCATTCCCCTCGCCTTTCTCAGCTGCTCCACCGCCCTCCCTGTGGTTAACAAGCCGAACTTCGCCTGCAGCCTCTGCCGTTCCCTTAAAAGCCCTGCCACCGCATACCTCCTATCAATCTGTAGTATCTCCTTTACCAGTCGGTCCGTCTCTGCCCTGTCCATCTTCTCCCTATGGGCCCGTACCGAGATCAGCGTCCCTCTGATCACCGCCTTCAGTGCTTCCCAGACCATAGCTGCTGAAATTTCCCTCGTGTCGTTGACCTGCAGGTAGTTCTGAATACATTTCCTCAGCTGCTCGCACACCCCTTCGTCAGCCAAAAGTCCCACATCTAACCTCCATTGAGGACGCTGGTTACTGTCTTTACTAACCTGCAGGTCAACCCAGTGCGGAGCATGGTCTGAGATTGTGATCGCCGAGTACCCCGTGTCCACCACCTCTGCCAGTAAGGCCCTGCTCAAAATAACGAAATCAATCCGGGAGTACACTTTATGCACCTGTGAGTAGAAGGAGAACTCCTTCACCCTCAGCTGCCCAAATCTCCATGGATCCAAGCCCCCCCATCTTCTCCATGAACCCTTTTAGTTCCTTTACCATTGCTGGCTGCCCATTTTTGAGCTTGACCGGTCCAAGCCAGGGTCAATAACTGTGTTGAAGTCCCCTCTCATGACCAACCTGTGTGAGTCCAGGTCCGGTATCATCCCCAGCATCCTCTTTATAAACTCCACATTATCCCAATTTGGCGCATACACATTTACTAATACCACCTGCACCCCACCCCCAGTTTCCCACTGACCATAATGTACCGACCTCCCACATTGAAGACTATTCTACCCGCCTCAAATACCACCCGCTTATTGATCGGGATCGCGACCCCTCTAGTATTTGAGTCTTGTCCCAAGTGAAAGACCTGACTGACCCAGCCTTTCCTCAATCTAATCTGGTCAGTTACTCTAAGGTACGTCTCCTGCAACATTACCATGTCCGCCTTCAGTCCCCTAAGATGCGCAAACACACATGCCCTCCTGACCGGCCCATTTAACCCTCGAACATTCCAGGCAATCAGCCTAAGTTGGGGGGCTCATTGCTCCCCCCCCCCCCCCCTCTGTCAATCAGCCATCCCCTTTTTTGGGCCAGCCTCCAGCCCATGCTCCGCACCTCCACAGGTTCGCCCCCAGGCAGCCTCCGCCCCCAACCTCCTCTCTGTCCCTTGGCCCAAGTCCCTTGCTCATCAGCAGAACATTTACCCCCCACCTAGTAACAACACTCTGTAACCCAACCCCTTTAATAAACCGAACATATGCAACCCCCCCCCCCCCCCCCCACTGAACTAGCCCGCCCAGCTAGCTTGGTGGCCCCCATCCATGGCGCCGGATAGTCTCCCACCTATTGTTCCCTACTCCAACATCAAACAATCCCCGCACAATTGCCCGACAGAAAAACACCAAGATCTAAACAAGCACACCTCCATCCCCCAACAGTGCAAATGAAAACCTTAACTCACTCAGCTCTACCGCTGGTCCCAAATCAATGCAAAAGGCATTCCAATCAGCTTCCACAAAACAAAAAACGAGAAACTTTCAAAAAAAAAAGAACTGAAAAACAAACAAAAAGAAAACCATGAACGTTGCAGCAAAGTTCAAAAGTTCTCAGTCCACCACCAGTCCTTTCCTTTTCGCGAAGTCCAGCACGTCCTCGGGCGACTCGAAATAAAAGTGATGTTCCTCGTGCGTGACCCAGAGACAGGCCGAATACAACAGTCCGAACTTCACCTTTTTCTTAAAAAGGATCGACCTAATCTGGTTGAAGCCTGCTCTTTTCCTGGCCACCTCCACACTCAGGTCTTGGTAGACCCGCAGGATACTGTTGTCCCACTTACAGCTCCGTGTCTGCTTGGCCCACTGTAGAATGCGCTCCTTAACCAAGTACCTGTGGAATCTCACCACCATTGCCCTCGGTGGGGGGTGGGGGTCTCCCATTCGTGGCTTCCACGTGAGTGCTCTGTGAGCACTATCCACCTCCAAGGGCTGGGAAAATGTCCCATCCTCCAGCAGCTTCTCAAACATGTCAGTGATGTATGCCTCAACGTCCGCTCCTTCGGACCCCTCCGGGAGCCCAACGATTCTCAAGTTCTGCCGGCATGACCTATTCTCTAGGTCCTCCACCTTCTCCTGGAGTTCTTCTGCTGGTCTCTCAGCAACCCCACCTCCAACTCCACCGCAATTTGATGTTCCTCCTGCTCAGCCAGCGCCTTCTCTACCTTCTGGATCGCCTGATCTTGGGCATCCAATCTAAGCTCCAGCCGCTCAATTGACTCTTTTATCAGGTATAAGCAGTCCCATTTCTGCTCAGCAAAGCCTTCCTGAATAACTTGCATCAGCTGCTCCATTGACCGCTGGGTCGACAAACCAGAGGTCCGGTCCTCCGCCATGCTGTCTCCTGCTGCAGCTTCAGCCCTAGCCTTCTCGGTCTTTCTGTTTCTGCCTTTACAAGCACTTCTAGTCCTTCTCTCCATGTACCGATGTGGGAATTCAGTACATCGGTTTTACAATTCAAGTCCGGTAGAAAATTGGGGGAAAAGGTCCAAAAGTCTGAACAGAGTGGGAGCCACCAAATGTGCGACTTACTCCTTCATAGCCGCCACCGGAAGTCATCAACCCCACATTTTAACTGCCCCTGTTTGACATTGCATCTTGCTCTGATGCTACTGAATGGCTTTATAGAAAAATGTTACAAGGATGCATTAGGGATCTTCTGATGTCTAGGAAGTGCATTGTTGGAACAAAATAGAGGGAGCATTATTCACATTCTAATCATGCAATATTGAAAGGTGCTTGATGCTGATTTTGGGTACACAAAAATAAAAATATTTTACTCTGCAAAAAATGTCCCTCAATTTTTTGCAGCACAAATTTCCAAAAGATATTTCTTTGCAAAATTACAGTAACGTTAGAAACGGATGATTTTGCAAAACACAACAGTTGGTGAATAAAAAAGTTTTAAAAATCAACTTGAGCCGCAACAGATTGATAGTAATTGCGCGCATTTTCTTCGAAACAATATGGAACTTGTGTATCTGTTTGATTCAATTTAAATTAGGCAATTTATATTTAATGGTCAATATGAAAAATAGTTACCCAAGAAATTTCACATTTCAATCTGTTTAGAAACTATACTTGTTAATTTGAAATTATTTGTACACAAGGTAAATTATTCATTTGTTATTAAATGTGAAATCAAAAATATTGATTGGAAGATGAGTCAAAAGATTTATATCTGTAAAAAATTATAAATATGTACATTTTATAGTGCAATTTGTAATCCAGACTTCAATGTGATCTGCATAAAACAACTGCAGCTGCCTGAACTAACTGTCCATTATTTTTCCATCGCACAATGACTTCATACTTGCTGTATTAGACATTATTGATTATTTCAAATAAAACAGTAACAAGTGGTAACTGAAAAGGTAGCGAATGCACAAATCAAAAGCGAGAAAAGTAACTAATGAAGTACTGACGATAAAACTATCAAGAATTTATAAAAATAATCAATTTTGAATTGATTTAGCTATTGATTGGTGGTTTACATTTTCTAAAAGGGCATAACGGAATTCCTCAGTAAATTGTAATATTTATTGAAGAGTTTGTATTGGGAGATAAAACTGCACAATAAATTACAGCTCAAAGCAGCTGGATGACTGCTTCAAGATAGCTTATATTGAATCAATAAGAGAAAGAAAGTTTACTAATCAAATCGCTCAACATATTTTTAAAAATCTTTTTCACCTGTCATTTTCCCCCTTCAGCTTGCTGACTAAGGGCTCAAAGTAAGGTTTGTAACTTACCTAGAAAAATGCATACTTCACAAATGACGTCATTAAATGCAACTCTAAAATTGTCCCACCTCTCTTCTGAATATTTTTAAATTTTAAGGCCCCCAACCAAACCTGCTGAAAATATTGGACTTGCAGTTGAATTTTTTTTCCAAGAAGTATCACTCTACGCATGCAATTCACTTGGTACCCCAATCTGAGCATGTGCCACATTACCCAGCATGCATCAGCATAATTCACTGTAACTGCCAAGGTGTGTGCATTCATGTTCTAACGAGATTTCTAACTTAATTTATCCAAATGATTTGAAAACCCACTGGAGAATTCATTTTAAATGCCTTATTTGGATAGTTTCTCATTTAAATGATTTGTCAGAGGCTCAGTTTCTACTGCTGAGAGAGGTACAGATGTGATCTGAATTCTGCTTTCTATTTTGAATTTTAACTAGAAAGCAATGATTATTCACAGAGAACCTGATTTACTTTAGGGAAGGATTTACTCCATTGTACTTGATATATGTTGGAATCCAAATACTGTTTGACCAGGCTGCTAATTTATGTTTCTTTTCTGTCTTGGACAGATTGTTAGTAAACTACTGGAAGTACCTATACTTCTGCTTCCCTTGTCATTTCAAACCTATCTATTTCTTGTAGAAAATGTTATTATCAATATTTATTGATCATCATTGACTTGGTTTCATCAGTGTTGACAATAACCACTCATTGTCTAATTCTGTGCAGTTTTACTCGTAGTAAATAATTTCCTGCATGGCTTTCAGATAGAGAGGTAATAAATCTATAGGGATAGTGAAATCATCAAAGAGAATAACATCACTTTTAAAATTCACCAAGGGAATTAATTACATGTCTCTCTGTCGGCTTATGCACAACTGGTGGAAGTGTTTGTGTCCAAGGTGTTATTTTATAGGTACATGGTCATGTTGGAAGTTGCAAGTTCAACAGGTCAGTTTTCTGACATGCACTGTAGATGTGAGTTTTTTTTCTACTGGAAGCATGGACTGTAACAGTTGCCCTTGTTCACCACCTTCCTATGCTGAAATTGTGTATCTCGTTCGGGAGCTTCATTGACCTGCCCTTAAAGCCAGTTGGGCAAGAAAGCGGAGTCTATAAAATAAATAAAATTGTTCATGGTATGTGAGCATTGCTGGCTCAGAATTTATTCCCCATCCCTAATTGCCCTTGAAAAAATGTATTTTTTTTCATTTGCGCATTCACAGGATGTGAACGTCACTGGCTAGGCCAGCATTTTTTACCCAGCCCCAATTGCTATTGATAAGGTGATGGCTGCCTTTCTGAACCTCTGCAGTGCATGTAGTATTTGTACATCCACAATATTGTTTGGAAGCGAGTTCCAGGTTTTTGACCCAGTGACAGTGAAGAAACAGCGATATTATTCTAAGTCATGTTTGATATGTGACTTGGACGGGAACATGGTGTTCCCATGTGACTGCTGCCCTGGTTTCCTATGTGGAAGAGGGTGCAGGGTGCTTTCTAAGTAGCCTTGGCTTGTTACTGCAGTGCACCTTGTAAATGACGAATACTGTTCCCAATGTGTGCTGTTGTTGGATGGAGTGAATGTTTCAGGTGGAGGCTGAGCTGCTTAGTAAAGCGAGCTCCTTTACTTTGAATGGTATTGAGCTTCTTGATTGTTGTTGACGCTGCACTCATTAAGACATTGTGGGAGTGTTCTGTCACACTCCTGACTCTCTGCCATGTAGCTGGTGGACAGGCTTTGGGGATTGAGAAGATGAGTGCTGCAGAATTTCAGATTCTGACATGCTCTGTAGTCACAGTATTTGTGGGTGGCACGATGGCACAGTTGTTAGCATTGCTGTCTCACAGAGATCGGATTCAATTCCAACCTTGGGTGTCTGTCTGTGTGGAGTTTGTGCATTCTCCCCGTCTCTGTGTGGGCTTCCCCTTGAGCTCTGGTTTCCTCCCACAGTCCAAAGATGTGCAGGTTAGGTGGACTGGCCATGCTAAATCGCCCCTTAGTGTACAATGGTTAGGTGCCATTAATAATAATAATAATAATTTTGTCACAAGTAGGCTTACATTTATACTGAAAAGCCTCTAGTCGCCACATTCAAGCGCCTATTCGGGTACACAGAGGAAGAATTCAGAATGTCCAAATTACCTAACAGCACGTCTTTCAGGACTTAAGGGAGGAAACCGGAGCACCCGGAGGAACCCACGCAGACACGGGGAGAACGTGCAAACTTCACACCGACAGTGACCCAAGCCGCGAAGCTGGGACCCTGGAGCTGTGAAGTAACAGTGCTACCCACTGTGCTACCGTGCTGCCCATTACAGGGATGGGGCGGCTGTGGGCCTAAGTGGGGTGCTCTTTTGGAGGGTCGGTGTAGACCCGATGGGCCGAATGGCCTTCTCCTGCACTATAGAGATTCTATTTATGTGGCTGGTCCATTTGAGTTTCTGGTTAATAGTCACCCTCAGGATATTGATAGTCTGGAATTCAACAATGGTAGTCGAATTGAAAAGTCATTGGGAGATAATTAGATTCTCTATTTCTGGAGATGGGCATTTCCTGGCACTTGTATGGCATGAATATAACTTGTAACATATCTGTCTAAATCTGAATATTATCCCCGCCTTGCTGCATGCAAATATGCGTTGTTTCGTTACTGGAGAAATTTTGTAAATGGAATTGAACACTGTTCCATCATAGTGAACACCTCCATTTCTGACCCTTATGATGGAGGCAGGAGGTCATTGATGAAGTAGCTGAACATGGTTGTGCTTAGGACACTACTCTGAGGAACTCCTGCAGCAATGATCTGGCACTGAGATGAATTACATTCAACACAATCCTCTTCCTTTTGCAAGGTGGGAAATAAATGCAGGCCTCGCTAGCGAAGCCCACATCCCTTGAATGAATGACACAAAAAATGAAAGCACAAAAGGTTGATCAGGCAGCATCCGTAGAGGGGGGAAGTTGATGTTAACATTTAGGATAACTTCCGTTGGTGTATGACATCCTGTTTCCAGCATCTGCAACATTTTACTTTTTATCTTCAAAGCGAAGCCAGTTGAGGATAAATTTTCTTATCCATGCTCCCAGCAGGCATCCATGCTCAAATTTTTAAGCCCTCAGTAGGAGTACGGGATCCGTGAATTCACTTTATGATCTCGAGCCAGACGTGATTCTGAACAGTTTAAAAACAAAGCCTGCAAACCATTTGACGTTTTAGAGTGGTTCAATAATGCATCTTCCTGCTTGTCAAAATCAAAACCAATGCACATTATTTAGTTAAAGATTAAAAACAAAAGGAAACAGAATTTACACACTGATGCTGAAGCAACTTCTCTGAAGGTCTGAGCTGCTGCTTTGAGGTGGTTGTACTCTAGCAGAATAAGCTGGTTCATGTGTAAGAATTTCCTGTTACTTTTTTGCAGCAACAAAACTCTGCCATTTTTTTTAACGGTGTATCTTAGTAACAGGATATATTGCTGGGAATTATGCATTAAAGAAGCATGAACAGGGGCAGCACGGTGGAGAAGTGGTTAACATTGCTGCCACACGGCGGTGAGGTCCCAGGTTCGATCCCAGCTCTGGGTCACTGTCCATGTGGAGTTTGCACATTACATAGAATTACATAGAATTTACAGTGCAGAAGGAGGCCATTCGGCCCATCGAGTCTGCACCGGCTCTTGGAAAGAGCACCCTACCCAAGGTCAACACCCCCACCCTATCCCCATAACCCAGTAACCCCACCCAACACTAAGGGCAATTTTGGACACTAAGGGCAATTTAGCTTGGCCAATCCACCTAACCTGCACATCTTTGGACTGTGGGAGGAAACCGGAGCACCTGGAGGAAACCCACGCAGACACTGGGAGAACGTGCAGACTCCACACAGACAGTGACCCAGCGGGGAATCGAACCTGGGACCCTGAAGCTGTGAAGCAATTATGCTAACCACCATGCTACCGTGCTGCCCCGTGTTTGCGTGGGTTTCCCCCCCACAACCCAAAGATGTGCAGGGAAGGTGGATTGGCGACGCTAAATTGTCCCTTAATTGGAAAAAATGAATTGGGTACTCTAAATTTATTTTTTTTAAAGGAGAAAAAGAAACATGAACTGTCCAATAAACTATTCTTGGAAAAAATATTTTGAATTGCCTTTGCATTAACTTCTTCAAACCTCATTTTTAAAACCTGCTGATTAATTGAAAATGAAATGAAAATTGCTTATTGTCACAAGTAGGCTTCAAATGAAGTTACTGTGAAAAGCCCCTAGTCGCCACATTCCGGCGCCTGTTCGGGGAGTCTGTTACAGGAATTGAACCATGCTGCTGGCCTGCCTTGGTCTGCTTTCAAAGCCAGCAATTTAGCCCTGTGCTAAACAGCCCATTTCTACTTAGGACAGGGATTGAAGAACTCGATTTTTATTGTTCCCTGTGACTATCTGCAACTGGGATTAGTGCAAAATTATTAAGTTATTATGTAATTTGTTGTGAATTGACGCAAACAGATTTACTAACTTACGATATTGTGAAAGAAAACTAGCAAACCATACTTGTAAATTTATATTTACAGCGTTTTGCCATGTGAGTTTCCCTGCCTTTTGAAGGATCACTTTCTTCAGAAAATTGTTATTTGGGAAGCTTTTTACAATTTGCTATGAGGATCATAGTGTTGCTACGCACGAGTGACACAGTTCTGGATATATGTGTCTTAATGTTGTTTATTTGTATACTACAGTTTTCCAAATGCTTTATTAATAAGGAGTGTAGGTAAGTTGACTGACAGTGCTGCTCATTTCCCAGCTGAAGCCAAAAAACATGAGGAGTAAAATGTGGCTCCAAAATACTCCAAAGAACTGTGCCAAGCCCAATACAAAAAGAGATCTCATAGGATCAAGCAGTAAAGGTCACATACATTACAGATTTTCTCTTGCTCTCCAGATCAATGGTTGCCTCAAGATCAATGGTTGCCTCGGTCTTGGACTGTTGATTATCCAACTGCCTCAGATTATCTTGTCAATTGACTGTAGATAGCCTAACGTCACCACCACCTCAGCACCCTCAACATCTCCTTACTCAATTTCCAAATGGGCGGTAGCCCTAATTACTACATTAGCCTTGCTCACAAGTCTGAATTCTAAAGGACATGTTTTTTCTCTCTGATTTCACACTAAGCTGGGCATTGGTATGGAGAAAATGGGGTGCTGAAGCCTATTGCTGCCTCAAAACCTGGATCAGGATTTCCCCCTTCCTTCTTCCCCCACAGAGATTCAAATGGAATTGAATTATCTGCTTTTATGCTCCTCCACAAATGCTAATTCTGGTGGTGGGTGCTGTTTCTCATCAATGTCCCCTCTATATTGTAAATAGCTTGTTCATTTTAATGTGCAGCACTTCTGCTGGTATCTGAAAGGGGGACAAGTTGTTTGTGACCTGCTCCATCCCTTCCAAGTTGCTGTGCGGCCGTGCGCAGCTTCGAGGGAACATTGGTCCCAGTGCACTTTCCTTCTTGCTCTCTATGTCTCTTCTACTTTCATGGGCTTCCATGGGAATTTGGCAATGTAGATATGAACTGTTCTCCCTGGGTAAATCCAGAACAAGAGGACATCATAAAATTAGAGCTAGGCTATTTAGGAGTGAAATCAGAGAGCACATTTTCTCTAAAAGGGTGGTAGAAATCTGAAACACCCTTCCCCAAAAGTCTAAATTTAATAGAAATTTTCAAAACTGAGATGGACATAAGTTTGTGGAAAATCCAGGGATATAGAGCTACCGCTGGTAAATTGAATATTGGCACAAATCAGCCATGATCTAATTGATTGGCTGAATAATCTTGATGGGCTAAAGGGTCTACTCCTGCAAAGAAATTGCTGATTTGTTTTTTAACTGAATTGCTCTTCAGACGTAACGGTATAGACTTCTAAAATATATATATATTTTTATTCAAAAAGTTGCAGAACAACATAATCACCATGTAGCTTGCGAGCATCAGTACAATGGATGTGGTGCAAATACTTTGGTGTTTTTAGATTTTAGTAATGTTAATGCCGTGTACTCCCCTCCCCCTCCCCAAAGATGCAGGTACCAAACAGGTCCTTAAAGATGGTGGTGAACTGCCTCCACTTGGATTGGAACCCTTCTGATCCACTAATGGCAAATTTGACTTTTTTTCTAACTGCAGGAATTTCACCAACCAGTCTGGGGCCCTAATCGGCGCTGACTATCTCCACCCAAGAAGGAGTCGTTGCCAGGCTATTAGGGAGGCAGAGGCCATGACGTCGGACCCTCTCCCCTTAAAGAGCTCCGGCCGGTCCAACACCCCGAAGTTCGCTACCTGTGTACATGGTTCTACCTTAACCCCCCTGTGATCTTGGACGTGGCTTCAAGATTCTAGTCCAGAATCGGACCAGTTTTGGGTAGGACCAGAACATGTGGGCATGGTTAGCCAGACCACTCTGGCATCACAGCTTTCTTCCACCCCTGGGAAGAACCCGCTCATGCGTGTTCTGGTCAGGTGTGCCCTGTGCACCACCTTCACTTACCGAGCCTTGCACATGAGGTGGTGGAGTTCACTCTATATAAGATCTCGCTCCAGAGTCGTCCCCCTATCTCAAGGCCTAGCTCCTCTTTCCACCTCTCTCTTGTTTGCTGCCCAGTAGTAATACAGGAGGTTCGGCAATGCCTGCGCGCTGCCCCCTCTGCAGGACCATTCTATGGATCCTGGGGTTCTTTCCTACCACGCTAAGGTTGAGATTAGTTTGTCTACCCTGACGAAAAAAGATTTGGGGAAGATGATCGGGAACGATCTAAACACGAATAGAAACTATGGCAGGACATTCATCTTTATCGTCTGCATTCTCCCCGCCAGGGAGAGCGAGAGTGAGACCCACATTGGCAGATACCCCTTTATCTTCTCCACCATATGAGTTAGGTTCCACTTGTGGAACTGGGTCTAGTTGTGGACTATCTGGATCCCCAGGTATCTGAACTTGGTTTGGGCCAGTTTAAACAGCAGCACTCCCAGCTCTGCTCCTTCCCCTTGTGAGGAGGGTGGCGGGGGGGGGGGGGTGGCTCTGTCTCCTCTTGAAATGCCTCTCCACCCTCCACTGATCTGGGCGCAGTAGCCAGTGGCTCAATTGCCAGAGCGAACAGCAGCGGGGACAGCAGTCGCCCCTGTCTCATGCCCTGTGCAGCGGAGGTAATATGAGCTTGCGGCGTTCATCCAGACGCTCGCCATGGGAGTGCTGTAGAGCAGCTCCAGCCACGAGGCGAACACTGGCCCAAACCCAAACAGTTCCAGTACTTCCACTCCACCTAGCCGAAGGCCTTTTCTGTGTCCAGGGAGATGATCACCTCTACAGACGTCTGATGTTCGCCTTCAGCTGTTTGCCCTGGCCAAACCTGGTTTGATCGTCCGCGATTACTTCTGGCAAGCAACTCTCCACTCGTCTTGCCAGAACTTTCGCTAGAACATTTGCGTCAGTGTTCGGGAGTGAGATGAAAGCAAATTACTGCGGATGCTGGAATCTGAAACAAGAGAAAATGCTGGAAAATCTCAGCAGGTCTGGCAGCATCTGTAAGGAGAGAAAGAAGAGAGAGTTAGCTCTCTCTCTTTTCTCTCCCTACAGATGCTGCCAGACCTACTGAGATTTTCCAGCATTTTCTCTTTCGATCGGGTGAGATGATAGGTCTGTATGACCCATACTCTGCCAGTTCTTTGTCCTACTTCGCGATCACTGAGATCAAGGCCTGTGCCAGCATGGGTGGCTGAGACCCCTCGACAGCGAGTCGTTGAACATCCCCAACGGTTTTGGGGCCAGTACTGCCACAAACGTTTTAGACAAGTCCACCGTGAAACATCAGGTCCTGCCGCCTTCCCAGATTGCTTGAGTTAATGCACTCCATGACCTCCTCTAGGCCCAACAGTGCTTCCAGTCCCTCCCCTTACCTTCCTCCATAGCTGGGAAGACCAGCCCATCCAGGATCTGCTTAATCTTTGAGTCCCATATTTGTAGAAGGCCCCTCGTGTCCAGTGTGTAGTTGGCTCACTGCCTTCCCGGTTGAGATTAATTGAACTCTATTTGCCCTGTATGCTATTATCTTCCTTCCGACCACTGCCTTCAGCATCTCCCAGAATGCAGAGGGAGAGATCTCCCCGTTCTGGTTACAGCTCACGTATTTTTCAATGGCCAGTCCAAAAAGCCTGGTAGGCGAGGTGGACTGTGTCCAGCCACCATGTGGAGGGCTGTAACCAGCCTCCATGTGGGGCGCTGGATCATGGGGGGTGACTCTAACTGTGTCTTGGACACAAAGTTGTGATGGGGAAATCGGTGCTTCCGAGGTAGTAGGGGCCGAATATTCAGCAATAGTTATCTTGGACCACGCACGACACTATGTGGATGTGAAGTCTGAGTTCTGTCGAGATGCAGTCCATTAGCCTCTCCGCCGAGGACTGGGATGGTGTTGGTGACTCTGCTGGGTCCGCCGTATTCGGATTTGTGTTGCCACGCGCTTCCACTGGCTCCAATGCTGGGGATTTGCTCTGCCTATTTTTGCTCCCCTTGCTTCCTGTCTGGTGGTTTGCTGGCATCCCAAATTGGTGGGGTTATTGATGGAGGTGAGCTTTGAGAGTTTTTTTTCCCGGGTTTGGTGCCCGTTCATCGGTTCAAAAAAGTCTAAGAAATAGTTTCCAGACGGCAGCCACCTTTTGTGCGACCGCTCAAATCATGGCCGCCACCGGAAATCCCCCAGTAGTGGTATAGACTTGATGGGCCATTGACCTCGCTATGCTCTACTATTCTATGATTCTGTGAACTGCCACTTTGTTATAATCAGTTTCCTTGTTGAATAACTAACATGAAGTTTCATTAAAGGATTGAAGTTTTTAAGTTTCAAATCTCCAAATTAGTTAATTAGCACTAAATTAGAACTTTTGTTGCTATCAAACTGAATTGTAGTTGGTGGTAACTTGCATTTTGAAATTTTCTAGAAAAGCGTGGCAAGACATTCTACTCCAAGATTCAAAAATGGTTCTTCGAGAAGTTTTCAGAGTACATTGAGGATTTCCAATTCCAACAAGAAGAGAATCCTGTAGAAACTGAAGAACCACTTAGTGCTAAACGGTAGGAGAAATAACTTTGGTAGATTTATATATCCGTGATACAGTCCTCTTCAATTACTGCAGTCATGATAGGTTCTTTGATTACTTTTTTTAAACTCCAGTTGATAAATTCTTTGGCAGAACCAATTTTCCATGGTCCAGCTGACTGCTGCCGATGTTCTGTGAGGTAGTAGATATATTCTTTGTTCCACTAGTTTTGTGATAAGTCAACAGTTTCAAACTTTTCTATTTGAGGAATTCCATGCAGATATTGAGAGATTCCTGCACATCACCATATATAATTTACAAAATACCAATTTTAAATATCAAAATGAGAACTTTGCTATATTTGGCAAAAAAGTCAAGTTGCTGAGCAATGTTCTTTTTTGTTGCTGCTTATTACAAAGTATTGTAACTTTCCATCGTAAGAGGAGATGCAATTAGGCATAGGTGGTTTCTACATGCATGAGATACTTGTAGAATATAATGTGTCAGTTTTGCGAAACAGCTGGAGCACAAATGAAACTCTGAGAAACCATTTTAATAAATAATGTTTGTTATTGTGTGAAGTCCTTGTGGAAGGGAATTAAACTGGAGAGAAAGGTTCAGGCAGTACAGATGAGCGCTGACTTTGAAACCACAAGTGGTGATAACAAATTCTATGTAACACATATCTTCCCTCTGTCTTTAATCAATGTATTTAATTTTTAATGTAAACCATGTTCAATATTCGTGAGTAGTGCAGTTACCCACAGTGTTTTGAGCAGTTGCTTCACAGGAGCTGAAAGTATGAGTGATGTCAAAGCTTTAATGTCTGGGTTAGTATTTACAGTTAATGTTGCATCTTTAAACTATGTCAAAGTCTAATAATTATGAATAATTGGCATTTCATCAATTTGTATTTCTTTAGGTTAACTGAAAATATGAGAAGATTAAGTAAGTGAATTTCATATGCATATATTTATGATGTGGGCAGGAGAGAGGAAGTTTATGTTTTTACCCTGTATGAAATGAGGATGGGATTATTGGAATGATGCATAGAAATTTATATTTTTCATCTTGGCTGCTTTTCTTCAACAGCATTGAAGTGCTCCAAATTTTGAAGTGCCTTTTTGTTAATAGATCATTTCTGACATCATAATTCAGGCTTTAAATAAAAATGTTTTAGGAAATAAGAGCAGATTATCTTGGAATGAACAATATGAAATGAAATGAAAACTGCTTATTGTCACAAGTAGGCTTCAAATGAAGTTACTGTGAAAAGCCCCTAGTCGCCACATTCCGGCGCCTGTTTGGGGAGGCTGGTACGGTAATTGAACCGTGCTGCTGGCCTGCCTTGGTCTGCTTTCAAAGCCAGCAATTTAGCCCTGTGCTAGTCATAATTTAAACTATGGTTCTCAGTTATTCTTCTCCTCACTTCACCCCAAAAAGGAGAATGTTTAATGTCTACAATTTTGAATGTAATTGAAAATATAATTTAAAATGTACCTGTCATAAAATATTCCGTCACTATGTTTAGAGCAGCCTGACAACATTTTCTGTACAATTAAACGGTGGAGCAAGAAGAGAGAGTCGTATTCCAATCTGACTGCGTTTTAGAAACAGATGTTATGATATGATGAGGTGCCATTAAAATTCTTTGTTTCACTTTTTGAACAGAACAATCATAAAATGTAATTCTAGAAGTGCTCTATTATGCTGAAGGCTTGTCCACAAACTGGCAAAAACAAGAACACATGCGTTGTTGCAAGTTCATGACCAGATTACGATGGTGCAATTCTAAGCTGGTCATGAGCTCTAGAATACATTACAAGACTTTTGGTTTTCAGTGATGTATGTTGTGACTTGTGTACAATTAATTTCACTGGATTTAACCAGAGTGATTCAAGATCCTGATCAACAAAAGTGAGACTATTTTACAATTAAATAAATTCTTGTCCTTAATGGGAGGGGAAATTGTGTTAATGTAAACAGTTTTTACAAAAGCTACAGGATCACTTTTTTTTCATTTCCTTTCAGAACGTGGTGCCAAACCAGTTACCAGTTTCTTAAAGAACCTGTCAGCCTTATCAAATTGGCACTCTGTATACACCTCAGTAATTGCCTTTATTGTAAGTTGTCATTGGTGGCATGTATAGTTTGATATTGTACATTTACACTGAGATATAATTGGACATAATTGCTCTCAGGATTCCGGATATCCAAAATAATTTCTGGTGAAACCCTGGAGAAGGCTGTTTACACCGTTTCTTTGATACTTTCACAGAACCACAGTGGGAGGTTGGAGAATTATGCCATTTTTGCGTGCCCATTGGTGCCTATAGCAGTTATCTAGTTCCATTTAGATGTTTTAAAAAATGTTTTTACATTTAGAGTACCCAATTCATTCTTTCCAATTAAGGGGCAATTTAGCGTGGCCAATCCACCTACCCTGCACATCTTTGTGTTGTGGGGGCGATACCCATGCAAACACGGGGAGAATATGCAAACACCACACGGACAGTGACCCAGAGCCGGGATCGAACCTGAGCCCTCGGCGCCGTGAGGCAGCAATGCGAAGCACTGCACTACATGCTGCCCTAGATGAGTTTTTTAATATTCCTTACTTTTACTGAATATCCTGCTTGATCACTGACATTTTTGAAATTTGTTTTTCACGTGGTGAAGACCGTGGCTGGACCAGCATTTATTGCCCATCCCCAATTGCCCTGGAGAAGATGGCAGTGAACTGCCTTCTTGAACCACTGCAAGCCATGTGGTACCCACTCAGTGTTGTTAGGAAGGAAGTTCCATGGTTTTGACCCATCAATAGTGAAAGAATGGTGTATGTTTCCAAGTCAGGAGGGTGTGTGGCTTGGAGAGGAAAGCTGAGGAACATAGTAACAAAAGTAGGCTATTCAACTATGAGCATATACTCCCACTCAGAGATCATGGTCGATCTGTGTCTTAACTCTATCCACCTGACTTGGCTCCATAATCCCTTAATACACTTGGTATAGTTGGAGCAAAAATTCCTTGCATTTGTATTCTAGCCGGCCAGATATAAAGGCTAACCATGACTTCTTTTAGGTTATTTTTGGTTTATACTGCATTTTGGTGATCTGTGTACATGGACCTGTAGATCTCTTTGGACTTCCACTGTTTCTAGCTTTTCACAATTTTGGGGGGAAAAAATTCTTCTTTGGTTCAAAATGGGTGACTTTGCATTTGACTGTGTTGAAATTCATCTGCTATAGCTTCACCTGCTCACTTAATACACAATGTCTTGTAATTTTGTTGTGTTCCCTTACACCACTTACTATACTACCGTTATCTCTATAATCAGCAGGCTTGCATATATGGCACTCTTATGTTATCTATGTCTCTAATGAACATAGTGAATATTTGAAGCCTCAGCACAGATCTTTGTGGGAAACCAGTTGTCACTGTTCTCCAATTCAAATACATATCCTTTATCCCTCCTAATCAGGTCAATAGTTAGTCTTCCATTCAATGAGCTTTAATTTTGGCTAGCAGTCTGATACATGGAGCCTTATTGAATGATTAATGAAAGTCGATATGGACTACAGCTACAGTATTCTCCTGTTTACGACTAGTTGCTTCCTCGAAAATTCAGTTGCTTGTTAGACATTCCCTAACCTTTATAAACCCACCGTGGATCTCTTCAACCAGCTCAAATTTATCTTGAATGCTCGGTTACTTCCCTACGACAGATGGTAGACTAACGGTTTTGTAATTTTCTAGTTTTCCTCCAACATCTTATTAAATAATGGAGCTACACTCTTTCTTGAAATATGGAGTTATACTTGCAATTTTCCAATCAAGAGGGACAATTCCTTAGAAAGAAAGAGCTTTGAAAGATTATGGCTAAAGCTTCATAATTTCCTCACCTACTTCCTTTAACACCCTGTGTTGGAAACTGTCAGGTCTTGGGGATTTTATTAGTCTTTAGTGCGATTACTTTTTCTAATATTGTTTTCTAGCTTACTTTAGGAGTCACTGGGCAGAATTACAGGCCACATCCGGGTGGTGACTAGAGCAAAATGGATTGCTTAGAGACTACTGCTTCAGATCCACCATGTGACAATTATAAATGAGCTATTCTTCCCCCAAAATAAGTGCCCATTGCTTCAAAATGCACCAGAAGCCTAGTCCACATTATGTTGATGCGATCTAGGAGCTGTGGCTAAATCCTTTGACCCAGTATCCCCTGTTTTACCTGCAAATAATTGCTGCCAGCATATAAATAGCGGCAAGAGCTGGAGGACGTTATCCCCAAGATGAATACCATGGTGAGGTACTGGGGTTGACATTGGTTAGCCTGCTTATTTTTAAAAAATATATTTTTATTCTCCTTTTTCACATTTTCTCCCGCATTTACACCCATCAACAATAAACAATAATCAGCAAGATATGTCAATCCCCATAATAACAACGATCCCATCCACCCACCAACCCCCAAACATCAGCCTGCTTATTGATTGCCTTGAGCACCTTTGGAGTTCACTCAGGACATTAGCTAATAATTAACCATGTTCTGCTCAGAATGATGCTTTGCAATGGACTCATGGATTCCCCAGTGGGAATTCCTTTATTTTGTTGTGAAGAGCAGGAGGATGTGGTCAATAGAACGGGCAAGATTGGAGATTCTTTATGTGATGTCTCACCATAGAAGCTATCTCTTTCCAGTACACACTCAGCAGGGTTTACAGAACAAAAAGGTCTGACTGAGACTTTTCTGACTATCAGAGCTTCATATCCCCATAAGCTGTTGGGGACGTAAGTTAACTGCTTGCTGAAGACCTGGAACATCTATCCACCAGACCAACAGTCTGTATCACTTACTGCCTGGAATTCCTGTATATATTCTGGGCCCAGAAAATAAAGAGTTGCCAGCTTATAGGAAGCCCACACCCCTTCCAAGCTTCAACTATTGGCTGGCTGCACTTCTCTCCATGGGAAAACTCTGTCAGAGTACCAGATTGGTGACTATAACTCGCTGGCTATTCATAAAAGTGAACTTCAAAATGCTCAGACCACATAGTAGATAACAATGACTGGGATGCAAGAGTGCTCCAATAAATGGCACTATTACCATATAGGCTGGTGTTGGCATTGTTAGTGATCTGACTTGCCCAAGAGAAATTTTTAGTTATAAAAATGCCAAATAAATGATTCAACTTTCAAAGGGAACCCTGGGCGGGATTCTCTGATCCTGGGGCTAAGTGTTGACGCCGTCGTAAACGCCGGAGTGCTTTACGACTGCGTCAACAGGCCCCTAGGATCAGCGATCCTGTGCCGCACAGGGGGCCAACACGGCACTGGAGCGACTCATGCAGCTCCAGCTGCCGAAATGGGCGTCAGGACGGGCGCAGCGGGTCCCGCATGCGTGCCACGGCCGCCGCATGGATCGCCTTCTCCACGCCGGCCCTGATGCAACATGGCGGAGAGCTACAGGCGCCCGGCGTGGAGGAACATAGGCCCCGACTGGGACAAGCCCGCCCACTAATCGGTAGGCCCCGATTGCGGGACAGGCCACCGTGGAGGCCCCCCAGGGTCGGATCCCACCCCGCAACCAGGCCGCTCCTGCAACATGAACGCCGAGGTCCCGCCGGATAGGACCACACGAGAACGGCGGCGGCGGGACTCAGCCTAACTTGGCGGGCACTCGGCCATCGTGCGGGGAGAATCGTTCCCCCCCCCCAACCGGCGCCGCGCCGACTGCACCGGTGCCAATGCCGGCGATTCTCCAGTTGCTGGAGAATCGACGGAGCGGTGTCGAAGCGGCGGAGCATGATTCGCGCTCCCGCTGCCGGTTCTCCGACCCGGCGCAGAGTCGGAGAATCCCACCCCTCTGTCCTAATATTTGTTATTTTAACTTTATAAATCACTACCAAATAAATTATCAATCATGCATGTAATTTTGCTTAGTGAGTGTGCTTTGTTAGTAGGTATGTGTGGGCTGTGCTACAAGCATTAACTCCATTCATGAGCGTTCGATGTTTTGCTGAATTGGGAGGGAGTGGGGAACGTCCTGTTCTGCATGATTCGTAACGCTCTCTTGTCTTTCAGATCTACATGAATGCTGTATGGCATGGCTGGGCCATTCCAATGTTCTTATTTCTAGCCATTTTGAGGTTGTCTCTAAATTATCTCATAGCAAGGTATTAACATTTACATTGCTTTTCCACTGCTGTCTAAAATTTGCTAAATCTAATGGCACTTTAATACTTTTTTGTAATGGGAAAATTTACATTAAACCTTGGAACCATCAATGCTGTTATGTAGAGTTAGCAACTGGTTTATGCTGGAATAAAGTTGTTCTGTGGAGTTTTCCAAGATTCCACACTTTAAGATAGCATAAGCCTACAGTATCTATATACTTGTGTTGTACCCCCATGGTGAAGGTTTCTGGACTAATTAATTTTAAAAATGTTTTTTTGCTGAGTTGCTATATCTTCAATTTACACCGATGAGCCCACAAGCATTACAGTCATATACATTTGAGGAAACCATAGCAGAGTGGAAATGTCACTGCTCTACTAATCCAGAGGCACAGGTGAATGCTCTGGGTCACTGATTCAAATCCCACCACGGCAGATGGTGGAATTTAAATTCAGTTAATAAGTTCTAAAATATAAAGCTACACTCCATAATGGCAACCATGAGAACTATCAACAGTTGTCCTAAAAGCCCAGCGGGGCACGGTGGCGTAGCGCAGGCACAGCGCTGAGGACCCGGGTTCGATCCTGGCCCCAGCTAACTGTCCGTGTGAAGTTTGCACATCCTCCCCATGTCTGCGTGGGTCTCACCCCCACAACCCAAAGATGTGCAGAGTAGGTGAATTGGCCATGCTAAATTGCCCCTTAACTGGAAAGAAAAAAGAATTGGGTACTCTAATTTCTTTTAAAAAGTCATAAAAACCCATCTGGTTCTCTAATATCCTTCAGAGAAGACATTCTGCTGGCCTTACCCAGCTGGCCAAGATATGTCTCCAGATCCACTGCAATGTGAGTAACTCTTAATTATCCTCTGGACTGACTAAGCAAGCCACTCAGTTCAAGGACAATTGGGGATGGACAGCAATGTGGCCTCACCAGTGATGTTCACATCCTGTAAAGAAAAAAAAATGTCAAGCTCACTTAGATAAAATGAATAAAAGTGGGAATATCCCAATAATGTAATAGTTAAGATACTTTTGAGAGAAATTTTAATTCTAGAAAATGGGCAGGTAAGGGGTTGAAGTGTTAAATATCTGAATCCCGACTTCAATCTGCCCACTTCTGGTATTGATGCAGGCAGGTCAGAGGATGGGTGAGTGACCAACCTAAAATATATTGAGGCTGCGTGCCTCACTTTTTGTTCAATCTTTTGAAGTTGAACTCTGGCATCTAGGTTTCCCAGGACTTGAGAAATCTGCCAGCTGAACGGAGACAAGGGATTGCTAGATTAGGAGGCAAGCACCTTTCCACTGTCGGGTCTGATGTGCCTGCCTGACCAAGCCTTTTGTGCTTGTATACCCTTAACCTTCCTTCCAGTTTCTCCCTGATTCAGGCTTCTTGATACCTTCCTTCCCTACCCTCCAGACCACTCCCCTGCACCTCCTTTCAAGGCACAGATCTTTCCTGGCTCTGTGACCTCCCACTGGTCTGCCCCCTGTCTGACTGGAACTAAGCCTGTCAGTCAGCACTCCAACAACCCTCACTACCGCCATCAACTGTTCAAGACAGGTAAAAGTCCTTTCTTAAAGAAAAACTGGTGTGGTCAATATTTATTCCTCAACCAACACTTAAAACTCGCGAATGATATAAAAAAGATTGCAAATGCTTTTAAAAAGGAAGAAATTAGCAGAGGTAATGGTTCAGTCCCTTACGGGAAGCGAGGGGAAAAATTATAATGGGAATAAGGAAATGGCACAGGCAATAAACAAATATTTTGTATCAGCCTTCATGGTGGAAGGTACCAAAATATTACAGAAATAGTGGGGAACCAAGGGTCTAGTGGAAATGAAGAAATTGGAGACATTATCTAGAATATAAGATAATATAAAATATTGGAAAGATGTAAAGGTACTGTAAAGAAATAATGTCAAAATTAATAAGACTTAAAATCACCAAATCCCCATGACTAATTGACCTGCATCATACAGCTTTAACGAAAGGGTGGATCCATTGGTTTTGACCGTACAAAATTCAGTAGATTCTAGAGCAATGGCCAGAGGTTGAAAGGTATCCAACATAGCTTCACTATTTAAGACAGATGGCAGGGGAGAGAAAACAAGGAATCACAAGCCAGTTAGCCTGACATCAATATCAGGCAAAATACGTGAATCTATTATTAGGAATGTGATTTAACATAACACTTAAAGAATCATAATCTGGTTAGGCAGTCAACACAAATTTGTGAAAGAGAAATTGTGCTCAACCGCTCAGTTTTAATTTCAAAAAATTCTAACAATCGGGATAGTTAAAGGGACAAACACCAGTGCATGTAGTGTGGTTGGATTTTCAAAAAGCATTCAATAAGGTGCAACACTATGACAAGTTTATTACAAAAAAAAATAGAATTAATGGGATTGGGGTAATATATTATTAGCTTGGATTATAGATTGGTTAACAGACAGAAAACAGAGTAGGAATAAATCAGTAATTTTTGGGTTGGCAGGCTGTAACTATGCAGTACTGCAAGAATCTGTGCTTTGACTTCACCAAAATGAGGGTTATGGGGCTAGTACAAGAAGATGGAGCTGAGGCAAAAGATATTGAATGCCAGAACAGGCTTAAAGGACTGAACAACCAACTCCTCCTGTTTCATATGTTTTCATGATCACATTGCTGTTTGTGGGACTTTGCTATTTATGAATTGGCTGTCATGTATCCTACATCACAACAGTGACTGCACTTCAAAAGTAATTAATTAGCTGTAAAGCATCTAGAGACCTCCTGACGTGAATAAATGCAAGTTTAAAAAAATTAATACTGCTGTTTGCAGGTTGAAATCTCACCACCAATTTAGGTTTGAAACTGCTTGTCGCTGGTGTGACTGCTTAAGTTAGTTCTTTGCTGGACCATTTGGTTCAGTGCACAAGGACATTTAGAATATCTTGCTGTGGGAGAAATTGACTCATCTGCCAGATTCTATAGGGAGTATACTTCCTGTTATTTGAGCAGCATAAATGTTTGATGTGCTGTGAGACAGCTGGTGCCTGATTTAAAGGTTGTGAAAAGGCGAGTGACTTGTTTTGGGGAGGTGGAGGATAAAGAGAAAAACGTTTATCAATGGTGTTATTCATTAGACAGATAAGAAAAGCAACTAGCTGACAAACATAGAATAAAGCTAACCGATCAAACTGTCCAGTTTTATCAAAGCTACACTTCACAAACCAGCAAATACCCCTACTTATCCAAGCCCCATAATGTGACACCTAGTTTGATACCTTAAGAGATCCAAGACCCTTAAAATTGTAAATAATTTATAGTGTAGACTAGCACTATAATTCAGGAAATCCACAAGACTAACAAACATGAGTAAGACTACTCTTCTGAAGGAACTAGGCCAACTGTTAATAGCATTATATCATTGCGTAATGACAAAATAAATTCTTTTTAAAGTTTGGTGCAAATATAAGCATATGTGTCGGAAGACAAACAAAGCTGGGAGTGACAGCTTTTGCAGATGTGATTTTCATATTGCCCTGGAAGGAAAGGATCAATTTATGAACAATGTTAACCCATCATTCTAACCTGGCATAGGTCAACATGTATGGCTTGTAGATTTTGTTTTGAATATCTCCAGTAACTATTATTTCTCGACTTTGTAGGGGTTGGAGAATTCAGTGGAGTATTGTACCTGAAGTATCAGACCCTGTGGTAATATTGCTATTCTTACTTTAATGAACTTATTTTTACTGTGGTGAAATTTTCTCGTTAAAAACTGATATGGGTTTGATTTTTTTGCTGTTTTCAAACAGTATTTTTCAAGCTTGTTCCGTTAGGCTCAATCCAAATATTTAGTATTTGGAAATTTGAATTTCTAGGAAAGAGATAAATGCATAATACAAATGTTCAACATTTTGATAAACAGTGTGTTTGCTTTGTGTTGTCTTTGTGTTGGCTTTGGGCCAACATTTATTAGCAACTCTATTAGCATAAAGTTTGTCTGCAATATTGTCCTCAGAAACCAAATATTCACATCGCACGAAAGTGTGTCTTTCAGTATGAATTAGCTAAGATAACTATCTTCATCTGTAAATAATTAGTGAACAAAATTGAATTAATATTTCACCTCCGACATCACTTTTGTAATAGGTACAATTTTTAATCTCGATTGTCTTTTTCCTCAGTTATAATTCCTAAAATGTTATGAATTTGTAAATGGTTATAATCAGTATGACAGTTAATGTTCTTGCCACAAAGTGTGAGGAAGAAAAATATTAGCACCTTGGACTATTTTCACCCCAAACATTACAGCAAACACAGAAGAATACCGTATTCCAATTAGTCACTGAGTTGTAGTATTTTGCCGAAATAGAGTGAATTGTTCAGTGTTATACCCAAATATTCACTTGAGAATGTTAGGTATTGAATACAAAATCTGTTTCTTACAGGAGCCTTCAAAAGAAGACCTTACCGTATCTGAAAAGTTCCAGCTGGTGCTTGATGTCGCACAAAAAGCACAGGTAGTTTCACAGTTTGGGGACATTTGCACATAATCTGTACTCTCATGAGATATTACTTAACCAATTATACTGCTAAGGTTGAACGATTAAAATTATTGTCAATGTATAAGAATCTTTATTGTTTCAAAACTTTTTAGAGTATTGAGCTGGAATCTTCTAGGCCCCTCCCCTCTCCGCCCGGCGGTGGCTTTTTCTACGGGAGAGGCAGCTCACCGTCAGCGGGATTTTCTGGTCCCATTGAAGTCGATGGCAATTTACATGACACACCCGTCCCACCAGGGCACCAGGAACTTCGGTGGGACTGGAAGATCCCATTGGCGGGAAGGGGCGGAAAAACACACCTTCAGTTGGTTCAGCTAAATATGTGTTTTTGGTTCATTCCCCACCACTGATTTCAGCATCTAATCTCGGCTGATATTTCAATGCTATGTTGAGGGAGTGCTACGCTATTGGAGTGCAGTCTTTCAATGATCCATTAAACTGTGGTGTTAATAACCTGGTGGATGAAAGACATTTTATTCAGGGAGAATAGAGTTCTCCCAGTGTCTTTGTCAGTATTTCCTTCTTCAGTCAACACTATTAAAAACAGATCAATTGGTCATTGTGGAATCCTGGTGTAGACAGTTTGGCTACCATGTTTGCTAACTTAAGCAACATAACTATATCCAAAACTAATATATTGACTTTGAAATACTTTGGGACATCCAGTGAAAGGCACACGGTTGTCCTATTTGAAATCAATAGTACTGAACACCAAAGTAATTCCTATTTTTAATAGAAATATAATTCCATAGCATGTAGAACATAGAACATTACAGCGCAGTACAGGCCCTTCGGCCCTCGATGTTGCGCCGACCTGTGAAACCACCCTAAAGCCCATCTACACTATTCCCTTATCGTCCATATGTCTATCTAATGACCATTTGAATGCCTTTAGTGTTGGTGAGTCCACTACTGTTGCAGGCAGGGCATTCCACGCCCTTACTACTGTCTGAGTAAAGAACCTACTTCTGACATCTGTCCTATATCTATCTCCCCTCAATTTAAAGCTATGTCCCCTCGTGCTAGACTTAACCATCCGAGGAAAAAGGCTCTCACTGTCCATCCTATCCAAACCTCTGATCATCTTGTATGCCTCAATTAAGTCACCTCTTAACCGTCTTCTCTCTAACGAAAACAGCCTCAAGTCCCTCAGCCTTACCTCATAAGATCTTCCCTCCATACCAGGCAACATTCTGGTAAATCCCCTCTGCACCCTTTCCAATGCTTCCACATCCTTCCTATAACGCGGCGACCAGAATTGCACGCAATACTCCAAATGCGGCCGCACCAGAGTTTTGTACAGCTGCAACATGACCTCATGGCTCCGAAACTCAATCCCTCTACCAATAAAAGCTAACACACCGTACGCCTTCTTAACAACCCTCTCAACCTGTGTGGCAACTTTCAGGGATCTATGCACATGGACACCGAGATCTCTCTGCTCATCCACACTGCCAAGAATCTTACCATTAGTCCAGTACTCTGTCTTCCTGTTATTCCTTCCAAAATGAATCACCTCACACTTTTCTGCATTAAACTCCATTTGCCACCTCTCAGCCCAGCTCTACAGCTTATCTATGTCCCTCTGTAACTTGTAACATCCTTCCGCACTGTCCACAACTCCACCGACTTTAGTATCATCTGCAAATTTACTCACCCATCCTTCTACGACCTCCTCCAGGTCATTTATAAAAATGACAAACAGCAGTGGCCCCAAAACAGATCCTTGTGGTACATCACTAGTAACTGGACTCCAGTCTGAACATTTCCCATCAACCACCACCCTTTGTCTTCTTCCAGCTAGCCAATTTCTGATCCAAACTGCTAAATCACCCTGAATCCCATGCCTCTGTATTTTCTGCAGTAGCCTACCGTGTGGAACCTTATCAAACGTTTTACTGAAATCCATATACATCACATCAACTGCTTTACCCTCACCACCTGTTTGGTCACCTTCTCAAAAAACTCACTAAGGTTTGCGAGGCACAACCTACCCTTCACAAAACCGTGTTGACTATCTCTAATCAAATTATTCCTTTCCAGATGATTGTACATCCTATCTCTTATAAACCTTTCCAAGATTTTGCCGGCAACAGAAGTAAGGCTCACTGGTCTATAGTTACCGGGGTTGTCTCTACTCCCCTTCTTGAACAAGGGGACAACATTTGCTATCCTCCAGTCTTCTGGCACTATTCCTGTAGACAAAGATGACTTAAAGATCAAAGCCAAAGGCTCAGTAATCTCCTCCCTAGCTTCCCAGAGAATCCTAGGATAAATCCCATGCGGCCCAGGGGACTTATCTATTTTCACACTTTCCAGAATTGCTAACACCTCCTCCTTAGGAACCTCAAGCCCTTCTAGTCTAGTAGCCTGAATCTCAGTATTCTCCTCGACAACATTGTTTTTTCCTGTGTGAATACTGACGAAAAATATTCATTTAGCACCTCTCCTATCTCCTCGGACTCCACGCACAACTTCCCACTACTGTCCTTGACTGGCCCTATTCTTACCCAAGTCATTCTTTTATTCCTGACATATCTATAGAAAGCTTTAGGGCTATCCTTGATCCTACCTGCCAAAGACTTCTCATGTTCCCTCCTACGTCTTCTTAGCTCTCTCTTTAGGTCCTTCCTAGCTAACTTGTAACTCTCGAGCGCCCTAACTGAACCTTCATGTCTCACCTTTACATAAGCCTCCTTCTTGCTCTTGACAAGTGTTTTGACTGCTTTAGTAAACCACGGCTCCCTTGCTCGACCACTTGCTCCCTGCCTGACAGGTACATACTTATCAAGGACACGCAGTAGCTGTTCCTTGAGCAAGCTCCACATTTCCATTGTGCCCATCCCCTGCAGTTTTCCTCTCCATCCGATGCATCCTAAGTCTTGCCTCATGGCATCATAATTGCCTTTCCCCCAGATATAACTCTTGCCCTGCGTTATATACCTATCCCTTTCCATCACTAAAGTAAACGTAATCGAATTGTGGTCACTATCACCAAAGTGCTCACCTACCTCCAAATCTAACACCTGTCCTGGTTCATTACCCAGAACCAAATCCAATATGGCCTCGCCTCTCGTTGGCCTATCTACATACTGTGTCAATAAACCCTCCTGCACACATTGGACAAAAACGGACCCATCTAAAGTAGTCTGAACTATAGTGTCTCCAGTCAATATTTGGAAAGTTAAAGTCCCCCATAACAACTACCCTGTTACTTTCGCTCCTATCCAGAATTATCTTTGCAATCCTTTCCTCTGCATCTCTGGAACTTTTCGGAGGCCTATGGAAAACCGCTAACAGGGTGACCTCTCCTTTCCTGTTTCTAACCTCAGCCCATACTACCTCAGTAGACGAGTCCTCATCAAACGTCCTTTGTGCCACCGTAATACTGTCCTTGACTAACAATGCCACCCCTCCCCCTCTTTTACCACCTTCCCTGAGCTTACTGAAATATCTAAACCCCGGCACCTGCAACAACCATTCCTGTCCCTGCTCTATCCATATCTCCGAAATGGCCACAACATCGAAGTCCCAGGTACCAACCCATGCCGCAAGTTCACCCACCTTATTCCGGATGCTCCTGGCATTGAAGAAGACTCACTTTAAACCACCTTCCTGCCTGCCGGTACACTCCTGCAACTTTGAAACCTTACTCATGACCTCACTACTCTCAACCTCCTGTATACTGGAGCTACAATTCAGGTTCCCAAGCCCCTGCTGAACTAGTTTAAACCCTCCCGAAGAGCATTAGCAAATTTCCCCCCCAGGATATTGGTACCCCTCTGGTCCAGGTGTAGACCATCCCGTTTGTAGAGGTCCCACCGACCTCAGAATGAGCCCCAATTATCCAGAAATCAGAAACCCTCCCTCCTGCACCATCCCTGTAGCCACGTGTTCAACTCCTCTCTCTCCCTATTCCTCGTCTCGCTATCATGTGGTACGGGTAACAACCCAGAGATAATAACTCTGTTTGTCCTAGATCTAAGTTTCCATCCTAGCTCCCTGAATTCCTGCCTTACATCCTTATCCCTTTTTCTACCTATGTCGTTGGTACCTATGTGGACCATGACTTGGGGCTGCTCCCCCTACCCCTTAAGGATCCCGAAAACACAATCCGAGACATCACGCACCCTGGCACCTGGGAGGCAACACAACAACCGTGAGTCTCTCTCGTTCCCACAGAATCTCCTATCTATCCCCCTAACTATGGAGTCTCCAATGACTAATGCTCTACTCCTCTCCCCCCTTCCCTTCTGAGCAACAGGGACAGACTCTGTGCCAGAGACACAGTATCCAAAGCGGTATACTTGTTACTAAGGGGAACGGCCACAGGGGATCCCTGTACTGACTGCTTCCTCCCAGCCCCTCACACCGTCACCCATCTATCTTTATTCTTCGGAGTAACTACATCCCTGAAGCTTCTATCGATGACCACCTCTGCCTCCCGAATGATCCGAAGTTCATCCAGATCCAGCTCCAGTTCCCTAATGCGGTTTCTGAGGAGCTGCAGATGGGTGCACTTCCCACAGATGAAATCAGCAGGGACACTGACGGCATCCCTCACCTCAAACATTCTGCAGGAGGAACCTTCCCTGCCATCCCCTCTAGATAGAAAAAGAAAGAGCTTACCTGTTCTTCACTCCCCTTCTCAGCAAGCACTCACTCAGCAACCTCTGCACCCCGCACGATAACACCTGAGGGGGAAAAAAAAACTACTTAACAGTCACCAGCCAATCCCTTACCTGCAGGCTGTGACGTCACGGTATAACACAAAAACTGACCATTTGGCCCAGCTAGTCTGTGCTGCTGATTTACTCTTCCTGAACATCGTCCCATTCCATCTATCCCATGTCAGCCTTTCAGCATATCTTTTCATTCCTCTTTCTCATGCACTTGTCAGCTTTCCCTCAGAAAGCACCGATGCTACTTATCTAAATCTGTGGCAGCGAGTTCCATGTTATAACCACTCATGTAAAAACATTTCTTCTTATTTTTTATTGATAACTTTTTTGTATTTATGGACTCTGGTTTGGATCCCACAGGTGGAAACATTCTCTCCACACCTGCCTATAATATGACATCAACCTATATATTAATTAAAGAGAACCATTGGATTAAAGTCATTTGCAAGACACTGCTAGGTTTGTAAATCAAGGACCATCAGGAACTTGATTAGTGACCTAACATCACTGACTATTTATATAAAGTAAAAGCAAAAAAATTATTAATCACGTTCTTAAAAAGTTGCTCTGCAGTTCATACTTCAAGCACAATATACAGTTTAAGTGCAGATATTCCCCAGTTATCAAAATGTCTGGACTAAATTTTCAGAGCAGTCATTGCCAGAAATAAAACAATTTGGAAACAACCAAAGCAGCATATCATAGTGGCAAAATGAAATTTCCAGTGCAGGAAATTTGAAATTATAAAAAGTACAGAGAAAATGCGCAATCATTCAATCAGTGCCGAATAGGAAAAGGTCAGCATTTCCAGCATGACATTTTGTTTGCAAATGCGAAGATCCTATTTATGTGATTTGAGGAAAAATATAAATAATAATAATCACTTATTGTCACAAGTAGGCTTCAATGAAGTTACTGTGAAAAGCTCCTAGTCGCCACATTCCGCCGCCTGTTCGGGGAGGCTGGTACGGGAATTGAAGTCCAGTCAGGGAACCAAGAGGTGAAGTAATCAGTGGGAAGTGTAGCTGCTTTGGAATTAAAAAAAGCACGAAAAGACAGAACTCAGGAGAGGTTACGATAGTCCCCATCCCACAAAATATGACACAGTGTATGGAAAGGCTCAGTAAACCAAGGTCCACCACACTAAGAAAACAAAAAGGGACGGTCAATAGAGAATTAAAGGTGCTATATTTAAATGCGCGCAGTGTACGGAACAAGGTAGATGAGCTTGTGGCCCAGATTGTGACTGGCAGGTATGATGTGGTAGGCATCACAGAGACATGGTTGCAGGGGGTTCAGGACTGGCATTTAAACATCCAGGGATTCACAACCTATCGAAAAGACAGGGAGGTGGGCAGAGGGGGCGGGGTTGCCTTGTTAATTAGGAATGAAATTAAATCAATAGCACTAAACGACATAGGGTCAGATGATGTGGAGTCTGTGTGGGTAGAGTTGAGGAACCACAAAGGCAAAAAAACCATAATGGGAGTTATGTACAGGCCTCCTAACAGTGGTCAGGACCAGGGGCACAAAATGCACCACAAAATAGAAAGTGCATGTCAGAAAGGCAAGGTCACAGTGATCATGGGGGACTTCAATATGCAGGTGGACTGGGTAAATAATGCTGCCAGTGGACCCAAGGAAAGGAAATTCATTGAATGTTTACAGGAGGGTTTTTTGGAACAGCTTGTGATGGAGCCCACGAGGGAACAGGCCATTCTGGACTTAGTGTTATGTAATGAGCCAGACTTGATTAAATATCTTAAAGTGAGGGAACACTTAGGAGGCAGTGATCATAATATGGTAGAATTCAATCTCCAATTTGAAAGAAAGAAGGTAGAATCAGATGTAAAGGTGTTACAGTTAAATAGAGGTAACTACAGGGGCATGAGGGAGGAACTGACGAAAATCGACCGGGAGCAGAGCTTAGTGGGAAAGACAGTAGAACAGCAATGGCAGGAGTTTCTGGGAGTAATTGAGGACACTGTACAGAGGTTCATCCCAAAGAAAAGAAAGGTTATCAGAGGGGGGATTAGGCAGCCATGGCTGACAAAGGAAGTCAGGGAATGCATCAAAGCAAAAGAGAAAGCCTATAATGTGGCAAAGAGTAGTGGGAAGTCAGAAGATTGGGAAGGCTACAAAAACAAACAGGATAACAAAGAGAGAAATGAGGAAAAAGGATCAAATATGAAGGTAGGGTAGCCAGTAACATTAGGAATGATAGTAAAAGTTTATTTAAATACATTAAAAACAAACGGGAGGCAAAAGTAGACATTGGGCCGCTCCAAAATGACGCTGGTAATCTAGTGATGGGAGACAAGGAAATAGCTGAGGAACTAAATAAGTACTTTGCATCAGTCTTCACAGTAGAAGACATGAGTAATATCCCAACAATTCAGGAGAGTCAGGGGGCAGAGTTGAATATGGTAGTCATCACAAAGGAGAAAGTGCGAGAGAAACTAAGAGGTCTAAAAATTGATAAATCTCCAGGCCCAGGTGGGCTACATCCTAGAGTTCTAAAGGAGATAGCTGAAGAAATAGTGGAGGCGTTAGTTATGATCTTTCAAAAGTCACTGGAGTCAGGGAAAGTCCCAGAGGATTGGAAAATCGCTGTTGTAACCCCCCTGTTCAAGAAGGGAACAAGGAAAAAGATGGAAAATTATAGGCCAATTAGCCTAACCTCGGTTGTTGGCAAGATTCTAGAATCCATTGTTAAGGATGAGATTTCTAAATTCTTGGAAGTGCAGGGTCGGATCAGGACAAGTCAGCATGGATTTAGTAAGGGGAGGTCGTGCCTGACAAACCTGTTAGAATTCTTTGAAGAGATAACAAATAGGTTAGGCCAAGGAGATCCAATGGATGTTATCTATCTTGACTTCCAAAAGGCCTTTGATAAGGTGCCTCACGGGAGACTGCTGAGTAAAATAAGGGCCCATGGTATTCGAGGCAAGGTACTAACATGGATTGACGATTGGCTGTCAGGCAGAAGGCAGAGAGTTGGGATAAAAGGTTCTTTTTCGGAATGGCAACCGGTGACGAGTGGTGTCCCGCAGGGTTTAGTGTTGGGGACACAGCTGTTCTCTTTATATATTAACGATCTAGATGACGGGACTGGGGGCATTCTGGCTAAGTTTGCCGATGATACAAAGATAGGTGGCGGGGCAGGTAGTATGGAGGAGGTGGGGAGGCTGTAGGAAGATTTAGACAGTTTAGGAGAGTGGTCCAAGAAATGGCTGATGAAATTCAACGTGGGCAAGTGTGAGGTCTTGCACTTTTGAAAAAAGAATAGAGGCGTGGACTATTTTCTAAATGGTGACAAAATTCATAATGCTGAAGTGCAAAGGGACTTGGGAGTCCTAGTCCAGGATTCTCTGAAGGTAAACTTGCAGGTTGAGTCCGTAATTAAGAAAGCAAATGCAATGTTGTCATTTATCTCAAGAGGCTTGGAATATAAAAGCAGGGATGTACTTCTGAAGCTTTATAAAGCATTAGTTAGGCCCCATTTAGAATACTGTGAGCATATTTGGGCCCCACACCTCAGGAAGGACATACTGGCACTGGAGCGGGTCCAGCGGAGATTCACATGGATGATCCCAGGAATGGTAGGCCTAACATACGATGAACGTCTGAGGATCCTGGGATTATATTCATTGGAGTTTAGGAGGTTGAGGGGAGATCTAATAGAAACTTACAAGATAATGAATGGCTTAGATAGGGTGGACGTAGGAAAGTTGTTTCCAATGGCAGGGGAGACTAGAACCCGGGGGCACAGCCTTAGAATAAAAGGGAGTCACTTTAGAACAGAGATGAGGAGAAATTTCTTCAGCCAGAGAGTGGTGGGTCTGTGGAATTCATTGCCACAGAGGGTGGTGGAGGCCGGGACGTTGAGTGTCTTTAAGACAGAAGTTGATAAATTCTTGAGTTCTCGAGGAATTAAGGGCTATGGAGAGAGAGCAGGTAAATGGAGTTGAAATCAGCCATGATTGAATGGTGGAGTGGACTCGATGGGCCGAATGGCCTTACTTCCGCTCCTATGTCTTATGGTCTTATGAACCCGCGCTACTGGCCTTGTTCTGCATTACAAGCCAGCTATCTTAGCCCACTGTGCTAAACCAGCCCCTAAAACAGAACAAGGGGTAAAATCTAACATTCACATTGTTGCTTAGGCCACATGCATTAGCATTTTTCATTTCAGTAGTTCCAAGATATGTTTTAAGGAGGAACGAATTAGAGAGACAAATTAACATTTCACTGTTAGGGCTCGACCCAATAATGCCTTGCCTGCTTGTTTCCAAATTGGATGATCGTCAGGCAAAATGTGAAGATAAGTTGTCTTGTTTTAAGTGTGGGCAGGGACTAGTGTTGAATGTTATTCGTTTTGATTTGTTTTAGAACTTTAAAATATAACAGTTGTTGTAATATGTGGGTAAATTTATTTGTTCATTTTGGACTTTAATTAGATAAACTAATGGAAAGGTGGAGAAATTAAATGTCATTTTGCAGAGTTAAATGTCAAGTGTTTAATTATATTTTATGTTGTTTTATCTTGCAATTATTTTAGAAATCTTGCTTTTATATTGGACTTTGTAATTGAATGTAAAAAAAATTCAATATTTTTCTAATCTTTTAAGCTGTACAAAATTAGCTCTCCACTTCCAGGCCTATGCAGGCATACATTTACTATCACAAAGGTGTACCATTGACCCCATGCATAATAGTTTGATTCTTTTTCAGTAACATGTTTTAAGTGGATAAAACTTTTTAAAATTTAAATTGCAGAATCTGTTTGGCAAGATGGCGGATGTACTAGAAAAAATTAAAAAGTAAGTTTTTCATTTGCTCTAAATTTATTTTGTAAATTTGATATTTGAAAAGAATAAACTTGCTGAGAAACCCTGCTAAAATTGTAATCTCTTGTCTTTTTTTCTTGCAGCTTATTTATGTGGGTGCACCCAGAAATAACACAGAAGTTATATATGGGCTTGTGGGTCCTCTTTATTGCATCTTGCTTCTTTCCATACAGAATTTTGGGCCTCTTTATAGGTAAATAACATTGTGCAATTATCATTTTCTACAGCTTTTAATTAATTACAACTATAAAAACTGACAACTTTATATCACTTCAAAAATGGCAATTCCAAAGTTAAATGGTCCCGCGCTGATGTAAATGTTTGAAGAACAGTACATAAGAGCATGTAAACCTGTGTGTGCATGCTGATGCAGACTTCAGTGTGTTATAAAAGTGTCAAATTAGACCTGACCACAAAATGCATCTTGCTGATTAGATTGATTATATGGGAACAGCATAATTGTCTTTGGAGTGAGGCACTCTAGGTTGAATTACTTTCCAAACTGTCTAGGCTCTCTTATGAATAATGGTTACTCTGCCAACATACCAGAGAGCAACTGCTACTTGTGCAAATGTAGCCTATTAATGCATCATTGTGTTTGAGAAAAAATGGGACAAAATTGACATGGGCAAAGGGACCCATTCATTTAAGAAGCTCCATCCTTCAGTTGTCAAAAACTATAATTGTAGCTGGAAATTAATTAAAATAAATTAAGAACCCGCCTGCCCTGCAACCAGGGAAAACACCCATCCTACATCTGCCTTGTCAGGCCCTGTAAGAATTTTGTGCACTTCAATGAGATCACTATCCTTCTAAACTCCTAAAGAATATAGGTCCAATCTCCTCAATCTTTCCTCGTTGGACAATCCCGCCATCCTTGGGATTAGTCTGGTGAACCTGTTGCACTACATCTATGGCCGGTATTACCTCCCTTGGGTAAGGAGACCAAAACTGCAAACAATATTCCAGGTGTGGTCTTCGCAAGACTCTAAAACTGCATCAAGAATTCCGTTCTCCTGTACTCCGATCCCCTTGTAATAAAGGCTAACATATCATTTACCTTCCTAATTGCTTGCTGCACCTGCATGTTAGCTTTCAGTGACTCGTGAACAAGAATACGATATTGAAGAACACAGGATTTAGAAAGAGGGAGGAACTGAAGGAAATCGGTATTAATGAAGAAGTGGTGTTGGGGAAATTGAAGGCCGATAATCAACATCCTAGAGTTCTTTTTATTTAAATTTAGAGTACCCAATTCATTCTTTCCAATTAATGGGCAATTTAGCATGTCCAATCTACCTACCCTGCATATCTTTGTGTTGTGGAGCGAAACCCACACAAACACTGGGAGAATGTGCAAACTCCACTTGGGCAGTGGCCCAGAGCCGGAATCGAACCTGGGACCTCGGCGCCGTGAGACTGCAGTGCTAACCACTGTACCACCATGCTGCCCTGATCCTAGCGTTCTTAAGGAAGTGGGTTATTTGGATTTTCAGAAGGCTTTTGAGAAAGTCCAACGTAAGAGATTAGCGTGTAAAATTAAAACGCATGGGGTTGGGGGTAGTATATTGAGATGGTTGGAAAACTGGTTGGTAGACGGGGAATAAAGAGTAAGAATAAACTGGTCTTTTTCCGAATGGCAGGCAGTGACAAGTGAGGTACCGCAGGGATTGATGCTAGACCTCAGATATTCACAAAATATATTAATGATTTAGATGAGGGAACTAAATGTAATATCTCCAAATTTTCAGATGACACAAAGCTGGGTGGGAAGGTGAGCTGTGAGGAGGATGCAGAGATGCTTCAGTGTGATACGGTCAAGTTGAGTGACTGGGCAAAAGCATGGCAGATGCAGTATAATGTGGATAAATGTGAGATTATCCACTTTGGTATCAAAAACAGGATGGCAGATTATTATCTGAATGGCTATAAATTAAGAGAGGGCAATGTGCAACAAGACCTGGGTGTCCTTGCAAACCAGTCGCTGAAGGTAAGCCTGCAGGTGCAGAAGGCAGTGAAGAAAGCAAATGATATGTTGGTCTTCATAGTGAGAAGATTTGAGTACAGGATCAGGGATGCCTTGCTGCAATTATAGAGGGCTTTGGTGAGGCCACACCTGGAATATTGTATATAGTTTTGGTCTCCTTATCTGAGGAAGGATGCTCTTGCTGTAGAAGGAGCGCAGTGAAGGTTTACCAGACTGATTCTTAGGATGGCAGGACTGACATGAGGAGAGATTGAGCCGGTTAGGATTATATTCGCTGAAGTTCAGAAGAATGAGAGGGTTTTCATAGAAACCCACAAAATTCTAACATGACTAAACAGGGTAGATACAGGAAGGATGTTCCTGATGGTGGGGATGTCCAGAACCAGGGGTCATAGTCGAAGGATACGGGGTAAACCATTTAAGTCTGAGATGAGGAGAAATTTCTTCACCCAGAGTGTGGTGAGCCTGTGGAATTTGCTACCGCAGAAAGCAGTTGAAGCCAAAACATTGTACGTTTTCAAGATGGAGTTCGATATAGTTCTTGGAGCTAAAGCGATTGTGGTGAATGTAGGAATTTCCGATATATTTGGCTGGATTCTCCATTTGTGAGACTAAGTGTTGACGCCAATGCAGAATTTGTGGACTTTCACAACAGTAAAACTGGCGCCGCATCTGGACCGATTCGGCTACTGTTAAGGGGCGAGCACCGGCGCCACATGGAACACAATTGATTCTAATGAGAAACGGTGGCGGGTTCGCGATTCACACGAGAAAAGAAAGAGAAAATAGAAAATGAAAGTAAACTAGCAAAGAATATAAAAACTAAGACTGTAAAAGTTTCTATAGGTATGTAAAAGACAAATATGAGCCCATTGCAGCTTAATTCACCTGTCTAAATCCCCTTGAAGTCTCTTTGCGTTCTTTTCATAACTCCCCTTCCCACCAAGCTTTGTGACTTCAGAAAACTTGGAAACATTACATTTGGTCCCCACATCCAAATCATTGATATAGATTGTGAATAGCTGAACTCAAGCACTGATCCTTGTGACACTCCACTCGTCACAGTCTGCCAAGCTGAGAATGATCCGCATTTCCCTATTCTTCCTTTCCTCCATTAATCACGCCTCAATCCGTGTCACTATATTACTTCTAATCCTGTGAGTTCTAATTTGATTTACTCACTACTTGTGTGGCACCTTATCAAAAGCCTTTTAAAAATCCAAATGCACCACATCCACTTCTCCCTTAACTATTCTGCTAGTAACATCCTGAAAAAACTCCCAACAGATTGCCAAACAATTTTTCCTTTTCATAAATCTATGTTGACTGCCAAATTTCACCATTATCTTTGACGTGCCAAATTATCAAATCCTGTATAATAGATTCCAGCATTTTCCCTATTATTAATGTCAGGCTAACAGGTCTGTAATTCCCTGTTTTCTTTCTCCCTCTTTAAAGAGTAGGGTTACATTTGCCACCTTCCAATCTGCAGGCATTATTCCAGAATCTATAGAGCTTATAAAATGATTACCAATGCATCCGCTATCTCTAAAGCCACCTCTTTTAACATGTAGATGTAGTCCCATTAATTTTTACAGAACTACTTTTTTTACTCATACTCCATTCTTTCAGGCCTTCAATCTTGCTCGTCCCTTGGCTCCAAATATTTCAGGGAGGTTTTTTTTAATTTTCCTCTGTGAAGACGGACACAAAGTATTTATTTAGCTTCTCTGCCATGTCCTTATTACCCATTATAAATTCTCCATTCTCGAGCCGTAATGGGCTCACATTTGTCTTTTGCATGCCGATAAAGCTTTTACAGTCCGTTTTTATATTCTTCGCTAGTTTACTTTCATATTCTATTTTCTCCTAATTTATTAATTTCTTGGTTCTCCTTCAAATTTAAAATGCTCCCAATCCTCAGGCTTTCTACTTTTTTGGAAAACATTTTTATGCCTCCTCCTTTGATTTTATAGACTCTTTAACTTCTCTTGTTAGCCGTGGTTAGATCACTTTTCCCACTGGCTTTTTGTGCCTTAAAAGAATGTAAATTTGTTGCAAACCATGTATTAATTCTTTAAACACTGGCCATTGCCTGTTTACCATCATACCTTTAAATGTAGTTTGTACTTTCGTGGTTTCCTTTTAAGACCCTAGTTTCGGATTAAACTACAGAACTTTCAAGCTTCTTTTAAAATTACATCACATTATGATCGCTCTTCCCTAAAAACTCCTTACTGATTAACCAATTCTCATTGCACAATATTTGATCTAAAATAGCCCATTCTCTAGTGGATTCCTTGACGTAATGTAAAAATAACTATCCCGCGACATTCCAGGAATTTTTCCTCCTCCGCATTAGTGCTAATTAGGTTTATCCAGTCTTTATGTAGATTGAAGCCCTCCATGGCTCCTTCACTACTCTTGTTACATGCACCTCTAATCTGATTGAGACCATGACCTACACTACCAATACTATTTGATGGCCTGTAAACAAATCCTACCAAAGCTTTCTTCCCCATGCTTATTCTTAGCTCCACCCAAACTAATTCTACATCTTGATTGAAGATCCACTCTCACTAATGTACTGATTCCATCCTTTATTAACAGTGGAACCCCACCTCCTTTTCCTTTTTGCCTATCTTTCCTAAATGCTGAATACCCTTGAACTTTCAGTTCACCGTATTGGTCACTCTGCAGCCATGTCTCTGTAAGGGCAATTAGATCATGCCTGTTTGCCACTATTTATATTGTCAATCCATCTACTTAGTTACGAATGCTGCATAAATCCAGATGGAGTGCCTTTAATTCTGTCTCATTATTTTCACGATCTCTAGTCTTAACTGCTGACGCACTGTTATGTTTGTATGTTCTGTTCCTTCCTGCCACACTCTGATTTAAAAAAAATAAAATTAGAGTACCCAATTCTTTTTTTCCAATTAAGGGGCAATTTAACGTGGCCAATCCACCTACCCTGCACATATTTGGGTTGTGGGGGCGAAACCCATGCAAACACAGGGAGAATGTGCAAACTCCACACGGACAGTGACCCAGAGCTGGTATCGAACCTGGGACCTCGGCGCCATGAGGCAGCAATGATAACCACTGCACCACCGTGCTGCCCTCTGCCACACTCTGATGACCATTTCCCTTATTGCTATCCCACCCTCTCTTACCTCCCCTGTTTAGTTTATCACAACTTCCCTCACCCCCACTAGTTAGTTTAAAGCCCTCTTAGTTTAAAGCCCTCTCTACTGCCCTAGGTGTATGACTCACCAGAACACTGGTCCCAGAACAATTGAGATGAAAACTGTTCCAACGGTACAGTTCCCACTTTCCTCAATATTGATGCCAGTGCCCCAGGAATTGAAACACATTTCTCCCACGCGAATCTTGAAGCCATGCATTTAACTCTCTAATCTTTCTTACCCTATGTCAAGTTGCCCATGGCTCAGGTAATTATCTAGTGATGATTACATTTGAGGTTCTGCTTTTTGATTTAGCTGTTCATGCTCTCCAAGTAGAACCTCCTTCATAGCTCTACCTATGTCATTGATACCTACAAGGACCCTGACCACTGGATCCTCCCCCTACTGTTGCAGGTTCCTCTCCAGCCCGGAGATGTCCCAAACCCTGACACTGGGCAGATAACACCGTCTTCTGGATTTTCGCTCTCAGCTCCAGTACACTGTGTCTATTCCCCTCAATATACTGTCCCCTACTACCACTGCAGCCCGGTTAGCTCCCCCACTTGAATGGCTTCCTGTGCCATAGGCAGTTTGCTCATCCACCTTGCAGTCCTCACTCTTGTCTGTACAGGTGCAAACACCTCACACCTGTTGCCCATTTGCAAAGGTTGAGGTTGCTCCACTTGCACCTTCCTGATCCCCTTCCCAGACTCGCCTGCAGTCAACCCTCCTGTCGCTGACTAGGCCGAAGGGCATTTTGTGTGCTGTAGGAATCTGACTAATCAAAACAGAAGACTAACCAAAGGGGCGTGACTGCCTCCTGGAGCAAAGTGTTCAGATAACATTCTCCCTCAATGATGTGCCAGTATCCGCAGCTCTGATTCTGAGCCAAAGTTCCTTGAGGTAACGACACTTAAGGGAAAGGATGTGTGAGAAATTTGCATGCATGTACACAATACTGCATTTCATAGTTTGACTTTTTGTACAAGATTATATCCTTAGATATAATTAAGAAGAGATCTTCATTTTTTGAAACTAGTGGATTGCATTTTTCTGTTTCAGGACTTTATGCAGGAGTAAAGTTTTTCATCATTGACTTCATCTTCAAACGATGCCCAAGGCTTCGAGAAAAGTATGATACTCCTTACATTGTATGGAAGAATTTACCCACAGATCCCCAGTTGAAAGAAAGATCAAATGCTGTACTGATGAGGCGGGTAGGTACTTTCCGTTAAAAGATCTGCTGTTGGGTTTTTTTTGTTTGCAAAAACTAGCCCCAGGTCCTGGTTAGTGGCTAGAACTCAGACAGTTAACATAATATTTTGTTTTTTAACATGCTAGTTGACTGATCACATTCAGAAATGTCTTGTAACAAAGTTATGAACACTGAAAGTACAGTGTAGTTACAAACTATGTTAATCCTTCATTGCAATCTCTACAGAACCAACTACACCAAAAGCATTTTAGTATTAGTATTTAAAAGCCAACATGTACAACAGAAGAAAAATCTAATTATTTTTTCTTGATTGGAAGCAACCATTGGATGTTGGTTCAGCCATTGATTAACGAGTTTCCAATTTAGTTTGTGATATAATATAATTTATATTGTGTGTGTGTGTGTTTTGGTATGCGAGAGTGAATGAGAAAGTGCTGGGTTAGATATAATTCAGAAAATTAATTGTTTACATTTCGCACCTTGTAGAGTAGCCGCGATATAATTTGTTGTCTCTGTTACATATGTTTTATTGTTTCTTTTCCTGCTAGCTGTCAGGGTTTGAAAAGGTAGGGCTTAAGTCTCTAAAAATTTTAAGTATATGTACTTATAAAATTGTCCGTATTTATAAAGTAGCTATTGAGTGAAGTGTGATCTAGTTGAAAACTGTTGTTATGTATTGTCTTGTTCGTTTTAGTGCCATTAAATAGCTTAGTAATTTGCTTTACGTGGAAAGTGTCAGGACAATGAAAGGTGTTTTGAAATTTAGATTCTAAAAACAATTATTAAGCTGAAATCATCTCAAACATTTTAATGTGGTAGGTAAATTCCATGTTATTTTTGAGATTGCAATTATGTAGCTTTTAATCTTTTACCCTTTAAACACAGTATACTATGCACCTGGAGAATCATATCAGCTAGTTGTTTATTACTGATTTGTCCAAGGTGAATTTCTATCCATTTGAATTATAACTGTATAGTTTAAAGTAAAGATCACAATGCTTTACCTTGAACCATAACTACTGAATCTTTTGCATCTTGTTCTGTTTTAGTGTTGATGCTGTATTATCATTTTGTAATGAGAGCTGCATGTTAAAGGTTAACATGTTGGGCAACACGGTGACACAGTTGTTAGCATTGCTGCCTCACAGTGCCAGGGGCCTGGGTTCAATTCTGGCCTCGAGTGAGTGTGTGGAATTCTCCCCGATTCTGCGTGGGTTTCCTCCAAGTGCTCCAATTTTCCCCCACAGTCCAGAGATGTGTGTGTTAGTTGGATTGGCCATGCTAAAATTGTCCCTTAGTGTCCAGGGATGCGGAGGTTAGGTTAAACGATTACGGGGATATGGCATGGTGGACACTCGTAAATGGGCTGAGTGCTCATTCGAAGGATCAGTGCAGACTTGATGGGCCGAATGGCCTCTGTAGGGATTCTATGACTCTATGTCATGATCTACCTAAAGTATATTGTAAAGAACGCATAGGATTGATTCTTTACACAGCATTCAGTGATCAAATGATTAGTTTCTCAGTTTTATAAAACATGTCTTAACAGATTTCTACAATGTATCAAATCTACTTTTGGAAGCTGTACATTAAAAAAAAGTGAAAAATTGAAGCATAAAATTATCTTTAGGATTGGAAATAATGTTTGTTAATAAGTTGTAGTTTTAAAAAAATTAAAAAAAATTCCAATTAAGGGGAAATTTAGCAAGCCAATTCACCTAGCCTGCACACCTTTGTGCTGTGGGGGTGAGACCCACGCAAACACTGGGAGATTGTGCAAACTCCACATGGACAGTGACCAGGGGCCAGGATCAAACCCGGGTCCTCAGCACCGTGAGGCAGCAGTGCTGACCACTGCACCGCCGTGCCACCCATCGGTTGTAGTTTTAGTGTTGGCTGACTGAATGAGAGCATTTGTAAAGTTCTGTTATTGAGTCTTAAATCTGTTGAAAATAATTTTTGCAGTTAATTTTCTATGGAATGCTATCTCAGTGTAATACAGAATAATACAGTGCAGAAGGTGTCCTTTGGGCCATCGAATCTGCACCGACACATGAAAAACACCTGACCTGTCTACCTAATCCCATTTGCCAGCAATTGGCATAGCCTTGGAATGTTATGACGTGCCAAGTGCTCATCCAGGTACTTTTTAAAAGGATATGTGGCAATCCGCCTCTACCATCCTCCCAGGCAGTGCATTCCAGACTGTCAAAAAAATTTCCTCAAATTCCGCTTAAATCTTCTGCCCTCACCTTGAACTTGTGTCCCCTCGTGATTGATACTTCAACTAATGGGAATAGCTGCACCCTGTCCATGCCCCTCATAATCTTACACTTCAATCAGGTCGCGCCCCCCCCCCCCCCAGTCTGCTTTGTTCCAGCGAAAACAACCCAAGCCTACCCAATCTCTCTTCATAACTTGAATGTTCCAACCCAGACTACATCCTGCTGAATTACCTCTGCACCCACTCCAGTGCAATCACATCCTTCCTATAATGTGGTGAGCAGAATTGCACACAGTACTCCAGCTGTGGCCTCCCCAATGTTCTATACAACTCCAACATGTTCTCCCTGCTTTTGTAATCTATGCCTCGATTGATAAAGCAAGTGTCCTATATGCCTTTTTCGCGACCCTTTTAACCTGCCCTTTTGCCTTCAGAGATCTATGGACAAACACTCCAAGGTCCCTTTGTTTCTCAGAACTTCCCAGTGTCAGGCCATTCATTGACTGCTTCTTTTTCACATTATTCCCTCCAAAGTGTATCACCTCACAATTTTCAGCTCAGTTAAATTCTATCTGCCACTTTTCTGCCCATTTGACCATCCCATCCAGATCTTCCTGTAACCCAAGACGCACAGCCTCACTGTTAACCACCCGGTAAATCTTTGTGTCATCAGCAAACTTACTGATCCTACCCTCCACATAGTCATCTATGTCGCTATATGGAGGACCCAGCACTATCTTTTAAGTGTAATATCTTTTAAGTCTTTTATTACTTAATCTTTGTACTGTTATACCCTGCTATAATATAGTCTTCCCACTTCATTTACCTCATCTTCACAAAGGAATATATGGAATATACTAACAAGTCCTATGCAACAATTCTCCCCCCCTTTTCTTTTAAGAATGCAAGTCCTTATTCACCAGAAAAGCATGTGGCAAGGAAGAGAAGGCAAGCGGAGAGGTTTAAGGAGTGAATACCAGAGCTCAGGACCTAGACAGCTGATGGGCTGAAAGGTTTTTGGAATGCAACTGAGAACAGAGTTGGAAGAATGCAGAGTTTAGAGGTTTTCAGGACTGGACATGGCTGCAGAGACAGAGGGAGATGACACCATGAAGGGATTCGACCACGGATGAGCATTTTAAATGTGTGGTATTGGTGATCTACTAACGAATGTAGTGCAACAACACAGAGGTGATGAATGAGTGAATCAGTATAGGTTATGATGGAATATGAGCAGCAGAATTTTGGATGAGCTGAAGAAGGGTCGTGGTTTGGAAGCATATTAGGTGAAACAGCTAATTCAGGGATTCGGAAACATTTCAGCTGGAGGACCATGGTGGGTATGGAAATGTTTGAAAATCAAACAATTTAAATAAGGATACATTTTAGTACAAATAAACATAAAACCTTCACTTTGCAATAATGAATCCAAATATACCCCTTATTTTGTGCCCTCTTGGCTTAAGCTGAACAATATAGTTGGTTATCCCTCCACAATGACATCAAAGGCCGGTGGTCATTCTTGTTGTGGAATGAGGAGCTGCGATAACGGTCAATTAATTAGGATTAATCGCAAGATTTATTGCAATTCAGCAGACAAAATGTTTGTTCGCACACATGGTTGGATCAAAACAAAGATTTTCTTTGCCAACTTAAGGATATTTGGGAACTGAACTCACTTGAGCAAGTCCAAATCGTGTCCAGTATTACTGGATTGTATTTTTTCTTGAAGGTGGTTCAGTGTTTAAAATGCATAGTTTGCCAGGATCTATCCATCGAGGGGGAGAACCTACTAAAAGGCCATGTAGCAAATTTAACAGGGCTATTCAAGAAAGTGGGAAAGGGAAAACGGGAACCTACAGGTCAACTAGCCTTACATCAGTCTTCTGGAAAGTGCTGGAATGTATTACTAAAGAAATCTTATCAATGTACCTGGAAAATTATAGTATGAACAGACAAAGTCAACATGGTTTCACAAAATGGAATTGTGTTTGACAAATTTATGAGAGTCTGTGAAGGTGTAGCTAGTAAGTGGATAAAGGGAACCAGTAGATGTAGTATACCTGGATTTCCAAAAGACGTTCTAAAATTTATCTTTGGAATTACCCCAGAGCGTTGCGAATGTTCCTTTACTGAATATATTTAAGGCTGAAATAAACAGATTTTTGGTCACCGGGAATTGCGGGATATGGGGAGCAGACAGGAAAGTGGAGTTGAAGCCCAGGATCTTATTGAATGGTGGAGCAGGTTCACGGGCGTTTAGTCTTTTCCTGCTCCTATCTCTTTGTATTCTTGTGTCACCGAGACTGCTTTTGGAGACTTTCAGTCTTTGTGCCTTGCCACCGGTACAGGGTATTGCAGGATTTATGCTTCTCTATTTCAACCCGTTATCCAGCAGAATTGCAGATTAAATGTTTGCTAGGTCTGCAAATCTACTACCGTTTGGTTCTTTTGCCAATTACCTTGTATCTGTGTTCTCTGGTGCATCTGCCAATAATTCCCTCAGCAGCATTAGAGGGGCAGGGAAGAAAATAATAGTAATTACACCTGCTTAAAAGTGTGCTTCGGTTCTGTATATGACAGGAACTTTCTGCATTGATGCCTCCTACATAGTTCATCATAGAGTCATAGAACTTACAGTGCAGAAGGAGGCCATTCGGCCCATTGAGTCTGCATCGGTCCTTGGAAAGAGCACCCTACCCAAGCCCACACCTCCACCCTATTCCTGTAACCCAGTAACCCCACCTAACCTTTTTTGGACACCAAGGGCAATTTAGCATGGCCAATTCACCTAACCTGCACATCTTTGGACTATGGGAGGAAACCGGAGCACCCAGAGGAAACCCACACACACACGGGGAGAACGTGCAGACTCCGCACAGACCGTGACCCAAGCCGGGAATCGAACCTGGGACCCTGGAACTGTGAAGCAACTGTGCTAACCACTGTGCTACTGTGCCGACCACTACCAGCTCCTACACCCTCTCTTGTTTTAAAGTCCATCTGGAATACTGTAGCTTTGGGAATGTAGCAGAGAAATTCCTTTTTTAAAAATGTGTTTATTGATACCAATATACGCAGAGTGAGAAAGGGTTTTTTTTTTTTTACAAAAAGGCGTAGGGTGTGGGCACCTGGGTGGTGCCCCTAATGCTTTTAATATTTTGATCAGTTTTTAATTATTGTTCATTTGCATGAGCTTGGACCATAGGCAAATTCCTTTTAGGCGGAGGTTATGGTGGTAGGGTGGTGAAAAGGATATGAGGATATTTGTTTCAGTGATGTGCACCCAAAGTCTGAACTCGTGTGTGGGTGGGGGTGTGTGTGGGTGTGTGTGGGTGTTGATGTTGCACAAGGTCTGAATCAACCTGAGACAGCTGCATGACTCTGGGGTTGTTGTAGGGGCCAAGCTTGCCAAGAGTTTTAATTGAGCTTGGATTCAGAGGGGGGTGTTACACTGCTGCTGTTCTTGGATTCATCTGAAGCTCCTGCAATAAATGGTGTAGCACCCTCCAGTGGCTCATGTATTTCAATTACTTTGTCAGCGGTTCTGAACCATCAAATGCAAGGTTTGGTTATTGTCCCCTGGTCACCAGGCCCCTTTTTGTTTCTCTATCACCCACCAATAATTTTCTCCCTGTCCTGCTGAGGACACACACATTGATTATGTTTGAAAGAACTGATTTGTGTTTAGTAAAGTTCTTTTCAAGATGCATCCAGAGGGGTAAAAAATTGCAACAAACTGAAAGAGCCCAGATGAGTTTGACACTCCAAAACACACTGTCCGTTTGAAAGAAGATTGCTGCACGGGAAGGTCCCGGTTGGCGCTTGCCCCTCTACCCTGTGGGGGAGGGAGGGGTGGGGGGGGGGGGGGGGTGGTTGGGTGGCCCGAAGGAGGCAACATGTTTAGGGTCGGCATATAGGGGCGGGAGCGGCCGGGGTCAGCATGGGTGTGCTGACTCACGGAAGTATAGTGGGGGGGGGGGGGGAAACCAGAGCTAAGCGGATGCTTGGCAGGGGGGTGGGGGGAGGGGTGCTGCTGTGCTGACTGGAGGGGAGGGCTGGAATCGGGGGGCGGGGGCAGGTGGCTGGCCGAAAAAGGGAGATGGTTAGTCGACAGGGTGGGGGGGGGCGGGGCCAACCCCCCGACCAGGCTGATCACGTGAGGGGCCTGAATGGGCTGGTCAAGCGGTCCCGCGTGTTCTCGCATTTAAAGGTTTTGGAGGTGGACGTGGCCATGTTGCAAGAGACGCACTTAAAGCCCGCGGACCAGACGAGGCTAAGGAAAGGATGGGTGGGACAGGTGTTTCACTCGGGGTTAGACTCAAAGACCGAGGGGTGGCAATTTTGGTGAGTAATTGGTGAGTGGCATTTGAGGCGGGGAGTATCGTGGCAGACAAGGGGGGCAGGTACATAATGGTGAGTGGCAATCTGCAGGGGGCCTGGGTGGTGCTAGTGAATGTGTATGCCCCAAACTGGGACGATGCAGACTTCATGAGGCGTGTGTTGGGTAGGATCCAGGACTTGGAGTTAAGTAACCTGATTATGGGAGGGGGCTTTAGTACGGTCTTGGACCCGATTTTGGACCGTTCCAAGTCCAGGTCGGGAAAGAGGCCGGCGGCGGCCAGGGCCCTGTGGGAGTTCATGGGCCAGATGGGGGGTGTGGACCTGTGGAGGTTTGCACGGCCAAGGGCGAAGGAGTTCTCCTTTTTCTCCCACGTCCATAAAGTCTATTCGCGGATAGACTTCTTTGTGTTGGGTAGGGCGCTGATCCCGAGGATGGAGGGGGTTCAATACTTGGCCATTGCGGTCTCGGACCATGCCCCGCACTGGGTGGACCTGCGGCTGGGGGCAGAGCGGGGTCAGCGCCCTCTCTGGAGACTGGATATGGGGCTGCTGGCGGATGAGGAGGTGTGTGAGCGGATAGGGAGGAGCATTGAGAACTATGTGGGAGCGAATGTCACAGGGGAGGTAATGGTGGCAGTGGTGTGGGAGGCTTTGAAGGCGGTCGTGAGGGGAAAGGTAATCTCCATCAGGTCCCACAGAGAGAAGAAGGAGAGGGCGGAGAGGGAGAGGCTGGTAGGAGGTATACTCCGGGTAAACAGGAGATGCACGGCGGCCCCAGAGTGGGGGGGGGGGGGGCTGCTGAACGAACGTCGGAAACGTCAGGCGGCGTTCGACTTGCTGACCACGGGGAAGGCGGAGGCGCACTTCAGGAAAGTGAAAGGGGCAGTTTACAAGTATGGGGAGAAGGTGAGTAGGATGCTGGCACACCAACTGTGCAAGAGGGAGGCAGCTAGAGAGATTGGGGGAGTGCGGGATAAGGAAGGCAACATGGTGCTGAGCCCAGAGAGGGTCAATGAAGTCTTCAGGGCGTTCTACGGGAAGTTATACTAGTCGGAACCCCCTGGGGAGGGGGAAGGGATGAGGCAGTTTATAGACCGGTTGACATTCCCGAGGGTGGAAGTGGAGCGGGTGGAGGGATTGGGGGCCCCAATTGAGTTGGAGAAGGTAGTCAGAGGGCTGGCAAGCATGCAGTCGGGCAAGGCCCCAGGTCCGGACGGCTTCCCGGTAGAATTTTATAAGACGTTCTCGGAGCTACTGAGCCCGCTCCTGCTAAGGACCTTCAATGAGGCAAAGGAGAGAGGGACCCTCCCTCCGACGATGTCGCAGGCATTGATTTTGCTTATCTTGAAGAAGGAGAAGGACCCGCTTCAGTGTGGGTCCTACAGGCCGATATCGCTCCTGAATGTAGACGCCAAACTGTTGGCAAAAATTCTGGCCACCAGAATAGAGAACTGTGTCCCAGGAGTGATTGGGGAGGACCAGATGGGTTTCGTTAAGGGCAGGCAGCTGAACACGAATGTGAGGAGGCTCCTGAATATTATCATAATGCCCTCGGAGGGGGGGATGCGGAAGTGGTGGCTGCAATGGACGCGGAGAAGGCCTTTGACAGAGTGGAGTGGGAGTATTTGTGGGAGGCGTTAGGCAGGTTTGGATTCGTGTGTGAACTTATTGATGTCATCGTGTAGTCGTTTCAGTGATTCTTCGCCGTGGGTCCAAAGGAAAAAAATGTCATCAATGTATCTGGTGTATAACGTCGGTTGAAGGTCCTGTGCGGTGAGTAGGTCTTGTTCAAACTTGTGCATGAAGATGTTGGCGTATTGGGGTGCGAATCTGGTTCCCATGGCTGTTCCGTGTGTCTGGATGAAGAACTTGTTGTCGAAGGTGAAGACGTTGTGATCCAGAATGAAGCGGATGAGTTGCAGAATTGCGTCTGGAGATTGGCAGTTGTCGGTGTTGAGTACTGAGGCTGTTGCAGCAATGCCGTCGTCATGGGGGATGCTGGTGTAGAGTGCCGAGACCTCCATTGTGACGAGGAATGTTCCTGTGCCAGATGTGCCGGATCATCGACATGGATACCACCATTACACGTGAGAACACCAGGTACGCGGTACATACTCATGCAACTCGGCCAACGTTGTCTACCTCATACGCTGCTGGAAAGGATGTCCCGAAGCGTGGTACATTGGCGAGACCATGCAGACGCTGCCGGGATTCTACTGGGAAGCCGTCCGGACAATGAATGAACGGACAGCGTGCGACAATCACCAGGCAGGAATGTTACTTTCCAGTCAGGAATGTTCCCTTCCAGTCGGGGAACACTTCAGCAGTCAAGGGCATTCAGCCTCTGATCTCCGGGTAAGCGTTCTCCAAGGCGGCCTTAAGGAAGCCCGAAAACGCAGAATCGCCGAGCAGAAACCTATAGCCAAGTTCCGCACACATGAGTGCGGCCTCAACCGGGACCTGGGATTCATGTCGCATTACATTCACCCCCCACCATCTGGCCTGCGAAATCCTACCAACTGTCCTGGCTTGACACAATTCACACCTCTTTAACCTGGGGTTACCCCATCTCTGGATTTGTAAAGATTTAATCACCTGCTAATGCTCGTATTCCAAGCATTGTCTGGCATCTTTGAATCTGTCTATATATATGTTTCTGGAACATACCTCTTCATTCACCTGAGGAACGAGCAGTGCTCCGAAAGCTAGTGATATCGAAACAAACCTGTTGGACTTTAACCTGGTGTTGTAAGACTTCTTACTGTGCTCACCCCAGTCCAACGCCGGCATCTCCACATCAAGATTGCTTACAGCGAGGTCCATTCCTGAATTCCGAATATGTGCTCCTTTGCTCTGAAAACAAGTTGCTCCAGAAGTACAAATTGTTTCAGAAATTACTTTAAAACGTGCAAATTTTGTGATTATCTTGAGCAACAAATGTTGTTTAAAAACCAGTTAGGGAAATACGTATTTTATTTCGTACAGATAGTAATTCAGTCTAAGTCTAGTGAGCTTTCCTGGATGGATGAGCTCAGCGAAGTCAGTTGATCATCTTCATCTGAATCTTGTGAATGCAAGTTCTTCAGATCCTAATATTATTCAATACACAAGGAATGAAAAAAGAGACGGAAGTAGTAATGATACAATAGTTAAAAACAACTCACTGGCGAGGTGATTTGGCCAACAGACTGAACTGGACAACATGCTGAAAAACATCCTGCAAACCTAGATAAACTGATGGTGAAAAGTTCACAGAAATGTGAAAGGCCAAAGGAAAGAATTTAATTAGATAAATGTATTGCAAATCTTGTTAATTTAAAAAACACTTTTCATTAATAATCCAATGAGTTGCAACTATCTTTCCCTATTTTCTAGAAAACCAAAGAGTAAAATGGGAAGAGAGTGGAGCCTATTGACCGGCCAATGTTAATTCATGCCATGTGTTTAAACCCTCATGGTTTAAAGTTTCATATGATCCAGCCCCCACCTTGAATGTGATGTTTCCACAGATTCCAACTGTTGTGTCAAGATCCAATGTTACTGCCAACAGCATGTCTGTGTATAGCAGGGAGGATGATGGTGCACGTTCCCACAGTTCCAAAAAAAGCAGCTTCAGTGAGATCTTCAGTCTGGCAGAAAATGAACGTCCTTTACCAGGTAGCTACAACAAAATCTATCTCTGTCAGAGTCTTCCAATTGAAAGGTCAATGTTAATTGTTCATTTGTGGATGCAATACCTATTATGCCTATAGATAGCACTTATGAGGCTTGCTTTGAATATTAAATTCATAATGTTACAATGGGGTACGTTGAGATTTAATGTCAAAAATGCTGGTTGAGTCTGCATATAGTTTCAAGCTCCGGCCACCTTGCTGTGCAACAGCCTAATGTTTTGAGGTGGCACTCGTGTTTGTATCAGCACTAGGAAGGTAGTAATTTAAGTTTATAAATGTTTGGAGCACAACTTTCTTATATTTCCATCTATCTCACTTCATGGTAACCTCTTCCTTTTTTATTTTTTAATCTCATGCCATCCAGAATCAATTCCTGAATGCATAGCTCTCTATCGCCGGAATGAGGCGACTAGGGGCTTTTCACAGTAACTTCATTTGAAGCCTACTTGTGACAATAAGCGATTTTCATTTTTCTTTTTCATTTTCCTGTTTCTGTATTAATTAGAAGACTGAGTAGCATGCAGACCACAGATAACATTTGTTATTGTCAGAGATAAATTTTTACAAATTGTCTATTAAGTTCATTATTCTTTGCCATGGCCTCAGTGAAGACTTTCTATTGTCAAGTGTGAGTAAAGATGGATTTCGGAAGAAAAATTAGCAATATATAACATGCATAATCAAACAGAAATTAAGTTAATTTTTCATGAATGTAAACAATTAAAAGATGCACTCTTTTTTTCCCAGTGTGTGAAAGTGGCTGGCGTTGCTGTCTAATTAACAGGGACAAAAAGATACCCACTGACTACATTCGGAATGGTTTTCTCTATGTAACAGAAAAGTAGGTAACATTACAAGCTTTCTGTAGAGATTAAATAGTGTGTAACAAAAGATAAGAGGCATGTTTCTCCAGTCCCCCAGCAGCGTGTTTCTCAGCAGCGCGTTTGTTGGCGGTGGGATCTCTACTTCCGCTGCACATCAATGGGATTTCCCATTGAAGCCACCCCACGCCGCTGGGGAACCTGCAGATGGGGGTGCGCTGCCAACGGGAGAGAGAATCCCAACGGCCGAAGAATTCCAGCCAAGTTGTTTAATATTGGTGCAATGTAAAATTGTTTTAAGAATGCCTTTTTATACTGTGCCTCCCACTACCACATTGCTTCAGAGGTAATGAAGTACTCTTTTGAAGTCTGGTCCCTGTTGTCATTTGGAAATGCAACAGCCAGTTTGCACATACCAATATCCCATAAACAGCAATGACCAGATAACCTCTTTTTGTAATGTTGATTGAAGGATGTTGGCCAGAACACCCGATCGGAATCTCCTGCTCCTCTTCGAAATAGTGCCATGGACCTTTTTCGTCCACTTGAAAGGGCAAACAGGGCCTCAGTGTAACGTCTCATCCAAAATTTGACACTTCTGACAGTGCAGCATTCCCTCAATACACGTTTGACTTGTTTTTAAGTCAAAAATCACAAATGTTTGGAATTACTTCAGGCTAAGACAACTAGGTTTGTTTGTTGACACAAAATAATGTAAGACAATGGGTCATAACTTCCTGGCTCCCAGCGTCCTATTTGGGAGGGGGGGGGGGAATCGCTCTTAAACGTTCCCAGTTAAAGGTTTACCTGGCAATTGCCTAGGAGTGCTAACGTCCTCTGGACAATTGCCCTGCTCTGCGCAATTAAATCCCTAGTTTCAGATGGTCCTGCCGGTGATACGCTGAATGAAATAAAAGCACTGCTAACTTCAGCATAACTATTTGAAATACCCGAGCACTTTTTGGGACATTCCCTGACCAGAATCGGCCACTACCCTACCAATGTCCAACTCCTCCAAGTAGTGATCTTTACTTGGGTATGTACAGAAGGGGCTGATGGGTAATGGAAAGACCACGAGGGGGAGCACTGGTGTGTATAAAAAGGGGACGGAGGGCATTGAAGGCGTCCGTGTATATGTTGATGACCTCATAATATGGTCAATGACAGAGGAAGACCACATTGCTCACTTAAAACAAGTCTTCCATAGAATCCACCAATTTGGGCTGAAGCTCAACCAAGCCAACACCTTTGCACATTCATCTCTGACCTTCCTGGGTGACACGATATCAGAGCACGGGGTGAAGCTCTCTGAGCAGATCACGGCAATTCAAAACATGCAGCGGCCACGTGACAAGAAAGAGGTGCTCAGGTTTGTTGGATTCATCAACTTCCTAGGCAAGTTCATATCAAACCAAGCAGCACGGACGACGGCGTTACGACAAGTGATAAGGAAGGACACGGAGGTTGGCTGGACTCCACACTGCCCAGACAGGTGGGTGGATCTGAAGCACCAATTGATGGCAGCTCCAACGCTGGCATTCTTTGACCCGGCAAAACCCACAAAGATCTCCACCGACGCCAGTCAACATGGAATTGGTGCGGTGCTACTTCAACAGAATGACCAGTCGGACTGGGTCCCAATGGCTTACGCTTCCCGAGCGATGACCGCCACGGAGTGCAGGTATGCACAGATAGAGAAAGAGTGCCTGGGATTGATCACGGGTATAACAAAATTCCACCACTATATGTATGGTCTTCCCACATTTCTAGTGGAGACTGATCATAGGCCACTGGTCAACATTATCAACAAAGATCTCAATGACATGATGCCGCGCCTATAACCTTCTGTAAACATTCTGGACGACTTTGAGCCTTCTTCCAAAGCCTCTACTGTAACTGAGCTAAGTAGCAGATTACCTGCCCTACAGGTAACAAAACACTCCACATCCCATTCACTTACTTGGACACTTACATTCTCCCTGGCCTGTTTTCTTTCAATGGAACGTTTAAACTTGCCCACTTTATGGCAACAGTGTTGTGAAAAAGATGGTGGGTCCTCATTCGCTCCACTTCTCTTAGACTTTGATGCTGGAGCCAGGATCCTGCTGTGCTGCTTGAATCTCACCCGACCGGAGTCGGGAAGGCCTGGCAAGACAGGCGCTTAAGAAATTTAGCTTAGGGTGGCACGGTGGTTAGCACTGCTGCCTCACAGCGCCAGGGATCCGGGTTCGATTCTGGCCTTGAATGACTGTGTGTACTTTGCACGTTCTTCCTTTGTGGGTTTTCTGTGGGTTGTTCCGGTTTCCTCCCACAGTCCAAAAATGTTCAGGTGAGATGGATTGCTAAAATGCTAAAATTGCCCCCTTAATGTCAAAAATTGCAGGTTAAGTGGAGTTACGGGGTTAGGGTGGGAGAATGAGTCTAGGTAGGGTGCTCTTTTGAAGGGTCAGTGCAGGCTTGATGGGCTGAATGGCCTCCTTCTGCACTATAGTGATCCTATGAATAAATCTATGAAAACATCAGCACAAAGTGTCAATCCGCCACTGATTGCCACTCCGAGGAAGTTATAAGGCAACTAGGTTGATTTTTTAATTACAGATTAAGACAATGTCTTGTATGAAGAAGATACTAATATGCTATGATTCTGCACCCCAAATTTAAAACAAAATGTTATGTATTCCATATTAAAGTTAGGCCATCTATCTAGAATAAGTGCATAAATATTTTTTCCCAATGGGATTTTCTTTACATCCAGCCAGTGTCTGTATTTCACATCTTTGCTAAAAGAGCCACATATAGTTGGTCTTGAATTAAATTTTGAAAAAGCTAATAAAAATATTTACAATTGGTCTTGAATTAATTTAATTGATACATATGATGCACATACACACACAGTTTTAACTCCAGTGCTAAATAATACTATCAAAGTGGGATGGTAAGGCTATCAGATCTTAAAACTCGTAGAGCAAATGATTTTAGTGCCACATTTACCGTGTGCATTCAGCTGTCTGCTGCCTAGTTTGAAGAATGATTCCTAAAGGGTGCCTTGTTAGATTATTCCATGGTTTAGTGCTTAATCCAAAATAACAGTTTTGTAGTCAGTCATTCTTATCCTATTTATTAGCAGCAAAAGAGGTATGGTTATCAGTGCATCAGAAAATGAATTGGCACAAGTGAAACCAAGTTCTAAAATTTGTAATATTATTAAGCTAAATTTTGAGTTCATTGTTAACATTATGTTAATTTATTATGTTAGTGCTTTTCTAAAATATGTTTCAGATTCTGCTCAATCGCAGCAAATCACTCGCAGAGCAATTAGATTTAAAGCCCGAGTGAAATTGAGTTTAACTGGAGCAGAGAGTAAAATGGCTTTCACACAATCAGAACCAATTCAGCACTTTTATTTTGAACAAAGGCTCTTTTTAATTTTCAGCAAAATGTTTATGATAAAGTCCGGTCCTATGACATGAATAAATCACATACTTATGCCCACTTCATATTCAGGCGAATAAGCCCACATGAATGGGTAACTTAGAACAGATTATTATGTTGAAGATAAAAACACATCCCCTCTCTTTTTCAATGATAGCTGAACTTGTTGAGTTATGCTGTTTCACCACATTCCACTTGTTGAGTCCTATTTGCCAATCAATGCGTTAAGATTTTTGCTAGCATTTTGTCTAGACATGAAAGTAGCCTGGTAATCTGGTCATCACTATTTTAGTGGCAGCAGTAACCTCATTCGTATATAGTAAGCAGTGTGTTCTGTCACCTGGAAACATTTGTTATGCATATTTCAATATTAATTGTATGTATGTTTTGTTACATTTGTGATTGTCTATGACATCTGCAAGGCAGTCTTGTAATAGAGCACTTAGCAATGTTTCTCTTTTGTAAAAAAGTCTGTGGTGTTGTTTTAGTCTTGGATTAAAGACAATAACCTAAAATGCTGAAAGGTATAACCCGATCAGGCAGAATCTTGCTTTGTACTACTTGGTTTAGAACCTAGATGTCTTAGTGAGGAATCTTCAATCTGACTGGATAACGAACCATGCTGTTACTTGTCTTGCTCACTCACACCACAGATCCTCTATAGGGGGTGGAAAGCCACATCAGATGCCCAATGACAGCAAGTCTTCCCTCAGAAGCTAACATAGGGAACAACAAGGCCATCCTTTCATTATTGACTAAAATATTTCGACCATTCTACTAAAAACATCTAGTTTTGAGGCAGCATGTATGAAGCCACTTTTACTTTTAGAAAGCTTGACTCCACCATGGTTTCTCCTGTCAGTTAAAGAATTCCTTATGATCCCAGACAGAAATTTGTATAAATTCTAAATATATGATCTGGTCTTCAGACACTGTTTTGTTTAAAAATCATTTTTCTGTTTTGTGCCAATCTCCTCATTTTCTGTTCTCAGTGCCTGGTGCGTTTGAGCTAAGTACCTATCATCAAGACATTGGTGCAAGTCTCTGGCAGCAGCATAAATACGTGACTTGAGAAGCGACCAAATTTTGTGGTCATGGTTTGCTGAAGCATTCACATCCTTCCTGTATAGATTAGCAGAATGGTTACATTCTATCTAGGCTATCTGGACCCTCCCAGCTATTAAGCAAAATTGCACACTTTTTCTCAAAAGTAGACCGGGTTAAAGCCCTGAATAAAAGGATACATTGCATGTGGACTGTTGAAGACTCCGACTTGATGGGCTGAATAACATCTGATGTTATGCTTTCTAAACAAGTCAATGGTAATCACAAAGAAAGAACACTTCCTAAACATTTGACATTTGAGTGAAAAATACGAAAATCAAGCAAGCCAGCAAAATTGTCTATCACCTAAATATCATGTGATATCGAAGTTATCAGGCCAATTTGCAATATCATGTGGAGCTTGAATATCAACTAGAATGTTTAAGTAATAAAAACAGAAAATGATGAGAATGCTTAGCAGGTCGGGCAGCATCTGTGGAGGGAGAATCAAGATGAGTATTTCAAGCCAATCACCTTTTATCAGAACTGGAAAAGTTGTAACAAGTTTCCAGCAAAATACTTCAAATTCAAGCAGGGAATGTGAGGAGGGGAGGAATGCACAAAGGGGAAGACCTGTAGTGGGGTGGAAGACTGGAGGAATTAGATGACAGAAGAGCTGATGTGTAAGGCAAAGAGGGATAGTAATGGGACAAGTGAAGAAACAAGAGTTGGATCTAGAGATGGGGTAAATGGCAATAGCAGAATCATTACCAACTGTTCCATTAAAAGCGGTGGGGAGTGATGGTTATGATCAGAAATCACCGAATCAGAATCACAATGGTTGAGCTTGGTTTGAAGTCCAAAAGCGCCTTAACAAAAGATGATGCGCTGTTCTTCGACCTGCTGATGAGCTTAATTTGAACAGTGTGGGAAGGGGGCGGAGAACTAAAATGACAAATGACTGGAAGTGGTTATCCAATCGGTTTTTTCCCCAGTGTGGAGGGGGACCGCATTGTGATCAGCCAATACAATATGATAAATTAAAAGAAATGCAAATAAATTGCTGTTTCACCTGGAAGAACTAGTTGGGGCCCCGAATGGTGAGAAGGGAGGAAGTAAAAAGGCAGGTATTGTATCTCCTGCACTTGCACAGGAAGGTAATGTAGGAATGGTTGATTGAAAAGTGCAGGAGGAAACGGCTCCTGAAAGGAGAGGGGTAGATGTGTTTGTTGGCATCATGCTGGAGGTGGAGAAAGGGTGGAAGGTGCTTTGTTGAATGTGAGGCCAGTGAGGAAAACCCTGTGGTGTTATTTATTATTCTTTCATGGAATATGAGTGTGGCTAGCAAAGCCAGCATTTGTTGCCCTTTCCTAATTGCCCTTGATAAGGTGGTACTGAGTCACCTCTGAATCAACTGTACCCACAGGGTAGCTGGGAAGAGAGTTCCAGGATTTTGATCTTGTGACAATGAAGGAATGCTAACTTAGGGTGGAATTTCCCTTTTTGTTTGAATAAGTGCGGTGGCGTCGGTTCTGACAGTGCATTTGGTGCTGGCCGGAATGGCGGGAACTAATGCCAGATTCTGTGCTTGGAAGTTCATTAATTATGTGCAGGCAAGTTTTGTGCTGAATCACCTGACAAAGCAAGTGCTGATTCATCGGTCCGCGCTCAGCTGGCAGGTTCAAAGGTCCTGGTGCCATACTTAAACAGAAATCCAACACCATCATGGCACTCTCTCTAGCCCACCTGTCTTTAGGAAACCCTCCAACATGTCAGGAAGACAGAAGCAAAAGGCGAGCAGCATCAAGAAGAAGGGTGCACCATGATTCAGCCATCAGGCCTTCAAGACCTTGATCAGAGGTGCAAAGGCATGTCCTCTACCTGAGGGATGACTCCAAGAAATTTAGCAACCTCACCTCTCTGGATTGGGAGGCCATTGCTCTGGATGTCAGCATGGCTGGCAACTGCGCCCGAAGTGCCACCCAGTGCAGGAAGTGGATGAATGATCTTATCTGCTCTGCCGGGGTAAATCCCCACTCAACTCCCTCCAATGATAATCACAAAGAAAGAACACTTGCTAAACAATTGACCTTGGAGTGAAAAATATGAAAATTAAGCAAGTCAGCAAAATTGTTTATCACCTAAACATCGAGTGAATAGAATAATAACTTTTTATCAGGCCCAGTTTGAAATATCACATGGAGCTTGAATATCAGCTATAATTCTTAAGTATTAAAAACAGAAAATCATGGGAATACTCAGGGGTAATGTGGCAAACTGGGTAAAAAGTTGGCTTCGTAACAGGAAACAAAAGATAATGATCGATGGATGCCTTTGCAAATGGAAAGTTGTTTCAAGTGGTGTTCCAACGGGATCGGTGTTAGAACCCTTACAGTTTGTGTTATATATTAACTATTTGGACATGAACATGGTGGGCATGATTGGGAAATATGAGAATGACACAAAGATAGGTTGAGTAGTGGATAGTGTAGAGGATAGCTAAAATCTCCAAAACTATATAGATGGGTTGGTGGAGTTGGCGGTCAAGTGGCAGATGGATTTTAACACTGGGAAGTGTGAGGCCATGCATTTAGAGAAGTCAAACAGTTACAGGGAGTACACAATAAATGGAATATAAAAAGATGGGTAGATGAAGTGAGAGATCTTGGCATGCAAGTACACAGGTTCCTAAAGGCAGCAGTTCAAGTAGACAGGCTTGTAAAGAAAGCATATGAATTGCTCTCCTTCATTGGCAGATATATAGAATATAAAAGTAAGGATACAATGTTGGAATTTTATAAAACAGAGGCCGCAACTGGAGTATTGTGTGCAATTCTGCTCACCACAGAACAGGGAGGACGTAATTGCTCTGGAAAGAGTTACAAGAATGTTGCCAAGGTGAGAAAAATGTATCTCTGAAGAAAGATTGGATAGGTTGGGGTTATTTTCCTTGGAACAAAGAAAGCTGTGGGGTGATTTGATTGAGGAGTACAAAAGTATGAGGGGAAGCGATAGAGTTTCCCTTGGCAAAGAATTCTAGAACCGGGGACATAGATTCAAGATATGTGGCAGAACGTGTAGAAGGAACATGAATCTTAGGATACTCCCAAGGGTGTGTAGCCGCTCACAGTTCCCTTTGCCTGTGCCTGCACCAACTCGAGCAGCGCAGAACACCAAGGGGGCTTCTGCTCCTGAGCAGGAGAATCTTATCAGGCCAGAGCCCTCCAGGTCGCAGTCCCCCCCAGAGGTCATGCACTGTAGTCGTCACAAGCACCAGGTCGTAGCAGTCAGCAGGCTGCCTCTACCTCCGCTGTAGATGTTGTTTCTGCACTAGTGTAGTGGTAGGGTTAGGAACGTGAAAACATTTTGATGTCACTTCTGGTTCAGGGGTGTGCTATCACTATAAATAAATTACACTTCTGTGAAATCATTTGATTGTTATGTGGATGTTCTGGTCAACTGTGTTTTGCATTGTGTTTTTGTACTTGCAAATCCTCTTGTATTGAGCTTTAATCATCTCACTCAGTGGTAGTGTCCCACTCTGAGATTATCAATCATGATGGAACCATTTCTAATCCTTCTTCCTCAATGGACACCAGTGAGTGAGGGCAGCTCACCAGCAATGATACTCTCAAGGCATTTGGGTCTTCTCAGCCGTGGTGTCCGGACCCAAGGCATGTACTTTTGGATGAGATCCCTGGCAGGTCCTCATCTCATTGAGGCAGTGTTAGCATCATTAGAAGGTGGCAAAAGCACCAATGATTGTGTTGCATCGGTCTTGTTCCTCATTGAATTTAAGTTCGCAAACTGAGCGCATTAGCAGTGTACCGCTGACTAGGGTTTTTCAAAGTGCGGGTCACAACCCATGGGTGGTTCACAGGCCGATGTCGGGGAGGATCACAGAACAATCAGTCGCAGCGTTCCCATGATTACCAATACCGGTAATCGTGGACTACCGGTATTATTGAGAATGCCGGCCGCTGCCACCTTTTAAATGAGAACAAAATGAGGCTGTGTGCAGTCTTGTGGCCGAAATTGACAGCAGTGAGCAGGTCACATGCCTTGCACGTACACTTGACGTCAAGCGCCCTTTATATACGTGCTTTGGGTGCCAAATCACAGAAGAGAGCTACTTCCATTTTCTAGTTGCTAGTAAGCAAGGCAAGAAGACTGTGAAGATGAATCGTTTTGTTACAAGAGATGGCCAGAGTCACAAATAGGCAGAGTATCTACTGGCCAGGATCTCTCATCTAAATCTGCTGGAGAGAGCTGCGCAGGAGAGTCCAGGGCAGGACTGAGTAGAACTAGTGTTAGCTCTGTACAGAGCTCCAGGGCCTCTGGTTAACAGCTTACAAAGAAGAAACTCAACTCTGGAATAAAGCAGTATAAAGATGAGTTCTTGAGATATGGTTTTGTCAATTGTGCCAATGTGTTATATGCAGGGAAGTACTGGCAAAAGAGAGGAGAATTTTCAGATTATGAAAGAGAAGCGGTGGGTTGAGGTTGAGACCCTGGAGCAGGATTACAGGAGAATGACACTAAGTCATAATGCTCATTTGGAGAGCTTTTTCTTATTTGGAGTTTTTTGGTTAAATACAAAACAAGACATGGTTATGCAACTGAAGACCCTAAATTATACTAGTATCAGTTTTCTTAGATGTTTAGGACCACATGTCAAACACTCTATATAGATTGTGATGAACAGTGATAGATTTGAAATTTTAACACTGTTTCTCTCCACAGAAGCTGAGTATTTCCAGTGTTTCCCATTTTTTATTTCTGACTTCCAGCAGTGTTTTGCTTTTACATACAGTTTATCTTTCTATTCCTCCAGTTATTTATGCTTTGAAAGCTCCAGGTCTGGTTCATCCAAGAAAAATAAGATCATAAAACTAAAGGAAATTACAGAAATTCAAAAGGTACGCTTCTGACCTGTGAATTTTTTCTGTTTTTTATTTGTTCATGGGATTTGAAAGTTGCAGCAAAATCAGTGTTTATTACCCTTGCGAAGATGGTGCAATCTTTTTGTTTTTACCGGATTTTATTTTTTGCAGCTTGCATGTATTTCACAATTGTAATATGCCTAGATATTTTTGGAGCTTGTATAATAATTCTTAATGTGCCTTACTTTTTAAATTCTTGTTTAAATATTTTGCTTTGCCGTAGAAATGTGCTCGTCTTTCTGTCCAAAATCTTAGTATGTGCTTTCTTGCATTAACATCTGTGATGAGAGCATTACATCATAAGGAATATTGAATGAGAGCTGATAAGAGGACTGTTTGGCATTGCTTCAGAATTTGAAAATTATGTCAAAAGATGTTGTACAAGATCAGATTGGATTTATGCAATGCCTTCAATTTAGAAAGAATTTAAGTTGCTTCATATCTATTTACTTATTTCATTGGCGCCCTGGGCTAAGTGCATGGTCAATTCCAGCCCCATTTGACAAGTAGTTGTAACACAAGTGAAATTAGATGTTATTTTAAAATACCTGAGGACATTGGCTGAGCCCAATAAACTGCAACCACCAGGTTTGTAACTTTAACTTTATTATGTACAGTATTAGAATTAAATAGGCAAAGAAAACAATTGACTATCTAATACCCCTTCCTAAACCACCCCTTTCTAACTAGTCTGTCTGTCTCTGTCTGTCTGTTCGTCCGTCTATCCGTCTACCTATCCAATATATAATTACACACACACACCACAGAGGGTAACGGGTGGTTGAGATTTAAGAACATATTAATAAAAATGAAAGGATATTTGATGCACTGGAATCACCTCGGTTAGTGTCTTTCTGCGATTTAGCTTTTGTTTGGGTTCTTCTTCCCCCCTCGGCATGAAATGGTTTTCTTTGGCAAGGTTGTCTATTTTCTTGATAGATTCAGGATCATTTCAAGTTTACAGAAAAGATGTGCCAGGCACCTGCCGGATTTTGAACAATAAAGCAGTTCTTTTAGCAAGAGACAGAGTGAGACTGTTCCTTTTCCTTCCAATGTCTAATCACTTCTGCCAAGCTCATTCTGAAAGCAAAACGCAGGAACCAATCACTGACTGTTGTCATGATGTGGAGATGCTAGCATTGGGCTGGGGTGGGCACAGTACGAAGTCTTACAACACCAGGTTAAAGTCCAACAGGTTTGTTTTGAATCACTAGCTTTCGGAGCGCAACTCCTTTCTCAGGTGAATCTGAGGAAGGAGTTGCGCTCCGAAAGCAAGTGATTCGAAACAAACCTGTTGGACTTTAACCTGGTGTTGTAAGACTTCTTACTGTGACTGTTGTCAGGCAGAACATTGTCTCTGGCAAACACACCGGTTGCCAGTTAGCCAATCAAACCAACTTCCTCCAAAGCTATTGCCTAAGGTCCACTCGGCACTAAAGCGTCTGGTTTCTCGGGCGTCATTCTCCGACCCCCCGCCGTGAATCCCGCCCCCGCCGAAGTCTCCAGTACCGGAGATTGGGCGGGGGCGGGAATCGGGCCGCGCCGGTTGGCGGGACCCCCCGCTCAATTCTCCGGCCCGGATGGGCCGAAGTCCCGCCCAGAAATTGCCTGTCCCGCCGGCGTAAATCAAAGCTGGTATTTACCGGCGGGACCAGGCGGCGTGGGCGGGGTCCTGGGAGGGCGCGGGGCGATCTGACCCCGTGGGGGTGCCCCCACGGTGGCCTGGCCCGCGATCGGGGCCCACTGATCCGCGGGCGGGCCTGTGCCGTGGGGGCACTCTTTCCCTTCCGCCTCCGCTACGGCCTCCACCATGGCGGAGGCGGAAGTGACTCTCCCCACTGCGCATGCGCGGGAAACTGTCATCTGACGCTCCCGCGCATGCGCCGGGAAACTGTCAGCGGCCGCTGACGCTCCCGCGCATGCGCCGCATTTCCGCGCCAGCTGGCGGGGCAACAAACGCCATTTCCGCCAGCTGGCGGGGCGGAAATCCCTCCGGCGTCGGCCTAGCCCCTCAATGTTGGGGCTCGGCCCGCCAAAGATGCGGAGCATTCCGCACCTTTGGGCCGGCGCGATGCCCGTCTGATTGGCGCTGTTGTTGGCGCCAGTCGGCGGACATCGCGCCGTTGGGGGAGAATTTCGCCCCTCCTCTCCAAAATACAAAACACAAATCCTGGAACACACTGTCCTAACAAGTGGGCTGCTACAGCCCATGTCCTCTGCTTAGGAGTTCACGCACCAAAAATAATAAAAGAAAATGGGAACAAAGGAAGTAAACAGAAAGGACTCGTACATTATAGCCAAAGGTTAAAAATATCTCCGTGGTATCAAAATATTCTTACATTTCAAGAAATGTGCTTTAATAGTGAGTTAATAATTTCTCCCAAAATATGAATAGTAGGCAGAGTGGTCTTTTCCTGTTCCTATATTATTTTATAGAAGATCTTTTGAAGTTTTTCTGTTTAACTTTTGTTCTGCTATAATGAAGCATTTCCCACTGTTCAAAAATTCTATTTTACCATAAACATAACAGACCCGTCCCTGCATATTTTTATAAAATCTTACATCACGGGCGGTTTCATTTTTTTAAGGCAGCATCTAATTTTTAAACCCATCAAATCTAATCACTTAAGGAAGAACAGAAAATGCTAGAAATACTCAGCCAGTCAGGCAGCATCTGAGGAGAGAGGCAGAGTTCATGTTCCATCAGAATAGCTTAATTGATCATCTATATCTGTTTCCCAGTGCCACATGAGTGTACATGTTTTCCTCCTGATTGGTTCCAAGTTGCATTTAAAAACAAAAACTATTTAAAATGTATTTTTATTGGAGTTTTCACAAATTACACAACAAACCCTCAAAATTGGTACAGTACAGTATAAATGCTTTGATGTACATGAATACAGAAAAAGACAGGAAAATGCCAACACAGTTGGTTCAGCTTAATCATTAAACTTAGTGCCTCCGTTTATACAAGGAAAGGACTTTGGGGTTTCCGGGTGCGGCGATGACCAGCTGAGTCGCACGTTTCGGCAGCTCCCTGTGAAACGGACTTTTGGGCTCTTGATAGGAGCCCCAACGGCAATTTTAACGGCTAAAAACACCGTGCGGTAAACCAGGAGGGTGTTCCCCCTGGACACGGATGGAAAAAGGAGAGGAAAGTGGCCGGATTGCAGCGGATCCTTTGGAACAACGGCAAGGAAGGCAAGCAAAAACCAAGATGGCGTCGGAAGGTGGCAGTTTCATATGGGGCCCTGAACAACAAGAGTTCTTGAAATGCTGCGTGGAGGAGATAAAAAAGGAAATGAAGAAAGAGTTGTTGGCCCGGATACTACAGGCGATCGAAGGGCTAAAGGAGGAACAAAAGACCCAGGAGCAGGAGCTTCGGGTCGTGAAGGCGAAAGCAGCCGAGAATGAGAATGATATACAGGGCCTGTTGGTGAAGTCGGAGATACAGGAGGCACACCAGAAACGATGTGTGGAGAGGTTGGAGGCACTGGAAAACAACGCAAGGAGGAACAACCTGAGGATTCTTGGCCTTCCTGAAGGTGTGGAGGGGGCGGACGTCGGGGCATATGTGAGCACGATGCTGCATTCGTTAATGGGAGCGGAGGCCCCGACGGGTCCGTTGGAGGTGGAGGGAGCGTACCGAGTGATGGCGCGAGGATCGAGAGCAGGAGAAACTCCCAGAGCCATAGTGGTGAGATTCCTCCGTTTTAAGGATAGAGAAATGGTCCTTAGGGGGCGAAGAAAACTCGGTGCAGTAAATGGGAGAACGCGGTGATCCGCGTTTATCAAGACTGGAGTGCGGAGGTGGCGAGAAGGAGGGCGAGCTTTAATCGGGCCAAGGCGGTACTTCACAAAAGGAAGATAAAATTTGGAATGCTGCAACCGGCAAGACTGTGGGTCACATATCAAGGGAGGCACCACTACTTTGAGACGGCGGATGAAGCGTGGACTTTTATTGTAGAAGAAAAACTGGAATGAGTGGAGTATGAAAAAGAACGTTTGGACAAAGTGGTGGGGCGAATGGGGGGGGCGAAGAGGGGTTTTATGTTCTAATCCTGCGGTATGGTAACTTTTCTTTCTCCCACAGGTGGTGATAGGGGGAGGTGGGGAGGGAGAGGAGATGGGGCGTTGGCCATGGGAGGCGGGGCCGAGGGAGAGGCGGGCTTGGTTCCCGCGCTATGATAATTATGGCGGGAATAGAGAAGCAGGAAGGAGGGGGCGTCGCACGGTGCGAGCCGTGGTCACGGGGGGTAGCCGAGGTCAGCCAGAGTTTGCTGACTTCTGGGAGCAACATGGAGGGAGTAATTACGCTAGCGGGGGGTCTAGCGGGGGGGGTGGGAGGGGGGAATTACTGGGTTGCTGCTGCTGGGGAAAGGGGGGAGTGGGTACGGGAGAGGATGGGCGGGGGGGCACCGCCTGGGGGTGATACAGCTGCGTGGGAACTGGGTGAGAAGCTGGAAAAAGATGATGGCTAACCGGCAAGGGGGGGGGGTGGGAAGCCCCCCAACTCGGCTGATCACGTGGAACGTGAGAGGGCTCAACGGGCCGATAAAGAGGGCACGAGTACTCGCACACCTTAAGAAACTTAAAGCAGATGTGGTTATGTTACAGGAAACGCACCTGAAACTGATAGACCAGGTTAGGCTGCGTAAAGGATGGGTGGGGCAGGTGTTCCATTCGGGGCTGGATGCGAAAAACAGGGGGGTGGCTATATTAGTGGGGAAGCGGGTAATGTTCGAGGCAAAGACTATAGTGGTGGATAACGGGGGCAGATACGTGATGGTGAGTGGCAAATTACAGGGAGAGATGGTGGTTTTGGTAAACGTGTATGCCCCGAACTGGGATGATGCCAACTTTATGAGGCGAATGCGAGGACGCATCCCGGACCGAGAGACGGGAAAGCTGATAATGGGGGAGACTTTAACACGGTGTTGAAACCAAGGCTGGATAGGTCGAAGTCCAGGACTGGTAGGAGGCCGGCAGCAGCCAAGGTGCTTAAGGATTTTATGGAGCAGATGGGGGGTGTGGACCCGTGGAGATTCAGTAGACCTAGGAGTAAGGAGTTCTCGTTTTTCTCCTATGTCCATAAAGTCTATTCGCGCATAGACTTTTTTGTGTTGGGTAGGGCATTGATCCCGAAGGTGAGGGGAACGGAATATACGGCTATAGCCATTTCGGATCATGCCCCACACTGGGTAGACTTGGAGATAGGGGAGGAAACAGGAGGGCGCCCACCCTGGAGAATGGACATGGGACTAATGGCGGATGAGGGGGTGTGCCTAAGGGTGAGGGGATGTATTGAAAAGTACTTGGAACTCAATGACAATGGGGAGGTTCAGGTGGGAGTGGTCTGGGAGGCGTTGAAGGCGGTGGTTAGGGGGGAGCTGATATCAATAAGGGCACATAAAGGGAAGCAGGAGAGTAAGGAACGGGAGCGGTTGCTGCAAGAACTTTTGAGGGTGGACAGACAATATGCGGAAGCACCGGAGGAGGGACTGTACAGGGAAAGGCAAAGGCTGCATGTGGAATTTGACTTGCTGACTACAGGCACTGCAGAGGCACAATGGAGGAAGGCGCAGGGTGTACAGTATGAATATGGGGAGAAGGCGAGCAGATTGCTGGCACACCAATTGAGGAAAAGGGGAGCAGCGAGGGAAATAGGGGGAGTGAGGGATGAGGAAGGAGAGATGGAGCAGGGGGCGGAGAGAGTGAATGAAGTGTTCAAGACATTTTATAAAAAATTGTATGAAGCTCAACCCCCGGATGGGAGGGAGAGAATGATGGATTTTTTGGATCGGCTGGAAATTCCCAAGGTGGAAGAGCAGGAAAGGGTGGGACTGGGAGCACAGATTACGGTAGAAGAAGTGGTGAAAGGAATTAGGAACATGCAGACGGGAAAGGCCCCGGGACCGGATGGATTCCCAGTTGAATTTTACAGAAAGTATTTGGACTTGCTCGCCCCGGTACTGACGAGGACCTTTAACGAGGCAAAGGAAAGGGGACAACTGCCCCCGACTATGTCTGAAGCAACGATATCGCTTCTCTTAAAGAAGGAAAAGGATCCGCTACAATGCGGGTCCTACAGACCAATTTCCCTCCTAAATTTGGATGCCAAGGTCCTGGCCAAGGTAATGGCAATGAGAATAGAGGAATGTGTCCCGGGGGTGGTTCACGAGGACCAAACTGGGTTTGTGAAGGGGAGACAGCTGAACACGAATATACGGAGGCTGTTAGGGGTAATGATGATGGCCCCACCAGAGGGTGAAACGGAGATAGTAGTGGCGATGGATGCCGAGAAAGCATTTGATAGAGTGGAATGGGATTATCTGTGGGAGGTGTTGAGGAGATTTGGTTTTGGAGAGGGGTATGTTAGATGGGTGCAGCTGTTGTATAGGGCCCCAGTGGCGAGTGTGGTCACGAATGGACGGGGATCGGCATATTTTCGGCTCCATAGAGGGACAAGGCAGGGATGTCCTCTGTCCCCATTACTGTTTGCACTGGCGATTGAGCCCCTGGCGATAGCGCTGAGAGGTTCCAAGAGATGGAGGGGAATACTTAGGGGAGGAGAAGAACACCGGGTATCTTTATATGCGGATGATCTGCTACTATATGTGGCGGATCCGGCGGAGGGGATGCCAGAAATAATGCGGATACTTGGGGAGTTTGGGGATTTTTCAGGGTATAAATTGAACATGGGGAAGAGTGAGCTGTTTGTGGTGCATCCAGGGGAGCAGAGTAGAGAAATAGAAGACCTACCGTTGAGGAAGGTAACAAGAGACTTTCGTTACCTGGGGATCCAGATAGCTAAGAATTGGGGCACATTGCACAGGCTAAATTTAACGCGGCTGGTGGAACAGATGGAGGAAGATTTCAAGAGATGGGATATGGTAGCACTGTCAATGGCAGGGAGGGTGCAGGCGGTTAAGATGGTGGTCCTCCCGACATTCCTCTTTGTGTTTCAGTGCCTCCCGGTGGTGATCACGAAGGCTTTTTTTAAAAGGATAGAAAAGAGCATCATGGGTTTTGTTTGGGCCGGGAAGACTCCGAGAGTGAGGAAGGGATTCTTACAGCGTAGTAGGGATAGGGGGGGGCTGGCATTACCGAGCCTAAGTGAGTATTATTGGGCCGCTAATATTTCAATGGTGAGTAAGTGGATGGGAGAGGAGGAGGGAGCGGCGTGGAAGAGATTAGAGAGGGCGTCCTGTAGGGGGACCAGCCTGCAGGCTATGGTGACAGCCCCATTGCCGTTCTCACCGAGGAACTACACCACGAGCCCGGTGGTGGTAGCTACACTGAAGATTTGGGGACAGTGGAGACGACATAGGGGAAAGACCGGAGCATTGGGGGGGTCCCCGATAAGAAACAACCATAGGTTTGCCCCGGGGGGAATGGATGGGGGATATGGAATGTGGCAAAGAGCAGGAATAACGCAACTGAAAGATCTATTTGTGGACGGGAAGTTCGCAAGTCTGGGAGCACTGACCGAGAAATATGGGTTGCCCCAAGGGAATGCATTCAGGTACATGCAATTGAGGGCTTTTGCGAGGCAACAGGTGAGGGAATTCCCGCAGCTCCCGACACAAGAGGTGCAGGACAGAGTCATCTCAAAGAAATGGGTGGGGGATGGTAAGGTGTCGGATATATATAGGGAAATGAAGGACGAAGGGGAGACTATGGTGGACGAACTAAAAAGGAAATGGGAAGAAGAGCTAGGGGAGGAGATCGAGGAGGGGCTGTGGGCAGATGCCCTAAACAGGGTAAACTCGTCGTCCTCGTGCGCCAGGCTAAGCCTGATTCAGTTTAAGGTATTACACAGGGCACATATGACTGGAACACGGCTCAGTAAATTTTTTGGGGTGGAGGATAGGTGTGCGAGGTGCTCGAGAAGCCCAGCGAATCATACCCATATGTTTTGGTCATGCCCGGCACTACAGGGGTTTTGGGTGGGGGTGACAAAGGCGCTTTCAAAAGTAGTAGGAGTCCGGGTCGAACCAAGCTGGGGGTTGGCTATATTTGGGGTTGCACAAGAGCCGGGAGTGCAGGAGGCGAGAGAGGCCGATGTTTTGGCCTTTGCGTCCCTAGTAGCCCGGCGCAGGATATTGCTAATGTGGAAAGAAGCCAAGCCCCCGGGGGTGGAGACCCGGATAAATGATATGGCGGGGTTCATAAAGCTAGAGCGGATTAAGTTCGTCCTAAGGGGGTCGGCTCAAGGGTTCACCAGGCGGTGGCAACCGTTCGTCGAATATCTTGCGGAAAGATAGATGGGGGAAAAAAGAAGGCAGCAGCAGCAGCCCAGGACTTGGATGGGGGGGGGGGAGGGGAGGGATGGGGGGGGGGGGGGATGGGGGGGAGGGGAGGGATGGGGGGGGGGGGGGAGGAGGGATGGGGGGGGGGGGAGGATGGATGGGGGGGGGAGGGATGGGGGGGGGGGGGAGGGATGGGGGGGGGGGGATGGGAGGGTGGGTGGGGGGGGTATAGCCTGTGACAAGGCAGTTGCCAATTAGGGCTAGTTTTCATTTTTGTTATTTAATATTTATTTATTTGTTGTTTTTTGTTTATATAAAAAAAAGGTCATTATTATCTGTATTGTTATAATGTTGTGTAAAGGATGCACAATGTACTGTGTTGGTTGACCAAAAATTTTCAATAAAATATTTATTAAAAAAAAAAGGAAAGGACTTTGGGTATTTTTCTAAAAATTTTTGGTTAATTCACTTTTGTTGTGACTCCGGGTCAAGGGGGGCTGGAATATGCGCTAGCATAGCGGGTCGTAAGAAACACCAAAATAAAGAAAAGGAAATACAGAGAGAATTCATGAAGACCTTAGTCTGAGGGGATACCTTACACACAATCACAAGACGCAACAAATCCCCAAAATCTAATACAGTACAGAGTGATCATTATTCCGCATATATTGTCACGATACCCTGGGCGAGTGCGCGGTCAATTCTAGCCCAACTTAGCCCAGAGTCCGAGGGAGTGTCCCTTATCCTGTCAGGAGGAGGAGAACTGAATTGGGGGGATCAGATATAACACATCAGAGCCTGTATCAGCACCTCACCTATCCAACTAAAGAGAGGAAAACCCAGAGACAGAGGAACACCAGGATTCGCAAATAGATGTCTAAACTGGTCTGTCAATTATATCAGGAACAGAACAGCATAACTTCATGAGAATCAACCCCGCCAGGCAGATCAAGCCTCAAGAAGGAGGACTGTATGGAAGTCCCTATATAAGATTAATTGGAGACGGGCGACTTCCTCCTCCATTCAGTCTAATCTTCAACCGAAGAAAGACTTAACAACGCTAAACCGGAGCACTCAGGCTCACACTTCGACCCCACAACCAATGGGATGCTATGTCACCACAGGAACCAAGAGTAGTCCAGAAGCCCCCAAAAGGGGACATCTTGAGGGGGGGGGGTGACCTACTTCCCCACTTCCCCACCCAACATACCTTCTACCTGACCTGAACAAACTTAGTTACTACAGCCATGACATACTCAACTGAGCTAAATTTGGATCGATGACACACTAGAATAGGGGCTGACGACTTCCGGTGACGGCGGCAGGCGGGAGGCAGCCGCACACTGGAGGGCTCCCGTTTGGGAATAGGAATTTTAGAATTTTAACACCCGGCCCCGGGGGCAACGGAGGCTGAAAAGGCTGTAAGAAGGCACAGGGAGGAGAAATGTCGAAGTCTGGGAGAAAAACGGCTGTGAAAAAGGGGGTTAATGGAAGGTGAGACGCTGAAGGAAGTGGAAGAGGCAGTATCGCAGCACAGTGATCAACTCACCTCGATGGGGAAGGAGTTGTGGAGGGTGATCGAGACCGACAAGGGTCTGCGAGCCAAAATGGAATACCTGGAAAACAGATCCAGGCGACAGAATCTGAGGATTGTGGGTCTGCCCGAAGGGGTGGAAGGCCCGAGGCCGACGGAGTATTTTGACACAATGTTGGCGAAGCTATTGGGGGAGGGGGACGATCCCTCCCGATATGAACTGGATCGGGATCATCGGTCGTGGAGGCCTATACCAAAGGCGAGTGAGCCGCCAAGAGTAGTAACTCTGTGTTTCCGTAGGTATAGCGTGACGGAGAAAATCCTGTGCTGGGCAAAGCAAAAGCAGGTGGTCAGTGGGCTGGAGCTGGTATATGCATATACCAGGACTTTACGGTGGAGCTGGCGAGGAGGCAGGCTTCCTTCAGCCAGATGAAGAAGGCACTGTACATCAGTACGGTGCAGTGTGGCATAGTATATCCAGCTAAGTGAGGGTGATCTACAAATCCAAGGACTTTTATTTTGGGACGGTGGAAGCAGCGGAGGAGTTTGCGAAGGCAGAAGGACTGTGGCAGAATTGAGAAATGGTCGTGTACCGATGTAGCTTCATGTAACTTTATTTTTACACTGCGTGTTGGTGTATGTACTAAATGAGTCGACAATGTATATATTTGGACAAGGGAAGCGATGGAACTTTCATTTGCAATGATGGTTCTTTGGGGCTTGGGTGTGTATGCAGGGGTTGTGTGCTAAAGAAGATTTCTTGGTTTTCCTGGGACCGGGCAAGGGGGAAGGAGACCTGGGCGGGGACCTCCACGCTGGCTGGTTTAAGCCGGCCAGTGAACGGGAGTGAGGTGGGAGGGGCTGCGGCCATCAGAGCCTGGTAGAACAGGTTTCGGTGAGTCTAGCGGGGTGAAAAGTTGGGGGAAGGAACCGAGGTTGGGGGGAGGAGTTTACAAGAGGAAGTGAAGGGGCGGAGTCTGGGAAGGGGGGGTCTACAATTCATGGGTGTCATTCACAGTACTCTTTCGGGGATTGGATGGCATTGAATATTAGGGGGGGTGGTGGGGGGGGGGAGGTTGGGGGGTGGACTGTATATGTCAATGGTGACCTTAGGCGATTCCTGATTCCTTTTTCTTTTTTCCTTTTTTTTTCCACCTTGGGAGGGTTTGTTTTATTTGATGCTTATATTGTCAGGTAGGTCGTTGTTTGGGGGGTGGTGGGAGGATGGGATCGTTGTTGTTGATAAGGGGATTGACATTGTATTTGTTACCGTTTACTGTTTGTTGGTGGGGTGTAAATTCTGAAGAAAATGTAAACATGGAAATTAAAATTTTTATAGAAAAAAAAGAATAGGGGCTGACAGGCCGAGGATACTCTCATCACTCTTATAACTGACCACCTACATATTTCCCCCCCCACTCCAACAACATCAGAGGCACCAATGAGAGAAACAAAACACTGAAACTGGTGGTCTCCAGGATACGTGATCTGTCTGTATCTTCATAGGTGACAAGCAAGGATTTCTTAATCTTAAACTAACAAAAGTACAAAACGAAAACATTACACCAATAGATCTAATGGGGGGGGCTCCTTAATGAGGACTAATAAACTATACCAACCACCTCCATACCAAACCACCTACCCGCCACCTTGCAGTGATGCACATCTATAAATAAATTGAAAGGTACCAGAAAATGTACTCCCAAGTGTAACAGCATGGATTACAGCACATTAAAAAAAAAACACAGGTAAATACTGCACAACCCTTGTATCATACAACCACAGGATAACCTCTGTGCTTAAAAATCATACACCCTTGTCAGGATAAAAGACAATAACACAAAACTTAGGAGTAAAATCACAAGGCAGTAAAGCTCAGGATTAATGATGAACTGCAGGATAATATAACCATCTTCTGAGCTTGGAAAGGCCACAGCCATGACCAGTTCATCGAGCAGCAATCAGGACCATCCAGAGTTTCATCAAAGCCTCCACACTTCCGCCATGTCATTGTCCCGGAGCCCCATTAAAGCAACACCTGGGCCCCGAGGGGTGGCGAAGACCCATCATGTTCAGCCGCCTCCAACTTTCTCGACTAACACAGAGGACAAGGCAAAGTCAGAACAGGGGGTCTCCAACTTACCCAAGGGCACAAAGAGCCGAACTTGTAATGCCCAACATGGCAACCAGTTCTCAAATGTGGCCAGTAATTCATCCCACCTCCCCACTGAAGACCGGCCCCATCTCCCCGAATCCATCAAAACGCTCAACATGCCAAACAGCAAGATTTGTAAGGACTGAAGGCGAACCGCCACCGAGGAAACTGCCATATCGACTGACAGGATTCTCTTCTCCGTACCGTCCATTCTCTAAGATGTTTCGCAATTCATTGACGTGTGCACCAATAATTTGTGTCGGAAGCTGAGACCATTGTCCGCATCATCACTCTCAGTGGCAGCCATCATATCGACGGCAGCGGCATCGCTGAAACATAGGCCTGTCCACCAATGAAACCGCCGCTGCAAACTGTCCTCCACCCCAGCCATCTCCGATCACTTCAATCAACAAAAGATTTTCTTGACTTAACTCGGCTCCCCATTGTCAAAATTTAACCAGCATCTTCCAGGAACATAACACAGACCATATACATCAGGATCAAATAATTATGGGATGTGCATCAAGATTAAAAAAAGGAATCGCTTCTCGGCCTTTTGGCTAAGATCAAGTGTAGTATCTGCTCTGCCTTTTGACTCATATCTGGTATGTCTCTTGTGGGGACCATGAATAGGATTCAATTTGAATTTGAATTGGTTTTTGGAGTAGGCAAGGAGCTGGATTAGGGGTTCGCCCCTGTCCACGCTCTGAGCCCTGGCTTTGTAACTCAGAAGAAGTAATTTTAAAAAAGATTTAAAAAAGGATTAAAAGCTGCGTGGTGCCAGAGCTTGCAAAAATGCAACCGCTCCGGCGTTCATATAACGTGGCCCCCAAAACTCTCTTTATACTAGATTACTGCAGAAATGTACTTATCTCACTAACGTGATATACTTATTTGTTTGGACTAAGCTGAATGTTAAGCTCAATTTTCAAAATACTAATCATCGCCTTGTATGCATTTTGTACTTCTTCATTTTTTCTGTTCTGTTTGCACCCACAGTACAAAGTTTTGTCTGTCTTACCTGGATCGGGAATGGGTATTTCAATAACTACCCCATACACGCAAAAGGTAAATAATTTCTTCCTTTGGATATGGTTTGATCTTTCAGATATTCAGCTTTAAAGTAAAATATGAAAATTCCACTCAAATTCAAGGTGTTCTTGTATCCGACCAAGAACCTCTTCTCAAAAATCCTTCAGAGGAGACTTCAACTAGTTATATACTCTTGGGATGCGCAAAATAATGTTATTAGTCTAACAAAGAACAAAGAAAGAACAAAGAAATGTACAGCACAGGAACAGGCCCTTCGGCCCTCCAAGCCCGTGCCGACCATACTGCCCGACTAAACTACAATCTTCTACACTTCCTGGGTCCGTATCCTTCTATTCCCATCCTATTCATATATTTGTCAAGATGCCCCTTAAATGTCCCTATCGTCCCTGCTTCCACTACCTCCTCCGGTAGCGAGTTCCAGGTACCCACTACCCTCTGCGTAAAAAACTTGCCTCGTACATCTACTCTAAACCTTGCCCCTCTCACCTTAAACCTATGCCCCCTAGTAATTGACCCCTCTACCCTGGGGAAAAGCCTCTGACTATCCACTCTGTCTATGCCCCTCATAATTTTGTATACCTCTATCAGGTCGCCCCTCAACCTCCTTCGTTCCAGTGAGAACAAACCGAGTTTATTCAACCGCTCCTCATAGCTTATGCCCTCCATACCAGGCAACATTCTGGTAAATCTCTTCTGCACCCTCTCGAAAGCCTCCACATCCTTCTGGTAGTGTGGCGACCAGAATTGAACACTATACTCCAAGTGTGGCCTAACTAAGGTTCTATACAGCTGCAACATGACTTGCCAATTCTTATACTCAATGCCCCGGCCAATGAAGGCAAGCATGCCGTATGCCTTCTTGACTACCTTCTCCACCTGTGTTGCCCCTTTCAATGACCTGTGGACCTGTACTCCTAGATCTCTTTGACTTTCAATACTCTTGAGGGTTCTACCATTCACTGTATATTCCCTACCTGCATTAGACCTTCCAAAATGCATTACCTCACATTTGTCCGGATTAAACTCCATCTGCCATCTCTCCGCCCAAGTCTCCAGACAATCTAGATCCTGCTGTATCCTCAGACAGTCCTCATCGCTATCCGCAATTCCACCAACCTTTGTGTCGTCTGCGAACTTACTAATCAGACCAGTTACATTTTCCTCCAAATCATTTATATATACTACAAAGAGCAAAGGTCCCAGCACTGATCCCTGTGGAACACCACTGGTCACAGCCCTCCAATTAGAAAAGCATCCCTCCATTGCTACCCCTCTGCCTTCTATGGCCTAGCCAGTTCTGTATCCATTTTGCCAGTTCACCCCTGATCCCGTGTGACTTCACCTTTTGTACTAGTCTACCATGAGGGACCTTGTCAAAGGCCTTACTGAAGTCCATATAGACAACATCTACTGCCCTACCTGCATCAATCATCTTAGTGACCTCCTCGAAAAACTCTATCAAGTTAGTGAGACACGACCTCCCCTTCACAAAACCGTGCTGCCTCTCACTAATACGTCCATTTGCTTCCAAATGGGAGTAGATCCTGTCTCTAAGAATTCTCTCCAGTAATTTCCCTACCACTGACGTAAGGCTCACCGGCCTGTAGTTCCCGGGATTATCCTTGCTACCCTTCTTAAACAGAGGAACAACATTGGCTATTCTCCAGTCCTCCGGGACATCCCCTGAAGACAGCGAGGATCCAAAGATTTCTGTCAAGGCCTCAGCAATTTCCTCTCCAGCCTCCTTCAGTATTCTGGGGTAGATCCCATCAGGCCCTGGGGACTTATCTACCTTAATATTTTTTAAGACACCCAACACCTCGTCTTTTTGGATCTCAATGTGACCCAGGCTATCTACACACCCTTCTCCAGACTCAACATCTACCAATTTCTTCTCTTTGGTGAATACTGATGCAAAGTATTCATTTAGTACCTTGCCCATTTCCTCTGGCTCCACACATAGATTCCCTTGCCTATCCTTCAGTGGGCCAACCCTTTCCCTGGCTACCCTCTTGCTTTTTATGTACGTGTAAAAAGCCTTGGGATTTTCCTTAACCCTATTTGCTAATGACTTTTCGTGACCCCTTCTAGCCCTCCTGACTCCTTGCTTAAGTTCCTTCCTACTTTCCTTATATGCCACACAGGCTTCGTCTGTTCCCAGCCTTTTAGCCCTGACAAATGCCTCCTTTTTCTTTTTGACGAGGCCTACAATATCACTCATCATCCAAGGTTCCCGAAAATTGCCGTATTTATCTTTCTTCCTCACAGGAACATGCCGGTCCTGTATTCCTTTCAACTGACACTTGAAAGCCTCCCACATGTCAGATGTTGATTTGCCCTCAAACATCCGCCCCCAATCTATGTTCTTCAGTTCCCGCCTAATATTGTTATAATTAGCCTTCCCCCAATTTAGCACATTCATCCTCGGACCACTCTTATCCTTGTCCACCAGTACTTTAAAACTTACTGAATTGTGGTCACTGTTACCGAAATGCTCCCCTACTGAAACATCTACCACCTGGCCGGGCTCATTCCCCAATACCAGGTCCAGTACCGCCCCTTCCCTAGTTGGACTGTTTACATATTGTTTTAAGAAGCCCTCCTGGATGCTCCTTACAAACTCCGCCCCGTCTAAGCCCCTGGCACTAAGTGAGTCCCAGTCAATATTGGGGAAGTTGAAGTCTCCCATCACCACAACCCTGTTGTTTTTACTCTTTTCCAAAATCTGTCTACCTATCTGCTCCTCTATCTCCCGCTGGCTGTTGGGAGGCCTGTAGTATACCCCCAACATTGTGACTGCACCCTTCTTATTCCTGATCTCTACCCATATAGCCTCACTGCCCTCTGAGGTGTCCTCTCGCAGTATAGCTGTGATATTCTCCCGAACAAGTAGCGCAACTCCACCTCCCCTTTTACATCCCCCTCTATCCCGCCTGAAACATCTAAATCCTGGAACGTTTAGCTGCCAATCCTGCCCTTCCCTCAACCAGGTCTCTGTAATGGCAACAACATCATAGTTCCAAGTAGTAATCCAAGCTCTAAGTTCATCTGCCTTACCCGTAATGCTCCTTGCATTAAAGCATATGCACTTCAGGCCACCAGACCCGCTGTGTTCAGCAACTTCTCCCCGTCTGCTCTGCCTCAGAGCCACACTGTCCCTATTCCCTAGTTCTCCCTCAATGCTCTCACCTTCTGACCTATTGCTCCCGTGCCCACCCCCCTGCCATACTAGTTTAAACCCTCCCGTGTGACACTAGCAAACCTCGCGGCCAGGATATTTATGCCTCTCCGGTTTAGATGCAACCCGTCCTTCTTATACAGGTCACACCTGCCCCGGAAGAGCTCCCAGTGGTCCAGATAATGGAAACCCTCCCTCCTACACCAGCTGTTTAGCCACGTGTTTATCTGCTCTATCTTCCTATTTCTAGCCTCACTGGCACGTGGCACGGGGAGTAATCCTGAGATTACAACCCTCGAGGTCCTGTCTTTTAACTTTCTGCCCAGCTCCCTGAACTCCTGCTGCAGGACCTCATGCCCCTTCCTGCCTATGTCGTTAGTACCAATATGTACAACGACCTCTGCCTGTTTGCCCTCCCCCTTGAGGATTCCCTCTACCCGTTCGGAGACATCCTGGACCCTGGCACCAGGGAGGCAACATACCATCCTGGAGTCTCTTTCACGTCCACAGAAGCGCCTATCTGTGCCCCTGACTATAGAGTCCCCTATTACTATTACTAGGTCACAAAAAACCCTCGCAGCACAGCAAAATAATGGTGTGCATAGCTGTACTAAGGTTTGGTACTCTCTTGCACAGGGTAATAACATGAGATTATCCTCCATTTATCTTTTTTTTCTGTACAATGATAACGGGATAAATAGAGCGGCATCTGATTCTGTTATACAGGACATGATTGCTTTTCAGCAAATAATCGAATATATACAATTGGGTTACACTGAAAGGAAGAAACGTTGCATTTATTCTGTGATCTAATTCTATTCCTTTGAACCCAGAACATTAATTATTTTTCTTTTTTTTTTTAGCCACTGGTATTCGGTGCTATGTTACACCGGGATGAAGCCTTTGAAGCAATAAACTGTCAATATACCAAAATAGCATCCAGTGCATCCAGTAATGAAACTTAACAATGCACTTACAATAAGACAGAATTCATGTGTACAATAAACTGGAAATGAACAGTTAGACAAGAACCTCCATTACCTGTTTGATATTTGTGATGGATTTTGTACTTAATTGGAATAGATGGTTTCTAATCTGTATATTTTTAACTTGCTGTTTAGTTATTTTACATTTATTGGTGAGAGTTCTCCACAAAAGTGCTGTTACTTTCATAGTAATCCCTGCACAGTCAGCACTTTTGGCATTTGTTTACAAACATTTTAAATGTTAGGCTAAATTGGGGTAGGGATGAATTGAGAACAGTTTTTAAAATGAAAGTAAGATAAAAATTTGGAGTCAAAAACTTGCAAAATCTGAATGCCAAGATTGTATACTTTTCAGATGGCAAGAGTATTGTTTGAGGTAATTATCCTGTCAGAAGGATCTAGTAAACTAACTGAAGTGAGTATGTTGCACCCTAAACCTGACAACTGGACATTATAGATATTTAAGCAATTGTTAAGAACATGCATACATTGTGATGTGATTGGTTAAACATTAGCATGAAAGAGTCGGAGTATAATATAGTCACTTCTACATATATCACAAACCACTTCAGTAATAACCTCATCCAGTGTTTCATGGTAGTAAAATGTAATTACTAAATGTAATTTAAAAAACTCTTGCATGTTAACGACCTATTCATGTTAATTTCTCCGGATTGAAGATTCCAACTCCACCCCTTCCACAGGCTTTGCTTAGATATCACAATACACATGTGTGGAAAGGTTAGTGTTTGCACAGCTCTTTCCACTGGCAGAGATTGAATATTGCACCTATGTCATTTAATGCGCAATATTTTGTATTTTTGTTCATGCTAATGCCTTTCCAAAAAGGCTAGTTCTTCGTAGATTTCCCAGACGTTGCAAAAAAAAAAACAAAGACTTGAGGTTTATCTGACTCCATTTTGTTTTCTTGTGTAAGAGCCCGGTTGTCCATATCCACTACATTAGTGCTATTTTCTCTTGCCCCTTTTTAAAAAAGTTGCACCATTGTCAAATTTCTATCCAAGGCTTTATCGGCACCACATTCATTGGGTCATATATAGTGGGTCACACATAGAAGTGGTATCAAATGACACATTATAATATTCTTCCTCTCCCTTTGCAAAAGAAACGGTCTTTGTTCGGTGTCCTTTCTTTAGAGAACCAATTTTGGGGAATCACAAACATGTGCCCATGTTCTTCCACTCAATGGTATGGTTTAAAGGTACAATGACTGAAGATTCCTATACATCTGTTCCTTTCTCTTTCCTTTTTTTCCTGCTGTCAGTGTTCAGGAGTCTATCAGCATTGAACTTCTCCTCAAATGTCTCCATCACAAAAAATTGGCATGTTAAAGATGTCATGTGTTCGCAAATCCCATTCCTTTCTGGCATTTGGTAGATTATTTCCACAATTTCAGAAATGTAACGCAGCAGCTGCTCCTGCCAATTGCACACATTTAACCAATTCAAAAACCATCGTCTTGTACTCAGCCCAGTCAGAATGTAAATATGTAATGACTGACAACTCCAAAGGAAGAACCTTCTGAGATCAGTAAAGCTGACAGTTACCAATTCTTAAGGTGTTCTAACTCACCTATTTGTCCAATTGGTACTGGAATTTATACTATACATGAAGATACCCAAAACGTGCTGAACATTTGTGGTTTATTAATATAACTTATACATGTACCAATTTCTTAGATCTGTTCAAGGTTCAGTTTGTCACAACGTCTGATTTGACACCGCTGAAACAGCAGACGCTGGAATACAAATTGTAGGTTTGTGATGTATAGTTCCTGAAGTGCAAACATTTGCCAAGCTCTCTGCATCTTTAGTTTACTGTTAATGTGGGTATGTTTACTGAGGGCTAATTTTTCAGCTTCTGGATTAGAAGTCTATTTGTTGGTTTGGATCCCTTGTAGGACACAAGCTAGCAACTATTTAAAGTTTTAAGTTAAAAATAATGTAAACACTTTGTAAAAAAAAAAAAACAACTGGTAGTTTTTAACTAAGGCAATTTATTTTCTTAATATCCCCAATCATGAAAAAGCAATTGCCATTCTTGATAACCATTAGATATATTGACTGTCTCCATATTGAAAGTTGTGCATAATTGTTTTTGGTATCATGTAAAACTTTGGTGTAAAGAAAGCAGAAAATATTAATAGATCCAGGAAATGTAACAACCCTATAAAATTTGCAAGCTTCGCATCATGTTTATTGTAAAAAGAAAACAAAGTCTTGTAAAAAGTCAAGTAATTTTTTATTTGAAATAAATGGTTCTATAAAAAAAACCACTTGTATTTTGGTTCTGTAATGTACACTCTAGCATCAGTTAACTATAGTTCAGTAACCACTTGTTATAGCTATTGAGTGCCTATACATTTGAAGCATGCACTGTTCATGGTTGTGCGTATTATTGAAATCCTTATATTTTTTTAATTTGACCGCTGTTGTTAAACCTTCACCTACAAAGTTAAATTGCAATTATCCATTGATACTGGATGAGGAGTCATGAAATGATCACTGGGCACTGCTACTTCAATTGGACTTTTCATTTTAGGGGAGCTGGTGGCCTAGTGGTATTGACACTGAATTGATAATCCAGAGGCCCAGGCCAATGCTTTGGGGACATGGATTCAAAACCCACCATGGCAGCTGGTGGAATCAAAATTCAATAAATAAATCTAGATTATAAAGTTAGCCTCAGTAATGGTGGCCAAAACAACTATTATTGATTGTTGTAAAAAAACATCTGGTTCACTAATGTCCTTTTAGGAAGGAAATCTGCCATCCTGACCCAGTTTGACTCCAGACCCACGGTATAATGTGGTTGACCCTTGGGGATGGGCAATAAAGTGATACCTTCATAGAATCATAGAATTCCTACAGTGCAGAAGGAGGCCATTCTGCCCATCAAGTCTGTGCCATGAAATAGTTTTCCATGAAATAAATCTCATGAAATATATATATTTTAAATTGTTGAAGTTCCTTATATCTGCTTCAATTTATATTCATTTTGAACTACGGGCTTAATTGCCAGTGTCTTATTTTGTTGGCTGCAGATATTGCCTGTACATGCCAAAATATTTTATTTTCCCCCATAGTATAATTTTATAATAGGTAGTTAAGTTGTGTAAAAGTTTTTTTAAATTGAGTACTCTGAGACAATTTTAATGAACTTTCACTTGGTGATCAACACACACCTGCTCCATAAATAGCATTGAACTAACTGAGGATGCATTTGCAAGACATCTGCAAGCTTTCTAAACAAAACTTGCCCAACCAGTTGAAAGTAGTAATCAACATAACTTTGAACATTAACTAGATAGAGAGAACTGTTGGATTGAGATCAGAAGAAGTAATGATCAAACTCTACAGTGGTCTGTTTATCTTATGTCTTGTGTCCTATGTCTGCTTCTCATCACTGAAACACATGGGAAACATTCAAGTGCTGGAAGCCATGCAGAGAAGGACCACAATGTTGATTCCTGATATTAGGGGTTCGGAATGGCTTCCTGCCCTTGGGCCTATTGAGGCCCTTTACTGCTCTCTTGTGGCAATTAAAAGCCCTAATCCACCTCCACGGCCGTAAAATACTGGGCAGTGGCAGGTGGGCCAGGGTGCAAAGGCTGTTTTTGAAATACATTTTTTGAAATGGTGGGAAGTAAGGGGGGTTCATCAATTGGAGGGTGCATCAAGGACAAGCCACCAAAATGTCACTCATTTTGTTCCTCCCCGTCAGCCCTCCAAAACACAGCCTCTCCCATCTCCTCTCACCCTAAAACTCCAGGACTTACCTCTGTTATCACCATGATCTTCCTGGGGCCTCCTTGTAGTCCCGGCAGCACCTTCTACTGGGTCCTGGGACTGCTGGAGCTGCCAATTAATCAGATTGGCTGAAAGCTCTCAAGGGTGGGACTTCCAGTCCACCCTCGCTGCGGGGCCGGCTTTTAAACGTCAGGCCCAACTTTCCTTCTAGAGGAGGGCAAGCACTCTCCCACCCCACACCACAAACCATGTAAAATTCAACCCAGTGTGGTGGTGAGTGGGAGGGGGAGGTCATGAGACCGAGATGAGGTCATAAATGTATGGTGTAAATTTGTGAAGAGTTTGAACTTTGACCTCATCTCGGTCCAGAGGAAAAAAGAACATGCGTTTGTTTTTCACGTCCTCAGGATATCCGAAAGTGCTTTCAAGCAGTTGATAACTTGTTGAAAATTGGTGGATGAATGTTGCTCAGGACACCAAAGATGATAGTGCCACCCACCCAGCCCCATCTCCCACAAGCATCGGGGCGCGCATTCCGCCTCCCCCAAGGACCGGGCTGCTGCCACCCCCCCTTCACAGCGCCCTCCCACCCCAATGCATGCACCACCCCACCCCACCCCACCCCTCAAGCAGCAGGGACCACCTCCCAGGTATGAGAACCCCCAACGGGGCTTCCCAGAGGCCCTGCCATGGTTGACACTGCCAGGAGGCTCCCAGCCATGTCCTGCACCAACCAGGGGCTATTTCTCACTGTGTGGAGGTATGGGCTTAAGCAGGGTGCTCTTTCTATGGGCCGGTGCAGACTCAATGGGCCGAATGGCCTCCTTCTGCACTGTAAATTCTATGATTCTCTGTCCTGTTACAGACCACGCTTTTCAAAGATCTACTGCATTGACTTTAGGAGAAGTGAGTCCACAAAACATTGTTTTCCCTGAAATTAATATTTCTAATGAAGCTGTGACTTTTATTGATTTTGTTTTATGCTACTTTGTAAGAATAGTCTAATAAAACCATCTGTTGACATCAAACCCATTTGAGCAAGAATGAACTAGTGATACATTCTTCATCACAGGGTATGTGATACCCTATCGAAATATATAAAAATGAAATATTTGTGCCTCTGACAGCAAATACCTCCAAGGCCCTTGGACCAATCTCAGCAAAAGCTAACGTACCATTTGTCTTCCTAATTGCTTTCTGTACCTGCATGTAAAGTTTCTGTTATTCATGTATAAGGACACCCGAATCCCACTGAATGCAAACATTTCCCAGTCTCTCAACCACTCAAAACAATTCTGCTATTCCTAGCAAAGTGGATAACTTCTTACTTTGCCGCATTGTATTTCAACTGCCATGTCCCATTTACCCAACTTCTTTCCCTCTCCTCGCTTCTTACCTTCCCACCTAACTTTGCAGTGTCAACAAACTTGGATAAGTTACACTCAGTCCCCTCATCCTCATTATTAATACGGATTGGGAATAACTGAGGCCCAAGTTCTGATCCTTGTTGCAGCCTGCCAATCAGAAAATGCCTTATTTATTCCTACTCTCTATTTTCTGTCCATTGGCCAATCCTCAAACCATGCTAATATGTATTACCCCCAAATCACAACAGTACTAATTTTGAGCAGTAACATATTCAGTAGCACCTTCATGAGTGCTTTTTGAAAATTCAAACACCACATCCACTGGTTTCCATCGGGTACATCATCAAAAAGCAGATCTGTCAAATTTCCAAGTGCCCTGTTACCAGGTTCTTAATTTTTCTTCTGTCCAGGAATTTGTACCAATCAATGGCTAGAGAAACCAGAGCAAGACGTCACAAACCCTAACGGATAAACTCTTTATATTTTTATATGACTGAAAAGAGATCTTTGCACTATGTTATCGTAAGAAGGTAAAAAGCAAAAATAACATTTGCTACTTATTTAAATTTGCAACAAGTGGTGTATACCTGTTAAAGGTACCATAGCCTGTGACTGTTGAAATTTTTTATTTTTGGATGTGTACGTACAAATCCAGGCTGTCTTGTGGCACATTGGGCAACGCCCTGCCTCTGAGCCAGTAGCTCTGGGTTCGAGTTCCACCCCAGGACCTGACAACCAAAATGTTTCCAATGTGCAAATGGCAGGTGACAAGTGGGCAGACTTCTGGCCAGTGCTTGATGTGGAGTGGTGTCCCACAAGCTGTAAGACTCAAGCGACAGACTGGTGACCTGTTCCACAAGGGGGGGGTGGGGGTGGGAAGAGAAATCAGTGGCAAAAGCGGAGAGTCTGCCTTGTGCACCACTAGGTGTGGGCAGTGAAAAACACGACAAATGTACAAATCCTAGGGTCCTTGTGAATTGTACACACTACCTGTTGGGTCTTGAGCATTTTTAATGCTTTTAGATCTTGTGAGCAAAGAATGAAATTCCGGATCACAAGGAATGAAACATTTTTTAAAAACGTCTGTTCAGTTGGCACACAGACGTTACTTAGCCTGTTTTGTAATCTTGCATATTTGCTGTAGGATGCCAGATAAGTGGAAAAATAAGCTGTGGGAAGCTGAAACCAAATGTACAAAAATGTGACCCAGGTTTCAAAAAGAGAGCTATGCAAATGCAAATTCTCACCTTTTGAATGGTGCGCAGAACACTCAGAAGAAAATAGCGGCGTACTTACAATATTGGAAATCAGGTTTGTCACGGTACTGGAAGATAACCCACTGGTTGCCAACTTTACATAAAATGTAAAGGCCTGCTTTCCTTTGTTGTTGAGATTCACTGACGAGATGCAGATCCTGCCATGAGAATGTTGAAATTACGTCTCAATTCAGTGATGTCAACTTGAACAGCAACAAAAGATGGAGGTTACCTGAAAACTCGAGTGCTTTACTGCATGTGGCAGTCAGCAAATTGAATAAGATTCTTGAAGGATATGTCCAGCTGTGACATACAAATGTAACTTGCAGTCGGCTGTGAAAGCTGTGGGATAATTTATTGGAATTTTCTAAATATATTCCATAATTTAGCATTCATAATACCTGGAGACTTGGGGACCATTTTCATGGTAATGCAGGATACTAAAATAGTTTAAGTTGCAAAACTACTGCCAACTTGATCTTCTTTTCTATTCTTTCATTCAAATTCAATATTTATTCATGCACCATACATCATTTCTTTACGTACCATGTCCAATTGGACTATATGGGTATCTGAAAAATAACAAAGGACTTTGAGTTTGGAAAAAAAATGGCCATTTTGATGCCAGTCTCATGACTTTCAGCAACCGCAGTGTAATGCACGAGAACAGTTATGTGGAATAGACATTCCCGCTTTCTGTTACTGTTTTAAAGGCAGAAAACAAGGCGATTAATTGGTGGCTAAACAGAATTAAACTGAGCAATTTTGCAGTCTCTGAGTGCATAAATGTTTTTCACATGTCATTTCTCAACCGGACTCTCAGTTACAGCTGCAGCTTGTCTGCAATTGGCAAGCTCCGATCATGATACTACAGCTGCTTCCATGATCGATTCTCTCGTGCAGCTTTGGACATGAGAGCGATTTGAAAATGAGCATCCCACCTGACAGTTGGTGAGTCGGGGGGGGGAGGAGATGTTCCTTTCCTATTTTTAGGAATTGGTTCCTACTCTACTACAGGGAAAGAAGCTGTTTGGCAAGTACTTGGTAAGTGGTTAAAGTCTATTTTATTCCTACGGTTTAAAATAGTGTAAATTTATTGCACATTCTCCCCCTGTTTGAGTGGGTCTTGCCCCCACAACACAAAGATGTGCAGGGTAGGTATATTGGTCACGCTAAATTTAGCTGCACGCTAAATTTCCCCTTGGAGAAAATAAGAATTGTGTACTCTAAATTCCAAAAAAGAGGAACTGGTAAATTTAATAAAATGTGGACTCCAGTGGCGGCCATGAGCTGAGCTGTCACGTGAAAGGTCGCTCTCTCTTGGACTTCTTTTTGGACCTTTGTGACCCGAGGAACAGGCACCAAACCTGCAAAACAAAAACTGCCCCCCTGCCCCATCAACAACTCACCAATTTGGGATGCCGGTGAACCAACAGTCAAATCGCAAGGGGGACAAAAGCAGAGAGAGACAGACCCTAACCTCGGAGCTAGGGGACCCTGTGGCAACACGGACTTGAACATGGTGGGCCCAGCAGAGTCACCGCTGTCCCAATCATCGATGGAGAGGCTGATGGAGTTCAACTTGACAGAACTCCAAAAGCATAGGGAGGCGGTAAAGGAGGACCTCATATCGGTGAAGAAGTCGACAATCAGGACATCGCTTGGCTCTGTAGCCATCTGAGATGGCCACCTGCAAAGGACCATGGGAATTATGGCCAACCCAGGACTCAGACAGATACAGAGCTGTGTTTTTGAAACGCAGGTAGCTAGACCTGATCGAAACCCCCGCTCGTTTGCATTTTAATGGCCCGTTCCCCAGAACAGTAGGACTCCAATCAAGAAACCGGTACAGCCACAGACTGATCGGTGCCACTCCCTTTACTCAGAGAGCCCAACTGCCAAGGTCAATGACCGCTAAGGACCCATCAAGGCACCCGCTCCTTTATTGGCCGAAATCGAAGGCAGTGATCGAAGCCCTGTCGAACTATTGGGTTCAAGATTAAGGACCACCCCAAAGAGTGCGAAATCCCAGAGGGATAAAAGGGGACACATAGATCATAGAATTTACATTGCAGAAGGAGGCCATTCGGCCCATCGGGTCTGCACCGGCTCTTGGAAAGAGCACCCTACCCAAGGTCCACATCTCCACCCTATCCCCATAACCCAGTAACCCCACCCAACACTTAAGGGCAATTTTGGACACTAAGGGCAATTTAGCATGGCCAATCCACCTAACCTGCACATCTTTGGACTGTGGGAGGAAAACGGAGCACCCGGAGGAAACCCAAGCACACACGGGGAGAATGTGCAGACTTCACACAGACAGTGACCCAAACCGGGAATCGAACCTGGGACCCTGGAGCTGTGAAGCAATTGTGCTAACCACAATGCTCTGCCTCTTTTGGATCCAGCCTGTGCCAGCCCAACTGTAGCATAACAACCAGACAGCCAAGTTCAAGACCAATGATCGCTACCTGACGGATGAACCCAGCAGAGACAGAGCCACTTCTTCAAACCAGCCACGTGAGATCAAGATAAAGGCCTTATCAATCTGCACAGCGCCGGTCGCCCCGAAGTTAAGTGTAGGTTATTGTAGCTGATAGGTGTAGTTTAACTTGTAGTATGTTGTGCTTGCATGTCGAAGTAACCCTTGTGTGTAAATAAACCATCTTTGAACTTGAACTGACTAACTGGTTGTGTGGTCATTTGACCGATATGCGGGAAAGCCTTGTGGTCCAGTAAGAGAAATAGAAACACCCACAGTATTGGGGACGCTGTTGGGACATAACTTCATATTGGCGACTTTAAAGAGCAACATTATTAGCGACCTCTGACGGGACTCAATTTAGAAGTGATTTTGTCACTCCGAGAGAACCCACAAAACTTTGAAATCCAATTGCGAGAGAAGGAAAGAACCACAAGTGCAAGCCCATATCAGCTTTGCGAGCGCTCCACACCTCCACGAAAGAACAGAGACAGAGTACAGTAGACCAAGCGAAATGCCGACAACAGATAGAGAAGTTAGAGTCCCTAGGTTCAGTACAGAATGGATTTAGGTATATCTTTGGACAAAATTTAGATGAGGAAGGTGTCCCCGATTGCAACAATTAAATGAAAGCGCCCAGAGATACGTTGAGGATACAGGAAATCAAAATTGAGCCCCCCATGCCCCAAAAACGAAAGCACCCGCACCACCGACTGCACAGGCAGCACCCCCGCCCCCCCCCCATGAATCCGGTCACCACTGTAGCCATCTGGGATGGCCACGTCCCGATTACAAAATGGACACCCGCAAAGAATGCAGGGAAAATTGGACAATGCTAAGAAACAAGCAGGTGCAGGCTCTATCTGCTGATTAGAACCTTAAACGCTCAGACAGGACAAAAACTACCAAACGATTTGCATACTAATGAGCCATCTCCGAGGACAAAAGGGAAACATTTAGATACACAATGTTGGGACAGACTCCCCGGCGCCAGAAGAAGCTAAGGCAAAGCAGACTGACAGTCACCAGGACACGCCCAGCGATCAGGGAACCACCCCTCTATTGGAGGAAAATCGATACCGATGATTAGGAAAGACCCAATCAGTTGAGGCCAAGTTCAAGGCCTGCCCAAAAATACGCAAAGCCCTTTGCAGTATAAGAGGTATCACCCAAGGGAGAATCTTTCTCCTTTGGCTTTGGCTCTCACCGAAGAGAGAGACCTGCCTAGCAGCTGCATCAGACCAAGTAAGTCCCAAGTCAACGCACGCTACGAGATAGACGCTCCTAGTTGCTACCCTGTAAACAGCTCAACCCAGCAGCCTCAGAACCGAGCAACGGCCATTATTCCTCTGACTGAGTGGGCGCCCAAAGCTAAGTATAGACTTTAGTAATAGTGGTAGTTTAGTTCGTAGAGTTTATGCATGAGTAGATTTGACTGTGTGTAAATAAATGACCATTGCTTTTGAACTTACTAACTGGTGTATCGAGTCATTGATCAGTATTCGGTTCTGAACCTTGTGGCGGTGTCGAAAGATACCTGGCGACTCTTGAGCAAACGTGATTAAATAGAGCCAAATTAAGAGTCAACCAAAAGTTAGCAACACCACACAGCGCAAGTCCTCGGATCAGGAGGAGCCTGATTTTGTTTACACCGCCCCACTATCCATAACCCAGTTGAGAGATGATTGCACCAAAATTAGTCCATTCCAGCCCACCGCAGACCCGCACAGCTTCTTTGAGGAGGTGCGCCAACAAAAGGTTATGTATGGCCTAGACGAGAGAGAAGAAGTCAAACTCATAGTTATGAGTCTTAGCCAGTCCGTAAGATCAGCTTTGCCTGAACCCCAAAATGTAGCCGGAGGAACCCTACAGGAAATGAAAACAGCCATATTAGATGCAATCGGGTATAACAAAGGAGATCCAGTTGAGGGTATGAACCGCTGTAGGCAAAAGAAGGGAGAGCATCCGACCGCATTTGCAGGTCGCCTGTGGATCCATTTTAAGGCAGTATTTGGGGATTTGAACTGTGCACACTTCAATGAGGACGACACCACTAAAAGCACTTTAGTCTCGCATGCCACAGAAGCAGGCCAAAAGACTTGTGTGAATTACGACCCCGCAGACCACCCACATAATGAAGTTTGGGTTTTGAAATGACTCTCTAGAGGATGGGAACAATCCTTACACAGACAGGCAGATCAGGAACAGATAGAAGCAAATATGCACCCAGTCAGGACTAGCCAGGACCCAGCATGGATAAACGAGGGTAGACATGATGGACAGCACCCCAGAGCACAGGCACCACGAGGTTGCTACAATTGTGGACACATGGGACATTACTCCCGCAAATGCCGATTAAAACCCCCCGAACCAGCAACGATACCAATCATCAAACCCCTCACCTAGGAACAATGTTAGGTCCATACACAGTGTTAGTGCCCATTCAGACAATTCAGCGGTCAACACCACAGATCAACGGTGTTCGGACTCCCCAACTTGGGTCTGCGACACACTCTGGGACAATTCAGGCAGCCCAGTCCGGGGACAACCAGTCGAATTTCTTTGGGTCACAGGAGGGTCCCACAGCACTTTAAACTCCTCCACCATGTTTCAACGTGACAAATGGCCCACCACAGGCACCATCACCCTTAGTGGATTTACCGGCTATGTACAACAGGGATACATCACAGCTCCTGTACCCATTCAGATAGGGAACATAAGCACCAGGCACCCCGAATTACCCCAAACAGCCGACCACATTCTAGGAATCGATTTTATGAGCTCCCATAATCTTTCCTTTGATCCAGTGAATAAATGTGTCTGGCGAATGGCCAAAGCAGCTCGGGGCCCCCGCTACGCTCACAGTAGGGATTATGAAAACAGGATTTGCTCAGTGGGAGACTATTGGTTTGATCCGCAAACAATTAGTACAGACCAAACAATTAGAGAGGTCCTCGTGAAACACAAAGCCTCATTCGCACAACACAAACACGATTGTGGGAAGATCCCAGGTATGGTCACAATTTCAGGTCCCGATCCAAAGCCACAGAAGCAATACAGTTTCCCACAGCAAGCCGAGGGTGAGATCTCAAAAGTTATTCATAGTTTATTAGACAAAGGAGTTATTCGGCTCGTAGAGGCCACAAATAATGCCCCAATTTGGCCCATAAGAAAGCCCGATGGTTCATGGCGATTAACGATCGACTACCGAGAACGTAATAAGGTCACCCCTTTAGCAGCCCCCACCGTTGCCACAAGTCCTGAGACCATTGTTCAAGCAGGGAGTGCAGGCAAAGTACTTCACAGTGCTGGACATCAGCAACGGCTTTTGGTTCATCCTGCTAGACGAGGCCTGTCAGTATAAGTTTGCGTTTACATTTCAAGGGCAGCAGTACACATGGACATGCCTCCCGCAAGGTTTCCACAACTCCCCCTCCCCTTTCCACCAACAATTGGCCATGGACTTTCTAAATTTTCCCGACCCGAATGACTTATACAGTATGAGGACGATTTGCTCCTGCAAACGGGCACAAAAGAAGAGCATGTAAAGCTCCTTTCGGAATTACTCCATCTTTTGCAATCCATTGGATGCAAGGTCAACCCCCAAAAAGCCCAGATCTTAAAAGAAAATGTCCTTTACTTAGACACCATTATCACCCACGGGAAGAGAGAAATTGAACACAAATGAATCGAATCAGTCGTTAAATTGCCCCTACCCCACAATGTCACTGCACTCCGGTCATTCCTAGGTTTAGTAGGATATTGCCGCAGTCATATAGATGGTTTTGCCACAAAAGCAGCCCCACTCTCAGAACTCCTTAAAAAGAACGCCCCATGGGAATGGCTTCCGCAGTACACGGACGCCATTGAAGATTTAAAACGCGTCCTAGGCACAGCCCCCGCTTTACAAGTTCCAGACTCAGACTCGCCCTATGCCATCGAAGTGGCAACCACCGACCAAACCCTATCAGCGGTACTCCTGCAAGAACGACATGATCGCTTAGGACCCGTAGCCTATGCCTCAAGAGTTTTGGATCCCGTAGAGCAAGGATTCTCAGCCTGCGAACGGCACTTGCTTGCAGTCTTTTGGGCAGTACAGTATTTTGCATACATCACAGGCCTTAACCCAGTCACGATCTTGACCGAGCACATCCCCATGCAACTATTACTAGACCGTAGATTAAAGGACGGTTCAGTCTGCCAAATCAGAGCAGCTCGCTGGACACGACTGTTACAAGGCAGGGACATTACAGTGAAACGCACCAAGACCCACACATTTCTAGCCGATAATCTCCAATATGCAGGGACCCCACACGAGTGCCAGATCACCCACAGGTACAGACTTTCGCCTTGGACTTGACTCCGACGACAGCGACAGCCTCCCCGAATTGATCACTATCCCTGACCACTGGTGCAATCTGTCTGCCCCCAGTCACCCCAGCCCCCAGAACCACAACTTAGATATCTTTGGCCCCCTATATGCCCTTCCCCAGCCACCGCCACAGCCACCGCCACAGCCACCACCCGACGACAGTAACTTGCCCTCCACTCCCACCGCCTCTATGTCTCACGACAAACAAGCCCCACTTTGGCACCACAACAACTCTTGTAGACTGACTGGTAAGCCACGACGATTCAGATTATGCGGCCATGGCACAGAAACGGCAAACACAAGTCTGGCTACCAGGAGATGATGATGCTTCAGATTCTGACTCTCGTTTCGGTAATGTTTTTACAACGCTTGATACAGAACCCTGAGGTGTCCAGATGATGAGAAAGAGACACCATTAATACAAGTATTGAGGTGTCCTAATTTCTGATGGAGCCTGCCCGCCTTTTTCCTTCTTTTCTTCCCAATACATGGTTTTAATTGATGTCGGTCTGACACCCAATTTCTTGAAAGAGTCAAAGTTACCCTACTCACAGAGACACAGATGCAATTTACTGACCAATGGCCGTTAAAGACCCAATTGTTGGATCTCATACGACTACAAATTCTTTCCGCTGTTTCAGTCACCCAGGTAGTGGAGTAACGGCACTAATCCCTGCCCTACCTGAGGACCCCAAATGCATACGGTCAGTTACGCTCGGGTAGTGGAGCAACGGCACTGATCACCGCCCTACCCGGGGATTCCACCCATTCTTGCCCTGCCGCGGCCCACACGCGCCTCATGTTCCCATCACTTCGAGTACTCTGGAATGGTTCCCTACACACTACGCTGTCCTTGGCAGGTCTTAGTTTCCCCTTCTCTGCTCTCATATTGTGGTTTAAAGAATGCCCTTTGCCACGCTCTGTGCACTCACCCCCTCTTTCCTTTAACTTCCGCGACCCTTTGGTCGCTCCCCACCTGCTATTTACACATATGACACACTTGGTTGCCACATATGCTGCTACACGCGAACTACTTCTGGACCCTGGGACAAAGAAACTTTATAAATCTGGCCGCCCTAACATTCGGCTAGTTAAGATGAGCCTCAACCACCACTGGTTGCAAGTAAAGAAAAGACTGGTCGAAAAACTGTCCGCCCACTCCAAACATCGACCACAAGCTGCGAGAGTCTCTGTACTTTAAAAATTGGTATTTCTTGTCTCTCAAAATGTTATTTGAAAAAAAAAAAAATGAGGGAGTCATACATGGTGACGATCATAATGGGAAATTGGATTAAGGAGAGAAAGACAAGTAAAACGAGATATTAACCGAAGATAATAACAGATATTATGCTTGCACCCCCAGGATCACATGGAACACGGAAGAAGACAAGATGAAGCAAGGACCGCTGACATACGTTTTGATCTTCGCTGGACTCCGACAACTGCGTGCGCAACGAACTATTTTAATGCACACTACGCCAGCCCCGAATACCACCACACAACATGACACCCCTAGCCCGGACACCACGCCACACACAAAGGCAGACACCGAAGCCCCCACTTAGTGCGAAAACATTACCAAATGGTACCCCCTTTCATAAACACAGTGGACGCCCTTAAAGTAATTGCAATAATCTGCAGTGTCATTCAAACACTTCGTCTCCGTAAATGGCGAGTAAAAGCCTCCCGGTCCCCGATATATACAGTTCAAGCCCCCTTCGGAATTCAACATAACTGAACAAATGTATTAACTGCTGCTAAGAATTAAAACCATGTACCTCTGTAACTTTACCAGTTTAACTAGAAATGTGATGCTGCTGTTTAAATTTTTTTACTGTACATCAGTTCTTTTTGATATTCGCCAGCAGCATGAGAGTAGCTTAGATAGTGTTAGTTAGAGATTCAATTGTGCGGATAAGTTAAATGTTTAATAGTGAAATGTTTTGTAGTGACCCATTAGAAATGAGTAATTTGTGATGTGTTAATAGAATTAGGTAAAGACCCCAAAATATAGGACAGAGTAGTGTTGAACCTTGCCTTGACCAAGGGTGACCGGTACACCAAGGATGGATAGGGATCAATAGTGTGATCCACCACGCTTCACATTCAGGATCAAGAGGACGGGATGTAGCCATTTGAGATGGCCACCTGCAAAGAACCATGGGAATTATGGCCAACCCAGGACTCAGACAGATACAGAGATTCTGTGTATTTGAAACGCAGGACCTGATCGAAACCCCCGCTCGTTTGCATTTTAATGGCCTGTTCCCCAGAACAATAGGACTCCAATCAAGAAACTGGTACAGCCACAAACTGATCGGCGCCACTCCCTTTACTGAGAGAGCCCAACTGCCAAGGTCAATGGCCGCTAAGGACCTGCCCAGCCACCAAGGCACCCGCTCCTTTATTGGCCGAAATCAAAGGCAGTGATCAAAGCCCTGTCGAACTATTGGGTCCAAGATTAAGAATCGCCCCAAAGAGCGCAAAATCCCAGAGGGATAAAAGGGGACACAGACATGTGTTCTGCCTCTTTTGGACCTGGCCTGTGCCAGACTCTTTTGGATCTGGCCTGTGCCAGCCAACTGCAGCATAACGACCAGACAGCCAAGTGGAAGACCAACAATCGCTACCTGACGGATGAGCCCAGCAGAGACAGAGCCACTTCTTCAAACCAGCCACGTGAGACCAAGATAAAGGCTTTATCAATCTGCACAGTGTCGGTCGCCCTGAAGATAAGTATAGGTTATTGTAGCTGATAGGTGTAGTTTAACTTGCAGTATATTGTGCTTGCATGTCGAAGTAACCCTTGTGCGTAAATAAACCATCTTTGAACTTGAACTGACTCACTGGTTGTGTGGCCATTTGACCGATATACGGGAAAGCCTTGTGGTTCAGTAAGAGAAATAGAAACACCCACGGTATTGGCGATGCTGTTGGGACATAACATCATATCATAAATAGAGCCTCATCACATAAAGAGCAACATTATTGGTCGACTCTGGTGGGATAGTATTCCGATTGGCAACAGCTCCCATACAGGGAACGATGGACAGGGTGGAGCGACAACCAGAGGCCCAAGGAGCGACGATCCTGGAATTGGAGAAAGTGGCCACCGAGCAGGATGAACGGATTGCCTCATTCGAGGCCGAGATAACGAGGTTGGTGGCAATGCAAAAGACACTGAAAGCCAAGATAGATGACCAAGAGAACAGGTCCCACCGTCTTATTAAATGGCAGAGCAGTCTTGAAGGGCCCCGTGGCCTACTCTTAATTTGTACGTTTGTACGTCTGTCCGTATGAAGATAAATTAATTAGAGCATTAGGACGCATGAGCAAAGGATACCTCGAGGACAACTGCATTTCAGGGCTTGGATCTGCAGAACCAACTAACAAGAATGTATTGCACCTGAGGTTTAGGGAAGTGATGGCTACCTTGAGCAGTACTGTTCAGCGAACTTCAAATTCTTCATGCTACCTCCCCACAGCTCCCTAACCACAATGTATTTTCATTAGTCTTCCTTCTCCATTTCATTCTCACAGAGGTATGGCATTCTCCACAACGTTACAATAACTTGGACTTTTATGGCACTCCTCAAATATAAGACCATCACACAGCATCCCATCGGAAAGTAAGAGAGGAAGGCAAGCAGCTGAGACAAGTTAAATGGTGATGGGAGGTAGCTAAAATTAGAATCAAAGTGAGGCTTTGAAAAAAGGGACGAGATGGAATCGCAAACTGGTTTTGGGATTAGTTCCATAGTGTTTGGGAATTATGACTGAAGGATGTGGACCAAATGGTGCGAGCACTGAACAATAATTCGCTTCTGACTGAAAACATGCCCCTTGCCACCATATTGGGACGTGAATATACCAGGTAACGCTTGAAAAATGGGTCGGCACTATCCAATTTCAGGCCACTATGTCCAAATACCAAAGGCTTTTTATGCGTGAGCCCTCCCCATTCAGTGGGTTCTTACTACTCACCTTTCTTGTACTCTTCTGCGCTGAAAGTATTAATCTCCATGCGGAATGTTTGCCTGACAGTCAAATACAAGAAAGCTGACTAATAGGAACCTAGTGAACCAGTCAAGTTCATGCAAGATAACTATTGAATTTGGGTCTCAACTGAACCAGTGCAGCCTGACACTCAGTTTCTAATAGCTTGCCTTATGTGAACTTGCTTGGTTCACTAGTTTCCTATGAGTCACCTGTCTAGCAGATGGAAGTATTAATCTTCCTGCTTAGTGTTCAGCAGAGAATCGGTTATCCATTGTGAACTTGCCAGCTTGAATATTTGTTTCTGCCACTTGGGTCCTAATCCTGAATTTTTTTTGAGGTATTTGAACAAACTTAATTCTTTCTGTCTGTCCATTCTGAATTAATCTGTTCGGCGTAAAGCTGCGGGGCAAAAATGCATGTACAGTATTAGAACATGTCCCAAGTGTGAAAGAAATCTTGATTGGGCTCACATTTGACAGAAACCAATCAAAAAACACAGCAGCACTTCAGCATCTGTGCAAATCTCCACACAAAGAAATCTGTGGGCTATATCAGGCCACATTAGTTCCTCCTTTCAAACACCTCTCCTCTCTGTCCCATTGTGTTCACCCTCATCTGTTTATATTCAGCCTGCTCTACTCCACACAATCCTAGCTTTCATTAAATAACCCTCATATGTTTCTATCTTATTTATTTAACCTCGTGTATTAGTCAAGAAAACAAAGACATTATAATATTTTTCTGTTGGTAAACACATTGCCATATTTGGATTTGGAGTTGGATTTGTTTATTGTCACGTGTACTGAGGTACAGTGAAAAGTATTTTTCTGCGAGCAGCTCAACAGATCATTAAGTACATGAGAAGAAAAGGGAATAAAAGAAAATACATAATAGGGCAACACAACATATACAATGTAACTACATAAGCACTGGCATCGGATGAAGCATACAGGGTGTAGTGTTAATGAAATCAGTCCATAAGAGGGTCATTTAGGAGTCTGGTGACAGTGGGGAAGAAGCTGTTTTTGAGTCTGTTCGTGCGTGTTCTCAGACTTCTGTATCTCCTGCCCGATGGAAGAAGTTGGAAGAGTGAGTAAGCCGGATGGGAGGGATCTTTGATTATACTGCCCGCTTTCCCCAGGCAGCGGGAGATGTAGATGGAGTCAATGGATGGGAGGCAGGTTCGTGTGATGGACTGGGCAGTGTTCACGACTCTCTGAAGTTTCTTGCGGTCCTGGGCCGAGCAGTTGCCATACCAGGCTGTGATGCAGCCCGATAGGATGCTTTCTATGGTGCATCTGTAAAAGTTGGTAAGAGTCAATGTGGACATGCAATTTCTTAAATTGCTGGGGATTTGTGTTGGTAATTGGAGTAAGAGACAGGGTGACTGTGAGAATCCAAACTAATAAGAAGTGGTTCATATGGCAATGAACCTAAAGGGACTTCAAACAAATGTTTGCATGAGGCAATTTGAATGGGTTGCTTTGTTTTAAGGGAGAGTACATACAGGTTGTAAAAAAAAAAGTGTAAGGAAGTAAAGATGTGGGGCGGGATTCTGTGGTCCTGAGGCTAAGTGTTGACGCCGTCGGAAACGCCGTCGCGTTTCTCGACGGCGTCAACACGGCCTCAGGATCAGCAATTCTGGCCCCTACACCGGGCCAGCACGGCACTGGAGCGGTTCACACTGCTCCAGCTGCTGATCCCAGCGTCAACTGGGCGCCGCGGGATCCACTCCATGCGCAGTGGCATGGGCGCCAACGCGCGTATGCGCAGTGTGTTCCTTCAACGCGCCAGCCCTGACGCAACATGGCGCAGGGTTACAGGGGCCAGCGCGGAAGAAAGGAGACCCCCAGCCAGACATGCCGGCCCGCCGATCGGTGGGCCCCGATCGAGGGCCAGGCCACATTGGAGGGCCCCCCTAGGGTCGGACCCCCCCTTACCCCCCACAGGCCACCCCTCGACCCTTCTACACCGAGTTCCAGCAGACTGAGAGCAGGCGTGGACGGCACCGGCGGGACTCGGCTCTTTTACGACGGTCGCTCGGTCCATCCCAGGCCGAGAATTGGCAGGCCAGCCACGTAGAGCGGCTCCCCGACCGGCGCCGTGCCAACCCCGCCGGCGCCAATGGGTCAGAGTAGCGTCGGGGCAGCATGGCGCGATTTGCACCGGTCACGGGGATTCTCCAGCCCGGCCCTGGGCTGAGAGAATCCCGCTCAGGGTGAATTTACTATTCTTTTAACTGCTATTCTGGGATAAAGCATTTCTAAAGAGACTGGGTGACACAATGAAGAGATCAAATAGAAAGAAAGTTTTTAAAGAGATACTGAAATCTATGTGATCAGCACTGCTGTCTCCCGGCGCCACAAACCCAGGTTCAATTCTGGCTTTGGGTGATAGTGTGGAGTCTGCACATTCGCCCTGTGTCTGCGTGGGTTTCCTCTGGGTGCTTCGGTTTCTTCCCACAGTCCAAAGATGTGCAGGTTAGATGGTTTGGCCATGCTAAATTGCCATTTAGTGTCCCAACGGTCAGGTAGGATTACGGGGAATCTGCCTCGGTAGGGTGCTCTTTCAGAGGGTCGGAGAAGACTCTATGGGCCAAATGGCCTCCTTCTACACTGTAGGGATTTTATAATCTCAGTTCCAGTACAACACTTCAGGAGTTCCTCAGGGTATCGTCCTAGATCCAGCCACCTTCAGTTGCTTCATTAATGATCTTGCATCCATCATAAGGTCAGAGGTTCTGATACTCATTGAGGATTGTTCAAATACATTGACAACTTCACAGTCCTTGCCCCATGCAACAAGGCCTGAATAGCATTCATGCTTGGGTTGATAAGAGACAAGTAACTCAGACTACACAAATGTCATGCAATGACAATGCCAACAAGAGAGAGACTAAACATCCTTCCTCTGCATTCAATGACATTATCATTGCTGAATGCCCCAGCATTAGCATACTGGGCTCACCGTTGATCAAACCTTAACTGGTTCTGCTATATAAATACTGCAACTTCAAAATTATACCAAAGAATTGGTATTTTGCAGCAAGTGACTCACCTCCTGACTCCCCAAATATTTTCCACCATCTACAAGGCTTGTCAGGAGTTTGACAGAATACTCTCCACTTGCTTGGAAGAGCATAACTCCTACAGCACACAGGGAGCTCAACACTATCTAGGACAAAGTAACACACATGATTGGCACCCCAACCACAACAATAAGCATTCATTATCTCCACCCACTGGCACACAGTGGCAGTAGTGTGTGTACCATCTACAAGATGCACTGTCACAACTTTGCCAAGGCTTCCTTGATAGAGCCTTTCAATTTCTTGACCTCGACAACCTAAAATAACTAGGGCAGCAGAAGTATGGGAAAACCGGACCTAAAGGTTCTCCTCTAAGGCACACGCCATTCTGACATGGAACTCTATTGCAGTTCCTTCACTGTCGCTGGGTCAAAATCCCGGAACTCGCTTGCAAGCAACTCTCCACCACATGGACCACTGCAATTCAAGCGGGCAGCTCATCACCACCTTCTCAAACATTAATTAGGGACTGGCAGTAAATGCTAGCTTTACCAGTAGACGTAGAGTGGATGCTTTCTCTTATGGGGCAATCCAGTACGAGAGGTCATAGTTTTAGGATGGGGGTAGCAGATTTAAAACAGAGATGAGGAGAAATTGTTTCTCTCAAAGGGTCGTGAACCTGTGGGATTGAAGGGTTATGGAGAATGGGCAGGAAAGTGGAGTTGAGGTCGAGAGGTGATCAGCCATGATCGTAATGAATGGTGGAGCGGGCTCGAGATGCTTTCTCCTGCTCCTAGTTCTTATGTTCTTATGCCACAAATGAATTATGGAAAAGGGTAACCATGATGAAAAGTGAAAATATTTTGTTGTTCTTTAAAATCTAATGGAATGGAATTCTCATATTGTCCTGCCTCATTAAACCCGAGATTCCCAAGGTCTCTGTGTGGGCTATAGTTTCAGAGTGGGATTCGGAAAACCTGGCTAGACTGCCAATGATGTGTTTGATGTTGACAGCTGTACTCAGTGAATTTTTATGTTGAAGTTATTTCTATTCTTCCCAGTGTGAAGGTCTGCACATTGGCGGCTCTGGCAGTCATGTGGGAAATACTCAAGGGCTGAAGAAACAAAAGCTTCACTTTTTACCACAGCTCTCATCAGAAAAATGTACAGAGAGGCACAGAAAATGAAAACCAAGTGGAAAGGAAATAACCGGTAGAATGGGAATAAATAACAAGGCTGAAAGAGTGGTTGAAGGGAAATGGATAGGGTGTAAGATGTGACAGGGAGGAAACAAGTTGCAAGATAGGGCTGAAGGAAACATGAGAGTGCGATGGAATAAAGCTGTGGAGACATTGTGAGGTGAGATAACTGATTTGGAAATGTATTTGTAGCAGAACAAGGAACCAATGGCATCTTGCTGATGTTTGAGGTGATAATATAGTCCACCAGCGGTAGGTTTGCAGGCGGGGGACCTGGACAATTCCATGGCTGATCCTCCCCACCTATTTCCCATACACCTCTGACCTGTTCTCAATTTAATGGAGGCTGTCAAAGCCCTCATCCTAATTGAATCCCTTAAGTGGTAAATGTTGGCCAATTAGGGGTCACTTCCCACCTGGCATCAAATTTGATGCTGGCAGGAGAAATTCTGCTTTAATGGGGAATCATGGATAATTGCCCAGGTTGGGCCCCAGACTAGAACGTGGGTGGGAATGGCCACACTCCCATCTCTGTCTGCCCTGCAGGTACTCTCCACATTCCCCCCCCCTCCCCCCTCACCAGCCTCTCCATCAAGGACTGCAGCCCCTCTCCCCGTTCCCCTTAGATCTCACCTCCCCATTACGTGACACCCCCACATTCTTGGTCCTAGAACAGAATCTTCTGCCTTCCCCCTGTGGTGAATTTGGTGGCAGAGGGGCAGTATTTAATCAGGCAGGAAAGCAGTGTGTGAGGACTCTGCCTCCACCCCAACTCCATGATGGGAAGGCCCCATTGTCAAGTGATGCTCTTAAGTGCCAATTATTGCTCACTTATGTGCCATATTGCGCTGCTACTGGCATCAACCCAGTGGTGAGCAGGGGGCCCGTTATGCAGGAGCACGATAAACACACCTGGAGTTGTTTGCAGCCTCCTGAGGTGTTTGAGCGAGGACCCTCGAGCACACTGTCTGATCAAGGAAAGCTGTCCTGTGGAGAAAGTCCCCTCCAGCAACATACCTCCTATGTGAAACCCCTCCACAGGACCCTGCTCCTCCATGATATTACCCGTGGCCTGGAATACAGCAACTTGGGTGGGTGACAGAGCAGGAGCAGCCACCAACCACCTCACCAGTGGTACTGCTGTTCAATAGAGCTGCCGTCCTCTGTTTGAGGACCTCCTCCCCTGGGGTCCTTGATCCCGGGAAAGGCCAGCCTCTGGCTTGTCAAATTCCGGAGTGGTACATGATGCGGCCAGCTTCCCAGAAAACAGTGATGTGTGAGGCTCTTGTCGGGTCTCCAACCAGCAGCTGAGATTTCTGTTGCCTCCATAATATTCCAGCCCTGGACTCTGGGACTTCGGATCTGGGGATGTTTGTGGTCCCAGTCCTGGCCACTGCTGCCGCTGGTTCTGTTGGGTCCGCAGATACTAGCTGACAGATTTCTGTGTTGTGACTTCCATTTGAGTGAGGGATGGAATTTTAACCCCACGCAATTAATGCTCCTTACAGCGTTAAATGGCTGCAGGGGTGCTGAGGTTGACAGTAATGCATTCTACATCGATTCTTTGTGTTGGAGTGATGGGGTTGAAACCCCCACCAACTGAAAAATCCTACCCCAAGCATTCTTGAATAAGTTACATTGTCCGGAAAATAGAAGGAGGCAGGCTGACAAGGAAAATATTATAGAAATACAGTCTTGAGACAAAAAGGGAATTGATTTGAGTCATAGTGAAGTAAAATAAGGGCAAAGGCTAGCGACATCAAAGCTCTTTGGAAAGCACCTTCTAAACCCATGACCACTGCCATCCAGGAGAACAAGGGCAGCAGAACCATTGGAACACTGCCGCATGGGAGCTTCCCTCGAAGTCGCTCACCGTCCTGACCTGCAACTATATCACCGTTCCTTCACTGTTGCTGGGTCAAAATCCTGGAATTGCCTCCCTAACAGACAGCAGTGCAGGTGTACTTACACCACCTGGACTGCAGTGGTTCAAAAAGGCAGCTCACCACCACCTTTTCCAGGGCATTTGATAATGGGCATTAGATGTTGGCCTAGCCAGCAAAACTCAAATCCCATGAATGAATAATGAAAATTGAGAATAAATTGTGATTCCGCACCAGTGTAGTGGCTTCTAGTTGACAGAATTAGGGCAGAAGCATTTTCTTTGTGTGTTTTGCTTACAATAACATATAAGGAGTTCTGAATTAAGATTTAATATCAGACAAGCATGGAGTCTAGAGAAGCAGTACAAAGTTGAGGATATTTTGTAATATGCCGACCAAAAGGTAAGCGTGGACATATATTGAAAACAAAAGAAAAAAAGAGAGAAATATAGATACATCGGTTGACTTCTGTTATTTACATTGGTTATCTTATGTTATTTACAATGGTTACAGCTTTTTGTTTTTCGTTTTCCAGTAGGCGTTTGGTTCTGGTTGAGTCCCCTGCTCCCCTCTCCCCCTTTCTTGCTGACCCCCCTCCTCCTCTGGCCATCTGGCGTGCCTTCTTCTCTCGTCTGCTGTCATGAACTGTTCCAGTTGGGTTGGCGTGATGTCATATATTTTGTTATTTGCTGGGCACGGTTGCGTTCCATACCTCCTTATTCCCCCCTCCCCCCCATTATTGTGCCAGCTATGACAGCACTTTGGGCTAACCAAGGAGGCCCGGCCAACCATGCCCATACGTTCTGGTCTTGCCCAGACTTGTTGGGATTTGGACAACCTTCTTCGAGGCAATGTCCAAGGTGGCGGGGATGAGGGTAGAGTTTGCCCAAAAGTGGCAGTCTTCGGGATATCAGAACAGCCAGATCTCTTCATGGGGAGGAGGGCTGATGCCCTTGACTTTGCTTCCCTAATAGCCTGCTGTAGAATCCTGCTCGGCTGGTGATCAGCAGCACCACTCAAAGCTGCAGACTGGCTGTCCGACCTATCGGAATTTCTCCAGATGGAGAAAATTAAATTCGCCATCCAGGGGTCGGAAGAGGACTTCCACAAAACATGGGAGCCATTCGCCAAGTTGTTCCAAGACCTGTTTGTTGCCAACAGCCAATAAGCCACAGGAGGGGAGAGGGAAGCAGTACAAAGTTAAGCCTGAGTGTCATCGGTATACACATTGAACCTAGCCCCATGGTGTGGATGAGTAATCAAGGGACAGTACATAATGATCAAGATGAGAGCGTCAAGGATGGAACTTTGCAGTGATGGCTCTGTGATAGAAATATTTTGATCAGATCAGATATGGCATTGTCTTGGCTAGCAGATAAGTAAGCTCCATTGGTCACAAAACGTATTTCTTGAAAACATTTTTTTTTAGAGTATCCAATTATTTTTTTTCCAATTAAGGGGCAATTTAGCATGGCTAATCCATCTAACCTGCACATCTTTGGGTTGTGGGGGTGAAACCCACGCAGACATGGGGAGAATGTGCAAACTCCACACTGACAGTGACCCAGGGCCAGGATTCGAACCCGGGTCCTCAGTGCCGTAGGCAGCTGTGCTAACCACTGTGCCATCGTGCCACACATAAAATGTATTTCAACAAGTGTAGAAGTAATTTTGTCCTGGGTCAGATGGTGTTTCAGTGTTCTGGGAAAACAGTTTTGATTCTTGTAAAACTGGCGGAAGAATCACTTAATGGATTGTTTTTTAAATTTAATATGATCAAATCTCAGCCAAGGTTTTTTATTGCATTATTAGTTGTGTTTATGAATATTGATATTGTTAAAGAGTGACTGGAAATGTAAATCAAGGGTAAATATTGAATTAAAAAGCTGGGTTTTGGTTAATTAAGAAAATTAAATATTGGCTAATGTTGGGCATTCATCCCAAATTCTTGCTGAGGAAGAAATGATTGTAAACACATTTTCAGGAGTGATCTTTCTTTTTCAATTCTCTGCCCAAATGTAGGTCCAACCCACAGCACCAAAACTTCCATTTCCGATAGGTCGAGGAAAGAGATCCCAAATCCACCCCAGATAGAACAGGGATGAAATCATGTTTTTTGAGGATGTAACTAGTGGAGTAGACAAAGGTGAAATAGTGGATGTGATATATTTGGATTTTCAAAAAGCTTTTGATGAAGTCCCACAAAAGAGGCTACTGTGCCAAATTAAAGCAAATGGGATTGAGGCTAACATATTAGCATGGATTGAGAATTTTTTGGCAGACAGCAAACAGAGTCGGAATAAATGAGTCTTTTTCAAGTGGCAGGCAGTGGTGAGTGGAATTGCTCAGGGATCAGTGCTTGGGCCCCAGCTATTCATAATATACATCAATGATTTGGATGAAGGAACCAAAAGTAATACTTCAAAGTTTGCTGATGACATGAAACTTGGTGGGAAGGTAAGTGATAAGGAGGATGTTATGAGGCTTCAGGGAGATTTAGACAAGTTGAGCGAGTGAGCAAATGTGTGGCAGATGCAATGTAATGTGGATAAACGTGAAGCTCTCCACTTCTGATGGAGAAACATGATGGCAGAGTATTATTTAAATGGTGATAGGTTGGGAAATGTTGACATTCAAAGGGACCTGGGTGTCCTAGTACACCAGTCACTGAAAGTAAGTATGCAAGTGCAGCAAGCAGTTCGGAAGGCAAATGGTATATTGGCCTTTATTGCAAGAGGATTTGAGCACAGGAGCAAAGATTTCTTGCTACAATATCCTTGCCATGGAGGGAGTGGAGGGAGTGCAACAAAGGTTGATGAGACTGATTACTGGGATGGCAGGATTGTTGTACGAGGAGCATTTGTGTCGACTGGACCTGTAATCACTGGAATTTAGAAGAATGAGGGGATCTCGTTGACATGTACAAAATTCAGACAGGGCTGGACAGACTGGATGCAGGGATGTTGTTTTCTCTGTCTGGGGGGGGGGGGAGGGGGGGGGGATCGAGGACAAGGGGTCACCGTGTCAGGGTAACGGGGTCAGCCATTTAGGACTTTGATGATGCAAAATCTCTTCACTGAGGGTGGTGAACCTGTGGAATTCTCTGGCACAGAATGATGTGGAGGCCAAATCGCTGAATATATTTCAGAAGGAAGTAGATTTCTAGACTCTAAAGGTGTCAAGGGGATGGGGAGAGTGCTGGAGCATGGCGTTGAAATAGAGGATCAGCCATGATCACATTGAATGGCAGAGCAGGCTCCAATGGCTTACTCTCATTTTCTATCTTGGCATCAGAGACGGATTGAGTGAATTCTACCGGGAGGACATAGGCACAAAGCTTTTTGAAGATGAAGTGAAACAGTTCATTAATTTCATTGATAATGATGATTTTAACAATACCTGTCACAAATGCTCCCCGTGAACGTTCTTTTTCTGTACTGAAAAGAGTTAGAAATTTTTTGCGGAGTACAATGAATCAGGAACCTTTGAGAAGTTCAGCAATACTGACATTTGAAAGTGTGATTTTGCAAGATTTCACCTACTATGATGTGATTGATAATTTTGTAAAGGGAAAAGTGTCGAAAAAAAGCGATCTAAGTTGCCATGCCAACAAGGGACAAAGCAAGAAAATCTTTAAAATGTGTCCCTCTTCCATATTCTCTTGTTTAAATTCTGTTTTTCAAAATGGATCACTGCTGGTCTGATCTAATAACTCCAGCTGGTCAGGTGCCGATATTTCTAACCACCATCGCTCTCAAGACTGTACTTCAGGAAGTCTCTAGTGATGTGTTGGGTGTTCTGGATCACACACAGGTCACCAACACTTGGAGTAGTGCAACACTATTTTATTAAAAGGTTAACTATTTAAACATACTTGAACTGTGGGTAAATACGATACTAGCTTTAAGTAAAGACCTTTGCCTTGTCCTAAACAGTTGATGCACTCAGCACATGGTGAATGTCTGTGCTGCAGGCTGTGAGCTCTGTGCTCCTAGCTAGCTGCTACTCGAATGAGCAGGAACTCTGATGCCCCCTGTCTTTATAGTGCGTGTGCTCTCACTGGTGATTGGCTACGGTGTTGTGTATGTTGATTGGTCCCACTGTGTGTCCATCAGTGTGTGTCTGCACCATGATATACTGGTGTATATTATGACATCCCCCCTTTTATACACAAAAATGTGCCTGCGTGACAATAAATAGTGTGTGGTGAATGTTCCTGACTACGTGTGTGCAAAATATTTACAGGACTATGCACATAAAACTAAGCTATTTACACGGGAAGGTGCCTGGTGCAGGAAAAACAGTGTGTCACACAAATAACGAGATGAACACTATATACAAACCACTTGAATGAATTAAACGGAAGAACAGAACAGACCAGAGAGTCCATTAGTGCACAAAGTTCACAAATTAAGTCTCTGAGGTGGGCGATGAATTCTGGTTGATCGCCTCAAGGGTGGGTCAGGAGCCACTGGCTGAGGAGCGGGCTGGACTGCGTCAGAGTGAGGAGGATGCAGAGTAACCGGAATCTCCGCATAGTCCAGGTCAGGGACAACAGGAGGGTGTGGCACTGGCGGAGGATCACGGAGTGAGCGTGGAACGAGATGAAGGGCACGTCGATTACGGCGCAGAATGGAACCATCAGGTAGACGAACCAGGAACGAGCGGGGAGCCACTTGCCGAAGAACCACAGCAGTTGCAGACCAGCCACCATCTGGAAGATGGATGCGGACGTTGTCATCTGGAGCCAGAGCAGGGACATCAGCTGCATGGGAGTCATGAGCCGCCTTGTGCTGTGCACGAGGCAGTTGCATTTGTTGAAGGACCGGAACGTGGTCGAGGTCTGGGACGTGAATGGACGGCACCGTCGCCCTCAGGGTGCGACCCATGAGCAGCTGGGCTGGCGACAGGCCAGTGGACAGTGGGGCCGAGCGATAGGCCAGCAGGGCGAGGTCGAAATCGGACCCAGCATCGTCAGCCTTGCAGAGGAGCCGTTTGACTATGTGGACGCCCTTCTCCGCTTTGCCATTGGATTGGGGGTACAGGGGACTGGATGTCACATGCACAAAGTTGTATCTCCTGGCAAAGTTGGACCATTCCTGGCTTGTGAAGCAGGGGCCATTGTCCGACATCACAGTGAGTGGGATGCCGTGACAAGCAAAGGTGTCCTTACAGGCACGGATGACTGCAGACGATGTGATGTCGTGCAAACGTACCACCTCCGGGTAGTTTGAAAAATAGTCTACAATCAGAACGTAGTCCCTGCCCAGCGCGTGGAACAGGTCGATGCCGACCTTGGACCAAGGGGACGTGACCAACTCATGGGGCTGTAGGGTCTCATGTGGTTGGGCCGGCTGGAACCGCAGACAGGTGGGGCAGTTGAGCACTGTGTTGGCGATGTCGTCATTGATGCCGGGCCAGTACACTGCCTCTCGGGCCCGTCGGCGGCACTTCTCCACGCCAAGATGGCCCACGTGTAGCTGTTCCAAGACAAGCTGGCGCATGCTGTGCGGGATAACAATGCGGTCCCACTTCAGGAGGAGACCATCGACTACCGCCAGATCGTCTCTGATGTTGTAGAACTGTGGGCATTGGTCCTTGAGCCACCCGTCTGTCAGGTGGCGCATGACACGCTGTAGCAAGGGGTCAGCCGCAGTCTCGCGGCGAATTTGGACGAGGCGTTCATCCGTGGCCGGTAGATTGGAGGCCACGAAGGCCACATGGGCGTCAACCTGGCAGACGAATCCCGCTGGGTCACACGGAGTGTTGACTGCCCTGGACAGAGCGTCGGCTATGATCAGGTCTTTACCCGGGGTGCATACGAGCTGGAAGTCGTATCGCCGGAGTTTGAGCAGAATGCGTTGGAGGCGAGGCGTCATGTCGTTCAAGTCTTTTTGTATTATATTGACCAGCGGGCGATGGTCAGTCTCGACGGTGAATTGGGGAAGGCCGTACACATAATCATGAAACTTGACGACACCGGTCAAAAGGCCCAGGCACTCCTTTTCTATCTGCGCGTAGCGCTGTTCCGTGGGGGTCATAGCACGTGATGCATATATAACGGGGACCCATGATGAGGCCTCATCGCGTTGCAGGAGCACTGCCCCAATGCCAGATTGGCTGGCATCGGTCGAAATTTTTGTCTCTTTCGCTGGATCAAAAAAGGCCAATACCGGGGCCGTGGTAAGTTTGGTTTTAAGTTCTCTCCATTCGCGCTCGTGGGCAGGAAGCCATTGGAAGTCTGTCGTCTTCCTGACCAGGTTCCTGAGAGCTGTGGTATGAGAGGCGAGGTTAGGGATGAACTTCCCTAGGAAGTTGACCATGCCCAGAAATCGGAGGACCGCCTTCTTGTCCTCTGGCTTTTTCATGGCTGTGATGGCAGCCACCTTGTCCGCATCCGGCCGCACACCCAACTGGGAGATGTGGTCCCCTAGGAACTTGAGTTCCGTCTGGCCGAAGGAGCATTCGGCTCTGTTGAAGCGTAGGCCCTGCTCCCGTATACGTTTCAACACGCACTGGAGGCAACTGATATGCTCCTGCGGGGTGGTGGACCAAATGATTATGCCGTCGACATAGATGCGAACATCTTCAATGCCTTCCATCATTTGTTCCATGATCCTGTGGAACACTTCTGACGCCGATATGATCCCAAACATCATCCTGTTGTAACAATATCTGCCAAAAGGGGTGTTAAAGGTACACAGTTTCCTGCTGGACCTGCCTAGTTGAATTTGCCAGAATCCGTTCGAGGCGTCAAGTTTGGTGAAGAGCTTGGCGCGAGCCATCTCGCATGTGATCTCTTCGCGCTTGGGGATTGGGTAATGCTCCATCATTATGTTGCGATTCAGATCCTTTGGAACAATGCAGATTCTGAGCGCGCCGGAAGGCTTTTTTACACACACCATGGAACTGACCCAGTCGGTTGGTTCCGTAATTCTGGAGATCAGTCCTTGGTCTTGGAGGTCCTGCAGCTGCTGCTTGAGGCGGTCCTTGAGTGGTGCTGGGACTCTGTGAGGTGCATGCACCACAGGCGTGGCGTTCTGTTTGAGTAGGATCTTGTAAGTATATGGGAGCCTTCGAAGACGTCACGGTGCTGGTCGATAATGGTGTTGAGTTGCGCCCTGAAGTCAGCATCCTGGAAGGCAGACATGTCAGCAGGAGAGAAGAGTGAACTCTTTGAACGAGGTTTAGCAGCTTGCACGCCTGTGCGCCAAGCAGAGAGTCCTTTGAGGAGCCCACAATCTCAAAAGGAAGGATGGCTTTTCGTAACTTGTGCGTCACTTCGAGTTGGCATGAGCTGGTAGCAGGAATGATGTTGCCATTGTAGTCCAATAGCTGGCTGGCCGATGGAAGAATGGTTGGTTTGACACAAAGGCTTTGGAAAGCAGACCACGCCATGAGATTGGTGGAGGCACCAGTGTCCAGGCGGAATCGTATTTGGGACCGGTTGACCGTCAGGGTGGCACACCACTCATCGTCTGGATCGATGCTGTATACCGACAGCGGCTGGTGTCTTTGCTTCGGGGACAGCCTGTTTTTTGTTACGACACCGACTTGAAAAGGCGCCTTCGGGTCCTCGGTGTCACTGCTGTGTGGGAGGTCGGAATCGGACTCGGTGACCGTGGGTTGAATTGCCCGAACATTCCTGCGAGGCTGGCTGAAGCGATATGAATTGGAAGGCTGAGCTGCTCGACAGCAGGCAGCATAGTGGCCAAGTCTTCCACATCGTAGGCATTGTCGAGATTTTGCGGGGCATTGCCGCTTTAAATGGGCAGAGCCACAGTTGCCGCACGTCGTGATGTCAGCACGTTCGCTGCGCCACCGCGCATGCGCGGTGCGGTCATGCATGGTGCGCGCCTGCGCATTACGTTCCTCCACATCGCCGTCTCCTCGTTTGGTGCGTACAAGCGCGGGAGTCCGCGCAAAGCACGCAAAATGGCCGCCCTCATCCAGGCTGAGGCCCTGGAGGTGCTCAATCACTTGGACGCGTTCCGCCTCATGGGGACCTTGCCGCGCCATTTCAGCCGCTTGTATATGGGAGTACCGACTGGTGGCATTTTCATGTAGGACACAGGTCTCGATGGCGGTTGCTAGGGTGAGTTGCTTTACTTTGAGGAGCTGCTGTCGTAGGGGGTCCAACTGAACACCGAAAACGATCTGGTCGCGTATCATGGAGTCGGAGGTGGGCCCGTAGCTGCAGGATTGCGCAAGGATGCGGAGGTGCATTAGAAAGGATTGGAAAGGTTCATTCTTATCCTGCAAAAGCTGCTGGAACACGTAGCGTTCAAAACTTTCATTCACCTCTACGCTGCAGTGAGTGTCAAATTTGAGGAGAACCGTCTTCAACTTCGTCTTGTCTTCGTCATCTGTAAAGGTGAGAGAGTTGAAAATATGGATGGCATGTTCCCCGGCTGTGGAGAAGAGAAGAGCAATCTTTCTGGTGTCCGAGGCGCCATCCCTGTCCGTGGCTTCGAGGAAGAGCTGGAAGCGCTGTTTGAAAATCTTCCAGTTGGCCCCGATGTTGCCGGCGATGCGGAGCGGCAGCGGCGGGCTGATGTTGTCCATGTTGCAGGATGACGGAATGCTGGCGGAAGGCAGATCACTTGCAGGTAGGTCTAAGAAGTGCTAGTATGCAACCACTACTGGTATCATGATGTGTTGGGTGTTCTGGATCACACACAGGTCACCAACACTTGAAGTAGTGCAACACTATTTTATTAGAAGGTTAACTATTTAAACATACTTGAACTGTGGGTAAATACGATACTAGCTTTAACTAAAGACCTTTGCCTTGTCCTAACCAGTCGATGCACTCAGCACATGGTGAATGTCTGTGTGCAGGCTGTGAGCTCTGTCCTCCTAGCGAGCTGCTACTCGAATGAGCGGGAACTCTGATGCCCCCTGTCTTTATAGTGCGTGTGCTCTCACTGGTGATTGGCTGCGGTGTTGTGTATGTTGATTGGTCCCACTGCGTGCCCATCAGTGTGTGTGCACCATGATATACTGGTGTATATTATGACATCTAGGACAAAGAACAGAATCTTGCAGACAAAACCACTGATATCGGACTTGGACTCACTGCCCACTCCACTCACGTGAACTTACAGCAATAACTTCTTTGATTTTGTGAAAGGAAGTAAGGAAGTTAACTTTTGTGTTTGAAAGTGAATGAGACTCTGTGAAATATATTGAATGGCAGCCTATGCATCTTGTTGATTAGAATGTTTGCCCCTCCACTGGACTGCCTCATTCTGTCCTGCACTGGCCTGTGCTGCACTCATGTCATTGGCTGATTTGTCCATCTTGTTGCTCACCAGCAAGGTCCACATTTGCTCACCTGAAGACTCGCGCATTGCAATATTGACCATCATTCTGGCAAGAGGTCAGCTTGGATTTCAATTCAGCAATTATTCATCCAGGCATGTTTTTACAAGTTAAAAATCACTGATCAATTTGTGTACTTTTGTGGCTCCTGCCTGTGTTCGGGGGTGGGGTGGAGGAGGGGGGGGGGGGGGGCGGTCGGTGGGCAGGGAGGGTAGACACGTGAGGTTTTGGGGACAGAAATGAAGGTGAGCGCAGTGCCTCACGAACTGTAAACCCTCCTTTGTAACTCAATCTCTTCTACATTGACCATCCACCCCCTTTCATCTGTCACCAAGTTTTGGAGTGGGACTTGAACGTGAAGCCTCTGGCTCAGAGGGAGGGTGTTACCCACTGCGCCCCAAGACCTCTGAGGAATGGTCCCCTTTTTAACAAATGAGCCATTCTGAAAATAAGAAGTAGTTACCTGGACACAACGCTGAAGGCCTCAGGTGAATGAGGGTGTTTTCAGTCCATTGCAGTGTAATGATATGTAGACTGACATGCAACTAAGGAGTTAATAAGAAACACAAGGCTGTGGCACAACCACTAGAGGGCACTACACAACTCATTATGAAACCAGACATACACTAGACCCTCCCTCTCACTCCTGGCAGGGACTGTAGGATTAGCACCAGAATAGTTTAGATCTCAGGCTGGGTCACCACATGTGGCCTCGATCCCAGTTGTACAGTTAGTCATTATCACTGAGTTACTAGAGTTAGATCAGCAGAGTGTCGAACTCATTTATCTAGTTGTTGTTACTGATTAAAAACTTTCAACTTACTTCAAGGACTGGAGTGTCTTTCAAAGTCGTCTATGGTCAGTAGCAACTTATGTTAATCAAACAGCATAACATAACATGGTACCGGTAGTGGCTGCTGCATCTACCTAGATAAATTCAGTAAGTTTAGGGAACAATCAAGACAGCTATTCGACAACAGAAGCATCCGGAATGACCCTGTCGAATCCAGGCACGATGGACAAACCACAAGGTCCTCATCACCTCAGGACCAACGGTAACCTTTTAGCTTTAGAAATAAACCAGCTGTACAGTAAGTGGCCCCCAATGACCGATTAATGCACTATGAGTTGTGATTATGATTGTCTCTTTGTTATATAAAAGCAGATACATAACAGCTAACAATGCGGTGAAGAGAATGGGGAACATTCAAAAATTCAGATTTGGAGAAATGAGTTTGGAGGGTTAATGGACACGCATTCTGCCACCCTGGGACTAGACCCTGGAATTTGCACCCCAATTTTCTTCTGCTCTCCGCCACTGCGTCCGTGAAGACCTTCCCTTAAAGCCACCTCTTTCATCAAAGTTTCTCCTTCCCCCATATCTTGGTGCCAATTTTTACGTTTCTGTTTCTGTGAAGCATCTTGGAAATGTTTTATTACTTTAGAGCTTCGACATCAAAGCAAGTTTTGATATACAAAATAGTGAGTGAATAGTGAATTAGTATTGAAATTAAAGGGAAAACAGCAGTTTCAAGGAAATCAATTTTCGTAACATTTTCTGTGGGATTTGGGAATTCAGAAAGGTTTCGCAATACTGCTGAATTATTGACAATACGTTGAAATCCGCACACAACCTAGCTGCAGTCCTGACCTATGTCCACTTGATGGCAGCAAACACTTGCCTATGTTGTTGTGATACACATGACATCCTCCTCATCCACTTTTCTCAGCCCACCTTTTAGACAAATAAATACTTGGAGAAAGACTGGCGCTTGTGTATTTCAACCTGCAAGTATCTGACATCTGACCCGCTCCCAGGTAATATCATGACTTCTGATATAGCAGCCACTCTTTATCCCTTCTTGATAAATTAACATGAAAACACCTGCATTTTATCAGTGAGATGCTTGGTGCCGAGCTGTCTTCATTTCTGTTGTGCTGCAATAAAAGTTTGTTCGGGATCTAACGAGTTAACCAGATTAAGGAAGCAGTTGCTGGACTGAGGTCATAAATGCCTTGACAGACTTTGCATTGAAATATTTCTTTATAGTGTCAGACTTCATTGCGGTTTTTTTCTTTGTATTTTACAGGTTCATGTTTTGCATGCACATCAGATGATTGCAGCATCTGTTTTAACACATCTGCTGTTTATTAATCATGTACAAATGATCTTGTTCAATAAGCATGTTTAATTTCTTGCAGAGCGTGCTTTGTAAATCACATCCTTTGGCTATGGCCTTTACAAAGTCTTGCAGTTTGGCATAAAAATGAACTAGTTCCCCTAAATCTGTTGAACTGCAAAAGTATTTTGTTTCAAATTGTGGATACTGTTGAAGTGTGTGGAGAATATTTAACCTTGTCTGTCTTGTACAGTGCAATGTTCGTCAAGGGAGAGAGAGACACTGAGCCAAATCACGTTAAGCAAATATATGAATAAATAGCTGTTAGGGGGCTTTCATGTCAGGGGAAGAGGTAGCTGGGCAAATTCTGGATGAGGCGTCCAGGGTGTAGAATGCAGTGACTGAGACATTTGTCACGGTTGACTTAACAGAGGGTGAAGTATTTTTGAATTAGAGAAATAGACCTTTTATTTTATTTTGGCCCACCCAGGGGATTACATGGCTACATTGTGTGGGACAGGTTGGACTGACCTGACAGTCTTCTCTTGTCTTATATTGTTTGTATGTTGTTGTCCTTCTCGCATTTTATTCAGGGGTTTTGCACAGAATTTTGACGTGATTCTTGTTTTTCTGGTTCATTATCTTTCTTCCTATGCTGACTTTCTTCATCAAATTATTATGCACCATCTTAACCCTTTAATTGGTTGATTTATTTTTGGTGGCTGGAAGGTTCATATCACTAATTGTCCTGTTAGTTATGTTCTAGGTTACTGCAGCCACTGTTGCCTACAGTCAGCCATGACGTGTGCAGTCACTTCAAGACCTTTCACAGCTTAACTTGCCCGCCCGCTGCATGAGATTGAATGGAATCTGGTACGCTGGACCTACCAGGTTGCAGGTTTGGAGGGCCAAGGTAACCGCTCAAGGACGCTGGAAGAGATAAGTTGGGGGTCCAGAGGCCACCATGGGGGTTGAAAGATCAGGGTTGCCTTTAGAAATGGAGCCCCAATCACGAGTAGCAAATGACTCAAAGAGTGGCCTTGATGGGGAGTTCCTCGCAGCGGCTAAAAGAAACGGCAAAGTGCCTTGAAAAGCAGGGTCACCCTGCTAAACGCGCCATTCAGTGACCTTTAACTTGAGTCTGCTGAATTGTGCCCAGCATTTCTCAGGGTTGTCCACACTGGACTCATGAAGGACCCGGGCTCAATTATGTCTTTATCTCAGACTGGGTGAACAAGTGAATGTAGAATTCACTTTGCTCAGTAATCGTGAGTCTGTTCTCTCTCAGATCAATGGCAGGTGCACAACTCCGCTCTCGTGCCAGGGAACTGGGCCAGATTTTCTGAGGTACCAATTAGTTGCAGGCTGTAGCTGGGCCCTCGCAGGTTGCCAGGCTGTCAAAAACTTCCTATATGGCAATCAACCCATTATACTATTTGTAGACTTCCTGCGTTGCCATGGAACCTTGGAACGTGATATGACACAAGAGCAATTTTGGTAGTTGGAATGATGTTTGTACTGTGCAAGGACTGGGCCGGATGCTTCAAATGATTGTTAATGTAAAGAGCTTCTGATGAGTTAAGCTTCTGATGAGTGACTCTGGTGGCAAAGGTGGGGAAGTTTTGAACAGGTGTGCCATTAGTCATGAAGACCCTGCCTGTGGAACTCGGGTTGCTAGTGCACTGTTGTTGGCTGAGGATCAAGCTAAATCCGAGAAGAAGAGGAGCTGACATTTTTTGTGAGGGAGACAGAGTTTTGATGAACTTTATGACTGTGACTGATGACATATATGCTGAGTGGATTGCTGAGCCAATTTGTAAGATCTGTCAAGCTGTATCTGTCATGATGTGAGAGAGATTGTGGTATTGGACTTCTGTATTAGAGACAATACGGTACACTCGCCAATTGACCTGGGAGTCAGAGGTCAGATGGTTCTTTTAAATGTAAGCTGTAACCAGGTTGCAGGCCTGCAAGTGTGTATATATTCTGTTCTTAATAAAGTTAGTATGCAATATTTATATTAGTCATCCTGCAATATAACAATGACATAGCATCTGCCATTTACTGTACAATGGTAGCACAAGTGACTAGCACCAGGCTTCACCACACCAGGGTCCCAGGTTCAATTCCCCGCTGGGTCACTGTCTGCACGTTCTCCCTGTGTCTGCGTGGGTTTCCTTCGGGTGCTCCGGTTTCTTCCCACACACCAAAGACGTGCAGGTTAGGTGGATTGGCCATGCTAAATTGCCCTTAATGTCCAAAAGATTAGGAGGGGTTATTGGGTTACGGGGATAGGGTGCAAGTGAGAGCTTAAGTGGGTTGGTGCAGACTCGATGGGCCGAATGGCCCCCTTCTGCACTGTATGTTCTATATTCTACCCAGATGGCAACCATCTTTTATGCAATGTGGGTCAGTGGGAAATTCAAATCCCTCAGCTCTGCAGCTCAACAGGGACACTGACTAAGCAGGATATTCCTGCCCTGTGCTGCTCCCATCACATACCCTGCCTCACTTCCAGCTCCTGTGAAGCTCCCTCGTCAAAGTGTCAATGTGAATCCCCCCGGGTTGACGTGCTTTGCAAATAAGGCAGGTGCTGCGAGATGCCGGCATCTTCTAGTGGGAGTTGCAGCTCGTCCTCGGGGGATTCTTCCAGAAGCAGAAACTAGAAATAATAGAATGCTGGTGCCTACATTTCACGGCAATCATCTGCGCCATAATATTTGTCAGGGGAGGAAAAGTGGCAACTAGGAGGCCAAGGCTACCATTTGCAGCAATGCCTGACTAGCCTTGTCATTGACCTGTGTGGTAAGGCCGTTTTATATGGAGCATGTAGCAGACAGTTACTGATGAAACTCTACTGGTTACGCTTGAGGGAACATCTAGTGAGTCATGACATCTGAAGCACTGCTTCAATATCCCTTGGGTATGTTCAATCATTGCGGTTATAACATGAGTTTCCCTGGACCTGTATTTTGCTTCTATCCATGGGTGGTCAAAGAGTAGTGACACTGTGATGGTAATGCAGCACAAGGCTGGGTGCTGTGTCCAGACGAGGCTCGTAGTTAAAGGGGCAGGCTCGGTGAGGCAGACCATTATCCCAGTTGTTTTTACACTGTAGAGGGAAATTGCCTCATTGCTGAATTCCTCTGGGTTATGAACATTAGAAAATACTATGGGAGGAAGGTCTCTTAACTACCTGGGGGCTGGAGCACAGTACAGTGAAGATCTAGGTGCTGTGTCGGAGTGTTTGTCTTAAAGATCCATTACTAGAGGCCACTTGGTTTGGACTTGAGTTATGCAAAATTGTCTTGGATAAAAGCACATGTTTGGTAAGTTAGTTAAGCCCCAGGAAGACTAAGAACCAAGCCTCAATCAGAAATGGAATCCTGGCTGATTTCCTCCACTCCAATCAGGGTGTGGTGGGAAATTGCGATACACCAGCACCATTCCAACTATGTTAGCACAGACAAGGAATAATGGAACCTTCCAACACTTAAAAAAAACATATTGTGCAGTCAATTGAGATTCACTTAAAATTCAGCCAAAGGGCTCTCAAATCTCTCTGCTAAATGGACTATATTAGACATCACTTGACTTTTCAGTATTTATTCAAACTACAAATATATCAATGCACAATTACACTCGAGTATTTATTTCATTACATTCTGTCACAGACAATTACACTCAGGAAGTCCTTCAAGGAAGCCTTGGCACTTAAATGATATCATGGGAAACTAACCATTGTACAAACACTTTCATTCCAAAGTCCCCCTTTCTGCTGCAGTGCTTCATCTGCTTTATATTCAGGTTCTCATTTTTTTTCTAAATCCAAACATTAACAGACGAAATACACAAAGCAAGAAAGCCCACTGTCAGTGATTAACCGGATTAAAGTACAAATGTAGCAATCTTATCATTTTGGGTGAAAGAAAATGGTGAATATCCAACTTGTAAGTATGACATTTCTTTCTCAAACTAATTATAGAACCAAACGCATCTTTTTCCAGAACACAGCTACTGTGAACATTAAAACAAGCTTTTTGTTGAACTGTGTGTGGCAGCATCTTCTTTGAGGTTTAATCTTGCCCTAAAATGGTGGTTGTGAATTTTGATCAAGACAGAATGTCCCTAATATTTTGATGAATTCAATGACTTTTAAGAAGAAACATGATCTTAAACCTACTGATACATAAAATGTATTTAATTGACAGAATGCATACCAGAATAGCTGTAACGGATATAGTAAATAAGTACCAAAATGATCAGATCCCTTGGAAAATGCTCTCTTCTTCTCCCCTCTGCAAAGCTCTGCGACGTCCTGGTAAACAGAGAAAAACATGTTAATCAGGTCATGCTGTTAAGTTCTGCTGTTGCTGAGGGAAGCTCAGTCTCCAGGATTCCCCAATCTCAAACCAGGACCCTCCCAACCTCTGAATACAAATCCAGCCCATAAAGTCTTTTTGTGAAACCTCCCTTCTCTGGAAGACCTGGAATTACACCTGTCATTCTTCAGTGACTTCTGTCCCACACCTCCAATATCCTTTGGAGCTTGTTTGCTAAAAATTCCAATATTTCAAACAGGGCTTCATCAATTGTTAGTGGCCACAACTGTTCAAGTGAAATACCTTGAGATACTTCTGAGACACGAGACAGGTGTCAGTAAAATGGAAGTCTGTCGATTTATCTTCCTTTTGCTGGATCATTGTCACCTCATCTTCTTAGAATCATAGCATCCCCACAGTGCAGAAGGAGACCATTTGGTCAATTGAGTCTGCACCAAGCCACAGAAAGAGCACCCTACCGAGGCCCACACCCTTACTGGATCCTCGTAACCGCACCTAATCTTTTGGACACAAAGCGATAATTTGGCATAGCCAATCCACCTAACCTGCACATCTTTGGGAGAGGAAACCGGAGCACTGGGAGGAAACGCACGCAGACACGTGGGTTTTATTATGCAATTATTCAAATTCATTGGAACTAGAAAAGGTGATCTTGGTACATTTTTCTCTCAGAATTGGTGATGCTTTGATCTCGGGCCATTAAAATAATGTTGTAGATCAGCCACTTGTTGAAGAAACTGCCCATTACTCACGATGGAAATGAAAATTGACCGGATTAATTAACAGGCGTCCAATTCACAGTGGCCATTTCACCCTTAGGTCATAAGTTTAAAAACTAGTCCATGAGGCTCCGAGCCTAGGGCCCAGTCTTGCTGTGAACATTCGACATTTTGAGAATATGAAACTCTTTAGTAAAATTGAATGTGAAGTTTGGACTGTCTCCAGGATTTTCCATCCACTTGGGGAACTCCAAATGCTAATGCTGGCTTCACACTGCAATTGCGCTGTTACAGCAACAACAGGTGCAAAGTGCAAGTTGCCTGGCTTGGCAACTTCAAAGGATATTGGGTCAACTGCACGGCATGAACTAGAATGATGTGTAACCCAGACAAGGTAGACCCAGTAGGTTCCCTTTAGAACAGCGATGAACCAGCCATGTTCTAACAACGAAAAGGCAACTTCCATGGTCATTTTATTCAGCTGCCAGCCAACAGATTGTCAGGTTTATTGATTCATGTCATGGGTGTTGCCTGTCTATTACCACGACCGCTGTATTATGATATACTCAAATTAGCATTAATTGCAATCCAAACAGTCCTTCACAGTGTGTTGGGGTGTTTTGAGGTGCAAATGATATTACAGGGCTGATTTCTTTACCGCACCTTCCTGGTAAGAAGCAGCACTCGCAAGGAACACATGGTCAGGAAACCGCAGACCTTGATTTCCCATTAAGCCCTTCTTAAGGGTGGCACACTGCTATCTCAGAGTGCCAGGGACCTGGACTCAATTCCGGCCTTGGGTGACTGTGTGGAGTTTGCATTTTCTCCCCATGTCTGCGTGGATTTCCTCCGGGTGCTCTCGTTTCCACAGTCCAAAGATGTGCGGATTAGGTGGATTGGCCAAGCTATATTGCCCCATAGTGTCCAGGGATGTTTAGGTTAGATTAAAGGGTTCTAGGAATACGCTGGGAAAGTAGGCTTGGGTGGAGTACTCTTTCAGAGGATCAGTGCAGACTCGATGGGCCGATTGGCCTCTTTCTGCAATAGGGATTCTATGGATTCTAAATCTGGGGCGAGGAAGAGACTCGGGTAGAATGCCCTCACACATGAATTGATCTCTCCACTCAAGGGACCCAATGAAGGAATTGGCCTTAATTGTAGGTTAAATTCATTTTGAGGAAGAGTTGTGCCAGTGGTATGGTAATGATGAAAAAAAATTGTTGGATTTATAAAGTGAAAATTATGGAGCCCCAGTAAATTGTGTCACCTCAGTAAATGTTGTTGTTAAGTCAGCTTTCCATCCCGTTCACACTTCATCAATTACATAATTGTGGCACAATGACATTAGCATGTCACTAAGCACATTGCCACAGAAACACTATTCAAAATTCAGTCACGTGATAAAGCTGAAACTTATATTGTTGAAGTTCACCGATGTCATTTTTATCATGCCACAACTTTTGTCACTAACCATCAGACCATAAGAAGTAGGAGCCGAAGTAGGCCATTCTGCCCATCGAGTCTGCTCTACCATTCAATGAGAGATCCAAGAAGGTCCAGGGGTTAAATTCTGTCTGGTATCTTTGGAAGAAGGTGACAGAGAAATCCTTAAAAGAGTTAATTATAATTCAAATAAATTCAGAGCCTTCAGCATATTTCTTGTACAATGTTTGTTTTATTCGTTTGATTTGTGAACTATCTGACCTAACACAGCTGCTACATTTCCTATACAGCGGTTTCTATGACAACACCTCAGAAGGAATTCAGAATTAGTTTCAATTATGCCTAGCAGGGGAACAAAAGTGCTTTCTTCCTGACAGTATTTTCCAGGTAAAGTATAATTTGGATTGATTGATGTATTTGCCAAGAACTATTTAATTCATCTTTTTTTCCTGAATGAACTTTGTTCACATTGAAGGATGATGATAATAGGGACCGGGATATTTTAAATTTATTCACAAAGAATAAATTCCCATACCCAAGTACAGCATATAGATTTACATAGATTTACATAGAATTTACAGTGCAGAAGGAGTCCATTTGGCCCATTGAGTCTGCACCGGCCTTTGGAAAGAACACACTAGCTAAACCCACACCTCCACCCTATCACCATAACCCAGTAACCCCACCTAACGTTTGTTTGGACACTAAGGGCAATTTAGCGTGGCCAATCCACCTAACTTGCAATCTTTGGACTGTGAGAGGAACTGGAGAACCTGGAGGAAACCCATGCAGACACTGGTAGAATATGTAGACTCCGCACAGACAGTGACCCAAGCCGGGAATCAAACATGGGACCCTGGAGCTGTGAAGCAATCTCTGCTAACCACTGTGCTACCGTGCCGCCCACTAAATGTATTAGATATTTAGAAATCCCTCTAAATTATGTCTATAATGCCACTCCAAAGTCACAAGAGAACTAGCCATTGCACCGTATATAATTTATATCTCCCATTTCGGCTAAGCATATTTGCATTCTGATTGTGGAATTCACTCCTCCCGTTGAGATCTCCCATTTTTAGTTTTCATTTCAATCCAGACCTATTCTCCGTGTCTTAGTATGCGGTTGGACCCTGGACTAGCCTCATGACCTACCTGGAAATATATCCTCAGTCTTTCTTTCATGGTGATTCAGAGGTGCCTGAGCTTAACAAAAATCATGTACTCACACCTAAGCAAACATATCTGCTCCAGGATGCGTATTGATGTATTCTGAAGATGCACGCAGGCTGCCGCATAAACTCAAGTAAGTGAAGCGGCATGGGTGCAAAAGAGGAACCAAAGCAATGAATCACCCTTGTACGATCCGATTATATTCAAAGAGAATTCGGAACACCTGTTTTACCAAGTCCACCACAGGATTTCACTTTTTAAAAACAAAATGCAAACTCTATGCATATAGAACAAATTAAAGCAAATAAGATAGCACTAAAGTTTACGCCGGCCAGTGAACGGGAGTGAGGATGGGCTGTGGCCATCGGAGCCTGGCAGAACAGGGTCCGAGTGGTCTAGCCAGGGTGGAAAGCTGGGGGGAAGGGACCGAGGTTGGGGGAGGAGCTTTACAAGAGCCAGTGGACGGGAGGAGTTGGAGACTGGGGGTGGGGGGGGGGGGGGGGGGGGGGCTGTTTACAACTCTTGGGTATCATGTACGGTACTCTTTCAGAGGTTGGATGGCGTTGAGTTTGGGGGGGGGGAGTGGACTATATAGGTTAATGGTGACCATGGGCGGACCCAGACTCCTTTTTCTTTTTCTCCTTTGTTTTTTGTTTCCACCGTGGGAGGGTTTGTTTTATTGGATGCATATATTGACAGGTGGGCCGTTGTTTGGGGTGGTGGGAGGATGGGATCGTTGTTATTGTTAAGGGGATTGATTTTGTATTTGTTACCGTTTACTGTCTGTGGGCGGGGTGTACATTTTGAAGGAAAATGTGAAAATGGAAAATAAAAACATTTTTTAAAAACGTTAGCACTAAGGCACATATGCCAGGTCCTTAGGTTTATTTCTTACTTCCTCCAAGAAACCTCTTACCCGTTATGATGTATTGGTTATTTATTTCTCTATGAAACAACCGTATATGTATGCCACAGTCCTCTGGAGATTACTTTAATTCTCCTCAGCTCCAGTTATTCTCAGAGATAAAACTTTCTTTCACCATCTTTTGAGTGTGGGTGCCTCAGTCTCTTGTTCTGGTTACTTTTCTAATACTCCCAAGCTAATTTACAGGTTGCTTTCCTTGCCACAATACTCTGAGGATCACTGTGGCTTTTTCCAATATTTTCAAACTAGGCAATCATTCGGCTTCTTTTCCCTCCCAAATTTTAACGGAGATTAACCCTCACCTGTTGAATGATGAAGTCAATTTTTTTGTGCGCTGCTTACACCAAAGGCCTTGCTAACTCTCATTTACTTTTGCCATGTTTTTAGTAAGCTGCAAACCACACCAGGTCCAAACTGCAACCAACTATCTGAGCAAACATCCTGAAAAATTGAAACCAAAGAACTTCCCTAAGCTCCACCCATCTCCAAGACAAAGCACCATGTGTTGGGTTGTTCTTGAATAGACCTTTAGATTAAAAATCCCTCATATAAAATTCCTCCCCTGATCTGCTGAAAGAAATGGACTTTTTGATCTTTCAGGCTTTTAAACTAATTAAGTTCTAACTCTCGTAACAAAACCTTTCTCTGGACTGCTGTGACTGCAAATAATGGCTCCAGAAAAAGGGCCACAGATAGATCATCTGTTGTTTAAGTTTCTCCATGTGCTGTTTTATGATCTTACTCTTCTATCTGTTCTCCTCTAAAGTCAACATAGTTCCACCCTTTTAATTGCACCAATCTCCCAGTTTGTTTCCATTGCAGTTACCCTATTTTTTACAGTTAAAACTTGAATTCCTAAAACTAAAATTATATTCTGAAACACATGATGCATGAACTAGATATTTAGCAATGCCAGAGGAGGGTGAATGGAGTTAACTCTGACGAAGTAGGATGCTTATTTCCTCACCCATTTTTTCAAAAATACACGGAAGAGGAAATTATGCAGAAAGTATTCCCTTTCGACTTTCATTTACTTTTAAGATTCTGTTACACTCAAAAGGTTTATCTAACTTCATAAAAGTGGGAAGTTTCAAAACTGTAAGAGCAACAGCTTTGCTCTATTCCTTTCCTGATCTCTTGTCTTTTGGCCAAAAATGTTGTGAATTTTGTGACCCACATCAAGAATTTGAGCTCACAATAGGATCAGTGGAGGGCTACTTAACCCCGGAACGCTTCTGCCACTTAATTAAATCTTGGCTGATCTCCAACCTAATTCATTTACCTTTTCTCAATATCCCTCAGTACTTTTGGATAACAAAAATAGTTTATCTCGCGACAATTTTCTTTTGCAGAAGGGAATTGCAAATTCCTACTACCCTTATAGAATAGAATAAATTCCTACAATCCCTTTGGCCCAGCGTGTCTGCACCGACCGTCTGAAAGTGCACCCTACTTAGGCACACTCCCCCACTGTATCTCCGTAACCCCATAACCACACCTAACCTGCACCAAGGGGTAATTTAGCATGGTCAATCCACCTAACCTGCACATCTTTGAGACACCAAGGGGCAATTTAGCATGGTCAATCCGCCTAAACTGCATTTCTTTGTGACAGTAAGGGGCAATTTACCATGGTCAATCCACTTGACCTGCACTTCTTTGGACTGTGGGAGGAAACCGGAGCACCCGGAGGAAATCCACGCAGACAGGGGAGAAAGTACAAACTCCACACAGACAGTAACCCAAGCGTTGCTGGCACTGTGAGGCAGCAGTGCTAGCCACTGTGCTGCCCTACGGCTGTGCAGGGCTTGTCTGGGATGTGTGTATTAGTGTTTCTTAATTTTAGTCCCAGAAGGTCCAGCTCTAATTTTTCGACAATGCCTCCTCATCCTGGACTCCTGCTCCCAGACCCTATCCTCCTATCTGCTCCCCTTGATATCGTGAAACCTTCCATTAAATCACCTCTTAACTCTAAATTTGAGGGGAATACAACCCTAGTTTGTGTCATTTCTTTTTAACCCTTGGAATCCAGGTATCATTCTAATAAACCTCCTCTTCCCTCCCTTCATGACCAATATATCCTTCCTACGGTGTGGTATCCAGGACTGATCACAGTTCTCCAGGGGCAGTGATTAATGTACCTCGGCACTGGGTAGGAATCTGTTCTGGAAGTCAGTGGATTGTTTATGCCTTTGAAAGATGGTGAATAATAAGTGGTACAACCAGTTGACAGGAAGCTGGCCAACAGGATCAGGCAATGGCGGGCACCACAGCCAATCAGCTACTGAAGGTGGGCAAGGAGGTCACAGCCCCTCATTTAAAGGGACTTCTGGCAGGGAACCAGGGCAATTGGACCAGGAAAGATAATTTGGGCACATCAGAACTTTATGTTGAGATTTAGAAATGATTTAAACCAATTCAGTAGTTAAATTATTATTTTTAAATGTTTATGACAGTTCTTCTCAAGTACTTTGCCTGGGAAGAAATAGCATTGGAATGCAGTTGAACGATAACCCTGTTGAACGTGAAGTGTTCAGGGACATATTGAGCATCAGGCATTTAACTCTCTGAGATGGCCGAGGGAATGGAGTCCGAAGAGCTGGAGAGGGCAGAAGATCAAGAATGGCCCAAGGTTTGAAAATGACTTCCTCCTCCAGTCTGTAGGTGATAAGTGGGAGGCCCTCATGCCTGCTGACGGGAAGTGGAGACCTCCCAGCCTGACCAAAGCAGCTTGACCGAGGTGGCAGAGGAGGTCAGCAGCCTTAGGGTCATCCAGAAAACCCGACTTCAGTGCCACAAATGACTCAATTACTTTCTGAGATCTGCAAGGTGAACCACCATTCTTGAGATGGACATATATGGAAGTTTATGGTCTGGGTTCATTTTGTGATTATCATGTGTTGCCCAAGTGTGTACGGCTGCAACAAGCACACATGACACTCGGCATGGCAATGGGGTTTATGAAATGTTGGGAGGAGGGGGGAGGGGGGGGGGGGTGTTGGAGATGCTACAACTGTTAATTGGCAAGTAATATTGGGAAAAGTGTGCTGCCGACATATTGGATGCAAGATTGTAGCGCATCATCATCATTAATTGCAGGAGAGAAAGCGGACTGGAAGGGATGTGCCGAACTCACCATATTGACTTACATCGAGAGGCGGGTGCTGCAATGATTGAAACCAGTTGAAGCGAGATATGAGGAAGGCCCCGGGGTGGTTAGATTTCAAGGGAGCATCTTTGTGATTCCACCAAATACTTGTTCAGAAGGGAGAGTGCATGAGGCTGAGAAAGCCTCACATGCATCAGGGAAGAAGGTTCTCCTATATGTTGAATGTTTTAGGCTTGACACTGAGTCACAGTGTTTGCAATGAGTAAGTGTCTCGGCGCACTCACCTCAAAGTTTTTTTAAAATTAAGGGGCAATCTAGCATGGCCAATCCACCTACCCAGCACATCTTTGTGTTGTGGGGGTGAGACCCACACAGACATGGGGAGAATGTGCAAAGTCCACATGGACAGTGACCTGGGGCTGGGATCGAACCTGGGCCCTCGGCGCCGTTGAGGCAGCAGTGCTAACCACTGCGCCACTGTGTCATCGTCCTCACTTCGAAGGTTGAAGATACCCTTAACTTTTCTTCCTTTTGTTTCCTACATGGGTGAAACTTTAGCAGCTGCTGACACTAGCTCCAAGTAGGAAGAGGATGTCTTGGAGCGTGCAGCTCTGCACCCAACACCCAGCCCCGACGTAGATACACCACACCTCGGTGGTTATGCGCGCCTCGGCTACAAGAGATATACACACTGGTGAAAGCATATCACAGTTACAAGCACAGCTGCTGGAGGCTGAGATGGAGCTGGCCTCTGGCAGTTGGAGAAGTGATGTATCCATACATTTTATTATTTTTGAGATTTGTGCATTTTGCTGAGTTATTGGCCAAAATTTTATGTTCGATGGTTAGGCATCCGGCCGACCCAGACAAATATAACATTTCGTCAAATGACATCGGGAGTGCTTCCCAACTGAAGAGATCTACCATGCGGAATTAGTGAAGTCTTGCGACACTAAAACTCAGTAGAAATTTGAGTTAAACTTCTCGGATGCAAACAAGAATCTTTATTGCCTCTATTTGATTACAATTAGGAGAAACTTAAATCTATTCTCAATAAAGTCCGGCTAGCAAAAGGACTTAAAGAGAAGTAACTTGTACACAATTTAACTTTCAAAGTAATACAGACATGGTTTCTTGCTTACGGCAAAACAGCTTGCATTTACTTCAAGAGTTAGAGTGGAAAACTGAAAATATGAAAAATAGAGATCGCGAATAGTTAGATCGAAGTATAGGATGATCCCAGAATAAAGATGGCCGTAAGGACCATCATGTTTAAAGGAAATCTTATCAGTCTTGAGCCATCTATCTATACCTCTATGTCGTCCTAATTGATTTGGGTTAGAATCAAATACATTTGATTCGATGGTTAACTGTCAATCCTTAATGGGCAACATAAGTTCTGAATGTTTCATGTTTGAATATTTGTGTATGTTATGGAATGCGATTCTGTGCTTTTATCAAGACTGGTTTCTACTGGTTTTCTGCTGACTTTGCTTTCATCCACATTCTGGACAATGGTGCCTTCATATTGCTATAGTGCTTACTTGGCCTTGATCTGATTACTGGTACAGCTCATTTCTTTTTTAAAAAAATATGTTTTATTGAAATTTGTTCGATCAAAATTTTTTTTCCCCCCCTTACATAACAAACATAACAGTAAAGAAAGTTTAACAATAAACAAATGGCTAATCAACATGGTAATCTAATAATTTAACATAAACTAAAACTTCCACCACCCCCCCCCTCCCCCCTGGGTTGCTGCTGCTGGTCACCTGTCTTCCCTCTAACGTTCCTCTAGGTAGTCGAGGAATGGCTGCCACCGCCTGGTGAACCCTTGAGCCGATCCTCTCAGGGCAAACTTTATCCGCTCCAATTTTATGAACCCCGCCATATCGTTTACCCAGGCCTCCAGTCCGGGGGGTTTCGCCTCCTTCCACATGAGTAGAATCCTACGCCGGGCTACTAGGGACGCAAAGGCCACAACGTCGGCCTCTTTCGCCTCCTGCACTCCCGGCTCGTCCGCAACTCCAAATAGAGCTAGCCCCCAGCCTGGTTTGACCCGGGCCTTCACCACCTTAGAAATCAGTCCCGTCACTCCCTTCCAATACCCCTCCAGTGCCGGGCACGACCAAAACATATGTGCGTGGTTAGCCGGGCTTCCGCCGCACCTCCCACACTTGTCCTCCACTCCAAAGAACCTGCTCAGTCTTGCTCCCGTTATGTGTGCTCTATGTAGCACCTTAAATTGAATCAAGCTAAGCCTGGCGCATGAGGAAGAGGAATTTACCCTGCTTAGGGCATCAGCCCACATACCCTCCTCTATCTCCTCCCCTAGCTCTTCTTCCCACTTTCCTTTTAGTTCGCCCACCAACTCCTCCCCCTCTTCCCTCATCTCTCGGTATACCTCTGACACCTTGCCCTCTCCGACCCACACCCCCGAAAGCACTCTGTCCTGAATCCCCTGTACCGGGAGCATTGGAAATTCCCTCACCTGTTGTCTAGTGAACGCCCTCACCTGCATATATCTAAGGAAGTTTCCCCGGGGCAACTTATACTTTTCCTCCAATGCTCCCAAGCTCGCAAACGTCCCATCTATAAATAAATCTCCCACCCTCCTAATTCCCAACTGGTGCCAGCTCTGAAATCCTCCATCCATTCTTCCTGGGGCAAACCTATGGTTGTTCCTGATTGGGGACCCCACCAGGGCTCCCCGCACACCTCTCTGTCGCCTCCATTGTCCCCAGATATTCAATGTTGCCGCCACCACCGGGTTCGTGGTAAACTTTTTTGGTGAGAACGGTAGCGGCGCCGTCACCAGCGCCTCTAAGCTCGTCCCTTTACAGGACTTTCTCTCCAGTCTTTTCCACGCCGCTCCCTCTCCCTCCATCATCCATTTACGAATCATCGCCACATTGGCGGCCCAATAGTAGTCGCCCAAATTCGGTAGCGCCAATCCTCCTCTGTCCCTGCTACGTTGTAGGAACCCCCTCCTTACCCTCGGGACTTTCCCTGCCCACACGAAGCTCGTGATGCTCCTGTCTATTTTATTAAAGAAGTTCTTGGTGATTAATATAGGGAGACATTGAAATACAAATAAGAACCTCGGGAGGACCATCATCTTAATTGCCTGCACTCTGCCCGCCAACGACAGAGGCTGCATGTCCCACCTCTTGAAGTCCTCCTCCATTTGTTCTACCAATCGTGTCAGATTAAGTCTGTGCAAGGTTCCCCAGCTCCTAGCGATCTGAATCCCCAGGTATCGGAAGTTTCTTTCCACTTTCCTTAGAGGCAGGCCTTCTATCTCTCTACTCTGGTCCCCTGGGTGTATCACAAATAGTTCACTCTTCCCCATGTTGAGCCTATATCCCAAGAAATCTCCGAACTCCCTCAACATCCGCATAACCTCTATCATCCCCCCCGCTGGGTCCGACACATACAACAGTTTTGTTCTATAGTGTAGGTTAGATGGCTTTTGTTTCGGTGCAACATCGTGGGCCGAAGGGCCTGTACTGCGCTGTATTGTTCTATGTTCTATGTTTAACAGTAGGTCATCCGCGTATAGCGAGACTCGGTGTTCTTCTCCCCCTCTAATCACCCCTCTCCATTTCCTGGAGTCTCTCAACGCCATGGCCAGAGGTTCAATTGCCAACGCGAACAACAGTGGAGACAGCGGGCATCCCTGTCTTGTTCCCCTATATAATCGGAAATACTCCGATCTTTGCCGACCCGTGACTACACTTGCCGTTGGGGCCCCATAAAGAAGTTTGACCCAGCTAATAAACCCGTTCCCGAACCCAAACCTCCTTAACACCTCCCATAAATACTCCCACTCCACCTATCAAATGCCTTCTCTGCATCCATTGCCGCCACTATCTCTGCCTCCCCCTCCACTGGGGGCATCATTATCACCCCTAATAGTCGTCGCACGTTAACATTCAGTTGTCTCCCTTTTACGAACCCTGTCTGGTCTTCGTGCACCACCCCCGGGACACAGTCCTCTATCCTCGATGCCAGTACCTTTGCCAGCAATTTGGCGTCCACATTCAATAATGAAATAGGTTTATAGGACCCGCACTGCAACGGATCTTTATCCCTCATCAAAATTAGCGATATCGTCGCCTCCGACATTGTCGGGTGTAAGGTCCCACCTTCCCTGGCCTCATTGAACGTCCTCACCAACAACGGGGCCAACAAGTCCACATATTTTCTATAAAATTCCACCGGGAACCTGTCTGGTCCCGGAGCCTTCCTTGCATGCATGTTCCCCAGCCCCTTAATAACCTCGTCCACCCCAATTGGTGCCCCCAGGCCTTCCACCTCCTGCTCCTCCACCCTCGGGAACCTCAATTGATCCAGGAACTGCCGCATCCCCTCCTCTCCCTCTGGGGGCTGGGACCTATACAGTCCCTCATAAAAGGTCTTGAACACCTCATTTATCTTCCCTGCTCTTCGCACCGTGGCTCCCTTTTCGTCTCTAATTCCCCCTATCTCCCTTGCCGCTGTCCTCTTTCGCAACTGATGGACCAACAGGCGACTAGCCTTTTCCCCATATTCATACCTCCTCCCCTGTGCCTTCCTCCACAGCACCTCCGCCTTTCTGGTGGTCAGGAGGTCAAACTCCGTCTGGAGTCGTCTCCTCTCCTGTACAGTCCCTCCTCCGGGGTCTCTGCAAATTCCCTATCCACCCTTCAAATCTCCCCTAGTAATCTTTCCCTTTCCTTGGCCTCTGTTTTCCCTTTGTGGGCCCCAATGGAGATCAGCTCTCCTCTGACCACCGGTTTTAATGCCTCCCATACCACTCCCACACGGACCTCCCCGTCGTCATTGACCTCCAGGTATCTCTCAATACACCCCCGCACTCTTCCACACACTCCCTCGTCCGCCATCAATCCCACATTTAATTGCCAGAGTGCTCTCTGCTCCCTTTCCTCTCCTAGTTCCAGGTCCACCCAGTGTGGGGCATGGTCCGAAACCGCTATGGCTGAATACTCAGCTTCTTCCACCCTTGAGATCAACGACCTTCCCAAAACAAAAAAATCTATCCGGGAGTACACTTTATGGACATGGGAGAAGAAGGAGAACTCCCTTGCCCTCGGTCTAAGAAATCGCCATGGCTCCACTCCCCCCATTTGGTCCATAAACCCCTTGAGCACCTTGGCCGCTGCTGGCCTTCTTCCGGTCTTTGAGCTGGATCTATCTAGCCCTGGGTCCAGCACGGTATTGAAGTCCCCTCCCAATATCAAGTTTCCTACCTCCAGGTCCGGTATACGACCCAGCATCCGTCTCATAAATCCCACATCATCCCAATTCGGGGCATATACATTAACCAACACGATCTCCATTCCCTCCAGCCTGCCACTCACCATTACATATCTACCTCCGCTATCTGCTACGATGTTCTTTGCTTCAAATGCTACCCATTTCCCCACCAATATGGCCACCCCTCTATTCTTTGTATCTAGTCCTGAGTGGAACACCTGTCCCACCCATCCTTTCCTTAACCTAACTTGGTCCGCCACCTTCAGGTGCATCTCTTGGAGCATAGCCACGTCTGCCCTTAGTCCTTTCAAATGCGTGAGCACTCAGGCCCTTTTAATCGGTCCGTTCAGGCCTCTCACGTTCCACGTGATCAGCCTCACTAAGGGGCTACCTGCCCCCCTCCCGTGTCGACTAGCCATCACCTTCTCTAGACCAGTCCCATATCCCGCCTCCGCGCTCCCACTCGCTCCCCAGGCGTCGCATTCCATCCCCGTCCACCCGCTCTTTAGCCATTTCCTTTTTGATTTCCGCAGCAGCAACCCAGTCGTCCCCCCCCCACCCCCGCTAGATCCCTTTCTAGCGTGATTGCTCCCCCCATATTACTTCCGCAAGTCAGCTGACTTCAACTGACCCCGGCTACTCCTGCTCACTCCTTGACCCCCCCGTGTGGGGAACTCCCATCCGCCTTGCGTCTGTCTTCCCGCCATAATCCTTCTGGCGCGGGAACATCCCTTTATCTGACCCGCCTCTTGTGGCGCAGCTCCCTTTCCTCTCCCCCTCCCATTCCTCATTCTCCGCCTATGTCCCTTCTTCCCCCCCTCACCTGCGCCCACATTTCCTAGTGTCTCCCCCATCCCAATTTACTTCTCTATTTACATCAACCATAACAATAACAATAACATTCCCTACAGTATCAGTCCCTCAGTTCCGATCCAATTTCTCCTCTTTGATAAAGGTCCATGCTTCTTCCGCCGTATCGAAATAATGGTGTCTCTCCTGGTACGTGACCCATAGTCGTGCCGGCTGCAGCATCCCGAACTTCACCTTCTTTTTGTGTAACACCTCCTTGGCTCGGTTAAAACTCGCCCTCCTTCTCGCCACCTCCGCACTCCAATCCTGGTACACCCGTACCACTGCATTCTCCCATCTGCTACTCCGCACCTTTTTAGCCCATCTCAGGACCTCTTCTCTATCTTTAAGGCGGTGAAATCGCACGATTGTCGCCCTGGGTGGTTCTCCCGCTTTTGGTCTTCTCGCCGGGATCCGATGTGCCCACTCCACCTCCAAGGGGCCCGCAGGGGCCTCAGCACCCATCAATGAGCTTAGCATCGTACTTACATAAGCTCCACAGTCCGCTCCTTCCACTCCCTCAGGGAGACCCAGTATCTGAAGGTTCTTCCTTCGCGCTCTGTTTTCTAGGGCCTCGATCCTTTCAATACACTTTTTATGGAGTGCCTCGTGCGTCTGTGTTTTGACCGCCAGGCCCAGGATCTCGTCCTCATTATCCGCCACCTTCTGCTCCACCACGCGGAGCTCTGTCTCCTGGGTCCTTTGTGCCTCCTTGAGCCCCTCAATTGCCTGTAGCATCGGGGTCAGCACCTCCCTCTTTAGTAGCTCCACACACCATCTCACAAATTCGTCTTGCTCGGGCCCCCATGTCGCCTGAGCTTTCTCCGCCGCCATCTTGTGTCTCCTCCCTTTCTGTCCCTTTCGTCGACGATTCCTCGCGCTGCAGCCGCCGCCGCCGATATTTTCCTCCTTCGTTGGGGGGGACGACTCCCTACTCACTCATCCCACACGGGGTTGCGTCGCCCAAACATTTCCCGTTGGGGCTCTTAAAAGAGCCCGAAGGTCCGTCGGAGCTGGAGCCGCCGAAACGTGCGGCTAGCAAGGCATCGCCGCAACCGGAAGTCGTGTACAGCTCATTTCTTAATGTCAAACTGTCTTTGAAAATATGTTTGTTAGAACAATAGCTTTTTCATCTTGCTTAGTGAAAATCTTGTTTTTATCTCCAATTAGTTTATGCGTCAGGCTTTTTGTGCCTCTGTTGAAGCTATGTGTTTTATCATGACCTGAGGTTCTGAGTGCTGAAATCCTCATTTTAAAATGAGTATTAAAACTGGGTCTTAATATTTACATTAAAATAGCCTTTTTACCTATCAGATCTATCAGGAAATAGTCAATTACTATCAGCCCGCCCTTTGATAAATCGAAAGATCAAGTGAGATATATCACAATAAGAATAAATGCGATAGGATAGGTAAAAGCGTGAAGAAGAACTCATTCATATTGTCATGGCAGTTTTAAACAATAGAGTGGGCAAGCATTGCATTACAAGCATTTCAGCAAAAACTATCATAATTCTTAAAGATCATTATTATAAAATAACAATCAATCAATTAATTAAATTTGATTCTAATGATTCAGTATTACTCTATTAGCAATATGTTAACAATACAGTCAAATAATTGATTGATCAGTAACATTTCAACAATAATATTGCATTTCTATTTCATCTAATGGTGGTGCAGTGGGGTTAGTGTATATCATTCTGACTGCTGGGCCCTTGTGTTTAGTGAATAGTTGTTTAATGCACACAATACATTGATATGTTATGTAAATGATGAATCCTGCTGCACAGGAAAAAAAGTTCATTCTTACTGTGGACATTCCAGTGTGCCCCAACCACCCGCAAAGTTTCTCCCAGATAGTGGTATCTGAGGGCAAGTCAAGCTTCTTGACTTTCTTTTGAATGTGTGATGCCAGATCTTTAACTTCCTTTGAGTTATCTGGAATAAAATGCAACACTCTGCACCAATCAGGGCGCAGGTGCCACCTCTTTCGGCTAGCACATAGTCAAGTGCCATTCGATTTTGTAATGCTACGGTTCGAATTGCTCGCATTTCGTCAGAAATTCTATCTAGGGAAGTGACGGTGTAATAGGCTACATTTTGTATGATGGTTGTTATTTTATTCAATTCATTGGCCACTCTTACTTCTCAATAGAAAGGAATAACTTTAGCATAAATTGCGTCTTGTAAGGTTATGGCACGTTTATTTCTTCGAGGGGTTGGTTCTGAAACATAAGGGAGATGAGGAAGATGACGGATGGCAGGTACTATGTATCCTAAATAGCAAGACCCTGACCAGTATTTTGGGAGCCAGGAATATGCTTTGTCGCTACAAATAAAATAAGTCCCATTATAAGCAGAGTATAAGTAAATATCTTCTAAGTACCAATGATCTGAGAATGTTTTATTATTTCTGATGTTGTGTATGCCTGTTATTGTTGAGGACCGTTTAGTTCTTTGCAATAAATTTTGCGTACATTTATAAGCTGTGTTAACATCCAAATAATTAGTACAAACACTATTGCCCATTTTCATCCCTTTTGAGTGATTACTAGTGAGGCATATTGATTCTTTTTGTTTAATATTAGTTGGAAGGCTAATATATTTAGGATTTTTGTTAGGGTTATATTTAAGTTGGTGCCATTCTGAAAAGGTGTTTAGTGGATAGCCTGCAGATTTTCATAAGTTAATAAATTTCTTTAAATAAATCTTGTACCTTCTTTTTTCACATAAATATGCTCCAGAATGGACCACTACAGAGCGAGGGACACTCTGATAGATGCACCATTCTGCTGTTTCTGAAGCATTAAAGAGGATAGCTAAGAAGTGAATACCTTCTTAGTATTGGTTGCAATGCATATCCAACAATTGGAAATGTTGAAATTTTTAGCATATATCTTAGATGTGTAAAGGAATGTGTTCTCATTCAGTTCTGGTACAACATTTACAAAGCCAATCAAATAACTGGAAATGAATATTACGGTAAACATTTTTACAGATCTTAATATGCGCGATTCACATGTGATGCGTGGATCCAACTTTTCTTTCCTTAGTATTGCTTAAAACATTGATATACTGATTAAAAATTGATATCATGATTACATAATTCAGTAATAAACAATTGATAATAATAATTTCATGTATACAAATAAAATTATTATACAGTAAAATAACTGAAGTTGAGTATACGATCTAGTAATAATTGGTAAAATGATTATCAAAATTGATTATGTAATTTAGTAATAAAATTATTAATATTAATTCACTAATAAATGAATTATAATGCAGTAAATAATAGTTCAACAGAAATTTTCCATTTTGATGTGATTGGCTAGTGGTGCATATGAATTAATATGAACCATTTGGATTGGTGGGGCACTATGGGTAGGCAGTATTAGCCAAAGTATCTGATCAGCAACATTAGTACATATATGAGAAGTACAAATATGCAAAATAGGAAAAGTCCCTTAATGATGCTAATTCCTGTGCCACCCAACCAATTGGAAAGCCAACCCCAAAGAGCATAATCAAAGGGTTGGTCAAGTTTTAAAAAATTTGTATTGGATGTGGATTACCAAGTCTTTGACATCTTCTGGATTATACACAAAGGCCTGTTGAAAGGGTTAATTTTCCTGCAGATTCAAAAGAGGGCGTCTAGTGGGTGGATAACTTGGAATGATGCCATTTGCATCGCCAAACATTTTTTATATATGTCACTCAAATGGACTGGGAGTAAAAGTTGGATTGCTGCCAAATTCCCGTTATCAATTGTCTTAGAATGGTGTGTTCTCTCCATGGATTTGCTTTTAATCAGAGTTGCTTTTCTTAAAAACAGCTTCCACATTGTCTGAAGTTTTAACTTCCAAGCTAATTTTAAACATTTATTTTAAAATATCAAACACAATAACTAATTGAATATATGACTGAACCAATCTTGCGTTGAATGAACTTGGTTTTCTGTAGATGAATTTGTCAACTCTGTTAAAGAAAGCACAGCTAACAAGATTTGTTAATTTCTTAAAATTAATAAAGCAACATTCAAAATAATGACAGTTTTCTCAGGTTGACAGTTCTTGGCAACTTTTCGTCGATGCGTGGCTTAGGGCGTATCCCTGTAGCCAGGAAGCGTGCCTTCATCGTAGGAGTCCAGTTTGTATTCACGAAATCTGAAACTTGCAGAATGGCCGTCTTCAACATGAGAAAGGAATTTAATATCTCTTCCGGAATTCTTTTTTGAAGTGAGTACAGGGGCTGGATTTGTCGTTAACGGAGAGGAGAGGCAATGATTGACGTGCTTTTTTTAGCAGTTGCGGTTTCGGACTGGTACTGAGGTCTTGGTAGGATCAAGTTTAAAGCTGCAGACAGTTCTGGTTTTAAATCAGTGACAAAATGGGATTTAGATGATAGATTTTTTAAATGGTTAAAAACCCAGGCTGTTGTCTTTATCACTTCAACTCCAAGCTGTTTGGTGCCTAATGGGTTAAGTTGTATTACACTGTGTTTGCCACTAGGCTTGTTGCTGAACCGAATAGGCTTTTCTTGTTTAAAAATCTCACAGTCCATTAAAGCTGCCATGAGAGGCTTTTGGATCGGGGCCAGCAGCATTTCGTGGTCGGTCTCAGAGTAAGATAACGGTTTGTTCTGGGGTGAAAGGGTCCTTGAACCCGGAACAGACAGATAGTTCATTTGGCCAGACTCCCCTGTGGAACTTCGATCAGTGTATTTATTGTTTTCATGTTAGTAGCAGTTTGCAATAATGCAGGATCTGATCTAGTTACCACTGGTACATCTTTGGCCTGAGTTAAAATAATTTCTACTCTTCCCATTGGTGGCGCAGTTAATTTGTCTGTCAGTAATTTGTTATGACATTTCATGGTGTCCATGTCACTTTCCAAAATACATTTTTCCTCAAGTAACTGGCAATTTTGACTTTCAAGACCATCATTTTCTGATATTAACTGTTGAAGTTTGGATTCTGAGTCAGTATTTTTCTTTTGGAGTTCATCAATTTGTAATAGTAATAGCTAAGTTCTGCATTTTGAGTCTGCCAATAGTGTTTCAGTTTGATCAGATTTCTCGAGCTTAGAGGGGCGATTCTCCGAGCCCTGCGCTGGGCCGGAGAATCGGAGCAACCGCGCCACGATGCCCTGACGCCGGCGCGCGATTCTCCGAGGTGTGGAGAATCGGCGCCATTTGCCACGGGCCGCTGGAATTGGTGGGGCCGCCAATTCTCCGGCCCAGATGGGCCGAGCGGCCTCTCCGACACGACAGAGTCGCGTCAGCGCCGTTCACCCCTGATCACTGCCGGCGGGAACTCTGCGGGAACGCTCAGGGGGCGGCCTGTGGGGCGGGGAGGCGAGGGGGGATCCCTCACCGGGGTGGTGCCTCCGATGGTGTCTGGCCCGTGATCGGGGCCCACCGATCGGCGGGCCGGCCTCTCTGTCAGCGGGCCTCTTTTCCTCCGCCGGCAATGTTATAGCCCTGCGCCATTGTTGTGCGGGGCGGCCTGGGGGAGGACGGCCACTGCGCATGCGCGGGACCCAAGGTCTTTTATGCGGCACCGGGTCTCTGAAGCAGCGCTGAGGCCCCGCCCCCGCAAATCGCGCCATGTCCCTGCCAGCCCCACGGAGGCCCCAGAATGGGGGTCTGGGAATGGGCACCGACGCCGGAGTAAATCACTCCGATTTTTACTCCGGCATCGGCACTTAGACTCCCGTTGGGAGAATCCTGCCCTAGATTTTCCAGCTCGCAATTGGTCAATGACTGCCACTAGTTTTTCTTTGGCAGTTTTAAGTTCGCAATTTTGTTTTGTGTTTGTGACTGTTTCTTGCTGCTTAAGGAGCTGTGCCATTACTACAAAAGACCATTTCATAGGTTTCTTTTTGGTCAATCATGTGTTTTTTTCCAAAACGTTTTTGATGCTGTCAAGGGACCACTGTCCTTTAGGGGTGTCATATTTTGATTCAATTTTTGTGAATACTTTAGACAGTCCAAATTGTCTATCAATCAAAGATCTAAGATCAGCCAATATATCATCAACAGAGACATCCGGTACAGTGCGACCTTCCTTGGACGTTGTGGGAAGTAGTTCTCTACCATTTGAAGGTTCTGAATCTATTTTAGGAGTCATGTCCGGCATAAGCCCAGCCTTACACCCAATTTTTGGCTGTCAACTATGTTTTTGTGCAATCTTTGTACACTACCGCACTATTCGGGCAGCACGGTAGCATTGTGGATAGCACAATTGCTTCACAGCTCCAGGGTCCCAGGTTCGATTCCGGCTTGGGTCACTGCCTGTGCGGAGTCTGCACGTCCTCCCCGTGTGTGCGTGGGTTTCCTTCGGGTGCTCCGGTTTCCTCCCACAGTCCAAAGATGTGCAGGTTAGGTGGATTGGCCATGATAAATTGCCCTTAGTGTCCAAAATTGCCCTTAGTGTTGGGTGGGGTTACTGGGTTATGGGGATAGGGTGGCGGTGTTGACCTTGGGTAGGGTGCTCTTTCCAAGAGCCGTTGCAGACTCGATGGGCCGAATGGCCTCCTTCTGCACTGTAAGTTCTATGATAATCTATGATTCATTATTCAGTCCCGTTTTATTTTAGTTTCCACGACCGGCACCTCATTGAATAAGTCAGTCTGAAAAAGGTCCTTTCTAAGGGGTCGAAGCACTGCTTGATGCGGCTTTAAGGCTTTTAATGGGTGAAAAAGATATTTCTTACCCCAGTCTAGCCTTTTTTCGGATAGATGTCTTTGGGTCTTCTGTCTTTCTGGTCTTTCTTCAGTCTTCCGATTTCCTCCGACTCTGCGCTCCTCCCCTTTTGCCAAACTACACCAAATTGAAGAGATCTACCATGCGGAATTAGTGAAGTCTTGCGACATTATAACTCAGTAGAAATTTGAGTTAAACTTCTCGGATGCAAACAAGAATCTTTATTGCCCCTATTTGATTACAATTAGGAGAAACTTAAATCTATTCTCAATAAAGTCCGGCTAGCAAAAGGACTTAAAGAGAAGTAACTTGTACACAATTTAACTTTCAAAATAATACAGACATGGTTTCTTGCTTACGGCAAAACAGCTTGCATTTACTTCAAGAGTTAGAGTGGAAAAGTGAAAATATGAAAAATAGAGATAGCGAATAGTTAGATCAAAGTATAGGATGATCCCAGAATAAAGATGGCCGCAAGGACCATCATGTTTAAAGGAAATCTTATCAGTCTTGAGCCATCTATCTACACCTCTATGTCATCCTAATTGGTTTGGGTTAGTATCAAATGCATTCGATTCGATGGTTAACTGTCAATCCTTAATGCGCAACGTAAGTTCTGAATGTTTCATGTTTGAATATTTGTGTATGTTATGGAATGCGATTCTGTGCTTTTATCATGACTGGTTTCTACTGGTTTTCTGCTGACTTTGCTTTCATCCACATTCTGGACAATGGTGCCATCATATTGCTATTGTGCTTACTTGGCCTTGATCTGATTACTGGTACAGCTCATTTCTTAATGTCAAACTGTCTTTGAAAATATGTTTGTTAGAACAATAGCTTTTTCATCTTGCTTAGTGAAAATGTTGTTTTTATCTCCAATTAGTTTATGCATGTGTCAGGCTTTTTGTGTCTCTGTTGAAGCGTGTGCAGGCAGTGCACTAACTACTCCAAAATATCTGAGGTCCAGTGCAGCAGGTGGCTACACCTCTTCAGGGATACAGTTACATCCATTTGTGACATGATAGGTCCCAAAGTCTCCAACTGCATGGGCAGACATCCCATGTTGGTGGCTTTGAAGGTTAGTGGCCCTCAAATTCCATGCCTCTTTTCAGGGCTCAGTGGAGGATCTGTGCAGTGTTTCTCAGTCAGCCTCACACATGTTGCGCTGGCGACTGACGCCATCTTTAGACATGCCCACACATTCATCCACTACTGGAAAGATGATGGCAGCCAGGTGGAGAGAACATGAGACTTTGCAGCGGTGGCTGAGTTCCCTCACATCCAGGGTGCTATAGATTGCACGCATGCATGACCATCAAAGCACCAACAGGAGAGCTGAGAGTACACCGCTGCATGGACACCTCCATGGTGGAGAACATGTCACACACACCCTCATGGATCTCTGACAGATCTCCCCTGCATCCCACTGGATATCCAGCAGCTAGCGTTTGATGATCAACTTCAGAGGTTCACCATCTGCATCAGACTCAGCCTGGTCCTGGTCCCACTGTCAGCGCTCTGGCACCTCTCTGCCTCTACCATCTCCTCACGAGTGTGAAGTACCCTCACCACTGTGCACTGCCTGGAACCGACAACCTCATGCCCATCCACGAGTGAGTATCTGCGCTGATGCCTGGTTCTGAGAGACTTGATGACGCAGGTGCAGGAGCAATGTCTTCCTGGGAGCTTAACACGGGTTAATTCATTTTGATTCTCTCTGTAATTTTAGGAACAAACTTTGATCTGAGGGATCCTTGTCACTTGTGAAGGTTTTTCAAGAGGTTTTCCTTTTCTTTGTGAAGCCCAATTGCTTCATCTGAGTTGTGTTATAATTTGATAGAGTCTCCTTGACGTCTTTCTGCTGTTCATGGCAGTTTTCATTTCTTCAGTCTACTGAAGGTTTATGTACTCCATTTGCATTTGACCTCGAAAGAGGATTAGCTGTTCTTTCAACTGTTTACTTTCTTCTTGACCCCTTACCAACACATGCTGCACTTCAGCGCATTGCTTTGTCACAGCTGATAGGTCCAACACAACTTCTCTTATGAATTATTCAACATCTTTTTGAACTCCATGTTTTTCCATAGCCTCATATTAATTCATCAAAGAGTCTTTCAGGGCAGCAATTTAGTTGAGTACTTTCAAAGTACTCTGACTGTTGTGCCTGGCAGTTCTTCTGGTTGAGTTCTATTAATATAATAATCTTTATTAGTGTCACAAATAGGCTTACATTAACACTGCAATGAAATTACTGTGAAAATCCCCTAGTCGCTATACCACGGCGCCTCCGACTCTTCCATTTTCCATATCTTTCCTGTTGACTTTATAACCTGATATATTTAGTTCCCAGCCGTGACTGTCTTGAAGTTATGTCTCAATAATTGGCCCTCCAAGTTGAATGTAACACTCCAGTGTAGTACCAAGAGATGTTGTTTCGTTAGAGGTGCCACCCTCTGGAAGGATCTATCTGCCTATCCTGTGGTTCAGGAGAACATTAAATAAAACACTAACCTATTCAAAGGGGAGCCAAAAGCCCTTCTGATATTACAGCCAATGTTCCTTCTTCAACCAAATACCCAGAAAATGAATTTGATCATCTCATTGTTAATGAAAAAACAATTAAGTTTGCACATCAGGGTTTGCAAACATGCACACGAACAGTATCTGGGTAAGAACGAAACTCACTATATGCTAGATAGTATGTTATCTTTATAAATCATGCTGACTGCCAATTAATTAAGCAATGAATAACATCTGAAAGTGACCTGGTATCCTGAATTGTTAATGCTATAGTACACTTGGATAAAACATGAAATGATGTATGATTGTATGATTGCTGCCTCACTATTGTAACAGGAAAAAAAGCGCTGTTGCTGAATAATTTGAAAGCTTCGGGTTTTAAAGTTTTTATCTTATCAACTCCACCTGTTTTTCATCCTTCAAAGTATCTGCATTTCTTCCCCACTAAATGTCCTCTGGGATTCTTTGCAGCTGTTTTTGGATTCTCCACCTCTCCTCTATTTCCACACTGGGACCATTCACCAGAGGGTACACTGGTACACATCATTCTTCCTATTTCATTTCATTTCGGCTTTCTCTTCAAGAACTCCAGTTTTTGCTGGGAAGCAAACTAGCGAGTTGCAAGTGTTCATCCCGGTAATGTGATTTCATTTACATGCAACAATGAAAGCATTTTGTTGCAGTCAGCAGGGAACATTATTAATGCGGATACTTAGCTGGGATGAACAACAAAAAAATGACCAGGTTTAACAGAATGGTTTCACCGTTAGGTTTTCTTCATTGTTTATTGAAATTGCATTTCTCCTCTCATTTCTAACTCTATCTGGGTTTGGTGAAAGAAAAGGTAAAGGAAATGCTTCAAATAGGCATGCTCTTGAAACCAGTACATATGGAATATTCTAGAATTGTTTATCCAAAAATGACATTTGGATACAAGTTTGATTTACTGTTGTACATCACCTTACCGCTATGTAAGCACAATCTTTCTCCCTAGTTACTAAAGTTCTAATGATCGTAGTCATTCAGTTTTATTATGTAGGAATACATTTCACTATCCCTTTGTGATCAATCATATCTCTCTCTCCCTTTCTACATTGCCACATGCATCAAGTGGTCATCCTGTAATGATGCGCATTCTAGACACTGTCAGTTTATTTCAACACAGAGCTAGTAGTAATTTATTTTAATCATATTTCAGAAGTGGAATATTTCCCAGCGAGTCTTATGAGATCAGAATGTGATACACAATTCCTCCTGGGGGTTTGTTACATCTGAGCAAAATTTTCCTTGACGGATAAGCTTATCTTTTTCTCCTCTTTGTGCCGTCTCTCCTGCCTGCTGCACTTCCCCGAATTTAACGTACTGTATACAAGGGTAGTAACAAAATTCAATTACTGCCTGTCAATGTTACTTACGTTGGCTTGGAGCACAGTAAACAGAATCAGTTCATTGGGGTTTTATTAATACAATTTTAATTACTTTATTGTTCTATTAACACATAAATCCTTTTAATGCATTTTAATAAAAACGTCAACTGTTCACAAAAGAACAATATACTGCAGATTTATGTGTGGTCTTAAAAGACTCTTGGTTTTATGTGATCGAGTGACACAGTTTGTTAAAGCGGCAACACTTTGCACAGGTGGGATATAGAATCACACACACAGTCCCTCACACTCAATGTCGGCTGTTCCTTGGAGAGGAAGCAGTGAAAGAAGGCAAGGTCACTTCGACACTGGGAGCGAGTAGAAATTGGAATTCCTCCATCTTCCCCTCACATACCACCTGGCAGCAAGTTCCAAAGTAACATTGATAAAAACCTGAAAGGAAGTCGTCTGGTCAGTCTCTCGAGGCGGAAGTAAACCAAGAACAGGGTAAAGGAGGAAAATAAATTCCCCTTACAATAAAATAGAACAAAATCCTGAAAGCACAACTGTGACCTCAGTTTTCCCTATTTTATTGCCATTCATTAATTTAGACACCTGGCCGAAGACTTTAGTTAATGTGTGTGGTGGTATGTATTAGGGGTAATACGGTACACCACGTGTCGACAGGCTATTGGTGGAGGGATGCCAGGTCCTGATAGGATCTGCCACCTACTGGACTCCACCCAGAAATGCCGATATAAGAACCCAGTTTTTCCCTCCATTTCCCTCAGCAGTTGCATTCTGTAACCACGCTGCTGGGGATAAAGTTCTGCTTAATAAAGCCTTCAATTGACATTACCTCAACCTGCCTCGCATCATATTGACGGTGCTACAATGTGTGTCATCTAATTCAACAATTTATTTTACTTGAGGGATCTTTTAATGCTCAGAAGGCTTACCTATGTTTAACTCAGAAGCTTTTAACGTTCATTGGAGGCATGAAGAAAATGGTCTGTTAATTTGCTAAAACTGCTCCCACCTCCCAACTCACAGGTTGAGAGGACCAATCAATATTGGATGTCATCGTGAGGCAAGTCCGAAGAGGGAATTCCCTGGCCAGGCGGTTGAACAAATTTAGCCAAGGGCCGCATGGTAAGTGTGGATGGCCAGGGGAGTTGGGCATGGAGGTGTAGGTGGGTGTTGTAAAATGCCTTTAAGGGAGAGCAACAAAACATCACTAGAAGGAAATGGTGTCATGTGATCCAGTCTTAATATCACTTTTGCTTTCAAGCAGAGCACACACACACAGATCTGCTGCTCCTATGTTCAAGATTTCTACCTATGTATAAATATTACCATGTGCTTTGTCTAAATAAATGAGCCCCCCATGTGTTACACAACCCCTTATGAGTGATTATGGCATTATAACTTCATATCATTATAACAACACAAACCTGGGGTGTGGGGAGGGCCGATGATGGCTGGCAACACATGGGAAATGAAGAGATAGGAAAATCAGGCCCATTTTACACCATTGGCCAAAGTTAAAATAGCATCCAAGGAGATCAGCATCGGAAAAGAAGTTAATTGATTATGAATATTTAAAGTGGAATGATGCCTTCTCAAGGGAAGAACATATACAAGACATCAGTTAGGTCCCAGCTAGGACATTGTGAACAGTTCTGGATGCTACACTATAGGGAGGTTACATTGGAGAGAGTGCAGAAGAGGTTTACAAGGATGGTTCCAGGGGTGAGGAACCTCTGTCATGAAGGTAGATTGGAGAGGTTGGGACTGTTCTCCTTGGACAGAAGAAGGCCGAGAGGAGATCTGATAGAGATGTTCAAATTCATGAGGGAGCTGGACAGAGTAGATAGGGAGAAACTGTAAAAGGATCAAGAACGAGGGGGCACAGATTTAAAGTGATTTGGAAAAGAAGCAAATGCGATGTGAGAAAAACCTTTTCACCCAGCGAGTGTTTCGGGTTTGGAATGCACTGCTTGGGAATGTGGTGGACGAAGGTTCCATTGAGGCAGTCGAGAGGGCATTAGATGATTACTTGAATAGAAACAATGCGCAGGGTTATGTGGAAAAGGTGGGGGAATGGCACTAAGTCATGATGTACGTGTGGAGAGCCGGTGCTGCTAAAGGGCCTCCTCCTGTACCGTAACAATTCTGTGATTCTGTGAAGATACATTTCTAAAAGTGCCTTACTGCTGGTGCACTTTGTATTGGAGTAGTGAATCAGGAAGAGAATCTATTTGATTCAGTATTTCGTAGTGAGCTTATGACATCTGAAAATTACACTTTGGGGAACATGTGAGCACCTATAATCAAATCATAATTTGACTTGATCGTGCAGTTGAAGCATGCAAAAAGAAGAAAGACTGATCCCAGGATGTTTAAGGCTATTCATGAGTAAAAAGGGAGAATGGCATGAGAAATATCAAAGAGAAAAACACCACAGGAAATGGTTTTCTTTTCAACAATGCAAATGAAATTTACATCAGATAGAAGCTAAATCTAACCTTAAAATTTGAAACCAAAAAAACGCACGAAGGAAAAATGAGAAAATAGTAACATTCAGAAATATTGAATAATACTTTAAAAAATAAATGATAATGAGAAGAAATGAAAGAAATTACTGGAGCACCAGAATAAAAGATAGGAGCCCCGATTTTAACTCTCGGGTGAATTATATGGGTACCGCCACGACTGGAAGCAAAATATCCTGAGTTCAAGATACCAGCCCACGAGCTGGGAAAGGCTAAATCCTTGGCCTCATGCGTATGCCCCTGGTGAGTTCGCTGGGTGCGATTCAACCAAAAATTTCAAGGGGCGGGATTTACTGACCACCCCATAATGTGTTTATTGGCGGCAGAGGTGGCCCGCCAGCAGGATCTATCAGTCCTGCCATTGTCAACAGGAGTTTCTGTTGAGACCACCCCTCATTGCTGGGAAACCCATTCGCTGGTGTGGGACTGGAATTTCCCGCCTGCGTGAACAGCCGGTAAATCCCACCCTAAGTTTCATTTTGGGCGTGTTTGGTGGGGTGTTTCCCGCCGGCTTTTTGGATGAGATTCACACAGGTGTTCACCCACACCTGGTCGTTTTTTTGGACCTTGGGCAGTTTCTGCCCGGTCTAGGCCACACAGAACTTTTTTCAGCAGCGCGGAGCTGAACTCACCAATCAGACCGGTACCTCAGAGATCAGGCTGCCATTTTGAAAAGGTGCCCCAATCTCTAAGTGAGCTGTTGGGTCCCCCACACCCTCCCACCCACATGTAATGCTATCCCCCCGCAGACATAGGCATTACTCCGCCGGAAGAGAGGACACCCCGCTAAGGGGTCGCTGAGGACCCCTCTTTTCAGCATCCCGCCCCCCCCCCCCCCCACTTCCCAACCTTTATGAGGCTCCTTCATAGCCCCTTCACCCCTCCCCCTCACTCTTCACACCCGCCCCTCACCGCTGGGCACGGCCCACCCTTAGGTCCCGACCCGTGGCAGTGCCAACCTGGGAACCCTGTCTCTGCCAGCCTGACACCTGGGCAGCGGGTTCCCAGGTGCCGGGTCAACCATCCGGGGAGCTCCAAGGACCTCCTAGACCCCCAAGTGGCCATCACAACTGGTCTCCGCTTGTGGAAACCAGTACTAATCGGCGCCTGGTTGAGGCCTCGTCAGTGCGGTCGGTGACTCCAGGGTGCCTAGTGAGTGTGGCATCAGGATGGCTGCGCATAATTAAATGAGCACGAAGATGCAGATAGTGCCGGGTGCGCAGGATAAGTCATTTGTGTGAGATTTAGTGCCCGGCACGAGGCCAGATTTTAATAATAATCAATAACAATCTTTATTAACGTCACAAGTAGGCTTACATTAACATTGCAACGAAGTTACTGTGAAAATCCCCGAGTCATCACACTCCGGCACCTGTTCGGGTACACTGAGGGAGAATTCAGAATGGCCAATTAACCGAACAAGCACGTCTTTCAGGACTTGTGGGAGGAAACCGGAGCACCTGGAGGAAACCCACGCAGACACGGGGAGAACGTGCAGACTCCGCACGGAAAGTGACCCAAGCCGGGAATCGAACCCGGGTCCCTGGCGCTGTGAAACAACAATGCTAACCACTGTGCTACCAGAATTGGGCCTCTCCCGCAATTCACCCATCACGTTGGGGGTGATACGGTTGCTGAATCACACCCGGGTTGTCTAGAATTGCCAAACAGCAGCTGGCCAGCAGGCTGAAGCTCAATCTTGCGAGAGGGGAATAGGCCCCGACAATAAGGTAAATCGCAGGGAGAGGATTTTGCCAAGACCTAGTGATCTGGAAATGGTGAGTGTTGGTGCAAGGGGGGATGAGGGGTGGGGGGGGGGGGGGGGGGTGGGGGGGAGCCTCTTCTACAGGAGCAATAAGCATGGTCAGATTAGGACTCTTGCTTATTCTGATTCCACAAGAAAATTTTTTAAAAAGGTCTGACAAAGACTTACCTCTTGGTGTCTTTTGAGGGCAGGACTTTTCTTTTTTTGAAAAATATTTTATTGGAAGTATTTTCAAATATATACAGGAAAGAAACAAGCAAACAACAACAGCAACAGTTAACCATGCACAATTACCACTAGTCCCCCATAGACCCCTCACCCCATCCCCCAATGCCGTGTTACCACCCCTGAAAGAAGTCATTGGCCAACCTCTACCTTGTGGAGAACCCCTCCTCCGCCCCCTTATGGCGAACTTGATTTTTTTCTAGATGGAGGAACTTAGCCAAGTCGCTCACCCATGCCCCCGCTTCGGTGGCTCTGAGTCGCGCCAGCGGAACAAGACCCGCCTCTGGATTATCAGGGTGGCAAAGGCTACCATGTCAGCGTTTCCCGCCACCTGTACTCCTGGATCCTCCGACACCCAAAATATCGCCACCCTCGGGCTTGGCGCCACCTCCACTCCCAAGATTTCCGACATTATGTTCACAAACTCTTTCCAGTGCTCCTCCAACTTCAGACATTCCCAACTCCCTGCACACTGCCCACGCCTATCCTCCACCCGTAGAAAAAAAATGACTCATCCTAGACCCTGTTATATGAGCCCAATGCACCACCTTAAACTGAATAAGACTCAGGGCGCGATTCTCCGGCCACGTTGTGCTCAGGTGAGAGCACAACGCGGTTGGAGAATACCTGGAGAGGCTTGCAGCAAGCCTCTCGGTAGCCTTCGCATCTCACGGGATTCACCGGAGTCCGGCAAGATGTCAGAGTAGGAATTCCGCCCCAAATGGGCGGGACCGAATGATGCTCGCGGAAGTTGGTCTTAAACCTACTTACGACCTACCTACCCGGGATCCACCAGCCTCCCTCGATTTTCCGGCCTCCCCAGGGAGGTTGCAGCCGGGCGCCAATCAGCGCTGGTTCACACAAATGTGGACCAGGCGGAAGGGCACCGAGGGCATCTCCCGAGCCATCGGAGACCTCAGGGTGGTCAGGCTAAGTGCAGGGTGGCTCTCTGGCCCTCTGCCTGGACAGCGGGCACCTTGGCACTGTCCAGCTGGCACCTTGGCACTGCCACTCTGGCATAGTCAAGGTGCCCGGATGGCACTCCTAAGCCAGCAGGAGCGCTGCCTAGGTGCCAGGGTGATAATGCAAGGGTGCCTGAGTACCAGGGTGGCACTGCCAAGGGTCAAGGGGTGAGTGGGTCATACTATGAAATGAGGGTGGAGGGGGGGGTTTGAAGGGTGATGGTCCTAGAAGGAAGGGGGTGCTGTAATATGGCTGGGAGTGGGGGCCTGAAGAAGGGGGATCCCCAGGGACCCATAGTGGTGTAGTGTCCATGTGTGTGGGGGGTGACATTGCCCATGGGTGGGGGGGGGGGGGGGACCCATAAGCTCACTGAGAGATCAGGGCACTCTTTCAAAATGGTGATCTCTGAGTTCAGCTCCCCAGTGCTAAAATAAATTCTAGGTGTGGGTTAAACCGGTGAGAAACTCCCCGGGGCCCAAAGAAGTGACTAAGTGTCATTGAATAGCAGTGGGGAACTCGCCGGCAGAACAGGAAACTCCTTGAAAAACCCGCCACAAATTAACTTCGGAATTTTTGGGGAGAATTGAACCCTCAGTCTTGCACATGACGAAGATGAGTTTATCCTCCATACTGCCTCACTCCACACCCCGGCTTGCATCCCCAATTCCTCCTCCCACTTATGCCGGACCTCCTCCAGTGGAGCACCCCCCCTCTCCATCAACTCCTCCTATATATCTGACACCTTGCCCTCAGCTAGCTCAGATTCAAAAACAGCTTCTTTCCCGCTGTTACCAGACTCCTAAACGATCCTCTTATGGACTGACATTAACACTACACCCCTGTATGCTTCACCCGATGCTAGTGTCTATGTATTTACACTGTGTACCGTGTATTGCCCTATTATATATTTTCTGTTATTTTCTTTTCAATGATCTGTTTGAGCTGCTCGCAGAAAAATACTTTTGACTGTACCTCGGTACACGCGACAATAAACAAATCCATCCTCAGATGGAAGCGGGGGGGGGGGGGGGAGTGCAGCTGCGGGAACGAACACAACTCCTTCCTCACAAAGTCCCTCACCTGCAGGTACCTGAACCCGTGCCCCTTCGGCAGCAAGTACACCAACAATAGCACCCTTAAACTGGTCCCTTTCCACCAGCCTCCTCCATCCGTCCCTGCACCCACTTCCGTACCTTAGCTACGTTCGCCGCCCAGTGTAAATTCTTTTTTTTTTTTTTTTTTTTTTTTTTTTATAAATGTTTTATTGAAAATTTTTTCCCAAACAACAATTTTTCCCCTCTTACAAAGCAAACGCAACAATAACAATACAGAAATTTTAAACAATACACAAGTAACAAAACCCCTTTATCTTTGACCTAAACTAAACCCCCCCTCCCCCCCCCCCCCCTCCCCCTGGGTTGCTGCTGCTGGTCATCTGTCTTCCCTCTAACGTTCCCCTAGGTAGTCGAGAAATGGCTGCCACCGCCTGGTGAACCCTTGAGCCGATCCTCTCAGGGCAAACTTTATCTGCTCCAGTTTAATGAACCCCGCCATATCATTTACCCAGGCCTCCAGTCCGGGGGGTTTCGCCTCCTTCCACATGAGTAGGATCCTGCGCCGGGCTACTAGGGACGCAAAGGCCACAACGTCGGCCTCTTTCGCCTCCTGCACTCCCGACTCTTCCGCAACTCCAAATAGAGCTAACCCCCAGCCTGGTTTGACCCGGGCCCTCACCACCCGCGAAATCACTCCCGTCACTCCCTTCCAATACCCTTCCAGTGCCGGGCATGCCCAAAACATATGTGCGTGGTTTGCCGGGCTCCCGCCACACCTCCCACATTTGTCCTCCACTCCAAAGAACCTGCTCAATCTTGCTCCCGTTATGTGTGCTCTATGTAGCACCTTAAATTGAATCAGGCTAAGCCTGGCGCATGAGGAAGAGGAATTTACCCTGCTTAGGGCATCAGCCCACATACCCTCCTCTATCTCCTCCCCTAGTTCTTCTTCCCACTTTCCTTTTAGTTCGCCCACCGACTCCTCCCCCTCTTCCCTCATCTCTCGGTAAATCTCTGACACCTTGCCCTCTCCGACCCACACCCCTGAAAGCACCCTGTCCTGTATCCCCTGTGTCGGGAGCAATGGAAATTCCCTCACCTGTTGTCTAGTAAATGCCCTCACCTGCATATATCTCAAGAAATTTCCCCGGGGCAACTTATACTTTTCCTCCAATGCTCCCAAGCTCGCAAAAGTCCCATCTATAAATAAATCTCCCACCCTCCTAATTCCCAACAGGAACCAGCTCTGAAATCCTCCATCCATTCTTCCTGGGGCGAACCTATGGTTGTTCCTGATTGGGGACCCCACCAGGGCTCCCCGCACCCCTCTCTGTCGCCTCCACTGTCCCCAGATATTCAATGTTGCCGCCACCACCGGGTTCGTGGTAAACTTTTTAGGTGAGATCGGTAGCGGCGCCGTCACCAGCGCCTCTAAACTCGTCCCTTTACAGGACTTTCTCTCCAGTCTTTCCCACGCCGCTCCCTCACCCTCCATCATCCATTTACGTATCATTGCCACATTGGCGGCCCAATAGTAATCGCCCAAGTTCGGTAGTGCCAATCCTCCTCTGTCCCTACTACGCTGAAGGAACCCCCTCCTTACTCTCGGAACTTTCCCTGCCCACACGAAGCTCGTGATGCTCCTGTCTATTTTATTAAAAAAGGGTCTTAGTGATTAGTATAGGGAGACATTGAAATACAAATAAGAACCTCGGGAGGACCATCATCTTAATTGCTTGCACCCTGCCCGCCAGCGATAGAGGCTGCATGTCCCACCTCTTGAAGTCCTCCTCCATTTGTTCTACCAACCGTGTCAGATTAAGTCTGTGCAAGGTTCCCCAGCTCCTAGCGATCTGAATCCCCAGGTATCGGAAGTTTCTTTCCACTTTCCTTAGAGGCAAGCCTTCTATCTCTCTACTCTGGTCCCCTGGATGTATCACAAATAATTCACTCTTCCCCATGTTTAGCCTATACCCCGAGAAATCCCCGAACCCCCTCAAAATTCGCATAACCTCTATCATTCCCCCCGCTGGGTCCGACACGTATAACAATAGGTCATCCGCATATAACGAGACTCGGTGTTCTTCTCCCCCTCTAATCACCCCTCTCCATTTCCTGGAGTCTCTCAACGCCATGGCCAGAGGTTCAATTGCCAACGCGAACAACAATGGAGACAGCGGGCATCCCTGTCTTGTTCCCCTATATAGTCGGAAATACTCCGATCTATGTCGACCTGTAACTACGCTTGCCGTTGGAGCCCCATAAAGAAGTCTAACCCAGCTAATAAACCCGTTCCCAAACCCAAACCTCCTTAACACTTCCCATAAATACTCCCACTCCACCCTATCAAATGCCTTCTCTGCGTCCATTGCCGCCACTATCTCTGCCTCCCCCTCCACTGGGGGCATCATTATCACCCCTAATAGTCGTCGCACGTTAACATTCAGTTGTCTCCCTTTTACGAACCCTGTCTGGTCTTCGTGCACCACCCCCGGGACACAGTCCTCTATCCTCGATGCCAGTACCTTTGCCAACAATTTGGCGTCCACGTTCAACAATGAAATGGGTCTATAGGACCCGCACTGCAACGGATCTTTATCCCTCTTCAAAATTAACGATATCGTCGCCTCCGACATCGTCGGGGGTAGAGTCCCCCCTTTCCTGGCCTCATTGAACGTCCTCACCATCAACGGGGCCAACAAGTCCACATATTTTCTGTAATACTCCACCGGGAACCCGTCTGGTCCTGGGGCCTTCCCTGCTTGCATGCTTCCCAGTCCCTTAATAACCTCGTCCACCCCAATCGGTGCCCCCAGGCCTACCACCCCCCGCTCCTCCACTTTCGGGAACCTCAATTGGTCCAGGAACTGCCGCATCCCCTCCTCTCCCTCTGGGGGTTGAGACCTATACAGTTCCTCATAGAAGGTCTTGAACACCTCATTTATCTTTCCTGCCCTTCGCACCGTGTCTCCCCTTTCGTCTCTAATTCCTCCTATTTCCCTCGCTGCTGCCCTCTTTCGCAATTGATGAGCCAACAGGCGACTCGCCTTTTCCCCATATTCATACCTCCTCCCCTGTGCCTTCCTCCACAGTACCTCCGCCTTTCTGGTGGTCAGAAGGTCAAATTCCGTCTGGAGTCGTCTCCTCTCCCTGTACAATTCCTCCTCCGGGGTCTCTGCAAATTCCCTATCCACCCTTAAAATCTCCCCCAGTAATCTTTCCCTTTCCTTGGCCTCTGTTTTCCTTTTGTGGGCCCCAATGGAGATCAGCTCTCCTCTGACCACCGCTTTTAGTGCTTCCCATACCACTCCCACAGGGACCTCGCCGTCGTCATTGACCTCCAGGTATCTCTCAATACACCCCCGCACTCTTGCACACACTCCCTCATCCGCCATCAGTCCCACATCTAATCGCCAGAGTGTTCTCTGCTCCCTTTCCTCTCCTAATTCCAGGTCCACCCAATGTGGGGCATGATCCGAAACCGCTATGGCTGAGTACTCAGCTTCTTCCACCCTAGAGATCAACGACCTTCCCAAAACAAAAAAATCTATCCGGGAGTACACTTTATGGACATGGGAGAAGAAGGAATACTCCCTAGCCCTAGGTCTAAGAAATCGCCATGGATCCACTCCCCCCATTTGGTCCATAAACCCCTTAAGTACCTTGGCCGCTGCCGGCCTTCTTCCGGTCCTTGAGCTGGATCTATCTAGCCCCGGGTCCAGCACCGTATTAAAGTCCCCTCCTAAAATCAAGTTTCCTACCTCCAGGTCCGGTATACGCCCCAGCATCCGTCTCATAAATCCCGCATCGTCCCAGTTTGGGGCATACACGTTAACCAACACGACCTCCATTCCCTCCAGCCTGCCACTCACCATTACATATCTACCTCCGCTATCTGCTACGATGTTCTTTGCTTCAAATGCGACCTGTTTCCCCACCAAAATGGCCACCCCTCTATTCTTTGCGTCCAGTCCTGAGTGGAACACCTGTCCCACCCATCCTTTCCTTAACCTAACTTGGTCCGCCACCTTTAGGTGCGTCTCTTGGAGCATAACCACGTCTGCCCTTAGTCCTTTCAAATGCGCGAGCACTCGGGCCCTTTTTATCGGTCCGTTCAGGCCTCTCACGTTCCACGTGATCAGCCTCACTAGGGGGCTACCTGCCCCCCTCCCGTGTCGACTAGCCATTACCTTCTCTAGGCCAGTCCCATATCCCGCCTCCGCGCTCCCGCTCGCTCCCCCAGCGTCGCACACCATCCCCGCCCACCCACTCTTTAGCCATTTCCTTTTGGATTTCCGCAGCAGCAACCCAGTTGTCCCCCCCCCCCTTCTCCCTCCCTCCTCCCCTCCCCGCTAGATCTCTTTCTAGCTTGATTGCTCCCCCCATATTACTTCCGTAAGTCAGCTGACTTCAACTGACCCCGGCTACTCCTGCTCACTCCTCGACCCCCCCCATGTGGGGAACTCCCATCCGCCTTGCGCCTGTCTTCCCGCCTTATTCTTTCTGGTGCGGGAACATCCCTTTACCTGACCCGCCTCTTATGGCGCAGCTCCCTTTCCCCTCCCCCTCCCCTTCCCCATTCTCCAACTATGTCCCGTCTTTCCCCCCTCACCGGCGCCCACATTTCCCCAATGTCTCCCCCCTTCCCTGTTTACTTCTCAATTAACTTCCACCGTAACATTAACAATAACATTTCCTGCAGCATCAGTCCCTCAGTTCCGATCCAATTTCTCTTCTTTGATGAAGGTCCATGCTTCCTCCGCCGTCTCGAAATAATGGTGTCTCTCCTGATACGTGACCCATAGTCTTGCCGGCTGCAGCATCCCGAACTTCACCTTCCTTTTATGCAACACCTCTTTGGCTCGGTTGAAGCTCGCCCTCCTTCTCGCCACCTCCGCACTCCAATCCTGGTATACCCGTACCACTGCATTCTCCCATCTGCTACTCCGCACCTTTTTAGCCCATCTCAGGACCTCTTCTCTATCCTTAAGGCGGTAAAATCGCACGATTATCGCCCTGGGTGGTTCTCCCGCTTTTGGTCTTCTCGCCGGAATCCGATTTGCCCACTCCACCTCCAAGGGGCCCGTAGGGGCCTCAGCACCCATCAGTGAGCTCAGCATCGTACTTGCGTACGCTCCACAGTCCACTCCTTCCACACCCTCAGGGAGACCCAGTATCCGAAGGTTCTTCCTTCGCGCTCCATTTTCTAGGGCTTCGATCCTTTCAGTACACTTTTTATGAAGTGCCTCGTGCGTCTGTGTCTTAACCGCCAGGCCCAGGATCCCGTCCTCAATATCTGTCACCTTCTGCTCCCCCACACGGAGCTCTGTCTCCTGGGTCTTTAATGTCTCCTTGAGCCCCTCAATTGCCTGTAGCAACGGGGTCAGCACCTCCCTCTTCAGCAGCTCCACGCACCGTCTCACAATTTCATGCTCAGGCCCCCATGTCGCCTGCGCTTTCTCCGCCGCCATCTTGTACTTCTCTCTTTCTGACCCTTTGGTCGACGATTCCTCGCGCTGCAGCCGCCGCCGCCGGTTTTTTCCTCCTTCGTTTGGGGGGGACTCCCTTCTCACACGCCCCACACCGGGTTGCGTCGTCGAAAAATTCCCCGTTGAGGCTCTTAAAAGAGCCCGAAGGTCCGTCGGAGCTGGAGCCGCCGAAGCGTGCGGCTAGCTAGGCATCACCGCAACCGGAAGTCCCTTCAGTGGCCTTGATGAGGTCTTTTCACAGTTGTTCCCTCTGCTGCTAGAATTCACCTTTGATACAGGCCCTCAGGTCAGCTTGCAGCTTTAAGCTTGCCCTTCCCCCGCCTGCATGCTGGAAGAGGCCCTGTTTATCCTGTAGTTGCAGCCAAATCTTTCACTGTTTCTGCGTGTGTCTGGCAACCAAGAGACATACCCTTCCTGGGGTCACTGTCGGGGGAATATTGCCGCCTTCTTCCCACACCGGGAAATGTCAAACAAATGCCGTGGGGGCCCTGTAAAAGAGCCCAAAAGTCCGTTCCAAGCAGGAGCTGCCGAATATGCGACCTAGCTCTGCATAGCCGCACCCGGAAGTGCCCAGTGTAAATTCTGCATATTGGGCAGCGCCAGACCCCCCGCCCGCCTATCCCTTTCCAGAAACACCCGTCTGGTCCGGGGAACCTTACCCGCCCACACAAACCCCTGTATCATCTTATTCACCCGACTAAAAACACGAAAATGAGGAGATTCTGAAACAAGAACAAAAACCTCGGGAGCACCATCATCTTTACCGTCTGGACCCTACCAGCAAATGACAAAGGCAACACATCCCACCTCCTAAAGTCTTCCTTCATTCCCTCCATCAGCATTGCCAGATTCAGTTTGCGCAGTGGGTTTGCAACATATAACAAGAGGTCATCAGTGTATAACGAGACTTGGTGCTCCACCCCTCCACCCCCCCGCCCTCCCCCAATGCCCCGCCACTCCCCCAAAGCCCTAGGTGCCATTGCCAACGGTTCAATCGCTCGGGCAAAGAGCAAAGAGGATTGCGGGTACCCTTACCTCGTCCTGCAACGCAACCCAAAATTGACACTATAGGTCTGCACACTCGCCTTAGGAGCCCTATACAACAATCTCAGGCAGTCGACAAACCCCTACCCAAATCTGAACCATCCTAGCACCTCGAATAAGTACGGCCACTCCACACGGTCAAAGGTCTTCTCCGCACCCATAGACACAACCATCTCCACCTCCCAGCCCGCCAAGAGCATCATTATCACATTGAATAGCCTCCGAACATTGGCCAATAGCTGCTGCCCCTTCATGATCCCTGTCTGGTCCTCCCCTATCACCACCGGCACATAATCCTCTATCCCCCCGCCAGCACCTTCGCCAATAACTTTGCATCCTCATTTAACAATGATAGTGGGCGGTACGACCCACACTGCCTCTGGGTATTTATCTTTCTTTAAAATGAGCGAGACACAGCTCACCCCTCCCCGCCGACTCAGTGTAGATCTCCACTAACAGGGGCCCCAGCTCTCACCCCAACCTCTTATAAAACTCCAGACGAAGCCTATCTGGGCACGGATCCTTCCCGACTGCATCACCCGCACACAATCCATCACCTCCCTCAGACCAATCAGAGTCCCCAGCCCCTGTAACCTCACCTCATCCACCCTCGGGAACTCCAGTCCATCAAAAATCCACCTCATGATCTCATGCCCCGCCGGAGGCTCTGAACTGTACAACCTCCAATAAAATGCCTCAAGCACCCCATTTACCTCCTCCAGCCCTGTTACCAGCTTGTCCCCTCACCCTGTCCCTCATCCGCTCAATCTCCCTCGCCACCGCCTGCCTCCTCAACTGATGCGCAAGCGTCCTGCTCATCTTCTCCCCATTCTCGTACACTGCCCCTTGGCCCCACGCAGCTGTCCCACCTCCTCCCCCATCGACACTAGCCCAAACTCCATTTGGAACTTCTGCCTTGCCTTCGGCATCGATACCGAGTAGCTCTGGTCCACCGCCAGAATGGCCTCCACCAGCCTTAGCCTCTCTGCCAGCTCTGGCCTTACCTTAGGCACCCTAATCGAAATCAACTCCCGTCTAACCACTGCCTTCAATGTCTCCCACAACGTAGCGATCGAGCCTTGCCCCATCTTATTGTGCTCCACATAGTTCCGGATAACCACCCCAATCTTCTCACAAACCTCCTTCTCGGCCAATAACCCCACATCCAACCTCCACTGTGGCCTCTGGGAGCTCGCCCCGTCTACCCACAAATCCACCCATTGTAGCGTGTGGTCAGACATCACCGCCGAATACTCGGTCCCAACCCCCACCCCCCCCGCCAGCAGTGCCTTGTCCAGGCAAAACAAAAATCAATCCGGGAGTACTCCCGGCTTGGGTCACTGTCTGTGCGGAGTCTGCATGTTCTCCCCGTGTGTGCGTGGGTTTCCTCCAGGTGCTTCGGTTTCTTCCCACAGTCCAAAGATGTGCAGGTTGGGTGGATTGACCATGCTAAATTGCCTTTAGTGTCCCACCTCCTAAACGAACAGTAAGGCGCTGCTCCCTCCACACCTACCCAGCTTCCCAAGCAATCTCCCTTGCCTCCGGTTCCCATTTGGTTCAGATCCGGTGGTACTGTATCGCCAATCTCGCGATGCAGGGCGCAGAGTACGCTCGTTTTAAGCTCTACGTCTTCCCCCACCTCTGCGCCCCCCTACTGCTTGGATTGGACTTCCAATGTAATCATCGAAGCCTGACCCTACAGTTCGGTGGACCCTTTCCCCGCCTCACGGTTTGCAGCCTCGCAATCCTCAAGGTCTCCCCCCCCCCTTCGCTCTTTGCGAACCTCACTCCTGACTGTAAGCCCATCGCCACCAGGAGCAGGCGGTGCAGTTCCCAAGACATGACATTTATCAAGTTGGACGTCCAGCGACTGTTGAGTGAAGGGATCATCGAGGCCAGCAACAGCCCCTGGAAAGCACATGTGGTGGTCGACCGGACCAGGGAAAAGAATCGGATGGTTGTGGACTGCAGCCAGACAATTAACCGGTTCACGCAACTGGATGCGTACCCCCTCCCCCGCATAGCGGAGATGGTCAACCAGATCGTGCAGTACCGTGTGTTCTCAAAGGTCGATCTGAAGTCGGCCTACCACCAGCTCCCAATCCACCCGGAAGAGCGTCACTACACTGCCTTTGAAGCAGCCGGCCTACTCTTCCACTTCCTCAGAGTCCCCTTCAGCGCCACTAACGGGGTCTCAGTCTTTCAGAGAATGACGGACCGAATGGTGGACCAGTACGGTTTGCAGGCTACATACCTGTATTTGGACAATGTGACCATCTGCGGCAATGATCAGCAGGACCATGACGCCAACCTTCAGAAACTCCTCCAGGCCGCCCAATCCCTCAACCTCACATACAACAAAGAAAAGTGCATCTTCCGCACTACCCAACTGGCCATCCTCAGCTATGTCGTGGAGAACGGAGTCCTAGGGCCCGACCCCGACCGTATGCGAACCCTCACAGAACTCACCCTTCCACAGCCTCAAGGCCCTAAAATGATGTCTGGGGCTGTTCTCCTACTACGCCCAGTGGGTCCCCAACTATGCAGACAAAGCCCGCCCACTTATTCAAACCACCATTTTTCCCCTGACGGATGAGGCCCTCTCGGCCTTCAGCCGCATCAAGGCCGACATCACCAAGGCCGCAATGCATGCGGTGGACAAGTCCATCCCCTTTCAGGTAGAGAGGATTGCATCAGACGTCGCACTGGCCGCCACACTCAACCAGGCGGGCAGGCCAGTAGATTTCCGGAGGGAGCAGTGTCCAGAGGTCTGTCGGGAAGGTAAGGTTAACTTTAAAAACTTACCTTGCAGGAGAAGCAGCCTTCAGATTTTCGGCGGGAGCAGTGTGAGGGGCCTGTTGGGAAGATAAGTGTAACTTTAAAAACTTATCTTTACAGCTGCAGGAAGTTGGCCGTGGGGATTTCTGGGAAGATTTGTTAGTACCTGTATATAAGTTGGGTGGTTGCTAAACCCGAGACACTACACTTGTCGTGTCACCCACCCTTCCACCTCCTCTAATCTAAGGGGTTGAGTGAATATCAGGTAAGCTCTTCCTTTCTTTTTCTTGTTTTATCTAGAGGGGATGGCAGGGAAGGCAGTGCAATGTTCCTCCTGCAGAATGTTTGAGGTGAGGGACGCCGCCAGTGTCCCTGCTGATTTCATCTGTGGGAAGTGCACCCATCTCCTCAGAAACCGTGTTAGGGAACTGGAGCTGGAGCTGGATGAACTTCGGATCATTCGGGAGGCAGAGGTGGTCATAGATAGTAGTTTCAGGGATGTAGTAACTCCGAAGAATAAAGGTAGATGGGTGACGGTGAGATAGGCTGGAAGGAAGCAGTCAGTACAGGGATCCCCTGTGGTCGTTCCCCTTAGTAACAAGTATACCGCTTTGGATACTGTTGGGGGGGGACTTAGCAGGGGTAAGCCACGGGGTACAGGTCTCTGGCACAGAGTCTGTCCCTGTTGCTCAGAAGGGAAGGGGGGAGAGGAGTAGAACATTAGTCATTGGAGACTCCATAGTTAGGGGGATAGATAGGAGATTCTGTGGGAACGAGAGAGACTCGCGGTTGGTGTGTTGCTTCCCAGGTGCCAGGGTCCGCGATGTCTCGGGTCGTGTTTTCGGGATCCTTAAGGGGGAGCAGCCCCAGGTCATGGTCCACATAGGTACCAACGATATAGGTAGGAAAGGGGATAGGGATGTAAGGCAGGAATTCAGGGAGCTAGGGTGGAAACTTAGATCTAGGACAAACAGAGTTGTTTTCTCTGGGTTGTTACCTGTCCCACGTGCTAGCGAGAAGAGGAATAGGGAGAGAGAGCAGTTGAACACATGGCTATAGGGATGGTGCAGGAGGGAGGGTTTCAGATGCCTGGATAATTGGGGCTCATTCTGAGGTAGGTGGGACCTCTACAAACAGGATGGTCTACACCTGGACCAGAGGGGTACCAATATCCTGGGGGGGAAATTTGCTAATGCCCTTCGGGAGGGTTTAAACTAGTTCAGCAGGGGATTGGGAATCTGAATTGTCGCTCCAGTATACAGGAGGTTGTGAGTAGTGAGATCATGAGTAAGGTTTCAAAGTTGCAGGAGTGTACCGGCAGGCAGGAAGGTAGTTTAAAGTGTGTCTTCTTCAATGCCAGAAGCATCCGGTATAAGGTGGGTGAACTTGCGGCATGGGTTGGTACCTGGGACTTCGATGTTGTGGCCATTTCGGAGACATGGATAGAGCAGGGACAGGAATGGTTTTTGCCGGTACCGGGGTTTAGAAAGTTCAGTAAGCTCAGGGAAGGTGGTAAAAGAGGGGGAGGGGTGGCATTGTTAGTCAAGGACAGTATTATGGTGGCAGAAAGGACGTTTGATGAGGACTCGCCTACTGAGGTAGTATGGGCTGAGGTTAGAAACAGGAAAGGAGAGGTCACCCTGTTAGGGGTTTTCTATAGGCCTCCGAAAAGTTCCAGAGACGTAGAGGAAAGGATTGCAAAGATGATTCTGGATAGGAGCGAAAGTAACAGGGTAGTTGTTATGGGGGACTTTAAATTTCCAAATATTGAGTGGAAACGCTATAGTTTGCGTACTTTACATGGGTCCGTTTTTGTCCAATGTGTGCAGGAGGGTTTCCTGACACAGTATGTAGATAGGCCAACGAGAGGTGAAGCCATATTGGATTTGGTACTGGGTAATGAACCAGGACAGGTGTTAGATTTGGAGGTAGGTGAGCACTTTGGTGATAGTGACCACAATTCGATTACGTTTACTTTAGTGATGGAAAGGGATAGGTATATCCGCAGGGCAAGAGTTATATCTGGGGGAAAGGCAATTATGATGTGATGAGGCAAAACTTAGGATGCATCGGATGGAGAGGAAAACTGCAGGGGCTGGGCATAATGGAAATGTGGAGCTTGTTCAAGGAACAGCTACTGCGTGTCCTTGATAAGTATGTACCTGTCAGGCAGGGAGGAAGTGGTCGAGCGATGGAACCGGGGTTTACTAAAGCAGTTGAAACACTTGTCAAGAGGAAGAAGGAGGCTTATGTAAAGATGAGACGTGCAGGTTCAGTTAGGGCGCTCGAGAGTTACAAGTTAGCTAGGAAGCACCTAAAGAGAGAGCTAAGAAGAGCCAGGAGGGGACATGAGAAGTCTTTGGCAGGTAGGATCAAGGATAACCCTTAAGCTTTCTATAGATATGACAGGAATAAAAGAATGACTTGTGTAAGAGTAGGGCCAGTCAAGGATAGTAGTAGGAAGTTGTGCGTGGAGTCCGAGGAGATAGGAGAGGTGCTAAATGAATATTTTTCATCAGTATTCACACAGGAAAAAGATAATGTTGTCGAGGAGAATACTGAGATACAAGCTACTAGACTAGAAGGGCTTGAGGTTCCTAAGGAGGAGATGTTAGCAATTCTGGAAAGTGTGAAAATAGATAAGTCCCCTGGGCCGGATGGGATTTATCCTAGGATTCTCTGGGAATCTAGGGAGGAGATTGCTGAGCCTTTGGCTTTGACCTTAAGTCATCTTTGTCTCCAGGAATAGTGTCAGAAGACTGGAGGATAGCAATTGTTGTCCCCTTGTTCAAGAAGGAGAGTAGAGACAACCCCGGTAACTATAGACCAGTGAGCCTTACTTCTGTTGTGGGCAAAGTCTTGGAAAGGTTTATAAGAGATAGGATGTATAATCATCTGGAAAGGAATAATTTGATTAGAGATAGTCAACATGGTTTTGTGAAGGGTAGGTCGTGCCTCACAAACCTTAGTGAGTTCTTTGAGAAGGTGACCAAGCAGGTGGATGAGGGTAAAGCAGTTGATGTGGTGTATATGGATTTCAGTAAAGCGTTTGATAAGGTTCCCCACGGTAGGCTATTGCAGAAAACACGGAGGCATGGGATTCAGGGTGATTTAGCAGTTTGGATCAGAAATTGGTTAGCTGGAAGAAGACAAAGGGTGGTGGTTGATGGGAAATGTTCAGCCTAGAGTCCAGTTACTAGTGGTGTACCACAAGGATCTGTTTTGGGGCCACTGCTGTTTGTCATTTTTATAAATGACCTGGAGGAGGGCGTAGAAGGATGGGTGAGTAAATTTGCAGATGACACTAAAGTCGGTGGAGTTGTGGACAGTGCGGAATGATGTTACAAGTTACAGAGGGACATAGATAAGCTGCAGAGCTGGGCTGAGAGGTGGCAAATGGAGTTTAATGCAGAAAACTGTGGGGTGATTCATTTTGTAAGGAATAACAGGAAGACAGAATACTGGGCTTATGGTAAGATTCTTGGTAGTGTGGATGAGCAGCGAGATCTCGGTGTCCATGTACATAGATCCCTGAAAGTTGTCACCCAGGTTGAGAGGGTTGTTAAGAAGGCGTACGGTGTATTAGCTTTTATTGGTAGAGGGATTGAGTTTCGGAGCCATGAGGTAATGTTGCAGCTGTACAAAACTCTGGTGCGGCCGCATTTGGAGTATTGCGTGCAATTCTGGTCGCCGCATTATAGGAAGGACGTGGAAGCATTGGAAAGGGTGCAGAGGAGATTTATCAGAATGTTGCCTGGTATGGAGGGAAGATCTTATGAGGGAAGGCTGAGGGACTTGAGGCTGTTTTCGTTAGAGAGAAGAAGGTTAAGAGGTGACTTAATTGAGGCATACAAGATGATCAGAGGATTAGATAGGGTGGACAGTGAGAGCCTTTTTCCTCTGATGGTGATGTCTAGCATGAGGGGACATAGCTTGAAATTGAGGGGAGATAGATATAGGACAGATGTCAGAGGTAGGTTCTTTACTCAGAGAGTAGTAAGGGCATGGAATGCCCTGCCTGCAACAGTAGTGGACCCGCCAACACCAAGGGCATTCAAATGGTCATTGGATAGACATATGGACGATAAGGGAATAGTGTAGCTGGGCTTTAGAGTGGTTTCACAGGTCGGCGCAACATCGAGGGCCGAAGGTCCTGTACTGCGCTGTAATGTTCTATATTCTATATTCTTCTCTAGGACACTCCACACTTCCGAAATGCGACACTCCTCGGTCGTGAAGGTTGCACAAGCCATAGTGGAAGCCGTGCGGCACTGGAGGCACTACCTAGCCGGTAGGAGATTCACCCTCGTCACCGACCAGCGGTTGGTCGCCTTCATGTTTGACAACGCACAATGGGGCAAAATAAAAAATGACAAAATCTTGAGGCGGAGGATCGAACTCTCCACCTACAATTACGATATCAAGTATCGTCCTGGGAAGCTCAACGAGCCCCCAGATGCCCTGTCCCGCGGCGCATGCGCCAGCGTGCAAGATGACCGACTTTGGACTATCCACAATGATCTCTGTCACCCGGGGGTCACCCGGCTTACCCACTTCATTAAGGCCCGCAATCTGCCCTTCTCCACCCAGGAGGTCTAGGCAATGACCAGGGACTGTCAAGTATGCGCGGAGTGCAAACCGCACTTCTACCGGCCAGACAAGGCCCGCCTGGTAAAGGCCTCCCGGCCCTTTGAGCGCTTAAGCATTGACTTCAAAGGGCCCCTTCCCTCCAACAACCGTAACAAATACTTTCTCACCGTCATCGATGAGTACTCCCACTTCCCCTTCGCTGACCCCTGCCCCGACATGACCTCGGCCACTGTAATAAAGGCACTGCACAGCATCTTCACACTGTTTGATTTCCCTGCCTACGTCCACAGCGACCGGGGCACATCGTTCATGAGCGATGAGCTACGTCAGAACCTGCTCAGCAAAGGCATCGCCTCGAGCAAGACTACGAGCTAAAACCCGCCGGGAAACGGGCAGGTGGAGAGGGAGAACGCAATGGTATGGAAGGCCGTTCTTCTGGCCCTCAGGTCTAGAAGTCTCCCGACCCCCCGCTAGCAGGAGGCCCTCCCTGACGCCCTCCACTCCATTAGATCACTCCTCTGCAAAGCCACGAACGAGACCCCTCACGACCGTTTGTTTGTCTTCCCCAGGAAGTCCATCTCCGGGGTCTCGCTTCCATCTTGGCTGACAACTCCGGGACCTGTCCTTCTCCGGAGGCACATGAGGAGCCATAAGACCGACCCCCTGGTCAAGAGGGTCCAGCTGCTGCACGCCAACCCCCAGTATGCCTTCATCGCGCACCAGGACGGACGGCAAGATACGATCTCCCTACGAGATCTGGCGCCAGCTGGTTCCCCTGCCAACGCGCCCCCTCTCCGCTGCCCACCACCAGACCAGTGCCCCATATGCCCCCGTGTCTCCTGTATTGTCCCGCGCCGGCACTGCCGCTACCCACCACCCCCCTGCCTACCTCCACCCCCCAACCGTCTCCGACACGCCGGACTGAGGCTCAAGTTCCAGACACAACGCCCCTGGAGTCACCACCTGCAACAACCGTGCCTGCCGCGCTGCCAGAGCTGAGGAGGTCTAAGCGAACGATCCGGCCTCCAGATAGACTGAATATGTAATGACCCCACGTCATCCCGCTGGACTTGTTTTTTTTAACAGGGGATGAATGTGGTGAATGTATTCACCTAATGCATGAGCTGTCTGTATGGCACTGTAACCTATGACCTGGAAGTGGTGATATGAGCTACTTCCAGGTACTGTGCTGTAACCTCCGCCTCTGGCTCCGCCCTCACTGGGGCCCTATATAGACCGGCCACCTGTGGGTGGCACTCAACTGTACAACCGACTCTGGCTAGGCAAGTTCATGATTAATAAAGCCTAATGTTCACTCGCTCTCTCGGTCTCTCGGTGAATTGACGGTACATCAGCAAGTCTATCCCTCCTTAAGTGGCGAGACCAAAACTGTGCACATAGTCTCAGTGTGGTCTCAGCGAAGCATTGTACCATTGTAGCAAGACATCCCTAGTTTTACATTCCATTCCGTAGTGTTGCCAACCCTCCAGGAATTGAAGACCAATCTCCAGGACACCGCTGTGTGCAGCCCTTGAGAAAACTCAACGGCACATTATGTTTTTAAAAAAATATTTTTATTCTCCTCCTTTTTCATATTTTCTCCCAAATTTACACCCACCAACAATAAACAATAATCAATAACAAATATGTCAATCCCCATATCAATAACAACGATCCCTTCCTCCCACCAAACCCCAAACATTAGCTCGCATGTTCACATAAACAAATGACAAAAAGGAATCAAGAATCACCCATAGTCACCATTAACACACAAGATCTCCCTCCCCCCAACCCTCCCAGCCTCCAACCTCCCTAATGTTCGGTGTTATCCAGTTCTCAAAAGTGCATAATGAATAACGCCTATGAATTGTAGAACCCCTCCATCCTTCCCCTCAGTTCAAACTTAACCTTCTCAAGAGTCATGAATTCCAATAGGTCCCCCCGCCACGCCAGGGCACAGGGTGGAGAGGTTGCTCTCCAACCCATCAGGATCTGCCTTTGGGCGATCAATGCGGCAAAGGCTACAACATCTGCCTCTGCACCCGTTTCCAACCCTGGCTGGTCCGACACGCCGAATATGGCCTCCCGTGGGCCCGGGTCCAGTTTCACGTGCACCACTTTGGACAGGACCAAAACATATGAACGTGATTTGCGGGCCCCCCCCCTCCCCCCGCAACGTTTACACACATCTTCTACCCCCTTACAGAATCAGCTCATCCTCGCCCTCGTGAGGTGTGCTCTGTATACCACCTTCAGCTGTATCAGCCCCAACCTCGCGCACGAGGTGGAGGCGTTCTCAACGGCACATTAAAAACGATTATTATTTTTGTCATTTTCTCTGAACATTTCCCTCTATCAGATATAAAAATATTGAAAATGGGAAAAAGGCTGTTTGGCTGACAGTCAATCATCATCCAATTGGGTAATCAGTCTATTTTGCTTTCCAGCTGGCGTAGGAAGGCACTGCATCATGGGGATAGATGTCTTGGCCGACTAATGGCTGGACCATTTTGGCAACCTACCTTATCTATTCCCCTTGCAACTAAGGCCTTCCTAATTACTTGTTGTACCTGGATACTATCCTTTTGTGCTTCATGCTAGCACGGTAGCACAGTGGGTAGCACTGTTGCTTCACAGCTCCAAGGTTTGAATCCCAGCTTGGGTCACTGTCTGTGTGGAGTCTGCACGTTCCCCCCTCGTCGGCATGGGTTTCCTCCGGGTGCTCCGGTTTCCAACCACAAGTCCCAAAAGACGTGCTGTTAGTTGAATTGGACATTCTAAATTCTCCCTCGTGTACCCGAACAGGTGCCAGAATGTGGCGACTAGGGGCTTTTCACAGTAACTTCGTTGCAATGTAAGTCTACTTGTGACAATAAAGATTATTATTATGTAGAATGACACCTAAAATCCTCCAAAGATTGTTGCATCTCCAAACATGAAATTGGAACTGAAAGAAAAAAAAAATCAACTTTGAACGTATGAATAAGAAATGATAAAGACAGGGAAAGCACAGCAGTATATGTGTAATTTAGAAAAATGGTAGAATTAAAATGACAGGTTACAAAAGTATGAGGGATGAAGTTAGATTAAGAGGGGAAATAACAGAAGGTTGAGCATAGCATTTAAGGACCTGTATTATATAAAATTGTATTTTAAGTATTTAATTTAGTCATTTATGGTTAATGTCATGGAAACGGTACTGCCCTCGATGTTTGAGTGGCCTTATTATTGCGATATTAATTTTTTCAGCATCACAGTTCATGCATGTGATGCTCTGGAAGAGAGGGCCCTTGAATCTCTCGGCAGTTTAACACGGACAATTAATGTTAAGCAGCACAGCATTAATGAATGCATCTCAACCAATGTTAGTTCAGTCTCCACATAGAGCATGAGGTTGAATCTCTGTGGTTGGAACAAAGTCTCCTTATTGACTGCCATTATTTTGGCTGACAATCTGCAGAAACCCAGGAGAAACTGATTTTCAGAATAAAAATGACACCTTCTAATAGAGCAGTTTTTTAACTTCACACGTGATGGGCTTTCAATCTTAAGAAACCTGTCAGCTTATGTGATGGTGACAATTATAGTACCTTGAATGAGCCATTCAGGGCTATTAGGGCAGAAGGCAATATTTCAATTGGACAAAAATGGGCCTGATAACTGTAGACACACATTAATATAAATTATGGACTGATTTTATTGCAAACTTTCTCAACCGTAAATTAGTGCAGGTCTATTGGTGTTGGATTTACCAGAACAACCCCACCAAAATTGATGATTTGTTCTGCTTTATCGGTAGTCAGTGAAGAAATTTACTATTCTCCTATATTTGTTCTGCAAAATCTGTTCAGCAGAAGATTACTTGATGTGCTTTCAGAAAAATTATGTAATAAATTCAAGCATTTAATCTATATGAACTCAGTTAGCTGTGAAATCTATGCAGAGGATAAAAATGTTCAGACTATTTTTAACGAGCACAGCCTCTGAGCCACCATTCGCTTCATGCAGAGATCACTTTTGTATTATGTTTTGTTGCTTCTTAAATGGTGAAAATTATAATCTTTAAATCCAGTCAGAGTACAGGGAAGAAACAGGATGAGGCCATGAAAATATGGTAAAATGGTGCACACCTTCCCAAGCATCGATTGTCCGCAATTGCCACGAGAGTTCAGGATAAATCTTTCGCGCCATGTTTGGGCACACACCAATATACAACTCCCTCTACTCCAGCAGCGTCAGAGGCACCAATGTTGCAACACAACCTCCTATCCTCGGATACCAGATCCATCTGCACTCAAGAAGGAACCAATCACGGATTCTTTACATCCAACCTCAAAGAAAAGGCAACATATCACAAAATTCACGGGAACACCAGTTCCAAAAGGGTGTTCCACATATATCACACAACGCAGTCTCAGGCCCAGTACAGAATCATTCCACACATTTACACAGAGAGGGCCAGCAGCAACATGTTTGGATTATGATCAGTGCCATCAACGCACCCCAAGAAAAACAAAAAGGGAGGGAGAACTAGAACTACCTGGAGTGTATCACAGGATAACAACGAGTCAGGTCTCATCATAGGTTCGTATTCCCCCTGGCTCATGCCCATCACCCATTAATGAAGAAGAGAACAAGCTGCTCATTCAAACAAGAAAGCGCCCGACCATTAGTGTGACAACAGGATATCAACCAAAATACAGGACCTGGCTCAACCCCTGACCCCCGTGCACAGAAGAAGCAAAATCTGGTCTCTCAGGATGTTCCTACTAAGTGCCTTTGAGAAGGGACATCCCAAGCTCCAGGGACAACAGGATACCAAACATAGCACTGGACCTGGCCTAGCCCAGCACATTCTGACACAGAATCAGTACCCCCAGGACCTCCTGCACACCCCAAACACTACACCCCAGCCAATCCTGCACTTCATCAACCACACCCAGGGCAGTGCAACCACCCCCATTTACACGAAAAAAATATTATGCCAGCCCCAGCCAGGGAGACCCCATCACCAAAGAGAAGAAGAATCGTCAAGACAGTCAATGATTGAGAACCCTGGGAGGGGGGGGGGGGGGGGGGTGGCAAATCCCTCCCCGCCCGGTACATAGACAATCGGGCCAGGATTTGTAACAGCACACTACTCATTGAGATGCAAAGAAGGAGGAAAAAAATCCGTAAAGGAAGAATGCCTGAGCTCACCTCGGAATATCAGCCATCGCACTGCATGCCATCACAAGAAGGATATTAAGGGGAACACCTCAACAGAGAGACAATCACTGCTTCCACAAGGAAAACTCAACCACAATGATGAGGACACTCAGGAAACCACCATGTAAGACCACTAGGAGGAGGGTACCTACCTCCTCCATTAGTGGTTCAAGAAAGCAGCTTGCCACCACCTTCTCCAGGGCAATTAAGGATGGGCAATAAATGCTGGCCCAGCCTGAGGTGCCCACATCCCATGAATGAATTCTAAAAAATAACTTGGACCTTTTCAGTTTTTACGTTGCTTATCGCCCGTACTTCTCAGCTGTTGCATTTTGCCAACTATGATTGAATGTATCCCTGGAGTTCCCCTTGGAGACTTGCCCCCATGCTCCAGTCATTAGTTGGCCTACACTTCAACCCTTGTGAAATACTGTCTTCCGATGCCAATTGGACAGCAAAAAGTTCATTACCCGATTGGCTGATGCTTGAATGTCAGCCAAACAGCCCCTTATTCTCATTTCCAACATTTTTATATTTGGGAAAGAGAAATTCTGACAATGTCCTGATGATTTTTTTTTCTCTGGTATTGCACACAGCAGTGCCCTGGAAATTGATTTTCAATTCCTGGAGGCTCCAGGCCAATCCTGGAGCATTGACAACCTCGCCAGCGCGTGTCCCACCCGCTACCACCAAATATAAAACATTAAATGGCCATTATGTCCTTGTTATCACTGTACTATTGCTGGTGTGGAATGGTTGCTGGATGTGCTGACACAACGGAGCACTTTAAAAACAATTCATTCCATAATGTTCATTGGGACATTTGAACAACATGCTAATCAGCCATTTTCAAGAAAGACCTGGGCCTCGGGCCTCTGATGGGAGATTTAAACTCTAGACTGTTTTGGTAATCACCTGGCGAATGTTTCTCAATAAATAGACCATTTCTGCAGCCAATTCTAAACGGAAACAAACTTAAACTCAAACAAATTGAATAAGGCTGAAACATTTTGTATTGTGCCTTAGTTTCCAAGCAGTAACTTCTGGGTGCCTATTATTCTATAAATAGTTCATTTTCACCCCTTATTCAGATTATATTCCCTGTGGGATATCCTGGGTTGGATTCTCCGGTCGCCAATGCTGAAATTGTGTTCGGCAATCGGCAGAGGAATCCAAGTTTCCGACCAAATGGTGGGTGGCGCCGCTTTCGCGATGCTCCACCCCTTCCAAAGCGGCGCATTGACGGCCTCAGGACGTTGCCTGAGGCCCATCCCCCGATGCTCCGCCCATGGCCGGCCGAGTTACTGACAGCATTGGGCACGTGTGGTCCCATCCGTGGGCAGGAGGGGGACCTTATTAGGAGCCGGCCAAAGGGGGGGCATTACTTTGTGGGTCGGGTTCGCGAGCTGCTTCCGCCATGTAGCATGGCGCGGCCCTGCAGGCCACTGCAGGCCACTGCAGGCCGCCGCCTTACGCCTGTGCGGCCATGCACCCGGCAATTCTCTGCTGGGGAAGAAATATGGGTTGGGGCAGGGAGAGATGTTTAGATACATGCAGGTTCAAGATTTCGCCAGGAAGGAGGTACAGAGCTTTCCGGTGGCGCCGGCCCCCACACTGTTGAACGAGGTACTGACGACAGGGGGAATGGAGAAGGGGTTGGTGTCGGCGATTTATGGGGTGATTTTGGAGGAGGACAAGGAATCGTTGGAGGGGATTAAGACGAAGTGGGAGGAAGAGTAGGGGGAGGGCAGGGAGGAGGGGTTGTGGTGTGAGGTGCTCCGGAGGGTGAATGCCCCAACTTTGTGCACGAGGTTGGAGCTGATACAGTTGAAGGTGGTGTATAGGGTGCACCTCATGAGGACGAGGATGAGTCGACTCTTTGGGGGGTGGAGGATGTTTGTGGACCCTGTGGGAGGAGCCCCGCAAATAACATCAATATGTTTTGGTCCTGTCCAAAACTGGAGCGGTATTAGAGGGAGTCTTCAGGGTAATCTCGAAGGTGGTGCACGTGAGGCTTAAACCAGATCCTCTAGAGGCCTCATTCGTGGCGTTGGACCAGCCGGGGTTGGAGGCGGCTGTGGAGGCAGATACCTTAGCCTTCGCCTCGCTGATCGTCTGAAGGCGGGTCCTGTTGGGGTGGTGATCGGCTTCTCCGGCCTGTGCTCTGGCATGGTGGGGGACCTGCTGGATTTTATAAAGCTCGAGAAAGTGAAGTTTGAGTTGAGGGGAGGGATGGAAGGGTTCTGCAACTCATGGGCTTCGTTTATCATGCATTTTAATGAATTGGATGATATTGAACTTTAGGTGGGGTTGGAATGTGTAGGTTATTGGTAATTATGTAAGGGATGATCGCGGAGTCTTGATTCTTTTTCTTTTGTGTTCTGCATTTAAAATGTTGGGGGTGGGTGGGATAAAGGGATCGTTGGCCAAGGAATTGCCATTGTATTTGATATTGTTGATTAGTTGTTGGTGGGTGTAAATTTGATGAAAATGTGAACAAGGAGGGGAATAAAAATATTTTTAAAAAAGAATGATATATTGAAGCGAGTTCAATGATTGGAGCTCACCTATTGTGTGTGGTCTGTAGGAAATTGATATACTTAAAGGGTACTGACAAGCATCCTTTATCAGAAAGGGCAAAGGAAGTTTCAACTTTTACAAAAAGCCAAATGTTTTGTATCAGTATAACGTTGTGCCATTTGGAATGAAGAATGCAGCAGCAATATTCCTCAGACTAACCAACAAGGTAAAATGTTACTTATAAATTAAGTTAACAAAACAGGTTTACTTGCTTATCTATGTAGACCTTTTAGGGTGAGGCCCTTTCAAGAGCAGATCCAATACACGTCTGTCTTGTCAAACCCTTCTGCTCAACCTAATATCATTGGCAAAACTGCAAACGACAGACAGACCTGGCTTCTCCCATTAATTACATCATCTGTATGCCACTAAGATGTTCCATGACCCACTTAGCTCTGATTAAACACAATACCTCAAATTATCTGTACCCCAGGGGACCACCCAAAATATAAACACTATTCCATTAGCCCTTTATCTGAAACCAAGTTGGTGGTTGGAATGAATGATTATCTCACTCTTATGACATCTTAATTGCAGCTTTAGCTGACACACAGGCTGGGTACCTTATCCTAGGTTCTTTAATAATATTACTACAACAAATATATACTTTAACCCAGACTTTTAAGACATTACTGCAACAGATTTAAAATATGATATATATAACAATTACAGACATTCATCACACTTCCCCACTTATAAAAAGAACAAGCAATATGAAAAGGTGGCTTAATTTTCCAAAACCTTTTCAACTTTAAAACTGCTCATTGCTAAGCACTACTGTTACTTTATAGGATACATATCTCGTCATATTTATGCATGCAAGTTTAAACATCAGTATAGTCCATTTCAGTCCTTTTTTCCAATTTAGAATGTTCCATTCTTCTTACATCTCAAAGTCGTGACAAAACATAATTTCCTCTACCTGCTACATGTATAATTTTCAAATTAAATGGTATGGCAACAAATGCCATATAATCAGTCTTGCATTTTAGTCTTCAAAGTTCTCCAGAAACTTTAATGGAATATGGAATATTGGCAAAATAAATGTCAAAATGTTGCAATACCAATGCTAGATTCAAAGTTGGTTCAATACTACTTTTGATGAATATTTCGTTTTCTGGAAAAATAAATAACAGGTCTTTCTATATCTTTGTCATCTGATTGTCAAATGCCTCCTGCCATTCTGATGTCCAATGAAATTTCTGGTTCACTTTCAACAGTTTAGTCAGCGGAGCAACCACATTGCTGAAATGTGTCACAAATTTTCTGCAGAAACCACTCAATCCTAGAAATCTCAGAACTTCTCTTCTTGTTGATGGTATTGGTGACTCCCCAAAAGCTTTCATTTTCACGTTCCAAATGACCATGTCCAACACTATGACCTAAGAATGTGACTTGGGCTTTCACAAACTCACTTTTAGTCAAGTTTACCACCAAGCCAGCCTCCTATACTTGATCAAACAATTCCTTTAAATATTCCAAATGCTCCTTCCACATTCAATAATAATAATCTTTATTGTCACAAGGAGGTTTACTTTAACACTGCAATGAAGTTACTGTGAAAAGCCCCTAATCGCCACATTCTGGCGCCTGTTCGGGTACACAGAGGGATAATTTAGAATGTCCAATTCAACTAACAGCACGTCTTTCGGGACTTGTGGGAGGAAACCGGAGCACCGGGAGGAACCCCATGCAGACACAAGGAGAAAGTGCAGACACAAGGAGAAAGTTCACAGTGAACCAAGCTGGGAATTGAACCTGGGACCCTGGAGCTGTGAAGCAACTGTGCTCACCACTGTGCTGCCATGTTGACTGAACACCACCAGATCGTCTATGTACATTGCACAATTCTTTAGTCCAGTATTGGATTGCTTGGTTGGAATATTTATAGTGAAGGTGTAGGGTATAGGTTAAAGTTTTTCCTTTTGTTTAAGAACTGTTTAACTGTTAATTGTAAAGATATTTCTCTGATGTTAACGTGATTGATTCTGTATTTAAATTAAAGTTTGTTTTAACATAAAAGATATATATCTCTTTGTCATCACTCTTGGTGAAGTGTCCTTTCCCCACAGTTTTACAAATTGCAAATTGTTGACATTTCCCCTCCGGCATCCTAACCTAAATTGGGGTCTGGCCAATATCCTAAAGCAAGTTCTACAATATATGGATTATGCGTTTTCAACATTTATTCTAAATTATGTTCTCTCCAGCTTTTGTGTTAAGAGGCTCCTTTGTCAATTTTCTTTTAATCACTTCAGTGTGAATTATGAGATTATGTTCCCCTGTCCTGGAAGTCCAACTGTACTTAGATTGCAGTGGAAGAGAGTGCCATAGAGTAACCCTTCTTTTATTAGTCCAGTTTCCAATTACAAAATGCAACTGAGAATGTGAATCCGGCAGTACAGGGTCATATGCATCTGGCATCGGCTACATGTGTAGGGTTAGGAGAAGACCTTTGCCCATAATCTGAGGTCAGCGAATGGAAAGGGTTAACGGGCATCAGTTGCTGTTAAAGGGCAGCTGGTTGGTGTTAGAATTGCGTCTGTTCTGTTCATTTTTAATTTATTTGGCGAGTCTCCACCATGGCTTCCAATACAAATCAAGTAGTAGAGGGCTCGGTGGAACAGATACCCAGAGAAGAAATCTTTCCACTTTTGACCGTAGCCAGAATTTTATGTTGCCCCCTGGTGGGTTCTGAAGTGGGGATCTGGGGAGTGGGGAGGTGGGTGCATGTGGGAAGCGGAATTTGAACAAAGTTCGATCTCAGGTGGGGAGAGTGGGGGGGGGGGGGGGCCTCCATCAGGATCCCCTTCTGACTGAGGCACCCTCTCTGTAGGTCCCAGTGACGTCTGGTCCTCCTTCCCATCCTGTCCTATTCCTCAAGACCCTGATTGGCTCCCACCCTTGCAATCCCCCAGGCTTTCCCTCCCCCCCCCCCCTCCCCCCGGACCCCTGCTATTTTCCTCTGGTTCCCTGCACTTAGTTCTGAGCAGCTCCCAGAAGGTGGGTCTTCCTCCCTGTGAAGGGCAGAAGTCCCGACTTCTGCCAATCAACACTCGTTAGAGTGAGAAAAGGCATCGAGCTTGCTGGAGGTGGCAGGGACACGTTCCTAAAAATATTTCAACATTAGATTGCTAGCTGTAATATTTTTGGGGGTTTTACATTTACTCACAGTATAAACAAAGGATAATCAGGTTACCACGCCGTAGGTTACTTAACCAGTTGTCAGGGTTTATTGCAGAAGTGTTGCTTGCTCACCGTCTAAAATGGAAGAAGAGGGAAAACCTCTCAATTGCCTCTGCTGATGTCACCATGTAATCATGTGACGCACTATACAGACGGGCTTTGGTTACAATAACATAACCCCCATTTCTCCTGTAGTTCAACAACAAATATTAACTTAAACTTTTACTCATGGTGAACAGTGATGATTTAACTAAGTATTATTAGAGATCACTGAGAAGGGATGTTGAAGAGAGTTCAACAAAAAGGTTGATCCAAGTCCCAGCCGGGACTGCTCACAACAGCTTGGCTCCTACCTGGGCTGGCTTTCATGTCCCAATTCCAATATCCTGCTGATGGGTCTCTGCCCCTCAGCGGGGGAGCTCGTACTCCACGAGGCTCAAGGGGAGATTAATCGGTTCATCCCTGTGGGTCGCGTGGGGGTTGTAACATCCCTCCCCACCAAAGTCCAAAGGCCCTTCTGTGGAAGGTGGAGCAGGAGGCCGCCTGCTCTTCTTCACCCGGGTCTGCACTTTCGGTGGGTGAGGGGCTGGGCCGGTGGGCATGTAGCGCATTGGGGAACACCGTTTTCTGGACGACCGCCTGGAGGGTACTACCACTGGCAACTGATCCTCAACCACACGGTGACGCCTCAGAGCCCCCATAGGTCAAAGTGACTGGAAGCTGGTTCCTCCAGAGGGTTATGGCACAATGCCGGTCCCCTGCCTCGGAGGTAGCACAGGTGCTTCCACATTGTACAGTCTTGAGGCCGTTCTTGTAGGAGACTGGCCCTGGTGCCACGCTCTGGGTTGACACCCTCCTAGGATTTTTGCAATGAAGGTTGGAATTCTCCGACCATCCACATTCCGCAGGTGGGATTCTCCTGTCCTTCTGCATTGAATGGAGTTTTGGCTGAGGCCTAATTCTCCGTTCTCCATGGCAGGTGTGCCAGGGAATACTCGGATCAGAGAATCCTGTCTAAGGAATGAGATTCCACAAGGATGAGGGTGGGACTCTTTTGTCCTTGTAACTGTTGTTGCTAAATCCAGTGGTTATTCTAATGGAAAATGTGACCTGTAGCAGCCGTATTTGTTTCAGCAGAGTTCATTTTTAAATAATGTTGCTAACTTTTGGTTGGCTCTTAGTAAATGTTGCTCGTTGTATCTTTACTTAATTTGCTCTGTTTTATAGCCTTTGCTCCAGAGTCGCCAGGTATCTTTATGATACCACCATGAGGTTCAAATTCAAGTACTGATCAATAACTCAATACACCAGTTAGTACGTTTCAAATCAAAACACATTTATTATACACAGTCAATCACTACTCATGTATAAAACTCTATTTACTAGACTATCTCTAACACTAAAAGGCCTATACTTAGCTTTGGAACTGGCCCACCAGGTCAGGGGAACAAATGGCCTTTCGTCCGATTCTGAGTCTGCAGGCTTCAAAGCTGGTATAGACTGGTAGCTAGGAGCGCCTATCTCGTAGCGTGTGTTGACTGGAGACGTACTTGGTTGGTGCAGCTACTAGGCATGTCACGGTCAAGGGTTGTTTCGAGCTGTTGAGAGACCTGCCAAGAAAGACAAATTGAACTTGGGGACACTATTTTATAGTCCCCAGAGGCTTCGTGCCATTCGGGGTGGACCCCGTACCTGGTTCCAAGTGATTGGACTAAGTTCTGATCACTTGGATCGATTTCTCCAATACTGGAGCTGTTCCCTGATTGCTGGGCGGTTCCTAAGTGTCCATTGGCCTTCCTTTGTCTTGGCTCCTGCTGGCGCTGAGGAGTCTGGCTTGGCCTTGTTTACCTCAACTGTTTCCAATTGTTCCCGGGGATCGCTCATTAATATGTGGATGGTTGTTACTTTCAGTGCTGTCTGGGTTCGTGCAAGTTCTGATTACAGGAAACTTTGCACCTGCTTGTTTTTCCTGCATTGGCTGAATTTCCCTGCATTCTTAGCGGATCACCATTTTAAAGTCGGGAAGTGGCCAACCCAGGAGGCTACACACCCTCCTTGTGATCCCTAACGCGAAGCGTGAAGGAGCACATAACTGCGCCGTCTTCACTCCCTGACCCAGCGAGCACTCGTCCATGGCCTCTACACTGACCATAACTATGCATGAAAACTTTAACTGACAATTCTAAGTGGCGTTATGTCACAACAGGGACATGCAGTACAACATATTAAAAAACGGTACCTCTAACTATCTTCCATAAACTACACTCACTTAAACATCCAATCATACTAACTTCCTAACAATACAAAAATAATAGCAACATTCACATTTTCCTCTGGCTTGGCGGTCAAGCACAGAGTTGTACAATCTTTCAGTTGCAAATGAGACATGTTTCTTTATTCACAAATGACGCAAAACAAATGTCCTTTATTGTAGATCAAGGGGTTCGGGGGCCTGGTGAAAACCGAAAATAGGGGATCTCATCCTGTATACCGGGGTGCGAGAGTGGGAGGCTCTCCTTCGCCATTTTCTCATGTGGATAGTCTGCACGATGCTGCAGAATATCGCCAATGCTAAAAGGGATTCAATTACGTATGAAAGGGAGTACCACGTTATAAACCTATCACACCATGATGGTGTGTTGTTACTTGTCACTGGGCTCTGGGTGCTATGGGGAAGTGAATCATTGACCGGGGGGGGGGGGGATTGGGGTCGGGGGGTTTGCGTTCACGTGTAACTGAATACAAATTATAATGGTAACGAAAAACACGTATGATGTCTTCATTGTTCTCTTCTCTTCCTTTTCGTCTCTTCTCTCTTCCTGGAGCTTCTGGAATTCTGTGGATCAAGCATTGTTTCTGTTACTATCTTGTTTAATATCTTGTATGTTAGCATGTCTGTCTTTTAGTGCCAATTTCCCTTTATAATTGGTCACCATGTGTGACTCCCTCATTTTTCTTTTTTAAACCGAATATTTGGACTAGACATCTAAGGTAATACTGCCGTACTGCGAGCCGTCTCGCAACCTGTGTGATTTACCATCCCAGTGTTTGAGGATGAAAATAGCATAGGGAAGTAACCTAAGGGTTGCCAAAACCAAACAAAAGAATTTTGAACGTAACAAGCCGAAATGGGGTGCGTATGGGCAGCAGCGGGTAAGATTTGGATGGAATCCCTGGGTAGGACGGTGATCAATGCCGTATGTGCTCTACCCGAGCGTAGCAGACCAGAGGGGGGTCCTCATGCAGGGCTGGGACCAATGCTGTTTCTCCACTGCCTGAGCAGCCGGCAAGAACGGGTAAGAATGTGGTCGGCGTGGGTGGCTGCCTCTTGAATTAGGAGAGCAACTATGAGTCGGGTTCTGTCGACAGACTAGTTCCTCTGAACTATTGTCTGGGACAAACTTGTACCTTTAACCATTTTCTGTCGACAGACTAGTTCCTCTGAACTATTGTCTGGCCATTAACAGCTATTGGGCGTCAAAGGGGCTGGTGTAAAGGAATCCCACGTCTCTGTCCGATATGACTGTGCGGTGGGTAGTTACTGGATTCATGGGTGCCTGATCTATCTGCTCTGTGGGGGGTTGGGGTGCTTTTCTCCTTTGGGGCTTTCCTTGCGCACATGTTCCCTGTACATATCTATGCACGGTTTTGTTTAGTGCTTGCCAATCAGGGCCGTCCTCTTCATCGAATTGGGATCCAAAGGTGCTTTGAAACCCATTTTGCACTGAAAGCAAAGTCTGCAGTTCTGCAATCTGCTTCCGGCATTTTGCATGATCCACTGAGCTTTGTCTGTGCTCCATGGTGGCAGCATGGAGTGCTCTTAACGCTGCTTTTAGATCGCTGCACTGCCTTTTCAATGCCTCTACCTGTTTCTCTGTCTCTTCTCTTACCAGGACTGCACGTTGCGTGTCCTGATAGGCCTTATCGTATTGGGTTTGGATTCTGCTCAGATGCGCTGGACAAGACTGGTGTGCCCGCTTGGCATCATCCACCTCTCCGTCCTTTGCTGCCAACTTCCTCCTCAATTCTACATTCTCTCTCTCGATCTCACTAACATCGACCTTGCTCATTCAATGTCTCTCTTCTATCTCTTTGCGGAGCGACCGAACGACCTCCTCTGTGCCTCGCAATTGTGCCAGACAGGACACAATTGCCATCGGCTTGCGAGCTTTCCCTAAGCTCTTCTTAAGGATTTTGCCAGGTTCTCCCACCAAGTATGTCCTGTACTCCCGGGACCTGTTTCCTCATTTGAACAAAAGTCACTCCAAAGGGGCCATCCCTTCCCTTTGAGGTACCTTCTAATCTCATCTTCCCAAACAGGATACTGACCTACTCTGCTGCTGGTCGCTGCGACCATGAATTCTTGAGGGTTCATGAGGCGTTCCATTGCCATTTTTCCTATCTGAATGCTCTCTTTTAAAATTTGGAAGGAGGGGTACTAAGGCGGTGCTTTAAACACGGGTACGGCGTTCGCTATTTTCCAGAATACAAACTCCCGACAGTTTTTCGCAACAAAATCTATCAGTTTTACCTTATAGCCCTGTTAGTTACGCATGCATTAACACGCTTCCGAATTATGAGGATTGATCAGAACTGCTTGAACACTTGTGAATGTTTCTGTTCCCAATTGGATTCTCAATTCAAATTTTGGGTTCTCCCGGAGTGGTTAGGCCACTTCTAAGTCGGCTCCCGTCAGATGTTGCCAGTAAATGTTGCTAACTTTTGGTTGGCTCTTAGTAAATGTTGCTCGTTGTGTCTTTACTTAATTTGCTCTGTTTTATAACCTTTGTTCTAGAGTCGCCAGGTATCTTTATGATACCACCACGAGGTTCAAGTTCAAGTACTGATGAATAACTCAATACCCCAGTTAGTACGTTTCAAATCAAAACACATTTATTATACACAGTCAATCACTACTCATGTATAAAACTCTACTTACTAGACTACCTCTAACACTAAAAGGCCTATACTTAGCTTTGGAACTGGCCCACCAGGTCAGGGGAACAAATGGCCTTTCATCCGATTCTGAGTCTGCAGGCTTCAAAGCTGGTATAGACCGGTAGCTAGGAGCGCCTATCTCGTAGCGTGCACTGACTGGAGACTTACTTGGTTGGTGCAGCTACTAGGCAGGTCACGGTCAAGGGTTGTTTCGAGCTGCTGAGAGACCCTGCCAAGAAGGACGAATTGAACTTGGGGATTCTATTTTATAGTCCCCAGGGGCTTCGCGTCATTTGGGGCAGACCCCATAGCTGGTTCCAAGTGATTGGACTAAGTTCTGATCACTTGGATCGATTTCTCCAATACTGGAGCTGTTCCCTGATCGCTGGGCGGTTTCTAAGTGTCCGTTGGCTTTCCTTTGTCTTGGCTCCTGCCGGCGCCGAGGAGTCTGGCTTGGCCTTGTTTACCTCAACTGTTTCCAATTGTTCCTGGGGATCGCTCATTAATATGTGGATGGTTGTTAGTTTCAGTGCTGTCTGGGTTCCTGCAAGTTCTGATTACACCTGCTTGTTTTTCCTGCATTGGCTGAATTTCCCTGCATTCTTAGCGGATCTCCATTTTAAAGTCGGGACGTGGCCAACCCAGGTGGCTACAATAAGAAATGCAACAGAACAAACATTCACACTGTATATCCTCATGCCTATTTCCTCATTTAAAACTGACCTTGGCTGAATAAAGATGGTTGATCCTCTGTGTGTTTTGTCTGTGGCACCAGAGCAAAAGAAGCCACTCTGCAGTTTTGGAAAACCCGCACCTCATTACGTCTGAGGAGCCACTAATTATCACTCACGGCCTACACAGCCCAACTTCAAAGAGAACTATACAAAGGCCACCTGCAACTAGTAACCTAGGGTGGGATTCTCTAGGCCGTGCACGCCAGGTGACCATAATTTCCCACCTGAAGTCAATAGACCTTTACATGGTCCTGAGGCCGTCTCGATAGTGTGTGGTGCACTCCCCTATGACACCATTTTGGAGGGTGTGGAACATCCGAAAACAAGCACCATGCCCGATTAGGTCGTAAAATGGGATTCTCCACTTGATCGGCGAATCGCCGTCAGGCAACGAAGAATCCCACCTGTATTGTCTGCTAAAACAAAGGCCCCACAACTTTCCTTTCAATTCCTAATGGATGAGACATTTAATGGTCTTTGTCAAAGTCAGTGTGGAGAGGTGGGAATGCCGATGCAGTGTTTCAATCCAGAGGTCTCCTCCATCTCCAAGCCTAGCTCTTCCTCCCACTTCTCCCGTGTCTCATCCAGCAGTGACCATACTTCTTCCGGTAGTCATCCATACATGTCAGCGCTGATATCGTCTCCTAGTTCACCCACTGTTAGAAGTGTGTCCAGTCGGGGGTGTACTGGTAGCTGTCTCCTTCCGGAGAAAGTTCCTTATTACCATGTATCGGAGCTTGTTCCCTTTTGGGAGCTGGAGCTTGTCCATCAGTTCCCCCAGTGCCGCTACTCTGCCTCTATGTATCAGACCATTGTATGTCCATCCCATCTACAGGACCACGCGCTTCTCGGCCAGTTCAGAATTGGCTCCTTGTCCTGGTGTTTATGGGATTTGGTGATAATTGCCCATGGAGGTTCTCCTAATTTGGTCATTTGCCGGAGTGGTCTCTGGGCCGGGTCTACCTCTGGGGGCTTTGGGAAGAATTCTCCACCGACCAGCTTTCCAAGCGTCTGTGCGACATACTCTGTTAGGTTTCTGCCCTCAGGTATTCCAACCATCCTTAGGTTCTGGCGGCGAGACCTGTTCTCCTGATCTTCCACCTTCCGCATGAGAGCTTTCTGGGTTGTTACCAACCTTGCAATTTCTGCCTCGAGCAAGGTGGTATGATCGCTCTGGTCTGCGGTCACTTTCTCCAGTTCTCGCACTGTCGGCTGTGGCTCGCAGCGCCGAGAAGCACAACGCTATAAAACGGCACCTGGGTTAGTTAGGGGAGCTCAGCGGGGAACGCGCGGCCAAGGCCACAGATAGCCCCGCTTTGTGCACTGAGGAGCTCTGCTCGCTGGGATTTACATCGCGAGGCGTTGTGAGCCGGGTAGATCCCGGGTGCTGGGTCACCTGGCTTCTATTGTCCATGCTACCTCTCAGGCAAGGCATGGCCATTCATGCCCAACAACTTCAGGGATAGAACATAGAACATTACAGCGCAGTACAGGCCCTTCGGCCCTCGATGTTGCGTCGACCTGTGAAACCACTCTAAAGCCCATTTACACTATTCCCTTATCGTCCATATGTCTATCCAATGACCATTTGAATGCCCTTGGTGTTGGCGAGTCCACTACTGTTGCAGGCAGAGCATTCCACACCCTTACTACTGCCGAGTAAAGAACCTACCTCTGACGTCTGTCTTATATCTATCTCCCCTCAATTTTAAGCTATATCCCCTCGTGCTAGACATCACCATCCGAGGAAAAAGGCTCTCACTGTCCACCCTATCCAATCCTCTGATCATCTTGTATGCCTCAATTAAGTCACCTCTTAACCTTCTTCTCTCGAACGAAAACAGCCTCAAGTCCCTCAGCCTTTCCTCATAAGATCTTCCCTCCATACCAGACAACATCCTGGTAAATCTCTGCACCCTTTCTAATGCTTCCACATCCTTCCTATAAAGCGGCGACCAGAATTGCACGCAATACTCCAAATGCGGCCGCACCAGAGTTTTGTACAGCTGCAACATGACCTCATGGCTCCGAAACTCAATCCCTCTACCAATAAAAGCTAACACCATACGCCTTCTTAACAACCCTCTCAACCTGAGTGGCAATTTTCAGGGATCTATGTACATGGACACCTCCATGGGAGGTGTGGCGCTGCTAGTCAAGAGCAGTATTACGGTGGCGGAGAGGATGCTAGATGGGGACTCTTCTTCCGAGGTAGTATGGGCTGAGGTTAGAAACAGGAAAGGAGAGGTCACCCTGTTGGGAGTTTTCTACAGGCCTCCAAATTGTTCTAGGGATGTAGAGGAAAGGATGGCGAAGATGATTCTGGATAAGAGCGAAAGTAACAGGGTAGTTATTATGGGAGACTTTAACTTTCCAAATATTGACTGGAAAAGATATAGTTCGAGTACATTAGATGGGTCGTTTTTTGTATAATGTGTGCAGAAGGGTTTCCTGACACAATATGTTGACAGGCCAACAAGAGGCGAGGCCACTTTGGGTTTGGTTTTGGGTAATGAACCAGGCCAGGTGTTGGATTTGGAGGTAGGAGAGCACTTTGGGGACAGTGACCACAATTCGGTGATGTTTACGTTAGTGATGGAAAGGGATAAGTATACACCGCAGGGCAAGAGTTATAGCTGGGGGAAGGGCAATTATGATGCCATTAGACATGACTTGGGGGGATAGGTTGGAGAAGTAGGCTGCAAGTGTTGTGCACACTGGATAAGTGGAGCTTGTTCAAGGAACAGCTACTGCGTGTTCTTGATAAGTACGTACCGGTCAGGCAGGGAGGAAGGCGTCGAGTGAGGGAACCGTGGTTTACCAAAGAAGTGGAATCTCTTGTTAAGAGGAAGAAGGAGGTGTGAAGTTTCAGTTGGGGCGGTTGATAGTTACAAGGTAGCGAGGAAGGATCTAAAGTGAGAGCTAAGACGAGCAAGGAGGGGACATGAGAAGTATTTGGCAGGTAGGATCAAGGAAAACCCAAAAGCTTTCTTTTGGTATGTCAGGAATAAAAGAATGACTAGGGTAAGAGTAGGGCCAGTCAAGGACAGGGATGGGAAGTTGTGTGTGGAGTCTGAAGAGATAGGCGAGATACTAAATGAATATTTTTTGTCAGTATTCACTCAGGAAAAAGATAATGTTGTGGAGGAGAATGCTGAGACCCAGGCTATTAGAATAGATGGCATTGAGGTACGTAGGGAAGAGGTGTTGGCAATTCTGGACAGGCTGAAAATAGATAAGTCCCCGGGGCCTGATGGGATTCATCCTAGGATTCTCTGGGAAGCCAGGGAAGAGATTGCTGAGCCTTTGGCTTTGATTTTTATGTCATCATTGGCTACAGGAATAGTGCCAGAGGACTGGAGGATAGCAAATGTGATCCCTTTGTTCAAAAAGGGGAGTAGAGACAACCCCGGCAACTATAGACCGGTGAGCCTCACGTCTGTTGTGGGTAAAGTCTTGGAGGGGATTATAAGAGACAAGATTTATAATCATCTAGATAGGAATAATATGATCAGGGATAGTCAGCATGGCTTTGTGAAGGGTAGGTCATGCCTCACAAACCTTATCGAGTTCTTTGAGAAGGTGACTGAACAGGTAGACGAGGGTAGAGCAGTTGATGTGGTGTATATGGATTTCAGTAAAGCGTTTGATAAGGTTCCCCACGGTAGGCTATTGCAGAAAATACGGAGGCTGGGGATTGAGGGTGATTTAGAGATGTGGATCAGAAATTGGCTAGCTGAAAGAAGACAGAGGGTGGTGGTTGATGGGAAATGTTCAGAATGGAGTTCAGTTACAAGTGGCGTACCACAAGGATCTGTTCTGGGGCCGTTGCTGTTTGTCATTTTTATCAATGACCTAGAGGAGGGCGCAGAAGGGTGGGTGAGTAAATTTGCAGACAACACTAAAGTCGGTGGTGTTGTCGACAGTGCGGAGGGATGTAGCAGGTTACAGAGGGACATAGATAAGCTGCAGAGCTGGGCTGAGAGGTGGCAAATGGAGTTTAATGTAGAGAAGTGTGAGGTGATTCACTTTGGAAGGAATAACAGGAATGCGGAATATTTGGCTAATGGTAAAGTTCTTGGAAGTGTGGCTGAGCAGAGGGATCTAGGTGTCCATGTACATAGATCCCTGAAAGTTGCCACCCAGATTGATAGGGTTGTGAAGAAGGCCTATGGAGTGTTGGCCTTTATTGGTAGAGGGATTGAGTTCCGGAGTCATGAGGTCATGTTGCAGCTGTACAAAACTCTGGTACGGCCGCATTTGGAGTATTGCGTGCAGTTCTGGTCACCGCATTATAGGAAGGACGTGGAAGCTTTGGAGCGGGTGCAGAGGAGATTTACCAGGATGTTGCCTGGTATAGAGGGAAAATCTTATGAGGAAAGGCTGATGGACTTGAGGTTGTTTTCATTGGAGAGAAGAAGGTTAAGAGGAGACTTAATAGAGGCATACAAAATGATCAGGGGGTTAGATAGGGTGGACAGTGAGAGCCTTCTCCCGCGGATGGAAATGGCTAGCACGAGGGGACATAGCTTTAAACCGAGGGGTAATAGATATAGGACAGGGGTCAGAGGTAGGTTCTTTATGCAAAGAGTGGTGAGGCCATGGAATGCCATACCTGCAACAGTAGTGAATGCGCCAACATTGAGGGCATTTAAAAGTTTATTGGATAAGCATATGGATGATAATGGCATAGTGTAGGTTAGATGGCTTTTGTTTCGGTGCAACATCGTGGGCCGAAGGGCCTGTACTGCGCTGTATCGTTCTATGTTTAATATTTTGATAAAATATTAAAACATGCTGCTGTGCAGAGAGACCTGGGTATGCTAGTGCATGAGTAGCAAAAAGTTGGTTTTCAGGTGCAACAGGTGATTAAGAAGGCAAATGGAATTTTGTCCTTCATTGCTAGAGGGATGGAGTTTAAGACTAGGGAGGTTCTGCTGCAATTGTATAAGGTGTTAGTGAGGCCACACCTGGAGTATTGTGTTCAGTTTTGGTCTCCTTACTTGAGAAAGGACGTACTGGCACTGGAGGGTGTGCAGAGGAGATTCAATAGGTTAATCCCAGAGCTGAAGGGGTTGGATTACGAGGAGAGGTTGAGTAGACTGGGACTGTACTCGTTGGAATTTAGAAGGATGAGGGGGGATCTTATAGAAACATATAAGATTATGAAGGGAATAGATAGGATAGATGCGGGCAGGTTGTTTCCACTGGCGGGTGAAAGCAGAACTAGGGGGCATAGCCTCAAAATAAGGGGAAGTAGATTTAGGACTGAGTTTAGGAGGAACTTCTTCACCCAAAGGGTTGTGAATCTATGGAATTCCTTGCCCAGTGAAGCAGTAGAGGCTCATTCATTAAATGTTTTTAAGATAAAGATAGATAGTTTTTTGAAGAATAAAGGGATTAAGGGTTATGGTGTTCGGGCCGGAAAGTGGAGCTGAGTCCACAAAAGATCAGCCATGATCTCATTGAATGGTGGAGCAGGCTCGAGGGGCCAGATGGCCTACTCCTGCTCCTAGTTCTTATGTTCTATTCTTATGTATGTTCTATGTTCTATGAGATCTTTTTGCTCATCCACACTGCCAAGAATCTTACCATTAGCCCAGTACTCTGTCTTCCTGTTATTCCTTCCAAAATGAATCACCTCACACTTTTCTGCATTAAACTCCATTTGCCACCTCTCAGCCCAGCGCTGCAGCTTATCTATGTCCCTCTGTAACTTGTAACATCCTTCCGCACTGTCCACAACTCCACCGACTTTAGTGTCATCTGCAAATTTACTCACCCATCCTTCTACGCCCTCCTCCAGGTCATTTATAAAAATGGCAAACAGCAGTGGGCCAAAAACAGATCCTTGTGGTACACCACTAGTAACTGGACTCCAGTCTGAACACTTCCCATCAACCACCAACCTTTGTCTTCCTTCAGCTAGCCAATTTCTGATCCAAACTGCTAAATCTCCCTGAATCCCATGCTTCCGTATTTTCTGCAATAGCCTACCGTGGGGAACCTTATCAAATGCTTTACTGAAATCCATATACACCACATCAACTGCTTTACCCTCATCCACCTGTTTGGTCACCTTCTCAAAGAACTCAATAAGGTTGTGAGGCACGACCTACCCGTCACAAAACCGTGTTGACTATGTCTAATCAAAGTATTCCTTTCCAGATGATTAAACACCCTATCTCTTATAAACCTTTCCAAGGTTTTGCCGACAACAGAAGTAAGGCTCACTGGTCTATAGTTACCGGGGTTGTCACTACGCCCCTTCTTGAACAAGGGGACAACATTTGCTATCCTCCAGTCTTCTGGCACTATTCCTGTTGACAAAGAAGACTTAAAGATCAAAGCCAAAGGTTCAGCAATCTCCTCCCTAGCTTCCCAAAGAATCCTAGGATAAATCCCATCCGGCCCAGGGGACTTACCTATTTTCACCTTTTCCAGAACACCTCCTCCTTATGAACCTCAAGCCCTTCTAGTCTAGTAGCCTGAATCTCAGTATTCTCCTCGACAACATTGTTTTTTTCCTGTGTGAATACTGACGAAAAATATTCATTTAGCACCTCTCCTATCTCCTCGGACTCCAAGCACAACTTCCCACTACTGTCCTTGACTGGCCCTACTCTTACCTTAGTCATTCTTTTATTCCTGACATATCTATAGAAAGCTTTAGGGTTATCCTTGATCCTACCTGCCAAAGACTTCTCATGTCCCCTCCTGGCTCTTCTTAGCTCTCTCTTTAGGTCCTTCCTAGCTAACTTGTAACTCTCGAGCGCCCTTACTGAACCTTCATGTCTCATCTTTACATAAGCCTCCTTCTTCCTCTTGACAAGTGTTTCGACTGCCTTAGTAAACCACGGTTCCCTTGCTCGATCACTTCCTCCCTGCCTGACAGGCACATACTTATCAAGGACACGCAGTAGCTGTTCCTTGAACAAGCTCCTCATTTCCATTGTGCCCATCCCCTGCCGTTTTCCTCTCCATCCGATGCATCCTAAGTCTTGCCTTATCGCATCATAATTGCCTTTCCCCCAGATATAACTCTTGCCCTGCGGTATATACCTATCCCTTTCCATCACTAAATTAAACGTAATCGAATTGTGGTCACTATCACCAAAGTGCTCACCGTCCTGGATAGTCGAGGCAGTTGGGGAGAGTATAATGTCATATTATACCAAGGGGCGTGGCTCCAAGCAACACACCAGTACACACCAGTACCTTAGCTAGCAGCTTTATGGCTGCGTTTAAAAGAGAGATAGATCTTATGAGCCACATTTTTCAGGACCCCTGTCTTTTTTGAGTATAAGCAAAACGGAAGCTTAAGTCAATTTGGATGGCAGAGAACCGTGAGATAATGAGTCATTAAACATATCCAGCAATAAACATAGAACATACAGTGCAGAAGGAGGCCATTCGATTGGATTGGATTGGATTTGTTTTTTGTCACGTATACCGAGGTTGAGTGAAAAGTATTTTTCTGCGAGCAGCTCAACAGATCATTAAGTACATGGGAAGAAAAGGGAATAAAAGAAAATACATAATAGGGCAACACAGGATATACAATGTAGCTACATAATCACCGGCATCAGCTGAAGCATACAGGGGTGTAGTGTTAATGAAATCAGTCCATAAGAGGGTCATTTCGGAGTCAGGTAACAGCGGGAAAGAAGCTGTTGTTGAGTCTGTTCGTGCGTCTTCTCAGACTTCTGTATCTCCTGCCCGATGGAAGAAGTGATTAAGATGGGTGGGAGGGGTCTTTGATTATGCTGTCCAATTTCCCCAGGCAGCGGGAGGTATAGATGGAGTCAATGGATGGGAGGCAGGTTTGTGTGATGGACTGGGCTGTGTTCACGACATTCGGCCCATCGCGTCTGCACCAACCCACTTAAGCCCTCACTTCCACCTATCTCCTAACCCAATAACCCCTCCTAACCGTTTTGGATACTAAGGGCAATTTTAGCATGGCCAATCCACCTAACCTGCACGCCTTTGGACTGTGGGAGCAAACCGGAGCACCCGGAGGAAACCCACGCAGACACAGGGGGAACATGCAGATTCCACACAGACAGTGACCCAGCAGGGAATCGAACCTTGGGACCCTGGCGCTGTGAAGCCACAGTGCTAATCACTATGCTACCGTGCTGCACAGGTTTAGTGGAGAATCTTTTATGAAAGTCAATAGGGAAGCCATCAGGGCCTGTGGCCTTACCACTTTGCATCAACTTAATGCAGTTCATTATTTCATCCAGAAGTCTCTGCTTCTGTTCATATCTACAGATGGGACATCCAAATATTTAGGAAGTCAGCCATTGCCATGCTATCTGGTGGGAGATCTGGGGCTGGCCACATTTCTGTTTCAGCACGCCAGCGGGATGCTCCGTTACGCCGGCTGGTCAATGGGTTTTCCTATTGTGGGGCAGCCCCACGTCGTCAGGAAACCCCCGGGCTGCCGGCAAAACGGAGCATCCTGCCAGCGGAGAATCCAGGCCCAGATTTATAGAGGCTACGATAAAAGGAATTGAAGGTCAAATTTATATCAGATAGGTCAGCAGTAAGATTATGGGAGGAGTCATAGATCTGGGAGATAAACAGCAAAGCAGATTGATGCCAGAGCTGGTGGGCTAGTGGGCAGTTAGCTTTGTCCCCATATTCAGAAAAAGTCCCCCATGAACTTTGTAACGTGCTCAGATTTATTTGTGGAAAGTACGTCAAATGCAACCTGGAGCTTTAGCCTGTTTGCATATAACCCAGGGGTGGGGGTAATGGAATATCAACCATCTATTTCTAAAATTTAATCCACCAATTCTTGTTGTTTTAATTTTCATTGTTTGATAATATCTGCATTGTAAGACATTACGTTTTCCTGGAGAACCGCCTTGACGGTCTCCAATAATGCTGATGGGGTAGTGGAATCAGATTTGTTTGTTTTCATAAAAAGGTCTGCATTGGGGGATAAAGACTAACAAAAGTCCTTGTCAGACGGTAGGGTCGTGTCAAATCTCCAGGGAGGCCGACCAATAGGTTTGGGCATAAGAGGCAGGTCGGGGGAGTGGGGCACCTAGTCTGATATGACTCGGGCAGAATACTCGGCAGTTTTAACTGTGGGGAGAAGAGCTCTGTCCAAAAAAATGACTTGATGCATGATTAAGCATGGTGGACATGAGAGAAGGCGGAAAAGTCCCTTGTGATCGGGTGGAGGAAACGTTAAGGGTTCACAAAACCCATTTGAGTCTTAAAGCTGGAAATAGCCTTGGAAATGTCGGAGAGGGTGAAAGTATTTGGACTTGAGCGGTCCAGCTTTGGATCTATAACAAAGTTTAGATCCCCTCGGAAAATAAGATGGTGGGTGCCTAGAGAAGGCAGGGAAGATCGAAGCGATGTGATAAATTTTGTATCATCCCAGTTAGCAGCATAGATATTCACCAAAACTACAGGGGTTTAAAAATGTATCCCACTAACATTGTATAACATCCACCAGGGTCTGAGATTACATTTAAGGGGAGAACTGTACTCTTTTGGTAATGAAAATTGCTATCCCGTTGGCTCTGCTGTTAAAGTTGGAGTGAAACACTGGGCCAACCCATGCTTTACGTAACCTGGTGTGACCTCTCACATGAAGATGCGTTTCTTGAAGGAATGCAAGATCAGGGTTACGGCTCTTGAGATGTGAAAACACTTTGGAATGCTTGACTGGGTCATTTAACCCTCTAACATTCCATGTAGCTAATCTGATCGAGAGCCCTATACAACCCTGACCGCCTGAGCTAGTCATACATACAGGACTACTTCACAAAAGGGTCAGTAAATTGAATGGAAAAGAAAGCAAAGCCAAGAGGATCCTTTACATTATGAAAATGGCCAAATACAAAAAGGTCTTTGATTACCGTCAACACAGAAAATCCCTCCCGCCCCACTCCATCCCCAGAACAATCATCACACTCCCAAATTACTTGAACAAAAACCAAACAGTGTCATAATAAATAAAGCCATAAATCAAATCCTAAACTCACCATTATAAGCAAGTAAGAAGTCTTACAACACCAGGTTAAGGTCCAACAGGACTTTAACCTGGTGTTGTAAGACTTCTTACTGTACTCATCCCAGTCCAACGCTGGCATCTCCACATCATTATAAACAAGAAAAGCAGCAGTTTTTCCGTCTTGCATGACATCCATTGACTAACCAACCTTGTTAATGGGGCATACCCCTGACATATGAGCTGGGTTGTATAATACACCATTGAAAAGTTGCTTGTTCTAACCATGTAGTAAGAGCTGTAGTGTAAACAAACAATCGAACATGCTCTTAATTATGAACATATTAAATGGCCTATACAGGTATTCAAACACATGTTACCCAAAAACAAAACCCAAAACTTAGTAAGTCCATCAAGAATTAAGTATGCGCCACTGAAGGAAAACATCTGCCTCGTCTGGTGCGCCAAAGAAGCGATCTTCGACTTTAAATGTAATGTGGAGACAGACAGGTGAATCAGCCCGAAGCAAATTCCCTCTCGTACAGCGTGGATTTGCTGTTGACCTTTGGCAGGTCTACACTCATGTCTCAGTAGATCCTGATTTGAGTGGGCCTTGGAAGTAACATTGTGGTGCTCCTTTGCCCAACAAAAGACAAGTTCCAGAACTTTGTAGTGATGGAACTGGGCTACAACGGCTCACGGGCGTCACCAGGGCGAGGCTTCGGCCAAAATGTATGGTGGGTTCGATCTAGCTCGGGGGGGGGGGGAGGGGGGGGGGGGGTTTAGGGAATGTATCTTCACCCACGACCTTTTTGAATAATTCCGACATAAACTGTGTTGGGACTCGGCCTTCAGTCCTTTCTGGTATATCAACAATGCAAAGGTTTTGTCCTCTTGACCAGTTTTCCAGGTCATTGGCTTTTCACCGAAACTCCAGGCTCTCCTTAATCGCCGCTGCCAGCCTGGGCTGCAGTGTACTGATCCTGTCGCTGATGGCCGAAATGGCCGTCTCAATGTTGGCAAGGGTGCTGGCGGGAGAGTAGACAGCTGAACGTCAAGTGAGGACCAAACAGCACCCAGCGATTCTTCCAGTAAATCTTTCAGCTCCAGAGCCAAGCTTCATGGGGATTTGTCAAGCTCAGTGACCAGAATTGCGCGCAGAGTCTCGGTTGTTGGAAGTGTGGGGGAACCCGGCCTCCATCTTAGTTGTAGCCGCCTCGGCAGGCGTGGCTTTATCGTTTAATATTTTCCAGCCCGTATGGTATACATTCTTGGGCATATTTTCAAACAACTTGTAGGAATGTACCTCGACTGTACCTGAACCATCTCCACTGTAAAGGAATCCCATTGTTCCTTTACCAGTTTGCATGCCAATCCTTGAATCCAATTTATCCAATATAGATCCATTATCACCTCACTGAAGTTAGTCCTCGTCCAATTAACTATTTCCCCCCAGATTTTTTTTAAAATTTACTTGTTCATGGGATGTAAGCATCACTGGCTAGGACAGTATTTATTTCCCGTCCCTAATTGTCCTTGACAAGGTGGTGGTGAGCTGCCTTATTGAAAGCCAGATACACCACGCACTGTGTTGTTAGGAAGGGAGTTCCAGGATTTTAACCCAGCAACAGTGAAGAAGCAGCAATATATTTCCACGTCAGGATGGTGAGTGACTTGCAGGAAACATGCAAGTGGTGCTGTTCCCAGAGTTTTAGATTGCAGTTATAAAGTCATATGGGAAAAATGACATTCTCTGAAGAACTAATAGCTAAGCAACAATTAATTGAAAAATGTCAGTCAAACTGAATGCACATTTCCAGTTTGCCTCCTAGGACCCCTTTGAAATGTTAGCCTTTTCATGTATCTTCAGAAAATCAATGAAACAAATGTGCAAGTTCCAATGAAATATTATGCATTTGTGTATCTGAACCAAATCTTTTTCATTCCATGTAAATTGGCATTATCTGCGAAGAATTTATTCTAAAATGAAAACACCCATGGAACACATTTCCTTTGACAGCCAGACAGAATACGCCTCAATTTGTTTGCTCCAAATTGCCAATAATATATTGTGAACTTTAACTGCAAACAGTAACGTGTTTACAATCACTGGTGGAATCCAGTTAGCTTAATCAAATGATTTGCTCCTAGCAAAAACTGATGGGGAAATGAAAGGAAAGTAATTTAAAACTGGCTGAAGTTTCATGGCAGCTTTTGATGATAAAGTAATGAAATTAAAATGATTAAATCCGACACTTAAAAAAGAAAGAACATTAATTTTTATTCGCACATTTCACATTCTCATGATGTGCCAAAGCATTCATAGCCTCTGAAATACTTCTGATGTGTTGTCACTTGTTGTTTTGTCGGCAATAGCATCAGCCCATTCACAAAAAGCAATGCAATAAATGATGTGATCTGTTTTTAGGATGGATACTTAAATGGTGGGAGAATTTCCTATTCTTTTCCCAGAACCCCTTCGGGGGCTGGGTCTATCATTCCTCTGACCAAGCGGATCGACGTTGATTTAACCTCTGACAATGCCGCACCCCGTTCCCACGCCCAGTTTCAATAGTGTGCACACCACAACTTCCTCTGAGACGAGAATGCGAACAACTTGAGCTGGACCGATTCTTCCACTTTGTAATCATGTGGCCATCCATGAAGAAGGATCTTTTAAAGTCCAAGTTGGATGATTGATTAGGGACATTAAAGTTCAGGATTTAGGTGGATTTTCATTCTTGTTCATTGATATTCTCTTAATTATCAAGACTGCTGACCTCCACCAATCTTTCCATCCATGCTTCATCCCATGGCCACTGAAATATCCATATTTTGTTACCTCCAAGGTCGATTCCTCCAAAGCCCTCCCTACCTTTGCCTCCCATCATCCTCTCTTAGATCTTCCATCATGGCTCAACATCTATTTATTTTCCCTTCGCTAAACCATCACGAGATTCCATTTTCCTATATTAAAGACAGTATAAAAAAAATATTGGAACTTGGGCAAAGTTATTTCTTTTATAGTGGATGAGGGACTATCTTCACTCAATTATTATTTTTTTCCAGTTAAGGGGTAATTTAGCAATCCACCGAACCTGCACATCTTTGGGTTGTGGTGGTGAAACCCACACAGACTTGGGGAGAATGTGCAAACTCCACATGGACAATGATCCAGGGCCAGGATTCAAACCCAGGTCCTCAGCGTCGCAGTCCCAGTGCTAACCACTGCGCCGCATGCCACCCCGACTATATTCACTCTTGGTGAGGTGACAGGGTTGTTTTAAAAACATTTTGTTGCCCATGTGCCAACTCTAAGGTTATCGATTTACTGAGTGGATTGATTTCACCCACAGGCAATTATATCGATTACTTCCCCAAGCTATTTTGCAAACTGTAATCCTGAGGAGAGGATGGCCTTGCACAGTTCAGGTCCCAGAAGGCCCAGTATTAGCGTGCACCATCTTGGGATGGTGGCGATAGTCTAGGCTGGCTGGCTGACTAGCAACAGCGTGGACACTCGTGGAGTGGCAGGCATGGGACGATGAGTCTTCTTGAGACAGGACAGCATGTTCATGCACACTGGAGCCACTGCCAGTGCCCCTCTAGTTAGCCCCTGCTGCTTCTGGTTTTGTGTCGCCTTGTCCCGCAAAAGAGAGGGAAGTGTGCCAGTGAGTGTTGTGCAATCCATTTGGTTTATGTGGCTCTCATGATTGAACAGCTGGTAGTGTGTCCAAGCTGCGAGATGTGAGTACGAGACTTTCAGCAATGCTAAAATGTACGAGAGTGACGTGAAGCATAAAATGTATAGGTTTAGGTCATGATTATTAGAAATTGTTGATAGGTGAGCGATAGGACGTGGTGATTTGAGCAGGGCTGAGGCTGGTTCTGCAGTTGGTGGGAGATGGCATCTGAAGATGCATTAACTGACCTTGACCATTCATGTGACATCATTCAACTTCTTGCGGCACTGCATGCAGACCATTGATGCTGACTCCCTGGCCTTATCCTCCACAGCTGACTGCCCCGACTGCCTTCTTAACATGTGGAGGTCCTGTGGACACAGGGGGCGGGCTTATCCGCCGGCGGGATTCTCTGTTTTGCCGGCGCCCGGGGGTTTCCCGACGGCGTGGGGCTGCCCCACAATGGGAAACCCCATTGTCCGGCTGGCATAACGGAGAATCCCGGCGGCGGGTCGGGGCAGAAATGTGGTGCGGCGGAGAATCCTATTTTCCACATTCCGCACCAAGACCTTCAGTGCTATGTCCAAAAACCTTCGAATGCCCCTTTAGCCATGTTGTACCATGCTTCAATGTTTCGAAGGTCAGGTACAGTTCCTGTACGACTGCCAGAACCTGCTCCAGTTGCAATTCACCTCCTCTCTAAGATGAATAGATGGTTTTGCAGCTCTACCGTTAAGTATTTTTAGGATGTTATGATTTTGGGCTCCCTGGTGATGCCTTCAACCGATGGACAATGATTTAACATTGACTGCATACAGCAACTTGTCAGATGAGACAGCTCAAAGTTGTCATGGCTGCCTGCATTACACTTAAGAGGCATGATTTAATTACTCATTTCAATCACCGCATCTGTTTACGGGGTAATCTGATTTAACCCCTTGAATGTTTCTACTGTTGGCTAGTTTCTCTCTCTCTTTCTACCTCTTTGCCTTACTCTCAAAGTTTTCTTATCACTGTTGGAAGTTGCTGGCAGTAACTTTGCCAGCAGTTCTCATCATGTCGGGAGACATTTCCCCCACTGAGTTACACCGGGCTTTTTAGAAATGATTTATACTTGAGCAGCTTGTATACTCTGTAAAGTGTTGTCTTTCATGGTTATTTGTTTGTCAGCATTGCCAAACAGATTGAGACACTTGCTGTGAGATGAGAGGGATCAAACATCGCTCTAATCTTTATTTATTTCGTGATTAAAGTGAAATGCTGAGCTGATAGGAGGCACAGTCTTTGCAAGGTGACACGTGAAATAACCTGGAAAAGAAACAATCCTCATGAAATAAAACACATCTAACCACAGTACTTCTGGGCTTTTTAATAACCCCTTAACAGGGCAGCTCTAAAACCAACTGGGTCATAATGCTGCTTTTGGACGTGCCGTCATGACACTTAGTTTCCCTGGCACTGCAGGAGGCAGAAACATCAGTGGTGGTAAATATAAACACTGCTGATAGCGCTGCCAGCTGTTACTGTTGTGGTCGCTGGACAGGCTGCAAGTTTAACCCAGGCCTTCATTTAGTTACTCCCTGGGAAGAATCACTGTTCACTTTACAACCTGACATGCATCACTTGCCCCAAAGGGATAAGGAACAAAATGGAATGGGCAGAAAGATGGCAACATTGCAACCCAACAAGCTACATGGTGGGTGTTGCAAAGTAACTACTCCAACCCCTTCCCTGTGCACCCCACAGAACTCGATTACTTATGAACATTCGGAAAGATAGCGATTAATGAACCATCCCTCAATTTCTCAGCCTAGGCTGAGTGGCAGCACTGTTACTTACTCTAAATAAAAAGACCGTAGGTTCAAACGACACTCTATAGACTTGAGCACGTAATCCAGACTGACAATTCAGTGTGGTACTGAGGAAATCTTCAGGGGTGGCACAGTGGTTAGCACTGCTGCCTCACAGCACCAGGGACCCAGGTTCAATTCTGGCCTAGGGTGACTGGATGGAGTTTGCACGTTCTCCCCATCTCTGCGTGGTTTTCCTCCGGGTGCTCTGGTTTCCTCCCACAGCCAAAAGATGTGCAGGTTAGGTGGATTGGCAACGCTAAATTACCCCTTGGTGTCCAAGGGTTATTCGGATAAGGGGCAGGGCTGTGGGCTTGTGTGGAGTGCTCTGTCAGAGGACTGTGCAGACTCGATAGGTTGAATGACTTCCTTCTGCACTGTAGGGATTCTATAAAATGCTGCACTGTTGGAGGTACCATATTTTGCATCAAGATGTTAAATTGAGGCCCCATTTCCCCCATGACCAGTTGATTTAGTTGGTCGTACTCGAGCCAGAACACTGAAGGGTCAAGTTGCACTCAGGACTTGAGCACAGAGTAAATGCTAACATCCCAGCAAGGGAGTGCTGTTTGTTAGATATCTGAAGCCCTTAAGATAGGTGAAGTGTTATATCAAGATTTTGTTTGCTGGATCAGTTGGAAGTAAAGGATCACATAGCACCCACATGACAAAGAACAGACGGATTCTCCGTCGTGCCGCACCTGTTTTCTGGTGCGGCGCGCTCCCGCTGGCAGTGGGATCCTCCATCCCGGCAGCCGGCCAATGGGGTTTCCCATTATGGGCACCCGCACGCCGTCAGGAAATCCGCGGGCCTGAGTACACTGCCAGCGAAAGGGAGGATCCCGCCGATGGAGAATCCAGCCCAGAGGGTTTGCTTAATGACCTGGCCAAGATTCCCACTTCAACCCACGCCCCCAAAATCAGTTCAAATGTTAACTCGGGCAGCGGGATTCTCCAATTATGGGGCTATGTCCCCACGCCCGCGGGAAAACGGGCACGAATCACTCTGGACTTTCTTGGAGAATGTCCAGAGTGATTCTCCATTTTGAAGGGGGCTAGCAGGGCCCCGGAGTGTTCCTCGCAGATACGGGGCCCTGGACCTCCGGCCGCGGGTCCGCGCATGCGTGGGGCGGCCGCCTGTGGCGATGGCCCCGCGTAACATGGCGGACCCACACAGGGGGCAGCCCCGTAAATATAGGCCCCCCCCACCCCAGATCGCGTGGGCCCGCCGATTGGTGGCCCCCCATCGCGACCCTGGCTGTCCTGGAGGCCCCCCCAGGTGACGGATCCCCCCACCCCCCACCAAGGCGGCCATGGACTAGGTCCGCAGCCATCATTCCGAGCTTCCACCGGGTGGAACCATGAGTGAACCATGCCGGCGGGAACTCGGTCAGTTGTCGGCGGAGAATCGCCGCGGGGGCCTCTATCAATGGCCGCCGACCGGCGCCTCATCGACCGCGCACGAAGGCGTCGGACCTGGCACAGAGGCTCGGAGAATCCCGCTCCTCATTTATCTATTTTGAGATTCTGATGTTTGGAACTTGGTTACATGTTTGTCTGATGACAACAGTGGGTAGACTTGAACACTTTAAATACTTTGGGATATTCTGAAGATGTGATAAGGTGGAACATAAATGCGCATTTTCTTTTTATCATCTTTAAACAAATTGCCATCTAATATTTTACATTATTTATATATACAGGTACATATAAACATCCAACATATTAAATAACATAATATTGTATAGAAGGACAAGTGTAATGGTTTTATTGGTAGAAATTGATATAATATAATATCAATATAATATTGACTCAGAAGCTGCAGAAATAGGTAATCTAATTTCAAGGTTGTGAAAAACTTTTGTGGGATTCTGTAATGATTGCTGTTTGCAGGTGAAGGTTCCAAAGTACATTTTTGAAGTGCAGATTAAAAAAAAACATTTGCTCAATACTCTGGACAACCCAACGGCTGAAGAAGATGCAAAAGAGTATCTGACGAAGTCACCCATTCTGTAATATTTGTTATTGTTGTTGTTGATATACAGGATGAGAGACTGGGGTAGGGGGTGGTCAGAGGAGGAAAGACGTTCAAGCAATGTAACCATGTGATACCTATCATTATCCTGAGGGCAGTTATAGTGGACTGTGCCCAGGGTGTATAGGACTTCAGGATGGAGCACTGTCTGTTGTGGCTGTAGAAGCCCATTTATGAGTGGCGCTCCCTTCTCCATCTGGTATGGATAAAGGGAGTTGGCCCGAGGTTGACTGATGTTTTTTTTACTTCCGGTGGGATCTCTTATCTGCCACCTTGTCATTTCATTTGTCCTCTCCTTTTCCTCTCCCTTCCTGACTGTTTTTTGGCACTCTGGTCAGCAGCAAAGACTTCCCATGCATCGAGTCCAATCCCAGTCAACTTGAAGTTTTGTTTGCAGGCATCCTTGTGTAGCCATCTCAGATGGCCACCTGCAAAGGACCATGGGAATTACGGCCAACCCAGGACTCAGACAGACTCCGAGCTTGTATGTGTATTTGCAACCCAGATAGCTAGACGCGATCGAAACCCCCACTCATTTGCATTCTAACGGCCTATTTCCCCAGAACAAAAGAACTGTACTCAGGTAACCGATACAGATACAGACTAACCGGCGCCATTCCCTTTACTCAGGGAGCCCAAACAGCCAAGGTCAATGACCGCTAAGGACAAGCCCAGCCATCAAGGCCCTGCCCCTTTATTGGCCAAAATCGAAGGCAGTGATCGAAGCCTGTCGAATTATTGGGTCCAAGTTAAGGACCGCCCCAAAGAGCGCGAAATCCTAGAGGGATAAGAAGAGACACAGCCATGTGTTCGGTCTCTCTTGGATCTGGCCTATGCCAACCCAAGTGCAGCATAACGACCAGACAGACAAGTTCAAGACCAACGATCGCTGCCAGACGGATGAGCCCAGCAGAAACAGAGCCTCTTCTTCCACCCAGCCACGCAAGATCCGGACAAAGGCCTTGTCCATCTGCATGGAGCCGGTTGCCCTGAAGTTAAGTATAGGTTATTGTAGTTGTTAGGTGTAGTTTAACTTGTAGTGTTTTGTGTTGCATGTCAAAGTAATTCTTGTGTGTAAATAAACCACCTTTGAACTTGAACTGACTAACTGGTTGTGTGGTCCTTTGATCGATATCTGGTAAAGCCTTGTGTTGGTATCATTTGATACCTGGCGACTCTAAAGAGCATCATTATTAATTGGCAACATTATTGGCGACTCCGGTGCCGATTGGCAACACTTATATTGCAGATGTAGGCAACCTGTTATTCCCGTGCCAATAGCAAGCTCACCAAAAACATGGGCTGGATTCGCCTTTGCCTTCCGATGTACCATTCTGTTTTGACTGAACTTAGACAGAAGACTGCCTAAGTTTCTGCAAAGTCAAATGAAGGAAACCAACCCTTCTAAATGATTAAAAGTGTCTAAACCCATTGGCCTGTTAAGACCAGAAGTGCAGACCCGGGGGCATGTGTTGGCCATTGATCATTGACTGATTGTTTGAGGGAAATATCACAATGGGAGAGGAATGACCAATAGTAAAGCATGGCTGGCTCCTTACATATGTCAAGGCGTCAAGGCGGGGGAGGAGGGGGAGGGGTGGTGACACACTATGCACACGCTGTCAGTACCCCTTCATCTCAATTCCAGTCAGAATGCTCACCCACTGTTACTGCCAGGCTGGGTCTTGCTTGTAACTGGTATTGTTATTTTCTGTTTTGGGTTTTCCATTCTGACTGGCCTCCACCGGATCATTCCAAAGTAAGTCAGCACCTTGCATCATCCTCACTCGACAGCTTCTGTGATCTGTGGCGACTTTATTTTTATGATGCTAATTCCCTGTTCTTTCCTTCAGGTGAAATGTAATATCAAGACTCTGTTTGCTGGATCAGGCAAGGGATTGCATAGCGCCATATCAAAAATAACAAATGTTTCCTCAGAGACCCGGCCAAGGTTCCCACTTCAACCAACGCCACCCAAATCAGTTTAAATTTAAAATTTCATTTATCTATTGTCATCTATCAAAAAAATGACAAACATAGATTTGAACTGGCCCATGGTGCAAACAGGTGTGTGTGTCAGCAACTCCCAGCATTGGACATGCCAAACTTTCAAACAAAGCCCAAGTTGGCATAATTTAAATAGACTTTCTGGCATGTGATAAGCTCATCCCGAAATCTTGGCTTAAAAGGCCATTAAAGTTGAGATTGCGGTGGGGATAGAAACATTTCCCAGTATCAGCTCAGCCTCTGTGGTAGAGCTTGCACCTTCGAAGTCCGAACGTTTGTAAGTTAACACCTCATGTTGGACAGGAGCACTTAATCAAAGGCGACCCTTGTTTGCTGTGCTGAGGAGTCCTGTCCAGGTGGGCATAAAAGATTCAAATGGACAATTCATAGAGCATCAGGGGGTTCTCTGAATGTCCTGGCCAGCCTTCCTCCCTGTTTGCTATTGATGTGCCGTGCTCCGGATGTTGGAAAGTGGGATCAAGGTGAGTGGCTAATTTATTTTTTCTCTCTTTTTCGACCAACGCAGATAGGATGAGCTGAATGGCCTCTTTCTGCACCGTAACTTTTTTATGGTTCCACGTTGTCTTACAAAACACTTCAAAAACAATGAATTGCTGCAATGATTACAGACATTCTGGAAGTGATTTTTTAAACAGAAGTTCATTCAGTCCTCTTTAGTTGTTCACATTGGCACAGAGGGGACGTGTGGGCGGCACTGCTACCTTTGACCCTGACTAGTTGGAGATCCTGCTGCAAAGAGCTGTACAAGAGGAGAATACCCCTAACTGGGGCTGAAGTACAGGTACTGATGTGTTGGGTGCTCTGCTACACAGACGAACACACACAGTTGCGAATGGTACAACTCAGTTTTATTACTAACATTTATTTACAGTGGTGAACTGGTTACTGAGGTTCGATCATAACCCTAGAATCTGTGGACCTATTCCTAACACTATCTTGGAGTGGTACTCAGCACATGGTGGCTGTCTGCGTGGCTTGCTGTGAGCTCTGTGCCCTGAGCTGTCTCCTGCTGGAATGCCTGGGAAGTGTCGTGTTCCCTGTTTTGTAGTGTGTGTATGCTCTTGCCTGTGATTGGCTGTGGTGTTGTGTCTGTGTTGATTGGTCCGTTGATCTGTCCATCAGTATGTATGTATGTTTGTACCATGATGTCTACCTGAATATCATGACATCCCCCCTTTCTTACAAGAACATGTGCCTATGTGGTTATAAATAGAGATGTGTACTGAGTGCAGCTGGATGTGTGTGTGTGCAATATCTACAGCACGTACATGGGGCTAAACTATATACAAGGGGCGATGTCGGGTGCGACATAACAACGAGGTTGTACCATAAACAAAGAACAGGGAAATATTGAACGACTAAACAAACTCCTGTAACGACAAGGAAGAACAGAAACATATTAACACAATGGTATTATGAGTTCAATGTACAAACAGGCTCATAAGTCCAGTCTAGTAGGTGGGCGACGAATTCTAGTAGGGTTGACCGCCTCAAGGGTGGGTCTGGATCCACCGGCTGAGGAATGGGCCTGGCCACGGGCGACGACGGAAGGGGCATGGTGGCAAGAAGCCCCACAAAGTCGATATCAGGAACAACAGGAGGGCACGGTGTCGGTGTAAGGTCTCGTAGCGAGCGTGGAAGTAGACGAAGAGCCCGGCGATTGCGCCGACGAATGGATCCATCAGGCATGCGAACCAGGAACGAGCGGGGAGCCATGCGTCGGAGAACGTCGGCAAGTGCTGACCAGCCACCTTCTGGTAGGTGGATGCGGACGTCGTCTCCAGGCGCCAGGGCGGGAAGATCAGTTGCCCGTGTGTCATATGCCATCTTCTGGCGAACGCGCTGCTGTTGCATTCTGTATAGTACCGGAGCATGGTTGGTTGTGGGTACCAGAATGGATGGCACAGTGGTCCTGAGGGTGCGACCCATCAACAGCTGGGCTGGTGAGAGGCCAGTGGCTAGTGGGGCTGAACGATAGGCCAGCAGGGCTAGGCAGAAATCCGATCCGGCAGCAGCAGCCTTGCAGAGGAGCCGCTTGACGATGTGAATGCCCTTCTCCGCCTTTCCATTGGACTGGGGATGCAGAGGGCTGGACGTCACGTGTGTGAAACCATACGAAGCAGCAAAGGACGACCATTCCTGGCTGGCAAAACAGGGCCCATTGTCCGACATGACAGTAATCGGAATGCCGTGGCGAGCGAAGGTGTCTTTGCAGGCCCTTATGACAGCGGACGATGTCAAATCGTGCAGGCGTATGACCTCTGGATAGTCTGAAAAGTAATCAATGACGATTACATAGTCCCTGCCGGGCGCGTGAAAAAGGTCCACACCCACATTCGCCCAGGGGGACGTCACCAGCTCAAGGGGCTGAAGCATCTCAGGGGGTTGCGCCGGTTGAAACCTTTGGCAGGTGGGGCAGTTGAGCACCATATTGGCAATGTCATCACTGATGCCCGGCCAGTATACCGCCTCTTGGGCCCTCCGTCTGCACTTCTCGACCCCCAGATGGCCTTCGTGTAGTTGGTCGAGGACCAGCTTGTGCATGCTGTGCGGAATCACAATCCGGTCCAGCTTTAGGAGGACACCATCAATGATGGCCAAGTCGTCTCGGACATTGTAGAACTGCGGGCACTGTCCTTTGAGCCACCCGCCCGTCATGTGGCGCATCACCCGTTGTAGAAGGGGGCCAGCCGCAGTTTCCGGCGAATACGGGCCAGACTGGAGTCGTCAGCTGGCAGATTTGCCGATGTGAAGGCCACCTGCGCTTCGACCTGACAGACAAACCCCTCCGAATCGGGCGGTGTGCTCACTGCTCTAGATAGGGCATCCGCAATGATAAGGTCCTTTCCCGGGGTGTAGACCAGTTGGAAGTCATACCTCCTGAGTTTAAGTAGGATGCGCTGGAGGCGAAGGGTCATCTCGTTCAGGTCCTTATGTATGATGCTGACCAGGGGGTGATGGTCAGTCTCAACGGTAAACTGGGGTAGACCATACACGTAGTCATGGAACTTGTCTATTCCGGTCAGCAAACCCAGGCACTCCTTTTCGATCTGCGCGTAGCGCTGTTCTGTGCGGGTCATGGCCTGCGAGGCATTGGCGACTGGGGCACATGACGCAGTGTCGTCCTGCTGTAGGAGCACCGCCCCAATGCCGGACTGGCTGGCATCAGTCGAAATTTTACTGTCACGAGATGTGTCGAAAAACGCCAATACCGGGGTTGTGGTGAGCTTAATTTTGAGCTCCTCCCATTCCTTCTGGTGTGCGGGCAGCCACTGGAACTCCGTGGACCTCTTGACTAGGTGGCGAAGAGCCGTCGTGTGGGAGGCAAGGTTGGGAATGAACTTCCCCAGGAAGTTGACCATGCCTAGGAAGCGTAGCACTGCTTTCTTGTCTGCCGGCTGCGGCATGGCTGTAATGGCGCTCACCTTGTCTGCATCCGGATGGACCCCTGACCGGGATATGTGGACCCCAGGAACTTCAGCTCGGTTTGGCCGAAAGAACACTTAGCTCGGTTGAGGCGCAGGCCATTTTCCCGTATGCGCGCAAAGACACGCTGGAGACGATTGATGTGCTCCTGTGGTGTGGTGGACCAGATGATGACATCGTCCACGTAGGCGCGCACCCCTTCGATGCCCTCCATCATCTGCTCCATGATCCTGTGAAAGATCTCGGATGTCGAGATGATGCCAAATGGCATTCGGTTGTAGCAGAACCTGCCTAAAGGGGTGTTGAAGGTGCACAGCTTTCGGCTGGACTGATCCAGTTGGATCTGCCAAAAACCCTTCGAGGCGTCCAGTTTTGTGGAAATTTTAGCCAGGGCCATTTCGCTCATGAACTCTTCCCATTTGGGTATGTGGTAGTGTTCCCTCATTATGTTGTTGTTGAGGTCTTTTGGATCAATGCAGATCCGGAGCTCGCCGGAGCGCTTCTTAACACACACCATGGAGCTGACCCATGGCGTGGGCTTCATGACCCGGGACAGCACCCCTTGGTCTTGGAGATCCTGCAGCAGCTGCTTGAGGCGGTCTTTGAGTGGCGCTGGGACCCTGCGAGGTGCGTGAATGACCGGGGTGGCATCCGGTTTGAGCCGTATTCTGTATCCGGGAAGTCAGATGTGCCTTCTGGAGACAGAACGTGGACTCGTTGCACGAGATGGAGAACCTTGCATACCTGTGCACCTAGCAGGGAGTCCTTTGATGATTCGACTATTTCGAATGAGAGTGTGGCCGTGTGTGTGTTGTGTGTCACCTGGAGCTGGCAGGATCCCATAGCCGGGATAACGTTCCCATTGTAGTCAACCATCTTGCAACGGGATGGCCGAATTGGTGGTCTGACCTTCATGGCGTAGAAGGCTGACCATGCTATAAGGTTGGCGGAGGCGCCAGTGTCCAGACAGAATGTTATCGGTGATCGGTTGACTGTTAGGGTGACACACCATTCATCACCCGGATTGACAGTGTTCACTTGCAACGGCTGGTGGGTCCTGGCTTGAGACATCCAGTTCCCATCAATGACCGCAACACGGAAGGCGTCCCGGTCGTCTGTGTCACTGGTCTGGGTATTGTCTGGGCACGACTCGTAGTAAGGAGGCTGAATGGTCCGCATGTCCCTGTGAGGTTGTCAGAATTGGGGAACATTGGCAGGTTGAGCTGCTCGACAGCAGGCAGTGTAGTGGCCCATCTTGCCACAGCGGAGGCATTGTCGGTTTCTTGCCGGACATTGCCGCTTTAAATGTGCGGCTCCGCAGTTGCCGCACGTCGTGGCATCATGGCGTTCGTTGCGCCACCGCGCATGCGCAATTCGGTCTTGCGTCGAGCGCGCCTGCGCATCACGTCCCACTGTGTCGACGTCTTTTTTGGCGGGCACAAACGCGGGAGGCCCCGGAAAGCGCGCGAAATGGCCGCCCTCGTCCGGGCCGCGGGCCGGGAGGAACTCGATCGCCTGGACCCGTTCGGCCTCGTAGGACCCCTGCCGCGCCGATTCGGCTGCTTGAAATTGGGAGTAGCGGCTAGTCGCGTTTTCATGCAGGACACCGACTTCAATTGCGGAGGCTAGGATGAGGCCTTTAATTTTTAATAGCTGCTGGCGTAGGGTGCCCGAGGTGACCCCAAAAACAATCTGGTTCCGAATCATTGAATCGGAGGTGGTGTCGTAACCGCAGGACTGCGCGAGGATACGGAGATGCCTAAGGAAGGATTGAAAGGGCTCATCCTTACCCTACAGGCGCTGCTGGAAGAGATACCTCTCGAAACTCTCGTTGACCTCGACGTTAAAGTGTTGGTCGAGTTTGAGGAGGACCGTCTTGTATTTGGTCTTATCCTCACCTTCCGCGAACACCAGGGAGTTGTAGACATGGATGGCGTGTTGACCTGCCGTGGAGAGGAGGATGGCGATCTTTCTGGTGTCCGAAGCGCTCTCCTTCTCGTTGGCTTCGAGGAAGAGCTGGAAGCGCTGTTTGAACAGCTTCCAATTGACGCCGAGGTTTCCAGCGACTTCCAGCGGCTGCGGCGTGCTGACGCTGTCCATGGCGCAGGCTGGCAGATTCCGGAGGATTCGTAGGTAGGTCCCACAGTTACTCCTGGTACTATGATGTGTTAGGTACTCTGCTACACAGACGAATCAACATGGTTGCGAATGGTACACTCAGTTTTATTACTAACATATATTTAGTGGTAAACTGGTTACTGAGGTTCGATCATAACCCTAGAATCTGTGGACCTATTCCTAACACTATCTTGGAGTGGCACTCAGCACATGGTGGATGTCTGAGTGGCTTGCTGTGAGCTCTGTGCCCTGAGCTGTCTCCTGCTGGAATGCCCGGGAAGTGTCGTGTTCCCTATTTTGTCGTGTGTATGCTCTTGCCTGTGATTGGCTGCGGTGTTGTGTGTGTGTTGATCTGTCCATCAGTATGTATGTATGTTTGTACCATGCTGTTTACCTGAATATCATGACAGGTACCTGCTCCATATGGAGAAGAGTCCTCAATGGAGCCAATGCATTACCCAGGCCCTTCATTGTCAATGCCAAATTAAAACAAAGATTGAAGTATAAGGAGGAGGACATTTTCTCAATTTTGCTGATATTTCTTTTGGACCCATTAACTGTGGCACAAGGCTAAGTTGAGAACTGCTGCCTGCTCTGTGTGGACCCACTTGCCGCACTCCATACAACCATTGGCCTTTTTGCATCCACTTTTTCACTGTACCAAAAAGCAATGACAACCATTTCTTGCAGGCAGAAAAGTTAGCCAGGAGTCATGAGATAGATGCTGAAGCATCCAGGCCAAGGTGCGTTACTGCTATTCTCAGTAGACTCAGCAGTCATGGATGCAGAGAACAGCCCAGTTCTAACAGCCATCTATACAATGTGTCTTCACTTTCAAATGAAGTCTTGTATTTACTTGGTCATTTTCACTATCTCCGTATCTCTAAAATGCTTTAGTCAATAAAGTTCTCACCGCTTTAACGTCTGTACACGTGGTTGTATTAAATATGATCAACTCATTTTTGCAGTATTGATTTTAGCTTTGCTGACTCATGACTTATGTGGGTGGATGTCGCTGCTATGACACACGGGAAGCCAACAGGATCCAAGATAAACCAATTCATACAGAGTTCAGAGTCTCTGGGCTGGCAGGATTGGAGATCGTAGAAGTAATAATAATAATCTTTATTATTGTCACAAGTAGGCGTACACTGCAATGAAGTTACTGTGAAAATCCCCTCGTCACCACATTCCAGCGCCTGTTCGGGTACACTCCAATTCACCTAGCAGCACGTCTTTTGGGACTATAAGTACAGATGCAAGGGGCTTCTTAAGGGGCTGGGGACAGCTATTTTCAAAATAAACTTCAATGAACCTGAACAGTGCGTGTTGGTGCATATCTGTTGAATTCACAATGTGGTGAAGGGAAAGTTGGTGTCATGATATGCAAACTTGCAGGTAATGATATACAGACAGGGAGCTAATGAACACAGAGAACAGGACATGACCAATGAGCAGGCAGGACACTCAGGGGTTGTATCTCACTATAAAAGGCATGAGGCACTCACACTCCGCTTCTTTCCACTGATGAACATCTACAGAGTGAGTCAGGGTATATGTACAGTATCACACCTCCAGCACGTGGCTAAGAGCTAGTCTGGTTCAGTCAGACAGAGTAACTACACTTAGGTTAGTAGAGAGTCAAACTCATAGAGAACTGTGCTAACTGTGCTACTGGTTCAATAAATCAGATTGAACTAACTTCAAGGCTTGGAGTATCTTTTGGTTAAAGCTGCATCCAGTTGCAGCCTGTGTTATCCCAGAGTACATAACACATCATGTTACCAGGAGACTGCTTAATCTAGGTGGTTTACCTCAGTCCGTTCCGTGACGACCAGCGAATGTAACCCAGCACCATGGAGAAGATTCAGGCTCCCCACCAGCTCAGGACCTCTGGCAATCTCAGTGCCAACTGGCGGATATTCAAGCAAAAGTTTCTGCTGTACATCGAAGCTTCAGACCTCAAGGGTGCGTCTGATGCAAGAAAGATTGCGCCTTCTCCTTGCAACAGCGGGTGATCAAGCCATCAAACTCTTCAACTCTTTTCACTTCCCCGAAGGCCAGGACAAGACAAAGTTTCAGACCATCTTGGACAAGTTTGACAGTCACTGTGAAGTGGACACCAATGAAATCTTTGAGCGCGACATATTTGAACAGCGTCTATAAGGTAAAGATGAATCTTTCAACTCCTTCTTAACTAACCTCCGCCTGCTAGCGCTGTCCTGCAACTTTGGTGATATTGCTGGATCCATGATCAGAGACCAAATTGTTTTCGGAGTTCACTCTGATCCTATGAGAGAGCAGCTACTGAAAATCAAGCGTATGACCCTGTCAGTCGCGATTGAAACATGCACAGTGCATGAGCGCGCCAAAAATCGCCAAGCCCAGTACAAATCGGCTGAAAATTAGAAACTTGCCTCCTACGAGGCAGAGAGTGTGCAGGCCATCTCCCAGATGCAGCGCCTCAGCATTGATGAAAGTGGCCATTTCATAGAATCATAGAATTTACAGTGCAGAAGGAGGCCATTCAGCCCATCGAGTCTGCACCGGCTCTTGGAAAGAGCACCCTACCAAAGGTCAACACCTCCACCCTATCCCCATAACCCAGTAACCCCACCCAACACTAAGGGCAATTTTGGACACTAAGGCCAATTTATCATGGCCAATCCACCTAACCTGCACACCTTTGGACTGTGGGAGGAAACCAGAGCACCCGGAGGAAACCCACGCACACACGGGGAGGATGTGCAGACTCCGCACAGACAGTGACCCAAGCCGGAATCGAACCTGGGACCCTGGAGCTGTGAAGCAATTGTGCTATCCACAATGCTACCGTGCTGCCCGTAGCTTTCACGCGCTTTTCCCGGGGCCCCACGCATGCGTGATGCAAACGGTATAACGAAGCAGCCGACACCTGCACTGCGCATGTGCGACAATGCGCGGAGCGTCAGGACGCCGATGTCATGACGTGCTAGAACTGCGGCAATGCCCACTTAAATAAACACTGCCCTGCAAGAGGCAGGCAATGTTTAAACTGCGGGAAGCCTGGACACTATGCAGCCTTGTACAGGTCTACACCACCAGCCAAGGGCCAGCGCTCCCAATTCCGACGACGGCGCGTTCAGAGTGTGCAACAACGATTACAGGAGTCTGATCCTGGCAGCACAACAGATCCAGAGGAAGAATGCCTGGACTCCACCTACTGTGTGGGAATCATTACCAAATGTGAATATGCCACATCACAAATTCAATCCATCCTCGCTGTGGATTCTGCAGACGAATGGTGTGCGGTGATGCAGGTCAACCACTGCTCCATCCAGTTTAAGCTGGACACGGGTGCTTCTGCCAACCTCCTCTCACAGGCAGATTTCAAATGCATCAAGAAGCCCCCAAGGTTCCTCCAGCAGCCTGCAGGCTCCCAGACTACACCGGAAATGCCATCACGACACTGGGATCCTGCCATCTACTCATCTCCAACCGGAGCACCCCTGCTCGGTTACGTTTTCAAATCGTCAAGCCAGACAGGGCATCCCTACTTGGCGCGCATGCCTGCAAGCAGCTGAACCTCGTGCAGCGGGTTTACACAATGACAACCTCCAATGTGGGCACGCTGCCATATTGATACAAGATTCTGCTACGACCTGACGCCAGGCCAATGGTCCTGTCTTCGTTGAGGGAACGCCTGAAGGCACAGCTCAAGGATCTTCAGCAACAGGGCATAATTTCCAAGGTAACCGACTGACTGGGTCAGCTCGATGGTGTGTGTTAGAAAGCCTTCGGGAGACCTGCGTATCTGCATTGATCCCAAGGATCTCAATAAGAATATAATGCGTGAACACTACCCCATCCCGAAGCGGGAGGAACTCACCAGTGAGATGGCACACGCACGTTTTTTCACCAAATTAATTGCGTCACATGGATTTTGGCAAATCCAGCTGGATGAGTCCAGCAGAAGGCTCTGCACCTTCAACACACCATTTGGCAGATACTGCTATGATCGCATGCCATTTGGCATTGTCTTGGCATTGGAGATCTTTCATCGCATCATGGAGCAGATGATGGAGGGCATTGAAGGGGTTCGTATGTACGCGGACGACATCATCATATGGTCCACGACTCCTGAAGAGCATGTTTCCCGTTTCCAGCAGGTATTCCGCCGCGTCCATGCCAATGGCCAGAAGCTGAACAGGTCCAAATGTTGCTTTGGCATGTCGACACTCAAGTTCCTAGGTGACCAGATCTCTCAGCAGGGCCTGCGCCCAGACACGGACAAGGTCAAGGCCATCGAAGCCATGAAGGTCCCTGAAGACAAGAAGGCGGTGTTGTGCTTCCTGGGCATGGTCAATTTTCTGTGCAAGTTCATCCCAAACCTGGCCTCACACACCACAGCCCTACGAAACCTGGTGAAAAGGTCCACTGCCTTTGAGTGGAAGGCAGCACATCAGACAGAATGGATGGAGTTGAAAGCCAAGCTCACCACTGCACCCATCGTGGCATTTTTCGACCCCGACAGGGAGACAAAGATCTCAACAGATGCGAGCCAGGATGGCATCGGTGCGGTGCTGCTCCAACGTGATGACACTTCATCTTCGGCACCGGTAGCCTACGCATCGAGGGCCATGACGCCCACCGAAACACGGTATGCGCAAATCGAGAAGGAATGACTAGGCCTTCTCACTGGCATTCTCAAGTTTCACGACTATGTCTATGGCCTGTCGACATTCAGTCGAGGCGGATCATAGGCCTCTGGTCCACATTATCCACAAGGACCTGAACGACATGACGCCTCGGTTGCAGCGCATCCTCCTCAAACTCAGAAGGTACGACTTTGACTTAGTGTACACGCCTGGCAAGGAGTTAATCATCGCTGATGCATTGTCCCGCTCCATCACATTGCCTAGTGAACGCTGGAAATCATCCGGCAGATTGAATCACAGGTGCAGCTGTGTGCTAGCACCCTACCAGCGTCTGATGAGAAGGTGGTTCGTATCCGCGAGGAGACAGCGTGTCATGCATCACCTCACCAATGGCTGGCAGAAAGGGCAGTGCCCTCAATTTTATAACATAAAGGACGACCTGACGGTGATTGATGGTATCCTCAAGCTGGATCGGATTGTCATTCTGCTCAGTCTCCAGAGCTTGGTGCTCAGCCAAATCCATGAGGGACACCTGGGCGTCGAGAAGTGCAGACGCAGAGCCAGGTAGGCTGTCTACTGGCCCGGTATTAGCCAGGACATCTCGAACATGGTCCTCAACTGTGCGACCTGTCAACGCTACCAGCCAGCGCAGAGTAAGGAGACACTTCAGCAGCATGAAATCGAGACCTCCCCGTGGTCCAAGGTTGGCACCGACCTCTTTTGTGCGAATGGTCATGACTACGTGTTGATTATTGACAATTTCTCCAATTACCCTGAAGTCGTGAAGCCCTCAGGCCTCACATCTCGGACCATCATCAAGGCTTGTAAGGAGATGTTCTCCAGGCATGGTATCCCACTCACTGTCCTGAGTGACAATGGCCCGTGCTTCAACAGCCACGAGTGGTCTATCTTTGCCAAGTCATACCATTTCAAACATGTCACTTCCAGCCCACACTATCCGCAGTCCAATGGGAAGGTTGAAAAAGGGGTGCACATTGTGAAACAGCTCATCTGCAAGGCCGTGGATTCTGCTTCTGGCATCTACCTCGCGCTGCTTGCCTACAGGGCGACCCCACTGTCCACTGGCATGTCGCTCCTGATAAATAGGGACCTGAGGATGACACTTCCAGCCATACACTTGCCCAACCTGGATCACCTCCCGGTGTTGCAGAAGGTGCAGCAGCTCCGAAACCAGCAAAAGCAGGGCTATGATGCTCATTCCATCGATTTGCCCGTGTTATCCCCGGCAGACATTGTCAGGATCAATATACTGGATGGTGACTGGTCTGCTCCAGCTGTCGTTGTTCGACAGGCTGCGCCCCGCTCGTATGTTGTACTTATGGCTGATGATTCTGTTGTGCGATAAAACAGACGGGCACTGCGCAAGGTTGCCTGCCCGCAACCGCTTTCTTCTCCATTTCCGTACGTTGGTTTGCCACCTCCTGATACCTCGAACTACGAGGCCACCAGTCAGGCTTCCATCCCGCCTGTCAAGGTGCCGTCGTGCCCACCACCACCTCTCCGGCGGTCGACGAGGATCAGACGCAAGCCCCAGAGACTGGACTTATGAAGATTTGTTTTGTTTGCTATGTTCTGTTTTCTCGCATTAGACAGCTGTCTTCACATGTAAATACGTTTACATATGCCACCGCTTGTACATATGTTAGCATATGTCACCACATTTAAATACATTCCCATATGCCAACAGAACATACAGAAAAAAGGGGAGATGTCATGACATGCAAACATGCAGATAATGATATACAGACAGGCAGCTAATGAACACAGAGAACACGATATGACCAATGAGCAGGGAGGACACTCAGGGGGTGGTATCTCACTATAAAAGGCATAAGGCACTCAGACTCCGCCTCTTTCCACTGATGAACATCTACAGAGTGAGTCAGGGTGGATGTACAGTATCACACCTCCAGCACATGGCTAAGAACTAGTCTGGTCCAGTCAGACAGAGTAACCACACTTAGGTTAGCAGAGAGTCGAACTCAGAGAGAACTGTGCTACTGGTTCAATAAATCAGATTGAACTAACTTCAAGGTCTGGAGTATCTTTTGGTCAAAGCTGCATCCAGTTGCAGCTTGTCATATCCCAGAGTACATAATACATCAGTTGGGTTGTTTATATGCATTGAAATTTATGGGTGCCTTCTGATAATGTGCATCAGATGGTGCACATTATCTCTGTTTTGGCTGTTTGGGTACCACTGTATGCCAATGCTAAGGAGTTGCCTGCTCTCTTTGGCAAGGCAGTAGCAGACCCCATCATGACTGACATCTGCCTTTGCTGATCACACTCTGCAGACGGTTCCCACCTCCTGGAGATGCCCAGCATCACCAATTGGGAGTCTCGCTCGCCTCCTGTCCAATTAGAGTGCTGATATTTCAAAATAGCTAAGCATGGCCCACACAGTTGAAGCACGGGATTGGGACTAGGAATTTATCTAGGTGGCAGATTCCCAGCATGCTTTTCCTTCTGCCATTTCTTCATTGCTTAACAACCTTAGATACTCATTATAATCATGACTGATTACCACTGAGCAAATGAAACTGTAAACGAGGGACAAAACCACACCATCACAGCCCAGTTTAAATGTCAGCCATCAATTTAAGGCTTATTGCTTTCATGGTCCACCAAAAATGGCATTGGAAGGTTTTGTGATCAAGAAAATGGGTGAGTATCTGAAGGAATGGACCTTGTCACATTTTCTACAGCAACCTGCCCAAAAAACACTTAAAATTGGTGTTAAGAAAAGCTGGCTACTATTTTAGCTTCTGCATTAATGATATTCATTGTATGAATGCACCAGTATTCACTTCAGGCTGATTTTATTGAAATGACTGAACCAAGCTTAGATTTTGAGTACGAAATGTCCCGATATCTTTGAAGCACAAAGTGCATACATTCACTTAACTTCTATCCAAGCGTTCAAATCTATTGCACAATTTTAGCACAGAACATTTAATTGTAAATTTTGGAATGATTCTTTCCTGGCATGGAGCCTTATCTTGGAGCGTACAATCAGGCACAGACATCAGTCTGCCCAGTACATGATGTTTCCAATGTTTTTGTGATTAATTTTAATAACCAGAAAATCAGGAGCTGACTACGAGCCAGGTTCTGAAATCCATACTTCCATCTGGTGAAGCGCTGCCCTGGGACTGCCTGTCGAACCAAACCTTCCACTTTTTTGGCTCACAGTTTCTAAAATGTACACCAGGCTGCAGTGCTTAATCTCTGCTGATTTTTTAATGCGTTCTGTATGTAGACTGCATCTCACCAAAACTCAAATATATCACTGTTATTTAAAATTAATTATTGAATTTTCCAGTCTGCTAGTTCGAATGAAGCAGATATAATTGATATATGTGGTGAGGAAGGAATAGATTACTAGAAGCGTCATGAAACATTAAGGGGAGGCCTGCCTGTTCCAATTGACATAACAAGGTCCATGATATTCTTTATAGGTGAGCAAGGGGTTTTCGCAATGTCCTGGCCAAACATTCCTTTCTCAACTGACAAGGCTAAAAGAAAATGATGAATTGGTCATTCAAAGCTGCTTGTGGGACCTTGCTGTGCACTAATATTTGCAGTGTGGTGGCACAGTGGTTAGCACTGCTTCCTCACAGCGCCAGGGACCCAGGTTCAATTCCGACTTTGGGTAACTGGGCGCTATTCATTATGTACTTTCAAGAATAGGATAACATCGAACGTTTGGGGCGGGGGGGGGGGGGGGGGGGGGGACTGTAACTGTTAATGGTGACTATGGGTGATTCCTGATTCCTTTTTGTTATTTGTTTATGGTTTTTTTTGATAAACAATTTTATTGAGGCATTTTGGCAGAGTAACCAACAATACAAAATAGCGTGCAAAGAACAATCAACATAGTGCAAAAACCAGCTCCCTTCCTACAAGGACCCACCGAACAACCTCCCTAATCTACGTTGCCCTAACCAGCCCCCGCCCCGCTGACGATTAATTTTCTGCGAAGAAGTCGATAATGAAAATGAAAATCGCTTATTGTCACAAGTAGGTTTCAAATGAAGTTACTGTGAAAAGCCCCGAGTCGCCACATTCCGGTGCCTGTTCGGGGACGCTGGTACGGGAATGGTTGCCACCTCCGGGCGAACCCTGACAGTGACCCTCTCAGAGCGAACTTAATTTTCTCCAGACCGAGAAAGCTCGCCATATCCGACAGCCAGGCCTCCGACTTCGGGGGCTTTGAGTCCCTCCATGCCAGCAGAATTCGTCGCCGGGCTACCAGGGAAGCAAAGGCCAAAACGTCAACCTCTCTCTCCTCCTGGACTCCCGGGTACTCCGAAACCCCAAAAATTGGACTCATCACCACCCTTGTTTTCAGTACCCGGGACATCTGCCCCCAAACCGACCCCGCACCCACCATCCACTTCCTTAGCATAGCTATGTTGGCCTCCCAGTAGTAATTACTAAAGTTTGGCAGCGCCAGTCCCCCTTCCCCTCGGTTCCTCCCGAGCATTAATCTCCTCACCTGTGGGGATTTTCCCGCCCACACAAATCCCATAATCATTTTATTGACCTTCTTGAAAAAAGACCACATGTCAGTGGGAGCGCATCCCACCTCCAGAACTCGACCCTCATTTGCTCCACCAACCGAGATAAGTTGAACTTGTGCAACCAGCCCCAGACCCGCGCCTCCTGTATCCCTAAGTATCTAAAACTGTCCCCGACTAACCTAAATGGCAACCCCCTCAGCCAACCCTCATGGCCCCTCGCCTGGACTACAAACAACTCACTTTTTGCCATGTTCAGTTTATACCCTGAGAACTGGCTGAACCCCCCCCCCCCCCCCGCGTACCAGCCCCTTCCAACCCCAAGAAGCTCTCAGGGCAATTGCCAGCGGCTCTATTGCTAGCAGCGGGGAGAGGGGGCACCCCTGTCTTGTCCCTCGGTGCAGTCTAAAATAGTCAGACGTCATCCTATTCATCCTCACGCCCGCCTCCGGAGCCTGGTACAACAGTCTGACCTAGTCGATAAAGCCCTCCCCGAACCCAAATCGTCCCAGCATCTCCAATAAATAGTCCCACTCAACCTGGTTGAAAGCCTTCTCGGCATCCATTGCCACAACTACCTCTGCCTCCTTACTCTCCAGGGGCATCATGATCACATTCACCAACTGCCAGCCCTTGACGAACCTGGTTTGATCTTCCATAATGATGTCCGGCACACAGTCCTCAATCCTAGCCGCCAAGAACTTGGCCAGTATTTTAGCATCTACATTGAGCAGAGAGATCGGCCTATAGGACCCACATGCCTCCAGGTCTTTGTCCCATTTCAATATCAGGGAGATGGTGGCCTGTGACATCGTTGGGGGTAAAACCCCTCTGTCTCTTGCCTCATTGAAAACCCTAACCAGCACCGGCCCCACTATCTCAGAGAACTTTTTATAAAACTCCACCGGATACCCATCCGGCCCCGGGGCTTTACCCGATTGCATGGCCCTCAAGCCCCCCAATATTTCTTCGTTCCTAATCGGGGCCCCCAGCCCGTCCACCAACCCCCTACCCACGTTTGGGAAGGTCAGTCCATCCAGAAAGCGCCTCATCCCCTCTGGCCCCGCAGGGGGTTCCGAGGTGTAAAGCTTACTATGGAAGTCCCTGAACACCTTGTTCAGCCCTGCCGGATCTCCTACCAAGTTTCCCCCCCCCCCATCTACTACCTTCCCCAATTCCCTCGCCGCCTCCCTCTTCCTCAGTTGTGTGCCAGCATTCTACTGGCTTTCTCCCCGTGCTCATAGATCGCACCCCTCGCCTTTCTAAGCTGCTCCACAGCCTTACCTGTGGACAACACCCCAAACTCAGCCTGTGGCCTTCGTCGTTCCCTTAACAGCTCTGCCCTCGGGGTCTCCGCATATCTCCTATCTACCTGTAAGATCTCCTTTACCAGTCGGTCCATTTCTGCCCTGTCCGTCCTTCCCTATGTGCTCGAATCGAGATCAGCTCCCCTCTCACCACCGCAGCTGAGACTTCACCTGTGTCATTGACCTGCAGGTAGTTTTGCATACTGAAGCACGATCAATGACCTCTAAAGTGAGGTTGTAGTCCAACTGAAGGCTTTAATATGCTGATGTTTCCCCCAGCAGCTCAGGTACAGAATGAAGGCTGCTGGGGCGGCACTGGTTCTTATACCCCGCCTAGAAGGGCGAAGCTATCATACATTCTAACCAATAGAAAGCATACAGTTTCCACCAATGGTGCTTTAGCCTATCAGGTACCGTAATACCTATAATACCACATTCACCCCCTGGTAAAAAAGAGTTCAGCGGGGGTGGTGGGCTGAAACTACAAAATATGGCAATGTGGTATAATTAGTTAAGGAGGTACCGTAATACCTCCGTACAGAGTTTAGTAACTATTTACAATTCTGATAGCTATGTACATTTGATGGTTTATATTTACAGTTTACAATTAAAATGGAGCAATTAGATTACAGTTTAAAGCCTACCATTTAAAATGAAGCAATCAGACGATCGGGGGCCCTGGTCGTCCTCTGTGATCGTCGGAGCTTCGGTGGTGACTCCGGTGGAGGCTCAGGTGTCTGTGACTCCGGGAGCATGGCTTCGATCTCCATGGCAGCTTTGGCACCCCTAGACGGCGCTGGTGGGGAAAACGGTTGACCTGGGAAGGGAGTGCCTGCAGGGCACGGGAAGGGTGTGCCTGCGGGATGGGGGGGGGGCCTAGACGGGGCCGGCGGAAGGACCGATCCTCTTGTAAGGTGCTGCGGTGGAGGGGAGGGTGGGACTGGTGGCTGGAATGTGCGTGGGGTTCCGGCGGGCGCCAAGTCCCGTAGAGAGACCGTATCTTGTCGGCCGTCGGGGTACGCCCGTAGGCGTACTGGGGGTTAGCATGGAGCAGATGGACCTTCTCGACCAACGGATCCGACTTGTGCGCCCGCACGTGTTTTCGGAGCAGGATGGGTCTGGGTGCTGCCAGCCACGCCGGGAGCGAGGTCCCAGAGGAGGACTTCCTAGAGAAGACAAGGAGACGTTCGTGAGGTGTCTGATTGGTGGTCGTACAAAGCAGTGACCGGATGGAGTGGAGGGCATCCGGGAGGACTTCTTGCCAGCGGGAGACTGGGAGGTTCCTGGATCGTAGGGCCAGTAGGACGGTCTTCCAGACCGTTCCGTTCTCCCTCTCTACCTATCCGTTACCCCGGGGGTTGTAACTGGTCGTCCTGCTCGAGGCGATGCCCTTGCTGAGCAGGAATTGATGCAGTTTGTCGCTCATAAAGGAGGACCCCCTATCACTGTGTATGTAAGTGGGGAACCCGAACAGTGCAAAGATGCTATGGGGGGCCTTGATGACGATGGTTGCGGTCATGTCGGGGCAGGGGATGGCGAATGGGAACCGGGAGTACTCGTCGATCACGTTCAGGAAGTACGTGTTGCGGTCGGTGGAGGGGAGGGGGCCTTTGAAGTCCATGCTGAGGCGTTCAAAGGGACGGGAAGCCTTTATCAGGTGCGCTTTCTCTGGCCGGTAGAAGTGCGGTTTGCACTCTGCGCAGATTTGGCAGTCCCTCGTGGCTGTCCTGACCTCCTCGATGGAGTAGGGCAGGTTGCGGGTCTTGACAAAATGGAAAAACGAGTGACCCCCGGGTGGCAGAGGTCCTGGTGGAGGGCTCGGAGGAGGTCCACTTGTGCGGTGGCACATGTGCCGCGGGACAGGGCGTCAGGAGGCTCATTTAGCTTCCTGGGATGATACAAGATCTCGTAGTTGTAGGTGGAGAGTTCGATCCTCCACTGCAAGATCTTGTCGTTTTTTATCTTGCCCCGCTGTGCATTATCAAACATGAAAGCAACCGACCGTTGGTCCGTGAGGAGGATGAATCTCCTGCCGGCCAGGTAATGCCTCCAATGTCGCACAGCTTCTACTATGGCTTGGGCCTCCTTTTTGACTGAGTGGCGGATTTCGGAAGCATGGAGGGTACGAGAGAAGAAGGCCATGGGTCTCCCCGCTTGGCTGAGGGTGGCCGCCAGAGCTACATCGGACGCATCGCTCTCGACCTGGAAGGGGAGGGACTCGTCGATGGCGTGCATCGTGGCCTTTGCAATGTCTGCTTTGATGTGGCTGAAGGCCTGGCGGGCTTCTATCGACAGGGGGAAAGCTGTGGATTGGATCAGGGGACGGGCCTTGTCCGCGTAGTTGTGGACCCACTGGTCGTAGTGGCTAAAAAACCCTCGGCAACGTTTCAGGGCCTTGGAGCAGTGAGGGAGGGGGAACTCCATAAGAGGGCGCTTGCGTTCAGGGTCGGGGCCTATAATTCCATTTCGCACTACGTAGCCGAGGATGGCTAGGCGGTCGGTGCTAAACACGCATTTATCCTTGTTGTATGTAAGGTTAAGGGTTTTTGTGGGCTGGAGAAATTTTCGGAGGTTGGTGTCGTGGTCCTGCTGGTCGTGGCCGCAGATGGTGACATTATCGAGATACGGGAATGTTGCCCGTAAACCGTACCGGTCAACCATTCGGTCCATCTCGCGCTGAAAGATCGAGACCCCGTTGGTGACACCGAAGGGAACCCTTACGAAGTGATAGAGACGCCCATCTGCCTCGAAGGCAGTGTACTTGCGGTCACTAGTGATGGGGAGCTGGTGGTGGGCGGACTTGAGATCCACCGTGGAGAAGACCTTATAATGCGCAATCCTGTTTACCAGGGCGGATATGCGGGGGAGAGGGTACGCGTCCAGCTGCGTAAACCTGTTGATGGTCTGACTGTAGTCGATGACCATCCTATGCTTCTCCCCGGTCTTTACCACCACTACTCGGGCTCTCCAGGGGCTGTTACTGGCTTCAATGACCCCTTCCCTCAGTAGCCTTTGGACCTCTGACCTAATAAAGATCCGGTCCTGGGCACTGTAGCATCTGCTCTGGTGGCGACGGGTTTGCAATCCGGGGTGAGGTTCGCAAACCGGGAAGGCGGGTCGACCTAAAGGGTTGCGAGGCTGCAGACAGTAAGGAGGGGTATAGGGCCGCCAAATGTGAAGGTCAAACTTTGAAGGTTACACTGGAAGTCTAAACCCAGGAATGTAGCCGCGCAGAGGTGGGGAAGGACGTAGAGACTGAAATTTTTGATCTCCCTTCCCTGGCCTGTGAGGTTTGCGACACAAAACCCCTTTATCTCCACTGAGTGTGAACCGGAAGCCAGGCAGATTTTTTGATTAATGGGGTGGATGAGGAGAGAACAGCGCCTTGCCGTGTCAGGGTGTATGAAGCTCTCCGTGCTCCCAGAGTCGATTAGGCAGGACGTCTCGTGCCCGTTAATGAATACGGTCGTTGTAGCAGTTGAGAGTGTTCGAGGCTGAGACTGATCCAGAGTCACCGAGGCTAATCGCAGCAGTTGAGAGTTCTCTTTGGGCAGTGCGTGGTCAGCCGAGCTGGGGTCCTGGGGGTTCATCCAAGATGGCGGCTCCCAGTGGTTGCACATGGCTGGGGGTGCACAAAATGGCGGCGCCCATCCCTCCAACGTGGCGTCTGCGGAACAAGATGGCGGCGCCCGGGGTCCACACGTGGCCCTGGAATATGAAGATGGCGGCGACCGCTGGCCACACGGGGCCCATGGAGAAGTTTGTGGTTGCGGTCCGCATTCGCCGCCGGAGACCGCGGCAACCGCACGGGCCTGACATACACCCACAAAATGACCCTTTTTGCCGCATCCCTTGCAGGTGGATGCGCGGGCCAGGCAGTGCTGGCGGGGGTGCTTGGCCTGCTCGGAAATGTAGCAGCGGGGCCCCCCGGAGTTGCCAGGCCGCCTTGCAACGCAGGCCTGTGGGGGAATGAGGGTTTTGTAAGGGCCACAAAGAATCCAGCACGAGTTTAAGGATACAAAGTAATAACATTTATTTACAATAACATATATATATATATATATATAACAGCAGCAGCAACTTCCCTTGCTGCACACTCCTTCCTGCTGGTTCCTAAACTGGCCAGCTTTATTTATACTTGGAGTTTACTAATGGTTTCTCCGCCCCCCTCATTGGGGATGCTCATACTCCCACAGGATTGTGGGATTGTCATTAGTCCCCAGCCAATGGTAAGCAGGCAGATTATAACATCCCTCCCCCCCAAAGTCCAAGGAATCCACCGAAGACCCTGGCGAAGGAGGGCGTCGGACTCGTTTTGCCGCAGGCCGGACACCATTTGCACGCGGCGCTGAATCAGGCAGCGTGTAACGAGACGGAGTCCGGCGCTTCCGTGATGAACGGTGTAACGGTTGTACATCCACGGCCCATGGACCCGCGGATTCCCCCTCTGGCATCCTGTGTCTCCATCTCGGAGTCAGTGTCTGCTGCTTCCATCATGTCAACGTCTCTATCTCCATTCGGTCTCGTAACGACCTGCGCAGGCTTCGAGTGAGGCACCAGTGGAAGATTGTGAGGACTACCTTCCCTTGTCTCTGGTCTCTGCGGCTGTAGAAATGAGCTCCGGGGCGGGGAATCTTTTGAGAGGATAGTCTTCTGGACCGAACGTGGTCTACATGTTTGCGCTGGAGACGACCCTGGGCTTGCACCTGGTAAGATATAGGGCCCGTTTGGCGAATGATTACGCCAGGAACCCTCTGGGCACCACCAGCAAAATTCCGAACGAACACTGGGTCACCCGGCGCAAACTGCCGAATCGGCCAATGCCGAGAAAGTCCCTGTCCCTGCCGTTCTTGTGTGCGGCGTACATTTGCACCAATGTCCGGGAAGACCATACTAAGGGGGGTGCGAAGTCTCCGGCCCATTAGGAGTTCTGCGGGAGCTACCCCAGTCACCGCATGGGGGGTGGTCCGATACGTAAACAAAAAGCGAGCCAGTCTCGTGTCCATTGATCCGGAAGACTGCTTCTTTAGTCCTCTTTTGAATGTCTGCACTGCGCGCTCTGCCAACCTATTTGAAGCCGGGTGGTAAGGGGCAGTGCGGATATGGCGTATGCCGTTCATCTTCATGAACCTCGCAAACTCCTCACTCGTGAATGGAGTGCCGTTATCCGTGACCAGCACCTCGGGGAGGCCATGCGTGCTAAAGGACAAACGCATCTTTTCAATTGTTGCGCAGGACGTTGTCCCCTGCATCTTATGCACCTCTAGCCATTTAGACTGGGCGTCGATTAATAGAAGGAATATGGATTCTTGAAAAGGGCCTGCGAAATCTGCATGCAAGCGTGCCCAAGGCCGCCCTGGCCATTCTCAGTGATGTAGGGGCGCGGCCGGCGGAAGATTCTGATGCTCCTGGCAAATGGAGCAGTTTTGGGCCACCTTCTCAATGTCGGTGTTGAGGCCTGGCCACCAGACATAACTGCGGGCCAACATTTTCATTTTGGTCACACCTAGATGCCCATTGCGCAAGTCTGTTAGTATCAGCTCCTGGCCTTTTTCCGGGACAATCACACGCGTCCCCCACAAGAGGATGCCGTCTTCCACGCTGAATTCTGACAGCTTGGAGGAAAATGCCCGCAACTCGCCTGGGAGCTGTCTATGCTGCCCACCATACAGGACTATTTGACGAACCTTTGACAGGACTGGCTCCGTCTTAGTCCACTCACGGATCTGTGATGCCGTGACAGGCAAGGTGTCCATAAAATTTAGGGTTGCAACCACCTCACCGGTCGTAGGGGTCGACATGGGGCCGGTCGATAAAGGCAATCGGCTCAGTGCGTCTGCATTTGCTATCTGCGTTCCTGGTTTGTGCTCCAGAGAATACTCATATGCAGCAAGCAACAAAGCCCAGCACTGGATCCGTGCGGAAGCAATGGGCGGTATTGGCTTATCCTCTCTGAAAAGTCCCAGCAGAGGCTTATGATCAGTCACGATAGTAAAATGGCGGCCAGACATGTACTGGTGGAAGCGTTTCACCGCAAAAACCACTGCCAGGCCCTCCTTCTCGATCTGCGCATACTTTTTCTCCGCTGCAGTCAATGTGCGGGAGGCAAAAGCTATCGGTCGCTCGGCCCCGTTCTCCATCTTGTGGGACAGGACGGCCCCAATACCATACGGGGATGCATCACATGTGACGAGCAAAGGCTTTCCAGGATCATAGTGGGTTAGTAACACAGACGACGACAATTGTTGCTTTACCCGCCGGAAAGCGGTTTCTTGCGGCTGACCCCAAACCCAGGTGTGATTTTTCTTTAGCAGAAGGTGCAACGGGGCCAGCGTAGTTGCCAGATTGGGGAGGAACTTTCCGTAATAGTTTACGAGACCGAGAAAAGAACGAAGATGCGAAGTGTCAGTCGGGGCTGGGGCCTGTTGAATCGCACGCACCTTCTCTGCGACGGGGTGCAAACCTTCGCGGTCCACCCGATAACCCGATTTCCTTTGTCTGAAATACGCACTTTGTGCGACGTAAACGGACTCCAGCCTCCGAAAAGCGTCTTAAGGACAGCCTCCAGATTTTCCAAATGTTCCTGCTCCGACGTCCCTGTAATCAAAACGTCATCTAAGTAGACAGCAACACGTGGTAAACCTCTCAAAATGCCCTCCATAACACGTTGAAAAATAGCACAGGCAGAGGATACTCCAAAGGGCAACCGTGTATATTCATACAGGCCCCAGTGTGTATTAATCGTTACATATGGTCGGGAGGCAGGGTCCAGCTCCAACTGCAGGTAGGCGTGACTCATATCTAATTTTGTGAACGAGAGTCCACCTGCAAGCTTCGCGTAGTGATCCTCTATGCGAGGCATTGGATATCGGTTGAGTCGGGAAGTCGTATTCACTGTAGGTTTATAGTCTCCGCACAAGCGAACTGTGGCATCTGGCTTCATTACAGGTACAATTGGTGCTGCCCAGCCAGCAAAATGGACGGGCCTGATAATACCCAAACTCTCCAAACGAGTGAGCTCCCCTTCTACCTTCTCGAGCAAGGCGTAAGGCACTGGGCGCGCCCGGAAATAGCGCGGCGTGGCTCCTGGTTCGACTTGGATATGGGCTACGGCCCCTTTTATTTTCCCCAAACCAGGCTGGAATACATCTGGGTATCGTCCTAGCACCTCAGTCAACTCTTCGGAAACTGTTTGGAGGATGTGCTGCCAGTGCAACCGCAAATGGCGCAACCAGTCCCGACCCAACAGGTTGGGCCCATGGCCGCGCACCACGATAAGTGGGAAACGCCCCTCCTGGCGTCCATAAACAACAGGGGTCATTGTAGTTCCTGCAATGTCCAGTGGTTCCCCCGTGTAGGTGGCCAACCTGGCCTGTGAGTCGGTTAATGTAAGGGTCTGTATACCCTGCTTGATGCAGTCGAATGTCCTCTGGGCGATCACGTAGACCGCTGCGCCAGTGTCCAACTCCATCTCAAGCGGATGACCATTGACCCGTACTGACACCATAATGGGGGCCACACGGGGAGCTGCAACACAATGCAACTGCAGGCAGTCGTCCTCCGTCTCCACGTCCTCAGGAGTAGTCGCCGCAGGTTCATCCACATGGAAGGTACGGCCCCTGGGTTGGTCACAGTTACGGCCACTGGGCTGGTCCCAGTTTCGGTCGGAACGACGGCGCCTCTGGCGCCCCCAGGACCGCCGTCCGCGACGGGATCGGCGCCTACAAGTTTGACACGGACATGGCTCCTCATCCATTGGTTCTGGAGAAGGCTCCCTTCGGGGAGGAATGTCTGACGGCCACTGCCGTCGGTCCGGACGTTGCCTCGCCCAAGGTACCGCAGGAGTGCGGGGGGACGTTTTCGGACGGAAGGGGTTGCGCCCCAAGGCATGCACTTCCATTCCCTGTAGCTCCTGCACTCCTCGTTCTGCGCTCTCTCGGGACAATACTATTTGAATTGCCTGTTGAAAAGTCAATGTTGGCTCAGCTAACAACTTTCTCTGGGTGGCCGCATTGTTAATACCGCAAACCAAACGGTCGCGTAACATTTCTGACACGGTCTCACCATAGTCACAGTACTCCGCAATCCTGCGTAGCCTGGATAGAAAATTGGCAAGGGATTCTCCAGGGGTCCTCTCAGCGGTATTAAACCGGTAACGCTGGACTATCGTGGACGTGGTTGGGTTAAAATGTTGCCCCACTATATTCACAAATTCACCAAACGTTTTGGTGTCTGGTGCAGCTGGGTACGTAAGGCTCCTAATCACCCCAAACGTATGCGAGCTGCAGGCGGTGAGCAATATGACCACCTGGCGCTCGTTTTCGGTGATATTGTTTGCCCGGAAATAGTAACGCATCCGTTGTGCGTACTGGTTCCAGCTTTCCAGCGCAGCATCAAAAACATCCAAACGTCCGTACAGAGGCATGGTATAATAGAAAACAACTTCCAACCTGTCTCCAACAAAAATCCAGGGAGGTGGCTTCAGCAGTGTAGACAGCTATTCACTTTTACCCTCGTCGCCAGTTTTGTAAGGGCCACGAAGAATCCAGCACGAGTTTAAGGATACAAAGTAATAACATTTATTTACAATAACATACATATATATAACAGCAGCAGCAATTTTCCTTGCTGCACACTCCTTCCTGCTGGTTCCTAAACTGGCCAGCTTTATTTATACTTGGAGTTCCCGTACCAGCCTCCCCGAACAGGCGCCGGAATGTGGCGACTAGGGGCTTTTCACAGTAACTTCATTTGAAGCCTACTTGTGACAATAAGCGATTTTCATTTCATTTTTCATTCAGTTTACTAATGGTTTCTCCGCCCCCCTCATTGGGGAAGCTCATACTCCCACAGGATTGTGGGATTGTCATTAGTCCCCAGCCAATGGTAAGCAGGCAGGTTATAACAGGGGGAGTTTTGGGGTCGGCCGCGGAGGGGTTCCACGCTGTCCAGGGGGCTGCCGCGCAGTCGGGAACGTAAGCGCCGGCGTTCCTGGAGGCCACGTCCAGGGAGCCTGCAATAGCCCGTGCCTCCCTGAGACCCAGGGTGTCCTTTTCTAATACACGCTGGCGGATTTGTGAAGATAGCATACCTGCCACGAAAGCATCCCGGACTAAGAGTTCCGTGTGTTGGCTCGCCGAGACCTGCGGGCAGCTGCAGCTTCTTCCCAACACCAGGAGTGCACAGTAGAATTCCTCCAGCAATTCCCCAGGGGTTTGTCACCTTGTTGCAAGCAGATGCCGGGCGTAGACCTGGTTTACCAGGCGAATATAGTGACCTTTTAGCAGCTCTATTGCTGCATCGAAGTCTTCCGCTTCCTCGATGAGTGTGAAAATCTCCGGGCTCACCTGCAGGACGTGCAGTTTCTGCTCTCCTTTGGGTGCGTTTTCGGCTGTCCCGAGATACCCTTTAAAACACGCCAGCCAGTGCTTAAAGATCGCCACTGAGTTCGCCGCGTGGGGGCTAAGTTGCAGACACTCCGGCTTTATTCGGAGCTCCATCCTTTCTTCTTAAAAATCTAGCTTATTAAATTGATGCACGATCAATGACCACTAAAGCGAGGTTGTAGTCCAACTGAAGGCTTTAATAAGCTAGATGTTTCCCCCAGAAGCTCAGGTACAGAATGAAGGCTGCTGGGGCGGCACGGGCTCTTATACCCCGCCTAGCAGGGCGGAGCATTCATACATTCTAACCAATAGAAAGCATACAGTTTCCACCAATGGTGCTTTAGCCTATCAGGTACCGTAATACCTATAATACCACACATACATTTCCTCACCCTCTCACACACCGCCTTGTCCGCCAACAAACCGACCTCTAGCCTCCATTGAGGGCGCTGAAAACTTTCCTTGCAGACCTGCAGATCCATCCAGTGTGGACCATGGTCCGAAATAGCGATCGCCGAATATTCTACGTCTGTCACCCCCGCCAGCAAATCCCTGCTCACAATGAAAAAATCAATTCGGGAATACACCTTATGGACATGTGAATAGAACGAAAGCTCCTTTCCCGTCGGCCGACTAGCCCTCCATGGATCACCCCCCCCCCCATTTGCTCCATGAACCCCCTCAGTTCTTTTGCCATTGCCTGCACCGTACCCGTTTTTGAACACGATCGGTCTAGGCCGGGGTCAAGGACTGTGTTAAAATCACCTCCCATAAACAGCCTGTGTGAGTCCAGGTCAGGTATCTTCCCCAGCAGTCTCTTAATAAAATCGTCCCAATTTGGGGCATATACATTGATCAAAACTACCCTCGAGCTTACCACTGACCATGACAAATCTGCCTCCCCATCCGAGATTGTGCTGCCCGCCTCAAATTGCACCCGTTTGTTGACCAAAATCGCGACCCCCCTGGTTTTAGTGTCCAGCCTCGAATGGAAGGCCTGGCTAATCCAGCCCTTCCTTAATCTGACCGTGTCAGCTACTTTCAGATGAGTCTCCTGAAGCATTATTACGTCCGCATTCAGAGCCCTCAGATGCGCGAACACACGTGCCCTTTTTACCGGCCCGTTTAACCCTCTAACATTCCAGGTGATCAGCCTGGTTGGAGGGCACCGTGCCCCCCCCCCCCCCCCCCCCTCAGCCGATCAGCCATCTCCTTTCTTGGGGCCGCCCCTAGCCCCTGTGTCACGCTTCCCCTGGCCCGCCTCCTGGCAGCCCCCACCTCCGACTTCCTCCATGTTGCCAAACCCAAATCCCTCCCTCGTCAGCAGATCAACTACCCCCCCTTCACCCCTCTAGCAACAACACCTTGTAACCTAACCCCTGCCATAAACTAGCTATGTACACACCCCCCACCTGGCTCCTGTAGATCAGCCCACCCAGCTAGCCTCGTGATTCTCGACTCCGGCGCCAACAAGTCTCCCGCCTATTGTTCCCTCTCACCCATCCTCCCCGCCCATCAATACCACTTCCCCAAACCAGCCATCTTCGAGCAAATGCTCTACAAATGCCCAAGGAACAAAGAAAACCCCGACGCTAGTGCAAATCGAATAAGACAAAATAAATAATAGGCACTTCAAACCACTCCAATCAGAACACAAAAAGCCCCCAGCACCAGATACCTTAACTATCCTCTTTTTCCAGTGAAAACTCGAGTACAGAAGAGGAAAAAAAACAACACAAGAAAAACGTGTAAACATCGTTTAGTAACTTTTTAACTTAAGTCCAAAAGTCCTCAGTTCGGCACCAGCCCTTCTCTCTTGGCGAAGTCATCATGTCCTCGGGCTCCTCAAAATAATGGTGCCGTCCCTCATGCGTGACCCAAAGGTGCGCCGGGTACAGCAGCCCAAACTTCACCTGCTTCTTAAACAGAATCTCTTTGACTTAATAGCCTGCCCTCCTTCTGGCCACCTCCACGCTCAGGTCATAGAATCATAGAATTTACAGTGCAGAAGGAGGCCATTCGGCCCATCGAGTCTGCACCAGCCCTTGGAAAGAGCACCCCACTCAAGCACACACCTCCTCCACCCCCTCTCCTTAACCTAGTAACCCCAATTAACCTTTTTGAACACTAAGGGCAATTTAGCATGGCCAATCCACCTAACCTGCACATCCTTGGACTGTGGGAGGAAACTGGAGCACCCGGAGGAAACCCACGCAGACACGGGGAGAACATGCAGACTCTGCACAGACAATGACCCAGCCGGGAATCGAACCTGGGACCCTGGAGCTGTGAAGCAACTGTGCTAACCACTATGCTACAGTGCTGCCCCACGTGCTACAGGTCCTGGTAGATGCACAAGACACTATTGTTCCAATGGCAGCTCCGCGTGTGCTTGGCCCACTGTAGCACCCGTCCTTGTCCAGGAACCTGTGGAACCTGGCCACCATCGCTCGGGGGGGCCCCCCGCCCGCGGCTGCCTCGCCAGCACTCTGTGTGCCCTGTCCACCTCCAACGGGCGAGGGAAGACATCATCCCCCAACAGCTTCTGGAACATGCCCGCCACATACGCTGCGGCATCCTCTCCCTCAGCCCCCTCCGGGAGACCAACGATTCTCAAATTCTGCCGTCGGGACCTATTTTCCAGGTCCTCCACCTTTTCCAGAAGCCTTTTTTGTTGGTTTTTCAGCCTCTCCATCTCCACCTCCACCACCGTTTGGTGATCCTCCTGCTCCTCCAGCGCCTTTTCCAGCTTCTGGATCGCCCGATCCTGGGCATCCAGCCTGTGCTCCAGCCGCTCGATTGATTTCTGAATCGGGTCTAAACTGTCCCGTTTCAGCGCGGTGAAGCCGTCTTGGATGACCTTCAGCAGATGCTCCATTGTTGGCTGGGCTGTCTGAACTGGGGTCCGGACATCGGCCATATTGTCCTCAGCAGCATCTTCTACACTGCCGACTTCTTCAACTGTTTGCGATCTTCAACTTTCTGCTTCTTAATTCCATATGCCGATATCTGGAGTCAGTGCCTGAGTGCCTATGCCTTCAGATCCAGCGCTCAAAAGTACAAAAAAGTCGGGGAAAAAGGTCCAGAGGTCTGGCCGGATCGAGAGCCACCAAATGTGCGACTTACTCCCGCATAGCCGCCACCGGAAGTCCCGTGGACTGACCTGATTAACGCTACACTCCTGCATGCTTCACCCGATGCCGGTGTTATGTAGTTACATCGTGTACCTTGTGTTGCCCTATTATGTATTTTCTTTTCTTTTTATTTTATTTTCATGTACTTGATGATCTGTTGAGCTGCTCGCAGAAAAATACTTTTCACTGTACCTCGGTACACGTGACAATAAACCAATCCGATCCAGTCGAATCAGTTGTACAAATATAAATTATTTTGTTTTTATATATCAGTATATTGTGTAACTGAAGGCACTTTTACATTTGTTAAGGGGGTTCCTGGGTGCAGGAACAGGAATCCATGAGGTTTGCATGTCACTCTTCCCTGATTATATAACCTGCTGCAGTTGTTTCTAATGGAGTCACACAGCAAACTGAAATCCAGTGGGCAGGATTCTCTGTCCAGCAATGCCGGAACGCAAAACGCAATTGTATGGAGAATCATGCATGAACCTAAAATCACGCCCAATGGAATGCCACGCTCTGGTGCCTCGACAGCGGCGTGAATGCTTTCTACCGACATGCAAATTGTACAGTAAATGCCATTGGCGTATCATTAATGGTCCCGATCCGTTACTCTCCGGGTCTCCTGCGATGCTCTGCTTCAGCCAGGACGAATTACTGACGGCGAAGTTCACTCGGGGTTTAATATCGGGAAACAGGCATCGTGGCTGCTGAGGGAGCAAGAGAAGGTAGGACATGTTCCCAGAGGCATGACTGCTGACAACGCTGGCTGGGGGAGCGTCTACCGGGGCTGGGAAGTGGGGGGGGCGGGGGGGGTTGTAGTAGTGTGGGGGTGACCAGGGGGTGGGCTGTGAGGTTGGAGTGCCCCCCCAGGACTGGGGCGTCCAGGCGCGGGCCACCATTGCCGCGGCCTACAAGACAGCCAACTTGTTGTACACCCCATTGACCGCCCACCTTGGCCCATGGTTGGGCAGAGCGACACCAGCCACATGGGTGACCTGCCCCACCCCCCAACCACACCACCCCCACCACCCACAACCGGGCGCCACCCTGCCGGCGGAGCATCACGCAGCCCACCCAAGACCAACAGTGGATCCTACAGGAGGGCGCCGGATAGGGGCTGCAGAGCATACCGCTGGCAGGGGTAGTGTGCCAGGCACCAGCTACCCCAGTGTGTTCCTGTCTGGTTGCGGTGTGGAGGGCAGAGTGACAGGGGGAATGGCCAGTAGTGGGTGTGGAGATGGGAGAGGAGCGAGGGGGGTAGGGGAACATGCAGGGGCAGTACCTGTAATGCAGGCCGGGGCCACCATGTAACCCGTTGGACCTGGCTGGACACGGGGGTGTGCAACATGTTAACATGTCTGTCTTTCACCCACTGCAGACAATGGATTTCGGTACCCAATCAGGAATGGTTGGCATCGTCCTTGCCACCGCAGCCCTGGCGGAAGAACTGAGGCTGATCAGGAGCTTGCCCAGAGGAACAGGAGCCAGCTGGTGAGGATGGAGAGCCGGCCGCCCAACAGGCCGAGGAGGAGGTGGGAAGGAGGCACCACGTTAGGCCTTGTGTGTACTGGCAGCGCCTGTCCTTTGCGTACCCCAGACAGGTGCCGGAATGTGGCGACTTGGGGCTTTTCACAGTAACTTCATTCGAAGCCTACTTGTGACAATAAGCGATTTTCATTTCATTAATTTTCACCTGCCAGACTGGGCGTGTTGCCGAAGACCATCAAGGTGATGGCCATCCTTAACATTTTCACCGAGCGGGTTCCTGTCTGGGATCTTGCAGACCTCGGTGCACAGGTTCATCCACGCCATACGGAGCCCTATATGCCTGGTCAGCATAATATATCAGCTTCAATGTGGACCGAGCCCACCAGGTTGCCTGGTCAGCGGGATACGACAGGTTCGCTGGAGTGCCCCAGGTCAGGGGCTGATCGACGGGACACATTTCCCCCTAAAGTGCCATGCATGAGGGGCTGGCCTGTCAAAACTGAAAGGAGTACCAGTCCATGAACGCGCAGTTGTCGTGTGACCATGAGATGCACATCCTGCACGTCTGTGGCTGATATCCAGGCAGCGTGCACAACGCTTTCATCCTGGCGCAATCAATGTTTCCCGACACCTTTGAGATGTAACCCCGAGTAAGGGATAGGCTATTGGACGACAGGTGTTACCTGCTGCAGGCATGGCTAATGACGCCTATCCGGAGACCCACTTCAACAATGCCCATGCCATGACCAGGGCCATGATTGAACAGTGCATCAGTGTCTTGAAGATGTGGTTCAGGTGCTTTGACTGCTTTGGTGGGGCCTTCTAATATAGTGCAAGGAGAGTCTCCCACATCATGGTGGCCTGCTGCATCCTCCACAACATCGCGCATAAGAGCAGTGACGTACTGGCGATGAACGCCAGGCCTCGTCTGATGAGGAGGATGTGGAGGAGGGCATGTGGCCAGGAAGGTTCCACAATGTGTGCGCCAGGGCTGCCACGCATGGGGCGCTCTAATTGCCTTCAGGTTCACCGACTAGGAGATATATCTGACGGCGGCACGAACACCCCCCCCCCCCCCCCCCCACCGGCTGACCACCGCCTCTCATGTCCACCACCCCTGCAACAGCATCCCCCCCTCCACGATTCCTACCTGCCTCACTATGGGATGCAGTGGGGCCCACGACCTTCTGGTCCTCTGCCACCTGTGCCCAGGCCCGCTATATGGCAGTGGGTGGCAGCCTCCTTCCCACCCCGGGGAACAGGGTGCCCCGCCTCTCCTCTCTGGAATCCAGCAAGGTCCCGAGCTCCACATCTGCGAAAGGAGGTGCCGTTCTTCGGAGTGCCATCTTCTTGGCTGGATTGAGTATGGGCGTGGAGTGGAATGCTCATATGTGGCCTCTCAAGTGCCAATCCTGACCCTGGCGAATCTGGTGCGTTGAGTATTAGAATTGTACTAGTTCCACATGGCGCTGCTGCTAGTCCATTAACGGATCCTGAATTGTTCCGGGATTGGCACCGCTGTCGGGGTCGTAGGACACCAGCGTTTCAGTCCCAGCGTCAGTACTCATACTCCCAAATGGAGAATCCCGGCCAGTATTCCTAAACAGAGAATCCCGGCCAGTATTCCTACCGCTAAAGGGAAGCGAATTCAGCTACTTTTAAATAAAGATTAAACCAGAAACTTCCGAGATCAGGAAAATATAGAACAATTAAAGTCTGGGTCCTTTATCTTTACAAATGCAGCCAACAGGGGAGAAACTCAAATTGTGGATCAGGTGCGCCCTTGTAATGTGAAAACTGCCGGGCAAACTTTAATCGTAGCTCAAATAGAATTCAGTAAAACAACTTCAGTAACAGAATTCGCTTGCTCCAATTTCTAATGACCCCTCTGCCAAATAACAACCAATTACTTGTTGGCACAAAGTGACAGAGAGCGTGAATTGCTTTAATCTTGCCCCTTTAGCAGCTGTGCAGGGTGGGCTGAAAGGTGTTAGCAGTAATGAGGCCAGGGGATACTCAATCACTGATGGATTACATGGGGGGGGGGGGGGGGGGTGGAGGAGAGACGACTGGTGCTTCAATAACCGTTGCAAAAATACAGCCAGCCAGCGACTCAGAAATAAGCTTTCAAAATCTGTCTACATCCTGCCAGCTGCTTTGGAAAAATTCAAAAAATTCCGATGCAATTTACCAAGCTGCAAAAGTCTCACAGTTGTCCCAGCATTTATATTTGTATTTTATGTTAATCTACAGCAGATATATTGTAATCATCATTTCCATGTTATGCCTGTGAGGCACATTTTCTATTTTGCACAGAGAACAGTTTGCATTTATATAGCAACCCCAAAGTGCTTTGCAGTTAATGAAGTATTTTTTGAAATGAAGTCACAGTTGGAGTGAAGGGAATCGCAGGAACCTATTTGCGCACAACAATATGATGGTGATGTGAATGCGTTTTAACAATGTTGGTTGGGTGTTGGCCAAGGCACGAGAACAACCTCTGTGCTCTTTATCAAATAGTGTCCTGGGATCTTTTACATTTACCTGAGAGAAGAGATGTAGCCTCTGTTTAATGTCTCAGCTAAAATAAAAGGCGCCCACAGTGTTGATAGGAGCGTCACCCAAATCTCTGAAATATGACTTGAACCTACATCCTCCAGATACCAAGCTGAGAGTGCCACCACCGAGCCACAGATGATATGAACAATAATTGTCTCCAGGATTTGGGACCGTGATGACTGGAAGACTTTAAGAATATTTGATTCTAAGTATTTGGCAATTTACGGGTTAAAAGCCTGGGGTTAGAGTGTGCTTGTCTGCGGTGGTCACGTTTTTAAAAAAATGAATTCTGTTTTGCAGTTCCTGGGTGCTTTTAGCAGCCAGAAGGTGAAATTGACAAAGGAATGTGTTTTTCAGTCTGGGCTAATGGACGGTTTGACTGGGAAAATTCCTTGGGAGCTAATGTGCTTTGCCGCCTGCAGAGATAATTTGCTTTTCAGCTGGGGGAGATGTGGTCATTACTGGGTGGAACCAAGGAAGACAGAAAGTAATTTTGAAAAGCTTTAGAGAGGCAGTTTTTGGAGAAAACCCTACACGCTTCAGAAATTCGCCACTCCTCAGTAGAAAAGGAGGCCCAAGATATAGTGGAAGCTGTGCGACATTGGAGGCATTACCTGGCCGGTAGGAGATTCACTCTCCTCACTGACCAACGGTCGGTAGCCTTCATGTTCGATAGTGCACAGCGGGGCAAGATAAAAAACGACAAGGTCCTGTGGTGGAGGATCGAACTCTCCACCTACAATTATGAGATCTTGTACCGTCCCGGAAAGCCGCCCTATCTCGCGGCACTTGTGCCAACGCACAAGTGGACCGTCTCCAAGCCCTCCACGAGGACCTCTGCCACCAGGGGGTCACTTGCTTCTACCACTTTATAAAGGCCCGCAACCTCCCGTACTCCGTCGAGGACGTCCAAACAGTCACCAGGAACTGCCAAATCTGCACAGAATGCAAACCGCATTTTTTCAGGCCAGATAGAGCGCACCTGATAAAGGCTTCCCGTCCCTTTGAACGCCTCAGTTTGGACTCCACCGATCGCAACACATACTTTCTTAACGTCGTTGACGAATACTCCCGCTTCCCCTTCGCCATCCCCTGCCCCGACATGACCACGGCCACGGTCATTAAAGCTCTCGGCACCATCTTTACCCTGTTCGGTTTCCCCGCCTACATCCATAGCAACAGGATGCGGGTCATACAGACCCATCTCACAGCTGAACGCAGACGCCAAAATACTGGCCAAAATCCTAGCCAAAAGGTTAGAAGACTGTGTACCTGAGGTGGTCGCAGAGACCAGATGGGCTTTGTCAAAGGTAGACAGCTTACCTCGAACATTAGGCGCCTGCTGAACATGATAATGACCCCCTCCGGGTAGAGAACACCACAGGTGATCATCTGCCTAGACGCAGAAAAGGCCTTCGACAGGGTCGAATGGAAATACCTGCATAGAGGTACTGGAGCGGTTCGGGCTTGGAACAGGGTTCACCTCCTGGGTGAAGCTCCTATACAACGCTCCCATGGCGAGCGTACGAACCAACAATATCAACTCCCAAAACTTCCAGCTGCACAGGGGCACCAGACAATGATGCCCACTCTTCCCGCTGCTGTTCGCTCTAGCAATCGAACCACTAGCAATCGCACTCAGAGCAGCAAAAAGCTGGAGGGGGATCCGAAGGGACGGCAGAGAGCACCGAGTCTCACTCTGTGCAGATGACCTGCTCCTCTACATTTCGGATCCACAAAGCAGCATGGCCGGAATCATCGCGCTCCTGAAAGAATCTGGCGCCTTCTCGGGCTACAAACTCAACATGAGCAAAAGCGAGATCTTCCCGGTACACCCACAAGTAGGTGGGGCAGCCCTAATGGGACTGCTGCTTAAACAAGCCTGACACAAATTCCGCTACCTGGGGATCCAAATATCCCATGACTGGAAAGGGATCCACAAATGGAACCTCACCAGTCTGACAGAGGAAGTAAAAAAGGACCTGCAAAGATGGAACACACTCCCACTCTCCCCCGCGGAGAGAGTCCAGACGATCAAAATGAACGTACTGCCCAGGTACCTCTTCCTATTCAGATCCATCCCGATATACATCCCCAAGGCCTTTTTCAAAGCATTAGACAAACTAATCATGGCGTTCGTATGTGGGGGAAAGAATGCCAGGGTCCCAAAGAAGGTCTTATAAAAAACAAAATCAAGGGGGGGTCTAGCCCTCCCAAACCTACAACTTTACCACTGGGCGGCGACGGCCGAGCGAATAAAGAGATGGATCAAGGAGCCAGAAGCCGAATGGGTGCGCGCGGAAGAGGCCTCCTGCATGGGAACCTCCCTCCGGGCCCTCGCCACGGAGGCGCTCCCATCCCCACCCAAAAAACACTCCAGCAGCCCGGTGGTGATAGCCACCCTCCAGTCCTGGAACCAACTACGGCAACAATTTGGTCTGACCAGAATGTCGGGTAAAGCTCCCATCTGCAACAACCATAGGTTCACACCAGCGCTGACTGACACCATCTTTAAAAGGTGGGGACAGGACGGAGGGACACTGACAGTCAGGGACCTATACACAGACGGCAGGATCGCAACGCTGGGCGAACTGACAGAGAAATTCCAGCTAGCCAGGGGGAACGAGCTAAGGTACCTGCAACTAAAAAACATCCTACGAAAGGAGACAAGGACCAACCCACAACCGCCACGACAGACATTACTGGAAGAGCTACTGGACGCAAGCATACTAGATAAAGGAAACTGTAGTTACATATATGACTGGCTGGTAGAAGGGGCCGACACGGTACTGGACGCAACAAGAATGAAGTGGGACGAGGACCTGGGGATCGAAATCGAGTGGGGACTCTGGAGCGAAGCACTGCATAGGGTCAACTCCGCCTCCACGTGCGCAAGGCTCAGCCTGACGCAACTAAAAGTGGTACATAGAGCCCACTTAACAAAAACCCGTATGAGTAGGTTCTTCCCGGAGGTGGAGGACAGATGTGAGCGATGCCAAGGAGGCCCAGCCAACCACGCCCACATGTTCTGGACCTGCCCCAGACTTGTGGAGTACTGGACAGCCTTCTTCAAGATAATGTCCAAGGTGGTGGGGGTGAGGGTGGAGCCATGCCCGAAAGTAGCGGTCTTCGGGGTTTCAGACCAGCCAGATCTATTCCTGGGGAGGAGGGCGGACGCCCTTGCCTTTGCCTCCCTGATCGCCCGCCGTAGAATTCTGTTCGGCTGGCGGTCAGCAGCACCACCCAAAGCTGCAGACTGGCTGTCCGACCTCTCGGAATCTCTCCAAATGGAGAAAATCAAATTCACCATCCGAGGATCAGACGACGGCTTCCACAGAACGTGGGAGCCATTCACCCAATTGTTCCGGGACCTGTTTGTGGCCAACGAACAAGCAGAAGAATAGCCAGGTAGCCAAGAAACAGGGGAGAGTAGCCAAAGCATGAGAGGGAGAGATAGACCGGGAGAGGGAGGGGGGGTGAGGGGGCAGCTAAATCTAAGAGGAAGGAAAGGCGAGCCACGGGGGGGAGGGGGGGGGGCAGGAGAGGGAAGAGACAGGGAACAATAGAGGAGAGCCAGGGAGGGGGAGGGGGGAGGCAGGGAAATGTTAACAAACTTAACGTCCACAGGAACAGAGAAAACGGGGAAGACGGGAGGGCCGCAGAGGCGGAAGTGCGCAGAGGCGGAACGAGACGACAACGGCAGCGAACTCCGTCTGGGAGAAGCAAGGGACGAAAGCACCACGAACAGATGCCTACTTATGTGTGTAAATAATTTTGCCAAGTGTACAGAGCTGCTGCTGTTGAGCTGTTAATACCGTCCGATGGCTTCTCAGGGAAAATTAAAACGTCAGCAGCAGCAGCGACCCACAGGGGAGTGGGGGTGAGTGCTCCGTTGGGAGGGTGTGGGAAGACTGTGGCGCGTGGGGTCACTTCTAGTCAATTGCTATTGTACAATCTCTTTTTGCAATATGTTAATGTTCACTCTATTTTGCTGTGTTAGGATTATTACTATTTATTCTGAAAAACTTTGCAAAACTTTAATTAAAAAATATTTCAAAAAATAAAATAAAATACAAGCAATAGCTCAATATTTAAATTTTGCCAGAGACACAGCCTGAATCATTAGAATTAGCTAGAATTCAATTGTAAATTAAACAATTAGAAATGCAGAAAAATGAAAAAAACAGAAAGAAATAAAACTGAAGAAATTGAAAATAAAAGAAAAGGAGAGATTGGCAATGGCAGGAGAAAAGGAAAAGAAGAGATTGGCAATGGCAGAAGAAAAGGTAAAAGAGAGAGCATCCACATCCTCTAATGAGGCGCCAGAACTGGACACAATATTCCAAGTGGGGTCTAACCAGGGTTTTATAAAGTTGCAGCAAAACCTCACGGCTCTGAAACTCAATCCCTCTGTTAATGAAAGCCAACACACCATTCGCCTTCTTAACAACCCTATCAACCTGGGTGGCAACTTTGAGGGATCTATGTACGTGGACCCCAAGATTCCTCTGTTCCTCCACACTTCCAAGAATCTTGCCTTTAACCCTGTATAAGCATTCAAATTCGACCTTCCAAAATGAATCACTTCACATTTATCTAGGTTGAACTCCATCTGCCACTTCTCAGCCCAGCTCTACATCCTGTCAATGTCCTTGTAACCTGCAACAGCCCTCGACACTATCTACAACCCCACCAACCTTCGTGTCATCGGCAAACTTACTAACCCACCCTTCCACTTCCTCATCCAAGTCATTTATAAAAACCACAAAGAGCAAGGTTCCCAGAACAGATCCCGACGGGACACCACTGGTCACCGACCTCAGGTGGAATACATTCCATCCAGTACCACTCGCTGGCTTCTTTCGGCCAGCCAATTCTGTATCCAGCCAGCCAAATTTCCCTGTATCCCATGCCCCCTAACTTTCTGAATGAGCCTACCATGGGGAACCTTATCAAAAGCCTTACTGAAATCCATATACACCACATCCACTGCTCGACCTTCATCAATGCCCTGATGAAATGCATCCCAGAGTGCTAAAAGAGATGGCTAGGGAAATTGCAAATGCACTAGTAATAATTTACCTAAATTCACTAGACTCTGGGGTGGTCCCGGCGGATTGGAAATTAGCAAACGTGACACCACTGTTTAAAAAAGGAGGTAGGCAGAAAGCGGGTAATTATAGGCCAGTTAGCTTAACTTCGCTATTAGGGAAGATGCTCAAATCTATCATCAAGGAAGAAATAGCGAGGCATCTGGATGGAAATTGTCCCATTGGGCAAATGCAGCATGGGTTCATAAAGGGCAGGTCGTGCCTAACTAATTTAGTGGAATTTTTTGAGGACATTACCAGTGCGGTAGATAACAGGGAGCCAATGGATGTGGTATGTCTGGATTTCGAGAAAGCTTTTGACAAGGTGCCACACAAAAGGTTGCTGCATAAGATAAAGATGCATGGTATTAAGGGTAAAGTAGTAGCATGGATAGAGGATTGGTTAATTAATAGACAGCAAAGAGTGGGGATTAATGGGTGTTTCTCTGGTTGGCAATCCATAGCTAGTGGTGACCCTCAAGGATCAGTGTTGGGCCCACAATTGTTCACAATTTACATAGATGATTTGGAGTTGGGGACCAAGTGCAATGTGTCCAAGTTTGCAGCCGACACTAAGATGAGTGGTAAAGCAAAAAGTGCAGAGGATACCGGAAGTCTGCAGAGGGATTTGGATAGGTTACGTGAATGGGCTAGGCTCTGGCAGATGGAATACAATGTTGACAAATGTGAGGTTATCCATTTTGGTAGGAATAACAGCAAAAGGGATTATTATTTAAATGATAAAATATTAAAACATGCTGCTGCGCAGAGAGACCTGGGTGTCCTAGTGCATGAGTCGCAAAAAGTTGGTTTACAGGCGCAACAGGTGATTAAGAAGGCAAATGGAGTTTTGTCCTTCATTGCTAGAGGTATGGAGATTAAGACTAGGGAGATTATGCTGCAATTGTATAAAGTTTAGTGAGGCCACACCTGGAGTATTCTGTTCAGTTTTGATCTCCTTACCTGAGAAAGGACGTACTGGCGCTGGAGGGTGTGCAGAGGAGATTCACTAGGTTAATCCCAGAGTTGAGGGGGTTGGATTATGAGGAGAGGTTGAGTAGACTGGGACTGTACTCGTTTGAATTTAGAAGGATGCGGGGGGATCTTATAGAAACATATAAAATTATGAAGGGAATAGATAGGATAGATGCGGGTAGGTTGTTTCCACTGGCGGGTGAAAGCAGAACGAGGGAGCATAGCCTCAAAATAAGGGGAAGTAGATTTAGGACTGAGCTTAGGAGGAACTTCTTCAACCAAAGGGTTGTGAATCTATGGAATTCCTTGCCCAGTGAAGCAGTTGAGGCTCCTTCATTAAATGTTTTTAAGATAAAGATAGATAGTTTTTTGAAGAAAAAAGGGATTAAGGGTTATGGCGTTCAGGCCGGAAAGTGGAGCTGAGTCCACAAAAGATCAGCCATGATCTCATTGAATGGCGGAGCAGGCTCGAGAGGCCAGATGGCCTACTCCTGCTCCTAGTTCTTATGTTCTTATGTATCTCGTCACATCCTCAAAGAATTCAATGAGGCTTATGAGGCATGACCTGCCCCTCACAAAGCCATGCTGACTACCTTTAATCAAACTATGTTTTTCTAAATAATTATAAATCCTATCTCCTATCATCCTCCTTCTTAATATCAACCTGTTTGAGTCTATTAACCTGGTTCATACTGTTGTCATGAGCAACAAAATACTGAAGCAAAATATTCATTTAGGGCCTCCCCTATCTCCTCAGACTCTAGGAACATGTTCCCTCCATTATCCCTGATCGGCCCTACTCTCACTCTGATCATCCTCTTATTTCTCACATAAGCGTAGAACTCCTTGGGGTTTTCCCTCATCCTTTTTCATGCCCCCTTCTAGCTGTCCTAAGTCCATTTATGAGTTCCTTCCTGGCTACCTTATAACCCTCCAAAGCCGTGCCAGATCCTTGCTTCCTCTACCTTACGTAAGCTTCCTCCTTCCACTTGACTAGAAGCTCCACTTCTCTTGTCATCCAAGGCTCCTTCACCTTACCATTCCTTCCTCGTCTCAGTGGGGCAAAACTATCCAGCACTCGCAGCAAGTGCTCCTTAAACACCCCCCACATTACTGTTGTGCATTTGCCTAAGAACAACTGTTCCCATTTTATGCTCCTCAGCTCCTGTCTAACAGCAGTATAATTTCCCCTCCCCCAATTAAATACCTTCCCATACTGTCTGTTCCTATCCATCACCGAGACATCTGACACCTGGCCTGGTTCGTTGCCAAGCACCAAATCTAATATGGCCTCCCCCCCCTAGTCGGCCTATCTACATATTGAGTCAAGAATCCTTCCTGTACACACCTGACAAAATCTGCTCTATCCAAACCTTTACAGTAAGGAGGTTCCAGTCAATATTAGGGAAGTTGAAGTCACCCATGACAACAACTCTGTTACTTCTGCGCCTTTCCAAGATCTGCCGCCCAATCTGTTCCTCCATCTCTCTGCTGCTATTGGGGCGTCTATAGAAAACTCCCAATAAAGTGACTGCTCCTTTCTTGTTTCCTACTTCCACCCATACTGACTCAGTAGACAAACCCTCCTTGACTACCTCCTTTTCTGCAGCTGTGATGCACTCCCTAATTAACAGTGCCACTCCCCCTCCTTTTTTACCTCCCTCCCCATTCTTCTTAAAACATCTGAACCCCGGAACATCTAACAACCATTCCTGCCCCTGTGAAATCCATGTCTCTGTAATGGCCACACCATCGTAATTCCAAGTACTGATCCATGCTCTAGGTTCATCTCCCTTATTCCTACACTCCTTGCATTGAAACAGACACACTTTAACCCATTCCACTGAGTGCAACTTTGTCCTATCAACTGCCTATCCCTGCTCACAAACTCGCTGCATACTCAACAGCTACCTGTTCAACAGCTACCCTATCCTCTGATCCATAGTTCTGGTTCCCATCCCCCTGCCAAACTAGTTTAAACCCTCCCGAAGAGTTCTAGCAAACATCCCACCCAGGATATTGGTGCCGCTCCAGTTTAGGTGCAATCCTTTCTTCATGTACAGGTCCCACCTTCCCCTGAAGGTATCCCAATGATCTACATATCTGAAGCTTTCCCTCCTGCGCCAGCCCTGTAGCCATGTGTTCAGCTGCACTCGCTCTCTGTTCCTTGCCTCACTTGCACGTGGCACCGGTAGCAATCCTGAGATTACTACTCTGCTTGTCCTGCTCTTTAGCTTCCAACCTAACTCCCTAAAATCACTTTTTAGACCCTCATCCCTTTTCTTAGCTATGTCATTGATGCCTATGTGCACCATGACTTCTGATTGCTCCCCCTCCCCCTTAAGAATCCTTTAGACTCGATCCAAGACATCCCTGACCCTGGCACCCGGGAAGCAACATATCTTCCGGGAGTCTCGTTCGCGACCACAGAAGCTCCTATCAGTTCCCTTAACCATTGAATCTCCTATCACTGTTGCTTTTCTATTCTCCCCCCTTGCATTCTGAGCCACAGAGCCAGGCTCAGTGCCAGAGGCCTGGCCGCTAGGGCCTTCCCCCGGTAGGTCATCCCCCCCCCAACAGCATCCAAAACGGTATACTTGTTTTGAAGGGGAACGGCCATGGGGGATCCCTGCACTGTCTGCCGTTCCTTTTCCTTTCCTGACTGTAACCCAGCTACTCTTGTCCAGCACTTTTGGTGTGGCTACCTCCCTGTAACTCCTCTCTATCACTCCCGCTGCCTCCCGGATGATCCGAAGTTCATCTAGTTCCAGCTCCAGTTCCCTAACGTGGTCTCTGAGGAGCTGGAGTTGGGTGACCTCCCGCAGGTGTAGTCAGTGGGGACACCAGTGGTGTTCCTCACCACCCACATCCTTATGGAGGAGCATGCAACTGGCCTCGCCTCCATCCCCTCCGATCTCAATTCCAAAAGAGATTTAAAAGGAAAAAAACGATTAAACACCCGTTAGGCCCTTAAAAAATATATATATATACTGCTGTTATTCTCTCAAGTTCTAAAATTGGTGCTTCTGCTAAATGATGCAAAGATAGCTTGTTGCCCCCCAAAAATAAAAACAACAAAAGAAAAACCAAGCAACTCTTACCTGATAGAATGTAGCTGCCCTGTCAATCAACTGGAACTCCGCCCTCAAACTCTGTTCCCAGTCAGCTGCACTCTCTGTAAACTCCCGGCGTCCTTCACGCTCTTTAAGGAAATGTAGGAAATGAAATGAAAGGATTTGCTGCCATCAGTAGAATGCCCCAGGTCCAGGGGGCCATCGATGGCACACATGTCGCCCTGCGTGCACTGGGTTATCATCGGAATGTCCTATATTAACAGGAAGGGGTTCCACTTCCTGAATGTTCAGATTGTGTGCGACCACCGCCTCCAATATATGCATGCATGCACCCGCTACCCAGGGAACATGCATGACAGCTGCATCCTGGGGCACTCAGAGATTCCCGGTGTCTTCAAGGACCACCCCAGGATGGCAGGTTGGCTAGTGGGGGACAAGGGATACCCGCTGAATTAATAGCTAACGATGCTAGTGAGGAGACCTGCGCTCAAGGCGGAGACCCGTTATAACGAGGCCTATACTGCCACCAATTCTGCCATTGTGCGGTGCATCAGGCTGTTGAAAATGCGGATCCAATGCCTGGACCACTCTGGTGGTGCACTGCAGCTCACCCCCCCAGAGGGTCTCCCACTTGTGGTGGTCTGCTGTGCCCTGCACAATCTGGCACAGCAGCGGGGCAACATGCTGGAGGAGGAGCAGGTGGAGGAGGAGGGACATACAGCCTCCTCCTCTGAGGAGGAGGTCCAGGAGGGGCTGGAGGATGGAGGCCAGGTGGCAAGGGTCTGATATGCAAGGAGGACCAGGGGGCCCCCATCATCTCTAGATTCTCCTCGGACAAGACTGCTACCTCCCCCCACATTTGCTTACCTCCCTCTGCTCAATCCCCACCTCCCCCCATTTTCTTCCCTCCCCCTATTTCAGTCCCTCCAATCCCCGCCCCCATTTCCCTCCCTTCCCCAATCCCCTTTCCCCCCATTTCCCTTCTCTCCCCCAATCTCCCCCCACTTTCCTCATTCCCCCCTCCCCCCCAATCCACCCCTCCCCCACCACCACCACCCCATTTCCCTCCATAACGGAAATAAATAAAAGGTCTGCCACAAAGTTGAAGCATTTTGGTTCAGAGTATCATTCAACTTTGTGCATGAAGAATGAGCACGAGACGCAAGAGGCAGAAAAGTTTACCTCAGCGCGTTCTAACAAATGTGCTGATTCCCAATTGTCTGTTGTGAGAGCAATTAACAATCTGAAGCTTGGATTCCGGCATCTGATTTACACCTAATGTCTTCAATATGTAAAAGGCCGAGAAAGCTATTCCCTGTACATGCACGCACAGACCGTCACCACCAGCTCTGTCTCACCATGAGGCACAGGAGGGCAAGCATGGTGTCACGCCTTTTATTAAGGTGTGTGATTCTGCTAAATATTTATACCTTGATGTCGATTTACTCTCAGGAGTCACAAAACTCAGGCAGTAACATTGCTGACATGGCTGTGCTGGAGTCCCACGTCAACCATGGAGATTTTAGCTGGAGATGTTTGAAGGTTTGCTCTCAGGCTGTGAAGGGGGGGGGGGTTCAGCGATGATACCTCTTAAAACTACTAGAGTAGTTTTACATAAGTTGTTTTATTAAGGATTGAGATGAATTACAGCACTGAGTAATCATTATTAATCATTAAACATGTATTTTTAGGACATAGCAGTAATAAGTAATCAAACAGGATTTAGGACAGCTAACTTGACCAAAAGGACATTACTTCTGACAACTTGTCTTTGTGAAACAATTCAGGGTGCTGGTTCTGTTGTTCTGCTTCTCACAAACAGTCAGCAAGTTGCTGGGATTGTACGCAGCTGTTAGGTTGAGGATCAATCACGTGCTGCTTGCGACTCTATTGGGTAAAGTTTAAACACTGCTTGCCATTCTATTGGATAAGTTTAAAAGAATCAGCTTCAGGGATTGGATCGCATTCAACTGGGGTGGGCTATTGATTTTTGAACGTTGTATAGTTACTGTGTTCGGGTCTTTGTTCGGCAGAACAGGTCTTGGCCGATATCCAGTCTGGTCCCCGTGTACACCTAACAAGCTTGATTAAATATGCCATCTTTGTCCAGGTTGTTGTATTTGTTCCTCTCTGTACTGAGCTGAGCCACAGGGAATAACCCTATGTGGAAGCTGAGTCAATACACAGGTCTTGAAACCACTCCTACATTATTTGGCGCTACGAGCAGGGTGTACACAGGATTCTGGCAGAATGATCACCTCCTAAATACGGGGGAGTACATTTCAATTTACCACCCAGTAGATAGAGGAGTTACGGAACAGGTCGGATCCATAAGTTGTGCGAAAGTTGTGAGTAGGTAGCGGTGGACACACGCAACACTGAGAACGCGCTAATGTTGGGTGGGCAAAGACGGACTTTAGTGCCACACTGATGAGCAGAGCAGGATAAACCACCACGCGTTAAAAAGATTGGAAAGGGTAGGGCCCCACGACGATTTGATGGAGGCCAAAACAGTGAACCCCAGAGGGGCTCAGGGTAAGTGACCAGACAGACAAAGCTGGTGTCACTATTCTGAGGTTGATTATGTAACAGGATTTGAACCTCCACTGCTTAGAGCAGCTGTGGATAAAAGGGGAGTTAAAAAACAATAACGACAAAGATACATGAATTGGAGCACAAAAGTTAACTGTTTTAGCATGCCATTGATCGGTTTTTAAATTGCCCCGAAACATGTGTGTAAATTACTTGATACAAGATTAAATTGTGGATGTATGGATTTCAATAACGCTAGTTAAAAGTAGAAATTCTAAGCATGCATCACCCCTGTGAGGGAACAAAGGTTTGGGTGAAATGCCTTTGAGATTTAAATTTACTAAAGGATTGGTCATGCCTATGAAATCAGGTGTTGAGGATTGGATTAAATGGAAAAAAGAAAGATAAATGAATCAAACAAACAGTTTAACTTTTATAATGAAATAGGGTAGTGAACCTTGTTCATTACTTTAACCGAAAGAGTGTCAGCTGGCGGTGCAGCAAAAGCCTGCTGTAAACTTTACGAGCAAAAGTATCATGTTTTGTTTGTTTGGAGGAGATTCGTGGAGTAATGTTATTATTAAGATTTATCTTTCTGAGGAATGATTATTTTCGTTTCAAATTACTTGCTGCCTGAAGTTGTGTTTTTTTTGTGATATTTAATCATTTAAGTACTTCAAGTGCAAACAATTGACAAAAACCTGAAGTCATGTTTTCTGGCCAAAGGCATGATTCCAGGGTTATTCTGAACTGCATGTGGGAATTTTAATCCGGATATAAATTCACACATGTAAGAATGAGGCCATTTTAATTTAATAGGATTGATTGGAGTTTGAGATATCTAAATTGATTATGTCTGATCCTGTATTGGATTGATTTTGTGTTAAAACTTTGGGTCAGGTTGAAAAATAATTATTCCTTACACAATTGACATTGGTCAGAAGAAAGGAAACAAAGTTTGAGGGACCAAAAATGGGTGTAAATTAGAGACTGATAAAAATCCCTCCTCGTGCTTCTGGTTAAGTCAAACAAAGAAGGGTGGTGACGTAATGACATCAGTTGAAGGCTTTTACCGCGCCCCTCTTCATACAGCAGATAATTAACCCTTGTTGTTAACAGCTGAAGATGTTTTTTTACAGGCATTAAGAATTTTAATTTTGAATTGACAGCTGACGAGGTTTTATTTTAACAGGAATTGCGAATTTTAATATATATATTTTAAAAAATATATATTTATTAAAATTTTTTAACAACACAATTTTTCTCCCTTACAAACAATAACCCCCCCCCCCCCCCCCCCCCCGCCGGTAACAAAATAACAAAAAATCGCACTGAGCAAGATATATACATGGCATATATATAGTGGTTGGTGGACCAAATGGAGGAGGACTTCAAAAGATGGGACATGTTACCGCTCTTGCTGGCGGGTAGAGTGCAGTTGGTCAAAATAGTGGTCCTTCCGAGGTTTCTGCTTGTGTTTCAGTGCCTTCTCATCGTGATCACCAAAGGCTTTTTTAAGAGAGTAGGTAGGAGTATTATGGGGTTTGTGTGGGCGAATAAGACCCGAGGGTAAGGAGAGGGTTCCTGGAACGCAGTAGGTACCGAGGAGGGTTGGCGCTGCCAAACCTAGGGAGCTACTACTGGGCAGCAAAAGTGGCGATGATCCGCAAGTGGGGTATGGAGGGAGAGGGGGCGGCATGGAAGAGGATGGAGATGGTGTCCTGTAAAAGAACGAGCCTGGGGGCGTTGGTGACGGCACCGCTGCCGTTCTCGAGGGCCGTCAAAGTATACCACGAGCCCGGTGGTGGCGGCAACGTTAAGGATCTGGGGCCAGTGGAGACGGCACAAGGGTGCAGTGGAGCCTCGGTGTGGTCCCCGATCAGGGGTAACCACCGGTTTGTCCCGGGGAAGAAGATGGACGGGGGGGTTCCAGGGCTGGCATCGGTCGGAGATTAGAAGAATGGGGGACCTGTTCATTGACGGGACATTTGCGAGCCTAGGGGCACTGGAGGAGAAGTTTGAGTTACCCCCGGGAAATGCTGTGGAGAGGAGATCGAGGAAGGTCTGTGGGCTGATGCCCTAGGTAGGGTTAATTCCTCCTCCTCGTGTGCCAGGCTCAGCCTGATACAATTTAAGGTGGTTCACAGAACTCACTTGACCGGGGGCGAGGTTGAGTAGGTTCTTTGGGGTAGAGGACAGGTGTGGAAGGTTCTCAGGGAGCCCGGCGAACCATGTCCATATGTTTTGGTCATGGCCCGGCACTGGAGGGGTTCTGGAGAGGAGTGGCGGGAGCAATATCTCAGGTGGTGAAAGTCCGGGTCAAGCCAAGCTGGGGGCTAGCGATATTGGAGTAGTGGACGAGCCGGGAGTACAGGAGGCGAAAGAGGCCGGCATTCTGGCCTTAGCGTCCCTAGTAGCCCGGTGAAGGATCTTGCTAATGTGGAAGGAGGCAAAGCCCCCCAGCGTGGAGGCCTGGATAAACAACATGGCTGGGTTCATTAAGCTGGAGAGGATAAAGTTTGCCTTGAGAGGGTCTGCGCAGGGGTTCTACAGGCGGTGGCAACCGTTCCTAGACTATCTCGCGGAGTTTTAGAGGCAGGTCGGTCAGCAGCAGCAGCAACCCGGGGGGGGGGGGGGGGGGGGGGGGGGGGGGGGGGGGGGGGGGGTGGGGGGGGGGGGGGGGGGGGGCGGGGGGCGGGGATGGGGGACGGCTTGGGGGGATGGATGAGCAAGAGATAACATGAAGGGTGGGGGGAACTGGCATGTGTGGGAGAGAGCCAGTGTATAAAGCTATGTAAATATACCACTCACCATCACATATCTCCCTCCATTATCCACTACGATAGTCCTTGGCCTCAAATGACACATGCTTTTCCCACCAATATTGCCACCCCTCTATTCTTCGCGTCCAGTCCCAAGTGAAATACCTGTCCTACCCATCCCCTTCTTTAACCTGACCTGGTCCGCCACCTTCAGGTGTGTCTCTTGGAGCATAGCCACGTCCTGCCATCAGTCCCTTCAAGTGCGCGAACAACTCGAGCCCTCCTCACCGGCCCATTCAGGCCCCTCACGTTCCACGATATCAGCCGGATTGGAGGGGCTCTCCCCCCCCCCCCCCCCCCCCCCCCCCCCCCCCCGCCGCGCCGACTAGCCATCCTCCTTTTCTGGGCCAGTCCCGTGTCCGCATCTCCCTCACCCTCCAGACCCCCAGCTGGGGGGACCTCCATCCCGACCACCTCTTCTGTGTCCCATTCCTTTTTGGCCAGTGCAGCAGCAAACCCTTTTTCCCCCCACTTCCCCCCCCTCCCCTCTCCCCCGCTAGACCCCTGTCTAGTTTTTTTTGCTCCCCCCATATCACTCCCGTAAGTCAGCTGACACCTGCTGACCCCGGCTTCCCCCGCCGTCCCTTTGACCCCCCCCGTGTGGGAGTCTCCCAGTCAATGTGCGTTCCTTCGTTCCCCTTCCCGCCTTTCTTCCCGCCGCGCGGGAAAAACCCTGCGCTTTCCAAAGCCTGCCCCCGCCCCCTTTGGCGCAGCTCCTGTCGCGGCCTTGTCTCTCTCCCCCAGCCCGTGTAACATTTCCTGCACGTGATTGACCCCCTATATGCAACAACCATCACACATCAACCCTCAAACATCACCCCAACCCTCACAAACCCTCAGTTAGAGTCCAACTTTTCAGTTTGTATGAAGGTCCACGCCTCTTCAGGCGTTTCGAAGTAGCAGTGTTGGTCCTTGTCTGTAACCCACAGTCGTGCTGGCTGCAGCATTCCAAATTTCACTCCTTTCCGGTGCAGCACCGCTTTGGCCCGGTTGAAACCCGCTCTCCGCTTTGCAACCTCCGTGCTCCAGTCCGGGTATATTCGGATCGCTGCATTGTCCTACTTGCTGCTCCGCTCCTTCTTGGCCCATTTCAGGACCCTCTCTTTGTCCGTGAACCGGTGAAATCTCACCACCATCGCCCTTGGCGGCTCATTTGCCTTGGGCTTCCTCGCCAGCACCCGGTGTGCCCCGTCCAGCTCCAGCGACCTCGAAGGGGCCTCCGCGCCCATCATCGCCCCGATCATCATGCCCACGTATGCCACGGCATCGGCCCCCTCCACTCCTTCTGGGAGACCGAGGATCCGCAGATTCTTTCTCCTCGATCTGTTCTCCAGGTCTTCGAGTCTTCACGCCCACCTCTTGTGTAGCACCTCGTGGCACTCCACTCTCACCGCCAGGCCCAAGAGCTCGTCCTCATTCTCAGTGACTCTTTTCTGTACCTCCTGGATCTTTACCTCGTGGGCCTTCTGGGTCATCCCTAGTCCTTCAATTACCGCCAGCATAGGCGCCAGCATCTCCTTGCGCAGCTCCTCGAAGCAGCGCTTGATGAACTCCTGCAGCTCCAGCCCGCACTCCGCTTTGTCTCCGCCCGCCACCATTTTGATTTTTTTCCCTCGCTTCTCCCGCTGCTCCAATGCCGCTTTTTTGGCCGTTGCACTTCTGGTCCGGTCCATAAAAGTTGGAGAGGGACTTCTCTCTTCACTTCCCCACGGGTTGTCGTCAAAAGTAATTCCGTTGGGGCTCCTCCAATGAGCCCGAAAGTCCGTAGTAGCGGGAGCTGCCGAATCGTGCGGCTTAGATCCGCATAGCCGCAACCGGAAGTTGCGAATTTTAATATTGACTTGTCTGAATGGATCTTTTGTGTGTTACTTTCTAGGTAACTGGCAGTGGAACAAGATTTGCAGTAGGTTCGAGGATTTGAGAATTTCTAAGAGACTTTCAGTAGTGCAGCAATAGCCGACATGATTTAAAATCTAGTGGAGGGGTAAGCAACCCCTGTGAAACCCCTACAAGATTTAGAAAAGGGGGGAAGGGCTAGCAAAGACAAAGTAGAGTGCGGGGAAGGAGATGCAGGCTTTTCCAATCTACACATTGTAGCACCATCGATCACACACGAGGCGAGACGTAAAGAACTTCAATCGAGGCTTTATTGAGCAGATTTGTTCAGACTCGTTCCCTAGCAGCTCAGTCACAGAATGCAACTGCGGGGATTAACCCAGGTTCTTATACCTCGCCTATCTGGGTGGAGCCCAGTAGGCGGCGGATCCAATCGGGATCCAGCATCTGTCCTCCAATGGCTCCTCGGCATTCATGGTGTACCGTATTACCCTTAATACATACCACCACAGACAAGTAATGGTGAAGGACCCACCCAGGGGTGGCCGGGCCTTAGTAAGCCATTCCACATCTCCTGCCAGAGGGCTAGTGGAATATCGGCCAACGTAGTAACCCAGAGGCATGGGGATGAATTAAGACCAGTGGGATATTGTTCTGCCCAAATGGATGCAGTAGCCACAGGCATGCAACGATGTGTGCGGGTTTTGGCATGCGCTTCATGGGCAGAACCCATTGCCCTGATGGGTAAGATAATCCTCCATAGCCCTCATACTATTGTTCAACTCTTAGAGGCTGGAAGACTGAAGGGTGTCTCGGGTAGTAGACGCTCAAAGTGGGAAGCTAATATTTTACCTGGGGACCCATGTGGAAATAGAGGAGGACACTGGTGGAGGCTTGGCAGACGAGCCACTGGTGGGAGAGGGAGTGAGCAACTTGTATGTGGATGGAGCAAGGAAGTATATTGGAGGGGAGCCCCGTACGGCATGGGCTGTAGTGGATACTGAAGGTGAATTGATTGCAGGAGAACAGATCCCCAGGAACCACTCAGCATGAATAGCTGGATTAATAGCTCTAACGAAGGCCCTGGAATGGGGCAAGGGAAAGCGGATCAATGTGTACACTGACAGTCGGGACACTTCTGGCGTAGTTCATGCCTATATGACAGCTTGGAGTAGGCGGGGGTTTGTGCCCAGTGGAGGACACATACAGCATGAGAATTTAATCAGGGACTTGATCCTGGCCACCCGCCAGCCCTTAGAAGTAGCCGTGATTAAGGTCTAGGCCCATCGGAGAATTGAGAATTATGCGCAGTAAGATAACAGTTGGGCCGATCAGGCTGCGAGAGACCTATTAGAACAGGAACGGGTGGGGGATGCAGACTCCAGGAATAGCAGCCGTGGAGGCCGCAGGCAATGCTGATATTGATGTAAGGCAGGTGCAAGAACAAGCACTAGCGGAGGAAAAGGGGGGTGGAGAAATAACGGGAGATGGATAGGCCATGATGGAATATGGAGGAGAGAGGGATTGATAATAGTCTCCAAGGCCGTGCAACAATCCCTGTTAGACATATACCATGGACAAGCGCACACAGGGAGAGACAATATGATCAAACTATTAAAGTAATGTTTGTGGTGGAAGGGAATGGACAGGGATGTGGCCAAATCCTGCTATCGATGCAAACAGTGCACCCTGGTGGAACCAGGACGTCCCTGCAAGATAAATGGGAAGTCAGCCCCCGCCCAAGGGACCATGGGGAAATTTGCAACTAGATTTTACTGGGCCTTTGCCTCAGGTACGGGGTAGAACATACTGTTTGGTGATTGTAGATCAATTCACCCGGTGGGTGGAAGCATTCCCATGTAAGGATGCCACTGCTAGTACCGTGGCTTTGATATTGGCTAATGAAATAATACAAAGGTGGGGGGTGCCACTTAAACTGGATTCTGATCAAGGGGCCCATTTCACGGGGAAAGTCATGAGGGAGGCTTGTGGGGTTTTTGGCATCCAGCAAAGATTCCACATCCCACACCATCCTCCAAGCTCGGGAATGGTAGAGTGGATGAACCAATCCTTGAAAATAGCCTAGCCAAAGCTATATTGCAGGAAGGGAATAATTGGGTACGGGCCCTGCATGCAAAATTGTTGCGACAAAGAGCCACTCCCATCCGGGGAACAGGTCTAATCCCTTTTGAGTTAATGCCAGGAAGAGCAATGCGCCTCCCGGAGGAGGTGATAACTGGAGGAGCGGAACTTGAGATAAGCAAAGGCACTGTACTCCAATGCATGCAAGATCTGGTGAACCACCTGCATGCCCTTAAGGGTCAGGTAATTGCACAGCAACAGCATAGGGATTGGACCAAACTGACTGGAAAGGATACCCCTTCACTACCGACACCATGGGATAGGGTCATGGTCAAACTCATGACAGGTAAAAAGTGACCAGGGGTTCGATGGGAGGGACGTTATGCAGTAATCATCGCTGGACAAATATGTGCCTTAATAGATGAGAAACCCGGTCCTCAGTGGCAGCACTGGACGCAGTTGAAATCATGCCCTCATGAGTCATCCCATAGTCACAAGGATTGAGAGAACTCTCCGGTGGGTCGGCGAACCCAAGGAGCAGGAGGTAGCCATGGCATTGCCAGCTGCGCACTTGTAATGGGACTTATCTGGATTTGTAGATGGGTCACCAGAGTGGCTCAGGATATGGGCCTAAGGCACGGAGAGGATGTATACGAGGAAGGAATGGCAATGATGTGAATGATATAATACTAATTGAGCGCCGGAAGGGGTTTGTTTATTCCTACAGGATTCTATTGCTAGCACACCTGTGGATCCCATCTCATCTCTGGTTGCAGTCATCAACATCGACCACCATGCCAGGGACGCGGAAGGAGCCGGACATTGCTGAAGCCAAGTCCAGTGATCGCATGTATACTAATGTCACGCGGGTGCGTCGGGATGCTGTTAATGTTAAAAGAGATGCGAAGGGGAGGAGTGGATTAGGTTTCTTTTATGATGATACTCAGGATGTATGCACAAACAGGACTCTATATGTCCCTGCGGGGCAGCTTATATGAATTACGTGCAATGCCGAAATACCTGGGCCCTATATCAGTTGGGAACCCAGGATCATGGGAGTTACAGGTGATATGGAAAGCTGGGATGCAGGACCTTTGCCCCCAGGCAGGATGACATTGTTTTTAAAATGACCAATCGGGGAACGCTACATGCCATCGATGGCCCAAATCACCCGATTGTGAACTAGTAAGTTATGGGGGACCATCTGGTAATTCACTGTACCGATCCCTGCCAGGCACCTAACCGTACTGACAATCATGAGATGATATGTGATAGATTAACAGCTTTGTATCGGGGTAGTGAGGTAGGCAGCCAGTCAGCGCAGGAGTCCGAGAATCGGGTGGGATATTGTAGGAAGCAAGGAGTCCACAGGTTGGGGACCAGGCCGAAGCCTACCACCACCACTGTGATACCGGCGAGCTCTGGCTCGATTACAACCACGAGTCCAGGGACAACCCCCAAGCTCGAATGTGATGAGCATATCACTAGCCACGCTGTGGGACACGGGTTAGTTCTGACCCTCACTGATGAATCAGTGACTATGATGAATCAGTGACGATAGTATCAGGATATGGACAGGTAAGAGTTATGATTGATGTCGCCAATCTACTCTTACCAGTCTATTGCTGTGGTCTAGGATTGTTTGTAGCCTTGGAGAGGGGGATTTTGGACGGGAGTTGATGGAAAATACGTAAGCGACAACAGAGAGACATAGTGGAACTGAATGCCCTTGACATTGCGGAGATAAGTGAAGGGATTGAGGTTATGAAAGGGCAAATGAGAACTGCAGTTCAGGATATATACCAGGATGCTGAAACGGCTACAGACCTTAACCAGCAAGTCAATCAGCTTGTGTGGAAGCCATATCAGACAACAATTAATGAGTTACGTCGTATAACAACTATACCAAGTGAGGCATTGTGTGTGAATTGCCTGGGCATAATGTTGTTCTGACCAATTTATCTGAGTCTATTACCATTGGCCGACATGAACTGACTCCATACAGGGATGTGCCCATCGTGGATGCGGATGACCTCGAGCGAACTGACGATGACCAGCGGATTCACCGATATGGCCAGAAGGGAGTTCCGCTCTTGCGGGCCGATTGGGAAGGACTTCGGGAGGAGGCAACGCCAATTGACCAGCTCTGGAACAAGAAGTGTGAGCTTATCCAGACTCACGCTGAGAAGGCTGCGGAACTGTTTCAGTCACAGAACCTTTTCTCTACAATATGGAATTGGGGACTGAATGCCAATATCCATCCATGGATACATATATCGCACGCTGTTGTACTTTTGCGGCTGTTTATATTGTTCGTCTTTTAATTATGCTCTGTTGCCTCAGTCGCCGCATTAGGAAATGGCAGACCGCCTGTCGCCCCCTAGTCAAAGAGGAACTGGTACAGCTCTTACTTGTTGAATATTCCACACATCAGCCGGACTCCAATAAATTCAGTATGTCTCTTTAATGGCCTATTCTTGGGCTAGCCAAGGGCCAAAAGGGGGATTGAAGGGGGGGTTCAGCGATGATACCTCTTAAATCTGAATAATTAGCATGCCACTAGAGTAGTTTTACATAAATTGCTTTATTAAGGATTGAGATGAATTACAGAACTGAGTAATCATTATTAATCATTAAACATGTATTTTTAGGACATAGCAGTAATAAGTAATTAAATTGGATTTAGGATAGCTAACTTGACCAAAAGGACATTACTTCTGACTTCATGGCCGGGATTCTCCGACCCCCGCCGGATCAGAGAATCGCCGCGGGGCGGTGTGAATCTCGTCCCCGCCCGCTGCCGAATTCTCCGGTGCCGGGGATTTGGCAGGGGCGGCATTCGCGCCGCGCCGGTCAGTGGCCGCTGGCAGCGACCCCCCGGCGATTCTCCGGCCCGCGATGAGCCGAGTGGCCGCCCATTTTTAGCCAGTTTCGCTGGCGTAAATTAGAGTAGGTACTTACTGGCAGGACCTGGCTGCGCGGGCGGCCTCTGGGGTCCTCGGGGGGGGGGGGTGGATCTGGCCCTGGGGGCTGCACCCCACGGTGGCCTGGCCCACTGAACCGCGGCCGGGCCTATGCCATGGGGGCACTCTATTCTTCCACGTTGGCCGCTGTGGTCCTCTGCCATGGCCGACGCGGAGATGAACCCCCCCTGCGCATGCACTGGGATGACGCCAGCACACGCTGGTGCTCCCATGCATGCGCCAACTCGCGCCGGCCGGCGCGGAGGCCCTTCGGTGCCGGTTGGCATGGCACCAAGTCCCTTCCCCACCGGCCGGCGCGCCACAAACCACCCCAGCGCTGGCCTAGTCCATGAAGGTGCAGAGGATTCCGCACCTTTGGTCGGCCCGACGCCGGAGTGGTTCACGCGACTCCTCGGCGCTGGAGTTGCCCACCCCGCCGATTCCAGCAGAATCCCGCCCCTTGTCTGTGTGAAACAATTCAGGGTGCTGGTTCTGTTGTTCTGCTTCTCACAAACAGTCAGCAAGCTGCTGGGATTGTACACAGCTGTCAGGATGAGGATCAATCATGTGCTGCTTGCGACTCTATTGGGTAAAGTTTAAACACTGCTTGCAATTCTATTGGATAAGCTTAAAAGAAGCAGCTTCAAGGATTGGATCACATTCAGCTGGGGTGTGCTATTGATTTCTGAATGTTTTCTAGTTACTGTGTTCGGCAGAACAGGTCTTGGCCGATATCCAGTCTGTTCTCCGTGTACACGTAAAAAGCTTGATTAAATAAGCCATCTTTGTCCAGGCTGTCGTGTTTGTTCCTCTCTGTACTGAGCTGAGCCACAGAAAATAACCCCACGTGGAAGCTGAATCAATACACAGGTCTTGAAACCACTCCTACAGGCTGCCACTTTCCAGCCTTGCTAACCAGCACAGCTCCTGAGAGTGAGTGGAAGCAGTGATATAAATATTCAGCAGAATTTCTTCAAATGATGTATATGGCTGAGATGACATGTATTTTTTTTTTAATAAATATTTTATTGAAAATTTTTGGTCCACCAACACAGTACATTGTGCATCCTTTACACAATATTATAACAACACAAATAACAATGACCTATTTTATAAACAAAAATGAATAAATAATAAATAACAAAAATGAAAACTAACCCTAATTGGCAACTGCTTTATCACAAGTAACACTCTCCAAAAATATAATTTAACAGTCCAATATATAATTATCTGTCGCAACGACCCATACATATTATACAGTATATATTAACAACCCTGAGAGTCCTTCTGGTTCCTCCCCCCCCGCCCCCCCCCCCGATCCTGGGCTGCTGCTGCTGCCTTCTTTTTTCCATTCCATCTATCTTTCTGCGAGGTATTCGACGAACGGTTGCCACCGCCTGGTGAACCCTTGAGCCGACCCCCTTAGAACGAACTTAATCAGCTCTAGCTTTATAAACCCTGCCATGTCATTTATCCAGGTCTCCACCCCCGGGGGCTTGGCTTCTTTCCACATTAACAATATCCTGCGCCGGGCTACTAGGGATGCAAAGGCCAAAACATCGGCCTCTCTCGCCTCCTGCACTCCCGGCTCTTGTGCAACCCCAAATATAGCCAACCCCCAGCTTGGTTCGACCTGGACCCCCACTACTTTTGAAAGCACCTTTGTCACCCCCATCCAAAACCCCTGTAGTGCCGGGCATGACCAAAACATATGGGTATGATTCGCTGGGCTTCTCGAGCACCTCGCACACCTATCCTCCACCCCAAAATATTTACTGAGCCGTGCTCCAGTCATATGCGCCCTGTGTAATACCTTAAACTGAATCAGGCTTAGCCTGGCACACGAGGACGACGAGTTTACCCTGCTTAGGGCATCTGCCCACAGCCCCTCCTCGATCTCCTCCCCTAGCTCTTCTTCCCATTTCCCTTTTAGTTCATCTACCATAGTCTCCCCTTCGTCCCTCATTTCCCTATATATATCTGACACCTTACCATCCCCCACCCATGTCTTTGAGATCACTCTGTCCTGCAGCTCTTGTGTCGGGAGCTGCGGGAATTCCCTCACCTGTTGCCTCGCAAAAGCCCTCAGTTGCATATACCTGAATGCATTCCCTTGGGGCAACCCATATTTCTCGGTCAGCGCTCCCAGACTCGCGAACTTCCCATCCACAAACAGATCTTTCAGTTGCGTTATTCCTGCTCTTTGCCACATTCCATATCCCCCATCCATTCCCCCCGGGGCAAACCTATGGTTGTTTCTTATCGGGGACCCCCCAAGGCTCCAGTCTTTCCCCTATGCCGTCTCCACTGTCCCCAAATCTTCAGTGTAGCCACCACCACCGGGCTTGTGGTGTAGTTCCTCGGTGAGAACGGCAATGGGGCTGTCACCATAGCCTGTAGACTAGTCCCCCTACAGGACGCCCTCTCTAATCTCTTCCACGCCGCTCCCTCCTCCTCTCCCATCCACTTACTCACCATTGAAATATTAGCGGCCCAATAATACTCACTTAGGCTCGGTAGTGCCAGCCCCCCCCTATCCCTGCTACGCTGTAAGAATCCCTTCCTCACTCTCGGGGTCTTCCCGGCCCACACAAAACCCATGATGCTCTTTTCAATCCTTTTTAAAAAAGCCTTCGTGATCACCACCGGGAGGCACTGAAACACAAAGAGGAATCTCGGGAGGACCACCATCTTAACCGCCTGCACCCTCCCTGCCAGTGACAGGGATACCATATCCCATCTCTTGAAATCCTCCTCCATTTGTTCCACCAACCGCGTTAAATTTAACCTATGCAATGTGCCCCAATTCTTGGCTATCTGGATCCCCAGGTAACGAAAGTCCCTTGTTACCTTCCTCAATGGTAGGTCCTCTATTTCTCTACTCTGCTCCCCTGGATGCACCACAAACAACTCACTTTTCCCCATGTTCAATTTATACCCTGAAAAATCCCCAGACTCCCCAAGTATCTGCATTATTTCTGGCATCCCCTCCGCCGGGTCTGCCACGTATAGTAGCAAATCGTCCGCATATAAAGATACCCGGTGATCTTCTCCTCCTCTAAGTACTCCCCTCCACTTCTTGGAACCCCTCAACGCTATCGCCAGGGGCTCAATCGCCAGTGCAAACAATAATGGGGACAGAGGGCATCCCTGCCTTGTCCCTCTATGGAGCCGAAAATATGCAGATCCCCGTCCATTCGTGACCACGCTCGCCATCGGGGCCCTATACAACAGCTGCACCCATCTAACATACCCCTCTCCAAAACCAAATCTCCTCAACACCTCCCACAAATAATCCCACTCCACTCTATCAAATGCTTTCTCGGCATCCATCGCCACTACTATCTCCGTTTCCCCCTCTGGTGGGGCCATCATCATTACCCCTAACAGCCTCCGTATATTCGTGTTCAGCTGTCTCCCCTTCACAAACCCAGTTTGGTCCTCGTGGACCACCCCCGGGACACATTCCTCTATTCTCATTGCCATTACCTTGGCCAGGATCTTGGCATCTACATTTAGGAGGGAAATAGGTCTATAGGACCCGCATTGTAGCGGGTCCTTTTCCTTCTTTAAGAGAAGCGATATCGTTGCTTCAGACATAGTCGGGGGCAGTTGTCCCCTTTCCTTTGCCTCATTAAAGGTCCTCGTCAATACCGGGGCGAGCAAGTCCACATATTTTCTATAGAATTCGACTGGGAATCCATCCGGTCCCGGGGCCTTTCCCACCTGCATGCTCCTAATTCCTTTCACCACTTCTTCTACCTCAATCTGTGCTCCCAGTCCCACCCTTTCCTGCTCTTCCACCTTGGGAAATTCCAGCCGACCCAAGAAGCCCATCATTCTCTCCCTCCCATCCGGGGGTTGAGCTTCATATAATTTTTTATAAAATGTCTTGAACACTCCATTCACTCTCTCCGCTCCCCGCTCCATCTCTCCTTCCTCATCCCTCACTCCCCCTATTTCCCTCGCTGCTCCCCTTTTCCTCAATTGGTGTGCCAGCAACCTGCTCGCCTTCTCCCCATATTCGTACTGTGCACCCTGTGCCTTCCTCCATTGTGCCTCTGCAGTGCCCGTAGTCAGCAAGTCAAATTCTACATGTAGCCTTTGCCTTTCCCTGTACAGTCCCTCCTCCGGTGCTTCCGCATATGGTCTGTCCACCCTCAAAAGTTCTTGCAGCAACCGCTCCAGTTCCTTACTCTCCTGCTTCCCTTTATGTGCCCTTATTGATATCAGCTCCCCTCTAACCACCGCCTTCAGCGCCTCCCAGACCACTCCCACCTGGACCTCCCCATTATCATTGAGTTCCAAGTACTTTTCAATGCACCCCCTCACCCTTAGACACCCCCCCTCATCTGCCATTAGTCCCATGTCCATTCTCCAGGGTGGGCACCCTCCTGTTTCCTCCCCTATCTCCAAGTCTACTCAGTGTGGAGCGTGATCCGAAATGGCTATAGCCGTATACTCCGTTCCCCTCACCTTCGGGATCAACGCCCTTCCCAGCACAAAAAAGTCTATTCGCGAGTAGACTTTATGGACATAGGAGAAAAACGAGAACTCCTTACTCCTAGGTCTGCTAAATCTCCACGGGTCTACACCTCCCATCTGCTCCATAAAATCTTTAAGTACCTTGGCTGCTGCCGGCCTCCTTCCAGTCCTGGACTTCGACCTATCCAGCCCTGGTTCCAACACCGTCTTAAAATCTCCCCCCATTATCAGCTTTCCCATCTCTAGGTCCGGAATGCGTCCTAGCATCCGCCTCATAAAATTGGCATCATCCCAGTTCGGGGCATATACGTTTACCAAAACCACCGTCTCCCCCTGTAGTTTGCCACTCACCATCACGTATCTGCCCCCGTTATCCGCCACTATAGTCTTTGCCTCGAACATTACCCGCTTCCCCACTAATATAGCCACCCCCCTGTTTTTCGCATCTAGCCCCGAATGGAACACCTGCCCCACCCATCCTTTGCGTAGCCTAACCTGGTCTATCAGTTTCAGGTGCGTTTCCTGTAACATAACCACATCTGCCTTAAGTTTCTTAAGGTGTGCGAGTACCCGTACCCTCTTTATCGGCCTGTTCAGCCCTCTCACGTTCCAGGTGATCAGCCGGGTTGGGGGGCTTCCTACCCCCCCCCTTGTCGATTAGCCATCCCCTTTCTCCAGCTCCTCACCCGGTTCCCACGCAGCTGTATCTCCCCCAGGCGGTGCCCCCCCGCCCATCCCCTCCCATACCAGCTCCCCCCTCTCCCCAGCAGCAGCAACCCAGTAATTCCCCCCCCACCCCCCCCCCCCCGCTAGATCCCCCGCTAGCGTAATTACTCCCCCCATGTTGCTCCCAGAAGTCAGCAAACTCTGGCCGACCTCGGCTTCCCCCCGTGACCTCGGCTCGCACCGTGCGACGCCCCCTCCTTCCTGCTTCTCTATTCCCACCATGATTATCATAGCGCGGGAACCAAGCCCGCGCTTCTCCCTTGGCCCCGCCCCCAATGGCCAACGCCCCATCTCCTCCACCTCCCCTCCTCCCCCCATCACCACCTGTGGAAGAGAGAAAAGTTACCACCTCGCAGGATTAGTACATAAAACTCCTCTTTCCCCCCTTTTTAACCCCCCTCTTCGCCCCCCACCTTCGCCCACCACTTTGTTCAAACGTTCTTTTTAATAACCCAGTTTAATTCCAGTTTTTCTTCCACAATAAAAGTCCACGCTTCATCCGCCGTCTCAAAGTAGTGGTGCCTCCCTCGATATGTGACCCACAGTCTTGCCAGTTGCAGCATTCCAAATTTTATCTTCTTTTTATGAAGCACCGCCTTGGCCCGATTAAAGCTCGCCCTCCTTCTCGCCACCTCCGCACTCCAGTCTTGATAAACGCGGATCACCGCGTTCTCCCATTTACTGCTCTGAGTTTTCTTTGCCCATCTAAGGACCATTTCTCTATCCTTAAAGCGGAGGAATCTCACCACTATGGCTCTGGGAATTTCTCCTGCTCTCGGTCCTCGCGCCATCACTCGGTATGCTCCCTCCACCTCCAACGGACCCGCCGGGGCCTCCGCTCCCATTAACGAGTGCAGCATCGTGCTCACATATGCCCCGACGTCCGCTCCCTCCGCACCTTCAGGAAGACCAAGAATCCTCAGGTTGTTCCTCCTTGCGTTGTTCTCCAGTGCCTCCAACCTTTCCACACATCGTTTCTGATGTGCCTCATGCGTCTCCGTCTTCACCACCAGGCCCTGTATGTCATCCTCATTCTCGGCTGCCTTTGCCTTCACGACCCGAAGCTCCCGCTCCTGGGTCTTTTGTTCCTCCTTTAGCCTTTCGATCGCCTGTAGTATCGGGGCCAACAGCTCTTTCTTCATTTCCTTTTTGAGCTCTTCCACACAGCATTTCAAGAACTCTTGTTGTTCAGGGCCCCATGTTAAACTGCCACCTTCCGACGCCATCTTGGTTTTTGCTTGCCTTCCTTGCCGCTGTTCTAAAGGATCCACTGCAATCCGGCCACTTTCTCCTCCTTTTTCCATCCGTATCCAGGGGGGATTCCCTTCTGGTTTACCGCACAGTGTTTTTAGCCGTCAAAATTGCCCTTGGGGCTCCTATCAAGAGCCCAAAAGTCCGTTTCACCGGGAGCTGCCGAAACGTGCGACTCAGCTGGTCATCGCCGCACCCGGAAGTCCCGAGATGACATGTATAAACAGCAGCTGGGAGATATAAATGGAGAAATAGCTCATGATAAGGAATAATTGCATTTGAGCTGCCTGGCCTGAAAATAGGATTTCAGTTGACTCTCTCATGTAGTGGAGTAGATTTGAAATTCAACAGAATCAAAGAAAACCATTCAACCCATCATGCTTGTGCCAGCCCTTTAAAAGAGTGATCCAATTACACCCCTCCTCTGTTCGAACCATGGAATTCCTACAATGCAGAAGGATGCCATTCGGTCCATCAGGTCTACACCGACCCACTGAAAAACCATCCTACCTAGGTCTACTCCCCCACCCTATCCCTATAACCCTACCTCACCTTCACATCTTTGGACAGCAAGGGGCAATTTATCATAGCCAATCCACCTAACCTGCACATCTTTGGACTGTGGGAGGAAACCAGAGCGCCCGGAGGAAACCCACGCAGACACGGGGAGAATGTGCAAACTCACCATAGTCACCCCAGGTGGAATCGAATAGCTCTGATGCAGCAATGCTAACCACTGTGCCACCGCGCCGACCTCATGTTATGACATGTTCTATTCTTTTAACTGTGAAAAAAAAATCTTCTATAACCAATTGCCTTGTTTTGAAAGTTACCATTGAATCTGCTCCATCTTTTCAAAATTAATAAATCTCCGAGCCCAGATGGGTTTCATCCGAGAGTTCTAAAGGAGATAGCTGAAGAAATAGTGGAGGCGTTAGTTATGATCTTTCAAAAGTCACTGGAGTCAGGGAAAGTCCCAGAAGATTGGAAAATCTCTGATGTAACCCCCCTGTTCAAGAAGGGAACAAGAAGAAAGATGGAAAATTATAGGCCAATTAGCCTAACCTCGGTTGTTGGCAAGATTCTAGAATCCATCGTTAAGGATGAGATTTCTAAATTCTTGGAAGTGCAGGGTTGGATTAGGACAAGTCAGCATGGATTTAGTAAGGGGAGGTCGTGCCTGATAAACCTGTTAGAGTTCTTTGAAGAGATAACAAATAGGTTAGACCAAGGAGAGCCAATGGATGTTATCTATCTTGACTTCCAAAAGGCCTTTGATAAGGTGCCTCATGGGAGACTGCTGAGTAAAATAAGGGCCCATGGTATTCGAGGCAAGGTACTAACATGGATTGACGATTGGCTGTCAGGCAGAAGGCAGAGAGTTGGGATAAAAGGTTCTTCTTCGGAATGGCAACCGGTGACGAGTGGTGTCCCGCAGGGTTCAGTGTTGGGGCCACAGCTGTTCTCTTTATATATTAACGATCTAGATGACGGGACTGGGGGCATTCTGGCTAAGTTTGCCAATGATACAAAGATAGGTGGAGGGGCAGGTAGTATTGAGGAGGTGGGGAGGCTGCAGAAAGATTTAGACAGTTTAGGAGAGTGGTCCAAGAAATGGCTGATGAAATTCAACGTGGGCAAGTGTGAGGTCTTGCACTTTGGAAAAAAGAATAGAGGCATGGACTATTTTCTAAACGGTGACAAAATTCATAATGCTGAAGTGCAAAGGGACTTGGGAGTCCTAGTCCAGGATTCTCTAAAGGTAAACTTGCAGGTTGAGTCCGTAATTAAGAAAGCAAATGCAATGTTGCCATTTATCTCACGAGGCTTGGAATATAAAAGCAGGGATGGACTTCTGAAGCTTTATAAAGCACTAGTTAGGCCCCATTTAGAATACTGAGAGCAATTTTGGGCCCCACACCTCAGGAAGGACATACTGGCACTGGAGCAGGTCCAGCGGAGATTCACACGGATGATCCCAGGAATGGTAGGCCTAAAATACGATGAACGTCTGAGGATCCTGGGATTATATTCATTGGAGTTTAGGAGGTTGAGGGGAGATCTAATAGAAACTTACAAGATAATGAATGGCTTAGATAGGGTGGATGTAGGGAAGTTGTTTCCATTAGCAGGGGAGACTAGGACCCGGGGGCACAGCCTTAGAATAAAAGGGAGTCACTTTAGAACAGAGATGAGGAGAAATCTCTTCAGCCAGAGAGTGGTGGGTCTGTGGAATTCATTGCCACAGAGGGCGGTGGAGGCCGGGACGTTGAGTGTCTTTAAGACAGAAGTTGATAATTTTTTGATTTCTCGAGGAATTAAGGGCTCTGGCGAGAGAGCAGGTGAATGGAGTTGAAATCAGCCATGATTGAATGGTGGAGTGGACTCGATGGGCCGAATGGCTTACTTCCGCTCCTGTGTCTTATGGTCTTATGGTCTTATCTCTGTTTCAGGCAGTGAATTCTAAATCATAAAAATTTACTGCATTAAAAAAAATACCCTCATTTACCCATCTGCTTCTTTTGTCAGGTATCATTCCCCCATAGTTATTCAGTTCTACAAACAGGATATAGAAATCGGGTGCAAATTATCCTGAAGTAAATTTACAGCAACAGTAGCGCGAGAAATGAATGGTATCGAGCTTTGATAACACCAAGCATGTTGGTGTGATCTGTGATGTCAAATGTTGGCAACAAAAAAACTGATTGAAAATTAAATTAATTTACACTTTATGAACTTAGCAGCACATATTTTAAAAATTACACATTTCTGGGAGTGGTTTCAAGACTACAATCCAGTCTCAGGCTCAAGATCAAGGTTATATATGTGTTATCTTGAGGTTTATCAATTTAATTTCTGTCTGGTAATCACTCCCAGGTATCAATTCTTTTCTCTGCTTTCGAGATGTTGTTTGTCCATAATCTCCTCTGGTTGGCGGATTAATCTTTTTGAAAAACTTTTTCATTGAAAAAGAACCGGGGCGTCATTCTCCGACCCCCCGCCGGGTCGGAGAATGGCCGTTGGCCGCCGTGAATCCCGCCCCCGCCCCCGCCGAAGTCTCCGAAGGGAGAAAAGTCGGCGGGGCGTTAATGGCGCCGCTGCCGCGGAGAATGTCACGGGTCTGCGCAAGGCAGCCGATTTTCGGCCTGCCGATATTCTCCCTTCCGGATGGGCCGAAGTCCCGTCGACGTGATGACCGTTCACGTCGACGTGAATCAAACCTCCTTTTCATCGGCGTGACCCGGTGCTCCAGGCTCACGCCGACCAGCGAGGAGGTGAGTGACGGCCTGGGGGGTTGGCTCTGGGCAGGAAATGGCGTGGCCGCAGACTGATTGCCTGAGGAGAGGTGTGTCTCGGGTTGTGTGTGTGTGCGGCGGGGGGGGGGGGGGGGGGGGGGGGGTGGTTAGAGTAGGCTGGGCTCCGGGGGAGTGCCGGGAGGGGGTCCGTGCCGGGGTGGAGGTTGGGGGTTGTGGAGGGGGTCCGTGCCGGGGTGGAGGTTGGGGGGGGGTCCGTGCCGGTGTGGAGGTTGGGGAGGGGGTCCGTGCCGGGGTTGAGGTTGGGGAGGGGGTCCGTGCCGGGGTGGAGGTTGGGGGGGGGGTCCGTGCCGGGGTGGAGGTTGGGGGGGGTCCGTGCTGGGGTGGAGGTTGGGTGTTGGGGAGGGGGTCCGTGCCGGGGTGGAGGTTGGGGAGGGGGTCCGTGCCGGGGTGGAGGTTGGGGGTTGGGGAGGGGGTCCGTGCCGGTGTGGAGGTTGGGGAGGGGGTCCGTGCCGGGGTGGAGGTTGGGGCGGGGGTCCGTGCCGGGGTGGAGGTTGGGGGGGGGGTCCGTGCCGGGGTGGAGGTTGGAGGGGGGGTCCGTGCTGGGGTGGAGGTTGGGTGTTGGGGAGGGGGTCCGTGCCGGGGTGGAGGTTGGGGGGGGTCCGTGCTGGGGTGGAGGTTGGGGGGGTCCGTGCTGGGGTGGAGGTTGGGGGTTGTGGAGGGGGTCCGTGCCGGGGTGGAGGTTGGGGGGGGGGTCCGTGTCGGGGTGGAGGTTGGGGGGGGGGTCCGTGCTGGGGTGGAGGTTGGGGAGGGGGCCGTGCCGGGGTGGGTGATGGGAGGGCAAATGAGTTGGTTCACCTGGCCAGGTGCCAGCCTCCAACAGTTGGACCCATGCGGTCCATGCCACCTGGCTGGGGGGGGGAGGGGATATGGGCAATGATGACATGTCGTCGTTCCCCTCCCCCCCACCAGGCCGTCATGTTTTCAGACCATCCAGCGATGTTGGCCGCCGTGGTGGCAGCCGCTCATGTCTATGTTGCCCTGGATGAGGAGGAGGAGGAGGAGGAGGAGGAGGAGCGTGCCAGAGAGGCGGCGCAGGCTGCCGCAGAGGGGCAGGCGGCAGCCGCCCAGGCTGGAGGGACACCTGACCGACAGGACGAGGAGGGGGAGGAGGACGTCGCGGCCCCACGGCAACGGAGGCACCCGAGGGCGCCCCGTGTGTACCGGCCCCGGCAGTCATACCAGGACCTCACGGACCGGGAATGCAGGAGGAGACTCCGGATGAGCCGGGAAACCGTGGCACACATCTGCCACCTGCTGGCACACCTGTCACCGCGTGGCACTGGCGGGAGACACCCTCTCCCCGTGTCCGTCAAGGTTACGGTGGCCCTGAACTTTTATGCAACGGGGTCATTCCAGGCACCGAGTGGGGACCTGTCCGGCATATCGCAGACATCGGTGCATCCGGGCAGTGACAGATGCCCTTTATGCCATGGCGCACCGCTACATCCGCTTCCCCGTGGACCGGGCCAGCCAAGATGCCCGGGCCGTGGGCTTCTCTGCCATTGCCGGGTTCCCCATGGTCCAGGGCGCGATCGATGGGATGCACGTCGCCGTGCGGCCACCTGCAGATAACAGGGCCGTGTTCACTAATAGGAAGGGGACCTATTCGATGAACGTACAGGTGGTCTGCGACCACCGCATGATGATCCTGCACGTCTGCGCCCGTCACCCAGGCAGTGTACACGACTCATTCGTGTTGTCGCGGTCATCCATCCCCGGCATGTACGAGGGACGCCATCCCCGGCTGAGGGGCTGGTTGCTGGGCGACAGGGGCTACCCATTGCGATCGTGGCTGATGACGCCTATACGGTGGCCACGCAATGAGGCGGAGAACCGCTACAATGATGCCCATGTAGCGACAAGGGGAGTGATCGAAAGGTGCTTTGGCGTGCTGAAGATGCGTTTCAGGTGCCTGGACCTCTCTGGGGGCGCCCTCCAGTATCGGTCAGATAGGGTCGGCCGCATCATTGTGGTGTGCTGCGTCCTGCACAACATAGCCCAGCAGAGGGGCGATGTGCCGCAGGCAGAGGAGGGCGGAGTGGAGGAGCAGCAGGAAGAGGCCCAGTCCTCCCCAGATGAGGGGGATGGGGGCAATGGTCAGGGCAGATGGGGTAGACACAGACGGGTGGCTGTCCACCGTTACCGGCTGGCCCAGCGGGCACGGGACAGACTGATAGACGCCCGCTTCACTGACTAGATGGGCGTGGGAATCGGGTAGTATGGCCACAGACCGCACACCATGACAACAGCCGACCACCCACACCCCCCACCCATCCACCCACCCAGCACCCTCACCCCCCTCCCCAACCCCACACACCCCACCCGCATGCACACCACCCCCCCACCCCCAATTGCCGATCCACCGGCGGCACAACGGGCCGGGCTCACCCAGTTGCGGGTGGACGCGTGTCTATCGCAGGCCATGGAGAATGATGACAACCCGCCTCCGATGTGCTCCTGGCTCTACATCGTTGGACTATGTCTGACCCATGGCCACAGTACCACCATCCACCCGGACCATCCCTGCATGCGGCTGTGACACTGCAGCGCACGGTCCCGTCCTCTGCCCGGGGGATGTTGATGGCGGCCCAGGGGGAAGGGGGCAGACTCACCTGGGGCTGAGGTAAGACCACCCCTCACACACACACTTGCGCTCAACGTACATGACACCCCCGCACACTTTGGACAGAGCACAAAGGCAGCTTCGGTAGGTGTAACATTGACTTTAATAACCAAAGGAGTTCATGCACGTGCCCTAGCGCCTAAAACTCATCTGTGCCCTGCACCCGTGCCAACTTACTCAGTGTCTAATTGTTTGGCCTTACGGGCCCTTTGACTACGTCTACGTGGTTCCCCAGACGGTACAGCAGAACTGGAGGTGGACTCCTGTGATTCCTGCCCTCTGACACTGGATCCCTTTGGCGGCCGTTTCCTGGGGCGTCCTGTCCTAGATGGGCCAGGCTGCGGCCCGGGCGACTGGGATGGCGAGCTGCCAGCCTGTCCTGCCCGTTGCCCACCCGATGCACCTGGGACGGAAGGGGGGAGTCCGAGGTGTCGCGGTGTACCGGGACCTCCCCTACAGAGGGAGCCGGGACGGACCACACCACCTCCTCCTCCCTCGGGGTGCCCGATGGCCCCCAGGCCTCTACATGGGTGGGGGATGCGAACGGATTGGCCATCCGACGCGCCCCCGACATCTGGCGCTGCCAGTCCTGGAGGCCCGTGCTGGTATCGACAGGGGTCTGCAGGTTTGCAGCCATGGAGCCCAGGGGGTTGTCGAACCCTGTCTGCGACAGTGCGACGCCAGCTCGCACATGGCCACTGGCGCCGATGCCCTCAGCGATGGCCTGCTGAGACTGGGCCATGGCCTGCAGAGACTGGGCCATGGCCTGCAGAGACTGGGCTATGGCCTGCTGAGACTGGGCCATGGCCTGCTGAGACTGGGCCATGGCCTGCTGAGACTGGGCTATGGCGTTGAGCGCCTCTGCCATCTGGCGCTGGCACTGGCTCATGGCCTCCTGTGAGAGGGCAGCCATTTCCTGGGCCACAGACGCCGCCTGCACGGAAGGCCCCAGGCCTCGCAAACCGTTCCCCATGTCTGACACCGTCGCACCCATTGCCTCCACCGCGGACGCCACCCGTGCGGTGTCAGCCTGGGTGGCACGCATGACCGGGACCACTTCCAGCTCCTGGACGCGGGTGGACTCCTCCACCTGCGACCGCAGCCGCCGCAAGCCACCCGTCACCCTATTCGCTCGTCTCCATGTCGGTGGTTGCATCGGATCTATGTGTGGGTGTGGTAACTGCAGGAACCCGGGATCCATCTGGGCGGCAGATGTTCGCTTGGCCTGGGCTGCCCTCCGACCGCCCGGTCCCTCTGCTGCTCCTACCTCCACCTGCTGTACCGGGACGGCTGTGTTGTGCGCACCAGTGAGTGTACCAGACGCCTCATCACTAAAGTGCCCAACCGTGGTGAGTGTTTCTGCGATGGTGGAGGGTGTTGGTGACAGCAGTGGCGTTGTGTCGTGCTCTTCGTCCCACTCTGAGTCCATGGCACTTTGGGGTGGGGGTTCGTCTCCACCCATCCACTCTGAGTCACTGTCCGGTATTTTGTCTTCCCGGGTAGGGGTGTCCTGGGTAGTGCTGTCCCGGGTAGTGCTGTCCCGGGTAGTGCTGTCCCGGGTAGTGGTGTCCCGGGTAGGGGTGTCCTGGGTAGTGGTGTCCCGGGTAGGGGTGTCCTGGATAGTGGTGTCCTGGGTAGTGGTGTCCTGGCTCGGATGTGACGGGGGCCTGTGGCTGCCCCCCTCATCGCTGGGTGGTCGCTCCCGCACGTGACGGGGGTGTCGTCTCCCTGTTGCTCCAGGTCTCTCCGTCTCCCGTGGTGTGCGAGAGGCATCCTGCGGGCGTCGCATGCTAGAGGGTCCGGGTCTCTCCGTCTCCCGTGGTCTCCGAGGGGCATCCTGCGGGCGTCGCATGCTGGAGGGTTCGGGTCTCTCCGTCTCCCGTGGTCTCCGAGGGGCATCCTGCGGGCGTCGCATGCTGGAGGGTGCGGGTCTCTCCGTCTCCCGTGGTCTCCTAGGGGCATCCTGCGGGCGTCGCATGCTGGAGGGTGCGGGTCTCTCCGTCTCCCGTGGTCTCCGAGGGGCATCCTGCGGGCGGTCTGCATCTGCGGGGATGGGTGCCTGGACGTTTGGTCCTGCGATACACAATGAAGCATGCATGGTTAGACATCAGGCAGTGATCAGGTGATACGGGAGAGGGGGATATAGGGGAGGGGGGATATGGGGACGGGCTGTTGGTGGCTCACTTGCTCGTGGGGCCCCGACCTCTGCATCAGCAACCTCCCGGTCCTCAGGTCCGCCAGCCAGTTCCAGGGCCCTTTCCTCGTGTACTGTCAGTGGCCTCTCATCAGCGGGCCCTCCTCCAGTCCTCACATGCTCCCTGGTGTTGTGTGCGCGCTTCTCCTGTGGGGGGGGGGGGGGGGTGGTGGCAGGGGTAAAAGGCAACAGTGTTAGGCAGGTATATGAATGCACGCCATCGGTTGCGCGTGCATTGCAGAGGTTAAGGTTAGGGCTGGATTCACTTGGGGATATGGGGGATATGGGGGAGGGGGGGATATGGGGGAGGGGGGGATATGGGGGATATGGGGGAGGGGGGATATGGGGATATGGGGGAGGGGGGATATGGGGGAGGGGGGATATAGGGGAGGGGGGAATATGGGGGATATGGGGGTGGGGGGATATGGGGATATGGGGAGGGGGGATATGGGGGAGGGGGGAATATGGGGGATATGGGGGAGGGGGGGATATGGGGGAGGGGGGATATGGGGGATATGGGGGAGGGGGGATATGGGGGATATGGGGGAGGGGGGATATGGGGGAGGGGGGATATGGGGGATATGGGGGACGGGGGATATGGGGGAGTGGGGATATGGGGGAGGGGGGAATATGGGGGATATGGGGGAGGGGGATATGGGGGTGGGGGGATATGGGGGAGGGGGGAGTATGGGGGATATGGGGGAGGGGGGATATGGGGGATATGGGGGAGGGGGGATATGGGGGAGGGGGGATATGGGGGATATGGGGGAGGGGGGATTTGGGGGAGAGGGGATATGGGGGATATGGGGGAGGCTCACCCTGCCTGCTCTGATGAGGTCGTTCACCTTCTTGTGGCACTGGGTGCCTGTCCGTGGTGTTAGGGCACAGCGGTGACGGCCTCTGCCACCTCCCTCCACAGACGCCGGCTGTGGCGTGGGGCAACTCTGCGGCCGTGCCTGGGATACAGGGCGTCCCTCCTCTGCTCCACCGCATCCAGGAGCGCCTCCACATCGCGTGACTCGAACCTCGGGGCTGAGCGACGGCCAGCCATCAAGTCGGGTGTTGCGGTCGGCTGTTCCGGTCGGGTGGGGGGGAGCTGCGCGGCCTTATGAGCCGTCACGCCGTGCAGCGCGTATGACGCTGCACGGCGTGAACCACTGCGCAAGCGCGGATCCCGTTACGTCGCTGCTAGCCCATTTCGGGCCGCAGACTATCGGCCCATTTTCATGACGTGACGCAAGTGGGATTTGCGCCGTTTTTTGCGCCGATCGGCGGAGTTTCCGCCGATAACGGAGAATTTCGCCACCGTTCTCCCAAACTGGCCCTGGTCTAAGTCTGGTCCTTGCACAAATACAGAGGAATGTTGGTTTCTGCAGAGATGTTTGAAGTAGACACAGACCAATGATTAAGGAGCTTGTTAAAAAAAAGTAAATAGTGAAATGTATCTGGAGCTTCAGTGTGTTTTTTCCCGCTTTATATACATGTTTCAGTGAATAATGGCCGGAATTCTCCCACCTGAGTCTACCCCATCACTGCTGCCAGCCAGAGAGAGCATGGAGAATTTGGTGTTCCGCCTAAACTCCATCCACTGCAGCAGGAGTGGAGGATCCTGCTGGTGTGAACAGATGGAGATTTCGGACATTATTTTAAAGAAAAGTGTTTCAATCCTGAATAGTTCAACGGTCATCAATCATACTGCCGTCTACATGAGGGCCACCTGTCATGACAGATTGACGACACACCGAAGACCTTTGACCTGTGCAGTTTCCAGTCTGTACTTTTATTCAGATTGTTAAAAATTCACTAACAGAATGTGAGCGTCGCTGGCTACACCAGCATTTATTGCCCATCCCTAGTCTCCCTTGGATCAACAGCTATGATAATTGTACTTATCCCCTGGATAAATGATTTTATTGCATCGTTCATTTGTAATAATTGAGCACAAAAGTACCATGGGTTGCTCATGAAAAAGGGAGTGTAATTTGAATGTCATCCCACCAATGGTCAGTGGCTCTTACCTATTGTCAGATCAATTTTCTGATCCTGGCAATGGAATGGCGGGACTGGAGGGCAGAAAGCTCCACGATCTTTCATCTCCCTTTTTCGGTAATCTCCTCCAGCTTTCTGAGATATCTGCCCTCCTTCAAACCTGGCCTCTTGCACAGCCCTCGTTTGAATCGCTGCACCATTAGTGACTGTGCCGACAGCTGCCTAAACCCGAAGCTCTGGAAGTCCCTTCATAAGCCTATCTGCCACTCCATTTCTCTGTCCTCATTCAGGCACTGCTCAAAGACGACATATTTAACCAATTGCTATTTGTCACCTGCCCTATTATCTCCCTATTTGACTTGGTCTCAAATTTTGTTTGGTAACACGTTTCTGAAGTGCACTGGGAAATTTCACTACTTTAAAGGTGCTACATAAATGAAAGTATGTAGCAAAACACTGCCAATAACAGAGATCTGTAACTGCAGGCTCGCCAATTGTAACATTAACTCTGTTTTTCTCTCTCCACCAATGTTACCAGACCTGCAGGGACAATTCCAATATTTTCTGCTCTCAGAATACAAATCTCAGTTTGGTAATAGCTTGCAATGCACCTAGAGCGACTTGTGTTGGAATTACTCAGGATAAAGTTGAAAGAGGCTTCAGATCTTAGTCGACTTAATGCTCAACATGTCCAATCCATATAGTTCAGCAAATAGAAATGCTGAACTACATAGGCAGCACAGTAGGATACAAGTCAGAGGAAATCATGATTAATTTGTATAGTGCTCTGCTAACCTCTGGATACAGCTCTGTGTCCAATTCTAATTATTGAGAAACCACAAGGGCAAGCAGTTGGAAGCAGTTCAGGGGGGAGTCAGGAGGCTCAATCCTAGAGTTAGGGCTTAGTGTTATGAGGTAAACTGAGAGAAACTTTGGCCTTTCTGCCTGGGAAAGAAGTACCTGAGAGGTGACAGTATAGAGTTATATATGATACAAATGGTATAGAAAAGATTAATGCAGAATATTGCTTTAAATTACACCATGAGAATCAGACAACAGGACACAGGATTGAACGAGTATTAATTTGAATCTTTGTCAACTTGTCCTATATCACAGAACACTTTGGTAAAAGTGATCATTATATCATAAGGTTTAAACAAGTAATGCAGAAGAGCAAGGAACAATTTAAATCCAGATAGGAAGAGGGCTCATTTCAATTGGATGGTAAGGGATCTAGATGGGGTAAAATCAAATCAAAGACGGACAAGAAAACTAGAATGGGGCAATGAGTGATCTTTAAGGAGGTGATATTTCGGGTACAGGCTAGATACATTCTAATGAGGGTGAAAGGTAAGACAGCCAAAAGCAGAGTTCCTTGGATGGGGAGGGACATAATAAATATGACAAGAAAAGAAGGTGCACGATACATGCAAGGTGAATTCTTCAAGATAAAATTGGGTGTGGCATTATACAAATGTACAGCATGTGAAGAGTTAATGTTATGTTAAGCCTAACCATTAGAGGGAGCTAAGGGACAGTATTATAAATAGCACTGGCTCTTGGGCTTGGGGAGGAGACTAGATTTGGAGCTGACAAAGATAAGATTCATAGTGTATTGCAGAGTTAGTTAAGATATAATTAGTTAGTAGATAGAGATAGTGTTAGTGAGTATAGTTTAATTCCTACAAATATGTTTGGCCAGAAAAAGTGTTGAACTCAAATTTAGTAGTGTTAATAAAATTAGTTTAGTTCTTGAAAAGAGCTTTGTGTATCTTTGTGATCACTACGTCTTCCATCCTGGAAACCCCTCACAAAGATCATCACACTGGGGACAAATACAATACGTTGAGAGGGAAAGTGAAGAGGAAACTAAAACTGGAAAAGAGGAAATATGCGAATAGAAAGGCAGTTAACATACAGGGAAACCCAAAAGTCTTCCTCTGATACGTAAGTAATCAGTAAGTAAGTAAGTAAGTAAGTAAGTAAGTAAACAAAGTGGATGCTTAGAGGTGTAGGGCAAGGCTAGAATAATTAGTGAGTACTCTGCAATGCTGCTTAATAAGGAAAGGGAGATAACAAAATATCATTAGAAGTGGAGATGGTGGTGGAGGCACGGTGACGCAGTGGTTAGCACAGCTGCCTCATGGCACTGAGGACCCAGTTCGATCCCAGCCCCAGGTCATTGTGCATGTGGAGTTTATACATTCTCCATTGTCTGTGTGGGTCACACCCACAAAGGTGTAGGGTAGGTGGATTGACCACAATAAATTGCCCCTTAATTGGAACAATTATTATTTTTTAAATTGCAGAAGTGGAGATGATAACGGCATCAGCTACTGGAAAGGTTGGCTATACTTAGTGTGGATAAGTCACCTGGTCCGGATGGCTGGCAATCCAGATTGCTAAGGAACTGGGGGTAGAGATAAGAGAAGGCCTTGTCAGAATGTGCCAATTTACCCTAGATGTGTGTGCAGGGATGGGGGGGGGGGGGGGGGGGGTGCGGCAGTGAGACCCTTATTCAAGAAAGGGTGTAAGAAAATTCCTTTTAACTACAGGCCGGTTTTTACCATCAGTGGTGAGGAAGGATTTACAAACAATAATCAGGAAAAAATTCAACAGATACTTGATGAGGTTTGATACGGAGCGATATAAATCAACTGTGACAGGACAGAGATAGGCTAGCAGTTTGGGCAGTCAAGTAGCAAATAGAATTTAATACAGAGAAATGTGAAGTGAAGCATTTTGGCAGAAGGAGTAAGGAGAGACAACGGGCGAGATTCAACTAAATGGGAACAAAGGCCTGTAGCGAACGCGTTTGGCCGTGTGTTTCCCGATGCTGACAAAGCATTTCAGATCTTGAGCTATATGAATAGAGGTACTGAGTACAAAAGCAGGGAAGTTATATTGAGCCAGTATAAAGCTTTGCTTAGGAGAGCAGATTTACCAGAATAGTTCCAGGCAAGGGGGAATTTTATAGACTGCTGCGGTTCAAGAGGGTGTCTCACCACAACCTACTCAAGGGCAATTAGGGATGGGCAATATAAATGATGGCCAAGCCAGAGACACCCATGATCCATAAAATAATTTTTAAAAAGATACAAGGTTAGTTTAGAGAAGCTGGGTTTGTTCCTCTTGGAGTCAAGGAAGAGTAGATTAGAAGGTAGATAGGCTGGGATAAGGTAGACAAATACAAGCTGTTCCCATTAGCTGGTGTTACAAAGATGAGGGAACACAGATTTAAGGTTTTGGATAAGAGATGCAGAGGGGATGTGAAGAAGAACTGTTTTTCCTCAGTGGGTGGTAATGACCTGGGACCCGCTGCCCACTATGGTGGTGGATGCAGAGATGATCAATGATTTCAAAAGCGAATTGGATGGGCACATGAACGTAAGAATTTAAGAAACAGGAGCAGGAGGAGCCCATTCAGCCCAATTAACCTGTTCAAGTCATTCAATATGATCATGGCTGATCTTTGACTCCAACTCCACTTTCCCACCCGCTTCCCATACCCCTTCATCCCCTGAGAGACCAAAAATCTGTCTATTCCAACCTTAAATATATTCAATGATGGCACTTCCCCAACCCTCTGGGGTAGAGAATTTGAAAGATTCACAAACCTTTGAGTGAAGAAAGTTCTCCTCATCTGAATCCTAAATGATCGGTCCCCTGTCCTGAAACTGTGCCCCTGTGTTCTGGCAGATGACCTTTAATGCGGGGTGTTTGGGGCAAACAAAGATGTCTTGCTACAATTGCCAGGGTCTTGGTGAGACCTCACCTGGATAACATGTGCAATTTCGAGCATCATGTCTAAATATTCTTGCATAGAGGCAGTACAGCGAAGGTTCACTAGATTGGTCCCTGGGATGAGAGGGTTGTCTTATGATGAGAGGCTGAGTAAATTAGGTCCTCTGGAGTTTAGAAGAATGAGAAGCAATCTCATTGAAACATTCAAGATAATGAAGGAGCTTGACATAGAATCCATAGAATCCCTACAGTGCAGAAGGAGGACTTTCGGCCCATCGAGTCTGCACCAGCGCTCCAAAAGAGCACCCTACTTAGGCCCAATTTGCGCCCTCACCCCATAACCCCCCCCCCCACGTAACCTGGTTAAGGGGAAATTTAGCAAGGCCAATTCACCAAACATGCACATCTTTGGACTGTGGAAGGAAATTGGAGCACCTGGAGCAAACCCACAGTTGGGTTCTTGGGGAGAATGTGCAAACCCAACACTTAAGGTCAGAATCGATACCGGGGGGCGGGATTCTCCTGCAATCGGCGGGGCGGGCCGTACCGGTGCCAAAGAGTGGCGTGAACCACTCCGGCGCCGGGCCGCCCGGAAGGTGCGGAATCCGAAGGGCCTCCGCTGGCCTGCGAGAGTTCGCACATGCGCAGGGGCACCAGCGTGTTCTCGCACATGCGCAGAACCGCTGCCGTGATTCCTGCGCATGCGCAGGGGGTTTCTTCTCCGCACCGGCCATCGTGGAGCCTTACATAGGCCAGCGCGGAGGGAAAGAGTGCCCCCATGGCACAGGCCCGTCCACAGATCAGGCCACCGTGCCCCCCCCCCTCCCCCAGGGCCGGATTCCCCCACGCACCCCCCGAGGACTCCGCAGGCCGCCCTCAAAGTCAGGTCCCGCCGGTATGGACCTTGTCTAATCCATGGCGGAGGGACTGGCCGAAAACGGATGGCCGCTTGGTCCACCGGGGCCCGGAGAATCGCCGGGTGGGGCTACTGCCAACGGCAGCCGACCCGCACGGCATGATCCCTGCCCAAAAACCAGCGCCGGAGAATTTGGCAGCCGGCATCGGAGCAGCAGGGCGGGATTCGCGCCCCCACCCCGGCGATTCTCCGACCCGGCGGAGGTTCAGAGAATCCCGCCCCAGGTTCCTGGTGCTGTGAGGCAGCAGTGCTACCCACTGTGCCACCGTGCCGCCCATGATAGGCACTGAGACACAAAGGAAAGAAACTCACTGGGCTATAGGCATAGAGTGGGGAGAATGGGATTGTTTCAAAGGGATTGATCTATGGAGAGTAGTGTAAATTCAATGGTCTACAAAAACCCGTGTACTACAAATGGCTGACTCTAACAAGAAGCTTTTCTTCAAACAAAAAGTGATCAACACAGAAAGAGTAGTAGAGGAAAAGACGCTTGGATGACTTAAGACACAATTATTTATAACAGTGCAAGGTGTGTCGGTTTGTTCTGGATAGATGGATGAAGATGGGTCAAATAGCCTTCCTCATCCTCATGTGTCTTGTGAAGAGTGAGGCACAGGTTTTGCAATTTGAGTTGATCGAACCTGGGCACATTTAGATATGCTGCCATTTTCCAGGTCAGGCTATTTTAGACTTTTGCTAACATTAGCCATGTATACTGATAGGTGGAAGCTGAAGGGACCACTAGCATTGATTCCACAATAAAGTTTGAAATTACAACTTTGAAAATAAACACATGAGCACCCATCTAGATTCCTCACTTCACTATTTTAGCAATTTCAATTAGAATTACACCTCCACTAAAATTGAAGGAAATACTTCAGACTAACATATTAAACATCCCTAATTTAACCCATAAGAGTTATGAGTCCTGATTTTAAAGGTGGGGTCATGGGTGCAGAATGTGCAAACCTCAAAGTGGGAGGCACACAGGGTCTCTGTAATGCGGAGGCCTTGCATTCAGTTAAGTGGTAGGATTGGACTATCTGTGGGGATAAAGTCAGTTGTTGGTGGGAGGAAGTCAGGTTAACAAAGGCTCAAGGTGTCCTTGTGGTACCTTCCTGGGCCTCTTCTGGTCCATGTTCCTGTAGAAGTCAACTATTTCCTAACACACCTGATAGGTAAAAGATAGCTATTTAGGATAAACAGTAAGCCCCAGTTTTACCCATTTTAAATTAAGGATTTCAACACTCTCATAACCTCAGGTCATCTCAAAACATACAGTTTACAAAACAGCATAACACAGCATACTTCACTTTACTACACAAAATAACCTGATACATGCAGAAGCAGTAGAGACTAAAACAAACACTTTAACTGAACTAATGAATACATTTTTCAAGACAGTGTCCAAGGACAGGGCAGGCTCTATAGCAACAGCATGGCAACGAAAAAGTAACATGAAGGCTCTATTGTGATAATAGCTAAGTCAGCAAAAGACCAGCTTGAACTGGTCTTGATAACAGCACAATATTGCATTCTTTAACAAACACAAGTATGCAGACACGAAACAATTGCATATTATAGATGGACGGCTTGCCACCAAATCAGATGTGTTTGAGTCTAACCCAAACCAATTAGGATTATATTAGGGTGTAATTAGATGGCTAACGGCAGATATGAAACAGTATAGCTGTAAAGTTTCATTCGGCCATTTTTTAGCTGGAGCTGGAGCTGGGTCATTAGCTGGATTTCTTTCTCTTTTTCATGAATCATCTATACTTTGATCTGAACTATTCACTGTCTCCCTGTATTCATATTTCATTTTCAGGCTTTGACTTCTAAAGTTATTGCGAGCTGTTTGTCTAAGCAAGAAAATCATTTCTGCGATTCTTTTGAAAGCTTCAAATTGTCTACGAATTGCCTTTTAAATTCTTTCAAATTGTAATCAATAGAAGACAAATAAAACAATTCCTATTTGCACCTGAGAACAAACAAAGAACAAAGAACAAAGAACAAAGAACAAAGAAATGTACAGCACAGGAACAGGCCCTTCGGCCCTCCAAGCCCGTGCCGACCTTTCTGCCCGACTAAACTACAATCTTCTACACTTCCTGGGTCCGTATCCCTCTATTCCCATCCTATTCATGTATTTGTCAAGATGCCCCTTAAATGTCACTATCGTCCCTGCTTCCACCACCTCCTCCGGTAGCGAGTTCCAGGCACCCACTACCCTCTGCGTAAAAAACTTGCCTCGAACATCTACTCTAAACCTTGCCCCTCTCACCTTAAACCTATGCCCCCTAGTAATTGACCCCTCTACCCTGGGGAAAAGCCTCTGACTATCCACTCTGTCTATGCCCCTCATAATTTTGTAGACCTCTATCAGGTCTCCCCTCAACCTCCTTCGTTCCAGTGAGAACAAACCGAGTTTATTCAACCGCTCCTCATAGCTAATGCCCTCCATACCAGGCAACATTCTGGTAAATCTCTTCTGCACCCTCTCTAAAGCCTCCACATCCTTATGGTAGTGTGGCGACCAGAATTGAACACTATACTCCAAGTGTGGCCTAACTAAGATTCTAAACAGCTGCAACATGACTTGCCAATTCTTATACTCAATGCCCCGGCCAATGAAGGCAAGCATGCCGTATGCCTTCTTGACTACCTTCTCCACCTGTGTTGCCCCTTTCAATGACCTGTGGACCTGTACTCCTAGATCTCTTTGACTTTCAATACTCTTGAGGGTTCTACCATTCACTGTATATTCCCTACCTGCATTAGACCTTCCAAAATGCATTACCTCACATTTGTCCGGATTAAACTCCATCTGCCATCTCTCCGCCCAAGTCTCCAAACAATCTAAATCCTGCTGTATCCTCTGACAGTCCTCATCGCTATCCGCAATTCCACCAACCTTTGTGTCGTCTGCAAACTTACTAATCAGACCAGTTACATTTTCCTCCAAATCATTTATATATACTACAAAGAGCAAAGGTCCCAGCACTGATCCCTGTGGAACACCACTGGTCACAGCCCTCCAATTAGAAAAGCACCCTTCCATTGCTACTCTCTGCCTTCTATGACCTAGCCAGTTCTGTATCCACCTTGCCAGCTCACCCCTGATCCTGTGTGACTTCACCTTTTGTACTAGTCTACCATGAGGGACCTTGTCAAAGGCCTTACTGAAGTCCATATAGACAACATCCACTGTCCTATCAATCATCTTAGTGACCTCCTCGAAAAACTCTATCAAGTTAGTGAGACACGACCTTCCCTTCACAAAACCGTGCTGCCTCTCACTAATACGTCCACTTGCTTCCAAATGGGAGTAGATCCTGTCTCAAAGAATTCTCTCCAGTAATTTTCATACCACTGAAGTAAGGCTCACCGGCCTGTAGTTCCCGGGATTATCCTTGCTACCCTTCTTAAACAGAGGAACAACATTGGCTATTCTCCAGTCCTCCGCGACATCCCCTGAAGACAGTGAGGATCCAAAAGATTTCTGTCAAGGCCTCAGCAATTTCCTCTCCAGCCTCCTTCAGTATTCTGGGGTAGATCCCATCAGGCCCTGGGGACTTATCTACCTTAATATTTTTCAAGACACCCAACACCTCGTCTTTTTGGATCTCAATGTGACCCAGGCTATCTACACACCCTTCTCCAGACTCAAGATCTACCAATTTCTTCTCTTTGGTGAATACTGATGCAAAGTATTCATTTAGTACCTCGCCCATTTCCTCTGGCTCCACACATAGATTCCCTTGCCTATCCTTCAGTGGGCCAACCCTTTCCCTGGCTACCCTCTTGCTTTTTATGTACGTGTAAAAAGCCTTGGGATTTTCCTTAACCCTATTTGCCAATGACTTTTCGTGACCCCTTCTAGCCCTCCTGACTCCTTGCTTAAGTTCCTTCCTCCTTTCCTTATACTCCACGCAGGCTTCGTCTGTTCCCAGCCTTTTAGCCTTGACAAATGCCTCCTTTTTCTTTTTGACGAGGCCTACAATATCACTCGTTATCCAAGGTTCCCGAAAATTGCCGTATTTATCCTTCTTCCTCACAGGAACATGCCGGTCCTGAATTCCTTTCAACTGCCACTTGAAAGCCTCCCACATGTCAGATGTTGATTTGCCCTCAAACATCCGCCCCCAATCTATGTTCTTCAGTTCCCGCCTAATATTGTTATAATTAGCCTTCCCCCAATTTAGCACATTCATCCTAGGACCACTCTTATCCTTGTCCACCAGTACTTTAAAACTTACTGAATTGTGGTCACTGTTACCGAAATGCTCCCCTACTGAAACATCTGTTTTAACTTAAATTTCTACTGAGTTCCAGTAATCGCAAAGTGCTGCTGAAACCACATGGTAGATCTATCAGTTCCCCATCCCTATAAGTTTGGCTTCGAGGGGAGTATTACTCCCATACTTAGGTCTCAGATTGAAATTGGGTTGTCCCCAACCTGGTTTCTGTCAGTTGTGGGGAGTTAAAATCAGGCCCATTGTGTTTTAGATAGATTCTCTCTTTCCTGCACCTTCTGCTTTATCTGAACTCAAACATATATTGGAATCCTGAGGAGAATCTTGTCCAATTTAACGATAATGTTTTATGCCTTTGATCTTTTGTTCACTTTCTCCTTTAGCTACACCTCTGAGGGAGAATACACCACACGGGCAGGAGATACAAAAGTCTGAGAACACGCATGAACAGACTGAAAAACAGTTTCTTCGCCACTGTTACCAGACTCCTAAACGACCCTCTTATGGACAGACCTCATTAACACTACTGTATGCTTCACCCGATGCCGGTATTATGTAGTTACATTGTGTTCCTAGTGTTGTCCTTTTCTTTTCATTACTTAATGATCTGTTGAGCTGCTTGCAGAAAAATACTTTTCACTGTACCTTGGTACACGTGACAATAAATAAATCCAATCCAGTCACTTTCCATCAAGGATCAGGCTATTTTGAGTCTGTTCGCCAACTCACATCCATACCCCTATTGGAAGGCATACGCTGTTAAGTTGTTGTACATTTAAAATTTGAATGAACAGTTTAAAATTAAAAGAAAATCAGAAGAGTACAGCTTTAACAATTGCTCTCATTGTAAACAACCACATACTTGCATTGTTTTGTGGTTACATTAATACAAACGTGAAGATATGCAACGCCCAATGGTTTGACGGATCAGACCAGTTATTTAACAAATTTAATAATGATTCAATTGTTTGAGAATGGTTTATTTAAATAAAGTGTATTTAAAAGTAGGACCAGCTGCTCTAATGAGTTGATAGCTATTGAGTCGTCCAGTACCTCATGTACCACTACCGCTGAGTGGCAGTATCTGAGCATAAGAGCAGGAATCAGTAAAACGTGGTGAGGCTGTGAGCTTTTGTCCAGTGTGGTAACTGTGTTCCACAACGGGTCTGGTTTGGAGGCATCTTTAAAGATGCAAACAAAGAGAGAGAGAGAGACTGAGAGCGTGAGAGAGAGAGAGAGAGAGAGACTGAGAGAAAACAGTGCTGGAGGTCCCAGTTAAAAGCTGTGGCTGGGGGTTAGTGGCAATCAGAGCAAACGTGTTTGATAAATAGCAAAAAATCAAACTGTGACGTCTCAGTAAAGTAGGTATATGAGTATTTCTCTTTTTCTCCCTCTAAATTATGACATTACTTTGGACTAGGAGTTGGGAAATTAAAGACTTAACTTGGACTGAGTATAAGAGTAAGAGGGTTAATGGGAATATTTAGCACAGATCAGGTCCTGAGGCATTAATTAAAATAGTTAAACAATGTTCCAACTAGATTCTAAAAGAGGGAATAGAGATTTTTGAGACCATGGATGTGTAGCTGAAATCTGTTGTTTGCAATTCCTGTGCTATGAGGGGCCATCAGAACACTTCATGTGTCCGGGGGACTGTGTGTAGAGGAAATGTCTCCAGCTGCTCACCTAGAATCACTGCAGAGGGTCAGGGAGGATGAGTGTTTCCTGGATCATACATTGCAGGACGAGCTCACCCCATAGACAGTGAGAGTTCAGGTAAGTGGGTGGCCGTGCTGAGAGTGGCAGGAAGCGAAGAGGTCTTTGAAGAACGTGCAACTCGCAAACTGTTACTCAATGACCTATGAGGGTCAGGGAGGACCTGGTGATGGAATGTCTGGAATGAGGGCAGCCCATGGGTTTTAAAACAACTCCCTGGCCTGGCAATGGAAGGTGATCATTGCACGGTATGGTCCAATCATGTCTCACAACTATTTTTCCACAGAGACAAGGAGGAGTGAGGAATGCAGGCAGCAGGCAACACTGCCTTTTTCATAGCTTGATTCAAATGAAGAGGAGAAGAAGTGCCCGTCACCAACTGGTAGGGCTGAGGAATGAGCCTTTCTTTGAGGGGCTTGGGACAGAAGCTGAGGAGGAAAGCCTGGTACCACTGAGGCATTTGACACAACCCTAGGTGAAGACCTCTCTCATACTTGCAGATGAACAAGAGACAGTGCCAAAGGTACCTTTGCTTGCCAAGTGATGTAGTGGTTCATATCTGTCACATTCTCTGGAGGATCTGATGCCTCAGGGACTGAGAGACTATCCATTGCCAGTGGCTCTAAAGATGACCGCTACATTCAACTGTTTTTCAAGTGGCTCGTTCCAGGGATCCACTCTGTATCTTTGCAGAATATTGCAATCCTCCACTCATAAATGCATCTGAGAGGTAACTGACGTCCTCTTTAGCAAGGCTCGCAAATACATCCAACTCTCCCTGGATGAAGTCAGCAGGCTACAAGAGCAGTGGTATTTGCAATGATCTCTGGCTTCCCACAGGTGTAGGGTGCCATTGACGGCACACATGTGGCCTTAAGTTCTCCTTGGCATCAGCCACTAAGATTTATCAATAGCAAAAGCTTCAACTCTCTCAGAGTGCAGCTGATTTATGATTATTGAAAGCAGATTATGCAGGTATGTACAAGATACCCAGGTAGATCACATGACTCTTACATTTTAAGTCACATACAGGTGCCACAGATTTTCAAGGGCCTTCAGCACATTCAGGTTGGCTCCTCGGTGAAAAAGACTACCACAAAAGATGTGACTAATGACACCCATTCGGCAGGTGCAGAGTGCTTTCGAGTAGAGGTACAATGGGCGTCATTCTCCGACCCCCCGCCGGGTCGGAGAATGGCCGTTGGCCGCCGTGAATCCCGCCCCCGCCCCCGCCGAAGTCTCCGCTCCCGGAGATTGGGCGGGGGCGGGAATCCGGCCGCGCCGGTTGGCGGGACCCCCCGCTGGATTCTCCGGCCCGGATGGGCCGAAGTCCCGCCCAGGAATTGCCTGTCCCGCCGGCGTAAATCAAACCTGGTATTTACCGGCGGGACCAGGCGGCGTGGGCGGGCTCCGGGGTCCTGGGGGGGGGCGCGGGGCGATCTGACCCCGGGGGGTGCCCCCACGGTGGCCTGGCCCGCGATCGGGGCCCACCGATCCGCGGGCGGGCCTGTGCCGTGGGGGCACTCTTTCCCTTCCGCCTCCGCCAAGGCCTCCACCATGGCGGAGGCGGAAGAGACTCTCCCCACTGCGCATGCGCGGGAAACTGACAGCGGCCGCTGCCGCTCCCGCGCATGCGCCGCATTTCCGCGCCAGCTGGCGGGGCAACAAACGCCATTTCCGCCAGCTGGCGGGGCGGAAATCCCTCCGGCGTCAGCCTAGCCCCTCAATGTTGGGGCTAGGCCGCCAAAGATGCGGAGACTTCCGCACCTTTGGGCCGGCGCGATGCCCATCTGATTGGTGCCGGCTTTGGCGCCAGTCGGCGGGCATCCCGCCGTTGGGGGAGAATTTCGCCCAATGTGTTTCATCCTGCAACATGCTTCTTGACTGAACCAATCATTGGCACTTTGAAGATATATTTTAGTTGTCGGGACCAGTCAGGTGACGTTTTCCAGTACTCTCCCCAGTGGATGTCCCACATCATCGTGGTTTTTTACATTCTATGCAACCTGACGCTCCAAGAAGGGGGGGTTAAGTTGTCACATGGAGAGATGGAGGAGCTGCATGAGGAGTTCAATGAGGAGGACACTGAAAGGAATAAAATGGAAGAAGGAAAGGATGTTGATCCTCCACAGGAAGAGGACATGGCAGATGTGCCCATGAGGTCACTATTGTGATCAAGGTTCCAGGACGATGAAGATGACTAGCTCAAATGAACCCATTTTGCCTGTCCCCTCGATGCAGGGTAGACATTAACACCTTCTTTGTGATCGTCAACATTTCAGTGAAGGATATCAATCTCCAAATAAGTAGTCACAATCTTGCTTGATAATGACTTCATCCTTGGAATGCTAGGCAGCCTCTGGAGCATGTGATCATTCTGTAATGGAATAAGAACCCCACCAACGCTCACTCAGAAACAAGTACACATGGTGCAGTCCTTTAGATCCTTGTGCCAACATTTCACTGCCTATTACAGCCTTCAACAGACAGGACGAGCACTGCAAACCTCAATGCATCATGGCAATATGCTTGGAGTGTTGCAATGCACCTCAAGGAGGGCAATCATCAATCGCAGGATATCGTGTGAATGCCAGAGAACTGACCTAAATGTGGAGTGAGGCATCTCTCCAAAGGCCATCTCTCATCTATGAATAATGTTCTGGTTCCAAGGATGAGATCGCTCCTTAGGATGCAGTGATCTGCTATTCTCAATCATGGATGTGAACCTGCGAGTTAGGTTACCTTCGTGTGCACAGGGAGCTTCAGCAGCACTACCATCTAATCATTGGCAAGCACTCATGAGCCTTCCTCCGTCAGGAGCTTCCCAAATTCACATTGAGTGTTGCTGTAGCATCGGGGAGTGATGTGGCCCAGTCACTCCTGACACTGCATTTAAGCATTACTTCATAACTAAAGACCAGACATGAGATGTACTTGAACTTCACTCTCTTCCCATTAGAGGCCTCATTTTCAGTCTAGCAAATTGAGACAAGTACACAAGCCTAGGGCACTGATGGCATTGACAAGATAAGAGAACCATGTTGATTGCCCTCTTGGAAGTTAGCACCGGGACTATGCCAAACGACATTAGCCAGACCTTTGTGTGAAAACCAGCTTCCTGAAATGAAATGAAATGAAATGAAATGAAAGTAATAGGCTGGCATCATGAGGTTAAAACCCCACCGACAACATTGCATGGTCATGGCCGTCCAGCAGATATTTCAAGTGCAAACTAGGCCCATTGTCCATTGTCGATCTTGTAGGGCAAGGGGCATCACGGGGGAGGCCCCAAATTGGGCTTCAGGCTGGGCACAAAACCTCACATGGGTCACCTAACCCACGGTGCCTGGCACGATCTGTAATGGCGTGATATTTAAATAATCCATTAGGCCTAGTTGAGGCCACATTTTCCCAGCGCCCAAGAGTCACATGCTGCACGGGCAAGGCCTCATCTGGGCACCAATTACAACCGTAGACCAGGTCTGATGGCCACTCTAGGGACCTCAGAGGCCATTACTGCCCCCTGGGTATGTGGGTACAGGGCAGGGCAGTACCCTGACATTCCCTCTGGCACCCAGGCACCCTGACAGTGCCAGTCTATCGTTCTGACAGTGCCAACCTGGCCCTGCCAGGTGCCTAGTTCACACTGTCAGAGTGCGAGGGACACTTTCTGGCGGTCAAAATGATGGTGCCAGGGTGCCAGACTGGTAGTGTCAGGGTGTCCTGGTGCAAGGTTGGCACTGTCAAGGGCCAGTGCCTGAGGGGGCCATGCCTAAGAATGGGGAAGTGAAGGGAGGATATGAAGAGTGGAGGGTGGCGAAGGGGGTATGAAGGGGCTTCATAAATATTGGGGGAGTGAAGGAGCGGCCCCGAAACGGGGAGTCCTGCAAGGGGGTGACTGTCAGCAACCCCAAAGTGGGGTATTCTCACTTGGGGGAGTGAGGTAATTTCTATGTCTACAGGGATGGGGGTGGGGGGGGGGGTTACATTATGGGGGGGGGGGGCAGCCCCTGCACAAAATGGTGGACCGATAGCGGGATTCATGACTGAATCCGTCACAATCCCCGCCATGCACAGATGTGCATGGCAAACGATATTGAATTGCCTCTGGCCGTCCGCTCCCAGCACGAGCGCAAATCAGGGGCGATTCATCCCCGGCGGGAGTCTCCCAAATGGAAAAATGATGGTTAATGTGTAGACTTAAGGGTCTAAAGGGGACTTTGACATTTAGTAATGACTGCATGTTTATTTTGACAGATTTATGTGAGCTAAGGCAATCCGCAGCAAAATTGATGATCAAACATGAGTTTTGTGCACATCAGAACAGATGTTAGCCTTGACAGATTAAAACTTCTTCTAAAATTTTACGAGATATGATTAAATTGCTTAAAGATTTAACTGTGTCATAAATTTAAAGAACTGGAGCTATTTTTGAATTGGTGCACACAGATTTCATTAGAAATGTCAATGGTCAGTGTTTCTGCTGAGCATGTTAATGCAGAAATAAAAGAATAAATAATTTGAGGAAAGAATCAAGAAATGTTCCCAAAGACCTCATGTGGTGTTGAGAATAAGAATCAATATTAAGTGCCTAATGTGGGCTCTGTGTAAAATTAAGAAGAAAATTAAAAATATTTGGTGAATGTTTAATTAAATCACATAGTTTGCTATTCAAATATAGGGAATTGTGTTTTTCTGTTAGGTGTAAGTTTATTTGCATAATTCTTTAATCAGCATTCTTACTTTCAACGACTTTCTGAGTTTAAAAAATAATCTTATTATCTCCCCTCTGGACTTTATGCCAATAATTTTATATCTATGATCTATAGCTGTTGATCCAATTGTCAAAGGGATTAGTTTTTCTCCATCTGCTTTGTCAAATCCTCTCAATATTATGAAAATCTTCTGGAAAGTCACCTCAACCTTTTTATACCATGGAGAACAGTCTAATTTTTCCAACCTCTCCTCGTACCTCACCAACAGCCTATACAACTGCAACATAACCTCCATGTTTTTAAACACTATCTCTCTAGAAATGAAGGACAAAATTCCATTTGTCTTCTTAGTTACTTGCTGCACCTGCAAACCAACTTTTTGTGATTCATTCACAAGGACCCCCAGGTCCCTCTGCGCAGCAGCATGCTATGATTTTTTACCATTTAAATAATAGTCCATTTTCCTGTTATTCCTACCAAAATGGATGACCTCACATTTATCAACATTGAACTCCATCTGCCAGACCCTTGCCCACTCACTTAAACTATCTCTATCCCTCTGCAGACTTTCAGAGTCTTCTGCACACTTGGCTCTACCACTCATCTTCGTGTCCTCTGCGAACCTTGACACAATTCACTTGGTCCCCAACTCCAGATCATCTATGTAAATTGTGGACCCAACACTGATCCCTGAGGCACACCACTAGCCACTTATCGCCAACCAGAAAAACACCCATTTATCCCCACTCTTTGTTTTCTGTCAGTTAACCAGAATCCAGCGAATCTTGGTAAATTACCATGAGCGCATTTGCTATTTCCCCTGCCACCTCTTTTAGCACCCTGGGATGCATTCCATCAGGGCATGGAAACCTGTCTACCTTTAGCCCCATTAGCTTGCCCAGCACTACCTACTTAGTGATAATGATCGTTACCTCCTCCCACAACAGCTTCTCTCATTGAGCTCGGAGGATGGGTAGGGGACTAAAATGGGGGAGTCTATGATTAATTTACTTGTTCGCTGATTGGTAATGTGTGTGGATACATGTATTAATTAAAGTGATTGAAAGGTAACATAGATTAAAAAGTGTAAAGGAAAAAAATCCATTGTGTTTATACATAGTATATTTTCTATTCTGGTCTGCTGTAGAAACAATCGAACCTAAATGATAACCAATCTTTACTGTAATTTCCTATTATTTAAATCTTATAATTTGCGGTTGAAAATGTATCAGCAAATTTGATGTATTGTCATGAAATGTTGATTGATGGCATAAATCTTAGTTTAGGAGCAAGAGGGGAATGCCTTCCTTCACAAACTTGAACAATGCAGAAAGTCCACTCTCACTTTGCCAGCAATGACTTCATTGTAAGGAGAAAACAATGCCCAAAATAAATGTGAATTAATATTAATAGAAGGAGCTTACCCCCTTGCAATAGATTGCGGAGTGGTAGGGAGGCTCCAGTGTACTTTGACCTTTGATAAGTCCTAGATAGAAGGGGAGAAGGTTTTTCTATAGATTAATGTGATCGATGTGTTTATTTCTTAACTGCAAATTACCTCATATTAATCAAGTATTCTGTGGTGCAAAAATAGCCTGGTGAGCATTGAAGGACTAAGTAGGTGAAGTACAGAATGAGTCAGTACCATTTATGTTGATCTATTTTAATACACCCAAAAGTAAAAGCATTTTACTTTAATAATGTCATGCTTTCTTTGCAGTGCTGAAGCATTACCATTATTAATCCACAGAGAACAATTCCACTCTCATATTTATTTATTCTAAATGCACTTGATGAGATTTTGTTTCTTTAGCTTTTGATTAAATTTGAGTATTGGAAAAAATGTGCTTCAGGTCTTAAAAAAGTGGTAACAATGGCTGCGGTTCAGTCGGTAGCCCTCTTGCCCCCTGAGTCATAAGGTTGTGGGTTCAGGTCCCACTCCAGGACATCAGCACAAAAATCTAGGCTGACACTCTGGTGCTGTACTGAGGCCCTGTTTTCTCCCGCTGATGGGCATTAAAGATCCCACGGCTATATCTCGAAAAAGATCAGGGAAGTCCTGGCCAAAATTTATCCCTCTATCAACATCACGAAAAACAGATTCTTTGGCCATTATCGACTGTGGGAATTTGCTGCGTGCAAATTGGTTGCTGTGTTTCTTACGTTTCAACAATAACTACAATTCAATAGGACTTAATTGGCTGTAAGGTGCTTTGGAAAGTCCAATGATCATAAAAGGTGTCAATCCAGGGCTTCCTTTTTTCTTTGATGGCAAGTTGCCGATTCTAGGCTAACAGACAGGAGTAGCGTTGTAGAATGAGGTAATCCGAGATGGTGTTAAATCACAATAGTAATTTGTTAATAAAGTAAAGAACCTTGTATTTACAGATTAACACAACTCCAACACAGGACTTGTTCCGTCGACTAGCAGGCTTACTCTGAATATCCCCCGTTACCCGGGTCCACGACCTGGCACTTGATAGGTGCAGGTACGAGCACTGCATCCCCACAAGCTATGGGCAGGTCACGTGGCCCACAAAGGCCCAACCCTTAAAGGGGCCATGCTATCTCATTCCTTCCCCTTTAAGTTCCCTTACAATTACACAGCGAAACCTCATATACAATCATGTACAGTTAAACAGAATTAACAGTAAGGGAGCCAACGGGCAAAATTCATAAGATCAGTATATGTGGGATCTTTTGGACTCTTGCTGAGCGCTGCAACTCTGCAACCGGTTCCTCCATGAAGCATCAGAGTCCACATCAGGGGCAGACAAAGTTACAATTCCAAAGCTAGTGCTGACAGCTCCTTCTGCTAACACACACAATTCCCCTTGGAAAAGCCTTGGTCATACCACCACCGACTCTGTGGCCGGTACACTGATGGATGGCTACTACAGGGTACACATGCCTTGCTCTGGGGACACCAGCTCCCCACCTTCTCATATGGGGCGAAATTCTCCCCCAATGGCGCGATGTCCGCCGACTGGCGCCAAACACGGCGCCAATCAGACGGGCATCGCGCCGGCCGAAAGGTGCCGGATGGATTTCCGCCCCGCCAGCTGGCGGAAATGGCGTTTGTTGCCCCGCCAGCTGGCGCGGAAATGCGGCGCATGCACGGGAGCGTCAGCGGCCGCTGACAGTTTCCCGGCGCATGCGCGGGAGCGTCAGCGGCTGCTGTCAGTTTCCCGCGCATGCGCAGTGGGGAGAGTCTCTTCCGCCTCCGCCATGGTGGAGGCCGTGGCGGAGGCGGAAGGAAAAGAGTGCCCCCACGGCACAGGCCCGCCTGCGGATCGGTGGGTCCCAATCGCGGGCCAGGCCACCGTGGGGGCACCCCCCGGGGTCAGATCGCCCCGCGCCCCCCCCCCAGGACCCTGGAGCCCGCCCACGCCGCCTGGTCCCGCCGGTAAATACCAGGTTTGATTTACGCCGGCGGGACAGGCAATTTCTGGGCGGGACTTCGGCCCATCCGGGCCGGAGAATCCAGCGGGGGGTTCCACCAACCGGCGCGGCCCGATTCCCGCCCCCGCCCAATCTCCGGTACCGGAGACTTCGGCGGGGGCGGGATTCACGGCGGCCTACGGCCATTCTCCGACCCGGCGGGGGGTCGGAGAATGACGCCCATGATCTACATGCTTCCGCACTTCACGGCCCTGCAGGTAGATGACATGAGGCACTGGGCAGGTCCTTGCAATAACCCTCCCAAATATCCAAGCTGGTCCCCTTCCGAGATTCTGGATGTAAACTAAATCCTCCACTTCCAATGACCTGTATCTCTTGGCTGAGTCATGGGGCGTCATTCTCCGACCCCCCGCCGGGTCGGAGAATGGCCGTTGGCCGCCGTGAATCCCGCCCCCGCCCCCGCCGAAGTCTCCGGTACCGGAGATTGGGCGGGAATCGGGCCGCGCTGGTTGGCGGGACCCCCTGCTGGATTCTCCGGCCCGAATGGGCCGAAGTCCCACCCAGAAATTGCCTGTCCCGCCGGCGTAAATCAAAGCTGGTATTTCCCGGCGGGACCAGGCGGCGTGGGCGGGCTCCGGGGTCCTGGGGGAGGGGGGGGGGCGCGGGGCGATCTGACCCCGGGGGGTGCCCCCACGGTGGCCTGGCCTGCGATCGGGACCCACCGATCCGCGGGCGGGCCTGTGCCGTGGAGGCACTCTTTCCCTTCCGCCTCCGCCACGGCCGCCACCATGGCGGAGGCAGAAGTGACTCTCCCCACTGCGCATGCGCGGGAAACTGACAGCGGCCGCTGACGCTCCCGCTCATGCGCCGCATTTCCGCGCCAGCTGGCGGGGCAACAAACGCCATTTCCGCCAGCTGGCGGGGCGGAAATACCTCCGGCGTCGGCCTAGCCCCTCAATGTTGGGGCTAGGCCGCCAAAGATGCGGAGCATTCCGCACCTTTGGGCTGGCGCGATGCCCGTCTGATTGGCGCCGTGTTTGGCGCCAGTCGGCGGACATCGCGCCGTTGGGGGAGAATTTCGCCCATGGTATCCGTCTAAGAGGCTTGATTAGCTTTCACCTCCCCCAGCCCCCGACCAAATTTTGGAAAATGTGGTCAAGACAGGTCCTCATTTGGGAAAACATGGTCAAGACAGGTCCTCAGGCAGCAACTTATCAACAACTCAGCTGGAGTAATTCTGATGGTAGCACGTTGGGCCGCATTGTACAAAATTGGCTAAGTGAAGCGGCAGTGGTTGGTTGGACTGTTTCCTCATTCAGGTTTTTAAGGTTTGGACTGTTTGTTCTGTCAACCCAATTGAAGCGGGGTGGTAGGGGGCCATAATTATGCACTGGATTCCATTAGGTTTGCTGAAGAGTTGAAGCTTTTCAGCTGTGAAAGCGGTGCCGTTATCTGAAACGATCACTTTTGCTGTGTATTGTGAAAATCTGTCGCAGCTTATCGATTGTGGCTGACGCAACCGTTGAACAGATGAGTTGTACATCCAATCATTTTCAGTGGGCGTCCACAACAATTAAGAACATTATTCCCATAAAAATCGACGTGGAGCCTCGCCCAGAGACGGCCCGGCCACTCCCGAGGATGCAGCTTAGCTGTGGGTGGAAGGGTCTGCTGTGTCTGGCAATGCTCACAATGACTGACTACACTGTCTATTCCTTTGACAATCCCAGGCCACCAAATGTAGCTCCTAGTCAAAATCTTCATCTTGGTTTGGCCAGAATGCGCTGTGCAACACCTGGAGAAGTGGTTGTCGCTCTGGGGGTAATTCTATCACTCCGCACCCCCACAAAAGCACCCAGTCTTCACAGCTAATTTTATCCTTACACTGCAAGCAGGGCCTATCTTGCTCTGACTTATCAAAATGACAGCTAGTTAGGCCCATCCTTTTTACCTTCAATAAAACCGGGTCCCTGTCAATCCAATGATATGAACCGACGAAATGGACAGTGTTGAGAAAATTCAGAGCCAGGACAATCTCATGTGGACTGGGAGGTTCAGATATTGTCTGTGGAAATCAAAGCCGGCTTAAAGCATCAGCATTTGAGATTTGCGTTACTGGTCTGTGTTGAAAACTGTAAGAATACGCAGCCAAGAGTAATGCTTACCTTTGCACTCTGGCCAATGAGATTGGTGGAAACGATTTACCCTCACGGAAAAGGCCAAGTAATAGTTTATGGTCCGAGATGATGGTCAAGTTACGGCCATTAATATATTGGTGAAATTCTTTGATGGCATATATGATTGACAAGCTCTCATTTTGTCTACATGTGAATACTTCCTTTCGGATCCTGACAAGGTTCTGGAAGCAAAGGCGACAGGCTTCTCCCTGCCCTACTCCATCTGATGTGAAAGTATCACCCCAATGCCATAAGTCGATGCATCACACGTCATCATTATGGGTTTGTCTGGGTTAAAGTAGACAAGTTGATGATTGTCGGGCCTATTTCACTTGGTCAAAAGGTTTTCTCTGGGAATCTTCCCATTTCCCTCATTTAAAAATATATATATTTTTGTTGAAAATCTTTTATTTGTAACAAACACATCATTAACATCAAACAGCCCAGAAACCGAATAATAATCATCTTTATTAGTGTCACAAGTAGGCTTACATTAACACTGCAGTGAGGTGACTGTGAAATTCCCCTAGCCACCACACTCGGGTACACAGAGGGAGAATTCAGAATGTCCAAATTACCTAACAATCACGTCTTTTGGGACCGTGGGAGGAAACCGGAGCACCCGGAGGAAAGCCACACAGACACAGGGAGAGCATGCAGACTCCACACAGACAGTGACCCAAGCTGGGAATCGAACCTGGCACCCTGGAGCTGTGAAGCAACAGTGCTAACCACTGTGCTACTGTGCCGCCCCTGTATATCAAATAGTACAATATCGTATAAAAGAGTAAAAAAGAGAAAAGCACCCAACTGAATTTATAAATCCCACCCAAAGAAAAACCAAAGTAATCCACCCCCAAAAACTATAACTACCCCCCCAACAGCTGTTGGTGATTAGTTTTTTTAAAGTAGGAAATGAATGGCTGCCATCTCAGGTAGACAAGTTGGATAAAAAAGCAGCCAAAATAGTTGACCATTCCTAAACATGACTTCAACTCAATCACACTCCTTGGTGCTGGCACCCCTTTTCTCGATTTTTCTGCTGCCCAGTCCGAAAACTGTGCCAGTGTAATTATTCCCAGGTCTTCCAGAGTTTTCGGCTCCACTTCAACTTGATGCAGAGCACAGGGCACCAGTCAGGCTCTAAAAAATGTTGGTGTTGCATCAGGTTCCATGTAGATTTTGGCCATCACCCTTTTTGCGCACCCCAGTTCTTCCTGGAAAACTTCTTGGTACTTTTTCAGAAACTCTTGGAAATTCCCGTCTGTGATGCCGAATATCTCTAGCCAAGTTAGCCTGATTTTCTTCGGCCAGTCCTGCCCCATGTGTCTTGGTCTCTGTCCTTTCACTACCATTAAGGGCAACTGGGAGACATGTGCTGGTATAATACTGGTGTTGCTATCATGCCTATTATTTTCCCTGAGGGTGGCGCGGTAGCACAGTGGTTAGCACTGTTGCTTCACAGCACCAGGGACCCGGGTTTGATTCTCAGCTTGGGTCACTGTTATAACCTGCCTGCTTACCACTGGCTGGAGACTAATGGCAATCCCACAATCCTTTGGGATATGAGCTTCCCCAATGAGGGGGGCGGAGAATTCATTTGCAGATTCCCTCATAAATAAAACTGGCCAGTTTGGAACCAGCTAGAGAGAGGAGTGAGCAGCAAGGGAGTTGCTGCTGCTGCTGTATATATATGTTATTGTAAATGTGGTGTTGGGTGCTCTGAGGTACAGATGAACCAACACGGTTGCGATTGGTACAACGCAGTTTTATTCCAACTTGTTATTTACAGATCTGTCTTGGTACTCAGCACGTGGTGACTGTGTGAGTGTCTTGTTAATCAGGTCCTGTCCTTGTCCTTGTCTCCAGATGGACTGGCCACCAGGTGTCGTCTTTCTTGTCTTATACTGTGTCTGCTCTTGTCTGTGATTGGCTGTCGTGTTATGTGTGCTAATTGGTCTGTTCGTCTATCTATCATGATGTGTGTGTTTGAATATCATGACATCCCCCTTTTTTTACAAGATTATGTGCCTACGTGGTTATAAATATGAATGTGTCCTGAGTGCAGCTAAAGGTGTGTGTGCATGATATTTACAGCATGTACATGTGGCGTAACTATATACAAGGGGCGATGTCAGGTGTGGCATGCTAACGAGGTTGTACCATAACAAAAGAAGAAAAACCTTGAAGTGTGGTCCGGTCAAATGAGATCTGGAACGATAAAACAGTAACATGTTACAATACAATAGTTGCTAAACTTTGACATGTGAACAGTCTCATAAGCCAGTCTAGTAGGTGGGCGACGAATTCGGGTTGACCGCCTCAAGGGTGGGTCGAGAACCACCGGCTGAGGTGCGAGCCTGGCCACGGGTGGCGACAGAAGGGGCATGGTATATGGCAGCTCCACGAAGTCACTATCAGGAACCGGTGGAGGACACGGCGTCTGTGTATTGTTCTGTTGCGAGCGTGGAAGTAGGCAAAGGGCTCGCCGATTGCGCCTACGCACGGATCCAGCCGGCATGCGTACCAGGAACACGTCGGAGAACTTCGGCAGGTGCTGACCAGCCACCATCTGGTAGATGAATGCGGACATTGTCTCCAGGGGCCAGGGGGGGAAGATCAGTTGCCCTTGTGTCGTACGATCTCTTCTGGCGATCACGCTGCAGTTGCATCCTGTGCAGTACCGGAGCATGGTCTGTTGTTAGTGCCAGGATGGAAGGCACAGTGGTTCTGAGGGTGCGACCCATCAGCAGCTGTGCTGGCGAGACACCCGTGGCTAGCGGGGCCGAGCGATAGGCCAGCAGGGCGAGGTGAAATTCCGATCCGGCAGCAGCAGCCTTGCAGAGGAGCCGCTTGGCAATGTGAACGCCCTTCTCCGCCTTTCCATTGGACTGGGGATGCAGAGGGCTGGACGTCTCGTGTGTGAAGCCATACGAAGCAGCAAAGGATGACCATTCCTGGCTGGCAAAACAAGGCCCATTGTCCGACATGACAGTCATCGGAATGCCGTGGCGAGCAAAGGTGTCTTTGCAGGCCCTGATGACAGCAGACGACGTCAGATCGTGTAGGCGTATGACTTCTGGGTAATTGGAGAAGTAGTCCATGATGATAACATAGTCCATGCGTGAAATAGGTCGACACCCACTTTCGCCCAGGGGGACGTCACCAGCTCATGGGGCAGAAGCGTCTCAGGAGGTTGCGCCGGCTGAAACCTTTGGCAGATTGTACAGTTGATCGCCATGTTGGCAATTTCGTCACTGATGCCCGGCCAGTATACCACCTCTCGGGCGATTGTCTGCACTTCTCGACCCCCAAGTGGCCTTCGTGTATTTGATCGAGAACCAGCTGGCGCATACTGTGCGGAATGACAATCCTGTCCAGCTTCAGAAGGATCCCGTCAATGATGGCTAGGTCGTCCCGATACATTATAGAACTGCGGGCACTGCCCTTTGAGACATCGTCCCGTCATGTGGCGCATCACTCGCTGTAAAAGGGGGTCGGCCGCTGTCTCTCGGCGTATGCGGGCCAGACTGGAGTCGTCAGCCGGCAGATTTGCCGCTGTCAAGGTCACCTGTGCCTCGACCTGACATACGAACACCTCCGCATCTTGTGGCGTGCTCACTGCTCTGGATAGGGCATCCGCCACGATGAGGTCCTTCCCTGGAGTGTAGATCAGTTGGAAGTCATACCTCCTGAGTTTAAGTAGGATGCGCTGGAGGCGAGGGGTCATGTCATTCAGGTCCTTGTTTATTATGCTGACCAGGGGGCGGTGGTCAGTTTCGACCGTGAATCGTGGAAGACCATAGACGTAATCGTGGAACTTGTCCAAACCGGTTAGCAAGCCCAGGCATTCTTTTTCGATTTGCGCGTAGCGCTGCTCTGTGGGGGTCATAGCCCGTGATGCATAGGCAACCGGGGCCCATGACGACGTGTCATCCCTCTGCAGGAGCACTGCTCCAATGCCGGATTGACTGGCATCAGTTGAGATTTTGGTGGGACGAGACGTGTCGAAGAACGCCAACACTGGTGCCGTGGTGAGTTTGTGTTTGAGCTCCTCCCATTCCAGCTGGTGTGTATGTTGCCACTGGAACTCTGTAGATTTTTTTACGAGATGGCGCAGAGTCGTTGTGTGGGAGGCAAGGTTGGGAATGAATTTCCCTAGGAAGTTGACCATTCCAAGGAAGCGTAGGACAGCCTTCTTGTCGGCCGGCTGCAGCATGGCTGTGATGGCGCTCACCTTGTCTGCATCCGGACGGACCCCTGACCGGGAGATATGGTCCCCCAGGAACTTCAATTCGGTCTGGCCAAAGGAGCACTTGGCTCGCTTGAGGCGCAGGCCGTTTTCCCGTATGCGGGCAAAAACGCGTTGGAGACGATGTATGTGCTCCTGCGGTGTGGTGGACCAGATGATGACATTGTCCACATATACGCGCACCCCTTCGATGCCTTCCATCATCTGCTCCATGATTCTGTGGAAGACCTCGGATGCCGAGATGATGCCAAATGGCATCCGGTTGTAGCAGAATCTGCCGAAAGGGGTGTTGAAGGTGCATAGCTTTCGGCTGGACGGGTCCAGTTGGACCTGCCAAAACCCTTTAGAAGCATCCAGTTTCGTGAATATCTTCGCTTAGGCCATTTCACTGGTGATCTCCTCCCATTTAGGTATGGGATAATGTTCCCGCATAATGTTATTATTGAGGTCTTTGGGGTCTATACAGATGCAGAGCTCGCCAGAGGGCTTCTTGACACACACCATGGAGCTGACCCATGGTGTGGGCTCCGTGACCCTGGATAGGACCCCTTGGTCCTGGAGATCCTGCAGCTGCAGCTTGAGGCGGTCTTTAAGTGGCGCAGGAACCCTGCGAGGTGCGTGAACGACCGGGATGGCGTCCGGTTTGAGGCGAATTCGGTATGGCAGTGTTCCCATGCCTTCGAATGCCTCCTGGTTGTGGGCGAGGAGCGATTGGAGCTGTGCGTTGAACTCAGCATCCTGGAAGTCATATATGTCGTCTGGAGAGAGAGACAGAATTTGTTGCACAAGGTGGAGAGCCTTACATGCCTGTGCGCCCAGCAAGGAGTCCTTCGATGAGCCAACTATTTCGAACGAGAGTGTGGCCGTGTGTGCTCTGTGTGTCACCTGGAGCTGGCAGGATCCCATGGCCGGGATAACGTTCCCGTTGTAGTCGACCATCTTGCACCGGGATGGCTAGATTGGTGGTCTGACCTTCATGGCATAGAATGCTGACCATGCTATGAGGTTGGCGGATGCGCCAGTGTCCAGGCGGAAAGTGATCGGCGATCGGTTGACCGTCAGGGTGGCACTCCATTCATCGGCCGGATTGATGGTGTTGATCCGGTTCACATCAATGACCGCAACCCGGAAGGCGTCTTGGTCATCTGTGTCGTTGGGTTGGATGTCCTGATGTGGAGGCTGGATGGTCCGCACGTATCTGCGAGGTTGTCGGAGATGTGGAGGATCCATCGTTTGAACCGCTCGACAGTAGGCAGCATAGTGGCCCATCCTGCCACAGCGTAGGTATTGTCGGGTTTTTGCAGGACATTGCCCTTTTAAATGTGCAGCTCCACAGTTGCCACACGTCATGACGTCATGGCGTTCGTTACGCCACTGCGCATGCGCAGTTCGGTCTTGCGCCGGGTGCGCCTGCGCAGTGCGTCCCTCGATGTTGCCGTTGGTTTTGGCGCGCACAAACGCGGGAGACCTCAAAAAGCGCGCGAAATGGCCGCCCTCGTCCGGGCCGCGGGCCGGGAGAAACTCGATTGCCTGGATGCGTTCGGCCTCGTGGGCGGCCTGGCTTGCCGATTCGATCGCTTGGGACCCCCTCCGTGCCGATTCGGTCACCTGAAATTGGGCATAGCGGCTGGTCGCATTTTCATGCAGGACACAGGCTTCCACCGCAGATGCTAAGGTCAGGCCTTTAATTTTAAGATGCTGCTGGCGTAGGCCACTGGAGGCAACGCCAAAAACGACCTGGTCCCGGATCATGGACTCTGAGGTGGTGTTGTAACCGCAGGACTGTGCGAGTATGCGGAGGTGCGTCAGAAAGGGTTGAAAGAGCTCATCCTTACCTTGCAGGCGTTGCTGAAAGATATACCTCTCAAAGCTTTCATTGACCTCAACGTTGAAGTGCTGGTCGAGCTTGAGGAGGACCGTGCCATATTTAGATTTGTTCTCGTCTTCCGCGAACACCAAGGAGTTGTATACATCGATGGCGTGCTGACCTGCGGTAGTGAGGAGCATGGCAATCTTTGTTTCGTCCGAGGCACCCTGTTTTTCGTTGGCTCGCATGAACAGTTCGAATCGCTGCTTGAAGAGCTTCCAATTGGTGCCCAGGTTCCCAGCGATTTGCAACGGCTGCGGTTTGTTGTGGGTGTCCATGGCTCAGGATGGCAGATTTGCCGGTAAGTATCGATTCACTCTCTGGTATCATGTGGTGTTGGGTGCTCTGAGGTACAGATGAACCAACACGGTTGCGATTGGTACAACGCAGTTTTATTCCAACTTGTTATTTACAGATCTGTCTTGGTACTCAGCACGTGGTGACTGTGTGAGTGTCTTGTTAATCAGGTCCTGTCCTTGTCCTTGTCTCCAGATGGACTGGCCACCAGGTGTCGTCTTTCTTGTCTTATACTGTGTCTGCTCTTGTCTGTGATTGGCTGTCGTGTTATGTGTGCTAATTGGTCTGTTGGTCTATCTACCATGATGTGTGTGTTTGAATAACATGACAGTAAATAAATGTTATTTCTTTCTATCCTTCAACTCGTGCTGGATTCTTCGTGGCCCTCACAAAACTGGTGATGAGGGTTAAAGTGGATAGCTGTCTACGCTGCTGAAGCCACCTCCCTGGATTTTTGTTGGATACAGTTTGGAAGTTGTTTTCTGTTACACCATACCTCTGTACGGACGTTTGGATGTTTTTGATGCAGCGCTGAAAAGTTGGAACCAGTACACACAACGGATGCGTTACTATTTCCGGGCAAACAACATCACCGAAACCGAGCGCCAGGTGGTCATTTTGCTCACTGCCTGAGGCCCGCATACGTTTGGATTTATTAGGAGCCTTACGTACCCAGCTGTGCTGGACACCAAGGTGTTTGATGAACTTGTGAACTTAGTGGGGCAACATTTTAACCCAACCCCATCCACGATAGTCCAGCATTACCGGTTTAATACTGCTGAGAGGACCCTAGGAGAATCCCTTGCAGAGTTTCTATCCAGGCTACGCAGGATTGCGGAGTATTGTGATTATGGTGAGACCTTGTCAGAAATGTTACGCGACTGTTTGGTTTGCGGTATTAACAATGCGGCCACCCAGAGAAAGTTGTTAGCTGAGCCAACATTGACTTTTCAACAGGCCATTCAAATAGTATTGTCCCGAGAGAGCGCAGAACGGGGAGTGCAGGAGCTACCGGGAATGGAGGTGCACCCCTTCCGTCCAAAAGTGTCTCCCCACACCCCTGCGGTACCTTGGGCGAGGCGACATCCGGATCAATGCCAGTGGCCGTCGGACGTTCCTCCCAGAAGAGAGCCTTCTCCAGAAACAATGGATGAGGAGCCATGTCCGTGTCAGACTTGTGGGCGCCGACCCTGTCGCAGACGCCAGTCCTGGGGGCGCCAGAGGCGCTGTCTTTCCGACAGAAACTGGGGCCAGCCCAGGGGCCGTACCTTCCATTTGGATGAACATGCGGCGACTACTCCCGAGGACGTGGAGACGGAGGATGACTGCCTGCAGCTGCATTGTGTGGCAGCTCCCTGTGTGGCTCCCATTAAGGTGACAGTACGGGTCAATGGTCACCCGCTTGAGATGGAGTTGGACACTGGCGCAGCGGTCTCCATCATCGCCCAGAGGACATTCGACCGCATCAAGCAGGGTATACAGACCATTACATTTACCTACACACAGGCCAGGTTGGCCACCTACACGGGGGAACCATTGGGCTTTGCAGGAACTACGATGACCCCTGTTGTTTATGTTTGCCAGGAGGGGGACTTCCGGTTGCGGTGATGCCTTGCTAGCCGCACGTTTCGGCGGCTCCAGCTCCGACGGACCTTCGGGCTCTTTTAAGAGCCCCAACGGGAAATTTTTGGGCGACGCAACCCGGTGTGGGGTGAGTGAGTAGGGAGTCCCCCCCCAACAAAGGAGGAAAATATCGGCGGCTGCAGCGCGAGGAATCGTCGACGAAAGGGACAGAAAGGGAGAAGACACAAGATGGCGGCGGAGAAAGCTCAGGCGACATGGGGGCCCGAGCAAGACAAATTTTTGAGAGATGCACCTGAAGGTGGCGGACCAGGTTAGGTTAAGGAAAGGATGGGTGGGACAGGTGTTCCACTCAGGACTAGATGCAAAGAATAGTGGGGTGGCCATATTGGTGGGGAAACGGGTAGCATTTGAAGCAAAGAACATCGTAGCAGATAGTGGAGGTAGATATGTAATGGTGAGTGGCAGGCTGGAGGGAATGGAGGTCGTGTTGGTTAATGTATATGCCCTGAATTGGGACGATGCGGGATTTATGAGATGGATGCTGGGTTGTATACCGGACCTGGAGGTAGGAAACTTGATATTGGGAGGGGACTTCAATACCGTGCTGGACCCAGGGCTAGATAGATCCAGCTCAAAGACCGGAAGAAGGCCAGCAGCGGCCAAGGTGCTCAAGGGGTTTATGGACCAAATGGGGGAGTGAATCCATGGCGATTTCTTAGACCGAGGGCCAGGGAGTTCTCCTTCTTCTCCCATGTCCATAAAGTGTACTCCCGGATAGATTTTTTTGTTTTGGGAAGGTCGTTGATCTCAAGGGTGGAAGAAGCTGAGTATTCAGCCATAGCGGTTTCGGACCATGCCCCACACTGGGTGGACCTGGAACTAGGAGAGGAAAGGGAGCAGAGAGCACTCTGGCGATTAGATGTGGGATTGATGGCGGACGAGGGAGTGTGTGGAAGAGTGCGGGGGTGTATTGAGAGATACCTGGAGGTCAATGACGACGGGGAGGTCCGTGTGGGAGTGGTATGGGAAGCACTAAAAGCGGTGGTCAGAGGAGAGCTGATCTCCATTGGGGCCCACAAAGGGAAAACAGAGGCCAAGGAAAGGGAAAGATTACTAGGGGAGATTTTAAGGGTGGATAGGGAATTTGCAGAGACCCCGGAGGAGGGACTGTACAGGGAGAGGAGACGACTCCAGACGGAGTTTGACCTCCTGACCACCAGAAAGGCGGAGGTGCTGTGGAGGAAGGCACAGGGGAGGAGGTATGAATATGGGGAAAAGGCTAGTCGCCTGCTGGCTCATCAGTTGCGAAAGAGGACAGCGGCGAGGGAGATAGGGGGAATTAGAGACGAAAAGGGAGCCACGGTGCGAAGAGCAGGGAAGATAAATGAGGTGTTCAAGACCTTTTATGAGGGACTGTATAGGTCCCAACCCCCAGAGGGAGGTGAGGGGATGCGGCAGTTCCTGGATCAATTGAGGTTCCCGAGGGTGGAGGAGCAGGAGGTGGAAGGCCTGGGGGCACCGATTGGGGTGGACGAGGTTATTAAGGGGCTGGGGAACATGCAAGCAGGGAAGGCTCTGGGACCAGACGGGTTCCCGGTGGAATTTTATAGAAAATATGTGGACTTGTTGGCCCCGTTGTTGGTGAGGACGTTCAATGAGGCCAGGGAAGGAGGGACTTTACCCCCGACAATGTCGGAGGCGACGACATCGCTAATTTTGAAGAGGGATAAAGATCCGTTGCAGTGCGGGTCCTATAGACCTATTTCATTATTGAATGTGGACGCCAAACTGCTGGCAAAGGTACTGGCATCGAGGATAGAGGACTGTGTCCCGGGGGTGGTGCACGAAGACCAGACAGGGTTCGTAAAAGGGAGACAACTGAATGTTAACGTGCGACGACTATTAGGGGTGATAATGATGCCCCCAGTGGAGGGGGAGGCAGAGATAGTGGCGGCAATGGATGCAGAGAAGGCATTTGATAGGGTGGAGTGGGAGTATTTATGGGAGGTGTTAAGGAGGTTTGGGTTCGGGAACGGGTTTATTAGCTGGGTCAAACTTCTTTATGGGGCCCCAACGGCATGTGTAGTCACGGGTCGGCAAAGATCGGAGTATTTCCGATTATATAGGGGAACAAGACAGGGATGCCCGCTGTCTCCATTGTTGTTCGCGTTGGCAATTGAACCTCTGGCCATGGCGTTGAGAGACTCCAGGAAATGGAGAGGGGTGATTAGAGTGGGAGAAGAACACCGAGTCTCGCTATACGCGGATGACCTACTGTTGTATGTGTCGGACCCAGCGGGGGGGGGGGGGGGATGATAGAGGTCATGCAGATATTGAGGGAGTTCGGAGATTTCTCGGGATATATGCTTAACATGGGGAAGAGTGAACTATTCGTGATACACCCAGGGGACCAGAGTAGAGAGATAGAAGGCCTGCCTCTAAGGAAAGTGGAAAGAAACTTCCGATACCTGGGGATTCAGATCGCTAGGAGCTGGGGAACCTTGCACAGACTTAATCTGACACGATTGGTAGAACAAATGGAGGAGGACTTCAAGAGGTGGGACATGCAGCCTCTGTCGTTGGCGGGCAGAGTGCAGGCAATTAAGATGATGGTCCTCCTGAGGTTCTTATTTGTATTTCAGTGTCTCCCTATACTAATCACTAAGACCTTTTTCAAAAAAATAGACAGGAGCATCACGAGCTTCGTATGGGCAGGGAAAGTCCCGAGGGTAAGGAGGGGGTTCCTACAACGTAGCAGGGACAGAGGAGGATTGGCGCTACCGAATTTGGGCGACTACTATTGGGCCGCCAATGTGGCGATGATTCGTAAATGGATGATGGAGGGAAAGGGAGCGGCGTGGAAAAGACTGGAGAGAAAGTCCTGTAAAGGGACGAGCTTAGAGGCGCTGGTGACGGCGCCGCTACCGTTCTCACCAAAAAAGTTTACCACAAACCCGGTGGTGGCGGCAACATTGAATATCTGGGGACAATGGAGGCGACAGAGAAGTGTGCGGGGAGCCCTGGTGGGGTCCCCAATCAGGAACAACCATAGGTTTGCCCCAGGAAGAATGGATGGAGGATTTCAGAGCTGGCACCAGTTGGGAATTAGGAGGGTGGGAGATTTATTTATAGATGGGGCATTTGCGAGCTTGGGAGCATTGGAGGAAAAGTATAAGTTGCCCCGGGGAAACTTCCTTAGATATATGCAGGTGAGGGCGTTCACTAGACAACAGGTGAGGGAATTTCCGCTGCTCCCGGTACAGGGGATTCAGGACAGAGTGCTTTCGGGGGTGTGGGTCGGAGAGGGCAAGGTGTCAGAGATATACCGAGAGATGAGGGAAGAGGGGGAGGAGTTGGTGGGCGAACTAAAAGGAAAGTGGGAAGAAGAGCTAGGGGAGGAGATAGAGGAGGGTATGTGAGCTGATGCCCTAAGCAGGGTAAATTCCTCTTCCTCATGCGCCAGGCTTAGCCTGATTCAATTCAAGGAGCTACATAGAGCACACATAACGAGAGCAAGACTGAGCAGGTTCTTTGGAGTGGAGGACAGGTGTGGGAGGTGCGGCGGAAGCCCGGCAAAGCACGCACATATGTTTTGGTCGTGCCCGGCACTGGAGGGGTATTTGAAGGGAGTGACGGGAGTGATTTCTAAGGTGGCGAAGGCCCGGGTCAAACCAGGCTGGGGGCTAGCTCTATTTGGGGTTGCGGATGAGCCGGGAGTGCAGGAGGCGAAAGAGGCCGACGTTGTGGCCTTTGCGTCCCTAGTAGCTCGGCGTAGGATTCTACTCATGTGGAAGGAGGCGAAACCCCCCGGACTGGAGGCCTGGGTAAACGATATGGCGGGGTTCATAAAACTGGAGCGGATAAAGTTTGCCCTGAGAGGATCGGCTCAAGGGTTCACCAGACGGTGGCAGCCATTCCTCGACTACCTAGAGGGAAGACAGATGACCAGCAGCAGCAACCCAGGGGGGAGGGGGGGGGGGTGGAAGTTTTAGTTTATGTTAAATGATTAGATTACCATGTTGATTAGCCATTTGTTTATTGTTAAACTTTCTTTACTGTTATGTTTGTTCTGTAAGGGGAAAAAATTTGATCGAAAAAATTTCAATAAAACATATTTTTTAAAAAAATCAATGTTTGCCAGGAGGGGGGTTTCCCACTTATCGTGGTGCGCGGCCACGGGCCCAGCCTCTTGGGTCGGGACTGGTTGCGCCATTTGCGGCTGCAGTGGCAGCACATCCTCCAAACAGGTTCTGGAGTGTTGACTGATGTGCAAGGACGGTACCCAGATGTATTCCAGCCCGGTTTGGGGAAAATAAAAGGGACCGTAGCCTGTATCCAAGTTGAACCAGGAGCTACGCCGTGCTATTTCTGGATGCGCCTGGTGCCTTACGCCTTGCTCAAGAAGGAAGAAGGGGAGCTCACTCGTTTGGAGACCTTGGGTATTATCAGGCCCGTCCGTTTCGCTGACTGGGCAGCACCAATTGTACCTGTAATGAAGCCAGGTGCCACAGTTCGCTTGTGCGGAGACTATAAACTTATAGTGAATACGGCTTCCCGGCTCGACCGATATCCAATGCCTCGCATAGAGGATCTCTACGCGAATCTTGCAGGCGGACTCTCGTTCACGAAATTAGATATAAGTCATGCCTACCTACAGTTGGAGCTGGACCCTGCCTCCCGGCCATATGTAACTATTGATGAACACCGGGGCATGTATGAATATACACGGTTGCCCTTTGGGGTATCCTCTGCCTGCGCTATTTTTCAACGTGTCATGGAGGGCATCCTGAGAGTTTTACCACATGTCGCTGTCTACTTAGACAACGCTTTGGTTACAGGGACGTCGGAGCAGGAACATTTTGGAAAATTTGGAGGCTGTCCTTAGACGCTTTTCAGAGGCTGAAGTCTGTTTACGCCGCACAAAGTACGTCTTTCAGGCGAAGGAAGTAGTCTACCTCGGTTATCGGGTGGACCGTGAAGGTTTGCATCCCAGCGCAGAGAAGGTGCGCGCAATTCAACAGGCCCCCGCTCCAACTGACACTTCGCATCTTCGTTCTTTTCTCGGCATTGGCTGATTTGGCAGTTTGCACCCGGTGACCCAGTGTTCGTTCGAAATTTTGCTGGTGGTGCCCAGTGGGTCCCTGCCGTTATCTTTCACCGAACGGGCCCTATCTCTTAACAGGTGCAAGCCCAGGGTCGTCTCCAGCGCAATTTGTAGACCATGTTCGGTCCAGAAGACCATCTCTTCCAAAGATTCCCCGCCCCCGGAGCTCATTTCTACAGCCACAGAGACCAGACACAGTGGAGAGTATTCCTCACAATCTTCCTCTGGTGCCGCACTCAACCTGCTCAGGTCGTTGCAGAACCGCATGGAGATAGAGACGCCGAGATGACGGAGGCAGCGGACTCCGACTCCGAGATGGAGATACAGGACGCCTCAGAGGGGGAGTCCTCAGGCTCACGGTCCATGGATGTACACCTGTTACGCCGTTCATCACGGAAGCGCCATTCTCCGTCTCGTTACACGCCGCCCGATCCAGCACCCCGTGCAAATGGTGTCGGCCTGTGGCAAAACGAGTCCGGCGCCCTCCTTCGCCAGGGTCTCCGGTGGATTCCTTTGACTTTGGGGGGGGAGGGATGTTATAACCTGCCTGCTTACCACTGGCTGGGGTCTAATGGAAATCCCACAATCCTTTGGGAGTATGAACTTCCCCAATGAGAAATTATTTGCAGATTCCCTGCATAAATAAAGCTGGCCAGTTTGGAACCAGCTAGAGAGGAGTGAGCAGCGAGGGAGTTGCTGCTGCTGTTGTGTGTATATCTATGTTATTGTAAATAAATGTTATTTCTTTCTATCCTTCAACTCATGCTGGATTCTTTGTGGCCCTCACAAAAGTCACTGTCTGTGTTCTCCCCGTGTCTGCGTGGGTTTCCTCCGGGTGCTCCGGTTTCCTCCCACAAGCCCCGAAAGACGGGCTGTTCGGTGAATTGGACATTCAGAATTCTCCCTCTGTGTACCCGAACAGGTGCTGTAGTGTGGCGACTAGGGGATTTCCACAGTAACTTCATTTCAGTGTTAATGTAAGCCTATTTGTGACACTAATAAAGATTATTATTCAGGGAGTATAAGTGGCTAAAATGGCCGACATATTACTGAGGCTCAAGGATTGCAGCCCTCTCAGTAGATATTTGTATATGACCGTGCTCCTATGACCGTGACAGCTGCACCTGTATCGATCTCCGTATTTAATGGATGGCCGTTAACAATAAGGACAATTTTGATGTGGTATGTCTTGCTTAACTTCATCACTTTGAGCTTATAATTCAACTTATGACACCAAAAAATCCTTTGATCAACTAGTGCAACCAGTGAAAGACCGCTACAATCCTCAGCCCTCCATTATCTTTTTTATGTTGCTGTTATTGTTATAAAAACTACAAATACCCTAATAAAAATATTTTTTTTAAAAAGATAATGGAGGGCTGAGGATTGTAGCGGTGTCTCACTGGTTGAACGAGTTGATCAAAGGGTTTTTTGGTGTCTGGAGCCTCCAGAGATGGTAGACATCTCACAAGACCATATGTTTGTGGGCCGCAAATTATGAGTGATATAACTTTTTGCTTGTCATCTGCCGTGATTTCATTCACAGCGAAAACGTTACAAAGCCTTTCCCCATATTAGTCCCAATTTTCAACCTCCGAATAAAATAGATCGATTTTCCTGAATAGCGGCATAGCTGTTCAACTGTGGTTGAATCTTTATCTTTTTGGAGGGCACTGTTGTGTTATGTAATTTGGAATAACACAAGCTGCCACTTGATGCAGTTTTGAGTAAAAGATGCTCCAGACTTTGAAGTGAGTTCAGTGTGTTTTATTGAACTATTAGCACAGTTCTCAATGAGTTCGACTCTCTGCTAATCTAAATGTCGTAACTCAGTCTAACTGAATCAGCCTTGCTCTAAGCCACGTGCTGGGGTGTGATGCGGAGGATACACCCTGTCTCACTCTGTAGATGTTGGTCTGTGGAAAGAGACGGGGTGTGAGTGCCTCATCCCTTTTATAGTGAGATACCACCCCTGAGTGTCCTGACTGCTCATTGGTCATGTCCTATTCTATGTATTCATTAGCTGCAGGTTTGATTATCATAACAGGCACCAAGAGGCTACTCTTCCCCCTCCAAATGTTGATGACTTTTCTTTCGAGTGGACTCATTTATTCTCATCGCCAATGTTGTAGTGTGAGGTAATACAACGAGGCAGCGTTAAATCACAATGGCGATTTATTAACAAAGGAAGAACTTTGTACTTACAGATCAACAGAACTCCAACACAGGATTAGTTCCCTAAGCTCCCAGGCTTACTCTGAAGATCCCCCATTGCCTGGGTCTGTGTCCTGGCACCCGATAAGCAGAGGTTTGCATACTCCATCCCCATAGGTTCTGGGCGGGTCTTGTGGCCCGTGAAGGATCGCCCCTTAAAGGGGCCACGCTACCACAAGTAGAACTCAGCAAAGATCCTGGGAGGGAGTGAAAATCAGCATGTGATGTACTTCAGGTCACACTTCAGGACCCTTGATTGGCTGATGACAGATCAACACTCACAGAAACCATACTGATGTTCCGATGTCTCAAATAGATCCACACCTTGCAATGCACAAAAAGAAAAAAATGCAGGGATGCAAGACACTTGTTTTTAAAGAACAATATTGTGGTAGTATGCATTAGGGGTCATGTGGGACTGTGAAGCCATGATGTCATTGGCTGACAGATCCCGGGTCCTGGTTGGACGTTGACCTCTAGCTCCGCCCTGAAGGCGGAGTATAAGTACCTGGAGTCCTCCCCCACTGGCAGTCTACTACTGAACTGCGGGGGAAACAGTCACGCTTAATAAAGCCTCATCGACTTCACTCTATTCGTCTCTCGGAGTCTTTGTGCGCTACAATTTATTAAGCGTGACTAAAAAGGACTATGGAGCTCAGGATCAACCCGGAATGCCTGAGGATCAGCCCCCACGCAGTGAACGCGGCAGCAGCTTTCAAGCACTGGCAGACTTGTTTTGAGGCCTACCTCAGAACGGCCACCGGCCGGGTCACAGAAGACCAAAAACTACAGGTCCTGCACTCGAGGGTAAGCACGGAGATTTTCTCCCTCATCGAAGACGCAGAGGATTTCCAGACGGCGTTCGCAGCACTAAAAAGTCTCTATGTCCGCCCAGTAAACCAGATCTACGCTCGCTATCAACTCGCAACGAGACGGCAAAGTCCCGGAGAATCGATAGATGAATTCTACGCCGCGCTACTAATTTTGGGACGAGCCTGCAGCTGCCCGTCGGTGAACGCAAATGAACACACGGACATGTTAATGCGCGATGCTTTTGTGGCAGGTATGAACTCCTCCCAAATCCGCCAAAGACTTCTAGAAAAAGAGTCGCTAGGACTCTCAGAGGCACGGGCCCTAGCAGCCTCCCTAGACATGGCCGCGCGAAATACCCGCGCCTACGGCCCCGACCACGCGGCAGCCCATTGGGCTCCGTACATACCCGTAGCGACAAACCCACCCCCCCCCCGGACACCCCACAGGCTTGCGCAGTCCAAACGCCAAGTCGCACCGGGGGCGCCCGCTGCTATTTCTGCGGCCAGGCGAAACACCCCCGGCAGCGCTGCCCGGCCCGCGCAGCGATCTGCAAGAGCTGCGGGAAAAAGGGCCATTTTGCAGTTGTGTGCCGGTCCCGCGAGGTCGCCGCTGTCCCGGGAGAACAGGGAGCCCTGCACGCCGCTTACGCTCCCCAACCCCCCCTGCGCCCCATGTACGACCCGCAGGCGCAGCCACTCTGGGTCCCAACCACCACGGTCCCGGGAGAACAGGGAGGCCTGCACGCCGCTTACGCTCCCCAACCCCCCCACCCCACGCCCCATGTATGACCCGCCGGCGCTACCACTTTGGGTCCCGACCACCGCTCTCCCCGGAGAAGAGGGAGTTCTGCGCGGCTCTAACGCCCCCCAAACCCCTCCCCCCCGCGCCCCACGTATGACCCGCCGGCGCTACCAATTTGGGTCCCGACCACCGCTGTCCCTAGAGATGAGGGAGCCCCGCACGTTCCTAACGCTCCCCAACCCCCCCAGCGCCCCATGTGCGACCCGCATGTGCAGCCATTTTGGGTCCAGGCCACCACGAGGGGAGGAAGGGCGCCGCCATCTTGGACCACCCCAGACCTGTACGACGCATGGGGGTGGCCATTTTGTCCACCCCCACCGCCATCTTGTGACCCCCCCAGCCATGTGCGATGCATGGGGGCAGCCATTTTGTTCACCCCCGACGCCATCTGGGACGGCAACAACGGACCCCAGTGTCGACAGCTCCACGGGGTTCGAAGAAGACGCTCAACTACTACAACCACGTCTCGCTTCAATAACGCTGGACCAAGCTCAGCCCCGGACACTCCAGACGACGACGACAACGGTGCTGATAAACGGGCACGAGACACCATGCCTAGTCGACTCCGGGAGCACGGAGAGCTTTATCCACCCCGACACGGTAAGACGCTGTTCTTTAACCACCCATCCCAGCGCACAAAAGATTTCCCTAGCTGCAGGATCCCACTCCGTACAGATCAAAGGCTTCTGCATAGTTACCCTAACGGTGCAGGGGGGGAGTTCAAAAACTACAGGCTCTACGTCCTTCCCCAACTCTGCGCCCCCACATTACTGGGATTAGACTTCCAGTGCAATCCACAGAGCCTTACCTTCAAATTCGGCGGCCCAATACCCCCACTCACTATCTGCGGCCTCGCAACCCTCAAGGTGCAACCCCCGTCCTTGTTTGCAAACCTCACCCCGGATTGCAAACCCGTCGCCACTAGGAGCAGACGGTACAGCGCACAGGACCGGACCTTCATTCGGTCCGAAGTCCAGCGGCTACTAAAGGAAGGCATAATCCAGGCCAGCAATAGTCCCTGGAGAGCACAGGTGGTAGTAGTAAAGACAGGGGAGAAGCAAAGGATGGTCATAGACTATAGCCAGACCATCAACAGGTACACACAACTAGACGCGTATCCTCTCCCCCGCATATCCGACATGGTCAATCGGATTGCCCAATATAAAGTCTTCTCCACCGTGGACCTCAAGTCCACCTACCATCAGCTCCCCATCCGCCCAAGTGACCGCAAGTACACAGCCTTCGAGGCAGACGGGCGATCATACCATTTCCTAAGGGTCCCATTTGGCGTCACAAACGGGGTCTCGGTCTTCCAACGAGAGATGAACCGAATGGTTGATCAACACGGGTTGCGAGCCACGTTCCCGTATCTCGACAATGTAACCATCTGCGGCCACGATCAGCAGGACCATGACGCCAACCTCCAAAAATTCCTCCAGACCGCTAAAGCCTTGAACCTCACGTACAACGAGGACAAGTGCGTTTTTAGCACCAACCGGCTAGCCATCCTGGGCTACGTAGTGCGTAATGGGATAATAGGCCCCGACCCCGAACGTATGCTCGCCCTCATGGAATTTCCCCTCCCGCACTGCTCAAAAGCCCTGAAACGCTGCCTGGGGTTTTTCTCATACTATGCCCAGTGGGTCCCCCAGTACGCAGACAAGGCCCGCCCCCGAATACAGACCACGACCTTCCCTCTGTCGACAGAGGCTTGCCAGGCCTTCAGCCGCATCAAAGCGGATATTGCAAAGGCCACGATGCGCGCCATCGACGAGTCCCTCCCCTTCCAGGTCGAGAGCGACGCCTCCGACGTAGCTCTAGCGGCCACCCTTAACCAAGCGGGCAGACCCGTGGCCTTTTTCTCCCGAATCCTCCACGCTTCAGAAATCCGCCACTCCTCAGTGGAAAAGGAAGCCCAAGCCATAGTGGAAGCTGTGCGACATTGGAGGCATTACCTGGCCGGCAGGAGATTCACTCTCCTCACGGACCAACGGTCGGTAGCCTTCATGTTCGATAATGCACAGCGGGGCAAAATCAAAAACGACAAGATCTTAAGGTGGAGGATCGAGCTCTCCACCTTCAACTACGAGATCTTGTATCGTCCCGGAAAGCTGAACGAGCCGTCCGATGCCCTATCCCGCGGCACATGTGCCAACGCACAAATTAACCGCCTCCAAACCCTCCACGAGGACCTCTGCCACCCGGGGATCACTCGGTTTTACCACTTTATCAAGTCCCGCAATCTCCCATACTCCTTAGAGGAGGTCCGTACAGTCACAAGGAACTGCCACATCTGCGCAGAGTGCAAACCGCATTTTTTCAGGCCGGATGGTGCGCACCTGATTAAGGCTTCCCGCCCCTTTGAACGCCTTAGTCTGGATTTCAAAGGACCCCTCCCCTCCACCGACCGCAACATATACTTCCTTAATGTGGTGGACGAGTACTCCCGCTTCCCATTCGCCATCCCCTGTTCTGACATGACCGCGGCCACAGTCATTAAAGCCCTGAACACCATATTCACACTGTTCGGTTGCCCCGCATATGTCCACAGCGACAGGGGGTCCTCCTTCATGAGTGACGAGCTGCGCCAGTTCCTGCTCAGCAATGGGATAGCCTCGAGCAGGACGACCAGCTACAACCCCCGGGGGAACAGGCAAGTAGAGAGGGAGAACGGCACGGTCTGGAAGACCGTCCTACTGGCCCTACGGTCCAGGGACCTCCCAGTTTCACGGTGGCAGGAGGTCCTCCCGGACGCCCTCCACTCCATCCGGTCACTTCTCTGTACTAGCACTAACCAAACGCCTCTTGAGTGCCTCCTTGTCTTCCCCAGGAAGTCCTCCTCTGGAACGTCGCTGCCGACCTGGCTGGCGGCCCCAGGACCCATCTTGCTCCGAAAGCACGTGCGGGCGCACAAGTCGGACCCGTTGGTCGAAAGGGTTCACCTCCTTCACGCGAACCCGCAGTACGCTTACGTGGAGTACCCCGACGGCCGACAGGACACGGTCTCTCTGCGAGATCTGGCGCCCGCCGGCAACACACACACCCCCCCGACACCAATCACCCAACCCCCCCCCACCTTCCTGTCACCGCCGCACCCCGCGACCACCCCCTTCCCAGGAGGATCAGTCCTCCTCCCAGGCCCGACCAGGAATGAAGCCCAAGCTCAAACCGTAAGGCTCCCGGAGAAGACAACACCGGAACAAGCACCACCACCACCACCGGGGCCGAGGCGATCGACACGGACGACCAGACCGCCCGACCGACTCGTGGCGTCGATCTAACAGTACAATGTGGACTTTTAACGAGAACATTTTGTCTATTCCTGACGATTACTGTAAATAGTTTGAAACAAAAAAAATCTTGTACGTACTGTTATAACATGTGAAAGTTTTCCTCCCAGGACCAGCCTTGTAAACCCTTACCACCATGCAAAGCATCACCCCGCCGGGTTCATTTTTAACAAGGGGTGAATGTGGTAGTATGCATTAGGGGTCATGTGGGACTGTGAAGCCATGATGTCATTGGCTGACAGATCCCGGGTCCTGGTTAGACGTTGACCTCTAGCTCCGCCCTGAAGGCGGAGTATAAGTACCTGGAGTCCTCCCCCGCTGGCAGTCTACTACTGAACTGCGGGGGAAACAGTCACGCTTAATAAAGCCTCATCGACTTCACTCTATTTGTCTCTCGGAGTCTTTGTGCGCTACAAATATTAACTTTAATTTCTACGAAAGGGGTAATTTCCCAGTCATTGTCCGTAATCTGCATTCCTCAGCTAAGCCTTGATGAAAGCAGGAGGCTTCACTAAACATCTTGTCATTGGAGTAACAGAATGTTGGGTATACAGCAGGTATGTTTGTAAATGACCTATATTCCCCATTATTTGCGGAAATTGAAATAATTGTTTCAAAGGAATTGCATGTTTTCCTGAAATTTTGTCAGGTTATCTCTCTGCACTAACATTTCTCAGAGTAATAATGGGTCTACTCTACTGCCATACTGATATATATATAAAACCATGTTTTATTAATGTAGACACCACAGTGTTAGAAACAGCTGTTGTGTCACAATCAGTATAAATGTTTTATTGTACAGCAACACATTTATCAATGCCTATATAATTCTTTTTTTCTCTGTTAAATCTCCCATTCAAAGACCTGAACTGAAGTCACTTTCCAGATGCTTCCATTGTTCTTTAAGGTTTTGTGAGCACATCTCCTCTCCAAGTGACATGTTTGAGGAGCCGTTTGTTCTCACTCATGTCAATGGCAGTTCCGTGCACTCCAGTGCTGCCACCAAAGGCCTCCACCAAAATCGAACAAAGCACCCTCTTGGCAAAGTGCAGCTACACCAGAGCAAGCCACTGATGCGGGGTATTACATATCCGGCGGGGCCTCAGCTTTGCTTAGCAGGCACGTGGTGTGGAGACCTGAAAACATTCACAATTCCAAGACAGTTAATTCGCCAGAAAGGCACTGAATGGTAAGTCACACATTCCACTTCCTCAAATAGACAATAAAGTTGTACTTTTTTGTCCTGAAGCAGTGCAACAATCATTACCGAATATGGTGCAAGCCCAAATGTTGGGATGTAAAAGAGGTTGGCCCTGTGAGAGGTAGAAAGCTACAAAATGAACTACACTGAATTGATGTTGCCAATGCTAAAAACAAGTCAAGTTGACATAATGATGCGGTATGTACCATCTGGTAAGAATAAAGAGCAGGATGAATATTCCTATGAACAGGTAGGAAAGCACGGTAGCACAAGTGGCTAGCACTGTGGCTTCACAGCGTTAGGGTCTCTGGTTCGATTCCCCGCTGGGACACTGTCTGCGCGGAGTCTGCACATTCTCCCCGTGTCTGCGTGGGATTCCTCCGGGTGCTCCGGTTTCCTCCCACAGTCCAAAGATGTGCAGGTTAGGTGGATTGGCCATGCTAAATTGCCCTTGGTGTCCAAAAAGGTAAAGAGGGGTTATTGGGTTGCGGGGATGGGGTGGAAGTGAGGGCTTAAGTGGGTCGGTGCAGATTCCTTCTGCACTGTATGTTCTATGTTCTATGAAATGTATGTGAGAATGGGACAATTATTTTAATGGGAGACTTCAATCATTCAAATATAAACTGCAAATAACCTGTAAATTATTGAGAGTCAGCATAAGTTGAGAAAATGCGTGGCCAAGTGCATGAAGCAAGCTAGGTGAGGCACTGTGGTCAGCTTATATAGAATTGTAAATAATTCAGATAATACACAGGAAATAGAGAACAACAACCACATAATGATAAAAGCTGAGATACTCTGAGAGTCAGAAATAGCTAAGTCTTGGAGCCAAGTACATAATTTTAAAGTTACTACATTTATTAAACTGAAGGACCCGCTGTATGGTATGGTAGTCCATGAGGCACAGGCGGATTTGCAGCTCCTGGCACCCCACACCAAAGGGGTGGGGCCTGAGGGGCCATTCCCGTGAGGTAGGAGGTGAGGGGGGTACGAAGGGTGGGGAGTGAAGGGAAAGTATGAAGGGGCATCATGAAGGTTGAGGGGGTGAAGGGGGGCTCTCCTGATGGGGGGGGGACTTAAATGGGGGGGCCTAAAGGTGGGGGCCTTGTGACCTCATAGCAAGGCATGCTCATTCAGGGGGTGGGGGGTGGGGGGGAATGTCCTGATGCCCACAAGAATCGATGGGTGTGGGGGAGGGTCACCCTCATGCCTGGGTGGTGGTGGTGGGGGTCTCAGGATAACTTTTAGTGATGGGGGGTTGCCCTTCTGAGGTTGAGGGTAGGGAGTGTTACTCATATCTGCAGGGGGTGTGGTCGCATTGTCTGTGGGTGGGGGTGTGGGGGACCCACAACCTCACTTTGAGATCGGGGCACCCTTTCAAAATGACATCCCAATCTCCGAGGAGCCGGTCAGGTGGTCGAGTTCAACTCAGCACTTCAGAAAAAAATCCTAAGGGCGCAATCTTCTGGCCACGCTGCACCAGAAAAGCAGCTCGGTGTGGTGAAGCGTGGTCATTGAAAACTGGGAGACCTCGCTCTCGGGATCTACCCGACTCGCAACGCCTCACAAGATTCAACGCAATGTCGCGAGACATTGCAAGGTGAATCCCGCCCAAGGGGGTAAGAGGCTGCCAGCTGCATGCCGTTTGAGCAGGGTCGTGCTCTGGCGCTGCTGGTGCCACCCGGGTACCCTGGCACTGCCAGCCTGGCACCCTGACAGTGCCAAAATGCCCAGATGGCATGGGCACTGCCAGTTTGGCACTGCCAAGGTGTCAAGGGGACTGACTGAGGGGCGGGGGGGGGGGTGGGGGGACAAAATAATTTTGTTCAGTGTCACAGCGGAAGAGAATAATCAGGAAAAAGGTGAAAACTATATATAATGCCGACAAGCTTGAGCCTGGAGATGAGTAAATACTACTTTCCACTGAGTTTGTTCCACTTCCTTCGTCAGAATCATGGATTCACCATGTAAATATTTCCTTTACATTCCAAATGAGCATAAGATGAAACATTAACTTTGTTTCACTCTGCAAGATGCTGCCTGACCTGCTGAGTGTTTCCAGCATTTTCTGTTTTATTCCAGCCTTTGCAACATGTGGCCTGCTGTAAAATTCTGTCATAGAACATTAGATTTTCTTTTGAAAAGTACTGTACAATTTACAATAACAAAAGCTCCAAATTGTTTGGGATATATACTGTCCTGCGAAATTACCAGACCAATTGAAAATCCGTGTCACAAAACACTGAGATGTGGCAGCCTTAATATCGCAAACTCCAAATATGCACATTGTAATTGTTCTGTCTATCGTTTTGGTCTTTAGAAATGTTGCCAGTCAAAACGCCTCATCCTAATCATTGATATGCTGTTAGCTGTGATCTGTTAGTGTATGCTATGTGACATATGTGAGCACATAGGACCAGTTAATTTATTTTTTCTGTGACCAGCAACCACAACTGCCTGAGATATTTGTGCCCATCTAATTCTGGCCTCTTGTGTGTCCCCAATTTCAATTGTTGCTCCGTTGGCGAATGTTCATTTGCCTCGGTCCCAAGCTTTGGAATACACCTCTCTGCCTCGCTTTCTTCCTTTAAGAGACTCCTTCGAACTTACCTCTTTGATCATTTCGTATAATATCTCCTTAAATGGCTGAGTGTTGTTATCTTATTTTATAATCTCCCCATGAAGAGCCATAGGACATTTAATAACGTTAAAAATGCTTCATAAGTATGTTTTGTTCCTGTTGTTGTGGTAGCTGGTGTTTAAAACTTGACACTTCCACACTAACATCTAAAGACAAAAGGTAACGGCCTTGATGGATTCACAAAGCTCAATTTAATTGTTCTTCCATCAATAACAAGAATTTGTTTCAAAGGGGAATGGGCCAGAATGATCAGGATATCCACTGCAGTCACTCGATAAGGTGCCCATTTTAAATTACTATAGACGGCTGAACGCTTATTCTCCAGATATTTTTGACATTTGTTCAGACCTTGAACTGCAGCCCTTTGAGAGGTGATGGTAACACCTGTGCAAATATCTCAACTGTGGAGCAACTCTCACATTGCTTGAAAAACAACCTTGAATACAATAAGAAGTCAATTGAGCTGAAAGGTCAGACTTACAAAAGGGATAACAGATTGCTGGATTCTTCAGCAATCAAAAACATTTGCCCTTCAACAGAGTATTTTTTCAGCATTCGAGGTGGCTCCTCAGAAACAACTCACTAAGCAACCAAAGAATATTGGAAGGAAAAATATGTTGTTACGGGTAATTGAGGCAACATCTTCTTTGGTGTGTCCATTCTGCAGTCTTTGAAAATGCAGCTCATTTTCTACCACAGTGAGTTAAGACAGTTGCCCCATTATTTGTGATTAGAATCCAGCTATCTCTGACCCTGGAGAAAGATAAGGACATGGAGCAGTGTGGGTCTTACCACCCAATATCACGATTGAATGTGGATGCCAAGTTGTTGGCTAAGATTCTGGCCTCGCGGATTGAGGACTGTGTGCCGGAGGTGATGGGGGGGGCCAGACGGGATTCGTAAAAGGGAGGCACATGTCTGTCACCATCAGGCGCCTGTTAAATGTCATAATGACACGCCCGAAGGTATGGAATATGGAGGTGCCAGTCACGATGGACAGGAAGAAGGTTTTTGATCGGGTAGAGTGGGAATATTTATAGGAGGTATTGGGGCGGTTAGGGTTTGGGTAAGGGTTTGTGGAAGGGATCCGATTGCTATACCGGGCACCGGTGGCGAGGGTAAGAATGAATCAGGTGAGCTTGGGGTACTTTAGGCTGTACCGGGAGAGGAGGCAGAGATGCCCACTCTCCCCATTTTCGCATTTGCGATAGAACCACCGGCGATGGCGCTTAGAGCGTCTAAGGGTTGGAAAGGGATTGTGTGGATGGGGTTGTGCATAGGGTGTCTCTATATGCGGACGACCAGTTGTTGTATATATCGGACTCACTGGAAAGCATAGGGGGTATTGTGGACATTTTGGTGGAATTCGGCCGGTTTTCGGGGCATAAATTAAACATGGGAAAGAGTGAAGTCTTCCCGATCCAGACGAGGGGGCAGGAGAGAATGTGGGCGAGCCGCCATTTACGGTAGTGGGGGCGAGCTTTAGGTATCTTGGCATCCAGGTGGCGCGGTCGTGGGAGCAATTGCACAAGTTGAATCTGGCTCGGTTGGTGGAGCAAATAAATGGTGAATTTAAAAGGTGGGATGTGCTTTCATTGTCATTGGCGGGGCAGGTGCAGTCCATAAAGGTGACTGTGCGCCTGAGGTTTTTGTTTGTATTCCAGAACCTCCCGATTTTTATCTCCAAGGCCTTTTTCTAGAAGGTTAGCTCATTGATATCGGGATTTGTGTAGGCAGGGAAGGCCCTTCGAGTAAAGAAGGCGCTGTTGGAGCGGAGAAGAAGGGGGGAGGGGTGGGTTGGCCATGCCAAATTTAATGAATTATTATTGGACAGCGAATATAGCCATGGTAAGGAAGTGGGTAGTGGGGGAGGGGTCAGTATGGAAGCGGATGGAGGCAGCCTCGTGTAAGGGTACTAGTTTGGGAGCGCTGTTGATGACGCCTCTGCCATTCTCGCCAGCCAGGTACTCCACAAGCCCAGTAGTAGTGGCGGTCCTGAGGGTGTGGGGACAGTGGCGACAGGGCTTGGGGCTTGAAGGGGCCTCCGTTAGGGCTCCGATCTACGGGAATCATAGGTTTGTTCCGGGGAGACTGGTCGGGAGGGTTTCTGGGTTGGCGGCTGGGGATCGAGCGGTCTGGGGATTTATTCGTGGGGGCAGCTTCCCGAGTTTGGAAGGACTGTTAGAGGAGCATGAGTTGCCCAGCGGGAACGGTTCTGATACTAACAGGTGGTGAAGTACGTGAGAAAACAGGTGCTGTCTTTTCCTGATCAGCCACCCCCGGGGTTGCAGGTGCTATCGAGAACAGAGGTTGGAGAGGGCAGGGTGTCAGAGATATATAAGCAATTGATGGACTGGGGGGGTGCCCCGATAGGAGTAGTTAAGCAAAGTGGGAGGAGGAGCTGGAGGGTGAGCTTTGAGGAGGGTGAATGGGTCCTCCTCGTGAGCCAGGCTGAGTCTCATTCAATTTAAGGTAGTCCACAGGGCACATATGACGGAGTGAGTAGGTTCTTTGAGGGGGTGGAGGATAGGTGTGGGCGGTGTGCAGGGCGGCCCGTAAACCATCTTCTGGTCCTACCGATGATGCCCCCCGACCCGATGGCAGAGGGTGCAGGGAACGCCAAACCCCGTAAACATCGGTGTCATAATATACACCAGTATATCATGGTGCAGACTCACACACACTGATGGACACGCAGTGGGACCAATCAACACTCACAATACCGCAGCCAATCACCAGTTAGAGCACACACACTGTAAAGACAGGGGGCATCAGAGTTCCTGCTCATTCGAGCTGCAGCTTCCTAGTAGGACAGAGCTCACAGCCTGCAGCACAGATCTTCACAATGTGCTGAGTGCATAGACTGGTTAGGGCAAGGCATAGGTCTTTAGTTCAATCTAATATCGTGTTAACCCACAGTGAAAATATGTTAAACAATTTCTGACTTAATAAAATAGTGTTGCACTATTTTAATTGTAGCCATGATGTGGAGATGCCGGCGTTGGACTGGGGTGAGCACAGTACGAACTCTTACAACACCAGGTTAAAGTCCAACAGGTTTGTTTCGATGTCACTAAGTTTCTACAAAGATGCAAGAAAGCAGACAAGATCCCGAAAGGGCTACAGATCACAAACCCACTCAAGTCGACCTACAACACAGACTACGCTGAGAGACTCTGCCGTCGCACCTCTCTCACACTCCTCAACCACCTCGTCCGCCAGCTCTACAGCAGACGACGCAACCTTGAAACCAAGATAGAGGCCATATTCTCAACTTGCGCTCAGGATGCAGCAGACCAGCTGCGGAACACCGCCAAACAGATGAGACAACAATACTATGCCACCTATATGCATACCAAGAACAGAAAGCTTGAGAAACTCGGCATCACCACCAGCAGCAACCAAGCCACCCCCGGTGCCACAGTAGAAAATAATACAGGGAAATCTATTGTCAACTTGTCAGACTACACCCTTCAACCAGACGAAATCGAAGTCCTCAGCAGAGGGCTCAATTTCTGCACCACCACCAAAATGGACCCCATCAGTCTTGCGGCAGACACGGAGGAATTCATCAGGCGAATGAGGCTCCGGGAATTCTTCCACAGACCCCAAGAGGCCAACAGCGAACCCAAGCAGACTATCAATGAACCGGAACAGCAGACCGAGAGATCTGCGGTGCAGCAACCGAAGAGGAAAGAGTCGAATTGGACCCCTCCGGAAGGCAGCTGCCCTCGACTCGACATGTATGCTCAAGCTGTCAGGAGTCGCGTCAATGCCAGATTCATCAGTCACATTCACAAGACAGCCCCGAACGTCACCCAAGCACAACGCAACACCATCCGCGCTCTCAAGACCAACCGCAGCATCGTCATCAAACCAGCAGACAAAGGAGGGGCCACTGTCGTACTGAACAGAACGGACTACTGCAAAGAAGTATACTGAACAACCAAGAACACTACAGACAGTTACCCGCAGATCCGACCAAGGAACACATCCGCCAACTTAACAGACTGATCAAGACCTTGGATCCAGATCTTCAGAGCACCCTACGTGCTCTCATCCCACGCACTCCCCGCATCGGAGATCTCTACTGCCTCCCGAAAATACATAAGGCCAACACACCAGGCCGCCCTATCGTTTCAGGCAATGGGACCTTGTGTGAGAACCTCTCTGGCTACATCAAGGGCATCTTGAAACCCATCGTATAAGGTACACCGAGCTTCTGTCGCGACACTACGGACTTCCTGCAGAAACTCAGCACCCATGGACCAGTTGAACCAGGAACATTCCTCGTCACAAAGGACGTCTCGGCACTCTACACCAGCATCCCCCATGACGACGGCATTGCTGCAACAGCCTCAGTACTCAACACCGACAACTGCCAATCTCCAGACGCAATTCTGCAACTCATCCGCTTCATTCTAGATCACAACGTCTTCACCTTCGACAACAAGTTCTTCATCCAGACGCACGGAACAGCCATGGGGACCAAATTCGCACCCCAATACGCCAACATCTTCATGCACAAGTTTGAACAGGACCTACTCACCGCACAGGACCTTCAACCGACGTTATACACCAGATACATCGATGACATTTTTTTCCTTTGGACCAACGGCGAAGAATCACTGAAACGACTACACGATGACATTAATAAGTTCCATCCAACCATCAGACTCACCATGGACTACTCTCCAAAATCAGTTGCATTCTTGGACACACTCGTCTCCATCAAGGACGGTCACCTCAGCACTTTGCTTTACCGCAAACCCACGGATAACCTCACGATGCTCCACTTCTCCAGCTTCCACCCTAAACACATTAAAGAAGCCATCCCCTATGGACAAGCGCTTCGTATACACAGGATCTGCTCAGACGAGGAGGAGTGTAACAGACATCTACAGACGTTGAAAGATGCCCTCGTACGAACGGGATATGACACTCGACTCATCGATCGATAGTTCCAACGCGCCACAGCGAAAAACCACACCAACCTCCTCGGAAGACAAACATGGGACACAACCGACAGAATACCCTTCGTCGTCCAGTACTTCCCCGGAGCGGAGAAACTACGTCATCTTCTTCACAGCCTTCAACACGTCATTGATGACGATGAACATCTTGCCAAGGTCATCCCCACACCCCCACTACTTGCCTTCAAACAACCGCGCAACCTCAAACGAACCATTGTTTGCAGCAAACTACCCAGTCTTCAGAACAGTGACCACGACACCACACAACCCTGCCATGGCAATCTCTGCAAGACGTGTCAGGTCATCGACATGGATACCACTATTACACGTGAGAACACCACCCACCAGGTACGCGGTACATACTCGTGCGACTCGGCCAACGTTGTCTACCTCATACGCTGCAGGAAAGGATGTCCCGAAGCGTGGTACATTGGCGAGACCATGCAGACGCTGCGACAACGAATGAACGGACATCGCGCAACAATCACCAGGCAGGAATGTTCCCTTCCAGTTGGGGAACACTTCAGCAGTCAAGGGCATTCAGCCTCTGATCTCCGGGTAAGCGTTCTCCAAGGCGGCCTTCAGGACGCGCGACAACGCAGAATCGCCGAGCAGAAACTTATAGCCACGTTCCGCACACATGAGTGCGGCCTCAACCGGGACCTGGGATTCATGTCGCATTACATTCATCCCCCACCATCTGGCCTGCGAAATCCTACCAACTGTCCTGGCTTGACACAATTCACACCTCTTTAACCTGGGGTTACCCCATCTCTGGATCTGTAAGGATTTAATCACCTGCTAATGCTCGCATTCCTAGCATTGTTTGGCATCTTTGAATTTGTCTATATATGTGTTTCTGGAACAGACCTCTTCATTCACCTGAGGAAGGAGCAGCGCTCCGAAAGCTAGTGACATCGAAACAAACCTGTTGGACTTTAACCTGGTGTTGTAAGACTTCGTACTATTTTAATTGTTGGTGGGCTGTATGTGTTCCACGGATCCAGAGTGCCCAACACAACAATCTGCAGGACCGGAAATACAGCCACCGGCTGCAGGCCGGCCGCCTCCGAGGCTGGAAAATATGCAGCGGGTGGCCAGAAACTCCCGCCCTAAGGAAATGGGCCTTTTACTGGTCCGTCAAATTTTCATCCAAGCCATGATGAGTCTCACGATGGGATGGACTGGAAAATCCTGGTCTTTCCAAAGAAAAATATACAAAGAACAAAGAAAAGTACAGCACAGGAACAGGCCCTTCAGCCCTCCAAGCCTGCGCCGACCATGCTGTCCATCTCAACTAAACTCTTCTACATTTCCGGGGTCCGTATCTCTCTATTCCCATCCTATTCATGTATTTGTCAAGATGGCCCTTAAACGTCACTATCATCCCTGCTTCCACCACCTCCTCCGGCAGCGAGTTCCAGGCACCCACTACCTTCTGTGTAAAAAAACTAGCCTCATACATTTCTCCTAAACCTTGTCCCTCGCACCTTAAACCTATGCCCCCTAGTAATTGACCCCTCTATCCTGGGACAGGCTTACCCAGGTTATCTGAAATAGATTTGAGATGAGTAAAGAGGAGAAGCTGTATCCAGTGGTTAAAAGGTTAAGAGCCAGAAGACACAGATTGTGGCATGGTGGGATGGTGGGATGGTGACATGATGGCATGGTGGGATGGTGGCATGGTGGCATGGTGGCATGGTGGCATGGTGGCATGGTGGGGTGGTGGCATGGTGACATGGTGGGATGGTGGCATGGTGGGGTGGTGACATGGTGGCATGGTGGCATGGTGGGGTGGTGACATGGTGGCATGGTGGCATGGTGGCGTGGTGGCATGGTGGCATGGTGGGGTGGTGACATGGTGGCATGGTGGGGTGGTGACATGGTGGCATGGTGGGGTGGTGGCATGGTGGCATGGTGGCATGGTGGGGTAGTGACATGGTGGCATGGTGGGGTGGTGGCATGGTGGCATGGTGGCATGGTGGCATGGTGGGGTGATGACATGGTGGCATGGTGGGGTGGTGACATGGTGGCATGGTGGGGTGGTGGCATGGTGGCATGGTGGCATGGTGGGGTGGTGACATGGTGGCATGGTGGGGTGGTGACATGGTGGGGTGGTGACATGGTGGGGTGGTGACATGGTGGCATGGTGACATGGTGGCATGGTGACATGGTGACATGGTGGGGTGGTGACATGGTGGCATGGTGACATGGTGGGGTGGTGACATGGTGGCATGGTGACATGGTGGGGTGGTGACATGGTGACATGGTGGGGTGGTGACATGGTGGCATGGTGGCATGGTGACATGGTGGGGTGGTGACATGGTGGGGTGGTGACATGGTGGGGTGGTGACATGGTGGCATGGTGACATGGTGGCATGGTGACATGGTGGCATGGTGGCATGGTGGCATGGTGAAATGGTGGCATGGTGGCATGGTGGCATGGTGGGGTGGTGACATGGTGGCATGGTGGCATGGTGGGGTGGTGACATGGTGGCATGGTGACATGGTGGGGTGGTGACATGGTGGCATGGTGGCATGGTGACATGGTGGCATGGTGACATGGTGGGGTGGTGACATGGTGGCATGGTGACATGGTGGGGTGGTGGCATGGTGGCATGGTGACATGGTGGCATGGTGGCATGGTGGCATGGTGGGGTGGTGACATGGTGGCATGGTGACATGGTGGGGTGGTGACATGGTGGCATGGTGGCATGGTGGCATGGTGGGGTGGTGACATGGTGGCATGGTGACATGGTGGGGTGGTGACATGGTGGCATGGTGGCATGGTGACATGGTGGCATGGTGGGGTGGTGACATGGTGACATGGTGGGGTGGTGACATGGTGGGGTGGTGACATGGTGGCATGGTGACATGGTGGCATGGTGGCATGGTGACATGGTGGCATGGTGACATGGTGGCATGGTGACATGGTGGCATGGTGGGGTGGTGACATGGTGGCATGGTGACATGGTGACATGGTGGGGTGGTGACATGGTGGCATGGTGGCATGGTGGGGTGGTGACATGGTGGCATGGTGGCATGGTGGCATGGTGACATGGTGGCATGGTGGCATGGTGACATGGTGGCATGGTGGGGTGGTGACATGGTGGCATGGTGGCATGGTGACATGGTGGGGTGGTGACATGGTGGCATGGTGGCATGGTGGGGTGGTGACATGGTGGCATGGTGGCATGGTGACATGGTGGGGTGGTGACATGGTGACATGGTGCGGTGGTGACATGGTGGCATGGTGGCATGGTGAGGTGGTGACATGGTGGCATGGTGGCATGGTGGCATGGCGACATGGTGGGGTGGTGACATGGTGACATGGTGGGGTGGTGACATGGTGACATGGTGGGGTGGTGACATGGTGACATGGTGGGGTGGTGAGGTGGTGACATGGTGGCATGGGGGTGGTGACATGGTGGCATGGTGGCATGGTGAGGTGGTGACATGGTGGCATGGTGGGGTGGTGACATGGTGGCATGGTGGGGTGGTGACATGGTGATATGGTGGGATGGTGGCATGGTGGCATGGTGGCATGGTGGCATGGTGACATGGTGGCATGGTGGGGTGGTGACATGGTGGCATGGTGGCATGGTGGCATGGTGGGGTGGTGACATGGTGGCATGGTGGCATGGTGGCATGGTGGCGTGGTGGGGTGGTGACATGGTGGCATGGTGGCATGGTGGGGTGGTGGCATGGTGGGGTGGTGACATGGTGGCATGGTGGGGTGGTGACATGGTGGCATGGTGGCATGGTGACATGGTGGCATGGTGACATGGTGGGGTGGTGACATGGTGACATGGTGGGGTGGTGACATGGTGGCATGGTGGGGTGGTGACATGGTGGCATGGTGGGGTGGTGACATGGTGACATGGTGGGGTGGTGACATGGTGGGGTGGTGACATGGTGGCATGGTGGCATGGTGGTATGGTGGGGTGGTGGCATGGTGACATGGTGGCATGGTGACATGGTGGGGTGGTGGCATGGTGGCATGGTGGCATGGTGGCATGGTGACATGGTGGCATGGTGGCATGGTGACATGGTGGGGTGGTGACATGGTGACATGGTGACATGGTGACATGGTGGCATGGTGGCATGGTGACATGGTGGCATGGTGGCATGGTGACATGGTGGGGTGGTGACATGGTGGCATGGTGGCATGGTGACATGGTGGCATGGTGGCATGGTGACATGGTGACATGGTGGCATGGTGGGATGGTGGCATGGTGGCATGGTGACATGGTGACATGGTGGCATGGTGACATGGTGAGGTGGTGACATGGTGGCATGGTGGCATGGTGACATGGTGGGGTGGTGACATGGTGGCATGGTGGCATGGTGACATGGTGGGGTGGTGACATGGTGGCATGGTGAGGTGGTGACATGGTGGCATGGTGGCATGGTGGCATGGTGACATGGTGGGGTGGTGACATGGTGGCATGGTGGGATGGTGACATGGTGGGGTGGTGACATGGTGGCATGGTGACATGGTGGCATGGTGGGGTGGTGACATGGTGGCATGGTGGGGTGGTGACATGGTGACATGGTGGCATGGTGACATGGTGGCATGGTGACATGGTGACATGGTGACATGGTGGCGTGGTGGCATGGTGACATGGTGGGGTGGTGACATGGTGGGGTGGTGACATGGTGGCATGGTGGGGTGGTGACATGGTGGCATGGTGGGGTGGTGACATGATGGCATGGTGACATGGTGGCATGGTGACATGGTGGCATGGTGGCATGGTGACATGGTGGCATGGTGGGGTGGTGACATGGTGGCATGGTGGGGTGGTGACATGGTGGCATGGTGGGGTGGTGACATGGTGGCATGGTGGGGTGGTGACATGGTGGCATGGTGGGGTGGTGACATGGTGACATGGTGGCATGGTGACATGGTGGCATGGTGACATGGTGGCATGGTGACATGGTGGGATGGTGACATGGTGGGGTGGTGACATGGTGGCATGGTGGGGTGGTGACATGGTGGCATGGTGGCATGGTGACATGGTGACATGGTGGCATGGTGACATGGTGACATGGTGACATGGTGGCATGGTGGCATGGTGACATGGTGGGGTGGTGACATGGTGGCATGGTGGGGTGGTGACATGGTGACATGGTGGGGTGGTGACATGGTGGCATGGTGGGGTGGTGACATGGTGGCATGGTGACATGGTGGCATGGTGACATGGTGGCATGGTGGGGTGGTGACATGGTGACATGGTGGCATGGTGGCATGGTGGCATGGTGGGGTGGTGACATGGTGGCATGGTGGGGTGGTGACATGGTGGCATGGTGACATGGTGGCATGGTGACATGGTGGCATGGTGGGGTGGTGACATGGTGGCATGGTGACATGGTGGGGTGGTGACATGGTGGCATGGTGGGGTGGTGACATGGTGGCATGGTGACATGGTGGCATGGTGACATGGTGGCATGGTGGCATGGTGGCATGGTGGGGTGGTGACATGGTGGCATGGTGGGGTGCTGACATGGTGGCATGGTGGGATGGGGGCATGGTGACATGGTGGGGTGGTGACATGGTGACATGGTGGCATGGTGAGGTGGTGACATGGTGGGATGGTGGGTTGGTGGGGTTGTGACATGGTGACATGGTGGCATGAGGAAGCATTTTTTCACAGAGCCAGTTGTTGTGACCCAGATCACACAACCTGAAAGGGTGGCGAAAGTAAACCGTGTAGTAACGAACAAAATAGAACTGGAAAAATGCTTGAAGGGATAACATTTACTGGGCCAAAGGGAGAGAGGAAGGGAATGGGATTAGTTGGATAGGCCTATCAAAGAGCTGGCACAGAAGACATGATAGACTGAAAGCCCTCTTTCTTTTGCTAAATCATTTTATGATACTATGGTTGCACGGTGGCACAGTGGTTAGCACTACTGCCTCGCAGCGCTAGGGACCCGGGTTCAATTCTGGCCTCGGGTGACTGCCTGTGTGGAGTTTGCACTTTCTCCCCGTGTCTATGTGGGTTACCTCTGGGTGCTCCGGTTTCCTCTCACAGCCCAAACATGTGCAGGTTAGGTGGATTGGCCATGCTAAATTGCCCCTTAGTGTCCAGGGATGTTCAGGTTATGTGGGGTTATGGGGATAGGGTGAGGGAGTGGGCCTGGTTATAGTGCTCTTTCAGAGAGTCAGTGCCGACTTGATGGGCCAAATGGCCTCCTTCTGCACTGTAGGGATTCTGTGATTGGTAGGACAGCATTTTTTTTTACATTGGTGCTAATATGATACAAAAAGGATACATTGATCTAATCTCCATTCCTAGTCAAAATAATTTGTTTACAATTAGAAAGTAACTCAACAATAAGAAATTGGTTCAGGGCAATACAGTGGCGCAGTGGTTAGCACTGCTGCCTCATAGTGCTGAAGACCCGGGTTCGATCCTGGCCCCAGGTCATTGTCCCTGTGGAGTTTACACATTCTCCCCATGTCTGCGTAGGTCTCACCCCCACTACCCAAAAAGATGTAGGTGCATTGGCCACACTAAGTTGCCCTTTAATTGGAAAACAAATAATTGGGTACTCTTTAAAAAAAAAATTTAAATAAGAAATTGGTGAACTATTGTATCACTTTATTGATATTTTGATGGCCAATCTTTAATATTATTGGTGTGTTAAGACTGAGAAAATTTGGAAATTTGAAGTTAAAGTGAAGTGAACTGAATTAAGAAGTGATGTGGTCAGATTAAAAAATAAGGGGCCTTAACCCTTGTTGAAGAATGCAATTGAGAAATTAATCACCAATGAGAGGGCAGACATCAAGCCAATAGCTCCAGGTAAGAAAAATCTAAATGATTTTTGGGAAAATCCCATCCTGTGAAGTCAGGAGGAAGAGCAGGAAAACATGAAGTCACAAAGAAGGAAGAAGCAATATGATGCTATCAGCCACAAAGGTGAAATGAGGTAAATTTTATCTTCCCTATTGTGTGATAATGTGTTGAAGGGGATCACCTACCCATTCATTGCTTTCAATGGAATAAAATTCCACATTTTACCCGTGTTTGCAACAAATTTTTGTTTCCTAAAACTGGAAACATCTATTTATTAAATTAAGTCTTTTTATTTTTTAATAGTAAATTCTATCTGATATAAATTATTTGGCTGGAGGTAATTGGGAAACCATAAATCATGTTCTCTTCAAAAACAATACACAGTGAAATCTTGTTCTGTGCAGCAAATGAGTACTGACGGACAAGACTTGTGCAACAACAAATGCACTTAACATGCAGGCAAACATTCTATGGTCCCATGGATGAGGGAGGTTTGCTACTAGGTTAGATTGGAGAATCTGGGATTATACTCTTTGGGACAAAGGAGATCGCGGGTTCACAGAAATAGACAAACAAAAGCTGCACCCATTTGCTGATGGTGAAGGGACGAGGAGGACTCAGATTTCAGGTTTTGGGCAAGAGATGCAGGGGAGATGTGAGGAGGAAGTTTTTTTTTAAAAATGTTTTTATTGGAGTTATTACATTTTATACACTACATTCAGCGAGGGTATATGTGTCAGTTAGAATAGAAAAGTAATTTCCCCCTCTATCGATACACTCGTCCCACCCCCTGGTACAAGCCCCCCCCCCCCTTCCTTTTGTTGCTTCAGGGTCCTTTCCTGGGTCACATATATTACATTGGGCAGTTATCTTCTATTTACATGTGTACAATGTTTCCCCCCTTCCCCTCCTTTTGTTGATTGACCTCACCCCCCTCCCTTCTCCTCCCTCCTCTTCTATTGTTGGTGTTTCTTTGAGGGTTCCGTTTCTTGTGGCCTTGTTTCTGTATCGTCCGTTTTCTGGCCTCGCCCCCCTCTCTCTGACTCCCCCCCCCCTTCTCTGCCTGTTGCCTGCAGTCTCGTTGGCTCCCGTGCGCCTTCCCCCTCCCCTCACTCTATTGGCTGTTGGCCTCCAACAGGTCCTGGAACAAGGTGGTGAATGGCCTCCAAGCTTTGTGGAAGCCCGCCTCAGCCCCTCACTGGTGAATTTGATCTTCTCCAGGTGGAGAAATTCTGACAGGTCTGCCAGCCAGTCTGCAGCTGTGGGTGGTGCTGCTGATCAGCAGCCGAGCAGGATTCTCCGGCGGGTGATTAGGGAAGCAAAGGTAAAGGCATCGGCCCTCTTCCCCATGAATAGTTCTGGCTGGTCCGATACCCCAAAGACTGCCACTTTTGGGCAAAGAAGAACCTTTTAAGCAGTGAATGATAATGACCTGGAACATGCTGTCTATGATGGCGGTGGAAGCGATGTTGGGGAAATAAACTTACAAGCCTACAGTGTCTTGGTGGGAGGGAAGGGTGGGGGGGGGGGGGGGGGTTGTGAAATGGGACAGATTGAATTGCTCATGCAGAGAGCCAGCATGGGCTCAATGGGCCGAATGGCCTCTTCTTGTGCCACGATGACCGTTGGAATAATTTAGATGCACCTAGAATCTAGAATTTGTTTCTAATCAGTGTGTATATGCCTTTGTCGATTAAACTGAATATTTCACTTTAATGTTACGGGCAGCGCAAAAAATAAATTGCCCATAAAAAAAAGTGGTGAGTCCACAGCTGATTGGAAATTGCGAATAGTTTTCTGAAGAAATTGAGTTTGATGTCCAATCTGCAGAAAGTGAAACTTTCAGATGCCTTTGAACGGCTGACGCTGAGTGTTTTGTGTGGCAGTCAGATGCACTTTGTGAGGGGCAAAGTCTGGAGGAGAATGAAGATGAAAGGCTCATCTGCAGCTTTAATCAGATTGTCTCCTGGAATTTGAATGTTTATTCATCTTGCAGCGTGAGGAAGTTTTACTTGGATCTATTCCTCATGCTGCAATAAATCACTGTGCACGCTGCCACCAGCCCCCGTTGCATAAGGTACAATGATTTTGAGGATAAACAAAAGAAAGAGGCACATTTTGTACGTGAACGGCATTCGCTGCTGATTGCTTGGTCTGATTTTGTCTCAAGATGCTTTTTACATAAAAAGACCTTCGTAATGAAGATTGATTAGTGCCTTGCATTTTGCTACTTATGATGTTCTCATTATCATTGAATGCTATTGTCACTTTAAAATGAATCTCTGCACATCTAACGCCAAAGATAGCCATTAGTAACAATAGTTAGGGAAGTACGCTGTGTTTACAATAACCATACGTTTTTTAAAAATCAATTATTTACAGATTTAAAACAACAAAATGCCAATCTAGGTTTGGTAACACTCTCCCTTGAATGGCTTACATGAGTTTGTTGAAGTATTTGCATTGGCAGTTCACTTTTCCATCCTGTCGTACTGACAATCTGTCTGATTACTTGCTCGAATCAGACCAGGGTGGAGCATTAGAAGGATCTGCAGGCTGAACAATGGCCAGATAGAGACCATTATGTCACGGGCAGCACAGTAGGACAGTGGTAGCTCTGTTGCTTCACAGCGCCAGGGTCCCAGGTTCGATTTCCCGTTGGGTCACTATCTGTGCGGAGTCTGCACATTCTCCCTGTGTTTGCGTGGGTTTCCTCTGGGTACTCCGGTTTCCTCCCACAGTCCAAAGATGTGCAGGTTAGGTGGATTGGACATGCTAAATTGCCCTAAGTGTCCAAAAAGGTTAGGAGGGGTTATTGGGTTACAGAGATAGGGTGGAAGTGAGGGCTTAAGTGGGTCAGTGCAGACCCGATGGGCCGAATGGCCTCCTTCTGCACTGTATGTTCCATGTTCTATGTGAATGTACTTCCTGTGGAGCTCAGACTAACATCCTACAAAATCTGACTGACTCCAAGCAGGGCACTGATCCCAAGACTATCATGGGTACAATTTGTGGCACTCTGTTTTTCTCCTACTGAATATGCTTGCCCAGTAAGATGTCATATGAAGAATGGTTGAGGACTCTGGTTCTGTACTCATTGGAGTTTAGAAGGATGGGGGGGGGGGTTGCATGGATTTTATTGAAACTTATAGGATACTGTTGAAGCCTAGATAGAGTGGACGTGGAGAGGATGTTTCCACTAGGAGGAAAAGCTAGAACCAGAGGGCACAACCTCAGACTAAAGGGATGATCCTTTAAACCAGAGATGAGGAGGAATTTCTTCAGCCAGAGGATGGTGACTCTGTGGAACTCTTTGCTGCAGAGGTCTGTGGAGGCCAAATCACTAAGTGATTAATAAGGGGACATGGGATTATGGGGATAAGGCAGGAGAATGGGGGTGAGAAAAATATCAGCCATGATTGAATGGCGGAGAAGACTCGATGGGCTGAGTGGCCTAATTCTGCTCCTATGTCTTATAGTATGGGAACATCAATGCAAAGAAATTTCACTCAATTTTTTATTGTCTGCTGCTATTGCATGACTGACTGCCTCAAGGTAGGTTTGCCCATTGTCTACGCAAATAAATGTCCGAGAAGTATAGTCTGAGAACCCTGAAGAAGGGCACAATGTACAAATGCAAAACCAATAAAAGTAATTTTTTACATAACGGTTTACCCATTGCCGGGTATTGTACCTTCAGACACATAAGAGATCTGCCGTACGAAGAGCCAACATAAACTGTGCATTAACACCTGGAGAACATCTTTATAGAATGAGCAGTACTGTCTCGCACAAACATGGTATAGGTCCATCATAGTTCTTTTTCTTTCTCCGTTTTCCCCTCCTCTGTTTCGTCGTCAGCGCTGTCTCGCCTGCCCTTGTCCAGGCTGTTCGCTCACACAAACTCGTCCGCCTCTGCCGGGGTGTTGAAATAATGTTCTTTATTTTGGAACGTGACCCAGAGCCTGGCTGGGAACAACATTCCGAACTCAACTCCGCTCTTGTACAGGGCCGATTTCACCTGGTTGAATTCAGCTCTGTGCTTTGCCAGGTCTGCTCCGATGCCCTGGTAGCCCCGGATTCTGTGTCCTTCCCAGTTGCTCGCCTTTGTCTGTTGAGCCCAACGCAGGATCCTCTCCCGGTCCTGATACCGATGTAGTTTGGCAATTATTACTCTCAGCTGCTCCGCTGCTTTGGGCTATAGTCAGAGTGATTTGTGTGCCCTGTCAATCTCCGGAAGTTTAGGGAAGCTCTCCCTCCCAACCAGATTGCCCAGGCATCTGGGTCACAAAGTCCGTTGGGTCCCTGCCCTCAATCCCTTCTGACAGGCCCGTGATCCATATATTGGCCCGGGACCAGTTCTCCTGACCTTCAGGCTCCCCTGGGTTGTCAGCAACCTTTTAATTTCGGCCTCCAGAGCAACAATCCTGTTGCTCTGGTCCAGCGATGCCGTCTCAAGTTCCTGGTTCATCCCCAGACCGTTGATCGCTGTCTGCATGTCAACCATCGCCTCTGTCACTGCCACCTTGAGCGCCATCTGGATCTCCACCATTATTGCCTCTCTGATTGCCAACAGGTCCAGGACCGTCTTCCATCCATCTCCAGGCAGGGGAGGGGAGGCTGTTGTTCGAGTCGCGGTCTCCTCTCTGGGGTGGCCGGGGATCCCTCGCTGCGTGGGTCCGCCGTCTGGTCCACCCGCTGCTCTTGGCCTTTCCCTCCGCTCCTGCCATCTCAGCGGCCTCTCGAGCTCCTGTTTGCTGGCATGTTGTTGTTGTTCTTCTCTCCCTTTCTTATTGATGGATGAAATGAGTCTGAACTGTCGGGCTAAATGCGATTGAAAGTGCCGGTTTGGTAGTGTTCTGGAGGAGAGCCACCTGATGCGCAACTGCTCAGCACATCACCACCACCGGAAGTCCTAAGGACACAATATTGATATAGTGGACGGCAACTTTCTGGATCACTGCATCCAACTTAAAAACATCCAACTTCAACAACTTTGGTAGGTTAATTTTATTAGCCAATTCTAGTGTTCGTCAATAGGCTTCACTGTCGGCAGAAATCATTGGTACTGATTCTCTGGTAAATCTCCATGCTTGTTTCTTTGGCCTGCTTTTTTCCTCACTTCCCTCGCCTTCTTCACTGAAAGTGTGACTCTTGTTGAAGTTGTGGCTCCACAAGTACCAGTAGATTCTAATTAATTTTCCCAGGTGGAATTTTTCATGTGGAGGACAAGACAAGGAAACCCAGGAATTATTATTGCCACACAAGAATCTGTCTGTGGTCAGTGCAAAGGGGACAGCAACGGAATCAGAAATATGGCAGGCGTTTTCTGATTGGTAATTGTTCCCACACCCCAATTAAAATCTGTCACCTGCCAGCTGTGAGAAATAGATTCCAAGACTGGCATCATTGTTGTTACATTCTGGGGGTTGGAAGGGGATTGGTTGGTGGCGGTGGTTGGAACGGGATTGGTTGGTGCCCCCCAGGTGCCAATACACCTGGCCCATATTTGTGTGGACCAGTGCTAAACAGCGCCAAGGTGAGGTCTCCCAGGCGAGGCCATTAGTCCCCAGGCACCAGGTGAATATGGCGCAGACATTTTTCAATGAGCCCAATGGCTGATTTAAATATGTTAATCTGGATCTCACCCAGCGAGGAGGAAATCCAGATTGCGGCATCTCGCGAGATCTCATCAGATTTTGTGAGGATTCTACGTGTCACAAATCTCGCAAGAGGCCTCTTGTGAAATTTAGCGCCTCGCGCGTCACCAAGTCGGGCGCCACGAGGCAGTTGATCGGATTCAATGTTACATCATCCATTGTGTGCACTGTCACAGGCTGAGCTAATTGATATAATATGAAGAACAGCGTCAGGACCTATGGTTTAACAGGGAAGGGAATCAATTACTCAATTGGGCCAAACCTCTCTAAAAGGTTCTCCAGATAACATCAGTAATATGGCTATCGTTGTCAGTGGAATTATGGCTACCACAGCCCTCAGTTCATCTGCTTTCACTGGCTGGGTACATGTGAATGGTTTCAATGAACAAAAGTAAAGTATAGATTTCTGCAGCAGTAGAGAGATACCTGTGCACCCATCAGGATCATTATTGAGTACTCCATTAACATCCTGATGCAACACTTCAGAAGTCTTGTCTATTACGAGTGCAAGGTTTAATAAGATGGTTACATTTCAAAATGTCTCTTGATAATAATTATGAATTCATTCCCTGGTTAGCCAGGGTAACATTACATTTCCATACCCGCAATTGGCTCTTTCTTCTTGCTGCTGAATAGATTTCTTGTTCTATCCTGTGCAACAACTCAATAGTTGCCCATATATTGAGAAAGAGGGTTGAAGAGCTTCCTCGGCCTGACTGATTCTTCAACTGTTTGCATTCCATGTAAAATACCATCCATCCAAATCTAGGTCTTCATTATGTATGTTTCAAGGAAGACCGTGCCTTTGCATTTAAAATTTTGTATTCTAATATTATGGTGCAGGCATAAAATGAGTTGAACAAAATAAGTAAATATTGTAGCCATCTCAGATGGCCACCTGCAAAGGACCATGGGAATTATGGCCAACCCAGGACTCAGACAGACTCAGAGCTTGTGCATGTATTTGCAACCCAGATAGCTAGACGCGATTGAAACCCCCGCTCGTTTGCATTCTAATGGCCCATTTCCCCAGAACAAAATCAGGTAACCGATAGAGATACAGACTAATCGGCGCCACTCCCTTTACTCAGGGAGCCCAAACAGCCAAGGTCAATGACCGCTAAGGGCACGCCCAGCATTCAAGGCACCTGCCTCTTTATTGGCCAAAATCGAAGGCAGTGATCGAAGCCTGTCGAATTATGGGTCCAAGTTAAGGACCACCCCAAAGAGCGCAAAATCCCAGACGGATAAGAAGAGACACAGCCATGTATCATAGAAGTATCATAGAATTTACAGTGCAGAAGGAGGCCATTCGGCCCATCGAGTCTGCACCGGCTCTTGGAAAGAGCACCCTACCCAAGGTCAACACATCCACCCTATCCCCATAACCCAGTAACCCCACCCAACACTAAGGGCAATTTTGGACACTAAGGGCAATTTATCACGGCCAATCCACCTAACCTGCACATCTTTTGGGCTGTGGGAGGAAACCGGAGCACCCGGAGGAAACCCACGCACACACGGGGAGGATGTGCAGACTCCGCACAGACAGTGACCCAAGCCGGAATCGAACCTGGGACCCTGGAGCTGTGAAGCAATTGCGCTATCCACAATGCTACCGTGCTGCCCCTGTGTTCGGTCTCTCTTGGATCCGGCCTATGCCAAATCAAGTGCAGCATAACGACCAGACAGACAAGTTCAAGACCAACAATCGCTACCAGATGGATGAGCCCAGCAGAAACAGAGCCACTTCTTCCACCCAGCCACGCAAGATCCAGACAAAGGCCTTATCCATCTGCATAGAGCCAGTTGCCCTGAAGTTAAGTATAGGTTTTGTGGCTCTTGAATGTTATAATGATGCCGGCGATGGAAAGGGAGGCGGAGATAGTGGCGGCGATGGATGCGGAGAAGGCCTTTGATAGGGTGGAGTGGGGGTACCTGTGGGAGATGTTGAAAAGGTTCGGGTTCGGGGAGGGGTTCGTCAGGTGGGTGAGGCTGCTGTATGAGGCCCCGGTGGCGAGTGTGGCCACGAATAGAAGGAGGTCAGAGTAATTCCGGCTACCCCGGGGGATGAGGCAGGGCTGTCCCCTGTCACCCCTGCTCTTTGCATTGGCAATTGAACCCCTGGCCATGGCGTTGAGGGAGTCGAAGAACTGGAGGGGGCTGGTGCGGGGTGAGGAAGAGCATCGGGTGTCGCTCTATGCGGATGATTTGCTGTTATATGTGGCGGACCCGGTGGGGGGAATGCTGGAGGTGATGAGGATCCTTAGGGAGTTTGGAGATTTCTCCGGGTACAAGCTTAATATGGGGAAGGACGAGTTGTTCGTAGTGCACCCAGGAGAGGGGGATTGGTGAGCTCCCGCTAAAAAGGGCGGAGAGGAGTTTCAGATACCTGGGGGTCCAGGTGGCTAGGAGCTGGGGGGGGCGCTACATAAGCTTAACTTCACGAGGCTGGTGGAGCAGATGGAGGAGGAGTTTAAGAGGTGGGACGTGCTGCCACTCTCCCTGGCGGGTAGAGTGCAGTCAGTTAAAATGACGGTGCTCCCGAGGTTTTTGTTCCTGTTCCAATGCCTCCCCATCCTGATCCCTAGGGCCTTCTTCAGGTGGGTTAACAGGAACGTTATGGGGTTTGTATGGGCGCAGAAGACCCCGAGGGTGAGAAGGGTGTTCCTGGAGCGGTGCAGGGATGGGGGGGGGGGGGGGGGGGTGGCGCTGCCTAACCTCTGTGGGTAATATTAGGCCGCCAACGTGGCAATGGTGCGTAAATGGGTGATGGAGGAGGATGAGGTGGCATGGAAGAGGCTGGAGATGGCGCCGCTGCCACTTCCCCCAACGAGGTACACCACAAGCCCGGTGGGGGCAATGGAGACATCACAGGGGGGAGGTGGGGGCCTCGGTGTCGTCCACGATTCGGGGGAACCACCGGTTTGTCCCGGGGAGGATGGACGGAGGGTTTCTGAGCTGGCACAGGGTAGGTATTAGAAGGATGGGGGACCTGTTTGTGGACGGGAAGTTCGCGAGCCTGGGTGAGCTGGAGGAGAAGTTTGTGCTCCCCCCGGGGAACACCTTCAGATATATGCAGGTAAGGGCGTTTGTTCAGCGGCAGGTGGTGGAGTTCCCACTGTTGCCGCCACGCACGGTCCAGGACAGGGTGCTGTCGGGGGGGTGGGTTGGAGAGGGAAGGATCTCGGCAACGTATCAGGTGATGCAGGAGGAGGAGGCCTCGGTGAAGGAGCTAAAGGGTAAGTGGGAGGAGGAGTTGGGTGAGGAGATTGACGAGGGGATGTGGGCGGATGCCCTGGGGAGGGTGAACTCTTCCTCCTCTTGCGCGACACTTAGCCTCATACAATTTAAGGTGCTGCATAGGGCTCACATGACCGGGGCAAGGATAAGCCGGTTCTTTGGGGGTGAGGACAGGTGTGTTAGGTGCTCAGGGAGCCCAGCAAACCACACCCACATTTTCTGGGCTTGCCCAGCGCTGGAAGACTTTTGGAAGGGTGTAGCGAGGACAGTGTCGAGGGTGGTAGGTTCCAGGGTCAAGCCGGGCTGGGGGCTCACAATATTTGGGGTGGCAGAGGAGCCGTGAGTGCAGGAGGCGAAAGAGTCCAGTATTCTGGCCTTTGCGTCCCTGGTAGCCCAGCGAAGGATTCTTCTTCAGTGGAAGGATGCGAGGCCCCAAGCGTGGAATCCAGGATCACCGATATGGCGGGGTTTATTAAATTGGAGAGAGTGAAATTTGCCTTAAGGGGATCGGTACAAGGGTTCTTCAGGCGGTGGCAACCGTTCCTAGTCTTCCTGGCAGAATGTTAGAAGATGGTCAGCAGCAGCAGCAACACGGGGGGGCGGGGGGGGGGGGCTGGTTTGTTTTTCTTGAGGGGCGTGCATATTTGCCTGTGTGTTGATGAAGGCTGTTAATTTATTATTTATGTATATGGGGGGGGTTTGTTCTTTTCTTTCTGTATTTTGTTGTTGATATTTTGTGAAAATTTGGATTAAAATTATTATTTTTTTAAAGTATAGGTTATTGTAGTTTAACTTGTAGTGTTTTGTGTTGCATGTCGAAGTAATCCTTGTGTGTAAATAAACCACCTTTGAACTTGAACTGACTAACTGGTTGTGTGGTCCTTTGATCGATATCCGGTAAAGCCGGATCATTTGGTATCATTTGATACCTGGACACTCTAAAGAGCATCATTATTAATTGGCAACATTATTGGCGACTCCGGTGCCGATTGGCAACAATATTAACATGAATGGTGGAGAATTTACGAAGGGTGGCATTGAATGGTTTGATAGTCATAGCTTATAACATAAGGGTATTGAACTACCTATCCAACACCATAAGTCTGAAACTGCATGGAATCCTAACTGTGCCTCCTTTTGAATACTATGTTCAGACCTGGTTACGGAGCACAAGGGAAACATTCATGCCCGGAACATGGTACAAGATTCTGATGCCCAGTTGTAGATGGTTGCAGAATAATTAATTGTACAGAAAAGGTGGACCAGGAACATGTTTCAAATGAAACCAATCAAACCACATTGTTAAGGTCTTTTGTTACGATGCTAGCTGATGCTACTACTGGCCAAGCCAAATCCCAGGGTGGAACCCGGCTTGATATGTCCTAACTTTGATTTCTTTTTGCTTAGATATGTGGAAGGCGGCTACTAAATAGAGTCACAAGAGTCAGCTGATGAACTTCAAACAAAAGAATAAAATATTGATCAAATAAGAAAAGATGAACTATATATAATACGCTATTCCTTCATCCCACTGTACCTTTACAGATGTATATAGGTTTGAAAGGATAACACAAGTTTCAAGATATATCTTATACTCTAATGTTCTCAGTCAGTACACAGATGATGTAAACCAATAATGAAAATGTGGTCAGACACCCAGTGAAACCGAGTGACAGATGTTACACAAAACAACTTCTATGAATTTCTCAGCAATTCTCCCCTGACACTGGAGCTCTGTTTTTCACATGAAGGTTTCTGATCGCTGCTCTTGAAGAACACGCCTTGGAATTTTCTCCAAAACAGCGCTTTCCCTCAGATGTCTTCACCACGGATCCACCTCCAGGGTTTCGACCCCTCCTTTTGATGTTCCTCCCTTGGATCATCAGGTGCATTCAAGCTTCCTTTCCATACAATCTCTCAGATACCCAGATGTGCCAACAGAACACCACTGCTTCACAGGCCGTATTAAGGTGTCACTAACCTTGGGGTCACCTTGGACCCCTGACTTCTCCCAAGCCCACTTCACTTTCCATCTTCTTTCTACAACTTTGTCTTTTTAACTTGGAGCCTCTCTCTTAACCTCACTGAACAGGGCCGGTTATTGATACCTACCATTGTTCCGTGGACATAGTCTTCCTGGAAACTTCCTTCTCTCCCATTCCTGGTTTGTGGGAATTTTTTATACCCAGTGTTTGCTTTGTGACCATAAGCTTCATTAGAATGCAGACGTTTAAAGAAACCCACAGACTTACAGCAACTTTCAAAAATGAAACTAAAATTTAGAGTTTAAGCTACACCTTATTCCGAACATGCATAACCACAAATAGAAAATACTTTAAACTATGTTCATTTCCTAACAGTGCATGTGTTGGTAATTTTATCTTGCCTTAAGTAACTCCCAGAGCAATAAAGTGAAATAAATTAACATTTTTTTTAAAGTAAAAAGGCTTTGCTGCTGGGGTTTAAAAATTTTTATTTTGCACTCTACAGGTAATAAATACACACACATAGGGCGTGATTGAATGGAAAAGATTCAAAGTCTGGTAGCGAGCGGGAACTGTTGCAAGCTTCCTGATGCTCGACCCGGCGGGCGTCACCAGTATCAAACATTAATTGGTTCACTTTACAAGGCCCCACGGGCTTCACCCAGCTCCAAGCTAACAAGGAGGAACAGCATTTAAACCGATCCTGCAGAGCAAACCCCACACAGTTTACAGCCATGCCACCGAGAAGACAAGCCCCACGATTCAGCCTGGCCAGATTGTTGGGCACGGTCTAGACCAGACGGGATGCACTGTTCCCCCCGAGGGGCTTGGAGGGTGAGCCACAGGGCAGCCAGTGCCGCCTAGGAGGAAGAGGCAGCGACCGTCAGGTCAGGGAGCTTTACCAGGAGGACCGGCACAAAGTGGCATGAGGAGATCAACTACCTCCACCGGGTCGCACGGGTGAGTTGACACCGGCCCCCTGGCACCTCTGGACCAGGTTACCCGGAGCTGATGCAGCTGATAGGATGCGGCAGTGATATTCAGAGGGGGATATCAGTGACACTCCAGCAGGTCCATAGCCGATTGGAGGAGTCCCAGAGGCTATAGCCGCAGGAGATATCGCCGGCTATGCGTGGGACCGAGGCCAACACGGCTCGGGTGGCGACCGCAGTGACGAGCCTGGTGCACAACGTCAGCAGCATGAGTGCAGTGCTCACTGCGTGACCCAGTCAGTGATGGCCATGGCTGAGCGCCATGACAGCATGTCCAGTCGCTGGGGAACATGTCCCAGTCCCACATGGACCTTTCTGAGGCACCGCGGAGCATGACCTAGCCTCAGATGAGTTTGCTGAGGCACTCCAGAGCACGTCGCAGCCGCTGAAGGAGGTGTGCCAGTCACAGGTGGGCATTGCTGGGGCGCTCCAGAGCTTGTCCCAGTCACAGAGCAGCATCATCGAGGGCGTCAGCACCATGCTACAGACATGCTCTATCCAGCTGCCCCTCCATCCCGTGGTGAACCCCAGGGCCCTATGGGTACCAACCGGGAGGACGGGGCGCTAGTTTCCAACCCGGAGCCACCCAACGGTGGCGACAGTAGTCACCAGATCCCCCGAGATCCATCCCCCTCAAAACAGTGTGTTTCGGAGTCAGCCTCAAGAACAGGGTAGCGCGGTGACCTCCAGGGTCCCCAAAGGACACCCGCCAGGGGCATCTAAGGCCACGGGACGTGCTAGACAGCAGGCTGCCTCCACATCTGATGTGCATCATGGGGACACACCTAGACGCAACAGTAGAGCTCGGAAAGCTAAGCAGATTGAGGATCACCGAGAGGGAACTCCGGAGTGTGGGTGGGGGGATGGGGGAGGTGTCTTGAGGGGTGGGGAAGGTGGGGCTGCACCGTTGGGGGTTAGGGGCTGGGGAGGGGGAAGGGAGACGGACGGGGTGGGGGAAGAAGGGGTGAGATGGCTGGGGGGAAAGAGAGGGGAGGGGGAATGGAGAGGAATTCGATGGGGTGAGGGGTTGCGATAACGATCAAGGCCACGTCCTATGTGAAATGGGAAAGGATGAGGGCCTCCCTGACTCTCTGGGCTTGCCGGACCCTCGTCATTGCCGCCTGTCCTCCAGCCTCCTGCTGGTCCCCAGGCACGTCCTCCAGTCCCTCCTGGTCCAGCGCATCCTCAGAAGTTGTCATAGTATACATCAGTACATTATCGTGCAATCACATACACACACTGATGGACATGCAATAGGACCAACCAGCATACATAACACCGCAGCCAATCACCAGTGAGAGCACAAGTACTATAAAGACAGGGGACAGGAGAGTTCCCGTTCATTCTAGCAGCAGCCAGCTCAGAGCACAGAGCTCACAGCCTGCATCACAGACATTCACCATGTGCTGAGTGCCTCACCAAAGCTAATGATAGGAAAGGGTCCACAGTTAAGCTGGTATTGTTATACCCATGTTTACAGTATGTTAGCATAGTTGAACAGTTAATAAAATAGCGTTACACCACTTCCAGCATTGTTGGCTTGTTTGTGAACCAGAACATCCAACACGACATGGTACAAGGAGTGGCTGCAATCTAGCACTTGTGAGACCTACCTGCAACTTCTCAGCATTCCGGCATCCTACAGCATGGAAAACATCAACCCTCCGGCGCGGCTCCGCATCGCTGGCAATCTAGGGATAAATTGGAAGGTATTTAATCAGCGCTTCCAGCTCTTCCTCGAGGCCACGGACAGGGAGAATGCATCGGACACCAGTAAGATAGCCCTTCTTCTCTCCACGGCTGGGCAACATGCCATCCACATCTTTAACTCCCTAACATTCGCGGACGACGAGGACAAGACCAAGTACAAGATGGTGCTCCTCAAATTCGACACACACTTCAGTGTTGAAGTCAACGAAAGCTTCAAAAGGTACCTGTTCCAGCAGCGCTTGCAGGGTAAGGACGAGCCTTTCCAATCCCATTTAACACACCTCCGCATCCTCGCACAATCCTGCGGCTACGGGCCCACCTCCGACTCCATGATATGCGACCAGATTGTTTTTGGGGTCATGGCGGACCACTGCGTCAGCAGCTCCTTAAAGTTAAGCAACTAACCCGAGCGACTGCCATCGAGACCCGTGTCCTGCATGAGAATGCCACCAGCTGGTACTCCTACATACAGGCAGCTGAAACGGCGCGGCAAGGGCCCATGAGGGGGAACGGGTCCAAATGATCCAACACCTCCCGGGCCGCAGTCTGGAGGAGGGCGGCCATTTTGCGCGCTTTCCGAGGCCTCCCGCGCTTGTACGCAGCAAACGAGGGGACGGTGACGTGGAGGAACGCGATGCGCAGGCCCGCACCACGCAAGACCATACCGCGCATGCACGGTGGCGCAACGAACGCAGTGACGTCACGACGTGCGGCAACTGTCGCTCTGCCCACTTAAAGCGGCAATGTCCTGCAAAATCGCGACTGTGCCTACACTGTGGCAGGCTTGGCCACTATGCTGCCTGCTGTTGAGCAGCCCAGCCTGCCAACTCGCAACGATTTAACCAGCCTCGCAGGAATGTTCGGGCAATCCAACCCACCTTCACCGAGTCCGATCCTGACTTCATGGAGACCAGTAACACTGAGGACAGGGAGCCTTTTCGAGTCGCTGTCATAACCAAGAACAGGCTGTTTCCGAATCAAAAGCACCAGCCGCTGTTGGTACACAGCATTGGTCCGGACGACGAGTGGTGTGCCACCCTGATGGTCAACCCGAATTTGTCGCCCACCTCAGAGACTTGATATATGAGCCTTACAATGTTGGACTCAATGCTTTGTTCTTTCATCCTGTTTCAGCATTTCACTAGTTTGTTTATAGCATTCATTATTAGTTTTGTTGTTGGTGTAACACCTTGTTTTTCTTTTCTCTGCACCAGGCACCTTCCTGTGTATATAGACTAGCCTCATGGACATAGTTATGTAAATACTGCACACACATGGTCAGATACACTCATTACACGTTATTTATTCTCACATAGGCACATGTTCTTTGTAAAAAAGGGGGATGTCATAATATACACCAGTATATTATGGTGCAATCACATACACACACTGATGGACATGCAGTAGGACCAACCAGCATACATAACACGCAGCCAATCACCAGTGAGAGCACAAGCACTATAAAGACAGGGGACAGGAGAGTTCCCGCTCATTCTAGCAGCAGCCAGCTCACATTCACCATGTGCTGAGTGGCTCACCATAGCTAGTGATAGGAAAGGGTCCACAGTTATGCTGGTATTGTTTATACCCATGTTTACAGTATGTTAGCATAGTTGAACAGTTAATAAAATAGCGTTACACCACTTCCAGCATTGTTGGCTTGTTTGTGAACCAGAACACCCAACACGACAGAGGTGGCCACATGTTCCTCCCATTCCACCTCCAGCACATCGCCCCACTGCTGTGCTAGGTTGTGGAGGGCACAGCAGACCACCACAAAACGGGCGACCTTCTGGGAGACATCGGAACCTCATTTTGCGTAGTCCGATTCTCTTCCTGTATGTCGTGGCAAGTCGGTGAGGACATGACATAGCTGCTACACCATCTCCTTGTTGAGGCGGAGCCTCCTGCAGCACACGCTGTCCATCATCTGTTCGAAAGACCAGCGATGCATGTACACCTTAGGCCAATTAGCCTAACCTCGGTTGTTGGCAAGATTCTAGAATCCATTGTTAAGGATGAGATTTCTAAATTCTTGGAAGTGCAGGGTCGGATTAGGACAAGTCAGCATGGATTTAGTAAGGGGAGGTCATGCCTGACAAACCTGTTAGAGTTCTTTGAAGAGATAACAAATAGGTTAGACCAAGGAGAGCCAATGGATGGTCTCTATCTTGACTTCCAAAAGGCCTTTGATAAGGTGCCTCACGGGAGACTGCTGAGTAAAATAAGGGCCCATGGTAGTCAAGGCAAGGTACTAACATGGATTGACGATTGGCTGGCAGGCAGAAGGCAGAGAGTTGGGATAAAAGGTTCTTTTTCGGAATGGCAACCGGTGACGAGTGGTGTCCCGCAGGGTTCAGTGTTGGGACCACAGCTGTTCTCTTTATATATTAACGATCTAGATGATGGGACTGGGGGCATTCTGGCTAAGTTTGCCGATGATACGAAGATAGGTGGAGGGGCAGGTAGTATGGAGGAGGTGGGGAGGCTGCAGAAAGATTTAGACAGTTTAGGAGAGTGGTCCAAGAAATGGCTGATGAAATTCAACGTGGGCAAGTGCGAGGTCTTGCACTTAGGAAAAAAGAATAGAGGCGTGGACTATTTTCTAAACGGTGACAAAATTCATAATGCTGAAGTGCAAAGGGACTTGGGAGTCCTAGTCCAGGATTCTCTAAAGGTAAACTTGCAGGTTGAGTCCGTAATTAAGAAAGCAAATGCAATGTTGTCATTCATCTCAAGAGGCTTGGAATATAAAAGCAGGGATGTACTTCTGAAGCTTTATAAAGCATTAGTTAGGCCCCATTTAGAATACTGTGAGCAATTTTGGGCCCCACACCTCAGGAAGGACATACTGGCACTGGAGCGGGTCCAGCGGAGATTCACACGGATGATCCCAGGAATGGTAGGCCTAACATACGATGAACGTCTGAGGATCCTGGGATTATATTCATTGGAGTTTAGGAGGTTGAGGGGAGATTTAATAGAAACTTACAAGATAATGAATGGCTTAGATAGGGTGGATGTAGGGAAGTTGTTTCCATTAGCAGGGGAGACTAGGACCCGGGGGCACAGCCTTAGAATAAAAGGGAGTCACTTTAGAACAGAGATGAGGAGAAATTTCTTCAGCCAGAGAGTGGTGGGTCTGTGGAATTCATTGCCACAGAGGGCGGTGGAGGCCGGGACGTTGAGTGTCTTTAAGACAGAAGTTGATAAATTCTTGATTTCTCGAGGAATTAAGGGCTATGGAGAGAGCGGGTAAATGGAGTTGAAATCAGCCATGATTGAATGGTGGAGTGGACTCGATGGGCCGAATGGCCTTACTTCCACTCCTATGTCTTATGGTCTTATGGGTGCTCTTTCAAAGGGTTGGTGCAGACTCAATGGGCCGAACGGCCTCTGTCATAACCTCTACCGTTATGAGATTGATGCTGCTGGGGATCTCGTATTCCCAGAATCTTTGGGGAAATACGCGCTTCCCTGCTAAGGGGGCGGGGACTTGAGCACTTCCAGTATAAAGCTGCCCAGTCAGTCGGTCGGAGAGCGCCAAGTGCCGTGAAACCAGGGCTCATGAAATAAACCGTTATTATTTCACTCATCTCGGTGTGCTAGCTCCCCTGCTAGCAAATACAAAAGCCTCCTTCTGCACAATAGGGACTCTAAGGTTCTAACCATAGAAATTATTTCCTGTAAGTGTACCAAAATTGAGGAAGAGGAAGGATTAGGCACATTCCTTGTGTTTGGAAGATGAGGGGACAGTATTATTACAACTTACCTGCAACATTTTGACAGATTGCTCTATCTTACCCAACTCAATTCAATCAGATGAAGAAACATTTTACTGCAGTATTACAGAATGTCATAGCCGACATTAGGTTGTCGGTCTTGTGCGATGACCTCATTAAAGAAAATTGTATGAGGTTGGCGAGTAAATGTCTGTGAAGCTGGCCTGACAATGCTGAAATATATGGATAGATATCCTCCCCTGATTATAAATCCCCACTGTTTCAGAATTATGTACCTTCAACGGCAACGTTATAAATGATTTAATTTAATATTGGAAGCCAGGCGATCGCAACAGGAAGATTTTGCAGTCATGTGCCTGTCGTGCATTTTTACAAGCTACACAAATGATTGGATATGCCCCTGTCCAAGTGAATGATGTACTGTACTTAAATTAAAAACAAGTACAATTTGAGGCAGTGGCAGCTCTTGGCAAATTTTAAAAAAACCGTCTCCAGGGAATTAGTTTTAATTTTCTACCATTTCTTGAAGCTTCTCCATGGGAGGTTTTTTTCCTCCGTTGTAGATAATTCTCTGGTTTATCAAAAAAAAGCTGACAAGTGTCTGGAGGGGGTAGTGTTTTGTGAATACCTCAAACTTTGTTGAACATCATTCAATATAATCAGTCTCAGACATCAACCTCGTGAGAAAGCTCCAAGAACAGCAGTCCCCCAGAAGTTCCTTTCAATTATTATCATAATTACTAGAGATCTCCAGAATCTCAATCGGGTTCAATCATAATTGTATCCAAATGTAGGAACTGATACCTTGAAGTAATGTGGAGTGCGCACTGTTTGATCCAAAAAGTGTTAAGATTCAGGTGCCAAAATGTGCTGACAGTGTGAAAATTACTGCGGTAATAAACTGCTGATGCAACTTAAAAATTCAAAAGAAAATGCAAAAGCAAATTTAATCAAACATTGGTCTTTATTAATGAATGCAGTCAAAAGTGCCAAGGCATCACAACGCACTTAAATTGCCAACTGCTGTGTTCTTTTGGTGGAAACTGGGATTTCACAGAATATTTAGTCTTATACTGTCACTTGTTATGTTGCAAACATTGTAGGTTGGAAACTTACGCTCATGAATGCTGAGTATATTTGGATGAATAATTGATATAAATCTGATTAGAAATGCGTAATCAAGGAGTGTAATGAAGACTGAATGCAGGGGGATAGACTTTGTTCAGCAAAATTATACTCATTCAAAGCAGAAAACTACAGAGCAATTAGCTTAGCATCTGTCAGCGGAAAAATGTTAGAATAACACAGCAGGGCGCTGAGAAAAAGCCAGGGTAATCAGGCAGAGTCAACATGGTATTGTGAAAGGGGAGTCATATTTCACCAATTCATTGGAGTTCTTTGAAAAGGTAACATCTGCTGTGGGCGGCACGGTAGCATGGTGGTTAGCACTGTTGCTTCACAGCGCCATGGACCTGGGTTTGATTCCTGGCTTGGGTCACTGTCTGTGCGGAGTCTACATGTAAAATTCTATGACTCAATGATAAAGGGGAACTGGTAGATGTACTGCATTTAGATTTCCACAAAAATCTTTGTGGAAAATAAAAGCTCATGGTACAGGGGTAACATATTGGCATGGATTGAACATTAGCTAACTAACGGGAAACTGAGAGTAGGCAGAAATGGGTCTTTTTCTGGTTGGCAAAATGTAACGAGTGGTGTGCCACAAGGATCAGTACTGGGCCTCAACGTTTACAACATATATAAATTACTTGGATGAAGGGACCGAAGGTATGGTTTTCAAATTTGCTGTGATACAAAGATTGGTAGGATAGTGAGACATGAAGAGGACTTGTGGAGGGTATCAAGGTAGAAAGATCAGTTAAATGCATGTGCAAAGACCCGACAAATAGAGTATACCTTGTAAAAGTGTAAAATTGTTCATTTTATCAGGAAAAATTAAAAAAAGAAGCATATTTTTTAAATGGTGAGAGTTTGCAATGAGATCTACGGGATCCAAGTGCATGATTTTCAAAAGGCGAGTATGCAGACACAGCAAGTAATTAGGAAAGCTAATTGTGGTAAACCACTGTTGTACTTATATTAGAGGATGTACGGTAGAACCTGCACTACAGGTTCGCCTGTGGCCCCTGCCTGCTGGCTCCGCCCAGGAGGCGGGGTATAAATATTCGTGTCCTCCAGTTCTCAGCCATTTCGCCAGCTGCTGTGGGAGGCCACACATCTGATACCAATAAAGCCTCGGTTTGGATTCAACTTTCGTCTTTAGTCAAATTAATCGTGCCTCAATTTATTGGCATCAGATGTGTGGCCTCCCACAGCAGCTGGCGAAATGGATCCCAAACTATGCGGACAAGGCCCGCCCACTCATACCATCCACCCAGTTTCCCCTGATGGCCGAGGCCCAACAGGCCTTCGCCCGGATCAGAGCTGATATTGCCAAGGCCACAATGCACGCTGTAGATAAAATGCCGCCCTTCCAAGTAGAAAGCGACGCATCAGATGTCGCCCTTGCAGCCACCCTCAATCAGGCAGGCAGGCCCGTGGCATTCTTTTCCCTCTGAAATTCGGCACTCATCCATCGAAAAAGAGGCCCATGCTATCGTTGAAGTTGTGCGGCATTGGAGGCATTACCTGGCCGGCAGGAGATTCACTCTCCTCACTGACCAACGGTCGGTAGCCTTTATGTTCAGCAACACACAGCGGGGCAAGATCAAAAATGATAAAATCTTGCGGTGGAGAATCGAGCTCTCCACCTATAATTACGAGATTAGATATCGCCCTGGCAAACTCAACAAGCCCCCAGATGCCTTATCCCGAGGTACATGTGCTCTTTCCAAGGGCCGGACTTGATGGGCCGAATGGCCTCCTTCTGCACTGTAAATTCTATGTGCTAGTGCACAGGTAGACCGACTCCGGACCCTGCACGACAGTCTTTTGTCACCCAGGGGTCACACGGTTGTACCACTTCATCAAGGCACAAAATTTGCCCTACTCCATCGAGGAAGTAAGGACAATCACCAGGGACTGCCAGGTCTGTGTGGAGTGCAAGCCGCACTTCTACCGGCCGGACCGCGCACGCCTGGTGACGGCCTCCCACCCATTTGAACGCCTCAGCATGGACTTCAAAGGCCCCCCTCCCCTCCACCGATCGTCACACATATTTCCTCAGTGTGATCGACGAATACTCCCGGTTCCCCTTCGCCATCTCTTGCCCCGTCATGGCGTCTGCCACCGTCTTTAAAGCCCTCAATTCGATCTTCACTCTGTTCGGTTTCCCTGCCTACATCCACAGTGACAGGGGATCCTCATTCATGAGCGATGAGCTGCGTCAGTTCCTGCTCAGCAGGGGTATCGCCTCCAGCAGAACGACAAGCTACAACTCCCGGGGAAACGGACAGGTAGAAAGGAAGAATGGGACGGTATGGAGGGCCGTCCAGCTGACCCTACGGTCCAGAGATCTCCCGGCCTCCCACTGGCAAGAGGTCCTCCCTGATGCATTACATTCCATTTGCTCGTTACTCTGCACTGCCACTAACAATACACCGCATGAACGTCTTTTTGCCTTCCCCAGGAAGTCCTCATCTGGGGTGTCGCTCCCGACTTGGCTCTGGGAACCGTGCTTTCCGTAAACATGTGCGACTCCACAAGGCGGACCCGTTGGTGGAGAGGGTACACTTGCTCCACGCAAACCCCCAGTGCGCCGGCGTGGCGTTCCCCGACGGCCGCCAGGATACTGTCTCCCTCAGGGACCTGGCACCAGCAGGTTCCACCCTCACACCACCCCCGGCGCCTCCCTCCCCTCCCCGTCGCTCACAACACCCCCCCCCGCCCCCCCCCCCCCCAGGACCGTCAGTCCTCCCCCTGCCCACGCCCATCGATGAAGAGGATTTTGGCACGCTCCCGGAGTCACCTTCGACCAGGTCAGCACCAACATCGCCGTCACCACTTCATCGCTCTCAAAGAACCATCAAGGCCCCGGACAGGCTGAACCTCTGACCAGTCCACCGGATGACAAGAGACATTTGCTTGGCTCTGTAAATATTAAAATCATGATTGTATATAGTTATCCACCACTCCCGCCGGACTCAACTTTAACAGGGGGTGAATGTGGTAAACCACTGTTGTATTAGAGGATGTACGGTAGAACCTGCACTACAGGTTCGCCTGTGGCCCCTGCCTGCTGGCTCTGCCCAGGAGGCGGGGTATAAATATGCGTGTCCTCCAGCTCGCAGCCATTTCGCCAGCTGCTGTGGGAGGCCACACATCTGATACCAATAAAGCCTCAGTTTGGATTCAATTTTCATCTTTAGTCAAATTGATCGTGCCACACTCATTATCATTTATTGCGAGGGGAGCTGAACACACAAGTAGGGAGGGTAGGTTTCAGTTATACAGGACATTGGAGCACAGACCACATCTGGAGCACTGTGTACAGTGCTAGTCTCCTTATTTCAGGAAGTGTATAATGCATTGGGAGCAGTTCGGATAGGTTTTACTCGTCTAATAACTGGAATAGACAAGTTGTCTTACGATAAAAGGTTGGACAGGTTAGGCTTGTATCTGCTGGAGGTTGGAAGAGTAAGGGGCAGCTTGATTGAAACACAAGATCCTGAGGAGTCTTAACAGGGTGGATGTGGAGAGGACGTTTCCTCTTGCGAGAGAATCTAGAACTCAGGCCCACTGTTTAAAATAAGCAGTCACCCATTTAAGGCAGAGATGAGGAGTAATGTTTTCTTTCAGAGAGTTTTGACTTTTTGGAACATTCTTTCAGATGGAAGAATCTGAAAATATTTTAAGGCAGAGATTTTTGATAAACAAGGGGGTGAAAGGTTATCAGGGGTAGGCGGGAAAGTAGAGTTAACGTTACAATTGGATGTATCTTTCATAAAACTTGTTTCTGTTGGTCGTGGATTAAAAGTTTGTCATGTTAAATGGTTAACTGCAATCCTGAGAATAAGAATGCACACTCAATAATCCTTCAGCGGGGCGTTCCTCGCCGAGGCCTAGAAATAAAACAGAGCCCTGTTTAATCGCGGGGTCGTTCTTGGCACTGCCAAATGAAACTCTCGTTAAATCACGTCCCATTTTTCTGCAGTCTCTCTCCATTTAGATGGCATACTGATTTTTTATTCTTACTGCCAAGTGGACAACCTCACATTTTCCCACATTATATTGCACCTGCCAAAGTTTCACTTAACGCGTCTATATCCCTTGGTAGACTCTCTACCTCCTCTTTACAAGTTAACTTCCTACCTATCTTGGTGTCACGGTAGCTCAGTGGTTAGCATTGTTGCTTCACAGCGCCAGGGACCCAGGTTCAATTCCTGGCTTGGGTCACTGTCTGTGTGTATCTGCACGTTCTCCTCGTGTCTGCGTGGGTTTGCTCCGGGTGCTCCGGTTTCCTGCCACGGTCCAAAGATGTGCGGGTTAGGTGGTGGATTGGTCACGTTAAGTTCCCCATAGTGTCCAAAAGTTAGGTGGGGTTGCTGGGTTACAGGGATAGGGTGGAGGTGTGGGCTTAAGTAAGGTGTTCTTTCAGGGTCCGGTGTAGACGTGATGGGCTGAATGGCCTCCTTCTGCACTGTAAATTCTATGATTCATTGGCAAATTTAGCTACTATACATTCAGTCCCTACATCCAAATCATTAATGTTAATTATAAATAGTTGCGGCCCCACTACTGATTCATGTGGCACTCCAATTGTTACAGATTGCCAACCCCAAAAAAAACATTTGTCCCTCCACTCTGCTTCCTGTGAGCTAACCAATCCTTTATCCATACCCCCCTACACCATGTCATCTTAACTTGTGCAGTAAGGAAATCCAAGTACATCATATCCACAGGTTCCCCTTTGTCCACCTTGCTTGTTACTTCTTCAAAAACTCTAATAAATTTGTTAAACACAATTTCCCTTTCACAAAATCACATTGAACCGGCCTCATCAAATTAGGATTTTCTAAGAATCCTTCCATAATCTCCTCAATAATGGATTCCTGCAATTTCCGTATGGCAGATGTCAGGCTAACTGGCCTGCAGTTCCTGCTTTCTGTCTCCCTCCTTTCCTGAATAAAGATGCTCCAATTTTGAGACTAAATGCTGATGCCGGTGTGGAAACAATGGTGTTTTACGACAGCAAAAACGGCGCAACAGGTGCACCGATCCAGCAACTCTAAATGGGCGAGCACCATCACCACGTGGAACGTAACCGGTTCCAAGCGAAATGGCGCCGGATTTGCCGGGTCCGTGATTGGCGCACATGAGACTCACACGCCGCAGCCTCACTTAAATGATTCGTCCCCCCACACACACCGTCCCAGCCAACAAGATGGCTGCAAGGAGAGCAGCGCCGCGGTTCAGGGACGCTGAGCTGGAGACCCTCCTGGATGCCGTGGAGGAGAGGCGGATGACCCTGCACCCCAGCCTGGGTGGAAGGCCACCAGGCACCGCCGTTCGCTGTGCCAGGGGGCAGTTGGCAGACACGGTCAGTGCCGTTGGCGAAGTCGTCCAGACTTGCATCCAGTGCAGGAAGAAATTGCACAACCTCCTCAGGGCGGCCAGGGCGAGTAGGCAGTGCCATGCCCCTGGCACCAAATCCTCCCCCCCCCCCCCCACACACATGTAACCCATACCCGCCCCTCCCCCAAACCCCCGGAGGCACGGCCGAACCCCCACCCTGCCCCACATGCTTGCACCCATGGCAGCCGCAATTGCCGGGTGCTCTGGCCACTGAGGCCATCACCTGTCCGACCCCTGGACTGCATGCGCCGGACTGTCTAACAGTGTCGTTGTTTGTGTTTGCGCCCCCCCCCTCCCCCACTCCAACCCCCAGGAGAAGGCCACGCACAAACGCCGAGTGGGAGAAGACTGGAGGGAGACCACCAGATGTGCAACCGCTCACCCTGCCCGTGCAGAGGATACTGGATGAGGTCGGTGGTCCAGAGGAAAGGGAGGTCACCGATGTGGAGATCGGCACGGGTGAACAAGTGAGACCCCCTGCTTCATTGCGGATCTCCCCCCCGTTCGGCTATCTAACCATACATGTCGTCTTGTGTCTTACAGGACCTGCCGGAGAAGGGCCCAGTCCATCCGGGGCCCCACGTCCCCAGCAGGTGCCCCCTAGCTGGCCGAGCACTGATGGGGAGAACAACTGGAACACCAGCTCTCTTCCCGAGACACAGGATACCCCGAAGTTTGGGTCAGAGGAGGACACGGACTTTGTCACATCTGTCTCCAACACCCTCCACCATCTCAGAGACTATCACGTCGGTTGGGCACACTAGTGAGGAGGCTCCTGGGACAATATCTGATGCGCACCACACAGTTGGTCCGGTACAGCAGGTGGAGGTATGAGCAGCCGAGGGGCTGGATGGTCAGAGGGTAGCCTAGCCCCAGGAACCAGCTGCCGCCCAGACGGGTCCCAGACTCCTGGAACATCCAGTCCCACCCACAGTGGAGATGCAGGCAGAGACACAGGAACTACAGGAGGAGATGACAGCCGGCTACCAGCACCTGTGAGCACAGGTGGAGGAGTCCATCCGCGTGCAAGAGCAGGGTGTGGTGCCAGCCATGCGTGCCACCCAGGCTGACACCGCACAGGTGGTGTCTGCCGTGGAAGCAATGGGGGCGCCGGTGTCGGATATGGGTCAGCGTGTGCAATGCCTGGGGCGTTCTGTGCATGCGGGGGTCGAGGCTCAGGTCAGGGCTGCCTTCTCACACACAGCCATGTGCCAGAGCCACCTGGACATTGCAGCGTCGCTCCTCAGCGTGGCCCAGTCACAGCAGGTCATGGCTGAGAGCGGCGGCGGCATTGCCCAGCTGCTGGCCGGCATGGCGCACACGCTGAGGGACGTCGCCCACACCCAGAGGGACGTGGCCCCGTCACTGGCTGATGTGGCACAGACCCTCAGTGTGGTGGCACAGTCGCAGCGTGATATGGTGCAGTCCCAGTCGGAGAGGTCCACTCCCTGTGCTCCATGGCCGCGAGCACACAAGTCCTTGTCGAGACCAGAGCGGGTCTCCAGGACTTGCAGGTGGCGCGGGGGGGGAGGGGGGGGGCATCGCGGGATGGCTCCGCTCACACCCCCATACTATGGAGTAGCTCGGGGCCATCGGGCACCCCGAGAGGGGATGAGGTGCTGGGGCCCGCGCCAGTGACTCCCGCAGGGGAGGTGCCGGAACATCGCAGCACCTCGGACTCCCCCCTCCTGTCCCTGGTGCATCTGGTGGGCAGCGGACAGAACAGGGCGGCACCACACCCAGGACACCCGAGCAGTGGCCGGGCCCATCCAGGCCGGGACGCCCCAGGATACGTGTGCCAACGGGGACCCTTGTCGCAGGGCAGGAGTCACAGCAGCTGCCTCCACTCCTGCACCATCTAGGGAACCACCTAGACATAGTGTCAGGGCCCGTAAGGCCAGAAAGTTAGACACCAGTTAAGTTCGCACGAGTGCCGAGCACAGTTTAGTTATAGGGGCTAGGCCAGTGTTTTTCAAACTTTTTTTCCGGGGACCCATTTTTACCAACCGGCCAACCTTCTGGCCCCAACCTGGCCAACCTTCGCGACCCACGCCGACCGACCTTCGCGACCCACGCCGGCTGCCCTTCGCGACCCACGCCGGCCGCCCTTCGCGACCCACGCTGGCCGACCTGCGCGACCCACGCCTGCCGACCTGCGTGACCCACCATTTTCTCTTACCTTGTTTGTTGCTGACAGAAATGGAGGAAATGGTTTTGGGTCCCTTTGGCCCCAATGGTCCCTTTGGTCCCTTTGGCCCCCAGAACTTGGAAAAAAAAAGGCTGCAACCATATTAAAAAAATGCGGCTGCACTGCGCATGTGTGCCCGATCATCGGTGTGCATGCACATATTTTTCACGTGCGCACCGATGATCGGGCACACATGCGCAGTGCGGTTTTTTGATCTGCTCCTGGCCATTTTGAAGGCCGCTCGCAGCCGGCATTATTAAAAGCCGGCTGCTGCGGCTGTTGGGCGTGGATTTGCGCGATCGGGAGCGCTGCGACGGATGGCACCGCAACCCACCCGACACCCGCCTGCGATCCACCCGTGGGTCGCGCCCCCGAGTTTGACAATGCCTGGGCTAGGGCACAGACTGTATGTGGTAGTCACCACTGATGTATATATTGTATATATAAGATGTTGATATGGGTGCTTTACGGTAAGGCCCCTGTACTACATGTACGGGGGTAGATCTCTGCCTGCTGGTTCCGCCCAGTAGGCGGAGTATAAATAGGTGTGCTCCCAGTACAGCAGCCATTTTGTCAGCTGCTGTAGGAGGCCACACATCTCGGTGTAATAAAGCCTCGATTACATCCTACTCTTGTCTTTGTGTAATTGATCGTGCATCAATTTATTACACTGAGTTTTTCAGAAGATGGAGCTCCGCATCAAGCCAGATCGCCTGCAGCTGCATCCGCAAGCAGACAACGGCAAAAAGGACTTTGAACATTGGCTAGCCTGTTTTGAAGCGTACATTGGGTCTGCGCCAGACGAAATTCCAGAAACACAGAAGCTCCAGATCCTTTACACGTGGCTGAGCTCCAACGTCTTTCCACTTGTCCAGGACGCGCCGGCCTACGCAGAGGCCATGGCGCTACTGAAGGAAAACTATGCTCAGCGGACTAACACACTCTACACCAGGCACCTCCTCTCCACGCGACATCAACTTCCCGGTGAGTCGGTGGAAGATTTCTGGCGGCCCTGCTCCCCCTAGTTAGAGACAGTGACCGTCAGGCTGTTTCGGCCACAGAACACTCGAATTTGCTAATGAGAGACACACTTGTTACGGGCATAGGGTCTGATTACATCTGCCAGCACCTCTTAGAGGGGGCCACGCTCGACCTCGCGGCGACCAAAAAACTAGCGCTTTCACTTACGGTCACATCACGCAATATCCAGGCCTATGCCCCCGACCGCGCGGCCCACCCCCCTGTGCATCGTGGACTCCGCAGACGGCCGCCCCATCGTGGACCCCATCAGCGACCGCCCTCAGCCAATCACACGCCTGTGCCGCGCGACAGCCAACCAACCCCGGGGGGGCCCAAATGCTACTCCTGTGGGCAGTCAAAACACCCCTGACAGCACTGCCCAGCGCGGAGTGCCCTCTGCAAGGCCTGTGGCAAGAAGGGACATTTCGCTGCATTGTGCCAGGCCTGCTCAATCGCCGCTATTGTCCCGGCACCCCCGACGTGCAGCCAGTGGGCGCCGCCATCTTGCTCGACTCGCAGCACACACGGCCCGTGGGCGCCGCCATCTTGTTCCCCCAGGACCAACAGGCGCCGCCATCTTGCATTCCCCACGACATGTGCGGCCCGTGGGCGCCACCATCTTACCCGACTCAGGACCCATGCCCGTCGGGCACCTCATCCGGCTGCTCTACACCTGCAACCGCCAACGACCAGTCGCGTCTCGCCTCAGTCACGATTGACCAGTCTCGACCACACAACCTCGCCACTGCTTCAACGAAAGTGAAGGGGCACGTGATCTCCTGCCTGCTGGACTCCGGGAGCACTGAGAGCTTCATTCACCCCGATACGGTAAGGCGCTGCTCCCTCGTGGTACACCCCGCTAACCAGAGAATTTCCCTGGCCTCCGGGGGCACTGCATCGCCACTCTCACTGTCCAGGGTGTGGAGTTCAGCGGGTTCCGCCTCTACGTCCTCCCCAACTCTGTGCTGCCTTGCTACTTGGCCTGGACTTGCAGTGCAACCTCCAGAGCCTAACCCTGAAATTCGGCGGGCCCGTACCACCCCTTACTGTGTGCGGCCTCGCGACCCTTAAGGTCGACCCACCTTCCCTTTTTGCAAACCTAACCCCGGATTGCAAACCCGTCACCACCAGGAGCAGACGGTACAGCGCCCAGGACAGGACCTTCATCAAGTCTGAAGTCCAGCGGCTGCTGCGGGAAGGTATCATCGAGGCCAGCAACAGCCCCTGGAGAGCCCAAGTGGTAGTGGTCAAAACTGGGGAGAAAAACAGGATGGTCGTTGACTACAGTCAGACCATCAATCGGTACACGCAGCTCGACGCGTACCCCCTTCCACGCATATCTGATATGGTCAATCAGATTGCACAGTACCGGGTCTTCTCGACAGTAGACCTGAAATCTGCCTACCACCAGCTCCCCATCCACAAGGCGGACCGCTCATACACTGCATTCGAGGCAGACGGCCGCCTTTACCAGTTCCTTAGGGTTCCCTTCGACGTCACCAACGGGGTCTCGGTCTTCCAATGGGAGATGGACCGAATGGTTGACCGGTACGGGCTGCGGGCCACTTTCCCGTACCTGGACAATGTCACCATCTGTGGCCACGATCAGCAGGACCATGACGCCAACCGTGCCAAATCTCTCCACACCGCCACTCTCCTCAACCTCACGTATAACAAGGAGAAGTGCGTGTTCAGCATGAACCGCTTAGCCATCCTCGGCTATGTGGTCAAGAATGGAGTTCTGGGGCCCGATCCCGATCGCATGCACCCCCTCATGGAACTCCCCCTCCCCCACTGCCCCAAGGCTCTCAAATATTGCCTGGGGTTCTTTTCGTATTACGTCCAGTGGGTCCCAAACTATGCGGACAAGGCCCGCCCACTCACTCAATCCACTGTTTTTCCTCCGACGGCCGAGGCTCACCAGGCCTTTAACCGTATCAAGGCCGACATCGCCAAGGCCGCGATGCACGTGGTCGACGAGATGCTCCCCTTCCAAGTCGAGAGCGATGCATCAACGATGGGCAGGCAGGCCCATGGCATTTTTTTCCCTCACCCTCCATGCCTCCAAAATTCGGCACTCCTCCGTCGAAAAAGAGGCCCAAGCCATCATTGAAGCGGTGCGTCATTGGAGGCATTACCTGGCCGGCAGAAGATTCACTCTCCTCACTGACCAATGGTCGGTTGCCTTCATGTTTAATAACACACAGCGGGGCAAGATCAAAAACGATAAAATCTTGAGGTGGAGGATCGAGCTCTCCACCTACAATTACGAGATTTTGTATCACCCCGGTAAACTCAACGAGCCCCCCGATGCCCTATCCCGAGGTACATGTGCCAGCGCACAGGTGGACCGACTCTGGACCCTGCACGACAAGCTCTGTCATCCAGGGGTCACACATTTTTACCATTTCATCAAGGCCCTCAACCTGCCCTACTCCATCGAGGAAGTCAGTGCGATCACCAGACTGCCAGGTCAGTGCGGAGTGTAAACCGCACTCCTACCGTCCTGACCGTGCATGCCTGGTGAAGGCCTCCCGCCCCTTTGAACGCCTCAGCGTGGACTTCAAAGGGCCCCTCCCCTCCACCGACCGCAACACGTACTTTCTCAGTATAGTCGATGAATATTCCCGATTCTCCTTTGCCGTCTTATGCCCCGACATGACGTCTGCCACCGTCACCAAAGCCCTCAACACCATCTTCGCTCTGTTCGGCTTCCCCGCCTACGTCCACAGCGACCGGGGATCATCATTCATGAGCGATGAGCTGCGCCAGTACCTGCTCAACAGGGGCATTGCCTCGAGCAGGACGACCAGCTACAACCCCAGGGGAAATGGGCAGGTGGAGAGGGAGAATGGGACGGTCCGGAGGGCCGTGCAGCTGGCCCTACGGTCCAGAAATCTCCCGCCTCCCGCTGGCAGGAGGTCCTGCCCAACGCACTTCACTCCATTCGGTCGCTCCTGTGCACCGCGACTAATGAAACCTCCCATGAATGTCTCTTTGCCTTCCCAGGGAAGTCCACCTCCGGGGTTTCGCTCCCGTCCTGGCTGGCAGTCCCAGGTCCTGTCCTCCTCCGGAAGCATGCGAGGAGCCATAAATCAGACCCCCTCGTCGAGAAGGTCCTGCTCCTCCATGCCAATCCACAATATGCCTACGTGGCACAACATAACGGGCGACAGGACAGTCTCCCTCCAGGATTTGGCACCTGCAGGTTCCCCAGCGTCCATCACCACCACCCCCGATCCTACACCGTCTCCCTCCACCACTACCCAGCTACTTCAAGGTCTGGCACCTGCAGGCCCACCGGCAGCCATCACCACAACCCCCGCCCACACACTGCCCCCCCTCTCCACCGACTCAACTACTGGGTGAAGAAGAGGACGACATGCTCCCAGACGCGCAGGTCTCGACACCGGTGCCCACACCACAGCCGGGACTGAGGCGATCACGGCGGAAGGTCAAGGACCCCAACAGACTTGATCTTTAAGTCCACTTCACCCCCGCTGGACTCTTTTTTTAAACAGTGGGTGAATGTGATAAACCACTGTATTGTATTGTATTGTTGTACTATTACATGCCTGGGCTTGTTCCTGCTGGGTCCGAACCACTGTAGTATATATGTTGTGGTGAATGTATTATGCCAATAATCCAACATTGTATTTGTATCTGTGCTGTTGCCCTTGTATTTATACCTGTGCTATGCTGTTGCATGTTAGGGCATGTATGGGCTCCGTCCATGGCTCCTCCCCTTGAAGGGAGGTATAAAGAGCAGTCGACCAGTAGGCAGTTCTCAGTATTGGATAAGTCGCAGGCAGGCACTGTTCTAAGTTGTTTAAAGCCACGGTTTACTTTACTCTTGTCTCGAGTGAATAGATGGTTGCAATATGTGTATTGTGGTAAACTGCCACTGTATTATATGTAATGTGGTAAACTACTGCCTGCTGGCTCCACCTCCCTCAGGCTCGGTATAAAGGCGGCTAGTCTCCGCCGCTGCCTCAGTCTGGAATTAGAGGCCAGGAGGCTTTCCGTTTAGTTTATTAAAGCCTCAGTTACGTTCACCACTCGTCGTGTGTTCATTGATGGCATATCAATAATCGGGCGGAGAATCATAGCTGTGCTTCAGAAAAGCTTATGCAGATAAAATGGTGGTGATTTAAGAGCTATGATACCAAACATGGAGAATAACATGTAAAATTAAGAGTTTAATTAAAGAATAGGCCAAATCCAGAGCTGGCAATTATCCATGTCCTTGAAGTACACCAAATGAATTTAAAAGTGCCTAGATTTTCAAAAATGGATCACAATTGTATTGATCTACAAGTTTGTTTCTACCATTAGTCAAATCAGAGGATTTGAGGTCTTTATTTCAGCAAGCACACTGAAACTAGGCAGAATACATTGTTCATATATTTTAGAAATTAATTACAAAACAACCCTTCTGCTGACAATTAATTTTCCGCGAAGAAGTCGACGAACGGTTGCCACCTCCGGGCGAACCCTAACAGTGACCATCTCAAGGCAAACTTGATTTTCTCCAAACAGAGACAGCTAGCCATGTCTGACAGCCAGGTCTCCGACTTCGGGGGCTTTGAGTCCCTCCAAGCTAATACTATCCGTCTCCGGGCTACCAGGGAAGCAAAGGGCAGAACGTCTGCCTCTTTCTCCTCCTGGATTCCCGGGTCTTCCGACACCCCGAAAATCGCCACCTCTGGACTCAGTGCCATCCTTGTTTTTAACACCGTGGACATGACATCTGCAAACCCCTGCCAAAATCCCCTAAGCTTCAGACATGTCCAGAACATGTGGACATGGTTCGCTGGTCCTCCCGCACACTTTGCACACCTGTCTTCCACCCCAAAGAATCTGCTCACCTGGGCCATTATCATGCGAGCCCGATGAACGACCTTGAATCATATCAGGCTGAGCCTGGCACATGTTGCGGATGCGTTGACTCTACTCAACGCGTCCGCCCATAGACCATCCTCTATCTCTCCTCCCAGCTCCTCCTCCCACTAGCGCTTCAGCTCCTCTGACCCTATAAGTTCCTTGTAAATGTCAGAGACGCTCCCTTCTCCTACCCACCCTCTGGAAACTACCCTGTCCTGAATCCCCCTTAGCGGTAGGAGCGGAAAGGTTGACACTTGTTTACGTAGGAAGTCCCGCACCTGCAGATACCTGAATTTGTTTCCCTTCGCCAACCCAAACTTTTCCTCCAGCGCCCTCGTACTTAGAAAGCTCCCCTCTCAATCCCTGCTCTCCGTCATATCCGGAACCTCCCATCCATACTTCCTGGGGCAAACTGGTGATTATTACAGATTGGGGACCAGACCGATGCTCCCACATGTCTCCTCCACTGCCCCCAGATTCTCAGGGCCGCCACCACCACGGGGCTGGTGGAGTACCGTGCCAGCGGGAACAGCAGAGGCGCCGTTACCAACGCCCACTGACTGGTGCCCTTGCATGAAGCTGCCTCCATACGCTCCCATGCCGACCCCTCCCCCACCATCCACTTCCGGATCATGGCTATATTCGCCGCCCAGTAATAATTACTAAAATTTGGCAGCGCCAGCCCGCCCTCTCCCCGACTCCGCTCAAGCATTACTTTCCTTACTCGCGGGGTCTTGCCCGCCCAAACAAAGCCAGTGATCACTTTGTTGACCCGTTTAAAAAAGGGCCACAGAATAAAGATGGGCAGACATTGAAACACGAACAGGAATCTCGGGAGGACCGTCATCTTCACTGTCTGCACCCTCCCAGCCAGTGACAACGGACGAGCGTCCCACCTCCGAAAATCGTCCTTCATTTGGTCTACTAGTCGGGCCAGATTTAATTTATGCAGCGGGTCCCTTTCCCGCGCCACTTGAATGCCTAGATACCTAAAGCTTCCCCTACTAATCTAAACGGCAACTCCCCCAATCGCCTCTCCTGTCCCCACAGCTGGACCGCAAACATCTCACTTTTCCCCATATTTGGCTTATACCCCGAAAACCGGCCAAATTCCCCTAGAATCCTCATGATTTCTTCCATCCCCTCTATTGGGTCCGATACATACAGAAGCAGGTCGTCTGCATAGAGCGAGACTCGGTGCGAGACTCGGTGCTCCACCCCCCCCCCCCCCCCCCAGACCAGCCCCTTGAGACTCTCAGAGCAATTGCCAATGGCTCTATAGCTAGCGCGAACAGTGGGGAGAGGGGGCATCCCTGTCTCGTCCCCGGGTGCAATCTAAAATTGTCCGATGTCCTATTCGTCCGTATGCTTGCCAAAGGAGCCTGATACAGCAACCTGACCCAGTCAATAAAGCCCCGTCCAAAACCGTACCATCCCACAGATAATCCCATTCTACCCGATCAAAAGCCTTTTCTGCATCCATTGCGATCACTACCTTCCGGGGGCATCATGACCATGTTTAACAACCTTCTTACATTGGCCACCAACTGCCGACCATTAACAAACCCAGTCGGGTCCTCCCCAATAACGTCCAGAACACAATCCTCAATCCTGGAGGACAAAAGTTTGGCCAGCAATTTGGCATCCACATTCAACAGGGATATCGGCCTGTAGGACCCACACAGCTCCGGGTTCTTGTCCCGCTTCAGAATCAGCAAAATCGTGGCCTGTGACATCGTCAGGGGCAGCACCCCTCTTTCCCTTGCCTCTTTGAACATCCTCATCAACACTGGCCCCAATATCCCAGAGAACTTTTTATAGAACTCCGCTGGGTACCCATCCGGCCCCGGGGCTTTACCCGACTGCATGGCTTTCAGACCCTCCACTATCTCTTCCAACCCGATCGGGGCCCCCAGCCCTTCTACCAGCACCCCGTCCACCTTTGGGAAATTCAGCCCCTCCAAGAAGAGCCTCATCCCCTCCGGCCCCATAGGGAGGTTCCGACCTATACAACCTACTGTAGAAATCCCTAAACGCCTTATTCACCCCTACTGAATCTCCAACCAGGTTCCCATCTCCGTCATTTACTTTCCCTATCTCCCTCGCTGCCTCCCTCTTTCTAAGCTGCTGTGCAAGCATTCTGCTGGCCTTCTCCCCTTACTCATAAATCGCCCCACTCAGCTGTTCCACTGCCCTCCCTGTGGTCAACAAGCCGAACTCCGCCTGTAGCTTCCGTCGTTCCCTTAAGGCCTGCCTCTGGGGTCCCCCATACCTCCTATCGATCTGTAGTATCTCCTTTACCAGTCGGTCCATCTCTGCCCTGTCCACCTTCTCCCTTTGGGCCCGTATCGAGATCAGCTCCCCTCTGACCACCGCCTTCAGTGGTTCCCAGACCACCGCTGCAGAAATGTCCCCCGTGTAGTTGACCTGCAGGTAGTTCCGAATACATTTCCTCAGCTGCTCGCACACCCCTTCGTCAGCCAAAAGTCCCACATCTAACCTCCAGTGCGGGCGCTGGTTACTGTCTTTACTAACCTGCAGGTCAACCCAGTGCAGAGCATGGTCTGAGATTGTGATCGCCGAGTATGCCGTGTACACCACCCATGCCAGTAAGGCCCTGCTCAAAATAAAGAAATAAATCCGGGAGTACACTTTATGCACGTGTGAGTAGAAGGAGAACCCCTTCGCCCTCGGCTGCCCAAGCCTCCATGGACCCATCCCCCCATCTGCTCCATGAACGCTTTTAGTTCCTTTGCCATTGCTGGCACCCTGCCCGTTTTCGAGCTTGACCGGTCCAAGCCAGGGTCAATAACTGTGTTGAAGTCCCCTCCCATGACGTATCTGTGCGAGTCCAGGTCCGGTATTTTCCCCAGCATCCTCTTTATAAACTCCACATCATCCCAATTTGGTGCGTACACATTTACTAATACCCCCTGCACCCCCTCCAGTTTCCCACTGACCATAATGTACCAACCTCCCACATCCGAGACTATTCTACCCATCTCAAACACCACCCGCTTATTGATCAGGATTGCGACCCCTCTAGTCTTTTAGTCTAGTCCCGAGTCCACCGGCCCGCCCCCAGGCAGCCTCTGCCCCCAACCTCCTCTCTGTCCCATAGCCCAAATCCCTCCCTCGTCAGCAGAACATTTACCTAATAACAACACTCTGTAACACAACCCCTTTAATAAACCGAACACATGCACACCCCCACTGCGCTTCCGTGAGCTAGCCCGCCCAACCATCTTGGTGGCCCCCATCCCTGGCGCTGGATAGTCTCCCACCTATTGTTCCCGCCCCCTCGCTCATACAAACATACTCCAACATCAAACAATCCCCACACAATTGCCCGACAGAAAAACAGCAAGATCTAAACAAGCACACCTCCATCCCCCAACAGTGCAAATGAAAACCTTAACTCACTCAGCTCTGCCACTGGTCCCAAATCAATGCAAAAGGCATTCCAATCAGCTTCCACAAAACAAAAAACGAGAAACTTTTTTTAAAAGAACAGAAAAACAAAACAAAAAAACCCAAAACATGAACGTTGCAGGAAAGTTCAAAAGCTCTCAGTCCACCACCAGTCCTTTCCTTTTCGCCAAGTCCAGTGCGTCCTCAGGCGACTCAAAATAAAAGTGATGTTCCTCGTGCGTGACCCAAGACGGGCCGGATACAACAGTCCGAACTTCACCTTTTTCTTAAAAAGGATTGACCTAATCTGGTTGAAGCCTGCTCTTCTCCTGGCCACCTCCACACTCAGGTCTTGGTAGACCCGCAGGATACTATTGTCCCACTTACAGCTCCGTGTCTGCTTGGCCCACTGTAGAATGCGCTCCTTATCCAAGTACCTGTGGAATCTCACCACCATTGCCCTCGGGGATTCTCCCATTTGCGGCTTCCTCGCGAGTGCTCTGTGAGCCTTGTCCACCTCCATGGGCCGGGAGAATGTCCATCCCCCAGCAGTTTCTCAAACATGTCGGCGATGTATGCCCCAGCGTCTGCTCCTTCGGACCCCTCCAGGAACCCAACGATTCTCAAGTTCTGTCGGCGGGACCTATTCTCTAGGTCTTCCACCTTCTCCAGGAGCTTCTTCTGCTGGTCTCTCAGCATCCCCACCTCCAACTCCACCACAGTTTGATGTTCCTCCTGCTCAGCCAGCGCCTTCTCTACCTTCTGGATCGCCTGATCTTGGGCACCCAATCGAAGCTCCAGCTGCTCAATTGACTCTTTTATCGGGTATAAGCAGTCCCGTTTCTGCTTAGCAAAGCCTTCCTGAATAACTTGCATCAGCTGCTCCGTTGACCGCTGGGTCGACAAACCAGAGGTCCGGTCCTCCGCCATGCTGTCTCCTGATGCAGCTTCAGCCCAGCTTCTCGGTCTTTCTGTTTCTGCCTTTACGAGCACTTCTAGTCCTTCTCTCCATGCACCGATGTGGGAATTCAGTACGCGATTGCCTCGGTCATCAGTTTTACAATTCAAGTCCGGTAGAAAATAGAGGGAAAAGGTCCAAAAGTCCGACCTGAGCGGGAGCCACCAAATGTGCAACTTACTCCTTCATAGCCGCCACCGGAAGTCATCTTTATTTTCTTTTAATGTACTAAATGATCTGTTTGAGATGCTCGCAGAAAAATACTTTTCACTGTACCACGGTGCATGTGACAATAAAGAAATCCAATCCAATATCTGAGAGTTAACTGAGAAATGTTAGAAATCTGTTTTAATGAGCAAAATACAAAAACCTCGAGTGACTTAAAGGAATTACTTCATCAAGCTTGTATTTAAGATATTTATTTGATTCACTATTCAGGTGTAAAGCTGCTCCAATAAACTAACAGGAAATAGTACAGTTCTTTGTCTAGAAGTCAAATGAAACACACTTTCAACAATAAATATGCCCATTCTTGAAAATAACAAGTGTTTAATGACTGAGAAAATACACATAAAATTGGTTTAAAAATAATTTAGTAGCAACTATTTTGCAAGATTAACTAATGTACATCATCATCTGCTCAAGGTTTTTGCAACATTCTGTTTGAATTCAATTGCTGAAGTATTAATTAATGGGGTTCTGATACGATGATTTTTTAAATCTGGAGTTTCCACAATCTCTAATAGGAAAACCTGATCTATTAATTTCTTGATCGTTTGGATACCTATTTATTTTGGAAGAAGTAATCCAAGTATAGTAAATATGGTAAAACAATTGAAATACCAATGTGTGAAAGTTTAACTCTTTTTACTGAGAATATGTTCCGATAGTTCCACTTCCTGCTCTAGAAGGGTGGGAGTGGGGCTTCATCTTGACGCTCAGCCAGTCTTTTCTCATGAATACTGGGTGGCTTCTCTTCCTGCAAACATAGATTTTGCACTGCAAGAATTCTGTCAGCAGTGCAGTAGGGTTGCTGCAACTGTACCAGAGGAGGTGAGGAACACTTTATAAAAAAAAAAGGACAGAATAAACCTAAAGATTAGAATTCAAATCGATGCCAATACTTTAGCCAAGGTCAAGGTCCTAAACAGGTTAAGTAAAGGCAGAAACTATGCATTCCCCTTCCAGCTAGCAACCTCAAGGCCATTCATATCCCAAAGGCTATCAAATAAGTTTTTCCCGGTGGTCCCAGGGTGTGACAGCAAAAGCAAACTTGGGGCAAATGGTTTGAATCTAGGTGCTGTTTCTTACTCGCATTTGCAGGCTGATGCGAGAGGAAGATAGCTGCAATCGCAACAGAAGGGGAAAATTAAGGTCAGGCAGGGAGATGGTAGCAATCAACTTGATTTTCCTGATTTTTCATCTAACTGAGAAAGTGAAACACATAGCATAATGTTCTAAAGCATTTCATTAACTAATTATTTTTTAAATATTATGTAGGGAAATACAGCAGCTAAGTTGCATTCAGCAAGGTTCCAAATTTGGCATTAAGATGGATGACGTGGCTAAGTGTCTGGAGGTGGGGGGACATGTGAAAGAAGAAGGTGAGACAAAAGAGTATCGCAAATAAAATCAGACTATTGGTTTCACTTTAGTATTTTTCATCCAAGGTATTTTGCCTCACCAATTTCTCACTAACAACTAACACTCCCAACACAAGTTACAATTTTACCAAAGGTATTTGGTTTAGAAGCCAAGCAGATTATCAGAAATGGCCTGCTGAACAAATTACTGGAAAAATAGCTTCAACATGAAACATTTTTGAACTGTTTATATCAACAAATCAGGGAATGCTATGTGGGACAAGCATGGAAAACAAATCACACTTTACAAAGACAGTGTGGATGACATCCAAGCCAGTTATTTACATGAGCTCTGTACAATTTAAAAGGATGCCAAAGAAAATACAATGAATTACATATTCATAGGCATGCCAAAATCAACCTCGACAAATATCGTTGAAATAAACAGAAATAAAATAAAATAAAACAAAACATTAATACTTGGTTCAAGGAACAAAGATCTGCACTGCAGAAACCAACTCCACGCAGCTGTACAGAGGACTGACATTCTTACAAGAGGAAAGCAAAATACCGCAGAAAAATGGTGAGTGCTTCCTTCTGTAGTTCAGTTAGATATAATCTATTAGTGCATTAACACTACTACCTACATACAATTCACATAGTGAACACATACTAAGCTAAGCAAAGGTTAGCTTCATGTACTACAACAATAAATATATATTTCTATTTGTTATGTACAAACTCAAATACTTAACAATTCAGTATTATATATATTTTCTCTATTAATAGTTACTAAAATAAAGAATTGTTCTCAAACTATAGCCTGTTTGTATAATTGCTTAGAAAGTACAATCAGATTGCATTGATAAGTTGCAAGGTGCAGTAAATGAAGAAAAAATCTTGTTCAGTTCAAAGAATGCAGTTCCAAGAGCAATTTGGATCCTGTCAGAAAAACAAATTACGAAATCTGCAGTCTAAGTTTTAATAGCAGTCAGTAAATCAGTACTGACACGTACTCCAATTTAAAATGAGGCAAATGGTTACAAGTGGCTTGCTTTTAAACTCTGTTCCATTTTCTAGTTATGCATTTCAAAAAATTATTCTGCTAATTTTCAAAACACAGTTCCTTGCCACAGAGCAATGGTGTTGTTAATCTACCTTTTTTAACCTGAAATACTGCAACTTAAACTCTCCCCTTGTAATGCAAGCCTTAGGTTAAAAATTGACAATTTGAAACCTTGAAACTACACTTTAAATTTGTTTGTTTTTTTGGTTGCTTGTAATGCTTACACTGTGTGTAATAAATATTACTGGCTACAACTAGTAATGTAAATTAATTTAGAATCACAAGATTACAGTAAATTTCAAACTTTAAAATTCCCCATTTTAAACGTTTGACGTAAATGGTTTAAGGAGTCCTGAGATAGCTTGGAAACTGTTTAAACGACATATGAATTTGTAACATCTTTCTGCACAGTAAGTTCTTCGATTCCTCTGACAAAAAGCCTCAACAGCTGGCAGTGAACCCTACAAAGAGAAATCAAATCAAATTAGTTAATAATTTAATATTAAAATATTTATCTTTCAGCACAAATATTTAAGGAACCGGAAAGCAAAAGTGAGAAGAAGTCCATGTGTAGGAGATGTTGGGCTGCAACTTCCTTGGAATGGCAATCAGCTTTGGATTGCCGTTCCATGACCAATTATTTAGGTGATCTTTCTTCAGATCCTGTCTTGCCCAACCTTCTGACTCAGGCCTGGTGAGAGCCAGACAGCACATCGCATCCAAGGGGCCTAGAGCCGAATCCAGCTTTGAAGTGAAGGAGGGCACGCCCGACCACCCCCTTTTTTATGACACTAGCTGCTGAAAACGTGCCAAGTTAAAAGGTCCCACTGAAACTTGGTCCATTAGAGCCCAGCGAGAAGGCAAGTGTCTGACGTACGTGCACAGTATTTGTGAGGAGCAGGGGAGGTGGACTTTGCTGTGGAGGGGTGAGTGGGTGGGGGATAATCCCATGGGGGTGGTTATTTGGGAATGTCCCAAGGGAAGGCAAAGCTCAGGTGGGAGGGATTGTCCCATTGGGGAGAGGAGAGGGGTGTACCCAGAAGTTAGAAGAAATTTTAATTCTTCTAACTTTTTCTGAGTAACTACTGGAACCATCCAAAGTTTGCTATTTAAAATTGTGTTTTTCAGATGGTTCTCAGCGCAGGACAATTACCCAGAAGATGTTTGCATTTCTGAGCAATTGCTGTGCAAACCCTTACCTGTGAAGTTCTGAGCGGGTTCCCCAGCACACCTTGGGGTACCCCCCACAATCCGACGTTGGGGAGCTTGAAAGTTACAGCCCATTGTGACATGGTATTTTAGCCTTCTATATATTACTGAATAAGAGTGAAAATTTATTGAAAGAAATGTTGAAACCAATGTTGGTTTAAATGCATTAGTAAACTTGCTCGATTGACTCAAGATCTATGTCCCAAAACTGTGATACTGCTCCATAAAAGTGTGGTCTCCTGAGAACTGAGTACAAAGTTGCAAATGTGAACAGAGGGACAATGCCAACAAATTATTTGAGGGAAAACACTGATCAAAGCGGTAGAGGCAGATAGATACAACATTGCACTGAAGACTCCCTTCTATGATTTTATTTTTCATTAGTGTTGACTTAACTGTTACTATAACATGGTTGTTATAACGCGACTAATAATACAGCCTTTGATGTGATCTCACTTACTGTTCAGCAATTCATTGTGAAAGCAAACACACAAATCAATTATATCCTCAAAGTGCATTAGCTTCTCATTTCCAAAGATCAATAATGGTGATGTGAGAGATCAAATGTAAGAATATAAATGGGGTCTAATTAAATTACACATTCTATTGAAAGAATGCCAATTTGAAAATGTTTTCTGCTTGAACAGATTTGAACATTGCATTTCCAAAGATGATTTATATTGATAAAGACAACTGGAGTATGTGGAAAGGTTGATTGTGTATATTTGACTTAGGACAGCTTCAATATTAACTGAACATCTTTTAGCAAAGGGAACAATCGCCCAGACCTTCCTCAGAGTGGCAATCTCCTGCGCAATGCCAATTTAAAGGAAGAAAATAAGTTTCAATGCTCTGTGGTTCAGACAATCAGAGGTTCACTGGAAGGGGCAAGGGGAGAAACCAAGAGGGAGAGCTAGGGTTGTGTGTGGTGTTCTGTGAGAGGCTTGGTCTGGGTATTTAGTTACTCTGGAGCTAGAACTGATTTTTATCCTTCTAACTCTTTTGGATAACTATTAGGGTTTTAAAAGTGGCAGAACCATCCAAAGTTAGGGATTTAAATCGCTTCTGTTGGACGGTTCCCAGTCCATCCAGCCCAATTGTCCAGGGGAACTTAGCACTTCTGGGCAATTGCCGGGTAAACCCTTACGTGGGAACTTCCTAGAGGAATTCCCAGCACATCCTTGGGGTACCTGCTCAATGCATTGTTGGGGAACTCAGCGTTATGGACAATATTATTTACTACATATATTTTTGTCTAAATATAGTTTTAACTCTTTATCATGAGAAAACCTACAGTATATCTGTACAAATTGCACATGAAACATTGCGACCTACGTATATAGAACGAACAAACCTCCAAATTTAAAACAGCACTGTAAAATACACAGGTACCGACGGTTACCGTAGTAACATGTATTCTTTGTAATATAGACCCTCACCCACCCTCCCAAAAATCTACAAACAGGACAGCTACCTGGTAGACCTTTTGTTTCAGCCTAGTCATGCCCATCAAACTGATTTTTTCCAAGCTCAAATCGACTTCTTCTCCCCTTATCAGTCTCTTCCTACCTATATCTGCGACTCTTCCAAAGCCCTCCATCACTCTAATGGTTTCCAATTTGCTGGACCTGACTGGCTTTACAACATGGACATTCAAACTCACTACACCTCCAACTCCCACTAGGGCAGTCTGAGGATTCTCTGCTTCTATCTGGAACAGAAATCCAACCAGTTTCCATCCACCATTACCCTCTGACTGCCTGAACTGGTTGAACAACTTTTCCTTTAACTTTTCTCAGTTCCTCTAAATAAAAGAAGCTGATAGGAGTACCTGCATGAGTCCTAGCTATGCTCGGCTTCTGTGGGATATGTGGAACATTCCTGGCTCTTTTTCGTTGATGATTGTGTTGGTGCAGTTCCCTGCTCGCACCCTGAACAAGAATATTGCATCAAGTTTGCTTCCAATTTCCACATTCTCTCACTTTCACATGGCCCATCCCAATCTCTTCCCTTCCCTGACTTCTCGGTCTCCATTTCTGGGGATGGATCATCAACAAATATTTATTATAAACTCATCGAATCCCACAGCAACTGTGACTATCTAGTTCCTGGGAGGATTCCATCACATTCTCCCAGTTTCTCGGTCTCCAATGCACCCACCTTCCACGCCAGCACTTTTGATAGGTCTTCCCAGATGCAGTCTTCCAGACTCAATAATTTCAAGCAAAAATAGCTGCACCTCGCCCTACCACCCCCCTCCCCTCCCGTTTATCCCCTCACTTTTGCTTCCACAAGGCAGCTGTTCATCATTCTGCCATTCAACATCTTCTCTACACATAATACTTCACTTGTCCCATTACCATTCCATTTGGCCCTGCACCACAAACTCTTTGTTTTTTAATTTCTTTCACCTTTTACTCCATCAAACACTCCCTTTCATTCTTTTACCAGCCATTCTTGCCATACTTGCTTAAAACTGATTATATTTCTAACTTTTCCCAGTCCCGATGAAAGGTCAGCGACCTGAAACATTAACACTGTTTCCCCACCCATACATGCACACGGACCTGCTCGGTATTTCTGGCATTTTCTGTTTTTATTATCTCGAACAGTAACAGCTAGATAGTAAGCCAGAAATTGTGGTACACATTGGCACCAATGAAATTGGAATTGTTTATTATCACATGTACCGAAGTACAGTGAAAAGTATATATTTTTTGCGTGCAGCTCAAACAGATCGTTTCGTACATGAAAAGAAAAGAAAATACATAATAGGGCAATACAATGCAAATATATAGACACCGGTATCGGGGAAGCAGACAGGAGTGTAGTATTAATCAGATCAGTCCATAAGAGGGTTGTTTAGGAGTCTGGTAACAGCGGGGAAGAAGCTGTTTTTGAATCTGTTCGTGCTTGTTCTCAGATTTTTGTATCTCCTGCCCAATGGAAGAAGTTGGAAGAGTGAGTAAGCCGGGTGTGAGGGATCGTTGATTATGCTGCTCACTTTCCCAAGGCAGTGGGAGGTGTAGAGTTAATGGATGGGAGGCAGGTTGGTGCGATGGACTGGGCGGTGTTCACGACTCTCTGAAGTTTTTTGCGGTCTTGGGCCGAGCAGTTGTCATACCAGGCTGTGATGCAGCCAGATAGAGTGCTTTCTATGGTGCACCTGTAAAAGTTGGTAAGAGTCAATGTGGACATGCTGAATTTCCTTACTTTCCTGAGGAAGAATAGGCGCTGTTGTGCTTTTTTGGTGGTAGCGTAGACGTGGGTGGACCAGGATAGATTTTCGTCTATCAGTGCATACCTAGGAATTTGAAACTGCTAACCATCTCCACCCCGGCTCCGTTGATGCAGACAGGGGTGTATATAGTACTTTGCTTCCTGAAGTCAATGACCAGCTCTTTAGTTTTGCTGGTATTGAGGGATAGATTGCTGTTGTCACACCACTCCACTAGGTTCTCTATCTCCCTCCTGACTCAGCGTTGTTCGAGATCTGACCCACTACGGCCGTGTCATCAGCAAGCTTGTAGATGGAGTTGGAGTCAAATTGTGCCACGCAGTTGTGTGTTTAGGGAGTATAGTTGAGGGCTAAGTACGCAGCCTTGTGGGGCCCCGATATTGAGGACAATCGTGGAGGAGGCGTTGTTGTTTATTCTCACTGATTGTGGTCTATGGAACAGAAAGTCGAAGATCCAGTTGCAGAGTGAGGAGCTAAGTCCTAGGTTTTGGAACTTTGATACGAGTTTGGGTGGGATTATGGTGTTGAAGGCGGAGCTGCAGTCGATAAATAGGAGTCTGATGTCAGAGTCCTTGGTGTCTAGATGCTCTAGGGATGAGTGTAGGGCCAGGGAGATGGCGTCTGCTGTGGACCGGTTGCGTTGGTATGCGAATTGCAGTGGATCTAGGCATCCTGGGAGTATGGAGTTGATGTGCCTCGTGACTAACCTCTCGATGCACTTCATTACGATCGATGTCAGGGCCACCGGACGGTAGTCATTGAGGTATGTTGCCTGGTTCTTCTTTGGCACCGGAATGATGGTGGTCTTCTTGAAGCAGGTGGGGACCTCGGAACAGAGTAGGGAGAGGTTGAAGATATCTGCGAACACATCTGCCAGCTGGTCCGTGCAGGTTCTGAGTGCACGATCAGGGACTCTGTCCGGCCCAACGCCTTCAGAGGGTTCACTTTCAGGAAGAGTGATCTACGTTGGAAGTTGTGACAGCGGGTTTGGATGTGTTGGGGGCTGCTGGGGCAGTTGACAGCAAATTGATGGTTTCCTGCTTGAACCGAGCATAGAATGCATTGAGTTCATTGGGGAGGGGTGGCTGCTGCCAGAGATACTGCTCGGGTTCGCTTTGTAGCGCGTTATGTTGTTTAGGCCTTGCCACAACCAACGAGAGTCTGTAATGTTAGTCTGTAACTCTAGCTTGGTCTGATATTGTCTCTTGACATCCAGGATGGCCTGTCGTTCTCTGGCTTATCCCTTCAACCTTTCTTAAACAGTGAAATGAAAAGAAAATTGCTTATTGTCACAAGTAGGCTTCAAATGAAGTTATTGTGAAAAGCCCCTAGTGGAACCACATTTGTGGTTCTCCAGTCCTCTGCCACCTCTCCCGTGATCAGAGAAGAATTCAAAATTTGTATCAAGCCGTTGCAATTTCCTCCCTCGCCTCCCACAGCAACCTGGGACACAATTCATCCAGACCTGGAGATATGTCCACTTTTAAACCCGCCAACACCTCGTCTCTCCCTATGACAACTTGCTCAATAACATCACAGTCTCTCTCCTCGATTTCCATATCAGCCTCCTCATTCTCTTGGGTGAAGACAGATATGAAATATTCATTTAACACCCTACCAATGTCCTCTGGCTCCATTCACAGATTCCCCCTTGGTTCCTAATGGGCCCTACTTTTTCCTTAGTTATCCTCTTCCCATTGATACACTTAGAATATCTTGGGATTTTCCCTAATTTCACCACCTAGAGATTTCTCATGTCCCCTCTTTGCTCCCCCAATTGCTTTCTTGAGCTCCATCCTGCACTTTGTGCTCCACTGATGCCTCTGTTGATTTTCTCCCATTGTACTTATTAAAAACCCCTCTCTTCCTTCTCATTGTATCCTGAATATCTCTGGTCATCCATGGTTCTCTGGGCTTGTTACTCCATCCTATTACCCTAGAGGGAACATGTTGGGCCTGTACCCTCCCCATTTCCTCTTTGAAACCCCCAACTGCTCTTCTGTAGATCCTCCCACCAGTAACTTGTTCCAATCTACCTTCAGGGATACAAAGTGTTCACAAATGATATGAAAGGAAATAAACTCAGGTGGGGTGACAATATTGATTAGAGAAGACATTGTGGTGTTAGAAAGAGTGGATTGCCCTGGAAAAGGAAAAGACAGAATCCATTTGGTTAGAGTTGTGAACCAAGAAAGGTATGATCATACTACTTCAAATATTCTATTGCCTCCAAATAGTGAGAAAGAGGAATAGATGAGACATTCGCCAGGGAAATCACAAATGTGCAAGAACCATTGAGTAGCGATATTAGGGGTCTTTAGTTTCCCAAATATTCATTGGGGTAATATTAAGAGTAAATGCAAAGGAGGGGGAGGAATTCCAGAAACAGGCTCAGGACAACTTCCTTGACTAGTATGCTCTTGGTCCAACTTAGGTGGCGGCTTTGTTAGATCTGGTTTTGGGAAATGAGGTGAGCCAAGTGGACCGTGTCTATAATGGAACACTTTTTAAAGAAAATATTTTATTGAAGCATTTATAATTTTCACAGTTTACAGTTTAACACTTTAACATTTCTTAAACCGCACGGGCCGACACACGCAAAAAAACTAAAAACTTTGTCCCCCACTACCCCCGCCCTATTTCCTAATAGGAACTCGCTACCGGAGGAGGTAGTGGAAGCAGGGACGATAGGGACATTTAAGGGGCATCTTGACAAATATATGAATAGGATGGGAATAGAAGGATACGGACCCAGGAAGTGTAGAAGATTGTAGTTTAGTCGGGCAGTATGGTCGGCACGGGCTTAGAGGGCCGAAGGGCCTGTTCCTGTGCTGTACATTTCTTTGTTCTTTGTTCTTTGTACCCGAGTACTAAGTTCCCTGTCCTTGTCTTACACTACCATGCCTCCATTTTCCTCCCGCCCTTACTGCTAACGTTCAATTTTCCTTGAAGAAGTCGATGAACGGCTGCCACCTCTGGGCAAACCCCTGGATTAATCCTCTCAAGGCGAACTTACTCTTTTCCAGCCTGAGAAACCCCGCCATGTCACTGACCCACACTCCTGACTTTGGGGGTTCAGAGTCACTCCATCCCAGCAAAATCCATCTCCGGGCCACTAGGGAGGATAAGGCCAGAACATTGGCCTCCCTCCCCCCACCCCGGCCCCCGGATCTTCCGATACCCCAAATATTGCCAATTCTGGACTCGGAGTTACCCTCCCTTCCAGGGCCTCTGACATAACGTCCACAAAACCCTGACAGAATCCCTTCAACTTGGGACACGCCTAGAACATGTGTACGTGGTTCGTCGGCTTCCCCACAGCGTCCTCACCTATCCTCCACTTCCTCAAAAAACCTGTTCATCCGGGCTACCATCATGTGGGCCCTATGAACCACTTTGAACTGGATCAGGCTAAGTCTGGCACAAGACGAGGATGAATTAACTCTCTTCAGAGCCTTTTCCCATAATTCGATTTCCAACTCTCCTCCCAGCTCCTCTTCCCACTTTCTCTTCACCTCCCCGATAGGGACTCCTTCCCACTCCATCAACTCCTTATATATCTCTGAGACCCTCCCCTCCCCAACCCCCATTTTGACATTACCTTATCCTGTAGTCCCCTCAGGGGAGGTGAGGAAAGCTTGGAACCTGCCTCCGGACAAAGTCTCGTACCTGTAAGTACCTAAACCCATTCCGATCCGGCAACTCAAACTCCTCCTCTAATGCCGCCAGGCTCGGGAAACCCTCCTGAATGAAGAGATCCCAAATTTCTCAATCCCTGCCCGCTGCCACCTCCTAAAGCCCCCATGCAGCCCCCGGAACAAAACGGTGATTGTCACAGATCGGTGCCCACACTCCAATCTCATGTGCTGTCTCCATTTTCCCCAGACCCTCAGGGCTGCCATTACCACTGGGCTTATGGAGTACCGAACCGGCGAGAACGGCAAGAGCGCCGTCAATAAAGCCTCCAAACTCGTACCCTTACAGGATGCCACCTCTACTCACTCCCAAACTGACCCCTCCCCCACTACCTGACCATCGATATGTTGGCCGGCCAGTAATAATTAATAAAACTCGGGAGGGTAAAGCCCCCCTCCCCGCGGCCCCGTTCCAGGAGTGCCTTCTTCGCCCTTGGGGTTTTACCAGCCCACACAAAACCCGAGATCGCTGCATTCATTTTCCTTAAAAAAGGCCTTCGGGACAAAAATCGGGAGACATTGAAAAAAAAAAACAGCAGTCTCGGGAGGAATGTCATCATCACCGTCTGCACCCTCCCCGCCAGTGTCAGCGGGAGCATGTCCCACCTGCGGAAATCCCTTTTCATCTGATCGACCGCTTAATCCAGATTTAACTTGTGGAGCTGTCCCCAATCCTTAGCCACCTGGATCCCCAGATACCTAAAGCTCCTCCCCACTACCTTAAAAGGTAACTTCCTCAGTCTCCTTTCCTGCCCCCGTGCCTGAATCGCAAACACCTCGCTCTTTCCCATGTTTAACGTAGCCTGAGAACCACCCAAATTCTTCCAGTGTCCCCATAATTCCAACCATCCCCCCCAATGGGTGTGATATAAAGCAGTAAATCGTCCGCGTAGAGAGAGACCCTGTGCTCCACCCCCCTCTCTCACTATCCCCTGCCAAACATTCAATGACCTAAGGGCCATTGCCAAGAGCTCTATGACCAGGGCAAATAGTAATGGGGAGAGCAGGCAACCATGTTTTGTCCCCCTACAGAGACTAAAATATTCTGACCGGACCTGGTTGGTTCTTATATTCGCCACCGGAGCCTGGTATAGCAACCGGACCCAATCCACAAATTCCTGCCCAAACCCGAACCTGCCTAAAATGTCCCATAGATACTTCCACTCCACCCAGTCAAAGGCCTGTTTTGCATCAATAGCTACTACCACCTCAACCTTGAGCCCCTCCGCTAGCATCATTATAACATTCAGGAGCCGTCTAATGTTGGACGTCAGGTGCCTGTCCTTCACAAATCCCGTCTGATCCTCCCCGATTACCTCCGGGACATAATCTTCTATACGTGTGGCCAAGATCTTTGCCAGCAATTTAGCGTCTATATTCAAAAGGGAAACCGGCCTGTACAATCCACAGCTCTCCGGTTCTTTGTCCCGCTTCAAGATGAGAGAGATTATAGTGGAACACTTGATCATTATAATCATACGGTTTAGATTAGTGGAGAAGAGCAAGAAATAATCTGAAGTAAATTTTTAAATTGGAAGACAGCAAACTTCAATGGGATAAGTAGTAATCTTTCCAGAGTAAAATTGAATCAAAGACTGACAGGAAAAACAGTAATGGAATAATGGAGGATACGAACATACAAAATAGGCTATTTGGTTCTTTGAGCCTGTTTTGTCATTCAATATCATGGCTGATTTGTTTGTGTGGAGTTCCACATTCCCGTCCACCAATGATAACCTTCGATTCTCTTGCCCAATAAGAACCTATCCACCTCAGTCTCAAAAATATTCAATGACCCCACCTTCTCCACTGCCTTCTGAGGCAGAGCGTTACAAAGTCACACAATCCTCAGAGAAAAAAACTCTGTCCTACAAGGGCGATCCTTAATTTTGAAACACTGCCCTCTAGTCCTGGACTCATCCACAAGAGGAAACATAATTTCCACATCTACCTTGTCAGCACCATTCAGGATCTCATACACTTCAATCAAATTCTTCTAAACACATGGAAACAAACCCAGCCTTTCCAATTCTATCCTCATAAGGCAATTCGCACACCAGGTATCAATCTAGTAAACCTCCTCTGAATTGCCTCCGAAGCATTTACATCCTTCCTTAAATAAGGAGACCAGGACTGCCGATAGTATTCGAGGTGTGGTCTCACCATTGTCCTGTTTAACTGAAGCATAATATCCTTACTTTGTGCATGATTTAAGCCTTTTAACCTCCTTTAGTAACCCTTTATTTTTCATAGCACTCCTCTCTTTCCAATCTTTGCTTACATTTTTCAGGGTTTAGATAAGAGGATGTAGATAAATAGAGTGTGTCCCCGAGGAAAGTATGTCAGAATTTAGAGTGCATAAGGAGGCCATTTGGCCCATTGAGTCTAAACCGGCCCCCGAAAGAGTACCCTACTTAAGCCCACACTTCCACCCCATCCCCGCAACCCCACCTAACCTTTGGACACTAAGAGGCAATTTAGCAAGGCCAATCCATCTAACCTGCACATCTTTGGAATATGGGAGGAAACTGGAGCACCTGGAGGAAACCCATGCAGACACGGCGAGAAAGTGCAAACTCCACACAAGTCACCCGAGACCGGAATTGAACCCGGGTCCCTGGAGCCGTGAGGCTGCAGTGCTAACCACTGTGCCTCCCCAGAAAATATACATTCAATAGCAGGTAAATGCAAACAACTTGTGTGAATTTATCAATGATTTAGCTTGGAAATTAAAAATTTGAGGACAAATGGGTTTCTGCCTGTGTTAGTCAGCATTCATCTAAGAAATGATGCGTCTCTCCATCCCAGGTGCTTTTAAGTTTATATCGCAAAGTCTATGATGAGCGATAGGTCTATGTTGCAAAGTGATTGTACTATTTCACTGGATCGCAGAGCCAATTATATTGAATACACATCAGGCACAAGAGTAAATTAGCTATTTAAACTTCAAAAGGCACATCATTTTTAACCATATGATATGTATGAAAATGTGAAATATCCATTTCATTGCGATTTGTCACTGCATCACACATCAGTGAACAGTGGTAAATTAATTTTTCATGAAGTCAGTGACCCCATAGTCTTGCTGTGTAACTGGTTGACAGACTTGGACAACCTACCAGACAATAAACACCTACCTCACTTCAATGGCTGCATGCTTAATTATCTCTCCATCACAATTCCAACTGCTCTGAAACTGTGCACAGCTGCAGCTGGGATGATCCCGACAGATCTGGCCAAATAGATTTTTACTAACATCCTGGATATCACTATCCTCCTCGTCACAATACTTTGGTGTAAATTTGAATTTCGTCACTCGGTAAACTTCAACAAATGCGAGGTCAAACTGAAAGATATAAAGGACGATGTTGTGAATGTTAACACTTTTGAATACATAGATTTCTCAAAAAGTACTTGAATAAATACTGAATTTGAACACTTATTAAGAAGTTCAATACAGAAGTGTTTCTGCAGTGAGTTTTCTCACACACCATGACTGTACCTTAGCACCATATCAAATTAAAGATGTTACATATTTGATGACTTTTCCCAGTTGTGCGTAATAAGGTTTCATTCTGTTCAGCCACTTTAACAATGAAACATCCTGGTGTTACATTGCTGAGACTAACATGCATCTTCAAGCTATTATTTGATACTACTTTGTGAATAACTTGTTATGCATTCCATTTTTTCCTAAGCCAAAGCCTAAACTAAAACAATTCCATTTTATCCATGCCATTAAACATGATTTCAGATTAGTTCTCTTGGAATTTTAACAGTCATTAGCAGTACAGTGAAGATATTGCAGAAATATGCAGTTTTGGAAGAATACCCAAATATTTTTTTCCAATTTAGCGTGTCCAATCCACCTAACCTGCACATCTTTGGGTTGTGGGGGTGAAACCCACGCAGACACGGGGTGAATGTGCAAACTCCACAGAGACAGTGACCCGGGGCCGGGATCGAACCTGGGTCCTCAGTGGCGTAGGGAGCAGTGCTAACCACTGTGCCACCGGGCCGCCCTGCGGTTTTGCAAGCCTGACCATTTAAAGGCCTAGCAATTGACTATAAATGTGGTCAAACCAAATATCCTCCCAGTTTTGGAGCAACAGCAAACAGAGGGTATTAATTACGCATTGTATTAAATACAAATCCTTTTTAAAAAATTCATTCACATGATGTGGGCATCGTTGGCTAGACCAGCAATTTTTACCCTGAATTGCCCTCGAGATGGTGGAGGTGAGCCAATATCTTGAACCGCTGTAGTCCATGTGTTGTAGGAACACCCACAGTGCGGATAGGGAAGGAAGTTCCAGGGTTTGACCTACTGACAGCAAAGGCACAGTGATATAGTTCCAAGTCAAGATGGTGTGTGGCTTGGAGGGGAGCTTGTAGGTGGTGGTTGGTGATGTTCCATGACATCTGCTGCCTTTGTCCTTCTTGGTGGTAGAGGTCATGGATTAAGAAGGTGCCGTCGATGGGGCCTTGGTGCTTTGCTACAGTGCATCTTGTGGATAGTACACACTGTTGACCCTGTGCATTGGTGGAGGAGGGAGTGGATGTTGGAGGTGGTGGATGTGATGCTAATCTATATACTCAACGTTAGAATGTGTGTATGGTCCCAAAGACAAAAGTAAGTACTCAGTAAACCCGTTTTCTATACACTGCTTCTTTAAACATTTTAAATACAAAATTTGAATCTTTTCACATTTGTGATTTTAATTAAACTCAACTAAATTTCATTTTGCATGTTTACATCAGTGCCGTAGCTTAGTTGGTTAAAGCGCTTGTCTAGTAAACAGGAGGCCCTGAGTTCAAATCTCAGCCCGTTTGGTCAATGATGGGCTTAAATCCAAACCATCCAACATTATCAAAGAGAAGCAAACTGCCTCACAAAAGGATAACAATTGGTTTGACTCATGTTATGGATTACATGATAGCACTGCAAACCAAACAGCTGAATGCTATGTCTACATTGATTTTAAAGAGATGGGCAATGCTGGAAACGCTAAATATCATTAAACATCTGTAAACACACAACTGAGTGCAAAATGCTTCCTCAGAACCCTGATATCTGAAAGATTAACCAATCTTTTCTCTTGATTGTATAGCCTGCTGCATGCTTTTGGTTTTAGGTTCCAGCATTTGCAAGGTTTTAATTTTAGTATCCACTCATCTTGATTTTTTTCCCATAGAATTTACAGTGCAGAAGGAGGCCATTCGGCCCATCGAGTCTGCACTGGCTCTTTGAAAGAGCACCCTACCCAAGCCCACACCTCCACCCTATCCCCATAACCCAACCCAACACTAAGGGCAATTTTGGACACTAAGGGCAATTTATCCTGGCCAATCCACCTAACCTGCACATCTTTGGACTGTGGGAGGAAACCGGAGCACCCGGAGGAAACCCACGCACACACGGGGAGAACGTGCAGACTCCGCACAGACAGCGACCCAAGCCGGGAATCGAACCTGGGACCCTGGAGCTGTGAAGCAATTGTGCTAACCACCATGCTACCGTGCTGCCCTAGTCTCAACTTGCTAATTTTGTCAAATCGTCAACATCTTCCCAATAAGACAACATGAAAGAAAATGCTTTTCCTCAAGTAGAAGATGGACCATTATACAATAATATACATTGCACAGATTGAAAAATTTGTGAAGATATAAGGCTGTTGCTATTTTATATTGCTATGCACATAACATTAAATGAAAAGTCCAATAGATCTATACCTGGTCATCACTGTTTGTATGTCTGATAAGATGCCTCAGGAAACCGAGTCTTGAACATTTGCGGACTAAAATAAGGTCAATGGTTCCATCAGCCAAGTGTGCTGCCGGTGAAAGACCCTTGGGTGACTTTGGACATGCACAACTCATATTTGCTGAATTAATGGCCAGGAACTTTCCTTTAATCACTTTCCACTGTTGTTGCTCTTCTAAAATAAAGAGAAACAAATGTTCACATAATCCAGTGAGGCCCAGATGACAAAATCTTCTATCTGTACCAATATATTAATTTATCATTTTACAGCCTAGACACTAAGGGGAAAGGGGAATAGAAATGGGGAATATCACAGATGGAAATGATGATGCTCTCAATGAATAATTTCAGTCAGTGTCACTGATTCAAATTGGGAGAGCAATAACTATCAATTCTTCTCATATGCTGCACAGTAGTTCTCAAACTGGGTCCAGAGATGTTTCAGGGAATCCGCAAAGTAAGTGAATGAGCAGTAATTAGAGATGTCATGTGATTGGCTGACAATCGCACTGGTCGTTAGCTGTAGGTGCATGAGCCTGTGGGTAATTGCTGGGAATCATGAGCAAACTTGAGAGTTCCCATTGCTCGTAATAGCACTTCCTCAAAGCCATCACTGTACTTGCACAGGACTAATTCAAGTGCTCATGAACGTACTACCAAAAAAAAATCCATTCTTACCTTGCCCATAGGCTGCAGTGGGAATATGCTGTAGCCACCTGGGTTGGTCACTTCCCGACTTAAAATGGAGAACCGCAAAGACTAAAGGGAAATTCAACCAACACAGGCAAAAACGAGCAAGTGCAGAAATCCTGTGTATTGGAACTTGCAAAAACCAGACAGCACTGAAACCAGTAGCCATCTGCATAGTAATGAGCGATTCCCAGGCACAATTGATACACTTCAGGTGAATAAGGCCAAGCCAGACTCCTCGGCGCCAGCAGGAGCCAAGACAAAGGAAGGCCAACGGACACTCAGGGACCACCCAGCGATCAGGGAACGGCTCCAGTAGTGGAGAAATAGATCCAAGTGATAAGAACGTAGTCCAATCACTTGGAACCAGGTACGGGGTCCGCCCCGAAGGGCGGGAAGCCCCTGGGGACTATAAAGTAGAGCCCCAAGTTCAAATCTGTCATCTTGGCAGGGTCACTCAACAACGCAAATCAACCCCTGAGAGTGAACTGCCCAGCTGCTGCACCAACCAAGTAAGTCTCCAGTCAACGCTCGCTACGAGATAGGCGCTCCTAGCTACAAGTCCATACCAGCTTTTGAATCCTGCAGACTCAGGACCTGAATGAAAGGCCATTTGTTCCCCTGGCCTGGTGGGCCAATTCCAAAGTTAAGAATAGGCCTTTTAGTGATAGAAATAGTCTAGAAAGTAGAGTTATATGCATAAGTAGTGACTTACTGTATACAATAAATGTGTTTTGATTTGAATCTTACTAATTGATGTGTTGAGTTATTGATCAGTACTTGAACTTGAACCTCGTGGCGGTATCATAAAGATACCTGGCGACTCTTGAGCAAAGGTTAAACAAACAGAGCAAATTACGAATTAAGAGCCAACTAAAAGTTAGCAACAATGCTATTCCAGCTGCAGCGTGGCTCCAGCAGCGAACTCGTGTCTGAGGCCTAGCAGCGAGATGTATTCTCAAAGGAATGGCCCCATTACCTATTAATATACATCCAGAGAAGCAACTGACCAGATGAGTATCCACAGCTTCCTCGAACATTAAAATGATTACTGAATAGCTACAGTGGCTCTTCCAACTCATATTCCCACTCCGTTCTAGTTCCCCTTCCCCACTCCCCTTCCAATTCCACCCACTCTGACGCCTTCTCCCCTCTCAAATCAGCACATCCGCCACCCCATCAGTTCTGGTGTTCGCAATATTGACAGGATCGAGGAGTCAGGATTGTTGGGAGGCAGCAGGACAGCCAGAGATGGGTAGGAAAAGGAGCACAGGGCCAGTGGAAAGAGCTGCTTGGGAAATCAAGAACATTTATATTGTTAATTTTAACAGTTCACAGGAACATGGCCTTCATCTACCCTACCAGTTTGTTGACTTGCATGTGTGCTTATAACCTTTGCCCAACCTTTTGCATGCAGAAATCTGTGCATGTTAATATCCACATAAATCCTACAGTGCAGGTCATTCAGCCCATCAAATCTGCATCAACCCTCTGAAAGAGCACCCTCCCCAAGCCCACTCCTCCACCCGAATCTGCGCATCTTTGGACACTAAGGTATAATTTAGCATGGCCAATCCATTTAACCTGCACATCATTGGACTGTGGGAGGAAATCGGAGCATCCGGAGGAACCCACACAGATACGGGGTGATAGGGTGGGTTGTGGGCCTAGGTAGGGTGTTCTTGGACTTCGAGTGATGGCAGCCATGGTGTGTGGGCGCACACAGGGCAGCTCCTGCTTGAAGATGTAGAAAAGAGCTACCTTTACCCAAAATCGGGAGTAACCTCGACAGAAAAGCGTAACTGAAGGTCGGAGGTGGTATGTCTGCTGGTTACCAAATCCGGTAGAAGGTGAAGGACGTAGCCAAAGATTTGGAAGGGACCTGACGTGCAGCACCCAGTGGAAGGATGGCGGCGGGGGAAGGGTCAGTGCAAGTAGCAAAGCCCCAGATGGAACTGTTGGTGGCCTTCATCAAGGAAGAGTTCCGCCAGCAGAGGAAGGAGATGCAGGAGGATCGTTCGAAGACCATCGAAGGGGCTGTGGCACCTCTGAACAGATCAATGGAGAGGGTGGAGAAATGCTTGGACGCACAGGGGTCACTGATCTGAGAGATTGAGAGGGTGAATGTGGGACCACAGCAATCGGATGGTGGCACTGGAGGCGGAGGTGGGGCTCTTAGGTGACCTTTACAAGGCATTGAGAGCAAAGGTGGAGGAGCAGGAAAATAGGTTGAGAAGGCAGAATCTGCTAATAGTTGGCCTGTCTAAAGGAGTGAAAGGTGCGAGTGCCACGAGGTACGTTTTGAGGATGCTGGCTGGGTGGTGGTAGAGGGGGTGTTAGACAAGACCCCCAAGGTGAACAGAGAACACAGGTCTCTGAGGCAGAAGTATAGAGCTGGGGAGCCACCGCGGACGGTGATCATGAGGCTCCACAAATTCATGGAGAAAGAGAAGGTTGTGCAGTGGGCCAAGGAGAAACGCAACTGTGAATGGGAGGGGAACAAGGTCTGAATATTGGAGCTGTGATAGTGAGTGGAGTATTAGAAGAGACGCCGATGGTACTGGTGAATGTGTATAAGAACATAAGAACTAGGAGCAGGAGTAGGCCATCTGGCCCCTCGAGCCTGCTCCGCCATTCAATGAGATCATGGCTGATCTTTTGTGGACTCAGCTCCACTTTCCGGCCCGAACACCATAACCCTTAATCCTTTTATTCTTCAAAACATTTAATGAAGGAGCTTCTACTGCTTCACTGGGCAAGGAATTCCATAGATTCACAACCCTTTGGGTGAAGAAGTTCCTCCTAAACTCAGTCCTAAATCTACTTCCCCTTATTTTGAGGCTATGCCCCTTTAGTTCTGCTTTCACCCGCCAGTGGAAACAACCTGCCCTGTACCGAATTGGGCCATGTAGGTTTTACGAGGGGTTGCTGGCAGTGATCCCGGACTTGGCCACGCACCAGTTGGTCATGGGAGGAGATTTTAATTGTCGCCTAGAGTAGATAGGTCGAGCCCCAGGTCAAAGGATAGAATATGAATGGCAAAGGAACTGAACGGGTTTTTGGAAAAGATGGGTATGGTGGACCCGTGGAACTTCAAGACCTCAGGGGGAAGGAAGTATTTGTTTATCTCACCTGTGCATAGAGTGTATTCAGGAATCAACTTTTTTGTGGTGAGCTGGGAGGTTTTGGTTGGGGTGGAGGGGGCAAAATACGTGGGGATAGTATCATAGATCATCATAGAATTTACAGTGCAGAAGGTGGCCATTCGGCCCATCGAGATTGCACCGGCTCTTGGAAAGAGCACCCTACCCAAGGTCAACACCGCCACCCTATCCCCATAACCCAGCAACCCCACCCAACACGAAGGACAATTTTGGACACTAAGGGCAATTTATCATGGCCAATCCACCTAACCTGCACATCTTTGGACTGTGGGAGGAAACCGGAGCACCCGGAGGAAACCCACGCACACACTGGGAGGATGTGCAGACTCCGCACAGACAGTGACCCAAGCCGGAATCGAACCTGGGATCCTGGAGCTGTGAAGCAATTGTGCTATCCACAATGCTACTGTGCTGCCCAATGATAGTAATCTCGGACCGCGCCTCACTGGCTGGAGATTCGGCTTAGATCGGGACGGGAGCAGAGACTGGGGTGGAGGCTCAATTCGGGGTTGTTGGCAGAAAGAGGGTTTTGTGGTAAAGTGCAGGCTGTGATTAAAGATTATGTAGAATTGAACCAAAACGGGGAGGTGTTGGTGGCCACATTTTGGGAAGCACTAAAAGTGGTGATCCGAGGGGAGATTATCTTATTCAAGGCACATGTGGACAGGGAAAGGAGGGAGGAATATGAACTGCGAATGAATAAGGTAGTGGAGATACATAGGGAGGACTCAAGGGCGCCCACCATGGAGGGATTGGTAACGAGGAAAAAATTGCAGGGGCAATTTGAAAGGTTGACGATGGGGAGGGCGGTAGGACAGTTATGTCGGGAAAGAGGGGCGCAGTATGAATACGGGGAGAAGGTGAGTCAAATGTTAGCACATCAGCTACGGAGGCAGGCTGCGTCCAGGGAAATATTGAAGCTACGGACTGGTGTCAGAGACGGGGAAGATAAACGAGGTATTTAGGGATTACCACAAGGAGCTGTACAGGGCGGACCCGGGGGTGAAGAGGAGGGCATGGGACGGTTCTTAGACAAACTGGTGTTTCCACAGTTGGAGGAAGAGAAGAGGCAGACACGAGAGGAGCCCCTGGGTCTGAGGGAGGTATTGGACAGTATAAGGGGTATGAAGTGGGGGAAGGCTCCGGGGCCCAGTCGTTACCCGGCAGAATTCTATAAGGAGTTTGCGACAAACCTGCACCGCATCTCGAGGGCGTTTAATGAGGCGTTGGAGAAGGGGGAGCTGCCGGAGACTATGACGCGGGCAACGATCACATTAATACGAAAGAAGGGGAAGGATCCATTGGAATGTGGGTCGTATAGGCCCATATTGCTGTTAATATAATAATAATCTTTATTAGTGTCACAAGTAAGCTTACATTAACGCTGCAATGTAGTTACTGTGAAAAGCCCCTAGTCGCCACATTCCAGCACCTGTTCGGGTACACAGAGGGAAAATTCAGAATGCCCAAATTACCTAACAGCACGTCTTTCGGGACTTGTGGGAGGAAACCGGAGCACCCAGAGGAAACCCACGCTGACACGGGGAGAACGTGCAGACTCCGCACAGACAGTGACCCAAGCTGGAAATCAAACCTGGGACCCTGGCGCCGTGAAGCGACAGTGCTAACCACCTTGCTACTGAAAGTGCTGGCTAAATTGCTGGCGGGAAGGATGGAACGTTGTGTCCCGGGATGGTTGCGGACGGCCAAGTAGGTTTCGTAAAGGGCAGGCAACGTTCTAGTAATATAAGGTGGCTGTTAAACGTGATCATGATCCCGTCGAGAGCCCAGGTACTGGAGGTAGTGGCGTCCATGGACGCGGAGAAGGCATTGACCAGCTGGAGTGGCGGTACCTGTTTGAGGTCCTGGGAAGGTTTGGGTTGGGTTGAAGTTTGAGACATGAGTGTGCCTGTTATATGATGGCGAGTGTGCGGACCAATGACATGGGTTCATGGAACTTTGAACTGCTTAGGGGAACAAGGCCGGGGTGCCTGCTTTCACTACTGTTGTTTGCGGTAGCTATAGAGCCTCTGGCAATGGCTCTTAGGAGATCGGCAGAGTGGCGAGGGGACGAAGGGAGCATCACGTGTTGCTATATGAAGACAACCTACTATTTTGGACCTGCTGGAGATCATGGAAAGGGCCATGGGCCTGTTAGGGAAGTTTGGGCGTTCTCGGGATACAAGTTAAAAGTAGGAAAGTGTTCCCGGTGAATGAGTCGGGGCAGCAAACCAACCTGGGGAGTGGGGGTGGGTTGCCATTTAAGGTGGCCAGAGACAGGTTTAGATTCTTGGGGATTCAGGTAGTGAGGGAATGGGCGATGCAGTATAAATAGAATCTATCAAAGCTGGTGGAGGAGGTTAGGGAGGATCTGAAGAGGTGGGACACGCTGCACCTGACTCTGGCAGGGAGGGTCCAAGTGGTGAAGATGAATATTCCAGGCACTCCCGATCATTTTACCGAAGGCCTACTTTCGAAAACTGTATCATCTCGGACTTTGTATGGGCAGGGAATGTGCCGGGGTTAAGAGGACCCTGTTACAGAGACAGAGGCAGAAGGGAGGGTTGGTTTTGCCAAACCTGCTACATTATTATTGGGTGACGAACGTGGAGAAGGTGAGGGGGCAGAATGGGTTCATATGGAGGAAGAATCCTGTTGGGGGTCCAGCTTGAGAGCCACGGTGACAGTGGCATTGTCAATGGCGCCAAGGAAATACACGGAGAGCCCGGTGGTGCAGTCCACAGTAAAGGTCTGGAACCAGCTGAGGAGGCATTTCAGGATAGAAGGGATGTCGGTGCTGGCGCCACTGTGTGAAAACCATGGTTTCGAGCTGGGGGGGGTGGAAATAGATGGCATGTATAGGACGTGGAGAGAAGTGGGCTGGTTAAGGTGAGGGATCTGTACCTGGAAGAGGGGTTTGCTCGTATGGAGGAACTGAAAGAGAGGGTAGAGCTCCCAAGAGGAAGTGAGTTTCAGTACCTGCAGGTAAGGGACTTCGCGCTGAACAGGTTCCCCAGGTTGCCGAGGTACACCCAGTTGGAGCAACTGCTGCTTCCGGATGTGGAAGGGGAGGCAGGATCGGTGACATAGATGGGTGGCTGAGAGAACAGGGAGGTGAGCAGGTGGTGAAGATTAAGGAGAAATGGGTGGGGGAGCTGGGAGGGGAGATAAACCGGGGAGTATGGAGTGAGGCGCTACGAAGACTAAATGTGACCTTGTGCGCAAGGATGAGCCTGATACAGTTCAAGATGGTACACAGGGTACATATGACTCGGGCAAGAATGAGTGGGTTCATCCAAGATTTGGCAGGCAAGTGTGAGAAGAGTGGGTGGGGACCAGCGAATCGCACTCATATGTTCTGGGGCTGCGAAAAATTGGAGATTTGCGGGGGGATGAGAGAGAGAGAGAGAGAGAGAGAAAAAGAGAGAGAGAGAGAGAGAGAGAAAGAGAGAAAGAGAGAGAGAGAGAGAGAGAGAGAGAGAGAGAGAGAGAGCGCGCGCATCTGTGGCGCTAACAAGGATATTGGGAGAGGTTGAGCCAGACCCTTTGGTGGCGATATCTGGGGTATCATGAGGTCCGAGCTGATGGAGGGGAGGAAGGCCAACATTGTGGCCTTTGCCTCTCTGATTGCTCAGCGAAGAATTCTGTTGTATTGGAGTGGCGGTCAGCAATGCCACCGGGGGTAGCGGCCTGGCTGGGTGACCTTTATGGCTTTCTTTGTCTGGAAAAGATCAAATACGAATTAAGGGGTTCAGCGGAGGGCTTCAAGGCAATGTGAGGGATGTTCATGGCCATGTTTGAAGAGCTGTTTGTTACGTGGGGGGTGAGGGAGCAGGGAGGAGGGGGTGAAAAAGTGAGAAATTTGTACAAATTGTATAGTTGGAAAGTTTGTTCCCAGAATTGTTTATGTTTTGTAACCTTTTGTATAAGTTTGGAATTAAATACATTTTTTTCCTTCTCACTGTAGTGATTCTGTGATTCAAAACAGAAACCTCTGGCAGCAAAGCATGTGCAAAAAATTACCCATTGACTCAAAATTGCTGGCACAAATGGGGATTCACACCAACAGAGACCAGCACTTCAAAAATAAAAAAAGTCACCCGCTCTCATTAAACACTTGCACTCAGCACACTCAACAAGTTTGACAATAACAATTGGCATAACATTTTCCTCATACATTACATACACTAGACACAAGATTTTTAAACTACATTTTAAATTATTAATCTGACCACAAACATTTCAGATCTCACCATCAATAAATTTGAATTTCCTTTCTCTTTGTGATAGTCTCAACTGTTGTCCACTGCATCTGCAGACATGACACCTGAAACAAGGAATACCCAATATTTGATCAAACAATAACTAAAGGTTTTTCACCAAGTCTGAAGAAAACGCATCACTGGCAAGTTCTGCTGAATACAGACAATCTGAATTTCTGTGGAAGACATATTGAGGTGATCAGTAAGTGAACTGGACAGTAATGAGTGGCTTTCACACATGCATAGTTGTTTGGAAGTCAGAAATTGCTGTCCAGCCTTTAATAACCTGTATCTTGCCAAAAGACATGGCATCATATACACAGAATGGTCTGAAGTTACCCACGAAATAAACTTGGAAAGTTAGGACTTGACAATTCAGGGGCAAATTAACTTTGAAATGGAGATACAAGTCTGACTCCTCCCAAACACCTTCTCTGGCATCAAAAAGTTACTTCTAAAAGTGTGCGGTCACATCCCTTTCAATTTTAATTATTGGAAAGTTACAACAAGAAAAACATTTTTTTAATTTGTCCTTCTTCATCCTGTCTTTCTTTCTCTTATTTTGCTTTCTGTGCATTGTTTGGGATTACTCAAACTGACATTGCCTGGGTTAGACTGTGTCTGCATATGTAGTGCCTGTGGTGTTCGTATCAGGGAGGAATCTTCAACCCGATTGCTTAGCAATACAGTTGTTTCCCTGTTCACACAGGTCCCAGGTCTTCTGTGGAGAGCGTTGCACTGTTTTGACACTCTTAATATCTGCACGTCGCAGCGCAAAAGCGTACAAAGTTAAAGGAGGAATGCATTAACTGAGCGCCGTTTGCCAATTGCAAAATCTGGGACAGTAATATGTACTTACTACTGGCATCAGAAAGCTTTGCTATTAGAACCAGTGAACATGTACAGAATAGCTTGGTTTGATTATTTTTTAAATCGTTAATGCATATTCATGATTTTATAAAGTATATATATTTGTTTTAATGATGGTAAATCATTGTTTTTGATTACACGTATTAATATTTTTGTGCAACTATTAGAATCTCCTGGCAAGTTTGTTAATTAATACAATTTGAATCATGAAAAGAAACAGAGAAAACTGATCAAACTTCGTCAAAATAAATGTGCAATATCCACATTGGTTCAGGAAGGGTTACAATATGCAATGCCAGGGCGTTTACCCAGCTGTACATGGGCTTGTATCTCTTGGACTGCCAGTTGTTTCAGTTGCTGGTAAATAAGAAATTGTTCCCTCATAGCAGTGGTGTGAAAGAAAGGTCTTGAAACCTAAATATAAACAAGGAGACACCAGTGTAAGATAGGACTTTGAGTTGAATACAAGTCAAATTTCATTTTGCTGCACAGATGCTGGGCTTTAACAGTGATGGCAAAAGTGACAATAACTTCCTTTTTAATATAATGCCTCTATTGTAGCAAAGCAATTTATCGAACAAAATTTGACATGGAGCCAAATGAAAGATGGGTGATTAAAGCTTGGCAAAAGAGATAGATTTTAACGGTGTGTCTTAATTGAGGGGAGAGATGCAGAGAGGCAAAGAAGCTTATAGTGTGGGAAATCTAGAACTTAGGGTCTAGGTCGCTAGATGGTGGAGTGAAGAGAATTAGCATGGTGGAAGAGGCAAGTACTGGAGAACCGGAGAAACCAGGCAGGACCCAAGGCCTGGAGGTTATAAAGGCAGGAAAACAAGAAACCATGGAAGGATTTGAAAAATGTTGAAGAGAATTTTTTTTAAAAGACATGGTTCGACCAGGAGCCAATATAGGCCAGAAAGCAGAGGGATGGTGGGTGAACAGGACTTGGTGCGAGTTAGAATATAGGCACCAGTGTTTTGGATGAATTTATGTTTACAGAGAGTGCAAGGCGTTAGGGTAGCCAGGAGAGGATTTGTAATAATAATAATAATCTTTATTATTGTCACAAGTAGGCTTACATTAACACTGCAATGAAGTTACTGTGAAAAGCCCCTAGTCGCCCCAGCGCCTGGTCAGGTACACTGAGGGAGAATTAAGATGTCCAATTCAGCTGCCAAGCCCGTCTTTCGGGACTTTGTGGGAGGAAACCGGAGCACCCGGAGGAATCCCACGCAAACACGGGGAAGAATGTGCAGACTCCTCACAGGCAGTGACCTAAGCCGGGAATTGAACCCGGGTCCCTGGCGCTGTGAAGCAACAGTGCTAACCACTGTGCTACCATGCCACCCATTTGAATAGTTGAATTTAAGAGGTATGGATGAGCTTTTCACCTACAGATGAGGTGAGACAGCAGACCGGGTGATGTTAACTCTCTAATAAATAATAATATGGAGATCCATTTTGTTGTCAGAGTATGTGTTATTCTGGAGACAAACAACTGGACAAAGGCCACTTTCAGTCACAAGGGGAATTATAAGAACAGGAGGACACATATATGCCATTCCTTTCAGAGCTGCACAATTACACAATTTCCATAACTGGGCAAGATCTTATGTCACATCTTAAATGTACAATAATAGATTAAAATTACCTGAAAAATCATATCTCGATGGACCCATCCAACGGTTCTTTTCACTGTCAATCAGTGTATCACCATAAAATCCATACCCTAATAGAGATACTGAATACTTCAAAAACATGTTTTTATGATGAACTGAACTGACGTCAATGGGTTGAGAGTCACCTGAAAAAAAGGGAAAATGACGTTAATGCAACAATTATCTCTTGAAAGAAATGTTACATAATGCTCACCTTCAAAAGAGTAGCGAAGGAATAATTATGTCCATGTTAAATTTTGACATGTCTATATTATTAATATGGTTTAATTTCCTGATAGATCGGGAAATTAAACTTCTTTTTCAAAGATCCTTAGATAGAAACTTTTGATTGGGTGTTAATGGATGATGTGGGACTGCAGGGGTGGAGAGGTGTCATGGGGAGGGGAGGGAAAGAGACAGGTTAAGCTGGAGTCCTTCCGCCAGTCGAGGTCTAATTGCAACCTCCTGTTCATTAATTGCCAGAAACAACATCAGTAGGCATATGGGCAACGTGAAAACAGTAAATGAAGAAAGGCTCTGTAGTCAAATGCATGCAGTATGAATTTATTTTTAAAAAATAGCAAGAGGCACAAATCAATTTAAAGGGTCTGTTGCAGAGAACTGGCTACTGTGTTCAGTTTGGGGCACCAAACCTCAAAGGGTATCTCGGCATTGGAAGTGGTTCAGCACCACTTTAGAATGATTCTGCAGGTCCTGAGGTCAATTAAAGGTTAATCTGTTCTCAGAAATTTGAAGATCAGCAGGTGTTTGTAAATTTTCAATTCCAGGCCTGATGAAACCAGTAAGAGATGACAAGCTGTCTTTTTAAAAGGATGGTTGCTATGTTAGATAATATTCAGTTTTTAATTACTATTGGGAGAATTCTGATAACCACTGATTGAACATTATCATTATAACACAGTCATCAGCCAATTTGCTTTAAAGCTGTATACCGATGTGAAATAGGGTGCACAGGAGGCTCTCTGCAGTGGGGTGCAGGGCTCACTCGTGCCTGACACGGTGTCGACATTCACCCCCTTTGGGGTGCTCTTTTGTTTTTCTGCCTCCGTGGATAGGTCAGGCAGCGTCCTATTAGGCCCTCCCCACCACCCTCCTTTCCCCTCTCTCCCCACCACACTCAGTTCCTTTCCCTTCTGTTGGTACAGAGGCGAGGGTATCTGGTCTCTCCAGTGCAAAGTTTAGTGCTTGTACCGTATGCTTTTCGTACAACTGTGCTGTGAACTGTTTTAATAATCAGAGTATCCTACCCCACCTCCCTGTACGTTGGTACTAAGGGGAGGGTATCCTGTTTCTCCAACACAAAATTAGTGTTTGACCTTGTATAGATTTTTTAACTGTTTTAATAAAAAGAGATGGCCAATCCAAAAAAAACAACAATAATTTTTGAATAAACAAGACCAATGACTCACTTAAGGAGCTTTTAAAGTGCAAATATTTTAAACGATAACCATCTGGCAATTTATTTGCAGTTCAAAGCCCAATAAAACTTTTTAAAATTAGAACTACAATTCCAGATGGGTTGCAACATCTTAGGATAAATAATAATGCTTAAATTGAGATTGCACTATCCATGGTGCGTACACAGGAAAAGGTAGCTGTTGGTGCAAAAACTTACAATTTTTGATCATTCCTCACAATAGTCCAGAAAGGAGACAAAACACAAATAGGGAGACCCAGGGCAAATAGCACTCAAGTGTTGCAGCCAAAGGGTCATTGATGAAAATGAACTGTTCAGATAAGGCAGATTAAAAGTTTCCCCATGTTTAATGGATATAAGTATTTTCAGATTACATTAAATAGTCAAGATACCAACCTACAATAATGTGCAAGGCAGATGTCATTGGATCATTTGCTCCAACTGTTGCATAGCATATACAGTCTGTTGAACCTAGAAGAGATAATTTTTGCTTACAGGATTATTTTCTATTTCTTATATTTTCTTGCAAGAGCAAAGTTCCTATTGATGACAGCAGATTAAATGTGTTAGGCATCTTATATGTTCACTTCCAGTAAAGAAATTGATTACTCCAAGATTACAGTAAAGGGTTGCGAACCTTGCCAGTCATCCATGCAATAATTATGGTTGCACTTCCATCAATTTTCCAGCCATTAAAATTAAAAGGCAGAAAATCATGGGTAACGGTGCACAATGTCTTAAATTGCACAATGGAAAATATTCTTTTGCCAGTGGTAAAAATAAAGTGGAAACATTGGGCTTTCAATGTTTGTAAAAATAATTATTTTTTATACACATGTTTGGACAGACATGTTGCTTACTAGGTGACGATGAATGATGACAATTGTCTTGTTAAATTTATCAATTGACCAGGCCATCAGCCTTGACAAATCTAAGTCGGGTGAGGAGGAGGAAGGCGGTTGTAAGTGAAGAGATACACAAGAGTGCAAAAGATTGCTTGCAATGCCTTTACAAAGGAAAATACATTGCTATTTTACTGAGAAGTTGCTTAGAAATTGAGTTTGGCACTTCTCAGTCAACATACAACATCTGCAGTGCTTCACCTAATTTGCAAGGCAAAATGAAAATGCACATCTTAAAAAAAAACATTTTCCACAATGCTCACAAACATTACCAAAAGTTATACAGTGTCTAATATGTTCTCGAGACATCCTAGGCCTACTCAGAATTATATTCTTGGAAATGCTTAGCCAGTTTTTATTAAAAACAAAGATCTTTAATATTTCCACAGGTGTTTTAAAAAAATTAATTTACGGGATGTGGGTGCCGCTGGTTAGTCCAGCATTTATTGCCCACCCCAGATGCCCTTCAGAAGGTGATGGTGAAGGGCAGCACGGTGGCGCCGTGGGTTAGCCCGGCAGCCTCTCGGCGCCGAGGTTCCAGGTTCGAACCCAACTCTGGGTCACTGTCCATGTGGAGTTTCCACATTCTCCCCGTGTTTGCGTGGGTTTTGGCCCCATAATCCAAAGATGTGCAGGCTAGGTGGATTGGCCACGCTAAATTCCCCCTTAATTGGAAAAAATTAATTGGGTAATCTAAAATTTATTTTAAAAAAAGGTGATGGTGAGCTGCCTTCTTGAACTGCTGTCATCCTCGAGATGTAGGTACACCCACAGTGCTGTTAGGGTGGAAGTTCCAGGACTTTGGCCCAGCGACAATTTAGGAAAGGTGATATATTTCCAAGTCGGGTGGTGAGTGATTTGGAGGGAAACATCCAGGTGGTGGGGTTCCCAGTATATGCTGCTCTTGTCATTCTAGATGTTAGTGGTCTTGGGTTTGGAAGGTGCTGCCAAAGGAACCTTGGTGAGTTACTGCAGTGCATCTTGTAGATGGTACACACAGTTGCTACTGTTCGCCGGTGGTGGAGGGATTGAATGTTTGTGGAAAGGGTAGCAATCAAATGGGCTGTTTTGTCCTGGATGGTGTCGAGCTTCTTGAGCATTTTTGGAGCTGCACTCATCCAGGCAAGTGGAGGGTATTCCATTACACTCCTGACTTGTGCTTTGGGGGCTTTGTTTAGAGCAAACATGATCCTACAAATGTGTAACTTTGTTACTCAATTTGCAATGCAAAGTGGCTTGCTTGGTTAGCTGCATTATTTGAATCTTCAGACTGACTCAAGGTGAATCACAATGCATAACACAGGAAAATGAAATGAAATGAAAATCACTGTCACAAGTAGGCTTCAAATGAAGTTACTGTGAAAAGCCCCTAGTCGCCACATTCAGGCGCCTGTTTAGGGAGGCTGGTACGGGAATTGAACCGTGCTGCTGGCTTGCCTTGGTCTGCTTTCAAAGCCAGTGATTTAGCCCTGTGCTAAACATTTCCCTGATAGAAAAAAAACTTGTCAAAGGTGCAGTATCAAGGAAGTGACACAACAGCAATTTTGGCATTATGCCGTATACAGAGACTCTCTCTACTGTCTTGCAATCTTCTTCAATTTGTAATTATTCTTATGTTAAGATTCATACAATTGGCTCCATTCTATTCCGCAATAGCTGAACTGGCTGGTGGCCAGTTGAAATTTGATAGGTTATTTCTCAGGACTATGCAAATAAAATATACATATTTTTTGTTCTCAGTTGAAAAGGATTTTCAGATTGTGGTAATAAACTATGTTTTATTTTAGCACAGAAACCGTGAATTCTCGCCTGGATTTTACTTTTCTAAAAGTGGCAACAGATAAAATAAGTTTTCTGTAGGTTGAGGTTGATACATAGAAGCACAAAACTGACAAAAGTTGTTTCTTTAATGCAACTTTGTGAAAAATTAGTTTAGAAAGCTTATATAAGCAGTCAGAAACATGTTGGTTGCTGCGTACTTGAGTATTTAAAAATCCATTACAAAGGAGTAGAAAAAGGAACAATGGGGCCTCAGCGACTTCTCAGAGTGTAATCTGAAAAAGGGATTTGCATTAAAGTGTAAATTATCACGCGAGAAATAACACAGCAACTTTTCATGCAATCTACATGTCATTTCATACGTTTAGAATCCCAGTACTCAAATTTAATTAAGCCTATGATATTTTTGAAAATGCCATGATAATTTGTAGGGGTTAACTCTCACGTTAATGAGTGTGTGGCAATACTCCAGCAGGATTGATGAGTTGATAGGAGAACATATTGCAGACATACTAGAATAGGAACCTAATTTTACTTCCAGCATCAGATATAATAAAAGCAGTCCCACTTTATTCATAGAGTTTTCTGGGTCTTCCCAAAATATACAGTGAATATGACTGACCACTTCTCCTAAAATATACAGTGAATATGACTGACCACTTCCAAGAGAACAAATTATCTTATCACTTAGGTATTTTATGACAGCAATTAGGTATATTTAAAGAGCAGCAAACCTCCCCAAGACTTTGGCTAAGAGAGTTTAGAATTGTTTAATCATGATGTGTCAAATTGAATCTTTAAACAAAATATTGTTCCCTGAGGGTTTATTACATTTAAAATTTAAAAGATGCAAATTATACACCAAAGTTTCAATAAACAGTTCAATAACAAGAAACCACCATTGTAGGTAAAGAATCAAAATAAAACAAAATAGGAAAACAGCAGTTGCTGAATGCTAACCTAGAAAAAACACAGACAAGAGGTTCACTTCAACTGAACAGAGAATTTACAAAAATCGGATTCACATAAAATTTCTTGATGCTAGCTTAAAAGTTCCAAAGTACATGCACGGTAGGTGAATTGGCCACGCTAAATTGCCCCTTAATTGGAAAAAAATAATTGGGTGATCTGATTTTTTTTTTTTTTTTTTAAAGTTCCAAAGCAGTGACCATTCACTTTCTGGAATTTTGATCAGAAAATATCTCAGCCAATTTAAGCTGATACTAATTTCCCCGACAATGTATTCACAAATGATGTTTACATTGATGCAATAACATTTTAGACTGATGCTAAACTTCCCGAGTATAAGCTTGTCAAATATACATGGGGCGCAATTCTCCCATCGGGAGACTAAGTCCCGACGCCGGAGTGAAAACCGGAGTGTTTCACTCCGGCGTCGGAGGCTGCTCCCAGCCCCCTATTCTCCCGCCACTGGGGAGCTAGGAGCAGCGCCGCGTCATCTATGCGCGCCGGGCCTTGGCACCGTGTAAAAGCAGCACCGCGTAAATGACGCGGCCGGCGTCACCTGCGCATGCGCGGTTGCCGTCCTCCGGCAGGCCGCCCCACAAGAAGATGTCGGATGGATCTTGCGGGGCGGCGGAGGAAAGGAGGTCCTCCTTCAGAGAGGCCGGCCCGCCGATCAGTGGGCACCGATCGCGGGCCAGACCCCTTTTGAGGCCCCCCTCCTCCCCCCCACAGGCCACCCCCCCAGCGTTCTCACGCTGTTCCCGCCGGCAGCCACCAGGTGTGGACTGCGCCGGCGGGAACCTGTCGTGTTGGGCAGGACGCTCAGCCCATCCGGCTGGAGAATCACTGCTCGCCCATTACAAACGGCGATTCTCCCAACGGCCGTGATTTTCGCCGCGCCAGTTTGGGGGGGGGGGGGGGAGAGAATCACGTGCGAGCGCCGGGGTGGCGTGGCGGGAGGAGAATTCCGCCCATGGAGTGTCACGGTCTGAACAGACACCATTGCAGAGTGGAATAAAGCTACATTTTCTCCCGAAAGCCACACTATACTTCATTTTGGCATCAGGTCAGTCTATGACTACAGATTTAGGCTCTATTAATATGAAAGAGCACCATTAATGAAAAACTGACTGTTTTGCATGAATTCAGCATCATAGCTGCAGTGCGAATGTACCTCGAAACAATGCAAATACACCATTTCTGGAAGCATTCTTTCACCTTCCACATTGGTGCAATCTAAAATGAGTGATTTTCCTTATCGCCTGCAATTCACTTTTCCAGCACTAATTGACTTGCCCATTTCTACCTGAAACACTAAAGGAGCTATTACTGTAAAATAAGAATGACAGGCAGCCTTTTCAGTTTATGAAAAAAGATGCTGAATAGAATGAAATAAAGAAGATTTGTTTTAACCCATTCCCAACTTGAGTTATCCTGATATTGCAATTAATTTTAGAAAACATTTCTTCAAAACAAAGTCAGTTACTATGCACACCTCTAATTTGCAAAATCCAAGAAACCCTACTGCTGCTGAGAAAACCGGAGCGGCCACCCTGAAGTGGGGTTATATTTGTGCAGAATGGGCAGGTTATATGACACAAATATTTTGAAAGGCACATAGTTCCATAAGACGTAGAAGCAGAAACGGTCCATTCGGCCCATCGCGTCTGCTCCGCCATTCAATGAGATCATGACTGATCTGATGTGAGAATCCTCAGATCCACTTTCTCGCCTTATCTTCATAACCCTTGATTCCCTTACTGATTAAAAATCTGTATGTCAATCTTGAACATACTTAAAAACACAGCCTCTATAGCCCTCTGCAGTAAAGAATTCCACAGATTCACTACCCTCAGAAGAAATTCCTCTTCATCTCAGTCTTAAATAGACAACCTTTTATTCTGAGATTATGCCCTCTGGGTCCTTGTCTCTCCTACATTTCCTTATTTTCTACAGTTTATGGCTTGCATTACAGAGCAGTAAATGAAGGTGACAAATAAGGAAGTTAAAATGTCATCTTCAAATTTAACCAACGCAGGTTTAGCAATTACATTCAGCAAGTAGATTTTATAAGTGGAAACATCCGATGTATTTTGTATTTAACTTTTAAAGAACATTTTGACCTTTTCCACTTGCTTTACTTTTGAAGAAATATGCTTCTCACCTGCTGGGATAATTCCAATCCTCAAATCACATGGCACTAGTTCAGCTCTGGGATCATTTTCATCAACACCCAAATTAATTTGTGTCCGGCTAATCAGACCATGCATTACCTCACTGAACATTCCATCTCCACCAACAGAAACAATCCTACCAACAAGAAAATATATAAAAACATGTCAATACTTGGATCAAAATATGGTCAATATAGCAAATAAGTGTTAAATTTATCACACTTTATAACCTCCACCATATAATGCTGTAATACTTAATCCAAACACTGGATGAGATCTACCGGCCACGTCATGGGAGCACAATGTGGCCAGTAGATGCCAGGTGAAGCCTCCAGTGGGCTTCATGGCAGACACTACGCCTCGCGGGATCTACGCAAGTCCCACGAGGCGTCGAGATCAGGAGCTCGCCCACAATGGGAGTGACCAAGCTGCACTCGCAAACCATTAAGGCCTATTCACATGGTATTTACTGACCTCCCGGCTTCTAACAGCCTTCCCAGCCGGGCGCCGTTCAGTACTGATCCCTACAAACGTGGACCGGGTGAAACAGCACACTGGGAGGGGGAGGCCATTGGAGGCCCCTGGGTGGTCAGGGACAGGGCAGGGAGCCCTTCAGCCCTCTTCCTGGAATGTGGGCACCTTGGCACTGCCCTTCTGGCACCTAGGCAATGCTATTCTAGCATTGCCAAGCGCACTGCCAAGTCAGCAGGAGCACTGCCAGGGTGCCAATGCAAGGGTGCCCAGGTGCCACTAAGGATCAGGGCCCGAGGGAGCCATGCCCAGAAAAGGAGAGTAGGAGCCCTGGAAGGGAGGGGTGTGCTGTAAGGGTGCGGGGGCCTCAGGAACCCCATAGCAGAGTGGCTTCACTTGGGGGGGGGGGGGGGGGGGGGGAAAGAGAGAGAGTAGTGCCCATTTGTGTGTGTGGGGAGTGACACATTGCCCATGGGTGGGGGGGACCCACAAGCTCACCGAGAGATCAGGGCACACTTTCAAAATGCTGGCCCAATCTCCGTGTTCAGCACTCCAGTGATGAAATTGTGGGCAAAACGGTGAGAAAATCGCCAGGGTCCATAAAAGTGGCTAAGTGTCATTAAATAGCAGTGGGGAACTCGCCGGCAGAAAAACCCCCAGCAAAACCCGGCACAAATTACACTTCGAAACCTTCTCGTTAGAACCCGCCCACTATTTTCAAAAATCCCATAAACTTGAGCTTCACGACAAGCCATTAAAAGTAGAATACCCAAGGTTCTCAAAAATTGTGCTTTTTTGTTGATAAGCTAGTGCACGTTAAATGTAAGTATTTGGAAATAGAATAAATGAAAAAAAAAATCAACAGGAAATTTTGAACATTAAATTTAGATAAATTCGGTATACATATCAGTTTGCATTACACCAGATTCCAACATGTCATTTGTCAAAAGAGTTTGGTTCATAATAATAAATGAATATATAAAATGTGGTTATTATGCAGGTGCTCGAATAGCAGTTTTCCGAATGCAAAGTAAAGGGATTAAGAAAGAAGAGAAAAAAAACAAACCGCCACAAAAAACACCACACAAGATGGGGCAGAAGTTATGATCTGCTGTTATAGTGTTATTATACATCTTCTTATTTAAATCTATTGCTGAAGTCATCAGCAAGTGCTGTGATGTCATTAGTTGTTGCTGCGGGTGTATATTCGTATTTAACTGCCGTTAGTTCCAATTCTATTCCATCATTGTTATTTTGATGTTTAACTAGTTGCTTCTGTTCTGGAGTCCATACTGTATTTCAAACTTCATTATTTTTATATATTAAAGATTTAACTTTCACAACATGTTTCGACCAACTTTTTGTGGCCAAGTCACCACACCAGCCATTCACAACTGATCTAGACACATCTTTTATTTCTTTACTGCACGCATGACCACTTCTTTTATCCCAGTGAGCCAGAGAAGACACAGCCAGAGTGAGACAGCAAAGAGTGAGTTTGGGAATTTGAAGCTAGGTGGGAATTGAATCCAATCGGTAAGACTGTTCCTTTTTAAATTTCAGGAGTTTAAATTAATCTAGAATTGTGCAGTGAAGGTTAACAAGGGCTGCCCCACCCACTCACATAACTGGTTGGCAGTTAAGTGTCAGTCACCTTGATCTAAAAGCAGGGGGGTGGGGAAGAGAGTCAACTCAGGCCAATTTAAAAGAGCAACTTGTAACTCACTCCCAGTGAGTTCTCCCAGTGAGACAAAGAAGACACAGCCAGAGTGAGACAGCAAAGAGTGAGTTTGGGAATGTGAAGCTAGATGGGAATTTCTTAGCTGGGTGGGGAGGAGGTGTTTTTTAACCCTGGTAAGTGACTGGTAAGTAGTTTTTCTTTTCATTGTCTAATTTATTTATTTATTTTTTCTTTCCTTTTTTGGAATTGTAGCTGTACAAGTTAACCCAAGGTTTAAGACATGGCAGGAGATCCCAGACCCGTGTCATGCTCCACGTATGCGATGTGGGAGCTCAGGGACACGTCCACTGTCCCTGGCTCCTTCACGTGCAAGAAGTGTGTCCAGTTGCAGCTCCTGTTAGACCGCTTGACGTCTCTGGAGCCGCGGATGGACTCACTTTGGAGCATCCGCGATGCTGAGGACGTCGTGGATAACACGTTTATCGAGTTGGTCACACCGCAGGTGAAAGTTACTGAGAGAGATAGAAAATGGGTGACCAAAAGACAGAGCAAGAGTAGGAAGGCAGTGCAGGTGTCCCCAGCGGTCATCTCCCTGCAAAACAGATATACCGCGTTGGATACTGTTGAGGGAGATGGCTCACCAGGGGAAGGCAGCAGCAGCCAGGTTCATGGCACCGTGGCTGGCTCTGCTGCGCAGCAGGGCAGGAAGAATGGCAGGGCTATAGTGATAGGGGACTCAATCGTAAGGTGAATAGACAGGTGGTTCTGCGGACGCAATCGAGACTCCAGGATGGTATGTTGCCTCCCTGGTGCAAGGTCAAGGATGTCTCGGAGCAGCTGCAATACATTCTTGGGAGGGGGCGGGGTGAACAGCCAGCTATCGTGGTGCACATAGGCACCAACGATATAGGTAAAAAACAGGATGAGGTGCTACAAGCTGAATTCGGGGAGTTAGGAGTTAAACTAAAAAGTAGGACCTCAAAAGGTAGTAATCTCAGGATTGCTACCAGTGCCACGAGCTAGTCAGAGTAGGAATGTCAGGGTAGATAGGATGAATGCGTGGCTCGAGAGATGGTGCAAGAGGGAGGGATTCAAATTCCTGGAGCATTGGAACCGGTTCTGGGGGAGATGGGACCAGTACAAACCGGAAGGTCTGCACCTGGGCAGGACTAGAACCAATGTCCTAGAGGGGGTGTTTGCTAGAGCTGTTGGGGAGGGTTTAAACTAATGTGGCAGGGGGATGGGAACCGATGCAGGAGGTCCAAAGGTTGTAAAACAGGGACAGAAACAAAAGGCAGGAAGGGGGAAAGTGTAAGGCAGAGAAGCCATTGTCAAAAATCAAAAAGGGCGACAGTACAAGGTACAGTGACTGAGGGGAGCTCAGTGAATAGGCCCTGTAATACTAAAAGGAATAAAACGGGAAGTAAAAACATAAATGATAAGCGGCATGGCAGGTTGTTACATGGAGATATGGGTTGAACGACAAGGAAAATTAGAAGAAAGGTTAAGAGGAAATATAACTTAGGAGAGGTTACTGATCGAGCTGTTAAGATTCAAAACAGAGGTATAAAAGCCAACATAAGTGTACTTTACCTGAATGCTATGCTCGTAGTATTTGGAATAAGGTAAATGAGTTGATGGCGCAAATCATCGTGAATGACTATGATTTAGTGGCCATTACTGAAACATGGTTAAAGGATGGTCACGACCGGGAGTTAAATATCCGAGGGTATCAAACTATTCGGAAGGACAGAGTGGATGGTAAGGGAGGTGGTGTAGCTCTGTTATTTAAGGATGACATCCAGGCAATAGTAAGGGATGACATCGGTGCTATGGAGGATAAGGTGAATCCATTTGTGTGGAAATCGGTCTTCACAGTGGAAGACACAAATAACATGCCAGTGACTGATAGAAATGAGGCTATGACAGGAGAGGACCTGGAGATGATTGTTATCACTAAGGAGGCAGTGATGGGCAAGCTAATGGGGCTAAAGGTAGACAAGTCTCCTGGCCCTGATGGATTGCATCCCAGAGTGTTAAAAGAGATGGCTAGGGAAATTGCAAATGCACTAGTGATAATTTACCAAAATTCACTAGACTCTGGGGTGGTCCCGGCGGATTGGAAATTAGCAAACGTGACACCACTGTTTAAAAAAGGAGGTAGGCAGAAAGAGGCTCATTATAGGCCAGTGAGCTTAACTTCGGTAGTAGGGAAGATGCTGAAATCTATCATCAAGGAAGAAATAGCAAGGCATCTGGATGGAAATTGTCCCCATTGGGCAGACGCAGCATGGGTTCATAAAGGGCAGGTCTTGCCTAACTAATTTAGTGGAATTTTTTGAGGACATTACCAGTGCGGTAGATAATGGGGAGCCAATGGATGTGGTATATCTGGATTTCCAGAAAGCCTTTGACAAGGTGCCACACAAAAGGTTGCTGCATAAGATAAAGATGCATGGCATTAAGGGGAAAGTAGTAGCATGGACAGAGGATTGGTTAATTAATAGAAAGCAAAGAGTGGGGATTAATGGGTGTTTCTCTGGTTGGCAATCAGTAGCTAGTGGTATCCCTCAGGGATCAGTGTTGGGCCCACAATTGTTCACAATTTACATAGATGATTTGGAGTTGGGGACCAAGGGCAGTGTGTCCAAGTTTGCAGACGACACGAAGATGAGTGGTAAAGCAAAAAGCACAGAGGATACTGGAAGTCTGCAGAGGGATTTGGACAGGTTAAGTGAATGGGCTAGGGTCTGGCAGATGGAATACAATGTTGACAAATGTGAGGTTATCCATTTTGGTAGGAATAACAGCAAAAGGGATTATTATTTAAATGATAAAATATTAAAACATGCTGCTGTGCAGAGAGACCTGGGTGTGCGAGTGCATGAGTCGCAAAAAGTTGGTTTACAAGTGCAACAGGTGATTAAGAAGGCAAATGGAATGTTGTCCTTCATTGCTAGAGGGACGGAGTTTAAGACTAGGGAGTTTATGCTGCAATTGTAGAAGGGGTTAGTGAGGCCACAACTGGAGTATTGTGTTCAGTTTTGGTCTCCTTACCTGAGAAAGAACAGACTGGCGCTGGAGGGTGTGCAGAGGAGATTCACTAGGTTAATCCCAGAGCTGAAGGGGTTGGATTACGAGGAGAGGTTGAGTAGACTGGGACTGTACTCGTTGGAGTTTAGAAGGATGAGGGGGGGGGGGGGGGGAGATCTTATAGAAACATATAAGATTATGAAAGGAATAGATAGGGGCAGGTTGTTTCCACTGGCGGGTGAAAGCAGAACTAGGGGGCATAGCCTCAAAATAAGGGGAAGTAGATTTAAGACTGAGTTTAGGAGGCACTTCTTCACCCAAAGGATTGTGAATCTATGGAATTCCTTGCCCAGCGAAGCAGTTGAGGCTCCTTCATTAAATGCTTTTAAGATAAAGATAGATAGTTTTTTTGAAGAATAAAGGGATTAAGGTTTATGGTGTTTGGGCCACAAAGTGGAGCTGAGTCCACAAAAGATCAGCCATGATCTCATTGAATGGCGGAGCAGGTTCGAGGGGCCAGATGGCCTACTCCTGCTCCTAGTTCTTATGCTCTTATGTTCTTTTGTTTTCTGAATCATTAAAACTTTTGTTATTTAGTCTCTCCTGCCTCCACCCTATTACAGACATTCCCTTCGGTTTCCCCCCACCCCACTCCAGCGCCCAGTCCTTTCACTTCCTCAAAACCTATTACATTTCTCCTTAGTTTTGAAGAAAGGTCATCAACTTGAAATGTTCCCATCTTCACAGATGCAACCTGACCTGCTGAGTATTTCTCGCATTTCCTGTTTTTATTTGAGATTTCCAACAACTGCAGCATTTTACTTTTGCTGAAAGCATTCTTGTCCTTCTCTACCTATTTTCTTAAAAATATAATTTGTCTTTCTTATTTCATCATCTATATTTATATATAAAAATTAACTCAGCTGTTCTAGTTATGAAATAGATGCCATCAGGATATTTCCATTCTTCTCATACAAGAATTTTCAGTGGCTCGGTTCCCTCAGTTCGCCAGCCACTTTATCAAGTTGTCAATACTGAACTTGAGTTCACTCACCTCTGTTGCTCTTATTAGCCTTAGTTTTATTAGCTCTAATTCTGTCACCTTTGCTCACGAGTAACCAGGTATCTTTCTGATACCGCCACGTGGTTCAAGCTCAAGTAATGATTAATAATACAGTACACTGCTTAGTAAATGTTAAATCGACGATCATTTATTATATACAGCAATAAATACTTATACAATAATACTACCTCTAGACTATTACCTCCCACTAAAGGCCAATACTTAACTTTGGTGATGGCCCACCAGGTCAGGGAAACAAATGGCTTATCGAATTGGGTCTGGCCTGCGGGATTCAAAAAGGCTGGTACGGGCCGATAGTCTGGAACACCTATCTGGTAGCGATCGCTGGAGTAAGACTTACTTGTTCCTTCGCCAAAGGGTCTCGAAGGTTGCGAGTACGAGAAGAAGGGTCGATCTGAACTTGGCCCCTATCTTTATAGTTCCCAGGGGCCTCCCGCCTCTCGGGGCGGACCTTGACCCTGGTCCCAAGTGATTGGACTTGGTCCCAATCACTAGGTTCGATATGCTCCAATAATGGGGCGCTTCCTTGATCGGGGGGTGGTCGTTCACCTTTCTTTGTCTCGGCCACTGCTGGCGCCAAGGGGTCTGGATCGGCTTTCAATTGCTAATTTGTAGCAATTGTTCCCGATTAAAATGCAGATGGCTGGGTTGATGTGCTGTTAATGGTTGCAGGTATCAGTCTGGGCCGGCTTCCCCAGAGCCGAATACACTGTTCTGCCTGCAGCTGTCCGTTTGAGTCCTGTTGGCTGATTTTCCCATCAGCCTTTTTAGTTCGCCATTTTACATCGGGGTTTGGCCAAATTAATCGGGAATCAGCTATTTTAGGTGGCTACATTCCCTCCTTGTGATCCTAACGCGAAGCGTGAAGGATCACATAAATTTGTCCTTTCCGTTCCCTGACCCGGGGGGGGGGGGGGGGGGGGCACCTCCTACGTGGCCACTGTTCTGACCCTAGCTATGCACAATTTTTTTTTTTTTTTACCTAAACAACTCTAAGGGCGCTATGTCAGGCAGGGGCATGGATTTACAAAAATAAAAAACTTGGAACCTCTAATTTTACCTAAATATACTATACTCCCTAAACATTGCATTATCCTAGCTTCCTAAAACATACAACAACAATCACAACATTTAATATACTCTTTCCTGGCTTGGCAGTCAAGCTCAGGATCATACATTTTTTGTTCATGAAAAGTTTTGACATCTTTTATTTACAAAAAAAACGCAAGTGCACGTTCTTTATTATTGTGTTATAGGTCACGGGGGTCGAGGGTCTGGTCATAACCGAATATAGGGGATCGGATCCGATATACCGGGGTTCGAGCGCGGTACGCTCTCCTTCTCCATTTGCGGAAGCGCATAGTCTGCACTACACAGCAGAGTATCGCCAACGCTAACAGTGCTCCAATTACGTAGGACAGGGAGTACCAGGTTATGAATCTGGCACACCACGAAGATGCAGTGTCGCTGGTGACTGGGCTTTGGGTACTGCAGGGCAGTGAAACATTAACGGCATGGAGGTTTGGAGTAATGGGGTCCGCGTTCCCGTGCAACCAAATGTTCATAAAAAATATGTTGAGCACAATGAAAGAAGTCCTCATGGCTGTCCTGGCTGTCCGCTTTCCTTTTCCTTCTGGTGTTCTTTTGTTTTCTCCGGTCCTGGAGCCTCTGGAGTTCTGTGAAAACAAGCATAGTATCTGTAACTACCTTGGTTTAATATCCGGTGTGTTAGTGTGTCTGTCCTTTTTGGGGCCAATTATACCCTTATTGATTAATCTAGGACAAAGGTTCGGCACAACATCGTGGGCCGAAGGGCCTGTTCTGTGCTGTATTTTCTATGTTCTATGTGTGACTCCCTCATTTTTTTTCCAAAAACAAATGTTAGGACACGGCCCACTTCCCAATGACGGACCAGTGCTGATTTACCATCCAAATGTTCCAGGATGTAAATAGCATATGGCAGCAACCTAAAGGTCGCCTAAACAAAATAAAACTTTTTGAAATGAAAATGTCAAATGAAGTGCGTATGGGCCGTGACGGGTAGGATTTGGATGGAGTCCCCAGGTAGGACAGCTACCAATGCCGTATCTCCCCCACCCAAGCGTGTTTGACCAGCAGGGGGGGGGGGGAGGGGGGGGGGTCCCAGGCAGTGCGGGTCTCACGCCGTTTCTCCACTGCCTGAGCAACCGACAAGAACGGGCAAAAATGTAGTCATCGGGGTGGGGCTGCTATAGTGATTCTACCCTTGAATCAGAAGAGCAGTTACAATCGGGCGTCTGGTGAGCAGGTATCTGCTGAAGTGTCTGCAGACAAGCAAGTTCCACTGAACAAGCGTCTGGTCTGTTGACCAGGTATCTGTAGACAAGTTGGTACCGCTGAACAAGCGTCTGGCCGCGGTGGGTCTCTGAGGGTAAGAGCTCAGAAGTTTCAGGTGAATGGGTGTGTGTGAGAAACATTCTCCTGTCGGACAAACAACATAAAACAAACGTACGAACAACGTACAACATCCTGCAGGTTCCATCAGGAAGGACAACACTTCTCCCAAGTGTTTCCTTTAAACATCATGTTGACACCTCAGTTCTCTGTTGCGAACAGGGTCGCAAAGGGGTTGGCGGTTTGGGAGTCCAACTCGAGGTCGTCCCCTTCTCCCGGGTGCCAAACTCTGGAGGGAATTAGGGCTGAAAGGGCTGCGTGGTGTGAGTTGGGGTTGCTTTCGTCGTTGCGGACGAGTCTGTAGGAGTTGTCGCGGTGCCAATGAGTTGTGTCGAGTTGTGTGGGGACAAAGTCGGGGTCATCCGTGTGGTTCGGTGGTCGGTGGTGGGATTTGTTTAGAAAAGTGATCATGAAGGGATCACTGGAGTCGAAATCGGAGTCGCTGGGTGTGGGTCCGGTTGTATGGGGATAGTAGGGAGGCGTGCTTTGGCTATCGTCCGAGTCACAGTCGCTGTCTCTGCTGCTGCAGTCTGTGGGCATTCCGGGGCGGAGTGTAGATTTTGGGGGTGGAGTCGAGGGCGAGTCAGTGGCTGGGCTGGGCGTGGTGGGGGTTGGTCAGGTTACGTTGGCTGTGGGCGGGGTGTGGTCGGCTGCGTCAAGCATGACGTGGTGGGCGTGGTTTGACGGTGCTCCATAAGCCTTTAACTAGTTGATATGAAACCACACGGTCTTACCATTTGGGTATTTTATTTTATATACCAATGGGCTTACTTTATCCGTAATGGAGTACGGACCCGAGTATTTTAAAGGCAGGAATGTGCTGGGGTTATATACAGACAACATCACTTGTTGTCCTATATCATACTCCGTTGCATGCACTGCCTTATCAAAACAGGCCTTGCTCTGTTTCCTTTTGGTGCCCAATTTGACTGCGGCTGCTAACTGAGCCGTTTTTACATTCGCAACTAATTGCTCCACGGCTTCCTCGTGGGTGAGGGCCGTAACTTCAGGGCTGGTCAGGTCTAAACCTAACAAGTATTCTGTCCCTTTCATGGGGCGTCCGGTCATAAGAGTGTGTGGGGTGTAACCTGTGGAGGTGGAAACAGTGTTACGCAAAAACATCAGCGCAAAAGGGAGGACTGAGTCCCAAGTGGTGTTGTTCTGCTGGACCATTTTTCGGAGGGTGGTTTTTAGGGTCCGATTCATGCGCTCCACTATACCACTCGACAGTGGGTGGTACACAATGTGGAATTTTTGGGTGATGCCAAATATCGTGAGGACGTTCTGCATGACCTGTCCCGTAAAGTGAGAACCTTGGTCCGATTCAATACTGCGGGGTTGTCCCCAACTTGTAAAGATGTGGTGGGTTAGGATCTTGGCTGTGGTTTTTGCGGTGTTGGTGCGGGCTGGAAATACTTCCACCCAATTCGTAAAAGTGTCTGTGACCACCAGAACATATTTATAGCCATTCCTGCAAGGGGGCAATGGACCTATAAAATCGATCTGGAGGTTAGTCCAGGGGCTGTTAACGGGTCGGGTGTGGCTGAGATGTGCCTTTTTGGCATATCTATCGGGGTTGTTCTGAGCGCAGATGAGGCAATTCTCAATGTAATGGGATACATCCTCGTCGAGATTGGGCCACCAACAAAGCTGTTTGAGGTGGGCTGTGGTGGGATCGATTCCCTGGTGTCCATGACCATCATGGAATAAACAGATTAATTGGTTCCTATCCTGCTCAGGAACTACATAAAGGGTGTCCTTTAACACCACACCATCATGTGTGGTCAGTGTATTTTTGAACCTCTCGTAGGAGTCTGGTAACTTCCCTTTCATGATCTCAGTAAGAGCGCTATCCTGCTTCTGGGCCTCTACTAGATCTTCGATCCTAGTCTGCGTGACCTGAACTGCACTCACTGGCACGCTTTCGGGGGGTTTCCAAAAGTACCCATGCCTGGATCCTGCCTTAGCCAGTGCGTCGGCTTCTACATTTCCGGGGGGGGGGGGGGGGGGGGGGGGAACGATGGTGGCTGCGGACTTTTATAATGCCAAAAGTCCTGTTCTGGGCTTTTTGTAGAATATGGCGGAGTAATGGGGCTGAGGGGAGGGGTTTCCCATCCGCGGAAACAAATCCTCTCGTTTCCCACAGGGGCAGAAATTCGGTGAGGCTATTGCAGAAAAAAAGGCTGTCTGAGTATATGTCTGCTGGGCTGCGGAAGGAATCTGGGTGCTCTACAATGTCTGCGATGGTCACAGGTTCTGCTGCCTGCGCGCCTAAGTGTCTGGGGAGTTTTAATGCTATCTCCTCGAGGGCGCGTCACTGCACGTCCTCAACATAAATCCTGCAACCTGTTATGCGTTGCCCATCTAAGACTGTGGAAGATCCATCCACATAAATCTTAAATGGGGTCACATGTGTCCGGGTGAGGGGGGCTCGGAGATGGATTGGCTAATTTTCTGGGGGGTGTTTTAGCTATAAAGGGGCCTGTGTTGTGGTGTGGGGAGATGATTTCACATTCATGGGGGGTTCCGGGGTACTGTAAACTGTCCGGTAAGTATGTGTGTGTCTTTGTCCGTTTGACTGTGATGTCCCGTCCCTGCAAGAGAAGGGTCCACCTAGCTGCGCGTATTTGGCTGACGGTACCGTCCTTAAGTCGTCTGTCCAGTAAAAGTTGGGTGGGGGTGTGCTTGGTCAGAATGGTGATGGGGTTCAGTCCGGTAATATAGGAAAAGTACTGGACTGCCCAGAAAACTGCGAGCAGGTACCTCTCACAGGTTGAAAATCCCTGCTCCACAGCATCTAAAATTCAGGAGGCATAAGCCACGGGTCTTAGCTGGTTGTGCAGTTCCTGTAGGAGCACGGCTGAAAGGGTGCGGTCTGTGGTCGCTACCTCTATGGCGTAAGGGGAAAGCGGGTCTGGAACTTGTAGTGCGGGGGCTGCTAGGAGTTCCTGTTTTAATGATGCCACAGCATCCGTATGCTGTGGAAGCCATTCCCAGTGGGCTCCTTTCTTTACGAGGTCTGAGAGGGGCGCTGCCTTGCTGGCGAAACCATCGATGTGGTTTCGGCAGTAGCCAACCAGTCCTAAAAATGACCGGAGGGCTGAAACGTTCTGGGGAAGGGGCAATTTAGCGATCGAGTCAATTCTTTTGTGCTCGATCTCGCGTTTGCCGTGTGTGATAATAGTACCCAAATATACCACTTTTTCTTCCAATATCTGGGCCATTTTGGGGTTTACTTTACAGCCAATGGAATGTAACAATTCCAGGAGTTCGGACAGAAGCTCAATGTGCTCTTCCTTTGTGTCTGTCTGCAGTAGTAGATCATCTACATACTGTACCAGACATTCGGGGCGAGAAAATTTTGCTCGTCCATTTGCCAGCTGTCGGTGGAAAATGGAGGGGGAGTTGTGGAAGCCTTGTGGCAGGCATGTCCACGTGTACTGCTGCCCTCTGAAAGTGAAGGCAAATTTATACTGGCACGCTTTTGCCAATGGAATGGACCAGAATCCATTACTGACGTCCAAAACCGTGAAATATCGGGAATTGAGTCCCTGTTTTGCATGGTCTCGGGACTTGTTGCTACGGTGGGGGCTGCTGCGGGGGTGACTTTATTGAGTTCCCGATAATCAATGGTCAAGCGCCACGATCCATCGGGCTTTCTCACTGGCCAAATCGGGGCATTATTAGTAGAGGCTACCGGTCTTAGTACGCCCTGCTCTAATAAGCTCTCTATAACTTTTAGGATTTCTCCCTCTGCTTCTAGGGGGAATCCGTACTGTTTTTGGGGTCTAGGGTCCGGTCCTGTTACTTGTACGGAGTCGGTCATCCGTCCACAGTCGTGTTTGTGGGTTGCGAATGCTGCCCTGTTCTTTTGCAGGACTGCCCTAACCTGTCGGTCCGTGCTGAGTGTGGTGGGGTTGAACCAAAACTCGCCCTCTGTGCTAATTTTGTTCATATAGTCCCCAATGTTGAGCGTTGCGGGGGCTCTAGCGGATTTCGCCATCTTCCAGACACACTGGTTGACTGGATCGAAAGATAGGTGGTGGGAATTCATAAAGTCAATTCCCAGAATGTGTACTGCTGTGTGGGGCAGGTCTACTAAAACTACGGGGTGTTTTGTGGTAATGTTTCCTATTTGAATGGGTACAGGGGCTGTGATGTGTCCCTGCTGTGAGTGGCTTGTAAAGCCGCTGAGGGTGATAGTGGCTGTAGTGGGCCACGTATCCTGACAAAGGGTGGAGGAATTTATGGTGGTGCGGGACCCTCCCGTGTCCCAAAGAAACTCGATAGGCTGTCCCCGAATTTTCGCTGCGACTACGGGTCGTCCTGACCTATCCCAAAGGGTATCGCAGACCCAACAGGGGGAGCCTGTACACAGTCAGTCCGTTCCGGTCAAGTCCGTCCGATCCGAACGGGTGCTAACGCTATGGATGGGCTCTGCCTTTTTCTTACTCAGAGTGCCTGTCTGTTGGGCTCTCGGTGGCTTTTTAGGGGTATTGCACCCATTTGCAAAATGTCCCAACTGTCCGCAGTTGTAACATTCTTGCGGTTTTGTTGGGGGGCTGTTCTTTCCCTCATTTACCCAGGCGGGGTTGTGAGGTGTGGCTTTTACTGCCTGCATGTCTGCGGCGGCTTGCTTTTCCTCTGTGGTTTTAGTGGCAGGTCGATTGTGAACATACTGCTCCCAAACACGGGACAATCTTTTAACCACCCACTTCTCGTTATGAGCCTCCTCCGAGGGATCATAACTATTGCAGGCATTCTGTCCTGCCTCTGTGGCATGGGAGATAAGGGTGCGGGTCCATTTGGCCATATTGTCTGGTGACAAATGGGCACGGTCTACGTCTCCAAAAACGGCTTCGAAGTGAATCCACAAGCGTCCTGCGAACACTGTGGAGTGTTCAGACTTCTTCTGCCTACACTTATTTAGGCCATCTACGGGGTCACCCCGGTTATACCCGATCGCATCCAGGATCGCGGTATGCATTTCTGCAAGGGTGCCTCCTCCTACGTTCTGTGGGTCGGGAAGGGCTGTTTCTACCGATGGATCTAGACTTAGAACCATGAGCTTTACATGCTCTCTCTCATCCAGGCCGTACATGGTCGCCTGATGTTTGACGGTGGCAAAGAAATGGTGTGGGTCTGAAGCGGGGAGGAATGGTGTGATTTTTGCACACACGTCCCGTAATTGGGTCACTGTGGGGGGGGGGGGGGGGGGGGGGGGGCGGTGGAATATAGGAATTCTGCCTCGTCTGATGTGGCTGTGCGGTGGGTTTTTACAGGGTTCATGGGAGCCTGAACTACCTGCTGTGTGGGGGGTGGGGGTGCTTTTCTCCTTTGGGGCTTTCCCTGCACACATGTTCCCTGAACATATCTCTGCGCTGTCTCTTGCAGTTCTTCCCAATCAGGGCCGTCTTCCTGGTCTAAACTTTCCCCAAAGGTTTCTTAAAATCCCTTTTGGACAGAAAACATTGCTTGCAGGTCTGCAAATTGCTTCCGGCACTTCGCATGGTCCATGGTGCTCTGCCTTTGCTCCGTGGTTGCAGCGTGGAGCGCTCTCAAGGCTGCCTTGAGATCACCACATTGCTTCTGTAGCGTCTCCACCTGCTTCTCGGTCTCTTTCTTTACCGGGACTGCACGCTGCGTGTCCTGATGAGCCTTTTCGTACTGGGACTGGAAACTATTCAAATGCGCCAGACAAGACTGGTGACCCCGTTTGGCGTCAGCCACCTCTTCGTCCTTTGCTGCTAATTTCCGCCTTAATTCCAGAATCTCTTTCTCCACCTCGCATACAGCTACTTTACTCATACGATGCATGCCCTATACTTCTTTGCGGAGCGTCCTGACGACCTCCTCCAAGCCTCGCAATTGTGCCAGGCAGGACACAATTGCCATCGGCTTGCGAGCTTTTGTTAAATTCTTTTTGTGAATCTCACTCATGTTCTCCCACCAAGTATGCCCTATACTCCCAGGACCGGAGTCGTCATTATTACAGAAATCATTCCACATGGGCCATCCTTTGCCCTGGAGGTATTTCCGAATTTCCTCTTCCCAAGTGGGGCACTGTCCCACTCTACTGCTGCTGGTCGCTGCGACCGCAAATTCCTCGGGGTTCATGAGGCGTTGCATTGCCTGCATTGCCATCTCTCCTATCTGCTTGCTTCGGTTAAGTTTGGAACTGGGGGCTAAGGTGGTGTCGTAGCTGCGGGTACAGCTTGCGCTAATTTCCGAAAATACAGACTTCCGACAGTTTTGACGCAACAAACATCTATCAGTTTTGCCTTATAGCCCTGTTAGTTTTGCATGCATACACACACTTCCGAATTGTGAATTATTAAATCAGAACCGCTTGAACACTTGTGGGGTTTTTTTCCAATTGGATTCTATTCAAATTTCTTGGGTTCTCCCGGAGTGGTTTTCCACTTCTAGATCGGGTCCCACCAGAGTCGCCAAAATGTTGCTCTTATTAGCCTTAGTTTTATTAGCTCTAATTCTGTCACCTTTGCTCACGAGTCGCCAGGTATCTTTCTGATACCGCCACGTGGTTCAAGCTCAAGTAATGATTAATAATACAGTACACCGCTTAGTAAATGTTAAATCAACGATCATTTATTATATACAGCAACAAATACTTATACAATAATACTACCTCTAGACTATTACCTACCACTAAAGGCCAATACTTAACTTTGGTGATGGCCCACCAGGTCAGGGAAACTAATGGCTTATCGAATTGGGTCTGGCCTGCGGGATTCAAAAAGGCTGGAACGGGTCGATAGTCTCGAACACCTATCTGGTAGCGATCGCTGGAGTAAGACTTACTTGTTCTTTCGCCGAAGGGTCTCGAAGGTTGCAAGTAGGAGAAGAAGGGTCGATCTGAACTTGGCCCCTACCTTTATAGTTCCCAGGGGCCTCCCACCTCTCGGGGCGGACCTTGACCCTGGTCCCAAGTGATTGGACTTGGTCCCAATCACTGGGTTCGATATGCTCCAATAATGGGGCGATTCCTTGATCGGGGGGTGGTCGTTCACCTTTCTTTGTCTCGGCCACTGCTGGCGCTGAGAGGTCTGGATCGGCTTTCAATTGCTAATTTGTAGCAATTGTTCCCGGGGATGGCCGATTAAAATGCAGATGGCTGGGTTGATGTGCTGTTAGTGGTTGCAGGTATCGGTCTGGGCCGACTTCCCCAGAGCCGAATACACTGTTCTGCCTGCAGCTGTCCGTTTTGAGTCCTGTTGGCTTATTTTCCCATCAGCCTTTTTCAGTTCGCCATTTTACACTGGTGTTTGGCCAAATTAATCGGGAATCAGCCATTTTAGGTGGTTACACCTCCCCGATGGCAAGTTGTACCAGCTTTAATATAAATTTGGTTACATAGGATATACACAAGCCAGAACAAGGCCATTTGACCCAGCCATTATGCTGGTGTTTGTGCTCTACCCTTACCTCCTCATCTTTTCTCATCTATATCCTTCTCCCTCGTATGTTTGTCTAGCTTCTGCTTAAATATATCTGTACCATTTACTGTAACCACTTCCTGTAGCAGTGAGTTCCACATTCACACTCTGAGAATTTTGTTTTGCATTATCTTCTTGATTCCTTGGTGACTGTCCTCTGTTGATGACCTCTAGTCATGCTCTTCTCCAAAAGTGGAGGCATTATCTCGCTGTCAAAACTTTTCAGAACTTTAAAAATCTCCAATGATCACGCCTCAGCCTTCTTATTTCAAATTAGAGAAAAAAAAGAGACCTAGCCTCTCTATTCTTTCCCAATTTGTACACCCATAAATTTCTGGTTTCATTTTTGTAAATCTTCCCTGCACCCTTTCTAGCGCCTCTAGGACCTTTTCATAACTTGGCAATCAGAATTGCATACAGTACTCCAAGTATGGTCGAATCAAGGTTCAATACAGGTTTAGCATGACTTTCCTACTTTTCAATTCTATCCTGACTCAGAATTCCACTGAATAAATCAAAAACGTTAAATAAACTGAGTATTTGACCAGTCCCAAAAGAACATTAATTTTAGACTTAATATGAACTGAACATATATTGTTGCAATTTTTGTCATCAATTTACAATGAATAATTACAAGAATTTGCTAATATTTAAAACACAATGTAATCTGATCACCAATACAAGCATGGGTATGTATCAAAGCTTACTATGAACTGGCTTTGAAAGTTCATGATTAAAAATTGAATGGAGCTTCTCGCTTTTGTTACTTGTTAGGTATCAGAGGTCACATTTATTAATCTGTATTAATAATATGCAATTTTTGTCTGTACTTACTTTTCTGACTGATTGATTTGGTGGGTGGAACCTGGTGCATGTGGGACGGGTGGAAGACTGGAGTGCAAGATGCACGAGTGGCTGCCAATGGTTCAGAGCAGGTTGGAGAGATAGGGTGGTGGTGACTGGTATGGGAAGGGGGAGAGGAATTCATAGATGGTAAGGGCAAATGAAGAAGGGAATGGGGATGATATGAAAGGATTGACCGGGATGTGATGTGAAGGATGGCATGGGAAGATTGGAGATTGAAAGAAGTGCTGCTGCATTAAAAATACTAATTTTTCTGCAAATGTTTTGTGGATTTCGGTTAGCATAAGAAATAACATTAGTATTTGCTTTGGTCAATAAATCCTTAAACTGTTGTTCAAATTGGAATAATACGGAGATGATAAAACACTTACCCATCATACTTCTCGAGATCAGCTTCTAACAAATGATCCCTGGCATGATTAGCACGTTCAGTTACTGGAGAAAAAGAAAAACATACTTCAAACAACACCCTCAAATAGGTCTTAAATTACAATCAAGATAACCAAGACTTTTGTTCAAAATTACTTTGACACAAGTTATTACACGTTCTTCCTGAATAACAGGTCAATAATATAGGTCCTATAATCCAATTGTAACATGTGTAAGATAAGAAAAGATTGCTACAAGACGAGAAGGTCATTCATGAAACAGCTGACAATAGTTGGGCCGAAGATGCTTCCCCGAGAAACTCCTGCAGCTGAGATGATTGACCTCCAATGATGACAATTTTACTTTTCAGCAAGTATTGCTCCAGCCCCTGGAGTTCTCCCCTTAAACTCCAGTGACTAAAATTTTACTGGGAATCCATGGCTGCAGCAGTCCAATCTTCTATTCCTTTTAGTCAGTGAGCAGCTTGTTGACACACCTATTAGATGCTCGCAGATCACCAGTTCAATGAGGCCAACGTTGGATTCACCACAAGCCAAAGATACTATCATTTCAAAGCTGTGTTGTCAAAAAAATTGGCTATTAAAAGAAGTTTGATTTCTAGCTTAACTATGTTATTTAGTTCCCTGATTGAATTGCATCACTCTCCTCTACACTAAAATTCTTTGGCAGATTTTCATTTTTGTTTAAATATATGTTTTTTATTGGGTTTTTGAACAAAGTATATTTACCGTTATGTACACAAAATAGAATACACACATATATAAATTGGCAGTATTGTTTTTAGTACATAAGTAGGCATCGGTTTGTTGGGGGGGGGGGGGGGGTACATATACATTTGGAGGCGGGGAAACAATTACAGAACAATTACAGAGGGCAATACGCGAATGGATCTGGTGTTGGTGTTGTCGCTTGTTTCTCCCGGATCGTTTTCGGTGCCGTTGTCATCTCGCAATCACCTCCGCTTCAGCCACTCGTCCCATCTTTCGCCCTTGTAGATGCCAAGTTTGTTATTGTTTCCCGTGCCTTCCTTCCGGCTGTCATTCCCTTGCCCCCCCCCCCCCAACCTCACTGGTTCCCTCTATTGTTCCCCGTCTCCTCCCTCTTCCCCCCCTCCGCCGCCCCTTCTGCCCCCTTCCCTCCCCTCCCCTGCTCCGGTGGTTCATCTTTCTTTTCTTTTAGATTTAGCTGCTATCCCCCGCACCCCCCCTCCCCCCGGGTCTATCCCTCCCTCCCCCGCCTCGGCTACTTTCCCCTGATTCTTGGCTACCTGGCTATTCTTCTGCTTGTTCAATTGGGAACAATTGGGTGAATGGCTCCCACGTTCTGTGGAAGCCATCGTCTGACCCTCGGATGGCGAATTTGATTTTCTCCATTTGGAGAGATTCTGAGAGGTCGGACAGCCAGTCTGCAGCTTTGGGTGGTGCTGCTGGCTGTCCGACCGCTCAGAATCTCTCCAAACAGGAGAACAGGATTCTCCAGCCGAACAGGATTCTACGGCGGGCGATCAGGGAGGCAAAGGCAAGGGCGTCCGCCCTCCTCCCTGTCATGATATTCAAACACACACATCATGATGGACACACTAACAGGCAAATCAGAGTACACAACACCACAACCAATCACAGACAAGAACACCAACCACATAAAAAGCACGAGCACGACACCTGGAAGTCAGTAGGTCTGGGGAGAAGGAAGCATGAAAGAGCTGTTGAAACACCACAAGCAGGGAGCCCCCCACGTGCAGAGTGCAAAGACCAAGTTGTAAATAGTGAGTTTAAATAAACAAGTGTTGTACCATATGCAACTGTGTTGGCTCTTCTGTGTGTTAGAACACCCAACACCACATGGTACAGGAGTGGATCGATACCTGCCTACCAACCTGCCATTCTGGACATGGACCACACCGGCAAACCGCAGCCGATGCAAGTCACGGGGAACCTAGGCACCAACTGGAAGCTCTACAGGCAGCGATTTGACCTGTACATCCGTGCCACCGAAAAACAGAATGTCTCGGATGATTCGAAGATTGCAATGCTCCTCTTCTACGCAGGCCCCCACCCAAATGATGTCTTTAATTCACTGGTGTTCGAGGAAGGCGAAAACCAGGCCAAATATGACACGGTCATCCTCAAAATGGACCAGCACTTTCAAACTGAAGTAAACGAAACTTTCGAAAGATACATCTTTCAGCAACGCCTGCAAGGTAAGGAGGAGCTTTTTCAACCCTTTTTGACGCACCTCCGGATTCTAGCGCAGTCCTGCGGTTACGGCACCACCACAGAGTCCATGATCAGGGACCAGATTGTTTTTGGCGTTGCCTCCAGTGGCCTACGCCAGCAGCTTCTTAAAATAAAGAGCCTCACCTTAGCGTCTGCTGTGGAAGCCTGTGTCCTCCATGAAAATGCGACCTGCCGTTTTGCCCGATTTCAGGCGTCCGAGTTGGCACGGAGGGGGTCCCCAGCCGTCGAATCGGCAAGCCAGGCCGCCCACGACGTTGAACGCATCCAGGCCGTCGATTTCTTCCCGCCCCACGGCCCGGACGACAGCGGCCGCTTCCCGCGCTTTTCGCGGTCTCCCGCGCAGGTGCGCGCCAAGAATAACGGCCACAACGAGGGACGCACTGCGCAGGCGCGCCCACCGCAAGATCGCACTGCGCATGCGCAGTGGCGCAACGAACGCCGTGACGTCATGACGTGCAGCAAGTGTGGAGGTCTACACTTAAAAGGGCAATGTCCTGCAAAATACCAACAGTGCAACAGATGTGCCATGATAGGCCACTACGCAGCCCGCTGTCGTGCGGCTCAACCCATGGATCCGGCGCATCCTCGACAACCTCGCACACGAGTCAGGACCGTCCAGCCCACGCATCAAGACTTCCAGTTAAGTGATGCAGATGACCAGGATGACTTCAGAGTTGCCGTCATTGATGTCAACAAGGTCAATGCCATCAATCCAGACGATGAGTGGTGTGCCACCCTGACGGTCAACCGATCGCGCGTCGCCTTCCATCTGGACACCGGCGCATCCGCCAACCTGATTGCTTACTCTGCAGTCCAGGCCATGAAGGTCAAACCACTCATCACACCATCCCGGCTTAAGATGGTTGACTATAACGGGAACGTTATCCCGTCCGCAGGATCTTGCCAGCTACAGGTGACTCACAAGGGGTACACGGCCACACTCCCCTTCGAAGTTGTGGGCTCATCAAAGGACTCGTTACTGGGCGCACAAGCGTGTAAGGTCCTTCACCTGGTACAGCGCATCATGTCTCTCTCTCCAGATGAGATATCCGACTTCCCGGATGCTGAGTTCCACGCGAATCTCCATTCCCTCCTCGCTCACAACCAGGAGGTTTTTGAAGGCATGGGGACATTGCCACACACGTACAAGATTCGACTCAGACCGGACGCCATCCCTGTCGTTCACGCACCTCGCAGGGTTCCTGCGCCTCTCAAAGACCGCCTCAAGGCACAACTGCAGATTCTTCAGGACCAAGGGGTCCTATCCAAGGTCACGGAGCCCACGCCATGGGTCAGCTCCATGGTCTGTGTAAAGAAGCCCTCTGGCGAGCTCCGTATATGTATAGATCCAAAAGATCTGAACAACAACATCATGCGGGAACACTATCCCATCCCAAAACGAGAAGACCTCACCAGCGAGATGGCGCGAGCCAACATATTCACTAAATTGGATGCGTCCAAAGGATTCTGGCAGATCCAACTGGACCCGGCCAGCCGAAGACTATGCACATTCAACACCCCTTTTGGCAGATTCTGCTACAACCGGATGCCATTCGGCATCATTTCGGCATCTGAAGTATTCCACCGCATTATGGAGCAGATGATGGAAGGCATCGAAGGGGTACGTGTATATGTGGACGATATCATCATTTGGTCCACCACTCCGCAGGAACACATGCATCGTCTTCGACGTGTCTTCACCCGCATACGGCAAAATGGCCTGCGTCTCAACCGTGCGAAGTGTGCTTTCGGCCAGACGGAGCTGAAATTCCTCGGGGACCACATCTCAAGGTCCGGGGTCCGTCCCGATGCAGACAAGGTTAGCGCCATCACAGCCATGCCACGACCGGCTGACAAGAAGGCTGTCTTAAGATTCCTGGGCATGGTCAACTTCCTTGGGAAGTTCATTCCCAACCTGGCTTCTCATACAACAAACATGCGCCATCTCGTAAAAAAATCGACGGAATTCAACTGGCACCAGTCGCATCAGCAGGAATGGGAGGAGCTCAAGCACAAACTGGTCACGGCACCAGTGCTGGCCTTCTTTGACGCGACTCGCCCTACAAAGATCTCAACAGACGCCAGCCAATCTGGTATTGGAGCGGTACTCCTGCAAAAAGACAGCACGTCATCATGGGCCCCGGTTGCGTATGCCTCACGAGCCATGACCCCTACCGAACAGCGCTACGCGCAAATCGAAAAAGAATGCCTGGGCTTGTTAACTGGACTGGACAAGTTCCACGACTATGTGTATGGCCTGCCACGATTCACGGTCGAAACTGACCACCGCCCCCTGGTCAACATCATTAACAAAGACCTGAACGACATGACTCCTCGCCTCCAGCGCATCTTACTCAAACTCAGGAGGTACGATTTTGAACTGATCTACACTCCGGGGAAGGAACTCATAGTGGCGGACACTCTTTCCCGAGCAGTGAGCACACCACCAGATGCGGAGGGGTTCGTGCGTCAAATTGAGGCACACGTGACTCTGACAGCAGCAAATATGCCAGCTGATGATCCTTGTCTGGCCCACATACGCGCAGAGACGGCGACTGACCCTCTGCTGCAGCGAGTGATGCGCCACATGACGGAAGGGTGGCTAAAAGGGCAGTGCCCCCAGTTTTACAATGTGCGAGATGATCTCACCAATATAGACGGGGTCCTTATGAAATCGCATAGGATCGTCATTCCACACAGTGTGCGCCAGATGATTCTTCGTCAACTACACGAAGGCCACCTGGGTGTCGAAAAATGCAGACGAAGGGCCCGGGCGGCGGTATATTGGCCGGGTATTAATGAAGACATAGCCAACATGGTGCTCAACTGCACAACCTGTCAGAGGTTTCAGCCGGCGCAACCTCCGGAAACACTTCTACCACACGAGATGGTGACGTCCCCCTGGGCGAAGGTGGGTGTTGACCTATTTCACGCGCTCGGCAGAGATTACATTGTTATCATAGACTACTTCTCAAACTACCCGGAAGTCATGCCTCTCCATGATCTGACGTCGTCCGCAGTCATTGGGGCCTGCAAGGAAACGTTTGCTCGCCATGGCATTCCAAGGACTGTCATGTCAGACAATGGACCTTGTTTTGCCAGCCGTGAATGGTCGTCCTTTGCCGCAGCATATGGTTTCACTCATGTGACATCCAGCCCTCTGCATCCACAATCGAACGGGAAGGCTGAAAAGGGTGTCCACATCGCAAAGCGGCTCCTGTGCAAGGCGGCTGATGCCGGATCGGACTTTAACCTTGCCTTGCTGGCCTATCGATCGGCCCCGTTATCCACGGGCCTCTCGCCAGCGCAGCTACTAATGGGTCGCTCCCTCAGGACGACGGTACCTTCCGTCCTGGCACCGACAACAGACCATGAGGCGGTTCTTCGGGACATGCAACTGCAGCGTGATCGCCAGAAAGGTCGGTACGACACACGAGCGACGGACCTGCCCCCCCTGTCCTCCGGAGACAAAGTACGCGTCCATCAACCGTATGGTGGCTGGTCAGCACCGGCCGAAGTCCTCCGACAAGTGGCTCCCCGCTCGTTCCTGGTTCGCATGCCGGATGGTTCCGTGCGTCGCCGCAATCGGCGCGCCCTTCGCCGACTTCCACGTTCACAGCCACACAACACGCCAGATCCTCAACAGGCTTCCGAGGATGACTTTGTGGAGCTGCCGCACATCACGCCCTTTCCATCGCCACCCATGGCCATGCCTGCACAGCAGCCGGTGGTTCTTGATCCACCCTTAAGGCGGTCAACCCGAATTCGTCGCAAACCCATTAGAATGGACTTATAATACAGTTCATATGTTTAATAAGTTGGACAATTTTACATGATAACCTGTTGTTGTTTATCGTTCCAGATGTCGTCTGACTGGACAACTGTTCAAAATTTTTTTTCTTCTTCTCTCGTTCGAATTTCTGTTATGTTATGGTACAACTGGATTCATGTGACGCACTCGACATCGCCCCATGTACATAGTTCCGTCATAGACACATGCTGCACACGACACACACACACTCTTAGATGCACTCACGTCACGATCATATTTATTACCACGTAGGCACATATCTTTGTAAAAAGGGGGGATGTCATGATATTCAAACACACACATCATGATGGACACACTAACAGGCAAATCAGAGTACACAACACCACAACCAATCACAGACAAGAACACCAACCACATAAAAAGCACGAGCACGACACCTGGAAGTCAGTAGGTCTGGGGAGAAGGAAGCATGAAAGAGCTGTTGAAACACCACAAGCAGGGAGCCCCCCACGTGCAGAGTGCAAAGACCAAGTTGTAAATAGTGAGTTTAAATAAACAAGTGTTGTACCATATGCAACTGTGTTGGCTCTTCTGTGTGTTAGAACACCCAACACCACACTCCCCAGGAATAGATCTGGCTGGTCTGGTAGCCCGAAGACCGCCACTTTCGGGCATGGCTCCACCCACATCCCCACCACTTTGGACATTGCCTTGAAGAAGGCTGTCCAGTATCCCGCAAGTATGGGGCAAGACCAGAACATGTGGGCGTGGTTGGCCGGGCCTCCTTGGCACCGTTCACATCTTTCCTCCATCCCCGGGAAGAACCTACTCATACGGGTTCTTGTTAAGTGGGCTCTATGTACCACTTTTAGTTGCGTCAGGCTGAGCCTTGCGCACGTGGGGGTGGAGTTGACCCTATGCAGTGCGTCGCTCCAGAGTCCCCACCCTATTTCAATCCCTAGGTCTTCCTCCCATTTCTTTCTTGTTGCGTCCAGTACGGTGTCGGTCCTTTCTACCAGTCGGTCATACATGTCGCTACAGTTCCCTTTATCTAGGGTGCTTGCGTCCAGTAACGTCTGTCGTAGCGGTTGTGGATACGTCCTTGTCTCCTTTCGTAGGAAGTTTTTGAGTTGCAGGTACCTTAGCTCGTTCCCCCTGGCTAGCTGGAATGTCTCTCCCAGTTCGTCCATTGTTGCAATCCTGCTGTCCGTGAATAGGTCCTTGACTGTCAGTGTCCCTCCGTCCTGTCTCCACTTGTTAAAGGTGACGTCAGTCAGTGCTGGTGTGAACCTATGGTTGTTGCAGATGGAAGCTTTGTCCGACATTTTGGTCAGGCCAAATTGCTGCCGCAGTTGGTTCCAGGACTGCAGGGTGGCTATCACCGCCGGGCTGCTGGAGTGTTTTTTGGGTGGAGATGGGAGTGCCGCCGTGGCCAGGGCCCGGAGGGAGGTCCCCTTGCAGGGGGCCTCTTCAGCGTGCACCCACTCAGCTTCTGCCTCCTTCATCCATCCCCTTATTCGCTCGGATGTCGCCGCCCAGTGGTAGAATTGTACATTGGGAGGGCTAGAAGGTTTTTTGTAGAACCTTCTTTGGGATCCTAGCATTCCTCCCCCCACCCCATACGAACACCATGATTAGTTTGTCTAGTGCTGTGAAAAAGGCCTTGGGGATGTAGATCGGGATGGATCTAAGTAGGAAGAGGTACCTGGGCAGCACGTTCATTTTGATCGTCTGGACTCTCCGAGTGAGGGAGAGTGGGAGTGTTCTCCACCTTTGCAGGTCCTTTTTTACTTCCTCTGACAGATTGGTGAGATTCCATTTGTGGATCTCTTTCCAGTCATGGGCTATTTGGATCCCCAGGTAGCGGAATTTGTGTCGGGCTTGTTTAAACGGCAGTCCCGTTAGTGCTGCCCCCCCACTCCTTGTGGGTGTGTCGGGAAGGTCTCGCTTTTGCTCATGTTGTGTTTGTAGCCCGAGAAGGCGCCAAACTCTTTCAGGAGTGCAATGATTCCATCCATGCTGCTTTGTGGGTCCGAAATGTAGAGGAGCAGGTCATCTGCCATGGAAGCGTTGTATAGTAGTTTTACCCAGGAAGTGAACCCTGTTCCAAGCCCGAACCGCTCCAGTACCTCGGAGGTATTTCCATTCGACCCTGTCGAAGGCCTTTTCTGCGTCTAGGGAGACTATCACCTCTGGTGTTCTCCCTCCGGATGGGGTCATTATCACGTTTAGCAGGCACCTGATGTTCAAGGTTAGCTGCCTACCTTTGACAAAATCAGTCTGGTCCTCTGCGACCACTTCTGGTACACCGTCTTCTAGCCTTTTGGCTAGGATTTTGCCCAGTATTTTGGCAACTGCATTCAGCAGTGAGATGGGTCTGTATGACCCGCATTCCGTTGGGTTTTTATCTTTCTTAGGTATCAGCGAGATTGAGGCCTGTGCTAGCATAGGTGCAGTGTGACCCTTGCTAACGAGTCTGTGAACATCTCCCGCAGGTGCGGGGCCAGTGTTGTCGCAAATTTGTTTGTAGAAATCCGACGGGTCCCGGCGCCTTCCCCGCCTGCATGGAGCTAATGCTGTCCAAGATCTCTCCCAGTGCTAGTGGTGCTTCCAGGCCCCGTTTTCTGCCCTCCCCCACTCTGGTGTGTCCAGTCCATCAAAGAACCTTTCATCCCAGACTCCCCCATTGGGGGCTCTAAGGTGTACAGCCCTTGGTAGAAGGCCTTGAAGGTTTTGTTGATCTTTTCTGTTTCTGTTTTTAATGTGCATCTGGTATCCCTGATTTGTGCAATTTCTCTGGTGGCGACCTGTTTTCTCAGCTGGTGTGCCAACAGGCAGCTGGCTTTGTGTCAGTGTTCGTATAGGGTCCCACGTGCCTGGTGGAATTGGTGCACTGCTTTCCTGATGGAGAGCAGATCAAAGTTCCTTTGTAGCTCTTTCCTCTCCGCCAGGAGCTCTACGGTCGGGGCCTCGGAGTATTTACGGTCTACCTCCAGTATGGAGTCGACCAACTGCTGCCTAGCCGCCCTTTCCTCCCTATCTCTTCGAGCTTTGAAAGCGATAATTTCCCCTTTTACTATGGCCTTTAGTGCTTCCCAGAATGTGGAGGGTGAGACCTCCCCGTTTTGATTGTTCTCCGTGTACTCTGCTATGGCCTGTGATATCTTTTTGTTGAAGGCCTCGTCTGCCAGTAGGGCAATGTCCAACCGCCATGTGAGCCGTTGGGCCCTGACCCTTTCCAGCCTCACGTCCATGTAGTGTGGAGCGTGGTCAGATATCACAATAGCGGAGTATTCCACTTTGTCTATCCCTGGAAGCACCGTTTTCCCCACCACAAAGAAGTCAATTCTGGTGTATACGTTGTGCACTGGGGAGAAGAAAGAGAACTCCTTCTTCCCTGGGTGGGTGAACCTCCAGGGGTCCATCGCTCCCATCTGTTCCATAAAGTGACTGAGTTCCCTTGCCATGCTTGACGCTTTCCCTGTTTTGGAACTTGATCTGTCAGTCATTGGGTCCTGTACACAGTTGAAGTCCTCCCGCATAATTAGCCAGTACATCGCTCTGTCAGGGATTTCTACCATGGTCTTTTTGATGAAGCTCGTGTCATCCCTGTTGGATGACTAGTACTACTGGTGCCCCATCCAGGGCCCTGCTGACCATGACGTACCGTCCCCCTGGGTCCGCTTTGCTGCATGCCTCCGGCGCATGCTGCCTGCTAGTGCGGTGGCTCCCCTCTCGGGGATTAATGTCTCGCTTCTCCCTTGCACGACCTCTACGGTTTTCTGCCCGCTCTTCCCGTCCTCCCCTGCTCTCCTCTCGCTTGCTCTCCCTTCTCCACTACTCTTGTTCACTCGTGCTAGGACCTGGTCTCCCACCTGAAGCGGTCCCTCAGTCAGGTAGTGGTTTGCTTTTTGTTCAGGGTGCGCTTGCCGTGGCGGGAGGGACGGGGCCTGGCGTTGCCTCACAGCGGCCCCCCCCCCCCCCCCACGACATGCGGTTGCCCCTTGCCACGGCCCATTATTTCTACCCTTGCTGTCGGCTTTCCAGCCCTTGTTCCTCGACAAACTTGTTTGCTTCGGCGGGGGCTGTGAAGAAGTACTTTCTTTCTTGGTATGTGACCCAGAGTTTCGCTGGGTACAGCATACCAAAACGTATGTCGTTCTTGTGAAGAGCTGCTTTCGCTCTATTGAATTCGGCCCGTCTCCTGGCTAGGTCTGCCCCAATGTCCTCGTAGACTCTAATGAAGTGCCCTTCCCATTTGCAGCTTCTGTTTTGCCTGGCCCAGCGCAAAATTTTTCCCTGTCCTGATACCAAAGCAGTTTAGCTATAACTGCCCTCGGATGACCCCTGCCTTGGGCTTCGGGTGCAGCGACCGGTGTGTTCTGTCCATTTCTGGTGTGTTGGGGAAAGTTTTCCTCCCCATTAAGTTACCCAGCATCTCAGCCATGTATGCCGTGGGGTTTCTACCCTCAAGCCCCTCTGGAAGGCCCACTTTCCTACATTTTGCCGTCTCGAGTGGTTTTCCTGTTCGTCCACTCTGCCCTTCAAGCTCCCCTGCGTTAGGACCAGTGAAATCGGTCCCCGCTGCTGGCTCGGTCCCGGCATTCCCCTGCCTTGCCGGGGGGGGGGGGGGGGGGGGGGGGGGGGGGGGGGGGGTCGGTCCCTGCCGCTGGCTCGGTCCCCGCGTTTTCTCCTGCCGTGCGCGCGGGTGGGGGGGGGGCAGTCCGGCCGGTTTCCGCGGTTTGTTTTTTTGTCTCTCCCCCGGAAACGGGAGGCGACTGTCGGAGCTCCGTTGCCTGCGACCGCTCTCCTCGTTGGCAGATTTTCTAAGCAGACTTGGGGGAATGCTACTGAGAAGTCTATCACACGATATAACAGTTATTTAACCTTTGAAGCATTCAATTCAGTCACCTGATAAGTCTGCAAATCTGCATTATATTGAAGCACAAAATAAGATACTCATATTTATTCTGTCCACGTAACCATGCATCATCACACTGGTGTTATTACTTATACCCATCACGTAAAACATGGAACACTTATCGCTATTTTTTATGGACTGTTGCTTCAGGCAAACCCAATCTACTTCAGAACAATATAATTAGAATGACATCTGGGCAAATAGGTCACAAAGTTATAAGGCAACCCTGCAATAATCCATTCAGCAGCTGTCTGTGTGCGCCTGGTGAAAGACAATTATATTTTTTAAAGCACATAAGCTGAACTGTGAAGGGATGTACATAAAATTATTTTAAATTATAGTATTATCCAACCATTACCCACAGTAGTATATTTGCTATGTTTTATAGGATGCATGGGTTTTATACACGCAGGGAGCATAATTTGGATCTATGGTGCCACTGGAGTGATGCTACAACAACCAGAGACCCTTCAGAAGTGGATTGTACAGCATCTTCAGCCACACCTACGGTGGTACCCTCAGCTGGAAGGGCACTTGAATGGACCCCACCCCCGCCCCAGTATGTGCTGAAAGGCTCTCAAGAAATATTGTCATGCTAAACATTCCTACAGCTGATTTTGGCCTTCCACTTACAAATTTGGACTACGCAGCTCCATTCAATGTCCTTGCTTATCCCTCACTGAACAACATGCTTTCAGCTGCAAGACGGCCTAGCAGTAGCATTATTTAAGGATCAGGCACCCAACTTGTAGATGTGGCAATTTAGAATAACTTCTGGTATTACAAGGTGGTGAGTTTATAGATTTTGTATAAGAGTTGTTGCATCCTCACAGGGAGGGCAGAAAATTTGGTGACCTGTCCACACAAAGACTGTGACGGGCATGGAGGCTGCAGTTTCATTGCCTCGGAGTCTGAGCAGCTCGAGGATTAGCAGAGCAATGAGTAAGAGATGTCGCGTGAAGATGAATTCACTGACCGTGGCCACCCATGAGATCATCAGATTTCTTGTGATACTGCTGCCAGGTTCATAGGGGCCGGACTTCCAAGAATTGACCTTCATGGCTACCTCATGCAGGTGGTCCTTGAAGGTCTCCTGGTCTCTTGTGGAAAAATAGCTCTCTCCTACTGTCCACCTACATCACCAAGGCCTCCAAGTGCCTCATCCATAGATCTGGGTGCCCTTTCTCTACCTAATGTTCTATTTTACTTGTTAATACTGCAATTCTAAATACTCAGCAGCAGCTCCTTCAGTGATTCAGTGCAAGCTCCCCTTTAAGAGGAGATTGCCTGCGCCGCGTGTTCACTGCGAATGCTGTTCAGGCCCCTACCTAGCACTCAGGTAATCAGCAGTGTGGGCCCCCACCAAGTCTGCATGCTGCCTGCCTTAACAGTAATGGCTGTGGGCAAGTCAAAAATTGCATACCGCAAAAATGGCAAGTCCTCAGTAATTCCAAATAAAGCTCTTATAATAATCTTTATTGTCACAAGTAGGCTTACATTAACACTGCAATGACGTTACTGTGAAAATCCCCTAGTCACCAGACTCCGGCGCCTGTTCGGGTACACTGAGGGAGAATTCATAATGCCCAACTCACCGAACAAGCATATCTTTTGGGACCTGTGGGAGGAAATCGGGGCACCTGGAGGAAACCCACGCAGACACGGGGAGAACGTGTAGACTCCGCACAGACAGTAACCCAAGCCGGGAATCGAACCCGGGTCAATGACGCTGAGAAGCAACAGTACGAACCACTGTGCTACCGTGCTGCCCCACTAATGCACACTGCATCAGGACAATTTATCCTGCTTTAATTAATCAAATTCCAAGGTGACTAACATGAAAAAGGCTAAAATTCGACAGCAAGCAATATTCACCTTTTTAACCAGTCTATTTTGCAACATTAAAAAATGCTGAACAATAATCTAATCTGTTTTGTCAATATTACATCCACTTGTATAAGAGAGGTGTATTCAATATATCACTTCATCTGTACAGGCCAGGTTACACTCAGTACACATACACCAGGCTCTGCATGTGCAATAATACACAGTATACAAGTGTGCGTAGCCTGTACAGTCTGTCTTCACAAGTCACATCTGCAAGCAGAACAGAGAACCATGTAGTACTTATAGGGAGACTCCAATTTGTGTACTACATTGCAATGTGAATTTGGAATGATGTAGTTCAACATGTCCCATGTTACAATGGAACCAACACAATTTCGCCGATCGCCACTCTGTCAAGTCTCGATGCAGCACAGTAAATCTAAATAACAATTTCCCCCCAATATTGCACATTATTACAGTTCCAGTTTAGTTCAAAAGTTGTATTATAAAAGGGCAAGACTAGAACAAAATCAGTCAGTCATTTTCTGCATGGATATGGTACCTAGCTCAGCAGCAGCTTTCCGTATAGGTTTACAGTGCAACAGTAATAAGTTGAACAAGTGCCAGACCTGTCAGCACAATACTACTAGGCCTCATTTTCCACTTATACAAACCCTATGATTGCAATGTCTCAGTGAGCTGCACCATGAACTGGAAAACAATAGTATAAATGACATAATTAGCAAAATTGGTATCCATGCTTGCACAGATAAGAAAGGCACCAAATAAAAATGCCAAGTGATGCATTCAATTACACAAACTTTTAGAAAGTTGAAAATTATTCACTTTTACGTCTACCTCAGATCACACTCAAGGTGTTAGATAACTGACGGGATGGTGACAAGAAGCCAGAAATTTACCTCAAAGCCAGCTGAATAAAATAGTGCTGTTAAAATACAGCAAACTGATGAACAGATTAAATGAAACAGAAGAGTGGATAGATGGTAGATATCAAAGCTGATCTAAAGATCTTTTCACTGAAAACTTCCAGAAGAAGCCCCCAATTCAATGTGTTACCTTACTCTCTCTCTTTCTCTCTCTCCCTGCCTCAGAAAGCTACTACTCAATCAGATTGGTCATCAGTTCTGTCATTCTAACAGTAGCCAGGACTGTACTACAAGCCTTCCCCAGATTAAAGTCCTGGAGGGCCAAGGCTAGGTAAGTATCATAGTGGGAGAGGTGAGAATTGAGGCTGGGGAAGGGGGGACCTTGCTGGATCTCCAATGTGAATGGGGACCCTTGAGGGAGGCACCTTCCCTCTCTAATAGGGTTAACAGCATGATGTTGGCCACAAATTACTAATTTTCAGTGTTACAGGGGCCTTGAAACTACAACAGATAACCATTTGCATCAACATTATTTGGAAGGTACATCATGTTTGGTAGGAACAGACTAGCTGACAACACTTAACTTTAACTACTTAAACAGTTACTTTCAGCGGAGTCATGAATCTTTAGGTACAGCACTAAAAAGATACCTCTGGACTCTTACATGTTGATGGTAAATGACTAAACAGCACACCACAAAGTCTCATGTTTGATTTTTTTTCCTTTCAATTTTATAGAAATTTGTGCAATTGAAATCTATCTAAATCATTATAATCAGATTTACTGGATTAAGTTGTAGGCATGTTATTAATTTCCTCACATAAATGTAATTCACTTTACAGTGGCCCTAGATTTAAGCTTCTACCTTTCTATAACAATCATTTGAGCTATAAACATTCTTCAGAATCTGTTCAATCTATAGTTCCTGATGTATACTTTGTACCCCTTACAGTATACTTGGAAGGGAGGTCAAGTTAGATATTTAAAAAGGTATGTAGCTATTAAATGTTCATATATTCAGAGCATTTAAGCATTTCCTTAAAGTTCCTCCATACAAAATAATTTGAATTTAGGAGTTGCACCTAAATTGCTGAAAGCCTGCACCGTTGGGGACACAATTATAGCATATACCATTATTACACTTCAGAAATTTCAGGCAATTATGATGCAAGTTACTTTTGCCATTATGCATGCCATGACATAAATTGTAATGACTGTTGCGTTACTCCAGAGACCTTTATCAAAAATGCTGAGTAACTAATTTCGACAACTCAGCAGCAGCCCCCATCCCTACCAACACCCATCATTAAAATCAATAGCGAGATCAAGTTTGCGGAATTAATGGGTTGGATTCTTTGCCGTCACCCCCGCTGGCGGCGGCAGCTAAGTTAATGCCCCGCGCCAGCAAAATTACCCATTTGCATTCTATTATCAGGCTTGGCAATGGATTTTCCAAGCCCTCGTGAACCTCCGGTCCTCTGGCTGGGATTCACATGGGTGAGAATTGGTGCAGCTTTTTCCCAGCATGGCCCTGGCACAGGGAAGCAACAAAACACGTGAGAGGGGGCACCATCTGCGAAATACTCTCAACTCGGGGGGGGGAATCAATTTTTTGAACTGAACATATTACTCGTTAGAAAAATACCATGTTAAAATTTCAATTGTTAAAGTCAGTCAGGATAAGGGGTGCTTGGAAAATAACCAGTAGATAAGGAAGTCACCTTTTTTCAAAAGTTAAAAACTACGTAATATTTAAGTTTACAGGTCAGCAGACTGTACAACTGTCAATAATGTTTCACTAGTTGCAGTTAGTTGAGTTGTAAAGCAGCCGATGAAAATCTCAAGTAATTCAAGATTATCTTAAGGTGAACACATCACTGAACAAATGCTAACGGCAAGATATTTTGCTTAAGTTTAATCGTTGCTCACTTGGATACAGCAGTGAATTGACAAGTTATAAAAATGACGAAGGTCCCAGATTTGATTCCCAATCTGTGCCGAACCTGTGTGAAGGATACTGCCCTCGGTACCCTGGCTGAAGTGGAAGTTAGCAAGGCCTCTATTGTTGATCATTATTCAATTAAATTAGTTGTTGGCAGTGCAGGTGTGTGGGAAATAGGAAGAAAGTATATAGAACCATAGGATTCCTACAGTGCAGGAGGCCGCCATTCAGCCCATCAAGTATGCACTGACTCTCTGAAAGAACACTTTACCCAGACCCACTCCCCTGATAACCCCACCTAACCTACACATCTTAGGACTGTGGGAGGAAACCGGAGCACCCGGAGGACACCCACAGACACAAGGAGAAAGTGTAAACTCCATTCACACAGTCACCCAAGGTCGGAATGGAACCCGGATCCCTGGTGCTGCGAGGCAGCATTGCTAACCACTGTGCCACCATGCCGTCCCTTGTTTATCTTGTTTAGTGGGATTACCCAGGACTCGTTGGCCCCACTGCAGGAAGTGGTTAATATCCCAAGAGGGAATGAAGGTTAGTGTTGTAACTGGTGGTAGAGGAAATAATTGGATAACGATTGTTAAAATCCATGCAAACCAAGTCACAAACACAAAACGTACCTTCCCAAGAAAACATACATCTATTCCTTTAGCACTAGGCAGTTTAGTCTGAAAGCAGTCATTAATGTTGTTTCCTGCCTTTCACATTGTATGGTCAGACACTGAAATATTAGTTTAATAGCTCACCGATCACTTCAGCAGAAATGCAGGCTAATCGAAACAGAGGGGCGACTTTATCTTCATATATTTGCTTCCCCAATCGTTTCCCTCCAAAAGGATTAATAAATACGATTAAGTGCTTTGGTCGCATAGCTGGAAAAGAAAATAAACCAAACATTTTACCACAACTGAACTTCTCTGGCAAATTAAAGAGGCAAAAAAAAAAGCATTGAGTAATATCCGAGTGTCAGCATGCATGATAATGGAGATTTCAGTTCGCTTAGCACCTTAAACACAATGTGAAATCTTACTATTTCCCTTGCTACGTAACAATGGGCAACAAAATTCTTTACACAACATTTTGAAAAGCACTCCCAGCCATTTGTACCTGTACTTCCTCCCTCAGTTTAACTTCCCTTCTTGAGATGTCTCTTTGCCAGCAACATTTAAGATAGTCAAAGTGGATGTGACCTGCATCTGTGAATGCTGCCCTGTAGCCAACTGTTATCAACAACTATCAGTGATATGGTGCCTTTAACATAGTAAAATGTCCCAAGGTGTTATGGGAGCATTAAGGCTTGCCCAAGTGCAGCCCACCCAATAGTGGAAAAAGCAAATGATCAAAAATTTCAAAGGGGTTGTGGCAGGGGTTAAGCTCCCTGGAATTGAGGCAACTCAATATTCTGAGATTTCCTCAAACTTATACGCTAACAGGGCATTGACATAATTTTCATTGGTCAAATACTTGAGAATTGAGAGAAAATTGCAAAGATAATGTTGAAAATAAAAGTTGATCAAAATTAAGTGCTTTTTAAAAAACAAGTTCCACATTCAATACTTAAGATATATGCAAAGCATAAATGTCTATAATAAAACTACAATATATTCATTCAGCATTTTCCCCAAGAAATTTGCTGATGCAAGAGAAATACACAGGAAATGTATGCAGAAAATAATCCATTTGGAGGTTGTAAACATCTGGGTTCAAATAACTCAATAAAATACTTATACTCGTGTGCTGCACTGCCAGCATTTTGAGGTGTTTCACAATTTCCCATAGAGATGGCATTTTTTTGGCTGAAACCATACTTACCTTTTAAACTCTGAAGAGGTGCTCTGAAAGATGATTTGAGAGTTATTTAGAGTAAGCTTTTTCTTGAACATTATTCGGAGATGTGCTTTAACGTACAGAATACTAAGATTACATTGTAGCCAAACAGATCACCAATGGAATCGGAGACACAAATACTTGAGGGTAACAACATGTGAGCTACAATGTCAGGACCAAGCTTCAGGTCACTGCAATTGTGCATTGTCTGGCTCAGCTCCAGTATGCAGTGTGGGGTGGGTATGGATGGGCCAAAGAATGGAGTTTTGGCAGGAATTAAATTATTTGCAGCATGCCTACAAATTAAAGAGCAATATGTACATAAGAAGGAAAAGCCAAAGATGTGACACAAGAAATGGAAAGGGGAAGTGCTGCTCGAGATCTGTTCGAATTCAGCACAGTGGCATAATGATAGCACTGCTGCCGCAGGACTCAAGCTCAATTCCGGCCTTATGTGACTGTGTGGGTGTTGCACGTTCACCAGTGTCTGCGTGGGTTTTCTCAGAGTGCTCCGATTTCCTCCCACAGTCCAGAGATGTGCAGGTTTGGTGGATAGGATGGGGGAGTCGGCCTAGGGTCGGTGCAAACTCGATGGGACTAATGGTCTCCGCCTGTACTATAGGGATTCTACGCTTTACTGGCTATGCTACAACACACAAAAATGGAAAAAAGGAAGGCGGTAAGGACAAAGGGTGGACTATCATGACAGTTTTTAAGGGAAGAGGAACATTAGTACTTGGAACTACGATGTGGCTATCACAAAAACGTGGTTAATGGAAGGGCAGGATTGGCAGCTGAACATTGGAGGATATAGATGCTTCAGGAGAGATAGAGGGGATGTAAAAGGGGTGGGGGAGTAGCATTACTGATTAAGGAGAATATTATAGCCGTACTGCAGGTGGATACCCCAGAGGACTATGATTACCCCATGAGGCAATCTGGGTAGAGCTAAAGAACAGGAAGGGGGAAAATCACAATGTTGGGCGTTTATCACCAGCCCCCAAATGCCAGCGAGAGATAGAGGAGCAGATAGGTGGAGAGATTTTGGATAGGTGCAAAAGTAACAGGGTTGTTGTGGTAGAGGATTTTAACTTCCCCTTATATTGACTGGGACTCGCTTTGTGCTAGGGGCCTGAATGGGGCAGAGTTTGTAAGGTGTATCCAGGAAGGCTTCTTGATGCAATATGTAAATAGTCCAACTAGGGAAGGGCCAGTATTGGACCTGGTTTTAGGGAATGAGCCTGGACAGGTGGTTGAGGTTTCAGTCGGGGAACATTTTGGGAGTAGTGACCACAATTCTGTAAGTTTTAGGGTACTTTTGGACAGGGATGAGGTACTAAACAAAGGCAAATTACGATAACATTAGACAGGAATTGAAGAATTTGGAGTGGGTACAGCTGTTGGAGGGTAAATCAACATCAGACATGTGGGAGTCTTTCAAGTGACAGTTGATTAGGATTCAGGAAAATTACATTCCTGAGAGATTGAAGGATAAGTATGGGAACTCGAGGGAGCCTTGGAACATGAGGGATATTGCGAACCTCGCCAAAAAGAAAATGGAGGCTTTTGTACGGTCTAGAAATGGAATGGAGGCTTTTGTACGGTCTAGAAGGGTGGGGACAGTCGAAACCCTTGAGGAGTATAAAGAAAGTAGGAAGGTACTTAAGCGGGAAATTAGGAGGGGGGTCATAAAAAGTCCTTAGCAAGTAGGATTAAGGTGAATCCAAAAGCTTTTATTCATATGTAAAAGGCAAGAGGGTGACCAGCGAAAGAATTGGACCACTTAAGGACAATGGGGAGAATTGATGTGTTGAGCCAGAGGAAATGGGCGAGGTACTAAATGAGTACTTTGCATCAGTGTTCATCAAAGAAAAGGACTTTGTGGAAGATGATTCTTGGTTAGGGTGTGAGGATAGTCTGGGTCATGTTGACATCAAAAAGGGGGTGGTATTGGGTGTTTTAAAAGACATTAAGGTAGATAAGTCTCCTGAGCCGGATGGGATTTACCCCAGAATATCAGCAAGGGAGGAAATTGTGGGGCCTTAACTAACATCTTTGTATCCTCATTGGCTACAGGAGAGATCCCAGAGGACTGGAGAATAGCTAATGCACAGACAATTACAATTACAATTTCAGAAATACTCAAGATTGGAGATTCAAGCACCAGGCAATATTGTGGTGAAAGGGGGCTTTGACAACTTGAGTTGGGAGGGTGTTCCCACTTATTGGTCAGTTTTGCACATGTACTCTCAAAGTCAGAGACGCATTTGGGAGACAAGAGCGCACATGAGCTGAGTATAGGCTCATAACATGAAAACCCTGCTGGATAATAGAAAGCACATGGAGTTTATGACTCTTCATATGATGATGCATCTCTTCTTGTACACTATACCTTCAAATTTCAAGAGTACAGACGAGATTGGAGAACAACTCTGCCTCTATCTCATACAACCAAGAATAAACATAGTAAGAAGTTTTACAACACCAGGTTAAAGTCCAACAGGTTTGTTTCGATGTCACTAGCTTTCAGAGCGCTGCTCCTTCCTCAGGTGAATGAAGAGGTATGTTCCAGAAACATATATATATATATATATATATATATAGACAGATTCAAAGGTGCCAGACAATGCTTGGAATGCGAGCATTAGCAGGTGATTAAATCTTTACAGATCCAGAGATCTCCGAATGAGGCTCCGGGAATTCTTCCACAAACCCCAAGAGGCCAACAGCGAACCCAAGCAGACTATCAATGAACCCCAGAACAGCAGAACGAGAGATCTGCGATGCGGCAACCGAAGAGGAAAGAGTCGAATTGGACCCCTCCGGAAGGCCGCTGCCCTAGACTCGACATGTATGCTCAAGCCGTCAGGAGTCGCGTCAATGCCAGATTCATCAGTCGCATTCACAAGACAGCCCCGAACGTCACCCAAGCACAAGGCAATGCCATCCGCGCTCTCAAGACCAACTGCAGCATAGTCATCAAACCAGCAGACAAAGGAGGGGCCACGGTCATACTGAACAGAACGGACTACTGCAAAGAAGTATACCGACAACTGAACAACCAAGAACACTACAGACAGTTACCCGCAGATCCGACCAAGGAACACATATGCCAACTTAACAGACTGATCAAGACCTTGGATCCAGATCTTCAGAGCACCCTACGTGCTCTCATCCCACGCATTGGAGATCTCTACTGCCTACCGAAAATACACAAGGCCAACACACCAGGCCGTCCTATCATTTCAGGCAATGGGACCCTGTGTGAGAATCTCTCTGACTACATCGAGGGCATCTTGAAACCCATCGTACAAGGTACGCCCAGCTTCTGTCGCGACACGATGGACTTCCTACAGAAGCTCAGCACCCATGGACCAGTTGAACTAGGAACATTCCTCGTCACAATGGACGTCTCGGCACTCTATACCAGCATCCCCCATGACGACGGCATTGCTGCAACAGCCTCAGTACTCAACACCGACAACTGCCAATCTCCAGACGCAATTCTGCAACTCATCCGCTTCATTCTGGATCACGTCTTCACCTTCGACAACAAGTTCTTCATCCAGACACACGGAATAGCCATGGGGACCAAATTCGCACCCCAATACGCCAACATCTTCATGCACAAGTTTGAACAAGACCTACTCACTGCACAGGACCTTCAACCGACGTTATACACCAGATACATCGATGACATTTTTTTCCTTTGGACCCACGGCGAAGAATCACTGAAACGACTACACGATGACATCAATAAGTTCCATCCAACCATCAGACTCACCATGGACTACTCTCCAAAATCAGTTGCATTCTTGGACACACTCGTCCCCATCAAGGACGGTCACCTCAGCACTTCGCTTTACCGCAAACCCACGGATAACCTCACGATGCTCCAATTCTCCAGCTTCCACCCTAAACACATTAAAGAAGCCATCCCCTATGGACAAGCGCTCCGTATACACAGGATCTGCTCAGACGAGGAGGAGCGTAACAGACATCTACAGACATTGAAATATGCCCTCGTACGAACGGGATATGGCGCTCGACTCATCAATCGACAGTTCCAACGCGCCACAGCAAAAAACCGCACCGACCTCCTCAGAAGACAAACATGGGACACAACCGGCAGAATACCCTTCGTCGTCCAGTACTTTCCCGGAGCGGAGAAACTACGACATCTTCTTCACAGCCTTCAACACGTCATCGATGAAGATGAACATCTTGCCAAGGTCATCCCCACACCCCCACTACTTGCCTTCAAACAACCGCGCAACCTCAAACAAACCATTGTTTGCAGCAAACTACCCAGCCTTCAGAACAGTGACCACGATACCACACAACCCTGCCATGGCAATCTCTGCAAGACGTGCCAAATCATCGACATGGATACCACCATTACACGTGAGAACACCACCCACCAGGTACGCGGTACATATTCCTGCGACTCGGCCAACGTTGTCTACCTCATACGCTGCAGGAAAGGATGTCCCGAAGCGTGGTACATTGGCGAGACCATGCAGACGCTGTGACAACGGATGAACGGACATCGTGCGACAATCACCAGGCAGGAAAGTTCCCTTCCAGTCGGGAAACACTTCAGCAGTCAAGGGCATTCAGCCTCTGATCTCCGGGTAAGCGTTCTCCAAGGCGGCCTTCAGGACGCGCGACAACGCAGAATCGCCGAGCAGAAGCTTATAGCCACGTTCCGCACACGAGTGCGGCCTCAACCGGGACCTGGGATTCATGTCGCATTACATTCATCCCCCACCATCTGGCCTGCGAAATCCTACCAACTGTCCTGGCTTGACACAATTCACACCTCTTTAACCTGGGGTTACCCCATCTCTGGATCTGTAAAGATTTAATCACCTGCTAATGCTCGCATTCCAAGCATTGTCTGGCATCTTTGAATCTGTCTATATATATGTTTCTGGAACATACCTCTTCGTTCACCTGAGGAAGGAGCAGCGCTCCGAAAGCTAGTGACATCGAAACAAACCTGTTGGACTTTAACCTGGTGTTGTAAAACTTCTTACTGTGCTCACCCCAGTCCAACGCCGACATCTCCACATCAAGAATAAACATGACAGGGCTGTGCAAAACAGGCGAATGGCGTTCCTTCCACAAGCACACTTAACATTGAGGTATCAATGATAGCAAGAACGAACTGAAAAAGGGGCATACACTGTGGTGATGTGGAAACACACTACATAGACGAGAGAAACATGATAGTGACAACTGTGTTAAGTGGGGGAAGGGCCTATGGTATCAGACCGGATTGACAACACACACATCATAAAAAAGAGGCGTAGACAAGAGATATGAAATGGGTTTGATTCTACTTCCATTTGTGAACATCATCTACATGTTATGAACACTCGTGCCACTACTGCGTTCCTTAATATTTTTAGCTTTCCTAAGCCTGAAACTATGCTTGGGTGCATCGCCAACATCGGTAGCAGGGCTGGGGGCAGTCCGCTGACTGCTACGATGACTTTGGCGGGTGATCCAAGGCCGAAACCTGTAGGGCCCTGGTCTGGGTGTCCTGATGTGGGACAGGTGACCCTCCTCAGCCTGTGGAGCGGTAGGTGACGGGGTCACAGCAGCCATTCTGTGAGTGTTGACCTTGGTGTCGTGTTGCAGCTTGTCCTGCAGAAAGACAAATGGAGTATGAACAGGATGCATGTAAGTGCAGATGATAAGGATGCATGGGGAGCGAGTGGAGCTATGAACAGGATGAGGATACAAGCTCCAGAAGAGATTAACCCAGATGAAGATGTGTGTGTGTGTGAGAGAGATGACCCTCAAGTTGGCAGAGTGCGAGATTCCAGTGAATATGTGATGGGGTTGCAAGTGTATGAGTTGACAGTGATGAGATGGTTGACTTACTCTGGTGGCACAGATTCAATCATTCATCCATCCTCTTTCTGCACTGGGTGGCTGACCTCTTCTGTACTTGATAGGCGCTATTCACTGCTGTCACCACCTGCCACGCTATAGTGGCAAGGTTGGTTAGTGGACCTCCTCCAGTCTTCAGAGGGATAGTGAATATTGCGGCAGACCCCGACTGCATACAAGTAGTATTCCAGTGAGGCGTCACAGAATTTTGGAGGAGCATCCCTTTGGGAGCCAAGTCTTCAGTGCAAACTTTTAAGAAAGCTGTGCATTTAAATATGGCACCTTGAGTGAGGAAACAGTGAGTTCACGGCAGGGCGGGCGAATCAGGCTGCTCGCCCTGACTAACGTGTTTCCCTTGCATACATAATTCATTTAGCGGAATGGGGATAATATGCTGCAAAAATCCACCGTTTCAGCCAATGGGTAAAATGCTTGCTGCCATACTCAATGCAATGAGGGGAAAATCCCACCCTTCAAGTGGGTAGACATGTTAGTTTTCACTTCATTTACCTTCTATTACCATCAAGGCAGAGGACCTATGCATTTGTATTAAATTACCTCTTCCTTCTGCACTCCCCATCCCACTCCCATGCTTTGGCCTGGCTTCCCGCCGAAGCTACCTTCTCCACTCCCACAGACTCCTTTTTCTCCACATCCCCTACTGCCACTTCACCCCTGAACATATTCACATCCCTCAGGCCATGGCCCTGCTTCTTCCCCCTACCCCTGCTCCTGCTCCCCCTTTGCCCCTTCGTCCACTACCCCATGGTCTGCCCGCATGCCTCACCCCTGCTTCTCCCCACGCCTGCACTCCAACTCCCCTCCCCCGGCAACCTCACTATATCCACTCCCTTCCCCACTGCCCTGCTCCCGGCCCTCAGCTCCACTCCCCTCCCCAACCTCTGCTCCTTCCTCCATCTACCACAGCTCCCCTTCTGCCCTGGCTCAACTCCTCCCCTTGCGGCCGCTCCAGCAGCATCTCCTCGGCCCCAAACAAATGTTCCTCGAGCAGTTGGTCCCCCTCCTCCTGGTTGTTGGTGGGTAGCGACAGCTCACCCTCAACCACCACTAATTAAATCCTCATTGTAGGGGAAAGGGGAGCTGTCTACCTGGGATGATCAGAGTTCAGGCCCTTGGGGCTCAGACCCCCAAAGGGCAGGGGATGAGACCACAGTCAGCTGGAATCTCCCTCCCTTCAGGGTCAGAGTCTGAAGCTGAGTGGTGGTCTCCAGATGGGTGGGAGCTGAGTTAATCCATCAGTAATACAACCTCAGATTGGACGAGAAGATCCAGCTGTTCTATGCCAGTGTTTCCAACAGTAGAGGCAGCACCATAAAGACAGCCCAGAACAGGAAGATGCTCTGAAGGTTGCATATGGAAGCAGCATCTACTGAGGGCATAATCTCCACATCATGTAATCATAGAATGCAACTGGTTGCAAATTAAATTTAGAGGTGCCGATTGATGGCTCCCCTAGCCTGGGCAGAGATCAGAAGAAAATTAAAAGGATGGAATTTCACCAAATGGCGGCGATTTCTCATCCTGGAAAAAAGGCAGCTGGAAGTTTGTTGAAGAACAGGGTCTGCTAGAACTTTTTTCCTCCAGCGATATGATGGGAGGTGCATGGGCAATGAGGTTGAAGGTGGGTCAAGAGTTGGAAAGAAGGAAATGATGAGCAGTGATCTCACTGATCATCAGAATCTTGTTTCTTGCAGTCACAATGTCAAGTTTCCAGAACCGAAAGAGCCGATTTAGCCCATCAGAGGTGCCCACCAATTCTAACCATGCTTTTGGACTTTACAATCTTCAGTTCCTGTAAATCAGCTGTACAACAACTGAAGCGACTAAATTCTGGTGAAATAAGAAACTTGGAATTCATGTCCTAGCTTGAGGCTATATCAAATAACATGCCCACTCGCTGTGTATTTCACGCAATTTTCCCATATGCATTAAAACATAGACCTGACCGCAACAATTCATCGGAGCTTACATCAGCTAAATTCAGAATACATAACCTCTACAAAAGCAATAATTATATGTATGGTGACAGCTCTTTGATCATATGGGGTGCCTCTCAGAATTAAGAAATCTTGGTTCTGACACCCAAATAGCATAGGGCAGCTAGAAAAATGGTTGCATTTTAGACTTAGAATACTAACCAAAATGATCCCAAGACAGCAATATTTTACACATTTCAATTCCAAGAAAGAATAATAATAATAAACTTATTGTCACAAGTAGGCTTCAATGACGTTACTGTGAAAAGCCCCGAGTGGCCACATTCAGACGCCTATTCGGAGAAGCCGGTACGGGAATTCAACCCGCGCTGCTGGCATTGTTCTGCATTACAAGCCAGCTGTTTAGCCCACTGTGCTAACCAGCCCCCAAGTATGTTGTTGCACCAAAGATATACCCAAAATTAAGTCAACATAGTTTTAGAAAATAATTTGCACATTTTATCCAAATCCTAAATTCTGGCTGAAGGATGATTTCCATAATTACTTGCGACATAACAAAGGTCAATATGCATTCACAGCTTTAGTAATGTAAATCACTTAGTGGATTTAGCCAAATCTACAAATTATTGAACTAGAAGTGGACAATGATAACTTCTGTACTGGGAACATTTTTTTTTTTAATAAATAATTTTTATTAAAGGTTTTCATAAAATATCAATAACAAAATGAAAAAAAGAACCCAACAGGGTTAAGTACAAAACACAATCTAGAAAAGCAACCCCCATACCACCCCCCACCCCCCCACGCCTGTACATAAATAATAAATTAACATTAACACCCCGACTTAACACAACAGGTATATACACCCCCTCAGACCCTTCAGTGTAAATAACAAAAACAAAAATAAAGTAACCCCCCCCCCCCCCGAGCTGCTGCTGCCATTGACCAATGTCTATCATTCTGCCAGGAAGTCTAAGACCAGTTGCCACCGCCTAACGAACCCTTGTACCGACACTCTCAAGGCGAATTTCGCCCTCTCCAATTTAATGAACCCTGCCATATCACTGATCCAGGATTCCACACTTGGGGGCCTTGCATCTTTCCACTGAAGAAGAATCCTTCGCCGGGCTACCAGGGACGCAAAGGCCAGAATTCCGGCCTCTTTCGCCTCCTGCACTCCCAGCTCCTCTGCCACCCCAAATATTGCGAGCCCCCAGCCCGGTTTGACCCTCGATCCTACCACCCTCGACACTGTCCTCGCTACGCCCTTGCAAAATTCCTCCAGTGCTTAGCATGCCCAGAACATATGGGTGTGGTTTGCTGGGCTCCCTGAGCACCTAGCACACCTGCCCTCACCCCCAAAAAACTGGCTCATCCTTGTCCCGGTCATGTGTGCCCTGTGCAGCACCTTAAACTGTATGAGACGGAGCCTCGCGCACGATGAGGAAGAGTTCACCCTCCCCAGGGCATCTGCCCACGTCCCTTCCTCAATTTCCTCTCCCAACTCCTCCTCCCACTTACCTTTTACCTCCACCACCGAGGCCTCCTCCTCCTCCTGCATCACCTGGTAGGTTTCCGAGATCTTCCCCACTCCCACCCACCCCCCGAGAGCACCCTGTCCTGTACTGTGTGTGGCAGTAGCCGCGGGAATTCCACCACCTGCCGTCTGGCAAACGCCCTTACCTGTAAGTACCTGAAGGTGTTCCCCAGGGGGAGCCTGTACTTCTCCTCCAGCTCACCCAGGCTCGCGAACTTCCTATCCACAAACAGATCCCCCAACGTTCATATTCCTGCCCTGTGCCACACCGCAAACCCTCCATCTGTTCTTCCTGGGGCGAACCGGTGGTTCTCCCGTAATGGGTTCCACACCGAGGCCCCAACTTCCCCCCTGTGCCGCCTCCACAGCCCCAACATTTTGAGGGCAGCCACCACCACTGGGCTCGTGCTATACCTCCTTGGAGGGAGCGGCAGTGGCGCTGTTGCCAGCGCCCCCAGACTGGAACATTTATTTTTAATGACACATTTATGAAGAGAAGCAACAATCACAGTTCATCTATCAATTACTGAAAAAGAAGGATTAAGGAACTGGAATTGAAATTAATCCAAAGACCCAACTGGTTTTGTTTTGATTTACTTGGCTAACTGAAGCCTGCCAAATCAACAAAGCTGTCATCAACAGTAACTGACAAAACAAATTCAATCAATGTGCAGGGGCTTGGTATGAAACAGTGCATGAAAAACCTGTACATTAATCCATTGAGCATACAGATAGGTGGTGGGAATCTGGAGCTCATTGCCTGAAAAGGGTGGTAGAGGTGGCAACCCTCAACATTTAAGTAGTTGAGCACATGAAATGTCATAGCACATAAGGCTACAGACAAAGTGCTGGAAAATGGGATTAGAATAGATGGGTGTTTGTTGGCCAACACAGACACAATGGGCCAAAGGGACTCTTTCCGTGCTGTAAAATTCTTGTGTGTTATATCTTCCTGGTGAATGTGCTACAACACAATGGTGCACACATTTTGGCTATCGGGTTGCAGTGAAGGTGGCAGAAAAACAAAAGGTCTGACAAATTTGCCACTGCTAGCCACAAATTCAACCATCATGACAAATCTGTGGTTTAAATGTCTAAGGGACAAATGACAGTGAGAACATCTGAACTGTGGACTCAGTTTGGAGTAGAAGGTAATCTAGCTAATCTAATTCTATAATCTTTCCATGCCAGGCAAAATGCCCAAATAATCAGGTCACTCTGCCAAGAGGAGAACATTGGACTGCTCGGAATTAGACTCCAAAAGAAACACAAGCCCCTTTTGATATCCCACAATCATGAAAGCATTACAAACTAGGTAGCACACAGTGGGTCAAACCGAGGTTGAAGTCAAAACCATTGTGCTTACAATGAAAATGTAGTATTTCAGTTATAATTAGCTTCTGAGAGGCAGAAAGAACAACAAATAATTTTGCACATTGCTTCAGGTAATCTTGGCTTGTAAAATACAGAAACATATAGTACCTTGTAAATCCAACAGTTCCTTAAGTGCTTGTACCCACTGGTTACAGAGTAGATGATCGCTGCAGATAAAGGTCACTTCACTACACCCCCAATGGTGCCCTTTTGATCTCTGCACATAATATACTAAAGATAAAAAAGGAAATAATTATGAAGTAATTTGCAGCACTTCAATTTAAGTTGAAAAAAATTTTGTGCATAAGTACGTACTAATGTGGTTGGATAAGCACTGCAAAAGCGAGTTGATAGCAGACTTCATTTCATCTTATAAAATCTACAAACCTTACAGCAAAATCAAACCTTAGAAGAAACCAGCAATTCTACGTCAAGAAATATGAATCACTGTAAAACTTTGTTGACAGCATGTGAACATTTAGAACATATTTTTTACTGTAATTGGAATGCTACAAAAATAATTCTCAGGGAAAACCTAGGCAGCCTAAATCTGCTTGTATGCATCATGGCCTTGATCGCAAATGTCTTCAAATTGTCCATCGAAGGAACCAAGTGACTGGCACATTTCCAAGAGAATTACCTCCATTCATCATCAAACACTTTCCAAGGCTTTTAGAAGGTTTTTTAAAAAAAACATCTAAACAATTCTTCAGTAACATTGCACAGTTTTATTCTGAAATTGTGCCATTATTCCATTAAGTATATTATAAACTGAGATTTGAATTTCAAATCATTACCAAGCTTAGAATTCATTGCATTCCAGTTGCCTGGTTACAAACTGCATCATGCAGTTCAGAAACGTCTTTATGGTTTGTCTCCATGCTAGCAATAAAATGGAGGTTAATAACACTTGAAACCAATAAGAAAGTATTTTTAATTCTTACTCGCACATGAGCTTACACGGTGATATGATTAATGCATGGGTTTTCTTCAGAACTGGACTCAAAATGAACTGCCGAGCAATGTCCTCTGACTGTGAGATGTGGCAGGTCCGGGAGGCTTCCAGCGTCCCGGATGGCTTCATCTGCAGAAAGTGCACCCAACTGGAGCTCCTCACAGACCGCATGGTTCGGTTGGAGCGGCAATTGGATGCACTTAGGAGCATGCAGGTGGCGGAAAGAATCATAGATCGCAGTTATGTAAATGTGGTCACACCCAAGGTACAGGCAGAGAAATGGGTGACCACCAGAAAGGGCAGGCAGTCAGTGCAGGAATCCCCTGTGGTTGTCCCCCTCTCGAACAGATATACCCCTTTGGATACTGTCGGGGGGGATAGCCTATCAGGGGAAAACAGCAGCAGCCAGAGCAGTGGCACCACGGCTGGCTCTGATGTTCAGAAGGGAGGGTCAAAGCGCAGAAGAGTAATAGTAATAGGGGACTCTATAGTCAGGGGCACAGATAGGCGCTTCTGTGGACGTGAAAGAGACTCCAGGATGGTATGTTGCCTCCCTGGTGCCAGGGTCCAGGATGTCTCCGAACGGGTAGAGGGAATCCTCAAGGGGGAGGGCAAACAGGCAGAGGTCGTTGTACATATTGGTACTAACGACATAGGCAGGAAGGGGCATGAGGTCCTGCAGCAGGAGTTCAGGGAGCTAGGCAGAAAGTCAAAAGACAGGACCTCGAGGGTTGTAATCTCGGGATTACTCCCTGTGCCACGTGCAGGTGAGGCTAGAAATAGGAAGATAGAGCAGCTAAACACGTGGCTAAACAGCTGGTGTAGGAGGGAGGGTTTCCATTGTCTGGACCACTGGGAGCTCTTCCGGGGCAGGTGTGACCTGTATAAGAAGGACGGGTTGCATCTAAACCGGAGAGGCATAAATATCCTGGCCGCGAAGTTTGCTAGTGTCACACGGGAGGGTTTAAACTAGTATGGCAGGGGGGTGGGCATGGGAGCAATAGGTCAGAAGGTGAGAGCATTGAGGGAGAACTAGGGAATAGGGACAGTGTGGCTCTGAGGCAGAGCAGACAGGGAGAAGTTGCTGAACACAGCGGGTCTGGTGGCCTGAAGTGCATGTGTTTTAATGCAAGAAGTATTATGGGTAAGGCAGATGAACTTAGAGCTTGGATTAGTACTTGGAACTATGTTGTTGTTGCCATTACAGAGACCTGGTTGAGGGAAGGGCAGGATTGGCAGCTAAACGTTCCAGGATTTAGATGTTTCAGGCGGGATAGAGGGGGATGTAAAAGGGGAGGAGGAGTTGCGCTACTGGTTCGGGAGAATATCACAGCTGTACTGCGAGAGGACACCTCAGAGGGCAGAGAGGCTATATGGGTAGAGATCAGGAATAAGAAGGGTGCAGTCACAATGTTGGGGGTTTACTACAGGCCTCCCAACAGCCAGAGGGAGATAGAGGAGCAGATAGGTAGACAGATTTTGGAAAAGAGTAAAAACAACAGGGTTGCGGTGATGGGAGACTTCAACTTCCCCAATATTGACTGGGACTCACTTAGTGCCAGGAGCTTAGACGGGGCGGAGTTTGTAAGGAGCATCCAGGAGGGCTTCTTAAAACAATATGTAGACAGTCCAACTAGGGAAGAGGCGGTACTGGACCTGGTATTGGGGAATGAGCCCGGCCAGGTGGTAGATGTTTCAGTAGGGGAGCATTTCGGTAACAGTGACCACAATTCAGTAAGTTTTAAAGTACTGGTGGACAAGGATAAGAGTAGTCCTAGGATGAATGTGCTAAATTGGGGGAAGGCTAATTATAACAATATTAGGCAGGAACTGAAGAACATAGATTGGGGGCGGATGTTTGAGGGCAAATCAACATCTGACATGTGGGAGGCTTTCAAGTGGCAGTTGAAAGGAATTCAGGACCGGCATGTTCCTGTGAGGAAGAAGGATAAATACGACAATTTTCGGGAACCTTGGATGACGAGAGATATTGTAGGCTTCGTCAAAAAGAAAAAGGAGGCATTTGTCAGGGCTAAAAAGCTGGGAACAGACGAAGCCTGCGTGGAATATAAGGAAAGTAGGAAGGAACTTAAGCAAGGAGTCAGGAGGGCTAGAAGGGGTCACGAAAAGTCATTGGCAAATAGGGTTAAGGAAAATCCCAAGGCTTTTTACACGTACATAAAAAGCAAAAGGGTAGCCAGGGAAAGGGTTGGCCCACTGAAGGATAGGCAAGGGAATCTATGTGTGGAGCCAGAGGAAATGGGCGAGGTACTAAATGAATACTTTGCATCAGTATTCACCAAAGAGAAGAAATTGGTAGATGTTGAGTCTGGAAAAGGGCGTGTAGATAGCCTGGGTCACATTGAGATCCAAAAAGAGGTGTTGAAAAATATTACGGTAGATAAGTCCCCAGGGCCTGATGGGATCTACCCCAGAATACTGAAGGAGGCTGGAGAGGAAATTGCTGAGGCCTTGACAGAAATCTTTGGATCCTCGCTGTCTTCAGGGGATGTCCCGGAGGACTGGAGAATAGCCAATGTTGTTCCTCTGTTTAAGAAGGGTAGCAAGGATAATCCAGGGAACTACAGGCCGGTGAGCCTTACTTCAGTGGTAGGGAAATTACTGGAGAGAATTCTTCGAGACAGGATCTACTCCCATTTGGAAGCAAATGGACATATTAGTGAGAGGCAGCACGGTTTTGTGAAGGGGAGGTAGTGTCTCACTAACTTGATAGAGTTTTTCGAGGAGGTCACTAAGATGATTGATGCAGGTAGGGCAGTGGATGTTGTCTATATGGACTTCAGTAAGGCCTTTGACAAGGTCCCTCATGGTAGACTAGTACAAAAGGTGAAGTCACACGGGATCAGGGGTGAGCTGGCAAGGTGGATACAGAACTGGCTAGGCCATAGAAGGCAGAGAGTAGCAATGAAAGGATGCTTTTCTCATTGGAGGGCTGTGACCAGTGGTGTTCCACAGGGATCAGTGCTGGGACCTTTGCTCTTTGTAGTATATATAAATGATTGAGGAAAATGTAACTGGTCTGATTAGTAAGTTTGCAGACGACACAAAGGTTGGTGGAATTGCGGATAGCGATGAGGACTGTCGGAGGATACAGCAGGATTTAGATTGTTTGGAGACTTGGGCGGAGAGATGGCAGATGGAGTTTAATCTGGACAAATGTGAGGTAATGCATTTTGGAAGGTCTAATGCAGGTAGGGAATATACGGTGAATGGTAGAACCCTCAAGAGTATTGAAAGTCAAAGAGATCTAGGAGTACAGGTCCACAGGTCATTGAAAGGGGCAACACAGGTGGAGAAGGTAGTCAAGAAGGCATACGGCATGCTTGCCTTCATTGGCCGGGGCATTGAGTATAAGAATTGGCAAGTCATGTTGCAGCTGTATAGAACCTTAGTTACGCCACACTTGGAGTATAGTGTTCAATTCTGGTCGCCACACTACCAGAAGGATGTGGAGGCTTTAGAGATGGTGCAGAAGAGATTTACCAGAATGTTGCCTGGTATGGAGGGCATTAGCTATGAGGAGCGGTTGAATAAACTCGGTTTGTTCTCACTGGAACGAAGGAGGTTGAGGGGATACCTGATAGAGGTATACAAAATTATGAGGGGCATAGACAGAGTGGATAGTCAGAGGCTTTTCCCCAGGGTAGAGGGGTCAATTACTAGGGGGCAAGGTTTAGAGTAGATGTACGAGGCAAGTTTTTTACACAGAGGGTAGTGGGTGCCTGGAACTCGCTACCGGAGGAGGTGGTGGAAGCAGGGACCATAGTGACATTTAAGGGGCATCTTGACAAATACACGAATAGGATGGGAATAGAGGGATACGGACCCAGGAAGTGTAGAAGATTGTAGTTTAGTCAGGCAGCATGGTCGGCACGGGCTTGGAGGGCCGAAGGGCCTGTTCCTGTGCTGTACATTTCTTTGTTCTTGTTCTTTGTCAACATGTAATCACGCTAAATTAACACTAAAAGAGGATTTAGTTACTTTTTGGCAGCTTTCACATAGTGTTACAAAAATGCTTAATAAAACATTGGTATTCTTCAAAAGCAATTTTAAACAAAACAAAAGGCCTTGAATAATTTTTTTTAAATTCATTAATGGGTTGTGGGCGTCGCTGGTTAGACCGGCATTTATTGCCCATCCCTAGTTACCCATCAGAAGGAAGTAGTGAGTTGCCTTCTTGAACCGCTGTAGTCCTGGAGGTGTAGGTACACCCACTGTGCTGTTAGGGAGTTCCATATGTTGCCTCAGCGACAGTGAAGGAACGCCGATATATTTCCAAGTCAGGGTGGTGAGTGACTTGGGAGGGGAACCTCCAGGTGGTGGGGTTTCCAGCTATCTTCTGGTCTTCTCCTTCTAGGTGGTAGTGGTCGTGGGTTTGGAAGGTGCTGTCTAAGGAACTTTGGTGAGTTACTGCAGTGCATCTTGTAGATGGTACACATAGCTGCCATTGTTTGTTGGTGGTGGAGGGTTTGAATGTTTGTGGAAAGGGAAGCATTCAAGCGGGCTGCTTTATCCTGGATGGTGTAGAGTGTCTTGAGTGTTGTTGGAGCTGCATTCATCCAGTCAAGTGGAAAGTATTCCATTACACTCCTGACTTGTGCTTTGTAGATGGTGGACAGGCTTTGGGGGGGGGGGGGGTCAGGACGCGAGTTCCTCGACGTAGGATTCCTAGTTTGTGACCAGGCACAACTCCAAAGACTTTGCCTCCAGATGCTGACAGTTTGCTTAATACAGGTTTATTCAACAACCACTATACATTCAGGAACGTGCGTCATAGTCCAGGTTAGATTTCCTCCCTTTAAAAGGTATTTATTCAATTTCCTGTACAACTTATAGTACTCTTAGTGTTCTTTAAAAAAACATTTCCATTACCCAAAACCATCAATTGATTTATTCTGACTTCAGAGCAATGTCTGGAAGTGTTTTACATGAATGAGAAACACACAAAAGGGCTACTGAGAGTCTGGTAAAACAAAGCCAAGTATTCTTAATTTGACGTAGAAACGTTAAGTTGCCCAATAGGTGAAGTACAATTTACACTAGTTAGAAGTGGTATCACATTTACAAGAGTTATTTTTAAAAACGGTAGAAGATAATTTTGGAACAAAGCACACTTGAGGTTATAAGCCCTTGCCAAGTTCATAATCACCCCAATGCAACTGCAACCCAGTGTGACATTTAAACAGTTTGCAGTTTAGATTATCTGAGGAATTTTGAAACTTGCTTTTCAATCTTTTTAGTGCAGAGACAATGGTCCCTCAGCTATGTCTCAAAATTAAAATTTAACCAGTATTCAATTGCTAGCTGAAAAACTCCAGGCATGTAGCCAAGTTTATATACCTTTAGCTCTGCAGTCCACGGGCAAAGAGCAATGCAGAAGCCAGCACATTACTCAAGCCTACTGCCCCTGCATCAGTCAGAGGTTGTTGATATCCTAATATACATCACTACAAAAATATGCATTTTATTGTCAGCGCACATGTATTTTAAAATATCCAATATTTGATTAAACAGCACCTGACAAATTAAAGGCTACAGAACACGGGAAAGAACAAGTCAACAGATTAACCTGCGCAGCATGCCTTCAAACCCAAAACTGTTTTTACAGCGAGCTTCCAAAGAATATCAATAATATTATGTATACCAGTTATGAACAACTGAAGTTGGAATTGGTCTCTTTGATGGAGCCAAAGGCAGTGGAAAAAATCCATTAAGGCTTCTCCCATTATTGGGCAGCACAGTGGCGAAGTGCTTAGCACTGCTGTCTCACGGCGCCGAGGACCCAGGTTCGATCCCGGCCCGGTGTCACTGTCCATGGGGAGTTTGCACATTCTCCCAGTGTCTGCATGGGTCTCACCCCCAAAACCCCAAACAATGTGCAGGGTAGGTGGACTGGCCATGCTAAATTGCCCCTTAATTGGGAAAAAAATAATTGGGTACTCCAAATAAAATAAAAAATGGCTTCCCCCCATTGTCAAAGGAAATAAATATTAAGAATTACTTGATAAACTAGGGATTTTCATCCTCAATAATATACTTCTAGACAAGAATCTGAGTGGCAGACAAGAAATTTAGTGGAACAGGTGAAGTAAAAATGAAGTATGTTGAGAAATGCCAGAGCAATAGGACAAGTGGGGGGTGGGGGGTTTAAAAAGATGTTTACCAAAAAATGAATTGGCTACCTGGAAGGTAAATTGAGGTTAGCACATATTTGTTGAACAGTCAGCTGATGTGATGGAAACATTAGTTTTCTGACAATGTGATGAATGGCATTCCACACCCATAGTTATCATATCGTCTTGGAGCCTAAATAGCAATTTCCACATCAGGAACTTTGTTAATCTAGGGAACAAAACAATTTTGGACATAAGGAGGCATGGGCAGGGTGATAAAGGAAAAAAAAAAATCCCACACCAAAGTAGAATACAAAACTATTAGGAGCTAGATACATTTATTTGTGTTAATATAGTAGCATCTGCTCAGAGCCTTGTTTTGTACAATATTTAAATAGCAGGAGTACTAAAGAAAAATACAACTGAAGGCCAATATTAAGCAAACATCTGCCAGGTTTCATTTACAGAACAGAGTTCCTATCTATATAGCTGTCCATATACAAGTGATCACACTGACAGAAACAGTCCATTGACAAAACTGATTTTAAAGAGGTCTCATGGCACTTCCAAATGGCCGATGTACATAAGTATCAGCTGATGGCAGCTCTCTTAGGGGTGGGGCAAACAACTAAGCCAGGAATGGCGAAAATTATATCTGCAAATAAAACTAACATACAAATGATAAAACTCACAGTCTCCAAGCATTTTAAGTTAAAGTAACGCAGCTCAACGTCCCAGATTACTTGGTGAATGAGAGTCATACAGAGCAGGAAACCACCTAATCGTCAGAATATGCTTACTAAGCTGATAGAGATGCCATAACTGACCTCAATAATCCAGAGTTCAGTAGAGGGGGAAATAAAAAAAAAATCAGCCAGGCTTGCTGATTGTTATGACAGGAAAGAAAACTAGTAGGCTAAAAAAAAAATCCTTACAGAATTATGATCTACATAAATATAGCAGAATGAAATTTTAGTAAAAGTATTGGTTGAAATATGAACTGTACCTGTGAACGCATGCGATGTTAGCTCAGTGGAAAATGAGGGCATTTTCTGCCATCTTCCATTTTCTTTGCTAATTCCATCATCTTCAATTTCATGAACAGCAACAATCTCACAGACAGGCACAGAGCTGCTCCCTGCTTGAAAATAAACAGATTTTATTTAATTAAGATTAATTTTATAGGCAACATCATTAGAAAACTAATTATATTAATACATAACTATTATTAAATAATAAATTTTGTTTGAGACCCGGACTAATACCTTTGCTGCAAAAAATCGAAAGTAACAAGCAAAGTTATGGTAGGTTGTACGCTTTGTAAATTGCAAGTTGTACCTGGAGTTTAATTATTTAAACAACGCTTTGAATGAAATTATCCTTTAATGCAATGACTGCATGATGCTTCTGCAGGATTTGAACTTCCTGGGTCCTATATACAACATGTATCTTAAAGTATTGGAAAATGAAAATACATTGTAACCTCTAGTCTGAAATGCTTATAGAATAACAACAGAACGCCTAACCACAAATGCATAGATATAAATATTTACCTGAAATATTATAAAATTATATCTCCAAATACTGTACCTGCCACGTTTCTGCTCCCAAAGTACTGGTCTAAAATGCTGATGGCGTCTGCTCAAAATGTCTTTGGATAACTGATATTTCTGGACAATAGATTTCCAGACTTCATTGGTTACAGTGTATAATATATTAGTAACAAAGTTAAGACTTATTAAGTTTTGCAATTTAAGTAATACATTGGCCACAACGTCTTGGCTCAAAGTTAACCTCCAACTCAGAACCGCAGTAAGCAGAAGAAATTAAATCTGGCCCAAAATTTGAGCTAAGAGATGTAGAAATTGTATTCATCTACCTTCTGGGATCTAGTTAAAAAATCCACCACTTAGTTCAGGAGTAAGCCTTTGTGGCCTACAGGCGTTGGAAAAATTCAAAAAGACAAATCATTTCAGAACAATATGCCACAGATAGCATTTGACAGAACGTGACTCTCCCTGCCCTACAATATAACCTTCTACATACTTTTAGATCATTCTCAAAGCAATAATGATAACCATCACCTCGACTATCTAATCAGTGAATCTCACAGGAAAGGTCATTTAGCCGATTTTGGTGATTCTTTTGAAAGAGCTGTACAATTTATTTCCACAATCCAACTTTTTCCCCTTAACACGTCAAATTACTCCTTTTTCAAGTGTTAAAGTTCCATGGAATCTGATCTGCGTGTGAAGAAACTTCTAATTTTGCAACTGATTATTTTGCTAATTATTTTACAATTTTAACTTCAGTTTAACAACCCATGTGCCAAACTTTCTCTTTATTTGCTTCATTAAAATTCCATAATTTTGAATGCCTCTGTAAGGTCATCCCTCAATTTTCCGCTTCACGAACAATCCCAGGTTTACTAATCTCTCCACAAAACTCCCTTAACCTTGGAACATTCTAGTGAACCTCTTCTGCAACCTCTCCACGTCCTTGCCATCCTTCCTAATGTGTGATCCTCAAAATTATACACAATAATCCAGCTAATCAGAGATTTGGTTTAGTATGTCCTCCTTTTTTTTAATGTTCACAGCCCCTACTTACAAAGCCAGGAATTCCAAATGTTTTCTCAACCACTTATCATAGGAGGGGAATTTCAGTACCAGAGATGAAAGTGGATTACGCCAAGGGATTGGAAATGCAGAGTAAAAACAGAACACTCTGGACGGATGTAGAAAATCTGAAATAAATACAGAAGATGCCGGAAATACTGAAATACTCAGCAGGTCAGGCTCCACCTGCGGAGTGAGAAGCAGAATGGACATATCAGGTTGACAACACTGCATTTCTGCAAACTTGATTAGCCGGTTTGTAGGCTTTGCATCTACTGCCTATGAGGGAAAGCTTGGTGGCTAGGAACAAGGCTGTGAATCTCCATTCAACTGCGTCTATACATTTGTTTTCTCTGGTATCAAATGACACCAGTCTACAGCACTGGAACCTTGAAGTTGTGGAGCACCGTTCATTGATTCCTTTCTCGGTTACACAACACCATAAAAAAGTTAAAAATAGATAACACTCAACAACATATACGAATGGGGTATTTCACAATATACAATAGGCAGGATAATTAAGCAAACATCTTAATAATCTATTGCCTGCAAACAAGTGTACGATATATGGCACTGCTATATTAAATGTCAATTGTGGACACTGCATTAGCTTGCAAATTCAGGACATTGCATGAGAATCTTAACTGCAAATCATAAGATTAGCCAATAAAGGCATGAGAAAGGACAAATAGAATAGGTTCTTCAAAATCAGGGTTACATACTCAGATTATTCCATCAAATATAGTACACATTCCATTCTGATGTGAACATGATCTTCATTACTTACAAGATTCTTAAGGGACTTCACAGGGTCGAAAGGTTGTTTTCACTGACTGGAGAATCTAGAGCACGGGGACAGAGTCTCAGGATAAGGGGGTCAATCTTTTAGGACTGAGATAAGGAGAATTTTTTTCACTCAAAGGATCGTGAATCTTTGGAACTTTATGCCTCAGAAACTTGTGAACGCACCAATATTGGTACATTTCAGGCTGAGATAGATAATTCCTTTGGAGACCAATATTCTAAGGGATATGGGGAGTGGGTGGGAATAGGGGGAGTTGAAGCCCAAGATCAGTCATGATCCATATTGAACGGGAGTGTGTGCATGACAGGCCATATGGACGACTCCTGCTCCTATCTCTTGTTTTCTTGGTGTACAGGAAGATATTTTCAACTTTGATTTACAGAATCAGTGAAATAGCCTGCAATATTCTTTGCTTGGCTTAGCATCTTGGTTAGGCAGGACCCTGGAAAGGACAGATAGAGTTTTAGGTGCATCTCCACATTGCTGTCAGATCTATTAAAAAAATAATATACTATTGATTAGGTCTAGTTAATTGTGTTCAGTAAACAATTTTGTGAAGTACTGGTGTCATGTTAAGCACTGATATTTTTAAAAAGGGGTTGACATACAGATAAGAATACTCAACTAGATATTGGTAATTTCAAACCCCTCCACTTACTTATTGCCTCAATGAGTTGCTTCTTTTGTTAACAATAGAGCATTTTTTAAAAGGAATTTGGATGCAAGCGCCATTTCATGTCCTCGCTTTACTGAACAGTTACCATCCAACTCTGGGGAAAATCACACAACAGATTGCAAACCTTGCTGAAAATGCATGAAAGGTTCATTGTGTGTGACACAATAGTGATTTTTCCTTGCCAAAGAAAAGACTGTTAGCAGCAACAATTTAAAAAGAGATAGGGGTGCATAATCAAAAGAAATGCAAGAATATTAAAACAACTGTAACCATTTAATTAAGTAACAAAGAAGTAACTTAACATCCGATGATACAGTTCAACCTTATGGAACAAAGCTTTTGTTAAAATTGCAGCTAAATACCGTGGACAGAGTGGTCTTCAATCTTTCCAACCTTAATAAAACTTGGCGCAGGCAAGTGGATTTTCTGAAAATCTTTATTTTTCCTTCTCAAAAAAAATATGGCCAATGCAAGTATCTGTATGCATGTATGGGCTGCCACAAATCACCACTTACATACTTGTGCATGCTTGCTAAAGCTCCCCTGCCTTTTCTTCCAGACAAACAAGTGTCAGGGTCAAAGTCAAATAAATTTCTGACCCAGTGGCCCATCCAGATAATTCTGTCCTGTTGAAGATCAGAGAGGTGTGAACTTGTTGTCAAGGTTCAATGGGATCTTTCAATAACTATAATTCTACCAAATTGAATCAATTTTCATCTTGGAACTTGGTAGTTTAATTTTCTAATGTCTAAGACATCACCTGTTCAAAAGTTCTGCTGGAATGCACTGAACTGCAATATTTTGCAGAAAATATTTAAACATTTTTGGAACATATCCTTTGAATAAAGCTGCATTTGGTCATGCCTTCAGCACTCTTCAAAGTCTGCAAACAAGCTTGAAATGTGCATCTCAATCCAGACTGTACAATATCAACAAAACCTCAAAGACTACAGTACAACATTTAATTTCATACCTTTATCTAATATTTAAATGGTATCCTATAGACAAGTACTGAATTTCAAAGCTACTACGGTTCGGTCTCCCTGATCACCAATTATAGACTCTGGCACGGAGTAAAAAGGTTCAAGTGGAAAAAGATGAACTAACTTTAAAGTGAGTTTTCAACTTCTAGTTGCCATTCAGCCTCTTCCTCCCCAAGACATAATACAGATTGATTGGTGATCAAAGATTTTCAAGAGTAAGGGCAAAAAGTGAGAACTGTTTGCGTCCCACCAAAAGTGAGCTTTACCTATCACGCAAGCGGAAAACATGCCAGAGAGAAACATGAATGAGAGATCAGTGCAGAGCGTCAGAATCCACAGGCAAATCAAATATGAACAAAAAATGAAGTTAACAAACCTAAAGAAAGCTCAAGAATATAGCCTTAATTGTTATGCAACAGGGTTGCTCTGCATTCTTATTTAAAGAAAAGTTGTACTTTTTCCAAACTTTGTTCTCCTGCATGCAATCTGTTCAGTAATACAATAGCACAAGACAAGTTCATTGATTATAAGGAAACCAAACAGACTGAGCAATCAATGATGCGCTTACATTGAAGATATTATACAGTACCAACAGAAGCACACATGCTAAAGGCTTCAGGAGACCAAATTTAAAAGAACAAAATCACAAATTTCAAACCTGAATAAGAGATTTTAATTAAAGGAGTAACATTAAGATCTAACCAAAAGTGTGTTTTGATGCAGAATAAAAAGCTTCACATTGCCTTTCGCCACCCGGCCTTATCTCAACTACTGCAGAAACTCTCATCCTAGTTTTGTTTTATTGTTTTGTGATATGTTAGCATTTAATTATCTCAATAGTTGACAATTGCCATGCTCGCTTGGCCAGCCTCCCATTTTGCACCATTTGAAAATCAGCTCCTTCGAAACTGTAGCCTGTACCCTAACTTTCACCAAATGCCCTATATAGCCTTCACTCGAGCTCACTGACCAACATGTTTTGTAAGGGCCACGAAGAATCTAGCACAAGTTAAGGATACAAAGTAATAACATTTATTCACTATAACATATATACATAACAGTAGCAGTAACTTACCTTGCTACATACTCCTTCCTGCTGGTTCCTGAACTGGCCAGCTTTATTTATACTAGGAGTTTACTAGTGGTTTCTCCACCCCCCCTCATTGGGGAAGCTCATACTCCCACAGGATTGTGGGATAGTCATTAGTCCCCAGCCAATGCTAAGTAGGCATGTTATAACATCCCTCCCCCCCCCCAAAGTCCAAGGAATCCACCGAAGACCCTGGCGAAGGAGGGCGTCGGACTCGTTTGGCCGCAGGCGGGACACCATTTGCACGCGGCGCTGGATCAGGCGGCGTGGAACGAGACGGAGACCGGCGCTTCCGTGATGAACGGCGCAACGGTTGTACATCCACGGCCCGTGGACCCGAGGATTCCCCCTCGGATGCATCCTGTGTCTCCATCTCGGAGTCAGAGTCTGCTGCCTCCGTCATGTCAGCGTCTCCATCTCCATTCGGTCCCGTAACAACCTGCACAGACTTCGAGTGAGGCACCAGTGGAAGATTGTGTGGACTACCTTCCCTCGTCTCTGGTCTCTGCGACTGTTGAAATGAGTTCCGGGGGCGGGGAATCTTTTGAGGGGCTAGTCATCTGGACCGAACGTGGTCTACATGTTTTCGCTGGAGACTACCCTGGGCTTGCACTTGGTAAGATATAGGGCCCGTTTGGCGAAAGATTACACCAGGAACCCATTGCGCACCACCAGCAAAATTCCGAATGAACACTGGGTCACCGGGCGCAAACTGCCAAATCGGCCGATGCTGAGAAAATCCCTGTCCCTGCCGTTGTGTGCGGCGTACTTTTGCGCCAATGTCCGGGAAAACTATACTAAAGCGGGTGCGAAGTCTCCGGCCCATTAGGAGTTCTGCGGGAGCTACCCCAGTCACTGCATGGGGGGTGGTCCTGTACGTAAACAAAAAGCGTGCCAGTCTCGTGTCCATTGATCCGGAAGACTGCTTCTTTAGGCCTCTTTTGAATGGCTGCACTGTGCGCTCTGCCAACCCATTTGAAGCCGGGTGGTAAGGGGCAGTGCAGATATGGCGGATGCCGTTCATCTTCGTGAACCTCGCAAACTCCTCACTCATGAATGGAGTGCCGTTATCCGTGACCAGCACCTCGGGGAGGCCATGCGTGCTAAAGGACAAACAAAGCTTTTCAATTGTTGCGCAGGACGTTGTCCCCTGTATCTTATGCACCTCAAGCCATTTGGACTGGGCATCAATTAGTAGAAGGAACATGGATTCTTGAAAAGGGCCTGCGAAATCTGCATGCAAGCGTGCCCAAGGCCGCCCTGGCCATTCCCAGTGATGTAGGGGTGTGGCCAGCGGAAGCTTCTAATGCTCCTGGCAAATGGAGCAGTTTGGGGCCACCTTCTCAATGTCGGTGTCGAGGCCTGGCCACCAGACATAACTCCGGGCCAGCATTTTTCATTTTGGTCACGCCTGGATGCCCATTGTGCAAGTCTGTTAGTATCAGCTCCTGGCCTTTTTCCGGGACAATCACACGCGTCCCCCACAAGAGGATGCAGTCTTCCACGCTGAATTCTGACAGCTTGGAGGAAAATGCCCGCAACTCGCCTGGGAGCTGTCTATGCTGCCCACCATACAGGACTATGTGCCGAACCTTTGACAGGACTGGCTCCGTCTGGGTCCACTCACGGATCTGTGATGCCGTGACAGGCAAGGTGTCCATAAAATTTAGGGTTGCAACCACCTCACCGGTCGTGGGGGGGGGGGGGGGTCGACATGGGGCCGGTCGATAAAGGCAATCGGCTCAGTGCGTCGGCATTTGCTATCTGCGTACCTGGTTTGTGCTCCAGAGAATACTCGTATGCAGCAAGCAACAAAGCCCAGCGCAGGATCCGTGCAGAAATAATGGGCGGTATTGGCTTATCCTCTCTGAAAAGTCCCAGCAGGGGCTTTTGATCAGTCACGATAGTGAAATGGCGGCCGTACACGTACTGGCGGAAGCATTTCACCGCAAAAACCACTGCCAGGTCCTCCTTCTCGATCTGCGCGTACTTTATCTCCGCTGCAGTCAATGTGCGGGAGGCGAAAGCTATCGGTCGCTCGGCCCCGTTCTCCACCTTGTGGGACAGGACGGCCCCAATACCATACGGGGATGCATCACATGACGAGCAAAGGCTTTCCAGGATCATAGTGGGTCAGTAACCCAGACGACGACAATTGTTGCTTTACCCGCCGCAAAGCGGTTTCTTGCGGCTGACCCCAAACCCAGGTGTGATTTTTCTTGAGCAGAAGGTGCAAAGGGGCCAGTGTAGTTGCCAGATTGGGGAGGAACTTACCGTAATAGTTTACGAGACCGAGAAAAGAACGAAGATGCGAAGTGTTAGTCGGGGCGGGGGCATGTTGAATTGCACGCACCTTTCTGCGACGGGGTGCAGACCTTCGCGGTCCACCCGATAACCTAGGTAGACTACTTCCTTTGCCTGAAATACGCACTTTGTGCGACGTAAACGGACTCCAGCCTCCGAAAGGCGTCTAAGGACAGCCTCCAGATTTTCCAAATGTTCCTGCTCTGACGTCCCTGTAATCAAAACGTCATCTAGGTAGACAGCCACACGTGGTAAATCTCTCAAAAAGCCCTCCATAACATGTTGAAAAATTGCGCAGGCAGAGGATACTCCAAAGGGCAACCGTGTATATTCATACAGGCCCCGGTGTGTATTAATCGTTACATATGGTCGGGAGGCAGGGTACAGCTCCAACTGCAGGTAGGCATGACTCATATCTAATTTTGTGAACGAGAGTCCACCTGCAAGTTTCGCGTAGAGATCTTCTATGCGAGGCATTGGATATCGGTTGAGTCGGGAAACCGTATTCACTGTAAGTTTATAGTCGCCACACAAGCGAATTGTGGCATCTGGCTTCAATACAGGTACAATTGGTGCTGCCCAGTCAGCAAAATGGACGGGCCTGATAATACCCAAACTCTCCAAACGAGTGAGCTCCCCTTCTACCTTCTCGAGCAAGGCGTAAGGCACTGGGCGCGCCCGGAAATAGCGCGGCGTGGCTCCTGGTTCAACTTGGATACGGGCTACGGACCCTTTTATCTTCCCTAAACCAGGCTGGAATACATCTGGGTATCATCCTAGCACCTCAGTCAACCCTTCAGAAACTGTTTGGAGGATGTGCTGCCATTGCAACCGCAAATAGCGCAACCAGTCCCGACCCAACAGGCTGGGCCCATGGCCACGCACCACGATAAGTGGGAAACGCTCCTCCTGGCGTCCATAAACAACAGGGGTCATAGTAGTTCTTGCAATGTCCAGTGGTTCCCCCGTGTAGGTGGCCAACCTGGCCTGTGAGTCGGTTAATGTAAGGGTCTGTATACCCTGCTTGATGCGGTCGAATGTCCTCTGGGCGATCACGGAGACCGCTGCGCCAGTATCCAACTCCATCTCAAGCGGGTGGCCATTGACCCGTACTGTCACCTTAATGGGGGCCACACGGGGAGCTGCCACACAATGCAGCTGCAGGCAGTCGTTCTCCGTCTCCACGTCCTCAGGAGTAGTCGCCGCAGGTTCATCCACATGGAAGGTACGGCCTCTGGGCTGGTCCCAGTTTCGGTCAGAACGACGGCGCCTCTGGCGCCCCCAGGACCGCCGCCCGCGACGGGGTCGGCGCCTACAAGTCTGACACGGACATGGCTCCTCATCCATTGGCTCTGGAGAAGGCTCCCTTCGGGGAGGAATGTCCGACGGCCACTGGCGTCGGTCCGGACGTTGCCTCGCCCAAGGTACCGCAGGAGTGCGGGGGGACGTTTTCGGACGGAAGGGGTTGCGCCCCAAGGCATGCACTTCCATTCCCTGTAGCTCCTGTACTCCTCGCTCTGCGCTCTCTCGGGACAATACTATTTGAATGGCCTGTTGAAAAGTCAATGTTGGCTCAGCTAACAACTTTCTCTGGGTGGCCGCATTGTTAATACCGCAAACCAAACAGTCGAGTAACATTTCTGACAAGGTTTCACCATGGTCACAGTACTCCGCAATCCTGCATAGCCTGGATAGAAAATCGGCAAGGGATTCTCCAGGGGTCCTCTCAGCTGTATTAAACCGGTAACGCTGGACTATCGTGGACGGGGTTGGGTTAAAATGTTGCCCCACTGTTGAATCCCAAATTTCTTTTTCCGTCAGTCTGGCCTCAATAAAAGTCGAGATGGATTTGCAGGTATAACATTAGTTATTTTATTCAGCTTGCAAGCTAAACTTAGTCCACAGTGATACAGATAACATGTTGCTCTCTGCAGCTCCGGGAACTAAGTGAATGTCCCAGACAAAGAGATCAGTACTGATACATTCAAATGGCATCAAGTTTCACATACTCGACACCCATAGGTCATCCTATATCCCTCCTGACTTGTTTGATCTATTCTGATTGGCTCACTTCCAATCCCTTTCTCCGGCCCCTATCAATTCAGCATCACTCTCATAGACACACCTCTTCCTGCTTTTTTCCATGCGGTCTAAAATCCTTTGTCTCTACTTGCCAGAATCAAAGTGGCTTATTTCTACATTACATTAACTAATATCTCTAAAGTAACTATTTTATATCACATTCGTCACCACTATATTCACAAGTTCATCAAACGTTTTGGTGTCTGGCGCAGCTGGGTACGTAAGGCTCCTAATCACCCCAAACGTATGCAGGCTGCAGGCTGTGAGCAATATGACCACCTGCCACTCGTTTTCGATGATATTGTTTGCCCGGAAATAGTAACGCATCCGTTGTGTGTACTGGTTCCAGCTTTCCAGCGCAGCATCAAAAACATCCAAACGTCCGTACAGAGGCATGGTATAATAGAAATCAACTTCCAACCTGTATCCAACAAAATTCCAGGGAGGTGGCTTCAGCAGTGTAGACAGCTATTCACTTTAACCTTCGTCGCCAGTTTTGTAAGGGCCACGAAGAATCCAGCACGAGTTTTAAGGATACAAAGTAATAACATTTATTTACTATAACATATATACATAACAGTAGCAGTAACTTCCCTTGCTACATACTCCTTCCTGAACTGGCCAGCTTTATTTATACTAGGAGTTTACTAGTGGTTTCTCCGCCCCCCTCATTGGGGAAGCTCATACTCCCACAGGATTGTGGGATAGTCATTAGTCCCCAGCCAATGGTAAGTAGGCAGGTTATAACACATGGAACCTCAATTTCTGAACAACATCTCAATTTTATTAGTCTCATCCTAGTTTTAAAATTTCACCATGACCGTGCTTTTCAACCCCTTTCTCTGTAACCACATGTAATGTCGTAACCATCAGATATCTGCATTTCTGCAATTCTAGCCTCCGGGCCACCTCCAACTTTCTTTTGCTTTGCTATTGCTAGCCATGCCTTCAGCTTCAAGCTCCTGGAATTCACTCCGTAAATCACTGAACCTCTTGATTGCATTCTCCTCCTTTAGGACAATCTTTACAATCTACCTCCATGATCAAGTTATTGGTCACCTGTCCTAACATCTTGTGTGGCTTGGTATCAAATCTTGTTTTATAGTCGAATGATGACATAGGTTAGGTGGATTGGCCATGATCAATGTGCAGGGTTATGGGGATAGGGCAGGGCAGTGGGCCTAGATAGGGTGCTCTTTTGGAGAATTGATGCACTCGATGGGCCTCCTTCTGCACTGTTGGGATTCTACGTAACATCCCCTATGAAATGCCTTGGGATATCTTACTATGTGAAACGCACTATAGGCACAATATAAATTGAAGTTGCAAGATTATTTTCTGTTTATTCACAGAATATCCTGAACACACTGTCTTGGCTCATATCGATACTGCTAGGTGAGGTAACATGGAACGGTTATCTACCATTAAAACCACCTTCCGACCATCACTTAAATCTTATTCTTGTGAATTGTAGAACAGATTTAAAGCACTTTTCCAAATTCTTGTAGTGCACATATGTATTTTGGAACGGGCATATCTACACCCCAATAAGAAATACAGGATATATTTGATGCAATGTGCATTTATGGTAAAATAACAAAAAAAATGTTTTACATTTCAGAAAAGTATAAAGATTTGGATTTATTTTACTGGACAGGTGCTTCCAACCAGTCACAACAGAACTGCTTTCTGAAATAAACTTGTGGAAAAATCAACAATAACATGGCAACTCCAACAACTGCAAAAACTAATACAATAACACAAATTCCATGCAACATACAAGCCCATTTTGCATGCTGACAGGTCAAACACACCCCCCCATTTCCATTCCTTCCCATGAGAAAAGCTCAAGCTGGTTATACAAGAGCAAAATCACGTATGAAATAACTAAACTAACATTTGGGAAATGATGCCATTTGACTATATAAGTTTTCAAAACTCTGACTTTTTAAACAAAAAAAATTGAAATGTCATAAAAGGTTATTCTTTAAATGCCAAAAAAGATTCTTGCAAAGCTTTTCCCATGCCTATCAAGAAATCAATAAAATGCTGTTTTATTGCCTATTCCATGCATGTTTTATAGAATGATACCTACAGTGTAGAAGGGAGCCATCTGGCCCACCGAGTCTGCACCAACCCTGCGAAAGAGCACCCACCCAGGCTCAATCCCCCACCCTATCCCCAGAACCCCACCTAACCTTTGGGCACTAAGGGGCAATTTATCCTGGCTAATCCACCTAACCTGCACATCTTTGAACTGTGGGATGAAACCGGGGCACCGGGTGGAAATCCATGCGGACACAGGGAGAACATGCAGACTCCACACAGTCACCCAAGATCAGCATCGGACCCAGGTTCCTGGCTGTGAAGCAGCAGTGCTAACCACTGTGCCCTTCTTCTGGGACTTTTCCAAATTGGGGGGGGGGGGGGGGGTTGTAGGGAATAGAGGTGGCACAGTGTTGCAGCCACATAGCACCAGCGGCCTGGGTTCAATTTCGGCCTTGGGTGACTGTTGTGTGTAGAGTTTGCACATGCTCCCGTGTCTTTGTTAGTTTCCTCCGGTTTCATCCCACAGTTCAAGGGTGTGCAGGTTAGGTGGATTGGTCGTACTTAAAAACAAAAATTGCCCGTGTCCAAAGATGAGGTTATGGGGATAGATGGAGTGGGCCTAGGTAGGGTGTTCTTTCAGAGGGTCAGTGCAGACTCAATGGGTCGAATGCCCGCCTTCTGAACCATATGGATTCCACCAGGACCTCTGGGGAATATCACACCTGAAGCAGATTTTCTTCTCACTTGTGGTAGGCAGTGGCATAGTGATATTGCCACTGGGCTAGAGACTCTGAATAATGCTCTGGGGACTTCACTTCGAACCCTGCCACAGCAGATGGTGGCATTTGATGGTACAGAAGAGGCTTACCAGGTTGTTGCCTGGTCTGGAGGTTATTATCTGTGAGGGCAGGTTGGATAAACTTGGATTGTTTTCACTGGAACGACGGTGGTTGAGGGGCGATCTAATAAAAGTTTACAAAATAATGAGTCGATAGTCAGAAGCTTTTTCGCTAAGTGGAAAAGTCAATTACAATGGGATATAGGTCGAAGGTGCAAGGGGGAGAGGAGATGTGCAAGTTTTTTTTTTATACAGAGGGTGGTGAGTGCCTGGAACTCGCTGCCAGGAAAGGTGGTGGAAACAGTTACAATAACAACATTTAATAGGCATCTTGACAAATACATGAATAGGATGCAAATAGAGACATATGAACCCAGGAAGTGCAGACGGTTTTAGTTTAGACAGACATCATGGTTGGCACAGGCTTGGAGGGCCGAAGGACCTGTGCTGTTCTTTGCTCCGTTGATAAGTACACACTTCTTGCAGGAATCGCTTAATAGTGGCCAAGAGTGGAAATCTGTTACCTTTTAGGTCTGAAATGATGATTTCTCAAACTGTTAATCTGAACGACTGAGTGTTCCTTGTTTCATCTTTCAAATAAAACGACTCCATTACCAGTTCTCACTTCCTATTCCCAAACACCAAACTTTACAAAGTTAGAGAAATTCAGAATGACAAAGATTGGATTTCTGTTTTATTGCCCCATCTGCTGTAAAGGCAGAACTTATTACCATTCTGATAATCAAAAGAGGACAAATTACGAGTTTCAGATGTCATTTTTTGCAATCTTCAAAATCAACTGGAGACCTTAAATGTTACTTTCATTGGCAAACAGGTGGATAATAGCATTGAAACGGCTGAGAGTGTGAAATTACAAATCTTGACCTTTTGAGTCGTTTAGTGTATTGCATAAGACAACACAATGTACAACCACCAGCTTCTCAGGGGAATTCGGGATGGACAACAAGTATTCACGTGATGGTTCACTGCACCTTTTAAGCAGCTGGGTAAAAGTCCTTTTCGGTGCTCACTGAGAAAGGTTTTGAATTGTAAATAGCTGCAAAGGAGGTATCATTTTAGGAATACGAGATGATATATTTTAACAGAGAGAAACCCGCAACGAGAGGATAGTTGGAAGTAGATCGACTCGAGAGGTGCAAGTCCGCTTGAGTGAAGTCCATTCAACTTTTCTTTGTGTCTTAACTCCAAATGGAGTGTCGATGCCCGAAAACGGTGTTGCCTCTGGAGCCTGCAGCCAGGCGGGTTCGGGACCCTCAGAACGGAAGGCATCGTCCGTTACAATTTATTAATCCTTTTTTTCGTGATGTGGTTTTTCAAAAGAACACATCCGTCCCCCGTCCCCCCGGGTCCGCTCGCTCACTCACCCCGGCTCCCACTTAGTGACCGTCCATTTCACGGAAGGTGACAGAGGGGCTTGTTAAAAATAAACAACCCCCCCCCCCCCCGCCCGCCAGCCAATACCTGACACTTGCTTCTCTCTCTCCGGGTGAATGAGGAACAGTCACCGAGCGGCCGCACTTGACTCACCTCCTCCGCCTTTCCTTCGACACATCGGCTGCCAGGAGAAAACCGACTCGGTTAAGGTGACTTCGAACGGCTGGTTATTGACCAACAAGCGCGAGAAGAGCAGCGGCGGAGGCCGCTCCATAGCAGGCCCGGAGCTGTGGTGTCGATATTGAATGGGGGGGGCGAAGGTTAAGGGCACCGGCTCGGTTCGACTGTCAGGGCGCGATCATCCCCCAGCAGATCCTGTTCTCCTCCGACTTGCTGAGCGGCTCTCTCGCCGTCCTGCTTTCGTCATCACGCAATGCCGGAGAGGGAGCGCACGTCAGGGCGGATGGGAGCCGCAGGGCAAGCGCCGTTAGCAAGAGGGCGGGGCCGGCACTCAGATTAACTGTCAGCAAGGGGGAGGGGCCATTCTGTCAGCAAGGGGGAGGGGGCACCTCTGTCAGCAAGGGGGGGCGGGGCCGGCCCTCAGCAAGGTGGAAGGACCAACTGTCGGCAAGGGGGGCGGGGATGGCACTGTCAGTAAAGGGGGCGGGGACGGCGCTGTCAACAAGGGGGCGGGGACGGCACTGTCAGTAAAGGGGTGGGGTCAGCGCTGCCAGCAAGGAGGCGGGGTGAATGTTGTCGGTAAAGGGGCGGGGCCGTATGGCAGCAAAGGGGGCGGGGCTAGCGCTGTCAGCAGGGCTGCAGCCAAGGCTTGCCGCGCACTTGCTTCATATTCAACTGACAGCTCACCTGAGGTTCATGTCGATCAGTTATATTTGACGTGAATGAGTGGCGAGAAATGTCATTTAGTCATTCTCAACAATGTTAACTTTTCTTTTCACATTTCACAACCTATGTCTTGTTTATAGTATTGTGGTAACGGGTGGCATGGTGGCACAGTGCTTAGCACTGCTGCCTCACAGCGCCAGGTATCCAGGGTCAATTCTGACTGATAACTATGTGAAGTTTGTACATTAAGGAGCTGGTTTAGCTCAGTGGGCTAGACAGCTGGTTTGTGATACAGAACAAAGCCAAGCAGCGCGGGTTCAATTCCCATACCAGCTTCTGGTATCAGGCACCGGAATGTGGCGACTAGGGGCTTTTCACAGTAACTTCATTGCAGTGTTAATGTAAGCCTACTTGTGACAATAAAGGTCATTCATTCTCCTCGCATCTGCGTGAGTTTTTTCCGGATGCTCCAGTTTCGTCTCAAGAGACAAAGATGTGCAGGTTATTCGGATTGGCCATGCTAAATTGCCGTGTCCAAAGGTTAGGTCAGGTTATGGACATCAGGCTGGGGATTGGGCCTGGGTGGGGTGTTTCAGAGGGTCGTTGTAGTCTTGATGTGCTCCTTCTGCACTGTCGTGATTCTATGTAATTATGGTTGGTTTCCCTCTCCATTGATTCGTTTGCATTGATGCCATTAACCCTTGGCATCTCACCAGTAACTATTCAGGTATAACCCCTGACAGAGATCACTGTTGGTTTGACCACAAGGGTTATCACAGCTGAAGCCTTGATCCTGCCCTTACTAACAGAGAAAAACATTGGCTGCATTTCAACAATAACATGTGAGATGCTTTGGTTTATCTCAAAGGTAGGATGATAGTTCTTCTTGCCTAAGCCTTCTGGGGGAATCAAAATTGCCACTCGCTCTATATCCAGAGTGTTTATTCGCAAACTTCTTATTGTTAATAACATCCTCACCTTGACAGAAACATGGTCCCTGAGTAGTGACTTGATGCCATTTACAAAAGCCTCCCAACTGCCTACGTTTTCCACCACCTGTCTTGCTGTGATGATGACAAGACCCTCCACTTCCCATTTTCTCACTTTCTTCCATCTTTCTCAATTTTCTTTTAAAGTCGTCATTGTTAACTCCCACTCCTCCCATTCCCAGAATCACTTCCTTACTGGAATGTTTTTCTTTTCCCTCCGTTCTCCACCAAGTCACTCCTAATTTAACTTTACCACCCTCCTAACTTCTTCCCCTTCATGTAACCTTCCAATCCATTCCTGTAATCACACTCATCCTCATCATCTTTCATGGCGTTTCTTCACTCAAGACCTTAACCATTGACAAGGTAATCTGTGTTTGTTTTTTTCATCTCCCTTCCCATTTGCATTCCCCAACCCTCATCACATCCCACTTTTCTCAACTGTTTCTCAATATATGTAGTTCTGGTCACCTCATTACAGAAAGGATGTAATTGCATTAAAAAGGGCAGCAAGGTGGCGCAGTGGTAGCACTGCAGTCTCACGGCGCAGAGGTCCCAGGTTCGATTCCGGCTCTGGGTCACTGTCTGTGTGGAGTTTGCACATTCTCCCTGTGTTTGCGTGGGTTTCACCCCCACAACCCAAAGATGTGCAAGGTAGGTGGATTGAACTCGCTAAATTGCTCCTGAAATGGAAAAAATTAATTGGGTACTCTAAATTTATTTTTTAAAAGGGTACAGCAGAGGATTTATAAGGATGTTTCCGGCACTGGTAAAATGCAGCTGTGAGGAAATATTAGATAGGCCGAGGTTGTTATCTTTGGTGCAGAAGGGGCTGAGGTGAGATTTAATTGAGATATGCAAAATTGTGAGATTCCTGCTTAGAGTGGATGGGAATGACCTATTTACCTTAGCAGAGGGGTCAGTGATGAGGGGACGTAGACTTAAAATGATTGGTAGAATGATTAGAGGGGAGATGACAGGGGTGAATTTCAGGGAAACACACGGTCCCTGGCACGGGATGGGGATGAAAATACAGGCTGTCTAATTCAGGCTGTTCACAGCCAATTATTGCAGACGCACCCGAAATTGAAAAGTCAATCCCTAATCTCAACCCATCATAGATAAGGGCAGGACTTATCTGATCTGTTGCAGCTCTCGGTTCTGTCCATGCACTATGGAGACATTCACACCTTCATAACTACATTACTCATGCTGCATGTGACAAAGCATCTGCAGTGAAGAGCGTCAGTATGGAATCAGGGGAGACCCAGCCCTCAGTTCCTGATGGGAACACAGCAGCATTTGGCGCCCAACGTTCAGGAGCTAGAAACAAAGAAAGCACAAGCAGTCCATTTCATCTTCCTCCTTTCACCACTACCCACCCCTCCCCCCATTGCTCCCTCCATCAGCACCCCATCGCCCCTCCTTCACCCACCATCCTCCCTCCTTAACCCCAGCCCCCTTCCTTCACCCATCATTCCCCTTCTGCTTAGATATAGCTCTTGGGGTTAAAGGGATCAAGTGATATGGGGGGAATGCGGGATCAAGGTATTGATCATGATGATCAGCCATGATCATAATGTATGGCGGAGCAGACTCAAAGGGCCAAATGACCGCCTCCTGCTTCTTTTTCTATGTTTCTTCACTCACAAACCATCCATTTTGTTCCCCCCATTCCCCCTCCTTCACCACCAATTCCTCCTTCACCCCCATGGGGATGAAGGAGGTTCCATCTGGCATCTTTGGACTGTGGGAGGAGATTGGAGCACCCGGAGGAAACCCACTGTTAGAACCCGCTCGATTTCCCAACTCACTACCTACCCATAAACAGAAAGGTGTTTTTTAAATTCTGATTTCCCCCTTTATAAATGGTGGCATATGTTCCCAACCCTTCGGGTGGCTGTCAAGGGTCAGGGCACAAGGGGCGCCATGCTCATGAAAGGAGGGTGGAGGGGGGTATGAAGGATGGGAGGGTGCATTGCCAGTAAGAAGGGGCCTTTGGAAGGTTCAGGGGGGTGACGGTTGGGGGTTCTGTAAGGGGGTGTGGGGTGGCCTGAAGAGGGGACAGCCAGGGACGCCATAGCAGAGTGTCTTCACTTAGGGGGGGGGGGGGGGGTTACTACCCATATGTGGGTGGGTGTGGGAAACCCAGAAGCTCACTTAGACATCGGGGCACCATTTCAAAATGGGGGCCTGGTCTCTGAGTCCAGCTCCCCAGTGATGAAAAAAATTCTAAGTGTGGGCTAACCTGGTGTGGAACTCTCTAGGGCCCAGAAAAAGTGACTGAGTGTTGTTTGATAACAGTGGGGAACTCGCGGCAGAGCCGCCGGGAATCTCTCAGCAAATGACCTGCCACAATTGACACTTCAAAACTTTTCCATCAAATCACACTCTGTGTCTGCAAGGACATTGTCTTTGACAGCATTGTAGGTAATTTGGTAGGATTTGAATTTCATCTGCCTAAGGAAGCCTATTTAGTGCAAAAATATTTGATTTCAATTTGCTCTGTTGGAGGTCAGGCATTCCTCACCCTGTATTTTGAAATGGATCTGGGGGCTTTACAGGGTGATGAACACTCGGGTTGAGCATGTACTAAGCAGCTCTGCGTGATGCCTAGGGGAATCCTGGACATCTCACTCTGAGGGTGCCATGCGTTGAAATCATAGGACTGAGCTGCTCTTGTCCTGGTTAGAATCTGCCTGTTCACTTGGGTAGCCTGGGGGTTCAGTTTCTTGGATCCAGGGATTGGGGTTAAACGAAGTGTCAGGAGCATGTGATGCATTGAAGGGCTTTTGGGCGCTTTAAGGGACCCTGGTTCAAGGGCTAGCACAACTGACAGTGGGCCAAGTGGCTACTCACTATGCTGTAAACTTTTCATGTTTCTATGATTCACTCATTAAAAAAATCTCTGAAGTTCCCTGCCAAATTCACACAAAACTTCCTGCACCTTTGGTCCTTCACCTATCACATGATAAGCAAGGTAACCTGTTTAACTGTCTCGCCTCTGACTTTAGTGCCAGTGTATCAACAAATTTTACATCCGACAGGGATGCTCAAGTCGAGGTTTCAGTGTTTGGACTGCTTCGTGGGATTTCCCCACGGAATTATCCAGACAAAGTGTCATGCAGAAAGATCTTGTATTGGAGATAAAGCTGTAATTCCAGTTGTCATCAAACAAGAAAAACCTGTTGGAAGGAGGAAGCACCAGAGGAATGAGGTTCTAGATCAGCACTTTGCAGCCAATGATTCTTCTTCCCAGGCAGTCATTCGGGGTTGGGATGACTTGCTTCCACACTAAAATGAGTTCTCAGGTGACTGAGGAGTCCAATATGTGACCTACAGTCTCTGTCACAGGCGGGGCAGACAGTGGCTGGCAGACTGGGTAGGTTGGGTGCCGGGGTTGCCACGCATTCCTTTTACTCTTGAGGTTTGGCTTCAGCTTGCTATCAGCGATGAAGCCCGAAGTGTTCAGCTCCTTTCTGGTTGCTTGTTCTCCACTTTGGATGGTCCTGGGCCAGGGACTCACAGGTGTAGGGGCTTGCCACTTTCCAGATTTTCACAGTAACTCATTGCAGTGTTAATGTAAGCTTACTTGTGACAATAATAAAGATTATTTTTGTACTTATTTTTGTAAGCATGTGGTAGTCATCACTAACTGCATGTGACTGCATGTTAGATGTAGTAACTGTATATTAGATGTAGTACGGTAAGGCTCCTGTACTACAGGTACGGGGGTAAATCCCTGCCTGCTGGCTCCGCTCAGTAGGCGGTGTATAAATGTGTGTGCACACCGGAGCTGCTCCCATTCTGGGAGCAGCTGCAGGGGGCCACACATCTCAGCTCAATAAAGCCTCGATTATTCTCTACTCTCGTCTTGTAGTAATTGATAGTGCATCAATTTATTAAGCAGAGAGTTTACAGCGATGGAACTTCGTATCAAGCCTGATCGCCTCAGGCAGCCAACGCCATGTCGGCCTTCGACCACTGGCTAGCCTGCTTCGAAAGCTCCCTCCGATCATCGGCTGAACAACCCTCGGACGCACAGAAGCTCCAGGTCCTTTATTCACGGGTGAGCTCTGATATTTATCCCCTTATCCGGGATGCGGCCATTTATACTGAAGCAATGGAGCTCCTAAAAGGACATTACATTCAGCCAGTTAACAAACTCTACGCCAGGCACCTTCTGTCCACGAGACAGCAACACCCCGGTGAGTCCTTAGACGACTTCTGGCGTGCCCTGCACATTCTGGCAAGGAACTGTGACTGCCAGGCAGTTTCGGCAGTCGAGCGTACAGAGCTTTTAATCAGAGATGGTTTTGTTACGGGCATGGGGTCGGCGTACATCCGCCAGCGCTATTGGAAGGGGATATGCTTGACGTTGCGGCAACCAGGCAGCTCGCGAATTCGCTAACAGTAGCCTCCCGTAACGTACAGTTGTACGCCGCCGACTGCACGGCACCCTCATGGACATTGTGGGCCCCACCAGCTACCGCCCCCAGCCCACCTCAAGCCTGCGCCGCGAGGCAGCCAGCCAACCCGGGGGGCCCCAATGCTACTTCTGAGGGCAGACCAAACACCCCCGGCAGCGCTGCCCGGCGTGGAGCGCAACCTGCAAGACCTGCGGAAAGAAGGGACATTTTGCTGCTGTGTGCCAGGCCCGGTCGATCGCTGCTGTTTCTAGGCCCAGCGTTCCTACATCCCCCATGTGCAACCCGTGGGCGCCACCATTTACGTCCCCGCAAACCACGTGCGGCCAGTGGGCGCCGCCATCATCTTCTCTACCGACCACGTGCGGCCCGTGGGCGCTGCCATCTTTAACACTGGCAGACATGTGCGCCCCGTGGGCGCCGCCATCTTCGCCGCCATTTTGGACGGTGCCTCAGGACCCCTGCTCGTCGGGAACTTCGTCTGGCAATTCATCGCCTGCCACCACCGCCGACCAGCCCGGGGCCTACCAGCACCAGCCGCAGCTCGCCTCGATCACCCTCGAAGGTGAAAATCGATTGGCACAAGACTTCCTGCCTTCTTGACTCCGGGACCACGGAAAGCTTCATCCACCCCTCTATGGTAAGGCGCTGCTCCCTCGCGGTACACCCCGTTACCCAGAGAATCTCCCTGGCCTCCAGATTCCATTCCGTGGAAATCCGGGGGTACTGCATCGTGACCCTCACCATCCAGGGCATAGAGTTCAGCAACTTCTGACTCTACGTCCTCCCAATCTCTGCGCTGCCCTGTTACTCGGTCTGGATATCCAGTGCCACCTCCAAAGCTTAACTTTAAAATTCGGTGGCCCCCTATCACCCCTCACCGTATGCGGTCTCACGACCCTTAAGGTCGATCCACCTTCCTTATTTGCAAACCTCACCCTGGATTTCAAACCCGTCGCCACCAGGAGCAGATGGTACAGTGCCCAGGACAGCGGCTGCTGCGGGAAGGCATCATTGAGGCCAGCAACAGCCCCTGGAGAGCCCAAGTGGTAGTGGTAAAGACTGGGGAGAAACACAGGATGGTCATTGACTACAGTCAGACCATCAATCGGTACATGCAGGTCGACGCGTAACCCCTCCGACGCATATCTGATATGGTCAATCAGATTGCACAGTACCGGGTCTTTTCTACAGTGGACCTGAAATCTGCCGACCACCAGCTCCCCATCCGCAAGGCGGACCACCAATACACTGCGTTTGAAGCAGATGGCCACCTCTATCATTTCCTTAGGGTTCCCTTCGGCGTCACTAACGGGGTCTCGGTCTTCCAACATGAGATGGACCGAATGGTTGACCGGTACGGACTGCGGGCCCCCTTCCCGTACCTAGATAACGTCACCATCTGCGGCCACGATCAGCAGGACCATGGCGCTAACCTCAAATTTCACCACACTGCCAAACTCCTTAATCTCACGTACAATAAGGAGAAGTGCATGTTCCGCACCAACCGCTTAGCCATTCTTGGCTATGTTGTGGAAAACGGAGTTTGAGGGCCCGACCCCGACCGCATGCGCCCCCTCATGGAAGTCCCCCTCTCCCACTGCCCCAAGGCCCTGAAACGATGCTTGGGGTTTTTCTCCTATTATGCCCAGTGGGTCCCGAACTATGCGGACAAGGCCTGCCCACTCATTCACTCCACAAATTTCCCCCTGATGGCTGAGGCCCGCCAGGCCTTCAACCGCATCAAGGCAGACATCGCCAAGGCCACGATGCACGCGGTCGACGAGTCCCTCCCCTTTCAGGTCGAGAGCGATGCATCGGACGTCGCTCTGGCCGCCACCCTCAACCAGGCAGGCAGGCCCGTGGCATTCTTTTCCCGCACCCTCCATGCCTCCGATATTCGGCACTCCTCTGTCGAAAAGGTGGCCCAAGCCATCGTGGAAACTGTGCGACATTGGAGGCAATACCTGGCTGGCAGGAGATTCACTCTGCTCACTGATCAATGGTCAGTTGCCTTCATGTTCAATAATACACAGCGGGGCAAGATCAAAAATTATAAAATCTTAATGTGGAGGATCGAGCTCTCCACCTACAATTACGAGATTTCGTATCGCCCCGGGAAGCTCAACGAGCCCCACAATGCCCTCTCCCAAGGTACATGTGCCAGCGCACAAATGGACCGATTCCGGGCCCTACGCAAACGTCTCTGTCACCCAGGGGTCACCCGGTTCTTTCACTTCATAAAGGCCCACAACCTGCCCTACTCCATTGCGGAGGTCAGGGCTGTCACCAGAGACTGGCAGGTCTGCGCGGAGTGCAAACCGCACTTCTACCGGCCAGACCGAGTGCACCTGGTGAAGGCCTCCCGCCCCTTTGAACGCCTCAGCATGGACTTCAAAGGGCCCCTCCCTCCACCGACCGAAACACGTACTTCCTGAACGTGGTCGATGAGTACTCCCGATTTCCCTTCGCCATCCCATGCCCTGATATGACTTCTGCCATGGTCATTAAAGCACTCCACAGCACCTTCGCGCTGTTTGCTTTCCCCGCTTACGTCCACAGCGACCGGGGATCCTCCTTCATGAGTGATGAGCTGCGTCAGTTCCTGCTCAGCAAGGACATTGCCTCAAGCAGGACGACCAGCTACAACCCCCAGGGAAACGGGCAGGTGGAGAGGGAGAATGGGACGGTCTGGAAGGCCGTCTTGCAGGCCCTGCGGTCTAAATTTCTCCCGGTCTCCCGCTGGCAGGATGTCCTCCCCGACGTGCTTCACTCCATCCGACCACTCCTCTGCACTGCAACTAACAAAACCCCCCATGAACGTCTCCTTGCCTTCCCCAGGAAGTCTATCTCTGGGGTTTCGTTCCCAACATGGCTGGCAGCTCCTGGACCCGTCCTCCTTGCAAACACGTGTGGACCCACAAGGCAGACCCGTTGGTCAAAAAAGTACAACTACTGCACGCGAACCCGCAGTACGTCTACGTGGCGCACCCCGTCGGGCGCCAGGACACAGTCTCCCACCAGGACCTGGCACCAGCTGGATCCCCACCCACTGCCCACTACCCGACACCCTCCCTCCGATTGCCCCAGCGCCACTCAGCCTTCCCCCAGCGCACCTCACCACAGGCCCCGCCCCAGGACGATCCGTCCTCCCACTGGTTCCACTCAGGGATGAAGACGAGGACAACATGCTCCCGGAGTCATTGGCGACCAAGTCGGCGCCCACATCACCACCGGGACCGAGGCGATCACAGCGGAGGATCAAGGCACCCGACCGACTGAACCTGTAGATTTTGCCTGAACTTGTCAATTTTGCCTGAACTGTAAATTCTTCCACCACCCCCGCTGGATTCTTTTTTTAGCAGGGGGTGAATGTGGTAGTCACCACTAACTGTATATTAGATGTAGTAACTGTATATTAGATGTAGTACGGTAAGGTAAGTACTTGAGGTACGGAGGTAAATCCCTGCCTGCTGGCACCACCCAGTAGGTGGTGTATAAATGTGTGTGCACACCGGAGCTGCTCCCATTCTGGCAGCAGCTGCAGGCGGCCACACATCTCAGCTCAATAAAGCCTTGATTATTCTCTACTCTCGTCTTGTAGTAATTGATAGTGCATCAAAGCAGAGTGCTTGTTTCAGGAGTCTTATGCGGGCATACAATGACGTGGCCTTTCCAAGGAGCTGACTGAGCCTGGTCAGTGCTTTGATGCTGACCCGAGCAAGAACACTAACCTTGGTGTACCCATCCTGCCAATGGATTTGCAGGATTTTGTGGAGGCAGCGGAAGTCGTACTTCTCCATGTTTTTGAGGTGTCTGCTGTACATAGGCGACGTATCTGATCCATAAAGGAGGTTAAGTATCACTACTCTTTTGTAGAACATGGGTGTTGTAGCCACCTGGGATGGCCACTTCCAACTAGGTACAGAGAAACTCACAAAGCCTGGTGGGTAAAATGGACAAGCCAAGACTCAGACAGGCTCAGAGCCTGAAATGCATATTCGTAAGCAAGAAATCCAGACGGTATCGAAACTCCGACCAATCAGCATTATAATGGGGCCGATTAGTAGCATTTGATGGCCCACCTTCCCCAAAACAAAGGGCTGGTACTCAAGCAACCGGGACAGTCCCAGACATTTTGGCGCCACTCCCTGTTCAAGGGAAACGCAATCAACGGGGTCAGTGACTGCTTGGGCACGCCCAGTCATCTAGATCCCTGCCCACATATTGGTTAAGGAATCGAACGGAGTGATCAGGGATCACCCAATTAGTAAGACCCAAATCGAAGGACCACCCAAATGAGCGCGAAACCCCCCCGAGTATAAGAAGAAGAGTTCGCCATATGTTCGCTCTCTTTTGGTGCCCTCTTGGCCTTGGTACCCCGGTCACGGCCATCGTCAATCGTAACAACACCAGAAGCGAGTCCAAGGTCAACGCCCGCTACCAGACGGATGAGCCCAGCTGAGCAGCAGTTACTCCTTCGAACCCGAGAGATCCAGAATTGAACAGCGGCCACTGTTTTCTGACCTAAGCCGGGTGCCCGAAGCTAAGTACAGGTTGGCTTGGCTGATAGGTGTAGTTAACAATAGTGTTTATGTTGCATGACTAATTGTGTGTAAATATTTTTTAAATTTTTACATTTTTTTTATTTACAAATTTAGTGTGCCCAATTCATTTTTTTCCAGTTAAGGGAGAATTTAGCATGTTCAATCCACCTATCCTGCACATCTTTGGGTTGTGGGAGCGAAACCCATACAAACACGGGGAGAAAGTGCAAACTCCACACGAACAGTGACCCAGAGCCGGGATCGAACATGGGAATCGGCGCCGTGAGGCAGCAGGGCTAACCCACTGCGCCACCATGCTGCCCCTTAATTGTGTGTAAATAAAGTACCCTTGACCTTGAACTAACTAACTGGTGTTTGGCTCTTTGATCGATAGCCGGTTGAAACTTGTGGTGGTATCATTCGATACCTGGCAACTCTAAGCATTAAGACATAGATAACATAGAAAGAAAGACAAACTCACTGACTGCCATAATTGGAACAGAGCCACAGAAAAGACAGAGTAAAAGAAAAAGGCAACAGTTATTGGCGACTCTGATGGGATTCGACCCAGAAGTGACCATGTCACTCCGAGAGAACCCACAAAAGTATTTGAATTAGAATCCAAATTGGCAAAGTAAAAGAAACCACAAGCAAAACCAGTATCGATCAAACCTCCAGAATTCGGAAGTGTGTAATTGCATGCGTACTAACAAAGGGATATACGGTAAACTCGATAGATTTTGTTACGTGAAACTTTCGGGAGTTGTGTAAACCAGAAAATACCCGTGTTTGCACCACCGCTTTATTCCCCCTTGTTCCAAATCTCCGGGAGTCAGAAGTATTTGTAGGGATGGCCATGAAGGCAATGGAACGGCTTATGCACCCACAAGAGCCCGAGGTCGCAGCGACCAATAGATCAGAACAGTGTCCCGTATGGGAAGAAGAGGTTAGGAGATACCTAAAGGGGGTAAGGATGGCTTCTATGATCTGAGCTTTGCGTGAATGAAGAGGCAGGTCCTGGCAGCATAGGACAGACTTGATGGGACAGCCTGACCGAGATCCATAAAAAGAGTTTGACTAAGGTTCGTAAGCCGATGGCAATTGCGTCCTGTCTGGCACAATTGCGAGGCACAGAGGAGGTCGTGAGGATGCTCCGCAAGCAGCTAGAGGAGAAGGAGAAAAGTAGAGAGGGAGATTTAAGTGAAAACGAGAGATTAAATGTACAGCTCTGGGAGCAGTTGGCAGCGAAGGACAAGGAAATGGATGATGACAAGAGGGCTCATCAATCCTGTTTCGCCCACCTTAGCAGCTCCCAATCCAATACGATAAGGCCTACCAGGACACACAACATGCTGTAATGGTAAGTGAAGAGACAGAGAATCAAGTACAGCAGTTAAAGAAACAGTGTGATGATCTAAAAGCAGCCCTCCGAGCACTCCACAGTTCCACCACGGAACAGAGACAGAGTTCGGTGGACCATGCCAAATGCAGGCAGCAAATTGCAAGGTTGCAATCCCTGCTATCAGTTCAAAATGGGTTGAGACACCTTTGGCCCACAGCTAGACCAAGAAGACGGCCCCGATTGGCAGGAACTCAGTGAAACGGCCCAACGGTACGTAAGCGAGACCGAGAATCAAAATAGAGCCCCCCCAGGCCCCAAAAAGAAATGCACCCGCACCACCGACTGCACAGGTAGCACCCAACCCAATGAACCCCATTACCACACAGCGCAGGGTTACCACTGAAGGCCAGCCCGATTTTGTGTACACCACGCCATTAATGATCACCCAGTTACGAGATGCCCACGAGAAGATAGATACTTTCCCCCCCCAAATCGGATCCACATCATTTTTTCGAGTTAGTGAAACAACAAACCCTCATGTATGGTTTAGCCAGAACAGGTTAAGCTCATAGTTATGTCCTTGGACCCCTCAGTTAGTTCAGCCCTTCCCGACCCATTAAATGTAGGAGGAGGTAGCCTCCAAGAAATGAAAACTAAATTTAAACTAAAGATTGGGGGGGAAGGGAAAGTCAGGGAACCAAGAGGTGAAGTAATCAGTGGGAAGCGTAGCTGCTTAGGAATACAAAAAAGCACAAAAAGACAGAACTCAGGAGAGGTTACAATAGTCCCCATCCCACAAAATATGACACAGTGTATGGAAAGGCTCAGTAAACCAAGGTCCACCACACTAAGAAAACAAAAAGGGACGGTCAATAGAGAATTAAAGGTGCTATATTTAAATGCGCGCAGTGTACGGAACAAGGTAGATGAGCTTGTGGCCCAGATTGTGACTGGCAGGTATGATGTGGTAGGCATCACAGAGACATGGTTGCAGGGGGTTCAGGACTGGCATTTAAACATCCAGGGATTCACAACCTATCGAAAAGACAGAGAGGTGGGCAGAGGGGGCGGGGTTGCCTTGTTAATTAGGAATGAAATTAAATCAATAGCACTAAACGACATGGGGTCGGATGATGTGGAGTCTGTGTGGATAGAGTTGAGGAACCACAAAGGCAAAAAAACCATAATGGGAGTTATGTACAGGCCTCCTAACAGTGGTCAGGACCAGGGGCACAAGATGCACCACGAAATAGAAAGTGCATGTCAGAAAGGCAAGGTCACAGTGATCATGGGGGACTTCAATATGCAGGTGGACTGGGTAAATAATACTGCCAGTGGACCCAAGGAAAGGGAATTAATTGAATGTTTACAGGAGGGCTTTTTGGAACAGCTTGTGATGGAGCCCACGCGGGAACAGGCCATTCTGGACTTAGTGTTATGTAATGAGCCAGACTTGATTAAAGATCTTAAAGTAAAGGAGCACTTAGGAGGCAATGATCATAATATGGTCGAATTCAATCTCCAATTTGAAAGAAAGAAGGTAGAATCAGATGTAAAGGTGTTGTAGCGCACAAAGACTCCGAGAGACGAATAGAGTGAAGTCGATGAGGCTTTATTAAGCGTGACTGTTCCCCCGCAGTTCAGTAGTAGACTGCCTGCAGGGGAGGACTCCTGGTACTTATACTCCGCCTTCAGGGCGGAGCTAGAGGTTAACGTCCAACCAGGACCCGGGATCTGTCAGCCAATAGCATCATGGCTTCACAGTCCCACATGACCCCTAATGCATACTACCACATTCACCCCTTGTTAAAAATGAACCCGGCGGGGTGATGCTTCGCATGGTGGTAAGGGTTTACAAGGCTGGTCCTGGGAGGAAAACTTTCGCATGTTATTACAGTATGTACAAGGTTTTTTTTTGTTTCGAACTATTTACAGTAATCGTCAGGAAAAAAAAGACAAAATGTTCTCGTTAAAAGTCCACATACTGTAGTGTTAGATCGACGCCACAAGTCGGTCGGGCGGTCTGGTCGTCCGTGTCGATCGCCTCGGCCCCGGTGGTGGTGGTGTAGCCTCCAAGAAATGAAAATGGCCATTTTAGACGCCATAGGATGTAACAGAGGAGACCTGGTAGACGGACTCAACCGGTGCAGGCAGAAAAAGGGAGAGCATCCAACAGCATTTGCTGGACACCTTTGGATCCATTTTACTGCAGTATTTGGTGAGTTAGCCGGCGCCCATTTATCAGCAGACAATACGGCCAAATGGACCCGTACGTTGATATCCCATGCCACAGAGGCAGGACAGAAGGCATGCGCCAGTTACGACCCCTCAGATCCAGCACACAATGAAGTGTGGGTTCTGAAACGATTGTCCAGAGCTTGGGAACAGTCTGTACAGAAAAAGAAAGAGCATGAGAGATTAGACGCCACAATGAATCCAGTAAGGGCACACCAAGACCACGCATGGGTAAATGAAGGCAGAGGTACAGCGCAGCACCCCAAGACACAGGAATGCTATAATTGTGGACAGAAAGGACATTACGCCCGAGAATGTCAAGCCCCCCCAAAGCAGCAAAGGAATCAGCACCCAAACACCCCCCCCCAGAACCAATACCCGACCCATTCACAGCATTAGCGCCCGACCAGATAATTCGTCCATGAGTAGCACCGATTGACGGTGTTCGGGCTCACCAACTTGGGTCTGCGATACCCTTTGGGATAAGTCCGGAAGACCGGTCGTTGCAGGCACAGTCCGGGGACACCCCGTAGAGTTGCTTTGGGACATAGGAGCTTCCCGAACCACATTAAACTCCTCCACTATGTACCAGAAGGAGATATGGCCCACTATGGCTACCATTGCCCTTAGTGGCTTTGCAGGTCACCTCCAGCATGAACACATCACAGCCCCTGTGGACATACAGCTCGGTAATATTAGGACAAAACATTTGGTTGTTTTAGTAGACTTGCCCCAGGCAGCAGAACACATCCTAGGCATCGATTTCATGAGCGCACACAACCTTTCATTCGACCCAGTCAACCGATGCATATGGAAAATGGCTAGAGCAACGCGAGCCCCCGCCACGCTCACAGTAGGAGATTATGCCCATAGAATCAGCTCAGTAGGAGAGTAGTGGTTTGATCCACAAACCATTACCAAAGACAAAGCGGTTAGAGAGGTCTTGAAAAGACATAAAACAGCATTTGCCCAGAACAAGCACGACTGCGGCAAAATCCCAGGTGTAGTGAACATTACAGGTCCCGATCCCAAGCCCCAGAAACAGTACGGCTTCCCCCAGGAAGCCGAGAGAGAGATAGCCAAGGAAATTCAAAGTTTATTGAATCAAGGCGTGATTCGACCCGTTGCATCGACAAATAATGCCCCAATTTGGCCAGTAAGAAAACCTGATGGATCATGGCGACTGACCATCGACTACAGAGAATTGAACAAAGTGACTCCCCTAACAGACCCCACCATTGCCACAAGTCCCGAGATCATGTTGAGACAGGGACTCCAGTCGAAATTTTTTTCGGTATTAGATATCAGTAATGGCTTTTGGTCCATACCACTGGACAAAGCATGCCAGTATAAATTTGCGTTCACCTTCCAGGGACACTAGTTCATGTGGACGTGCCTTCCACAAGGCTTCCACAACTCCCCCACAACTCCCCCTCCATTTTTCACAGACAATTGGCAAACGGCTTATCTAAATTTTCCCGTCCTGAATGCCTTGTTCAGTATGTGGACGACTTGCTCCTACAGACTGACACCAAGGAAGAGCACATCTCGCTTCTTTCTGAATTACTAGAACTCCTTTCAACAATTAATCCCAAGAAAGCCCAAATCCTTCAGGAAAAAGTCACATATTTAGGTACGGTCATCACACATGGGAAGCGTGAAATAGAACGCAAAAGCATTGATTCCACTGTAAATTTGCCCTTGCCCTGAAACGTTACAGCACTCCGGTCATTTTTAGGACTGGTTGGATATTGTCAGAACCATATAGACGGATTCGCCACAAAAGCAGCTCCACTTTCTGAGCTACTAAAGAAACAGGCCCCATGGAAATGGCTTCCACAGCACACGGATGCCATGGATGCATTGAAACGCGCCCTGAGCACAGCCCCCACTTTGTAAGCTCCAGATCCCCACTCCCCATATGCGATAGAGGTAGCGACCACAGACCAAACCCTTTCGGCCGTACTCCTGCAGGAAAGGCACGATTGTCTAGGACCCGTAGCCTATGCCTCACGAGACTTAGATGAAATGAAATGAAATGAAAATGGAATGAAATGAAATGAAATCCGGTATGGATCCGGTGGAACAAGGATTTTCAGCCTGCGAAAGGCACCTGTTAGCAGATTTCTGGGCGGTACAGTACTTCTCGTACATAACCGGACTCAACCCAGTAACCATTTTGACCAAGCACACCCCAACACAGCTTTTATTGGATGGCAGACTAAAGGACGGCACAGTAAGCCAAATTCGAGCAGCGCAATGGACCCTACTCCTACAGAGATGCGCCATCACTGTAAAACGGACAAAAACACACACGTTTCTGGCCGATAATTTGCAGTATGCAGGAACCCCACATGAGTGCGAGATCATAGCCCTAATGCACAGCACAGGCCCCTTTGTTCCCAAGTCGGTACCAAGAAAGACAGGTATCGGACCCCAGCCCACAGACAAAGCACTGAGAATTTACGTAGATGGCTCCTCCACAGTCCTTGAGGAAAAAAGGATAACAGGCTGTGGTATTTCTGTAGAGAACTTGCAGAGACGCGCTTTACAAGAGATAGCTTTAAAGTTGCCTGGACACTTAGGCAGGCAGCTGAGTTAGCGGCCATTGCTTACATTATCCAGCACCCCGATTCATTCCCGACCCCTGCAGACATATATTCGCACAGTTTGTACGTCTGCAACATCCTAACGGAATTCCTACCCCTGTGGGAATCGAGATCATTTATTTCCACCGACGGAAAAACTCTACCATCATCCCCACTGCTCAAACATATCCTTCAGACAGCTAAAGGCAGGAAATATGGCATTGTCAAAGTAAGAAGCCACCACCGTTCCTCCCCATCCGGTAATGTGAAAGCTGACGCCCGAGCGAAGGCAGGCTCACAACATGGCCACTTTTGGCAGCCCCCCGAGAGTGCCCCGGTACCCGCAGTTCAGGTCTCACAGACCAACATTCAAGACCTAACCCAGGCATAGAAAGAAGAAGAAGCGTTAAAAGATATTTTAAAAGGGAACTAACCAGCTCCCTATGAAATGTTTAGGAATTCTTTGATGGTCCATGAGGGAATCGTTTTAAAAGATGGAATTTATGTAGGCCCACCCAGGATCATTTGTAAGTTCCATGACGGACATGGACACTAAGGGATTGAATCCACCCTTGCCCACCTCAGACCCCTCTGCTGGTGGCCTGATTTGAAAACCCATTATGTCGAAAACTGTTTAATTTGTGCTCAAAACAACCCAGATAGGTATGCGAAAAAAAGCCCAGCTACGCCACACCCGCCCTGTAAATGGCCCATGGACAAACCTTCAATTGGATTATATTGGTCCCCTCCCGCCCCTTCAGAAATGGATACAAATATGTGTTCGTGGTGATAGACGCATTTACGAAATGGGTCGAAGCTTTTCCCTCAAGAACAAACACAGCCAAGTCCACGGTGAAGATCTTAACAGAGCAAATTTTTACAAGATGGGGACTCCCCCGCAGTATTGAGTCGGACCAAGGTTCCCACTTCATGTTGCAGCTGTATAGAACCTTAGTTCATGTTGCAGCTGTATAGAACCTTAGTTCAAGTTGCAGCTGTATAGAACCTTAGTTCATGTTGCAGCTGTATAGAACCTTAGTCATGTTGCAGCTGTATAGAACCTTAGTTAGGCCACACCTGGAGTATAGTGTTCATTTCTGGTCACCACACTACCAGAAGGATGTGGAGGCTTTAGAGAGGGTGCAGAAGAGATTTACCAGAATGTTGCCTGGTATGGAGGGCATTAGCTATGGGGAGCGGTTGAATAAACTCGGTTTGTTCTCACTGGAACGAAGGAGGTTGAGGGGCGACCTGATAGAGGTCTACAAAATTATGAGGGGCATAGACAGAGTGGATAGTCAGAGGCTTTTCCCCGGGGTAGAGGGGTCAATTACTAGGGGGCATAGGTTTAAGGTGAGAGGGGCAAGGTTTAGAGTAGATGTACGAGGCAAGTTTTTTACGCAGAGGATAGTGGGTGCCTGGAACACGCTACCGGAGGAGGTGGTGGAAGCAGGGACGATAGTGACATTTAAGGGGCATCTTGACAAATACATGAATAGGATGGGAATAGAGGAATACGGACCCAGGAAGTGTAGAAGATTGTAGTTTAGTCGGGCAGCATGGCTTGGAGGGCCGAAGGGCCTGTTCCTGTGCTGTACATTTCTTTGTTCTTTGTTCTTTGTTCTTGTTCTTGTCATGAAAAATGTGATGATGATATTAGGTATCAGGCAAAAGTTCCACATTGCCTATCACCCGCAGTCCAGCGGCATTGTGGAGCGCATGAATCGGACACTAAAGGCCCCACTTAGAAAAATGGTGCAGCAGCACAACACGACATGGGACACAGTGCTCCCATTCACACTGATGTTTATTAGGAACACAGTGTCGAGATCAACAGGATATACCCCCCATACCCTCATGACCGGACAATCCATAAAGGGTACCGAATACTTATTTGGATTTGATTTGGCCAGCCCCGCAGTCACCACCCTGACCTATGAGAAAGCAGTCCAGCACATGGTAGAGAATATTAAAGCAGCACAGCTCGCTGCAGCTGTTCAACGAGGCACTAAACAAAAGCAGAGTAAGGCCTGCTTAGAAAAAACAGTACACCCGACAGAGTATACAGTCGGACAGCAAGTAATGATCACCTTATACAACCCTAGCTCATTCCTCACCCCTAAATTTGCAGGACCCTATTCAATCTCGGACAAAGCAAGCCCCTCAGTTCATAAAATCATGTATCCAAACGGAAAATCAGGATGGTTCCATGTAAATCAGCTTAATGTTTATGGAACGCAGTGCAGCCACTCACACCACCTCACATTGGCGATGGCAGACAATGAAGACCCGCCCATTGACAACCCGAGTTCCCCCTCCCCCAGCAGCAGCAGCACATCCACAGACACGACCTTGACCACGCCCCCAGAATCAAATTTCACCCTGACGCTTGATTCGGCTGCTAGCGACAGCGACAGCACTCCTGAAGCCCCTGAGAGACCCGAACGAAGATCCCACGAACCAGGCCCCAGGAACTACAGGCCCAGAGACCCCGACTACGATACGCTCAGCCTCTTTGAAATAATTTATTTGCCCACACCGGAACCTGACCCGCCACCCGACTATAGCGACGGCCCCCTTGCAACCTCCCTATGGAACATGATGCACTGGCACCGTGACAATTCCTGTCGCCTGACGAGGAATGATGAAATGGACCCCACATCGGCACACCCCACATTAGCACCCAAACTCCATGAACGAGTTTGGAACCCGGGAGATGGTGATGACTCCGAGTCTGACTCCCACCATGGTAACCCCTTTGCAAATCTTTTTGAAATGGAATCTTGAGGTGTCCAGATGATGAGAGTCAGGAACCGATGGAGATTTACCGTGTCCTGTACGCTGTTGGAATCTGCCCGCTTTTATGTTTAGTTTGTTTTAAATGTTGTACGTTTTATCTTGTACTATTTTGTGTGTCAGCCTCAGGGACACTTTCTTGATACAGTTTATTCTTTCGGTCGCACACCAAATTTCTTGATGCAGTCATAATTACTCTTCCGACACCACATGGCAGTTAGTGAAACAAGTTTGTCTGGAGCCCATATAGTTACAAATTCTTACCGCTCTTGGAAGGTCACTCAGGCAGTGGAGTAACGGCACTTAACCCCGCCCTTCCTGGGGACCCCCTATACATTTGATCAGCCAAGCTCGGGTAGTGGAGCAACAGCACTGATCACTGCCCTACCCGGGGGCGTGGATCATACGCACCACCCCATTCGGATACTTGCTTTCAAAACTCTTTTGCTGTTCTTTTCTAGTCCTGTGGTTTAAAGAATGCATTTTGCCACAACTTTTGCCCTTTCCGGCAACCCTTCTGTTGCTATCGCCCACATGCTATTTACATGCCAGAAACACTTGATTGGATAAACAAGTTTGCAGAGGACGGAGAAATTGTCTGTCCACTCAGCCCACCGACCACAGGCTGCGGGAGTGCTCGCACTGTGACACAGAATTTTTTTTCCGGATGTCTTGTCTCCACAAATGGTTGTTTAAAAAAGAAATGAGGGAGTCACATATGCTGACGATTATAATGGGAAATTGACGTTAAGGAGAAACAGACAGACATACGAGATGTTAAACAACACGATTATAACAGATACTATGTTTGCTCCCCTCGGAAGGTACGAAGATACTCGACGGCGAAGGAAAGCCTGAATAAGATGAAGACGACCCTGATGATCGGCATCATGATCATCGCTGGAACTGTCCAGTTGCGTGTGTTACCCACCTCTACCCCCCTCACCACACAGGCCCCGAACACGACTACCCAACACAACACCCCCAGCCCGGACACTACACCACACACACACCCAGCCACCGATACCCCCACATGGTGTGAGAACCACGTCAAGTGGTACACAGTGGAAGCCTTACTAGTGATAGCCATATTGTACAGTGTCATTCAGGCAATTAGATTGCTGAAGTGGAGAAGGAGAACCTCCCGCCTTCCAGTATACACATTTAGAGCCCCCTTCCTCGGACTCCAGCAAACCCCACACTCTTTCTGAATCTTTCTCCTTAATAAATTCCGCGGTTGTTGTTTTGTTAATAAAGTTACTTCTCTGTATGTGAATGTTAGTGATAGGAAGAAATGTGATGCTGCTATCGGATTTGTTTTGTATTGTAAGATAAGTTCTTTGATTGTTCAATAGCAGCATGAGTGTAGTCTAGTTAGAGACAGTTAGAGGTTCTCCTTTTTCGGAATGTTAAATGGCCCCTTAGAAATTTTTAGACATGTGTTGTTTAGGGAAAATTAGGTAAATGTTTTTGGACCCATAGGACAGAGTAGAGTAGAACCTGTGCTTGGTTAAGGGTACCCAGCATTTCAGAGAACAAAGAAGACCCAGTATTGTGATCCTTCACGCTTCGTGTTGAGGATCAAGAGGACGGAGTGTAGCCATCTGGGATGGCCACTTCCAACTAGGTACAGAGAAACTCGCAAAGCCTGGCAGGTAAAATGGACAAGCCAAGACTCAGGCAGGCTCAGAGCCTGAAATGCATATTCGTAAGCAAGAAATCCAGACGGTATCGAAACTCCGTCCAATTAGCATCTTAATGGGGCCGATTAGCATTTGATGGCCCACCTTCCCCAAAACAAAGGACTGGTACTCAAGCAACCGGGACAGTCCCAGACATTTCGGTGCCACTCCCTGTCCAAGGGAAACGCAAACAACGGGGTCAGTGGCCGCTTGAGACACGCCCAGCCATCCAGATCCCCGCCCACTTATTGGCTAAGGAATCGAACGGAGTGATCAGGGATCACTTAAGGCCCAAATCGAAGGATCGTCCAAAAGAGCGCGAAAAAACCCCGAGTATAAGAAGAAGAGTTCGCCATATCTCTCTCTTGGCGCCCTCTTGGCCTTGGTACCCTGGTGACGGTCATCGCCAATTGTAGCAACACCAGAAGCAAGTCCAAGTTCAATGCCCGCTACCAGACGGATGAGCCCAGCTGAGCAGCAGTTACTCCTTCGAACCCGAGAGATCCAGAATTGAACAGCGGCCACTGTTTCTCTGACCTAAGCCGGGTGCCCGAAGTTAAGTACAGGTTGTCTTAGGCGATAGGTGTAGTTAACTAGTAGTGTTTCTGTTGCATGACTAATTGTGTGTAAATAAAGTACCCTTGACCTTGAACTAACTAACTGGTGTTTGGCTCTTTGATCGATAGCCGATTGAAACCTGTGGTGGTATCATTCGATACCTGGCGACTCTAAGCATTCGGACATAGATAACATAGATAGAAAGACAAACTCACTGATTGCCCGAATTGGAACAGAGCCACAGAAAAGACAGAGTAAAAGAAAAAGGCAACAGTGTAATTCTCCGGAAAGGTTTCTAAGTGGGGTAGTGAGCTTCCCGGCGCTCGGTCCCGCGAGGCCGGCAACGCAATTCAACTTTAATTAGTCCACTTAATGAGGCCTCACAGGTTTCTCATTGCAAATGAAGGCTCACCAGCTGGTTCGCAAGCACCGTGCTCGCCAGCCTCCGCTAACAAGGTCAAGCAGCACATAAGCTGCACTTGCTCAGCCAACCCCAGCCAGCTCGTAACAATGGTGCTGAGGAGACCAGCCTCAAGATTCAGGGACACGAACCTAGGGAGGCTGCTAGACACCGTGGAGGCCAGGAGGGATGTCCTGATTTCCCGAGAGTCCAGGAGAGTCAGCCACAAGGCAGCTAGTGCTGCCTGGGGTGAGGTGGCAGCAGCTGTCATCTTGGGGAGTATGATCAGGAGGACTGGCCTTCAGTGCTGGAAGAAAGTCAATGACCTACACCGGGCAGCATGAATGAGTAGACACCAATGTCGCGTGCCCCCCCGCCCCCCCCCTCGGCCCCCAAAGGAACCATCCATCTCCCAACTCCCCATGTGACCCCCAGCCCTTCCTCCACTTCCTCCCCCTTCAACCACCCCCCAGCTCCTCCTTCACACCCCCTCTCCCACCACCGTGAACCACGTGTGTGGCTATTGATGACCTCTCTGTGTCTCCTCAGGAGAAGTTCTCCCATACCCACTGGGAGAACGCCCAGACCGGCGCAGGGGTGCCCGACTTAAAAATCCTCACCTTCGAAGGAGCAGACCCTGGAGGTGACCGGGGTGGCCGAGGACAGATCGGTCACCGAGGCAGAGGCTGGCTGACGTCGCAGAGGTGAGGAACCACCGGGCTCCACCTGGAGGACCTGTCAAACGTGAGTTGTTATTACCTTACTGACTGACCCATCCCTCCCACTGACCACAATAAAGGGATTCGGGGATATGGTGTACGGGCCGGAGAGTGGAGCTGAGTCCACAAAGATCAGCCATGATCTCATTGAATGGCGGAGCAGGCTCGAGGGGCCAGATGGCCTACTCCTGTTCCTAGTTCTTATGTTCTTATCAATTCTCCTGCATGTCCTCCAGCTGATGGCGCCGGCCCAGCCTGGTCTGCCCCCTCTCCTGACTCCCTGGAGAACACCTCAGAGGGGAGCCCTGGGATGCCACAGTAATAGACGCGGCACAGTTGTCATCCCCCCCCTCCACCAGCGCAGATACACACATCGGCGGGACATGTTAGTGGACAGGCTTTGGGGCACAATCTGGTGAGCACCACACCGCTGATGATGCACATCAGGTGGAAGCAGGAACCCTCAGGCGAGACAGCAGTCGGAGACCTGCTGGATCCCAGGACCCAACTGGGTCCCAGCCTGATGCTGCGCCTGTGGTGCAGAGTTACCCGGAGCTGATGGAGATGATAGGGAGGAGCCAGGACATTCAGAGAGAGGTGTCGGCATCACTCCAGCAGATCCATAGCCGCTTGGAGGAGTTCCAGAGGCCAGAGGCCAGGGGCACAGGAAATGGCGCCGGCAATGTGGGTGGCACCGAGGCCAACACTGCGAGGGTGGCGACAGCAGTAGAGCGCCTAGTGCACGACGTCGGCACCATGAGTGAAGGTGACTAAGGTGTCGCACAGTCAGTGACAGCCATGGCTGAGGGTCTCAGTAGAATGGGGGATGTCTGCCAGTACCAGGCCGACCTTGATGAGGTACTGCGGGACATGTCCTGCTCTCAGATGGGCATGGCCGAGACGCTGCGGATCTTGTCCCAGTCGCAAGTGGGCATTGCCGAGGAGCTGCAGAGCATGTCCGAGTCACTGAGGAGCATCGCTGGGGATGTCGACGCTATGGTGCGGACAATGGGGTACCGCCAGGGCTGACAAAGTCTGACGATACAGGGGAGCCAGGGCTCAAACCAACTGCCCCTCTGTCCCAAGGTGAACATCAGGGCCCTATGGGCACCAAGCGGGAGAAGGGGGCCACTGAGGACCAACCAGGATTCATCCCATGGAGTGGCGACGGTGGCCACCATCTCCTTCGAGTTCCTCCCCTCTGATGAGGCTGCATCTCAAGGTCAGCACACACGACAGGTCAGCAATACTGTGCATGTGCCGCGGACAAGTCAGCCGGGGTCCTCCGGCCCCAGAGGACGCCTGCCAGGGGCATCGAAGGCCACGGGATGAGGTAGACAACAGGTAGCCTCCACTTCAGATGTGCATCCTGGGGAAATCCCTGGACATAGTGGTAGAGCCAGGAGGACAAAGCATATTGATGATGACTGAGGGCACCAGGGAGCAGTGACGGGGTGGGTGGGGGGGGGGGGTAGTAAGGGCGTGGGGAGGGGGGTGCGGGGGCGGCACCATTGTGAGTGGGGTTTGTACAACACATTAAACACCTTTTCGCACAACCATTATGAGGTCTCTGTCACTTTCTTCCACAATGCAGGCCGACCTCCGGACCCTTTGCCATCTCTCCAGGCATTACATACACCCCGAGTGGCACTCACCCACCCTCTGGCCGTGGACATGTTCCCGGAGTGGTGTCCGATATCCTGGGTGTTTGGATGTTGTGTGTGGTGTTGCCTCCAGCAGTATTCAAGCACAGTGTCCAAGCATCAAGGTGTGATTGGGATGCTAGGCAATGACTCCCAGATGCTACATGGCTGCCCACCCATGGGAATCCACTTGGCTTCTATGAAGTGCCACGATTGCCAACTCTCTATTAGGAATAGCCTTCAGCCGCTTGGTCAGAGGCCTCAGCAGTTGGTGGGGAGTCCGGTTAGTCATTGGGGCAGACAGGCAGGGACAGTGGTTGCCCCTGGAATGGGTAAACACGATCCAGGGATTGGCATGGTGGTGCCGTGAGTGGTTGCCCCCCAGGTTGCTCCCCAGCGCACCCCCGCCACCCTCCCATGGCAGCCCACCCCTGCGGATGGTCCCCAACCTCCAGCTGAGTGTCCCCCACCATTCCACCGAGCACTGGGGTGGCAATCCCAGCACCCCCGGGCTCGTTGCCTGTGAGCAAAGATGGCTACTCACCTCCTGGGCTCGCCAGAGAAGCCCTTCTGCCAGGTTCATATTTTTCAAAGGAGTACTAATTGGCGCTAGTGTGAGCACTTGATGGGGAGGCCGCTGAATGAGGGGAGGCCATTGGATATGGGGTGGCTCTCGTTAATTGTATGGAAATAGGACTTAAGTGGTGATAATTGGTTTCTCGCCATGCTATGGTGAGATCCCGATTTCACCTAGGGGAGCAGGCCGGTTGTATCGCAAACTGTTTGGCGCCTGGTATGGATCTTGTTTTTGGCCTCTCCCGCTATTCACTGACTTCGTTACACTTAAGCGATAGTGTAGCGAGGCCAGACAATCGTGCCCCATGAGTTTGGTGCTGGATCTGAGATCCTTGTCTTAAAACTCTCTCTTCTTCAGGAGACCGAAGGCTGCACTGGCAGACTGATGGCGGTGTTGAAACTCATCATCGATATCTGCCCTTGTTGACAGGAAGCTCCCAAGGTATGGCAAGTGGTCCATGTTCTCCAAGGCATCGTTGTGTATTTTGATTATCAGGGGCCCATGCTGTGTAGTGGGTGTAAGTTGGTAGAGGACCTTTGTCTTATAGGCATTTATTATAAAGCCCATGCTCTTGTATGCCTCCGTGATGTTATTGATGATAGCTTGGAGCTCAGCCTCCGAGCATGCGCAGATGCAAGCATCATCTGCATATTGTAATTCAATGACAGAGAATGGGATGACTTTGGATCTGGCCTGGAGGTGGCAGAAGTTGTTCTGTAGTTTAGTCCACTCCAGCAGGAAGCTTGCTGAGGGTGAGATGGAACATTGAAGCAAAGAAGATCGAGAAGTGCATTGGTGCGATGACACGTCTTGCTTGAATTTGGTCTGTGGTGGATCCACTGGTCATGATCACAACTTGCATGTCATCATGGAACAGGCGGAAGATGGTGACAAACATTTGGGAACATCTGAATGGAGGAGGATACTCCAAAATCCCTCGTAGTCGACAGTATTTGTGAGGTCAAAGAAGGCCATGTACAAGGTTGGTGCTGTTCCCTGCATTTCTCTTGTAGTTGTCGTGCGATGAAGTATATGACCATTGTGGGTGGAATCCGCATTGGGACACTAGGAGGAACTCTTCAGCCACAGGGGGAAGGCAATTAAGGAGGACTCTTGCAATGACCTACCCTATGGCTGACAGCAGGAAATTCCTCTGTATTTACTGCAGTTGGACTTGAAGATGGGTGCAATTATGGCATCTCTGAGATCTCCTCAAATGTTCCCCTCCTTCCAGATAAGGGCAAAGAGGTAATGTAATCACTCCATTAATGCTTCTTCAGTGTTTTAATGCTTTGGCAGGGATTCCATCTGCTCCAGACGCCTTGTTGTTCTTTAGCTGTCAGGTGGCTTTTCCACCACGTGCCAGGTTGGGGCTGTGCTGAGATGTTGGTGGGTAGCATGCTGCAGGATGCTGTAGTGTTTTTCTATTGTACAAAATAATCAGAGGAGATTCAGGCACAGAACGATCAATTATTAGTCAATGAGCTGGGAGAGCACTACCTCAGAGAAGGATCTCTGGAGCTGACTCTACTCAACTTAGAAATCAAGTAATATTTATACGTTGCAGGTCCCGTATCCAAAAGATTATTTACATTTGCACATTGTCTGGTGTTGGGTTCAAACTGTGCTTTAAACAGGTTGCAGATGCGCACCCAGGCAGAGTGAGGATTTTCTACCCTTATCTTTCTATGGCTATTTCCTAATCTCTTTTCTTGTTGTTAGCACTGTTGGATGTGTCTGTGTTTTTAGGTTAAACTCGAAAAACATGTTGTGAGTGTCTCGCAGGTGGTGTCTCAAAAACAAGTTGCTAAGGTCACTAAGAACTAGTTAGACTGGAAAACATGTTGTTGAGGGTCTTACTATATAAAATTCAGTTAGCATCGTTTGTGTCTTTTTGCCACATCAGCATGTTGCTGGTTGGTATCTTTATCCTGACTGTGGAATTTTCCTCTACTGTTCTAATATATTATACTGCACTATATAAGTTACTAAAATGTCCCTAAGACCCCTGTAATATACTATAATTATTAATTGCATGAATAAATCATAGTAAGTAAACCCTATTCATTCACCTCCCTCTTACAAAGTCGACAACACACGCGTTGATGTAAGAGTCTCTGTTTAGGAGATCTTTGAAGTGCTCCTTCCAGTGGGTGCAGATTTATCTCTGTTCTTCATGAGCACCTCTCTGTTCTCAGCCAGCGGTGGGTTGGGGCTTTGGATGCTTGGGCTGTAGGTGGTCCTGACTGCGCTAAAGAAACCTCACATGTCATGGTTGTTAGCTAACTGTTGGATCACCTCTGCTTTCTCCACCCACCATCTGTTCTTCATGTCACAGTTTTTTTGCTGGAACCCAGCCTTCAGACATCTGTGCTGCTGCTTTCATGCTCTCGAGTTGGGTTGCTGTTTCAGGTTCAGGAAAGCCTTGTACTTATCAGCTCCTGGATCTTCTGGTCATTTTCATCAAATCAGTCTTGGTGCTTCCTGATTGTGTGACCAAGTGTCTCTTTCTTTGCAGGTGCTGATTATGGAGGCCTTGAGAGCAGACCAGACATTGTGGACACTCTGCATCTCTGGGTCACCAGAATCATCAGATTGCAATGAGGTGCTGGCTTAATAGATCTCCTATTCGGTCTGAGTGCCTCAGTTGATTTTCCTGCAACATCGTTTCTGTTGCCATCGTTGCTTTGGGGCTTCATTGATTTTGATCACAGAACAGATTAAACAAGAGGTTCCCGACAAGTGTGCCGCGAAACAAGATTCAAAATGATTAAAAGTTAATGTAAATAAACTAAATCTAACCTTTGTTTTAAGCTTTGACAAAGGGTCATCTTGACTCAAAGCGTTAGCACTTTTCTCTCCCGACAGATGCTGCCAGACCTGCTGAGATTTTCCAGCATTTTCTCTTTGGCTTCGTTTCAAGCTCCATGGTTGGCATCACCAAATCCAGATGAATCTCAGTTTTCCCACCCCTGCGCCAGCCGGTAAAGGGTTGCCATACACAGTTTGGATTTTTTACATTGGTCAGGCCCATGCAAATGATCAATATAAAAAATCCAAATGCCGCATGCGTGATTTGGATTTCCAACGTAAAACAATCCAAACTGTGTATAATAATTGTTGTCACAAGTAGGCTTACATTGCAGTGAAGTTACTGTGAAAATCCCCCAGTCGGCACATTCCGGAGCCTGTTCGGGTACACTGAGGGAGAATTCAGAATGTCCAAGTTACCTAACAGCACGTCTTTCCAGACTTGTGGGAGGAAATCGGAGCGCCCGGAGGAAACCCACGTAGACACGGGGAGACACTGTGCAGACTTCGCACACACAGTGACCCAGCCGGGAATCAAATCTGGGACCCTGGCACTGTGAAGCCACAGTGCTAACCACTGTGCTACCATGCCGCCCTTTCCTGGTCAGTGCATGCACCCTTCGGATTAAAAAAGGTAAAACGATCTGAACAACGCATGTGCGGCCCTTCTTTGGCTGGCGCATGCACGGCAGACCCATGTTCCTCAGGTCACGGGGATGCCGACCATGACGACAAAGACCACATGTGCCTGCGCAAAAACCGAAAACACAGGCATGAAAAACTTGGGAGAAACGAGGGAGACACAGAGAAGTTTAAAAAAAAGAACAGGAGCAAAGACAAGGGGAAGTAAAAATACAAAGTTCCCAGTAAGGGAAGAAGACAGGGAGGGGTAGAAAGAGGAACCAATAAAGTTAAGAAAAGCAGAAACAGGCTCCAATTCGAGAAATGGCTTCAAGAAGCAGACCTTAAGTGTGGCGGGCGTGGCAGAAGCCCTCATTGTTGAAGAGATCCCAAAAGAAGCCCCAAAGATCCGAGAAGACAACTGAAGGTTGGTAACTCCATGCTGTGTGGCACTGGAGCCATGGCGTGGCATGGCTGAAGAGCTGAAATTGTGCTTTTAACTTGATGCCTGAGGGCATTTATTGTTTGGTGTGGTATGTTTGACCACAGTTTTACATGGATCAGAATTGAAGAGAAGTGAAGAATTCCACTCTGGTTCAGATGTGGCTGAAAGAACGGAAGCTCAGGAGAAAAAGCTTACTTGGCCTCTGGATTTTCATTCTCTGTCCCAGAATGCTTAATTTGCAGAGAGAAGCTCTTAACTGCTGCAAAGGTACCAAGCAAGTTGAAGGGCCATTTCAATACAAAATACCATTCACTCTCCAGCAAGGATACACAATACTTCAAGCACCTTGGAGAACAAAATGTAAAGTAAAATCAAAGTTTGGAGGAGTGTGTGCAGGTTTCAGATAAAACGCAGGATGTAGTTACCTGGTGGCTGAGCTCATAGCGAAATCAAACTAGCCGCACACCATTGCCAAAATCCTAATTCTGCCGGCATGCAAAGATATTGTGAAAGTAATGTTTTGAGCAAATGTGGCCAAAGAAATCAACAAAGTTCCTCTTTCTGATAGTACAATCAAACGGCGTATTGACAAAATGTCAGTTGATATAGAACAGGTGCTTCAACAGAAATTAAAAATGAGTGGAAATTTGCCTTGCAGATTGATTACTCCACAGATATTAGTGGACACTGTCATTTCTTAGCCAATGTCAGGTATGTTGACGGGGATTCTACCAAAGAGAATTTCTTCTTTTGCAAACAATGGTTTGGTCATGTGGACGGGGAGGAAATTGTTCGTGTCACAACTGCTGATCTGGAGGGAAGCAATCTTAAGTGGACCAAGCGCAATAGCATGTGCGCTGATGGAGCAGCTTTCATGACGGGAGATGTCAAAAGATTCGTGAGTAAGGTGAAAGAACAGAATCCTGACATCCAGATTAACCAGCCTATCCTGCACCGTGACGCCCTTGTTGCCAAAACAATGCCATCTGGGTTAACTGTAATGTTAGACCAAACAGTGAAAATTGTGAATTATTCAAAGTCACGTCCTTTGAAATTGCTCTGGTTTACTATTTTGTGTGAAAAGATGGGAGCCGAGTACCAGGGTTTACTCATGCACACAGAAGTGTGATGGTTCTGGGAAATGTCCTCTCTAATGTTTTGCATCACGTTTTGCGTAATACAGCTAAATGAGTATTCGGCTCTGCATGAATTGCCGCACAAAGATTTCATATATAGTGATTCGTGATGTGCTAAGCTTACATATCTTTCAGGTATATTCAGCCATCTAAATGAACTGAATATTACAATGCAGGGTGTCGTGTTGGGTATTCCGATCCACAAATGAACCAACACGGTTGTAGATGGTACAACTCTGTTTTATTATTCTGTACAATAATAACTATTAACTTCTGGCTGTGGTTCATACTTCACCAGCTAACCTGTGGTCCCAGCCCTAGCACTATCTTAGTGAGGCACTCAGCACATGGTGGATGTCTGAGTGGCACGCTGTGAGCTCTGTTTTCTGAGCTGTCTCCTGGTAGAATGAGCGGGAACTGTGGTGTTCCGTTTTATAGTGCGTGTGCTCTCACTGGTGATTGGCTGTGATGTTGTGTGTGTATTGGTTGGTCCATCTACCTGTCCATCAGTGTGTGTGTGTGATTGCACCATGATATGTTAATGTGGGTATCATGACATCCCCCCTTTTCACAAAGATATGTGCTTACATGGTAATAAATATTGGTGTGTACTGAGTGCAGCTGAGTATGTGTGTGCAATATTTACAACATGTACATGAGGCTAAACTATACACATAGGATGGTGTCAGGTGCAACAGAGCAACGAGGTTGTACCATGAACAAAACGTCTGCATACACCTACCGGACGGTGGCTGGATGGCAACCGCCGAGGTTCTCCACCGCGTGGCTCCCCGTTCATTCCTGGTTCGCATGCCTGATGGCTCCATTCGCCGGCGTAATCGGTGAGCCCTTCGGCTGCTTCCACGCTCGCTACGTGATCATGCACTGGTGCCGCGCCCTCCTGTTGTCCCTGATGTCGACTTCGTGGAGCTTCTTACCACTCTGCCTATTCCTCTTTCACCAGTAGCCAGGCCCATTCCTCAGCCGGTGGATCCTGACCCACCCTTGAGGCGGTCAACCCGAATTCGTCGCCCACCTAATAGACTGGACTTATGAGCCTGTTTGCACATTGGACTCACTGCATTGTTGTGCAATACTGTTAACGTGTTTATTTCTTGTCGTTCCAGGAGTTATCTTTCGATATTTGATGATTGCATTTGTTTTGTTCAGTCCAGTCGATCGAGTTCCTCCCGGTCCGTGATCTGGACGAGGGCGGTCATTTCACGCACTTTCGGAGGCCTCCCGCGCCCTGCCAAAGGTTTCAGCCGGCACAACCCCCTGAGACACTTCAGCCCCATGAGTTGGTAACGTCCCCCTGGGCGATGGTGGGTTTGGATCTCTTTCATGCGCGGCAGGGATTACGTCATAATAATTGACAAATTTTAGAAGGACTGTCTTGTACTTCGTCTTGGCCTCGCCTTCCGTGCATGCGAGGGAGTTGTAGGTGTGGATGGCGTGTTGCCCCGACGTGGAGAGGAGGAGGGCGATCTTCCTGGTGTCCAATGCATTCTCCCTGTCTGTGGCTTCTAGGAAGAGCTGGAAGCGCTGTTTAAACAGCTTCCAGTTGACGCCGAGATTTCCAGCAATTTGGAGCGGCTGCAGTGGGCTGATGGTGTCCATGGCGAAGGATGGCGGATCTCTGAAGGTGCAGGTAGGTCTCACAGTTGTTGGCGAGTTTCCAATCCTGGTATCATGTCATGTTGGGTGTTCCGATACACAAACGAACCAACACGGTTGTAGATGGTACAATTCTGTTTTATTATTCTGTACAATAATAACTATTAACTTCTGGCTGTGGTTCGTACTTTACCAGCTCGCCTGTGGACCCAGCCCTAGCACTATCTTAGTGAGGCACTCAGCACATGGTGTATGTCTGAGTGGCACGCTGTGAGTTCTGTGCTCTCAGCTATCTCCTGGCAGAATGAGCGGGAACTGTGGTGTTCCCTGTTTTATAGTGCGTCTGCTCTCACTGGTGTTTGGCTGTGATGTTGTGTGCGTATTGGTTGGTCCATCTACCTGTCCATCAGTGTGAGTGTGTGATTGCACCATGATATGTTAGTGTGGATATCATGACACAGGGGACAATGAGACATTCTGATTGCTACAGATAAAATTCAAGGCTTCAGGTTCAAATTGGTTTTGTCAGGAAAAAGTGGTCAAGTTGTTCAAACTGGTATCAACAAGTCGTGCAAAACCATACTCAACCTCACCTCCATACATCTTAAAAGACGGCAAGAGAAGTTTGAATGCTACTTCTATACCACGAGTATGGAAGACTTTGACTGGGTACATATCCATTTGATTCAATTTCTCTTGAATCATCAAAGAAATTGTAATCAAAAGAACAAGAGGAACACTGAGCTCAGGACGGATCATACACTGAAAGTGAATTTTGCAGAGATGCCTCTGGATACATGCTTGCGGGACAAGAATGTCCACCTATTTCAGATTGTGTTATCGCAGTACTCTTACTGTTCCCCTCAACTTACCTGCACAAGTTAATGTTCTCAACACTGGCTTATGTAAAAAATAAAAAGCTTTACTGGAGAAAACTGAAGAGAATGGATTGTTAAATATGTTCAAGGCTGAGAATCTCAGATTTTAATCAGTAATGGAATGAAGGGTTATGGGTTAAGGCAGGAAAGTGGAGTTGAAGATCAGTCAGATCTCATTGAATGGAGGAGCAGACTCAATGGGCCGAATGGCCTACTTCTTCCACTCCTGCATCTTATGATCTTATAGGGAGCACCTGTCAGTGGATCAAGGCCTGCGAGTTGCCCTGTCATCAGCTCCTCCCCGAATCAGGAGACTCTGCTCACAGGGGCAGGCCCAGGTACCACATTAACATTGCTTGTAAGGTGCAGCTCACAGTATTTCCTTCATTTATGAACTTACACATTGAGAAATACAGACAAACAAAAACTGAAAACAATTGAAATCTTTAATGGGAAACACTTTTTAAAAATGTCATATTTGACATGCAAATGAAGATAAGTTTAAACTTTTTAAACTAATGAAAATTGTATTGTATGGTGGCTTGACGTGTTTTTAGGTTTTCGAGATAAAAGGCTTTCGAGATAAAAGGGCAGTTCAGTTTGCGAAAATAGGTGGTGTGCCTCTAAAATCTTTTATAGAATAAAGGTGTGCCGTGACAGGTAAAACGTTGGGGACCAATGATCGACATCAGACATTAGCATATAGATTTCCTACAGTGCGGGAGGAGGCCATTTGGCCCATCAAGTCCGCACCCACCCTCTGCTGAGAGGCCATTGAATTTCATTCTACATTGAACCTAGTTTGCTGTCTGCCCTATCGGCCAGATTCACACCACAAGCTAAAATTGGGGCTATATGAGAGCTGGTGGCTTGAATGATGAAGACAATTAAGACCTTATTGAGTTGCACTTGGTGGAAGAGGTGAAAGCTGTAGCACAGGAATTGGGACAGATTCAATTGGGGATCCTGTCTCCTAAGTTGGAGTGATTTCAGAAGCTCTGGTGTCGAAGATAGCAATATCAGAGGAGGTGCAATGGAGATAGTGCAATTGGGAGAAATGAATGCAGTCCTTGCATGGTGTTGTCATGAGTAATTGTTCTTGAAATTGTGGAAGCCACTACGTTTGTAATATATTCCATTCCCAATGATAACAACAAGTACGGGAAGGAAGAATGAGAGATGGCTCACATATGTTTAAGGGACGGGTGGCCAAGTTACTAAAATTTCAGCAGCTCAGGGTGAAGGCAGGCAGCTGTCTCACAATTATTAATGTAAAGAACATCAGTTGCATTGGAAAAACGATTGTATCCTTATTCATGGAATTTTTTTCTTTAACATTGTAATTCTAAAATTCAAAAGCAGATCATTGCAAAAGCAATTATAATTCCAATTATGCAGTGACCATAGATTTCAATGGAACCAATCCTAATGTAATATGATAGCTCAGACATTGGTGGATTCGTACATCTTGTGACAAGCATGGTAACTTTTTTTATATGTTTGTGTCACAAATTATTAGAAATGTGAATTGGTAATGATGCATTGATGTCAATGGGACATCTGGCACCTCACAAATGCTACAGCGCACTCAATAATTAACCTTTAAGATCGAGAATGAAGTAGCACAAAGGAAGAAACAGGGTGAATCAGAGTCAAATTAGATATGGAAAGAAAAGTAGAGTGAGACAGGAGTAGAGTGCAAGAAAAACGAAACATAAAGGAGAAGTAGGGAAAAAAAATCAAATCAAAATATCTTCCAGGAAATATTAACTATCCGAATGAGTGTGACTCCAGCTTCATTGTTCCCTGTCTGGGAACAAGATTAAGTGGCCAGGACCATAAGTAACTAGGTACTTATGATGTGACGCCTTGGTTCAAATATGGACAAAAGAGTTGTATTTAAATGAGTGATTGCCTTTGACCTCAAGGGAGCTATTAACCAAATGTGACATCAAGGAATCCAAGTAAAAACAAAGCCCATGGGAATCGGGATAAACTCACCAGTGGTTGGACCCATGCCAAGCACGTAAGAGAGAGCGTGGTTATTGGAAACCAGTCATTTCAGCCCCAGGATGCAAGAATTCTTCACGATAATGTCCTCGATCCAACCAGCTTTGCTCCTTCATCAATGACCACTGTTCCAACAAAGGTCTGAAATGAGAATGTTCACAAGTCCTCGATACTATAGTATTCTGTACCTGCATACAGCAAGACCCAGACAACATTCAGGCTCGCGCTGATAAGGAGCAAGTAACATTTGTGCCACACAAGTGCCAGGCAATAACCATCTCCAACAAGAGAGAATTTAACCATCTCTCCCTGACATTCAATGGTATTTCCATCACTGATTCCCCTACTATCAACATCTTGGGGGTTGGCATTGACCAGAAACTGAACTGGATCAGCCATATAAATACTGTGGCTACAAGAAAAGGTCAGGGCTGGGAAACTCTGCAGTGTGTAATTCACCTCCTGACTCCCCAAAGCTTGACTGCCATCTACAAGGTACAAGAGTGGAGTGTGATGGAATACTCTCGCTTTGCCTGAATGAGAGGAGCTGCAACAATACAAAAGAAAATCATCAACAAAGGTAGAGCAGCTTGCTTGATCGGCACCCCATCCATCACCTTAAACATTCACTCGCACCATTACTAGTGCATAGAGGTAGCGCTGTATTTCATCTACAAGTCGCACTGCAGCACCTCACTTAGGCTCCTTCAACAGCAACTTCCAAACCCATAACCTCTACTACCTAGAGGGATAAGAGGGACACATGGGAATACCACCTTCTGTAGATTTTCCTCCAAGCCACAAACCATCCTGACTTGGAACTGTATTGCCATTCCTTCAACACCACTGGGTCAAAATCCTGAGACTGCCTCCCAAACAACACTCTGGTGTACCCACACCATATGGATTGCAGTGGTACAAGAGTGGCTCACCACTACCTTCCCAAGGACAATCAGGGCCTAACCAGTGACCTTACCAGTGATGTCCATATCCCAAGAACATATTTTTTTTAAATTGCCATCTCAAAACTGCTGTAGCGAAATGTGACATGTTAATGGCACAAATCCAGTAACTTCATGACTGATAATGGGCAGGTACATGGAGAGATGTCAATTTATTTGGTTTTGACTAGATTTATGGTGGAGTGGGGGAAATTGTCCGGCAACGTGTGGTGAATTAGAATTCAAGGCATAGCTCTTCTATGCTGCAAATTGTTACTGCTTTTTACACATTAATAATAATTGCAGGCCTGGTGAACTTGCTATTATTTTTCTGGCAACTTCTACGCTGATGCTTCATTAAAATCTAATATAATTCGACTTAAAATTTTGCTGCCATTGTTTTTAATCTAAGAAATGTAATACAAGACACACCGTGCATTGTTAACTTGTCATTTTATAAGTTCTGAGTTAATTAAATCAGTCTACTTTATAAATCAAATTATATATTCTTTTCTTTGCTGAAAATGTGGGCAGCACGGTAGCACAGTGGTTAGCATTGTTACTTCACAGCGCCAGGGTCCCAGGTTCGATTCCAGGCTTGGATCACTGTCTGTGTGGAGTCTGCACGTTCACCCCGTGTCTGTGTGGGTTTCCTCCGGGTGCTCCAGTTTCCTCCCACAAGTCCCAAAAGACGTGCTTTTAGGTGAATTGGACATTCTGAATTCCCCATCTGTGTACCCAAACAGACGTCGGAATGCAGCAACTAGGGGCTTTTCACATTGCAGTGTTAATGTAAGCCTACTTGTGACAATAAAGATTATTATTATGTATTGTGAAAGCATATCCATAATTGGGACAAGCAATGTCTCACACTACAATATTTTGTGATAAAGTTTGCAAATCCCTACACATACTGTATGTAGTATGAATGAAAAGTCCCAAAGGCAGTGAAACCTTTTGAGTATTGGGATGAGACATCATTACCCCTTGCTTTCCACGTTTTACAGAGGCAGTCAGCTTCACATGTCATGGTACATAGGTCAAGATTTGAAGAGTGATCGACATGAACATACACTCTAGATCAAACTTTTGTAACGTAACAATATTGTAATTTTTGATTGTTTGATCCAAACTGCTTTGACTTTCTAATTTCCACACTTCTTACTCTTGATTATTTGGTTCTAGAATCCATGTTCAACAAAACACTTTCTCCTTTATTGTTTTGTGAAATGATCTCGACTGCAAATTTCTGAGGGAGAGTGTAGAGGGAGGCAGCAAGAGCTTGGGAACAGATCAGAATCTAGTTTCTATTCTCGATAAGATGGAGGGGAGGGGATATCTCCAGTGGGGTTTGGATTTGGATTTAGGTTTATTGTCATGTGGACCGAGGTACAGTGAAAAGTGTTGTTCTGCGCACAGTCCAGACAGATCATTCCATACATGAAAAACATAGGACATATAATAGATACACCACATAAATACATCAACATCGGATGCAGTACTACTCATTAGAGATGATGCATGGAGAGATCATTTCAGGCCATAAGAGGGTCATTCGGGAGTCTGGTAACAGTTGGGAAGAAGTTGTTTTTGAATCTGTTAATGGGTGTTCTCAGACGTTTGTATCTCCTGCCTGATGGAAGAGGTTGGAAGAGAGACTAACCCGGGTGGGAGGGGTCTTTGATTATGCTGCCCGCTTTCCCAAGGCTGCGGGAGGTGTAGACAGAGTCAATGGATGGGAGGCGGGTTCACGTGATGGACTGGGCTGTGTTCTCTACTCTCTGTAGTTTCTTATGGTCTTGGGCTGAGCACTTGCCATACCAAACTGTGATGCAGCCAGATAGGATACTTTCTTTGATGCATCTGTACAATTTTGGTACAACTATGATTTTAATAGGGTTAATGTTGGGCCCAGGTTTCCTATCTTTTGCGAAAGGTTTTACTTCGATGGAGGTGGGTAGGGTGTGATTGAGGCCCATGAACAAAGAATTGCCTGATGTTTCAGGGATTAGTTTTGCCTTTGCCAGCTTGATTTGCATTATGGTTACCTTTTACAAACCAAATTTTTTTTTCACTTTCTCGTTCTAGATTCAGTTGTTCACTTCCAATTGAACACTTCAGAAACTGACTGTTAGTATTTAGGATGTGAGCTTTTCTGCTGTTGAATATTGTTGTATCACCTTTGGTGGAACTTTAACAGTCATCCAATTGTCTTCAATGTTTGTTTTTGGTTAGGCAATAGGGGTTTACTTGTGGCACCCTGGAGTTATTTTAAAGTATTGTCTATTTAGTTGCTGTTTGTGGGAGCTGGCTAGTGTATTTTTTCAATAAAGCACTAGTTGATAGTTGAAGGTTGGGTAGCAGGCTGTCCTGCAATGATTATGGCATGCACTTTTTTCAATCTGTCATGTTAGATTAATTCTACAGTGTTTCCTACTTGTGCAATACCTTTGGAATCTTGAGATCATGCAATAGTATTACTTATAATCCAACATATTTTTCGATCAACTTAGTGGTTTGTTTAAATTGTTTTCAGACTGCTTTTCTGAGGTTCTTAATTTCTAGTTCAAATCATTGTCCACCTTTTCTTTGCTAATTTCATGAAGTTTAAAATGTGATCAAATCAGCAAAGATAAGAATATTCATTACTTTACACTAAGCAGGTGGATGAGATATGAACACCATAAAGAGTTTCCCACTCATGCTACCTCACTGTCCTTTGAATAGTTGCCATGTATGCCCATTCTGCGCTAGAAAACAGATTGAAACTTATACGTGAAACATTCATTACACTGAAATTATAAAAGGATTTCAACTAAAATATTCCTCCAACAATGTGGCTGTGTGATTCATGTGCTCATAGCCATAGCAGACTGTTTAAATTCACTTGGAGTGTTGTTTTATGTTCTCCTGACATTTTCACTCTCTCAACTTTCCACTGGCAGGACAAATAAAAAGTTACACAAAAGGAAGGGTCCATAATATTAAACACATGAGTGCATTTGGGAGTAATTGGCATGAAGTGGGGGAGAGTGAACTGATGGAACAACTCCACTGCCAGGGCTACACCATCCTTCTCATGATGTCCTTTGACATGTTACACTCAGTAATGACCAGCCAGCCATCGGGTCAAATAAAACAAAACACTGCATTTTTTTTCTTTGTAGGCCATGTAGGTGTTAATGTGTATCATCTAGACAGAATTCTAACACGTTTAAGCTTCACTTAAACCTATGGTTTAAGTGCCTTTTTATTTCTGTTACGATCCCAGTTAATGTTATAATTGGACGGGAAGATTCCAGAATGGAACCCTGGCTCAAAGACCGTAACTTTTACTTTTTTAACTAAAATGTTGAGGAACATAGTCACAGGACCGCTAATTAATTTCAACAAGAAGAAGAAAACATTTATTAAACATTAAAACATTGAATTATAATGCAATTACTCCCCCTTTATCTTAATAATTATTCACAGGTTTTAGGATTAACACAGACTACAAAGAACATCTTACGGTACAATGGTCTTATTAACACAAAAAGTCCATTTTAAGCACACAAGAATACTGTGGTAAAACACACTCGTTCTGAACCCAAGTGAATGTATTCTCATACCGTGAGCCACCTTGTCTCACTGAACTTCGCATCCACACGGGTGCTTTCAAATTCTGCTTTCAAAAGTTGTATTTTCAAATCTTATTTTAAATTAAGGTTTCATTTTCAGATTTTAAACCTCTCCCTTCAGGTGTCCATTGTCTTAAAGGCATTTACACAAACTCTGAGGTCCAGCAACCGATTTCCACAATTATTTCAAATAATGACTTCCAAACTGTAATAATTTCTCATAAACCTTCGCATTACTGCAGATATCTTTCTGGCCTCTCACGATCCAATGCCTTTTCAACTCCCTGTGACTTTATTGAACAGTAATCCGTTCTGGTTCCCAGTTTTCTCTGTTCTGTTAACTCCAAACTTCTTGGAAACTTCTCTTCATTTCTCTAGTTTCCTTAACTAGCTGGACTATAGGTTTTGATTACTCCATAGTATGGCTTTTCTTCTAGCAACGCTGAGAGAGATGTACACTCTTTAGCCTTCTAAAACCAGCTTCTAGCTGAGCTGTGAAAGCTGCCTTCTCTCTCACTACCTATCTCCAACTGCTCTGGCTTCCTGATAAAACTAAAAGAAAAGGCACATCCTTCCCTTTGGAAAGCGGGCTCCTGTTGCTAAGCAACAACTTACTTCTATTTATTCTTCGTACCGTAACTCTCTCTACGCACGTAAGAATCACAGTTGGAATTTAAACCAACCCCCACACATACAAATGCTTCTGTCCAGCATGAATCCAACTATAGGTTTTACCCTTCCAGGCACAGAACATTAAATTAACCCCACTCAAAACTATTCCTTATTTCTAATGTTTACCAATACAAATATAAATGCTTTAAAACTACTTTGTTTTCCCGACACTTCACTCTTTCCTCACTTCCTACAACTTCAGTTTAACATCTCAGCAAAAAGAGGGCATATTCTATTGTACAGCACTCCTTCACTACTGCAATAAAATGCCAGCCAAGATTAGATGCTCAAAATTCTGAAGTGTGAAATTCCGTGACCCATAGATTTTAGTGTGTGACTTAATGGTATTAAAAAAAGAAACAAAACTCCTCAGTGAGTTATTTCTACCTTATTTATAGTCTTTCTTTAAGCAAGAAGAGAAAAAGAATACATTTTAATGAAGAAAGAAATGCTGGCTAAGCATTATTATACAGGCTGCCGAATAAATTGGGATATATTTTGCCAAATCCATAGGGGAAATATTAACTTTAACAACAAGGGCCTGATAATGACCCTTTGTTTATCAAGCTAGGTAGAACCGTATGTTTTATGGCACCTTATGTCCTGTTATGTCCTGTTGGCAATTTCAAAGACTTTATTATTGTAGTGCTGCAATTCTCATTAGTGTATTGTGCGTTCTTGAATCTTTTGGGGAAATAATCTTATTGCTGTTGAAGCAGATGCATGGTGCTGAAATATGGAGGTTGGAATTAAATATATCTGGTGATTGGATTTGTTATTTGTAAGCTTTTCCCTTAACAACATACCATCATCTGTTTTTTAGCTTCCTTATGGTGCTATTTATTTTTACTTCATTCAATGTTTTTTTTTAACGATTTTAATGACAAGTCTCAATGGAGGAAAATATTGGCAATAAAAATTTGTCTTGGACAGTGGCACTAAACCAGTGGGAGATCAAATACCACCTGTTTTGAGCTACCGCCTGAGGTTGCTTCCCATACAATTATTGGTGCTGATAAAATCGCTTTAAAAATGTTTTTCACGGGTGTGGGTGCACTGGCAAAACCAGTATTTGTTGCCCATGCTTAATTATCTTTGAACTGAGTGGCTGGCTAGGTCATTTCAGAGGGCAGTCAAGAGTCTGTGGATCTGGAATCACAGGTAGGCCAGATCAGGTAAAGACACAAACTTCCTTCCCTAAAGGACATGAGTGAACCACCTGCTTTCAATAACAACCGATAATAGTTTCATATTCAGCATTAGAGAAACAAGCTTTCATTCCATTTTTAATTGAATTTAGATTCCACAAGCGGCTACTGTGGGATTTGAACCCATGCATCTCGGGCACTAACCTGAGCCTCTGGATCATTAGTCCAGTAACATGATCATTACACCACCATCTTCCCTCTTGCACCTAAAGAAAACGGCAGCTGGACCCAGAAGCTAAGAATGGGTAAATAGACAGTTTCTGTAGCTATTTCTGTTGCTTGGGTCACTGTCCGTGTGGAGTTTGCACATTCTCCCCATGTCTGCGTGGGTTTCACCCCCACAACCCAAAGATGTGCAGGTTAGGTGGATTGGCCACATTAAATTGCCCCTTAATTGGAAGGAAATATACAATTGGATACTCTAAAAAAACATTTTTTTTTGAAGCTATTTTTGTTGCTTGAAGGTAACATTGGTGGATCTGTGCCATCAAGATGGTCATAAGCAGAGTTGAGGATGTTCTTCAGACATTGCGGATGGTATGATGGCACAGTGGTTCGCGCACTGCCTCACAGTGCTAGGTACCCAGGTTCGATTCTGACCGCGGGTTACTGTCTGGAGTTTGCACATTCTTCCCGTGTCTGAGTGGGTTTCCTCCAGATGCTCTGGTTTTCTCCCACAGTCCAAGGATGTACAGGTTAGGTGGATTGGACATGCTAAAATTACCCTTAAATGTCCAAAGGTTGGGTAGGTTACAGGGCTAAGGTGGGGGATTGGGCCGAGGAAGGGTGGTCTTTCGAAGGGTTGGTGCCGACTCTATGGGCCAAATGGCTTCCTTCTGCACAACCTATGTGCTCTTTGGTGAAGACTGTGGCATGTGAAGCTCGGATTGGATTTGTGCGTTATTATTAGCTGGGAATCGAGCTAAATCCTGAAAGAACAGCTGAAACTCATCATCCGACAGACAGTGTTTTAAAGAACTTTGGGGCTGAGATTGATTAAATGTATGCTGAGTGGGCTGTGGAGTAATTTTGGGAGACCTAGCTTAGTTATATCTGCCATTTATTGTGTAATTTATAATTGACTGCAATTTCCCGGTGAATTTGTGTCTAATTTATGCTGATTTGTGAATTGGTTGTTACAGTACAAGTTTTAACAAGTGAAATCTTGCCCATTGCTTTTTTGTTGAGGTCGTTTGGGAAATTTAGTTCTTTGATTTGTTGGTCTGCACAAGGATCATAATAGTATGTTGGAAATATGAAATAAAAACAGAAAATGCTGGAACCACTCAGTGGGTCAGGCAGTATCTGTGGAGAAACAAACAGAGGATTGGTGATCATGTGTCAGAACTGGGAGAAATTAAGACATGAACCATTTTTTTTTTCTAATATTTTTATTCTCCTCCTTTTTCACATTTTCTCCCACATTTACACCCATCAACAATAAACAATAATCAGCAAGATATGTCAATCCCCATAATAACAACGATCCCATCCGCCCACCAACCCCCAAACATCAGCCCGCATGTTTACATAAACAAATGACAAAACGGAATCAGGGATTACCCGTAGTCACCCTTAATCTACACATCCCCTCCACCCCACCCACCCCCCCCACCCCCCCAACTAATGTTCGATGTTATCCAGTTCTTGAAAGTGCATAATAAATAGTGCCCATGACTTGTAGAACCCCTCCGAGCTTCCCCTCAGTTCGAACTTAACCTTCTCAAGGGTCAAGTATTCCAACAGGTCCCCCCGCCACGCCAGGGCACTGGGTTGAGAGGCTGCTCTCCATCCCAGCAGGATCCATCTTCGGGCGATCAACGAGGCGAAGGCTATGATATCTGCCTCCGCTCCCGTTTCCAACCCTGGCTGGTCCGACACCCCGAATATGGCCTCCTGGGGACCAGGGTCCAGTTTCACACACACCACCTTGGAAATTACCCTAAACACCTCCTTCCAGTACTCCCCTAGCTTTGGACAGGACCAAAACATATGAATGTGATTTGCGGCCCCCCCCCCCCCCCGCAACGCTCACACACATCCACTACTCCTTCAAAAAATCGGCTCATCCTCGCCCTCGTGAGGTGCGCTCTATATACCACCTTCAAATGTATCAGCCCCAACCTCGCACATGAGGTGGAGGCATTCACTCTCCGGAGCACCTCACACCAGACCCCCTCCTCTATAACCTCTCCCAGCTCTTCCTCCCACTTTGCTTTGATCCCTTCCAGTGATGCCTTATCATCTTCCAAAATAGCTCCATACACCACTGACACTGCCCCCTTCTCCAGTCCCCTTGTCGTCAACACCTCCTCCAGCAATGTGGAGGCCGGTTCCTCTGGGAAGCTCTGCATCTCTTTCCTGGCAAAATCCCGAACCTGCATGTACCTAAACACTTCTCCCTGCTCTAGCCCATACTTCGCTTCCAGCTCCCTCAATCCTGCAAACCGACCCCCAAGAAACAAATCTTTTAGCGTCTTAATCCCCTTCTCTTCCCATTTCCGAAAACTTCCATCCCACCTCCCTGGTTCAAATCTGGGTTCCCCCGAATCGGCATTTCCCTTGACCCTAAACCCAACCTGAAGTGTTGGCGAAACTGCCTCCAGATTTTCAATGAAGCTATTATTACTGGACTCCCTGAATATTTCCCCGGAGCTATCGGGAGCAGTGCTGTTGCAAGTGCCTTCAGCCCCGACCCCCTGCACAAACTCTCCTCCATTCTGACCCACTGAGAATCAACCCCTCTGACCCAGCTCCGCACTTTCTCCACGTTCGCTGCCCAGTAGTAGTACAACAGGTTCGGGATACCCAAACCCCCTGCCTGCCTTCCCCTCTGTAGCAGCACCTTTCTCACTCTGGCCACCTTCCCTCCCCATATGAATGAGGTAATCCTTCCCTCAATCTCCCTGAAAAAAGACTTTGGCAGGAAAATCGGTAGGCATTGAAATATAAACAGGAATCGCGGCAACACATTCATTTTAACCGCCTGTACCCGACCCGCCAGTGATAGAGGAAGGCCATCCCACCTTGCCAGATCGGCTTTCACTCTCCCCACCAAACTAGTGATGGTGTACCTGCGAAGCCTCCCCCACTCCCGGGCAACCTGCACGCCCAGATACCTAAAATGAGTCCCTGCTCTACGGACCCCTGTCCCCACCCCCGGCCGAGACACCACAAAGTACTCACTCTTGTCCAGGTTCAACGTGTACCCCGAGAAAGACCCAAATACCCGCAGTAGCTCCAATATTCCTCCTATCGACGCACTCGGCTCCGACACACAGCAGCAAGTCGTCGGCAGAAAAGGACACCCTATGCTCTATCCCCCCCCCCCCCCCCCCCCCCCCGCCCCCGCACTATTCCTTTCCATGCTCCCGAACTGCTCAATGTCTTGGCCAACTGCTCAATCGCAAGTGCAAACAGCAGGGGGGACAAAGGACATCCCTGTCTCGTTCCACGGTGGAGAGAAAAGTATCTCAAACTGATATTATTTGTGCGGACACTCGCCTTCGGTTCCTTATATAATAGCTTTACCCAGTTCACAAACCTTGGTCCAATCCCAAACCGCTCCAGCACTGCCATCAGGTACCCCCATTCTACCCAATCAAACGCCTTCTCGGTGTCCAACGCCACAACTACCTCTGTTTCCTTTCTTTCCGCCGGTGCCATAACAACGTTCAAAACCCTCCTAATGTTCGAAAACAGCTGCCTCCCTTTCACGAACCCCATCTGATCCTCCCCTATCACCTTTGGAAGGCACTCCTCCAGCCTACCTGCCAGTACCTTCGCCAACACTTTTACGTCCACATTCAGAAGTGATATGGGCCGATACGACCCACACTCCGTTGGATCCTTATCTTTTTTTAGTAACAGGGAAATCGTGCCTGCCCCAAGGTTTGCGGCAACACCCCCTTCCCTATCGCCTCCTCAAACATCCTCACCATCAGGGGTGCCAACCTATCCTTAAATTTTTTATAATATTCCACCGGAAACCCATCCGGCCCTGCCACCTTCCCCGACTGCATGCTCCCAATCGCATCCTTTATCTCCTGCTCCACTATTGCTCCTTCCAATGTAGCCCTGTCCCCCTCCCCTAGCCTCGGGTACTCCAACCCATCTAGAAATTCCTGCATCTCACGGTCTCCCCCGAGTGGCTCTGACTTGTACAACCTCTCATAAAACTCCTCAAAAACCTTGTTAATCAGCAGTGGGGCCACCACCAACTTCCCTGCCCTATCCTTCACCTGAAGAATTTCCCTTGCCGCTGCCTGCCTTATCTCCATGTTCATAAACTGCACCCCTTTCTCGTCTCAGTTGGCGCACCGCCTTCCTGGTGGACAGTCGGTCGAAGCTCGCCTGTAGTTCCTTCCTCTTTTCCAGCTTCGCCGGGTCCCCATCCTCTGCATACCTCCTATCTACCTCCAACATCTCATCTATTACCCTCTGCCGCTCCAACCTCTCCTCTTTATCCACCCTGGCCTTAAACAAAATTGCCTCACCTCTCACCACCGCCTTTAGAGTCTCCCAGATGACTGCCTTCGACACCTCACCCGTACAATTGAAACCTACATATTCCTTAATTACCTTTTCAATTTTCTCACAGAATACTTGGTTCCCCAAAAGCCCCACATCCAGTTTCAACCCCGGTCTCTGCGCTGCCCCCTTCTCTAGCACCATATCCACCCAATGTGGAGCGTGATCTGACACTGCAATTGCAGAGTATTCCGACCCCTTGACTCCAGCCAGCAAAGCCTTCCCCACCACAAAAAAGTCGATCCGCGAGTATACCTTATGAACCGCTGAGAAAAACGAATACTCACGTTCCCTTGGGTGCAGGAACCTCCAAGGGTCCACCCCTCCCATTTCCACCATTAGCCCAGCCAGCGCCTTCGCCCCCCCCCTGATGGGACCAGCGAGCGCGGCCGTGATCTGTCCAACCTTGGCTCCTGCACCAAGTTCCAGTCCCCCCCCACAATCAGCTCATGCGTGTTCAAGTCGGGAATAGCCCCAAACATCTTCCTCGTGAATCCCACATCGTCCCAATTGGGACCGTATACACTTAACAGCGCCACTAATCTCCCCTCCAGTGCCCCTGTCACAATCACATATCTACCCCCCTGATCTGCCACCACCTTCTCCATCTGGAAGCGTACCCTTTTGCTGACCAGCACCGCTACCTCTCGAGCCCTTCCATCAAATCCGGAGTGGAACACTTGGCTAACCCAGCCCTTTTTAAGTCTCACCTGGTCCTTCACCCTCAAGTGAGTCTCCTGCAGCATTGCTACATCGGCTTTCAAACTTTTAAGATGTGCAAGCGCCCTTGACCTCTTGACCAGACCTCCTAGCCCTCTCACGTTCCACGTGATTATCCTTACTGGGGGTCTCTCACCCCCCCCACCTTTCTTATCCACCATCACCAGACCACCGAGCCCTGCCCTATAAGCCTGACCCGCCCCTGTCCATTGTTAACATCGAACCCCTTCCTTCCCTCCCAAGAACCGCCCCTACAAAAACATCCATCCCTCCACCCCCTCTTGCTCGCCTCATAGGCCCATTGAAGCCTGCTATCCAGGCTCCAACGTCCGCAGTCCTCCTCTCACCTCACCCCCGTTCACTAACTGACTTTAGTTAGCTAGCGCGGGTGGCTCCCCCCGCCAAGACCTCTCGCCCCCTTCCGCCGTCCCAGAGAAAGAAACACCAAAACAAACCCAACAATCCAACCCCTACAATTCACTAACATAACATTTAACCGTCGCAACACAGAACGCCATTAACCTGAACTCTGTAACAATGCAAAGAGAAGTAAATTTCAATACAAATCAGTAAAAAGAAAGTTGTAACATTTGTACATTTTCCAGCCGCTCAAACACAGTCCACAGTCTCATTTCCAGTTCCGCTCTTCACATCTGTCCCAAGCCTTCTGCCCTCACGAATGCCTCAGCCGCCTCCGCTGTCTCAAAATAAAAGTCTTTGGCTTTATATGTTACTCTCAACTTCGCCGGGTACACCACACCAAATCGCACCCCCTTCTTGTACAAAGCCGCCTTCACTCGCCCAAACGCCGCTCGTCTTTTTGCCAACTCCACCATCCAGTCCTGGTAGATCCGAACCGCAGTACCATCCTACAGCACCTCACGCTCCTGCTTCGCCGAGCTTAATACTTTCTCCTTCATGCAAAACTTATGGAAGCAGATAATTACTGCCCTTGGCGGCTCGTTCACTTTGGGCTTCGGCCTTAATGGCCGATAAGCTCGGTCTAGCTCGGACAGGGTGGGGCTCTCACCCTCCCCCATCAGCTCCGCCAACTTCTTAGCGAAGTATTGCATTGGCCTTGGGCCCTCTGTCCCTTCGGGCAAGCGCACAATTCTCAAATTGTGCCGCCTTGAGCGGTTTTCCAAGTCTTCCAGCTTTGCTCGGAGTCCTCTGTTAACCTCCACCACCCTCCGCAGCTCGTCCCCCATCGAGGTGACCTGGTCGCTGTGTCGTGTCACAGCCTCCTCCACCTCCTTCATCTTCTCGCCCTGCTCTCTCACCTCAGCCAATGCCTTTACCACCTCCACCCTCATCGGGCCGATTGCCTCCTCCAACAATGACCTCAACACGACCGCCATCTCTTTCTTCAGGACCTCCATGTGCCTCACCAAACGTTTTTCCAGCTCCACCACCATTACCTCGGTCATCTTCTCCACCGTAAGTAGTGCGGTCCCGCCTTGCAGTTCGGCTTCCGCCATCCTGTCAACACTTTTGCTTTTGCTCGTCTTCTCCTTCGGCGGCGAACCTGCGTTTCCTCCTTTCTTCGACGCTGCTTTTCGCATCCTTTAGCGGCTTATTGTTTTTTATCTTCTTTCCTTTCTCCTCTCTCCCCCTTCACCCTCCTGCCCTTCATCAATCTGACATTCTTCTTTTTTGAAAAAAAAAACTTTCACCAAACTTCCTTAAATCTTCTTTCTTTCTCCTCGACATTCACCTGGGACCAGGCTTCAACCTTCTTTCTTCTTCCTAGATGGGAGCCATCCAACGTGGAGCACCCTCCCTACATGGCGCCCTGACCTCGGGCCTGCCGCCTCGGCCTCCTTGTAGCTCCGCCCCCCGCTGCTCTGACCTGCCGGGCCCGGCGCTTCAGCTCCCGCCGCCCGACACCCGCGCGGGGTTCTTCGCCGGTTTTGAAACCGGCCCCGCTGGCTGCTCGTGGCGGCCCCAAAGGCCGACGATAGTCGGGGAGTGCGTGAGGACTCGGGGATTTCCCCGAAATCACCGCGAATCGTGGCCACCGGCGGGAGTTCTTGTTATTGCGGCCACCCTGCTCACCCACGCCACCGGAAGTCCAGACATGAACCATTAAAAAAAAAATTTAGAGTACCCAATTATTTTTTTTTCTAATTAAGGGGCAATTTAGCATGGCCAATCCACCTACTCTGCACATCTTTGGGTTTTGGGAGTGAGACCCACGCAGACACAGGGAGAACATACAAACTCCACACGGTCAGTGACCCGGGGCCGGGATCAAACCTGGGTCCTTAGCTCCGTGAGGCAGAAGTGCTAACCACTGCACCTCCGTGCTGCCCCTGGCATGAACCATTTTTAAGTAAGGACAAAGCCAGGGAAATGGAATAGGGTGGGGGTAGGAGCAGGCAAAGAACAAAAGGAAGAGATCTGTTACATGGTGGAGGGCAGGAATGATTAAATAACAAAAATTATGATGGAGAAAGGCAAAAGGAGATGATAACGTATCCAGAGAAAGTATCAATGGTTATGGAATAGCAGAGGGGAAGGAAGCATGGAAAATCTGGTAAAGAGGATAAGGTTACTGTTGCACACAAAACTGCCGGAATTGGTGGTAATGGCAGTGGCTGGTGGAGGAATCAAAGAGGAATTACATCAACCACAAATGACTGATGTCACCAGGATCAATGCAACATCAGATAATTCTCACAATTCTCAAGTCAAAATGCTCAAAGAAATGTCAGATACCACAAAGGACACTGATACTAATAACTTTGAGAATTACTCAAATTATCCACATGAAACAGTCATTGAGCACAACAAGAACAACGACAAAAACTCCAAGAAGCCCGACAAAAACAACAAGAGACACAACAAAAACAATAAGGACAACAACGAAAACAACAAAAACAACAAGAAGCACAACAAAAACAACAAGACGAAGTATAACAAAGACAACAACAGAAACAACAAGCATGACAAAAACAACAAGAACAATAACAAAAACAACAAAAACAGAAACAACAAGCACGATAAAAACAACAAGAACAACAACAAAAACAACAAAAACAGAAACAACAAAAACAACAATGAAACAACGACCTGTACAACATGGTACAACTCTGCACATGAAGGACAATGTAGCAGCACAGTCCAAAACAATGGCAAGAGTACAAACATAACATGGCATGACAACGAATCTCACAAATTCATATCTGCTCCACAAAAAACCAGCAAACCAGCTTTCAAGTTAGATGACATACAGAATCAATGCCACAAGCACAGAAACAAATTCCAGGTCAGACAACAAAGCTGACATACAGAATCAATACCGCAAGCACAGGAAAAGGTCCGTTTCAGACAACAAAGATGACATACAGAATCGATACCGCAAGCACAGGAAAAAGTCCAGGTCAGACAACAAAAGTGATTCAACCATTCAAACTCCTCATGATGACTTGTTGGCTACTTAAACACATGAACACATGAACTCCTCACAGGAACCGCAGATAGTGGCAGGACACAGACAGACAGTTCACATGCAACATTTAGTCTAAGCTCTGGAGAGAGAACGTACTTACTCAATAAAGCATCTGTTTTAACTGGAAGACTACGAGCTTTATTTGGACATAAGAAATAATATACATAACAAGCAACTCCGGTAATCTGTGAGCAGAAAAGGATGTGCGTAGCCACTCAATGGTTGGACTAGAGGTGATGGATGTCATTTTGTGGCCCTCGAGCCACTTTGAGTGCGCATCCAACAAAATGGGGAACATGGAACCCAAGAACGGGCCAGCGAAATTCGTGTGAACGCGGGCCCAGGGGCATCCGGGCCACTGCCATGGAAGCAAAGGCGCTGCTGCTGGAAGCATCGGATTAGCTTGACACACAGGGCTGTGCTGCCCACCAGCTCAATGTCTTCATCGATGCCAGGAGACCTGACCTAATTCCTAGCCAGCAGTTTCATTTGGAAACGCCCGGATGAGCAGCATGATGGTCTTTCAAAACTAATGGTTGGCCTTTCACAGGTATGATGCCTCGTGTACCCCACAGGAGGACCCCATCTTCAACTGTTAGTTCCAACATCTTGGTCGGAAAAATCTTCAACTCCACTGGAAGCTCTGACTGTGGTCCACCAGATAAAACTAAATGTCACACCTTAGCTAACACCAGATCACAGTGTCCAATCGCGTATGCAAGTAGCTGTCACTGGCAAGGTGTCCATGAAATTGAGGAGTGCCATGATCCCTTCAGCCAGGGGCGGATCCACCGAGACAAGTGGCAAAGGGAGTCGACTTAATGCATCGGCATTTGTAATCAACGTTCCTGGAGGGAATTCGAAAGAGTGTTGGTATGCAGCCAATAATAGAGCCAATCTCTGGACGGATCTCCAGACTAACGTAATTAGTGGCACTGCCTATCCTCGCGAAAGAGGACAAGTAATGGCTTATGATCTGATATGATGAAAAAATGGCAGCGTAAACGTATTGGTGGAAGCGTTTAACTCCAAAGACAACCGCCAGACCTTTTTCAATATGGGCATAACTGTGTTCAGCAGCTGTTAATGTCCCAGAGGCAAAAAGCTATTGGGCGGACCTGGCCATCGCCCATGTGATGGGAAAGGACGGCACCAATTCCGCACGGCGATGAATCACAGGTCAAATAAAGGCATTTTGCGGCGCCAAATGAGTGAAGACTTTGGACGAAACCAACGTCCGTTTCACCAAACAAAATGCCGACTCCTGGTCAGCGCCCCAAACCCAGGGTCAGTTTTTCTGCAGAAGAAAATAGAGGGGGGGGGAGGGAGGCAGGATTGTTGTCAAATTCAGCTTAAAACGGCCATAATAATTTATCAGGCACAAGAAAGAGCGAAATGAATAAAAATAAATAAAAATCAAGTTTTTAAAGATCAAGTATCTCCACCAGATCACTGAAGTGAGGACAGAAATGTACAAACTCAAAAGCTTCAATGTCATTCCATACATGTCAGGTAGTTGGACCACATCTCTCAGCCTGCAGCAGTCTCAGTGTGCTCTGCTAGTCTACAACACACAGCATTCTGAATCTAAAATGGAGAGCGGAGGAGTTGTGCACACTCTGCGAGTGTCAGTTCGGAGGTCAAATGTAAATAAATTCTACTGTTTTGGGCATTTTGAGTTTCTGATTGGATGGGAAACATATTTTTCCTCCAAACACACTCTATTGATTGGAAGTCAGGTCCAGGTACAAACCAAAAAAGAATCTCAGTTTCGATAACATCATGTACATTGCTGAAACTATTAAACGGGAATTATAAAGTTTTAATTTTGAAATGATGTTTTCTGCTCGTGCTTCAGTGCTCAGGTCCTCTGACATTCTCTGTTCCAAAGTACCTGCTGTTAGGATCCCATGTTACTGAACTCTATAACTGACTACCATAAGCAATGCCAATGTAGCTCAATTAGTCTGAGGCAAAATCACAAAATTCATACGTGTACTGTATTCAATCAAAATTCTATATAAATCATACAACTATTTCTGACAATGAAATTATACAATCCATTCACATTAAAAACACATACAATTTGATGCCAATTTATAATGTGCACAATATATACCATACACCTAACTGTCATCTTTTTAAGTGATGCTGCTATTCAATTACTTTTGATATCAAACACAAATTGCAACACAAGGTACATGAGAGAGGCCGGCCCGCCGATCGGTGGGCCCCGATCGCGGGCCAGGGCACATCGGAGGGCCCCCCCTCCCGGGGTCGGACCCGCCCCCCCCCACAGGCCACCTCCCGACCCTTCCACGCCAAGCTCCCGCCGGCTGAGAGCAGGTGTGGATGGCGCCGGCAGGATTTGGCGTTTTCACGACGCCGCTCGGCCCATCCCAGGCTGAGAATCAGCCTACGACCATAGTAGGCCGGATCTCGAATAACAACGAGTCCGAATACAGGAGGGAGATTGAGAACCTAGTGGAGTGGTGCAGCGACAACAATCTATCCCTCAATGCCAGCAAAACTAAAGAGCTGGTCATTGACTTCAGGAAGCAAAGTACTGTACACACCCCTGTCAGCATCAACGGGGCAGAGGTGGAGAATACAGTTATAACTGGTTTGTTACAATCATTAGACATAGCTAGATGCCTCGAAAAGCCCCACCAGAGACTAAGGGAGAAACAGAATGAAACCATGAAAACATAGTAAAATGGTGCCCAACCTCCCACGACGCGTCTCCTCTCAATTACCACAAGAGTTCAGGATAACTTTTCTGTACCATGTTTGGGCACGCACCAGTATATATCTCCCTCAACTCTAGCAATACCAAAGGCACAAATGACACACCACAGCATCCACTCCTCGGATACGACACCTGTCTGTACCCATGCAAGAATCAATCATGGATTCTTTATATCCACCCTTTCAAAAGAAAAGCAAACAAAGGAAATATGGGAAAATCACAGTTCTAAAGAGGAGTTACATACATATCGCACAATGCAACTTAACCCCAGTCTCAGGACCAGAACATAACCAACATTATTCCATACATTTGTAACAACATGTTTGGATTATGATCAAGCCTTCAGGGCTTCCCCCAAAAAAACTGAGAGGAAAAAGAGCTAGAGCTACCAGAAATAAATTACAGGATAACAAGGGTCAGGGCCCATATCTGGTTCCATATTTCCCTGGCGCACGCCGATCACCCTCAAATGAGGAAGACAACAAACTGTTCATTCAACCAAGAAAGTGTTCCACCCCCAAGGGGAGCAGCAGATATCAACCAAAATATAGGACTCAGCTCAACCCACACCGATGCACCGAAGAAGCAATACCCAGCCCCTCAAGACGTCCCTAATAGGTGTCTTCAAGAAGGTACAGGCCAAGCTCTAGGGGGCAACAGGATACCAGCCACAGCACCGGACCTGGCCTAGCCCAGCATCTCCCGACACACAGGAATTAATAACCCCAGGGCCTCCAATACACCCACACCCCAGCTAGACCTGAACTCCAATCACATCCGGGGTAGTGCTGAAAATTTATACTGAAAAACAAAAAGATGATTATGCCAGCCCCAGCCAGGGAGACCCCATCACCAAAGAGAAAAAGGGTAATCAAAGACACCCATCAATTGGGCACCCTGGGAGGGGTGGGGGGTGGGGGGGGGGAGCGATTCCCTCCTCCTTGGTACAACCACCCTTAAACAACTGGACCGGACCAGGATTAGTAACGGCACCTTGCTCATCCGGATGAAAAGGGGAAGAAACACCCTAAGGGAAGAACGCCCAAATTGATCTAAAGAAGCCAACTATCACCCAGCATGTCCGCCATCACAGGAAGGATACAAAGAACAATCTCTCTCTTCAAAAGACCAGCCAAAGATTAACCAAATCCACCTCAGTGTGTGCCACCACTTATATCCTCCCATTTTTATAGCCCCCCAAAAATAGACCCAGAGGAAATACTTCAACCTCAAGGAGGAGTCAGAAGGAACCCGTCCTCCCAGGATACATAATCTGCCCAGGCAATTGAAGGAGATAGGTCTGGATTCTTAAATTTCAAATAACAAAAGTCCAAAATAAAAACCCAACATGGTTAGATCAAAGGAGGGGGGGGGGGCTTTCCTCAAACTTAGTGAGGACTTAACTAACCCTATCATCCAACTTCACCAACACCATCTACCCATCACCCAGCAATGGCTCCACTCATCTTCATTATAAGGAGAGTAAAACTGTGCATCAAACACATTTCATATAATCGACTCAGAAAAATGTGATTTTTGTTAGAACAGGTGTGTGCTCGTCCTTGTGCTCGTATCTCACACGCCTGGCAGCCAATCTTGACAGGCAATCGGGAACTCGCCTCCCACTCCCCACCAGGGACTGGGCTCATGGATACACCTTACCCGATCCCTACCTCACGAACCCATCAGGACCAATGACACGCCATGCAGCAGGATCGCAATGTCTCAAAGGCGGGCCCTTACCTGGGAAAGTGCCCTTGCGAATACAAGATCTCTCTTATGCACCTCCACTATTTGTGGTGATGTGCATCGATGTAAATGCATGTAGGCTAGCTAGACACTAGAGGGAGCACCAGTGACATCACACACACACACTCAACCAATAGATCAAGTAGATTGGACACGACCAATAGACATTCACGATACACAAGGAGGTGACACGACCACAGGCGGGCATTACACCAACCCATATATAACACACATGATCTGCCTCTTTCCAGTGGAGACAGTCAGTGAGCACAGAGACAGGGTTGATTCAATATTACACCCACCACGTGGATTGCAGCAGCTGGTTAGTCAGTCTGGGTAGCTATAGTGGGATTAGCAGTAGTGTTGAACCCGAGTAATAGAAGTGTAAATAGTTTAATAAACGTGTTGAAGTTATCTCCACGTCTGAACCTTCCTTTGTCAAGTGCACCACAAGGACGCCGCTTATGTTACACCTACAACATAACAAATCACTATTCTCCCAAGGATACCTGGCAAATCTTCAAAGTGTGGTCTAAAGACCTGTACTATAGAGCCGAGATCTTCATTCAGAATAACATTCTCAATGGCAGCCATCATCTGGATGCACACAGCACCGCCGAGGCAAAAGGCCGCTCCCCAGCAACAATGCTACTGCAAGCTGGGCTTGACCTCACCCTACTTTGACCGCCATAGTCAAACAAGGATTTTCTACAATTTATCTCAGCTCCTCTTCGCAAAAGACCAATCAGGATCCAATTAGACATATATCCTGAGAAAAGACAAATATGAAATGCAGTCCAGAATAAAATTAAGGATTACAAGATGAGCAAAGCCAGAGCTTGCAAAAACGCAGCCGTTCCGTGCTCACATCATGTAACCCCCTCAGACATTTCTTTTTATTATCGGACTCCCGGCCTGCTAATTCATTTGCATTCAAAAATGGGATGACATTGTTTGAAGAGGAGCAGGGAGTTTTCTCAATACTCTGAATCATTCCTGCCTTGTCAACACCACCTAAAATACATCAATTTATCTCATTTATTATTTGTGGAATTTTACTGTGGACAAATAGTTGCCATCTTTGCTGAAATAGCAAACAACAGCTCAAGTAATTCACTGGATATAAAGCACTCTGGGACCTATTAAGGCATAGATAAATACCAGTTTTTTTTCTTACTCAAAGCTTACTTGTGGATTTCCCTTGATGATGGTTACGAGCTACATCAAGATCTCAAGCTCCATTATCCCATCTCATTCCGTTGACATATCACCTGAGCCCTATACATCAATTATTTTTGAATACGTAAGTTAAATTTTCATTCCTGTGGCAGTATTTGGAATTTTCTTTTAGCATCAGACGTGAACTCCTATTCCTGTATTTTTTGAGATGTGTATCCGAAGTATTCAACCAGTATTTTTGGCTACATTTCTGCATCTTTAGCACTTGGTTGATTTTTCATCTTCAGGGGCTTGCAGGGCTGGTTTAGCACACTGGGCTAAATCGCTGGCTTTTAAAGCAGACCAAGGCAGGCCAGCAGCACGGTTCAATTCCTGTACCAGCCTCCCCGAACAGGCGCCGGAATGTGGCAACGAGGGGCTTTTCACAGTAACTTCATTGAAGCCTACTTGTGACAACAAGCGACTTTCATTTCATTTCATTTGTTGTCGTAGGAGCTACATAAAGGGTTAATGTGGAATTAAATACAGTACCAGCCACAAAGTGAGCTAAGAAGGCATATGACCCAGCTCAGGGTCAGTCTCGAAATGGATAAAGACTTAGACTGGAGTCAGCTCCATACCTGCACCTGATACTGTAAATATGTGCAGAGTTATGAGTTGTTAATAAAGACTTGTGTTAACATACTCTAGACTGCGAAGCCTACTTCATGGAATCTGAAGCAGGGTTCTTCATGATGGCAGCATTGGGATCAAAACTCTCATCCTCACGAGAATGCTGAGAAACTACGCAAAAGGACACCTTCAAAGGTTCTGTATTGAATCTAATTCCCAACTGAAGCTACAGATGCCGAGAGAACTCACCAGAGAAAAATAATAAAGAAAAACCTCCAGAGAGATGGAAGAGCCTGGAAGCAAACAAGAAAAGATAGAAGTTTTACTCAAGCAGAAGACTCCATTACATTCTCCTTTGAAGTACAGCTTCAGCAAGCAGAGCTTGCAACCTGCAAGGGTGGGATAAGATTTTTAAATTCCAGGCCAGCTAGCCCCGAACACCCCTTTTAAGTCATTCAGTCAGAAGCACGGTCATGATATTCACGTAAACATCATAGTACAAACATACATACATACTGATGGACAGATCAACGGACCAATCAACACACACACAACACCAGAGCCAATCACAGGCAAGAGCATACACAGTACAAAACAGGGAACACAACACTTCCTGGGGATTCCAGCAGGAGATAGCTCAGGGCACAGAGATCATAGCAAGCCACTCAGACATCCACCATGTGCTGAGTGCCACTACAAGACAGTATTAGGAATAGGTCCACAGATTCTAGGGTTATGATCGAACCTCAGTAACCAGTTTACCACTGTAAATAAATGTTAGTAATAAAACTGCGTTGTACCATTCACAACCGTGTTGGTTCGTCTGTGTAGCAGAGCACCCAACACATCAAGCACCATTTGTAAACAGCCCATCGCTAAACCCAATCCCAGACTCTGAGTCTCAACACATGGCTCCTAATTCTGGCAACAAAAGGAAATAATGAAGAATTGATTTCCTGCATTTCGAGGACTTCGCGATCATCCATGTTTGGAAACAGCAAACCGGTTCTTTTCCAACAGTCTTGACTTGTAATGCAATACCACTGAATGAACTAAGTTGCCAACCAGCTGACCTACACTGCAATTGCAGTCCCATCTTCGTCAGGCAGAAGTGGCCTTTTGAAAAACCCACAAAGAACTTCAAGCACAGGAAGATCCTATGTTCAGCAGTAACCGGCATGGCCATCTTGGAAGCTTGTAATCTCTCAAAGTTCTACCTACACACTTTAAATCATCAAAAATGGATTGCAATTCCACACTTCCAGATCCACTGGGATTCACCCATGGCCCAGACCAGTCTGGGTTAGACTCTTTGGAGTAAACAACGTTTAAGACACAGCATTGCTGCAGGTCTAATTAAAATATCAGAGGCAGAACAAGTTTTTTACTTGATTGGACATGTAGCATGTAGCAGACAACATCATTGCATGATAAACTATTGATGAAGCATCTGCCAAATTTTGTGATGTTTTGAAAACTTTCAATGTCTATTTTAAAATAATATGAGAGGCAAACTCCCATCGGAACCTGCTGATTCCTTCATTAATGATCTCTGTAGGATGACATAAGGATTTGCATAAGGAAATTTAAAGTCTGAGCTCATCTGAAACAGAATCGTGGTGAGTGTTGCAAACAACCCATTCTCTGATATCCGACAAGCTAAAGATGATGTTACCCTTCGCAAGGCTATCCAGCTAGTAAGACTATCGGAGCTGCGTGAACAACACAGGACCATCCTGAGGGGAGAGCACGTCTTGGGGCAGAAACAAACCCTCTCCACCGTGTCAAGTCATAAAAATTCAGGGACCACCCAAGTCAGGGAAAGCAATTCCTGGACATCACAGCAGAGTGACCAATTGCCAGCGCTGTGGTGTGAAGTGCCCTCACAGAAACGATAAGTGTCATGGTGAGTACTGTCCAATGCTTCTACTACAACAGACAGGGACACTTGGTAAATGGTGAAAGTCAAAATCCCAGCACTGCACACCCCAAAGTTCATTCATGAGGTTGAAACCCTAGACCCAGAGATGCACAGCCATTCTTCTTGGGGGATGTCAGAAAATGGGGTTCTTCATTTTGTAATGCTGATATCCTAGTAAATGGTCATATGGAAAATTTTAAATTAGATTCAGGTGTCAGCTTGATTATACTGTCAGATGAGGAACCATGGCTCCAAGGCCTTTGGATTTGAAATACAGACACTCCACTGTATGGAGCAGAGGGAGTCTACCTCCCAATCCTCAACATGATCCTTGAACCACTGAGGTATAGTGTCAAAAAGATCTTTGAGCTGATGTATGTTGTCCTCAATCAACCTTTCTCGCTGCTGAGAGATATCTCCATAACCCTTGATTATCTCCTGCTGGCAGATGTCAGGTCAACCTACCGCACAAGGTTACCATAGCATCTCCGATGGAAATGGTACCGGAGAGGAGCAACAGTCTGAGGAGCCTCTACCTCCATCTAAGATGATACAGTTGGTAGACACACCAACAACTGTGCACTCACATGAACTTCCACCCAGCATGTCAAAACCACAAGAGATGCTGGATCCTGGTAGCATCAACAAAAAGTAGAAGTGAGCATGCTACTGAATCTTCTTTTTGCCATCGAAACGCTCATCCTCAGAGAGCTTCCTGATGGTCGAAGCGCAAGTAAATACACCAAACTGAACACCAATTTTGTCCACCACACAAGAAACAATTGAGAGTAACAATAACCATTCACTGCTAAGCCAGCCAGACTGATCAGGCGTGGTTTAACATCAAACAATGCAAGAAATGAATGAAACCATATTCAAATAGCAGTCCAACCTCCAAGCCAATGACAAGAACAAACAACACCATAGTCGACCACTCTCCTGGCAGAATGGCAAATGAGATGTGAAAGGGTTATAAGGCCTCCTGATCTCCTGAACTTCTGACTTGAAGGAGCTGAAAGGATGAGATGGGGTAATAAGAATATTGTTAATATTAATACTGGAAAAGCAAAAATGTTAGAACAGCATTAAGATTGTATCAATAAGGGTAATGCTGACAATGAAAGATTTGGAGGAAAACTAAAGTAATTCTATATCCAAGGGATAAGGTCTTGGGGGTGGTGTCATCGTAAGGTCTGGTACGTACAGGGTTAATGTGGGACGGAGGAAAGTACCACCCACACAGTGATGTAAGAAGCCACATGACCCAAAGCAATGGTAAGTCCAAAGATGGGTTACAACCTAGGCTGGAATCCACTCCATACCTGTACCCAATACTGTAAACTATGTACATAGTTATGAGTTGTTAATAAAGACTTGCTGTTAACATATTCTAGACTGCAAAGTCTATTTCATGGTGTCTGAAGCACGATTCTTCATTCGTCCCCCCCAGCAAGATGTAAGGCCACCGTGTGGGCATTGACAGAAACAAGAACCTGCATGTTGCTGCCAAGCAATGATAAGAGTATGATGTAGCAGCCCACACAAGCGACAACAATCTTTCCTCCCACGGACAATCCCACATTGGAACGGGCTACCGAAGGTGGAGCTCACAGCCGCCCCAACGCTTAAAATTTTCAATACCAACCCTTTGGATTATTTCCAATTAAAAGTTTTCATCATCAGGACTACAATTTGAGGCCGGGCCTGGTTTGGCTGGTGCTAGCTACCCCTGCAAATGTGGGTGGAATAGAGATGTTGTAACTTTGATTTTCTACGACTTCCCAATATTCATTAACATGGTGTGAATGTGGATGCAGACTGGATGGCCCGAATGGCCTCCTCCTGCACTGCAGGGATTTCTGTGGAGAAGAGGTTGTCAGGTGTCCCGTGACGTCACAGAGCTGGCAAGGCCGCTTTATGCCGTCACGGGCCGTCGCAGGTGGGACATCGAGAGAACGCGGCCTCCGATTGGCGGGGCCGTTACCTCGGCGATCCAAGCCAATCGAAGGGATGGTTGTTGGACGGCAACATGGCGTCGCTCTGCCAGTGAACGGGGAGGCAGGCTGTCGTATGGGGAAGTGAAACCGACTGCTCGGCCTCGGTCCCGGCTGTGATCGGTTCCCGACGCTCGGCGGGAGCGGAGCCGCATTCGGGTGGAAAATGTCCAGCGAAGGGGGCAAGAAGCAGTTTTGGAAGCGGAACGTTTCCAAGGTTCCAGGCAGGTTCGTGACGTGTTTGCTCGGTGCCCCTGCCCGCTTTGTTGATGTTGCCCCCCCCCCCCCCCCCCACCCGGGTCGAACGCGAGCGAGACCAGTGACAGTCAGGCTCAGCCAAACCGGCGGGGTGGGTAGGAGAAGACCATCTGAGAGCAAAGTGGCCGAAGTTTTAAAATTGGAAACTCGTAACCTTTCCGAACGTTTAAAATACTTTTTAAAGCTAAGCTAACATCAAATTATCCCGGCAGTAACATGATTCCAGTGTTTTGTTTTCAATTACTCTTCAAAACCGAAAGGCAGTATTGAAGCCTAAGCATGTTAAGGAAGTATTTCGATAGTGAAAGTTAAAAAACAGGAGTAAGTAAATGGGGAACAAGTTACTTGAAGATGTAACTCGGATGGTGATTGCAGGGCAATAATAGGTTTAACCAGTTTCAATCAGTGCTGTCACAGTCCTGTATTTTGTGCCGTTTTTTTGTGAGTCTTTATGGAGCAACAAAGTGCAATTGTAGTGACTATATATTAGCATAGAGGTGGCCTGTCCAAGCGTTTTCTTTGTGTCAGCTGTATAGGTGCATTCATGAAACTTTAGAAGCCACGATTTAAATTCCAGTTAATTTTCTCTTGTCAAGTTGCTGATTAGCAATCAATTTTGTGATTTTAAATTAGAACAACAACTTGTATTTAAAGAACACAGGATGGGAATAGAGGGATACGGACCCAGGAAGTGTAGAAGATTGTAGTTTAGTCGGGCAACATGGTCGGCACGGGCTTGGAGGGCCGAAGGGCCTGTTCCTGTGCCGTACATTTCTTTGTTCTTTGTTTAATGTTCCTTACAGGAAAATTACAATTTCACCCAAACTGAGTAAGAGGTTGTAGGACCAAAGACCAAATGCTTGATCAGAGATGGATTTTTAAGCAGCATCGTAAAGGAGGAATGAGAGATTTAGGGAGGGGACCTTTGCTTAGCACCTTGGCATGATAGCCAGTGGTGGAGTGATTTTAAATTGGCATGCTGTGAAGACCAGAATTGGAGAAGCAAAGCTATCTCAAGAGATTTGTAGGGTTGACGGAGGTTACAGAGTGATGCATGGAGGGATTTGAAAATAATGTGAATTTTAAAGTCGAGGTGTTACTTGACTGGGAGTCATTGTAGGTCATTGAGCGCATTGCTGGATGAAAAGGACTTGGTGTGAATAAGAACATACTCAGCAGAATTTTGGATGGCCATGTTTGCAGAATGTGGCTAGGAATGCATTGGAATAGTCAAGTCAATGGCGTAAGCAGCAGTTGAGCTGAGGCAGGGATGGAGCTGGATGATGTTGCAGAGGTGGAAATAGCCAGTCTTGGTGATGGTGTCGATATATGGTAAGAACCTTATCTCTGTCGCGTATGTCACTAAGTTAGCAAACCATCTGGTTCAGCTTCATACAGTTTCCAAGGAGAGGGTTGAATCAATGGCTAAGGCATGTAAATTGTGATGGGGATCAAACACATCCTGATATTGAATTGTAGGAAGTTTCTGCTCACCCAGTACTGAATGTCAGACAAGTTGTGTGGCAATTGAGAGACATTGGATGCATTGAGAATTTATCTAACAAAACCTTTGCAGCAACCGGCCTGTGAAATTCATACAAGACAAGGACAAACCAGCGAATACATCAAGCACAAACCAGAAGGATTTAACTTGTGAGGAGAGAACTGAGAAGCTTGTATTGCTCTCCTTAGAAGAGGCGAGGTTAAACAAGATATAATAGAGGTGTTCAAAGTGTTTACAGTCTTAATGCAGTAAATAAAGAGAATCTATTAACAATGGCATGTGGTTAGCTAACGAGAGGGGCGCAAATTTAAGTTAATTGGCAGAGGGGAATTTAGGAGAATTTTCTTTAATGCACATCATGAAATGAATGCACTGACAGAAAGACTGTTGAAACTGCTTCAATAATCAAATTTCAAAAGGTAATTGCTTTTTTCTTGCAAGGAAAATTTGCCAGGCTTGTCTACTTTTTTTAAAGAACTTCTCTCTTATTTGCCTTTACCACCTGCCTCTCATATTTGTGTTTCTCTGCTTCACATGCATCTGCTGTACATTAGAACACACAAGCCAATTGCTTTGCCATTCAATAAAATCATGGCTGAGCTGATTGTGGCCGTAACTCCACTTTCATGCTTGCACTTCGTGACACTTGATTCACTTGTCGATCAAAAATCTAACTCCGCTTTAAATACAAACACTAGTCCTTTCTGTGGAAGAGAATTATGAAACTAACTATCTTCTGAGAGACAAAAATTCCCCTCCTCTGTCTTAAGTGGTTAGCACTGCTGCCTCACAATGCCAGGACCCCAATTTGATTCCATTTCAATGTGGTGCGCAGGGCGCACTTGACTAGGGCACGTTATGAGTGGGTCGAGACAGTTGTGTGACTGTGGGAGTTTGCATGTTTTCCTTGTGCTCGCGTGCTCTGGTTTCTTCCCACAGTCCAAAGATGTGTAGGCTAGGTGGATTGGCCATGCTAAATTACCCCCTTAGTCTCCAAAGGTTAGGTTGGGCTACATAGATATTTAAAAAAAATTTAGTGTACCCAATTCATTTTTTTCCAATTAAGGGGCAATTTAGCGTGTTCAATCCACCTACCTTGCACGTCTTTGGGTTGTGGGGGCAAAACCCACACAAAGACGGGGAGAATGTGCAAACTCTAAACGGACAATGACCCAGAGCCGGGATCGAACCTGGGACCGTGGCATTGTTTACTGCCTCAGGTGACTTTGTGGTGTTTGTACGTTATCCCCTTGTCTAAGTGAGTTTCCTCAGGGTGCTCCGGTTTCCTCCCACAGTCCAAGGATGTGCAGGTCAGGTGGATTGGCCATGCTAAGTTGTCCCTTAGTGTCCAAAAGGTTAGGTGGAGTTACTGGAATGGGGTGAGGACGTGGGCCAGAGGATCGGTACAGACCTGATGAGCCGAATGGCCTCCTGCACTGTAGGGATTCGATTATTCTGTGTGCTTGTGATTCACCAGTAAATATGCACACTTGCCCAGATTCAGCTTGCATCCCGAAAAAGAGCCAAACTTCCTGAGTAACTCCATTATCTCCCCCACATTGGAGAGTGTGTCTGTGATATATATAGTCACAAATCGTTCACAGAAAAGGACACTCGATGCTCCCTCCCCCCATTGCTCTATCCCCCTCCATCTGTTAGATGACCTCAATGCAATCGCCAGCGGCCTGATTGCTGAGGGAAACCAAAGCAGAGACAATGGACACCCTTGCATTGTACCTCTGTTCAGTTGGAAATACCCTGCGCTCAGGGCACTCTAATACATACACTCACGGTGGAGACATTGTACAAAAGCCTAATCCATGAAATTAATTTTGGCCCGAAGCCAAACTACCCCAGGATTTCAAAGGTACCCTCACTCAACCCTTTCGAATGGCTTCTCTGCATCCATCAAAATCATCACCTCTGGCTTGGTCCCAAAGGTGGGTGAGAACACAACATTTAACCCTAATGTTGGCCGACACTGCTGTCCTTGAACAATTGAGTCTGCTCCTCCTAAATCACCCCAGGTAGGCAGGGCTCTAAACGCATTGCCAACTCCTCAGCCAATAACTTAGTGTCAGCAATTAACAACGAAATAGGCCAATACGACCCACATTCCATGGGATCCTGGTCCTTCTTCAGGATCAAGGAAATCGATGCCTGTGCCAGCATGGCTGTCAACACCCGCCCAAGACACTGAATCATTAAACACATCCAGCAGAAGTGGGACCAACGGACCAGCAAACTGCTTGTAAAATTCAGTGGGGAATCTATCTGGACCTGGTTCTCTGCCGGTCTGCATTAACCGCATATAGTTCATGATCTCTCCTGCCTTCTAATCTGCTCTACTTCCGGAAAGGTCAACCCATCCAAAAATTGCTTCATTGATGAACTCCTCCGGGGCTCTGACTCATGTAACCCACAGTAGAAGGCCTCAAACACCTCATTAATTTTCTCTGGGACAGAACCCAGCCCGCCTCCCAAGTCCCTGCACTATCTCCTGGGAGGCAACCTGCTGTCTCAGATGGTGAGCAAACCAACGACTGGCTTTCTTCCCATACCCCTAAAGAGACCCCCTCTAGCGTCTCGCCTGGTTCACCGCCATACCTGTTAGCAAAAACTAGAATCCATTTGCAATTTTTTCTTTCCGCCAGTAACTCTGGTGTTGGGGCGGTGGAGTACTGGCAGTCCACCTCGAGTATAGAGTCCACCAACATCTGCCTCTCCACCAATCCAGATTTATCCCTGTGCGCCTTACTTAAAAGAGATCAGCTTCCCCTCAACCACCGCCTTCAGGACCTCCCAGAGTGGCTGGTGAGACTGCCTCATTCCTGTTGAACTTAACATACACCCAATGGCAGAGGATACATGCTCACAAAAACTCTTTTCCGCAACGCCGTGTCCAGTCTCCAAGGGGGTCGCTGAGAGCGGCCCGGCTGCAACATTAGGTCCACAAAATGTGGAGCATGGTCCAATGCTTTAAAATTTTTTTAATTTTTCCAATTAAGGAGCAATTTCACCTGGCCAATCCACCTACCCTGCACATCTTTGGGTTGTGGTGGTGAGACCCACGTGGACAGGGAGAGAATGTGCAAACTCCACACGGAGAGTGACCTGGGGCCGGGATCGAACCTGAGTCCTCGGTGCCATGAGAGCATGATCCAATATAACAATCGGCTAGTACTCCACCCCCTTCACCCCAGGGAGAAGAGATCACAGATACATCAATGCAGGAGTAAATCCGATGGGCATCGGGAAAAAAAATAAGAAAATTCCTTATCCCTTGGAAATCTAAATCTCTGTGGGCCTGTGCACCCCCCCCCCCCCCCCCAACCCCACACACACACACACACCTGTTCCATGAAATGCAATAACTCCTCTGTCGCCCCTGATGGACCCAGAGACTTGGGCCTTGACCTATCCAACCTGGGACTCAAAACATGAGTCAAGTCTCCCAACCCATAATTTAGCTGATTTGAATCAAGATCTGGGATAGACGACAGCACCTTTATAATGAATGCCCTGTCATCCCAGTTAGGTGCATACATATTGACTAAAACCACCAGTGTGCCTACTGATGGTTATGTACTTCCCACCTGGGTCTGCTAATACATTAACGGCAGAAATAGCCACCCGCTTATTAATCAACACACTGACATCCTGCATGTCTCAATCAAATCCCGAGTGATATACCTGCCCCCCCCCCCCCACCCCTTCAGTAACCGTAGTTTCATCGAATCCCTAAAGTGGAGAAGGAGGCCATTCGGCCTATCGGATCCGCACCAGCCCTTTGAAAAAGCACCCTACCTGGGCTCAATTCCCCATTCTATCCCCATAACCCCAACTAGGGGCAATGTAACACAGCCAATGCACCTAACCTCCACATCTTTGGACTGTGGGAGGAAACCGGAGCACCATGAGGAAATTCACGCAGACACGGGAAGAATGTGTAAACACCACGCAGTCACTGCAGGTTGGAATTGAACCTGGGTCTCTGACACTTTGGTGCCACTGTGCCACCCTAACCTTGCTTGATCCTTGATTCTCAAATGGTTGTCCTGTAGAAAAAGCACATCCGCCTTCAAACGTCTCAGGTGTAGAAACACTCGGGACCTTTTAACTGCGCCATTTAACTTCCTCACATTCTGGACAGGTGGGCCCTGACCCTGTCCCCCCGACCCAGGATCAGCCATATCCACCTTGTGAGTCAATCCAGCAGTGCCCCAACCTGCACCAGCTCCAGGCCCAACCAAGATGGCTGCCACTTCCCCCATCAAGCCAGTCCAAAAACAAAGGAACCATCGCTGTCAATAGTCTATCCCTCCTCCCTCCCAGGCCCACCCCACACAGAACTAAACAAACAACCAACAAAAGAACAAAAGCCCCTCTCCTCTTTCCCCCGCCCCATTCCCAAACCCAGACTGAACAGAAAGAAAAGGTCTAAGCTCATGACCTTAAAATAACAAAAACAAACAATAGGAACAAGCTGCAGATATCGCCCCTTCTCCGCTCCCGTATCGAGCTATGCTGCTATATGGGTGACATTGTACCGGTTAGAAATCAATTTCAGCGAAACGGTACATCAACGATCACTCCCCATGCCTATACAAGACTTAAATATATAACAATAGAGGAAAATCAACACCATACCCTTCTCCGAGAACAAGTCCAACAGTACAATATACAAACCCCAACTTTGCCCAGAAAAGAACACCCACCAACAAGACACCCACCAACAAGCCCAGACACAACTTCAAGCCTCCCCCACATTACAGAAATTCCACAAAAAATACAAATACAAATGAAAATACAGATAAGCATAACAATGAACAAACTCCGTAGTTCTTAAGTGCTTTAGTTTACCCCCAGTCCGTGCTTCATGACAAACTCATTTGCATCCTCCGGCACATCGAAGTAATAGCCTCTGTCCATGAAAGTCACACGAAGATGAGCCGGGTATACAGCAGGCCTTCTCACCAGCTCTCCCCCAACGTTTTGGTATAGCTATCGAAGAAACCTGACTATGAATGCCCGAGGTAGCTCCCCAGATCTGGGCTTCTGCCTTAGTGACTGATGGGCCCGATCCAATTCAGGAGAGGATGGAAAGACCCCCTTCCCCCACCAACTTTCCAAACATCTTGGACATACAGTCTGTGGAGTGTGAGCCCTCCGGCTGCCCAACGATTTTTAAGTTTTGGCGTCTGCAGTGGTTCTCCAGATTGTCAACCATGGCTCTTAGCACTCTGCGCTCCTCGACCAACAACACCATCTCTGTCACCAGGGAGACAATCTGATCATTGGTCAGAGAGCATCACCTCCACCTTCTGCATCATTGCCCCTTGCCTCTATCCGCCAACCCATCTTGTCTATGGCTGCCTGAATTGTGCTCAAAGCCCCCTTCATTGCATTTCCCAGATCCTCAGTGACCGCCTGCCGCTGCTTCTTAAATTTGTTGGTCAGGAAGCTAACCAATGTCTCAGCTTTCCACTGAGGGGCCAACGACACAGCAGAAGCTTCTGCCATGTCCCACCCTGATAAGGATCGAGGAACTTCTGAGTCTAACGACAATTCCGTTGCCTGACTTCTGCGATGTTTTACCAGACATTTACTCGTCCGAGGGAATCTTCTGTATTCAAAGTACATCAATTTCCTCGCAAAAATCCGCCCATAAACTGGGCAAAAAGGGCCCCCCAAAAAATGTACCCTGGCGGGAGCCTGGTACGACTACCCACCACATAAGTGCCTCTGGAAGTCGCATGTTCATATTTTGAGTTTCATCTGGATCCCTCTGTGCTGCAGCATTCTGCAGTCCCAACTTCAATAATATGTTGATTTTTTTCTTCTTTCTGTCAAAGCAGACAATCTCATATTTTCTCACATTATACTCCATCTGACAAATTTTTACCCACTTAACCTATTTATATTCCTTTGCGGACTCTTCACAACTTGCTTTCCTACCCATCTTTGTATCGCCAGCGTGTTTAGCTACAAGACAGTCGCTCCCATCATTCAAGCCATTAATATAGGCGTAAATAGTTGAGACCCAAGATTGATCCTTGTGGCACTCCACTAGTCTGCCAAGTTGAAAATGACGCATTTATCCTAACTCTGTTTTCTGTTAGCCAGCAAATTCATTCCCTATCCATGCTAATATTTAACCCCCAACTCCATGAACTTGTATCTTGTTTTGCAGTCTTTTATGTGGCAACTTTATTGAATGGCTTTAGGAATTGAATGGGATTAGGAAATCCAAGTACACTAAATGCATTAGTTTCCCTTTATGCAGTCTTGTTAGTTCTTCAAAGGCTCTTAATAAATTTAAAACACAATTTCCCTTTCATGAAACCATGTTGACTCTGCACCATGTTGCCTCTGCATCATAGTATTGTGATTTTCTAAATATCCAGCTACTACCTTATTGATAGATTTGGGCATTTTCCCGATGGAAACCAGGTTAACTGGCCAATAGTTTTCTGCTTTCTCCCTCTCTCCATTCTTGAACAAAGGTGTTACATTTGCAGTTTTCCAACCTGTAAGGACCTTTCCCGAATATAGGGAATTTTTAAAGATTGTAACAAATGCATCCACTATCTCTGCTGCCACTTATTTTAAGACCCTAGGATGTAGGCCATCGAGTCCAGCGGATATGACCGCCTTTAGTCCCATTAGTTTTCCCAGTACTTTTTCCCTTGTGATAATTGTTTTAAATTCCTCTTTCCCTTTTGACTCCTGATTTTTTACTATTCTTGGGATGCTTTTTGTGACTTCTACTTTGAAGACAGATGCAAAGTACTTGTTTAATGTTTCTGCCATTTCCTTGTTTCCCATTATCAATTCCCCACTTTTATCTTCTCGGGGACCATCACTTAGTTTAGCTACCCTTTTCCTTTTTATATATTTATACTCATTTTCCCTTCTATTTTTACGTTTAAAATGCCAGTTTTGGACCTACGTTTCTCACACTCAATCTGAATGTGAAATTCAGCATGTTATGATCACTCGGCGCCGAGGACCTGGGTTTGATCCCGGCCCCGGTCACTGTCTTTGTGGAGTTTGCATATTCTTCCCATGCCTGTGTGGGTCTCACACCCACAACCGAAAGAAAAAGAATTGGGTACTCTAATTTTATTTCAAAAATGATCGCTCTTGCCTAGAGGATTCTTCATGATGAGACCATTAATTAATCCTGTCTCATTACACACAACGAAGTCCAAAGTAGCCTGTTTCCTGGTTGTTTCTAGGTAATATGGTTCTAAGAAATTGTCCGAAATACACTTTGTGAACCTTCATCCTCCAGGTTCTCTGCCCTTTTGATTTGTCCAATCTATATGAAGATTAAAATTACCCATGTTTATTTTAGTATGTTGCTTACAAGATCACATTATTTCTTGATTTATACTCATTCCTACTGTTTGGGGGGGGGACTATAAACTACTTCCACCAGTGCCTTCCTTCATTTGCTATTTCCTAACCCAAACTGATTCTTCATCTCGTTCCTCTGAACCAAGCTCATGTCTCACAGATGGCCTGATCTCATGCTTTATTAAATGAGCTACATCACCTCCTTTTCCTTTCTGTCCTTTCAAAATATCAAATATTCATATCCCAGCATTGGCGTCTCTTGTTACGTCTGTTCTATCGTACTGCACGCATTTAGTTCTGTTCGAGTTATCAATTCATCATCATGTTCTGAATGCCACGAGCATTCAAATAAAGAGCTTTTAATGTTTATTTTACCCGTTTCTCTCCATGGACCTTATCTATTGGTGCACTACTCTGTTTGTATGCTTTATGACTTCCTTTCACATCGCTATACTGATTATCTTTAACGATCTCTCTATACTGCACGATTGCCTTATCCTTTATCTTTAACTTTCCAAGGCTCTTCACCCCCGCCCCCCAAGTGCGATTCAGAGCTATATCATGGTCTCCATGATTTGGCTCTTTTTCGGCCCCAATATAGCGATCTCTGTATGTGCATGTACATAAGGGGCTAATGTGTAATCAATAGCACCAGATGATCACTAGAGGGCTGGACTAACAGGGGTATAAATGCAGACCTGGTGCCAGTGTCCCATAAATCAAAATCCACTTTTCCCACATCAATCTTTGAGCCATGCTTTCAAGACTGCCTTATTTACCTTATGCCAATTTGTTCCTGGCTCGATTAGTAATCTAGACATCATTATCTTGATGGTTCAATCTCTAGTTTGCCTCTTTGTATCAACTTTTTGTTCAAGAGAGTTTCCTTGCTTTTACTTTCCGATACTCTTATGTGCATCTGTCTTTCTCGTCATTTCTATTTCTGTATCCTTTTTGCTATATCTGGTACTCTTTCATGCAATTCTTGTTCCACCCATATTTGTGTCTGTTTTCTACTTCCTCTCCTTTCATTCACTTGCAGCAGCCTTGTGGCTAAATGCTGACATAATCCAATCTTCAGGAATTGCAGGAAGAGGGTGTGTTGTCATATTTGCTTAGGAAACCAAGATCTCAATTAGAAGGGAGCATGTGACTGCATTCTAGGGCAGGACTTAAGAGACTAAGGGCTCTGGGATGTAGCTCTGGCTGTTTTAAAATTTTTATTAGTGATGCTGGTGGCATTTTGGGCTGCACATTCAAAAGGATTTGTTTTTTTTTAGAATATTGCTACAATACAGTTTTACTTGTGTGTATTCTAATAGTCTTTCTGATTTCAGAAGGCAATAATTATTAGTCTCTGAGAAGGGCCAAGCCCATGATTTGAAGCAAATCAAAGTAGTTCTGAGGCTATTTCAGTCGTATTTAACTGCATGACTTGAAATCATTATCTTGTTCATGTGATAGAGAGAGGAGGATTGCCTTTATATCTAATGCTTTCCATTAAGAGCAGTAGTGACTTGAATTTATATTGCACCTTCAGTGTTAGTAAAACATCCTAAGGCACTTCACAGACAGATTACAAAGCAACATTTGATAGAGTTTCATGAGGAGGAATTGGGGCAGGTGACTGAGAGCTGGGTCAAAGAGGCATGTTTTAGGCAATGTCTTAAAGAAGGAAAGAGAGATTAAGAAGCTTAAGGGGTTTAGGGAAGAAATTTCAGAGTCTTGGGTATTGGCACTTGAAGGAACGGCCACCAAATGTTGAGTCATCCAAATCAAGAATGCTAAGAGGCTAGAAGCACTACAGATATCTTGGGGTACTGGGCTCGAGGAGATTGGCTATAAGGAAAGGCAAGGACATGGAGGAATTTGAAAACAAGAACAAGACTTTTAAAATTGACATTCCTTTAACTCTTGAGTGAACAGAAGCCAGTGAGCACAGGGATGACTGCTGAACAGCACTCGGTGTGATTAGGGCACAGGCAGCAAAGTTTTGGAAAAGTTTGAGAAAAGCAAAATGTTGAAGACCGGTCAGGAGTGCATTGGAATAGTCCTCTCCAGAGGTAACCATCTATAGTCCAGTGGTCCACAATACCTGTAATTCGCTGGAGTTCAGTACGATTCGCTGGAGTTTAGAATAGTGAGGGGGGAATCTCATCGAAGCATATACATTTCTAACGGGACTAGACACGGTAGGTGCAGGAAGGACGTTCCAATGGTGGGATTCCAGAACCAGGGGTATGGTGTAAACCATTCGGGACTGAAATGAGAGATGTCTTCACTCAGAGAGTAGTGAGCCTTTGGAATTCACTACCACAGAAAGCATTTGAGGCCAAAACATTGTATGTTTTCAAGAAGGAGTTAGATGTAGCTCTTGGGCTCACCGGATCAAAGGATATGGGGGGAAAGCAGGAACAAGTTACTGAGTTGGATGATCAGCCATGATCAGAATGAATTGCAGAACATGCTCGAAGGGTCAAATGGCCTACTCCTGCTCCCATTTTCCATGTTTCTCACTTGACCATTGCCATCAAGCCAGGAAACCTGATTCAATGAGTAGTGATTTAAGAATACGCCAGGAGCAGCACCAGGCATACCTAAAAATGTCAACGTGGTGAAGCGACAAAACTATGTGCATGTTGGATAGCAGAAGCAACATGCTACAGACAAAGCTAAGAGATCCTATAAATGATGGATTAGATCAAGGCTCTGCAGTCATGCTATGTGCAGTTGTGAATAATGGTGATTGTTAATTAAACAAACCAGAGGAGGAGGCTTCACATCCACACCACATCCTCAATGATGGTAGAGCCCAGCAAGTCAGTGCAAAAGATTAGACTGAAATGCTTGGCACTTCTGGCTGAAGATGGCTCCAGATTGATGATCCATCTTGATTATCTCCTGAAGTCCCCACAATCACAAATCCCAGTCGTCAGCCAATTTGATTCACTGCACCTGATATCAAGATATGGCTAAAAAGATAGGATGCATCAAAGACTATGGAGCCTGATAACATCCTGGATGTAGTCCTGAAGAATTAGTGGCACTCCGAGACAAGCTGTTCCAGTATAGCTCCAGCACTATGATCTGCCTGACAATGTGGAAAATTGCAGAGTTATATCCTACCGACAAAAAGCAAGACAAATCCAATCTGACCAACTACGGTTACACCAACCTACTCGCAGTCATCTTCAAAATGCTGAAAGGCGGTAGTAAACAGTGTGATCAAGTGCCACATATTCCACAATAACTGACTCCGTTTGGGTCCTGCTAAAGCAACTGGGCTCCAGACCTCTCAACCATTGGTCCAAACATGAATAAAAGAGCTGATTTTCAGAGATTAGGTGAGGATGACTGCTTTTGTCAGCAAGACAGCATTGGACTGTGTGTGGCATCAAAGAGCCTTCGCAAAATTTAATTTGCTAGGGATCGGGGAAATCTCTCCAATCACTGGTTTGAATCATGCCGAGCACAAAGGAAGATGGTTGTGGTGTTGGAGGTCAATCATCTCAGCCCAGGATATTGTGCAGGAGTTTGTCAGGTTAGTGTCCTCGGCCAAACCATTTTCAGCTGCTTCATCAATGCCTCCCCAAACATGTCGGAGTGGCAGTGTTAGCTGATGGAGGGATTCAATCATGAAATTACAGGAAAAGTGGGCATGGATTTGGATGGCGACAAAACATTCAAGGGCTCTTGAGAGGAAAGGGAGGTAGGCGGTGTGGTGGTTGATTCCAAGGACTCCAGTGTTGAGGGTTGTTTTCTCTTTGTCCTGAGAAGATGGGTGATGACAACAGATTTGAAAGATAGGGGATCAGTACCTGATAAAGGAAAACAGTGAACAATATCAATCAACATGGGGCCAGAAAGGACAGATGGTGGTCAGTTTTGTGGCAATTGGTTTGAGGGCGAGTTGGCTTTCATGGATAAGATGAGCTTGAGAGGGCATGAATGGAGATTGGCGACAAACTAGAGAAGTGTGTGATTTTGAAAGCCGGGCAAGAGAATTGGGGAGGGGGGGCGGGGAAGTGGCAGAGGCAGCTGATTGGATGGTCTCAGTCTTGGTGATAAAGAAGTCAATGCACTCTTCATGCCTTCAAGGTGAGGGTTTAAGAAGACTAGTTTCAATAGAGAAAAGAAGCCAGGGGTTATCTTTGTTTTGTTTTGGCATAATATGGCGTGGTCAGCCAGTTGTGGCAATGAAAAGCTATTTAATTTTCATTCAAGCCTGAATCCCTTGAGTGGAGATGAGGTCTGTACCAGAGGAAACTGCCAAAATGTGAAACAGTGGCAATAGTGAAAATGACTAGAGTAGTACCCATTAATTCTGTCAACATAAATGTAGCATGTGATGTTTCTGGAAAATAACTATGAAGGATATGTAACTGAATTCATGACATATCACGCTTGTTCCCAATCACTGTGGTGAAGTACCTGACAAATGCGGTAATGCTTACCTAGAAAGTTAGTTGTTTAAACCAGAGAAGAACTACCACACTTTTTCTGATCAGTAGTTTTTACTCCTCATCCATTTTTTGAGCAGCAGCAAGATGAAGACTCTGCTACTGTGCCTTCCTTTTCTCACCTTTTTGTGATCCATTCACAATCAATTTTCACTGTATTTGGTCTTTTGCACCCTGTGGAGAAATGGAGTCTGAAAATATAGATGAGCCATGTTCTAATTGAATGGCTGAATAGGGATGTAAAATAACTAGTCCCTTTGATAGATTCAACAAAATGGGTTTTGGGTGTCTTTTTAAAGTAGAAGCAATATATTTGTAGTGTGAAAGAATGTTCTGGGTTTGGGGTAGTTTTTGGGTCAATTTTGTTGTCAAAATGTCTGTCAAATTACTTCAAAGAGTGCATTTGCAGTCTGTAAAAATTACTGTTGTAGATGCTATCTCTTCTGCCACATACCATTGCAATACGTTATTTTGTGTTTTAACAAACTTTATTTTAAGTCTTAATCATCATATTGCACATTCCCCAATTTACAAATTACTTTGGAGTAGGATAGCCTATTCCATACCTTTCAGTATTTTTTTTGTATCTCTTTGCTGATCTTCCACTGCATCGCAATATTCTTACACTTAAAAAATGGCATTATGTTACGGGCCAGGGTTTAGAGAACACCAAAGTGGAGTTCACCTGACCCACAACTTTAAATAGATTTTGGTTATGGGGAGCACAAGGGCCCACTTTACAGGTGTGGTGCAACAGAGAGCTAAAGTATGTTTGAACAAAAACAATGTTTATTCTATGAATCCAGTTAACATTTTTAAACACACACAGTAAACATCTTAGCAACTATCAACTCAAATACTCGCCCCAAAGAATACAGTACTCTATAAGTAACCGTTAATCTTTCCTTGCAACATCCATAAGACAAATACCCTCTCTAACACAGATCAGGTTTAAATTCTCTAATGAGAGCAATTATCACTTCTAAATTAGCAAGTGATTGAAGACATTCCTTTCATACAGAGAGAGACCAGAATTACACCATGTTTCTCTGGCTGCAGCTCCCAATCTGCAAAACGAAACCAAACATACCCTGTAGCTGCCAGCCCAAAGCAAAAGTAAAGCAGACAGACAGCCCAGCTCCACCCACATACTGACATCACTGCAGCTATTTGATAAACCCCATTTCTTAAAGGTACATCCACTACAGCTATTTGATAAACACCCATTTCTTAAATGCATTCTAACATGACCATTAGCTTATTTCCAGGGGCTAACAACTAACTAGAAGTGTGAATGCACTTAATTTCTTCCCTGCACCGGAGTGAGGCAACTAGGGAATTTTCACAGTAACTTCATTGCAGTGTTAATGTAAGCCCACTTGTGACAGTAATAAAGATTATTAAGAGTGATCACATGTTGACTAGTAAGTATTCAACAGTTAATTTATGTGCTGCTATTTTCTGCTGTGGTTTATTGGATACTGCACATGGCTGGTTTAAGACCAGAATCAGGAATGGGAACAGGGAATACTAAAAATATTGTGATCTACCCTGTTTTATTGAACATGATTCCACTATTTTCTGCAATGGAAGAAAACATTTCAATATTATTAGGGATATTAAATTATTGGCCTAATTGTCAAGTTTTTTTGTTTCCTCATCCCAAGAAGAAATATGACGAAAAACATGCTCTTCTCCAGTTTACAGAATCATAGAATCCCTATAGCGCAGAAGGAGGCCATTCGGCCCATTGAGTCTGCACTGCCCCTCTGAAAGAGCACCCTACCGAGGCCCACTCCCCTGCATTACCTCCTTTCCCCCACCTTAACCTGCACATCTTTGGACTGTGGGAGGAAACTGGAGCACCCGAAGGAAATCCACGCAGCCACGGGGAGAAAGTGCAAACTCCACCCAGTCACCCAAGGAATTGAACCAGGGTCTCTGGCGATGAGGTAGCAGTGCTAACCACTGTGCCACCCCCTTGCATTTTCTTTTTAACATTCCTATTTCTAAGGTGCATTTTAGTGAGTGTCAGCGGTCTCTAGTGTCTCACCGATGCTACCACCTTTTGTGCAAGTCTGAACATGAAGTTGATTCTGAAGCAGAGGGGTGAAGCTGATTTTTGTGTACGCTTGTGCACTCCGTAAGGGAGTTAATGAATAATAATTTCCTAGTTTTGATCTGGGCAGTGAGACTAAGTGTAGTGCTTCACTCGGATCAACTAACTCAATACAGACCAATAATTGGACATGGACCACCCTGGGCTCTGGTGCAGCAACATACTACGCAATGTACCTTCATGCAGAACTTTTACAGTTTAGTGCATAATTGAGCCTATAATTTTAACTTCTGTTCTTCCCATCACTGTCTGATTTTTGAAATGTTTATCTATTTTTCTACTGTTGAGTGTAAAATTCAGTTCTTATTGATGTAGAACATTTGATCCTGAGAAAACTGACATCCAAACATTCTTAAGAAGTCTTTACGTGATGCTCACCAATGTTCATGTTGCAATTTGATTACTGTTACATAATGTTGCACTTTATAGTAAGAGCTTTGCAAATCTTTCAGAAACTAACTTTGTTTCTATCGCCTTAGAGCAAATTATTGTCTACATAGGCTGTCTTGCACATCATTTTGACTTATGGGTTAACCATCTGTATGAAAGCACTCATTCAAAGTTCCACCTTTATGCTTCTGCTGCCATTATGTCCCATTGTTACCACTCGTGCATGATTTCCATTGGTAATTAATTGGCTTTCTGTAACTTCAAGATTTTCTGTTTATGCACATGATCTTTTTCTGCTCCACTTAATATATCTCTTTTAAAATCTTTTATCATAAGTAGATTTCATTCATCTCTGGTGTCATCCTTATCAGTGCACAAATCTTTCAAGCAATGATTTCCCTTCCTGTCGGATCGATATATTGAAAATGTCGGTTAACGTTTTGACTATTATCAACTTTGAAAAAGAAGTAACTTCTGGGACAAATGGAAGCTGTCTGAAGTTGTCCTGTGGCTGCTTTCAGTATTCAGGGTTTAAGAAAATAGATTAACTGTTGATAAATGAATAACAAGAGGAAGGGTTTTCATTCATTCACAATGTGTAGAACAAAGCTGTTCTTCGTTGGCTCGATACACACGTCTTGCACTCTTTCATCCGTTGATTGTCAACCACCATTCTGGTGCAGCTTCATCATGAGCTCAAACTGCTTTAAATCTTGTTTTAGCTATTTTTGAGAACAGAATTATTAATATTGCAGTTGGTTCAAGAAAACAATGCAGCTGTATCAATGAAATTAATTTTATAAGCAGAGACACGTACTCTAGAAGGTTTAATATTAACCAATTTTTAAAAAACTATAAACTTCACTTTCATTTTATACCTGTAAAAAAACTTATGTACCCCAAGTGCAATGTCATTCCACATAGAAAATCTAGGCACCCTGACTGAAAGGGGGGCAGGTTTGGAATGTTATGTTACTTTCATACTGAGTTCTCCAAAACTGTTTGCGTCATTTGTTGGTTGTTCAATCATTCTGCAATTAAAGGAAGAATCTTCATTTTTGTCCATAAGCCATGTCTGTCTCATTTTAAAATGACCAACTTCCCATTTCTATTGCATTTGGCTTTGGGTTGATTGTCACGTGTATCGACTGCGCACAGTCCAGACAGATCATTCCATACATGAAAAACATGGGACATACGACAGATACACCATGTAAATACATAGACGCCAGGTGACGCGTACGGAGTGTAGTACTACTCAGAAGAGAAAATGCGTGGAGAGATCAATTCAGCCCATAAGAGGGTCATTCAGGGGTCTGGTAACAGCGGGGAAGAAGCTGTTTTTGAATCTGCTAGTGCGTATTCTGACTTTTGTATCTCCTGCCCGATGGAAGAGGTTGGAAGAGAGACTAACCTGGGTGGGATTGGTCTTTGATTATACTGCCAGCTTTCCCCAGGCAGCGGAAGTGTAGACAGAATCAGTGGATGGGAGGCAGGTTCGTGTGATGTGCTGGGCTGTGTTCACGACTCTCTGCATTTCTTACGGTCTTGGGCCGAGCAGTTGCTGCCAGATAGGATACTTTCTATGATGCATCTACAGAAATTAGTAAGAGTCAATGTGGACATGCCGAATTTCCTTAGTTTCCTGAGGAAGTATAGGCGCTGTTGTGCTTTCTTGGTTGTAGATTGTTGATGTGCACATCTAGGAATTTGAAGCTGTCAACCATCTCCACCTCGGCACCGTTGTTGCAGGCAGGGGTGTGTACTATACTTCGCGTTCTGAAGTCAATGACCAGCTCCTTAGTTTTGCTGATGTTGAGGGAGATATTGTTGTCGTTACACCACACCACTAGGTGCACCATCTCCCTCCTGTACTCTGACTCATGGTTGTTCGAGATCCGACCCACTAAGGTCGTGTCATTGGAAATGGAGTTGGAGGCAAATATTGCCCCACAGTCGTGTGTGTGTATATAGGGAGTATAGTAGGGGGCTAAGTACGCAACCTTGAGGGGCTCCGGTGTTGAGGACTATCATGGAGGCGATCTGATTGTTTACTCTTTCCTGTCTGTGGGTCAGGAAATTAAGGGGCAATTAAGCGTGGCCAATCCGCCTAACCTACACATCTTTTGGGTTGTGGGGGTGAAACCCAAGCAGACACTGGGAGATTGTGCAAACTCCATACAGGCAGTGACCCAGGGCTGGGATTGAACCATGGCCCACAGCGCCCTAGGCAGCAGTACTAACCACTGTGCCACCGTGCCGCCCTCCCAAAGCACTTCATAATGGTAGGTGTCAAGGCCACGGATGTTGGTCGTTGAGGCACGTTGTCTGGTTCTTATTTGGTATGATGGTGATCTTGAAGCAGTTGGGAACCTCGGAACGGAGTAGGGAGAGGTTGAAGATGTCCGTGAACACACTCGCCAGTTGGTCCCCGCAGGATCTTAATGCATGTCTAGGGACTCTGTCAGTACCAGTTGCTTTCCGAAGATAAACTTCGAGAAGGCCAATCTGACTTCATAGGGGCTGGTTTAGCACAGGGCTAAATCGCTGGCTTTGAAAGCAGACCAAGGCAGGCCAGCAGCACGGTTCAATTCCCGTACCAGCCTCCCCGAACAGGCGCTGGAATGTGGCGACTAGGGGCTTTTCACAGTAACTTCATTTGAAGCCTACTTGTGACAATAAGCGATTTTCATTTCATTTCATTTTTCATAGGCTGTGACAGTAAGTATGGGTGTGTCCGATAGGCTGGGGCAGTTGACCGGCATGTTGGTTTCCTGCTCAAAACGAGCATAGACTGCAAGTTCATCGGGAAGAGGTGTGCTGTTGCCAGAGATTATACTCTGCTTTGCTTTGTAGCCTATATTGTTTTTCACCCCTGTGTACACTGACCTGTATTGCTATTTAGCAATGCCTCAAGTTTAAAATTCTTATTTCATTTCACATTTTCCACCATAGTCTTGCCTCCTTAGCTGTGTAACTGCCGCCAGCTCTACAGCATTGAGATTTCTGAGATCCTGCAATTCTAACCTCCGGTGCATCCCTGATGTTATGTCTTTTCTAATACATATTTCAATTTTAGTGATGCTCTGTCTTATTCCTGATAAAATAACATTATGGGTTATGTAATAATTTGCGGCCTGCAAAATATTTTCCATTGTCTCTTTGCTTCTGGTGAACTATAGCATCTCTACATGAAAGAGACGTAGACCTGTATTCCAGTTACTTAGTGGAGAGCAAAACCGAAAGGGACTGGAATAAAGGAAATATACACAAGTTATTAAAAAGAAATGGAGTAAGAATATGTCATACTTCAGCATGTAAATTAATCAGGAGTAACTGACAGTCAGCCTATCGTGTGGGACACTGTACAGGCACTGCCTGGAAAGTGGGTTGTAGCAGAGGTTGGGTACTAATGAATTAGAATTCACTTAACATTCCCTGTTACTACCCCACTGCAGTGAACTCATTTAGCACTTTGATGATCAAGATGTAATACTAAAGCTCTAAGACAGTAACTCTAATATTAGGGGTATAACTTTGGGGATTGTATAATTGATCATGAGATCCATCTTAAATAATTATTGAATAGCCTGTGATGGTGTTTTCTCTGAAAAGGACAGAATATTATCAATGAAGTTGGAATCAAGATGCCAGTATTGGGGCAACATGGTGGCGCAGTGGTACGCACTGTTGCCTCACCACGCCAGGGACTCGGGTTCAATTCTAGTCTTGGGTGACTGTGTGGAGTTTGCCCCCCCCCCCCCCCCCCCCCCAAGATGGTCTAGATGGCGTGCTCTTTCAGAGGGTTGGTGCAGTCTCGATGGGCCGAATGGCTTCCTTCTGCACTGTAGGAATTCTATGATTCTGTTGTCCTTTTTTTTTTCAGACCAGGATGAACAGTGTTGGAAATATCCTTGATGGTTAACTAGTGACGCATGTCTATGTCTGAAATTGCACATGTGCATACATCAAATGAGGGCAGGGCTTGATGACCTTGGTCAAAAACCTTTTTAGTGCAATGTATTTTATTGTTCATACAAGAATAATGGTACTGACAACAAGAGCAACTTTGCACTTTTTTTTGTAGTTCCTTTGTTAGACCTTGCAGAGCCACATCTGATTTGACTGACTCAATCCCTTCAAAAAGGATAGGGCATGCAGATGAAGGAGTATTACAAGTTTTTTTTTCTCTAAGAATATTTAATTCTATTGGTTTAGTTGCATTTTGTCTTTTTAAAATTAAAAAATTTATTTGGCCTGCACCAAATTTCTGCGTTGCTGTGCAAATTAGAGGCAATATTGATGCCAGCATGTAATCCATGGGTAACCAGAATACTTCCTCAAATTGGGTGGGAGGAAAAAAAGCAAAAGGTGTGCTCGGGGCAAGGGGAGTGAAGAGGGAGGAAAAGGAGGCGAGGAAACGGAAAGGTATAAAAATTAAAAGAATGTGAAAAAGCCGGGTGGCATGGTGGAGCATGGGTTAGCACTGCTGCCTCACGGCTCTGAGGACCCGGGTTCGATCCCAGTCCTGGGTCATTGCCTGTGTGGAGTTTGCACATTCACCCCGTGTCTGCGTGGGTCTCACCCCCACACCCCAAAGATATGCAGGGTAGGTGGATTGGCCACGCTAAATTGCCCCTTCATTGGAAAAAAAATAATTGGGTACTCTAAATTTTTTTAAAAAAAGAATGTGAAAAAGCTTCTTGTAAGAAGTTCAAGAGTCTTACGAGCATGTAAATAGCCTATTTAAAAAGTGGAGATTTCAGACCTCTTGTGTCTTGTTTTAATGTTAGTCAACAAGTAAGTACCGTCATGTACATGCTTGAGTAGTGCAGAATTGCTGATTGCTTTTATGTGAATCATTGTGTGCTGTTACTGATTTGTACTTTCCGTTGCAGTATACAACATGTATATGGAGCGCAGCATCCACCATTTGATCCTCTGCTACATGCAAAGTAAGTGTGAAAATTATTATTCCATTTGTATAGATGAAGATTTTTTAAAGTACTATTTGAATGCTGCATTTATAGATCATCCTGCATGAGTTGTGCTGCTGGATACTCAGATTATAGAGGATTGTTTATCATTGTTAGGGTATCATATTTTATTTTAAATTTCCATTGCTGGAAGACTTCAGCTCATTAAGATGAGAATATTATTGCTGGGGCATGCAACATTTGTGTTACTCTTGAGGTATTCTCAGTTATAGAAGGTTTGAAGGGGAGTGAATTTTGCATGAAAGTTTCTCTTTGAACTTTGAAGAGTGCGGGGGAACATGATTATTGCATGGAGATAATATTTTGAACTGTGGGATTTGGATAAAGACTGCATGTATGAGCTGCTGAAGGGGGATAGGGGTGTCTCTGAACTAGGAGATTGTCTTTGTGAACAATGGGATGAAGGAACTTTGGCTTGATAGTACGGAGAAACCCAAAATGACACTTAAGTATATACTTTAAATAAAATAAAAATTGTGAATTGAAATAGATTGTTAAATTAAGCAGAAAGCACTCCTAAAACATTAAAAACAATCAGTTTTGTCTGGAAATGTGGTAAATATTGGCTGGCTGGGGTATTATGATCCCAGAACAGACCCCCCAACAGTGACTCGGATGCTGGACCGAAACCCCCATATTTTAGCTTATTTTGTAACACTGTGCAGAAACAATATTTTGCTTCAGGAGTGATTGCATAAAGAAATAGGGATTTGGTATTTTAAAATTAAACAGTATTATTAACACAATATTAAACTCTTTAACGTCACACCTAAAATAGCTTACAATTACCCCATTATCAATACTACTCAATAGAGTAAACACAATACCCTTAATTCCTATCTCTGTTCCCAATTAAACAAGAAGATAGAAAAAAAACATACAGCTCTCAATCCACTCTACAGCCCAAGAACACAGTAATACTTGCTTTCTAGAACAGATTTACTCCTATTAGACCTCCTGCAGACTCTGGTTGGATGTCTTCAAAAAGCTGTTTCAGCCGGTTTGTTTCAGCTTCCCCCTTGTCTTCAGACAAGTTTGCACTGCTTTAAATACTATTAATCTTTTTCAACTATCCTACTGTGAAAGCAAAAGACTTTGCTTGTGGTCTAAAGGGTAGCTAGATCAAAACTCAACTCAAAAGCATTCTCAAAATCCCGGATTGTCTTAGCCCCACTCAGCAATGACATCATCTCCCCAAGCTGAAAAGAAATTAGCTCACCAGGCTGAAAACGCATCATCTCCCTAGTGACTCTTCTTAGCCCAACAGCAGTGCAGTAGGCCAGGCAGGCTTTTACCATCGTCAATTCCACCTCTGACTCCAAAAAGCTTTCTGGTCTTGAAAAACAAGGTTCTTTTAAAAGCATGGCTACTGCAGTCAAACACACTCTCACCTGTAAATTTCCAAATGTTTATCCAATATATCTAAAATCCTACATTTGACACAGTGGGGAATTGTCAAAATTAGACCTTTTGGAAGGGATGAGTATATTCTGAATTTGCTGTTCACGAACATGAATTTTAAGTGAATATCACTATCCAACCACAACATAATTTAACCCAACCTCAGTTGGGCCGGGCCGTACTACAATTATCCACACCGCCCATAGTTGCAGAATAATTAATTACGTAATCAATAAAAAGCCAGATTAATATGAATCATCCAACAATAAAATGTAATTTGGCCAAGGATTCTTAGTTGTTTATACTTTATCACTTCCACTTCGGATAGAATTCTGTCAAATTTCTTCCGAGTGCTCAAAGGTAATTGAAGAAGCTTTGTGGAATACCTGTATTCTTTGAATAAAACCTACACTCACTTCTTCCAAATTTCTCCTATTTCTCTGCTCCACTATCAGCGCTTTTCAATTTTTCAATCCTGGATTGTTAACCTACACAAAAATATCTCCCTGATAGTAGTCACAGCACAATAGCCATCAAATTTTGAACTACTTTTTGCTTCTGTTTAATAACTACAATGTATGACCTGCAAATCTATAACACAACAAATATTTATCCAGCATTTATTGTTGTGTCTGTTCTACCTATCTGCTGTCCTGGAGCTGTGAGAGAATTGTTTTCTAGTATTGGGATAAAATAAGTTCAGCTTATTTTCAATTCTCTTTATTTTTGGAACCTTTATCAGTGCATTGATCCCTTTGAAGGCTGAGTGTTCAGAACATGGGTCATTGGTGATGGCATCACCAATGACCTACACTAGGTTAATAAAACTTGTTTATGCTTGGAACAGATGGCTTTGAAATGCATACAATATTTGAATAATTTTGTTGATATCGGCTTCAAGCATTGGTTAGTACAAAATACTACTTTCTTCACCTGTTCCAAATTGACACCCTATGTTTCCACATTTTGTCTTTCGTTTCACTGTGCAACACCTTCAGTTTTGCCATGTGAAAATCAAGCTGGGTGGACAAAATGTTGAGAAAGAGCAGAAATCTTCATTTAAATTTTAAATAGATACGAATGAATTTGAAGCAATAGACAATTGAGTTTGTGTGTACGTATGATCTTAGAAATTTTGACCTTTAATCCTTGACTTGGTGTGATGAGATGTTCTTCTAGTTTCACTGGAGCATTGCAGCAGGCCTAGGCTTGAGAGCGAGATGCTAAGTTGAAATTGCAAGCAACCAGGAGATTGGGGTCATGCTTGTGAATGGAGCAAAGGGGTTCTGCAAAGCGGTGAATCCCAACACAAACAGGAAGAACAATACCTTATCTTCTTATTAAGCACGTTACAGCCTTCTACACTCAACATTGAGTTCAGTTACTTTAGACTGTGAACTTTCCTCTCTATCTTGACCCCCCCCCCCTCTTTGAGAGTTTGTTGATTTTCAGTTTCCTTGACCTGCCCCTACATAACACCATCTCTCCCCCGCATGGTCCCCGAACCCTTGTTGTTCAGTTTTCTCCCATTAACACATTCTGCTGTTACCTTTTGCCACTATTATTACTTTACATCCCTTAATGGCACCATTAACACTCCCTTTGTCTTCTGCACATGACACCGTTGTCAACCTGTCCTTTGCCCTGACCTATCCCTGATCTTCTATTCTGCCCATTCCACCCATCTCTCCTCCCAAATCATTTGTTTTATTTGTCCTTTTCTTCAGTTCTGTAGAAGCATCATTTGGACTCTATGTTAACTGTGTTTCCCTATACAGCTGTGCCCAGACCTATTTTCTTTAGTTCATCCAGCATTTTCTATTTTTATTCGAAATAATTCTTCAATGTTGGTCTTGGGTACCAAATTTCAAAATAATAGTTTAAAAGGAAAATAGAAATCTATGCTACCGTGGCCAGCACGGTAGCAGTGGTTAGCACAGTTGCTTCACAGCTCCTGGGTCCCAGGTTCGATTCCTGGCTTGGGTCACTGTCTGTATGGAGTCTGCACGTTCTCTCTCTGTCTACATGGGTTTCCTCCGGATGCTCCGGTTTCCTCCAGCAGTCTAAACATGTGCAGGTTAGGTGAATTGGGCATGCTAAATTGCCCTTGGTGTCTAAAAGAAGGTTGGGTGGGGTTACTGGGTTCCGGGGATAGGTTGGCAGTGTGGGCTTAAGTGGGGCGCTCTTTCCAAGGGCAGGTGCAGACCCGATGGGCCCAATGGCTTCGTTCTGCATTGCAAATTCTATGATCTATGACCTTTTGAAGGGCAATTAGAGTCACTGGAATGGGGGCGGATCACAAAATGAATTGGGAAAGTTTCAAAAGAAAAAAAGTGGCCTGCACAGTGGTTAGCATAGTTGCTTCTCAGCTTCAGGGTCCCAGGTTCGATTCCTGGGTCACCGTCTGTGTGGAGTCTGCACTTTTTCTCCGTGTCTACGTGTGTTTACTCTGGGTGCTCCGGTTTCCTCCCACAGTCCAAAAAGATGTGCAGGTTGGGTGGATTGGCTATGCTAAATTGTCCTTCAGAGTCCAAAAAAGGGTAGGTGGGGTTACTGTGTTATGGGGACAGGGTGGAGGTGTGGTCTTAAATAGGGTGCTCTTTCCAAGATGCAGACTTGATGGGCTGAATGGCGTCCTTCTGCACTGTAAATTCTATGAAATCCATAACACAATACTGAGTAGCCAGATGCCTTTAATCCTGTTGTAAAAATGATGTATCTGAAACCATACTTAATATTAATGAGAACCATTGATTCAGTTTCATTTTGTTTTGACCAACAGCTTACTTAAAGCAAATTCAAAGCCACAATCTGTGTCAATGAGAACAAAGAAGGTTACGAGTTTTCAGGAGTTTGAAAGTATTACAAGTGATGCTTGGGATGTTGGTGATGATGATGATGAACTCTTGGCTATGGCTGCTCAAAACCTGAATACCGATGTTGTTATGGAAACAGCAAATAAAGTACTTCAGATTCATAGCAAACTACAAGAACAGAAACAGCAGGACAAACAAATAGAGACATCACCAGAACAATTGGACCGCTTGGAACAAGTGAACAATAAAACTGACATTACTAGGTCTACTAGTGCAGTCGAACTTAATAGATCAGGTAATTCGAACCATTCAATATCATTTCATCTAACTCTGTTGACACTTTTCTGCTACTTCTGCATTCCAATTGAAACTTTCCAAGCTTGTGAGAGGGGTGTGTTCTTTTTCCTGAAGTTGTTCTTCCTCTTGACCTTTGGAGAAATGTCGAATTGAAGACATTCAAACGCAAAGATGTATTCTTGAAAATGCAGGTTTACCTTTAAGAGTACTACTGGCAAAAATGTGATTGAGCACGTGTGTTGGCTACCCAACCAGTTGCTGGTTTGATTTGCACCATTTCACAGAACACTGAATAATTGATAAAGTACCATGTTGTTCATTCTGCTGACGGTGTGATTCTTGTTCACAATATCCTGGATTCCATTCCCACTGATGATTTGATTTTACTTCGATCTGAAAGAATTTGTGGGACATTTAATCAAATGTTTTTTTTTTTTGGAACTTTGATTTTCTAAATCTCTGTGGGGAAAAAGTTATAATTTTTCTAACTCTAATTTTGGGTCCTGCAGTAATTATTTATATGCCCATGTGATTTACCTGTTTGCATTTGTTATCCATAGATATTTACAATAATTATTATAGTCTTAATTCCCATTGTAACTTTTCAAACTAATTTTATATTTACGGCCAGTTTCTGGAGTTTAGTTAATATTTGTACGGTTGATTCTACTGTTGGAACAGATTTTGAAAATACTTAACTTCTAAATGCTTCTTATCTATTTTTGTTGCTTGTTTATTGACTATAATGTTGTTTTATTTCTCCATGGTTAGTACACCTAAATATTTCAGAAAACCTAACTGGAAGAGGTTGTGTAATACCATTGGTTAGCATTCTGCTGTTTCTCTTCAGGGCTCAAGTTCAAATTTCCTCCTCCTTTGATTGCAAAAATGGCAACATGAAATATGTTTGTAAATACATGCTTGTGTGTGCATGGGCCCTTGTAACAAAATTCAATTCTATATTGCCTGACTTGATTTAATTTGGAATTGTTTTGAATGTTACATTTAACATTTTAAGTGTGCTCATGATTTATGCTGATTGAGAACATGCTCATGACACCTGCAAGGCTTGGAATTGCTGCATTCTATTCACATAGTCTTGTGTAAACAAACCTGTTCAGTCTGTGCTCTGATCCTTGTGAAACCCCACTGGTTACAGACTGCCAACCTGAAAAAGAACCCCTTATCTTCTACTCACTGTTTCCTGTCCATTAGCCAATTCTCTATCCATGCCAATATACCAGCTCCAACACTAGGGCTGGTCCCTAATTTAAAAAAATCTTTATTATTGTCACAAGTAGGCTTACATTAACACTGCAATGAAGTAACTGTGAAAACCCCCTAGTCGCCACACTCCAGCGCCTGTTCAGGAGCACTGAGGGAGAATTCAGCATTTCCAATTCACCTAACTGCAAATCTTTTGAGAACATAATGGTTTCTACACAGCTTCATCATTGGCAAAAGTCATCTAATAATAATCTTTATTAGTGTCACAAGTAAGCTTACATTAACACTGCAATGCTGTTACTGTGAAAATCTCCGAGTCGCCATTCTCCAATGCCTGTTCAGGTACACTGAGGGAGAATTCAGAATGTCCAATTTACCTCACAAGCACGTCTTGTGGGAGGAAACTGAAGCACCCGGAGGAAACCCACGCAGACCCGGGGAGAACGTGCACACGCCGCACAGAAAGTGACCCAAGCCGGGAATCGAACCTGTGACCCTGGCGCTGTGAATTAACAGTGCTAACCACTGTGCTACCGTGCCACCCTTTTGTGAGATACCTTGTTGAACCCATTTTTGGATATCCAAATACAATGCACCTATTGGTTTCCCTCTATCCATTCTGGTTGAGACTTCCTTGAAAAAACTCTCAATTTATTAGTCAGACACGATTTCCCTTTCATGAAGCCACGCTGGCTCTGCTTGCTCAGATTATGATTTCCAAATATGCTGCTATTACTCTCTTAATAATTGATTCCAACATTTTTCCAACAATAGATGTTAGGCTAATTGGCCTATAGTTACCCACTTTTTGAATGGGGGTGTCACGTTGGCAGTTTTCCATATCCTCCAGTACTTGTCCAGAATTTTGGAAAATTACAACCAGTGCATCAACTACCTCTGTTTCATAGAATTATAGATTTCATAGAATTTACAGTGCAGAAGGAGGCCATTCGACCCATCGAGTCTGCACCGGCTCTTGGAAAGAGCACCCTACTTAACCCCACACCTCCACCCCGTCTAACCTAAGGGTAAATTAGCATGGCCAATCACCTAACCTGCACATCTTTGGACTGTGGGGGGAAACCGGAGCACCCGGAGGAAACCCATGCAGACACTGGGAGAACGTGCAGACTCCGCAGACAGTGACCCAAACGGGAATCGAACCTGGGACCCTGGCGCTGTGAAGCCATAGTGCTAACCACTATGCTACCGTGCCCTTTTAGGATGTTGTTCAGTTGCTACTTTTAGGATCCTAGGATGCAAGCCATCAGGGTCAGAGATAAGTTACATCATTTGTTTTTCCGTTTTCTGAACTCCTAAATGTAAGAAGCTTGATTATTGTCACTGTGGAAAAGACACTACAAAATCTTTTGATTGTTGGTTTTTCTTGTGCTGCTTCTTGATGGTGCTTTTCTGTTTGTCTTCAAGAAAGAGAGAAAAATACACAGGTAGCAGCCTATGCATTATTTCAGTTTGTATGCAGAGCAGGAGTGCTTCATAAAGATATATTGCTGCTGTTGCAAGGGGAATTGGATAAACTCTTAAGGAGTAAAAATTGCAGAGATATAGACAAAAAGCAAAAGGTTTTTTTAATATCTAAATGTAGAGTACCCAATTCATTTTTTCCAATTTAGCATGGCCAATCCACCTACCCTGTACATCTTTGGGTTGTGGGGGCAAAACCCACACAAACACTGGGAGAATGTGCAAACCCCACATGGAATGTGACCCAGAGCTGGGATCGAACCTGGGACCTTGGCGCCGTGAGGCAGCAGTGCTAACCCACTGTGCCACCAGTGCTGCCCTTGACAAAAAGCAAAAGTAATATATAAGTGATTAACTATATTCTTTGGAATTGGCACAGACTTGATGGACCAAATACCTCCTCTGTGCTGTGCTATTCTATGTTTCATTGGAACCAACTGAGATCATTTAGCCCCTTGAATCACTTCCGCGATTTAATAAAATCCTGGCTTTTGTATCCTCGGATTACCCACATGCTTTGGTTCTATATCCCATTATACCCCTGGCATGCAAATGTCTGTTGATCTCAGATTGAAAATGAATTGACTTAGCTTTTTGTGGGTGACAGTTCCACAAATCATCCTTTGTGTTGTGTTTCCTGATGTGTCTCCAGAATGGCTGGCTCTGATTTTGAGTTTATGCCCACATGCCATCTACTCCACCAGCAGGAGAGGATGTTTCTATCTTCCCTATTGATTCCACTCCATCAAATCACCCCATAACCTCCTATGTTGTAGGGAATACAAGCCGAGTTTATGTTAAATCTCAGTCTAGCTGTTGGATCCCTGGTAATATTCCAGTGAATATGTACTTACAGGTACTGTATGTAGTACTTCCTATGTGACCTAATCAGGACATAGTGTGGCTGGAGAAAAACCTCCTTTACTCATTATATTGTAGCCCTCTTGTTAGAAAGAATAACTTTCCAATATCCTCTTTATCTTTTGTAACTAACAATTGCATTTTAGTGATTTGCATACAGGAACTGCAGAATCACTTTGGACCTCCACTGTTCCTTCTGTTTCAATAAATCTAGCTTGCCTGGATTGAAATCCACCTGCCACTTTTTCCCCATTCACTTCATCTATCAATCTGATAATGTTATGCACCTGTGTGGACTGCATACAATTCCACCAATCTGTGTTGTCTGCAAACCTGGATATGTGGCTCTCTATTGTGCAAGCTAAGTCATTAATAAATAGTGTGAATCATCCAGCACAAATCCTTGAGGGCCATCAGTTGTCACTTCCTTTGATTACACACCCATTATAACTCTACCACCTCAGCAATCTCCTAACCAGGTCAATAATTAGCTGTCAATCCCAGGAGCTTTAATTCTAGCAAACCATTTCTTTTGTGGAGCCTTATTGTTTTGTGGAGCCTATTCTAGAAACCCATAGACATTCCCCTGTCTACTACTTTAGTTACTTGCTCAAATATAATTATCCTGAGATAATGAAGCGTGCCTTGACCGAATGCAGCAATTACCTGGACTACATTCAAGCTTGGGCTGATATGAGGCACACATGTTATCTGCGAGTTAAATGGTAGCTAATGACTATTTCCAATGAGAGAGATTTTGAAAATCGCTTCTTAATTATTCCTCCGAATCGCCCGCACCATCAACATCCTGGGGCTATTATTGACCAGAAACTTAACTTGATTAGCCACATTAATTCTGTGGCAATGAGAATAGATTAGAGGCGGACTATTTCAGGATTACTAACTTGTTCCCTGATTTCCCCAAAACCTTTCCGCTATTTACAAGGCACAGATCAGGAGCGTGATGGAATACTCTCCACTTGCCTGGATGAGTACAAATCCAATAGCACACCAAGCGCAACACCATCCAGGACAAAGCAACTCACTGGATTGACACCCTGGCTGCTACCTTAAACGTTCATTCTCCAAATCACTGGTGTGTTCCTTGACATGTGTAACATCTACAAGATGTGTTACAACAACTCCCCAAAGTTTCTTTGACAACACTTTTCTAAACCCTCGCCCTGTATCACTGAGAAGAACAATAGCCAAAGGCACATGGGGACATCCTGCTTGCACGTTTCCCTTAAGTTACACACCTTAATGATGTGGAAAGATACCTTTGTTCCTTCATTGGTGCTGGGTCAAAATCTTGGAGCTCCCTTCAGACTAACGACTCTCAGAGAAAAACATTCTCCTCATCTGTCTTAAATGGCAGAACACTAATTTTTAAACTGTGTCCCCCAGTTCTAGACTCCATCGCAATAGGAAATATCCTCTTGGCATCCACCCTGTGGAGTCCCTCAGGATCTTGTGTTACGGACGCCTGGTCAGACCCCAACAGTGGCTAAGATACTGGGCCAGGACCGCAACTTAAAAAAATTTTGTAAGACTGTGCGTAAAGATTGATTCATTCCACGAGTGGTTGCATAAGAAATAGGGTTTGGTTATTTTTAAACCAAAACTGTATTAAAACAAAAGAGAAATAATCTTTAAACTTTTGAACTTCAGACCTAACAAGAACAGCGTACATGTATATTTTAACCCTAACACACCATTTCCCATTAGACAGGAAAAACTCAACTCCACGCAGGCAGGCAACAATGATACTTGCATCTACAGAATACATTCATGGTGTTAGAGTAGCTCCTTCAGACCCCTTTTCGAAAGCCAGTCTCTGTGACAGCTTTTCATGACCTCTCCCGGTGGCTTTCCAAATCCTTCTGCCCCCACCTCCTTTGAACAGGATTCTTTTCTCTCTCTGAGCTCGACCCAGCGCCTCAAAAAATGGTTCTGTCCTGTGGTATCCAGACTTGAAATCATCATTGCTATCTGGGCTTTTGATCGCCCACTACATAAAAGAACAGGGCCATTCTATGAATATGCAATTAACCTCTAATTTACAGACACCATAAGCCATCAGACTCTGTAATAGGCTAGGCCTTTTGGCTAAGATGAGTGTGGGATCAGGTGTAATGCCTGGATCTGGTATGTCTCTCTTGTGGAGACCATGAATTGGATTCAATTTGAATTGTTTCTTGGAGCAGGCAAGGAGCTGGATTAGGGGTTCGTCGCTGTCCACACTCTGACCTCTGGTTATGGATTTTAAAAAAAATAGCTGGTGAGATCAGAGTGTTCCAAAGGACAATGGATCTTGAGTGAATCACTCCAGCTGAACAGGGGTTCATTCTTATTAACAAGTTAAGTCTGAATGGGGGAATGTAACTCTGGTCAGGTGTGGACGCATACCTCCTTACTGAGTGCTAGCAGTTTTACCCTCTGCCTATTAACCCCTAAACTGCCCACTACATCTTCGAACCCATTTCTGGATCCAATTTCCGAACATCTCCCTTTCGTAACATTTGCATGTTTCAACAGGATCACGTCTCATTCCTCAAAGCTTTAAGGGGAATCGCTCCAACCTGCTCAAACTTTCCTCATAAACTAACTTCTTCTTTCCAGGAATCAGTCTAGTAAACCTTCCGTTAACTGCTATTGCAATTATATCCTTCCTTAAGTAAGGAGACCAAAACTGTACACAGTACTCCAGATGTGGTCTCAGTAAGGCCATGTACAGCAATAGCCATACTGCCCTATTTTTATATACAACTCCTCTTGCAATAAATGTCAACATTCCGTTTGCCTTCCTAACCACTTGCTGTACCTGCATACTAATTGTTACAAGGACACCCAGATCCTTCTGGACTGTAGTATCCCTGCAGTTGCTCTGTCTAAATAATAAACTACTTCTCTTCCTGTCAAAATGGACAAGTTCACATTTTGCCGCATTGTGCTCCAACTGGCGAATTGTTTGCTTACTCTCTTAATCAACCTGTATTCCTTTGTATTCTCCTGATATCCTCTTGATGACCTTTTGTAAGGGCCACGAAGAATCCAACACGAGTTTAAGGACACAAAGTATGTGTGTGTGTATGTGTGTGTGTATATATATATATATATATATATATATATATATATTGCTGCACACTTCTTCCTGCTGGTCCCAAACTGGCCAGCTTTATTTATACATGGAGTTTACTAATGGTTTCTCCACCCCCCTCATTGGGGAAGCTCATACTCCCACAGGATTGTGGGATTGTCATTAGTCCCCAGCCAATGGTAAGCAGGCAGGTTATAACATCCCCCCCCCCAAAGTCCAAGGAATCCACCAAAGACCCTGGCGAAGGAGGGCGTTGGACTCGTTTTGCCGCAGGCCGGACACCATTTGCACGCGGCGCTGGATCAGGCGGCGTGTAACGAGACGGAAACCGGCGCTTCCGTGATGAACGGCGTAATGGTTATACATCCACGGCCCTTGGACCCGAGGATTCCCCCTCTGATGTGTCCTGTGTCTCCATCTTGGAGTCAGAGTCTGCTGCCTCTGTCATGTCAGCATCTCTATCTCCATTCGGCTCTGTAACGACCCGCGCAGGCTTTGAGTGAGGCACCAGAGGAAGATTGTGAGGACTACCTTCCATTGTCTCTGGTCTCTGCGGCTGTAGAAATGAGCTCCGGGGGCGGGAAATCTTTGGAGGGGATAGTCCTCTGGACCGAACGTGGTCTACATGTTTGCGCTGGAGACGACCCTGGGCTTGCAGCTGGTAAGATATAGGGCCCATTTGGCGAAAGATTATGCCAGGAACCCACTGGCACCACCAGCAGAATTCCGAACGAACACTGGGTCACCGGGCGCAAACTGCCGAATCGGCTGATGCCGAGAAAATCCCTGTCCCTGCCGTTCTTGTGTGTGGCGTACTTTTGCGCCAATGTCCGGGAAAACCATACTAAGGCGGGTGCGAAGTCTCCGGCCCATTAGGAGTTCTGCGAGAGCTACCCCAGTCACCGCATGGGGGGTGGTCCTATACGTAAACAAAAAGTGAGCCAGTCTCGTCCATTGATCCGGAAGACTGCTTCTTTAGGCCTCTTTTGAATGTCTGCACTGCGCGCTCTGCCAACCTATTTGAAGCCGGGTGGTAAGGGGCAGTGCGGATATGGCGTATGCTGTTCATCTTTATGAACCCCGCAAACTCCTCACTCGTGAATGGAGTGCCGTTATCCGTGACCAGCACCTCGGGGAGGCCATGCGTACTAAAAGACAAACGCATCTTTTCAGTTGTTGCGCAGGACGTTGTCCCCTGCATCTTATGCACCTCTAGCCATTTAGACTGGGTGTCGATTAATAGAAGGAACATGGATCCTTGAAAAGGGCCTGCGAAATCTGCATGCAAGCGCACCCAAGGCCGCCCTGGCCATTCCCAGTGATGTAGTGGCGCGGCTGGCGGAAGCTTCTGATGCTCCTGGCAAATGGAGCAGTTTTGGGCCACCTTCTCAATGTCGGTGTCGAGGCCTGGCCACCAGACATAACTCCGGGCCAACATTTTCATTTTGGTCACACCTGGATGCCCATTGTGCAAGTCTGTTAGTATCAGCTCCTGGCCTTTTTCCGAGACAATCACACGCGTCCCCCACAAGAGGATGCCGTCTTCCACGCTGAATTCTGACAGCTTGGAGGAAAATGCCCGCATTTCACCTGGGAGCTGTCTATGCTGCCCATCATACAGGACTATGTGCCGAACCTTTGACAGTACTGGTTCCGTCTGGGTCCACTCACGGATCTGTGATGCCGTGACAGGCAAGGTGTCCATAAAATTTAGGGTTGCAACCACCTCACCGGTCGTGGGGGTTGACATGGGGCCGGTCGATAAAGGCAATCGGTTCAGTGCATCGGCGTTTGCTATCTGTTCCTTGTTTGTACTCCAGAGAATACTCGTATGCAGCGAGCAACAAAGCCCAGCGCTGGATCCGTGCGGAAGCAATGGGCGGTATTGGCCTATCCTCTCGGAAAAGTCCCAACAGAGGCCTATGATCAGTCACGATAGTGAAATGGCGGCCATACACGTACTGGTGGTAGCGGTTCATCGCAAAAACCACTGCCAGGCCCTCCTTCTCGATCTGCGCGTACTTTTTCTCCGCTGCAGTCAATGTGCAGGAGGCGAAAGCTATCGGTCGCTCGGCCCCGTTCTCCATCTTGTGGGACAGGACGGCCCCAATACCATACGGGGATGCATCACATGTGACGAGCAAAGGCTTCCCAGGATCATAGTGGGTTAGTAACGCAGATGACGACAATTGTTGCTTTACCTGCCGGAAAGCGGTTTCTTGCGGCTGACCCCAAACCCAGGTGTGATTTTTCTTTAGCAGAAGGTGTAACGGGGCCAGCGTAGTTGCCAGATTGGGGAGGAACTTCCCGTAATAGTTTACGAGACTGAGAAAAGAATGAAGATGCGAAGTGTCAGTCGGGGCGGGGGCCTGTTGAATCGCACGCCCCTTCTCTGCGACGGGGTGCAAACCTTCGCGGTCCACCCGATAACCTAGGTAGACTACTTCCTTTGCCTGAAATACGCACTTTGTGCGACGTAAACGGACTCCAGCCTCCGAAAAGCGTCTAAGGACAACCTCCAGATTTTCCAAATGTTCCTGCTCCGACATCCCTGTTATCAAAACGTCATCTAAGTAGACAGCGACACGTGGTAAACCTCTCAAAATGCCGTCCATAACACGTTGAAAAATAGCGCAGGCAGAGGATACTCCAAAGGGCAACTGTGTATATTCATACAGGCCCCGGTGTGTATTAATCGTTACATATGGTCGGGAGGCAAGGTCCAGCTCCAACTGTAGGTAGGTGTGACTCATATCTAATTTTGTGAACGAGAGTCCGCCTGCAAGCTTCGCGTAGAGATCCTCTATGCGCGGCATTGGATATCGGTCGAGTCGGGAAGCCGTATTCACTAAGTTTATAGTCGCCACACAAGCGAACTGTGGCATCTGGCTTCATTACAGGTACAATTGGTGCTACCCAGTCAGCGAAACGGACGGGCCTGATAATACCCAAACTCTCCAAACGAGTGAGCTCCCCTTCTACCTTCTCGAGCAAGGCGTAAGGCACCGGGCGCGCCCGGAAATAGCGCGGCATGGCTCCTGGTACGACTTGGATATGGGCTACGGCCCCTTTTATTTTCCCCAAACCAGGCTGGAATATATCTCTGTATTGTCCTAGCACCTCAGTCAACCCTCCAGAAACTGTTTGGAGGATGCGCTGCCATTGCAACCGCAAATGGCGCAACCAGTCCCGACCCAACAGGCTGGGCCCGTGGCCGCGCACCACGATAAGTGAGAAATTCCCCTCCTGGCGTCCATAAACAACAGGGGTCATTGTAGTTCCTGCAATGTCCAGTGGTTCCCCCGTGTAGGTGGCAAACCCGGTCTGTGAGTTGGTTAATGTAAGGGTCTGTATACTCTGCTTGATGCGGTTGGATGTCCTCTGGGCGATCACGGAGACCGCTGCGCCAGTGTCCAACTCCATCTCAAGCGGGTGACTATTGACCCGTACTGTCACCTTAATGGGGGCCACACGGGGAGCTGCCACACAATGCAGCTGCAGGTAGTCGTCCTCCGTCTCCACGTCCTCAGGAGTAGTCGCCGCAGGTTCATCCACATGGAAGGTACGGCCCCTGGGCCCGTCCCAGTTTCGGTCGGAGCGACGGCGCCTCTGGCGCCCCCAGGACCGGCGCCGGGACGGTTTCCCGCCTACAGGTCTGACACGGACATGGCTCCTCATCCATTGGTCCTGGAGAAGGCTCCCTTTGGGGAGGAATGTCCGGCGGCCACTGGCGTCGGTCCGGACGTCGCCTCGCCCAAGGTACTGCAGGGGTGCGGGGGGACTTTTTCGGACGGAAGGGGTTGCGCCCCAAGGCATGCACTTCCATTCCCTGTAGCTCCTGCACTCCTCGTTTTGCGCTCTCTCGGGACAATACTATTTGAATGGCCTGTTGAAAAGTCAATGTTGGCTCAGCTAACAACTTTCTCTGGGTGACCGCATTGTTAATACCGCAAACCAAACGGTCGCGTAACATTTCTGACAAGGTCTCACCATGGTCACAGTACTCCGCAATCCTGCGTAGCCTGGATAGAAAATCGGCAAGGGGTTCTCCAGGGGTCCTCTCAGCGGTATTAAACCGGTAACGCTGGACTATCGTGGACGAGGTTGGGTTAAAATGTTGCCCCACTATATTCACAAGTTCATCAAACATTTTGGTGTCCGGCGCAGCTGGGTACGTAAGGCTCCTAATCACCCCAAACGTATACGGGCCGCAGGCGGTGATCAATATGACCACCTGCCGCTCGTTTTCGGTGATATTGTTTGCCTGGAAATAGTAACGCATCCGTTGTGCGTACTGGTTCCAGCTTTCCAGCGCAGCATCAAACATCCAAACGTCCATACAGAGGCCTGGTATAATAGAAAACAACTTCCAACCTGTATCCAACAAAAATCCAGGGAGGTGGCTTCAGCAGTGTAGACAGCTATTCACTTTAACCCTTGTCGCCAGTTTTGTAAGGGCCATGAAGAATCCAGCACGAGTTTAAGGACACAAAGTAATAACATTTATTTACAACAATACACATATATATATATCCCTTGCTGCACACTCCTTCCTGCTGGTTCCAAACTGGCCAGCTTTATTTATACATGGAGTTTACTAATGGTTTCTCCGCCCCCCCCCCCTCATTGGGGAAGCTCATACTCCCACAGGATTGTGGGATTGTCATTAGTCCCCAGCCAATGGTAAGCAGGCAGGTTGCAACACAATTATTTTTCTTTCCATTATTGTGTCATCAGCAAATTTAGCCAGCATATAGTTGCTTCTTTCATCCAAGTCTTTAGTACACAGTCTTTAGTAAACAGTTGAAGCCCCACCACTGATTTCTGTGGCATTCCATAATTATGTCGTGGCAACCCGAATATGACCAATTTAACCGTACTCTGTTCTCCAATCTTCTATCACTGCTGTTTCACTGCTAAAATGTTACCATTTCCATCTCGAGCTTTTAACTTTGAAGTAACATTTGATGTGATATCTTATTGAATGCCTTTTGGAACTAGTACAGCATATCCTTATCTTTGCATGTTACTTCCCCAAAGAAACTAATGAATTAGTCAAGCGTGGTTTCCCTTTCACAAAGCCATGCCGACTCTGCCTGGTTGTATTATTATTTTCCAAATGTCTTGTTGCTACCTTCTTCGGAATGGATTCTGGTATTTTCCCTATGACAGATTAGGCTCACTGGCCTGCAGTTTCCAGTAGCTTGCTATTCCCTTTTTGAGGACAGTTGGGGGAGGGCAATAAGAGCTGGTCCTGTCCGTGTCGCCCATGTCCCATGGACGACTGAAGAAAGGTTCATTCGATGTGACCTACCTATTATAAATCCATGTTGGCTTTCTCTAATCAGCTTAAATCCCTTGATGTGCTCAGTCACTCTGGTTATTAGTTGTAAAATCCCATATTTTCCCTTTTGCTGATTTGGACAAACAGGTCTTTCAATCCCTAATTTCTCTTTCTCGTCTTAAATGATGGAGCTTTGTTTGCAATTTTCAAATCTAAAGGAAGGGCTCTGAAAGATTATGGGTAAAGGACCCTCACCGACTTGCTTGAAAACTCTTGGGAAAAATCATAATGGCCTATGAATTTGTTCATCGTTAGTGCCACTATTTTTCTAATGCTGTTTTCTTCCTTGTGTTAATGTTAATGATTTCTAGTCCTTTTATTCATTATTAATTTCCCCTGAATGACCGGATGATTATTCCTCTAGTCTGACCTGATGCAAAATAATGTTTTAAAAAATTCAGTCATTCCTTATTTTCATTTTGAGCTACAGAATCAGAGTTTCCCACCTGCTTTTAAAATGTCTATATTACCTGCAAGTACCCTTTTTGTTTAAGATAATAGACAAAATCTTTGTGTAAATCTTCGTATCCATGGCATGTTTTTTTTTCATATTTCTCGTGCAGCTCTTGGTGTATCTTTTTGTTTCCCACAGCTGCTCTTTATATCTATCCCTGTCCCTTGAATCTGTTCTTTGCAATTCTCACTGTACGGTTTTATTTGCTCTTTCGCATTGGTTTTATTTCACTTCTCACCTGTGTTCACCCTGGCTGTTAAATTTGGTAAATAGTGCTTGTTCACCTTGGGGTACATGTTGGCCTAGTATTAAGCTGCATGTTTTTTGAGAAGTTCCTACAGTATGCTGTCACTTTTATTTTTCTCAACCTGTGAAGGTACCCCTATCTAAATTTAGAGTCCTAGTATGGCATAACTAGTGGAATGCCACAGAAATCAGTGCTGGGGCCTCAACTGTTTACTGTTAGGGTTCAATAGGAGAAATTGAACAGTGAGTTCAGTCATAATATGATTACTGCGAGATAAGTGCTCTCCTCCTGGTAGATTATTAAAAAACCTTGCACGTTACTCATTAATTTTAGTATGGCTTGTCCTCAACATGTCTGGAATTATCTCGAATGCACTCATGAAATACCTTCTCTTCTGAGTTGAACTACGCTGCTTTTAATCTGTGATCGAAAATTATTTTTCCCATTACCTTTTGCTACACGCCTCCGTAATCTCTCAATACATTTTGCCACATGAATGATTGGGAGACCTGTAGAAAACTGACGTTACAGAATCGAGTTCTCTGTCCTTAGTTTTAACCGTAGAGTCTCCACTTATTGCTTTCTTTTAGTTAATCCTTTTTCTTTGCAATTTTACTGTATTTACGTTTGCTTAATATGCCTGGTGAAGAATGCTACTGGGGGGAGGTGAGTGGTTTGTGGTGCCAGGAGATTGGTTTAGCATCAGCCTCCTGTATTGGATTCTGCAATGTGATTGCTGAAGTAATCTTGTGTAGCCTGAGCAGTATGCATGGATGAAAACCAAAATGAAATGGACATGTCTTTGATCATTCCCTGAAACAGTAGTGATTTTCGTTTTAGGAGTGTTGGACTTCATTTAGCTGTAAAGTAATATTAAATACTTTGAGTGAGATGTTGTTACCTGGAATTATTCTTCCTGAACTTGTCAAATAGTTATTCGTGGTTGCAATTCCATGTCGATTCATTGCTCTTGAATCAATCACTTGAAGAAAAGCAAGGGTAAATACTGATCATTACCACCCTGCAATTTCCCCTTATTCCTAATTCAGTTTTAGATGTGATGAAAATTAAAACAAAAAAGCATAGTTGGGCAAATGTTGAGCTCTTCAATATGTTTGGAATTCTTATTGCCTGTGGACTTGAACAGAATTGTGGTACTCGTACAGTGCATCATGGTACAACGAAGTTTTAAAATTTGTGGTATTTATCCTGTATTGTGCTACAGTGTTTGCCCAAGTACATGATCTTGTGACGCCAGTATGCTCAAAACTCTGGGAAATAATGCCAGAGTAACAGAATAAAGTATAATGCTGCCATGATGGGTAGGAAGTGAAATGTGCACCATGTGCAAATAACTAATGTCATACAATATTGCCTTCTTTTATTCAGTGGACTGTCCATTAACACCACTGTCAACCAATGAATTAGAGGAGGAGGTGGCCGTGGCGTGGGTGGGTGCGGTGGTGGTTGGGAGAGTAGTCGGGGGGATGGTTATGTGGATTTGGGAAGATAGATGGGGGATTGGGGTTGTGGGGTGGGGAGGTGGTGGTGGGTAGCAGGGGTTGGTGTTGTCAGTAACAAAGAGTTAGAAGTGGTTTTAATTCTAACTTTTCCTGGGGTAACAACTATCCTGGTAAGAGGGTGGTGTTAGAACCATCCAAAGTCTGCCAATTCAGATGGGGTTTCCAATGGTTTCCAGTATAGGGTAATTCCCAATTAAAGTTTAAACATTGGGAAATTGCCAAGCGATCGTTTCGCCGCCCCTCCGTCTGTTTCGCCGCCCCTCCGTCTGTTTCGCCGCCCCTCCGTCTGTTTCGCCGCCCCTCCGTCTGTTTCGCCGCCCCTCCGTCTGTTTCGCCGCCCCTCCGTCTGTTTCGCCGCCCCTCCGTCTGTTTCGCCGCCCCTCCGTCTGTTTCGCCGCCCCTCCGTCTGTTTCGCCGCCCCTCCGTCTGTTTCGCCGCCCCTCCGTCTGTTTCGCCGCCCCTCCGTCTGTTTCGCCGCCCCTCCGTCTGTTTCGCCGCCCCTCCGTCTGTTTCGCCGCCCCTCCGTCTGTTTCGCCGCCCCTCCGTCTGTTTCGCCGCCCCTCCGTCTGTTTCGCCGCCCCTCCGTCTGTTTCGCCGCCCCTCCGTCTGTTTCGCCGCCCCTCCGTCTGTTTCGCCGCCCCTCCGTCTGTTTCGCCGCCCCTCCGTCTGTTTCGCCGCCCCTCCGTCTGTTTCGCCGCCCCTCCGTCTGTTTCGCCGCCCCTCCGTCTGTTTCGCCGCCCCTCCGTCTGTTTCGCCGCCCCTCCGTCTGTTTCGCCGCCCCTCCGTCTGTTTCGCCGCCCCTCCGTCTGTTTCGCCGCCCCTCCGTCTGTTTCGCCGCCCCTCCGTCTGTTTCGCCGCCCCTCCGTCTGTTTCGCCGCCCCTCCGTCTGTTTCGCCGCCCCTCCGTCTGTTTCGCCGCCCCTCCGTCTGTTTCGCCGCCCCTCCGTCTGTTTCGCCGCCCCTCCGTCTGTTTCGCCGCCCCTCCGTCTGTTTCGCCGCCCCTCCGTCTGTTTCGCCGCCCCTCCGTCTGTTTCGCCGCCCCTCCGTCTGTTTCGCCGCCCCTCCGTCTGTTTCGCCGCCCCTCCGTCTGTTTCGCCGCCCCTCCGTCTGTTTCGCCGCCCCTCCGTCTGTTTCGCCGCCCCTCCGTCTGTTTCGCCGCCCCTCCGTCTGTTTCGCCGCCCCTCCGTCTGTTTCGCCGCCCCTCCGTCTGTTTCGCCGCCCCTCCGTCTGTTTCGCCGCCCCTCCGTCTGTTTCGCCGCCCCTCCGTCTGTTTCGCCGCCCCTCCGTCTGTTTCGCCGCCCCTCCGTCTGTTTCGCCGCCCCTCCGTCTGTTTCGCCGCCCCTCCGTCTGTTTCGCCGCCCCTCCGTCTGTTTCGCCGCCCCTCCGTCTGTTTCGCCGCCCCTCCGTCTGTTTCGCCGCCCCTCCGTCTGTTTCGCCGCCCCTCCGTCTGTTTCGCCGCCCCTCCGTCTGTTTCGCCGCCCCTCCGTCTGTTTCGCCGCCCCTCCGTCTGTTTCGCCGCCCCTCCGTCTGTTTCGCCGCCCCTCCGTCTGTTTCGCCGCCCCTCCGTCTGTTTCGCCGCCCCTCCGTCTGTTTCGCCGCCCCTCCGTCTGTTTCGCCGCCCCTCCGTCTGTTTCGCCGCCCCTCCGTCTGTTTCGCCGCCCCTCCGTCTGTTTCGCCGCCCCTCCGTCTGTTTCGCCGCCCCTCCGTCTGTTTCGCCGCCCCTCCGTCTGTTTCGCCGCCCCTCCGTCTGTTTCGCCGCCCCTCCGTCTGTTTCGCCGCCCCTCCGTCTGTTTCGCCGCCCCTCCGTCTGTTTCGCCGCCCCTCCGTCTGTTTCGCCGCCCCTCCGTCTGTTTCGCCGCCCCTCCGTCTGTTTCGCCGCCCCTCCGTCTGTTTCGCCGCCCCTCCGTCTGTTTCGCCGCCCCTCCGTCTGTTTCGCCGCCCCTCCGTCTGTTTCGCCGCCCCTCCGTCTGTTTCGCCGCCCCTCCGTCTGTTTCGCCGCCCCTCCGTCTGTTTCGCCGCCCCTCCGTCTGTTTCGCCGCCCCTCCGTCTGTTTCGCCGCCCCCCCCGTCTGTTTCGCCGCCCCCCCCGTCTGTTTCGCCGCCCCTCCGTCTGTTTCGCCGCCCCTCCGTCTGTTTCGCCGCCCCTCCGTCTGTTTCGCCGCCCCCCCGTCTGTTTCGCCCCCCCCGTCTGCTTAACTACCCCCCCCGTCTGCTTAACTACCCCCTCCCCCGTCTGCTTAACTACCCCCCCCCCGTCTGCTTAACTACCCCCCCCCGTCTGCTTAACTACCCCCCCCCGTCTGCTTAACTACCCCCCCCCGTCTGCTTAACTATCCCCCCCCCGTCTGCTTAACTATCCCCCCCCCCCCCCGTCTGCTTAACTATCCCCCCCCCCCGTCTGCTTAACTATCCCCCCCCCCCGTCTGCTTAACTACCCCCCCCCCGTCAGCTTAACTACCCCCCCCCCCCGTCTGCTTAACTACCCCCCCCCCCCCCGTCTGCTTAACCACTACCCCCCGTCTGCTTAACCACCCCCTCCATCTCTTTACGGCCCCCCTCCACAATAGAGATCAGAAGTTGATACGGCAATGTTTTTATTTAGAGGCTATTTAAAATTGTCTACAGCATAAAATTCTTGCCTTAAACTGCAGTAACTTCTCTCCATTAAATACAGTTTCTCCAGTAAAACACAGCAAGTGGAGGATAAATACATATAAGTTACAATCTGAATCGCCGAAACAGTGCAGTGTCCAGGTGTTTTTGAAGGCACAATTCTGCTGTAATTTCCATTCTCGCTGGTGTCATTATATACAGTAGTTATTGAGCTGTAATTATTAGAACCATCTTCTTGGGTTGAGTTGAGCACCAGCATGTATGTCGGCTGCCTCTGAAAATCTCACGGCAGATGAAGAATGGGCTGCAAGAGCATTTTTCATACTGGGTTATGAGTGAGAGTCAATGTTTGAATTCCATTTCTATGCGGAGTGCAAAGAAGCTCAGGAATTTTGTTCCAGTCAATGTACATTTTGTGGTGCTGATTTGATAAGGAAGATTATATTTCAAATGTAGTAATTCTGTTTGTAATAATGTACTTTGTGTAATTTGCAGGTTTAGATGATTTTGAGAAGACTCCTCTTCCGAGGCAGCAATCAGTTCCTTCTAGATCAACAATTCCATTGGTTGCAAGAATTGCAGACCAAAATACCTCAGATGCTCCTTTGATGACTGAAAGAGAAATGTTTCGTTTGGAAAAATTCAGACAGCTGCTGGCAGGTCCGAACACTGACTTAGGTAAGCCCCAACTATGGCGAGGTAACAAGGTATTCTGAAGATAGGTAACGTGAAAGAATCCCATTGTGCGATTGGTCAGTTTGCAGTGGTCTTATTATCTGGTGCCTCTTGTTTTTAGAAAGGGCACTGCTTAAAGTGCTGGCTTTATCCATTCAGCCATTATTACCAAGGCAAGGAAAAATAATTGACATTGAATTAAAGCAATTGGAAATGTTTTTCAAAAAAGGGCTACAGTGTGATGCAAGTTTACTGAAAGCAACCAGTGGCCAGGTATCACTGCAGTGGTAGCCTCACAAGGAAATAGATTTGAGAGTGACCATTACTTATGCCCTGAAATTGTTTCGTCAAGAGTTGATCAGTTGTCAATGCGACAAATCAAACTTTAAAAATAAAACATTTTATTCAAATTTTCACAAAATATCAACAACAAACTACAGAAAGAAAAGAGCACCCCCCCCCCCCCCATATACATAAATAATAAATTAACAGCCTTCATCAACACACAGGCAAATATACACGCCCACTCAAGACAAACAAACAAACCCCCCCCCCCAGGTGGTTGCTGCTGCTGACCATCTTCTAACGTTCTGCCAGGAAGTCTAGGAACGGTTGCCACCGCCTGAAGAACCCTTGCACCAACCCCCTTAAGGCAAATTTCACTCTCTCCAATTTAATAAACCCCGCCATATCATTGATCCAGGATTCCACGCTTGGGGGCCTCGCATCCTTCCACTGAAGAAGAATCCTTCGCCGGGCTACCAGGGACGCAAAGGCCAGAATACCGGCCTCTTTCGCCTCCTGCACTCCCGGCTGCTCTGCCACCCCAAATATTGCGAGCCCCCAGCCCGGCTTGACCCTGGAACCTACCACCCTCGACACCATCCTCGCTACACTCTTCCAAAAGTCCTCCAGCGCTGGGCACGCCCAGAACATGTGGGTGTGGTTTGCTGGGCTCCCTGAGCACCTGACACTACCTGTCCTCTCACCCAAAGAACCAGCTTATCCTTGCCCCAGCCGTGTGAGCCCTATGCAGTACCTTAAATTGTATGAGGCTGAGCCTCTCGCAAGAGGAGGAAGAGTTCACCCTCCCCAGGGCATCCGCCCACGTCCCCTCGTCAATCTCCTCACCCAACTCCTCCTCCCACTTACCCTTTAGCTCCTCCACCGAGGCCTCCTCCCTCTGCATCACCTGATACGTTGCCGAGATCCTCCCCTCTCCAACCCACACCCCCGACAGCACCCTGTCCTGGACCGTGCGTGGCGGCAAGAGTGGGAACTCCACCACCTGCCGCCGAACAAACGCCCTTACCTGCATATATCTGAAGGTGTTCCCCGGGGGGAGCCCGAACTTCTCCTCCAGCTCACCCAGGCTCGCGACCTTCCATCCACAGACAGGTCGCCCATCCTTCTAATACCTGCCCTGTGCCAGCTCAGGAACCTCCGTCCATCCTCCCCGGGACAAACCGGTGGTTCCCCCGAATCTGGGACCACACCGAGGCCCCCACCTCCCCCTTGTGATGTCTCCATTGCCCCCAAATTTTGAGGGTAGCCGCCACCACCTGGCTTGTGGTGTACCTCGCTGGAGGAAGCGGAAGCGGCACCGTCCCCAGCGCCTCCAGTCTCGTGCCCACACAGGACGTCATCTCCAGCCTCTTCCATGCCACCTCATCCCCCTCCATCACCCACTTACGCACCATTGCCACGTTGGCGGCCCAATAATACCCACAGAGGTTAGGTAACACCAACCCGCCCCCATCCCTGCACCGCTCCAGGAAAACCCTTCTCACCCTTGGTCTTCTGCACCCACAAAAACCCCATAACGCTCCTGTTAACCTGCCTGAAGAAGGCCTTGGGGATTAGGATGGGGAGGCATTGGAACAGGAACAAAAACCTCGGGAGCACCGTCATTTTAACCGACTGCACCCTACCCGCCAGGGAGAGTGGCAGCACATCCCACCTCCTAAACTCCTGCTCCACCAGCCTCGTGAAGTTAAACTGATGTAGGGCCCCCCAGTTCCTAGCCACCTGGACCCTCAGGTACCTGAAACTCCTCTCTGCCCTTTTTAGCGGGATTCACCAATCCCCCTCTCCTGGTCCCCAGGGTGCACTACGAACAACTCGCTCTTCCCCATATTAAGCTTGTACCCAGAGAAATCTCCAAACTCCCTAAGGATCCTCATCACCTCTGGCATTCCCCCCACCGGGTCCGCCACATATAACAGCAAATCATCCGCATATAGCGACACCCGATGCTCCTCCCTACCCCGCACCAGCCCCCTCCAGTTCCTCGACTCCCTCAACGCCATGTCCAGGGGTTCAATCGCCAATGCAAAGAGCAGGGTGTAGCCGGAAATATTCTGACCTCTTTTTGTTCGTGGCCACGCTCGCCACCGGGGCCTCATATAGCAGTCTCACCCACCTGACGAACCCTTCCCCGAACCCGAACCTTTTCAACACCTCCCAGAGGTACCCCCATTCCACCCTATCAAAGGCCTTCTCCGCATCCATCACCGCCACTATCTCTGCCTCCCCTTCCATCGCCGGCATCATTATAACATTCAAAAGCCTCCGTACATTAGTATTCAACTGCCTCCCTTTCACGAACCCGGTCTGATCCTTGTGTATGACCTGCGGCACACAGTCCTCTATCCTCATGGCCAAAATCTTTGCCAGTAACTTTGCATCTACATTTAGGAGTGAGATCGGCCTATATGATCCTTGTCCAGCTTCGGGATCAGGGAAATCAGCGCTCTAGACACCGTTGGGAGCAGAGCCCCCCCTCCCTTGCCTCGTTGAAGGTCCTTACCAACAGCGGGCCCAGCAGGTCCGAATACTTCTTGTAAAATTCAACCGGGAACCTATCCGGCCCCGGTGCCTTCCCCGCCTGCATGTTCCCTATACCAACTCCTCCAACCCAACCCCGCCACCTGCCCTCCTTCACCCTCGGACACCTCAGCCGATCCAGGAAGCGACCCATCCCTCCCTCCCTCCAGTGGGGGCTCAGACCGGTACAGTTCCTCGTAGAAGTCCCTGAAAACCGCATTGATATCCACCGCACTTCGCACCGTGCTCCATAGCTGCCTCTCGCTTCCGAAGCTGGTGCGCCAGCGTCTGGCTCGCCTTTTCTCCGTATTTATATACCGCCCCATGCGCCTTCCTCCACTGCACCTCCGCCTTCCTGGTGGTCAACAAATTGAACTCTGCCTAGAGGCTATGCCGCTCCCTAAGCAATCCCTCCTCCGGGGCCTCAGCGTACCTCCTGTCCACCCTCACCATCTCCCCCACCAACCTCTCCCTCTCTCTCCTCTGACTGGACCTCCTGCCCGTCCTAAACCTAGAGCGATCCAGGGCCGGGCCCAGCACCGTGTTGAAATCCCCCCCCCCCCCCCCCGGTGCATTGCTCCCCCCATAGCACTCCCGTAAGTCAGCTGACTCCTGCTGACCCCGGCCACTCCCGACGCTCCATCGACACCCCCCACCCCCCGGGTGTGGAACTCTCTTTCCCCCCCCCCCCCCACCCCCTTGCCCACCAGCAGGCTCTCATCCATTCCACTCCCAGCACGGGAGACGAGCCTCTGCTTCCCAGCTCCGGTCCCACCCCTTCAACCTTAAGCGTGGGAAAAAGCCCGCGCTTTCCACTCGCATGGCTCCGCCTCCTCTGGCACAGCTCCCTTTCCAGGCCCGGCCCCACTTCCCCAACTGAGGCACCCCCCCCCCTTGGGGGGGCCCCATCTCCCCTACCGACTATCAACCCCCCAAGCAGTTTACCCCCCCACCCCTCCCACGAGCCCACCCGGCGGACCTAATCAAAACAATGCCCACACAACCCCCGAAAAACAAAGAACCCCCCCTCGAACCACAACGCAACAATCCCCAACCATCCCTCCACCATGACCTCTCGTCCCCGACCCTTAGTCCGAGTCCAGCTTTTCGGCCTGAACAAAGGCCCGCGCCTCCTCCGGGACTCTAAATAATGGTGTCGGTCCTTATAGGTGACCCACAGACGCGTCGGCTGCAGAATACCGAACTTCATCCCCTTCCTGTGCAGCACTGCCTTCGCCTGGTTGTAACCGGCCCTCTTCTTCGCCACCTCCGCGCTCCAATCCTGGTAAATCCGGACCTCTGCATTCTCCCACCTGCTGCTCCGCCCCTTCTTGGCCCACCTTAACACACACTCTCGGTCAGTAAACCGGTGGAACTGCATCAGCACCGCCCGTGGCGGCTCGCTGGGCTTGGGCCTCCTCGCCAGCACTCGGTGGACCCCCTCCAGCTCCAAGGGCCCCTGAAAGGCCCCCGCTCCCATCAGCAAATTCAGCATGATGACCACGTAGGCCCCCACATCCGATCCCTCCAGCCCCTCTGGGAGACCCAGGATCCGCAGGTTCTTCCGCCTCGACCGGTTCTCCATCACTTCGAACCTCGCCTGCCATTTTTTGTGGAGCGCCTCGTGCGCCTCCACCTTCACCGCCAGGCCCAGGAACTCGTCCTCGTTCTCCGAGACCTTCTGCCGGACCTGCCGGATCGCCGCCCCTTGGGCCGTCTGGGTCTCCAGCAGCTTATCGATTGAAGCCTTCATCGGCTCCCGCAGCTCTTCTTTCAGTTCCTTAAAACCGCTGGAGAAGCTCCTGCTGCTCTTGCGCCCACTGCCTCGACACTGCCTGGTCTCCGCCTGCCGCCATCTTGGTCCCCCTCCCTCGTACCTTTCTTTGCTTCAATGCCACTTTTTTAATCGGCCCACTCCTGGTCCAATCCAAACACTATCGGGGGAATGTTGCTGTCCCCTTCCCACACTGAGAAACGTCGAATAAGCGCCGTTACGGGCCCTAAAAAGAGCCCAAATGTCCGTTTTTAGCGGGAGCTGCCGAACGTGCGACTTAACTCCGCATAGCCGCAACCGGAAGTCCAAACTTTTTTTTAATAAGTGTGTGGCAGCTGTAGTCTAGTAATTGATTTTCAAGAACCTGAACAAAGCATGCTTTAGTTATATGGTAACCAATAAATACAAGATCAGTGACTCCTGAACAAGTAATCAATTAGCTGCTCTTGTTGGGTGCTTACAAATATTCAAACCTTCCAAGACAGTTTTATGTTAATTGTGGGGATGAGAGAACTAAAATTAACATTTTGATCTGTTTCAGTCATAAGTATGTATTAAAAAAAAAATAATAATGGTTTCATTTATATGACTAATTTTTAATCCTGATGAAGATGACTGAAACTGGGTTGTATGTAGAAGTTTTGATTTTACGTATTTTCAAAATTTGATGCGTTTGAACTAGGATCTTAGAGTCATTAAACTTCATAGCACGGAAGTAGACCATTTGGCCCATTGTGTCCACGCTGGCTGTCGAGGAGCCATCCATTCTCACTCCACTTTCCAGCTCTTGATCTACAGCCTTGTATGTTATGGGACTTCAAGTACATATCGAGTAGTTTTTTATCTAGTAGTTTTTTCAAATATTATGGGAATTTTGCCTCTACTACCCTTTCGGGTAGCGGGTTCCAGATTCCCAGCAACTGCTGGATACAAATATTTCCCCTTGCATTCCCTCAAATCTCATATCCCTTACTCTAAATCTATGCCTCCTGGTTATGGATCCATCAACCAAAGGGGACAAAGCCTTCCTATCCACTGTACTTGGCCGCCTCAATTTTATGCACGTTGATTAGGTCTCCCTTCATCTGCTAAGAATCCTGCTGATGTTGAATGCAAGAGTGTCCCAAAAGCCGGAAGGGTAACTTGGAACATTGGTTTGTAATGGTGTATATTTTCAATTTGGTATACTGAGAGAAAAATGTGTGAACCAGGGAGGAATGGTCCAGTCATTGTGACAACAAAGAATTTCATTAACTTAAACCAGAAAAACACAAGAAGGACTATAATGCACTACAACACTTAATTACACTGATGACTGTATACATACACGGTATTACTTGAAGTTAGTTCCCAACTACCTACGTTCTCTGAGACGCTCTTTTATTCCCGACTATCATCCAATATTATATAACGCTGAATTAAATCCAGCAGATAGTTACCATGCACAGGTTATTTTCCAAGTTTGAGAAAACTGCCTTGTGTTTCCTCGAAGGTGAAATCCGCTCCTTCTTTTGGGGAGACTGATTCTACAGCTGGATATGGCTGTGATGGTAGCTGTGTCCGTGTTTCTTTCCCCAGTCATTGTGCCCTGAATATATCATTATTTCCATTTGATATCCACCCCGTGGAATCGGCTTTCAGCATATATTTGTCTAGTCCCTTATCTCTTCATTTTGAAGTTACCTCTTCTGTACCCCATTGTTTTCTCCTAGTCACATTGGTAAACACTTGCTTCTCTCACTGATATGCTAAGTCTCATCTCAAAAACCCTTTAGACAGCTTCCCTTATCAATTTGCTGTTTTATTTTATTTTGACCAATTTCATTTTTTAACCATCATTTTCCCCAATTCTTAAACATCGTTCTCCGATTGAAAGAAAGCAACCCTAGTCTATAATCTTTCCTCAAAACTAAAATTCTCCAGTCCAGGCAACATCCTCTTAAATGCCCCTGATTCCTGTCTTCATTTTCCTTCAAGTACATAGCTGAAGTGGAAAAACTAGCTCTTATTTAGGCATCTTTAACAGGAAAACTTTAAGAGAGGCAGGAAGAAGAGAAGAATTTGATGTTGACTTAAGAATTTGTGCAGAATTGGAGAAATTGATTGAGGTCTAATGGCATCAAGTCCGTTGTGGACAAGGAAACCTCATGCTGGATACCACCTACCATCTCCCTTTAGTTGACAACTCAGTACTCCATGTTGAACACCATTTAGTGGAAGCACTTATAGAGGGTGGCAAGTGCACAGAATGTACTCTAGGTTGTGAATCTCCATGTCCGCTGCCAAGAGTAGGTCAGAGCACCAGTACCTACCAAATGGTTGAGTACTAAAGGGCATGGGTGCTAGACTGGGCCAGCCGCAGGTGGTGAGCGAACCAACAACAGGGAAAATCTACTTGACCTCATTTTCACCAATCCAAATGTCGCAGAGGCATCCATCCATGACCATACCAATTGGTCCTGTGGCGATGCAGTCCATTCTTCACATTGAGGTTGCCTCCGACCGTTGTGTGTGGCCCTACCATTAGTGCTAAACGGGATAGATTTTGAACAGAATTGTACATAGCCGCAATCTATTACCTCATGTCCTCGCATATCCCCATCTCTGTCATTACCATCAAGCTGGAGGATCAACTCCTGGTACAATGAAGGGGCAGCACCAGCATACCTAAAGATGAAATGTCGACCTGGTGAAGCTACAACACAGGACTATTTCAATGTCAAACAGTGGAAGCAGCATGCAATTGACAGCGGAAATATTGATCCCATAATCAACGTATCCTATCTAAGCTCTGCAGTCCAGCCGCATCTAGTTGTGAATGGTGGTGGACAATTAAGCAGCTAACTGGAGGGGGAGGCTCCACGCGATCCCCATTCTCCATGATGAGGGATCCCATCACTTCAGTGCAAAAGACAAGACTGCAGAATTTACAGCCATCTTCGGCCGGAAGTGCTGAGTGGATGACCCATCTCGGCCTCTGAAGGTGGTCAGCATCACAGGTGCCAGGCTTCAGCTAATTCAATTCATACCACGTGAAGTCAGGAAATTGCTGAAGGCACTGAATACTGCAAACAGTGTGGGCCCGAAGAACATTCTGGGAATAGTGCTGAAGATTTGTGCTGCAGAGCTAGCTGTGCCCCAAGCCAAGCTGTTCCAGTATAGCTACAACCCTTGCATCTACCCGGCCACGTTGAAACTTTACCAGATATGTCTTGTCTGTAAAAAGCAGGAGTGTTCACTCGTGAGAGGGACGTTGTGGGTATAGAAATCAGGGAGAGGGACTGCAATAAAATTAAAGACATGAACATAGACCGAGAGGAAGTTCTGAGTGGTCAGGCAGGCTTAAAGTTAGACAAAGCTCCAGGGCCAGATGAAATTTAACCCAGGCTATTGAGTGGGGCAAGGGAGGAAATGACAGGGGCGCTGGCAATAATTTTCAATTTCTCTTGAGCCACAGGAGAGGTGATGGAGATTGGAGGATAGCCAATGTGGTACAGTTATTCAAGAAAGAAGGAAGGGATAAACCAGGAAACTACAGGCCAGTCAGTCTAAGTTCCGTGATAGGTAAACTGTTGGAAGCAATTCTGAAAGACAGAATTAATCTGCATTTAGAGAGCAGGGATTAATCAAGAACAGTCAGCATGATTTTGTTAAGGGGAGATCATGGCTGACCAACTTGATTTACTTTTTCGAAGAGGTGACCAGGTGTGTGTAGTTGAGGGAAATACATTTGACGTAGTTTATTTGGACTTAGCAAGGCTTTTGATAAGGTCCCACATGGGAGGTTGATAGGCAAGGTAAGAGCCCATGAGATACGAGTACATTTGGCAAATTGGATCCAAAATTGGCTGAATGGCAGGAAGCAGAGGGTGATGGTCAAGGGGTGTCTTTCTGACTGGAGGCCTGTGTTCAGTGGGGTCCTGCAGGGATCAGTGTTGGGGCCCTTGCTGTTTGTGATTTATATAAAGAATTTAGAACGTAGGAGAGTTGATACAAACCGGGTGGGGTGATAAATAGTGAGGTGGGCCTTAGACTATAGGGAGTTAGAGACATGCTGATCAGTCGCATATGGAATTCAATCCAGATAAGTGTGAGGTGATGCACTTGGGCAGGACAAACAAGGCAAGGGAATGCATAATAAATGACAGGACCCTGGGAAGCACCAAAGATCAGGGGGATTTTGGTGTACATGGACACCGGTCCCTTAAGGACCCGAGCAGATGGATATTAATCGAGGCATAGAGTTTAAGAGCAGGGAAGTTATGCTGGAACAGTATTAAACGTTGGTTAAGGCACAGCTAGAGTATTGTGTGCAGTTCTGGAATCCACATTGCAGGAATGATGTGATAGCACTGGGAAGTGCAGAGGAAATTTACTTGGATGTTGCCTGAGCTGGAGAGTATTATGAAGAGAGATTGGGCCGACTTGAATTTTTTTCTTTGAGCAGAGGAGACCGAGGGGGCACAGGATTGAGATGTATAAAATTATGAGGGGAATAGGTAGAGTAGACAGAAAAACATTTTCTCCTTGGTGGTGGGTCCAATGACTGGGGTATAGATTTAAGGTAAGCGGAAGGAGGTTGAGAAGGGATGTGAGGAAAATTGTTTTTACCACGAGGGTGGTGGGAGTTTGGAAATTGCTGCCTTCAAGGGTGGAGGAGGCCGAGTCCCTCATAACATTTAAGAAGTATTTGGATGAACACTTGTAATTGCAGGACATAAAAGGCTATGGGCCAAGTGCTGGAAAATGGGATTATTATAGTTAGGTGGTTGTTTTTGACTGGCACAGATGCAATGGACTAAAGGGTCTTTTCTGTGCTGCATCATTCTGACTCTATAATCCAACTCTGCTGATTACTGTCTACTTTCATTCATCCGTGAGGTGATGGAACAAATCATTGACAGGGCTATCAAGCGGCCCGTCGGCAATAACCTGCTCCCTGCACTCAGTTTGGGTTCTGCTAGGGTTTCTCAGCTCCTAACCTCATTACAGCCTTCATCGAAACATGGACTAAAAGAACTGAACTCAGCTGTGGCATGAAGGAGCCAGAGTAAAACTGAAGTGAATGAGAATCGGGGAAAATGTGTCTCTGGTTGGCATTATAGCTGGCACAAAGGAAGATGTTTGTGATTGTTGGAGGTCCGTCATCTCTGTCCAGAGGGATCGCTGCAGGAGTCCCTCATAGTGGTATCCTAGGCCCAACCATCTTCAACCTTTTGATTAATGACCTCCACAGTATGGTCAGAAGAGGGGATGTCAGCAGATGATGCCACAATATTCACTATCATCCATGACTCCATAGATACTGAAGCAGTCCATATATAGCAAGACCTGGACAATATTCAGGTTCGGGCTGATAAGTGGCCAGTAACATTCACGCTACACAAGTGCCGGGCAATAGCCATCTCCAACAAGAGAGAATCTAACCAGTGCCCCTTAATGCTCAATGGCATTACCATCGCAGAATCCTCCACTGTAAACATCCTGGGGGTTGCCACTGACCAGAAACTGAACTGGGTCAGCCATATAATTACTGTGGCTACAAAAACAGGTCAGAGGCTGGGAATTCTGCAGTGAATTCATCTCCTGATTTCCCCTTCACTTGTATGCCAACTACAAAGCGCAAGTCTGGAAAGTGATGGAATACTTTCCCCTTGCCTGGATTACTGCAGCTCCAACAACACTCCAGAAGCTTGACATCATCCAGGATAAATCAGCCTGCTTGTTTGGTATTCTATCCAATACCGAAAACGTTCACTCCCTCCACCATCAATGGCACCACTGTGTGCCATCTACAAGATGCAATGCAGCAACTTGCACAGGCTTCTCAACAGCACCTTCTAAACCTGCAACCACTGCATGACAAAGGAAACAGATACATAGAAACACCACCACAATAAGTTCCCCTTTTGGGAAAGCGGGCAGCATAATCCAAGACCTCTCCCACCCGGCTTACTCACTCTTCCCACTTCTTCCATTGGGCAGGAGATATAAAAGTCTGAGAACACGTACAAACAGGTTCAAAAACAGCTTCTTCCCCGCTGTAACCAGACTCCTAAACGACCCTCTTATGGACTGACCTGATTAATACTACACTCCTGTGTGCTTCACCCGATGCCTGTGTCTATGTATTTACATTGTGTAATTTGTGTTGCCCGATTGCGTATTTTATTTTCATGTACTAAATGATCTACTTGAGCTGCACACAGAAAAATACTTTTCACTGTTCTTGTCCTTCTAGATGGTATGGCCATGGGTTTGGAAGGTGCTGTCTAAGGAGTCTTGTTAAGTTACTGCAGTGAATCTTGTCGATGGTACATATGACTACCACTGTTCGTTGGTGGTGTAGGGTTTGAATATTTGTGAAAGGCGGGAACAATCAAGCAGGCTACTTTGTCCTGCATTGTGTCAAGCTTCTTGAGGGTTGTTGGAGCTGCACTCATCCAGGCAAGTGAAGAGTACAGTTCACTTTCTCATCAATGGTAACCCCTAGGATGTTGTGGAGATCCAGCAATAGTAATGCCGTTGAATGTCAAGGGCGGTGGTTAGATTCTCTCTTGTAGGAGATGATCTTCTGGTTTAGCACAGGGCTAAATAGCTGGCTTTTAAAGCGGACCAAGGCAGGCCAGCAGCACGATTCAATTCCCGTACCAGCCTCCCCGAACAGGCCCGAATGTGGCAACTAGGGGCTTTTCACAGTGACTTCATTTGAAGCCTACTTGTGACAATAAGCGATTTTCATTCACTTGTGTGGCACGAATCTCAACCATTATATGTACTCGCACCAAGCAGTTAATTTTCCAATTTTTGTTGAGTATCTCCCATGAAAGACACTCATTATCAAATCACTTTAAATTTTTTACAGAGAACAAAATAAAGCTGGGAATGGTTGAAGCTGGAACTTCATGATCCAATTTCAGTGTTCTTTTAAACTTTTTGCAATTATTTACCAAAAATGTGATTATTGTAAAGGGGACATTTAACAACATACTACACATAAAAATATTATTTAAGGGTCAGATTACTTGTTCAGTATGTAACAACAACCTGGGTTAGTGTGCGGTCAATTCCACCTCCACTTGACCTGGAATCGGAACACAATTGAAATTGAGAACGAGGGAGCATGTCCCACCTTTTAAAGTCCCCCTCCGTCTGCTCTACCAGCCGGGATAAGTTAAGCTTATGCAGGGCATCCCAGTTTCACGCCACCTGTATGCCTAGGTACCAAAAGCTCTTCTCTACCATCTTAAGCGGAAGCTCTCCCAGTCTCTTCTCCTGCCCTTTAGCTTGGATCACAAACATCTCGCTTTTCCCCTCGTTTAATTTGTACCCTGAAAAGTTACCGAAGTCCCTCAGAATCTGCATGACCTCCCCCCATCCCCTCCGGTGGGTCTGAAATATACAAGAGCAGATCATCCGCATGGAGCGAGACCCGATGCCCCCCCCCCCCCCCCCCCCCCCCCCCTCCCCCTTGCCAGTTCTTTGAAGCCCTCAGCACTATGGCCAACGTCTCTATTGCAAGGGCAAATATTAACGGGGAGAGGGGGCACCCCTGCCTCGTCCCTCGGTGAAGCTTAAAATACTCCAACCTCACCCGGTTCATGCATACACTTGCTACGGGGGCCTGATAAAGTAGTTTGATCCACCCTATGAATCCCTCACCGAATCCAAATCTTATTAGCGTTTCCCACAGGTACTCCCATTCCAGCCGGTCGAAGGCTTTCTCTGCATCCATTGCAGCCACTACTTCTGCCTCCCCTCCTTCTGAGGGCATCATAATGTTTAGGAGCCTCCGTACTTTGGTGTTCAGTTGCCTGCCCTTAACAAAACCTGTCTGATCCTCCCCTATCACCCCTGGGACACAATCCTCTATTTTAGTGGCCAAAATCTTGGCCAGCAATTTGGCATCTATGTTCAAAAGCGATATCGGCCTGTAGGACCCACATTGTAGCAGATCTTTCTCCCTTTTGAGAATGAATGAGATCAAGGCCTGTGACATTGTTGGGGGGAGGGTTCCTCTTCTTTAGCCTTGTTAAAGGTCCTTCGCAGGAGTGGGCTCAACAGTTCCGAAAATTTTTTGTAGAATTCTACAGGATAGCCGTCCGGCCCCGGGGCCTTGCCCGACTGCATGCTCTCTGGGCCCTTAACAACCTCCTCCAACTCAATCGGAACCCCCAGTCCCTCCACCAGATCCTCTTCCACCTTTGGAAACCTCAATTGGTCCATGAATTGCTTCATCCCTTCCCCTCCCGCCTGGGGTTCTGAATCGTACAGTTTACAATAAAACTCCTTAAACACTTTGTTCACCTCCTCTGGGTCCAAGACCGTGTTACCTTCCTTATCCCCAAATTTCCCTGGCCACCTCTCTCCTATGAAGTTGGTGCGCCAGCATTCTACTCGCTTTCTCCCCATACTCATAGACTGTCCCTTTTACCTTCCTCAGCTGTGCTGCCGCTTTCCCTGTGGTCAGCAGATCAAACTCCGCCTGCAGTCTCAGCCGCTCCTTCAGTAGCCCCGTCTCGGGGGTCTCCGTGTAACTCCTGTCCACTCTGCGTATCTTCTCTACTAGCCTCTCTCTCTCCGCTCTTTCTTTCTTCTCCCTATGGGATCTGATAGAAATTAACTCCCCTTTGATGACTGCTTTCAGAGCCTCCCAAACCGTAGTCGCTGTTGCCTCTCCTATATTGTTTGTTTCCAAGTAGTTTTGGATGTTCCTATTTATCTGCCCGCAGACTTCGTCATCCGCTAGCAGTCCCACATCTAGCCTCCAGAGTGGGTGTTGCCCTCTCTTTTCCCCGAGTCGCAAGTCCACCCAGCGCGGAGCATGGTCAGAGACGGCAATGGCTGAGTACTCCGTCCCCTCCACCCTTGGGATTAACGCCCTGCTCACAACAAAAAAATCTATACGAGAATAAACTTTGTGAATGTGGGAGAAAAAAGAGAACTCCTTCACCCTCGGCAAAGCAAATCTCCATGGGTCCACCTGTTCCATGAAACCCCTCAGTTCCTTAGCCGCTGCCGGTCGCTTTCCTGACCTGGACTTTGACCGGTCCAATACAGGGTCAATGACTGTGTTAAAGTCACACCCCATGGTCAAATTATGTGACTCTAAGTCTGGGATTTTACCCATCATGCGTCTCATGAATTCCATGTCATCCCAGTTCAGGGCGTAGGTGTTCACTAACACCACCCGGGTCCCCTTCAGCTTCCCACTCACCATTATGTATCTGCCCCCTTTATCAGCCACAATACTCCCTGCCTCGAATGCCACCCGTTTACTGACCAGAATTGCTACCCCTCTAGTCTTTGAATCCAGCCCCTCTGGTCTTTGAATGGAACACCTGGCACACTCACCCCTTTCTCAATCCTGTTTGATTAGTCTCCTGTAGCATGGCTACGTCTGCCTGTAACCCCTTTAGGTGCGGGAGCACGCGAGCCCTCTTGACCGGCCCATTCAGACCCCTTTTTCGGCCAGCCATGAGCCTGCGCCCCCCGCTTACTCGAGCCCTCCCACTGGAGCCCCCCTGCCCCCCAACTCTCTGTCTGTTCCCCAAAGTTGGCTCCTCTTCTGTCCCAAGTAGGAAAACTTAAGGGTAGATAACACTCACTCTGCCTGGGTACGCATAACTTGTTTAATGTAAAGTTTAAAACAGACATCATCTAATGTGATCAATATCCTTCCACACATAACCATATCCTGTATACTTGTCACGTGATTCTGTACGTTGGCAGTGTCGGGTCCGAAGCTGTGCTCTCCCAATGCATTGGTCAATAAACAATCGTTCTGTGCCTGAGCGATCCTTGTTATTTCATGGAAAAGAGAAAAACCACAACATGTTGAGATGAATGGAGGATTTCGGGAATATTGGTGTCTAAATATTGGGACAATTTAAGGATTAAAAGTCTGGGGAGAGGGTGTTTGACTGCAGTAGTCATGTTTTTAAAAGGATTTTGTTTTTCTTCTTGGAAACAGCAGGTAAAATTAACCAGAGGAATGTGGCTTGACTGGGGAAGTCTCTGGGAAGTTAGTGCTTTTGTAGCCTGTAGAGACTTTTTTCAGCGTGGAGAGCTGAGGTCACTGCTGGATGTAGCCCAGAAATGCAGAGAGGCAGTGAGTTTGGAGAAGCTTTCGGAGACGGGAGCTGAATTCTGATCTACCTGAAATGAGTCCACAATTGTCTCTCAGTAGGATAGCTTTAAAAGAGTAATAACATGTAAAGCAGAGCAATCTTGTTTTGGGAGTAGGAAGAAGCTGAAACGTGCCAGGTGAACCAGCTTTTGAAGATATTCAGCCAGAGTCTGAAGAGGTTACAGCAGGAGCCAAATCTATTGTATAAAGCAAGTATTACTCTATGCCCTGCTAATTTTAAGATAGATTGAGAGCTGTCTAATGATTTTCTTGTTGTTTAATGGGGCTGGTTTAGTACAGAGCTAAATCGCTGGCTTTGAAAGCAGACCAAGGCAGGCCAGTAGCACCGTTGAATTCCCGTACCAGCCTCCCCAAACAGGTGCCGGAATGTGGGGACTGGGGGCTTTTCACAGTAACTTCATTTGAAGCCTACTTGTGACAGTGATTTTCATTTCATTTCATTTCAGTTGAGTAATAGTTTTAAGGGATAATTGTAAGCTGTTCTTTTCAGATGTGAAGTGAAAAGGTTTAATGTTGTATTTATAATAAAGCTTTATTTTATAAATACCAAATGCAATGACTCCTGGAGTGACTCACTCTTTCTGTTCAGTCCTGTAAATAAACTAATATATTGGGTTTCGGTTCAGTATCCTAGCCACTGCTGGGGTCTGGTCTGGGATTGTAATAATGCACAAAAATAAGTTTGGGCAAATGTAAGCACAGTTTCAGCATTACATCTGCGCAAATTGCGTTACATACTTGGTACCTTTACACTGTGGCTTTAAAGATGGTGGTGGCAGGCAAAATCGATTTTGTATTGTTAATTTTAAAAGCTTACTCGATTAAAGTGTGTGAAATTTTGCTCTGTTGCTGTAGTTAGACACCTAAAAGCACTGCAGCTATACGGCAATAGCACTTTTTCTGGTCGCAAAAATCACTGCCAATATATGTGCCAACCACAAAAATACTCATTACTTTGTCAGTCACTAGTCTACACGCTGCTTTGTTGGAGGTATTTGACTTTTCAGTAGCTTTGCCAGTGTTGTTTCTAAGGTGCATATGGCTAACCATATCCAAGTAGTTTGTATGGGGAATTCTGAGCACACATGTCTTCAGATATCCCCAATCTAAGGTTACTAAACTTTTTTAAGATCGTTTTGACATTATTTGCAACTAAATTCTAGGAGCCAACAGGATATGTTTAGCTGCTGTCATTTATTAAATGATATGGGAGCAACTGTCTGGCTAGGAAATGTCACATAGATAGTTAATTGGTTTATTGAAAAATCATCACGGCAATGTTCTGAATTGTGACGAGATAAATAAAACTGTAATCATAATTCATAACATCGTCATAAATAATGATTGAAATAAAAATCAACTATAAAATAAGAAAAGGATTGCACAATTATGAACATTTCTGTATACAAATAATACATCACGTTGCAAATACAGGTCTCCTTAATTTGTGGAATAAAAATGAAAGGCCTGACCCACTCTGCATGTACTAAAGTCCATAGATCATGTATTGTCAGCTTGTGTTCATTGCATTCTCAATTATTTGCATACTGTTCATGAGTTTTATAAAGTAGGGGATTGGGCTGTCTTATATGGTCTTGGAAATTGGGAAGTACTACAGTGCTCCTTTTTTACATATTAGAAAAGCTGAACAGATGGGGGAGCTGCAGGTCCATTGATAGTTTAAAATAATTCTCATCTACAGTTTCTCCAGTTTAATATGTGACGCTTCAAAAATGTTAAGATCAGTTCATGTATGTCAATGCAGGTTTTGTAAATGCAATACAGTATTGTCATTTAAAGGAAGACATGCTATGAGTGCAGTTGCAAAATCTAGTTCAAGAATAAATTTCCGATGTCCAGAACATAATGTAAGTAATTTATTTGTCTTTTTGTAGGTAGTGCAGAGAGTTGGGTATTTATCTAATCGCAAATTCCCTTTTGAGATACTGAAGGTTTTGATTTCTTTTGACAAATGCTTCATGAGGAAAGAATGCAACAGACATTTTGATTAGTTTGGACAAGAGCTCTGGTGTTTTTTAAATGCTGTGTGTAGAGAAGATATGTTCCAGCAATGAGCTAAGTTCACAATGAATTGCTATTTCTGTAGGAATGGTAACGAATATTCATGAAAGACAAAAGTACATATTCAAACCTTCAGTGAGAAAATGTTAGAATACAGAACCAATTAATCAGCATTGGAAAAGTAGTTTGTTTGTGCCGAGATCCTTTCGGAACTGACTGGAAAATAAGCAAGCGGCATAGTGGCACAGTGCTTAGCACTGCTGCCTCACAGCACCAGGGACCCGGGTTCGATTCCAGCCTTGGGTGACTGTCTGTGTGGAGTTTGCACTTTTCTCTCCGTGTCCGGTGGGTTTCTTCTGGGTTCTCGGTTTCCTCCCACAGTTCAAAGATGTGCAGGTTTGGTGGATTGGCCATGCTAAATTGCCCCCTAGTGTTAAGATGTGCAGGTTAAGCGGGGTTACGGGATAGGACAGGGGAGTGGGCCTAGATGGGGAACTCTTTTGGAGGGTTGGTGCAGACTTGATGGCCTGAATGGCCTCCTTCTGCACTGTAGCAATTCTATGGTTCTAATCCCCTGACTGATTTGAGGGCTGAGAAGTGCTGAAGAGATACGATCTGAAGTGGGGTGGTGGGGCTACAACAAGAGAAGGACAGCAAAAGCTGTGTGTACTGACTACTGTGCATTCAAGACAATTGGTGAGTTTAAAGGTATATTTGATTGTATATTACGAAGTCTTACAACACCAGGTTAAAGTCCAACAGCAAACCTGTTGGACTTTAACCTGGTGTTGTAAGACTTCGTACTGTGCTCACCCCAGTCCAACACCGGCATCTCCACATCTTGATTGTATATGCCATCGCAAGCACCCAATCCTGGACTTAACAGAAAATAACGCTGGGATCGGGTAGAGTCAATGTGGATTTATGAAAGGGAAATCATGTTTTGCAAATCTGTTGGGAATTTTTCTAAGATGCAACCAGCAGAACAGTTAAGGTGAACCGGTGGTTGCGGTACATTTAGATTTTCAGAAAGCTTTTGATAAGGTCCCACGTTTAGTAAATAAAAATAAAGCCCAGGGGATTTGGGGTAATAGACTGGCATGGATCGAGAACTAGCTGTCGGATAGAAAACAGAGTAGGAATAAATGCAACATTTCAGGTTGACTGACTGTGACTAGTGAGGTACCATAGCATCAGTGCTGAAGTGGGCTCACCTGGTGAAGGAGCTGCGCTCCGAAAGCTAGTGATTCAAAACAAACCTGTTGGCTTTTAACCTGGTGTTGCAAGATTTCTCACTGAACGTCAAAGGGACTTGGGTGTCCTTGTTCACAAGTCACTGAAAGCTAACACGCAGGTACAGCAAGTAATTAAGAATGTTGACCTTTATAACTAGAGGATTTGTGTATTGGAGTAAAGGTGTCTTACTGCGAATATGTAAAGCCTTGGTGACACCACACCTGGAGCATTCTATCCAGCTTTGGTCTCCTTACCCAAGGTAAGACACACTTGCTGTAGAGAGTGCGCAACATACGTGCATGTAATTCCTGGGTTGGAGGGATTCTCCTATGAAGAAAGGTTAAGTAGGCTGGACCTTTATTCTCCCAGAGTTTAGAAGAATGAAAGGTGATCTTATTCAAACATACAAAATTCTTAGAGGGCTCGATAGGGTAGTTGCAAGAAGGATGTTTCCCCTGGATGGGGGTGGGGGCTCTCGAATCAGGGGACAGTACCTTGGAATTAGGGGCAGGCCATTTAGGACTGAGACAAGGAGGAATTTATTCAATCAGAGGGTGATGAATCTTTGAAATTCTTTGCCCCAGAGGCCTGTGGAGGCTCAATCGTTGAGTATGTTCAAGACTGAGATCAATAGATTTCCACACATTAAAAATGCCCTCCTCCTGTTCATATTTATGTTCTTATGATCGCCTCTCACCATTGTTTCTGTCCTGTTGCTATCTGCAGGAGGCTGTGGACAAAGGCCAGCATTGATAAAAGGTAGATAATTAACATCACAGGTGACCAGAGTCATGCTTGTGAATTAAAATGTGGCGCTCAGCAAATTGGTGACACAGTCTGTGCTTGGTCTCCTCAGTGTAGAGCAGACGAAAATGTGAGCAGCGAATGCAGCATAACTAAATTGGAAGAAGTATGTGTAAATCTCTGTTTTAGCGGGAAACTGGCGTTGTTTTAGGGCCTTGCTCAGTGGAGGAGGTCAAAAGCAAGTGTTGCATCTCCACTTACATGAACGTTGGTGTGGGAAGAGAATGGTTTGTTGTGGGTGATTGAGAGGCGGACCAGGATGTTGTGGTGATAACAGTCCCATCACAATGCTGAAAGGGGAGAGAGGAGAGATGTGGTTGGTTATGGCATCTGCTTCCTTCACCATTATGTTTCCATTTTTTCCGCAGCTTTTTGTTCAACTGTCTTGTTTTTCTCTTTCTTTGCTTTTGGACAGCAGCTGTTCATCCTTTTGCCATTCATTTCTTGACACACATTTTGTTTACTTCCTTGTCCCATTTTAACACTCCCTTTTGGTCCTACACCGTTAAACCTTGTCATTTAATCTCTCCTGTCTTCCACTCTCAGACCTTCTCTTTGGTTGTTTCTCCTTCCCTTCACTTGCTTAAAACTTATTACATTTTTAACTTTTCCCAGTTAAAAGGTCATCAACCTGAAACCTGTACTCTGTTTCTCTCTCCCCACAGATACTGCCAGAGTATTTCCACCATTTTTTATTTTCATGTTATGGAGGTAGACTTGGGAGGAGAAACTGTGCCTGAGGCAGCTGAAAGGTTGAGGGTAGATGAGTGCTGTTAAGCCATCCAGGGTGTTGTTTTGAATGTTCAACAAAGAATCTTTTGTACTTTAGGAGAAAACCTGAGTGAAGGTGTGTTTTGGTGTAGTGTAGGAGTGTAGTTTTCTGTTCCAAGACTTGGGAGGAGAAAGAAGTTGGAAGTAGGTTGATAGTTGAAGAGAATTCCATTATATACGGTTCTGAAAGTGGTAGGGGCAGTGCTGAACAGTAGGTTGATGTTGGCTGAAAAGGGGAGTTTGATGGGCAGCTGTCATGCGTTTCCTGAGGGTGTGAAGGAAGATGGGAGGAGAATGCAATGTGGGACAGTCAGATGTCATTGGAAGCGGTTGAAATTGTGCTGGGGTCATGGGGTTGTAGGAGAGCATCGATGTTGAAACCAGGAAAAAGAACCAAGTTAAATAGGTTTTTCCAGCATGGATTTGTGAAAACCAGTAGGTTGGAAGTGAAGATAAAGGCTCGAGTTCCAGTTCTAATCTTGAAAAAAGTGTTGCGAATCTTCATTTCAGCATGAGGGACGAAAGGGTGAATATTTAAAGGATCTTTGAATTTAGGAGAGATTACATCTTCCACAACCTCCGAGTTCCAATGTGCTTCATGCAATGATGCAGTTTAATTTAATATCCAGCTAGTGTTGAAACTGACAGATTATGTAAGATGTTATATGCTAATATAATCTATTCTTTTCAAGTAAAAATATTAACCATCAAAATTATGATTTCCTAGAATAGCTAATTGTGAAGAAAGATGATTCTCAGTAGGCATGCAAGGAAAAGGGATGATGACTACAGAAAGCTACTAACCTTCCATCGGATCACAGTAGGAGAAAACCTATGAGGTGACCAACAGAACGAGGCATTGCTGATATAGGAGAACTTTGAGCAAGAGGAAAAAGAACTTTCTTGTATTGTGATGAACCAGGCCAAGGTTTAGAAGTGGATCCGACTGATTGTTAATTTCACTTGCAGTAATAAACATGCTTTCCTGGAAAATTAGCAGATTGAATGGAAGTTAATCTTATGGTTAGTTGTGCGATGCAGCTCTAATTTGGCTTAAAACACTCCTGACAAGTGCCTTGAATGCAATATTATATTATAGACGTGAAAGAAACATTTAGCGTGGTCAATCCACCTACCCTGCACATCTTTGGGTTGTGGGGGTGAGACCCATGCAGACAGGGGGAGAATGTGCAAACTCCAGAAACGTAAGTTGTTGACTGAACAGGGCACTGGCTAAACCTATTGTTTCTGCATTCTGATCGGTCTCAGACACATATTTCAAACTTAGATCATTTTAGTTTGTATATTTTGAAAACTCACTTTTGGTCTGCCACCTTGGGATACTCATTAACGATAGTTATTGAGGGGATAAGCTGACCACTATCTGCTTCCTGCCTTGTCCAGGTATTGTCATTAATGTTGTTGCTATTAATTAAGCATTGTTACGAGTTTGAAGAAAAATCTTATTCAACTCAAAAAGTTAAATCTGTTTCTCTCTGTACAGTTGCTGCCAGACCTGCTGAATATTTCCAGCACTTTGTGTTTTATCTCGAGCAACCGCGGTATTTTGCTTTTATGGTAGTTTTATTAACTTGGCCAGTGCTAGGTGCAGGAGAAGCCCAAATCTGCTGAACTCCTTATATTTCGTGCTCTCTGCAACAAAAGGATAAGAGAGAGGTAGAGTAAGAAAGTGAGAGAGAGGTACACAGTGAGAGAGAGGGACAGAGAGAGAGGGTTTACATCCTTTCTTAAGGAGATCAAAATGGCACACAATATTCAAGATGTGGTCTCACCAATACCCTGTACAAATGAAGCGTAACATCCTTATTTTTATGTCCAATGCCTTTCGTAATAAAGTAGGAAGTCTCACAACACCAGGTTAACGTCCCAACAGGTTTGTTTCCAATCACTAGCTTTCGGAGCACTGCTCCTTCCTCAGGTGAATGAAGAGGTATGTTCCAGAAACATTCATATATATATATATATATTAAAGTCAAAGCTGCAAGGCAATGCTTTGAATGCATGCATTTGCAGGTAATTAAGTCTTTCCAGATCCAGAGATAGGGGTAACCCCAGGTTGAAGAGGTGTGAATTGTCTCAAGCCAGGACAGTTGGTGTGATTTCGCAAGCCCAGGCCAGATGGTGGGGGATGAATGTAATGCGACATGAATCCAAGGTCCCGGATGAGGCCGTACTCGTGTGCGGAACTTGGCTTTAAGTTTCTGCTCGGCGATTTTGCGTTGTCGCGCGTCCTGAAGGCCGCCTTGGAAAACGCTTACCCGGAGATTAGAGGTTGAATGCCCTTGACTGCTGAAGTGTTACCCTGACTGGAAGGGAACATTCCTGCCTGGCGATTGTCGCACGATGTCCGTTCATCTGTTGTCGCAGCGTCTGCATGGTCTCGCCAATGTACCACGCTTCAGGACATCCTTTCCTGCAGCGTATGAGGTTGACAATGTTGGCCGAGTTGCACGAGTATGTACCGCGTACCTGGTGGGTGATATTCTCACATGTAATGGTGGTCTCCATGTCGATGATCTGGCACGTTTTGCAGAGATTGCCATGGCAGGATTGTGTGGTGTCGTGGTCGCTGTTCTGAAGGCTGGGTTGTTGCTGCAAACAATGGTTTGTTTGAGGTTGCGCGGTTGTTTGAAGGCAAGTGGTGGGGGTGTGGGGATGACCTTGGCAGGATGTTCATCTTCAACAATGACGTGTTGAAGGCTGCGAAGAAGATGTCATAGTTTCTCCGCTCCGGGGAAGTACTGGACGACGAAGGGTACTCTGTCGGTTGTGTCCCGTGTTTGTCTTCTGAGGAGGTCTGTGCAGTTTTTTGCTGTGGCGCGTTGGAACAATCGATCGATGAGTCGAGTGTCATATCCCGTTCGTACAAGGCATCTTTCAGCATCTGTAGATGCCTGTTGCGCTCCTCCTCGTCTGAGCAGATCATGTGTATATGGAGGGCTTGTCCATAGAGGATGGCTTCTTTAATGTGTTAGGGTGGAAGCTGGAGAAGTGGAGCACAGTGAGGCTATCCGTGGGCTTGCGGAAAAGCGAAGTGCTGAGGTGGCCGACCTTGATGGAGGTGAGTGTGTCGAAGAATGCAACCGATTTTGGAGACTAGTCCATGGTGAGTCTGATGGTGGGATGGAACTTATTGATGTCATTGTGTAGTCGTTACAGTGATTCTTAGCCGTGGGTCCAAAGAACAAAAATGTCATCGATGTATCTGGTGTATAACGTCGGTTGAAGGTCCTGTGCAGTGAGGAGGTCTTGTTCAAACTTGTGCATGAAGATGTTGGCATATTGAGGTGCGAATTTGGTCCCCATGGCTGTTCCGTGCGTCTGGATGAAGAACTTGTTGTCGAAGGTGAAGACGTTGTGATCCAGAATGAAGCGGATGAGTTGCAGAATTGCGTCTGGAGATTGGCAGTTGTCGGTGTTGAGTACTGAGGCTGTTGCAGCAATGCCGTCTTCATGGGGGATGCTGGTGTAGAGTGCCGAGACGTCCATTGTGACGAGGAATGTTCCTGGTTCAACTGGTCCATGAGTTTCTGTAGGAAATCCATCGTGTCGCGACAGAAGCTGGGCGTTCCTTGTACAATGGGTTTCAAGATGCCTTTGATGTAGCCAGAGAGGTTCTCACACAGGGTCCCATTGCCTGATACGATAGGAAGGCCTACCGTTTTGGCCTTGTGTATTTTCGGGAGGCAGTAGAGATCTGCAACACTGGGAGTACGTGGGATGAGAGCACGTAGGGTGCTCTGAAGGTCTGGATCTAAGGTCTTGATCAGTCTGTTGAGTTGGCGGGTGTGTTCCTTGGTCGGATCTGCGGGTAACTGTAGTGTTCCTGGTTGTTGAGTTATCGGTACACTTCTTTGCAGTAGTCCGCTCTGATCAGTATGACTGTGGCTCCTTTCGTAATAAAGGATAGCATTCCATTCCATCTGCATGCTGATCTTTTGTGACTCATGCCCTATAACATCTAGATCCCTCTGCACCTCACAATTCTGCAGTTGTTCTCCATTAAGGTACAAACTAGCCATCAGGAACAAACTAGCCATCAGGAAAGCATAATTTACATTATAATTATATGTTCTGTGGGAAATCTTTACTTCAATTGTTTTTCCAGTCTGAGAACATTTGCCTAGTATGCATGCTGAAATTTAGAATCAAAGATTTTAATGTAGGAAATTTTGTTGTTGTTTACTATTCAAGCTGTTTACAATTTGCCCCTCACTTTTGTCCCAATCTTTGAATTATGTACTTGACCTTGGAGGTCAAAAGCTATATATGAATTTTGTGACTTTTGAAGCAGCGTAAATCTAATTTTACAGTTGCCTGCTGTTTAATCTTCTCAAATATTTAGAATTTCTCGGCTTATTTTAGAAATTAAAGCAGACATTTGACTTTTCAGGAAGAACAAATCTTATTGAATGCTATCTCAGGCTGGCAAGCCAAGCTGGTCCAAGTCGAGAAATATTGTTAGTTTACTACATTTAATTTAGAAATACATTACCATTTATGGCAAGTTTTGCTACATGGAACAGATAGGTTGAGCCAGCTCCGCCATTCAGTATTCTCATCGTCGACCTTGGGCTTCAATTCCATTTCCCCACCTGCTCGTCATATTCCTCAATTCCCTGACAGACCCAAAATCTGTTTATCCCAGCCTTAAATGTTTCCTATTTGGAAGTACCTACCAACAAATATTGTCATTGGTATTAAATATTACCCTATTTAATTGCTTATAAATCCACCATTTACTTGGTTTATCAGTAAATCTTAATTTAAGTTCACAGATAAATAAATTCCGATTCTGTTGTTTTGGAGTTTTTAAAGGTAGGTTTTATATCATGTTAGCTGAATTTTGAAGAAGTGCCCAAAGAGTTATTTGGCATCTAAGCTTTACTCCATGTTGCTGATGATGTGATGTTTCTGATTTAGTGTTGAACACCTCTTGCAGTGTTAATTCAAGGAGCCATAATTTATAGCACTGCTTCATTTCTTTGAAGTTTGTGGAGGCATAGCAGCTAACTATTTTCATGTGTCAGCCTTACTTAAACAAACGCACTGAAGTAAGTTTCATAGCGATTGAAAATAATTAAAGCATGTATAAGAAGCCATTTGGTTTATCAGGACTGTGCAGGTGCCAATTCTTAAGCTCACACTACCTGACCTGTCCCCTTATTCTTTTGTATATTGTTTTCCTTTTTCAATTTTAACCCATTTATCTTTTTAATTATATTGTCTCTACCTGTAGCAGTAAAACGTACCCTATCTAATAATGCTGTGTGGGACAAAAAAAGACTGTACACAAATTCAACATTCCTTGTTTGCTTTATACTCGGTTCCCCCAAGTGTGAAACAAGAGCCACGTTTGGTTGAATGTATGTTGCTGCCTGCATCCAACTTAAAAAAAAAAAAAAAAAAAAAATCTGTAAATTTGCAGTCTTAAGTCTGTCTCTTGAAGAATCTTAACATTGATATCATACCCTTTATTGTTCTCTTTATTCTCTCTTCAAATTGTTTGACCTTGTATTGTTTCTCAGTGTTGACCATCTGCAGACCTACTTTGCTAAATGGTCTGATAGCTCCCTCCATTCTCCTTGTTTGCCGTGCCCCTTAATTTGGTAGGGGTGAGTTTGACATCCTATCATATATCTCTCATTCAACACGTTAGTTTAATCTACAGAATTTCCTCAATTATATTAAAATATTCAAGGGTGACCCCTTGAAAATGCATGCTGGTTAGCCCATGCTTTTCTGAATGTTTTTATATAATGCACTCTAAAAGGTTATGTGCAATTCAGACCAACTAACCTTCCATTTTCTGTTTTTTTTTCTTTATTCTTGGGAAGATGCAATGAACATTAGAAGGTATTTAACACTGAACAATTATGGCTAATTTTCCAACTATTACAGGTGACAAATTTAAAAAAAATATATATATTTTCTTAAATATTTCAAACACAATTTTTCCACCTTACAAATCAACAAAAAAGATAACACAACTAATAGATAACATAATTTAAATAAAATAGTGATCTAAAAAAGTAACAAAAAATAGTGCTCCCCCTCCACCCCAACCAGAACAAAACAGGTTGCCCCCCACCCCCCCCGGGCTGCTGCTGACGATCTATTTTCCCTTAACGTTCCGCGAGATAGTCAAGGAACGGTTGCCACCGCCTGGAGAACCCCTGAACTGATCCTCTCAACGCAAACTTAATCCGTTCCAGTTTTATGAACCGTGCCATATCGTTTGTCCAGGCCTCCACACCGGGGGGTTTCGCTTCCTTCTACATGAGTAAGATCCTTCGCCGGGCTACCAGGGACGCAAAGGCCAGAATATCGGCCTCTTTCGCCTCCTGCACTCCCGGCTCATCTGCTACCTCAAATATAGCTAACCCCCAACCTGGCTTGACCCGGACCATCACCACCTTTGAAATCACTCTTGCCACTCCCCTCCAGTACTCATCCAGTGCCGGACACAACCAAAACATATGCGTGTGGTTCGCCGGGCTTCCCAAGCACCTCCCGCACCTGTCCTCCACCCCGAAGAACCTGCTCAGCCTCGCTCCCGTCATGTGTGCTCTGTGTAGAACCTTGAATTGTATCAGGCTCAGCCTGGCACACGAGGAAGAGGAATTTACCCTACTTAGGGCATCAGCCCACAGACCCTCCTCAATCTCCTCCCCCAGCTCTTCTTCCCATTTTCCCTTCAGCTCCTCTACCAGCGCCTCCCCCTCCTCTCTCATCTCCTGATATATTTCGGACACTTTGCCCGCTCTGACCCATACCCCCAAAATCACTCTATCCTGGATCCCCTGCGTCGGGAGCAGCGGAAATTCCCTCACCTGTTGCCTCATAAACGCCCTCACTTGCATGTATCTAAAGATATTCCCCGGGGGCAACTCATACTTTTCCTCCAGCGCTCCCAGGCTCGCAAACATCCCGTCAATAAACAAATCTCCCAATCTCCTAATTCCTGCCCGATGCCAGCTCTGGAACCCTCCGTCCATCCTTCCTGGGACAAACCTATGGTTGTTCCTGATCGGGGACCACACCGAGGCACCCGTCACACCCCTATGTCGCCTCCATTGCCCCCAGATCCTTAACGTTGCCGCCACCACTGGGTTCGTGGTATACCTTTTCGGGGAGAGCGGTAGTGGCGCCGTCACCAGTGCCTTTAGGCTCGTTCCTTTACAGGACGCCATCTCCAGCCTCTTCCACGCCGTCCCCCCCCCTCCCTCCCTCATCCACTTGCGAACCATTGCCACATTGGCGGCCCAGTAATAATCGTCCAGATTCGGCAACGCCAGTCCCCCTCTGACCCTGCTGCGCTGCAGGAACCCCCTCCTTACCCTCGGGGTCTTCCCTGCCCACACGAAACTCATAACACTCCTATCTATTTTCTTAAAAAAGGCCTTAGTGATCAAAATGGGGAGACATTGAAACACAAAAAGAAACCTTGGGAGGACCATCATCTTGACCGCCTGCACTCTGCCCGCCAATGAGAGCGGCAGCATATCCCACCTCTTGAAATCCTCCTCCATCTGCTCCACTAGCCGCGTCAGATTGAGTTTGTGTAAAGTTCCCCAGCTCCTGGCTACCTGAATCCCCAGATATCGGAAGCTCCTTTCCGCTCTCCTTAATGGCAGGCCGTCTATCCCTCTTCCCTGATCCCAGGAGTGTACTACGAAAAGCTCACTCTTCCCCATATTAAGCCTCTATCCCGAAAAATCTCTAAACTCCCTCAATATCTGCATAACCTCTGTCATCTCCTCCACAGGATCCGCCACAGACTGCAGTAGGTCATCTGCGTAGAGTGATACTCGGTGTTCCTCTCTCCCTCTAACCACCCCCCTCCATTTCCTGGAGTCTCTCAACGCTATGGCCAGTGGTTCAATTGCCAGCGCGAACAGTATTGGGGACAGAGGGCACCCCTGCCTCGTTCCCCTGTGTAACCGAAAATACTCCGATCTCTGCCGATTTGTGACTACACTTGCCACTGAGGCCCCATAGAGGAGTTTAATCCAACTGACAAACCCCTCCCCGAACCCAAACCTCCTCAGCACCTCCCATAGATACTCCCACTCTACCCTATCAAATGCCTTCTCTGCATCCATCGCTGCCACTATCTCTGCCTCCCCCTCCGCTGGGGGCATCATTATCACCCCCAACAGCCGTCGCACGTTAACATTCCGTTGTCTCCCCTTTACAAACACTGTCTGGTCTTCATGCACCACCCCCGGTACACAATCTTCGATCCTCATCGCCAGCACTTTTGCCAGCAACTTGGCGTTTACATTCAGGAGCGAGATAGGCCTATATGACCTGCATTGCAGCGGATCTTTATCTCGCTTCAGGATTAATGATATCGTCGCCTCCGACATTGTCGGGGGTAGAGTCCCCCCTTCTCTGGCCCCGTTAAAGGTTCTTGCCAACAGCGGGGCCAACAAGTCCACGTACTTCCTATAAAATTCCACCGGGCACCCGTCTGGTCCCGGGGCCTTCCCTGCCTGCATGTTCCCCAGCCCTTTAGTCACCTCGTCCACCCATATTGGCGCCCCCAGACCTGCCACCTCCTGCTCCTCCACCTTCGGGAACCTTAGTTGGTCCAAAAACTGTTGCATCCCCTCTTTTCCCTCCGGGGGTTGGGACCTATATAGTCGCTCATAAAAGGTCTTAAACACCTCATTTACCTTCCCTGCACTCCGCACCGTAGTTCCCGTTTCATCCCTAACTCCCCCTATTTCCCTCGCCGCTATCCTCTTGCGAAGCTGGTGGGACAGCAGCCGACTCGCCTTTTCCCCATATTTGTATCTCATCCCCTGTGCCTTCCTCCACTGTGCCTCTGCCTTCCCTGTGGTCAGCAGGTCAAACTCCGTCTGAAGTCTTCGCCTCTCCCTATATAGTCCTTCGTCCGGGGCCTCCGCATATCTTTTATCGACACTCAAAATCTCCCCCACTAACCTCTCCCTTTCTTTGCCCTCTTTTTTTCTCCTTGTAAGCCTTAATGGAGATCAACTTTCCCCTAACCACTGCCTTCAGCGCTTCCCATACTACCCCCACCTGGACCTCACCATCATCATTGGCCTCCAGGTACCTTTCAATACATCCCCGCACCCTTCCACAGACTCCCTCATCCGCCAATAGTCCCACATCCAGTCGCCACAGTGGGCACTGTTCCCTCTCCTCTCCTAGTTCCAGATCCACCCAGTGCGGGGCATGATCTGAAATGGCTATGGCCGAGTACTCCGTTCCTTCCACCCTTGCAATCAGTGCCCTACTCAAAACAAAGAAACCTATCCGGGAGTAAGCCTTATGAACATGGGAGAAAAAGGAAAACTCTTTGGCCAATGGCCTAGCAAATCTCCACGGATCCACTCCTCCCCATTTGCTCCATAAACCCCCTGAGCACCTTGGCCGCTGCCGGCCTTCTTCCGGTCCTGGATCTAGACCGATCTAACCCTGGATCCAGCACAGTATTGAAATCCCCCCCCCATTACCAGGCTTCCTACCTCCAGGTCCGGGATACGTCCCAGCATCCGCTTCATAAATCCCGCATCATCCCAGTTCGGTGCATATACATTTACCAGCACGACCTCCATTCCCTGCAACCTACCACTCACCATCACATATCGGCCACCGTTGTCCACAACTATATTCCTAGCCTCGAACGACACCCATTTTCCCACCAATAATTTTTGCGTCCAACCCTGAGTGCAACACCTGTCCCACCCATCCTTTCCTTAACCTAACCTGATCCGCCACCTTCAGATGCGTCTCCTGAAGCATGACCACGTCTGCCTTAAGTCCTTTTAAGTGCGCGAACACTCGAGCCCTCTTAATCGGCGCATACTAGCCATCACCTACTCTAGGCCAGTCCCACGTCCAGGTCCCGCACACCCACCAGTCCCCCAGGCGGCGCACTCCCGTCCCGACCACCTCTTCCCTTACCAGCTCCCTCCCGATCCCAGCAGCAGCAACCCAGTTATTCCCCTCCCACCCGCTAGATCCCCATCTAGCATGGTTACTCCCCCATAATGCTTCCGAAAGTCAGCTGACTCCAGCTGACCCCGGCTTCCCCCGCTCTCTCCTTGATTCCCCCGTGTGTGGAACACTCATCCTCCTTGCGCCTATCTTCCCGCCATCATCTCCCTAGCGCGGGAAAAAACCCACGCTTTCCTAGATCAGCCCCGCCCCCTATGGCGCAGCTCCCCCTACGGCCCCGTTCCCATTCCCCATCCCCCACCTATGTCCCTTTTTCCACCGGCGCCCACATTTCTCCGTGTCCCCCCATCAAAGAAAAAAGGGATTCTTCTCTTCCCTTTCCCCTCCCCATCTTTCGTCCCGATACAGTGAACCTCCCATTCCCCAATTTACATTTCTGTACATCAACATCGTCATCTCCCCCACTGCATCAGTCCCTCAGTTCTGGTCCAATTTCTCTTTTTGGATGAAGGTCCATGCCTCTTCCGACGTTTCAAAATATCTTGGTACGCGACCCACAATCGCGCCGGCTGCAGCATCCCAAACTTTACTTTCTTCTTGTGAAGCGCCGCCTTGGCCCGATTAAAACTCGCTCTCCTTCTTGCCACCTCCGCGCTCCAGACCTGATACACTCGTATCACTGCATTCTCCCACCTGCTACTCCGTACCTTCTTGGCCCAGCTCAAAACAGCCTCTCTGTCGGTGAAGCAGTGAAATCTCACCACTATCGCCCTTGGTGGTTCTCCAGCCTTGGGTCTCCTCGCAAGGACCCGGTGAGCCCCTTCCACCTCCAGGGGGCCCGAGGGGGCCTCAGCTCCCATTAGCGAATGGAGCATCGTGCTCACAAGCCCCAACGTCAGCTCCCTCCACTCCATTTTTACCGCTAGGCCCAGAATCTCATCCTCGTTCTCAGCTGCCTTCTCCTTCACTCCACTGAGCTCTATCGCCTGGGCCTTTTGCGTTTCTTTTAGCCCTTCGATTGCCAACAACATCGGCGCCAGCACCTCCTTCTTTAATTCCTCCACACACCGTCTAAGGAATTCCTGCTGATCCGGCCCCCATGTCGTCTGGTCTCCATCCGTCGCCATCTTGCTTCTTCCTTCTCTTCTCTGCCGCTGCTCCAGAGGATCCTTCGCAATCTGGTCACTACCACCGATCTTCTCCTTACACACTAGGGGGGTCTCCTTACTTCGTCACCCCACACTGGGTTTGGTCCGAAGAAATTTCCGTTGGGGCTCCCAAAAAGAGCCCAAAAGTCCGTTAGAGCGGGAGCTGCCGAAACGTGCAGCTTAGCAGTGCATCGCCGCAACCGGAAGTCCAGATGACAAATTTTATATTTGTACAAATTTCAATAATAGTTTGTGCAGAAATGGAATTGGAAAAAACATCTTAAGAAATCATGAGGTCCTTTTTGTTGCAGAATTGAAGGCAAAAAGGAAGCATGCGGTTGTCTCTCTGGTTGCATCCTACTTAACTTCTCTCTGCTGTGGGAGCGGATATTAAATTAGGTTCACAAAAATGTTTTTAAATGTACCATTTGATGAAAGAAGTAAGGCGAAGAGCTGTTCTTCCACATTTTCTCTGATAGAACAACTGCATTTTAATGAAATTACAACTACAAAGTAGGTAGTGAATAATGGCAGGCACTCTGTCTACAAAATAAATAAATGATATAAAAGCTCCAAAATTACATTTGTCGGTGCAGCTGCACCTAAATGTTTACAAGTCTATACCCAGCAATCAACTGTGTTCTGATTCCGTCTTGAAAGCTACTCATAAATTAGCATTTCACACAATTTCCATGAATTAAACATCAAGTGAGAGTCTTTCTTGTTTTCTCCATAGAGTCTATGCTAGTTGTGTTTTAGATTTCAAGCAACATGATGGGACATACATTTTACATCAATCTGAACGTGCAACATGATTTAGTTGCAGCAGAATAACGGTTCTAAATAAAGCATGTTTTATTTGAAATATTTTTATTTAAGTTTTTCATTTTAACAAATAACGCAACAAAACCGCAGGAATGGTCCAGTGTAGCACCCAACAAAGTCTCAACATACATGGGTACAGAGGAGATCAGGGGATCGGCAAAATAATTGCCTCAGTACAAACATTTGGCTTAATTTGGTATCTTTATACGTACCGCCGGAGAACGAGGGAGGCAATATAATTTCCTCAGTACAAATGTTATGCTTAATTTGGTATCTCTATATGTGCCGCCAGAGAACGAAGGAGAGGAGAATAAAACCATGAAAACAAGGCAAAATGGTGCACACTCCCGCGCAGTGATTGTTCGCAACAACCACAAAGGTTCAGGATAAATTTTTTTTAAGCCATGCTTGGGCGAGCACCACAATATATCTCCCTCTACTCCAACACCAGAGGCACCAATGATTCATTGTAACTCCATCCCTCTGGATGTCAGGCTCGTATGTACCTCTGCAGGAGGCAATCACAGATTCTTAACCTTACCATAACAAAAATAGAAAAATACAAAGAAAATATATGAGAACCCACTTCTAGCAGGATGTTTTACGCACACCACGCCACATAATCCTAACCTTGGCACAGTACATAACGATCATCGTTCCTCATGGATAAGTACGGATTCTCAAAATTCAAAGCAACAACAAAAAAAATGGAAAATGAAAACCCAATACAATTCGCTCTAACTAGGGACTATCTCAATCCAAGTGAGGACTTCTAACCCCACCACACCACCCATCATTCTGCCTTGGCTCCACTCATCTTCTCTATTAACGAGATACGGGTGCCTAAAATGTACTCCCTTCTCATGGATGACAGCACATTTAAAAAGAAGAACAAGACTGTGCACAAACCACCGTTTCACATGTTTTTTTTTGCTGAAACAAGATAATAAGCGACCTTCGCCCTCATATTCAAGCATTGTAAACTCGTTAGGGGAAAAGACAACATGAAAGTTCCATCGAACTAAGCGGGGGGGCCTCCACTCGACTCCAGGCCTTAAAGGCCAGATACAATTTGCTTTGTTGAACCTTCTCTCAAGGATACTTCACAGATCATCAAAGTGAGCACCAAAGCCACTGAGCTGAGATCATCATCCAGAACATCATTCACGATGGTGGTCATCATCTCGAGACATTGGCCCAATCCCCAGCAAAACTGCCACTGCAAGCAGGGCCTCACTCCAGCCTCCAACCGCCCCAATCAAACGAGGATACTCTTAGATTCAACTCTACTCCTCACCACCAAGCTCCGACTAGGGACAATACGGCAAGACACAAATTCCCCCTAAAAAGATAATTGTAGAATATTGTTATGGGCCAGGGTTTAAAGAACCCCAAAGTGTATCATGGAGTTCACCTGACCCACAACTTTTAATAGATTGTGGTGTGGGGAGCACACAGCCCATTCTACAGGTGTGGTACAGCAGAAATGGAAAAGTATTTTTTAAAGCAAAACAATGTTTATTCTATGAACTCAAGTTAATCTTTTTAAAACATACAGTGAACATCTTAGCAACCATTAATTCAAATACAACCCCCAAAGAATACAACACTAAATAACCCTTAAGCTGTCCTTTTAACATCCATAAGACTTAAAAACGAACGTTTAACAGAAGCATATCAGGTTAAAGTCACTACTGAGAGCAGTTATTAGTTTTAAATCACCAAAGGATCGATTTACATTCTTTAGATTACAGAGAGAGAGACTAATACCCCTTCTGACTGTGACTGCAGCTATCCAGCTCTGAAACGAAACTAAAACACACCCTGCAGCAAACAGCCTAAAACGAAAGTAAAAAGCTGACAGCCCAGCTCCACCCACACTCTGACATCACTGATAAACACCCATTTCTTAAAGGTACATTTCTTAAACACCCATTTCTTAAAGGTACTCTCACATGACAATATGTATTAGGATAAAATAAAGGATTAAAAGAAGAGTGGAGCCAGAGCTCGTGAAAATGCAGCCACTCCAGTGCTCACATCACCCTGCCGCAAAAAATTGTTCAAATTTATAGTGAGTGGGACATCTTTGTGTTCTGCTTCTGTGGAGGCCGTAGATGATTTTGAGATCTATAGATGAACTCTGGTAAGTCTTTATTGTGAACTCTCTCCGATTTGTGGAAAAAAGATATACAAAATGATAAATCATTTTTGATTAGAAATAAACCCGTGAAATATCTGCAAACATAGAAATGAAGTTATCAGATGCATATAATTAGATTCTTGGAACATTGTGTCCCAGTTGGCAGTAACTGATGTTTTGCAGAACATCTGTAAATTGTTCCTTCGAAGATTTGGGAAACAAAGTACTGGGGACGTTTTCTTTGAATTTTTGTAGCTGGACTTCCATTCCATCTACAGCACCAATATAGCCCTAGCCCTAAACAAAATAACGAAAACACTGTAGATGCTGGAACTTGAAACAAGACAAGAGGATGCTGGAAAAACTCAGCAGGTCTGCCAGCATCTATCAGGGAAGAAATCAAGCCCCAACCAAAGTCAGTTGTGACATTCTTTGACCTGGATTGTGATGCCTGGGCTTCTGGCAACTTATATAGTTTTTAAAAATATTGTTTTTTAATTAGGGGGCAATTTGGTGTGGCCAATCCACCGATTCTACACATTTTTGGGTTGTGGAGGTGAGACCCCTGCAGACACGTGGAGAATGCTCAAACTCTACACGGATAGTGACCCGCGGCCGGGATCAAACCTGGATCCTCTGTGCCGTGAGGCAGCAGTGCTAACCACTCCGCCATCCTGCAGCCAACTTTTTACATAGTTGACCATATCCTATCTCTAATGGCCACTTCCCTCACTTGCCTCCATTCTTGGAACCAGAGTCTCTCTAGAAATGGCTTCACTTCCATTCATCTTGTAGATAAAGAAAAATATAATATTGATGTAAGTTTGTAGCCTGATCAATGCGAAATGTATTTCCGTGTTATTGACTAACATCGTTATCTAAAGGTTGCCCTGCATGAGCTTCTCAAATATTGTTCCAATAGCGAATACAATATGCACTCGATTTTGTGCAGTGAAACATTGATTGGAAAAAAAATTAGATTGCTTGTCTGATTGGAATTAATGCATTATAAGTTCAAAGTGCAGATGAATGTGAGTTGAGTGTATATTTATGCAGCGAGTCAAAACTTTGCGCAGTTTAACTTGGCTGAATAGCACGATATTTCAGTTTGTTGTAAAATATGATCACTGCTTGCTTATCTTTAGGAGTTAGAACTGGTTTTAATCCTTCTAACTTTTCCCATGTAACTATTCTGCTAGGTAAGCCAGAACTATCTGAAGCCTCTGACTTTAAATTGATGTCTCTGAGGATGTCAGAGGCAGGACCATTGCCCAACAGATGTTAAAACATCCAGGTCAATTTGCATGTCGTCAGTGTGAGGGGGACATTTCGGGGGGGTTCACTAGCACAGCTTCTAGGGTACGTCCTGGGTATGACCATTTGGAGAATGGAGAATCTGGGCCAATTAGTCCATCTGAGCATTTCCGACTGCCATCTTGTAAAGCAGTCAAATTCTTGCTTTAGTTCCGTTATTTTAGATTAGGAGTGTAACTTTATATATCTGAATTACTTGGAAGAAAGGTTAAACTATTTACTTTGCTACATTTACTTTCAAGATTGTTCCATCTGTCACGAACCACGCTGATATCTGCAAGGATGTCCCAACTTGGAACACTGGGTCGTGGGAGTATATAGTTTTGTTTTTGGAATGGTGTGAGGAGTCCCACCGCTGCCAGAAATGTTGGGGCAGCACGGTAGCATTGTGGATAGCACAATTGCTTCACAGCTCCAGGGTCCCAGGTTCGATTCCGGCTTGGGTCACTGTCTGTGCGGAGTCTGCACATCCTCCCCGTGTGTACGTGGGTTTCCTCCGGGTGCTCCGGTCTCCTCCCACAGTCCAAAGATGTGCAGGTTAGGTGGATTGGCCATGATAAATTGCCCTTAGTGTCCAAAATTGCCCTTAGTGTTGGGTTGGGATACTGGGTTATGGGGATAGGGTGGAGGTGTTGACCTTGGGTAGGGTGCTCTTTCCAAGAGCCGGTGCAGACTTGATGGGCCGAATGGCCTCCTTCTGCACTGTAAATTCAATGATAATCTATGATTAATCTAGGACAAAGGTTCGGCACAACATCGTGGGCCGAAGGACCTGTTCTGTGCTGATAATCTAGGAGTGAAGCGACATCCCAGTGAGAATAAGCAGCCCAGTTCTCATAGTAACAATTGTTAAAGACTTATTTATTACATTCAAGAAAAAACAAATACACACTATCAGGACTATTCTACTCTATGACAAGGTTTATGAATTATTGAACACAGTTTATGGAGAATGTATCTCTTTCAAAATATATTTACAATCCCTGAACACCTTAAGACTCTCCTTTTCCCCAAACAACATCAAAATTAAACAGGTCTATTAATTAAGTCAAGCTTATAATTACCGCAGCATACAGGGTTGATGATCAAGTCTGGAAAAGATCTTTTCTTGGTCCAGCAAAGATATTTAAACTTCCTTTACGAAGGCTTCTGCACTGCTTTGGCTCCAAGACTTCGAGGCTGTTAAATGTTGAACTCAATTTGCCAATGACTATAACTTCACACACGTAACTTCTAGCCCACTATACCCGCAGGCAAACGGGAAAGCTGAGACAGGGGTGGGAATTGTGAAGCAGCTTCGCAAAAAAGCTATGGAGGACACAAAGGACATTGACTTAGCACTGTTTGCATACAGGGCTACACCATTGTCATCCCGGCTTTCTCCAGCACAAGTATTGATGGGACGAAAAATACGTACTACGTTACCAACTCTGATAGTTACAAACAAAGATTAACAAGTTGTGCATAAACAAAATGCAGCAACTGAAGAGTAAGCAAATGTGTATTATGATTTTAAAAACTCCAAACCACTGTCTACACTCAAAGAAGGTGATATTGTATGCATTCGTAATCCTGAAGATGGATGGACATTGCAAAAGCACTCACACCAAGATCACACGTGATCTCAACAGAATCTGAAGATTTTTCATATAAACCGAAGAGGCCTCTTGAAACTCAAACAACCTGTTACATTCACAGAATCAGCTACGACGAGTCAACAACTCGTATTTCCTACAAATGACTTTCCAAAAGCTGCATTGTCAAATGTACCTGATAATTCAAATAACACTGTTGTAACATTAAGAAGGTCTACAAGACCTAGGAAACCTTCAAATAGATTAAATCTGTAAATCTGACATTAGTTCTAGCATTGTTGACATGCTGTATAATACTGTGAACAAGAAAATGTATAGGCAACATTTTTCTCAAAGAAAGGGGAATGTGACATTATACAAATGTACAGCTTGTGAAGAGTTATTGTTATAATAAGCCTAGCCACTAGAGGGAGCTAAGGGATAGTACTATAAATTGCATTGGCTCTTAAACTACGGGGAGGAGATTAGACTGGAGCTGGCAAAGATGAGATCCATATACATTGCAGTGTTAGGATATAATACTTATAATTAGTAGATAGAGATAGTGTTAGTGAGTGTAGTTTAATTCTTACATGTATGTTTGCTGTTCAGAATAAGTGTCGAACTCAAATTGAGTGTTTAAAAAAATTAGTTTAGTTCTTCAAGAGAGCTTTGTGATCACTTCCATCCTGGAAACCCGTTACAAAGATAACCGCACCCCTCACCTGCTGCCCCAAAGGCTTGAATCTCTGACTTTATCCCTTTCCATCCTACACGTCTCTTTCCCAGTCCCTGCCATCACCGAGTCTGGTGTTCTGCATTACCCCATGGTGATGTGATTTCAGTCTGAAAAGAATGTGCCCCCCCATTCTTTGACCACAACTTAAACAAACATTTTGAAGATGGAATAAGGCGAGGATTGCAATGTGAGCCAAAGACAGAATGCTTGAGAGAAGGGAAAAATATGTACTGAACATGAAAGACACAAGAGGGAAAGCAATGTGAAGGATGACTGAAGAGGAATAAGCAATATGAACAATGCTGATGACATTTAAGACCTCCGAACATTTAAGAAGTATTTAGACGTGTACTTTGGATGCCAAGGCAGACTAGGCTATTGTCCAAGTGCAAGAAAATGGGATTAGAATAGTTAGACGGTTGTTTTTGACCGGAGCAGAAGCAATGCGCAGAAGGGCCTTTCTGTGCTGTCGACCTCTTTGACTCTAAAATGTGTTGTTGAGTTAAAGTTAAATCAAGATAGATTTTTTAAAATAGACATGTGTGTAGGTGATAGGTTATGTGAGGGGTATACATCTGCTTCTTTAATTGTTAAAGTGTATTCAGCTTATTTTGAAAGTATACTTGAAAGCTGAAACAACTTAATTAGCAATCGTATTTGTATTTTGTTAATAGCTAGCAAATGGAAATATTCTACAGCTTATGTCAGATGGAGTATGGTAGACTCTTGATTTTAATTTGTTTATATAATTTAATTTCAAAAAACCAAAAGCTAGTTATATTTTGAAAGCAGAAAGAGAAGTTTGAGAGTAACCGAAAGCGAGCCAGGATGAGATAACAGCGACATGAAGGCAATATCCGATTAAGAGACAGAGCTCTCCAAGTTGCCATGTGCAATATTAGAAATTGATTAGATGTTTTAAAATTGTAACTAATACTTGGTTTACAATTTCATCACTGACTTTTACTGTTGGCTACCTCAATAATGGCATTCAGCAAGAAAGGTAGTCTTGTGAAAGCTGCATTTTATACCCATGCCAGGCAAAACACACTTTGGATGTGTGATTGCTTGTTTATTTAATGTAGTTGTGGTTTTCTGATAAATCAAACACTGGCCCGATAGAAAGATATAACAATGAAGTGCCTCAAATAAAGGGAGCGTGGAGAGAAACCAAAATGGACGGTCCTGAAGTCCGTTCAAGTGTTCTGAGTTGGGGAGGGTTAATTGAAAAACATCACTTAATGATATTTTGGGAGACAACGATCAGTTAGTTACCCAATTTTTGTCTAGTTACAATCCATGTTTAATTCTCTGCTTGTGGAGATATTGAGCCAGCGAATTGGAAAGGGGGGTGTTGCACCTGCGCTGTGTTTTTGCATCTGTGCACCTGACGGATCATTGACAATTACATAATTACATTACATCATTAGTGTACTCCCTTTTTAAAAACTATTGCAAATAATAATCAGCATAGGCACTTCCACCTCTCCATCATTTCCGTCCAGTTTTGTTTGAAGAATTTTCTTCAGTCAGTGATAATGGCATCCATTGAATTAAGTAGCTGGTAGGAGTTAATGAGCTTATGGTGTAAGGGGCTTTAATTAGCAACAATTGAGATGGCCATTAAACTGTAGTGCTTCAGTGTTTTCTCTTCTCAGCCCTATTTGCTTTTACTTAATTTTTCCTGATGTCATCAATCATTATTGAATATTTTTAAAATAAAAGATGTTGACATAATAAAACTTGAAGTAGAGAAAATGATAATATATTTTGAACCTGCATTTAGTGGTACATTTAAAAAAAAAAAAAAAAAAAAATTTGATTTGCTATTTTGCACTGTCAAACAGCTGTGAACTATACATGGCATCCTTTACCAAAATATGCCGAACATGTTGTTAGGATGCCCGTTATATTGTTGGAGTGGATTATGATGAGTCACTCTATGTTCCATATACAAACATCATGTTAAAAATAACTGACTTCTGTTTGTGGTACAGCCTCCACTGCTTATAATGGATCTGTCTGTGTAAGTGTAATTTGGCTGCTATATGCAGTGGGTAGATTGTACAGAGTAGATGGGGAGAGACTGTTCCTGCTTGTTAAAAGATCAAGAGTTAAGAGGGCACAAATTTAAAGTGATTTGCAAAAGAAACAAATGTAATGTGAGAAAAAACTTTTTAACACAGCGAGTAGTTCATGTCTGGAATGCACTGCGCTGAAGTGGTGGAGGCAGGTTCGATCGAGGCATTTATGAGGACTTTAGGTGACTATTTGAATAGAAATAATGTCCAAGGGTACGGGTAAAAGGAAAGAGAATGGCACCAAGTCGTAATGCCAGTGCAGACATGATAGGCCTTAACGTTTCTGTGATTCTGAAATTCTATTCCACTTCTGCAGCGAGTTACCCGCAGCTCCCCATTTCCAACCTCTTTAATGGACAGAAGATGTTGGTGAAATTCTTTGTGTGCTTTGGTGAGTGGGCGAGTATGGATAATAAATGTTGTCATGTTCAATAAAGGCATGTTATATTCATAAGTTAAAACATGGACTGTATTCCGTATCGAATTTTCTGTACCTGCTATCCTTTTGAAAAGGGATATCAAAAGGCTGCTAAAGTGGCTGCCAGGGGGCAGGAAACGTTAGTTGTTTCTGCATAGACACTGAAGTGTCTTAAATCTCTGGAAAGTCCTAATTGAATTACCATGGGTAGAGTGCCTCCCTTGAATGAACATGTTGAGTCATTTCCATACATTTTAATCCAGTGTAACGAGTCAAAAATGGCATTCGTGCAAGAAAGCTGGTCTTGTGAAAGCCGTCTAGTTGTTTGCTGAAATCCTTTCCACTTCCACCACAGAGGTTGGGGAGCGGCAGGAATTTCATTATTGGAAAAAAGAAAATAAATTAATTTTGGGGAGCGTACCAGTCATTACATTACATTAAGGCTCGATGCACATCACAAATCTTTCTGCAATGCAGTAAAGCTAATGAAGGCTGGCATGTGAAATATCAGATGAAATTAACTTAGCGAGAGAGGAAATTCTATGGACTTTAACATTTTTGAACGTGAATAAATCCCCGGTTCTGGATCAAAAGTATCCTAGTCTGTTAAGGGAAGCAGGAGAAGAAAAGTTTCAGAGGTTCTGACCATTGTTTTTCATTCCTCTGGCTGCAGGCATGGTGCCAGCGAACTGGAGGACAGCTATGGTTTTACCATCATTTAAAATAGGACAACACAGTAGACCAAGTAATTACAGGCCAGTCAGCTAAACCTTGCTGGTGGGAAAATTCTGAGGGACAGAACAAATCTTTATTTAAAAGACAGAATAATGAAAAATGGCATGGATTTAAGATAAGGTCATGTCAGACTAACCTGTTAACATATTTGATGTAGTGTTAGGAAATAGAGCTGGTTTAAACACTTTTTATATTCATATTGTGGGTATTAGAAATAAAGTGTAAGGTTTAATCTTAATGTGTATTTTTGTGCCTTAGTGTTAGAGCCCTTCCTTTTCATTTCACTTTGTTCCCATTTATTTTATTTTATTATTTTTGGTCCGTGGACTCCCAATCGGAATGTGCTTTTAAGCAGTGACTTAAGCTGAGGCAGCCTGCTAGTCAGGACAGTGTGTTCCAGAATTTGTTTTTGGAGAAGAGAATATTGACTCGTCAACGCCGAGAGAGTCTTAAGAACCAGCTATGGAGGAAGTTGGCCCACTCACCAAAGCACACACAAGATTGGCTAGCTGGAACAGTGTTCTGGTTCACAACAATCAGTGATTGGTTCCTGCGGGATGCTTCTGAGAGAACTGGGCAGAAGTGATTTGACCATGTATGAAGGGTAAAGGGCTGTTTTATTGTTCTAAAACCACTGAGTGCCTGCACATCTCTACTATATTGTTGAAATGATCTTGAATTGACAAAGAAAGTAGACAGCCTTGCCGGAAACAAACCTCAAGCATAGAAGGAAGAAGCATCAAAGCAAAAGCTTGAACTCCTGAAGGACTTTAACTGAAAGCCATCATAGTGCATCGGAGATTGAATAGAATTCCTACAGTGCAGAAGGAGACCTTTCGGCCCAACGAGTCTGCACCGACACACTGCAGAGAAAGGCATTTCTGCGGCCGCCAACGGGACTGCAGGATGGTCTGTTGCCTCCCTGGTACCAGGGTCCTGGATGTCTCTGAACGGCTAGGGGGCATCCTGAAACCGGGCAGCACGGTAGCATTGTGGATAGCACAATTGCTTCACAGCTCCAGGGTCCCAGGTTCGATTCCGGCTTGGGTCACTGTCTGCGAAGTCTGCACATCCTCCCCGTGTGTGCGTGGGTTTCCTCCGGGTGCTCCGGTTTCCTCCCACAGTCCAAAGTTGTGCAGGTTAGGTGGATTGGCCATGATAAATTGCCCTTAGTGTCCAAAATTACCCTTAGTGTTGGGTGGGGTTACTGGGTTATGGGGATAGGATGGAGGTGTTGACCTTGGGTAGGGTGCTCTTTCCAAGAGCCGGTGCAGACTCGATGGGCCGAATGGCCTCTTTCTGCACTGTAAATTCTATCTATGACCCTTTGAATGACCTCACTACGTAGGCCCAATCCGCCATCCTATTCCTGCAACCCCATCCTAAGGGGCAATTTGTCATGGCCAATCCACCTAACCTGCACATTTTTGAATTAATAGACCTAGATTGAGGTTCCTCATCAACTCAATCTCCCTGCCAGCCAAAAATTCAAAAAGTTAAAGAACTTGCACTTCTAAAGCACAACACATTTTTAAAAGCCCGGGCACACTATATCTGCATATATATGCTAAAAATTGAAAGATGCACACGCATAGATTAAATAGATTTCCAGTGTCCAATATTCAGTGCAACTGCCACCACTAAAAAAAAATCCAGTTATGAGCAATCACTTATGTCAGCCAAATGATTACAATTTGCATTGAAGTCAAGTTCAAAGTTACAAGTTGTTCTCTACTTATTTCAGGTAGAAACAGCTGTGCTTACTCACCAGTTGCATCTCTTGCATTGAAGTCAAGTTCAAAGTTACTAGTTGTACTCCACTTATTCCTGTGCTTACTCACTAGTTGCAGCTCATCAAATTTCTTTCATTAAGTGTACTTCCATATCGAGGCCTTTCTTCAAATATGGCATTGAGGCCTTTCTTCAAATATGGCATAGAATGGAGTATTGCACTTGTTACAGCCTAAGGATCTTACCCAATCCACAAATTTTACATTCTAGTTATTGGTACCGAAAGGGTCAAGTATTCTTTTCTGGAAACAGCTTTTCCAATTTCTGTTCCTCCATAGAATCATGCAAATTTACAGAATAGAAGGAGGCCATTTTCAGTCTCGTGTCCACGGTGATCAACAAGGAGCGATCCAGCCTAACCCCACATCTAGCATTGTAGGTTCAAGTGCATCTCCCAACTTCTTTAAATGTTGAGGGCTTCTGCTTCAGCCACCCTTTGAGGCAGAGGATTCCAGATCTCCGTCACTCTCTGGATGAACAAAAATCGCTTCTCAACCTCCTACTTCTTACTTTAAAACAATGCACTGGTTAATGACTCTCAGCCTAAAGGAACAGGGACTTTGATCATAATTTGATACACTTCAATTAGATCTTCCCTCAGCCTCCTTTGTTTCAGAGGAAGCAATCCAAGACCATTCAATCTTTCCTCATGAGTAACAATTTCCAGTCCAGGCAACAGCCTCATAAATCTCCTCTTCATCATGTCTACTGCAATCAAATCTATTCCATAGCACCTTGACCAGAATTGCATGACTACCCTAGCTTTGGCCTAATCAGTTTTTCATACAGTTCCAGCATAACCTCTGCTTTTATATTGTGTCTTGACTAATGAAAGCAAATCTCCCATATGCCTTCTTGATTAACTTTACAGATATACAGATTTACAGGTATTACATAAGTTACAAACTTTTTATTATATTCTAATGTCCTCCGTCTATGCATATCCTATAGGCGAAATGTGGTCAGACACACCACACTCTGAAACCAAGTAACAGATGCCACTCAAACAACTTCTGTGGATTTCTCATCATGAAATGCTTGTCACACTAAGAGAACTGGAAACTGAAACTCTGACTTTGACAAGAGGGTTTCCAAACTCCACTCTAAGATGATGGTTAGAATCTTCTCCCAAACCGTGCTTTCTTTCTGATCCAAGGATCCACATCCAAGATTTCAATCTTCACTTCCAGTATTCCTGTGCTCTAGAATATCATGTGCATTTAAGCTTCCACACAATCTCTCAGGTACCCAACCATGCCAACAGAACACCACTGCTCCACAAGTTGTCACTAACCTGAGGATTACTGAAGATGTCTGGCTTCTCACTAGCCAACCTCTCCAAGTACGCAGCTCTGTGTTTACATAGGAACCTCTCTCTGCCTCTTTCTTTAACTTCAGAGAACCGTACCCCTGTTCAGATTATGGTTTTTTTTGTTCCTTTTACTTCAGTCTTCCTGAATCTCCTCCTTCAATCCTTGGTTTCTGACTGTTCTTTAGCTTCTGGGACTTAGTTTCTGACCCTTACTTTATTGTCCTGCCTGCACTGGCAGCTTCTATGAACAGCATCGTGCTTCCTGGGTTATCGGTTCCCAACTGAAAAGAAGAGCTTCTACTATTCAGTATATGTCTCTGGTAGTTACACAACAGCTTAGCTTTTTGTTCACCTCTACCATTGCTTTGATTACTATTCAGACAAGCTTAAAGTGAAACTAAAACCCAAGAACAGGCACCTTTGTTTAACCTGAACGTATCTGAAGTTTTAACCGTTTCTTATGTCACGACCCCTTGGGCAGATGCATAGTCAATTTCAGCCCCACTTGACCTGGAATCGCAACACAAGTGATATTAGATGTTATTTCAAAATCCTGGAGGACCTTGGCTGGGCACATTAAACTGCAGTCACAGCCCCCCCCCCCCCCCCCCCCCCCCCCCCCGAAAAAGTGACTTTGCAGGTAAGTTCTGACCTGATTGGCTGGTAGGGAATCGGCATTAAATTTAAAAAAAAAAGTTGAAAAACAAATTAATTAACTCAGTAGAGGAGTCACTAAACCAGAGGGCGGATATTAGCATATTTAGCATTTCATATTTATGAATGTGAGCCTTGCGTCAGTGGTCGGGAAATTATTGGAGAAGATTCTTAAGGACAGGATTTACTTATATTTGGAAACAAATGGACTTAATGGCGAGAGGCAGCAGCATGGTTTTGTGAAGGGGAGGTTGTGTTTTACTAACTTGATCGAGTATTTTGAGGAAATGACGAAGATGATTGATTAAGGAACGGCAGTGGATGCGACTATATAGACTTCAATAAAACCATTGACAAGGTCCCTCATGGCAGACTGGTACAGAAGGTGAAGTCACACGAGATCAGAGGTGAGCTGGCAAGATGGATATAGCACTGGTTCGGTCATAGAAGACAGAGGGTAGCGATGGGAGGGTGCTTTTCTGAATGGAAGGCTGTGAATAGTGGTGTTGTGCAGGGTTCAGTGCTGAGACCTTTTTTCGTAGTGTATTAAATGATTTGGAGCAAAATGTAGCTGGTCTGATTAGTAAGTTTGCGGACACCACAGATTGGTGGAGTTGCCGATAGTGAAGAGGATTGTCAGAGCAGAATATAGATCGGTTGGAGACTTGGTGGAGAAATGGCAGATGGAGTTTAATCTGGACAAATATGAGGTTATGCATTTTAAAAGGTCCAATACAGATGAGAATTATACAGTAAATGGCAGAACCCTAAGGACTATTGAGAGGCAAAGGGATCTGGGCATACAGTTCAAAGATCACTGAAAGTGGCAATGCAGGTGGCTAAGGTAATCAAGAAGGCATATGGCATGGTTGACTTTATTGTTTGGGGGCATTGAGTATAAAAATTTGCAAGTTATGCTGCAGCTGTACAGAACCTGAGCGAGGCCACATTTGGAATATTGCCAGAAGCAATTTTTGGCGAGATGCCAAAATAGAGCAGAATGCAGAAAAACCAAATTAATTCGCCTTGGGCAAAAATGCAGAACCTGCTGCCATTAGCCCCATCACACCTGTGGTAATGGCCAGAAGAGGACTGGCAGTGGGTACATGTTGATTATGCTGGACCTTTTGAAGGGTGTATATTTCTCATTAAATTTAAGCTCACTTGAAAAGGCCTGAAGTTTGCATCATTAAGACAATATCAGTGGAGAAAACAATTGAGAGATTGGGTGAAAACCTCTGTAGATTTGGTTAACCTGAACAGCATGAGCGATAATGGGCCACAGTTCATTTTGCAAGAGTTTGTACACTACTTGAAGGAGAATGGAATTCAACAGATCTGATCCGCTCCTTATCACCCTGCCACAAATGGGCTGGCAGAACGTTTTGTGCAGATGACTAAACATTTGTTGAAGGTAACTAGAGAACAAACAAGGTTCATTGTCTAAATGCTTGAACCAATTCCTGATCACGTATAGCACGCAACAGTCCAAGTTTCTCTGGTGTTGCTCATGGTTAGATGTCAACTATGCACAGCATTTGATTTGCTAAAACCACCCAAGACACAAGAAATTTTCAGGAAAAAAGCAGCAGGATCAAGTCATGTGGCGGGAGAGCAAGGCAAAATGTGTCTTTTGCCAGGATCAAAAAGTTCTGGCAAGGAACTATATACCACAAGTGAAAAATGGATACTTGCCACCATTTCGTTTTGTGCAAAGCTTAGCGGAATCACTTTGAGTTGTTCTGTGGGTATGTTTGTCTCTTTTAAGGGGATGAATGTTCAATTTTCTTTTTGCCCTCTTCTAATATCATTATTGAGCAAGAAATAAAAGGTAACCTGCATAATTTCCATCAATGATTCTTCGAAGTCCGCAAGAGCAAGCTGGAGATGATCATATTTCCTCCTTCACTCCCAGTGGAAAATGTCTGTCCAGCTTGGTGGAAGCTTCAACATTTGTTCCATTTGTCTACAACACCAACATCTCTGGTTTTTGAAATTCATTTCTCGTTGTAATGGCAGTAATTGGTTTCAATTGTCATTTTGTTCCTTGCTTCCCTTGATTTGAAATCTCATTTCCAATTAAGACAAAATTACACTTGGGGTCTGCTGTAGATTTTGAAGACAAATGACGAGCTATAATTATTAATCCTGTGACTGGGTAGGCCTTCTGTGGCTTAATTTCCAAAGAATGTTTCAGAAATTGGTTCGATCAGGAAGTTGTATTTTGGGATTGATTCTTCGTGCAATGAAGAAACATACAAAATTAATTGTGAAGATTTTGCACTTGTAGCATTTTGTTAATATCCATTTGGCAGCCTCCAAGAACAAACTTTGTTTTGAGATGAGTAATGTTTTGCAAATAATTGCATTTAACACTGTTCCTTAGCTTGTAAATACACATTTTGATGTAGGCAAAATTACAGATTTTCCCACTGAGGTGTTGAAATTGAAGTTGAACAATCTAGGTGTGTTAATTCAATAAGCACAGCATGTCTCATGATGTTGGAACAGCAATCAATCTAATAAAAAGAAGGCTACATAATATTGCTAAGGTAGAGGTGTTAGGATTCCCGTGGAGACCAATATTCCATGTGGAAAAAATATGATGGACAAGATTTCACCTTTGAAAACCTTTACTGTACCAATCAAACTAAAATGAACTTAAACATGAATTAACAGACAAATTGTATTCGGCAAAGACTATAAATTAGACTTTAAATAACCCATACAACAAAGATGGATTGCTCAGATTTCTTAAGTAATCCCTTCAGCGTTAATGGCATTAATCGTAGCTACAGAACTTGGTGTTTCCCCTGTAGAGGTTCAGTTCTTTAATTCACGCAAAGAGTTGAGCATCAAGTCTTATCGAAAAACAGCTTTCTTACACCTGAGTTGTATGGGTACAATGTCTAGCAAAAAGCGCACACCTTTCCCAATCCCGCTCAGCTCTGCTCACGCAATCAGCCTTTTTTTGTCATCTTTCCCAACTGCACCATGATCCCCTTGCTCAGCTGTCCCCCTCGCAGTTTCTCCACAGCTCCTGCTGACCACTGTTCTGGTCACTACTGGAAAAAGAACAAACTTCCAAACCCTATGTTTATTGGCTGAAGTTTGATCCCTCAGTAAAGAGGTTCCCCCCCCCCCCCCCCCCCCCCCCCAAACAACCCCTAGCAACTGAAGACCATGTGCTGATTTCTTAGTAGTCGATGTCACAGTCAGGGATTCAGAATTACGTGCCAACCCCCTTGCTCTTGTTAAGCACTGTCTGAAAAAGACCAGCTTCGAAACCATAGTCCGTGGAGACAACAGCTTGAAAACTAGATTTTATCATGGACATTGGTGAAATGTCAGATTACACCTTATGTTCTGTATCCTTTATTTTTTTTATAAATGTATTTTTATTGGGTTTTTGAACAAATTATATTTACTGTTATGTACACAGAATATATATATATATATATATATATATATAGAAGAGCACAAACAAACCAAAACATAAATAAAATAAAATAACTGGGAGGGAATTATGCATCAGCTCAGCAGCAGCAACTCTGTACAATTGGTAATATTATTTTTAACACATAAGTAGGCATCTGTTTGTGTGTGGTGGGTGGGGGGGGAAGAGAAACTGGGGAGGTAGATATACATTTGGGTGCCGGAGAAACAATTACAGGGGACAATACGTGAATGGGTCTGGTGTTGGTGTTGTCACTTGCTTCTCCCGGACAGATTTCGCTGCTGTTGTCGTCCCGCGTTCACCTCAGCTTCAGCCGTTCGTCCCGTCTTTCGCCCGGATTTTCCTTGTCCTCTGCCCCTGTAGATGCCAAGTTTGTTATCGTTTCCCGTGCCCTCCTTCCAGCTAGGAAGCTTCCCCCCACCTCTCTGGTTCCCCCCCCTTCCCCTTCTCCTGTGGTTCACCTTTCTTTCCTCATTGGTTTAGCTGCCCCCCCCCCCCTTGCCCCCTCATGCTTTGGCTACTTTTCCCTGATTCTTGGCTACCTGGCTCTTCTGCTTGCTTGTTGGCCACAAACAGGTCCCGGAACAATTGGGTGAATGGTTGCCACGTTCTGTGGAGGCCGTTGTCTGACCCTCGGATGGAGAATTTGATTTTCTCCATTTGGAGAGATTCTGGGAGGTCAGACAGCCAGTCTGCACCTTTGGGTTGTGCTACTGACCGCCAGCCGAACAGGATTCTACGGCGGGCTATCAGGGAGGCAAAGGCAAGGGCGTCCTCCCTCCTCCCAGGAATAGATCTGGCTGCTCTGTTACCCCGAAGATACCACTTTCGGGCATGGCTCCACTCTCATCCCCACCACTTTGGACATTGCCTCGAAGAAGGCTGTCCAGTACCCCGCAGGGTTGGGGCAAGACCAGAACATGTGGGCTTGGTTGGCCGGGCCTCCTTGGCACCGTTCACATCTATCCTCCATCCCCGGGAAGAACCTACTCATACGGGCTCTTGTTAAGTGGGCTCTATGTACCACTTTTAGTTGCGTCAGGCTGAGCACGTGGAGGTGGAGTTGACCCTATGCAGTGCTTTACTCCAGAGTCCCCACCCTATTTCAATCCCTAGGTCTTCCTCCCATTTCTTTCTTGTTGCATCCAGTACGGTGTTGGCCTTTTCTACCAGTCGGTCATACATGTGCTACAGTTCTCTTTACCTAGGATGCTTGCGTTCAGTAACTCTTCCAGTAATGTCTGTCGTGGCGGTTGTGGGTAGGTCCTTGTCTCCTTTCGTAGGACGTTTTTGAGTTGCAGGTACCTTAGCTCGTTCCCCCTGGCTAGCTGGAATTTTTCTGTCAGTTCTCCATTGATGCGATCCTGCCATCTGTGTATAGGTCCCTGACTGTCAGTGTCCCTCCGTCCTGTCCCCACTTGTTAAAGGTGACGTCAGTCAGCGCTGGTGTGAACCTATGGTTGTTGCAGATGGGAGCTTTGTCCGACACTTTGGTCAGGCCAAATTGCTGCCCTAGTTGGTTCCAGGACTGGAGGGTGGCTATCACCACCGGGCTGCTGGAGTGTTTTTTGGGTGGAGATGGGAGTGCTGCCGTGGCGATGGCCCGGAGGGAGAGCTGCCGAGGCGAGGGCCCGGAGGGAGGTATCCATGCAAGAGGCCTCTTCCGCGCGCACCCACTCGGCTTCTGCCTCCTTGATCCATCCCCTTATTCGCTCGGCTGTCGCCGCCCAGTGGTAGAATTGTACATTGGGAGGGCTAGCCCCCCCCTGGATTTTGTTTTTTGTAGAACCTTCTTTGGGATCCTAGCATTCCTCCCCCCACCCCATACGAACGCCATGATTAGTTTGTCTAGTGCTTTGAAAAAGGCCTTGGGGATGTAGATCGGGATGGATCTAAGTAGGAAGAGGTACCTGGGCGGTACGTTCATTTTGATCGTCTGGACTCTCCCTGTGAGGGAGAGTGGGAGTGTGTTCCATCTTTGCAGGTCCTTTTTTACTTCCTCTGTCAGAATAGTGAGGTTCCATTTGTGGATCCCTTTCCAGTCATGGGCTATTTGGATTCCCAGGTGGTGAAATTTGTGTTGGGCTTGTTTAAGCGACAGTCCCATAAGTGCTGCCCCCCTCCTTGTGGGTGTACCGGCAAGATCTCGCTTTTGCTCATGTTGAGTTTGTAGCCCGAGCAGGCGCCAGATTCTTTCAGGAGCGCGATGATTCCGGCCATGCTGCTTTGTGGGTCTGAAATGTAGAGGAGCAGGTCATCTGCTTAGAGTGAGACTCTGTGCTCTCTGCCTCCCCTTCGGATCCCCCTCCAGCTTTTTGCTGCTCTGAGCGCGATTGCTAATGGCTCGGTCGCTAGAGCAAACAGCAGCGGGGAGAGAGGGCATCCTTGTCTGGTGCCCCTGTGCAGCTGGAAGTATTGGGAGTTGGTGTTGTTGGTCCGTATGCTCGCCATGGGAACGTTGTATAGGAGTTTTACCCAGGAGGTGAACCCTGTTCCAAGCCCGAACCGCTCCAGTACCTGAGGTATTTCCATTCAACCCTATCGAAGGTCTTTTCTGCGTCTAGGGAGACGATCACCTCTGATATTCTCTCCCGGGATGGGGTCATTATCACGTTCAGCAGGCGCCTGATGTTCGCGGTTAGCTGTCTACCTTTGACAAAGCCCGTCTGGTCCTCTGCGACCACCTCCAGTATGTAGTCTTCTTGCCTTTTGGCTAGGATTTTGGCCAGTATTTTGGCATCTGCGTTCAGCAGTGAGATGGGTCTGTATGACCCGCATTCCGTTGGGTCTTTATCTATCTTAGGTATCAGTGAGATTGAGGCCTGTGCTAGCGTGGGTTGCAGTGTGCCCTAAGCTAGCGAGTATGTGAACATCTCCCGCAGGTGCGGGGCCAGGGCTGTTGCAAATGTTTGTAGAAGTCCGCCGGGAACCTGTCTGGTCCCGGCGTCTTCCCCACCTGCATGGAGCTAATGCTGTCCATGATCTCTCCCCATGCTAGTGGTGCTTCCAGGCCATGTTTTCTGCCCTCCCCCATGACTGGAATGTCCAGTCCATCAAGGAACCGTTTCATCCCGGACTCCCCCATTGGGGGCTCTGAGGTGTACAGCCCTTGGTAGAAGGCCTTGAAGGTTTTGTTGATCTTTTCTGGTTCTGTTTCTAATGGGCCTCTGGTATCCCTGATTTGTGCAATTTCTCTGGTGGCTGCCTGCTTTCTCAGCTGGCGTGTCAACAGACGGCTGGCTTTGTCTCCGTGTACGTATAGGGTCCCACGTGCCTGGTGGAGTTGGTGCACTGCTTTCCTGGTGGACAGCAGAACAAAGTTCCTTTGTAGCTCCTTCCTCTCCGCCAGGAGCTCTACGGTCGGGGCCTCGGAGTATTTACGGTCTACCTCCAGTATGGAGTTGACCAGCTGCTGCCTAGCCACCCTTTCCTCCCTATCTCTTCGAGCTTTGAAAGCGATAATTTCCCCTCTTGCTACGGCCTTTAGCGCTTCCTAGAACGTGGCGGATGAGACCTCCCCGTTCTGGTTGTTCTCTGTGTACTCTGCTATGGCCTGCGATATCTTTTCGTTGAAGGCCTTGTCAGCTAGTAGGGCGATGCCCAACCTCCATGTGGGGCGTTGGGCCCTGCCCGTATCCAGCCTCACGTACATGTAGTGTGGAGCGTGGTCAGATATTACTTTGTCTATCCCCGGAAGCACCGTTTTCCCCAACACGAAGTCAATTCTGGTGTATACGTTGTGTACGGGGGAGAAGGAGAAGAAAATATTCTCCCCTGGATGGGTAAACCTCCAGGGGTCCACCGCTCCCATCTGTTCCATAAAGTGACTGAGTTCCCTTGCCATGCTTGAAGTTTTCCCCGTTTTGGAGCTTGATCTGTCAGTCGTTGGATCCTGTACACAGTTGAAGTACCACCCCCGCCCCCCCCATGATTAGTCGTTGCGACGTTATGTCGGGGATTTCTGCCATGGTCTTTTTGATGAAGCTCGTGTCGACCCAGTTGGGCGTGTACACGTTAACTAGTACTACCGGTGCCCCATCCAGGGCCCCGCTGACCATGACGTACCATCCGTAACCGTCTTCGTCGCCCTAAACATTGTCCTCTTCCTGACCAGTATCGCCACCCCCCTGGCCCTCGTTCCATAGCAGGAATGGTAGGTCTGTCCCACCCAACCCTTTCTTACCCGCAGTCGGTCCTGCTCTCTCAGGTGTGTCTCTTGGAGAAAGACTATGTCGGCCTTCATATTTCTTAGGTGGGTGAGGACTCTGGATCTTTTCACTGGGCCGCTGAGTCCCCTTACCTTCCAGGTGACTATCCTGGTGGGGGGGCTTCTGTACCTTCACTCCTGTGGGATTAACCATACTTACCTGGTGGATGCGCCCCTGCCCTCAGGGGTTTCCGTTTGACAGGGGGCCGTCCAGGATGGCCGCTGTCACTGCTCTCTCCATGCGGTCGGGCCTCTGCACTCTGGGGTTTCCCTTTGCCCAGGGGGCACCTGACATGGCCGCCCACTGTGCGTCCAGCACACGGGTAGTCCCCTGCACTCTGGAGTCTCCCTTCGCCCAGAGACCGTACTGGGTGGATGCTTGCAGCGATTCCTTGTTCCGAGCCCTTGGTTGTGTCACTTTGTAGCCCTGTTGTTATTCCCTTTCTAGCCTTGTTTGTCCTTCCTTCCTTGTCGTCCCCCCCCTCTTCCCCCCCCCCCCCCTCTCCCGTACACCCCTCTTTTGTCCCTCTTTCCCCCGTTTGCTCTCCCGCCTCTGTTGAGTGGACCCCCCCGACCTGGCGCCGTGCCCTCTGTTGGGGGCGCACTGCGGCCCTGCTTTGTTGTCCTGTATCCTTTTTGTCCCGGTGGCACAGAGAAATGGCATGAATAGCCTCTGGGCTGTTATTTATTTTGTTTGAGATGGGAGTATCGTTGGCTATGCATGCGTTTATTGCCCATCTCTAATTGCCCTTGAGAAGGTGGTGAGCCTCTTGAACCACTGCAATCCATGTGGTGGTGGTACAGCATCAGTGCTGTTGGGAAGAGAGTTCCAGAGGTTTTGTCCAGCAACAGTGAAGGAATGGTGATATCATTCCAAGTCAGGATGATTTCTGGTCTGGAGGGGGGTTTCTGGTGATCGTGTGCCCATGTGTCTATGCCTTTGTTTTTCTCGTGGTGTATGGAGTAGGTTTGGCGAAGCCATGGTGCGCTGCAGAAAGCATCTTATGGTTAGATCACATGGCTGCCACTGTGTTAGTGCTGGAGGGAGTGAATATTGAAGGTGGTGGGGAGGGTGTCAACCAATTGGACCATTTTGTTCTGGATGGTGCTTAGCTTCTTCAGTGTTCTTGGAGCTGCACTCATTCAGGCAAGTGTAAGAATTCAGTAACCATTCTGACTTGTAGGTGGCAGAACGGCTTTGGGAAGTCGGGTGTTTGTTGCTGCAGAATTCCCAGCCTCTGATTTGCTCTTGTAGCTACAGTATTTATCTGGCTGGTCCAGTTCAGTTCCTGGCCAATATCAAGTGGTTAGATTCTGTCCTGTGCATTCAAATTCCAGTATTGGGCTTGAGCACAACAATCAAGGCTGACACTCTAATGGGGTGCTGAGGGATATCTGCACTGCTGGGTGCACTCTTTTGAGTGAGACTTCAAACCAAGGGCTCCTCTGAGTTGAACGTAAATGTTCCCATGACGCTATGTCAGAGAAGAGCAGGTTGTCCCCGGTATCCTTGAATATTTATCTCAATCAGTTTCACAAAAAAAGATCAGATTATCACATTGTAGTTTGTAATGACTTGCTCTGTGTAAGTTGACCACACATTTCCCATGTTATAGCACTGACTACTCAGAAGTACTTAATTGGCTAAAAAGCTCTTTGAGATGTCCTGAGGTCATGGGTAAATGTAAGTCTCTCTCTTGGTGGAGGTGGACATTCACTTGCATTTGTGTGGCCCCAGTGTTACTTGCCACATAGCAGCACAAACCTGAAAGTTGTCCAGGTCGTGCTGCATGCAATATCTGAAAGTTACAAATCGAACTGAAGACTGCAATTCTCAGTGAACACACCCTGCAGCAATATCATGTGGTTGAAATGTTTGGTCCCCAAAATACACATTTTCCTCTGTGCTCAGTGGAACAATGGCCAGTTTTCCCCTAATTTCCATTGACTTCAGTTTTGCCAGTGCTTCTTGTTGCTACACTCGGTCAAATGATGACTTGATGTCAAGGGCAGTGATCGGCAACTCTCCTCTGGAAATCACCTCTTTTATCCATGTTTGAACGAAGGCTGTAAATAGGTCTGGAGCCAAGTGACCCCAGTGGAACCCAAACTGAGCATCAATGAAGTGGTTATTACTGATGAAACTGTTTAAAGCACCTTCCATGATTTTATTGATTGAGAATGAACTGAATTACTTGGCCAGATTGGATATGTCCTACTTTCTGTGGACAGGACAGGACAATTTCCCATGTTGCCAAGCAGCTAGAATAGGTTCGTGAGGGACCCAGCTGATTTTGGAGAATGTCATCAACACCACTGTGGGATGTAGTTGGGGCCTTCGGACTTTTGTTGTATTCCATGTGTTCAGCTATTTTGCGATTTAGTGAATCAAATTGACTGAAGACGATGGTCCTGACCTCCAGTGGAGGCCAAGGTGGATCATCAACTCAGTACTTAAGGCTACAGATAATGCAACTACTTCAGCCTTGTCTTGTGTACTGATGTGCTGGGCTCTGCCATCATTAACAATGGGCATGTTCTTAGAGCGTCTTTCTTTTCTAATTATTTGTTTAATTGCCCACCATGGATGTGGAAGGAAAGCAGATCTTTGATCTGATCCATTGACTATGGAATTGTTTCGCTCTGTCTATAGCAAGCACCCATTCCACACGGCGGACCACTTTATGAAATTGTTCTCAATCAAGGGGCCATTGAACAAGTTTCAGAAAGATGAAGTTTGGTCAACATTATACATGGTTTTTAAAGATAAATGGAGGTATGAAAAACAACTTGCTGATTTAAAAGATCAGAGCCATGAGTTGCTAAGAAATTGAGTAATACTGGGTATCAGTGTGAGAGAATACCCAGACTCGGGGCTCACTTCTAGACTCTGGGTGCCCACTGACTCAGTGAGATTTGATGAGATTGCCTGTTGGGTGTGTGTTCAGGGTACATGGGATCCCTGACACTTAAAGTGAGCCAGCCGTGAGCACTCACTCTATTTCCCCCCCCCCGCCCTCCTCACAAGCGTTCCCCTCAATCTCCCTCTCCCCACGTTGACTTCAGCCCCCCCGTCCCCCCCCCCGTCCCCCCGAGGTCACCCTATTGTTGTATCCCATGATGTGCTCTTGCTCTCCACACCCAATACGCTCATGTGCCCTCATCCTTTCGTCCTCGCTCTCCGGGCGCCCGCTCACCCTCCCTCCCCGAGTGCTTGGACAGGTCTTGCTCATTCATAGCTTGTTGATCTTGTCCCCATTAAAATCATTACTTTCTCTCACCTGGTACAGCCCTCATTTCCACTCTCTGAAGTCTAAGAGATAAGACTCAAAACACTAATGGCAGTCAATTGGTTAAGTGAGTAATTACCAGATCTGCTTTGCCACAAAACAGACTCTGGAGCATCCTGGAATGCATAGATAACCCTTGGCTTCTCTACTCCAGTGCAATCTGTCCTCTTGAATCCCTATTCCCTGCTTCTTTTATCCCTGGCCCCAGCAGGGATAGAAGGAATTCATGGACTTCAAGTTTGCTACGATTGAGACCATACATTTGGCTGGTATCCTTCCTTTCCATAGCCTTCTATAAAGCAGACTTCCTGTAAAGTCTCCCGGCCCACCCTAGTCCTGAACTTTCACCTTTCTCCAGTTTCTCTCCTATCCTATCTCATGGCCATTTTTTCCTTTTTGACCCACCTTTTGTTCCCTTGCACATATTCCAGCCAAGCTGCTGACCGCTCAGATTCCCTTCCAGGAGAGATCTACCATATTGCCAGCTCTCTTGACTAAATATTGGGAAGACAAAAGTCGGATGTCCTGTCAGTCACTCTTGTTTCCCTCGTCACTGACGTCATTCCCCTCCTGGTTGTCTGAGACTGAACCAGGCAGCTCACAACCTTGACCCACAGGTGAGTTTCAAATACCCATCCGTTCCATTATCAAAACAGTCTATTTCCATCTCTGTAACTGTCACCTGCCTTTGCTGCTCCTTTAACTCTCATGTTGGAGAAATCATCATCCATTCTTTTATTTCCAAGTCACTTGACTTTTCCTGTACTTCGCTGGCCAATCTTTCATCTTCTACCCTCCATAATCTTGAACTCATCCAAAACACCTGTATCCTAATTCACATCAAGTCAGTTCACACGTTGCCCTTGCGATTATTGACATACATTAACTTCTGGAGGCCTAATGGCGTGATTTTTTTCAGTTTCATCTTTGTTTTCTAATCCTTCCAATGCCTCACCCATTCCTGTGTCTGTAAGCACATCCAAGGTGTGACCTTCCTGACACTGCACTGTTCTAATTCTGGCCTCTTGCACGTCTTCCATTTTAATCGCTGTAACGTTGGTGCCTCTGCTTTCAGCTGCTGATGCCCTTGTCTCTCGAATTTACTCCCTATATCATTGTGCCTCTCTACCTCTGCTCTATGAAGATACTTCTTAAAACCTCCCCCTTTGGCCAAGCTCTTGATGAGCTACCCTACTATCTCCTTACATGGTGTCAAAATGTTGTTTCATAGTGCATCAATCAAGTACCTTGGGATACTTTGTATAAAGGCAAGCCATGATCGGGAGCCTGTGGTTCATTACAGTCAGGGGCCGGGCTAGTTCAGTTGGCTAGGCAGCTGGGTCGTGATTCCGAGCAAGGCCAGCACTGTGGGTTCAATTCCTGTACCGGCTGAGGTTATTCATGAAGGTCCCGCCTTCTCAATCTTGTCCCTCGCCTGAGGTGTGGTGATCCTCCGGTTAAATCACCACCAGTCAATTCTCCCACTAAAAGGCAAAGCAGCCTATGGTTATTTGGGACTATTGTGACTTTACACAGTTGGGATGCACTGGGAAAATGTGCTCACTTTTCCAGTTAGCTAATTTGGGAATTCGGCATGCCTAAACTGCATTGTTGACAGAATTTTATCAGTTTAGAAATCTTCTTTCATCAGCTTTTTGTAAATTCTGTTGTAAGCATAACAATGTGAAATTAACAAAAGATGTGGTAAAAGTGTTACCTTGTGATGTCGACGATGGATGATTTTCCACGCTGAAATACAGTGGCTATTTCAATTGACCACTGACTTGAGGGAAGAAGGCTTGCCTTTTCATTTTAAAAACAACAGTTTTTTAATGTAACAAGTTATTGGAAATAAATAATACAAAAGGCCATCAAAGTTAGCATGAGGTGATAAGTGAATGCCGGGACAGCATTGCCATTAACTTTATGGCTGATAATGGTGAGCATTAATTTAGTTTATTCAAAAAGCACTTGGGGCATTTTCACAAAGCCGCCCCAGTTAATTGTGCTGCTGCCGGAAAGCTCAATTTTTTTTATTGCAACTTGGAATTGTTTCCACTTGTATCCTCTGTAGGTTACTGCAAATAAAAAAAATACTCGTAACAAATAAAATTAATATGAATGAGCACATCAAGGCAGTGAATTCACAGAAATGTAAATATTTTCTGTCTTGCATGGCCGTACTGTTTACAAATGTGAAACAACACTGGACCAAGAGACTGACTTCAGTTTGAATGAGATTTTGATATCCCGACGCACACTTGAGCCATTTGTGGGAGGCTCGTTCCCAGAAATTTAGATTAGTAGCTCTCAATTGTGGTGGATCCTCCTGTGATATAAAACATCTGCACATAGGCATGTGCACACACATCTAAACTCTGCAGTCCTGGCATGTTCAGTCATTTCTGGTAGTGGACAATTAAATAATTGGATGAGAAGAGTCCACAAATATCCCCATTCTTATTAATGGAGGAGCTCAGCACATCAGTGCAGACAAGGCTGAAACATTTTCTTTGGCCAGAAGTGCTGGGTGGATAATCCATCTGACCTCCTGAGGTCCCCAGAATCGTAGATGCCAATTCGATTCACTCCACATGATATAAAGAGGGCACTGGATACTGAAAGGGTTTCAGGCCAGGGAAAACGTTCCAACAATAGTACTGGAGACTTGTGCTTCAGAACTAGCGGCACCCCAAGCCAAGCTGCTCCAGTAACATGGCAACACTGGCATCTATCCAGCGATGTGAAAAATTGTCCAAGTATATCCTGTCCACAAAAAGGACAAATCCAATTCAGCAACTACCGCCTGAAGAACCTACCGTTGATCATTGAAAGGGTTGTCGATTTCTAGTTTGTTCACTTCTCCAGAATGCTTTTTTGATCATTTCAGCAGCCCTGTCCTTCCAGCCCCAAATGCATTGTTGAGCCCATTTCTGCTGATGTTTTGAAATCATCCAACATTTCAAAATATTGTTTTTTCTGTTGTTTTGAACCCTTTGCAACACAAAAAGTCTTTTCGGGAGGGTGAGCTGGGAGAAGGATGCATAGCTGCTTCAGTGTGATTTGGACAAGTTGAGTGAGTGGACAAATGCACGCAGATGCAGTATAATATGGATGGTAGCAGAAACCGAAAGTCGGATTATTATTTGAATGGCTTTGCATTGAGAGAGGGAAATGTAGTAATAATCGCTTATTGTCACAAGTAGGCTTCAATGAAGTTACTGTGAAAAGTCCCTAGTCGCCACATTCCGGCTCCTGTTTGGGGAGGCCGGTACGGGAATTGAACCCGCGCTGCTGGCATTGTTCTGCATTACAAGCCAGCTATTTATCCCACTGTGCTAAACCAGCCCCAAATGTGCAATGAGACCTGCGTGATCTTGTACACCAGTCTCAGAAAGTAAGCATGCAGATGCAACAGGCGATAAAGAAGGATTTGAGTACAGGGGCAGGTGTGTCGGCTGCAGTTTTACAGGGCCTTGGTGAGGCCACACCTGGATTATTGTGTGCAATTTTGATCTCTCTATCTGAGGAAGGATGTTCTTGCTATGGAGGGAGTACAACAAAGGTTTACTAGACTGATTCCTGGGATGGTGGGACTGACGTATGAGGTGAGATTGAGTCGGTTAGGATTATATTTGCTGGAGTTGAGAAGAATGACGGGGAGGGGGGAGGAAATCTCAGATACCTAAAAACAATTCTAACCAGGCTAGACATGATAAATGCAGGAAGGATGTTTCAGATGGTGGGGAGTCCAGAACCAGGGGTCATAATCTTAAGGGCATGGTGACTGAGTTGGATGATCAGCCATGATGAAGAATGGCGGAGCAGGTCAAAGGGCTGAATGACCTCCTCCTGCTCCGATTCTCTATGTTTCGGATTCCATATTCCAATATGAGAGGGAATCCCATGAACAATGAATGTTTTAGATTCTTTGACCGTGACCTAATCTAAAACATTCAACAATGAACATGACATTTTAGATATGTTTGTAGATTCACAATGTTGTACAATAGCCATTGCCACAAAGTTAATAAATGCACTAGAAAACTGTTGATAAATCAATCCACTGTTTTGACAGTGTCCGTAGACATTGTCATTTTTTATGATTCCTTGATCATAATCGTCTTTTGCTCAGCAAGGTGCAACACGCGCACTGCTCACTCGGCTCATTTTGTATACGCTCAGTTGCACTGTATTAAAATTCCGTCCACATCATCCATTTCAGAAACCAAAGTTCCCTCTTACTACTCCGATCCCAAACTCCAACAAATTAACCACATCAGTAACTGTGGATGGAACATGAAAGACATGGAGAGCTAAACAGGATGTTACATCCCTCCTGACCTCATTGCCATGTATTTTTAGTGTTGACAGCATCCCCACTCTTCTCCTAAACCCCTTTGCAGGTAGCTGGTGCATTGACTCACACGAATGCCTCCCACTCTCTCTGACGCTGATTTGTCTTCAAGTCCAAATCTTGGCTGAATGAAATTGACCTTTTCCCAATTGAGGACGTCTAACTCCTGGTCTACTTTTGTTCTGCTAAATCTAACTGTATTTTGACCACAAAAAGGCTCTCTCACTAAAACACCTTCCATATGCCTGGCTTCATTCTTTAAAGCAGCCTGGAGCTTTCCTATTCCATGTTGGATTTTCTACAGACTTTGTGAAAATTCTCTCCTGAAACCTGTGGCTGTATACCTTTTACACTGATTTTTTTCCTGGTTGATTGAAATCCCTTACCATTTCTACCCCATTGATATTGTACTTCTCATAAATTTGCTTGTCTGTTTCCATCTGACTGTTTGGGTGCCTGTTATACTTTCCCAGCAGTTGTGATTGTCTATATTTTTGCTATTCATTTCAATTCTCATTTGATGGTGCTCTAGCATTTCATCGCTGCTCACAGCTGCAAGTATTCCTTTAACTAGTATTATGACCCTACTCCTTTTTCATCCCAGTCTCTATCTCATCTGAACACCCATTTACCAGGAAAATTGAACTCCCTTTTCTGCCCTTACAGCCATGTTTCAGTAATAGGTATAATATCATATTTCCAAATATCCATCTGTGCCCTCAGCATATCTATCTTATTCACTAGACTCATTGCAGTGAAATATATAAAATATTGCGGCTACCTCATTTCTTTATCTATTTTCTAACGTTTACTTCCTCTGCCGTTTGCACTCTTTCATTAATTTTCTTCCTTCCATTTCCAGCTTTGTTTCTCTCCCTTCTGAATTTGTTTGCATCCTCAAGCTTGTGTAAACCCTCCCTAACAACATGAGCAAATCTCATGTGTAAATTGCATGTCACATTTGCAAAGGCATTGTTCATACCAAACGTCTGCCAAGCTTGTTCAATTAATAACGCACTACACTTAATTGTTTATTACTTCAAATTTTCTAGTAGAAATTTTGTTAACACCAAATTCCCATTTCATTGCTTTGGTTTAATTCATTTTTATTTTTAAAAATTTTAGAAATTATGTAAAATTATCAGTAGACTGCCGATCTTCAGCTGATCACAGATTTGTTAAAATACATTCTGGGCGGGATTCTCAGTTTCTGAGACTAAATGTTGACACCAACGCAGAATTCTTGGATTTTCACGACAGAAAAACTGGCGCCACACCTGGACTGATTCCGCTACTATTGAGGGGCTAGCATCGGTTCCGGCTGGAAGATAATCGATACCAATGAAAAATGGTGCGGGATTCGCCGGGTCCATGATTGACACTTGGGAGACTGAGGAGCTGCAGCCGCATATACATATTGCACTCCCCACACACTTATCCCAGCCAACAAGATGGCACTGGTTGTGCTGGAGCTCGCCCGTACAGATGATGGGTCGGCTGGGGCCAGAGGGCACCTAGGGGGGTGCCTTGCGGCAATGGTGTTTTTCCACCCCGACCCCATAGCCCACCTCCTGGCCACACCCCACTCCTCCCCCGGCCTAGCAGAAGCCCCCTGGCCAGCGGCACAACTGTCAGCAAACTATGGCGATGTTGGACACTTTCCGTACCCCCTCTCTCTCCCTCAGCAGCCGCCATGCTGGTTTCACGATTTTTACAAGCACAAGTGACCGGCACCATCGGAGAATACTGGGTAGGGCCCGCTGATGATATGCAAATAGTGTCTTTTGGATGTGTGTTCCGGAACACATTGACGCCGCTGTCGAGGTGCTGGAGCATTGCGATTTGGCGACAAATCGGCACCTGCCGTGATTTTGGCGTCAGAACCAATTCTCTGCCCAATCGTCTTTCCCGACTTCGGCGTCGGCTAATGGAGAATTCTTCCTGAATCGTAAATTCTGAGAATCATGAACAAACGAGTTAAGCAAACCAAACAACACAATGAGTGTTGAATTTCAAATAATTTCTTGGAGATTTGATTTTTCTCAGTCAATCAACCAAATAAATACCTAAAAGTTCAATTTATAAACTTAAAAGTTAATCCAGTGGTTGAGAAATTTATAATTCCAATCTCATTCTGCTGGATTTAGTAAACTATTCCCTGATTGCCTGCCACCAATTGCTCAGTCTGTTACACTTAAAATCCTTCTTGACAATCTGTGGTGTTGCACACATGGCGAGTTTGAATGGGAGTGGTGAGTGGGCTGTGGATTGATGTACTGGAGAAAGGCTGTACTGTGTTTCCAGATCACTATGTCAGCAAGGAAAGCAGAATTTGGGTCAAGATTATGAACTGGTGGGTGAGATCTACCAGGAGAGTTAGAATGTTCAGATGAAGAGCTGGCAAGGGCATGGATGAGGATTTCAGTAATGAATGGGTGAGTGAGGCAGGAGTGGCAGCCAAAATTGTTATGGAAGTACAAGTTGGCCTTTATGATGGAGAGGATATGGAATTGCAAACTTCACTCAAGGTTAAGTAAGATGTGAAGGGAGGGAAAGTCTTGTTCAACCTCAGGCAGCCCAGGAAAGGGGCTGAATTGCCCCACATCCCATCTCTTTCACCCCTCCCCCACCACTGATTTTAATAGTTAATGATTGAGATTTACATGTGGAGTTGATAACATTTCAACCTGCACTGCACATCATGTATTGGGCAATTATTTATTTTATTCCACTCCTGATTATGTTCTTAAAACAATCATTTTTTTCAATACAGAAGAGTTGAGGAAGTTCAGCTGGTCTGGAATCCCAAGACAGGTTCGACCAATTACGTGGAAACTTCTTTCAGTAAGTGTGTTTTCTTCTTAATATCGAGGAAATTTACATAAAAATAAGCAATTTCAAGAAACATGAATTGTTTATGGTTTTTATCTGTGAATCAAATTCTCTCCTCACACCACCCTGATAGTTACTTTGGTTAAGATTCAACACAGGTTTTTTTTTTTTGCATGGCATGGGGAATGCCTGTTAGCGCTTAGATCTGTGTTTAACGTCAGCTCAAAACTGGTGAGATGAAATTATCCTTTGGCTTATAGTTAAATATAGGACAGTTGAAATGATCTTGATTGCCTACATTCATCATCCAGCATAGCTGTTCACCTCTGGGGTTGAACCGGGGAAGCAGGAAGAGTAGTTGCAGAGGGGATGTACTTTGTGTTGAACTTTCAAATTAAGTTAACCTTCTTTGGAAAAGGTTCTGCATCTGCCAGGCAGGCTCTAGAATATTTAAATTGACCAGACAGACTGCTAAAAGTGTTGGGAGACCAGTCATTAGGACCTTGCAAACCAGAGTACTAGGGTAAGCAAGCAGCATGAAGCTAATCAGTGTGTGCTGTTAGGCCGTGTGGTTTTAGATGATTCATCTCCAGCAGCACCTTTGTGCATGTTAAGAGGATTCCCGAGATACGCCTCCGAAAAATCTTAACTTCACACTGCATATATGGCAAACAGAAATACTGGGCGGGATCCTCCGGTCTTGTCCGTGGCAGGACCCATTGTGAGCGAGAACGGAAAAATTGACATTCCAGCCAATACATCATTCGCTGTCAGCTGGCACTGGAAAATCCCAGCCGTACGACCGAGGCTGGAAGATTTTGGCCACCATTTTTCATGTGGATTTGTCAGTGGCTTGATGTCAAGTCCATTAAACATGTTAGATATAATTTTTGGTTAGCCAGGTGACAGACATGCAGATTGGATATGACCCCACGGCATACAACTGCTTTGGATTGCCACACGATTGGCCGTTCTTTTCTGTAGCTGCGAGGGATCGTCTGGAAATTGAAAAACATGTTATTCATGCAGTAGGAAATGTTTTTGAGGTTAACGTATTATTCTTTCCTGCAAGGTCTTGACGTTGATGTTGGGTGCCCGAGATGTGAAATATTCCAGTTTTCAACAGTGACATTTCAAAGTGATTATATGCTATGTTTTTTAGTACATTATTTTAGGTTCAGTAGAGAATTGTGCAAATAACATCAAAGTTGATTTATGCCTAACCAGGTTTTAAACTTTGCAGTACAGAGTACCATTATTTTGTTGTTATGACACCTGTTCATGAAGAACAAAGTTAATAAATTTGACTTTTAACAAAGTCTGGATTGGGTGACTGCTTTCCTTCAAGATTTGAAATTTTTCATGTTTAAACATTATAGAGCCAGTACATTCCCAGTACAAGTTCCTGTCAAATACGCAAGTAAAGGCATTGCATTTAAGGCTTGGCATTGATTGTATCAGGTTGTTGCTATTTAGGCACCTACGAATTTTCTAGAATTTGTCATATATGTTGAGCAATCTGAATTTGATTACTTATTCGAGGTGCTATCCTCTCTTCATTCAAAACTGCTGTCATTCTCACCTCTCCACAAAACAAAAACCCTTTCTGTTGCAAACAGCTGTTCAATTCCAACCTCCTTTCCTCACCAAACTTAAAGTTGCTATCACCACCCAAATCCATGCCCATCTTTCCCTGGACTCCATGTTTGAGTGCCTCAAATTAGGTTTCCGGCTTGCTGACAAAGGTGATCTATTCTTCCTTGTTCTTCCCAACCTGTGATGAGAACAACATCCTCCTCAAGCACATTGCCATTATTGTTCCGTTGGTTGAGGCTGCTGATTCCATTGTATCTAATTGTAGACGGTGTTTTATCTGCAATGACTTCTCTTTCCATTCCCACAATGTCTCAAGAATTTATCCTTGATCCTTGCTTATTTCTCACCTAAATGTTGTTCCTCAACGACAACATCCGAAAACACTGCATCAGGTTTCACATGTACATTGCCGAAGCCCAGCTCTATCTCACCATATCTGCCACCTCTCTCGAGTGTTCTATTAGTGCTTGTCTGAACGAACAGACTTTTTTCCCATTAAATGTTATTTCCTTCTATATTCCTTGGCTAATTACTCCATCTACCTCTCCTAGCCACCTATCCCAGGCTGAATTGGGCTGTTTGCAACCTTGGAGTCTTTTTCAGGGTGGTAGTCGATGACAAGTGGTGAGCCTCAGGGGACGGTCCTGGGACCACAACTTTTCACAATAAACATTAATGATCTGGAACAAGGAACTGAAGGCACTGTCGCTAAGTTTGCAGATAATACAAAGATCTGTAGAGGGACAGGTAGTATTGAGGAAGCAGGGGGGCTGCAGAAGGATTTGGACAGGCTAGGAGAGTGGGCAATGGAGTGGCAGATGGGATACAATGTGGAAACGTGTGAGGTTATGCACTTTGGAAGGAGGAATGGAGGCATAGATTATTTTCTAAATGGGGAAGTGCTTAGGAAATCAGAAGTACAAAGAGACTTGGGAGTCCTTGTTCAAGATTCTCTTAAGGTTAACATGCAGGTTCAGTCGGCAGTTAGGAAGGCAAATGCTATGTAGGCACTCAATGTTGAGAGGGCGAGAGTACAAGACCAGGGATGTACTTCTGAGGCTGTATAAGGCTTTGGTCAGACCCTATTTGGAGTATTGCGAGCAGTTTTGGGCCAAATATCTAAGGAAGAATGTGCTGGCCTTGGAAAGGGTCCAGAGGAGGTTCACAAGAATGACCCCTAGAATGAAGAGATTGTCGTACGAGGAATGGTTGAGGACTCTGGGTCTGTACTCGTTGGAGTTGAGAAGGATGAGGGGGGATCTTACTGAAAATTACAGGGTACTGCGAGGCCTGGATAGAGTGGACGTGAGAGGATGTTTCCACTTGTGGGAAAAACTAGAACCAGAGGACACCATCTCATGCTGAAGGGATGATCCTTCAAAGCAGACATGAGGAGGAATTTCTTTGACCAAAGGGTGGTGAATCTGTGGAACTCGTTGCAGGAGAAGGCTGTGGATGCTAGATCACAAGACCGCGATAAATAGGTTCTTAATTAATAAGGGTATCAGGGGTTATGGGGAGAAGGCAGGAGAATGGGGATGAGATATATCAGGCATGATTGAGTGGTGCAGCAGACTCAGTGGGCCGAGTGGCCTAATTCTGCTCGTATGTCTTGTGGTCTTATGCTCATATTTGACCATGAGGTGAGCTACTGACCAAATATCCACAACATCTCTAAGACCATGTATATCCACCTTCGTGACTGTGTCCAACTTGGCCACTACCTGAGCTCAATTGCTTTTGAAACCCTCATTCATGTCTTTTTCCTTTCAACTTCACCAGAGTGTGGCAAACCAACTGGTTTTATAGAAACTCTGGGGATCCAAATTCGAAGGCTCTCCAGCCAACTTTCCACATTCTATCCTCCCTAAGGATGAGGCCATTTAAATCTCGCCTGCCTGTGTCCTTACCTGCACTAAGTCTTTTTTGCCCGTGAAATCTGTGGTTGCTGACATACATTGGCTTCCGTTCAAACAAAACCTTGGTTTTGAAATTTCCCCATGAATACCCCCCTCCAGATTGTTAATTTCCTCCAGCCTCTCAATCCTCAGAGGTACCTGCACTCCTCTAATTCCGACTGCTTCTACAATCCCAGTTTTAATTAATTGCCTTCAGCTGTCAAAGCCCAAAGGTCTGGAATTTCCTCCTTAAGCCTCTGCAATACTCCACATCTCTTCTTTCAGATGCTCCTTGATATGTACCTCTTTGACCCAACATTTGGACACCTGCCTTAATATTGCCCGAGTTGGTTCTGTATCAAATCATGGTTTCTAATGTTACTGTGAAACACCTTGGAGCATTTTATTACATTAAAGGTGCAAAGTGTTTCACAGGAACATTAGAAACCAAGATTTGATATAGAGACAATTTAGGCAATATTAAGTTGTTTCAGCATCATGACTATGACGCAGTGACATCTGGAGCTACACATTTCTGCCAATATTTGACCATCATAAGTTCAAGAAGTTGTATATCTTTATAGCCATGTCTACAACATTATTATTCAGATGGTCTGAGACTCCGGTCACTGGTGTAGCATTGCTAAATAAAAGCAAAGTATTGTGGATGTTGGAGATCAAAGTGCTGGAAAACCGAGCAGGTCTGGCAGTATTTGTGGAGAGAGAAACACAGTTAACATTTTGAGTCCAATGTGAGGAGCAATTGTTTCACACACAGGGTGGTGAGTGTCTGGAATGAGCTGGCTGCCAGAGGCAGTAGTAGAGGGGGGTACAATTTTGTCTTTTTAAAAGCAATTAGACAATTATATGGGAAAGCTGGGTATATAGGGCTATGGGTCAAATGCGGGTAATTGGGACTGGCTTACAGGTAAAAACTGGGCGGCATGGACAAGTTGGTCCGAAAGGGCTTGTTTTCATGCTGTAAACTTCTATGACTCTGTGTCTACTCTTTAGAACTGAGGAGAAGTGGGATGTGATGCTAATGTTCTTAACTTTCTGTCTCATGAACAACAAATTTTGATCAGTTACCCACCATTTTGTTTAATTCTTTAATATTAAAAATGTGCTGTAACACTGTTGGGTAAAATTAAGGTAAACCACTTTCATCATTTTGAACCATCAGGCTATGCTAATTAATATAAATTGGAGTGAATTTTAAGTCAATTACCAAGCCATGGATTGTGTAGAATTATGCAAGCTTTCTCATTTTATCAGATAGGAATTCTTTCCAATCCAAAGGCAGGAAGCAAGTTTCATGTCTTAGCAGCTCTATTCTTTTCCTAACTGATTTGTTCTACTTTCTATTCCCTGGGCTTTTGAACCACCTGGTTGTTGTGTCTTAAAACCGAGAGGAGAAACAACATAATTATCTCACTATTTCCTGTATGTACTCTCAGGTAAGTTTTTATTCAATCTGCATGAAATTGTAAAGCCTGGCTGGATGGGGGCTTTCGGAGGTGGCAGCGGGCAGCGATCAAGAGATTTGGGGAACTTTCTTGATGAGAGTTTTCTGAATTTGGAGGAGCTAGAGGAGAAGTTTGAGTTGCCAGGTGGGAACGAGTTCTGGTACCTGCAAGTGAGGGATTTTGTAAGGATGCAGATCTCGACCTTTCCACACCTCCAGCAAAAGCGGGGAGTGGGGGCAGGATAAGGTGATGTTGAGAACAGGAGCTGAGGAGTGGGAGGGAGCCCCAATAGGGGAGATGAAGAGAAAGTGGAAAGAAGAGTTGGGAGGGGGAGGGGTGGTGGTTAGTTGGAGGCTGGGTTATGGGAGGAGGGGCCCTGCGGAGAGTTAGTGCGCCCTTGTCGTGTGCCAGGCTCACCCTGATCCGATTCAAGGTGGTCCACAGGGCTCATTTGACTGTGGCCCGGATGAGCAGGTTCTTTGAGGAGGTTAAGGACGGGTGCAGGCGATGTGGGAAGTCCTGTGAATCATGTACACATGTTCTTGGCGTGTCCAAAGCTGAGGGGCTTTTGGCAGGGATTTGCGGACGTCATGTCGGAGGTCCTGCAAGTGAGAGTGGCTCAGAGTCCGGAGGTGGCCATCTTTGGAGTGTCGGAAGACCCGGGAGCCCAGGGTGGCGGCTGCGGGGGACGGGGATGGGGACGTTTTGGCCTTTGCTTCCCTGGTCTTGTATTCTAGCCCTCGACATGAATGCTAACATTGCATTTGCCTTCTTAACTGCCGACTGAACCTGCACGTTAACCTTGAGAGAATCGTGAACAAGGACTCCCAAGTCCTTTTGTGCTTCTGATTATCTAAGCATTTCCACATTTAGAAAATAGTCTGTGCCTAAATTCCTCCTTCCAAAGTGCATAACTTCACACGTTTCCACATTGTATTTCATTTGTCACTTCATTGCCCACTCTCCTAGCCTGTCCAAATCCTTCTGCAGCCCCCTTGCTTCCTCAATACTACCTGTCCCTCTACAGACCTTTGTATCATCTGCAAACTTAGCAACAGTGCCTTCAGTTCCTTCTTCCGATCGTTAATGTATATTGTGAAAAGTTGTGGTCCCAGCACCGACCCCTGAGGCACACCACTAGTCACTGGCTGCCATCCTGAAAAAGACCCCTTTATCCCTACTCTCTGCCTTCTGCCAGTCAGCCAATCCTCTATCCATGCCAGGATCTTACCCTGAACACCATGAGCTCTTAACTTATTTAACAGTGTCCTATGCGACATGACCGGGTTTCTCAGGCTTGAGAAAATTTAATTTGCCTTGAGGGGTTCGCTCGGAGATGGCAGCCCTTCAATGACTTCTTCGAGAAAAAATAGACTGTCAGCTGGGGGATGGGGGGTGGTGGGGGGGGGGGGGGGGGGGGGGGGGTGGCGGGGGGAGAGGGGAGAAGAGAAAAAGGGAAGGCTTGGAAGTGACGAATAAGGGTAGGAAAACCGATGGCGGGAGGGCCGGGAAGGGCTGGAGGTGTGTTTTTATAAGCCATATTGGTTGGCGTTTGTGTTTGGGTTGATGATGATTATTTTGTTGTGGGTTCTATTGGGTTACTGTTGACAAGTGTTAAAATTATAAATGCCTCAATAAAATATTTTCTAAAAAAAATAAATTGTGAAACCTGAAATTATTTGGAATTGAATCTGTGATGTTTGGGGCCTGCTGGGATTCTGTTCCAGGGAGTCCTGTCAAATTTGTTCAGAAGTTTGCTAGTTCGGTTCTTGAGCTTTATATCTGAAACTGTATTTATGTTTCAAATCCAGATACTTACTGCTGAATGGAGTTATGAGAACTACATTCAAAGCTCTCCATGCACCCAAATAGAAAATTTGAGATGTTATTTGAGGTAGCCCACAGCACCAATATTGCACGAGGACTTCTGTAGGTGTCTACAAGAATACTGCATCAGGGTCCCAATAGAATTCCAGAACTTCACCAATATTTGTTTCCAATGTGTGAACCCGTTTTTGGCCATCTGACCTGCTGTATCTGTGCTGACTCTCTGCAAGAACAGCTCAACTTGCCCTTGCCCCGTTCCCCTCCACAATCTTTCTCTTCAGATAATTATCCAAATTTCCTTTTCAAAGCCATGATCAAATCAGCGATCACCAAACTCTCAGGCAGTGCGTTTCCGATCCTGACCACTTGATGCGCAAAGAAGCAATTTTTTATTTTCACGTGACACTGTTTCTTTTTTGCCAATTGCCTTAAATCTGACTCCTCCAGTTCTCAACCCTTCTGCCAACGGTAACTGTTTTTCTCTGTCTACGATGTCTATCAAATCTCCTTTCAATCTTCTCTGGTCAATCCACAACTAAATTTGTGATTCCCTGGAACCGGTCTCATCATTCTTTTTTGGACCCTTCCAAACCTTTCATATCCTGCAGCGATCCCCTCAAGGCAAATTTAATTTTCTCGAGTCTGAGAAAACCCGCCATGTCACGAACCCATACCCCCGACTTAGGGGGTTCCTAGACCCTCCAAACTAATAAGGTCCGTCTCCGGGCCACTAGGGCAGCAAAGGCAAGGACATTGGCCTCTCTCATCCCCTGGGCTCCCTGGTCTTCCGACACACCAAAAATCGCCACCTCTGGACTCGGTACCACCCTCGCTTTTAATGCTTCTGACATGACATCAGCAAACCCCTGCCAGAAACCCACAGCTTCGGACATGCCCAAAACTTATGGACATGGTTCGCAGGACCCCCTGCACAGCGCCCACACCTATCCTCCACCCCCTCAAAGAACCTGCTCATCCAGGTGAAAGACGTGCTGTTAGGTAATTTGGACATTCTGTATTCTCCCTCTGTACACCCGAACAGGCGTCGGAATGTGGCGACTAGGGGCTTTTCACAGTGACTTCATTGCAGTGTTAATGCAAGCCTACTTGTGGCAATAAAAAAGATTATTATTACTATCATGTGTGCCCTGTGGACCGCCTTAAATAAATTGTATCAGGCTGAGCCTGCCACAGGACGAGGATGTATTGACTCGCCTCAGGGTCTCTTCCCATAATCCGGCCTCCGGCTCCCTCCCAATTCATCAGTTCCCTATAGGTCTCTGAAACCTTCCCCTCTCCTACTCCTGTTCTCGACACTACTTTCTCCTGTGGCCCCCGGGACAGCAGGTGCGGGAAGGTTGAAACCCACCTCCACACAAAATCCCTCACTTGCAGATACCAGAACCCATTCCTACCTGGCAACTCAAACTCCTCCTCCAAGCTTGGGAAGCCCCCATCAATAAAAAGATCTCCAAATCTCTCGATCCCCACTAGCTGCCACCTCCGGAATCCCCCCATCCAGCCCCCCCCGGGGCAAACCACATATCGGTGCCCACACCGATGCACCCTTCAACCCCGTGTGCTGTCGCCACTGTCCCCACACCCTCAGGGCTGCCACTATTACTGGGCTTGTGGAGTATCTGGCCGGTGAGAATGGCAGAGGCGCCGTTAACAGTGCCCTCAAACATGTGTCCCTACATGAGGCCGCCTTCACCTACTCCCAAACCGACCCCTTCCCCACTGCCCAATTCCTGACCATCGCTATGTTCGTCATCCAATAATAATTTATAACATTCGGAAGAGCCAGCCCTCCCACCATGCCCCTGCTCCAGCAACACCTTCCACACCTGGGTTTTACCTGCCCAAACAAATCCCGAGATCACCGCATTTGCTTTTTTAAAGGATTGCAAAGACCTCACTCTTGCCCATATTCAATTTATGCCCCGAAAACCGACCAAATTCCTCTAATCCCCCCATAATGCCTCCAACCCCCCCCCACAGAGGGCCTGATATGTACAAAAGTAGATCATCCCCGTCAAGCCAGACCCTGTACTCTTTTTTTTTTTCCCCCCCCCCCCCCCCCCCCCCAAATACTATCCCCTGCCAGAACCTCAACGTTCTCAGTGCCATTGTCAACAGCTCTATAGCCAGGGCAAACATCAGTGGGGAAAGTGGGCCCTTGCCTCATCCCCCGAAGCAACCTAAAATAATCTGAACTCACCCGGTTAGTAGGTATTTCCACTCCACTTGATCAAAGGCCTTCTCTGCGTCCATGGCAACCACAACCTCGACCTCTCGTCTTTCTGGAGGCATCATGATCACATTAAGTAACTTTCTGATGTTAGCCGCCAGATGTCTCCCCTTCACAAACCCCGTCTGGTCCTCCCCTATTACCACAGGCATACAATCCTCGAGGCCAAGATCTTAGCCAATAGTTTGACATCTACATTCAACAGGGAAATCGGTCTATATGACCCATATTGTTCCGGTTCCTTATCCCGCTTTAGAATGAGGGAGATTGACGTCTGCGACAATGTCGGGGGGAGTACTCCCAGCTCCTTTGCCTCATTGAAAGCCCTTGCCAGCAGTGGTCGCAATACCCCTGAGAACTTCTTGTAGAATTCTACCGGACACGGGGCCTTGCCCGATTGCATCCCCTCCAGCTCGTCCACTACTTCAACTTGCCCAATTGGGGCACCCAAGCCCTCCACCAATTCCTTATCTACCTTCAGGAACTCCAGCCTCTCCAGAACCGCCTCATCCCCTCCACCCCGGCTGGGGGTTCCGACTCGCACAGCTTGCTGTAGAAGTCCCTAAACACCCCATTCACCCCTTCAGGGTCCAAGACTGTATTCCAACGTGTGACCTTCACTTTCCCAATCTCCCTCGCCGTCTTCTGCTTACTCAACTGGTGCGCTTGCCTTGCTCGCCTTCTCCCTATACTCATCCACCGTCCCACTCGCCCTTCTCAGCTGCCCCACCGCCTTACCTGTAGATAATAGCCCAAACTCCATCTGCAGCCCCCTCCGCTCCTTTAGCAGCCCCGCCTCAGGGCCATCCGCATATCTCCTGTCCACTTGCAGGATTTCCTCCACTAGCCTTTCTACCTCTACCTGCTCTACTCTCTCCCTCTGTGCCTGAATCAAAATAAGCTCTCCCCGACCACTGCTTTCAGTGCCTCCCAGACCATACCTGCCAAAATCTCCCCCGTATCATTAATCTCCATACATCCCCGAATGGCTTTCCTCACCCTCTCACGCACCTCTTCCTCCGCAAACAGTCACACAACCAGCCTCCATTGCGGGCGCTGGGCCCCCCTTTGCTCACTCGTAGGTCCACCAAGTGCAGGGCGTAGTCCGACACCACTATTGCCGAATACTCAACATCAACCACCCCTACCAACAACGTCTTATCAAACATGAAAAAGCCTATTCGGGAGTACACCTTGTGCACATAAATTCCATCGCCTCCTCTGACATCTCAAAGTACAGTTCCTGGCCTTCATAAGTCACCCACAGAGGTGCTGGGTACAGCAGCCCGAACTTTACCCCCTTCTTGAAGAGGGCCACCGTTGCTTTATCGAAGCTCGCTCTCCTCTTGGCCAGCTCTGAACCAAGGTCCTGATATATTCGAAGTTCACTGCCCTCCTAGGTGCAGCGCCTAATCTGCCTGGCTCATCTCATGATCCACTCCTTGTCCAGGAAATGGTGCAAACACACCACCATCACTCTCGGTGGCTCGTTCCCTTGGGGCTTCCTCATTAGCGCCCTTTGCGTTCAATCCACCTCCAGAGGCCGTGTGAATGCACCCTCTCCTAGCAGCTTCTCCAACATCTTCCCCAGTGTCTGCTCCCTCACTTCCCTTCTGGCAGGCCCATAATGCTAATATTATGCCTGCGTGACGGGTTCTCCAGATCTTCGACTTTCTCCTGGAGCTGCCTCTGCTGATCCTGCATCAGCCCTATCTCCGCTGCCATCGAGGCAAGCTGCTCCTCATGTACCCCCGCCACCTACTCCACCTTCTGGATCGGCTGACCCTGGGCCTCCAGCCTCATCTCCACGCAGTTGATCACCGCCTTAATCAAATCCACCGCCCGGGCCTGGTCCTCCAGATTCCCCTTGTGTTCTGGGTGAACTTCCCGTTCAGGAAGCCCACCAGCTACCCTGTTGACCACTGATCTGGCAGAGCCGCTGCCTGACCCTCAGCCATCTCCACGTGCATCGCAGACACCGCATCAGACTTTGCACTCTGTTCCCCTCTTTTGCGACCGCTTCTGGCCCTCAGCACCATGCACCAGTGGGTCACTCTTCTATTTACTCTCCTGCACCTTTTTACCTCATCACATCCACCCGCTAACTTACGCAAAGGTCCAAATGTGCGACAACTCACCATGGCTGCCACCGGAAGTCCCCAGGTGCCTTTTGACCACTTTCTCAACTTGTGCTGCTACCGTCAGTGATTTATGCACATATACCTTATGTTCTTTCTGCTGCTGCACTCGCTTTAGAATTTTAGGCTTTGTCTTATATTGTCTCTCCTCGTTCATCCTGCCAAAAATGTGTCACTTCACATTTCTCTGCATTTTGTTTCCTCAGACATGGTCACTCCATTCTTTTTTTTTCAAATACAAATACACCCCACACACACACACACCCACACACACACAAATATCCCCCCACACACACATACTCACACACACATACTCACACACACAAACACACATACATAAATACTCACACACACAAATACTCATACACACACAAATACTCACACACAAATACTCACACACACACAGACTCACACAGATAAATACCCCCACATCACAAATACCCCCCACACACATACTCGCACACACAAATAGCTTCACACAAAAAAGACCCCACATAAATACTCACACACACGCGCACATACCCTCACACACAAATACTCACAGACACACAAAAATACCCCCCCCACACACACATTACCCCCCCCCCCCCCACACACAGACACAAATACCCCCAGTAGTCATCTCAGATGGCCACCTGCATAGGACCATGGGAATTATGGCCAACCCAGGACTCAGACAGACTCAGAGCTTGTGTGTGTATTTGCAACCCAGATAGCTAGACGTGATCGAAACCCCTGCTCGTTTGCATTCTAATGGCCCATTTCCCCAGAGCAAAAGAACTGTACTCAGGTAACCGATACAGATACAGACTAATCGGCGCCACTCCCTTTACTCAGGGAGCCCAAACAGCCAAGGTCAATGACCGCTAAAGACACGCCCAACCATCAAGGCACCTGCCCCTTTATTGGCCAAAATCGAAGGCAGTGATCGAAGCCTGTCGAATTATTGGGTCCAAGTTAAGGACCGCCCCAAAGAGCGCGAAATCCCAGAGCAATAAAAAGAGACACAGCCATGTGCTCTGACTCTCTTGGATCCGGCCTATGCCAACCCAAGTGCAGCATAACGAACAGACAGACAAGTTCAAGACCAACGATCGCTACCAGATGGATGAGCCCAGCAGAAACAGAGCCACTTCTTCCACCCAGCCATGCAAGATCCGGACAATGGCCTTGTCCATCTGCATAGAGCCGGTTGCCCTGAAGTTAAGTATAGGTTATTGTAGTTGTTAGGTGTAGTTTAACTTGTAGTGTTTTGTGTTGCATGTCGAAGTAATCCTTGTGTGTAAATAAACCATCTTTGAACTTGAACTGACTAACTGGTTGTGTGGTCCTTTGATCGATATCCGGTAAAGCCTTGTGGTGGTATATACAAATAACAAATACCCCCCTCACACACACACATATCCCCCCACGCACAGAGATAACCCTCCACACACACACACATACACACATGCGCACATACCCACACACACAAATACCCCCCTCATACACACAAATATCCCCCCACACACACCGAGATAACCCCCCACACAATGCGCACATACCCACACACAAATACCCCCCCACACACACACATACCCCCCCACACAAATACTCACACACAAATACCCCCCCACAAACACAAATACTCACACACACACAAATCCCCCCCCACACACACTCACACACACACACCTCCCACACACACACACACCCCCACACGCACAAAATACTCACACACACAAATACCCCCACACGCACACAAATACCCCCACACGCACACAAATACCCCCACACACACACACACACACACACACAAATACACCCCCACACACAAATACTCACATACAAATACCCCTACACGCACAAAATACCCACACACATACAAATACTCACACAAATACCCCCCCACACACACAAATACTCACACATACAAATACCCCCATGCGCAGAAAATACCCACACATACAAATACTCACACTCACAAATACCCCCCACACACCCACAAATATCCACACACATACAAAATACTCACACACACAAATACCCCTGCCACGTGCGCAGGCGCATACTTAAAACCCCCTGCACTCCCACACACAGACACCTCATGCTCACAATGAATTCTACATTCCGTGGGTCAGTCTATCCATCTCTCCGTCTCTTTGCCTGCCCGAGCCCCCACCCTGCAACATTGCTTTGATCTTGGGCCTCACGGTGCTGAGGACCCAGGTTCAATCCCGGCCCCGGGTCATTGTTTGTGTGGAGTTTGCACATTCTTCCTGTGTTTGTGTGGGTCTCACTCCACAGCCCAAAGATGTGCAGGGTAAGTGGATTGGCCACGCTGAATTGTCTCTTAATTGGGGAAAAAAAGAATTGTGGACCACAATTTTTAAAATTGCTCTGATCTCCCCGAAAGACAGCCATATTCTGGCTACCACCTGGGTAACCTCCTGTTTCAGGGTGGGCTCACTGTGGGATCACACACATACTGAGCTTTGAAGACTCACATCAGAAGCTTTGGGACATAGCCGGAGGCTTCCTCACCGCAGGAACTACCAGCTCCGACAAGGATGATTATTTTTTTAACGGTTTAAAATTCTTTCCATGGGATAGGCGTGTCACCGACTGGGCAGAGATAGGGAACGTTGCAGGGGCTAGTGAAGGTTACAGAGATAGTGAGGGTTGTTGGGCTTGGAGGAGGTTACAGAGATAGGAAGGGCTGTAGGGGTTGGAGGAGGTTTCAGGGGTAGCAAGGATTGATGCTCCACCAGTTCGGCTCCCTCAGTGTTGACCCGGCATCCAACATATGTGTCAGGTATGGACGCACCTTTTCCTGAGGCTGTGACGGTGTTATTAATTCTGAAATTACTGCAGACGTCAGAGTTTCAATACACTCTCATGCAATTTAAAAAAGGACCGTGTCACCACACTCGTCATTCGACAGGATCCTTGACTGGATAAAGTTGATCTGGGCTACAATTAACTTCCCACATTGACAGCAGTAATTTCAAAGGATGCCCGTTGTGTGAGAGAGCCGGAGGCATTTCCAAAGAGTCAGAGGGCAGACGAGACGGAGGGAAATATTTAACCAGACAGTGGGTGAGGGAGACGATTGGGGGTGGGAGGGGGGGGGGGGGGCGGTCACTCCATTCTGATGCAATTTTAACACCTACATTTTTCATTTCTTGAATACTTGAAGTATTTAATTTATTCTCTCCAGAGATTCTTTTGCTGCACCAGTCCAGCATTTTCTGTTGGCATTTCAGATTTCCAGCACTTTGTTTTTTTCCATAAATGCTGGATAACTTTCTCTGGTGCTTTTATCCCCTCGCTTTCTCCGCTCCCAGCAACCTAGGTGTGTCTCGTTGCTATAACGACTGAGGAAAGTTTGGATGCAAGGATATACAGGATAACTTGTACTCAGCTTCTCTATCTGGGTTCAGTTATAAAGCCTGTAAACAGAGAGCGGTTAGCACTGCTATCTCACAATGTCGGGGACCTGGAATTTATTCCGGACTTGGGTGACAGTGTGGATTTGCATGTTCTACCTGTGTCTGAGTGGCTTTCCACTGGGTGCTCCGGTTTCCTCCCACAGTTCAAAGATATGCAGGGTAGGTGGATTGGTCATGCTAAATTGCCCATTAATGTCTGAAGATGTGCAGGCTAACGGGTTGTCAACGATCAATGTGCTGTGATAAGGTGGGGGAGTGGCCTGAGGGCGCCTGCCCTTTCGGAGATTCGGTGCAGTCTTGCTGGGCCGAATGGCCTCCTTCTGCACCTTCGGGATTCTGTGGATAACTTTGTGGGTAGCACAGTGGTTAACACTGCTGCCTCACAGTGACAGGGACCTGGGTTCGATACTGGCCTTAGGTGACTCTGGAGTTTGCATGTTATAGAATTTACAGTGCAGAAGGAGGCCATTCGGCCCATCGAGTCTGCACCCGCTCTTGGAATGAGCACCCTACCCAAGGTCAACACCTCCACCCTATCCCCATAACCCAGTAACCCCACCCAACACCAAGGGCAATTTTGGACACGAAGGACAATTTATCCTGGCCAATCCACCTAACCTGCACATCTTTGGACTGTGGGAGGAAACTGGAGCACCCGGAGGAAACCCACGCACACACTGGGAGGATGTGCAGACTCCGCACAGACAGTGACCCAAGCCGGAATCGAACCTGGGACCCTGGAGCTGTGAAGCAATTGTGCTATCCACAATGCTACCGTGCTGTTCTCCCAGTGTCTGCCTGGGATTCCTCCGGGTTCTCTGGTTTCCTCCCATAGTCAAAGATGTGCAGGAGTGGCCATGCTAAATTGTCGCTTGGTGTTCAAAGATGTTCAGTTTAGGTGGGGTTACAAGGATATGGAGAGGAGTGGGCATAGGTAGTGTGTTCTTGGGAGGGTAGGTACAGACTCAATAGGCCAAATGGCCTCCTTCAGCACTGTAGGGATTCTGTGGATGTATTAGGAGCAAACTTTGAAACCATATTTGAGCCAGCGAGGTATATACTAATTTTTTTAATATTTCTACAACAGTACATATAATCTATGCAATTATATTTGATATTTGTTATATATTAAGGTAAAGTCGCCACAGTGCCAGATGACCATTGGCTGCTTTTCCCCTTTGAGGGGAACAGCTGACTGGTGGTGATCTATCCTGAGGATCACCACACCTCAGGCGAGGGGCAAGGTTGAAAAGGCGGGACCTTCATGACTAACCTCAGCCGGTAGCTCTTCACAACATTTGTTGCCACTGTTCAATTACTGAAGATTTCAATAAGAAGTCTTACAACACCAGGTTAAAGTCCAACAGATTTTGTTTCAAACACTAGCTTTCGGAGCACTGCTCCTTCGGACTTTAACCTGGTGTTGTAAGACTTCTTACTGTGCTCACCCCAGTCCAATGCCGGCATCTCCACATCATGAAGATTTCAAATCTGTGTAAGTCTTCGTATTTGGTTTTCAAAATCTATGGTGAGCCAATGCAGATGCAAAAGCTTACCTAAATGCTGTTGAAAGGCACCTTCAAGATGTGAATGTAAAAAATATCTTGCATTTGAAGAGCATGCTAGATGAATGCTCTGTGTGTAGTGTCTTTCAAAGTTTCCTGCCTGCTTCATTTGAATGATGAATTCCTCTAATATATCATGATGTATTACAGTTTATGTAGATGCAGCTGTGAATTTCGATGCAGCAATTAAGTAGCACCTTCTAACTTGTGTTTGAGAGCAATGATAAAGGAAGACAGGTGGGTCTCGGGTGTCATCTGTCAAAGTTGGAATCTGCCTTTATCAAAGGAAACGATAGTGTGCAGATAAATAATCATGTCAGATCCTAATTGGTAAAAGGACTGGGAGAGTTTTAATTTTTTTCAAGCTCTCCATTGAATGAAGCAACCCAGAAGCTACATTAAAAATTTTATACGGTACTATCACCGTTGTTCATTATCTAATTTGTAGATGTCAGCTGTATTTAAAATTTTGAACTTGATTCCCATTGATGGAAATTAGAACATTATTCAAAATTTTCAGAATTGAAATGCTTAATCGCAAGTAATTACTTGAGGGTAACTCAAGTATTAACTTTATACTTAATACAACTGGTGATTTTTCTTTTGAAGTATCCCTACTTTGTTGCAATTTGGATAGTTGGATGCCATATCATTTTCCCTTCACTTTTTAAAAACAAAATGAATCCTGATAAATCAATAATGATGTTCATTATGGAGTGCCTTAATGAGCACTCGAACAATTTTGTATGTTAATGCACAAATTGAACTCATCCTATCATTCAGTGGTTAAGTGCACTATATTTTGTGGTAGTGAGTCATTCAGTTCAATAATGTTACAGTTTTGGTCCCTGATTTGTGCAACATTGATTAATTGCTGGGAAATGGTTGTTGGATGTAAAAGCTAACCTAAGTGTAACTGGAAGGAGAAAATCAAACAGTCTTTGGTGGATTCTTATCTGACCATTGATGATCTCTGCTAGAAATTGTAATTGTATTTGATACCTTATGTGGACAGAATGGTACTTGGCTATGTGCATGCACGAAGCGTGACCATCATCGTGCTGCTGGAGAACGCATGTACCTGCCATCAGGAGAGAAGCCAGTTAACAATTTAAGGACACTTGAAGTATGTTACAAAAATCATCTTTGTTGAATCCTTCTGATAAGCATCACGTAGACTTTATTCGCCTTTGACTGGATCCGCTGCTGATGCTGAAACATTACGTTACCTGCTGCAGAGGATTTTGTGTCTGATGGAGTGCCTACTTTTTTCGGAATTGTATGTTATCGGAGAAGGAAAATAAGAGAGACAGTATCTACGTGCCTTCAAAATACGTAGGTGATAAAATGTAAGTGGGCTATTTAAATTAGCCTGTGGACACGTAAGCAGTGAATGAGTAGACAATTATGGTGCTTCAGACAAGTCTTCAGATTAGAATGATTAAAACAAAAATCAAGATGTGCCAGGAAGACTGACAGATGAAGTGATTTATTTTATTTTAAATTGAGAAGCTAAGACGAATGACCAAGGAACATAATGCAAGGCACCACCTAAAGAGAAAAAGAAAATTAGTTAAATGAGAAATATTGCTTAGTTGAGATCCGGATTAGACTTCAAATGCCTCAAAAGTTTTAGGAGACACCAAAGACGAAGGTCAATGAGAAATTCCGCAAATATAGGTTACTGGAGAAGGATCTGGATTATTCAATTTTTAATTTTAAAAAGGTGGGACTCTGGAAGAGAATTGTGTCAGATAACACCAGTTTAAAAGGAGCAAAAGGACTGTTCAGTCAAGTATTGATCATAGTACTGATGGAGTAGGGAAACATATAAAAATTGTTATGGATTGAAAAGTTGAAAGGCAGAGGTGAAAGAGATCTGTTTAGATAACAAGCTTTTTCTTGTGTCCTCATAAGGAATGCAAGAGGGTTGTTAGGACTTCAATATATGGCAGCAATATTCAAACCTGGGTCAGATAAGGGTGTTATAGAGAAGTAACAGTTTTGGCGAGGTGAATGTACTTCTAAAGCAGCAAAAAAAAAAGTTAACTTAGAAGAATTGAGCGTAGAATCTCTACAGTGCAGAATGAGGCCACTTGGCCCATCGAGACTGCACCGACCCTCTAAAAGAAAGCGGCCTACTCCCCTGTCTATCCCTGTAACCCCACCTAACATGTACATGCCTGGAAAGTAAGGAGCTATTTTATTATGGCCAATCCACCTAACCACATCTTTCGACTGTGAGAAGAAACTGGAGCACCTGGAGGAAACTCAAGTAAACATGAGGAGAAAGTGGGTAGCACAGTGGTTAGCACTGTTACATCACAACTCCAGGATCCCAGGTTTGATTCCCAGCTTGGGTCAATGTCTGGGCGGAGTCTGCAGGTTCTCCCCCTGTCTGTGTGGGTTTCCTCCGGGTGCTCTGGTATCCTCCCACAGTCCAAAGATGTGCAGGATAGGTGGTTTCACCATGCTAAATTGTCCTTAGCATCCAAAAAGGTTAGGAAGGGTTACTGGGTTACGGGGATAGGGTGGAGGTATCGGCTTAAGGACGCTGCTCTTTCTAAGGGCCGGTGCAGATTCGATGGGCTGAATGGCCTCCTTCTGCAATGAAATTCTATGATTCCACACAGACAGTAACCCGAGGCTGGAATTGAAGTGTGTTCCTGGTGCTGAGAGGTAGCAGTGGTAGCCACTGTGCCACCGTGCCACCATGTAAGGAAACAAGGAATTGAAGGCAGCTTTAGCAATGGAAAAGATTTAAGCATTCCATTTGAAGTTATCTAGCAGGGCCAAGAGTGAAACGATTGAAGGTGAGAAATGGTGATTGCTGTTACATTTTGGGAAGGATATGAAGCGACTTGTTTTACAGGATGGTTTGGGGGTGGGAGGAAAGAAATTTAAAAATAAATTAGCCTAATATTTAATTAGCATAGAATAGTGGAGTAGTGTGCATGATGGTTTTTGGGCTGTTACGAAGTTGTAGCTTTCATTCTATAAAATATCTAGATTCTTGCCTGATTTACCTTTTGCATGAAATGTGAAGGAGTTTTATTGAACCCAAATGGATCTATTTGAATCCGTTGCTTGCACATGGATTTGATGGGTTTTGTAATCTTTTCTTGGCATTAGTTTTCTGATATTATTAAAGCTCACTTGGGATTTCTTTTTCAAAAATACCTGTGTACCTTGCAAGGATAATCAAAGGAGGTTATCATGAGCCTTGTAGTTCTTTCTTAGTGAAGCAATTACTGAAGTGTAAGACTCAGCAGTTAGCAATTAATAGTCTTAAGTAAAACCGTGTTGTCTCAATACAGACATAATAGCTGTTAAAACCACATCAAATGGCTTCACTTCAGTAAGGAATCTTTGATTTCATTGGCAAAATCATGTTTGAATCTAAGACGCCAGAATTGTGGGCAATATTATCATTATTTAAGTTGATAAGTTTAATTTGTTTTATGGTTATATGCTTTTTGGTCATTTGGTTATTATTTGATGCTAGGAAATCCACCATCTCCTTTTTGGTTTGCTCAGAGAAAGCTTTTTTTTTGTTTCCGATGAAACAAACGTTTTCGCCATAACTCCAATGTTTATTCTTGAACAGTTGTGTTATTGTCACTCAGATTAGGAACTGAAGGGAGTGATGATTGATTGTATGGTTTTTAATTCTTGCACAGGATATGTAAGTGACTGGCAAGGTCAGCATTTGTTACCCGTCCCTGACTGGTGTTTGTGATAATCCTCACGAGGACCATGGAGGATCGCTGATTTTTCTTTCCGTGGGCTTCGTAGAGTACAAGCTCCCGCGGTGAACAGGTGGAGGCCAGTCCAGCTGGGGCTTGTTAGTGGGTTCTTTAAATGTCGCTCCCAAACCTGGACCGACAGTTCCCGATAGACCTGGGCTGGGACGTTTATTTTGCGTGCCGTGGTCACGGTTTTATTTTCAGTTTAAAATAAAGCAGCTTGACTTGCTACTCTGCGCCTCCTGGAAGTATTAGTGTTCAACAACTCCAGTGAGCTCCAAAGAACAAGAAGTTTGAATTAATATCTTCACCTATTATTTTTTTATTGTTGCTAATACCAGTTTAAAGGTTTATATTTTGCTTATAATATTAGGGAAATAAATTCAATATGCATATTGCCATACATTTTTAAATCTGTGCTACCTGTAGTATCTAAAACATAGAACTTGGTAAAGGCAGCAAAATGGACCAATAACATTGCAAATTAATCGCAAATAGTTAATCTTCAGAAAGTATTTATGCTAAGTGACTGAAAGTGGTAATTAATTAGCACCACTTCAATGCTCAAACATCTGGGGAAAAATGCTTTATACTTTCTGCAGAAGGTATTGCAAACGTGGAACCAAATTTTGCTGCAGAATATATTCTACAACATCAACAAAGAGAGCTTGCATTGAAATATTGGCCTGAATTTTGCAGTTAGCAACGGTTGAATGACTAGTTCTGTCCATTATGCTTACAATGGCCCAGACTTTTGAGTGACAACTTACACCAATTAGTTGCCTGCAGCAGCACACTGCCTTCTCTTGGGGATCTGGGACTGATGAGAACAGGGCAAGCAACAATGGATCACCCAACCCAGTTGAAGAACCCTCATGAAGACATGCAATGTATGTTAGATGTAAATTGGATGATTTTATTCAACGTGAAATCATGTACAGTAAATGAAATGGAGTGAATGACATAATTATAGAATTTACAGTGAAGAAGGAGATCATCTGGCCCATCGAGTATGCACCAGCCCATGAAAAAGCACCCTACCTAAGCCCCCACCCCCATAATGCAGCAACCCCACCTAATCTTTGGACACTACACTGCAATTTAGCGTCACTAATCCACCTAACCCGCACATCTTTGGACTGTGGGAGGAAAATGGAGCACCCGGAGGAAACCAATGCAGACGGGGGAGAATGTGCAGACTCCGCATAGACAGTGACTCAAGCTGGGAATCGAACCGGGTCCCTGGCGCTGTGAAGCAACTGTGCTAATCACTGCTACCATGCCGCCCCAAATGGATTGAACGATGAGACAAAAACATGGAAACTTCAGTTTGTAACTCTCCAACAATAATTGGAATCTGAAGGAATGAGGCACTATCCTTGGACATAAAAAATATAAGTTCAGTACTCGAGGGGTTGTTTAGATGTAATTAAGTCTTATCGCACCATTAAAAAATCATTTTGATTTTAGCGGGCAAGCCCTCTTCTTTTTTCTGGTGAGTTTAGTGGGTAGCCAAAGGGCAAGTAGCAACATCGAGGGCCGAAGGGCCTGTACTGCGCTGTAATGTTCTATGTTCTATGTTTAATTGATTTCAGTGCTTGGCCTAGGGCAAAGTACCAATATAGCGCAACTGTGCAGGAACACTATAGATTGGACAGCAACTTCTGGTTTCAGTGTTTTGCAACAACTTATCTTTATTTGGTGGCTTTAACATAATTAATCATCCCAGGGATCTTAACATGGGATTATTTAGCAAAAATGGCTGAACCACATAAGGAAATGTTATTTCAGATGACTGAAAGCTTACTCCGAGGAAGGTTTGAATGAGTATCTTAAAAGAAAGAAACTGGGGAAGTTTAGGGAGTGAATTCTACAGCTTGGGTCATAGGCAATTGAAATGCAGCACCAATCGGGGATGCTTAGAAGGCCACAATTTGAGGAGTGCCTAAATCTAGGAGGGTGGTGAGGCTGGAGCAAATTGCTGGGATAGGGAGGAGGGTAAGACCATGGAGAGATTTGACAACAAAGATGGGCACTTTCAAATTCAGATCTTGTTTAATGGTGGGCCTGTGGTGCTCAGCAAGCACAAGGCTGATGGATTAATGGGACTTGGTGCAAGTTAAGATATGGGCAGCAGAGTTTTGGAAGACCTCAAGTTCAAGGAGGATAGATTATCGGAGACTAGCCAGGAGTGCATTGGACTAGTTGGGTCTGGAGTTAACAAAGGCATGAATATGCGTTTCAACAGCAGATGGGCTGAGGGAGGGTGAAGTTGGGTGATGTGCAGAGGTTGAAATAGATTGGTCTTATGCTGGTGCAAATATATAGCTGGAAACTCATCCTGGGGTCAAATGTGACACCAGTGTTGCCAACAGACTGCCTTAATCTTAGACTGTTGCCAGGGAGCGTGCAATGGGCTCTGTAGCTATGGGCGATAAAAGATCACTTCAGTTTTCCCAACATTTAATTCAAAAATACTTTTGCTCATCCAGTACTGGATATTGAAAAGGTAGTCTGACAGTTTAGCAACTGAAGGAGTCGAGAAAGGAGGAGCTGTGGTACAGTTTTTTAATGTTGTCACAGAGGGGCAGCATTAGGCTGAGAAATAGGTCAAGGAGCGATCCTTGGGGGACACTGGAGATAATGATTCAGGAGCAGAAGGAGAAACCATTGCAAGTATTTCTCTGGATATGATTAGATAGGTAAGAATATAAGCTGGTGAGAGCACACCCATCAAGCTGGATAATGGCAGAGAGGTGTTTGAGGAGAGATGGTATGGTTTAAAATTATAGACAGGTCGAGAAGGATGAGGTGGGAAAACAGTTTCTGTATTGTGTCGGGGCAGAATCCTGATTGGGGGGCGGGATTCAAACATTGAATTCTGGGAATGGAACAAATTTGGGAGGTGACAACACATTGAAGGAAGAGTGTTTCAGATGAGATGGTTTGCATGGAGGGTGGGGTTTTATCTCTCTTTGAGGAGAGAGGCCATGATGGTAGATTTGGGGGCTGAGGAAAACAGCTGACGAGAGAGAATCATTTACAGTGCTGGCTCATCTGGGAGCCAGAAAGGGAAGTTAAGTGGTCAGAAATTTAGTGGGGATAGGATTGAGCAAACATGAGGGGTCTCATTTACAAGATGAGATCAGAGTGCTTGACAGGAGACAAGAGGGAAACTAAAGGAATATATGATTTCAGGGCGAAAGCATAGGAGAATTAGTGTGCTTGTGGAAGGGAGGGATGTAGCAAAGGCAGCCGATCAAACTGTCTCGATCTTGGAGACAAAGAAGTCCATGAGCTCTTTAAAGTCAGAATGGAGGGGATTGGGAGAAGAGTTTAAGAAGATAGTTTGCAGTAGAGAAAAGATGCATGTAATCTTTGTATTCCAGGATGATCCTGGAATAGTTAACCATTCTGGCAGATGTGGGCAGGATCTGATACGGTTTTAAGTGATCCAGCGAGATCTGGCGGTGGATGACTAAGCCAGTGATTCACCATATCCTTTCAAGTATGTAACCCAAAGACATAAGGAATCATAGAATCCCTTCAATGCAGAAGGCAATTCGGCCTATCGGGTCTGCACCGACCCTCTGAAAGAGCACCCTGTCATGGCTCTCTCCCTCACAACTCCACCTAACTGTTGCACACTAAGGGGCAATTTAGCATGGCCAATCCACTTAACCTGCACATCTTTGGACTCCGGGAGGAAACTGGAGCACCCGGAGGAAACCCACACAGACATGGGGCGAATGCGCAAATACCAGACAGGCAGTTGCCCAAGGTCGGAATTGAACCTGGGTCTTGCCGTTGTGAGGCAGCAATGCTAGCCACTGCCACCGTGTCATGCTGAAGCAAGCAGAGATGAAGGCTATGCCAGGGGAAAAGGCCAGGATGAAAGAGTGATGGGTTTATTAGGATAGGGTATCAAAGGTAGAGGTGAAGGTAAGTTTAAACAAATGAGTAGCTGCAGAAATGGTATGACGAATGGGGGAAACCAGGCACAGAGGGGCAGGAAGTTTTGAGGGGATGGGATGTGAGGTAAAACCTTTTCACCCGGAGCGTGGATAGAATCAGGAACTGACCGTCTGAAAGGGTGGTAGTGGTGGGAACCCTGACAACATTTAAGATATTTAGATGAGCACTTGAAATGCCATAGCCTACAAGGCTATGGGTCAAGTGCTGGAAAATGGGTTTAGAGTTGATAGGTGCTTGATGGCTGGAGGGGACATGTTGGGCTAAAGGCCTCTTCCCTTGGTATTTTGAGTGGAGTTGTATATGAATTGAGGGATAGATTTTTTTCTCCGGGATAGTACAGCATTTTACTGTGAATGTGTAGACACCAGAAGTTGCTTTACATTGTAATAATCTCTTGTGATCCGACCAAGGCTGATAGTCTCAGCATTGTTCTTACCGTAGTAGCTGGGCTGTTGCCTTTAATATAAAGAAACAGGCCAAGATTTAATAATAATCTTAGTGTCACAAGGACGCTTACATTAACACTGCAATTAAGTTACTGTAATGAATATTGCTATAATAAAGAAGGTTACTGAGCTCGGAAGGGAAATATGAGGACCAAAAGTGAATGACAGTCTGGCCAATTAAATGAAACTTTGAGATGTCTTTGAAGCTGGAGTGACAAATGGTGTAGTGGAAAGGTTTAGGGGAGAGTTTGAGTAGTAGTGAGGCAACTACAAGCTCTACCATGAATCAGTGAAGGATGTGCAGAATACTGGATTTGAGCAAATTAGCATTTGAGAGGAATGTCATGCTGGAGGAGGTTATATTAATGGACTTGCTCAAAGACCTTATGTAAAGAGAAGTGGGGATGCTTGCTGACAATTGCACATTGTTAGTATCATTCATTAAAAAAAAAAATTTAGAGTACCCAATTCATTTTTTCCCATTTAGGGGCAATTTAGCGTGGCCAATCCACCTAGACTGCACATCTTTGGGTTGTGGGGGCAAAACCCCACGCAAACACAGGGAGAATGTGCAAACTCCACACGGACAGTGACCCAGAGCCAGGATCAAACCTGGGACCTCGGCACTGTGAGGCAGCAGGGCTTACCCTCTGCGCCACCTTGCTGCCCTGTTAGTATCATTCATAACTCTTCATAAACTGAAGCAATCGGTGTCCATCAGCAGCAAGGCCTGCACAACGCTTGGGCTGATAAGTGATTTTTCTGCCACACAAATTCCAGGCAATGACAACCTCCAACAATCTCACTATCCCCCCATGACATTCAGTGGCATTACCAGCACCGACTCCCCCAACTATCAACATTCTGGGGGTTACTTACTATTTACCAGAAACTGAACTGGATCAGTCTGTGGTCCGTTAAACTCTGTGGCATGAAGAGCAGGTTAGAAGCTGAGAATTCTGCCAAGGTGACGAACCTCCTGACTTCCGAAATCGGTCCACCACCTATAAGGCATAAGTGAAGAATGCGATGGATTATTCTCCACTTGCCTGCATGAGTGTAGCTCCAAGACAGCTCAAGGAGCTCGACACCATTCAGGACAAAGCAGACCAGTTGATCGGCACCCCATTCACCAACCAGAACTTTCACTCTCTCCATCACTGACATGGTGGCAGCAGTGTGTTCCATATATATTATGCACTTCAACTCGCTAGGCATTCAAAGAACAAAGAACAAAGAAATGTACAGCACAGGAACAGGCCCTTCGGCCCTCCAAGCCCGTGCCGACCATACTGCCCGACTAAACTACAATCTTCTACACTTCCTGGGTCCGTATCCCTCTATTCCCATCCCATTCATATATTTGTCAAGATGCCCCTTAAATGTCCCTATCGTCCCTGCTTCCACTACCTCCTCCGGTAGCGAGTTCCAGGTACCCACTACCCTCTGCGTAAAAAACTTGCCTCGTACATCTACTCTAAACCTTGCCCCTCTCACCTTAAACCTATGGCCCCTCGTAATTGACCCCAAAGAACAAAATGAAAATCGCTTATTGTCACAAGTAGGCTTCAAATGAAGCTCCTGTGAAAATCCCCTAGTCGCCACATTCCGGCGTCTGTTCGGGGAGGCTGGTACGGGAATTGAACCGTGCTGCTGGCCTGCCTTGGTCTGCTTTAAAAGCCTGCTCTTTAGCCCTGTGCTAAACCAGCCCTCAGCACCCTCATTCATCCTCAGCACCTTGTGACCTCTACCACCAAGAAGGACAAGGGCAGCAGGCACATAGGAATGCCATTGACTGCAAGTTCCCCATGAAGCTACACACCATCCTGGCTTGGAAACACTGGCCTTGCCAATGATGCCCACATCCCATGAAAGAATAAAAAAAAACACAGGGCAAGGTCATGGAGAGATTTATAGATAAATTTGATGTTGCCAAGCATGGGAGCCCATGTAGGCCAACGGTTGGGTGGGTGTCAGTAGGGTTTTGATGGGAGAGCTAACCTGCCTGCAAACAGATAGGCAGGAACGGAACTCAGTCCTTTTATGCAGCAATATGACCGAATGTAGAAATATATTGAATTACCATGGCTATATGAAGCTGCCATCATCCCTGTTTCGGGCAGGAGACTGCAGAATGCTGAGGACTGTTCTTTTTAACTTGAACCAATCTGTTTTATTGAAGTGGATCGTGTATATTTGAAGGTGAAAATGACTTGATCTGTTGATTACCCCTTTCACCCTTTCTAAATGTACACAAATTTAGAGCAAATGAATTTGTTTGATCTGCAAACAGTTGGGTTGTGCAATTCCAAGTTCAGTTGATGTAAATACACTTGCTCTGTTTTATTTCCAGGGTTACTTACCTGCCAATGCAGAAAGAAGAGAAAGCACACTACAGCGGAAGCGAGCAGAGTACTTTGCTTTTATTGAACAATACTATGACTCCAGAAATGATGAACATCATCAAGATACTTACAGACAGGTATTTGAACTGAAATCCTTAATGTAATAGCTTTGTTGCATCTTTCCCTATTGAAATATCCATCTTGTGTATTAAATTGAAGTCTCCAGTTTTCTCATTCGAAGGCTCCTGCAGTTAAGTATTTTTGCAGTTGCCGATGAATGTGTTAACTCATCAACAACTTGCAATTATGCAATCCTTCAACATATGTAATATTGGTGGACTTGGAGCTAGTACCGGTCACTGAGCCCAGCGATGATGGGTGAACAGACTTGGTATGGGTTTGCATACAGGAGCTGTGTTTTGGATGAGCTCAATCTGATGGAGGGTGTAAAATGGGAGGTAAGCTAGGAGGGTATAACGAGACTGTCATTGTGATTGAAAGAAAGAGATTTGGAAGCTTAAGGCCAAGATTATGAACAGTCTGCACCAATGTGAGCTCTATTTTCATACCTTACAAAGCCCTGTTCCCAACTTGGCAAAGTTGCTGTTATATTTCCATTTGCTACTGATTTTAAGAGATTTTAGATGTATATTGACTGAAAAAAGTAACCACATAACTCAATGGCCGTGGCACAGTCTGACTTTGGAATACATTTAACCAAACATGGAGGGATGCCCTCCAACATTTCGTAACACTTAAGCTTCAGATCATGTGGAGTGTAAAGGATTTTCGAGAAAATCAATGCTTGGTACAGCATCAATATGCCAGGCAAACACTTACTAAGATATACACTATGTATGACAATGGGGAGCATTGTATAATTGCAATAATCCTATTAAAGTAAACATTTAAATTGCTTTGAACTATCAAATCACTAGTGGTTCAATAGGCCCATCACCATACTCCTAATGTTATCATCTCTCGATCAGAATGCACTTGCTTAGAATTTAAAGTTTAAAATAGAACTCCATAATTACCAACAAAGAAGGATGCATTTCTTTGTACTGGGTTTAGTACTCCCTTTTAACTGAAGGCAAATTATATTCCATTTCCTTTATCTTGTGAAATACTATGAACAGGAAAAGTAACTGCATTATTTGAAAAGGTTGCATTAAATTGAGAAAAACAATTTGCCCAGAATGTCCTGCAGGGTGCAATTTGTGAGATAGTGTCATTTCAAACATCCTGTGGCAAACTTCTTCCAAAATGTAAATATTTGTTTCATTTAATAGAGGAAGGACTTAGACTGTAAATTCGTATTTAAAAGCATTGATTTGTTATGGTTTTCAGGGTCAGAAAATGGAAAAATGTTTTAGACAACTTTTTCCTGAAACTTCACTGTTTTTCTAAACCATCAGATTGCCATAGATATACCTCGTATGACTCCTGAGAGTTTAATACTGCAACCAAAAGTAAGAGAGGTAAGAGCTTTGGGAATGACGTAAAATAATATCTTTCCCCTGCCTCATCCATTAGTTCCATAACTGAAGCTCTAGTGAATGGCTATGTAGTTTGTGCAAAGCTGGGTTTGTCATTTGACCAATTGCTATACTTAAAATCCTTACAATATATTTTCTTTAAATTGCTTCATTCAATAATGTTTATGATGCCTTATGATTGTTACATTTACACCAATTTGACGTGTATTAATGATGAAACGTCATTTGAGAGTCATCCACAAAATCAGTAAATGACTGAATATTTGGACTTGATTTGATATGCAAGTTAGTTTTTTATCTACAACCATTTGTGCCTCTATAGACTAAGCTACAGGTGAGAGAGGACAAGCACAAGAACTACATCTCTGCTTCTGCCAACATTAACCCAATTGCCAGTTAGGAATATTGCCATTTATACTAGGAATTGCAGACTTGCAAGCGCATCTTCCACTTTGGTCATTTTGGATTGCTGTAGATGTCCATAGCATGACTATTTCAATTCATGATCGACATTCCCATTGAATCAAGGACACAACCACGGTGAAGCTAGGATTCATACAAACCTTACTACCTTTTAGTTTTCAGGGTTTTGCATGCATTTCAGTTTATGATCTCAGTTGGATGCTTCTAGCTAGAATGCTATTGCAGGCCATGTTTGCTTATGAAGGTTTACTAATACTAGGAAGTGAAGTAAAGATAGCGACTATCTTCCTGTTATGAACCAGCAGAATTTGGGAGCTTTTTAAAGAGGCAAATCTCATTGAATGGAGATTGTGCAGTTTTGGATTTTGTTGCGTTAGCACTGCAACCATTGAAAAATGTATTGAGGGCATTCACTCATGAAACAAGTAGGAAGCTGTGGTTGTATTGTGTCCTTCTGCTGAGGAGTGGGGAAAGCAGTCCTGGAATTATGCAGCTTTCCATCTAGATTTGCAAACTGTTTTCCTCCAGGGTAGGTGGGTCTTCACAATCTGTAGAAACTGGGAGACGATCTCTTGTGCTACCATCGGACTGTTTGCATCCAAGGCTGGTTGCAGAAGATGCAAGAGTAGCTATCTTCAATTTGATCTTGCCCTTTAGGTACTGTGAGCAAAGATACATCTCCAGCAGCAGAACTCTGCTTTTTTAATGCAGTTGACACGTGACACGTGAATTAATGACAGCAAGCTAAAATTTCCACTAGTGTTTAATTATGAAGTAAGTTAGCAAATGTAACTTCTAACTGTCACTTGTACCTTTAATTCCAATAATTGATCAGAAGTGTTTCCTCCTATGAAAGTTTATCATTTAACTTCCCGTACATACACGTGCATATGTGCGTACACATGCACACACACCCACCTATTTTTGTACAAACTGATTGTGTTGTAATGGTGCATTCACCTTGACTAAAATAAATAAATTCCAAACAAACCTCCAGAAAAGAATCCAATATTCAGTGTAAACATTGTGGATTCCAGTCAGAACTAGACTGCTCCTTTGCTTTATTCTTGCCCAACAACTTAATTCCAATGTACATGTATTCCTAGTGTCCATTGACCGAATGAATTAATTTATCCTGAAGATTTTTCTAATTGTGTGACGATCACCAACATATTTGCTCATTATACTATAAACTTTTGAGATGAAATTAATGTTCAATTTGCAAACAAAAGGCTTATGGGTTCATAGACTGCTTAAAAATTTGGAGTTGTGCAGTAAATACAATGTGGATGGTTCTTGAGACCGTTTCATCTCTTAGGTTTCTGTAAAAACTGTAATATGGAAATGGTAGTCAAACTGAAATATCTTTGAAGTATTGGTATTCTTGTTGCACCCAGCTCTGCAAGTACAGCTGGCATGGCCAACGCTCGGATTCAGGTTGTAAAGTTGGTTCTGTTACTAAATGTATTCAAGGGGTACTTAACCTTGAATCGTGACTCCTCAATACATTAAGTATTCTGAAACGAATGACACTGTACTCTGCAGCTGAGAAATCTGGCTTTGAGCCCCAGCTAAATGCAAGCAATCGTCTGACTGGCTGCACCACCAGTAATAATTTGGCCTTTGCTACTGTTTTCTTTCTTTATTTACAGATTCATATTGATATTCCAAGAACTAATCCTCTTATTCCTCTCTTTCAACAAGCTTCTGTGCAAAAGGTGAGAGAACTAATAAATGATTGGCCAGTGGTGCTTGAATAGTGTAATGAGAAAAAACACTGATTTCAATGTATAATTCACTCAGCTTTGGCTGGATGGTAATAAGTTGATGCCTGCACGATTATTTGGCAATTGTTGTTTGCGTTGAGTTACATGGGGAAAGTTGGATTGTGTTAACCTGCCGTGTGCAGTTAAACCCAAGTTGGCGAATCAAGCAGATTTTGCACTTTTTCATGCACTGCTGGTCTATCAAGTTGCCTGATGCACATAATGTCAACTTAAATGAGCATTCTGTAATAAAGTTGGAAGAGTTTTAATGCATTATTGTTTCTAACTACTGGTTGAACCAAATTAGAATTTAAGATAATGTTTTTGGCTTGCATCACTGGACTAATTTGATACTGACACGAAGTAGTTTTGCAGTTAAAAGTAAACCAGTGTCTGTTTTTATGTTTATTCTCTCATTAGTTGTCCTTTCATTTTTTTCTGTTGGGCACTAATGATCATGAAGAGATGTGAAGTGAGACAGTGGCAAAGATGTTCTGTTGAAAATATTCTTTTTTTTTTTTTGGTGCCATATAGAACATAGAACAGTACAGCACAGAACAGGCCCTTCGGCCCTCGATGTTGTGCCGAGCTTTGTCCGAAACCAAGATCAAGCTATCCCACTCCTTGTCATTCTGGTGTGCTCCATGTGCCTATCCAATAACCGCTTTAAAGTTCCTAAAGTGTCCGACTCCACTATCACAGCAGGCAGTCCATTCCACACTCTAACCACTCTCTGAATAAAGAACCTACCTCGGACATCCCTCCTATATCTCCCACCCTGAATCTTATAGTTATGCACCCTTGTAACAGCTACATCCATCCGAGGAAATAGTCTCTGAACGTCCACTCTATCTATCCCCCTCATTATCTTATAAACCTCTATTAAGTTGCCTCTCATCCTCCTCCGCTTCAAAGAGAAAAGCCCTAGCTCCCTCAACCTTTCCTCATAAGACCTACCCTCCAAACCAGGCAGCATTCTGGTAAATCTCCTTTGCACCCTTTCCAATGCTTCCACATCCCTCCTATAGTGAGGTGACCAGAACTGCACACAGTACTCCAAATGTGGTCTCACCAGGGCCCTGTACAGTTGCAGCATAACCCCACGGCTCTTAAACTCAAGCCCCCTGTTAATAAACGCTAACACACTATAGACCTTCTTCACGGCTCTATCCACTTGAGTGGCAACCTTCAGAGATCTATGGACATGAACCCCAAGATCTCTCTGTTCCTCCACATTCCTCCGAACCCTGCTGTTGACCGTGTAATCCGCATTCAAATTTGTCCTACCAAAATGAATCACCTCACACTTATCAGGGTTAAACTCTATCTGCCATTTTCCGGCCCAGCTCTGCATCCTATCAATGTCTCTTTGCAGCCTACAACACCCCTCCACCTCATCCACTACTGCACCAATCTTGGTGTCATCAGCAAATTTACTGACCCACCCTTCAGCCCCCTCCTCCAAGTCATTTATAAAAATCACAAATAGCAGAGGACCCAGCACTGATCCCTGCTGTACACTGCTAGTAACTAGTCTCCAGTCTGAAAATTTTCCATCCACCACCACCCTCTGTCTTCTATGTGATAGCCAGTTACTTATCCAATTGGCCAAATTTCCCTCTATCCCACACCTCCTTACTTTCTTCATGAGCCGACCATGGAAAACCTTATCAAACGCCTTACTGAAATCCGTGTATACGACATCAACTGCTCTACCTTCATCTACACACTTAGTTACCTCCTCAAAGAATTCAATCAAATTTGTGAGGCAAGACTTGCCCTTCACGAATCCGTGTTGACTATCCCGGATTTTGCTGCATCTTTCCAAATGGTCATTAATCCTATCCCTCAGGAGCTTTTCCATTAACGTACCGACCACCGAAGTCAGACTAACCGGCCTATAATTACCAGGGTCATTCCTATTCTCTTTCTTGAACAGAGGAACAACATTCGCCACTCCCCAGTCCTCTGGCACTATCCCCGTGGACACTGAGGCATCAAAGATCAAAGCCAAAGGCTCTGCAATCTCATCCCTTGCCTCCCAAAGAATCCTAGGATATATCCCATCTGGCCCAGGGGACTGGTCGACCCTCAGGTTTTTCAAAATTGCTAATATATCTTCCCTCAGAACATCTATCTCCTCCAGCCTACCCGCCTGTATCACACACTCATCCTCAAAAACATAGCCCCTCTCCTTGGTGAACACTGAAGAAAAGTATTCATTCAACGCCTCTCTTAGCTCTTCTGACTCCATGCGCAAGTTCCCACGACTGTCCTTGACCGGCCCTAACCTCACCCTGGTCATTCTTTTATTTCTCACATAAGAGTAAAAAGTCTTGGGGGTTTTCCTTGATCTGATCCGTCCCTCCTAGCTCCACTAAGCCCTTTTTCTTAGCTCATTCCTTGCTACCTTGTAACCCTCAAGCAGCCCTTGTTTTCTCATCCTTACATACGCTTCCTTTTTTCTCTTGACAAGGCATTCAACCTCTTTTGTGAACCATGGTTCCCTCACACGGCCATTTCCTCACTACCTGACAGGGACATGCCTACCAAGGACACGCAGTATTTGTTCCTTGACAGTTTCTGTTCACATCTTATGCTCCCTAATTCTTACCTAATCGCATCATAATTACCCCTCCCCCAATTATAAACCTTGCCCTGCCGTATGGCCCTAACCCTCTCCATTGCAATAGTGAAAGACACCGAATTGTGGTCACTATCTCCAAAGTGCTCTCCCACAAACTAATCTAACACTTGGCCCGGTTTATCACCCAGTACCAAATCCATTGTGGCCCCACCTCTTGTCGGCCTATCCACATATTGTGTCAGGAAACCCTCCTGCACACACTGTACAAAAACTGCCCCATCCGAACTGTTCGATCTATAGAGGTTCCAATCAATATTTGGAAAGTTGAAGTCTGGACATTATTTTAATCTGCCTTTTTGCTGTGGCAAGAGGCTAATTAGAACAATTTTATTTGAAAGTACATCTGCATTCCAGTAACATTTCTGAGTTAGCTTGAGCAGTGGTTCTAATTAATTGTCTTTCTGCACCGAGTGAAGGTGAGGATTGAGCAAACATGCCTCTTGATACTTTAATGAGACCAAGGAAAGATTCCAAGTTGAAATAATTGTACATCTTTGCATGAAGTTCATTTGGTGTACTTAGGAATTTTTGGCTTGTGTTTGCACCATTCAGAAGTACTGCATTTGAAAAGGGAAAATAATCGTTTAACTTTGAACTGTTGAAACTTGCAACTGCTGAATGCTTGGCCCTCTGTTTGTCATGCTGCTCCTGCAACCGTTGATTTTTCTCAACAACTCCCTTACAGCCATCTTTTATTTATATATTACATTCTTCATTGTCACAGGTAGGCTTACATTAACACTGCAATGAAGTTACTGTGAAAAGCCCCTAGTCGCCACATTCCGGCACCTGTTCGGGTACACGGAGGGAGAATTCAGAATGTCCAAATTGCCTAACAGCACGTCTTTTGGGACTTGTGGGAGGAAACCGGAGCCCCCGGAGGAAACCCACACAGACACGGGGAGAACGTGCAGACTCCACACAGACAGTGACCCAAGCTGGGAATCGAACCCGAGACCCTGGCGCTGTGAAGCACCAGTGATCACCACTGTGCTACTGTGCCGCCCATTATCTCCATTTGTCAGATCTGACAGAAACACTCAAAGTGCTATTTTTTTTTTTTATTCATACATGGTACGACTGTGTTTCTGCAGAGGCAATCATTTATTGCCCATTCCATAATTACCATTGAGAAGGTGGTGGCGAGCTGCCACCTTGAACTGCTGCAGTCAACTTGATGTTATACACCCACAGTAGTTAGGTAGGATTTTGATCCAGTAACGAAAGGATGACAGTAGAATTCCAAGTCAGGATGGTGTGTGACGTGGAGTTGAACCTGCAGGCGGGCCGCCATTGGGCCTCATTCTCCTCTGCCAAGGCTGACCACAGCTGTCGGATTGCCCTGGGGAGGAATGGTAATCCAGAACATCTTTTCTCAATCATCTCAAACCTCCTGTTTCTTAAGTCCTGGAAAAATATTTCTTCCCAAATTCATGCCTACCTTTTGCACAACATCTATGAATCTTCCCAATTACTGCTACAACATTGACATGGCTTTAACCAAAGTCACATGTCATTTACAGTGATCTGTTCAATTTCTGTCAATTTTTGATGCTACTGCAGTGCTTGTCCTCCTTTGTCCACCTCTGCTATTTAAGAAAGATGAGAACAGGAAGCTAGTGAATTATAGACCAACTTGGCTAATATCTATCTGTTGTTGGGAAATTAGGAGAGTCTGTAATAACTTGCCTGATTAACTTGAAGATTTTCAGCTGATCAGAGAAAGCCAGCAATGGTTGGTGAAGCGTCAGTCATGCTTGATGAATCTGATTGGATTTTTTTTTTTTCAATAAGTGACTGAAGTACTGGACAGGGAAATATCTATGCATTGTCATTTACATGGACTTCCAGAAGACAGTGTTAGCTAAAATTGATTTCCAGAATTGAATGTGAACTATTGACATGGTTATTTATTAAGTGTAGAAGATGGAATATAAAGCCCATATCCAAATTTGTTAATGTCACAAATATTTTAAGCAGTGTAGATTGAAGAATAAAGTTACAAAGCAATATAAATTGATTGAGCAAATGGACAAAACAGTGACACATGGATTGTAGTGAATTTAAGTGTGAGGTCATCCACGTCAGGCCTAAGAGGGTAGGTCAGAGAATTTTCTAAATACGCTAGAAACATTGGAGATCCAAAGAGGCCTTATACATATATCATTAAAATATCATGAACTGGTGTGGGAAATAACCAAAAAACTATTGGAATGCTGGCTTTTATACAGAGAATGAGAATTCTGTTTGTTAAAATAAATCTAGAGTATCCAATTTTTTTTTTCCAATTAAGGGGCAATTTCGTGTGGCCAATCCAGTTAACCTGCACATCTTTGGATTGTGGGGGTGAAACTTACGCAGATATGGGGAGCATGTGCAAACTTCACACAGACAGTGACCCGGGGCTGGGGTCGAACCCGGGTCCTCGGAGCCGTAGGCAGCAGTGCTAACTACTGCGCCACCGTGCTGCTCCATGAGAACGAGAATTCAAGGGGATAGAAATTATGCTGCAAATATACAACACCCTTGTTGGATCACAACTGGAGTACTGCGATCCATTCTGGCCACCACATCATATGAAGGTTATTTTGTCCTTGGCGGGAAGTCATTTTAAGTTTATCAGAATGACACATGGCTTTCAAGGGTTAAAGTGAAATAAAAGATTGCATATGGGGATGTATTCCCTAGAATTTAGAAGCTTAAAGGATGATTTTGGTCAACGGTTTCCAGGTATTGAGGGGAATAGATGTGGTGGTTAGAAGCAATTTCAACTGGCTGGAATTAGAAACAGAACATAGAACCCCTGCAGTGCCGAAGGAGGCCATTTGGCATTTCAAGTCTGAAAGAGCACCCCACCTAGGCCCATTCCCCGTCCTATCCCCGTCACCCTATAAGCCCACATAACCTGCCCATCTTTGGACACTTAAGTGGCAATTTTGCATGGCCAATCCACCTAACCACATCTTTGGACTGTGGGAGGAAACCAGAGCCCCCGGAGAAAACCCAAGCAGACAAAGGGAGAATGCCACCCAAGGCTGGAATTGAACCGGGGTCTCTGGTGCTGTGAGGCAGCAGTGCTAACCACTGTGCCACCATGTCGCCTAGGATTCTAGGACTCGGGGACAAAATTTTTTCATAATTTCTCTTAATAATTCTTCCTTTTCTGAGCTCAGTGGTTGATAATTCCACACATGCTGCACTAACCTGGGCGTCATTCTCCGCCGGCGGGAGTCTCCGTTTTTCCGGCGTCCGGGGGTTTCCCGACGGCGTGGGGCTGCCCCACAATGGGAAACCCCATCGACCGGCCGGTGTTACGGAGACTCCTGCCGGCCGGTCGGGGCAGAAATGTGGCGGGGCGGGTAGGAGAATTTCGCCCCTGTTGTTTCAGTGGCACTGTGTTAGTTAAGCACCAGGTTGCTTCCCATCTAAAATTCGATGCTAGGCCTTGCCTGAGGTTCTGCAGAGCATGGCAGTCAGATTATTGATTGTTCTTCAAGAATTTGGAGCTTGAAACCCTGATCCACTATTGCACCACGATTTTAGAAGGGATGATTGAAAACACCTGATCACACGGTAATAGTGCATAAAACAAAATGGATATTAAACTGCATCGTTTCTGGGTTGGGAGGTGGAGGTGGTCATGGGTGGTAGCAGGGAGGGGGGGGTGTGGGGGCAGATAGTTTTTGTTGAGATGTTTGTGGAGTGCGATTCCACTGCATACCGCTGGGGGTGGAGCATGATACACAGAAGCTACTTAGGAATCTACCTTGAAAAGCCAAGTCAAAGAATTGAATAAATTAGAATAGTCACAAAGATTCATAAAATTAGATCACTAAATGAGGCCATTCAGCCCATCATTGCTTTGGTGCTAGATAGTTGATCAGGATTTTCTGCAATAACCTGTAAGGGTCCTTGTTTATTCCCAGTCTATTCCCTTATTTCCCCACTCTTTTTTATTATTTGCCGTCCTTTTTTTTGACCCATGGATGATTTATGTATATGTGCCTTTAAGGCAGCCTGTATCTTTAATTCAAGCAGAAGAAAGCAGTGGCCGGTATAATTAATTCAAGTAGAGGATTTCAGCAGCAGAAGAGATCACTGTTAGTCTGTGTGGGTTCAAATTAGAGCTGTGGACAGTCCGCTACCAATGATTGAGATTGGCTGGACTCTATTTGATTGATTTGGCTGATGGCCAATCAATTGGGCCAAAAGTGGTGCTCTGCCCAGCAACAGGTGATGATCAGATCTGAACCCACTGGAATGTTTCAGGATCACGAGGTTCTGGTTTGGTTTCAGTTCTGATCCTGTCAAAGACTTTGGAGAATTTTATAAGAATTAATGGTTAATACCGATGCTGTGTTGTTTTGTGACTCCGGGACGAGTGGGAATGGAATTTTGCATTTGCCCAGGCTGTAACAAACCCCGTTGCACTTTCTCTAAGTTTCTATAATTCAGCATAACTTTATTGTTTTGAATGTTAGCATCATATAAACAGAACCTGAAATACAATTTATTTCAGCTCCAACATCGGAAGTTCCTTTGCAATGCTTATTCCTCTGCAGTGATTTGATGTCCCTCAATTTAATGTGTATTGATGTATTGAAGGATTGTCTTCATTTCACACTCAATCAGTGCAATTTATAATTATTACAATGCACAGGCTGACATTCTAATTACACAAAACAACTTTCAGGAAGATCAAGGGCTGCTGTGAATAACAAATCACTGCTGACCACTAACTTGCTTTCTCTATCTCCAATGGTGACCATGAAGCAACTCCAACATTGCAGAGAATCCCAATTACTTACTGAGAGATTAGACTAAGAAGGCAATGCCTGGGTGGGAGGGGTCTCTGATAATGCTGTTTGCCTTCCTGAGGCAGCGGGAGGTGTGGACAGAATCAATGTGAGGGTGGTAAGCTTATGTGATGCGTTGGGCTGAGTTCACCACACTCTGCAGTTTCTTGCGATCTTGGACCGAGCAGTTCTAACTCCAATGGTGACCACGAAACTATTGGCTTACATCAAAAATCCAACAAGTTCACTCGTGTTGTTTCGGGAAGGAAAATGACATCCTTACCCAATCTGGTCTATGTGTTAAATCATTTTTTTGGTCTGTGTGTTCTGTAAGCGAGCAGCGATTGGGAGTGACAATTAGTTTACTGGAGGTTGTAACATTTATAAAAGTGTGTTCCAAAGTTTTAATCTGCCAACAAATACTTGTGGGACCCTGTTGGGGGTTTTCAATAGGCCACTTATCAATGCAAGGATCAGTAGATGACAGCAATTAGTCAGAGACATAGTCAGGAGCAGGTGAAGAAGAATATGGCTAGCTCCATACAGCTGAAGTGCTGTTTTTAAACTCTGAGAAGCGGCGTGTTCAGAGAAGCCCCGGGAGCTGTCTCATAGCTCGGTACACTTTGGGGCGGGAAGAGGCCTGTTGAGAGCTGACAAGGTGGCAGAAGGTTCCTGGCTCCAACTTGCTGGACAGTTGGGGCAAAGAAATGTCCATGAGTAGTGTGTTCACAGAGCAGTTAAATAGTTGGAATTTGTTTTGGTGATTAGAAGCTGGAGTGCAGCCTTGTGACTCATGTGGGATGTAGTCTCGGGAGGCAAGCAGCCATTGCGGCAGTCTGGATTGGAGCGGCTTTTAAGGGAAATAAGAGACCAGATCTTCGAAAGAGAACAGCTGAAATCCCCCATGAGGAAGGCAAGAGTTGGAAATATTTATTTTGTCACACTGACACTTGGGGCGGGGGATTGCCGAGAAATTTGTGGGATTTATCTTTATTGTGTCTGCCATTTAATGTGGTGCTTGTGATGTGTTCAACTGCAGTTTACTTGTTAATTCATATTTACCTCCTGTTAATTCTGGATTTAAAAAAATAAAAAATTCTTGAGATATGTGCATCGCTGGCTATGCCAGCATCTATGGTCTATCCCAAGGTGTCCTTGAGAAGGTGATGGTGAGCTGCCTGGAGATGTAAGATAGATGGTATTTACGGTTTGCTTTGTTGATTTGTACATTGTAAAATTTCTTATGTTTGCTTAAAATGATGGAATCTTGTGGCTTTATTCTCTTAGTAAGTAACTGGGATTCTCTGCAATGTTGGACTTGACCCCTCCTTGTGCAGCTGGATCCTTGACTTCCTTACCAACAGACCGCAATCTGTCAGGATAGGCACAGCACCTCCTCCACAATAGTCCGCAACACCGGAGCCCCGCAAGGTTGTGTGCTCAGTCCTCTACTGTACTCCCTATACACAGATGACTGTGTGGCAAGGTTTAACTCCAACTCAATCTATAAGATTGTGGATGATACGACTGTGGTGGGCTGTATCTCAAACAACGACGAATCAGACTACAGGAGGGAGATAAATCACCTGGTTGCATGGTGTATCGAAAACAACCTCTCTCTAAATGTCGGAAAGACCAAGGAACTGATCATCGACTTCAGGAAGCGTAGCACGAACACACTCCTGTCTGCATCAATGGCTCCGAAGTGGAGATGGTCGATAGCTTTATGTTCCTGGGGGTCACCACAACCTGGTCCCCTCATGTTGATGCAACAGTCAAGAAAGCCCAACAACGTCTCTACTTCCTACAGAAACTAAAGAAATTTGGCATGTCTGCATCGACTCTCACAAACTTCTACAGATGTGCGATAGGGAGCATCCTATCCGGCTGCATCACAGCCTGGTATGGCAACTGCTCGGTCCAAGATCGCAAGAAACTGAAGAGTGTGGTGAATTCAGCCCAACGCATCACACACGCTTGCCACTTTCACGTTGATTCTGTATACACCTCCCACTGCCTCAGGAAGGCAGACAGCATTATCAGAGACCCCTCCCACCCAGGCATTGCCTTCTTCCAGACCCTTCCATCAGGCAGAAGTCTGAAGACCCATACATCCAGACATAGGAACAGCTTCTTCCCCACAGCTACAATACTCCTCAACGACTCCCCCTCGGACTGATCTGTTCCCTATAAGAACACTAATCACAACGTCCTATGCTGCTCTTGCTCATATATTTGCTTTGTTTGGTCCCTTGTTCCGCACTCTAACCAATTACTGTTTGTCGATGTACCATTTGTCAATGTACTCTGTTGATTATTCTCTTTTGACTACTGTGTACGTTCCCTCGGACGCAGAAAAATACTTTTCATTATACTTCGGTACATGCGACAATAAATCAAACCAATCAATAAATCAAATCAATCGATTTCAAATTTCATCTACGGTGACGAGAACGTTCCTTCTTCCTAACAGGATCATAATCAAATTTGGATGTTTGGTCTGGGACTGTAACATTTGTATGTTCCAACAAACAACAATCTTTACTCTCTGAATTGGCCCATTTAGACATGGCTGTAACTCGTCAAAAGCTTGGACTAGTAATCCTCAATGTATCAGAAAAGATTTTCTGTATTTTGCACAGCACAAAGCCATTACTGCTGAACAAATCCTAAAATATTAACAGATGTTTTCAGAGGTCTTGGAGGTCTTCCTGGTGAATGTCACTTTTGAGGTAGATGAGTGTGTGCAAGAGAAGAGCTCCAGTTCAAATTCAGCCTGAAAGGCGAGATAGAGGAGTTTGAAAAGAAGGGAGTAATCAAGAAAATGACACCTCCTACAGACTGCATTACCAACATAGTAGCATTGAGACAACCTGGAAAGCTGAGAATGTGCATAGATCCAAAGGTCCTCAATAAAGATTTGAAGAGAACTCCGTACGCCATGTTAACTATTGAAGAAATTTTGCCGCAACATGCCAAGGCAAAGGTCTTTACCAACTTAGACGTGAAGGATGGATTCTGACAAATGGAGCTGAATTAAAGCAGCAGTTTTCTGACTACATTCTGGATGCGATTTGGGGAGTACAGATGACTGTGCATGCTGTTTGGCAATTCTACTGTTCCTGAAGAGTAACAACACTGACAGCATGAGATAGTGTTAGGAAAACAAAGTTAGTTTTAAGGGATTTATATTTGTATTGATAAACATTAGAAATAAGGTATAGTTTGAAATGTATTTAATTTATTGTTCTGTGCCTGGACTGGTAAAACCTATAGTTTGATTCATGTTGCACAAAGGTGAATGTATGTGTGGGGATTGGTTTCAATTCCAAATGTGATTCTATTGTGCTTAGAGGCATGAAGAACAAATAAACCAACAGTGGTTGCTTAGCAGCTGGGGCCTTGTAAGCTAGAGAAGCTTTTAAGTTTTGGTTCAGCTAATTTGATTGCAGTTGGAGAAAGGTAGTTAGAGAGAAGGCAGCTCTTACAGATCTGCTGGAAGCATTGAGTTTAGAAAGCTTGAGTGGGAACATTTCTCAGCTTTGCTAGAAGAAAAGCCATACCATGAAGTAATGGTTAAGAAAACAAGAACAGGGATCTGAAGAGCAGCTAGTCAAGGAAACTAGATAATTAAAGGGAAGTTTCCAATAAATTTGAGCTTAAGGGTACTAGAACAGAGCACTGTTCAGTAAAGACAGACCACGATGAGATGAAGGCTGAGACGCCAGAAAGATACCTGCAGTGATTTTCAGGTTTGTGAGATTTTACTACAGGATGTGGAACGTGAGTTGTAGTAAGTATGGAAATCGGTGGCAGGATCTCTGAGTTTGTGTAAAAGCAGTGAAGACACAAGAAACCTAAAAGGGGATGATGTAAAATCCTGGATTCAGTTCGCTGTTAAAAGTGGAGCTGACATTTTGTTTAAAAGTGTAATTTGGAAACCTTGGTCTGGATTTCAGAATGAAAACCATTCAGGGAAAGCTTTATTATGAGAGAAGATTTTAAACTATATTTTTATGAGTGGAGATTGGAAACCATGTAATAATCACCTGGGGGTTTTTGAGGAGACACCAACAAATAATAATTTTGGGTTCAATTTGCCCACCGTCACCTGATGTGATTAAAAGGGACTGTGTGTTAATGAGACCATTTACCATTGATGTACTTTATAATCAGTGTTAATTGTAGAATCTGTGTAATTGTTCAGATAAAGGGGAAGTAAAGGCGTATTGTATCATAATCCAATTTTATCATGTTTAATATATGTTTTGTTCTTAAAACTAATTAGGGATCTTGTGACTCTGTTTCTTCATGTTTTATTAAAAAAAGTTATGCTCTTTTGAGCCAGGGTCCCATTCTGGGATCATCTTGTCCAGTTATAACATCAACTGGGATCGTAACAATAGTCAATGATCTTCCAGGAGTGGAAGTGATTGTGCATGATCTGCTAGTCCATGGATGTTGAGATTTGATAGAAGAAACCATTGCGGACCATGGGACTGTTAGAGAGCTTGCCAGATGAACTAGGAGCTGAATAAGAAGGAAGTGCAGGTGAGGATGACTGAAGGCAAGTACATCGATCATGTACTGAGAGCAAAAGGAGTTCGCCCTGTTCCTGATAAGGGAGAGCCGTGCCAGAGATGCAGCAACCAACAGACATGAAGGCGGCACAACAGTTTTGTTGAATTTGTGAACTACCTAGCAAAGTTCTTGCCTAGTTTGTCATCGGAGTGCGAACCTCCATGCAAGCTCACTACAAAGAATATTCAATGGTGTTGGGGCACAGACTAAGAAGCAGCTGGTTGCGGACGCTTCAGCCTGGTCTATTGCACTCACGTGCTTGAGTCTGCCATCATTAAGAACAGAGATGTTCCTGCCACCACCACCTCACATTAGCACATTAGTTGCTGAATTATCCACCAGCATTCACCACTGGATGTGGCAGGACTGTAGAGTTTTGATCTAATCTGTTGGTGTGGGATTATTTACCTGTCCAAAACAAGCTACGTTTACTGCTAAGAAAGCATGTTATTCTACGCTGCAGCATTTCCAGGTTACCACCTCATTTTACCTTGGTGCTGCTCTTGGCATGCTCTTCTGCACTCCTCAAGGAACAAACGTTTGTAACCTGGCTTTATGATATTGTGAGGGATAGTCTACTCAGAACAGTAACAGTGCCATCAATACAATGAAGGGTGTCTTCAGTGTTATGGCATGGCTTCCATTGAAGAATCAACAGAATCCCTACAGTGCAGAAGGAGGCCTTTCAGCCTATCGAGTCTGCACCGACCCTCTGAAAGAGCAATCTACCTAGGCCCACACCCTGCCCTATCCCCGATACCCCCGCGCATTGATTATGGCCAATCCACCTAACTTGCACAAATTTCATCTCCACAAGGACTCTGGGGTAGTCCTATCAATGCAGTCATGGACAAATGCATCTGCACGTCATATGTTTGTGAGAATATGGATGATATGTTTGCACAAACATGGACAGAAGAAGGGCTGAATTCCAGAAGTAAGGCAAGGCTGAATACCATTGAGTGCAAGAGGGGGTGGTTAGATTCTCTCTTGGTGGAGCCAACCTTTGCTTGGCAGTTGAGTGACAAGGACGTTACTTAGCACTTGACACACAAGTTTGGATGTTGTCCAAGTCTTCCTGCATGAAGGCAAGGACTTCATTATAAGGAATTGCAATGGAGCTGAATGAACAAATCGCACTCACAGCTGTACTTCTAACCATATGACTGAAGGAAGATTATCAGTGTATCAGCTGAGTATAGTGAGGCTGAAAGCATTGCTGTGAGGAACCCCTACAAAGATGTTCTGATCTGAGATGATGGGCATACAGAGCCGCAGCCATTTTCCTTGATGACTTGCATGACTGCAGCCACTGGAGCTTTATCCTGATCAGTTTTATGAGTGCTTCTTAGTGCCACACGCGGTCAAATGCTGCCTTTGTGTTAGGGGCAGTCAACCTTCCCTCACTTCTGGATCGAAGATTTCTGTGCCCATTTTATGATCAACGCTGTAATGTGGTTTGGGGTCAAGTAATTCTTGGGAAGTGCAAATTGAGCACAGGGGAGCAGGCTGTCGAGAAGTAAGTGCTCCATTGATGTAAGTTGGACCTTGGGAGGAGGCAGAGATGGATCATTCAGTACTTGTGGCTAAAAATGGCACACTTCATTGTCCTGTTTTTGCTCTCGCGTTCTGGCCTCTGCCAGATCTTCGGTGATCACTCGCTAACAATTATGATTGTCCACCTTAGAAACTCAGTGCTACTGGTAATGGGTTCTGTGGGTTCTTGCATGACTGATGAGCCCGATCCTAGAGCCGCATTTGAAAAAAAAAAAAAAAATTTAGAGTACCCAATTCTTTTTTTCCAACTTAGCGTGGCCAATTCTCCCTCCGTGCATATCTTTTTGGTTTGTTGGGGTGAGACCCATGCAGACACAGGTGAATGTGCAAGCTCCATATGAAGAGAGGGCCAGGATCAGACCCGGGTCCTTGGCGCTGTGTGGCAGCAGCGTTATCCACTGCACCACCGTGCTGCCCCTGAGCCGCATCTTCAACTGCAACTTGGCAGGTGTTTCTGGCAGATGGGATTGGTCTTTGGACTCTAGATTGCTGGTAGTCCTTTCAGACTTCTTCAGGCTTCCTCTTGCCGTCGGATGTCCTTGAAAAATTGTCAATCAGGAGGTTCCTCCAAGCCGGTCTCTTCTAAGCAAGGGTCTCCCAGACGTTGACTTGATGTTCCACTTGAGGTAAGCCTTCAGGGTGCCTTTGAAGTGCTTCCCTGGTCGTCCTCTTGACCCAAAGCCTTCCATGAGCTGGACGAAGAAGATTTGCTTTGGAAGTTGGGACTCTGACATCCTAAGCACATGGTCAGCCCAGCAGAGGTGCTGGTTAACTCTGGGTAGATGCCTGGTGCGGGACATCTTTTAATGTGGATATTCTGCTGTGCATCAGCAGACAGAGGGTGAGACCAGTTCCAGTGGCAAGGGAACCTTGGCAACTGGGGATCTCCTTACTGCTACAGCCTTCATCTGCCATTCCGGTCATTGATGCCATACGAGGATCATCCGCCTGATTCATTGTTGTGGACTTGTTTTGGATTGCACTTTGGTTCCTCTCCTCTGACTGTACCATCACAGGTGACCCTGTAAGGAGCTAAAGACTCCCTATTGCTCTTGGGATCAATGGAACATTCAAGCCTCTCTGCCTCAGCAAGGTGGCAAGCCATCAATAAGATGCCGTCAATAAGAATGTGAATATTCACAAAGTCTTTTTTGTTATGCTCAATTGTCCACCATCATTCACAACTGGAATAAGCAGTATTGTAGAGCATTGGTAGTGGAATCACATGGCTCTTTTTATAGAGTACTGCATTCACCATTTGACATTCACATAATCTTTTGATAACAGCTTCACAAGGTTGATGCCTCATTTTCGGGAATGCCTGGTGATGCTGCTCTCTGAATAATCTTCCACTTCTTATTCGACCAGGTTTGGCCATTGAACTTGGGGTAGTTATCAACTTTTGTGGCCTTGTCACCTCAATATATGTTTAATTTCATTTATCACTACAGCTCCCCATTCCACCACCTCTTTCCACATAACTTTGATCTATGCATCCCCATCGTTTGACTGTGGACCCTGCGCTTTGGAATTCCCTCCTTGCCTCTTAAAATCTAATTGTTGAACCGGGTTTTTGGTGACCCCTAATATCTCTTTGTTAGATTTGACATATATTTTACCCTAATTCTATCTCCGTGAAGCAGTTTAGAATGTCTTGTGATGGGAGAGATGCATTACAAATACACCAAGGGCAAGTGCTGCAGGTAAATGGGTGTTGTTTTGATATTGTAAGTCCTTCCCCTTGCTCATCCGATTCATAGGTATGGGATCAGTTTGCACATGCATTCTAATGCCACCTGTCTTTCTTCTGTAACTGTATTGTCAGACTGATTATTAAATTATAGAATCCCAACTGCACAGAATCTGCACTAACCCTCTGAAAGAGCACTCCACCCAAGTCCACTTCCCTGCCCTATCCCAGTAACCCTTCAACCTAACCTACATATCCCTGGATACGAAGGGGCAATTTAAGCATGGTCAATCCACATAACCTGCACAATTTTGGACGGTGGGAGGAAACCGGAGCACCCGGAGGAAACCAACGCAGCCAAGGGGAGAATGTGCAAACTCCACACATACAGTCACCCAAGGCCCGAATTAAACCCAGGGATCTGACGCTGTGAGGCAGCAGTGCTAATCATTGTGCATTCAGTCTTGGCTGAGGTACACTTCCCTCCAGTTAAACATTATTTGACTAAAACTATTAATTATTTCCTAGACAAAGATGAACCCAGTGACGTTTATATTTATTTAAGCTTCTCAAATAATTATCTTAATATCAATCTAATTCTCTAACACAAGAAGCAATACGACACCACTATCCCTGTTTGTGGACTAAATGTTTTTTTCTGACTGGATAATTCTCTGCAACTAGTTGGCAAAGTCTTGAATGTAGCTTGTTTGGGTGCAAAAAAAAAAGCTCTGATCTTGATTTGAGGAAGAGCAATGAGGCTCTTCCAGTGTGTAAGCAGACCTTTATCCTTGAGCCAATACCTTCCCTTCAATCAAAAGCTCCAAAACTGATTGACTGACTGCTGTTTTCTCAAACTTGTTTAGAAATTATATTCCACACGCGCGAAAATAAGAAAACTTAAAAAATTAATTAATCAATTATGAGACACTTTGGGACCTCCTTAAAAAGTCCCCCTTTTGGAGCAAGTGCTTTGACTAGAACTGCTGTATCAGCCTTCCAGATGTTGTTCCTTTTTTGGTTAGCTCGGCAAGCAGAAGCTTGATTTCTTAGTACTATCCCATCCTGGAACATGTTGCCTCACAGTGCTGCCCCACAGCGCCAGGGACCCGGGTTCAATTCCGGCCTTGGATGACCCTCTGTGGAGTTTGCCCGTTCTCCCTGCATCTGTATGGGTTTTGTCCGGGTGCTCTGGTTTCCTCCCACAGTCCACAAATGTGGATGTTAGGTTGGTTTATAGAATTTAATTTTATTTGATTTGATTTCATAGAATTTACAGTGCAGAAGGAGGCCATTTGGCCCATCACGTCTGCACCGCCCTTGGAAAGAGCACCCTACCTAAGCCCACACCTCCGCCCTATTCCTGTAACCCAGTAACCCCCACCTAACCATTTTGGGCACTATGGGCAATATTCGGCACATCTTTGCACATTGATTAACCATGATAAAATTGTTCTTTAGTGTCCAAAGGTTAGGTGGGGTCAAGAGGTTATGAGGGTATAGTGCAGCATGGTGGCACAGTGGTTAGCACTGCTGCCTCAAGGCACCGAGGTCCCAGGTTCGATCCCGGCTCTGGGTCACTGTCCGTGTGGAGTTTGCATATTCTCCCCGTGTTTGCGTGGGTTTCGCCCCCACAACCCAAAGATGTGCAGGGTGGGTGGATTGGCCATGCTAAATTGCCCCTTAATTGGAAAAAATGAATTGGGTGCTCTAAATTTATTTGAAAAAAAAGAGGTTATGGGGGTAGGGCAGGGGAGTGGGTCCTCGGTAGTGTGCTCTTTCAGAGGGGCGGTGCAGGCCCGAAGGGGTTGCTTCTGCATTGTATGGATTCTATGTGGTAGTTGCTGGGAAACTTGTAAATGAGGCATATTTTACATTTTTCATATTTTATTAAACGATTTCTTCAGTAAATTTCTCAGAATCCCTACAGTGTAAAAGGAGACCATTTGGCCCATCAAGTCTACACCAACCCTCTGAAAGAGCACACTAACCAGGCCCACTCCCCAACCTATTTCTGTAACCCCATAACCCCACTTAACCTTTGGACTCTACGGGCAATTAAGCATGACCAATCCACCTAACCTGCACGTCTTTGGACTGTGGGAGCAAACCGGAGAACCCAGAGGAATCCCACGCAGACATGGGCAGAATGTAAAAACTCCACACAGGCAGTCATCCAAGGCCGGAATTCGACACGGGTTCCTGATGCTGTGAGGCAGCACTGCTAACCACTGTGCCACTGTGTCGCCCGGTTTAACCCTAAATTTATCTTGAAATGTATTAAAAATAGCTTTTATTGTCTTTGATCCTTTATAAATGTAAAATTTTAGGATAGCTGGAGCTTATCTGATTGACTCACATTTTTAAATATGTCAATCGTTCAAAATTTCGATATTTGCGAGTTTTCACAGGAACGTAATCACCGATTTTAAAAACAAGGTACCCATAGGTACAAAGGTTGGATCTATCTTGATTGATTAAAGTGATAACATCAGCTACTTTTTTGAAAATTCGAATGGTAATTGACAAGCCAAAATAATTGTAACTTGCAAAATGTAGCACCTGCTTTCTGCAGAAACAGTGCTATGACCTCTTGGCGGGGCGAGGGGGGGGGTTGGAATTCGAAATTTCCGACCATTTATTTCTTGATGTTTGCTTGTCAAGTGAAATTTGGATGTAAAATTTCCTTAAAGCATCATGGCGTTAGTTAACAACTTCAGTCCAACTATTAACTTCAGTTACTATTTTATGGATGTAACATTCAAATGTTTTCCATGTTCTTCCTCTATAGGTCTGCTTTATATTTGGGGGAAAAACTGTTTCTTCCTCTTCTCCCAACCCTTGCCTCCAATAAATTAGTGTTGTGCTCATCAAGGCAAGAAATATAGGGGAGGCAGTGGTGTAGTGGTATTGACACTGGACTAGTAATGCAGAGACCCAGGGTATGCGCTGATGGCATTTGAATTAAAAAAATCAAAACCTGGAATTCGAAGTCTAATGATGACCATGAAACCGTTGTCGATTGTTGTGAAAACCCATCTCGTTCACGAATGTCCTTTAGGGAAGGAAATCTGTCATCCTTACTTGGTCTGGCCTACATGTGACTCCAGACCCATAGCAATGTGGTTGACTCTTAAATGCCCTCTGGGATGGGCAATAAATGCTGGCCCAGCCAGTGACACCCACATCCCATGAGCGAATAAAGAAAAAAAAAAAAATTAAATGCAGTGGAATGTAACATTTGCCATTTCAACATCTGATTCTGGTATTGAGCAAATAGAAGGCAGAAATAACATTGTTCGATACCTGCTAAATTCTCATGTGTCTGCCTGTCGATCTCATAAAAGCAAACCTACTACAATATCCACTGAAGCTCTCTAGTAGCCTTAATCTGCAATTGTGGTTTGTTATTGAATTAGAGCTAGAATTGTAGAATCCTACAGCAATGAAGACGATCATTTAACCCAGTGTGCCTGTGCCGCTTCCTCGAAAGAGCTGTTCATTAGTCCCATTAGTCCTTTGCTCTTTCTCCATTGGCCTAAGTACTTGTCCAATTCCTTTTCAAAGTTATTATATCTGCTTCCCCCGCCATTTCTGGCAGTGTCATGTACCCTCTCTCAGGACTTGATATCGTTCCTAAAGTGTGGTGCACAGAATAAGCCACAGTGGGCATCACGGTGGCACAGTGGGTTAGCCCTATTGCCTCACGGCGCCGAGGTCCCAGGTTCGATCCCGGCTCTGGGTCACTGTCCATGTGGAGTTTGCACATTCTCCCCACGTTTGCGTGGGTTTCGCCCGCACAACCCAAAGATGTGCAGGCTAGGATGATTGGCCACGCGAAATTGCCCCTTAATTGGAAAAACTGAATTGGGTACTCTAAATTTATTTAAAAAAAGAATAAGCCACAGTACTGAACTGAGTTGAACCATCAGTGATTTCATGAATGTTTACTGTAACTTCCTTGCTATTGTGTTCTACTTAGAGACCAAGGATCCATATGCCTTTTCAACAGCCTCATCAATGCCCAGCCACCTGCAAAGACTTGTGTCTGCGGCCCCCTCCCCTCCCCACCAACTCTGTTCCTGCACCTCCTTTAAAATTGTACCATTTAGTTTGTCTTACCTTTCCTCATTCTTATCAAAATGAATTGCTTCACGCTTCTTTGGATTTTAGCAGTCCACATGTGTCGGCCGGTGAAGGGTCACCGTTGTTGGTTACTGTCGAGAGAGCGAACGAGCGGTTGTGCAGCATCTTTTATCCCTGGGATTTTTACACCCTTTTGGGCGGTCCCAGGTGAGCTCCCAATCAATTGATCAAGGCTCGATCACCCTGATTGATTAGGTATAATCAAGACCTGCCACCTTGATGGCGGGGCGTGTCCTTACCGGCCATGTCCGAGGCACATAGGCCTTTCCAAATAAGGAAATAGATGCTACCGAGTCTGCTACATTGTGGTAATTTGTATTTAAGACAATTATCCTGGGATGGCCTCTTGATGGCCTTTTTCCTATGTTATTTGCAAAGTCTGGGCTGCAGCCTTTGTTTATTTGGAGCTGCAGCCTGTTTGTCCCTGAACATGGCCACCTTTCCCAGCGTCCTTTGCCAGACACCATTTTAGATGACCACAGTGATCATCAGCAGGATGCTTCTTTTCCCACGTCATGACTTGACACCATGACACATGGGTATGGAGTCAATGTTGTGCACACACACAGCCAGGCCTTCCTGTCTGTATGTCACTATGCTGCCACATTTGGTAGGTCTATCCTGCTGGTTGGACAGGAAATACCCAGGGATCATGATGGAGTAGTATGGGACATTGTCATTCTGAATCTGATTACTTTAGGTATTTGCTTGGCTAGTCTGTGGACAGCTTTCCCAATTTTCATACAAGTTCATAGATGTTTGTTTGTAAGATTTTGCAGAGTCGACTGTGCTGGAAAGGTCTTGAGTCAATCGCAATTGGCTCATCCATTTTATTTTGTTTGTATTGGTATTTGGATCAGAAGTCATATCAGAACCACAGTCCGAAAGCTGAAAGGACAAACCCATACTCACACCACCCATTCCAATGGTTAATTTAAATAATAAAAGTGGATAAAAGTTGTTCTTGGAGGGCCAAGATTTCATTGCCATTTTTTAAGACTCGAAATTCCAAACCCTTGGTATGGAAAGAGTTAAGTGCTTTGTAAAGTTTCTGATTGAACCTTAAAACATCTGCATTCTGGGTTTCCCAGGTGGCACAAGATAAATAACCAATGTTTGAAACAATAAATCTGTGTGAGTGAAATAATGAGATTAATACGAAACGTTTCTGGTTGGAGCATAATTTATCTTTTTAATTTATTCATGAGAATATAAATCTGCAGTTGCAATTTGTTCACTGTGTGAGCTCTGCGTTTGTTTAAGAATGACAGGAACCCAACTAAATGTTCTATGTTCTAAAATCTTAAATTAAAACAGCAAATGCTAGAAATACATAACAGCTCCATCAGAACCTTGAAAAGTCGAGAGATCAGCATTATTAACCACCTAAATGGATGAGATAGGATAAGATAGCAATTGCACAGGAACACCACCTGCAAGTTTCCCTCAAAAGTCAGACACCATCTTGACTTTGAAATACATTGCTATTCTTTCACAATCAGAGTCTGAAATCTTAGAGCTCCCTCCTGAGCAATAACTGTGCATGTACCTATACTACCATTTACACACCACACCACAGTTCAAGGAGGTGCTTCATCACCATCTTGAGGGCAATTAAGGATGGGAAAAAAATGCTGCACTTGCTGGTAATGCGCACATCTTATCAACAAATTTAAAAAAAAAAAAACAGTTCCCACTACTTAAACAGGTCATGTTTCAATTGGAGGCAATCATTTAAATCAAGCACATAGCACAATTAATTTTCTGTTGCCATTATTACCAATTACAAAGTTACTGTTCATACGGAGTGTTCGGACTGTTTTGGCAAATTGGGGTCCAGTGAGTAGTTGTTGTATGTGATTATCTTATATATCTTAATTACCCATAACTGGCGATGGGTTACAGCTTGCATGACTCAGCACTGACTACAGTATTAAACTTGCTCAGAGTGGTTTTCATCTTTAAGGTGTAATGACTTTGCCCACATTCCCGTCCAAGTGAAAAGGGATTTGGTGAACAATCGTGTTTGCCTTGAAAGAGAAAATTGAATTTTCAGGTGTGGTGGAATCTTGAGGCTTTAATAGTTTAGGCAGACTTTTTTTTATTGTGGCTAAAGTCCTTGTCCAATGCGACAAATCGGTATAAGCACACCTGCTAAAAGTGGATGTTGTACTTATGTGTGTGCTCGTTTGTATGTGAAGTCATTGCATCTGTCTGCCTAGGTATATATATTTTATGATGTGGAGATGCCGGCGTTGGACTGGGGTGAGCACAGTAAGAAGTCTTACAACACCAGGTTAAAGTCCAACAGGTTTGTTTCGATGTCACTAGCTTTCGGAGCGCTGCTCCTTCCTCAGGTGAGGAGCGCTGCTCCTTCCTCCTTCCTCACCTGAGGAAGGAGCAGCGCTCCGAAAGCTAGTGACATCGAAACAAACCTGTTGGACTTTAACCTGGTGTTGTAAGACTTCTTACTATATATTTTATGTTAGCATCTTTCCCACCACCATATGTCTTTCTACTCGTCCACACAATCCCTTGTCAAATTCTCTTTAGCATCCACCACCCTACTTCAGTTTAAGATGCTTAATTGAATCGGGCTTCCAATTGGAATAAAAATAACCAGCCACCAAAGAATTCTGCTGGTCGAGGAGGATCTAATGTTACAAAAAAATGCTGTCAGATTAGTCTCGATCAGTCGGATCTGCTGCTAGGGCTACAGGGTTAGTCTGGGGAATGGGGACCTGTGAATTAGGTTGTGTAGAAGGCAAGTTCCTGTTTAAAAATATGCAGTTGGGAGCAGAGTTAGAGTTGGATGACAGGAGAAGAAAAAACCTAGGCACAGAATTTGCTGGAGTTTGCAATCTGATGGTGGACCCCATTAGACTTTGTTTTGCACCCTTCAGCTTAAAGATGCTCCTCCGACAAAGATGTTTTTGCGGAGCTGTCGGGGCAGCGCAAATTGGCCGCAGCTTGTCTTGATTTTCTATTTGTGAAGTAACTCTCCCTTATCATAAGTTGCCTGTGAATTTGCATATCATTGTTTTCAAATTCTGGACCACTTTTTCAGGCAAAATTGTGTAAGTTTTCAAAAACATAGTAGGCAGCATGTAATGGTCAGCAGTGAAGGAACAGTACTTGTTTCTCATCATTGAGAGCTCCCTCTGACCTTTTGTGGGCTATTGCGCAGCAACATGGAATGGGCAGGCATCTGGACCAGCATGGGCCCTCCACAGGAGATCTGTAGCGCACCTGCGAAAAGGGCAAACATCCTGACAAAGAGAGCCAGATTCTAAACTAAAATGCGTAAACTAGATTTAATTCATATTGAATTATATTTTACACAAGGCAAAATAGAGAGGGAAAGAAAGGTGATATTGCGAGAGAAATGAGAATCCAAGAAAAAGTAAAATCAAATTTTTTTAAACATCTGCAACATCTCTAATTCCGAAGACAAAGTATTTCGAACTGGAAAAATTAAATTTCTTGTTAGAGGTGATTGTTTGGCAGTAATATCACTTATAAAGTGCAAATTCACTTGCACTTGGATGTACCTGTCCTTTTTGTTCTGCTATGTTTAGCAGGTAATTGGTGGGTAGGTATAGCATTTTTGCACCCCTGTATTGATTTCATAAGAACTAGGAGCAGGAGTAGGCCATCTGGCCCCTCGAGCCTGCTCCGCCATTCAATGAGATCATGGCTGATCTTTTGTGGACTTAGCACCACTTTCCGGCCCGAACATCATAACCCTTAATCCCTTTATTCTTCAAAAAACTATCTATCTTTATCTTAAAAACATTTAATGAAGGCGCCTCTACTGCTTCACTGGGCAAGGAATTCCATAGATTCACAACCCTTTGGGTGAAGAAGTTCCTCCTAAACTTAGTCCTAAATCTACTTCTCCTTATTTTGAGGCTATGCCCCCTAGTTCTGCTTTCACCCGCCAGTGGAAACAACCTGCCCGCATCTATCCTATCTATTCCCTTCATAATTTTATATGTTTCTATAAGATCCCCCCTCATCCTTCTAAATTCCAACGAGTACAATCCCAGTCTACTCAACCTCTCCTCATAATCCAACCCCTTCAGCTCTGAGATTAACCTAGTGAATCTCCTCTGCACACCCTCCATTGCCAGTACGTCCTTTCTCAAGTAAGGAGATCAAAACTGAACACAATACTCCAGGTGTGGCCTCACTAACACCTTATACAATTGCAGCATAATCTCCCTAGTCTTAAACTCCATCCCTCTAGCAATGAAGGACAAAATTCCATTTGCCGCCTTAATCACCTGTTGCACCTGTCAACCAACTTTTTGCGACTCATGCACTAGCACACCCAGGTCTCTCTGCACAGCGGCATGTTTTAATATTTTATCATTTAAATAATAATCCCTTTTGCTGTTATTCCTACCAAAATGGATAACCTCACATTTGTCAACATTGTATTCCATCTGCCAGACCCTAGCCTATTCACTTAGCCTATCCAAATCCCTCTGCAGACTTCAATGCTGAATCTATCAACCAGGTAGTATTCTGGCCGAGGCGTGGGAGGAGCAGGGCAACGAGGACAGCAACGTCCTGGTCTCCTTGTTCAGTTGGTCTGTGTAGACTCCAAAGATTTCTGCCCGATGTACACCATAATGACGGTGTGCATTGATGATCTTACCATTATTGGTGTTAGTGCAAATGCAGGCCCAATAATTTAGGATTAGATAAATATAAATATTAAATGTAACTGGTAATATAAAACTACTTTGTCCACATGACCACAGTGACTCTATTTCAAAAGTAATTTAACGGATGTAAGTGCCTTGGAATATCTGTAGATCATAGAGCATAGAACATTACAGCGCAGTACAGGCCCTTCGGCCCTCGATGTTGCGCCGACCTGTGAAACCACTCTAAAGCCCATCTACAGTATTCCCTTATCGTCCATATGTCTATCCAATGACCATTTGAATGCCCTGAGTGTTGGCGAGTCCACTACTATTGCAGGCGGGGCATTCCACGCCCTTACTACTCTCTGAGTAAAGAACCTACCTCTGACATCTGTCCTCTATCTATCTCCCCTCAATTTAAAGCTATGTCCCCTCGGGCTAGACATCACCATCTGAGGAAAAAGGCTCACTGTCCACCCTATCTAAACCTCTGATCATCTTGTATGCCTCAATTAAGTCACCTCTTAACCTTCTTCTCTCTAACGAAAACAGCCTCAAGTCCCTCAGCCTTCCCTCATAAGATCTTCCCTCCATACCAGGCAACATTCTGGTAAATCTCCTCTGCACCCTTTCCAATGCTTCCACACGGGTCTGGTTTAGCACAGGGCTAAATCGCTGACTTTGAAAGCAGACCAAGGCAGGCCAGCAGCACGGTTCAATTCCTGTACCAGCCTCCCCGAACAGGCGCCGGAATGTGGCGACTAGGGTCTTTTCACAGTAACTTCATTTGAAGCCTACTTGTGACAATAAGCGATTTTCATTTCATTTCATGCTTCCTATAATGCGGCAACCAGAATTGCACGCAATACTCCAAATGCGGCCGTACCAGAGTTTTGTACAGCTGCAACATGACCTCATGGCTCCGAAACTCAATCCCTCTACTAATAAAAGCTAACACCGTATGCCTTCTTAACAACCCTCTCAACCTGAGTGGAAACTTTCAGGGATCTATGTACATGGACACCAAGATCTCTCTGCTCATCCACACTACCAAGTATCTTACCATTAGCCCAGTACTCTGTCTTCCTGTTATTCCTTCCAAAATGAATCACCTCACACTTTTCTGCATTAAACTCCATTTGCCACCTCTCAGCCCAGCACTGCAGCTTATCTATGTCCCTCTGTAACTTGTAACATCCTTCCGCACTATCCACAACTTCACCTACTTTAGTGTCATCTGCAAATCTACTCACCCATCCTTCTACACCCTCACCCAGGTCATTTATAAAAATGACAAACAGCAGTGGCCCCAAAACAGATCCTTGTGGTACACTACTAGTAACTGGACTCCAGTCTGAACATTTCCCATCAACCACCACCCTTTGTCTTCCAGCTAGCCAATTTCTGATCTAAACTGCTAAATCACCCTGAGTCCCATGCCTCCGTATTTTCTGCAGTAGCCTACCGTGGGGAACCTCATCAAACGCTTTACTGAAATCCATATACACAACATCAACTGCTTTACCCTCATCCACCTGTTTGGTCACCTTCTCAAAGAACTCAATAAGATTTGTGAGGCACGACCTACCCTTCACAAAACCGTGTTGACTATCTCTAATCAAATTATTCCTTTCCAGATGATTATACATCCTATCTCTTATAAACTGCTCTGTAGTTACCGGGGTTGTCTCTACTCCCCTTCTTGAACAAGGGGACAACATTTGCTATCCTCCAGTGTTCTGGCACTATTCCTGTAGACAAAGATGACTTAAAGATCAAAGCCAAAGGCTCAGCAATCTCCTCCCTAGCTTCCCAGAGAATCCTAGGATAAATCCCATGCGGCCCAGGGGACTTATCTATTTTCACACTTTCCAGAATTGCTAACACCTCCTCCTTATGAACCTCAAGCCCTTCTAGTCTAGTAGACTGAATCTCAGTATTCTCCTCGACAACATTGTCTTTTTCCTGTGTGAATACTGACAAAAAATATTCATTTAGCACCTCTCCTATCTCCTCGGACTCCACGCACAACTTCCCACTACTGTCCTTGACTGGCCCTACTCTTACCTTAGTCATTCTTTTATTCCTGACATATCTATAGAAAGCTTTAGGGTTATCCTTGATCCTACCTGCCATAGACTTCTCATGTCCCCTCCTGGCTCTTCTTAGCTCTCTCTTTAGGTCCTTCCTAGCAAACTTGTAATTCTCGAGCGTCCTAACTGAACCTTCACGTCTCAACTTTACATAAGCCTTCTTCTTCCTCTTGACAAGTGTTTCAACTGCGTTAGTAAACCACGGTTCCCTCGCTCGACTAATTCCTCCCTGCCTGACAGGTACATACTTATCAAGGACATGCAGTAGCTGTTCCTTGAACAAGCTCCACATTTCCATTGTGCCCATCCCCAGCAGTTTTCCTCTCCACCCGATGCATCCTAAGTCTTGCCTCATCGCATCATAATTGCCTTTCCCCCAGATATAACTCTTGCCCTGCGGTATATACCTATCCCTTTCCATCACTAAAGTAAACGTAATCGAATTGTGGTCACTATCACCAAAGTGCTCACCTACCTCCAAATCTAACACCTGTCCTGGTTTATTACCCAGTACCAAATCCAATATGGCCTCGCCTCTCATTGGCCTATCTACATACTGTGTCAGGAAACCCTCCTGCACACATTGGACAAAAACTGACCCATCTAAAGTACTCGAACTATAGCGTTTCCAGTCAATATTTGGAAAATTAAAGTCCCCCATAACAACTACGCTGTTGCTTTCGCTCCTATCCAGAATAATCTTTGCAATCCTTTCCTCTACATCTCTGGAACTTTTCGGATGCCTATAGAAAACCCCTAACAGGGTGACTTCTCCTTTCCTGTTTCTGACCTCGGCCCATACTACCTCAGTAGACGAGTCCTCATCAAACGTCCGTTCTGCCACCGTAATACTGTCCTTGACTAACAATGCCACCCCTCCCCCTCTTTTACCACCTTCCCTGAGCTTACTGAAATATCTAAACCCCGGCACCTGCAACAACCATTCCTGTCCCTGCTCTATCCATGCCTCCGAAATGGGCACAACATTGAAGTCCCAGGTACCAACCCATGGCGCATGTTCACCCACCTTATTCTGGATGCTCCTGGCATTGAAGAAGACACACTTTAAACCACCTTCCTGCCTGCCGGTACACTCCTGCAACTTTGAAACCGTACTCATGACGTCACTACTCTCAACCTCCTGTATACTGGAGCTACAATTCAGGTTCCCAAGCCCCTACTGAACTAGTTTAAACCCTCCCGAAGAGCATTTGCAAATCCCCCCCCTCCCCCCCCCCCCCCAAAGGATATTGGTACCCCTCTGGTCCAGGTGTAGACCATCCCATTTGTAGAGGTCCCACCGACCCCAGAATGAGCCCCAATTATCCAGATATCTGAAACTCTCCCTCCTGCACCATCCCTGTAGCGACGTGTTCAACACCTCCCTCTCCCGATTCCTTGTCTCGCTAGCACGTGGCACGGGTAACAACCCAGAGATAATAACTTTGTTTGTCCTAGATCTAAGTTTCCACCCTAGCTCCATGAATTCCTGCCTTACATCCCTTTTCCTACCTATGTCGTTGGTACCTATGTGGATCACGACTTGGGGCTGCTCCCCCTCCCCCTTAAGGATCCCGAAAACACGATCCGAAACATCACGGATCCTGACACCTGGGAGGCAACACACCAACCGCGAGTCTCTCTCGTTCCCACAGAATCTCCTATCTATCCCCCTAACTATGGAGTCTCCAATGACTAATGCTCTGCTCCTCTCCCCCCTTCCCTTCTGAGAAACAGGGACAGACACTGTGCCAGAGACCTGTACCCCATGGCTTACCCCTGGTAAGTCGTCCCCTCCAAAAGTATCCAAAGCGGTATACTTGTTACTCAGGGGAACGACCACAGGGGATCCCTGTACTGACTGCTTCCTCCCAGCCCCTTTCACTGTCACCCATCTATCTTTATTCTTCGGAGTAACTACATCCCTGAAGCTTCTATCTATGACCACCTCTGCCTCCCGAATGATCTGAAGTTCATTCAGCTCCAGTTCCCTAACGCGGTACGGATGAGATCAGCAGGGACACTGACGGCGTCCCTCACCTCAAACATTCTGCAGGAGGAACATTGCACTACCTTCCCTGCCATCCCCTCTAGATAAAAAGAGAAAGAAAGAGCTTACCTGTTATTCACTCTACCCCTTAGGTTAAAGGAGGTGGAAGAGTGGGGGAACACTACAAGTGTAGTGTCTAGGGTTTAGAAACTGCCCAACTTGAATATAGGTAAAAATAAAACACTTAACCAGCAACCACTGCGCCCCTCACAAAAGCAGCAATCAGCTGTTATTGGCCTGCGCAAACAATTTAAATATTTACTACTTACCCAGCAGTCACTCTGTCCTCACTCTGACCGGATTCAGCTGGAAACTCCCTACAGTAAGTTTAAAAAAAAAAAAGTACTCCCCTTCTCAGCAACCTCTGTGCCCCGCACGATAACACCTGAGGGAAAATAAAAGAAAAACTACAGGTACACCTTCAAGTTCGGGTGGCCACAATGCACGTATGCAGATTTCCCCCGCAACAGCCAATCAGCAGCTCCGCTCTACTGTCCTCTGCTGGATGCTTGTCTTCACTTGAACAGCTAGGGTCTCTTGCACAGGTATACCTTCAATCTATCTATTCAATCTGTTTATTCCATGAACTCAACTTAACATCTTAAATAAACATTGGATCTCTTAACACCCCTTACTTCAAAGATAACTCAGAAAATATTGCAACAGCAAGTAACTCCGTAAAATATTCCTTAAATTTTCAAGAGACTTAACACCTTTAAACGGTATCACATCAGGTTAAAGGATATATATTTTTTCTGTAGAATGGCAAAGATATATTAGCTTGGTTGCCTTCAGCTCCAGCAAAACAGCCTGGCACTTTTAAATTGCTCTCAGCAAAACCAGCCAGGCACTTTCTAAGCTGCAAAACCAAACTGCAAAACTTGCAGCTCTCTTGAAACACACAGACACACAAACACTGCTTTTAAACTGAAACTAAAAACCTGCAAAATGATTGAACTGAGCTGAGCTCCACCCACTCTATGATATCACTGTTTTCTTAAAGGTACATTGCTTAAACATCCATGTCTTAAAGGTACCCTCACATGACACCTCCCCCCCCCCCAAAAAAAAAAACCCCATCAACTTCAAGATTTTTCACTTTTGCACCATCCACTAAGAAATGTACACAGTAAATATCCCTTTTCGTTAAAAAACAACAACACATGCAAACAGGTATAATAATATTGTCCAGTTTTCTTTGTCCTTCTTCCTCCAACCGAAAACCTTCTCAATTGACAGTCTCTTTGAACAAAGTCTCTGTACGATCCATCCATTCCTCTATTCCTAGGCATTTCTCTTTAGAATCTCATAATTTAGTTCAATCTGACCACAGAGTCCCTGGCAATTCTCCAATACAGGATCATTGGTTACCACAGCTTTCAGGCAGTCAAATGCCTGTTGGAAGTCCGCTGTCCATTGACATTTTTAACGTTTCTTCAGCAGTTCCATCAGTGGAGTAATCACGCCACAAAACTTTTGCACAGCTGTTCGATCAAATCCACTCATACTAAGAAATTGCATTATTTCCCTTCGTCTTGAGGGTATCGGAAACTCCGCAAGAAAAGTGATTCGGGGATCTCCAAATTCACTTTCGGCTAGGTTTATCACCAAACCCGCCTCCTGAAGTCGATCGAAGAACTCCATACGATGTTTTAAATGTTTTTTCCATATCTCGAAGTTGAAAATAAAAGTAGATTGTCCCACTTTCTCCATGCAATCCTTCAATGGTGGGACAGGATAAGAGTCCGTTCTTGTAACTGCATTTACCTTTCTATAGTCCACACACAACCGTTGGGTACCGTCTGGTTTAGGTACCATCACCATGGGTGAGCTCCATTTGCTGCAACCCACTTCAATTATGCCGTTCTTCAGCATACACTCAATCTCTGTGTTAACTTGTGCCAATTTTAAAGGATTAAGTCTATATGGATGTTGTTTGTAGAAACAGCATTTCGCACAGCTACATCATGTATAGGCATTTTAGTTCCCAATTTATCTCTACAAACTTGCCCATGTGATAGCAATAACTCTTTCAGGTCAGTTCGTTTTTCCTCTGGAAGATAACTTAACAATTCATCCCAATTTTTAAGAACATCCTCATTTTCCAATTTAATTTGAGATATGTCAAATTCACAGTCATCTGGATTTGGTGCATCACTTTGAGTTAGAATCATTAAAACCTCCTTTTTCTCTCCTTCCCTTTCAAAGTACCCTTTAAGCATATTCACATGACCCACGCGGTTTCCTTCTATCTGGTGTTTTTACCACATAATTCACCTCACTTAATTTCCTTTCAATCTGATACGGTCCACAAAACCTAGCTTTTAAAGGCTCCCCTATCACTGGTAACAACACTAAAAGTCTATTCCCACTGGCAAAACTACGAACTTTGGATTTCTTGTCCGCTCCCCATCTCATCACATTTTGTGCAACTTTCAAATGTTGTCAAGCCAATTCACCTGCTCTATTTAATCGTTCCCTAAAATTTGACACGTAATCCAATAGTGTAATTTCCGATTTCTCACCCACCAATTTTTCCTTAATCAATTTAAGTGGTCCTCTTACCTCATGACCAAAAATTAGTTCAAAAGGACTAAATTTGGTAGACTCATTAGGTGCATCCCTAATTGCAAACAATACGAATGGAATTCCTTTATCCCAATCGTCTGGATAATCTTGACAATACGCCCTCAACATTGTCTTTAATGTCTGATGCCACCTTTCTAACGCTCCCTGCGATTCTGGATGGTATGCAGTTGATTTAAATTGTTTTATTCCTAAGCTATCCATAACTTTTAATAACTTTGAAGTAAAATTTGTTCCTTGATCCAATTGAATTTCTGTGGGTAGTCCATATCTAGTAAAGAATTTAAGTAACTGCTCCACAATCCTTTTAGCTGTAGTGTTACGTATTGGAATGGCCTCTGGAAACCTAGTAGACACATCCATTACAGTCAAAAGATATTGATTCCCACTTTTTGTTTTAGGAAGCGGTCCTACACAATCGATTAGGACCCTTGTAAAAGGTTCCTCAAATGCTGGAATGGGTATTAAGGGTGCTGGTTTTATCACTGCTTGAGGTTTCCCTATCACTTGACATGTGTGACATGATTGACAAAATTTTACTACATCTTTATGTAGTCCAGGCCAATAAGAATGTTTCTGGATTTTAGCTTGAGTTTTCCTTATTCCCAAATGACCTCCCACTGGTACCTCATGTGCAACTCGCAACACCTCCTTTCTATACCCTACCGGCAATACTACTTGATGAACTTCTGCCCACTTTTCATCCGCCTGCATAAGTACAGGTCTCCATTTTCTCATCAAGACATCATTTTTACGGTAATAACACTCTGGTATACGCTCAGATTCCTCTTCCGTATATGCTTTCTGATATATCCGTTTTATTTCTACATCTTTCTGTTGTAACTCCGCCAATTTTCCTGAACTAAAAATATCCGCCTCTTCCTCCACCTGTTCTTGTTCTTTTTCAACCATCTGATCAAAAATCGTTTCTGATAATTGCACTTCAAATTCATCTTCATTCTTTGATTTCTCCTCTTGTCTTAACCTGTGACTTTGCGACCTTGTTACTACACAATCCGGAAAAATCCCAGGATATTCGTCCTTCAACCCTTCAGTTGTCTGATTTTCCACTGGCTTATCAACCACAGCAGGCATCACTCCCACATGCGATCCAGCTATATCGTTACCCAAGATAAACTGTATTCCTGGACAAGATAGTTTATCTATTACTCCTACTACCACATCACCACTCTTCACTGGACTTTCCAACCTTACCTTGTATAATGGAACACTATTCCTCTCACCCTGAATTCCACATATCACCACCTTTTCTGGCAACATTCTTCCCAAACTACATAATTCCTCATCTCTTACCATTAAAGATTGACTAGCCCCTGTATCTTAAAATTGTGACTTCTTTACCTGCTCCTCCTGATACACATGAGTAAACTTTACCCACACAAGTAAATTCTTTAAATACATCTGGCACCTTCTTAACAATTCACTTCTTGAACAGGCTGTACAATCGTTTGCACCTCCTTCGCTTCCCTTGGGGTTTCCTTTACCACTCTAACAAACCCCACTGTCTTATCCTGTTTTACCACATCAGCCTTCTCAGTGCTTTTCTTCACGCACCAACACTGTGACTTTACATGGCCTAATTTATTACAGTGAAAACATCTGAAACTTTTCATTTCTTTTCCACACTCCTGGATTTCTTTTTTAATCTGAGGTACACTCTCTTTATTGTCTCCCATCAGATCACCTTTACCTTTACCACTTGAGTATTTCTCATGTGCCCAGTTTCTATCCCTCACCGGCTGAAACTGATGTCGGAAACCAATCTTTGATTTGTGAACTAATTCATAATCATCTGCCATTTCCACTGCTAATCTCGCAGTTTTAACCCTCTATTCTTCCATATGAGTTCTCACTACATCAGGAATTGAATTTTTAAACTCCTCCAAAATTATAATTTCTCTGAGAGCTTCATCTGTTTGGTCTATTTTTAAAGTCCTTATCCACCTATCAAAATTACTCTGTTTGAGCCTTTCAAACTCCATGTATGTTTGACCAAATTCTTTCCTTAAATTTCTAAACCTTTCATAGATTATCATAGAATTTACAGTGCAGAAGGAGGCCATTCGGCCCATCGAGTCTGCACCGGCTCTTGGAAAGAGCACCCTACCCAAGGTCAACACCTCTACCCTATCCCCATAACCCAGTAACCCCACCCAACACTAAGGGCAATTTTGGACACTCAGGGCAATTTATCATGGCCAATCCACCTAACCTGCACATCTTTGGACTGTGGGAGGAAACCGGAGAACCCGGAGGAAACCCACGCGCACACGGGGAGGATGTGCAGACTCCGCACAGACAGTGACCCAAGCCGGAATCGAACCAGGGACCCTGGAGCTGTGAAGCAATTGTGCTATCCACAATGCTAATGTGCTGGCCTTTGTCTGTAAGCTTCAGGCACTAGCTCATATGCACTTATGAGGAGGTGAAGAAATCCATCTTATGTTCTAGATACCCCCTCCGGTAGTGAGGCAAACACTTCACTAGCTCTATCTACCTGCTTCGTTTGAATCAGTAACACCGACATGTCCTGTGGCCATTTCATTTGTTTAGCTACCTTCTCAAATGAAATGAAAAAGGCTTCCACTTCCTTCTCGTCAAACCTTGGCAATGCTTGGACATATTTAAATATATCCTCACCACATCTTCGACTATGACGTTCTGTCTCATTATCCTCATCCCTATCATCCAACTGTACGTTTCCCTTTACGTCTGCCAATTTTAACTGATTGTCATGTTTCATGGCCATTTTCTGAAGTGCAAACTCCCTCTCTTCATCTTTTTCCCTGATCTATATCTCCCTTTCTTTTTTCTTTTTGTCCTGCTGGGGCTATTCTTTCTTTTCTCCTTTCTTCGCTCTCCTTTTCTTTTTCCTCTCTCTCTCTTTCTCTTTTTCCTCTCTCTCTCACTCATATTCCAGCCACTTTAATTCTTTCTCATGTTCCATTTGTTTAATTTGCAACTGAATTTTTGCCATTTACAATGAGTCAAACTCTATCTCAGGCAACTTTAAATGCGTAACCACTGCCATAATTACCTCACCTGTTCGCATTTTGTCAGGTAATGTTAACTGCAATGTTCTTGCCAAATCTAATAGTCTGCTTTTCGTTTCTGTCCGTAAGGTACTACGTGTAACATTCTCCACCCTCAAAAACTTCTGAGCCTCCGAAAGAGCCATTGTTCACAACACTCTCCCCACTTAAACTAAAATTCCACACCGGAAAAGCAACAATCCTTCACTGTCTTTAAGTTCACAAAAGCCAATCCCCCTCGAGCCCCCAATTGTTATGGGCGAGGCGTTTTCATAACCCCAAAATGTATCATGGAGTTCAACCAACCTCACCCTTTAATGTATTTGTTGCTTTTCCGAGCTCACGGCTTGTTCCCTAGGTGTGGTATTACAATTATGGACACGTGGGTTTTTAAACACAAAACACTGTTTATTCCATGAACTCAACTTAACATCTTAAATAAACATTGGATCTCTTAACACCCCTTACTTCAAAGATAACTCAGAAAATATTGCAACAGTAAATAACTCCTTAAAATGTTCCTTCAAACTTCCAAGAGACTTAACACCTTTAAACAGTATCACATCAGGTTAAAGGATATATATATTTTCTGTAGAATGGCAAAGATATATTAGCTTGGTTGCCTTCAGCTCCAGCAAAACAGCCAGACACTTTTAAACTGCTCTCAGCAAAACCAGCCAGGCACTTTCTCAGCTGCAAAACCAAACTGCAAAACTTGCAGCTCTCTGGAAACACACAGACACACAAACACTGCTTTTAAACTGAAACTAAAAACCTGCAAAATGGCTGAACTGAGCTGAGCTCCACCCACTCTATGACATCACTGTTTTCTTAAAGGTACATTGCTTAAACATCCATGTCTTAAAGGTACCCTCACATGACAAATATGTCTCCATGTTAAACGTTGACATTATCTTTGCAAAGAAAGTGATGACAGGAGGCAAGATTTGGCATTGGAAAATGTACTGTCGTCAGGTCTTTTGGTATCTAGATATTTTACTTTGCTATATATCAGCAGTGCTACTTCACAGTATTTGACGGCAAAGTTGAATCATATGACATTTTATGCTTTTGATCACAAAGTTGAAAATATATTAGTTTAAACAGCTAGTTGTGAAGTATCCTTGAAATAGCAAGCAATTCCTAAAACAAAACATACAATCAAATCCAACATTGATATTGATTTGCCCTAAATTCATTTGTGCAAACGAATCAACTTCCTCATAGGCCAGTGCTTTTGAAGTGACAAAGAAATAGGATTGGCTTTAAAAAATTTATTTTTCGGGTACAGTGATACAATGCCCATATTGCCCTTAAAGCACACTTCATGTTGCCTTTCGTTTTCAAAAATTGAATAATATCCCTGCTACACTTGATAGAATGTCCTTCATTCTAGTTTTTAAAAATTATTTTCCAGATCTTTGAACGCATTCTTTTCATATGGGCGATAAGGCACCCAGCCAGTGGATATGTTCAAGGGATAAATGACCTTGTTACGCCTTTCTTTGTAGTCTTCGTTTTTGAATACATTGGTAAGTCTCAAAAATTGATTATGCCACTGTATTTCTATTTTTAAATGTCTTGGATTGTTACTGTAATGCAGCAGGCAATATATGTCTGATCTTTTCAGTTTGTTAAACAAAAAACCCTTTGTCCATCATAATTTCAGAAGACCATCTTTATGTAATTGTATAATGTAGCTGTATCTATTTGCATATTGTAAAAGCATCTTTTCAAGTATTTTGAAGCATAGATTAAAATTGAGGTGTCTTGTATCAGTCCAATTTCTTTTAAAGCTCCCTGTGCCCTCTTTATCGAGATATCAATGTTTTGTGTTAGAATTAACAGAACAGGACAAGGTGCCCTTGAGTACCTTGGAAGAGGATTTCTCATTTACTGATTTACAGGATGGTGCTTCTTCTCCCTTGTTTCCTTTCATTTTTGACATCGTGGGAGGCCGTAAATTGCTTTGCAACTAATGATAGCTTCTGGCTAATCATCTATTCAGTGGGGAAGGGCCTGACTCTGGAGGACCTCTACATTTCTCACTCCAACTTTCATTTATGCATGGAAATGTTCCTAATGAGTCGACATTAATTGATTCGATGAAGTCGTATTGTACTTGTTGAAATGTAATTAAAAATGTCAAACCATTTAAATTTCATGTAAAAATGGATTTTTAAAATTGGAATGTAAAGGGTGTTTCTATTTAAGATGAAGCAAGTAATACTTACCAGTTCTAATTCATGCCAGTAGTAGTTTGAGATTACCCTCCGTAAAACTGATTTGAACTTCAATGGTTCAGTAATTTCCACGGTGCACATGTCCTTTCTTGCACATTCTGGTTTGTTCAGCTTAAAGCCGAAGTTACATCTAGTTTACAGCACAAAACAAGACCAATCAACTCAAGTGATTTATTTTAATATATGAAAGTATATGAAACTAATTTTTATTTGAGTTTTTAATGTTGCACTGGTGAACTTTTGCATGTGCCATTGAGTACAATCATGTATGAAAGTGGGGTTTGTGAACTGGCGTTGGTATGCTGTTGAGAATGAAGTGAACTTGAAGTATTTAGCCACATAAAGCGAAAGACCATTTGCGTGTAAATTCCAATTGGAGGGGTTGCACCAACCTTTCATGAATGATCCCTATCTGTCACTAGTTTGAAAGATGTAGTCATTGCCATTTTCAGTTTGCATGCAATTATAGATACTTTAAACCAAAAGCTCAGTACTTCTGCATGGAATCGAAATACACAGGATAGGCAGGAGTCTTTGTCCCCATCCTTTTTAAGGGAAAGATTTCAAGTTCAAAATGTATTGGTGACGCTCAGTTATGCAGTACTATGTCTCCCCTTAAAAGAGGTATGCTTACGCTGTTATCCAACCAGCTTACAGCTTTGGTGAGCAGGCAGACAGCAAACATGTGCATAATCATCCAATGTACAAAAAAATAAATGGTGTTTTCACAAGGATTTCCAGCTGATATTGAAGCTTTTGGGGATGGAAATAAACTGGGCTGGTCCCTTATTTTGATCATCCAAAATGGGATCAACTGATAGTGAAGAAGACTGAGCAAAAATATCAAAATCTAAATTTTAAAATATCGGTGCACCATCTGCTGCAGTGCAATCCACACACAACTTCAGTTGTATCAGGCTCTCTCTCTCTTGCACCCCCCCCCCCCCCCCCCCCGCCCCCCAACCCCGAAACAGGGTGTTCCAAGTTGGCTGAGCTTTGCTGTGTTCGTGATTTTTAAAAAAAAAGTGTTGCCCCAATGCTGGACAGCAAATGCTCTTGAGTCAGGAGTGATCTCATTCAACAAGTCATGATATTGTCCATTGTGGTTGCATGAAATTAGTCCAGTATGTCAGAGACTTGAAAGAAAGGCTTGCAGTTATATTGCATATCATTTCTTCCAGGAATAACCCATTGCACTTTGCATTCAAATAATTGCTTTGAAGCATAGGGACTGTTACATTAAGAGAGTAGTTCATGCATTCTCAGTTTGTTACTTCGAATTTTTTTTAGATCTTGGTTCTAAAATAATTGTTTCATTCTAATGCCGTATATCTGTCATTATTTGCATTTAATGTGGACCCTTGCTCATGAGCTGATTTGTCTTGAGGTTCTGGTTTTCTTCAGTTAAATAATTGGCTGACCAATGGTTTATCTTTTTTAATGTTTGTATCATTCTTTGAAATCATTGAAAAAGGTTGCCAATTAAAATGTTACTCAATGTTTACTCAAATGTGGACGTGGAATTTTAGTGTTAGAATTTTAAAGGTTCACTCTGTTATAAAAGTGCCTGTTCAGAAGTAGTGAATTGGGAAGCTTATTGGTGAAGATTGCTTGCTTTGTTTATCAAATGTGAAAATGGAATTAAATCTTACAACACCAGGTTAAAGTCCAACACGTTTGTTTGGAATCACTAGCTTTTGGAGCACAGCTCCTTCATCAGGTGACTCACTGTGCCCACCCCACCCAGACCAACATCGGCATCTCCACATCATGGAATTAAATGATTTTGGATTTAGCATGAATGATGAAAGGATGGTGCTAATATCTAGAGATCATAATATAATTGGATGTTAAATAGTTAGTACACCACTTGAAAAGAAAGATCTGAGAAAGCCTGCCAAGCTTCAGAAGAGGGAATAAAAAGTGAATTGGAAAGGGATAAGTGGAATAATACTTGGGAGATCAAAAGTAGAAAACCTATGGAGAACTGAAATATAGGAACAATGAAATAGAGATCCCTCAAATCACCACGCCATCTGAGCTTTTCAACAGTCCTCCAGTCCCATGACCCACTGCGCCTCTGATTCTGGCCTGCAATCTGTCCTCCTTAATTCCACCATCGTTCTCGAGTTATATTCCTCTTTGTGGAGCTGTCTTGAGAAAATTTGGCCTTTCCACTTGTGTACCCCTCTTTGTAAGAAAAATATTAGTTATCTCAGCAGCCTTGTTTTTCATTCTAGTTCATGATCACTTCCTGTGTTAATTCGCTGGTGCTATTTGTGAAGGAGCTTCATATGTTTTCTGTACTAAAGGAAGTAAATAAATTCAAATTGTTGAATACAGAGAAAGAGCTTGTTTGGGTCCTCACCAAAACTGAAGTAATGAAGAATGTTCTTCCGTGAATCACATGGCTCAACTTTATTAACACCTTACTTGCTCACCTAATATGATTAAAATATTTCCCCAACTCCTTCTCCAAACAGAACAGCACTCAGCCACCACTTTCCCTTGAATTAACTACACAGTTGCCCACATTTCATTCCTCTAACTTGCCTGAATTTCTACAAGATTGCAGCCAATAGATTGCTTCACTTTTCCTCCTCCCACTTTCCTTCTCCCACTTTCCTTCTCCAAACTTGACCCGAAGCTTCTGCATTTCTTTAATCTTCACATGGGCATCATGTTTTTTTCCTGAAACAAAATCACTCACTTGGATATTGTTAATAGCCAGCAAAATATGTAGGAATTGCATGATTTTGCGTTTTCAGTTTTCACTTTCCATCAGGAGATACAGCTGATCTATTGCTTCCTATCATATTGCAGTTCTTGGGAAATTGAACTGTGATGCAGTGCTTTTCCTGTTACCTTGGAATACGGAGAGTAAGTCGACACAGCGGATAAGATAATGCCATTTGTTTGGCTTCAAAATCTCTCACTCGGTGTACAAGTTAACTCCTCCTTTCTGCTAAGAAATGCTATACTTGCATTTGGAGTTGGCATCAATTTGTCACCTCATAAATACATGTTGTTCTCACCTTATAATTTGGTGGATGGGATCAAGCAGGTGATGTCAGTCGCATTGCCAAAATGCTTGCATTTTAAGATACACCCACGTAGACACGGATGGCGACCAACAAACGGAAATGGACCCTCTTGCAAAAATAATGAAGTATACAGCTGGCTTGCTCATTCGTCTAATAACTATGCTGCAGCGAGGGATTTCGGTATTGGTTTAAAACTGGTATGAGAAAGGAAGAAGGAATCCACCCTGAAGAAGATGCATGAGAAAAGGAATCTGCAAGTGGCCTGATTTTGAAGAACATGTATTGGAATGGGTCCTTGGAAATGGTCAGATGGTTGCATTGTCACCAGAAATGCAATACACATATTCGCACTTGTGTGCCAAATCGAACCTTGGGGTCAACAAAGAATCCGGAGCAACAGCTAGTTGGTGTAACCAATTTATAGAACAAAAATGTCTCGTGTTGTGGCAGAAGCCCAAGATAACTTGGAGAGCAAAAGACCTTGTTGCCAAAACTGCCAGTTTCCAGAAATTCCTTTTCAGACAGTGACAAAAACACGGGTACCCATTAAATCACATCTGCAACATGGATGATGCTCTTATACATTACAATATGCCCAGCAACCAAACTATGGAGTGTAAAGGCTTGAAAATGATGGGGCGAGCGAAGACTAAATTCACTCTGGTACTTGCTACTTGGCCGACAGAACAAAATTCAAGCATTTGGTCATTGTCAAACATAAAACCATGCTGAAAATCAGGTTTGCTGAAGGAGCTTTTTGTATGTCCACGATGATGATTGGATAGATAAGAATGGAATGAAGTTATGGATAGATAATAAACCTACACAGTGTTCAGCTTATTCATGTGGGACATGTTCAACTCCCATATAACCAGTGAGATCAAGGTGCGCCTGTGATCAAATATTACATGCATTACAGTTATACCAGAGGGCCAAGTGTCCGTAGTTCAGTCTTTGGAAGTGTGCCTCAACACTCCATCCAAGGATAATGTTGGTGCCGAGTAGAACAGGTGGATAGTTGATGGAGAAGAAAACCTTTGCAAATAGTCGAAATATGCATGCTGCCCTATTTGAAGTTTTGACATCAAATCATGGAATGCTGTTAATGCACAAACTGTCACCAGATCATTCAGAAATTGGATGGAAAAGAATATTTGGAGAAATGTTTCTGAAACTGAAAGTGCCAAATCTGATCCAAAGTGGGAATGATGCCATAGTAAAAATGACTCCGAATGAATTTGACAAATTCTGCCTCAGATGTTGAAGACAATAAATTTGATGGTTTTAAAAACTTTTTGTTATGGTTAGAGGTAGTCTTGTAAACTGCATTACTTCAAAAAATGTGTCACATTGATTTTATTTCCAAATGGCAACCACCTAAATCAGTTCACATTTTATACTCTGCATATAAGCCGATCTCCATTTTATGGAAGGATTTTTTTGAGGCGTCAAATGTTGCCGTATACGTTTTGATGTGCAGTAAATTTTGTAAATCCAAGTCTGCTTTTGGTCCTGAATTTGGATTAATTCAACAAGATTTAGCACTGCTGTCTCAGCATCAGGGGCCCGGGTTCAATTCTGACTTTGGGTGATTATTTGTATGGAGTTTGCACTTTCTCCCAGTGTTTACGTGGGTTCCTCAGGATGCTCCGGTTTCCTCCCACAGTCCAAAGATGTGCAGTTTAGGTGGATTGGTCATGATCAGTTGCCCCTTGATGTGTACAGTTTAAGTTACAGGGATAGGGTGCACTTTCAGAGGGTCAGTGCAGACTCGATGGGCCAAATGGCATCCTTTTGCACGATAGGTATTCTATTCTATGATTCTATTCTATGAAGAGTTTAATTTAGCTTTTATCTTGACTTTCATCTTTATAAGGATGCATAAGTTAGTCGAATTCCAGATGTTAATTTATTTTGAAATTCATGAATTAATTTTAAATCGTGGTATTACAGTAAATTTTCCTGACATTTTTTCAGGTGATCAGACTCTTCACCTCTTGTGCAGAATGCAATTCTTGGTAATTAACATGGGGGCCACAGAGATGCATACAATTCGCACCTGGCTGTAAAAACACCGGCTAGATTTATAATTGACTGCAGTAAAACTAATTCCATCTCAACAGACATCTCCCTAAATAAATATTTCTTCAAGTCTGATTATGGTTTATTTGTTTGGTTGTTTGTACGGAGAAGTTGTCTCTTTTTCTTGCAAGCGAAAATCTTGCATTCCTGGATGAGGAGGATTGACTTGTAGATGAAAGTTTAATAGGAGAAGAGAGACTGACATGAAACTTATGAAGGCAATGGACTGTTGAGGCACACTTCCCAAAAGTTGAACTATGGGCACTTGACCCTCTGGTATATCTGTATTATGTGCATTATTTCTTATCAGGTGCATCTTGATCTCATTGGTTATATTGGTTGTCTAACAATGTGCAAAGAGTGCCAAGCAGCTGAATATTATGCAAATAGCGGTGGATCTATATGTGATGGCAAACAATGTTTGGGTTTGGTGCTTGTGACACAGGCAGGGCAATCGGTCCAAATTACTTGCAGCTTTGAGTCTTGAAGGAAATGGGAGTTGACATAAGTGATACCGTAGTTCTACAATTGGAAATCCACGTTGTCAAAAGAGCTTTATGAAGATTGCAAATGTCTTAACTTGGTTTATTGCTGTCACCAGGGCAGGAGGGCTCCACAGAGATTGGTCGGCATCTATAAAGGGTGCCCCGATCAGCGCAAAGTTTAACTCCCTCACCGGCACAGGGAGGACCCCACCCGAGCACTGGAGACTACAGGTTAAGCAACGGAACTCTCCTCACCCGCCCACCACAGCGCAAGAAATGGGGCTCTCCTCTTCTCTCCTCCATGTTGTACACCACTTGGAGGAAGTACTAAAGGTGGCAAGGGTGTAGAATATACTCTGGGTGGGGGACTTCAATGTCCAGCACCAAGAGTGGCTCGTTGTACCACCACAGACCGAGCTGGCTGGGTCTTCAAGGACATAGCTGCTGGACTGGGACGAGAGCAGATGGTGAGGGAACCAAACAAGAGGGGAAAACATACTTGACCTCATCCTCACCAATCTGCCTGCTGCAGATGCATCTGTCCATTTGTAAAAAAACAATATTTTTATTCTCCTTTTTCACATTTTCAGCCAAATTTATCATCCACGAACAAATAATCAACAATAACAAATACAATGTCAAACCAATGGTCAACAATCCCCTCCTCCCACCAACCCCCAACATTTTAATTACAAACATCAAAGAAAAGGAATCAGGAATCCACCATCCATAGTCAACAACATACACAGTCCAAATCCCCACCCCAAACCCCCCATTGTTCGATGTCATCCAATTCTTGAAAGTCCATCATGAACAAAGCCCATGAATTGTAGAATCCTTCCCCTCAATTCAAAACGTAATCTTCTCGAGTGTTTTAAAAACTCCAACCGATTCCCCCCGCCACGCCAGGGCACAGGGTGGAACGACTGACCCCCACACCAACAGGACCCGCCTTTGGGCGATCAGTGAGGCGAAGGCTAAAACATCTGCCTCCAACCCTTCCATCACTTCCAACCCCGGCCGATTAGATACCCCAAACATGGTCTCCAGAGGGCCAGGCTCAAGTCTCACATGCACCACCTTCGAAATTACCCTGGAAACCTCTCAACTTTGGAGATGCCCCAAACATATGAACGTGTTTTGCGCACCTCCTCAGCCCTGACCCCTGCACAGACTCTCCTGACCCTCTGGGAGTCCCCCCTCAAACCCAGCTCCTCACCACCTTCGCGTTCACCGCTCAGTAATGATATAGCAAATTCGGAAGACCCCCCCCCCCCCCCCCCCCCCCCAAACTGCTGTCCTATCTGCAACAACACCTTCCTAACCCTAGCCAACTTATCCCCCCCCCCCCCCCCCCCCCCCCCCATAAACGAGGCAATTATCTTTTCAACCTCGTTGAAAAATGCCTTTGGCAGAAAGATCAGCCGGCACTGAAAAATAAACAAATCGCGGTAACACGTTCATTTAAATTGCTTGCACCCTTCCTGCCAGCGACACAGTGAGACCATCCCACCTTGCCAAATCCGCTTTCACCCTCTCCACCAAACGAGTAATGTTATACCTATGGAGCCCCCTCCCCAATCCCATGCACCTGCACCCCCACACATCTAAAGTGAGTCCCCACCCTATGGAATAGTAGCCCCCCCCCCCCCCCCCCCATCCCCTGGCCCAGACACCACAAAATATTCACTTTTCTCTAAATTACGTTTATATCCCGAAAAAGACTTAAATACTCAAAGCAACACCAATATGACCCTCATCAACCCAATCGGTTCCAATACATCAACAGCAAGTCGTCCTCATGCAAAGATACCCTATGCTCCACCACCAACCCCCCCCCCCCCCCCCCCCCCCCCCCGCACTTTTCATTCCCACACCTCCGAACTCCTCAGCATGATGACCATCGGCTTAATCGCAACAACAGGGGGGACATGGGGAATCCCTGCCTGGTTCCATGGTGCTGAGCAAAATATCCCAAATTCATGTTATTTGTGTGGCCACTTGCCCTCTGCTCCCTATACGCTAGCCATACCAAATCTACAACTTGTGGCCCAATCCCAAACTACTCCAGAACTGCCATCAAATACCCCCACTCTTCTTGGTCAGTCGCCTTCTTGCTGTCCAATGCCACAACCACCTCTGTCTCACTCCCCTCCGCCGGTGCCATAACCACATTCAATACCCTCCTAATGTTGGAAAAGAGTTGCCTCCCCTTCACAAACCCCCTCTGATCTTCGCCTATCACCTTCGGGATGCAAATCCTGGAACTCCCTCTCTAACTTCACTGTGGGTGTATGTATACCTCCGGGACTGCAGCGGTTCAAGAAGCCAGCTCACCCACCTTCTAAAGAGCAACTGGGGCTGGGCAAAAAATTCTGTCCTAACCAGCGATGCCCACATCTTGTAAATTAATTTTTAAAAAATCACGTTTCCAGAATCTCATAATATATTGCACCTGCATTGCCTTAGTCGCTGGTGGCTAAGGTGGGTGCAAAATCCACCTGCACCACCCCTGCCATGTTATCATTTATTTCAAATATGTAGTTCTTGACTGAACAGTGCTGAAGAAAAAATGAAATATTTAGTTGCTAAAAGCATTTTTGAAATAGCTACTCCACATCAGTCTTTGAATTGAAATGTAAATTCTTTGATCAGTCTCTTGTTGGTACTCCTGTCTTTCTGCTTCCCTGAATGTGCATGTCTTTCAAATGTTGGTTTAACGTTATCATAATTAGGCTGCATAAACACATTACGTTTTGGAACTGTCTTGGAGTTATTTTACCACAAAGCTGTAAAGCTTCACGTTGTGAATTTGGACAGATGTGCAGAACAAGAAGGGGCACTCAAAATGAACTGGAGTGGAGCTGCAAAATTGATCAACCTTTTACTGAAATGAAGGGGCACGTGAGCAGAACAAAATACATCCCATGAATAACCTGGGATAAAATGTATACCATTCTGCACAAACACAAACTCCTCCCGTTCCCTGGGTGTGGTTCTCTGTTTCAGGTTACATGAGAAAAATCAGTCAAAAAGATTTTTGGATGCATCAACCTAGACTGAGTTTGAATGTAAGGGGTGCTCAGAGAGAATTACTCCAGCCTGAGGGTTAGAGTTACAAAATAAGCATGTGACAATCTTGCCTTAAAATTCACCATTCTTCAACTGGAATGAAAATGTATTAGGCTGCAAACTTAAAATTATTCTTTTCGGTTAGATTACAGTGGGATAAAATGTTTCGGAACATAGTGCCTGTAGTTGAATTGTTTGTAGTTGAATCACAGTCACTAATTATTAATATAAACAAATGCACTTCAGTTTATATACATCATTATGACAAGTGAAATGACACATTCAGTGAATAAGTACAACTGCAGTTTTTTAACAACAAGAAGCCTTTGTCTAATTTTCAGGATATAGAATAAAGCAAACTAAGGAAACCAGTCCATTATCTTTGCTCCCTTTGGTCAATCCTCTCATTAAAAGTAACAACCCATATTATCATTTGCTCTCCTTTGAATTGTCTGCAGGGTGTACCAGCTAGAAGGCTCATCAATTGTGGTTGGCCTCCCTGGTCTGTTCACAGTACAAATTATTTCAAGATTTTTGAAAACCTGGCTGAATGGGGGGACAATCTCACTTCAACTTAATGCTGATCAGAGATTATCATCCACATTACGCTGTGCTCGCATTCCTCCTGTCTTCACCACCATCCCATCTTCACTACCATCCCCTCGCCCAGTATTTACATCTGGTCCAACATAGCAAAATATTGTTCCGTTTATTTTTGGACACTTCAAGCTAGTCTGCAATAACTGCATCGGAATAGCAAGCGTTTGAACAAAATAAACTTTTATTTATCAAGATTGGAATGCTAAAACATTTCCAAGTATTTCACAAAATGGAACAGTGTTAAGTAATGGGTGAAGAGACATTCTTAATTCATTTATGTTAAGTATGCAATAATTGACACTGATATGTAAAGGGGCTTCAGGTGGCCTTTGTGTCAAGTGATGTGTAGATAGAGTTTTGTGCAGAGTCTGTTAAAGTGGAATAAAGGTGTTTGTAAAAGGAGCAGAACCTTTGACTCTTTATACAACAGCAGCTAAACGTCGAACAAACCGTGGAGAGGGGCAGTCTCTGGACCATAGAAAGAGAAGTTAGAATGGGTGACCGAAAGCATGACAGTAAATGTGTGTTTTGAGATTGTTTCAAAAGGAAACCAGGTTGAAAGACTCAGCAGGTTCAAAAGGGTAGCTGGAGAGAGGTGGAGATGACCTAAAGCTTTGCTACAGATGGAATGGTGCATGCAAAAGGAATGAACAAAAAGCGTGAACCATAAGATTCAGAGAGGAGGAAAAATGAGACTAAAGGTTGGAAGAGAGCGATGAGATTTTTTTTTTGATAAAGGCAACACAAACTTTGGATCAGCGAGCCAGCATAGGTTAGCAAAGGCAAATTGGTAGATGAATGATGCTTGTTTTTCTTTCATGGGATGTGGGCATCGCTGGCAGGGCCAGCAGTTGCCCACCTTAATTGCCCTTTGAAATGAGGCTGTTAAGATTCAAGCACATTGCTGTGGATCTGGAGTCATATGTCAGCCTGTCCGATTAAGGGTGGCAGATTTATTTCCCTAAGGGAAATTAGTGAACCAGATAGATTATTGCAACAAGTGATGTTCCATGGTCACCATTATTAAGATCAACTTTTCTTCCTATTTTATTAATTTAGTTTAAATTCAGCTGCCATGATGGACTTTGAATGCACATACTCAAAACATTAGCCTGGGTCTCTGGATTACCAGTCCAGTGACATTACCGCTATGCCGCCACCTCTTGTTGTAACATTGTGTAGTTATGTTTCGGAAAGTAGGCATTTTTGAAGGGTGAGATATGGGATCCAAGTAATTAATAATTCAGTCCAGGGATGACAAATATGGGCAGATTGAGGTAGATGCAGGACTTGTTAAAATGCAATAAGCAATCGTGATTGACTTTAACTCATCTTGACCACTGTTTGAGCATGTCAAATCGTGACAAATTTCACTGTGAACAGGTCGGAAACGTATCTGGAATAGCTACTCTTCTTGCTCCTTGTGTGAACTGATATTGTAAACAATTCTCATTCTTCCAAAGTTGTCCATTTCCTTTAAATCTGCTGTCATCACTCCTTTGCATAAAATAAATCCCACTTTATTGACCTCACAAACTACCATCTCATCTTCAACCTCCCTATCATCTCAAGCCCTTAAGTGTTGTTGTGTATTGTTGCACCCAACTTCCCTGAAACTACATGTTTTAATCCCTCCAATCAGGTTTCTGTCTCTCAATCCTAAAAAACGTTCTTCTCAAATTAGAATTGACATCCAAAATGACTGTGAAAAAAGTGAATTTTCCCTCATCCCTTCTTGACTTGTCTTCAGTCTTTGACACAGTTGTTCGCACGATCCTCCTCCACTGCCACCTACCTGGGTGAGACTCTCTCACCTGCTTTTATTCTTATTTAACCATAGCCAGACAATCACGGAACGGCTTCTCTTTTTGCTCCTGCACCATTACCTCTGTCCCCTAAGGACTTCTCCTTGTCCCCCTCATATTTCTCATCTGCATGCTGCTCCTCTGCGACATCATCCAAAAGCATGGCATTGTTTTTATAGGAATGCTGACGACACCCAGCTCTACCTCATCATCACCTCTCTTGATTCCCCCACAGTTGCTAAATTCTTAGACTGCATTTCCAACAGCAGGTTCTGGATGTGCATGAATTCTCACCAGTTCAATATTGGGAAGACTGAAGCGATTATTTTCATTCCCTGCTCTAAACTTCGGTCCCTGTTCCCCAACCTCTGACTCCACCACTTTCTCTGGCAACAGTCGAAGGTTAAGCTAGTCTGTTTGCGAATTTGGGTGTCGTATTCAACCCTAAGATGAACTTACAAACTCTTATTCAAGCTGTCACTAAGACTTATTATTATCACCTCCATAACATAATCTGACTTCACCTTTATCTCCATTCATCTGTAAAAATCTCATTCATGTCTTCATTACCTCTACATTCCACTTTTCCAACACAATCCTGGCTTGTCTCCCACATTGTATCCTCTGTAAGCTTGAGGTATTCCAAAACCCTGCTGTCTATGTTCCAACTCTCATCAAATCCCCTATCATCCCTCAGTTCGCTGATCTCCATTGGCTCCTGGTAAAACAATGTCCTGATTTCAAATTTCTCATTCTTGTTTTCAAATCCCTCCCTGCCCTCACTCTTCCCTATTTCTGTAATCTCCTCCAGCCCCACAACTGCACTCTGAACAACTGGAGCTGGGCAAGTGGATGAAGTTTCAGTGGGGGAGCGTTTTGGAAACAGTTACCATAACTCAGTAGAATCTAAGGTTGTTACGGAAAGGGACAAAGATAGACCGGAATTTAAGGTTCTTAATTGGGGGAAGGGTCAATTTTAATAAATTAAGACAGGATCTATCCAAAGTTAACTGGGAGCAGCTACTTGTCGGAAAATATACATCAGAGTAGTGGGATTCATTCAATGGGGCTAACATGTTCCCATGATAATGAAGGGTGGGAGCAATAAGTCCAGAGAATCCTGGATGTCAAGGGATATCCAGGGTTGGATAAGGAAAAAAAGGGGGGCTTATGGCAGATGCCGAGGTTCAAAACAGCGGAAGCCCGAGAGGAATGTAGAAGTGTGGAGGGTTACTTAAGAAAGAGATTAGGAGAGTGAAGAGGGGTCATGAAAAAGTGCTGGCGGGATAATAAAGGAAAATCCAAATGTTTCATAAGTATATTAAGGCAGGTGGTTGACCAGGGTGAGAGTAGGACCCTTTAGGGATCGACGTGGCAATTTGTGTGTGGAATCAGAAGATATAGGTGAGGTTTTAAATGAGTACTTTGCATCTGTGTTCACTAAGGAGAAGGATGATACAGGTATATAAATCAGAGAGGTGCATTGTGATTTACTTGACAAACTAACAGTTTTAATGGGCCTAAGAGTGGATAAATAACGAGGGCCAGATGAGCTGTATCCCAGGTTTCTGTGGGAGGCAAGGGAGGGTATTGCAGTAGCTCTGGCAAATTTCAAATCTTCTCTGGCCACAGGAGAGGAGGGGTGCTAGAGGACTGGAGGACAGCTATTATTCAAGAAGGGAAGTAGGACAATTCACAAAATTACAGGTCAATGAGTCTAACTTCAGTGGCAGGGAAACAATTGGAAAAGGTTCTGAGCGACAGTGCCCTTAGTGTTGGGTGGGGTTACTGGGTTATAGGGATAGGGTGGAGGTGTAAACCTTGGGTAGGGTGCTCTTTCCAAGAGCCGGTGCAGACTCGATGGGCCGAATGGCCTCCTTCTGCACTGTAGATTCTATGAAATCTATGACAGAATTAATCTCCAGTTGGAGAGGCAAAGCTAAATCCAGGATAGTCGGTATGGTTTTGTCAAAGGGGGATCATGCCTTACAAATTCGATTGAATTTTTTGAGGTGACTAAGTAGACAGATGAGGGTATTGTGGTTGATGTAGTCTACAGGGACTTTAGTAAGACTTTTGACAAGGTCCCACATAGGCTCATGAAGTAGGTAAGAGCCCATGAGATACAGGACAATTTGGCAAACTGGATCCAAAACTGGTTTAGTGATAGGAGGCAGAGGGTGATGGTTGAAGGTTGGTTTAGTGACTGGAAGCCTGTGTCCAGTGGTGTTCCCCAGGGATTGATTGCCTTAGTTAACCGAGGCATTGAATATAAAAGCAGGGAGGTTATGCTGGAGCTGTATAAAACGCTGGTTAGGCCCCAGCTGGAGTACTGTGTGCAGTTCTGGTCACCACACCATAGAAAGGAAGTGATTGCACTGGAATGCAGATATTGCCTGGGCTGGATCATTTGAGCTTTCAAGAGAGACTGGATAGGTTGGGGTTGTTTTTCCTGGAACAGAGAAGGCCGAAGAGCGACCTGATTGAGGTGTGTAAAATTATGAGGCGCATAGATAGGGTGGACAGGAAGGTACTTTTCCTCTTAGCGGACGGGTCAATAACCGGGCTGGCATAAATTTAAGGTAATGGGCCGCAAGTTTAGAGATATGAGGAAAAACCTTTTCACCCAGAGGGTGGTTGGAATCTGGAACTCACCGCCGAAAGGGTGGTAGAGGCGGGAACCCTCACAAGCTTTAAGAAACGTTTAGATGAGCACTTGAAAAGCCGTAGCATACAAGGCTATAGACCAAGAGCTGGAAAATGAGATTAGAATATGTAGGTGCCTGATAGTTAGCATGGATACGATGGGCCGAGGGGCCTATTTCCGTGCTGTAAAACTCTATGACCCTATGGCTCCTCTAGAGCATCTGGAATGTTAATCACTCCACCATTGGTGGCCGTGTCTTTAGTTGCCTGAGCCCCAAGCTCTGGAATACCCTCTCTACGCTCCTCCTCTCTCTCATTTTCTTTTTTTAGGATGCTCCTTAAAACCTACTTTGATCAAACTTTGAGTTGTTTCTGACCTAATATCTTCTTCTTTGGGTTCGGTGTTACATTTTGTTTATAATCCTCTTGTGAAGTGTCTTGAGATGTTTAACTGCATTACAGCTGCTATATAACTATAGGTTGTTGTTGAATCTGAACAGGGGGCTTTGAGAGAGAGCCATGAATCTGGAAATTGGCAACATATTAGCTTATTTTAAGTTCTGAGTTAACTACTGTATTGAGTTTTAAATATGGTCACTGCACTTTTAGAAGGTATTGCATTGGCAAGTGTAAAAAGACAACCAGCAAGAATGCTCTGATGTATAAAGGGTATGAAGTTGTGAACAAAGTTTCGAGAAACTCAAACTTTACGGTATTGTTGCAGGAATATTTGGGAGGTTTAAGACGGGGAAGATGCAGGAAGCTTCTGAGTGTTAGGTGCATTGATAGGAGTCTGGAATATTTAACAAAGTCAGTTTAGAATGGATGACAAATTTCAAACCAGTGTTACGAAGCATTTGTTTATATGAATCATAATATTTGGAACAATTTACCACTAAGCTGGTAGAGGAAGAGAAGAAATTCAAAATGTTTTTTTTTCGACTTCGAGATAGACTATTGGATTGATCCTGACTGATGTTGTACTCGATCTCAATTCCTAATGTGCAATTAGTTGTAAGTATATATCTCCCTTCTGCTTTCAGCACAGAGTATAAAAAGGCAAAGCACACTTAGGAGCAGGTATATAGGGAACTTGTTTTTATAATGTAAGGTAGGGTTGGAGAGGAGTGAGATCCAGGTTTGATGAATTGATGATGCAAATATCAGAATGTCATTTTAATTTGAGTTCAGCACAGTACTGGAGGGCAAAATAAACTGTACAAAATGAACAGGCCTAGCGGAGGGCCTCTGCAGTATAATAGATCTTCCCGTGGGAATGAGATTCAAAGATGGCTGTACTTCTCTGTAGGCTGTGCCAGTCTTCTTTGGTAAATGAGTTACGAAGACGTGAAATTGCATTTATAACGTGCCATGTCACATCTGCAGGACACAATCAAACATTTCATGGCCGTTGAGTTACTTTTGAAGTACAAAGTTATGTTAACTCAGTTGAGGAAGTCTGGAATAATTCTTTTGTCAACATGGGGCCCAAAGCGCAAAGTGGCCTTTGATTTGACATAAATTGGAAATCTCATGCAGGTCACATGCTGTCTGCTGTGAAGTTTCTTCTGTGGGAACTGTGTAAATGTTTAATATCCATTGTTTTAAAATCAAGTCTATTCTGCATGAGATATGCCAAATAGCTACACTTTTGGTTTGCAGTCCAAGTCTTGCATTAATAAATAATTTGCAAATGTACAATAGGGCACTTGGAGGGGTATAGGGGTATTGCATCATATTTATAATCTGTATCTTTAACTGAGGAAAAAAAAATCGGTAACTATCTTTTGCGCACATTCAAACAAATCTATTATCCTGTTGTTAATTTTTAGTTCAGATGCTCTGATTCAACCGAAAATATTGAAAGTGTTGAATTAATTTGAACTATAATCTAAGAATAAAATTGATTTGATTGGCACAGGTTCAGGTATGTGACTTTGTTTCTGGTCCAACTTGCATTACTGTATTTGAGTTCCTAAGTGGAAGTTTGGAACTTCACCACAGGGACAGAGGGGAATCCGTGGGGGCATTCACTTGGCCTCTTACATCTGGATCATTATTACCTGACATTTAGAAGCGAGTTGTCTGTTGGCTGATTAACATTATGCTGCAGAAAAACTTCACAAAGTGATAAATAAAATGGAGATGGGTGTGGAGGTAGTAAGGAAATTCTCCAGGGTTTGGAAGCAACTAACTTGTAAATACATTCCAAAATAAACGTTGCTGTATCATTCGCTTGTTTTGATGGTATGCCTGCAGGTTTTTGCCTGCAGGGAGCGATATTGGGTTTATTTTTACACACACTTCTTTCCTTTATATTAATGAAGAAGCACCTTGTACAAAGCTTGAAAATCAATCCACCTCTGATTTTTGTTCTTTACAGAAGACAATACTCTGGCCTGATTACCCTCCTTGATGCTCTAGTTCCATTATGATTTCCCAGATTGCCAGCAGCTAATACTGACTGTGTCCTCTGCTGCATTGTTTGCTGTAATTTGTCAGGCAGCTGATTGCGAATTTGAGAAAAAAACAGATTTTGCTAACATGGAGTGGAAGCTCATGGCAAAAAGGCACTGAGAGCACTCGGGGCATTATGAACAGCCTGGAGTCTGTTGTCTGAGTGGACTATGGAGGACATGAGTTCAGAAAAGTAGGTGATGATGTATCATTCTCAAACATACTTCCCTCTCAGAACTCTCTTTTTCTTTTCCATTGGCCACTTTTTCTTTTCTGTGGAGTTGTGCATCTATTATACAATTTACAATATTAAACTGCATTGATGAAATGATAGAAAATGCTTTCTTCTCTTCTGTTGTGGGGTGGTTAGAGAATTGTATATCATAAATTGGAGGTGATTAATAGTATGAAGTTAGTTTTTAACTAGGATAGTTCTTGTATATGAAGCCTTGAATTAGTCTCCTTGTTGATCGCTGTATCTTCTCAAGGAAAGGCATATAAGACCATAAGACATAGGAGCGGAAGTAAGGCCATTTGGCCCATCGAGTCCACTCCACTGTTCAATCATGGCTGATTTCAACTCCATTTACCCGCTCTCTCGCCATAGCCCTTAATTCCTCGAGAAATCAAGAATTTATCAACTTCTGTCTTAAAGACACTCAACGGCCCGGCCTTCACCGCCCTCTGTGGCAATGAATTCCACAGACCCACCACTCTCTGGCTGAAGAAATTTATCCTCATCTCTGTTCTAAAGTGACTCCCTTTTATTCTAAGGCTGTGCCCCCGGGTCCTAGTCTCCCCTGCTAAGAACATAAGAACTAGGAGCAGGAGTAGGCCATCTGGCCCCTCGGGCCTGCTCCACCATTCAGTGAGATCATGGCTGATCTTTTGTGGACTCAGCTCCACTTTCCGGCCCGAACACCATAACCCTTAATCCCTTTATTCTTCAAAAAACTATCTATCTTTATCTTAAAAACATTTAATGAAGGAGCCTCTACTGCTTCACTGGGCAAGGAATTCCATAGATTCACAACCCTTTGGGTGAAGAAGTTCCTCCTAAACTCAGTCCTAAATCTACTTCCCCTTATTTTGAGGCTGTGCCCCCTAGTTCTGCTTTCACCCACCAGTGGAAACAGCCTGCCCGCATCTATCCTATCTATTCCCTTCATAATCTTATTTGTTTCTATAAGATCCCCCCTCATCCTTCTAAATTCCAACGAGTACAGTCCCAGTCTACTCAACCTCTCCTCGTAATCCAACCACTTCAGCTCTGGGATTAACCTAGTGAATCTCCTCTGCACACCCTCCAGTGCCAGTACGTCCTTTCTCAAGTAAGGAGACCAAAACTGAACACAATACTCCAGGTGTGGCCTCACTAACACCTTATACAATTGCAGCAGAACCTCCCTAGTCTTAAACTCCATCCCTCTAGCAATGAAGGACAAAATTCCATTTGCCTTCTTAATCACCTGTTGCACCTGAAAACCAACTTTCTGCGACTCATGCACTAGCACACCCAGGTCTCTCTGCACAGCAGCATGTTTTAATATTTTATCATTTAAATATTAATCCCTTCTGCTGTTATTCCTACCAAAATGGATAACCTCACATTTGTCAACATTGTATTCCATCTGCCAGACCCTAGCCCATTCACTTAGCCTATCCAAATCCCTCTGCAGACTTCCAGTTTCTTCTGCACTTTTTGCTTTACCACTTATCTTAGTGTCGTTTGCAAACTTGGACACATTTCCCTTGGTCCCCAACTCCAAATCATCTATGTAAATTGTGAACAATGGTGGGCCCAACACTGATCCCTGAGGGACACCACTAGCGACTGATTGCCAACCAGATTGCCAACTAATGGAAACAACTTCCCTACGTCCACCCTATCTAAGCCATTCATTATCTTGTAAGTTTCTATTAGATCTCCCCTCAACCTCCTAAACTCCAATGAATATAATCCCAGGATCCTCAGACGTTCATCGTATGTTAGGCCTACCATTCCTGGGATCATCCGTGTGTATCTCCGCTGGACCCGCTCCAGTGCCAGTATGTCATTCCTGAGGTGTGGGGCCCAAAATTGCTCACAGTATTCTAAATGGGGCCTAACTAGTGCTTTATAAAGCTTCAGAAGTACATCCCTGCTTTTATATTCCAAGCCTCTTGAGATAAATGACAACATTGCATTTGCTTTCTTAATTACGGACTCAACCTGCAAGTTTACCTTTAGAGAATCCTGGACTAGGACTCCCAAGTCCCTTTGCACTTCAGCATTATGAATTTTGTCACCGTTTAGAAAACAGTCCATGCCTCTATTCTTTTTTCCAAAGTGCAAGACCTCACACTTGCCCACGTTGAATTTCATCAGCCATTTCTTGGACCACTCTCCTAAACTGTCTAAATCTTTCTGCAGCCTCCCCACCTCCTCAATACTACCTGCCCCTCGACCTATCTTTGTATCATCGGCAAACGTAGCCAGAATGCCCCCAGTCCCGTCATCTAGATCGTTAATATCTAAAGAGAACAGCTGTGGCCCCAACACTGAACCCTGCGGGACACCACACGTCACCGGTTGCCATTCTGAAAAAGAACCTTTTATCCCAACTCTCTGCCTTCTGCCTGACAGCCAATCGTCAATCCATGTTAGTACCTTGCCTCGAATACCATGGGCCCTTATTTTACTCCGCAGTCTCCCGTGAGGCACTTTATCAAAGGCCTTTTGGAAGTCAAGATAGATACCATCCATTGGCTCTCCTTGTTCTAACCTATTTGTTATCTCTTCAAAGACCTCTAATAGATTTGTCAGGCACGACCTCCCCTTACTAAATCCATGCTGACTTGTCCTAATCCGACCCTGCACTTCCAAGAATTTAGAAATCTCATCTTTAACGATGCATTCTAGAATCTTGCCAACAGCTGAGGTTAGGCTAATCGGCCTATAATTTTCCATCTTTTTTCTTGTTCCCTTCTTGAACAGGGGGGTTACAACAGCGATTTTCCAATCCTCTGGGACTTTCCCTGACTCCAGTGACTTTTGAAAGATCATAACTAACGCCTCCACTATTTCTTCAGCTATCTCCTTTAGAACTCTAAGATGTAGCCCATCTGGGCCCAGAGATTTATCAATTTTTAGACCTCTTAGTTTCTCTAGCACTTTCTCCTTTGTGATGGCTACCATATTCAACTCTGCCCCCTGACTCTCCTGAATTGTTGGGATATTACTCATGTCTTCTACTGTGAAGACTGACGCAAACTATTTATTTAGTTCCTCAGCTATTTCCTTGTCTCCCATCACTAGATTATCAGCGTCATTTTGGAGCGACCCAATGTCAACTTTTGCCTCCCGTTTGTTTTTAATGTATTTAAAGAAACTTTTACTATTATTCCTAATGTTACTGGCTAGCCTACCTTCATATTTGATCCCCTCCTTCCTTATTTCTCTCTTTGTTATTCTCTGTTTGTTTTTGTAGCCTTCCCAATCTTCTGACTTCCCACTACTCTTTGCTACATTATTGGCTTTCTCTTTTGCTTTGATGTATTCCCTGACTTCCTTTGTCAGTCATGGCTGCCTAATCCCCCTCTGATAACCTTTCTTTTCTTTGGGATGAACCTCTGTATAATTCCTCAAATACTCCCAGAAACTCCTGCCATTGCTGTTCTACTGCCTTTCCCACTAGGCTCTGCACCCAGTCGATTTTCATCAGTTCCTCCCTCATGCCCCTGTAGTTACCTTTATTTAACTGTAACACCTTTACATCTGATTTTACCTTTCTTTCAAATTGCAGACTGAATTCTACCATATTATGATCACTGCCTCCGAAGTGTTCCCTTACTTTAAGAACTTTTATCAAGTCTGGCTCATTACATAACACTAAGTCCAGAATGGCCTGTTCCCTCGTGGGCTCCATCACAAGCTGTTCCAAAAAACCCTCCTGTAAACATTCAATGAATTCCCTTTCTTTGGGTCCACTGGAAACATTATTTACCCAGTCCACCTGCATATTGAAGTCCCCCATGATCACTGTGACCTTGCCTTTCTGACGTGCCCTTTCTATTTCGTGGTGCATTTTGTGCCCCGGGTCCTGACCACTGTTAGGAGGCCTGTACATAACTCCCATTCTGGTTTTTTTACCTTTGTGGTTCCTCAACTCTACCCACACAGACTCCACATCATCTGACCCTATGTCGTTTAGTGCTATTCATTTAATTTCATTCCTAATTAACAAGGCAACCCCACCCCCTCTGCCCACCTCTCTGTCTTTTCGATAGTTTGTGAATCCCTGGATGTTTAAATGCCAGTCCTGAACCCCCTGCAACCACGTCTCTGTGATGCCTACCACATCATACCTGCCAGTCACAATCTGGGCCACAAGCTCATCTACCTTGTTCCGTACACTGCACGCATTTAAATATAGCACCTTTAATTCTCTATTGACCGTCCCTTTTTGTTTTCTTAGTGTGGTGGACCTTGGTTTACTGAGCCTTTCCATACACTTTGTCATATTTTGTGAGATGGGGACTATCGTAACCTCTGAGTTCTGTCTTTTTGTGCTTTTTTGTATTCCTAAGCAGCTACGCTTCCCACTGATTACTTCACCTCTTGGTTCCCTGACTTTCCCTTCCCCTTGTACTTGGAAAATTGGGCGAAAGTCCGAGAACTATACACAACTGAAACTCTTGTAGAAAAGCTACTAGTACTTGCATTTATTAAAGCCTTTAATGTAAAACATGTCTTCAAGTGCTTCACAGTGGTGAAGCAGAAGAGGACCAATACATGACCAAATGAATATTGTAAAAATTATGAGGAGGCTTTTTAAGGCCAAGGGCAAAAAACATTACCATATATACTTAAGTAATGTTTGAGCTCATGTAAAAGTCAATCCCCAATTTTTAGCTAGAGAATCAATATATCGTGTGCAAGTCAACCCCCGATGGTTGGGGGAAAAAGATCCAAAATGTTTGTACATATCACCTGCTTGCAGCTGAAGTCAACCAAGCCTTTGTGCAAACCTACCTATTGAAACAATCAGAAAACACCCCATCGAAGGTGAATAATCAGCTCCTCTTGCCTGTGCATGTCAACACATACTATCAAGGAACCACCTCGCCAGTGCATGCTGCATTCCAGAGTATGCTTGAAAAAGTCAGCAGGTCTGGTAGCATCTATAAGGAGAGAAAGCAGAGTTAACGTTTTGAGTCATTTAGGCTCTTTGTCAGAACTGAAGAGAGGGAGAATGTGTTAGATTTTAAAGTGTAGCTATGAGACATTGCAACAAAATGTAGCAACTTTAAAAACTGAAGACATGGTATAAATTGGTTTGCATTGAGGCAATGTATTTGTGGGATTTTTAAAAAATTCTAGATATTGGCGAAGAAAGTTGGAGATTGGAAAAAGCTTCTCTTTACAACTTAGGCAGATTCTTAAGAATAAATGTGCAAACAGAAAAAAGTGTAACATGTGGCTGCAGCTGGGAAATGAAGTTGCAAATAAGTCAATAAAACTCGCCGGAATGGACACTTGTTTTTTGCGGATCTATCTGAAGCTTCACCCTGAAACAAGAGAGACAAATTAGGCATTGCAGATTACACTAGCCAAGGCTGGCTTTGCACCAGATTTATGATGCAAAACAATTGTGTACTGTGATACAAGACCAAAATTTCACAGCATGTTCCAGAAGAACTTGATGACAGGCTCATTGCATTTCAGCAGTTTATAGTCGAACATCGACAAAAGAATAGATACTGATTGGCCTGTATTGGAAACGTGGATGAGACTCCCATGAATTTGGATATGTCAGCCAGCCAAACAATGAGCAAAGTTGGAGTGACAGCAGTGTGAGTGGAGATGATTGGCCATGCAAGAAAATGAATTAAGTTTTATATATTTGCATTTATTGCTTTTCGGTTCCTTTTGTGCGACACTTTGAGGTGGTGTTGACAGGAACAGCCTCCAAACTGGTAACTCTGACATAGCGGGATTTGGAAGAGGGAGGATTTCAACTCCTTAAATATTACTTGCGTAAAAGTCAATCCCTTATTTTTGGCCAAGATTTAGTGTGAGAAACTGCACTTTTACAAGAGTATACACTGTACACAGATTTTATGAAATGGGTTACAGAGACCATTCAGTGAAAGTGGTGCACAGAAGGCTCGAGTTTGGAGGATTGAGACCGCAGACTGGGCAAAGACTGGAGAATGGTGCACAGGCCTCGTAAACAAAAATGCACCTTTTGTGTTAAGTATTGTGATGAGACGCGAGGACTAGTGGAGGGCAAGCCTAATGGGCAAGAAGGACTTCATGCACAATATGATTTTTGGCCTTTTGAATTTGGAACGGGTGGCACTTAGGTAAGTTCAATCTCAAGCCCAGAAGGACAATGGAGAATTTGAGTTAAAATGTAATAGAATTATAGCTAAGACTTGGGATGGAAAGACCAGCCAGAGTTGAGTTATATTGTAGTATTAAAAGGTATCAATGTTGAAGCTCAGTTCAGATTCAAACAGAGCATTGAGTTTATACACCATCTAGTTCAATCTGAATGGGCAGCTTGGAAGGGAGATAGAATGAGACTTGTTTATGGAACTTTGTGTGGCAGTGAAATGGAATGGCCTTGGCGTACCAGGCTTCTGGGCCTGCTTGGTGTGATAATAAAGGGAGAGTTTTACTTTGTATTGAAACCCATGCTGTGACTGACCTGAGAATATCTGGAACAAAAATACTAAAGATTTAGAGTAGGTCAATCTGCATCTGTGGGAAGAACGAGACAAGTTAAAGTAATTGATGATTGCTGCCTCTAACATTCTGGTTTATTCTAAATGCAGGTGCTTGCAGATTTATATAATTAGGAATTTTAGCATTGAAGACCATCTGGTCTGTTGCTCCAATCACACTTCTTTGTTCTTCATGGTAATGCTTTCCTTCTAAAAGTCGTTTACATGAAAATATCCTAACCTTCCCCATCATTTTCTTGTTGAAATTCAGAGTACAGAGCCAATTAACCCTTTATTCCCTTTTCCCAAACTCTGAAATGATTTAAAATGTCAGTGGTTATATTGTATTTGGTATGAGTGAGACTTCACATGTACTATTGTTTGGACAGTAATATTAAAGTGTGACGGTTATTATTATGTTCTGGGCAGAGGCCAGGCCTCCGTGTACTCATTCCCTGGATGTACCAATCGATGCAACATGTATATGTGTGGCCATGCTATCTATCAGCCCCTGTCCTGTCAGGCATCTGAACCTGCAAGATGATCCTGAACTACCTCTGATTGGATAGCTCTCTTGTTTTGATGTCAGGATGTCATGGCACCAGACAATGTCATGTCAGCATGTCCACACCCAGCAATGAAAATATGGTGACCCTGGGACCCAATTGTCTTGTCTCAGATTGCCCTCTAGGATCTATTTATCTCTGCTCCCGCAGCAAATTGCATGTTTTCATGGACTACTTCTAAAGTTTGTTTTTTGCCATTTGGACCCTTTACCCCTTTCAGGTCAATTAAACATTTGGTCAATGAAGGTGAAAACAATTTCCAGTCTTGGCACCTGTCAACTATTCTTATCCTGTGTGTAATCACAATTAGAATAAAAACAGGATAAGTGTAACAATGAAATTAAAAATAAACACAGCCAGTCATAATGTTTAATCTAGTGTTGGTTAATTAGCATGAAAATAAAAAGGCATCCCCCAGAATTCTTGCAAAATTCAGTTATTATTAGCGCATCAGTGAAAATAATCTCCATTTATTTTCATTAATCTATTCAAAACTATTAGTATTCATGTTAGATTTTCTTTCCCCTTTCTTACTTCAATGAATAAATCAATAAATCCTTGTTTCCTTTAAGTTTTACATCTTTATAAAGAAATTGTAGTGCGATGAGTGCAAATGATATGTACTGCAAGGTTCTTTCACAGCAGTAGAAAACTGGTTTGTTTTCTATTGTAAAGATTTAAAAGTGTTTTCTATATGATGCGAACAAGAGTTCAGCTTTGTTGGAGAGTTTTCCACTTGTAGAACTGAATCAAAAATGGCTGGTGTAAGTCAACGCTGCTACATAGTTGACCACAAAGTGTAGTGAAATTGTATAATATGCACTTGTTAAAATCTCACTTACCGTTTGAAGTTACCATGATGGTTTCCATGAAACATGGTATAGTGTACTTTAGGTTTTGTGTACACCTCTGGTATCTGCACAACAGAGTGAGCTTGAAGATGATTGTTGCCATTGCAGTTTCTTGAAGGTCTTTGATCTTGCAGCTCTTGTTTGCAATTTACTTGTCTGTATAAAAGTACTGGATGTCATATTTGAATTGTCTCAACCTCGAGCCATAGCTACATTATGACGTGAAGTATACCCATCAAGCTAATGACTGGCGTGAAAGTCCATTCTTTATAGAAAAAAGTTCATGGAAAATAAACATTTCTCCCAGTGAATACATTATTAATGTTCATGTATTTGTTTATTATCCTTCTAGTTTTGATTGTACATTTAAAATTTATTTTGGAGCTTTTAATTACTTGAGTCTATTTTTTGATTAAGTGACATAATTGCCCAATCTTCAGATTCTTTGTTTTGCTTCTTTCATTTTCCCCATCTTGGCCTTTAGCATGGGATAAGAAAGAGACTAGGAATGGATAGAATATAGAGTGAAACATGCACTGCATTGTAGTGGATGGTCGTTTGGTGGCTGTTCTGTGTTTTTTATGGATCTCTGATGTTGGTAATAATCACACTTTCAGCTTTGAAGGATGAGAGCTCTTTAGTACTTGCCTTGTGCTTTGTAAGGTTTGAACTGGTTCTATTTCACAGCACATGACTCTGTAGTGCAGCTGTGAAATGATGGTACCCTGGAACCCTTGCACAAAACAATTAATTCCTAGCTAATTAGTTTCTAGCTCTTTACAGATATTTACAGTTAATACATCAAAATATCACAGTGGCATGTATGATTCCAATAAGTGAACATGGAGGCTCATTTGATTGAGGTTGACCATGCAGCATAGACCAACTAACTACCTGTCGGTCGCCTCAGTTTTATGCAACTGCATGCTGAAATTTTCAATAGTTGTAACACTAAGGTAGAATCTGCAGCTTGTAACTTTTTTGTGCCCTTGACATAGGAGCACTTAATAAAGTTTTTGCATTGAATTTGTTATATGGTTTACCTCCCGAATAAGGTTTTGCAATCTAATTGAGTTGTGCTAAATCATCATCTCTGTTCTTCAACCAAGAAACATTTCTTAGATTAAAAACAGAAAAAGCTCAGTTTTTAGCAAGTCGGCATCTGTGCGGAGGGAAACAAAAATGCCATTGACTTGCAATGTTAACTTTGTTTCTCTCTCCAAAGATGCTGTTAAACCTGCTGAGTGTTTCCAGCATTGTTTGTTTTGTTTTAATATCAGATTTCCAGCGCCCCAAGTACTTTGCTCATGTAAACTTTTTCTTAACACTGATTTAGACTAACTTGCATTCCACGGGAGTTTGAAGAAAATCTTGTTCAACTCATTTTAATGTTTCTTCATAAAATTGATTTGTTCACGTATTCTCAGTTCAAGTGTAAATATAAATCAGATAATTTTTCAGCTGTGGATCGGTAGTTTGCAACTTTATCCCTGCCCGTTAAACTAATAACAGGTGTAAAATGACACTAATTACACACAAATCTTGAAGAAAATGACCAACTAGAAAAGAAATTGGTCCCAAGTGTACAATAACAGCAGAAGAATATCATACATTTGAATTTCTAATTGGACTATGCATACTAATTATAAAGTGCTTTAGCTCAAAAAAAGTCATAACAAAAATAGCATATGTTGCCAACAATGAAGATTTTAATGGTCATGACATTAAAGTTGGTGCCTTTGTATATTGTTGCATGCGTATTGGAATTGAAATTTCCAAAAGCTGCAATGCTACCTTTTTAAAAAATAAACTTAGAGTGCCCAATTCATTTTTTTCAATTAAGGGGCAATTTAATGTGGCCAATCCACCTACCGTTCACATCTTTGGATTGCGGGGGCGCAAATGCGGGGAGAATGTGCAAACTCCACACGGACAGTGACCTCGAGCCGGGATCGCCATGAGGCAGCAGTATTATCCACTGCGCCACCGTGCTGCCATGCTACTTTAAATATTTTGTTAAACTACATAAACATAGGGCAGCACTGCTGTCTCACAGCGCCGAGGTCCCAGGTTCGGTCCTGGCTCTGGGACACTGTCCGTGTGGCGTTGGCACATTCTCCCCGTGTTTATGTGGCTTTTACCCCCACAACCCAAAGATGTGCAGGCTAGGTGGATTGGCCATGCTAAATTGCCCCTTAATTGGAAACATTTAATTGGGTAAGCTAAATTTATAAAAAAACACTACATAAACATTTGTGATGGGTAAAGCTTGACACAACTTGGATTATTAGATATATCATAGGAATTTCAGCAATTTCTAATGTTGTATAAATTGTATCTAATTCGATCACACAGTCAACACAGGCTGTTAAAGGTACTAAAAAGTTGAAAAAAGACAGTTTAAAAAAAAATGAATCTGAATATTTTAAGCCACTTTCAGAATATGAAGTTCTCTGCAAACAATTATTCAGTTGTACCCTAGGCTGTTTTTGTCTACCAGTATCAGTCAGACTTTGGCCTAAAAGTGACCAGTCCAGATAAACTAATTTCCATCAGAGCAGCAAGCTAACACATGGGGATAGTAGTAAAATGCCCCTTATCATTATGAAGCAGATTGTCATCCTTTGAGATGCACGAGTTAATCTTTTGGGATTTACTATCCAGCTGTTCATTGTTGATTAAGTGAGGGATGTAGTCAGGAAAGGTTTTTTTAAAAAGGTATGCAACAGAAATATTCTGTTTCATTCAGCAGAACACTTCAAATCAAATAGCAAGATTTTGTTTCAAATGTGCCCACAGATTATGATATGTCATTTCTCATTCTCGGATGTTAGTGATTTACAAGTATTGAGAGATATATAGTTATTCAGTGAATCAATGCTCAAATGGCAGTTTTCTGCCCACTCTATCCTTAACACATCCCCAAATTTATCTACCTACTTACCTCTTGGTAACATTATTGATAAATAGGCTTTTACATGCATGCTGACTAAACCCAACCATACTTCCTCACCTCCTACGAGCTGTTCACTGCCTCTGTTCTGTCAGACTGTTTGTCTGACATTGCTTTTTTGAGCTGCAATTTCCTTCAGCAAAACATTGGAAAGCTTTCAGCTGCTGACTTGAGCTCTCACCAGTAACGCTGTACCTTCGCCATTGATGTCAACTCTCTCCCTGGCCACCTTCTCAGACTGAACCAGTCGTCTGTTGACCAGTGATCTGTCACCAGTGGCTCTGTGGGGCCACTCTCATCTCTGAGTCAGACGTTTGTGGGTTCAAACCTCAATTCAGTGACTTGAGCACAAAGGCTTTATGCTTTCTTGGACAAGATGTTAAATCATCTTCGGTGGATGTAAAATGCTCCCTCAGGTGACGTAAAAGATTCCATTACACAATTTGAAGAAGAGGGAAGTTTCCTCATGGGTATCAGGCTAATAATTGTCCCTTGACTCGCATCACTAAAACAGGTCACCTGGTCAAAGAACAAAGAACAAAGAACAAGAACAAAGAAATGTACAGCACAGGAACAGGCCCTTCGGCCCTCCAAGCCCGTGCCGACCATACTGCCCGACTAAACTACAATCATCTAAAAGAGATGGTCATTATGACCTTGTTGGAACCTTGCTGTGTGTAAATTGGCTGCCATGTTTCTTTGTATCACAACAAAAGTACTTAACTGACTTCATACACTTTGCGGCATCTTGAAGTTGTAAAATATTTAACAGCAAGTTTGTTCCTCCTTTTGAAATGGACTGCTCACAGATTAATGATCTCACTCAGGTGTATTTCTTTATTTATTGATGGGACCATGTATTATGAAGTAGTGCTTCAGTGTTATGATGGTGAAATATTCCTAGATGAAAAGAGCTTGTTTGAAAGTGTTTCATTATTACAACTGACACAAATGCATCAGTTAGACACCAGTTGGAATGATTATAGCTGGTACCTGCTGTTGCTGACTGCTGGTGCATCACAGTTGAACATTTTGTTCCCACTCCAGTGGCTGGTGAAGGAGTGATTCAAATTGGATTATTTTATCTTGGTATTTGGAGAGTAAAGTAGGTTATTCATGAATATTCAGCTTGCAATGTGTTTGTCCAAGGTTGACAGCATCTGTGAGGAGAGAAACAGAGTTAATGTTTCAAGTCCAATATCCTGAAGAACAGCCATATTGGGCTCTGAACGTTGACTTTATTTCTCTCTCCACAGATGCAGCCAGACCGGCTGAGTTTTTCCAGCCTTTGTTTTTATTTCACATCTCCAGCATCAGCATTATTTTGTTTTACGTGGACAGTTTTCAATTATCATGTAGACAGAATCTGAATTTAGAACCTTATTCAATCAATGGAGCCTCTTTTGGTACTGTACTGAGCAACTGTAGAAATGAGATTTGCCTTGCTTGAGGCATTTGATAATGTATTTAGGTTTAAAAATATCAATGACATTTATTTTGAAACAATTACTTATTTCAAGCAGACATTTGCAAAAATGTCCTTCTCCCAAACCTAACCCTTTGAGCAATTGACTTCTAACACAACCAGAAACCCCTGCTTTAGTAGATAATATTCAATGTGGCTCCTGTATAAAAGGTTTGTGCCAATAAAGGAAAATAGAGAGCAGTTGGGTGACTGAAATTACTTTATAACTTCTTTTTGAGTTTGGCACAAAACCTGAACCGTGCAGAGGTGGAGTGGAAGGGGGAATAGAATTCAAACTAAATTGTTACCAAGTTAAATTTAGAATTTCTTGACATCGTGTTCATTGGACAGATTATAAATTCATATTTCAGCTCTCAAGCATAGTTCAAATTTGGTTGAACTTGAAACCTCATATGGAGGAATATTGTGCACTTACAGTGGCCAGTGCTTCAATTAAGAATGAGATGGGAATGGAATAACTACTCGCTTGTGAAAAACAATTATGCTTTTCAAGGTCAGTTGCAAAGAAAAGTTTCTTTATATCATGCGTAGTAAGTGCTTTTAGTGGACCTTAGAAAATTAAGTCTTCTGTAATGTGCTCTGACTCCATTTGCACGTCTATTCCATATGATGACCGGTTTCTGCATACACATTTTCCCGATATTGCGGAGTTGTTGCAGGTGCATCCTTAGATTGCGCATACGACAGATCCAAGTTTCAAATTCTTAATTTATAACAATGGGGCCCTCAGCTGTGCCTGACCTGATGAGGTACAAATAAACAGTGTTTACCAATCAAGTAGAATTAATTAAGAAATATGTTTTCTTGGCAAACATGTACTTGGCAAAATTGCAGCGAAGACAATATGGGAGCTTCTTATCCCCCCAGGCCCAAGGATTCCTCAAGTACTGCCAGCACAAGTGATGTATTTCTTCTGTCTCTGAAGTGATGCTATGTTGAATTGTGTCTCAGAAGAATCATGGCACACAAGCCATGATAAATACGGCAATGGAAACTTTGATTTTCCAACTTTGATCTCTACTTCTGACTATTCCTCTTCCTTTAATTGGAAATAGTCCAAATTAACCTCTGTTATTGACTTAGGGTAAGAGTGATCTGGTTTCACCCCATCTCCATAACCAGAGTCATGTGGACTTGGGGCACATGTTTGTCTTTTATTCCCTGCGCCCCCAGCGGTACAAATGACACATCCTTGCAGATATAGATTAAATGTTACATCCTCTTATCAATAACACAACCTATCATAAACATTCACATCAGCATATTTTAATTAATTCCCATGGATACTAAAGATGAAGAGCAAATGGTAATAACACTTACTGCCATAATGTCAGGAAAAGAAAATGTTTTCCTCTAATACATATCTTTTACCCTACAGATATGGTCACTCAATCACCCCTTAATAATGCATGGTTTTGTTTAAAGATAAGGTGCCTTACTAAATTCAAGCCCTTGCCTATTGGGTATTTCTTCCAAGCTGACAAAGAAGCCCTCAATTGCACAGACTTTTCGGTACCTTTAAATTAATGAGTCATCAACACAGTTCCTCACAAACAGCTCCTATACTGTAAATTGTCCCACTAATAGTAATTCAAACTGAACTGTTTAAAAAGTGGTTAAGATAAAATTCATAAATGTTACTTCAAATCAACATGAAATCCTAAAGAATAGTGATATTGTCTCAATCTTGCACCATTCTCCTCTACTAAACAACCAATCAAAAAGGACTTCAGGCTGGAGACAAAGTGAGAGATTGAATTGTGTCAGCCTCTATCCAGTAAGTTAGAAAAGTGTAAAATGTCAAATTATGTCATTTATGGAAATCCACCATTCTGCAAGGGAATTATTTCTCGGGTGTCCCAGGGAAGTCAACCCATGGATGAAAATGGCAACACGCACCGCAAAAGATCTCCAAGTCTGAATCAAAAGCAACTTGACCTTTAATCACACTGAGGACAAATGAGTCTTTGTAACAGTGAACTCTTAGATCCCCATCACTAATGCAAAGGAATGGATGAAATTGACATTTCATCTGCACACAGGAGCATGTATCTATTATGAAGGTGAAGACTAGAATCAAGTTTGGCTATGCAGCTCAAAATAATACAGGCTGTTGTGATCATCTGTTCCACTTTGAACAATTGAGCATTAGAATAGTTGAAGTGATCTATGGTTATGCCATAGCGACAGGAAAATACCATTTTGTCCTTTGAGTCTATTCCACCACTCAATGAGCTCATGGCTTATCTGTGACCTAACTTCATTTACTTGCCTTTGCCCCATATCCTTTAAAATTTTGGTTTTGAAAATCAACAATCTAAGTTTTAAAATTAACAAGTAATCTTAGATCAATGGCTATTTGTGGAAGAGAGCTCCAATGTTTTCTATGCTTTGTATACAAAATATTTCCTAATTTCACGCGTGAAAAGTTTGGCTTTAATTTTTAGTTTGTGTCTCCTAGTTCTAGACTCCCCAACCAATAGAAATAGTTTTTCGCCATCTAGAAGTGTGAAGTAATGCATTTTGGTAGGAAAAACAAAAGGAGAAGCAATATAAAATAAAGGGCACAAATTTTAACAGGAGCAGAAAGACTGGGTATATATGTGCAAAAATCAGAAGCTGGTAGAGCAATAAAGTAGTTAAATAGGTATAGAGATCATGAGCTTTAGGCAGAGAATAGGAAAAAAAATACGTTTTGTTGAACATTTCTAAAACACTAACTAGTTTGACAACACCTGGAGTATTGTGTCCAATTCTGGGCACGGCACTTTTGGAAGGATGTGAAGGTTTTAGAGAGGGTGCAGAAAAGGTTTACGAGAATGGTTCCAGGGATGAGGAACTTCAATTCCGTAGACAGATTGCAGAAGGTGGGGCTCTGCATTGAAAAGAGAAAGTTGTGAGGAGATTGAATAGAGACGTTCATAATCATTCATCCGAAAGAATGGCTGCAAGTTAAAGCATCACCCAATTACAACATACCTTGGAGTGACTATAGATAGTGCACTGACCTTTTGGGAACACAAAAAGCAACTGCAACCAAGGTCATATCGAGGAACAACTTGATTACCAAACTAGCAGGTTCGACGAGGGTTGTTGGTACCACAGCTTCTGAATCTCAGCACTCGCGCTCTCACATTCGGTAGCTGAATACTGCGCCCCTGATTGATCAAGATGATCTCACACACGCACACATTGACACCCAATTGAGTGCTACCATGTGTATCATTACTGGAACACTACGCTCAACACCCCTCCTTGGCTCCCTCCTGGCAAGTAGCACTCCATATATCCACCGAGTTTTCAAAGCCCTCAATGCCCCCACCTGCCACTTTATGTGGATCTATTCATACAGATTCATGCGGATTTACTCAAGGTACAACTCCCATCAAGAAGGCTGATCTGGGATAACCCTCCCACATAGGATTGCAATGAAAATTTCACCTGGAAAAATGAATGGGAATCATTGGACATGACAAAAAAACAACTGGTCTGAAACCCAGCACAACAAAGAAAGAGTGGTCCACCCTTAACAGGTTCAGGACCAGCCACGGCTCCTGCTTGACCAAACTCCACAGATGGCGCATAGTGTCAGCTCCCTGTGTGTCTATGGGAGAGAGCAATCAATACACCACATCATAGAAGAATGTCCAATTCACAGACTCCGCGGAGGCCTCTCCACACTCAACACAGCAGGACCAGAGGAAATTGCTTGGCTTTGGGACTGTGCATTTGCTCAACAAATAAAAGAACGATGAGCGGTCTAGACTAAGCAGATGAGGAGAAACTGTTCTCATTGGTCGAAGGATAGAGAACCAGAGGATCCTGATTTAAAGTAATTGGCAAAAGAACCAACTGCAACATGAGGGAATAGTTTCTTACAGAGTGAGTGCACAGGATCTGGCATGCACTGCCTGAGATTGTAGTGGTAGATTCAATCCTGGTTTTTGGAAGGGAGTTGGATAAGCACCTGTAGAAAAAACAATTGTAGGAAAGGGCAGGGGAGTGGGGCTAGCTAAGTTGCTCTTGCATAAAGTCAGCTTGGACAAATGGCTGAATGACCTCCTTCTGATTATATATTTTATTTGTTTGCCGTAATACCTTGAAGACCTCAATCAAATCATCCCTTTACTGAGTATAATAGAATATAATAATTTTTGTAATCTTGCATCATAACTTAATCCTTGGAGTTGTGGTATATCTACACTGCACTTCCTCCAAGGCCAGTGTATCCTTCCTAATGTCCGAAGTCCAGATCATCTCCAGGTAAGGTCCAATACACATTTTGTGTAGTGTAGCATAACCTCTACAGCTTTGTGTTCTATTCCTCAAGATAATGACCACCATCTCTTTGGCCGTTTAGTTATTTTCTCTCCACATTCATGATACTTTAATGATTTATGTACCTTGGCCCCCAAATCACCTTGGACTGGTACTTATTCTGGCCATTCACCATTTCAAAGGCACTCTGTTTAATTCTTCTTGGGTCCAAAGTGGATGGCCTCATATCTGCTGACCTTAATTCATTTGGAACCATGTTTTGAAAATTTATTTAATCTATAAAGATCATTTTACACAGCATACGATGCTGCAGCATCGCCAGAAGCAAATTTCCTGGTCATTCATCTCATTGTTGTTTGTGGAGCCCTGCTTTGTGGAAATTGGTTGATGTCTTTCCCTCAGTTGCAACAGTGACTGTACTTCAAATTACTTGGTTGTAATCAGGATCTTTGGGACTTCCCAAGTCAGGGAAAGACTCTTTAAGGTGCAAGTTTTCTCTTTATTTCCAATGACCTATTTATTGACTACAGCTCCGCCTTCAACACCATAATCCCAGCCAAGCTCATATCAAACTCCAAAACCTAGGACTTGGCTCCCCACTCTGCAACTGGATCCTCGATTTTCTGACCAACAGACCACAATCAGTAAGAATGAACAACAACACCTCCTCCACAATAGTCCTCAACACCGGCGCCCCGCAAGGCTGCGTAGTTAGCCCCCTACTCTACTCCCTGTACACACACGACTGCGTGGCAAAACCTGGTTCCAACTCCATCTACACGTTTGCTGACGATACGACCATAGTGGGCCGGATCTCGAATAACGACGAGTCCGAATACAGGAGGGAGATAGAGAACCTAGTGGAGTGGTGTAGCGACAACAATCTCTCCCTCAATGCCAGCAAAACTAAAGAGCTGGTAATTGACTTCAGGAAGCAAAGTACTGTACACACCCCTGTCAGCATCAACGGGGCCGAGGTGGAGATCGTTAGCAGTTTCAAATTCCTAGGGGTGCATATCTTCAAAAATCTGTCCTGGTCCACCCACGTCGACGCTACCACCAAGAAAGCACAAAAGCGCCTATACCTCCTCAGGAAACTAAGGAAATTCGGCATGTCCACATTGACTCTTACCAACTTTTACAGATGCACCATAGAAAGCATCCTATCGGGCTGCATCACAGCCTGCTATGGCAACTGCTCGGCCCAGGACCATAAGAAAGTTCAGAGAGTCGTGAACACCGCCCAGTCCATCACACGAACCTGCCTCCCACCCATTGACTCCATTTACACCTCCCGCTGCCTGGGGAAAGCGGGCAGTATAATCAAAGATCCCTCCCACCCGGCTTACTCACTCTTCCAATTTCTTCCATCGGACAGGAAATACAGAAGCCTGAGAATACGCACGAACAGACTGAAAAACAGCTTCTTCCCCACTGTCACCAGACTCTTAAATGACCCTCTTATGGACTGACTTCATTAACACTACACCCTGTATGCTTCATCCGATGCCAGTGCTTATGTAGCTACATTGTATATGTTGTGTTGCCCTTTTACGTATTTTCTTTTATTCCCTTTTCTTTTCATGTACTTAATGATCTGTTGAGCTGCTCGCAGAAAAATACTTTTCACTGTACCTCGGTACACGTGACAATAAACAAATCCAATCCAATCCAATCTGTGCGAGCTTTTAAACCACTTCCTGTAATGTGGATGTGGAATAATTGAAAAAATGCCCAGCAATTGAGAAAAATATTTTAAAGCATTGATTTTTCTTGGGAAGGGTAGGTGATGAGATTTGTTATAACAGCGAAGGCCGTACAAATGTGCCCACAATGTTTGTACGCTTTTAGTAATAATTATCTTTATTATTGTTAGAAGTAGGTTTACATTAACACTGCAGTGAAGTTACTGTGAAAATCTCCTATTCACCACTTTCCGCGCCTGTTCGGTTACACAGGGAGAATTCAGAATTCACCTAACAAGCACGTCTTTCGGAACTTGGAGGAGGAAACCGGAGAACCCGGAGGAAACCCACGCAGACACGGGGAGAACGTGCAGACCTCGAACCTGGGACCCTAGCGCTGTGAAGCAACAGTGCTAACCACTGTTCTACCGTGGTGTTAGAGTCACTATAACACTGTCTACAGGGAATCTCTGGTACATGTGAGCTGGGCCGGGCAGCAACGTGGCTCTTCAACCAAGCAGATTGAAGTACCCTCATTGGCGCCTTCCCTGGGAATTTATACCAGGACCTATAAATTTGATTTAAATCATGTAGACAAAGTGAAATAAAAATGGAAGGTTCCTGGGAATGTCTAGAAGTAATGTGTACTAAAACAAAAGTTTCCAAACTTCTTCGAACCTGGTCCTGGAACTGTGTTCAGAATACTGGTGTGTGATCTGCAGGACAAAGATGGAATTCAACGTGCCTTGCTTGCACCTTTTGTCATCAGTAACTTGAATATGCTTTTAATATTCTGTTTCATTTCAGGGTGGTGAATTTGTGGAACTCGCTGCCATAGTGAGGTGGAATCTGAATCAATTAAATGGTTTCGAGAAGGAGATAGATATATTTCTGCTTTTTAAAAAATGAGTGGGCAACAGGTGGGGAGGTGGATTTGAGACCAGGAGGAGATCAGCCATGACCTGATTGAATGGCGAAGCAGGCTCATGGGACTGAATTGCCTACGTCTGCTTCTAGTTCCTATGCTGTTCCTGTGTTTATTCTGTGGACTTATGTTGTTTCCACTTTGAATGCTGATGATGTGGAGGAAATGGCTTGGTGGAATCAGTAATCATGATGGCGTGAGACCCGAATTAACATCAGTTAGATGTTCATTAACCTCGGCTGTTTTTGTGATTTTTGTCATTTAAATTGTACATTAATTAACGCTAATGGAGTCCCTGCTGCAAATAAGATTTCCTGATTATCAGAAATCAATTTCTCATGAAGAATATCTCAAACTCCTGTCACTCTCAATTCATGGTTCTGTATTTTAAAAGGGCAAAACTTCCACTTCAATTAATCTTATGTGCATTATCATATTAATTGTGCCAGACTTTAGTGCATGAAACTAATAGTTTTCAATCCCAAAAGAATCTTGGACCTGAAAGCTGCACACATTATTGCTGACAGACACTTTAAGTTTTGCACCCTTTATGCAAGCCTCATCTGTATGCCATCTGTAATTAGGTGTAGTGGCTATGCCAAAGCAGAAGTTCCAGAAGATTTCTACACTTTTAAACACTACCACCTCCGTGTTACTGACATAGCGAGATGAGGATCATTAATTATAACTGGTGTGAGGACTACAGGGAAATGACGGAGAAAGAACACATGCCAGATCTGAAATATGCAGCTCCCTTTAGAGTACATTCTTCCCCCATAATTACATTAATTGCAATTAGCTTTCAACTTCTTCCTAATTCTTCTGGTTTGACACAGAAGGAAATTTTTGGCTGGTATTCAACTATTTGCTGCTACCATCCAATGTCACTCTTACTCACAGCTTCCTTTTTCTTGTGTGCTTCCTTGGCACCGAATCCACCTGAGTCGTTAATCACAAACTTTTAAATATTCCTTTGGACTGTCCTGTACCATCAGGAAGCTAACCAAGAAAGTGTACTTTAAAGATAGTCAGAATTTTTCATTCAAGCCTACGTGCAACATTAAAATGTGGCCACCTTGATTTATTTTGGGAATCCTGATGCTATCAGAACAATGCATGTGATTTTTCAACTTTCAGATATGCTGCATGAAGTCCCAGGATCTGTTTAATAGTATTAGTTTTACCTATCTCCAACTTGTGAAGAAATTAATTGCTTCTGATATTCCATTTGCTAATCTCTGGACTGAATGTTTGGAGCATCCAGTGTTAGGAGGATAGACAAATAGTATTTTTTTTTTTTTTTTTTTTTTGGTTTATCAATTTTTAAAATAACCTTTTCTTTACCTTTTTGCTTTCTCTGGCTGTGTTGGCTCTTATGTAAGAAAAGGAGCAGGGGTAAAACCATTCAGCCTTTTGAACCTGATGCTCCATTCAATGCGACCATGAATGATCATTAAGCTAAATACCCCTTATCCCTTGATTTCCCAAGAGACCAAAAATCAGTTTATCAATAATATTTTAAATGATGGAGTATCCATAACTCTCTGGAAGAGAGAATTCCAATAATTCATAACCTTTGACTGAATAGGTTCTCTGCATCTTGATGCTAAATTATTAGCCCCTTGTACTCAGACTGTGTCCCCCAGTTCTAGACTCCCCGGCCACAAGTCTGGCTGATTTGACACATCCTTGTTTGGACAGAACTCAACTAACTTGTCGTTTTTCTTAAGAAGTAGCTTAAGCTCTTACTATCAAGAGTAATAAAACCTGAGGTTATGGTAACCAGTGGGAATGTGAGTTAAAATGTTTTCTCTGACAAAGAAACAGCGTTCACTGATTGAAGGGGAAATAAATAAAATAAAGATTGGCACATGGGTACAGTTCCTGTCCCTTAAATTATTTCCATGTGTATCACGTTGGAGTACTGCTGAAAAAAGAAGCATGCTCTTGAAACTTTTTGTCTTGCATTCATTAGGACATGCACTCAGCAGGACACAATTGTTCTTGTGAATGTCCTGATGAGCGCAAGATAAAAAGTTTTGATGGCATGTCTCTTTTCTCAGCAATACGGATATCACATTCCTAATTTCATCAGATCTTCATGTTGAGCAGGGATTGATTAAGCTGATGAGCTTAAATTCAGTCCCAACGGGCCAGGTTGATTGAGGAATGAAAAGCAATGTATTTTCTCCAGGCAAAACATAGTTTCACCATCCCCTCCTTGAATCTATGAATGGTACAAGCCTGAAGCAGTCCATTCTTCTAAGAAGGCCGGCGCCCAGATATCTATTCAGACAATTTAAACCAATGTTGCTTTGAACCCAAAGAACAGAACTCCATGCTATTGCAGCTGATAACAATTTATTTGTCCATTTTAACTTTTTGCAATATTGATGTCTCACTATTGCTACTGGTTCAACCTCGAGAGGGTCAGGTGCAATATGTCTTGGGGACTTCTCTCCTGCAATTTTCAGAGGAATAATTTTTGGAAGGAATATTAGGAGATTGCCAATACTTATTCAAAGCTTTCACTCTCAGTGTCTTCTGTATGGAACCTGAAGATGTATTAATCAAACCCTTTTTCTTTAGAGTGCAAAGATGCAGACTGTTGATTAAAAAAGAAATTCTGTGGGACTGCGCCTATGTTGGATTGCACATATATGCTTCAGTATGATGTGGAACCTCTGACAATGTCTCGGGTGCAGATTCCACAGTTGTCCTCTTGATTTAGCAACTCCAGAACATAATCTATCTGACTGGAAATTCAAACAGGATGTATGCCTAACGAATAAAATGTAGAGAGGAGGCTGTTCAGGTTCTCATTGTCTGTCCCAAGCACATTTGTTTGCTCATCTCACGGCTACACATTTGCAGACAGTGCTAGATCAAGCCAGAATTTTCTTTTGTGGCCAACTTGACACTAATTGAGGATCAGTTGTTTGCTATGGCACTGCAAGAGGTGACCGCATTACACACATTAAACTCAACAGCCACAGCCATGTTGAATGGAATTCTGAGGGACCACTGGCTTGTAATTATCCAATTATCTTTTGACAAAAGTAATATAAATATATTAGAAATTTCCTAGATGACAACTAGCTAGGGATATTCCAGACATGGACCACATGATTTGGACACCTGTTCAATGGCTATTAACACGCCCCACACACAATCAAACACTCATCTCATTGCACCTCCTCAGTCATACAGTTTCTTCGGAGAGTTAAAAAAAACCTGAAAAAAAATCTTGTATGCAAATGGTAACAGGGAAAATAAAACGTTGGGAAATTCCCCTTCACTCTGCCTGCATGAGACCGTGGTGACTCTCACTTACCCTTTATCCAACTACGCTCTGCAACTCAAAATATCTTCCTTTTGCGAAAGTCATCCAGCTGGCTTTGGAACACATACAAAAAACCCACACTTATAAACTTCCCATATGAAAAGCTATGCAGTAACTGTCTGTAGTATACTTGGGGCTTTTCGTGATCCATAACTAGGCTGACTGACCCTGCCAAAGCAGACCGCATCCGGAGGTATTCCTTGCTGGCCTCTTTGAACCATTATTACATCCATATGACAGCCATGTCATTACTTTTTGGGAGCCTACCACATATTGTTGGAATCATAGAATGCTTTAGAGCACAGAAAGAGACCATTCGGGCCGTTGTGCCTGTGACAGCACTCTGAGGAACAACTCAGCTCGTCCATTCCCTGCTCTTTCTCGGTAGTCCTGCAAATCTGTTCTCATCAAGTCCTTATTCAAATCCCTTTTGAAAACTGCAATTGCATCTGGTTCCGCCATGCTCTCAGGCAGGTTTTGTGAATTCAGAAGGTGAATTACTTGTCACAGAATTCCCAGCCTTTGAACTGCTCTGGTAGCCACAGCTAAGGTTCTGGTCAATGGTGAACTCCAGGATTCTGCTATGATTCTGAATGGGGAATTCAGCTATGATGATGATGGTGAATGTCAAGGGGAGGTGGTAAATTCTTTCTCGTTGGAAATGGCCATTGTCTGGTAGCATTTGTGGCATAAATGTGATTCTTAGCACTTACCAGTCCAACCCTGAATGTTGTCAATGTCTTCCTGCATGCAGGCACGGGATATTTCAATATGAGGTGTTGTGAATGGAATGGAAGTACAATCAACAGCAAAAATTCTAATTTCTAACCTTATGGAAACAAGGTCATTGATGAAAATGATTGCAACCAGGACACTACACTGAGCAGCACCTAATAATATATTAACCTTTTATTGTCACAAGTATGAAGTTATTGTGAAAAGCCCCTAGTCACCACATTCCAGCGCCTGTTCGGGTAAGCTGGTACGGTAATTAAACCTGCGCTGCTGGCCTGGTTCTGCATCACAAACCAGCTGTCTAGCCCATTGAGCTAAACCAGCCCCCTATTGGTTTCCTGGGGATTTGGGGATTTAATGATTTCCCTCCAGCAACCAGAACTATCTTACTTTATGATAGATGACGGTCAGGCCAGTGGAGAGATTTCTCCTGGATTCCCATTCACTTCAATTTGTCTCAGGCTCCTTAATGTTTGGGTGGCATTGGAAAATTGGAGGTGGTTGTAGAGCTAGGAATGGGACAATGTTGTGGGCAGAGTACATGATTTACAAGCATTTCATATTTGAGGTGTGGGTGAATTGTGAGCCTATGTCGACTATTGACGACATGGAGGGTTGGGCATTTGGGCAAGGTCTGGGATGGAACATGATCCCAAAGGAAACCTTAAATTTTGGAGTTTGTTTTCTCACAATCAGTGGAGCAGTATTGTTGCTTCTGTGCAAAGGGTGAAAGATGCTTGAATAAAGAATAATTATCATAGAGGCCATTGAGCTGTATGCTCAGCACTATTATCACCCCCGACCATCCCTTTAGGCCATGCTCAGATTGGCTTTATTTGGTTATTTATTCGATTGTTTAAAACTTGTTTTCACATTTTTGGATTCAAGCAAGCTCAGAGGTTTGCACTTTGGGGATTTCCGATGTAGGAATTGGGGGATAGATTGAGTTGCATTAGTCATAAGGTCAGTGCAAAATCCACAGACCTGACTTTTCCAGAATCACCAAGTCCTTACTGAGTATGAACATAGAACATTACAGTGCAGTACAGGCCCTTTGGCCCTCTATGTTGCACCGACCTGTGAAACCACTCTAAAGCCCATCTACACTATTCCCTTATCTAGTCCATATGTCTATCCAATGACCATTTGAATGCCCTTAGTGTTGGCGAGTCCACTACTGTTGCAGGCAGGGCATTCCACGCCCTTACTACTCTCTGAATAAAGAACCTACCTCTGACATCTGTCCTCTATCTATCTCCCCTCAATTTAAAGTTATGTCCCCTTGTGCTAGACATCACCATCGGAGGAAAAAGGCTCTCACTGTCCACCCTATCTAATCCTCTGATCATCTTGTATGCCTCAATTAAGTCACCTCTTGGAACCTTCTCTCAAACGAAAACAGCCTCAAGTCCATCAGCCTTCCCTCATAAGATCTTCCCTCCATACCAGGCAACATTCTGGTAAATCTCCTCTGCACCCTTTCCAATGCTTCCATATCCTTCCTATAATGCGGCGATCAGAATTGCACGCAATACTCCAAATGCGGCCGCACCAGAGTTTTGTACAGCTGCAACATGACCTCATGGCTCCGAAACTCAATCCCTCTACCAATAAAAGCTAACACCGTATGCCTTCTTAACAACCCTCTCAACCTGAGTGGAAACTTTCAGGGATCTATGTACATGGACACCAAGATCTCTCTGCTCATCCACGCTACGAAGAATCTTACCATTAGCCCAGTACTCTGTCTTCCTGTTATTCCTTCCAAAATGAATCACCTCACACTTATCTGCATTAAACTCCATTTGCCACCTCTCAGCCCAGCGCTGCAGCTTATCTATGTCCCTCTGTAACTTGTAACATCCTTCCGCACTATCCACAACTTCACCTACTTTAGTGTCATCTGCAAATTTACTCACCCATCCTTCTACGCCCTCGTCCAGGTCATTTATAACAATGACAAACAACAGTGGCTCCAAAACAGATCCTTGTGATACACTGGATTCCAGTCTGAACATTTCCCATCAACCACCACCCTTTGTCTTCTTCCAGCTCGCCAATTTCTGATCCAAACTGCTAAATCACCCTGAATCCCATGGCTCCGTATTTTCTGGGAACTGTTTTTTTCTTTCCACTTTCAGATTGGCTGTTGTTCCACCGAAGGGCCTTCTATAGACCTAATGTCCCATGAATAGTAAACCTTGGCATTTAAATTTCAAACCACTGTTGCCAATTCTAATCTTTCTTTCCTTGTCTGGTCCAGGGTTTGGGTCTAGGAGCAATGGAGATATTGCTGTCTAGGAGGGTTGCTTCTTAATCTAATACGTAATTCTTAAAATCCCTTTGCAGAACTACCCCCTCTCTCAGTTGTCAATTCCCACATGAACCACAGCTTTTTTCTTTACCCTCCCATTCCAGAGCGTTTAGTAATCTCCCCCCTCCCCCCCCCCATTTCCTGACACCTGGAACATTAGGGGGCTCTTTATTACTTCAACAAAGGAAACAATCTGTTCCCTTGATGTACAAACCTACATAACCAACAAACATCTATTCATTTTATCTGTACTGTTTATTCTGTGGGTCGTTGTGGGCTCCCACTGCCTTGTTGTCGCTCATAGTTTCTTTCCTTTGGGCCACGTTTTTGTCCACGTAACTTGTACCCAAACTGTTATACCTAACAGACAATTCTAGCTCACCAGATGATTCGTTGGCTGCCTTTTTTTTCGCTTGCTGCTGAGTTTGACGATGGTCACCCAATTTATTCCACAGCTTATCTCTCATCTAGAAATCTATAGGCTGACCACCCGATAGAATGTATGCTTCAGAAGCTTTTCTCCCTGCTGTGTACAGCAGAGCAATGTCAAGTTATATCTCAATTTATGCAACTTGGCATACCTTACATACATGTGTATTTATCCTGCATGATGTCCCAGTCACAGAATCACAGAATAATGCAACACTGAAGAGGCCCTTTGGCCCATTGAGCCTGCACTGACGCTTGAAAAACACCTGACTTGCCTACTTAATCCCATTTGTCAGCACTCCAGGCAGGTTCGCATCTTGCTTGCTACATGTGAAAGATGATAATTTGCAGGAGATTCAGAGAGAATTTTTCAAAGTTTTGAAGGGTTGAGAGGATAAAGCTTCAAACAAAATATATGCAAATAAATCTGACTGATACAAAATGGTTAAGGAAATACAAGTTTCCAAACCCAATAAAAATAAATTGGTCTTCCAGAATATTTTAGTCTTATCCACAGCCTTCTATGTGTTCAGACTTTAAATCTTCCTGACATGTACAACGTGACTCTGGCAGAGGAGGTGTTGGAGCATGTACGGGAGAGGTTTGAGCCTATTTGCATAACATTGGAAAATCATTAGATGGTATTAATTGGTAATAAATGCCCTAAACTGTTAAATGTCAGTTGAAATATTTTATCAAAGCACTGAAATGAGTTGGATGCTGTGGGCAATATTGCCATTGCGGTAATAGAAAGTTGGCATTAATAATTGAAGTAGGGAGAAAAACGTGAGTCATAGATTCCTCAAAAATTTCCGTGCTTTGTGTTGGGGGACTGGGCGAGTACTTTAGCTGCTGAGAAGGGTGTGGGGTTGGTGTATGTGCAGCAGCAGGTTATAGGGAAGGGCAGGGTGAAGGTAGCAAGAGGCTGTGGAAAATAGAGAGGCCAAGTCGCCCTTCACAATCCATCATTGCTCAGCACATTCCCCTGTCCCCATTCCATTTTATACATTTCTTTCCATCAAAACTTTCTGCTGCTTCCCAAATTATTTTTCGAATGACCTGTGGCCACATTCGGCAAATGTTCTCTCAGCCAAGCACCCCATAAACATCATTGTGTGATAGTTACCTTTCTTTCTATGACTGTTTCACCATACGTGGTGTCTGGATTTAAAAAAAAAAACTTAGAATCAATTATGAAGTTTTACATAAGAACATAAGAACTAGGAGCAGAAGGAGGCCATCTGGCCCCTCGAGCCTGCTCCGCCATTCAGTGAGATCATGGCTGATCTTTGTGGACTCAGCTCCACTCTCCGGCCCGTACACCATATCCCCGAATCCCTTTATTCTTTAGAAAGGCATCTATCTTTTTCTTAAAAACGTTTAAAGAAGGAGCCTCAACTGCTTCACTGGGCAAGGAATTCCAGAGATTCACAACCCTTTGGGTGAAGAAGTTCCCCCTAAACTCGGTCCTAAATCCACTTCCCCTTATTTTGAGGCTATGCCCCCTAGTTCTGCTTTCCCCGACCAGTGGAAACAACCTGCCCACATCTATCCTATCTATTCCCTTCATAATTTTATATGTTTCAATAAGATCCCCCCGCATCCTTCTAAACTCCAATGAGTACAGTGCCAGTCTACTCAACCTCTCGTCATAATCTAATCCCCTCAACTCTGGGATCAACCTAGTGAATCTCCTCCGCACTCCCTCCAGTGCCAATATGTCCTTTCTCAGGTAAGGAGACCAAAACTGAACACAATACTCCAGATGTGGCCTCACCAACCCCTTATACAATTGCAGCATAACCTCCCTAGTCTTGAACTCCATCCCTCTAGCAATGAAAGACAAAACTCGATTAGCCTTCTTAATCACCTGTTGCACCTACACACCAACATTTTGCGACTCATGCACCAGCACACCCAGGTCCCTCTGCACAGCAGCATGTTTTAACATCTTACCGTTTAAATAATAATCCATTCTGCTGTTATTCCTCCCAAAATGGATAGCCTCACACTTGGCAACATTGAATTCCATCTGCCAGACACTAGCCCATTCACCTAACCTATCCAAATCCTTCTGCAGACTTCCGGTATCCTCTGCACTTTTTGCTTTACTACTCATCTTAGTGTCGTCTGCAAACTTTGCCACATTGCTCTTGGTCCCCAACTCCAAATCGTCTCTGTAAATTGTGAACAACTGCGGGCCCAACACTGATCCTTGAGGGACCCCACTAGTTACAGGTTGCCAACCAGAAAAACACCCATTTATCCCCACTCTCTGCTTTCTGTTAGTTAACCAATCCTCTACCCATGCTACCACTTTACCCTCAATGCCATGCATCTTTAGTTTATGCAGCAACCTTTTGTGTGGCACCTTGTCAAAAGCTTTCTGGAAATCCAGATATACCACATCCATTGGCTCCCCGTTATCTACTGCACTGGTAACGTCCTCAAACAATTCTACCAAATTAGTCAGACACGATCTACCCTTTGTGAACCCATGCTGCGTCTGCCCAATGGGTCAATTTCCCTCCAGGTGCCCCGCTATTTCCTTCTTAATGATAGATTCCAGCATTTTCCCTACAACCGAAGTTAAGCTTACCGGCCTATAATTACCCGCTTTCTGCCGACCTTTTTTAAACAGTGGTGTCACGTATTCTACTTTCCAATCCTCTGGGACCACCCCAGAGTCTAGTGAATTTTGATAAATTATCACTCGTGCGTTTACAATTTCCCTAGCCATCTCTTTTAGCACTCTGGGGTGCATCCCATCAGGGCCAGGAGACTCGTCTACCTTTAGCCCCATTAGCTTGCCCAATACTGCCTCCTTAGTGATTACAATCATCTCAAGGTCCTCACCGATCATATCTTTATTTCTATCAGTCATTGGCATGTTATTTGTGTCCTCCACTGTGAAGACTGACCCAAAAAACCTGTTCAGCTCCTCAGCCATTTCCCCGTCTCCTATTATTAAATCTCCCTTCTCATCTTCCAAAGGACCAATATTTACCTTAGCCACTCTTTTTTGTCTTATATATTTGTAGAAGCTTTTACTATCTGCTTTTATATTCCGAGCAAGTTTACTTTCATAGTCTACCTTACTCTTCTTTATAGCTTTTTTAGTAGTTTTCTGTTGTCCCCTAAAGACTTCCCAGTCCTCTAGTCTCCCACTAATATTTGCCATTTTGTATGTTTTTTTCCTTCAATTTGATACTCTCCCTCACCTCCTTAGATATTCACAGTCGATTTTTCCCCTTTCTACCGTCTTTCTTTTTTGTCGGTATGAACCTTTCCTGAACACTGAAAGATCGCTCGGAAGGATCTCCACTGTTCCTCAACTGCTTCACCATGAAGTCTTTGCTCGCAGTCTACTTTAGCTAGTTCTTCTCTCATCCCATTGTAATCGCCTTTGTTTAAGCACAAAACACTAGTGTTTGATTTTACCTTGTCATCCTCCAACTGTATTTTAAATTCCACCATATTGTGGTCGCTCCTTCCAAGAGGATCCCGAACTATGAGATCATTAATCAATCCTGCCTCATTACACAGGACCAGATCTAGGACCGCTTGTTCCCTTGTAGGTTCCATTACATACTGCTCCAGGAAATTATCCCGGACACATTCTATAAACTCCTCCTCAAGGCTGCCTTTACCAACCTGGTTAAACCAATCGCCATGCAGATTAAAATCTCCCATGATAACCGCTGTACCATTTCTACATGCATCCGTTATTTCTTTGCTTATTGCCTGCCCTACCATCCTATTACTATTTGGTGGCCAATAGACTACTCCTATCAGTGACCTTTTTGCCTTACTATTCCTGATTTCCACCCAAATTGATTCAACCTTGTCCTCCATAGCACCAATATCATCCCTTACTATTGCCCGGATGCCATCCTTAAACAACAAAGCTACACCACCACCCTTACCGTCCATTCTATCCTTTCGTATAGTCTGATACCCTTGGATATTTAACTCCCAGTCGTGACCATCTTTTAACCATGTTTCAGTAATGGCCACTAAATCATAGTCATTCACGATGATTTGCGCCATCAACTCATTCACCTTATTCTGTATACTATGAGCATTCAGGTAAAGTACACTTATGCTGTTTTTTATGTCTTTGTTATGAATCCTAACACCTTGATCAGTAACTTTTCGCAAATTATTTTTCCTCTTATCCTTTCTCCTAATTTTCCTTGTCTTTGAACCCATATCTCTACATAACCTGTCACGTAACCTGCTGCCTTGCTCTCCATTAACCATTATACTGTCCATAGCTTTACCCTTCCCTTCCCCCCAACTTGCTAGTTTAAAGTCCTTGTGACCAACCTATTTATCCTATTCGCTAGAACACTAGTCCCAGAATGGTTCAGGTGAAGACCGTCCCAACGGTATAGGTCCCTCCTGCCCCAGTACTGATGCCAATGCCCCATGAAATGGAATCCCTCTTTCCCCCACCACTCCTTTAACCACGTGTTAACTTCCCTAATTTTCTCAACCCTATGCCAATTGGCACGTGGCTCGGGTAGTAATCCAGAGATTATAACCCTGGAGGACCTGTTCTTTAATTTAGTCCCTAGTGTTTGATAATCCCCAAACAGGTCCTCTTTCCTAGTCTTACCTATGTTGTTAGTCCCAACGTGGACCACAACAACTGGATCCTCCCCCTCCCTCTCCAAAATCCTTTCCAGCCGATCAGAGATGTCCCTCACCCTGGCACCGGGCAGGCAACATACCATGCGGGACTCACGATCTGGCTTACAAAGGATGCCATCAATCCCCCTAATTATAGAATCCCCTACAACTACCACTTGTCTTTTTGCTCCCCCCTCTTGAATGGCTTCCTGTACCACGGTGCAGTGGTCAGTCAACGCATCCTCCCTACAGCCATCTTCCTCATCCACACAGGGAGCAAGTACCTCATACCTGTTGGACAAGGTCAAGGGCTGAGGCTCCTCAACTCCTAAACTCAGGATCCCCCTACCTGCCTCCCTTGCAGTCACACCACTCTGTCCCTGACCACTGACCAAATTAACAGTACTTATTCTACCGCGTGTGACTGCCTCCTGAAACAAAGCGTCCAGGTAACTTTCCCCCTCCCTGATGTGCCGCAGTGTGTGCAGCTCGGTCTCCAGCTCATCAATTCTGAGCCGAAGTTCCTCGAGCAGCCAACACTTGCTGCAGATGTGGTCACTGACGGTCTCAATGGGATCCACCAGTTCATACAGCAACAGCACATCACCTGTCCAGCCATATTCAACTAGTTAATTAATTTAAATAATTTTTTTTGTTTTTTAATGGAACCTCAAGGATAAACCCGAACACCAACAAAAACACAGCCCTCTCTCACCACTCACCCGAACTCAGTCACTCACCTAAACTCAGATGCACTCTGTTCCAATCAGCACTCCCATGTCTAAAGGCACTCCTGCCACACCTTTTGCACCCTGCCTGATTTCCATTAAGCCAATAGGCCCGCTCCAGGAAGTGAAGTCTCCAACTGCCACTCGACCTGTAAACTAAGCACTATTAAATATGCACTCACCTCTCCCAGCAACCCTGCAGCCTGTGGCCTGCTCCAGGAACTGAAGTCTCTTTTAAATATGCACTCACCTCTCCCAGCAACCCTGCAGCCTGTGGCCTGCTGCAGGAACTGAAGTCTCTTTTAAATCTGCACTCACCTCTCCCAGCAACCCTGCAGCCTGTGGCCTGCTCCAGGAACTGAAGATTGCTAATCAGGCTGCAGTAATGAAAGTTATACCTATGTCTGGAGATCATCGAAGATTTAAGCTTACATTATTTGAAAGTTTTCAAAAATAATTAGTGTGAAACTCTTCGGGATTGTATTTATTGAAATAAAATCATGAAGATGTAAGTCCTGAGATTATCCTTTGCACCTCGGATAGGATGAACAGTGCAGCTGCCTTTGTTTCCAAATCTGCTTGTTAATACTCTGAGCATTGCCAGTTCTGCAGTAGGGCCTTTTTCCCACCAGCGCCATGCATATTAATCTCTGTCCTGTTGACCGAAGCCCACGGATGAAACTGCTTGAGATGATTGGAGAACAGTTGACATTGCCAACTGCATTAATGGGCCAAGAGCGCTGGATCTCAACCAAGTCTGGAGAACTCTCTCACTGTCATTTCTCTTCCTACTTGTGTCCTTTCACGCTTCAATGTGATCATTCGTTATTAAACAACAGCGCTGTTTATAGTAGCCATTTTTCTATATTTTAGCAGATTAAACTGGTCAGCTCACTGTTTAGTTCCAAAAGGCTGGTTTACTCTATGATGATGCATGTGAATTTTTCTGGAAAGTTTGAGATGTAAAATGTTATAGCGAGATGAGACTTGGTCTTTCGCAACTGATTGTGAATGAACAGCATTCTCTTTCCAGATGCGAATTCATTCTGATCAAAGCTTGTTAATGTCATTGTATGAGCGCTTTTGAATGAGGGGCAGTGACTGGTTTCTGAGATGCTTAGCAAATTGCAGATACTGAGCTGTGGTTTACAATTTTGCACCTCCCCCTGAATGAGATTCCTTACCCTGTCTTCTTTTGCTTCCACCCTCTCTTTGCCCAACATTGGTAGCCTTACCTTCAGCCATCAAGGGCTCTTGGCCTCTGGAACTCCCTTTCCTATTCAATTCATCTCTTTGATTTGAGCTTGGTTAATGTCTATTATTATATGTCCCTGTTTGCAGCACCTTGACCTGTTTTCCGATGCTAAAATATTGTTCATGTGCAGTCTAGAACCGTCATTGTTACAGCATTAGTGGAGAGAGAAAAACAAACTTGACTTTTCAGATTTATGATCTTTCATCAGACTGGAAACGGGTTTTTACTAAGTACAGAGGCAGAAGGAGACGAGGAAATAATAAATAAAAGTGGCCTGTGATGGAGTGGAATGTAGTGGGGAACAAGGTTAAATTTAAAAAGGAATGATGACGCAAGGCTAAAGGAACAAGTAAAGAAGAAAAGATTAATCTAAATGACGTATAGATGGAAACAATAGAATCCTTGCCAACGATCACTATGTGGAAAAATAGGGGCAAGGGATTTAATCTGAAATATTAGGACTCTTTGTTTAGATGGTTGTAAAACGTCTGATTAAAAGATGAAGTGCTGTTCCTCAAGAACCCGTTGAGCTTCATTAGAGCAGTGGAGGAAGCCAAGCAAACCGAGCAAGGCGGGGCAGCCAATTAAAATGGCAGGTGATCAGGGGCGGCACGGTGGCACAGTGGTTATCACTGCTGCCTCACAGCGCCAAGGATCCGGGTTCGATCCCGACCCCGGGTCACTATCTGTGTGGGGCTTGCACATTCTCCCTGTGTCTGCGTGGATCTCACCCCCACAGCCCAAAGATGTGCAGGGAAGGTTGATTGGCCATGCCAAATTGCCCCTTGATTGGAAAACAAAATGACAGGCGACCTGAAGCTCAGGGTCTCACATTTGCAGACTGAATGGAAGTGTTCCGGGAAACAATCACCTCATGTTGCGTTTGGTCTCCCTGGAAGGAGAGGTGACTGCATCGTGGCCAGTGCATACTGTCTATTAAATTGAAAGGAGTACAAGTAAATTGGTCACTGGATAGTGTTTGAGGCCCTTGATGGGGGAAAGGGAGGAGATTAAAGGGCAGATGTTACATTTCATCAATTAGTTATCGTGTTTTTTCATAAGATACAGTTTAATTACTTTTTAGTTCAAATAATTGTATTAATTACTTCACATTAAATGACAACTGAATGGACCTGTAATTTGCTTCTGACCTTTAAGGGCACAATGGTACTGCTGCCAGCAAGCTGTGGAAACCCCTCTGCTCCACTGCTCCTGTGTCATCAAGAATGAATCTTTGACTGCACTCGATCTGTGTTTGGTGCCTCAGGAATATCAATATTTTAATTTAATAGCTATTTCATCATTAACCTTAATTGCCGCATGAACTCTGGATGTAGCGTTTTCCCCTCCAATTTCAGAAATGAAAAATTGAGATGCCTGCTGTGAAAAATGGTTTAGAAAATTCTCAGATGTTTCCATTTTATTTCCCTACTTCTATTCTTTTTATGACCAATTTGTTTTGTCCTCTCTGGTTGTTCTCCCAAATTGATTCTCCTCAATTTCATCCTCATGGACTTTGACATCAGCATTTCTGAAAGTAAATGTGTCATTTCATTGAGGTGCTCCTAACTGTTCTTGGTCGTCAGTCTTGTCCTTCAACTGCTTCTGGGTCTGGACCAGCTTTGCCACCTCGGCCTTGAGTGTAGTGATCTGGTCCCCTTGGTCTATGTTGGCTTTTTTGAGGTCCTGTGTCGTCAATTGGCCTCCAGCCTCCATTCCATTTTGTCCATTGTCTCCCTCGGTGCGGGCTGTTGCGACCTCCACTGCCACCTGAACGGCTGCCAAGAGGTCTTTTTTCATCTACTCCCTGTGTCTCTGGAGCTTGGAGGCGATGATGCTTTTCATTTGTTCCATCAGTGCCTGCTACGTTAGTAAATCTGCGGGGTCGACCCTTGCTGGTTCTGTGCCTCGACGTGTTCTTCACTGTTCCAAGCTGAGGTGAGGTGAGGTGAGGCTGAGGTGTTCTTCCCCGTCGTCCTTGCTGGCTTTTTGGCTGGGCGTCTGGTTCTTTTCCATCTTAGATGACCATGCGGTCGATGGAGGTTTATTTGGGGAATTTTTTATTTGGGAAATTCCAGAGATTCGCCACCCTCTGAGTAAGAAATTCCTCCCCATCTCTGTCTTTTTAAAAAAAAAATTAGAGGGGCTAATTATTTTTCTTTTCCAATTAAGGGGCAATACATCTTTGGGTTGTGGGGGTGAAACCCACGCAGACATGGGGAGAATGTGCAAACTCCACACAGACAGTGACCCAGGGCAGGGATTCGAACCCGGGTCCTCAGTGCCGCAGTCCCAGTGCTAACCACTGCGCCACATGCCACCCCTGATCTCAGTATTAAATGGCCTACTACTTATTCTGAGACCATGTCCCCAAGTTCTGGACTCATTAGCCAGGGAAAATATTCTATCCATATTTACCTTGTAGAATTTTAAACGTTTCAGTGAGATCACCTCTCAGTTTCCTCAATCTCTCCTCATAAGACGATCCTGCCATCCCAGGGATTAGTCTGGGGAACCAGGGCAGGTTAGGTGGGATAGGGCGAGGGAGTGGGTCTAGGTAGGCTGCTCTTTTGGAGGGTCAGTGCAGACTCGATGGGCCAAATGGCCTCCTCCTGCAGTGTGGGGATTCTATTCTGACTTATTCCACATGGTTCTTCATTTTCGAATCCACCCAAGATTACAAATATCTCTGAGATGACCACATTCTCCCCTGGATTGCTGTTCTAGCCTTTCCTCAGAGTCGCATTCAGTGCCGGCCCCGTCACGTGTATAATAATCTTTATTGTCACAAGTAGGCTTACATTAACACGGCAGTGAAGTTATTGTGAAAATCCTCCAGTCGCCACACTCCGGCGCCTTTTCGGGTACACAGGGAGAATTCAGAATATCTAAATCACCCAACAAGCACGTCTTTCAGGACATGTGGGGTGAACCGGAGCGCCCGGAGAAAACCCACACAGACACAGGGAGAACGTGCAGACTCCGCACAGACAGTGAGTGACCCAAGCCCGGAATCGAACCTGGGACCCTGGCGCTGTGAAGTAACAGTGCTAACCACTGTGCTGCCGTGCTGCCAACAGCACATATGCACTCATTGCAAAGCTGTCCTGGTCCACAGTTTAATTTCACTCTTCATATCATCCAACATAAGGGACTTCCGGTGACGGTGGGCGGGAGGCAGCCGCACAATGGAGGGCTCCCGTTCAGGAACGGCATTTTTGGGGCTTTAAGCCCGGTCCCAGGGTCCATGGAGGCGGCAAAAGCAGGGAGAAGGCACAGTGAAGAAACTTGTCGAGGGTGAGCAAATAAACAGCTGTAAAGAAAACAGCTGAAGGTCCGTCGGGGGGTGGAAAGGTCACCGCGGGGTCACCAAGGAAAATGGAGGCTGCAGCACCAGGGGAGGCCGCATTGCTTACGGCTGAAGAAATAACTAAGGTGATGGCTGCGGAATTCGAAAGGCAGTTTACAAAATACATGGAGCCAATGAGGAAGGAGATGAGAGAGGTTTTGAGTGCGCTGGTGGAGGAGGCGATTTCCCCGGTGATGATGGCGGTGGCAAGTGCAGTGGCGGAGGTGCGAGAGCAAGGGGAGGCGCTGAAGGAAGTGGAGGAGACATTATTGCAGCTCGGTGATCAACTTACCTCGATGGGGAAGGAGATGCGGAAGGTGATGGACATTAACAAGGGTCTGCGAGGAAAAATGGAAGACCTGGAAAACAGATCCAGGCAGCAGAATTTGAGGATTGTGGGGCTGCCCGAAGGAGTTGAAGGACTGAGGCCGACTGAGTATTTTGCCGCGATGCTGGCGAAACTGTTGGGGGAGGGGGAGGATCCCTCCCGATATGAACTGTATCGGGCTCATCGGTGGTGGAGGCCTGTACCAAAGGTGAGTGAGCCGCCAAGGGTAGTGACTCTGCTTCCGTAGGTACAGTGTGAAGGAGAAGGTCCTGTGCTGGGCCAAGCAGAAGCGGGTGGTGCAGTGGGCTGGAGCTGGTATACGTGGAAACCAGGACTTAACGGTGGAGCTGGCGAGGATGCGGGCTGCCTTCAACCGGGTGAAGAGGGCACTGTACATTAGCAAGGTGCAGTGTGGCATTGTATATCCAGTGAAGCTGAGGGTGACTTACAAGCTGAAGGACTTTTATTTTGGAACGGCGGAAGCAGCGGAGGAGTTTGCGAAGGCAGAAGGACTGTGGCAGAACTGAGTAATTGAGAAATGGCCATGTGCCGATGTAACCTCATGACTGTATTTTATTCTTTTTTGTTTCACTGCTGCGTGCGGGTGTATGGGCTAAAGGAGTCAATGTTGTATATATTTGGACAAGGGAAGTGATGACTCGAAATGAACTTTGGGGTGTAGGTGGATATGTGGAGTTTGTGTGCTAAAAGGGCATTTCTGGACTTTCCAAGGGCCGGGAAAGGGACCCGGGCAGGGGCCTCCACGCTGGCCGGTTTAAGCTGGCCAGTGAACGGGAGTGAGGTGGGGGGAGGGGCTGCTGCCATCGGAGCCTGGCAGAACAGGGTCCGAGTGGTCTAGCCGGGGTGGAAAGTTGGGGGGAAGGAACAGAGGTTGGGGGGAGGAGTTTTACAAGAGGCAGTGGACGGGAGGAGTTGGAGACTGGCGGGGGGGGGGGGTTACAACTCTTGGGTATCATGTATGGTACCCTTTCAGAGGTTGGATGGCGTTTAGTGTAGGGGGGGGGGGGGAGGGAGAGAGTGGACTCTATAGGTCAATGGTGACCATGGGCAGTCCCGGACTCCTTTTTCTTTTTCTCCTTTGTTTTTTGTTTCCACCGTGGGAGGGTTTGTTTTATTGGATGCATATATTGACAGGTGGGCCGTTTCTTGGGTTGGTGGGAGGATGGGATTGTTAAGGGGATTGATTTTGTATTTGTTACCGTTTACGGTTTGTGGGTGGGGTGTAAATTTTGAAGGAAAATGTGAAAATGGAGAATAAAAACATTTTAAAAAAGAAGTAAAAGGGCAACATTCTATTATTAGTTCAAGGATACGTTCCCTATGAAAATAGTGTTAAGGCATTGTTGCTTTTAGTTTGTTTGTTGCAGTAAAAGTCATAAAACCTGAAATTTTTTTTAAAAAAATCATCCAACATAAAAATTTTATTTTCCTTTTGGGCATTAAGGAATGCAAGTTCCAACAATTCATAGGTACCAACACCCCTATCGATCTATCTTCTCCTTCACTTTCTGACCCCACACTTTTTAAATCCCATCAGTTTTGAAGAAGTCATATCCGACTCAAAATGTTAACTATTTTTCTCTCCACAGATGCTGTCAGACCTGCTGAGTATTTCCAGTGCTGTCTATTTTTATTTCAGTAATGAGCATGTGGCTTCTCCTGAATTAGACTGATAAGAGCACCCTCGTGTGGGCATATTGATTAGTGCAGCACCAAGAATTATGTCACTGGTAGTGGATAAGTACTTGATTGACTTTGATTCCAATAATTGTTTCCCTTGCTGCAAATACACACTGAAGTAATTTTCCTTTTTTAAAAATAAATTTAGTGCACCTAATTCTTTTTTTTCCAATTAAGGGACAATTTAGTGTAACATTTTCAGGCAATGGTTTCTTTCATTTGCTATGCCTAGATGCTCTTTAAACACAAAGAAGCTAATGTCTTGTACGGTTGTGAATTAGAATGGTTTTTAAAAAAAAATCACCATGAATGAACAGCTTATGCAATTAAATATTTTCTGTAAAATTGGGGATTTGAAGAAGAATGAATGAAATGAAAATCGCTTATTGTCACAAGTAGGCTTCAAATGAAGTTACTGTGAAAAGCCCCTAGTCGCCACATTCCGGCGCCTGTTCGGTGAGGCTGGTACGGGAATTGAACCGTGCTGCTGGCCTGCCTTGGTCCGCTTTAATAACCAGCTATGTAGACCTGCGCTAAATGCTTATGTAAGTTGAGGATGATGGCATTTGTCATAATAATATGGGGCGATAGGATGTAGTTATTTGAAGCAATTGCCAAGCATAGATGGCATGTATTTATAATGATGGGAGGGTAAAAATAGGCTGTATGTCTTTGGCATTTCTGTATATCTTTAATATAATTTTCCTGTGATGGCACATGTAACAATCATGCAAGACCCATGAGCAATTCAGTTAATGATTATCTTGTCCTAGTCTGTGAAAGTTATTAGCAAAATAATGCCATTTGGTCCTTTATCCCACCTGAGGTTGCAACCTAGTCCCTCATAATCTATTGTAGTGATTGTTTTATTCTGAAGGATATTGCAATGTTGGGATTGGTCTACAAAAACTTTATCCACCATTACTGTCTCCTGTATGGAAATTATTGTAATGATCTTTTGAGGTCTTTGCCTGTCTGAGATCTGTTTAAACTAGAGTCACTGCACTCCAGGGGGCGGGTAAAGACATAATTACATTTTTAATTTGACAGACAACAAATCATTTCTGTTACATTATGGAATTAATAAACATCCCCAGCAAGGAATACTCACTGCTTTCCTTTTGGACATCAGCTACTGCCTTAACTGAGGTGGGGATTTGCAGGGATGAAATACAGAAAATGCTGGATAAACTCAGCAGGTCTAGCAACAGACCTGAGAGAGAAACAGAGTTAACGTTTTGAATCCCTATGACACTTATTCAATATCGAGAATTTCTGGGCATTGATGCAGTGGCTGTCCCCCGATTCAAGGATGCCATTTACTCAGGGTTGCGAGTTTCTGCCATGAGTCTTCATATGACTGAACAGGTGAGTTCTCACCCACATGTGATGGGCACATGGACAAGACATTCCACCAGGTAATGGAGTCCAAAGTACAGGATTTACTTCCTTTTCTTCTCTACTGCTGCTCTGCCTCATCATTGTGACTCCAAGGGGGGCACAGTGTGATGGACAAGTTGTATGCCTTCTAAATGATTGGTAGCAAGCTGTTACCAGTCATTAATGTTAATATCACCAAGCTTCAAAGGAGAGCTTCAGCGTGTCTTTGAAGCATTTTCTTTTTCCTCCCCTAAAATATTAGTCATTTGAGCGTTGAAAAAACAGAACTGGGCAGGGAAGACATTTTTCGGTCATCCGGATGTAGTCTCCAGTATATAAAAGGGAGATTTTCCTGAATGCCAGTGGAGCTGGCTTCAAGAAGGAGGCAAGCATTTGCTGGACACTCCTCTTATTGAATTTGGAGTTTGCGGTGGAGGCATTAATGATGGAATTTCCTGAGCGCTCTTATGCTGCAGAGTTCAGGTTCCATTGCGTACAGGAATATGATGACAGTAACTGCTCTGTACACTTCAACTTTCGTTGACTTACGAAGGTCTATGTTGTCAAACAATCACTGCAGTAATTTGTAGAAGGCTGAGTTGGCACAGCTGATCAGTGGTGGCATTTTGAGAGAGGTGGCTGCCAAGGTATGGGAAGTGCTCAACATACTCTAGAATCTCTTCATCAACATGTGATGTCGATGAAGTATTTGACTGACCTGGCGTGGATTGATATGCATTTTGTTTGGGAACCATCAAAGACAGGCCACGTTTCTTTTATGTAGAACTGAAGAGATAGTGAGTGGTTTGCAAATCTGGCACAGAATGGGAGATGACACTACAGTCATCCACAAACTGTAGATCATGTACATCTATGGTGGTCTGTTTAGTTTTAGTTTGGAGGTGACTGAGGTTGGAGAATTTTCCATCTGGGCGATATTTAATGCTGACACCAGAGGGCAGTTGATCTTTAAAGAGCTGAATAGCTGCTGTTTGACAGCTTGTAAATAGTATGAGGGCTATCACACAGCCTTGCTTGACATAAGTTTGGATATGAAAGATATCTGTTTTGGATCTCCCATTCAAGACAGTTGCAGTCATCTTGTTAAGAGGCAATTACAGGATTGTGATGAAGTACCTTGGACATCCAAATCTTTGGAGCACATTCCACAGAGCCTTGCAATTTACTGATTCAAATGTTTTGGTCAGATCAATGTAGGCAAGGAAGAGTTCCTGATGTTATGAATATTTTTCTTGCATTTGGCTGGTGACAAAGACCATATCGGACGTTCCTCTGGAAGGACAAAAACCATACTGTCTCTGAGAGGATTTCCTCAGCCATGGGCGGTTTGAGAATAGGTAACAAGGGGGAGGTTCTTTTTTCCTCGTAAATCTGTAAAAATAGGATGAGTGCATGGAGTTTTGATGTGAACAAAAGCACACTAACTTTGAAGACTTCACCTGGAATACCAACGGGGGTGCAGGCTTTATTGTTTTTCATCCATTTGATTACTTGTTGCAGCTCTCCCATCAATGGTGGTCTACCCATGGATTCTACCACAGGGTACCGGAGATAGCCTGGAGTGTATCAGCTGCCTTTGTTTATTCACAGTTGAGGTTCAAAATATTCTTTCCAGCATTGACAGATGGTATTACTATCCTTAAGAAGAGAAACCATAATGTGAACGAAGCAAGCCCAAGTGTTAATTTATTTAGGGGGCCTTGGGTTCCGTCATTGTTCACGTGATTTTGATCAGTTGGTGATCAAGTTTCAGTACTGTATCAACCATGATGACTGGGATCATCATGTGCTGAGTGCTAAATTAGTATTAGAAAAATCTCTTAAGAGTAAGGGTGGTTCTAAATATGCGGCAGCAGTTTCATAAAACTGTCTCTTTAATTCAAGATAATCAGAGAATTCCTACAGTGCAGAAAGAGGCCATTTGGCCCGTTGAGTCTGCACCGGCCCTCTACCCTAGGTCCACTCCCCTGCCCTATCCCCGTAACCCCATAACTCCACCTATCCTGTACAGCTTTGGACACAAAGGGAAAATTTAGCCTGGCCAATCCACCTAACCTGCACATCTTTGGATAATATGGAGGAATGAAGGGGATCTTGTGATCTGTTCTGAATCCTGCTCAACAACAAGCTGGGGTGGCTTGATTGTTAAAAGGTGGGTCCAGGTTGATTTACTGGGAACAAGGTTGCAAATGTAAACACCTGTCGACAATGGCAGGAGCATCTGCTGATTATGGGTAGACTGTTCATTTCCAAGTCTCGCAAGGAGGTGTTAGGAATGTCAGGTTTTATCAAGGATTATACTTTAAACCGTGTGTTTAATGTTGAGATACAATGGAGTGGGGGGTCTAAAGGAAAGCTAATTATCATTCCTAACTGTATATGAGGCCTACTAGATTCACATTGCCATGGAGATAGGCTTCAAGAAGGAAACAGTCAAAAGCAAACCATTGTCTGATCCATTTACAGGGTTTTCTAAGTGTGGCACAGTGGTTAGCACTGCTGCCTCACAGAGCCAGGGACCTGGGTTCAATTCCGGCCTTTGGTGAATATGGAGTTTGCACATTCTCCCCATGTCTTTGTGGGTTTCTTCCGGGTTCTGGGGTTTCCTCCTACAGTCCAATGATGTGCAGGTAAGGTGGATTGCCCATGCTAAAAATTGCCCCTTAGTTTCCAAAGATATGCAGGTTTGGTGGGATTATGAGATAGGGCAGGGGAGTGGGCCTAGGTAGGATCCTCTTTCAGAGAGTCGGTGCAGACTCGATGGGCCGAATGGTCTCCTTATGCACTGTAGTGATTCTATGAGATCACTGAACCAGGAACTGCTTTGTCTGCACAAATCTGAAAGAGCAGAGAGATAGAGGCAACCAGTCTCTAGTGTTCGCCGTGCAGCATGCGGGTAGAAGCTCGTAGTCATGTTGAAGAAATCAAGGTTATGAGGATTTGATCGGGGCTGGAATATTTGGCTAAAAGGAGGAACCTCCAAGGTAATACTCACTGAAAATCAGTTTGGGGATTAGAGGTTATCTAACTGGAAAAGGAAGCAAACCATTGGGAACTGAAAATAATTGTAGATTGGTTCTTGGGGAATGAAGTATCCACTTAATGGACAGAGTAAAGTACAACTATGGAGGGGGATTTTGGGGAAACGTTTCTGTGGTTTGGAGTAAATGTTGCCTACTAAATGGTGTTTTTAGTTTTTGAGAATAAAAGTTTTGAAACTTGAAATCTTGTCTGATCCTTCCAGCTGCTGGAAATTCAAATATCTTAATGTTATCGATCTTTAAGGGGATCATCAGTCCAAAAGTACTCTGGTTTGAATATCAATGATGTAAACAAATTACATTTTCCCATCTTACTGGTTTTATTTCAGTTTTTATGGTAACAGCACATTTTTGTGCTGATCAGTGATCGGCTTATATCTCATTAACAGCTCAAGGAGGAATCAAAACCTTATTTCTTTCATAGTCATTGCTTGATCCAAGTGCAGGAACCTTTTCTTTATGGATCTACATGGTGTGGAGTAATGAGTTATGTCAAGTAATCTTGCTGATTTCTTGTCTGGTTGCTCAATGAATAACAATCCTGAAATTGTACCTTGGGATGCACGTATGTGAAACTTAAGGTACTCATTTGGAATTTCTTCCTGTGCTAAGATATCAACAAAAACCTGTCCAACGTTCATACACTGGTATTCCAAAATGTTAAAGCAAATGCCAAGTGATTGTTTTGGCATTTGCATATATGATTCATTGTTCAAAAGAACGTAGGAGTTACCTCTTTTTAAAAAAAAATTATTATGGCATAATTTGGTGGTTCCCATACTTTTAAGAATGTGCCCTTATTTCCACCAAGGCAGATAATGAATTTTGATTTTAATAAATATCTGGAATTAAAAGTTCAATGATGATCATGAAACTGTTGTCGATTGTTGTAAAAAAACCATCTGGTTCACTGATGTCCTTTAAGGAAGGAAGTTTGCCATCCTTACCTGGTCTGGCCTACAAGTGACTCCAGATCCACAGCAATGTGCAATGTGCTTGACTCTTAGAATGCCCTTAGAAATAGCCTGACAGGCCATTCAGTTCATGGGCAGTTGGGGATGGTCAATTAATGCTGGCCCAGTCAGCCAAGCCCAGCTCCGATGATTGAATTAAAAAAAAGATACAGCACCTTTTGCGTTTTCCTTTAAGCAATTTATTTTGTGTTGACTGTACTCAGTTTGAGGATGACACCTACTTCGGGTGGTAAATTTCTGCCCTGGGTCTGCATTTGATTGAACAGGCTGATTCTCAACCCGAGATCTGTGGGCACAGGGGACAAGGATGCCCCTTGATGTAGTAGGATGCAGACTGCAGGATGTGCTTCCTTGTCTTTCCTTCCGCCACTTTGTTTTGTCTTTAAGGTATTTGGACTCGGAGCGTGATGCAATTTCGAATCATAGAATCTCTACAGTGCCATTCGGCCATCAAGTCTGTACCAACCCTCTGAAAGAGCACCCTACCCAGGCCCATTCTCCCGCAATCCCATAACTACCTAACTGTTGGACACTAAGGGGCAATTTAGCATGGCCACTCCACCTAACTTGCACATCTTTGGATAGTGTGAGGAAACCGGAGCACCCGGAGGAAACCCACTCAGACACGGGGAGAATGTGTAAACTTCACACAGTCACCCATGGTCGGAATTGAACCCGGGTCCCTGGCACTGAGGCAGCAGTGCTAACCACTGTGCCACCATGTTTCCCCTTTGATTGACAAGTTTTCCACCATTTTGAATGATTGGTATTAAGCTCCTCCCAGTCACTAATGCCATTGCTGACCAGCTTCACTGGGAGCACCAGCATTTCTTTGACTTGTTTTCCTAGTCCTCTCCTGGAACACTGGCCATCTGAGAGTTGAGAAAACAGGATCTGGAATGGAAAATGTTTTAAATCCATTTGGGTGAAGTGATCAATCCAGGTGATTTTGCAGGACTTTTGTCTGAATGCTTGTGGACCTGGCTTCAAGAACGATACTAGCATTTGTTCAACTGTCCTCTCATTGAATTTGGAGGATGTGGTGGAGGCATTGCTAATGGACTTTTTCTTGTGCCTTTATGTTATTGAAACACAGTCCAGATCTTGGTGTAGTACAGGTGACGACAGCTGCTTTATACACTAGGACTTTGTTGAATAGACTAAGGAAGGCTGTGCTCTCACTGGTTGCAAAGATGGACGCAGAATGGCAAGGTGGTCCTGGTCTTCATGATTGAACAGGTCACTGAAACTTGACCACCAATTCTGTCAAAATAGTTTTACAGGACAAGGTTGTGAACCTGGGAATTCCCAGTGAAGAATCTGCACACGGGACAGATGCATGAAGGTTGTTGTCTCCTGTGTTGGGACAGAGGTGTCTTTGGGCAGCAGTATCTGTGTCCAAACAGTTGTCTTCAGGATCCCCCTGCCCATCCCAAATGGGAAGGAGGCTAGAAAAGGTGCCCTAAAAATCAACTGTCTCCATTTCTTCTGGCTGTATGATCACATTTTCGTGTTCAAAGAAAGTAAAAATACTTTTGCAACGCGGAATGTTAAAACACCCAAGAGTAGTTCAGGGGCGAGGAAAGCTGCAGAGAGTAACCCATCTCTTGACTCCTCAAAGCCTGACCACTACCTACAAGGCACAGGTCAGGAGTATTCTCCAAATGGAAAACTCTTCACTTGCCTGGATGAGTCCAGTTCCACAGCATTCGAAAAGCTTCACACCATCCAGGACACAGCAGCCCGCTTGATTGACTCTCCAACCATTACTTTAAACATTCACTCCCTCCACCACTGATGCACAGTAGCAGCAGCATGTACCCTCTACAAGATGCACTGCAGCAACCAACCAACCAGGCATCCTTCGACAGTACCTCCTTTGACCTCTTCCAACCAGAAGAACAAGGGTAACAGATGCATGGGAATACCACCCTCTGCAAGTCCCTCTCCAAGCTGCTATCCTGACTTAGAATTAGATTATCACTCCTTCACTGTCACTGGGTCAAAATCCCTAAAATACATTATGGGCGTTCCTACAACACATGGATTGCAATGGTTCAAGAAGACTGCTCACCCACCACCTTCTCGAGGATAATTAGGACTGGGCAATAAAATTGCTGGCCTAGCCAGTGATGCCCACATCGCATAAACAAATATTATTTTGAAATATCTGTAAAGAACTGCAATTGTATTTCTTTAATATCCCTCCAGTGACCACACATTTTGCAAATCATTACAATCACACATTACCGGTAAACATTGATCAATTGTTACCATCTCCGTGGAGTCTGATAACGTTTTAAGTTTCTCGGCCCTGAACCTATTGAGACATTGTTGTACCCCAGGGGTTCATGTATCCTGCTCTGCGAACCGCTGGTGTAATTCATATACATGTGCAGTTTGAGTAAATAAAAATATTTGTTCGATTTACCTTTCTGCTTTCCCTTTTTAAAAAATAAATGTAGAGTACTCAATTATATATTTCCAATTAAGGGGTAATTTAGCATGGCCAATCTACCTACGCTTCACATCTTTAGGTTGTGAGGGCAAGACCCACGCAGATCCGAGGAGAATGTGCAAACTCCACACGGGCTGGGATCGAACCTGGGTCCTCGGTGCTGTGAGGCAGCGGTGCTAGCCACAGTGCCACCCTCCTTTCTGCGTTCTCATGATCTTTTGGAGGTATTTATTTCCAAATAAAATTAAATGAACTCCAGTTCCAGAGTACTTGAGCATCAGCTTGGATTAAAATATTTTTGTTGTACTATTTTGCATCCAATGCCAAGGGCATAAGACAGTATTACAGTTTTCGGTCATTGTAATGCTGTTCAGCAATTGCATATGAGGTCAGCATGATAATTTTTGTAATTACATAGGCTTTACTGATGAGATATGATGGGTAATTAGTGGCAGCACTTGTCATTATATAGCAAGCACCCCAGGGAGATAATTTCTTCCAAGTACAGAGAGGCAACATAGAAACTAATCTAACAGTCAGACTCTATAACAAAGTAAATAAATCATAACATGGATCACATTGTGTCACTTTGCATTTGAATACTTTAATATTTTGAAGCCAAAGCATTCTGAGATGAAAAATATTTTTGAAAACCTTGATGTGAGAATTGGGCATTTAATTGATAGATACAGTTTGGGCTGTGGTATGACTTTTGTTTTTTAAACAAATGGGCTGTTTAAGATATGTGTTTATTATAAACATTGCAAAATATATGAGAATGGTTGCTCTGTTTGCAGGATTTTATATTACTGTCACTTTTGATTCAATAAGTAGCTGCCAGTGTGGAAATGTTGATTTGTCATCCTTTTCATGTACTCCCAAGAAGAATTAAATTTAAAGTTGCTGTTGTTGCGAAGTGTCGCGATCGTAGGCAATTTTGTGTGCATGTTTTCAAATTATTTGAACAGACGATAGGAATTTCATCAAGTTATACTTACTAAAAAGAAAGTCCAGTGTTGAGAGGCTTTTAATCACAAGACATGAAACCAGTTCTGAATTTACATAGAAAAATACATTTATAAAATAGAAGCAGGAGGAAGCAATTCGGTCCTTCAACCCTGCTCTGCCAATCATGATCATGGCTGATCAAGTTCAATACCCTGATCCTCGCCTCAATCCTAAAAGATTTACCCCTTATCCTCAATCTCTTACCCCTAGTTCTGAACTCCCTCACCGTCGGGCATGTTCTTTTTGAATCTATCCTGTATAATCCTGTTAGAATATTGTAAGTTTCTAGGAGAACCCCTTGCTCTTCTAAACTCCATTGAATATAATCCTAACCGGCTTAGTCTCTCCTCGTATGTCAGTCCCGCCATCCCAGGAATCAGCCTGGTAAACCTTTGCTGCACTCCCTCCCTCCATAGCAAGAACATCCTTCCTCAGATAAGAACAACAAAACTTCACACACTGCTCCAGGTGTGGTCTCACCAATGCCCTATTCAATTGCAGTGCCATGATTCAACACGGTTCAGCCAAATAAAATTTTGGACCAAAAACTACATTACTATTGTTTCCTTCACAAAAAAAAGTTGAATTGGAGAAGTATGCTTTTATATTTGGAGTAATTAATAATTATTTTGGATATTTGTAAACTATATTGAGATTGATAGATTTTCAGTTTTCTCATCTGTGATTGGGTATATTGCTGTTCTTCCTCTATTAGTTTTGGATGGAAGGGGGGGAAATCTTATTCAGTATGTCCAGAAGAGTATTCTTGCTGTAGCCTTTGTCATCCATACCTGTGGGGGTAAAAGAGGGGATTGATCTACGGTTTTGAGGATAAACCACACATGGAATAAGACCTGGTGAAAAAAGGAATCTACAAATGAGATTATTTCTCTTGTTGTTGTTGCTCCCAGCTCGAAGAAATACTGTTCCCTCAGGATAAATTAGAAATAATCTAATTTGTAGAATGTTATGTCAATGCGCAAGCTGCAAAAGTGAAGACTGAATTTTATTCATGTGAACTTTAATTTCTGCTGTTCCATATTTTTACAATTTCTGCGATGTTGCTGGATAAGCCAGTATTTGCTGTTGATACGACCGTTGCCAATTAACTAGAATAATCATCTTCCCTGATGTGAAGCAGGATGGTATGGAATAACTTCCTCTACATTTTTAACATCTTGGGATGTAATCACTACTGATGCATGAGCCAAAGTTAAGCCATAATAGCTCCGCAAAGCATTAGTAACCGGCACCTGTATAGGCTGTAGAGATGGTAGAGGAACAAAGAGGAGAGCTGCGGGTATGTGGACTCGACTAGTTTGGAACAGGGTGAGAAGAAAATCGGGCATTGGCAGACTGGAACTCGGTGGGAGAAGAGAGGGAGGGAACGACAGATTGGAACTCAGGCAATTGGGGCTTGGGCATGAGAGAAACAAAGGTCTTGGGGATTGGATAATGCTTTGTGGGCCTGAGGGCACAGTATTCCTTCGAGCTGGGAACGGTGAAAGGAAGCATTGCCAAAGAGTGGACCGGACAGTGAAAAAGTGAGCAAAATCTCGAAGGCCAAGGTTAGATCAGATTTTATGCAGTTCAACTTTTTATAAGCAAGTGTAACTTTATATTGGGTGTGCTTTACAATATTGAATGTAATCATCGCAAGTACCTAATCTTTATTTAAAATGAGATGCGATATCTGACATGCAGCTCCGTCTTATGCAGAGCACTTTACAGTTGACAGAGTTGTGATCCTTAAGTAATTTTCAGTACATCTAATGCCATGGTTAGAAGCTGTGCGTCCACTTCGACAATTTTGTTCTGTGAGAGTGTTGTCAGTGACACAGTGACCCTTCCACAGGCCCATTAGGCACACAGTACAAATCAAGGCAGGGGTCAACAGTCTTTAACAGCAGTTGCATAACTGTTAAATAGAGTGGAGAAAGTAAAGTCTACATTTTGGAAAGATTATTTCGACTAGTGTTGGATCTTGGAGTGAAACCTTTCTGCAGCAGCTGTGATTTTTCTTGCTGTCAGAGACCCTTAATCACACAGATTGTACTTGCACTGTCAGCATTCTTGTGCTCAGTAATTAGGTCCATTCACTTAATATTTTAAGTTTCCGATGATGCATGGTCCACACAGGGTGCGAGTTTGTTTTTAATCATCATCTAAAATCCTAAACTGTGAAATTATTTTGAGATAAAATCAAAATACTGCGGATGCTGAAATCTGAAACCGAGCATTCTGGAAAATCTCTGGTAGCATCTGTTTGGAGAGAAAACAGAGTTAACATTTTGTATGGCCTCTTCAGAACAAAAGAGAAGGACAAAATGTTGGTTTATACACTGCATATACTGTGGACAGCTGGAACAGTGACTAGTGGGAGCTGGGAGAGATTTCAATAAAAATGTAGCAAAACACCAGAAAAGTGATAGATGGCCTCGTGTGGGGGAGATTGGGGTGGGGTGGGGGAGGGGAGTAGAAAGAGAGGGTTTTGGCATAGGAACAAAAAATGTTTGGGGTATAAAAAAGGTTAAGATGCAGGAGAAAGGTCACAGTCTATAGTTGTTGAATTCAATGTTGATTCCTAATGTGCCTAATTGGAAGGTGAGATGCTGATCCTCCAGTTTGCATTGGGTACCACGAAGCATTTCAACGGGCCAAGGGTGGACATGAGTATAAGACCAAGATGCTGCGTTGAATAGAAAGCAACAGGAAGGCTGGGGTCATGCTTGCAGACTGTCCGAAGATGTTCGGCAAGTCTCTCCAGTGTGGAGGAGATTGTATTGGGAGCAGTGAATACAATAAATCAAATTGAAAGACGTGCAAGTGAAATGTTGCTTACCTTGAAAGGAGTGTTTGGGGCCTTGAACAGTGAGGAAGGAGGAGGTAATGGAGCATGTGGTGCAACTTCTGCGCTTGCAAGGGAATGTACGGGGATGAGGGATTGGGCATGATGGAGTGGACATGGCCGAGTGGACCAGGGTGTCACAGAGGGAGTAATCCCTGTGGAATGCTGAAAGGGGTCTGACTGGAAGATGTGTTTAATGGTGGCATCAAGCGCGAGATGGTGGAATTAGCAGAGGATGAATCTTTGAATGCAAAGGCTGGTGGGGTGAAGAGTGAGGACGGGGGATTGGGAGCCCTATCATGGTTCGGGGAGAGAGGGAAAGGGGTGAGGACAGAGGTGCAGGAAATGGGTCAAACTCGTTTGAGCCGCCTGTCAACCATGTGTGGGGCAGGGTGGCATGTGGCGCAGTGGTTAGCACTGGGACTGCAGGGCTGAGGACCTGGGTTCGAATCCCGGCCCTGGGTCACTGTCCATGTGCAGTTTCAACATTCTCCCCATGTCAGCGTGGGTTTCACCCCCACAACCCAATGATGTGCAGGTTAGGTGGCTTGACCATGCTAAATTGCCCCTTAATTGGGGAAAAAAAATAATTGGGTACTCTAAATTTTTAAAAAAATGTGTGGGGTAGGGAGCAAAGGAGAAAGTCCAAAAAACAAAGAAAAAGGTAGACATGTCAGAAGCGTCATTTTTGAAGGTGGTATCTTCAGAAACAGATGCAATGGAGGTGGAGAAACTGGGAGAATGGGATGGAGTCTTTATAGGAAGCAGGGTGTGAGAAACTGTAGTCAACGTAGCTATGGGAGTCGGTAGGCTTGTAATGACTATTGGTGGTCAGTCTATCTCTGATAATAAAGACAGAGAGGTGAGGGAGGGATTGGAAATTAATCAATACATTTTGCCAGGTCCAGACAAAGAGCATAAAGCGACACCGATACAGTCATCGATGTATCAGAAAAAGAGTTCAGGAGCGGGCCTGAGTAGGGAAGAAAAAAGAGCATGTTCCACATAACCCACAAAAAGACAGGCATAACTGGTCCCATGCAGGTATCCATGGCCACACCTTGTGTGCATCGGACTTTGGTGAGATAATATTTGAAATGTGATGCTGAGATTTAGCCTCCAAACAGTCTCCATACCCAAGGAAAGATGTACTTGCCATAGAGTGGGTGTAACAGAGGTTCACTAAATTGATTCCTTAGATGAGAAATTGAGTACAGTGTACCTATGCTCCCTGTAGTTTAGAAGCGCATGAGAGGTGATCTCGTTGAAAGATATAAAAGGTATAAAATTCTGAGGGGTTCGCAGGGCAGATGTTTGCTTTGGCTGGAGAGCCTAAACTTAAAGAGTGTAATTTCAGAATAAAGGGGTCAGCCAATTAAGTAGATTTCTGATTGAAGAGGGAATGTAGGGTTTTGGGGGCAGGCAGGAAAGTGGATTTAAGATTACAATCAGATCAGCATGCACTTATTGAATGTCAGAGCAGGCTTGAGGGGCTGAATGTTAATACATTTAGGACTAATATTAGGAGAAATTCCGTCACTCGGGTGTGAATCTTGAGCATTTTATAGGCATTGACTATATTCAAAGCTGACATTGATAGACTTTTGGACCCCAATAGAATCAAAGGATCAGGCAGGAAAATAGAGTTCAGGTCAAAGATCAGACATGATCACATTGATAATGGAGCATAGGAACGTGCCTAAGGGAATAGGGGTGGGGGAAATGGTGGTAAGAGAACATCCAACCTTATTATTTCTGCATTTGAAAATTCTTGTTCCTTGGCGAAAAATGCTAGAGTAATCTGACTGTTGGAGGGAAGAAATGCTCATCTGCGACCACGTGGTGTTGGTAAAACTTTGTTTATTCCAGAAATGGCTGTGTGCACACAGGAGAACTAGGAGCTACTGCTGCCTTTAGCTAGCATCATCCTGTTCTGAAACTTATAGGGATCATCATGCATATATTTCGCGTTCGCTCACGGTTACAGATAAGCATTGACGTCATCGATTAATTTCATACAATACAATCTGATCAGTAGAGATGAGCCCCTTTAATGGGAAACCAATTTACTCATACAATGGGTTTTACAAGTTGCCAGAATGTTTCCCTCAACCTGAAATAATGCCATTGGTCCTTGATGAGGCATTAATGGATTTTGTGTTCCCTGCTCTGGGTCGAACAATGAATCTCTCGCAGACAAGCTGGGGCCATAGTCTTGTGACATGGGTTCCCAATTATTATTATAATGTCCTGTAAGATGATTAAATTATCCTGAGTGCAGGTTTCTTTAGGCTTCTGGTTGATTCAACAATTTAACCCTTTGCCTACCGGTTTTCCACTCCCCATGTGCTGCTTTTAACCTATGACATCTTTTTATTAATATATATGTTATTTTTCCGCTAACACTGACGATTTATTTAAAAAATTGAGACATACTTAACAAAATATTGAGGATGAAGCAGTGAATTCCAAACCTTAATCACTTGCTACACAGGTAAGTTTTTCTTCATGCAATTTTGTTATTTTGCTAGTCCCCTTAAATCTGTGCCCTCAGATTATCGACCCTTCAACCATTAGAAACAATGACAATGTATTTACCATGTCTAAATCGTTCAAGGTTTTAAACACGTGATCAAATCTTTTTAGCTATTTCTGCTTCAAGAAGAACAATCCCAGGTTGTTTTTGTTTTATATGCTTTCATATAACCCAGGTTTTCAGACATGTTTTATTAACTGCTTTATGTCAACCTATCTTCCACCTTCAAAGACTTGTGTAAGCACAGCCCCTAGGTCCACCCATTTCTGCAGCCCTTCTAGAATTCTATAACTGGATTTAGATTGTCTCTCATTCTTGCTACAAAAATTGATCACTTCATACTTTTCTGCATTTAACTTCACTGCCAGAAAATCTATGTTCTCTTGAAGTTTATTACTGTTGTCTTCTCTGTTACTATACTGCAAAGTTTTATGCCATCTGCAAGGTTCAAAATTTGACCAAAGTCCAATGTATATCAAATACAGCAATAGTCGTGGTACCGAACCAAATGGACCTCTACTCTTTTCATCATAAAACTCTTATATATCCTGTCATCAATTTCCATGCTGCTACTATCTCATTTAATCCATGGGGTTCAATTTTGCTATGTAGGCTAATATGTACCTTATCAAATGCCTTTTGTAAATGTATACACAATCTATTGCTCTCATGAAAAAACTCAACCGGTGAAAAAGACCCCGAGGATGAGAAGGGTGTTTCTGGAGCGGAGTAGGGACAGAGGAGGGTTAGCGTTACCTAATCTGTGTGGGTATTACTGGGCTGCCAATGTGGCGATTATACGCAAGTTGGTAATGGAGAGGGAGGGGGCGGCGTGGAAGAGGCTGGAGATGGCGTCCTGTGTGGGCACGATTCTGGGAGCGCTGGTGACAGCACTGCTGCCGCTCCCGCCGACTAGGTATACCACGTGTCCGGTGATGGCGGGGCCTTTGAAAATTTGGGGACAGTGGAGACGCCACAGGGGTGAGGCAGAGGCTTCGGTTTGGTCCCCGATCCGGGAGAACCATCGGTTCGTCCCGGGGAGAATGGATGGCGGGTTCCTGAGCTGGCACAGGGCAGGAATTCAAAGGATGGGAGACCTGATTTTAGATGGGTCGTTTGCGAGCCTTGGGGCGCTGGAGGAAAAATTTGGGCTTCCCCCCCCCCCCCCGGAAATGCCTTCAGGTACATGCAGGTAAGGGCGTTTGTAAGACGGCAAGTGAGGGAGTTCCTGCTGCTTTCAGCACGCAGGATCCAGGATAGGGTGCTCTCGGGGGTGTCGGTAGGAGAAGGCAGGAGATGCAGGAGGAGGAGCTAAAGGGTAAATGGGAGGAGGAGCTTGGGGAGGAGATAGAAGAGGGTGCGTGGGCGGACGCCCTGGGTAGGGTTAATTCTTCCTCCTCTTGCGCCAGGCTTAGCCTGATACAATTTAAGGTTCTTAAGAGCGCATATGACAGGGGCAAGGCTGAGCAGATTCTTTGGGGTGGAAGACAGGTGTATGAGGTGCTCGGGGAGCCCAGCAAATCACACCCACATGTTCTGGGCCTGCCCGGCGCTGGATGGGTTCTGGAGGGGCATTGCGAGGACGGTGTCTAAGGTGGTGAACACCTGGGTTATGCCGAGCTGGGGGTTAGCACTATTTGGGGTATCGGACGAGCCAGGAGGCAAAAGAGGCCGGTATTCTGGCCTTTGCGTCCCTGGTAGCCTGGCGGAGGATTCTGCTACAATGGAAAGATGCGAGGCCCCCAAGCGTGGAAGCCTGGATCAGCGACATGGCAGGATTCATCAAATTGGAGAGGGTAAAATTTGCCTTGAGAGGGTCTGTGCAAGGGTTCTTCAGGCGGTGGCAACCGTTCCTAGACTTTCTAGCAGAGCGTTAGGAGGTGGTCAGCAGCAGCAGCAACCCGGGGGGGGGGGGTACTTTGTGTTTCCTACTGTGTTTATTATTGCTTAATGGGGGGTTTGTATATTGGGGGAATTCGTGATGTAGTTGTTAGATGTTTATTTATGTGTTCTTTGTTTTTCTTTTTTTTGTAAATAGGGGGGTATTTTGTTGAAAATATGTAAAAATTTGAATAAAAATATTTAAATTTAAAAAAAAAAATGAAAAAACTCAATCAAGTTGACCAAGCATGATTTATCCTTAAAAAGTCCATTCCTGCTCTCCTTTATTAGTCTCTGTTTGTCCAAGGAGTTATAATTTTCTCCCATATATTTAAAAGCTTTCCCACCACCGACGATAATCTGACCAGCCTTTAATTGGCAGATTTATTTATCACTGTTGTGCGATATTTTTGGCATTGATATAATAACTGTAATCATTCCATCCTTTGACACCACATCATAAGACCATAAGACATAGGAGCAGAATTAGGCCACTCGGTCCATCGAGTCTGCTCCGCCATTCAATCATGGCTGATATATTCTCACCCCCATTCTCCTGGCATCTCCCCATAACCCCTGATCCCCTTATTAATCAAGAACCTATCTAACTCTGTCTTAAAGATACTCAGTGTTAAACATCAGTATCTCAGAGGATTGGAAGATTATGGCCTGCACCTCCACGTTTTCTATCCTTGCGTTCCTAAACAACCGAGGATGCATCCCATCCTGATAAACTCGTACTTTTTTTGAACTGTCAAACTTCTTGTCCATCATCCAGTACTGAATGAACAGACATTTTCTCCAACTAAATATTAGGAAGCCAGAAACCATCGTCTTTGGTCCCCACTGCAAACTCTGTCCTCTAACTACTGACCCTACCTGTGAGCAGTGTCTAAGATGAATGAGACTGCTTACTCTTTGGTGTCCTGTTTGACTCTAACATTCGTGGGATTGCTAACAGCTCCTAATTAGAATGCTGTGACATCACCTGACATTGCTCATTTGCTGTTAAATCCTCATGCTTGATTTATTAACTGTAGATTTGCCTGTTCCACCTCTGACCAGCTTGCTCTCTTCCTCCCTCTTTGAACTTAACTGCATACAGAATATTTTTGCCTGTGCCAACTCTCACCAAGTCCTGCCCATCCACCCATCCTTGCGCTTGCTGACTTGCATTGAGTGAGGCCTCAATTAAAAAAAAAAAAAATCCTCCATGTTTTCAAATCTCCTCATAGCCTTGTCCCTCTAAATGGTGGTTGTACCATCAGCTGCTTAGTCCCTCAGCTCTAGAATTCCCTCTGTCTCTCTACCTCTCTCTGCAAATTCACCTTCAAATCTACCTCTTTGTCGAAGCTCTTTTGCGTCCTGTCTCAAATCCTGTTTATGCTCCTTTTGGAGGTGTTGTACTTGCAAAATATGTAGGCTGATAATTTGAAGAAACCTACAATACAATACCAATATAAATGCTGGTACAAAGAACAAAGAAATGTACAGCACAGGAACAGGCCCTTCGGCCCTCCAAGCCCGCGCCGACCATGCTGCCCGACTAAACTACAATCTTCTACACTTCCTGGGTCCATATCCCTCTATTCCCATCCTATTCATGTATTTGTCAAGATGCCCCTTAAATGTCGCTATCGTCCCTGCTTTCCACCACCACCTCCTCCGGTAGCGAGTTCCAGGCACCCACTACCCTCTGTGTAAAAAAAACCTGCCTCGTACATCTACTCTAAACCTTGCCCCTCTCACCTTAAACCTATGCCCCCTAGTAATTGACCCCTCTACCCTGGAGAAACGCCTCTGACTATCCACTCTGTCTATGCCCCTCATAATTTTGTAGACCTCTATCAGGTCGCCCCTCAACCTCCTTCGTTCCAGTGAGAACAAACCGAGTTTATTCAACCGCTCCTCATAGCTAATGCCCTCCATACCAGGCAACATTCTGGTAAATCTCTTCTGCACCCTCTCTAAAGCCTCCACATCCTTCTGGTAGTGTGGCGACCAGAATTGAACACTATACTCCAAGTGTGGCCTAACTAAGGTTCTATACAGCTGCAACATGACTTGCCAATTCTTATACTCAATGCCCCGGCCAATGAATGCAAGCGTGCCGTATGCCTTCTTGACTACCTTCTCCACCTGTGTTGCCCCTTTCAGTGACCTGTGGACCTGTACTCCTAGATCTCTCTGACTTTCAATACTCTTGAGGGTTCTACCATTCACTGTATATTCCCTACCTGCATTAGACCTTCCAAAATGCATTACCTCACATTTGTCCGGATTAAACTCCATCTGTCATCTCTCCGCCCAAGTCTCCAAACAATCTAAATCATGCTGTATCCTCTGACAGCCCTCATCGCTATCCGCAATTCCACCAACCTTTGTGTCGTCTGCAAACTTACTAATCAGACCAGTTACATTTTCCTTCAAATCATTTATATATACTACAAACAGCAAAGGTCCAAGCACTGATCCCTGCGGAACACCACTGGTCACAGCCCTCCAATTAGAAAAGCATCCTTCCATTGCTACTCTCTGCCTTCTATGACCTAGCCAGTTCTGTATCCACCTTGCCAGCTCACCCCTGATCCCGTGTGACTTCATCTTTTGTACTAGTCTACCATGAGGGACCTTGTCAAAGGCCTTACTGAAGTCCATGTAGACAACATCCACTGTCCTACCTGCATCAATCATCTCAAGATTGATAGCAGACCTAATATAATGTAATCCAGATGGTAAGCACTTCAGTAAGTTGAAAAATACTGCAGTTTTGCATGTTATATTGTTCAATTTAGCTGTTTATATATGAGCATTCTTTCAGGAAGTGCCTGTTGAGACTTTGACCGTGACTAGGAATAGTGCAGGAGCAAAGGTAATTGGATAATCACGCACTCAAACTCAAACTAGGATACAGGTACAAAAAGTGATCAAAAAGGCTAATGGAATGTTGGCCTTCATCTCGAGGAGTTTAGAATACAAAGGAAAGGACGTGATGATGCTCCTGTTGAACAGAGACTCACTGTGACCCCATCTGAAACGCTCAGTTTTATTTTGGGCTGAGGATACAATACAGATTCAGCAGTATGATACAAGGGCTTAGAGGGATACATTATGATGACAGATTATGAAAGAAAGACACACACTTGCATTTATATCGCATCTTTCACAACCTCGGGGTGTCCCAAGCGCCATGCAGACAATGAAGCACCATGCAGTAGGTATCAGTAAGCTTAATTGATTGAGCCCTGTAAGTTGTGGAAATATTTTGATCTTTAACCTAGTGCATGAGAATTCATGCTTTGAATTCAAATTCATTTTCAATAAGTTCTAATTGAAAGTAGCTATTCAGGGTGTCAAGAGAATAACTTTTGAGGTAGTTGATGTAATGGAAAATGTATTTGTTTCTGGGAACTCTGTTGCTCGAGAAATTTAATCTTGCATTTAGATGATTGGTAGGAACATGGGAGCGGGGATACACCATTGAGTCCATTTGTCTCCTTTTTGCCCACGTTCCAGGTTCCTATGTCTGCCAAAATACCTTTATTTCTTTTCAGAGAAAGTTGTTAGTTTGTTAATTAGTGTTCCCCTTACGAATGGGGAAGCTTACTTTTGTCACTGTTGCAGGAAACTTGGCTTATGTTCTCCTGAGGTTTAGGAGGTTGAGGGGTGATCTAATTGAGGTATTGAAAATTGTAAAGACATTTTTGAGAAGACCGATTGAGAGAAACAATTTCTCTGGGGTAAGCCAGTGTACGAGCAGACACGCCCTTGATATGAGTGTAGATCAAATGTAGAGTTGAATTTATATTAAAATAAAATAGATATATATGAATAGCCAATTAGTAAAAGGAAAGTAAAAGTTCTGAGCAGCAAGCAACGTTGTGTCTTACATACTGGTCAGGCAACATGTTCTCATTCAGCGTGCCTTTGAGTAAGCAGAGTTCGCACAGACGCAAGTACAATGGGTCAGCAATATGGCAGATTTAGGAGACACCTCGGAGTGATATTTTGATCACTAAAGTTCAAGTATTTGTGTGTGCAGGTGAGGAATTGAATTTTGCAACTGTTCTTATGGACTGAGTGGAGGGGGGGGTGGTCGGGGGTGGTTGATCTCAATACTTTTGCAATCCTTTCTCTTGACTAAGGGACCATTAGATTGTTGAAGCCATAAAAACATATCACACCGTTATTTGTCTGCCTTTTCACCATTTATATGGTATCACTTGAATTCAGTGATTTTGAACTACTGTATTTGACTGTAGAATAATTTTATAAGGAATCTCTCTTGAAGTGGGTGCTTTAATTTCCATGTGCATTATAAAAGTACTTGCAGTACTCCCGAAAATTTGGGTTATGTTCTTTCTGATTTACTTTTTTTTTTACCCACTTGCAGAAGGAGTGGTGGAAAATTTTGATGTGTCCAGTTTGCCTGATGAAGTGCTGCAAAACATTGAAGCTGATAGTTTCTGGTGCATGAGCAAATTGCTTGATGGCATTCAGGTAAATGGATTTCTCCTTTCTGTACTGGTGAAAATAGTTAATTAATTTAATAGTTGAAAACATCTTGGAGATGGCAGGAAATTAATCTGTGTGCAGAAATTGGGAGGTCCCAGCTCCTTGCATTCATTTGACACATTATAACAATGAGCATGATAAATATGTGTTATTCTGTATGGAAATTCATATGGTCATTTTTGTTCAATTGAAACCGAGCAGTGATTTCTGCCTGCTCCCCTGAGATTGTTTGAAATATACACTTTATTTTCCCGAAGAGCCATGTAACCGGTATGGGTAAACATAATTGATTGAGTCCTGTGGATTATGACAATGTTTTAATCTTTGGCCTAGTCTACATGAATTATTTGAGTTCAAATTAATTTTCAATAAACGGAATTGAATGTAGCTGTTCAGGGTGTCAGGAGAGTCAGTTCTGAAGTAGCTGTTTTGATGGAAAATATATTTGTGAGAGAACTCAGCTGCTACAAAAATTCAGTCCTGCATTTAGATGATGTAGAGGGAGAACAAGCATCAGAAATACACCATTTATCCCACTTGTGTTTTTTCCAGGTCTCTGTGCCGACCAAAGTGCTGTTTTGTTAAGAAAAAGTTCAGTTAGAATGTCCTAAAGCACTCTGATTTTGAATGGGGAAGCTTACTTTACATAACATGTTGCAAATTCCTCTGTGTTCCATATTCTGTGAATGTGGGAGATCATTCATGTAGGGTCAATCTTATGGACTAGGAGGAAGAACCTAAGAGACCATGACAAAGGATTCTGCATTTTGGCTAGGTATTATTTCGAGCATGTTGAAATGTGCATAATATTATTTCAACTAAAACGTGTGCAACAGCTTACTATTTGAACCCTGTTCAGAGAGAACTGCTTTGTTGTTGCATGTTTATGCTCTTCTATAGTCATCCTTGACCCAAGATTTAAGGTTACCACCTAACGGGGAGCAGCCCATCTGGGAAATAATGCTCAATGTTTTGATTTTTGGACTATTTGACAGTCCAAAATCCAATGGATCAAATTTTAAGCAGAAATTCCACCCTAGTTTCCTGTGGTTTATTGAAGGTTGATATGATCCTAGTTGATGTTACCACTGGTTGGAAGGTCCCAGGATGGAAGCCCGGCTCAAAAGGCCGTAACGTTTAATTTTTTTTGGAAAACGTGAATGAACAGAGTCACAGGATTGCCGATTGGCTTTTAACAAAGAATAGTATTAAACATGAAAAGTTTGACAATAATACAAATCTCCTTCACTTCGCTTCACAAATGCACACAGATTTAAAGGATAACACAGCTTACCTGGACAATTGAGTCATATCTCTGGCTTTTCACTTGCCAACTTCATCCAATCTACCCTTTTTCAGTTCTGTCTTTAAAGTTAGTGAACAGTACTCTGCTCAAATTCCAGTTTCTTTTTCCTTTTGACTTCAATCTTCATGGAAACGTATCATTTCATTACTAGTTTCTGGAACTAGTGGTGCTTCAGTTTCTGAGGCTTGCTTTTTTGCCCATTACTGCATTGCATGGCTTTCCTGCTTCTAACAGGGCCGTGAGGACTATCTCCTCTCTCACTGATAAGGTCCAACTGCCTTGAATTCAGTTAAACATGATCACAAGGCCTATATTTCCAAAGATGGCCCCTGATTGCTCAGCTACATCTCATTTTTGTCCACGCTCATGCTTACATTTTGTGTCATAAACTGTCTCAGTGCAATACGGAAAGTTTGAACTGAAACCAAAACCTCCCCCATACATGCAAATACCTTTGGTTAACATGAATCTAACTAGCGTTTCTTATGCAGAAATACTAAATTAAACTCAAAATACAAACATAGATCACTTAAAACTACCTCTGCTTCCCGACAGGGTTAAAACTTTGAAACTAAAGAAGGTCCAACAAATTGGTTAATCCAATTTTCTCTCCATTTCCTGAACTTTTGAAGCCCTTGAATATTGCCCTCATGTTTTTGTCTTTCCATAACCCCGTCATTATTAACCTGAAACTGCAACCTTCAAGTTTGTGGTAACCCTCAAGAATAAAAGGGAGATTGAAAAGCAGTATGGAAATCCTCTAGCATCTCCAAGTTTCCTTTCACCTCCATTCAGTTGTTGCATTAGATAGGTTACAATTGCACGATTTGTATTTATGTACAGTGTGATAGATATCAACGGTTACTTGGAATGAGAACGAGTTCTTGTTATATTCTTGAGTAATAGTATTTCTGTGCAGTAAAATGTTAAATCATTTCCTGTCTAATGATTTTTCATGTTGGCTCTCTGAGATGAGCCAGTGGGATTAATTCATGCAGATTTTCACATTACACATAATGAATTAAGTGTACAAACTCTATTCTAAAACTGAGCAGGGGAATGTATCAATGCACAAAGACAGATGCTTCATTTTTTTAATGCAGAGTTTCAGCAGAATGAAATACTTTAGCTTCAGGACTAAGAATTGTGCAAAATACATTTGCTGTGTAAGTAACTTAGTGAAAGAAGAGAAGTCGTCATCCAGAAAAATGCCTGTGATAGAAGAGGTGAATAAAGGGTATGTGCAATGAAGTGAAAATGTTTTGTTGCTCAAGGTGGTCACGGAGAACCTAAAAGCAAGATCTTTTTAGTTACTGACTGACTGGTTCATTGTTAGGTGTCACACATTTTTCAAAGTTTTGCAGTTGGAAGCAGTGTAATAAATGTTCTTTTACTGTTATCAAACCCAATCTAAATGACAAAGACTTGAGTGAGAATGAGCAAGATACTGGAGCAGAGGAGATTTAATGAGAAATTTTGATATTCTGAAAGGTTTTCATACAGTGAGGTGGGGAAAAACTATTTCCAATGGGGATTACTAATTCGAAATATGATGTGGAGATACCGGCGTTAAACTGGAGTGAGCACAGTAAGAAGTCTTACAACACCAGGTTAAAGTCCAACAGGTTTGTTTCGAATCACTAGCTTTCAGAGCACTGCTCCTTAGGTGAATGAAGAGGTAGGTTCCAGAAACATATATATAGACAAAGTGAAAGATGCAAGACGTATACTTTGAATGTGAGTCTTTGCAGGGAATTAAGTATTTACAGGTCAACTGGAGAGAGGGATAATCACAGGTTAAAGAGGTGTGAATTAGGACAGTTGGTAGGATTTGGCAAGCCCAGGCCAGATGGTTGGGGGGGGTGAATATAATGCGACATGAATCCAAGGTCCCGGTTGAGGCCGTACTCGTGTGCGGAACTTGGCAATAAGTTTTTGCTCAGCGATTCTGCGTTGTCGCACGTCATGAATACGCCTTGGAAAACACTTACCCGAAGATCAGAGGCTGAATGTCCTTGACTGCTGAAGTGTTCCCCGACTGGAAGAGAACATTCCTGCCTGGCGATTGTCACGCGATGTCCGTTCATCCGTTGTCGCAGCGTCTGCATGGCCTCGCCAATGTACCACGCTTCGGGACATCCTTTCCTGCAGCGTATGAGATAGACAACAGAGAGTACGTGGGATGAGATTTGAAATAGTCACTGGGTGAGGAAAGAAGACATTTCTTTACGCAACAGATTGGATTATGGAAGCTCAGTTAAGACAGCAGCTGAAGCAGAGACCACGGCATCCTCAAAGAGAAAAAAATGGGTAAATATTTGAAACTCAGAAATGAATAAAAGGATCTCGGAGGAGAATTGACCAGTGATCTGGCTCTTTTGAGCCCGCGCGGATACAGAGGGCCTACTGTTCTGAAAACGTGAATAAATGATGTTTGTATCTTCAAAGTCATCAAACTATACATAGAATGACCTGTTTTCATCATTATAAGGTGATCAAGATATTCCAGGCAGTACTTTTCAGCACGACCTAGAACTTGAAGCAGTTTGTGGTCTGTTTGTGGCAGATGCATACACTTGAATTGTGCTTCAAAGTTAAGTTGCTTCATATTTTGTACAAGTAATTCCATGAAGTAACTATTTGAATCAATTTAATTTCATGACCATGGTTTGGATTTGTTTGCCAATACTGTTGCTCGTACTCTAGCAAGGGCCAAAGAGCAAAAGTGTGTCAATCAATACAGTTATTGTGGCTTAGTTGTGACTGGTCTGTTCTGTTCAATTTGATTTGCCTTTTTTAAATATAATTCTTCATGGGGATTTATAGCTTGTCAGCATTGAAAACACTTGTTACAGTGTGGTTGAAAGCAACTGATGTTGGTACAATACAAAACTGGGACCAGGAGTCCGCCACCTAGGTCATTTGAGTCATCTTTCTTTGTTTTTGTTTGAATAATGTAATGTGCATCACAATCATTGAGCTGCGATGTAGAGTTTCTCTTGCTCTGTTTTTCCCCAAGTATGGGAAGACTTGAAGCTCGTGTAAGTGATGGAAACTATTAGCATTTGATCACTGAGCCATCAGTCATAAATACATATAGGTGTCAGTTTTGGCTCAGTTGGCAGCACATGCTTGGCTTGAGGGTTCCAGCCACTCCAGGGCTTGAGCAGAGCAACAAAGTAGAGGGAACAGTGTACTGTTTTCTGGCGGGACATTAAACCAAGACCCATCAACCTGCTGGCGGTGGGTGTAAAAGATGCCATGGTATTAATTTGAAAATAACAGGAGAGTTATCCCTGGTGCACTGGTCCACATTGATATCACTGATCAACATCACATAGAAACAGATTATCTGGTCATTAAAACATGGCAGTTTGTGGGAGTTCGGCTGAGTGAAATTCTGCTGCCTTGTTTCCCACTGCACAACAATGACTACAGTTCAAAAAAAGTACTTTGTTGGCTGAAAATCAGTTTGAGACTTTTAGTGCTTGTTGAAAAGTGTTCTATAAATTTGCCTATCGGCTTTGCAGTTATCATACTGATAGGTCATGCATTCGGGCAGCACGGTAGCATTGTGGATAGCACAATTGCTTCACGGCTCCAAGGTCCCAGTTTCGATTCTGGCTTGGGTCACTGTCTGTGCGGAGTCTGCACATCCTCCCCGTGTGTGCGTGGGTTTCCTCCGGGTGCTCCGGTTTCCTCCCACAGTCCAAAGATGTGCAGGTTAGGTGGATTGGCCATTCTAAATTGCCCTTAGTGTCCAAAATTGCCCTTAGTGTTGGGTGGGGCTACTGGGTTATGGGGATAGGGTGGAGGTGTGGATCTTGGGTAGGGTGCTCTTTCCAAGAGCCGGTGCAGAGTCGATGGGCTGAATGGCCTCCTTCTGCACTGTAAATTCTGTGATTCTATGAAATCTATTCACAATCTGGCTCCATCTTGAAAGGTTGTGCATTCCATGTACTGAAGGAATATTAATTGCTTGACATATCAGGTTGTCCCTGTCTTAGAATTATTTTGTGATTAATAGCTTCATTTAATTGTAATTAATAGTTGTTTAAACTTACTTTGTCTCAGGCAGACCAAGAGAGAGGAATAGCTTTGGAAGGTGGCAGTGATTCTGCCAACCTTCTATAAAAGCAAAATACTGCAGATGCTGGAAATCTGAAATAAGAACAGCAAATGCTGGAGGAACTCGGCAGAAACTCTGTTTCTCTCTCCATGGATGCTGCCAGACCTGCTGAGTTTTTCCCGCATTTTCTGTTTGTATTTTCCAGCCTCTTCTAGTTCTCGGGGCAGCATTTGACCTTGGGCTAGTAACCTTGTGTAGAATGTGATTTGAATAAAGTTCCCCAAAGTGTATTTATATCGTGCTTTTAATATAGAAATAAACATCCTGAGGTAGAGAAGAAAATAGATGCCAAGCCAAAACAAAAATTACGAACTGAGCAAGAGCTTGGTTGACGAGGTGGGCTTTCAGGAATATCTTGAGAAGTGAGGGAGTGTGATAGGCAGAGGAATTTAGTGAGGGAATTTTATTATTATATTATTATTAGAATGGAGGCCTAAATTGCTATGAGCATGGTAGCCTGTAATAGGTGAAAAGTAATGCACAAGGTTCAGATTAATAAAGAGTTGGGGAGAGTTGGTAGGATTGCCGGATGCTAGAAATGGGTTCAATGACTAAGGGATTTAGAGTATAGCTACTGTAGAATTTAGTTTGTCAGATGGGTTTGTTTCCATTGTTTCAGAAGAAAATATAATGGAGCAAAACATAATTCAGTTCTTTCTAAATGTGTTGTTTATAATGACGTGTTCATGGTTTTAAAGCGTTTCTGGCATTAAAAGGACATAGTTATCTGAAGATAAATCGGGTCCAAACCAAAGAAGAAACATTGCCCAAAATAAGGTGGCCAAGTTCTAACTTTCGAAGGAAAAATGCTGCTATATTCCCCAGTGCTTAAAAGGATGGCAACAAAATATTTTGTATGTTTTATTTGATAACTTTAGCGTACCCAATTCATTTTTTCCAATTAAGGAGCAATTTAGTGTGGTCAATCCATCTGCCCTGCACATCTTTTTTAGGTTGTGGGGGTGAGACCCACGCAAACACGGGGCGAATGTGCAAACTCCACATGGACAGTGACCCGGGGCCGGGATCGAACCCAGGTCCTCGGCGCCGTGAGGCAGGAGTGCTAACCACCATGCTGCCCTTAATATTGTATAAAGTTGATACCAAACCCAATATTGATGGCCTCATCATTGTGTGATTAAGTTTCATTTTCAAAATTAAGACCCATCATTAGTGGAAGAAATGTCCAGAGTAAATCGCATTCAAATTTAGCAAATTATGCTGACCCTGATTTTGAAGATAAATTGAACCAATCTTTGATTTAGCTACATCAGTGGCAGTATTTTCATCTAAACAAATTCAAACCCCACTCCGGAGACTAGAGCATATAAGTTTTATTATTTAAAAATAATATTCAATCAAGGAATGTGGATGCATTGGCAAAGTCTTTGTTTATTATCCATCCCATTACAGGGGCTGGTTTAGCACAGGGCTAAAGAGCTGTCTTTTAAAGCAGACCAAGGCAGGCCAGCAGCACGGTTCAATTCCCGTTCCAGCCTCCCTGAACAGGCGCCGGAATGTGGCGATTAGGGGCTTTTCACAGTAATTTCATTTGAAGCCTACTTGTGACGATAAGCGATTTTCATTTCATTTTTTCATTTCATTTTCATCCCTAATTGTCCTTGAGATGTACCATTTCAGTATTTGGAGTCACAAGTACAAAATTAATAAGCTTGAAGCAAGAATGTCCTGCAGTCTGACACTTAAGTGATTGTTAGAGGTGGAAATATTCACACGAAGGCCTGAGTATAAGTAAAAAAAGCAGTTTATTATGTCAGAATTCTGGGAGGGAAGGTCTCAGACTCCGCAGCCTTTGACAGCACCTTCTCTCACTTGAGTTAAAGCTCACACGGGTTAATATACAGATTCAAGGGGCGGAATTAGTTTGTATTTTCAGTTACATACAATCAATCAACTATATTTGCGCCACACTTATTACATGCAGTCAATCAATTTTCCAAGCATCCCAATTATCACATATAGGGCGTTGTCTTACCCGCACCTTACTTCATACAGAAATCATTCAAAATTAACATAATAATGTGTCCTGTCCACAGCTGTAGACCTTGAGCTTTATCTTGTTCTGCATGTCTTGTTCTGTGAAGTGGTTATCAGCGGCTGTTGGGACACTTCCTATACATAGCCACACTTGGGTCTCATGAGACAGTTTACAGGGAATGTGGCTTTTTCAGCCATTTTATATCACAAAATTGCTAACAGCCATTTTGTGTCCTTTCTGATATTAACAGCATTGTGTATACACTATCTATTTCTACAAATTGCCTCTTCTAAACAGGCATCTAAGCCAATGAGTATCTTGTGTTTCATCAGAACTATTCAAAAGTAATATAGGAGCACAAATGTAGTTACACGGCCACCTATAATTTATATCATAGTCCAGTATCACAAAATGCACTCCAACACTTCCCCCTTTTGGTCATGGAAGATGTTTACAGAAATCCAACTGACCACAATGAAATGATATGAGGGCTGCAGGGTGCGTTTAATACGGCCTTTGGGGCATGCAACCTCCCAGATGTTCCGTACGTACACCGTGCATGTGATTCCATGATCACCCCTCAAACAAACCCATATATGTCACATTTAATGTCTTGATATCAATCATTCCTGTCTCCCTGACTAACTCTGCTGTCTGTCATTAAATGGTGTTATTCAAGGGCAGCACGGTGGCGCAGTGATAGCACTGCAGTTTCATGGCGCCGAGGTCCCATGTTCGATCCCGGCTCTGGGTCACTGCCCGTGTGGAGTTTGCACATTCTCCCTGTGTTTGCGTGGGTTTCGTCCCCACAACCCAAAGATGTGCAGTGTAGGTGGATTGAACACGCTAAATTGCCCCTTAATTGGAAAAAATGAATTGGGTACTCTAAATTTTCTTTTTAAATGATATTCATAGCAGTTCTCAAGTAAGCTCATCTAACAGTCCCAGACCTGCTGCCACTAACTGTCACTCTGAAATAGATCCTCTGTGTTTATTTTTCAAAGTGGTTTTTTTTTCGTTAACTGTTGGTAAAGCTTAGCTGATTGACTGATCTTGAGTCTTCATTCCCTCCGAGTTTCTGCAAGATGTGGGACCATCTCTGACTATTTATACTCCTAACTCAAATGATCCTTGCTAGGTCTATAGTGGTGGGCCTAAGGGGTACAAAAGTTATAGCGATAGGAGGTTACGGTATTTTCCTTTTCTTCCGTAAGCTTAAAATGTATGAGGGCAGGTGTAATCTCTAAGACACAACCATGAGTTCTGATTAACCCACATTCGTCCAACTCTCCCTGTCCCACTGGGTGGGGGCAACGTGAGGGAGATCCCATATATTATCCCTGCATATAGCAGAGGTCTCGATGAGATAGTACCTAAGGGAGGTGTTAGCCTGTCCAATCCAATGTCCTCCAGTTGGTTGTGAGAGTATGGCCCTGAGTCCGGTGTAATGATAGGGATCATCAGGACCATCTGTACCCCCCGTTATCTCATCCATTTTACAGTCTGGGATCGCTGAGTATACTCTGGTTACTTCAGAGTACGGTTGTCCAGCGTCCCTTGTCGTTTGGCTAGCTTAGCCAGTTGCGCGCTGTCTATTCAATCAGGCACCTCCCCCCTTTAGATCAGATCAAGGTTGTGTCTTAGCTACCCCTGTCAGAGCCTTCCGGCTGTCTCCCTTTCTTGGTCGATGAGTTTGTATTTATATCACAGTCCAGTATCACAAAATGCCCTCCAACAGTGATACACTGCCAGACATGTGCTCTTTCAGATGAGATGTTAAACTGCCCGTTCAGCTGGGCACTAAAAGTTGCATAGCATTAGAAAGAAGTTCTACACATGTCCTGGCCTACATTAATCCCTAAATCGCCATCACTTAAAGAAAAAACAGATTATCTAGTCATTTAACTTGGTGATGTTTGTGAGACCTTTGGGTGCAGAAACAGGCGGCTATGTTTCATGCATTACAATGGTAACTAGAATTCAAAAACACTTTACTGATGTGAAATGTTCAGAAATAACTGAAAGGCATGGTATAAATACAAATTCCTGCTTTATTTCACTTCGTTATTCTCTTTCCTACCTGTATCCTTATAACACTCGGGTTCCTCTTTTTCCAAAGGGTTTAAATAATGCAACATGAATTACTTTTGCAAGTTTGCTTAACATCATCATGTGAATTCATGAGGGAGATGTAATCTCAATTCTTGCTTCAGGTTCATTAATTTTGCACATTTGTCTCCTAATTCTGTGCTCCCAGCCCAAATTCAACAACTTTCTGGAATCTATATTATCTATTCCTCTCTATGTTCATTTTGGATCATGACTTGTCTTGATTTTCTCTGGTGAAAACAACTTTAGTTTTGAGAGTATCTTTGTAACTTGGGAATTGTCCTGGGCTCTATGCTCTGAGCTACCTGCAATGCGTTTTTGTAAGGTATGGTGTACACAATGAAGTAGTTCCAACTGGCTAGAATAATATGCTTTTATTTGTGGGTGAATACCTTCGAACACAATCCCAGTACATAATCTGCTTTCTTAATTGTTTTCCTTTTTTTTGCATACTAAATGGACAACTCTTCATTGTTACAACGTGAGTGATTAAATACATGTGTGACTTAAGTCTGAGACTCAAATTGAGAGCAAACCAAAATATGGAATACTTGACTGACCAGGTTCATTCTGAAGACAGCTCAGCAGAGTGACAGACTCTCCCAGTTCTTTCCACCCCCACTGTTTCAGCTGTGTCCACTTCTACTCTTGCAGTAAAACCAATTAAACTAAATTATGTCCATTTGTAGGTGAGCCAATGCTTATCACCTGTCGTTCTGTAATTGCGATACCATGTAATTGCTGATACATTGACAGATTTCCCCTCTTTTCCTTTTCAAATTAAAGCTTTTGAAAAATTCAAGGACATTTTTTCAATCCAAACAAAAGGAAAGGTCATGTTTTTTCACATTACAGATCCTACATTTAGGATTTTTTTGAAGTTGCCATTTCTTTTCGTAAAACAGTCTGATGATTAGTGATTGTGTCAATGCATCATATCTTGGAGATCTTCCTTCTCTCATTTTTTTGATGCTCGCTATGTCTATTCTTAGCCTCTTTCTGGCGACACTTTTCATTGAGTGAATATTGTCCCAAAGAGACTGGTTATCAATGTAGCAGTCTCTCAGAATGCTTTACTGTAGCATGTTTCATCATAGTACTCTGCTCCAACACATCATAACTAGCATCAGCACTAATCTGAGTGCAGAACCTGTTCAACAGCTCAATCAAACTTCTCAATTAGTCTGTTTCTTCCTTGGTCGCAGGATCCTCTTTTTGAGGATCTGATCTGATTATTGGGATGGAATTAACATTTACTAGATCAGCTTGTTGATTAAATGTCACTCCTGACTTCTTTTGTTAAATCTCTAAACCCTATGTATTTAAAGGCCTCTGAAGCCTGACTTCTAACCTGGAGGTCCTTCTTTATTTCATCGATCACCCATTGCTTAAATTCTATTGAACCTCCCAACAGAAAATCATCAAGGGCAGCACGGTGGCGCAGTGGTAGCACTGCAGTCTCACGGCGCCGAGGTCCCAGGTTCGATCCCAGCTCTGGGTCACTGTCCGTATGGAGTTTGCACATTCTCCCCGTGTTTGCGTGGGTTTCGCCCCCACAACACACAGATGTGCAGGGTAGGTGGATTGAACACGCTAAATTGTTTCTTAATTGGAAAAAATTAATTGGGTACTCTAAATTTATTTAGAAAAAGAAAATCATCAACAGAAATGATCTAAATTCCTGCCAGTCAATTCTAGTGATACCAGTAGAACATCGCAGGGTCTGCCTTTAACTTGAAACAACCGTTTTTTCAACAGGACAGATTTTGGAGAAAACATACTCTTGATCCATCATTCAACCGATAGATACACTGATTCAATTTCTACAGCTTCCTTTCTGTATCGCCAGCCGCTTTAGGTGGTTTCAGAAATATTTCCATTTGACATTTCTCACCCTCCATAAATACAGCTTTTATATGAATTCATTGCACTCCCAGGAATGTGTTGCTAAAAGGAATCTTCAAGCTTACTTTCCCTGCAGTAGGGGAGTCCACCCTGAGATTTTGATCACCAAGCCTTTTGTCAAAACCCCAAGCTACTAGTCTAGCTTTAGACTTGTACGTACCGTCAGGAAGCACCTTCTCTGTATTTTGCTACTTGTGTCATGGACTAGCTGTCTCCTGTCTGGTATTTCAATATATACCCCAAATCCTTTCAAACTCTTCTATGTTTAGCTTCCTTATCCGCTATTGTGCCAGTCGATTATCAGTTACTAAAACCTCTATCATGAGTGCCTCTCCTTCTACAGTGGCATTCCTAGCTTGTTCTGTAATCCTTTTCCTTGTCAAGTTACAACCTCTACTCACCGCCTTCTCTTTCTGGACTACTGCTATTTAATCCTTTCCGCATTCAATCGGAGACCTGTTTGTAAGTCTGTGATCGTTTGGTGGTGTCATGACCCTTTTCCTGTCCATGATTAGGACTCATAGTGTTCTTTCTGGTCCTTTATATCTTTAACCTCATTTTGCCAATCTATGGGTCTTTTATCCTGTCTTTCACCCTGCACATTTAACCAATGGTTGTACTTACCAGTTACCTTTCCTGCTCTTCCCATGATGGTGACATCCTTCACACACTGACCCATTCAAGCAGTTGCCCTTTTTGATGAATAGCCTTATCCTGTGCTTCAGTAGTAACTTGTTCATAGTAGATCAATGGTCTATCTACAGTAGTCAGCTTCTCATTACTTCCCAATATGTGTGAATGTGAAGTGCACACACCTCTTCACTTTCCATGTCTTGTTCAGTATGTGAAGGTATAGTCAGTGCTAATTAACCTCAAAGAATGTACCCTTATGGTTTGATTTGAGTGTTGTACAGTTACTACTTTTCCATTACTGCCTATCACTTTGCCAGGGTCTTTTCACTTTTTCTGCCGTTCTCTCTTGCAATAAACCATGAACTGTATTATGATGGTATTATGTGGTGCCATATGGCTTACCAAATTTTCTCCAAAACCTCAGCTTTAATAAAACGTTTTCTGCCTGTATGCAAACATACAGGCGGGCAGAAAAAAGTAGAGTTAATGCTAGTTACCTCTGAAGCAGAGGGAGCATCTGATAGCACTGAAGGCAACTGTGGATTCCTTTTGCATACCAACTGGAGCAGATTGTATCCCCTGACTATTTGCAGAGAGATATTTGCATGTATTGTCCATGCCAGCGACGTTGGCAATTTGCAATCTGGTTGATCGGCCAATGTTTTATGTAACATGTTGTCTATCCCTTCATGGTTTCTCTTGCACAGACCATTACTGAATGGGCTTTCAGGCGCAGTGTGCAGAAATATCACATTCAAATTTTCACATGGCTTGAAAATCCTCCATCACCAATCCTCCACCATTATCTCACAGAAATTTTGTTTGTTTTATTTTCCTTATGGGATGGGTGTCACTGACTAGGTCAGCATTTATTTCCCTTGAGAAGGTGGTGGTGAGCTGCCTTCTTGAACCGGTGCCGTCCACATGGCATAGGTATACGCACACTGCTGTTAAGGAGGAAGTTCCAGGATTTTGCATCGGTGACAGTAAAGGAACAGCAATATATCTCCCAAGTCAGAATGGTGAGTGACTTAGAGGGAACTTCCAGGTGGTGTTCCCATGTGTATGGTGCCTTTGTCCTTATCAATGGTAGCAACCGTGGGTTTGGATTGTGTTATCTCAGGCAGTGTTTTTCAAACTTTTTTTCCCCGGCACCCACTTTTACCAACCGGCAGACCTTAGCGACCCGCGCCGGCCGACCTTGGCGACCCGCGGCAGCCGACCGTGGCGACCCGCGCCGGCCGACCGTGGCGACCCGCGCCGGCCGACCGTGGCGACCCGCGCCGGCCGACCGTGGCGACCCGCGCCGGCCGACCGTGGCGACCCGCGCCGGCCGACCGTGGCGACCCGCGCCGGCCGACCGTGGCGACCCGCGCCGGCCGACCGTGGCGACCCGCGCCGGCCGACCGTGGCGACCCGCGCCGGCCGACCGTGGCGACCCGCGCCGGCCGACCGTGGCGACCCGCGCCGGCCGGCCGTGGCGACCCGCGCCGGCCGACCTGGATACAGTTCACACCACCACTGCTTTGTCCTGATGTGGAGTCTTTCCAGCAGATTCAGTTGTGAGATCCCGGTCTGTGTGTTCCTGGCCCCCTCTTCCTTGTTACAAAATAATCCATCTTCAGTCCTTCACACAGTCCTGTTGCTTGCTTGCTGGCAGCTACAAAATGGAGGAATTTCTCCTCCATGATTTTGCGTCCAAAGCACGGATGTACAGGGCGCGTGGCATCAGTGTATGTGCTGGGCACGTGGCATTCTCTCTACCGCTGCCTCTGGCGGAAAGACTCGATCGTTCATATTTAAACTTGAAACTTTATTTCCAATACCTGATTTTTCTAAGTTTATGACTTTTTACTATTGAAAATTAAAACAATTTCTGTTCAACATGTTCATCCTTACCTTTACACACAAACTTTGTTTTAAATATATTCCCATTTCTTTAGAATTTTAAACAAGTATAGTAAAAAGTACAAGCTTGTTTTACTTTACAAACTATGACTTCAGATGAGATGCAGTAACTTGTCAAACATACACAGTGTCACAATATTTCTTATTGGTTCCACTACATTGCACTATCCAAAGATCCAAATAATCTCTTCCCCCATTTATACCAAAAGCACTTACTTCCTGGTTTCCAGAGAGTGGGGACACAAAGTGATGACAAGGTTTCTTCCACTGTTGACATGTGTCAGCCGTATTGACTGGCCTCATTTGATCAGTATTCCACGCTGACAAACCTGGCCTGGCTTCCCTCTCCCTGTCCAGTAGCTGCATCCACTCAGTCACAGACTACTTCCTGACCAGTACTTCATATCGTGGGAGGGCAAACGAGCCGTTGTGCCGGTCGTTGAACAGCTCAACCATGGAGCCACAGACTACATGCTGCCGGTCATTGGCAGGTGACGAGCCGAGCACCGCGCAGAGCACTAGGACCAGAGTAGAACTCCGAGCTGGGGCCACCGCTGTTAGCATCGTGCGCCCATGTGGATGCTCAGCAGTCGCTGTCTTCCCCACTCCCCACGCGTGCGTGGTGGCCAGCACACAGCCCAGCCTTGCGCCGCCCTGCTCCCTCAAATGCTGCAAACAATCGGAGACTGCCTGCTGCCTGCATTCTTAAAAGCCGGTCCCGGCCGTTGGGGACTTCTTCCTGCGACCGGGAACTCCACAACTGATCGCTCCGCGACTGGGTACGCCACAACTGATCGCTCCACGACCCACCTGCGGGTCGCGACCCTGAGTTTAAAAAGCCCTGGCATAAAGAGCCATGGTAATGTCCTGCAGTGCATCTTGTCGATGGTGCACACTACTGTCACTGCGCATCGGTGGTGGAGGGAATGAATGTTTGTGGAACATGTTTGCGGACTGCTTGACCTGGATAGTGTCGAGCTTCTTGAGCATTATTGGAGCTGGACTCATCCAGGAGAGTATTCCATCACTCTCTTGACTTGTGCCTTGTGGAAAGGCTTTGGGAAGTCGGGAGGTGAGTTGCTTGCCAGAGGATTCCTAGCCTCTGATTTGCATTTTGTAGCCACAGTATTTATATGGCTAGTTCAGTTCCTAATTCTGTTCCCACGCACTTCTCCATAACCCTATCGACAATGATCCCATTGCCCTTGCCATGTGTGACCATGGATAGGCTAAATCTTGTTGCCATATCTATAAAGTGTAACAAAAAAAAACTATCTTTGTCCCATGCTTTTAAGTCCATTGTGTCTGCATCAGTAAATTTCCTGGCTAATGGCAAGCTCACAACAGGAATTGGTGGTGTCTTTCGATATTTAAAACAAATGTCGCACTGAGACGTGCTTGCTCAGTAAGGTTATTTTATTCTTTATCAAGCACTCCATCTCAATTTCATTTTTTGTAGTGTTTGTTGCACCAACCGACTGTGCAACTTCCAAATAATATTTTTTTGCCCCGCCAAATTCTTGTTCCCAGAAGTAAACAAGACTACTTGAACTTTTTAATGAGATATTTCTGGATACCTTAATGGCAGGAAGTAATGGCATGACCTCGTAAAATGTAGATCCACAGTTTTCCCGTACAAGATTCTCTGTAATTCTTCATCTACTCAACAATGGAAGTATTCCACTCAAGACCACATGATGAAAAGACTGGTCCCAGCTATCCTGTGAGGGGGCACTCCTTTTCGGCAGACGTTGGTGTGTTGTCATCTTTAAACCTGAAACACCTAGAGCTTCCTACTCGTTGACCTTCCACCAATCTGCCTTATCAAGAGACTCCAGGTCCACCCCACACATTCTGGAAATGCAACTGCAAATGCAAATTGTTGGGCAGCACGGTAGCACAAGTGGATAGCACTGTGGCTTCACAGCGCCAGGGTCCCAGGTTCGATTCCCGGCTGGGTCACTGTCTGTGCGGAGTCTGCACGTTCTCCACGTGTCTGCGTGGGTTTCCGCTGGCTGCTCCGGTTTCCTCCCACAGTCCAAAGATGAGCAGGTTAGGTGGATTGGCCATGATAAATTGCCCTTAGTGACCAAAAAGGTTAGGAGGGGTTATTGGGTTACGGGGATAGGGTGGAAGTGAGGGCTTAAGTGGGTCGGTGCAGACTCGATGGGCCAAATGGCCTTCTTCTGCACTGTATATTCTATGTTCTATGCTGCCTAACACTGCACAGTTGAATGAATGACCAAAATAGTCATTACTGGATCAAAATCTCAGTGACCAACACAATTGACAGTCACCATCATCTTCGTCAGAATTATCTGTCTCATGCATCATTTCAAAAACAAGGTTCTTTCACAGCAGGCAGTGCATTGAATAATGACACTTGGAATAACATCAGTTAACCATTTCCCATGCATTTCTTGGTTTTAAGCACCTATGGTCGCCATTGTATCTCACAAATTGACTAAAAGTATGACCATCTTCAAACTGCCCATCGGTAAATCAGTCTTTGTACTGGAATCGGCGTTTAATGTTTTGTTGATCTAGAAATTCAGCCACCATCTAATCCCCCAGCCTTTGCCTAAACACACAACAAGTATACAATAGGAAAGTAGCTGGAAATGACTGTCTTCCGAGAAATATTTTTAGGGCAGCAGCTGTTTGGTCGAAGAGCGTTTTTAATTACGGGGTTGAACCCCCACCAGTACTAAAAGTCTATTGGTATGGGAAATGTATGCCCAATCATGTAACTTAAACAGACTCTAGGATTTTGAGTTCAAATCTGTTCAGTCTGTACAACCATTTATCAAAGTACATAATATATTCCTTCCTGGACTGTTTTCTTAAATCTATCACAGGTTTACAATGCTTATGTGCTTCCAATAAATCGTCCTTTTTTGTAAAACGTATCCAAAAACTGTAAAAAGGTCCATTCCCTCTTCAGCAACGCAGTTATATTCTGAAAATACTCTACTAATCTTATTGCTTTCAGGAGACCGTGTCCACATGTCCGTTTCAGTTTTCCATTGCTGATACGGTTTCGCCTCAAATTGCTGGATTGTCAAGGGCTGATGTTTTGCATCGTCCTTCTGCCATTCTGTAATTTAAATTGTCAGTAGCAGTGTGCTTCTTTTCTCCCAAAGGATAGACAAAAAAACGCATTTTACAGCAACCAATCACCAAAGCCTAATGTTCATCCTCTGCTACCATGTTAACTGCAATAATTGGATATGATGGAAGAATGACTCTAAAGTTAGCCTTCTACCTTGAGCAGGTTTATTCTTAAGACAGCTCAGTAGAGTGACAGACTCTCCCAGTTCTTTCCATCCCACTGTTGCAATTGTGTCCATTTCTAGGTGAGCCATTGCTCATCACCTGTCTTTAACAATGCAATTGCTGATATATTGATATGTGGCAGTGACACCCACAGTGTTGTTAGGGAGGGAGTTCCAGCATTTTGATCCAGCAACATTGAAGAAGCAGCAATATGCTTCCAGGTTAGGCAAGTATCTTGCTTGGGGGGAACTTCCAAGTAGTGGTGTTCCCAAGTACCTGCTCCCCTTGCCTTCTAGTTGGTAGGGGTCGCAGATTTGGAAGGTGCTGATGAAGGAGTCTTGGTGAGTTGCTGCAGTGCATCTTGTAGCTTGTACACACTGCTGCTGCTCGGTATTGATGGTGGTGGTTGGGTATCAATCAAACAAGCTGCTTTGTCGTGGATAGTATCAAACTTCATGGGCAGGATTCTCCACCGGCGTGATTCTCCGTATTGCTGGCGCCCAGCGGTTTCCCGACGGTGTGAGGCTGCCCCACAGTGGGAAACCCCATTGACCGTCCGGCGTAACGGAGAATCCCGCCGACGGGTTGGGGCAGAAATATGGTGCGGCGGGGTGGAGAATCCAGCCCCTTGTGTTGTTGGAGCTGCATGCATGCAGGCTGGTGGAGAGTTTTCCACCACGCACCTGACTTGTACTTTGTAGATGCTGGACAGGCTTTGGGGAGTCAGGAGGTTAGTTACTTCCTGCTGAATGCTCAGCATCTGATCTACCCTTGTTGCCATAGTATTTATATGGGTGGTCCAGTTCAGTTTCTGTTTAGTGATAACTCCAAGAATGTTGATAGATTTAGTAGTGCCATTGTGCAGCATCTTGGGATATCTTTCTGAGTTGAAGACATGTGAAATAAATTGTTGTAATTCCATGATGATTTGGATGTTCTGGAACAAAATCATTGGGCGTAATCTTGGAAAAACGTTCCTGATATGCATGCAATTCCCTCAGGTGTATTTCAACAATTATCAGTCATACAGCATTATTACCTTGTTTGGCCCCCACAGGATCATTGGCTTAGATGCTCTAATGTTACGACAGCGACTAGAAGTCCAACACACTATCCGTTGCGCCACAGAGCCACACATTAGATGCTCTAACATAAGTTAAGAGAGACCTAAATCATCAGCAAAGCAAAATAGTCTATTCAGTTGCAGTTGATTACAGCAAGACTGAGCTTAGGAGGAACTTCTTCACTCACAGGATTGTGAATCTATGGAATTCCCTGCCCAGTGAAGCAGTTGAGGCTCCTTCATTAAATGTTTTCGAGATAAAGATGGATAGTTTTTTGAAGAGTGAAGGAATAAAGGGTTATGGTGTTGAGGCGGGAAAGTGGAGCTGAGTCCACAGGAGATCAGCCATGATGTCATTGAGTGGCGGAGTGGGCTTGAGGGGCCGGATGGCCTATTCCTGCTCCTAGTTCTTATGTTCTTGTTCTTATGACCTCACAAATCTTTTCTATCTATGAAATAGTCTCCCAAGGATTGGTTTTAACTTTATTTCAAGTGGTAGACGTTCAGTTGCAGAGCCAGTTTCATGGGACTTCCAACCTCTTTATTATTGCACCAAGCTGTATTTGCTGTCAATGTGCCAAAAAAATGAAGCTTGCATCTGTTGGAAGAATTGGAGATAAAAGTGAATAATGTTGTATTTGTTGTATATTGCTTTAGCTTTCATTAGCTGTCATGAATTAGCAATTGATTCTGGTGTTGTGGAGTAAATCATAGAATTGATAGTTACCTGCATATTATTGTGCAAGGTATTTTTCTTTTATGCAACTCTGGTTAATTTAGAAAACTGCCCCTTCCTGTCACTTTGAAGGTGAATTTTGCTTTTGGAATTAGTTTCAAACAGGTAATCAAGATATAAATGAATTAAATAAAGCTTTAATTGAATATATGATTGAGTGCTTATTGCTTTCTCTCATCCACTCACCCAAGATGTGAGGCAAAGACAAGAAAGAGGATGGAGGAAACAATTTAAGCAGTGGGATATTAATGGGTGAGTGATGGAAAGCGGGTCATTAAATTGACCTCAATTTCCATATAGTGACTTCTAAACCTAAAACAGTTGCAATAAGAAGAAATACACCAGATGCTGAGAATAGGGGAGCTGAAAGAATGATTGCAAAGGAGGATTTTGAGATCTTTGAGGAGATCTCAAAGGTAATGTGGGCAAGGCCGCAGAGAGATTTGGAAAGAAAGAATTTTAATATCAATACTGATGGATATAGTTAACCAGTGACATTCTGGATAGGCTGAGTGTGCTGAGTAGAGGACTTGATCCAGGTTAAAGTTTGAGCTGTGGGTTTCTATTCAATAAGTTGAAACTTGTGGAGGTTTGATGAAAGTAAAGAGAGAACAGCATTGGAGAAGTCAAACCTTTGTGATCTAAACACGAGATCCATTGGCAGAAGGGAGAGATGTAGGTGGAAAAAAGTAATGTGAAGGTAGAGGAAAGCAGTCTCAGAACATAGAACAGTACAGCACAGAACAGGCCCTTCGGCCCTCGATGTTGTGCCGAGCATTGTCCGAAACCAAGATCAAGCTATCCCACTCCTTGTCATTCTGGTGTGCTCCATGTGCCTATCCAATAACCGCTTTAAAGTTCCTAAAGTGTCCGACTCCACTATCACAGCAGGCAGTCCATTCCACACTCTAACCACTCTCTGAATAAAGAACCTACCTCGGACATCCCTCCTATATCTCCCACCCTGAATCTTATAGTTATGCACCCTTGTAACAGCTACATCCATCCGAGGAAATAGTCTCTGAACGTCCACTCTATCTATCCCCCTCATTATCTTATAAACCTCTATTAAGTCGCCTCTCATTCTCCTCCGCTCCAAAGAGAAAAGCCCTACCTCCCTCAACCTTTCCTCATAAGACCTATCCTGCAAACCAGGCAGCATCCTGGTAAATCTCCTTTGCACCCTTTCCAATGCTTCCACATCCTTCCTATAATGAGGTGACCAGAACTGCACACAATACTCCAAATGTTGTCTCACCAGGGTCATGCATAGTTGCAGCATAACCCCGCGGCTCTTAAACTCAAGCCCCCTGTTAATAAACGCTAACACACTATAAGCCGCCTTCACGGCTCTATCCACTTGAGTGGCAACCTTCAGAGATCTGTGGACATGAACCCCAAGATCTCTCTGTTCCTCCACATTCCTCAGAACCATGCCGTTGACCCTGTAATCCGCATTCAAGTTTTTTCTACCAAAATGAATCACCTTGCACTTATCAGGGTTAAACCCCATCTGCCATTTTACGGCCCAGCTCTGCATCCTATCAATGTCTCTTTGCAGCCTACAACAGCCCTCCACCTCATCCACTACTCCACCAATCTTGGTGTCATCAGCAAATTTACTGACCCACCCTTCAGCCCCCTCCTCCAAGTCGTTGATAAAAATCACAAATAGCAAAGGACCCAGCACTGATCCCTGTGGAACACCGCTGGTAACTGGTCTCCAGTCTGAAAATTTTCCATCCACCACCACCCTCTGTCTTCTATGTGATAGCCAGTTACTTATCCAATTGGCCAAATTTCCCTCTATCCCACACCTCCTTACTTTCTTCATGAGTCGACCATGGGGAACCTTATCAAACGCCTTACTAAAATCCATGTATACGACATCAACTGCTCTACCTTCATCTACACACTTAGTTACCTCCTCAAAGAATTCAATCAAATTTGTGATGCAAGACCTACCCTTCACGAATCCGTGTTGACTATCCCGGATTAAGCTGCATCTTTCCAAATGGTCATAAATCCTATCCTTCAGGACCTTTTCCATTATCTTCCCGACCACCGAAGTAAGACTAACTGGCCTATAATTACCAGGGTAATTCCTATTCCCTTTCTTGAACAGAGGAACAACATTTGCCACTCTTCAGTCCTCTGGCACTATCCCCGTGGGCAGCGAGGTTCTAAAGATCAAAGCCAAAGGCTCTGCAAACTCATCCCTTGCCTCCCAAAGAATCCTTGGGTATATCCCATCTGGCCCAGGGGACTTGTCGACCCTCAGGTTTTTCAAAATTGCTAATACATCCTTCCTCAGAACATCTACTTCCTCCATCCTACCCGCCTGAATCACACACTCATCCTCAAAAACATGGCCCCTCTCCTTTGTGAACACTGAAGAAAAGTATTCATTCAACGCCTCTCCTATTTCTTCTGACTCCGTGCACAAGTTCCCACTACTGTCCTTGACCGACCCTACCCTCACCCTCGTCATTCTTTTATTTCTCACATAAGAGTAAAACGCCTTGGGGGTTTTCCTTGATCCGATCCGTCAAGAACTTCTCATGCCCCCTCCTAGCTCTCCTAAGCCCTTTTTTCAGTTCATTCCTTGCTACCTTGTAACCCTCAAGCGACCCTACTGAACCTTGTTTTCTCATCCTTACATACTCTTCCTTTTTCTTCTTGACAAGACATTCAACCTCTTTTGTGAACCATGGTTCCCTCACACGGCCATTTCCTCACTACCTGACAGGGACATGCCTACCAATGACACGCAGTATTTGTTCCTTGAACAAGCTCCACCTTTCATTTGTGCCTTTCCCTGACAGTTTTTGTTCCCATCCTATGTTCCCTAATTCTTGCCTAATCACATCATAATTACCCCTCCCCCAATTATAAACCTTGAACTGCCGTATGGCCCTATCCCTCTCCATTGCAATACTGAAAGACACCGAATTGTGGTCACTATCTCCAAAGTGCTCTCCCACAAACAAATCTAACACTTGGCCCAGTTCATTACCCAGTACCAAATCCAATGTGGCCCCCCCCTCTTGTCGGCCTATCCACATATTGTGTCAGGAAACCCTCCTGCACACACTGCACAAAAACTGACCCATCCGACCTTTTCGACCTATAGAGATTCCAATCAATATTTGGAAAGTTAACGTCACCCATAACAACTACCCTGAGACCTCCACACCTACCATAATCTGTTTTGCAATTTCTTCCTCCACATCTCTCTTACTATTTGGTGGCCTATAGAAAACTCCTAACAATGTGACCGCTCCTTTCCTATTTCTAACTTCGGCCCATATTACCTCAGTAGGCAGATCCCCTTCAAACTGCCTTTCTGCAGCCGTTAAACTATCCTTGATTAACAATGCTACTCCTCCACCTCTTTTACCACCTTCCCTACTCTTACTGAAACATCTATACCCTGGATCTTCCAACAACCATTCCTGTCCCTGTTCTAACCATGTCTCCGTAATGGCCACAACATCGCAGTCCCAAGTACCAATCCACGCTCTAAGTTCACCGACCTTATTCCGGATGCTCCTTGCATTGAAGTAAACACACTTCAACCCACCTTCTTACCTGCCGGTAAACTCCTTCGACCTTGATACCCTCCTCTGGTACCTCACTACTCTCGACACTCGCTTCTGGAACACAGCTTGTTTTCCCAGCCCCCTGACAAATTAGTTTAAACCCCCCCCCCCCCGAAGAGCCGTAGCAAATTTCCCTCCCAGGATATTGGTGCCCCTCTGGTTCAGGTACAAACCGTCCTGTCTGTACAGGTCCCACCTTCCCCAGAATGTGCTCTAATTATCTACATTAGAGACTGGATGTGGAGGAGGAAGCTGATATTGGATTTGAGCAGGATGATCAACCTCTGCACACAAAAACAAAGTACTGTGGATGCAGGAAGTCTTAAAAAGAAACCAAAAATATTGGGAATACTCAATTGGGTCGGATTGTGTCTGAAGAGAGAAATAGAATTGATGTTCAGGATGGTGACCTTTCATCAGTCTTAAATGTTAACTCTGTCACTCTCTTTCTCATTCCAAGGTAAACCTCTACACTTAGTTTGAGTTGATAGCCAGGTTAGTGAATTCAAGGCCAGTCGATGCAGGGATCCACTCCTTGCTCTTGCAGATCTTCTCTGAGGTATCAATAATTGTTTTTTCAATATAAATTGGAAGCAGTTCTGTGCACATGTCATGTTTATGGTTCGCAGGCCATTAAAAATGTATGAAGTTCTGGCCATTGTACTAGATTTAGTCTTAGACAATGCACAGTCTGTAGGAAAAATTAATCTGGAAAATCATAAAATGTGTCTGCGTTGGTTTCCTTCGGGTGCTCGGGTGATTTCCCCCCACAGTCCAAAGATGTGCATGTTAGATGGATTAATAAATTGCTCCTTCGTGTCCAAAGATGTGTAGGTTCGGTTAAGGGGTTATTGGGATAGGACTGGGCAGAGTGCTCTTTCAGAGGGTCAGTACAGGCTTGATGGACCGAATGGCCTCCTTCCGCACTGTAGGGATTCTATAATTCTGACGTGTGAACTTGAGAGAACAGGATCTTACCCCAAGCTGGGTGATTGTCACATTTTAAGTCTTGCTGTTTAAAATGGTAAAAGAAATCACACTTGTCAAAATAATTTTGCAAGGCAAATATAACAAGCAAGTATCTTATAAACACTCATAGCAATGTTATCGGAATATGTTTATATCAACCATGACATTTAGTGTGGGTATTTATAGGAATGAAATCTCATCTCATTTATTTTTTGTCCTTTTATATTTTGGGATGGTTTCATTTAGGCAATGATCTCTTCGTGATGGTGCAGTATAAGGTTGGAAACTCATCCTGGGTTAAAATGTACTGTTTCTGGGGAGTGGGAGGTAGTCGGTAGCTAGGGAATAGAGTTTGCAGCATGTCAGAGAGAGAACACAAGTGAAGCGGGAGTCAGAGGGGGATCTACCATTAAACAATTTTGGCACATAACCCTCATATTGCAATTTGAGAATCGTTGGTGTTGAACATTAATGGGTTTGCTGTTCAGCATTCCTCCAGCATTCAATTCATGTAAAAGAAGAACAATATGATGGGAGAAAAATCAAAGCACTTTTCTAAAAACCTGGACCTGTGGTATAATCTGGATTTCTCTTGGTGGAGTTACATCATGGGTCCTGGAAATCGCATTGAATTTATTCAATAGATCAAGCTTTGCCCTTCGGGAAATATGAGATTCTGAAAAATAAATTAAAAGGAGTATATGCTTAACAACATTAATTTAAAATTTGATTCTTGATTTTAAAATGTACCCTCTGTCTTTCTTGGGTGAGATGACTTGGGTGTTTAATGCTTTATTTAAATCATTTATTGATTTTATCAATGTACATTTTTAAAACCACAAAATACGTTTTTTAAAATAAATTTAGTGTACCCAATTATTATTTTTTCAATTAAGGGGCAATTTAGCGTGGCCATCCTGCACATCTTTGGGTTGTGGGGATGAGACCCATGCAGATACGGGGAGAATGTGTAAATTGCACACGGACAATGACCCAGGGCCGGAATCGAACCTGTGTCCTCAGCGGCGTGAGGCAGCAGTGCTAACCACTAAATTCTAAATCTAATTCTGGGCAGTAGATTATTATTGCAGTGAAATTCACTGGCAAATTATGACCATGATGCTGATGTGCATTTGAAGCATATTTTCCAGCAAGACAATTAAACACTTGATCCTATTTCTTTCTTCCATTGTGTATTTTGACATGTTAAATGATTCCAAATGAACCATTATGCAGGTTTTTACAAACAAAACTATTTATAATGTAACTTTCCCTTTCTGCTTGAATATAATTTCCACAAGATTTTTCTTTTGTAAAATATTGAAATTATTTTGTTATCCGTGTTCTGTTTTCTATTTCTGACTGTGATATATTGACTACAATAGTCTGTTGTGATGCAGTACAAACGTACAATTGCCCATGTACTGAATTGATGATTTCACCCAGCGAAATTGCCAAAGGAGAATTAGGTGCTCCCTTGAAGATTTTTAAAATGCATTCTTGCGATAGAGTTATTGCTACCAAGACCAGCATTTACTGCCCACCTCTTATTGCCCTTGAGCAGGTGGTGGCTGCAATCACCATTTGATAGACTTGCTTATCCTATTGGGCTCGAATTGGTTATTAATCAAATCAATTGAAGGAATCATTGTTTTGCACAAGTTGCTTCATAATTGCACCTTCCCACTTGTACACCTTGAACTTGTCTTTCTAACATAGCACTCAACAATAAGCATCCCCAAGCACTTCACATTGTATCACACAAAGGAGGTGATATTGAACAAGATGGTGAAGATACCTAGAAAGAAAAGGCATCATCAAATACCTTCATATGTTTTCTAATATAGAGCTTCTATTTCCTGAAACTAACCAGTATCCAGGTATGGTTACCTCTAGATACACTTTTAATGCTTTAGGATGTCCTTCTGGCATTTAATTTCTCAATTACATCTTCTTGGTTAAGTCATTTTGCTTGGTGTTAGACTTTATCATAAGCTTTATTTTCGATCTCTGTTCAGATATTAAATAATAAATCTCCAATTGCTGTTTCCCTGGAAGGTGATGCATTTCCCTCTGCAAAAATTACAACAAAGAACTAAACTTTATTGTGCTTGTACCAATTATCACCTTGATTACATTTTTTCCTTGATGGTACCTTTCCACGTCCATGCATAGATGAGGCAAACTTAATTACCAAATTTCAATTTTGAGAGATCCCTTTTTTTATCGTAAGGCAAGCTCTGCTGTTCACTTATCAATTCGCTATTTCATGATATCTGAAGTAACCCCATAAATACCTACTGAACAACTCTGCTTGAGGTGGCCTTTTTCTATTGGGGCATTGTCGTAAACTAAGATACTCAAAGTATTAGCCCAGAATATTGAGCTGATTTTCATCCATATACTGCATAACTACCATATGTCAAGTATCCATGATCTTTAAGAGTACATCAGTAGAAACTTGCATCCAAAAGTGTCCCCACTTACAAAACGGGCTACGTGTTCAGCTCTCAAACGTGAGTTTTGTCCAATTGTGCTTGTTGCACCCAGGTGTTCAGGTGCACAGAACTTATTAATGTCATTCATGTCCAACAAAAGTAGTTTAATGCCATTTATTGTTATTTTGCTTGTGATTTATATTTACCCCACTGGGAGAGTTAATAATGATCAATTGGGCATTCCTTTACTGTATGAATGAATCATATTGCACAGAAGGATACCAATGTGGCCACTGTGCCTGTGCTGAGTCCTTTACAGAGCTATATAATTAGTCCCAAACCCCTGCTCCTTCTGCACGTTCCTACAAATTTTTCCTTCTCAAGTATGTATCTAATTTTCTTCTGAAATTTATTGTTGAATCCACTTTCCTCACCTTTTCAGTTATTGCATTCCCATTCATTATAGATACAATAAATTATAATCTATGCTCCAGTTTGTTGCCATTTATATCAAATCTGTGTCCTTTTGGTTGTCAGTCTTCTTGACAGCATTAACAGTTTCTCACAAGTTCCTCAATTAAAACCCCTCATTATTCTGAAGACCCCTATGAAATCTCCTGTTAACCATCTGTGCTTTTAAGGGGGACAGGCCCTGCAAGTCTGCTGTCTTTAAATTACTGAACACCCTCATTCTAGTATAATTCTGGTAAATTACCTTTGTATTCCCTCTGAGGCCTTGAAATTCTTTCCATGGTGTGACGTCCAGAAATGAGCACACCGTTCCAGCTGAGGCCCATACATTTTTTTGAACAAAGGGTTTAGCATTACTTCCTCATATATTTCAAGTGTAGTCATTGTGGTTTTGGTGAATAAGCATAATATTGTAAGAAGGATGAATACTTTGCATGATCAATGCATTGATTTATTCTGGGCCAATCCTGACATCATGTGCACCTTTATTTAACATTCTCTTTGCCTTATTTTGCAGTGTGCCTCTACCTAACGTTTTGTCATTATAATATTTTTACATGATTACATCTAATACTTCCCTCTATAGTTTGGAGAGAAATTCTCTTTTACTTGTAGCAACTCTTCTGTTGCCCTTGTTAGATCTTAAAGGTCGCATCCTCATCCACATGGGTGTTCATTAACTTTACCTGTTGCCCAGGTAGATGGCAAAGTCTGAGCTGAAGCATTATATCCTTTAGAATTTTCTTTTGCATTCTGATCCAGTGCTCTTGTTTCGCATTGTTCTTGTACATGCATTTTTGCAGATATATTTCGCACCGTCATTATTTTTCATACTTGCAAAAAAACCCCCAAAATTCAGGATATTACAAATTACAAGGATGTTAGGGACTTGTGATCCATTTTAACATTAATGGTACAGCCATACATAGTTAATTGAACCTTTCACAATCAAACTGATGCTTAGTAGCTTTGCAGCAGTCAGGCAATGTGATGCCTAAGCAGTCGGTTGCTACTGATCATTATAACTTTGTGTCAGGATATTATTCTGTGATTCTTTATTTCCTATGTTTCCGCCTCTGATTACAGATCTGTTAAATTTGTTTTTAATTTTAGTATCACTTTAACACATTTGATTGCACCGAGGCATCCCTGGATGATTTTCTTTGATGCGTTCGATTGCTGAAATCTTTACACCTATGGGTCTCATAGCATTACTATTGATTCCAAATACTCAATTGCCCTAAGTTTCAAGTTTAGTCTTTGAACATCTTGAGTATTTTCTGGAAAAACGATCATTCTGTTTCCATTTGGGCCAATCCCATACCATTATGCCAATCATTAGCGCACGAATATGATGCAGGAATTTGCACATAAGTAATAAGTAGCAAAGTGAAGCGGCTAGAAGCAATGAACATGCATAACTTGCAACTTTTAATATTTCCCATTCATGGAATTTTTGTTCCTGGAAAGTTGAGGCACGTAATGTGATAGAATTTACAAATGCAAGATTATTTACTTTACTTTGAAGTAGAAAGCTTGAAATTCTTGATTTTTAATAACTGTATTTAAGTCCTTGAGCTGAAAGCATATATTTTCACAGTAACTTCATTGAAGCCTACTTGTGACAATAAGTGATTTTCATTTCATATAATGCATGAGAATTTATCAACATTCCTTCAATCTTTCATTTAATAACTGGTTAGAACCAGTCTGTGCTGGGACATAATTCAGTGAGTCGGAGGTTTGAAGCTGACTTTGTGCTGTTGAATTTTGTCTTTGTGCAACTAGCAACCAAGCCACTTTGTTGTATTTGTGTGTTGACATATTAAGTGACAGTTTTTGTGGTGGTGGAGTCATCTGTCGGGTCAACCAATTGGATGAATTCAACTGATACAGGTTTGGACATTAGATCAATTAACTTGTTAATATTGATGAGAACAAATTATATGTCTGTATACTTATGAGTAGGATTTCATCAGGGTTTGTGTTTTTCCAATTACAATCCAGGTGAGTTCTTGGCACGGAATAACTATTCAAAATGGGTACTATACAGATGGTATGAACAATATCAGATGATTTGCTCTAAATCTGTCATTTCTAAGATTTCTGTCATGTACTTTTTGTCATGTGCTACAATGGCAGCACATGACGATATCAAGTTACATACATCTCTATTCACACTGGAACGTGCGTTTTTATTATGCCGATATGACATGACAATTTTGCCTGGTTATATATATATTGCACCCTAAGACAGCACGGTGGTGCAGTGGGTTAGCCCTGAAGCCTCATGGCGCCGAGGTCCCAGGTTCGATCCCGGCTCTGCGTCACTGTCCATGTCGAGTTTGCACATTCTTCCCGTGTTTGCGTGGGTTTCGCCCCCAAAACCCACAAGATGTGCTGGCTAGGTGGAGTGGCCATGCTAAATTGCCCCATATTTGGAAAAAATGAATTGGGTACACTACATTTATAAAAAAAAAAAAAAAAATATCGCACCCTAACACTGAGCAGCTGAAACATAGACATATTGACTCAAAATTAGTTAAAGGCCTTGCACAAGCCATTTGCTTTGTTACAAGCAGGAGAGAGTCAAACTGAACTTCTTTCTCCTCTCACCAGCTGTCCATAAGTTAAAGTTTTTTGGGGAGGGCATTAAAACTAGGCTGCGTCAAGTTTCTCCAACCCTCAGTCTGTGAGGTCCAATGTTATAAGTAACTCACAGCAAACTCTGTGATTTACTCAGAAGGTAAGTTTATTCCCATGCAAAGCTGGGTGATTGTAGTGGTGAGGGAGGTGGGGTGGCTGGGAGCGGTGGGGAAGGATAGATGGGGATATGTGTAACTTCACTCACACACTCACTTACTCACTCACTCACACACACACACACACACACACACACACACTAGAGGGATAGTAAAAAAAATGGGAGTTTTACAACTGGGTCGAGTGAGAAGGAGGAATTGAAAGGAAATTAGTATTACTAGAAAAATAGCAATGGAGAAATTAATGGGACTGAAAGCTGATAAATACCCAGGGCCTGATAATATACATCCCAGGGTACTGAAGGAGGTGGCCATGGAAATAGTGAATGCTTTGGTTGTCAGCTTCCAAAATAATGTAGATTCTGGAATAGGCCCAAAGATTGGTGGGTGGCAAATATCGCCCGCTATTTAAAAAAATGAGGGAAGGAGAAAACAGTGAATTAGTTAGTCTAACATCAGCAGTACGGAAAATACTATTGTCTATTATAAAGGATGCGATAACAGGACACTTAGAAAATATCAAAGGGATTAGGTAAAGGGAAAATCTATTTTTGAAAAGTAAATCATGTTTGACAAACCTCCTGGAGTTTTTTGAGGATGTACCTAGTAGAATAGATAAGGGCGAACCAGTGGATGTTCACATGATTTCCAGAATCCGAAAAGTCACAGTATAGAGGGAGTTTCCTTTGTCCCGTAACTCAGTTCAGATGGAGACAGCTGCACAAAAGCCCTTTAAAGTGAATGAGGATGCAGCATAATGAGGCTGAAGTACCTAGTGGCAGGCGATGGTTGGATGCTTTTACAATAAAACCGGCTTCGGGGAATTGAGAAATGTTGGCCAGCTGGGAGCCATGTTGTTGTTATTAATCCGCACAGAGATTTATGAGGTTTGGAACTGTAATACCAAAACTGTCCAAGAGGCTAGAAGCATGGAGTCATGTGCTGTGGACCATTATGACATAATTTCAGCTGTACATGTCGTTTCTGTGCCTCTGGCCAAAATCCATTGCTTCCTTTAGGAGTGAAGTGTTGGCTGTTATGTAAGGGCTCTTCCTGTTCATTCCCTTATTTCCCCGTTCTTTATTTTTGCTGCTATCATTTCGATCCATGGATGCTTAATGGACATGTGTCTTTAAGTTGAGTAGGGGAAGTAAGGAATTCAAACGTTATGAAGAGATGACTGTACTAGCTTTGAACAACAGAACTCTGACTTTTCGGGCACCCGGGAGATGGATGGGACGCGGTTCGATTAGTTGGCTGATGGCTAATGAATTGGCCAAAAGGCCGTATTCCATTCGGTAACTGGTGGTGATTGGGTCCTGCCTGAGTGGGATGATTTTCAGAGAGCCAGGGTAAGTGCAGTTGATATTCTGGACACTGAGGAAAGAAGCTATTTCTCTCCCTCGTGTTTTCTCCAGAAAAGCTACATAACTAGGCACAGAATCTGCATGAATCTACAATGAAAACCTCAAATTGAAAGCCTTAATTGAAGGAAGGAGTGCTATAAGACAATTATCTGGAACAAAGACTCAGATAATGCAGCACGGTAGCATTGTGGATAGCACAATTGCTTCACAGCTCCAGGGTCCCAGGTTCGATTCCGGCTTGGGTCACTGTCTGCGCGGAGTCTGCACATCCTCCCCGTGTGTGCGTGGGTTTCCTCTGGGTGCTCCGGTTTCCTCCCACAGTCAAAAGATGTGCAGGTTAAGTGGATTGGCCATTCTAAATTGCCCTTAGTGTCCAAAATTGCCCATAGTGTTGGGTGGGGTTGCTGGGTTATGGGGATAGGGTGGATGTGTGGACCTTGGGTAGGGTGCTCTTTCCAAGAGCCGGTCAGACTCTATGGGCCGAATGGTCTCCTTCTGCACTGTAAATTCTATGAAATCCCTTTTACTTATTTATCCCCTCCTTCTCCCCTATGTTTGATGTTGTGTGTGTGTGTATAGGTAGAGGGTGGGACGGGTTTAAGTGGCATGGGGTTAGGAATTTAATACTTAACCGTTTGTATATTTAATTATAGTTAATTGATATTAATAAACTTGTGTTTAAATTCACAAACCTTGTGACTGTAGTTATTGGGCAGCTAAGGGCCAAAGACATCGGGTGTTGTTCTAAGAATTATTTATTAATTTCAAGAGTGCTATGACTTGGGGTCAGGTGGGGCTGGAATTGACTGCACCCTAGCCCAGGGGGTTGTAACTGTCCGCACCTCTTCATGTACCGCTTACGGTTATGAAATCCAGTTTAAAGCAGCAGAGAAAAAATAAAGTTTGAGCACAGTTCTGATGACTTTCATGCCTTATTGACATGTCTGTCCTAAATTGCATTAACCTGGCAACCCCTATTTACTTAGCATTCTTCTGTGAATCCTAATGACTAATCCTAATATAAACCATGTTTTGATCTCCGTGGCAGAATATATTCTCATTACACAAAGATATTTTTCTAATCTTGCTTGATGACATAACTGTTTCTGAATGCTTTCTTCAAGGTAGTAATGAGTACTGACTGACTGCAAAATCTGAGATATTGGTCGCGATCTTCCCAAAAGGGAACAAAGTCCCCGAGTGAGCGTGTTTAGCTGCGTGTTTCCCGGCACTCGCAGTGCAGAGAACCACATGGTCACTCAACACGACTCGCGTTCAATAAGGGGCCTAAACGATGAATGCGTGGCTGAGTCCGCACATCGCCCCGTTTTGTACAACGGGGCGATCCGCATGGCAGAACTCACGAGGAGATCGGTGGGGGGGGGAGGGTACTTTTGCCGCTGTCTGGACAGCTCTCTAGCTTCTAACAGGGGCTCCCTTATGGGAGCTTCCAGGCAGAGGTCTCGTTTAATGGGGGGAGGGTGGGGGGCTTCCTGGCCACAGTCTCTCTTAAGGGTGGTTTCCAGGCCGGGATGTGTCTTATTGGGGGCTTCCAGGCAGTGTTCTCTCTTATTGGGGGTTTCCAGGCAGTGTTCTCTCTTATTGGGGGAGGGGGTGGGGGCACCCTGTAATTGGGAAGTCTCTGGCAGGGTTCTCCATAATTTGGGGCAGAGGGTCTGTGCTGGAGGTCTTTGTAATGGGGAGGCAGGATTTGCATTGTGGGAGGATGACCCTCTGATGGACTTTGGGGACAACTCCCTTACCACGAGGTCCACTTTGTCAGGGCTACATTTGTAAATACCTACACCAATTCTCGTCCCCATGATTTCTGGTCCAGAGAACCGTAGTTACATGCAGGCTTCGAGATATGCTGTCCTGTCCAATAATAGAATGCAAACGCCTCCAGCGGGGCACCGTTTTTTGCCCGACCCTGGATTTTTCGGCCAGTCACAAAACTGAGAATCCAGCCCCAGATATACTGATTAAAGTGATCTCAGTGGGACTGACTTACTGCTAGTTCTATTAGCGTGTAATGAGTGCTTTACAACTCCAGAAGGAGTTATGTTTCCTTAAATTAACTATTTGGGTAATGTTCTGAATTATTTTTACCTTCTTATTATATTTACTTATTCCACACACTACTGTAAGCTGGCTGCTAAATCTGTATTTTTAAAAAAGTGATCATCCCAATATATGATGCTGACCACCCTATTGCCTGTTTTAAGGAGGTTTTGTGGTACCGTGGTAACATCCCTAACTCTGGACCAGAAGCTTCGAGTTCAAGTCCAATGCCTGGACTTATTGGCCGCTGAAAGAGCTTTAATAAAACTGTTCAACTGGCTGATAATCAGCTCAGGAATCCTTCCACCACTACCCACTGTTCCCCAAAGGGAAAAAGGTTTTTGCGTGAAGGTACAGCTTAAAAAGAATGTCTGCCTTGGTGGGTCAAGCAGGAGGTCATCATATTGAGTAGTATCTTTAGGTCAATTTTTAAAAATGCATCAAAGCTGCCAGCAAAAAATGGATTAAATTGCCCAGTTCTTCATTGCCATTTGTTTTCATTTGCTCAATACTTTGTCATATCGTCTTTCGTAGCAGTATTTACACAAATACACAAGTATTACTCCATTACTGCTCATTCCTTGTTCCCTCTACTTAACCAGAGTTTAAAAAGTATTTTGCAAATAAACACTCTGTTCTTTGGAATGGTTGAAAGCCACTCTTCCTTGTCATTACCCCATCTTCCTTTAAAAATCACTTACAATTTTGAGCATATTTTGGATTTCTTTCTATATTTCCTGATCGATGTAATAATTTCTCTCTAGTCAAGTGCTTTGAATTGGTCTTCCATGTGATAGAAGCTACAGAAATGCAAGTTTTACTTCGATGAGGGCTTCTACCTCAAGCAAATCATGTCTCTCATTGAATAATTCTTTGTTTTCAAGGATAACTACACTTTTGCACAACCGGGAATTCAGAAGAAGGTAAAAGCATTGCAAGAGCTTGTTAGCCGGATTGATGGTAAGTCTGATCCATTCTTGCGCTCACATTGGGCAGAACAACAATGTGTTAAGACTGCTTGGTTTAAAATACACTGTACAACTGTAATGGCCAGTATCAAGTTGACTACTCACCATGACAGCTTGGTGGCCTTTTGGAGATGAAGTGTCATCCTCAATCAACTTAGAACATTGTGCCCTTTGCAAAATCAGTGTTGTGTGTCATTTAAGGGGAGCTGCCAGAGCATGAGCAAGTTTCATTACTTTTTATTAAAGCAGCATAATCAAACTTCAATGCCAATTTTTTGTTGGAAGAGTAATGGCTGCACAAGGAAACCAGTCAGCATTCAGTTTGAATTAAAGTCAATGATTGTTTTAATTCTGCGGGCAGTCACATTGATTGTTTATGGATGCCCTTCGGCATTTAGCTTTGTGCCATTGCGCATCCCAGTCCTACCATGAGTGCTGAAATCACTTGTGCGATGAATCTGAGTAATTATGGACTCTGGAAAATACTGTGCCATCTTTACAAATTCAGATAAATGCTAATTTGCAGGGCAATTTCAGATTGCCATTGTAGACACTGCAGGGAGCTGTGAGACTGCTTCTCATGTCCTGAAAATAACATCTTCCATAAAATGCTAATTTCCATGGTTCTGTGACTAGCCTTAATTAATTGCTTTACTTCAGATAATACAGTCCATTCAGATATATTCTCCAGATATTTATTGCAGTAAATGAGTGGAACTGTTCATCGGCTGAATTGTCTGATATAATAATGGAGCATATGTCAGTAGTGTTAAAAGCTTTGGAAACTAAAATAAATAAGTTCATTAACGAAACTGATTTGCCTTTTGATAGGTGTCTAGTTTGTAACAATCTTCCCAAATAGACTCAAGCCGTTGTAATCAAAACACTATTGCTCATTTGGCACTAAATTGCCTTTGATTTTGAGGCTGATAGAAAATTCAAAGGTCTTAAATCTCCATTCAACTTCTCACAAACACTTGGCATAAACTAGTTTAAATTTCTACACGCAACGTTAAAATATTAACTGTTGCAATAACTGTAAGAAAAAAGTAAGAAGTTTTACAACACCAGGTTAAAGTCCAACAGGTTTGTTTCGATGTCACTAGCTTTCGGAGCGCTGCTCCTTCCTCAGGTGAATGAAGAGGTATGTTCCAGAAACATATATATAGACAGATTCAAAGATGCCAGACAATGCTTGGAATGCGAGCATTAGCAGGTGATTAAATCTTTACAGATCCAGAGATGGGGTAACCCCAGGTTAAAGAGGTGTGAATTGTGTCAAGCCAGGACAGTTGGTAGGATTTCGCAGGCCAGATGGTGGGGGATGAATGTAATGCGACATGAATCCCAGGTCCCGGTTGAGGCCGCACTCATGTGTGCGGAATGTGGCTATAAGCTTCTGCTCGGCGATTCTGCGTTGTCGCGCGTCCTGAAGGCCGCCTTGGAGAACGCTTACCCGGAGATCAGAGGCTGAATGCCCTTGACTGCTGAAGTGTTCCCCGACTGGAAGGGAACTTTCCTGCCTGGTGATTGTCGCACGATGTCCGTTCATTCGTTGTCGCAGCGTCTGCATGGTCTCGCCAATGTACCACGCTTCGGGACATCCTTTCCTGCAGCGTATGAGGTAGACAACGTGGCCGAGTCGCAGGAGTATGTACCGCGTACCTGGTGGGTGGTGTTCTCACGTGTAATGGTGGTATCCATGTCGATGATTTGGCACGTCTTGCAGAGATTGCCATGGCAGGGTTGTGTGGTATCGTGGTCACTGTTCTGAAGGCTGGGTAGTTTGCTGCAAACAATGGTTTGTTTGAGGTTGCGCGGTTGTTTGAAGGCAAGTAGTGGGGGTGTGGGGATGACCTTGGCAAGATGTTCATCTTCATCGATGACGTGTTGAAGGCTGTGAAGAAGATGTCGTAATTTCTCCGCTCCGGGAAAGTACTGGACGACGAAGGGTATTCTGCCGGTTGTGTCCCATGTTTGTCTTCTGAGGAGGTCGGTGCGGTTTTTTGCTGTGGCGCGTTGGTACTGTCGATTGATGAGTCGAGCGCCATATCCCGTTCGTACGAGGGCATCTTTCAACGTCTGTAGATGTCTGTTACGCTCCTCCTCGTCTGAGCAGATCCTGTGTATACGGAGAGCTTGTCCATCGGGGATGGCTTCTTTAATGTGTTTAGGGTGGAAGCTGGAGAGTGGAGCATCGTGAGGTTATCCGTGGGTCATGACATCCCCTATGGACAACCATATTTTCCTTCTGTAGATCATTTTAATATTCTGTCGTGCAACCTGCAGCAGAACCTTTCTCCTAACATTTCACTGGCTGAATTCTTGTTACTAAAAGACACATTTCTGTTTTTAATAGTATTAGTCCTGTGTTAGCTTTACATCAAAACTGACTCGAGCCAAGGTAGGACAGTTCAAACATACAGTATGAGGAACCATCAACATGAAAATAAAGTTGCAGACTAACAGGAAACATAGAGTTTGAGTGAATGGCCATGTCACCATGTCACAGACTGGTGGTTCCAATTTAAATAATCCCAGCAGCAGGCTGGGAGTTTGAAACTCAAGAAGGTTATTCGATTGTTCCACACTTGCTCCGAGGCTAAAACAAAATGCAATGTCTCGATCAGTTCTTACACACTACCACTCACACAAAGACTAGATACAGATGAAGAAACAAATATGATTACAAGATCTTAGCTTCTCTTTCATGAAGCTTTCTTAGAAAGGTTGATGCTTTTAGTTGAAGTGAAGGTCTTGCAAGAAGTTGTTTCTCAGTGAGCTTCTTCTAGTTGTATTTCCAGGAGGTTGGTTCTCAGGTGAACTTGAAGTTGAAGCAGGTTGGTTCTTCCACTTTCAAAGTATTGCTGTTTATTGCCTTGGCTGCTTAATTGATTGACTGCTGTTAGTTTGATGGCTTTCTAATGGTCTCTGGGCCCCCCTCCACCCCACCCCTAGCCTTCTGTGTAATTTCCGGAGGCGGCTCGACATTGGCAGGTGGCGGGATCTTCTGGTCCTGTTGGTATCAACGGCATTTTGCATTGTTCACCGGCTGCGTTACTGGGGGAACCCTTGGGGAGTTGCCATCTTTGAGACCGGAAGGTCCCTCCAGTGGGAATGGCGGGATAACTAAGCCCTCTGTCTCTTGCTGTTTTAAAAACAAGCCACACAAATGGTGGATTCACCCATGTTATGATAATATGTGCCTGCGTGCCTTATAATGTAACGGTTCTCAGCAGAGCAAGGGTTAACCTGGGACTGGAGAGTACCACCACTCATTGTGTGATGTATGCAGTCACGTGGTAAGTCTAGAAGCCACAGTCAGTAAGCAGATAGCCTGCATTGTGGAACACCATGCATGACCATATTTGAAACTGTAAACAGTTAAAGTCTACCAATCAAAGGTCTTCATGTTTAAGTACACAAGCTTCAAGATCTCATCAATGAGGCACCACTGGAACATAAAGAACCCATATTATGACACATACCTGTTTCAAGTTCCTTTTCAAATAAGGTGACTGGTCAGGTCGATGAACAACCTGTGTTTTCATTTGATACTAGCAATTTGCCCAGTCTAGGTTTGGATGAGGAACATTCAGAATACAATGGGAGGTCAAATGGGACCGCCATCACATTCATCCAGCACACATTGAAGTTTGAAGTGTTTTTTCCTCCATGATGAACCGGATAGACGAGTCGGCTGCAATGCCATAGCCCTTTTGTTGACTCTCCACCCTGAAGCAAAGGGATATATGAATATTTCGGATGGCTGTGAATATCCATATGGGTTTAGGTATTTGCTTAAGTCTCTCTGCTGTGTGGAGCTGATATTGCCTATGGTCACATGTTTGGCCATTTTAACAGACCGTTTTATTCAAAACTTAAAAAGTATTGTCGAAAAGTTCAGAATATACTGAAGCATGACCAGCTGCAACAGCAAACTACTGTAGATGCTGGAAATCGGAAGTAAAAATACAAAATGCTGGAAACACACTGCAGATCAGGCAGTACCTGTGGAGAGAAAAAGAGTTAGCATTTCAGGTTGATGACCTTTCATCAAAATCTGATTTTTCTCTCCATAGATGCTGCCAGACCAGTGTATTTCCAGCATTTTGTATTATTATTTGGGTAAATAGTTGTAGCTTGGATTGGAAATAATGCCCCCCTGGGGTTCCTGTTGGTTCAACTTCTGGTGTTGATTTCGAAACATGACGTGTCTTAGACATAAGAGGAAAATCTTGTAATTTGTTAATGACACAAGTAAAAGATTGCACACAGTGAGGAGGACAGACCTCAGGCAAACATGGTCAGACATGAGGCACATCCAATTTCATGTGAATAAATGCAAGGCAATTGTTTAATGAAACACGAGGAATGGCAGTGCATATACACAATGTGAAGGCTCTGAACCATGTGAATAAAAACAGCAATTGCAAGGTTTCAACTAGCTCTTTCCCGAAATAGTGCACAGGAGTAAAGTCATAATCAAAGCCAAATTACCTTTTGGGTTTTATAAATAGCGCAGCAGAGTAGACGATTTAAATAGGAAATATAGGTTAGAACACAGAGCTTTGGAGCTTTTTGGCCTATCAAAATAGGATATTAAAGCTGTAGCATGCTTCTAGCATAGACTCGCCAAGATGATATTGTGGATCAGAAACTGGAGTTAAGAGAAGCGACTTGAGATACTGGTATTAATTTAATTGGAACAGAGAAAAATAAGAGGAGCCATCACATTTGTTTAAATTATGAAGGATTTTAGTTGATTGAACAGGGAAAGACTATTTGCTGTGGTTGGGAGTCAGTTTCAAGGGATGATCAGCTAGAAGTAATGAAGAAAGAGGTTTGGAGAATTGCACAGCTGCTAGTAGGAGCCTGGAATGCTCCGTTGCAGTGTTTGAAGAAAATGTTGAACAAATACTTGAAACAAAGGAATATCCTGGGCTAAGGAAATATAGTTGCTTTTGTTTTGAATTGCACACTCTGAGAGCTGGCACAAGCAATAGCCTGAAAGGCCGCCTTCAGCTCAAACATGTCATGGTTGGCTGAGGCAATCTGATTTATTTGTGAGTTAAATGATTGTTCTTTGCAGGGTATCCAGTTAGCAGAGCTTTGGCCTGGTGCAGTCTGCTGCTTGTGGGATCATTTAATTCTGTGTAGCCTGTTATGCATGGAGCACCAGGTTAGATAATAATCACAGGTTTCCTTCTCCCTAAAGGGCATCAGTGAACTGGTTCTCTCTGTACTGTTACTGATCCCGTCATTTTATTTCCAAGTATTTTCAACTGAATTAAAATTCTTATTATGTGATTGGGGGGGGGGATTTATACACTGGATCATTTGTCCACTAATATAACCACTGTATGACCTAGGACAGTTTTGACATTCATACAGGAGTTACAAGTCCTTTCAATTATGTCATATATAGTTAAAGTAAGTGGTTGGATACTCACTCCAGCATTTCAGATGAAATTGCACCATCTGTCACAATTCAAAGTTACTCAGTCCAAATTTTTTTATCAAACATTATTGCACCAATTCCCATTTTTCTCTGCTGACTTCATTTATTTTAGTGTGAAAATTACATTGCCTCTGTGTAATAGACTCTGGTCAAATATATTTTCGAAAGATATTCCCCATAGCATTTCAGTATGTTGCAAAAGTTCAGAGCTGTTTAAGTTGTTGAGTTGGAATGCAGGAGCCTGAGTAGACCAGAGGTTAATCATTCCACTTAAAAGGAAATGAGCTGGTTCGTTACAGAATAAAGCCAATCTGATTTTGAAGAAGACATGAGCGTATGTTTTGGTAAACCAAAGGGGAAATATTTGGATTATTTTGAGGTATTTAGTGATCTTAGTTTTATAAGTTGAATGTAACTAAACTTTAGCAGCTGTGCCTCAAGCTGGCAGGTAAAAAGGCGTATCTAATGATATTGCTCGTGCTAAATCAGCGGGTTAAGATTTTGACACTGATGGCAACAGAACTATTTTAAGTTCTATCTAAGAGTTCTTTCGAAGTGAATTACCTGTATCATTTTTTTAATGTTGAATAAAAATGACAATTCCATTGGAATTAGAAATTATTGTACTTCATTAAATTTTGTAAGTCTGATAATTTTGCAGCGATCTCTTATGAGACATCTAAAATTCTAAATTAGGAGCTGACTTAAAAATAATGTATTCTGATTGGTTTAGGAGCAGGCATGAATTCCTAATAGTTATACATTCTCATAAGTTAATTTAAATTTGAAAGTGCATTGAACGATCTGCTAATATTCAAGTTAATTAAAACTTAGATTAATAGTTGACTACTTTTAACCTACAGTACGACACCCTGTCTGCCATAGACTTGTTAAATACATTTTTATCGTACTTTTTACAGAAATTCTTGCAAAACCACTGCAAGCAGATTAGTTAACATGCAAGACTACTCAAGTTTTAATGCAGGATAATTATTGAACCATTTTCTATTGCTAACTTTTGAACCACAAGATTTTTGAACTGCTAAACTAGTCTGACAAAGTCCTCTCACAGACCAATGGCAACCATGAAAAATGATTATTTTTGTCTGTATGTGTCAAGCTACAATTATCATGCAAGAATCAAGATTCATTAATGAACGGAATGTTTCTGGCCAAGATGGATCTTAATAGTTTAGTATCTATTCAGATAACTTTCAAAACATTGGTTAATTTCTAAACATTGGTTAATCTCTAAATATTGGTTAATCTCTAGACTTCACAAACAGTTCACGTAAAATGGCAATTTGTATAATTTTCTTTTAGCATTTTAACGTTTTACAAAACAAAACAAAAACATTGCACCCCCACAAGTGCAATAAACCCTGCACCTCCACCCGCAAAAGTTGACGGTAACTAGCTCTCCAAAATGCAAAATAAACAAACCCCGTCTCTTGTGGTACCCCTCATGTGCCCCTTTAGGCAAAATTTCACCTTCTCAAGATGTAAGAATTCCATTAGATCCCCCAGCCACGCCGAGACACGGTGGAGAAGCTGATCTCCACCCCAACAGAACAGCGTGCGAGCTATCAACGAGGCGAAGGCTAAAACATCTGCCCCCGTTCCCGTCTGCAACTTCGGCAAGTCCATCACCCCGAATATGGACCCCAGGGACCCAGCTCCAAATCCACAAGCAGGATCGCTAAAATGGTTCTGAAAAATGACCCCAAAATTTTCTCCAACTTTGGGCAGGACCAGAATACATGATTAGCCAGGCCCCTCCCACACCGCAAATATCCTCTACCCCCTCAAACAGCGGGTTCATCCTTGACTTCATCAAATACCGTGCAGCATGGTAGCACAAGTGGATAGCACTGTGGCTTCACAGCGCCAGAGTCCCAGGTTCGATTCCCCGCTGGATCACTGTCTGTGCGGAGTCTGCACGTTCTCCCCGTGCCCGCGTGGGTTTCTTCCAGGTGCTCCGGTTTCCTCCACAGTCCAAAGACGTGCAGATTAGGTGGATTGGCCATACTAAATTGCCCTTAGTGACCAAAAAGGTTAGGAGAGGCTATTGGGTTACGGGGATAGGGTGGAAGTGAGGGCTTAAGTGGGTCGGTGCAGACTCGATGGGCCAAATGGCCTCCTTCTGCATTGTATGTTCTATGTTTTAAATACACCCTGTGCACCACCTTCAACTGTATCAACCCCAGCCTCGCGCACGAAGTTGAGGCATTTGACTTCCTCAGCACCTCACACTGTAGTCCCTCCTCCAGCACCACCCCCAACTCCTCCTCCCACTTGGCATAACCCCCTCCATAGCCAGCCTATCCTCTTTCAAAAACCTCCCATAAATCGCCAAGATGACCGCACCCCCAAGCCTGTTACCGACAGTACCTCATCCAACAAGCCCATTTGTATAATCACCCTTTTTTAATCTCTGTCTTGTTTTCTCTCATGTGGTGTTTGGCAGAATAGGTTGACTCCTTACTTGGAGTATAGTTTTGACTACCATAAAATATTGAAGACATAATGTCCATTGTATTGTATATGTCTTGTCATTGACTACCTGGATTTATATCTTCAACATAGAGAATATCTCAAGACACTTCACAAAGGAGACACTGACATTTAGTCTTAGAAAATCAAGGGAAGATAACAGAAGGAGTGATTTGAGGCATTTGAAGGTAGGGAGGCACTAGGGAAGAATGGTTAATAGAGAGCATTCTGAAGAGTGAGCTGAAGGCTTTATTAGTGACCCGGGGGGGGGGGGGGCGGGTGATTGCGGGAGATTGCAGTGGGATACATAATGGGCAGAAGATCAGAATATTAATGCTGGAAGGTATGTGTTGTAATAGGGAGTTACAGATTTTTAGAGGTAGAGTGGGCGGTGTATAAGGAGTGATTAATTTTCCAGGAGCAAACATTTTGAATTTATTGGTATATAGCAAAGCAATGGAATGTGGTGAGCAGTGAGTGAATGGGGCAAAATGTTGGTGCCTGGGTGAGTTGCAGTTTATACAGAGCATTGGAACCTAGAGGCACAGAAATGTTGACAGAAGGCATTGGGAACAGTGAATGCTGACAGCTAAACCACATGCTGTCCTGGGAACTTGGCCTGATAGACCCCTTACCCCATAATTATAACATTATAAAAACAACCTTAACTCATTTGACTGATGGATTGGGGTTGTTTGTGGTTTGTTTGACTTGGTTTTCATGGGATAATCTCGGAATTGTTCTGGAAGGTGGTAATTGCCTGACTGCCCAAATCCCAATGGGGAATTTGGACAGGCTATCACAATGTTTTGCAATTTGTATTTTATTGCAAGGAGGTATTAGCCCGAAAGTCAGGAGTAGGATGTCCAATACTATTGGAGATTTTCCATTTTAAATTAAAACAAAGAACAATACAGCACAGGAACAGGCTCTTTGGCCCTCCAAGCCTGCGCCGATCACGGGTCCCATCTAGACCAACCTCCTGTACCCTTCTATACCCCGTGAGTTCATGTGCCTATCCAGAGAAGTCAAAGGTTGCTAACGTATCCGCCTCAACCACCTCACTTGACAGTGCATTCCATGTCACCACCACCCTCTATGTAAAAAAACACTTACCGCGCACATCTCCACTGAACCTGTCCCCCCTCACCTTGAACTTGTGCCCTCTTGTGATTTTCAATTCCGCCTCCAACGGTTCACCCTATCTGTACCCCTAATAATTTTATAAACTTTTATCAGGTCGCCCCTCAGTCTCCGTCTCTCTAGGGTGAACAATCCCAGTTTATTCAATCTCTCCTCATAGCTAATACCCTTCATACAAGGCAACATTCTGATAAATCTTTTCTGTACTCTCTCCAAAGCCTCCATGGCTTTCTGGTAATGTGGTGACCAGAATTGGACACCGTATTCAAAATGTGGCCGAACCAATGTTCTATATAACTGTAACACAATTTTCAAGCTTTTGCACTCGATACCCCATCCTATGAAGTTAAGCATGCCATATGCTTTCTTTACCACCATTTCCCCTGTGCTGCCACTTTTAAGGATCTGTGGACCTGCACGCCCAGATCCCCCTGTGTGTTTATACTCCTGATGGTTCTGTTATTTATTCTACAGCTCCCACATGAATTGCATTGCCAAGTCATTTATATACCTATATTACAAAGAGGAAAGTTCCTAGTACTGATCCCTGCAGAACACCATCAGTTACAGACCTCCATTCGGAAAAATACCCTTCCACTGCTACCCTCTGTCTTCTATGGCTAAGCCAATTCTGAATCCATGCAGCTAGTTCACCCCTGACCCCATGATTTATCCTTTTGCACCAGCCTGCCATGCGGGACCTTATCAAATGCTTTACAAAAGTCCATGTAGACAACATCCACAGCTCTTCCCTCGTCAATCATTTCTATCACCTCAAAAAATTTAATTAAATTAGTGAGACATGACCTCCCTCGTACAAAATCATGCTGCCTGTCGCTAATAAGACCATTCACTTCAAAATGTGCATAGATCCTATCTCTGAGAATCTTTTCCAACAATCCCATTATCACTGACGTCAAGCTCACTGGACTATAATTACCCCGATTACTCTTGCAACCCTTCTTAAATAACGGTACAACATTGGCTATCCTCTGGGTTCTCACCTTTGGTCAACGAGGACATAGCGATTTCTGTCAGAGGTCCAGCTATTTCATCTCTTGTCTCCCTCAGTAATCTGGGATAGGTGCCACCTGGCCCTGGGGATTTGTCTACCTTAATGCTTTTTAACACGCCTAACACGTCCTTCCTCATAATAACGACCTGTTCTAAAGTGTTTGCACATCCCTCTGAGACACCACCAATCAACGTGTCCCTTTCCTTTGTGAATACCGATGCACAATACTCATTAAAGGACCTCACCTACTTCCTCTGGTTCTACACATAATTTCCCTCCTTTGTCCTTGAGTGGACCAACTCTTTCTCTAGCTAAACATTTAAAATAATTTATTAACAAAAGAAAGGAACACTTAAACACACAAGATTACATTGACACAGTTAAAACTAGTTCTGCAAATGTTTCCCAAAAGGTTTTGGCTGAGTAAACTCACAACTGCACAACCGTTTCAATCAATGGTCCTTCTAGATTCTTAATCAATACAAATTCCAATAATATAACAATAGGTCATTTTCGGGATATTGGATCTGCCGGGGTTGGAAGAGGGTGCCGAGGCAGATATTCTAACCTTTGCCTCGCTGATCGCCCGAAGGCGGAACCTGTTGGGGTGGAGGTCGGTTTCTCCACCCTGTGCCCTGGCATGGTGGGGGGGGGGGATCTGTTGGTGTTTTTAACACTTGAGAAGGTGAATTGAGGGGCAGGATGGAAGGATTCTACAATTCATGGGTTTGTTTATTATGCACTTTCAAGAATTGGATAACATTGAATATTAGGGGGGCGGTTGGACTGTGCATGTTGTTGGTGACTATGTATGGGTGAATGGTGGTTCCTTTTCTTTGATGTTTGTATTTAAAATGTTGAGGGTTGTTTGGGGGTTGGTGGGAGGAAGGAATTGTTGACCAGGGGATTGACATTGTATTTGTTACCGTTGATTGTTTGTTGGTGGGTGTAAATTTGGATGAAAATGTGAACAAGGAGGAGAATAAAAATATTTTAAAATCAAAATATTATCGCAGTAAGTCCACAGTTGCTTCAGGTGGAGTATTTCATGAGGCTTCTCGCCCTCTCAGTTGATAAAGGGAATCCAAGGTTTATAAGAAAACCTTTGTTTTCTGGACCAGACAAACGCCTTTGAGAGTAGCTCATTTTTTTCTCTACCCACAGCACATTTTTCAGAACACCACATGGCCACTCTCCCGAACAGTTTTCAATCTGTTTTAATATGTTTTTTATCTTTCATCTTTAAACCCATTATTGTTAACTTTCTTTGGAAGTTACCTTGCCCAGGATATAAAAATATTTCATGTTGTCTTTATAGCTACTACTTAAGGGAAATTTATGATCTTTGCCAGTTATAAACTTCCACCTTGAAATACAAGAGCAAAACTTCAACTCACCCCCTTCTCTCCTAATCACATTTCTATTCATGTTGTTCCTTGGTATACCCTCTTGGCTTTGCTCATTTCCACTTCAAATGCTTACTTTTACACTGAATCCCTTTTCTGACTTAAATCTTGTAGTCTAACTGTCTTCAGTTCAATTAAGTTAGTCTCTCTCTCACTCTCATTCTCACACTCACTCACTATCTCACTCACTCTCAAGCACCTTGTGCACCTCATTCACTTCACGCACCTCACTCACTCCCCTCACTCACACCTCACGCACTCACTCAACACACGCATCTAACTCGCACCTCACTCACTCACACACCTCACACACACCCCTCACTCACTCACTCACTCACTCCACCTCACGCACCTCCCTCCCTCACGCACCTCCCTCCCTCACGCACCTCCCTCCCTCACGCACCTCCCTCCCTCACGCACCTCCCTCCCTCACGCACCTCCCTCCCTCACGCACCTCCCTCCCTCACGCACCTCCCTCCCTCACGCACCTCCCTCCCTCACGCACCTCCCTCCCTCACGCACCTCCCTCCCTCACGCACCTCCCTCCCTCACGCACTTCCCTCCCTCACGCACCTCCCTCCCTCACGCACCTCCCTCCCTCACGCACCTCCCTCCCTCACGCACCTCCCTCCCTCACGCACCTCCCTCCCTCACGCACCTCCCTCCCTCACGCACCTCCCTCCCTCACGCACCTCCCTCCCTCACGCACCTCCCTCCCTCACGCACCTCCCTCCCTCACGCACCTCCCTCCCTCACGCACCTCCCTCCCTCACGCACCCCCCTCCCTCACGCACCCCCCTCCCTCACGCACCCCCCTCCCTCACGCACCCCCCTCCCTCACGCACCCCCCTCCCTCACGCACCCCCCTCCCTCACGCACCCCCTTCCCTCACGCACCCCCCTCCCTCACGCACCCCCCTCCCTCACGCACCCCCCTCCCTCACGCACCCCCCTCCCTCACGCACCCCCCTCCCTCACGCACCCCCCTCCCTCACGCACCCCCCTCCCTCACGCACCCCCCTCCCTCACGCACCCCCCTCCCTCACGCACCCCCCTCCCTCACGCACCTCCCTCCCTCACGCACCTCCCTCCCTCACGCACCTCCCTCCCTCACGCACCTCCCTCCCTCACGCACCTCCCTCCCTCACGCACCTCCCTCCCTCACGCACCTCCCTCCCTCACGCACCTCCCTCCCTCACGCACCTCCCTCCCTCACGCACCTCCCTCCCTCACGCACCTCCCTCCCTCACGCACCTCCCTCCCTCACGCACCTCCCTCCCTCACGCACCTCCCTCCCTCACGCACCTCCCTCCCTCACGCACCTCCCTCCCTCACGCACCTCCCTCCCTCACGCACCTCCCTCCCTCACGCACCCCCCTCCCTCACGCACCCCCCTCCCTCACGCACCCCCCTCCCTCACGCACCCCCCTCCCTCACGCACCCCCCTCCCTCACGCACCCCCCTCCCTCACGCACCCCCCTCCCTCACGCACCCCCCTCCCTCACGCACCCCCCTCCCTCACGCACCCCCCTCCCTCACGCACCCCCCTCCCTCACGCACCCCCCTCCCTCACGCACCCCCCTCCCTCACGCACCCCCCTCCCTCACGCACCTCCCTCCCTCACGCACCTCCCTCCCTCACGCACCTCCCTCCCTCACGCACCTCCCTCCCTCACGCACCTCCCTCCCTCACGCACCTCCCTCCCTCACGCACCTCCCTCCCTCACGCACCTCCCTCCCTCACGCACCTCCCTCCCTCACGCACCTCCCTCCCTCACGCACCTCCCTCCCTCACGCACCTCCCTCCCTCACGCACCTCCCTCCCTCACGCACCTCCCTCCCTCACGCACCTCCCTCCCTCACGCACCTCCCTCCCTCACGCACCTCCCTCCCTCACGCACCTCCCTCCCTCACGCACCTCCCTCCCTCACGCACCTCCCTCCCTCACGCACCTCCCTCCCTCACGCACCTCCCTCCCTCACGCACCTCCCTCCCTCACGCACCTCCCTCCCTCACGCACCTCCCTCCCTCACGCACCTCCCTCCCTCACGCACCTCCCTCCCTCACGCACCTCCCTCCCTCACGCACCTCCCTCCCTCACGCACCTCCCTCCCTCACGCACCTCCCTCCCTCACGCACCTCCCTCCCTCACGCACCTCCCTCCCTCACGCACCTCCCTCCCTCACGCACCTCCCTCCCTCACGCACCTCCCTCCCTCACGCACCTCCCTCCCTCACGCACCTCCCTCCCTCACGCACCTCCCTCCCTCACGCACCTCCCTCCCTCACGCACCTCCCTCAGTCACGCACCTCACTCAGTCACGCACCTCACTCAGTCACATATCTCTGTTTAGCACACTGGGCTAAATTGCTGGGTTTGAAAGCCGACCAAAGCAGGTCAGTAGCACGGTTCAATTCCTGTAACAGCCTCCCCGAACAGGCGCTGGAATGTGGCGACGAGGGGCTTTTCACAGTAACTTCATTGAAGCCTACTTGTGACAATAAGCGATTTTCATTTCATTTTCATATCTCACTCAGTCACATACCTCACTCACTCACTCACACACCTTACTCACGCAGTTCCCTCACTCACGCAGTTCACTCACACACCACTCACTCACACACCAATCACTCACTCACACACCAATCACTCACTCACACACCACTCACTCACACACCACTCACACCTCACTCACTCACTCACACCACTCACTCACTCACTCACTCACTCACACCACTCACACCTCACTCACTCACTCACACCACTCACTCACACACCTCACTCATTCACACCTCACTCACCTGTTTCACAGTAATGAAAAGTTTAGTGTCTCGTGTTAGGTTATCGGGTCTTCTTTGCTCATAGAATAAGCAGAGTATTCTACTTATCGCCATTGTACAGCTTCATGTATTTTCCTTTAAGTTCTTTGATTTTTGTCTTCACTTCTCATCTCTAGGACGGTTTCCAACGTTTTCCATTGTTTACTTTTCAGTGATAGAGCTTGGTGGTCAGGGTTGTGGATTTCATTTTCATCTCTATCTGTGCAATTGACTGTTAGAAATTGCACTGCCGACCATGATGTTCTCTTCCTTCAGCAGGGACTTCCTGCTGTTTGTTATTCAGTGATTGTGGGATCAATATTTACAAATGTAAACATTCCTCAACTAAATAAAAGTTGACTTTTCATGACATTGTTCGTGGCCAAGGGATTAGGATATTACAGTCGGGATATGTATGCAGCAAAAAGACTTCCGGGTGCGGCGATGACCAGCTGAGTCGCACGTTTCGGCAGCTCCCGGTGGAACGGACTTTTGGGCTCTTAATAAGAGCCCCAACGGCAATTTTAACGGCTAAAAGTACTGTGCGGTGAACCAGAAGGGAATCCCCCTGGATACGGATGAAAAAAGGAGAGGAAGGTGGCCGGATTGCGGTGGATCCTTTAGAGCAGCGGCAAGGAAGGCAAGCAAAAACCAAGATGGCGTCGGAAGGTGGCAGTTTAATATGGGGCCCTGAACAACAAGAGTTCTTGAAACGCTGCGTGGAAGAGCTCAAAAAGGAAATGACGAAGGAACTGTTAGCCCCGATATTACAGGCGATCGAAGGGCTAAAGGAGGAGCAAAAGACCCAGGAGCGGGAGCTTCGGGTCGTGAAGGCAAAGGCTGCCGAGAATGAGGACGACATACAGGGCCTGGTGGTGAAGACGGAGATGCACGAGGCACACCATAAACGATGTGTGGAAAGGCTGGAGGTGCTGGAGAACAACGCAAGGAGGAACAACCTAAGGATTCTTGGTCTTCCTGAAGGTGCGGAGGGAGCGGACGTCGGGGCATATGTGAGCACGATGCTGCACTCGTTAATGGGAGCAGAGGCCCTGGCGGGTCCGCTGGAGGTGGAGGGAGCATACCGAGTGATGGGGCGAGGACCGAGAGCAGGAGAAATTCCTAGAGCCATAGTGGTGAGATTCCTCCGTTTTAAGGACAGAGAGATGGTCCTTAGATGGGCAAAGAAAACTCGGAGCAGTAAGTGGGAGAACGCGGTGATCCGCATATACCAAGACTGGAGTGCGGAGGTGGCGAGAAGGAGGGCGAGCTTTAATCGGGCCAAGGCGGTGCTTCACAAAAAGAAGATAAAATTCGGAATGCTGCAACCGGCAAGACTGTGGGTCACATATCAAGGGAGGCACCACTACTTTGAGACGGCGGATGAGGCGTGGACTTTTATCGTGGAAGAAAAATTGGAATGAGCGGGTTATTTAAAAAAAAAAAAAGAACGTTTGAAACAAAGTGGTGGGGCGAGTATGGGGGGCGAAGAGGGGGGTAAAAAGGGGGGAAAGAGGAGTTTTATGTTATTAATCCTGCGATGTGGTAACTTTTCTCTCTTCCACAGGAGGTGGTGGGGGGAGGAAAGGAGGTGGAGGAGATGGGGCGTTGGCCATTGGGGGCGGGACCAAGGGGGAAGCGCGGGCTTGGTTCCCGCGCTATGATAATCATGGCGGGAATAGGGAAGCAGGAAGGAGGGGGCGTCGCACGGCCAGAGTTTGCTGACTTCTGGGAGCAACATGGAGGGTGTAACTACGCTAGTGGGGGATCTAGCGGGGGGTGTGGGAGGGGGGAATTATTGGGCTGCTGCTGCTTGGGAGAGGGGGGAGCTGGCATGGGGTGGGATGGGCGGGGGGCACCGCCTGGGGGACACACAGCTGTGTGGGAAACGGGTGAGGAGCTGGAAAAAGGGGATGGCTAATCGACAAGGGGGGGGGGGTGTAAAAAGCCCCCCAACCCGGCTGATCACGTGGAACGTGAGAGGGCTGAACGGGCCGATAAAGAGGGCACGGGTACTCGCACACCTTAAGAAACTTAAGGCAGACGTGGTTATGTTACAGGAAACGCACTTGAAACTGATAGACCAGGGGAGACTACGCAAAGGTTGGGTGGGGCAGGTGTTCCATTCGGGGCTAGATGCGAAAAACAGGGGGGTGGCTATATTAGTGGGGAAGCGGGTAATGTTTGAGGCAAAGACTATAGTGGCGGATAGCGGGGGCAGATACGTGATGGTGAGTGGCAAACTACAGGGGGAGACGGTGGTTTTGGTAAACGTATATGCCCCGAACTGGGATGATGCCAATTTTATGAGGCGTATGCTAGGACGCATCCCGGACCTAGAGGTGGGAAAGTTGGTAATGGGGGGAGATTTCAATACGGTGTTGGAACCAGGGCTGGACAGGTCAAGGTCCAGGACTGGAAGGAGGCCGGCAGCAGCCAAGGTGCTTAAAGATTTTATGGAGCAGATGGGAGGAGTAGACCCGTGGAGATTTAGCAGACCTAGGAGTAAGGAGTTTTTGTTTTTCTCCTATGTCCACAAAGTCTATTCGCGAATAGACTTTTTTGTTTTGGGAAGGACGTTGATCCCGAAGGTGAGGGGAACGGAGTATACGGCTATAGCCATTTCGGATCACGCTCCACATTGGGTGGACTTGGAGATAGGGGAGGAAACAGAAAGGCGCCCACCCTGGAGAATGGACATGGGACTAATGGCAGATGAGGGTGTGTGTCTAAGGGTGAGGGGGTGCATTGAAAAGTACTTGGAACTCAATGATAATGGGGAGGTCCAGGTGGGAGTGGTCTGGGAGGCGCTGAAGGCAGTGGTTAGAGGGGAGCTGATATCAATAAGGGCACATAAAGGAAAGCAGGAGAGTAGGGAACGGGAGCGGTTGCTGCAAGAACTTCTGAGAGTGGACAGGCAATATGCGGAGGCACCGGAGGAGGGACTGTACAGGGAAAGGCAAAGGCTACACGTAGAATTTGACTTGCTGACAACGGGTACTGCAGAGGCACAGTGGAGGAAGGCACAGGGTGTACAGTACGAATATGGGGAGAAGGCGAGCAGGTTGCTGGCCCACCAATTGAGGAAAAGGGGAGCAGCGAGGGAAATAGGGGGAGTGAGGGATGAGGAAGGAGAGATGGAGCGGGGAGCGGAGAGAGTGAATGGAGTGTTCAAGGCATTTTATAAAAAATTATACGAAGCTCAACCCCCGGATGGGAGGGAGAGAATGATGGGCTTTCTGGACCGGCTGGAATTTCCCAAGGTGGAGGAGCAGGAAAGGGTGGGACTGGGAGCACGGATTGAAATAGAGGAAGTAGTGAAAGGAATTAGGAGCATGCAGGCGGGGAAGGCTCCGGGACTGGATGGATTCCCAGTTGAATTTTACAGGAAATATGTGGACTTGCTCGCCCCGCTACTGATGAGGACCTTTAATGAGGCAAAGGAAAGGGGACAGCTGCCCCCGACTGTGTCTGAGGCAACGATATCGCTTCTCCTAAAGAAGGAAAAGGACCTGCTGCAATGCGGGTCCTATAGACCTATTTCCCTCCTAAATGTAGACGCTAAGATTCTGGCCAAGGTAATGGCAATGAGGATAGAGGATTGTGTCCCGAGGGTGGTCCATGAGGACCAAACTGGGTTTGTGAAGGGGAGACAGCTGAATACGAATATACGGAGGCTGCTAGGGGTAATGATGATGCCCCCACCAGAGGGGGAAGCGGAGATAGTGGTGGCGATGGATGCCAAGAAAGCATTTGATAGAGTGGAGTGGGATTATCTGTGGGAGGTGCTGAGGAGATTTGGTTTTGGAGATGAGTATGTTGGATGGGTGCAGCTGTTGTATAGGGCCCCAGTGGCGAGTGTGGTCACGAATGGACGGGGATCTGCATACTTTCGGCTCCATAGAGGGACAAGGCAGGGATGCCCTCTGTCCCCATTATTGTTTGCACTGGCAATTGAGCCCCTGGCAATAGCATTGAGGGGTTCCAAGAAGTGGAGGGGAGTACTTAGAGGAGGAGAAGAGCACCGGGTATCTCTGTATGCGGATGATTTGTTATATGTCGCGGACCCGGCGGAGAGGATGCCAGAGATAATGCGGACACTTCGGGAGTTTGGAGAATTCTCAGGATATAAACTGAACATGGGGAAAAGTGAGTTGTTTGTGGTGCATCCAGGGGAGCAGAGCAGAGAAATAGAGGACTTTCCGCTGAGGAAGGTAACAAGGAACTTTCGTTACTTGGGGATCCAGATAGCCAAGAATTGGGGTACATTGCATAGGTTAAATTTAACGCGATTGGTGGAACAAATGGAGGAGGACTTCAAGAGATGGGATATGGTATCCCTGTCACTGGCAGGGAGGGTGCAGGCGGTTAAAATGGTAGTCCTCCCGAGATTCCTCTTTGTGTTTCAGTGCCTCCCGGTGGTGATCAGGAAGGCATTTTTCAAAAGGATCGAAAAGAGTATCATGAGTTTTGTGTGGGCCGGGAAGACCCCGAGAGTGAGGAAGGGATTCTTACAGCGTAGTAGGGATAGGGGGGGGCTGGCACTACCGAGCCTAAGTGAGTACTACTGGGCCGCCAATATCTCAATGGTAAGTAAGTGGATGGGAGAAGAGGAGGGAGCGGCGTGGAAGAGATTGGAGAGGGCATCCTGTAAGGGGACTAGCCTACAAGCTATGGTGACGGCCCCATTGCCGTTCTCACCGAAGAAATACACAAGCCCGGTGGTGGTGGCGACTTTGAAAATTTGGGGACAGTGGAGATGGCATAGGGGAAAGACGGGAGCCTTGGTGGGGTCCCCGATAGGAAATAACCATAGGTTTGCCCCGGGGAGAATGGATGGGGGATTTGGAATATGGCAAAGAGCAGGAGTAACGCAACTGAAAGATCTGTTTGTGGATGGGAAGTTCGCAAGTCTGGGAGCGCTGACCGAGAAATATGGGTTGCCCCAAGGGAATGCATTCCGGTATATGCAACTGAGGGCTTTTGCGAGGCAACAGGTGAGGGAATTCCCGCAGTTCCCGACGCATGAGGTGCAGGACAGAGTGATCTCAAAGACATGGGTGGGGGACGGTAAGGTGTCAGATATATATAGGGAAATGAGGGACGAGGGGGAGATTATGGTAGATGAGCTGAAAGGGAAATGGGAAGAAGAGCTGGGGAGGAGATTGAGGAGGGGCTGTGGGCGGATGCCCTAAGTAGGGTAAACTCATCATCCTCGTGTGCCAGGCTAAGCCTGATTCAATTTAAGGTGTTACACAGGGCGCATATGACTGGAGCATGGCTCAGTAAATTTTTTGGGGTAGAGGATAGGTGTGCGAGATGCTCGAGAAGCCCAGCGAATCACACCCACATGTTTTGGTCATGTCCGGCACTACAGGGGTTCTGGGTGGGGGTGACAAAGGTGAGTTCGAAAGTAGTGGGGGTCCAGGTCGAACCAAGCTGGGGGTTGGCTATATTTGGGGTTGCACAAGAGCCGGGAGTGCAGGAGGCGAGAGAGGCCGATGTTTTGGCCTTTGCGTCCCTAGTAGCCAGGCGCAGGATACTGTTGATGTGGAAGGAAGCCAAGCCCCCGGGGGTGGAGACCTGGATAAATGACATGGCAGGGTTTATAAAGCTGGGACGGATTAAGTTCGTCCTAAGGGGGTCGGCTCAAGGGTTTACCAGGCGGTGGCAACCGTTCGTCGAATACCTCACAGAAAGATAGAGGGAATGGAAAAGAAGAAGGCAGCAGCAGCAGCCCGGGGGGGGGGGGGCGGGGGGGGGAGGAACCAGAAGGACTCTCAGGGTTGTTAATATATATGTATAATATGTATAGGTCGTTGCTATAAATAATTGTATATTGGACTGTTAAATCATATTTTTGGAGAGTGTTTACCTGAGACAAGGCAGTTGCCATTTAGTTTTCGTTTTCGTTATATATTATTTATTCTTTGTTTATAAAACAGGTCATTGTTATTTATACTGTTATATTATTGTGTAAAGGATACACAATGTACTGTGATGGTTGACCAAAAATTTTCAATAAAATATTTTTTTTAAAAAATGTATGCAGCAAAAAAACTAAAAAGAGAGGAATGCTATTGTTTTTAAACACAAAAGCAAAACTGACGAGGAAGGTTTATTTTTACCTTTTTGTGGGTTTGATTGATCCATTATGTCACATACTCATCCATGCTCACTTTAATTCACTAGTGGTATGCAATTTGTAGTATGAACCATGTTGATATAGAATACAGATACACGTTTTTGATTATATAAGTGGCAATGGCTGTTTGATAGAATTGAATATTTCAAGATCAGTAAAATAAAGCATCTCATTTACTTCTCAGTGTTGGACCTTGTAATAATTTAAATACTGCATCTGATTAATTGATACATTATGTTCTCTGATTTTCAAGCACTTACCAATACTCACAACTAATTAGTTTTCAGTTATGTTAAATGGCTCTGCATTCATGTGTAATCATAAAGTTATTTGTGGTCATTCATTGGTTCTGAAATATGTGCAATTAATCATGGTTTTTATTTATTCAGACCTGAAAGGTCAGTTCATACAAAGATGCAAATCTAATTACATTCACCTGGGAAACAAAATTAAATGAAGAGGATGTTGCAGTTGAAATTGTTTGTTCGTAGATTCAATTTGAAGTAAGATTGATTTGTTTAGACAAGAACGTGGTTGTGAATAATTTTAGTGTTGAAGGTATGCAAGATAATGAGTGTGGGTGATCTGACAGGTTCATTTATAGATTACGTTACAAAGGGAACGCGGTGTTTCAGGACTCTGATATATGTGAGTAGTTAGAGGAACATGAACATTTTCAAACAATCATTTATTTTCTTGAATAATTTATGCTTGGAGAACTGTTGATTGGACGTTGCTCCAAGGACCTCAGAATGCTCAGTTTGCACATCTGGATCCTGTAGCAACTTTTAAGAGAAGAATATAAAATAAAAAAAGGAACCTAAGTAGGCCATACAGCTCCTCAAGCCTGCATTGCCATTCAGTAAGCTCATGACTGATCTGACCTTGTCCTCAACCCTACATTCTTGCCTGTTCCCTGTAACCCTCGACTTCCTTGTACATCAAAAATCTGTCCACCTTGTCCTTTAATATATTCAACGACTCACCCTCTATGGTTCCCAGGAGTAGACCACTCCAAAGATTCATGACCCTGGGAGAAGAAATTCATCCGCATCGCTACCTTAAATGGTTAACCACTTATTCTGAAACTATCCCCCTACTTCGAGAGTTCCCCAGACCTTGTGATCCTGGCAAGCTCCCAACCCTCTCTTGAATTTAGATACTTCAATTTGATCACTCTTCACTCTTTAAAAGTATACGCCCAACCTACCTATTCAACTTTTCCCTGTAAGGTAATCCTTTTATTCTTGAAATCAGCCTCGTGAACCTTCTCTAAACTGCCTCCAATGCAAACATATCCCTCCTGAAATAACAAGAACAAAACTGTACCGAATACACAGGGTATAGTTTTGCTATTACCATGTACATTAGTAACGAGGCTTCGCTATTTTTATACTCCATCTCCATTGCAATAACACCAACATTCCATTTGCATTCCTGCATGCTGTTCCATGTATGAGGACACCCTGATTCCTCTGCACTGCATCATTCTGAAGACCCTCTCCAATTAAATTATGTTTTGATTTTCCGTTCGTCTGACCAGAACGGATAATTGCACATTAACATGTATGATACTCCACCTGCTTGATCTTTTTCCACTCGCTTAACTAAGCTATATCCCCCATTTGCCGACCCTTGATATCCTTCCAATAACTTGATTTTCTACCTACCTATATATTAACAAATTTGGCTACAGTATGACCTGACCTTTCTTCCAAATCATTAATATGGATTGTCAATAGCTGAGGTCCCAGAATTGAAACCTGTGGCACTCCCATTAGTCATAGGTTGCCAATCTGAAAACGATTCATTTATCTCAACTCTGTTTCCTGTTAGGTAGCCAATCTCTATACGTGTTAATATATCACCCTCAACATCTTGTTCAGTAACATTTTATGTGGCACCTTATCCAATGTCTTTTGGAAGTTGAAATGTTGAAATGCACTACATCTGGTGGTTCCTCATTACCACCTGCTCATTACATCTTCAAAGGACTCGAAGAAATGGGCCAAAGATGATTTCCCTCTCTCAAAACCATGTTGATTTTGCTTGGTTGTGATTTCCTAAATGTTCTGCTGCTGTTTCTTTCATGACTTCTTTAATTTCCAACATTTTCCCAATGAGAAATAGTGGGCGAAGAGCCAATAGTTGCCTGCTTTCTGTATCCCTCCTTGGAATAGTGGCATTATGTCTGTTTTTCCAATATTCTGAGACCTTCCCTGAATTGATGGAAGTTTGGAAGATTACAACCAAAGCGTCCACTATTTCTGTAGCCATTTAACTTATTACTCTCGGATGCAGGCCATGAGGTCCAGGTACCTGTAAACCATATAATCCTATTAGTTTACTTGCTACTTTTTCTCTTGCGATACTATTTTAAATTCTCTACTCTTTAATTCACTGATTTCCTACTATTTTTGGGATGCTTTTAGTACACTGTTATAAAATATTTGTTCAAATTTTCTACTATTTCCTCGTAGCCTGTTATGAGTTCCTCAGTCTTATCCTCCGAGAGGAAAGTCTGCTTTATCTTCCCACTTCCTTTTTACAATTCAAAAAATAAATTTAAAGTTCCCAATTCTTTTTTCCAATTAAGGGACAATTTAGCATGGCCAATTCACCTGCCCTGCACATCTTTTTGGGTTTTGGGATTGAGACCAATGCAGACAGGAGGAGAATGTGCAAACTCCACATGGTCAGTGACCCTGGGCTGTGATCGAATCCGGGTCCTCAGTGCCGTGAGGCAGCAGTGCTAACCACTGCACCACCGTGCCGCCCCCTAGTCCCTTTTTTTTATATACACATAAAAGCTCTTACTGTTTTTATATTCCTTGTTACTTTCTATTTTTTTCTGTCTTATTTTGGTCCTACGTTGCATGTTTCTAAAATTTCTCAGTCTTGGAATTATAGAATCCCTACAGTGCAGAAGGAGGCCATTCATCCCATCGAGTCTACACTGACCCTCTGAAAGAGTATTCTACCCAAGCTCGCTTCCCCACCCTATCCCCTTAACCTAGCCTACACATATTTTTTGAACACTAAGGGGCAATTTAGCATGGTCAATCCACCTAAACTGCACATATTTGGACTGTGGGAGGAAACCTGAGCACTCGGAAGAAACTCACGCAGACACAGGGAGACTGTGCAAACTCCACACAGACAGTTCCCCAAGACTGGAATTGAACCTGGGTCCCTGGCGCTGTGAAGCAGCAGTGCAAACCACTGTGCCATCGTGTGTGGTCTACCACTAATCCTTTAATCATTGTAAGTCTTTTCTTTCAATTTGATACCATCTTTAATTCTTTCATTAGCCATAGATGATTGATCCTTCCTATTGTGTCTGTCTTCCTTAATGGGCTATGGAATATGAACATTGAGCAATATGCAAATACTGAGTTCAGCATTCCATGAAACTTGGACTGAATATTACTGAAAACGAAGAAACATGTCAAAGCTTTTCATCTTGCACTTATTAGGACACTTCGCAAGAATACCGATATAAGGGGAATGAAAAGAAAGTGCTGATTGCTTGGCACAAAGACTCTTATTGGTAGAGGTGTTGCCATAGAGAGTGCACCAAGTGGCTGACAGTTATCTGCCAATCACTGTTTGAAACTTAAACCAGGCAATTCAATTCTGGTTAGCCAAGGCATTGTCCTGAGGAATGTATCAGTGGATGGCTGAAATGATTCCCTGAAACAGGTTTAATGTTTGTACACGCACACAGTGGTGCATTTATGTGCACTGGAAGCTACATCTGTTAATACACAGGACTCTTCTGTTCTTTTCAGACATAAAGAACATGTACACACGTTACTCCTGTTTCAGCTAAATAAAATAAGTGACAGCCATTCGTTGACTCATTTCTCAGGGCAATGACTTGACCAATTGGTGTCAAACTGCCTGGTTTAAATTTCAAACGCTGCTTGGCAGTCACCTGGTCCATTCTTCATGACAACGGCGCTACCAATCTCCATCTCTTTGCCAACCAATCAGCATATTCTTCTCATGGTACAAGTTGCTGTTTTTCCCTCTTTTATTAGAATACTTGCGAGGTGATCTGATGAGTGCAAGACAAAAAGCTTTGACATGTTGCTTTTCTTCAGCAATACTCAGGTTCAGTACTACCAAATGGCTTGAACATTATATTTAAACAACGACATCCAGGCAACTTAAGCAGAACCTAGCAATGCTAGGTACTGCAATAGCTCATTTACAAAGATGATATTTTTCAAAGCTATAAATTGGCAACCTACATAGATCAGGCCACACAAGGAATAAGAGTTGTGAACTCTCAGTTAACCTACTAAAGGGCAGCACGGTGGCGCAGTGGAGGCACTACAGTCTCACGGCGCCGAGGTCCCAGGTTTGATCCCGGCTCTGGGTCGTGTGGAGTTTGCACAATATCCCCGTGTTTGCATAGGTTTTGCCCACACAACCCAAAGATGTGCAGGGTAGGTGGATTGGCTATGCTAAATTGTCCCTTAACTGGAAAAATGAATTGGGTACTCTAAATTTATTTATTTTTAAAATTTACCTACTAAATACAGGTGAACATCTTATTACTTAGGGAGCAATCTGCTCCAACCTTGTTGCTCCCTCAGCCTATGGCCAAAAATCAACAGCATCCAACAATGTTTTTTGCATACACTGTTAAATGCATCTCCAAGGCAAAGCGCTTAATTTTAATGCCAAAGCGACAATTGCTTTTTTGGTTATGATAGACTGACTTCTAGGTATCAAGTGATTTAACTGTAATTTTATGAATTAGACATGTAATTGAATTGCATTATATGGGCACAACCATTGGGCTAGGCTTAAGCGGGAACCAAATTTACAATGAAAATAGAGAAAAGTGTGAATGTCATTTGGGAGATGAATTAGTTTGATTTCCAACATTATTGATCTGTGGCATATAGGACTTGATTGCATTTACTTGTTTTGGCATTTAATGAGAAAAAGAAATTGCAGCTGTGTAATGCATACTCAAGTGTGAGCAAGGTAGTGGTTTGATGAATTAAATGGGTAGCTTTTATTGTCACTTCTAATTTGTGGTTGGAGGTTGCTTTGATGTATTCCCTTGTTTGAGTTTCTACAGATTTTGACATCACATGCTCAGCAATGTCAGATGGTACAAAAATACTGTTTGGATTTTGCCGCTTAATCAACTGTATTGTGAATCCTACAATTTACATCTGTGAATTTTTCTGTTCATCTTGACCATTACTTTAAGAATTCTGCCCAACAGTAGCAGTGTGGTATGTTACTAGACTTAAGTATTTCCTTCAATTTTGACACCAATGCTAAGTTTTCTTGGATCCTGCAAATGAGCAGTTCACTTGTTGATTTTTGCAGCCATGTTATTTTTATACAACTGAAAGAATCACAAGATTGAAAGAAATTATGGAAAGTGAGTGGGAAAAACAAAGGGCAGCAGATTTATTGGATCAGATATTCTTTTGTTGAGGCTTATTTGCAGCTCAAATAAAATACATTCTTCCCAATTTATAAATATGCAGTTTAGAAGAGTAGGGAAGTCATTATGAACCAGGCTGACAGGTAAGGGAGCAAAAGAGCTGAAATCTGACTCTGTAAAATTCACACCTACTAACATGGGTGCAGCCAAAGTGTTTTGTCCTACTAATGCCGCAAGCTTCTTGTCCAAACGTTTTGTGTGAGGTGCCACATTTCAATTTTCCTGCACAAGGGGCTGAGCATAAAATTTCTAATTCATTTCTTTTATGTCTCATGTACTAGTGCAGGGGTTCCCAAGCTAGGGTCCACGAAGTAAAGCCACCATCATACCCTCACATGACGAGGGGAGGTGCATCAAATCCCTGCATTTGTTAAATTTGCTCAGTTTGAACTTGAATTTCAAAGAAAAAGTAGACACCAGTATAGCCATGCATATCACAACCTTAACAAATCATCGGACTTTCACTCAAAATCACCAGGAATTCAAAGGCTGGACCAATTAGGGCTGCTTCTGGTGCACAGAAACTCCACTTCCAGAAATCAGTAAGTATTCAAACTTCTGTGATTGCACTATGAGGCTCTGTTGATACAGTATATCTTTTCTTTGAGTTTAACCATAATTTTGCTCAGTTTCTTCAAAATTGTTCAGACTTTTGATTGCAATTCTTTAATAAGGCAGGAAGGATCAGGTGAGGCTGCATCCGTGGCATCTGCGGCCACCCCCCAGGTAAACAGTGTCTTTTCACAATTTTGTATTTTGCTAAAAGCCCACAAATGATCTGAATACGTTTTTTCAGCACCTGCTATTTCAAATTTGTTTCATGAATATTCCTTGCCTATACTTGCTCCCCTGTGCTAATAACTGACATAACTGTGATGCTCATCGTTGAAGAATCGGGAAGGAATTGAACATTTTATTTGAAGTGTTCAGGAGGTAGATCCTGGGGAAGAATGAGTAGAGCTTGTTTTAGACAAAACAAGAGTTGGAAGTATGGTTCTTCTCACTTAGATTTGGCATTCACAAAAGTAATCATACAATTCAGCACTGCTCCTTGCACGGCAGCTGCATATGGAATATAAGCACCACCAAGCACAATGAACCTGGACTTAGTTTTCAAAAATAATATTGCATTTTTGAAAGGAGCAGTGCGGAGGTTTGGTACTGAGGAAAATTCAAATGATTTGCAAAATAGTATTGAAAGCGCGATGGATTTAAAACACTTTTTCTTATTTCTGGCGTTAAGTTGTGTGTATGTTTAATCCTGTCCAATGTCAGTACTTTTGTAAACCTGATACGTTAAGATAGATTCTTTTTAGTCACTTTTTAACCTTGATATTCATTCTGGTTAGCATTTTTGGGGAGACCTTCTGAATTTTGTTTTGATATATCTTGTGAAAATATTTAGTATAACTTGATTGGAAACATATGACACGAAGAAAGTTGGTTATGGATTTTGGAGGCCAATCATCTCTTTCCCAGGACAATGCTGCAGGAGTTCCTAGTGTCCTCAGCCAAACCATTTTCTGCTGCTTCATCAATGACAATCTCTCCATCACAAGGTCAGGAGCGGAAATGTGCACTGATGATTATGCAGTGTTCAGTACCATTTGCAACACGGATTCTGAAGCAGTCCGTATCCATGTACAGCAAGACCTGGACAGCATTCAAGCTTGGGCTGAAAAGTGCAAATCACTTGGCCACACAAAAACCAGGCAGTGATAATCTCCAACAAGAGAGAATCTAACCACCTCTTGACATTTGTTTTCAATACCATCACTAAGTTCACCTTATGAACATCCTTGGGGCGATTGACCAGAAATTGAACTGGATCAGCTATATAAATACTGTGGCTACAAGAGCAGGTCAGAGGCTTGGAGTTTTGAGGTGAGTAATTTGCCTCTTGACTCCCCAAAGCCTGTCCACCATCTACAAGGCACAAGTCTGGAGTTTGATGGGGTACTCTCTCTTTGCCTGGATGAGTACAGCCCCAGCAACACTCAAGCTTGACATTACGCAGTAAAAAGCAGTCCATTGGTTGGTACGTTGTCCACCACCTTAAACCTTCCCTCACTCCACCGCCAATGCACAGACAGTGTATGCTTTGTGCAAGATGCACTACAGCAATTCACCAGTGCTCCTTTGACAGTTCCTTCAAATCCAGTGACTTCTACCATCTTGAAAGACCAGGGCAACAGATGCATGGGAACACCACCACCTGCATGTTTCCCTCCAAGCCACACAACATCCTGACTTGGAATTATGTTGTCATTCCTACACGGTTGCTGGGTCAAAATCCTCGAATTCGCTTTCTAACAGTACTCTGGGTGTACCTGCAGAACTGCAGAAGTTAAAGATGGCGGCTCTCCACCACCTTCTGTACAACAGTTTGGGATGGGCAACCGATGTTGGCCTAGCCAGCTACACCCACACCTCATGAAGGAGTGAAACAAAATAACTGAAATAGCAAAGAAAGTAATCTAAAAATTATTTCTCATACGGTGGCCACCTGTAAATGATGAATTTGTTTCTCACTGCTTACCTTTTTTGTCACATCAGCAGTAATACTGCTGAAAAGCTGAAAACATAGTTATGCTTCCATTAACACAGGAAAGAAAAAATAAATGCTAAGCATAAGAATGTTCCTGATGGGTGTTTAGCATGCTAAATGGCTATCAAAGATTTAGCAATTATATTTTCCACACAGTGCATGTGTTTGTCAATTCATATATGCTGTATCTGGAATTTCTCAATTACCCACTCTTTAGCTGTGTTTTATACCATTGAAATATTTATTTCACACGTCATATGAAGATTAAGATAGTGCAGCTATATTTTCTCCTAGGAGTTAAATATCTCCAAGTTGAATTTGTGAGCCATTTTATCTTGATTGCCTGCTTAAAGCAAATCTGCTCCAATATCCTATTTATCACTGATTCAGTTCCTAAATTGGGTTCATTTGTTGATTGAAACACAGAATAGATTGAGAAGCAATTATATTACACTGATTTGGATGTGGGAATAAAAGCATTGTTTATATAATGAGATAATTTGAACTCTAGCATATAAAATAGATTGGTCAAAAATAGGATTCATTTTTCAAAAAACAATTTTGAAAGCAAAATTTTGCATCAAACTTAATTCAAATGTTTTTTGCTCATGTTTTGCAGGATTTAATGCATTTAGATATTTCTGACAAGTGAGACATTTTTTTCCAATCAAAATAGAAAATGTGGTATTTATCCATGTGGATGATTTCTGCTATTGTCTGTAGTCAATAGTGGATACGTTATGAAAATCCCAAGAGTGGACTGACCTGAAAACGATGGCAACAACTTGCTGTCAGCATCATGAGTAGGGTAAAAATTACATCCCACAGCTTTTTGTAATGTTATCCTCTTAATGCTATAAGCATTAAAAATTAATCTGGTATGGGATTGGTGAAGACAGAAGATGATGGGTTTAATGTTGCACATCAATCCTTCGTGGTTTGCTTCAAGCTCCGTTGTAACTGAGGGAATATAAGTGCCCTGGCTTCAATTGGAGGTTTAGGACAGTATTACTTCAACTTTTTAAAACATAATTTCAAGGGGGAAATGAATTCTGATGCAATAACATACCGAGATAATTGGGCTGGGCATTTATACCACCAAAATTAAAGAGAAAAAGAGTGTGAGCTTGTGCGCATTTTTCACCGCAAAACTACAGTCACATATTAGTAAAAGAAAATGGGAAGAAATATTGGGCGGGATCCTCCGTTCCCCCAGCCCCTTGTATCTCAGCGGCGCTGGTGGCGGGATTCTCTCTTCCTGCCGCTTGTCAATGGGATTTCTCATTGAGGTCGCTCCACGCCGCCGGGAAACCAGAATCCCAACGGCCGGAAAATTCCGGCCATTGTTTTTCAACTATTTTACAACACGTGCAAAATAAATTTCATGGCACAGTTTGGTCAGACAAGTTTTTTCCCCCAACAGATATTTGAGGAAAAATGGAAAATGTTGAAAAGCTGGAATATAATCAAAAAATGTTTGACCCTGGCAAGAGATATTAATTGGTTCCACCAGTTTTTCTTTCCAGGTGCTGTGAATTGGCAGTACCTTTTTTTTGCCTTTTCTGCAGTGCATTTTTGGTAATGGAAAGATTAATTTCCAGGTGAATTGCACAGCTCACCTGAATTGGTAGTAACAGTGCTACTTTTGAGCTAACTAAACCAGTCGCCATGGAACATAGTAATTAGGAGCCAGAGCAGGCCAATTGGCCCCTCAAGCCTATTCCATCATTCAATACGTTCATGGCTAATCCTCTATTTCAATACCATACTCCTGTTTTTTCCCCCAAATCTCTTGATGCCTTTAGAGTCTAGAAATAACCCTATTTTCTTCTTGGATATATTCAGTGAGTTGATCTCCAGAAACTTCTGTGATAGAGAATTCCACAGGTTCACCTCTGGCTGAGTGAAGGAATTTCTCCTCATCTCAGTCCTAAGCCCTGCCCTGTGTCCTGAGACCTTGACCTTTCGTTTTAGACTCTTAGTGTGTCCCCCCCACAACCACCACCACTCCCTCTATGGCAAGTATATCCTTTCTTGGGTAAGGAGACCAAAACTGCGCGCACAATGTAACAGTTACCACACCTAAGGCGAGGGGCAAAGTTGAGAACCTCACCCGGCATGGGAATTAACCCGCATTGTTGATGTTGCTCTGCATCTTGAACCAGTCATCCAGCGAACTAAGCTAACCAATCCCCTTCTGCACACAGTTCTCCAGGTGTGGTCTCAGTAAAACCTTGTCCAGCTGCAGTAAGAATCCTCTAGTTTTAAATCAGTGAAAAAAAAGCATTGTACTTAAATTTGTATTATTAGTTTGGAGTGCTTAGTAAAAGCACAGAACTTGAATTACGACTAAAATAGCGTAAAGTCTACTTCTATTAAGCCAATGTTAGTCAAAATACAAAATTTATTCATGATGTAGTTTAATCCTGGAACTAACCAGGTAGATGTGATGCATCATGAAGCTTGGATTCTTTTCTTTTCTAATTTTTCCAATTAAGGGGCCAATTTAGTGTGGTCAATCCACCTACCTTGCATACCTTTGGTTTGTGGGGGTGAGATCCACAGACGGGGGGAAAATGTACAAATTCCATAAGGACAGTGATCCGGGGCCGGAATCGATCCTGGGTCCTCGGTGCCGTGAGGCAGCAGTGCTAACCACTGTGCTGCCCTGAAGCTTGAATTCTGAGCATAATATATTGCATTTGTGAGATGCATGTTGAAAAATGTGCTGTAAAACTACTGTACCTTAACTACCTGATATTTGTTCATTCACTCATGTTCTCAGCATTGGATGTGCTTCAGGTTTTAATTGTCTTCTCTCCAAAGCGCTTAATTACAGTATAATTTTCCCTTTTCTATAATTAACCTGTGGAACACTCAGCCATGTATTATTATACAAATTTCATTGTTACTGGAAGAAAACTTTCAATCTGAATAATGTATTTTGAATAGACATAGCATAGTATGTCATGTCCCAACACCATTCTCGCCATGGTGAAGTTAAATGCAAAGCTAACAGCTCTTTGGAGTTTTACGTTTTGTTTTTCTTTCTTGTTTAAAATGTAGATTAACTTTTATACCCTTCAATAAGTTTACCATAAAGAGTTTTACCATTCCTCGTTCAAGCAAATCTTCTAGATTTGCCTGCAGCATGGAAGCACTGAACTCAGGATGAGGCATCAGGTACAGTCCCAGAAATTAACAAATGAACCTGTCTGGATAGTAATTGTGGTAAAAGCAAATTACTGCGGATGCTGGAATCTGAAACCAAAGAGAAAATGCTGGAAAATCTCAGCAGGTCTGGCAGCATCTGCAGGGAGAGAAAAGAGCTAACATTTCGAGTCCAGATGACCCGTTGTCAAAGCTAATTAAGTGATATTTGAATAAGAAAATTGTTTCACAAGGTTCAGTTTCACAATTAGATGGTGATAATGCAAAAATCTTAAAAGGGGGTCTTGCTAAGGTCCGGAGCCCGTACTGAGTATTAATAACACAAAACAACCTTTATCACTATTTCCACTTCAGGTGGAAAACCTTTATTAACTCATAAACCAGTATTTACTTAGAACACTAGTTTCTTAGTAAGACCTGAAGCAGAAGCTTGTCAGTCCACAGAACACGTTCTTCCACTTCCTGGCTGCAGCAACAATGTCCTTGAGAGCTGTGGCTTTATACCCCTTTCTGACCCTGGTCTTTCATCACATAAGGTAATGTCTTAAATTGAGTCATCCGACTGGATTATCAATCCCAGCATGGCCATTCAAAAACCACGTGTACATAGTAATTTTCTGCTCTCAGCAGTTCTTTCTTGGTACATGCCAACAATGGATATGATTTCTGTATCTTGGTAAGGCAGGAAGAAAGCAATAGCCGAGAAGCCATTTTCTAGATCAGTTTCTGTAGACCGGGTGCTTAGTGGTTAGCCACCGCCCCTGATATGTCTGTGTTTGTGAGTGTGTGTGTGTGTCTCTAGTTAGTTGAGACTGTCTTTATTTTTCAAGAAGTTTATTATCAACCTCGGCGCTTATGTCTTCAGTCAGTCTTCTCCCTTCATCCCAATGTCCTCTGCAATCCATGTTCCTACCACCCAGTGTTAAGCTCTGCACACTGTTCTACATCACAGCTGGTCACATTTTACTTGTAAGGGCCATGTCATTGAGGGAGCCTAATAAATGGAGGGGGGTGGTCCGAGGGAGAGAAGAGCATCGGGTGTCGCTATATGCGGATCACCTGTTGCTGTACGTGGCGGATGCAATGGAGGGGATGGTGGAGGTCATGCAGACTCTAAGGGAGTTTGGGGAGTTTTCGGGCTATAAGCTCAATGTAGGGAAGAGTGAGCTCTTTGTATTACAGGCAGGGGACCAAGAAAGAGAGATAGGGCACCTACCGCTGAGGAGGGCGGAGGGGAGCTTTCGGTATCTGGGGATCCAGATAGCCAGGAGTTGGGGGGCCCTACATAAACTGAATTTGACGAGGTTGGTGGAGCAAATGGAGGAGGATTTTACAAGATGGGACATGTTACCACTCTCGCTGGCGGGTAGAGTGCAGTCGGTCAAAATGGTGGTCCTTCCGAGGTTTTTGTTTGTATTTCAGTGCCTTCCCAATGTGATCACTAAGGCCTTTTTTAAGAGAGTAGGTAGGAGTATTATGGGGTTTGTGTGGGCGAATAAGACCCCGAGGGTAAGGAGAGGGTTCCTGGAACGCAGTAGGGACCGAGGAGGGTTAGCGCTGCCAAACCTGGGGAGCTACTACTGGGCAGCAAATGTGTCGATGATCCGCAAGTAGGTTATGGAAGGAGAGGGGGCGGCATGGAAGAGGATGAAGATGGCGTCCTGTAAAGGAACGAGCCTGGGGGCGTTGGTGATGGCACCGCTGCCGCTCTCGCCGACAAAGTATACCACGAGCCTGGTTGTGGCGGCAACGCTAAGGATCTGGGGCCATGGAGACGGCACAGGCATGCAATGGGAGCATCGGTGTGGTCCCCGATCAGGGGTAACCATCAGTTTGTCCCGGGGAAGATGGACGGAGGGTTCCAGAGCTGGCAGCGGGCGGGGATCAGAAGAATGGGGGACCTGTTCATTGACGGAACGTTTGCGAGCCTAGGGGCACTGGAGGAGAAGTTTGAATTACCCCCGGGAAATGCCTTTGGATATATGCAGGTGAGGGCTTTTGTGAGGCGACAGGTGAGGGAATTCCCGTTGCTCCCGGCACAAGAAATTCAAGACAGAGTGATCTCGGGTGTTTGGGTCGGGGAGGGCAAGGTGTCGGAAATACACCAGGAGTTGAAAGAAGAGGGGGAAGCGCTGGTAGAAGAGTTGAAGGGTAAATGGGAGGAGGAGCTGGGGGAGGAGATCGAGGAAGGTCTGTGTGCGGATGCCCTAGATAGGGTTAATTCCTCCTCCTCGTGTGCCAGGCTCAGCCTGATACAATTTAAGGTGGTTCACAGAGCTCACCTGACGGGGGCGAGGTTGAGCAGGTTCTTTGGGGTAGAGGACAGATGTGGAAGGTGCTCAGGGAGCCCGGCGAACCATGTCCATATGTTTTGGTCATGCCCGGCACTGAACGGGTTCTGGAGAGGAGTGGCGGGAGCAATATCTCAGGCGGTGAAAGTCCGGGTCAAGCCAAGCTGGGGGCTAGCAATATTTGGAGTAGTGGACGAGCCGGGAGTGCAGGGGGCGAAAGAGTCCGGCATTCTGGCCTTTGCGTCCCTAGTAGTCCGGTGAAGGATCTTGCTAATGTGGAAGGAGGCGAAGCCCCCCAGCGTGGAGGCCTGGATAAACGATATGGCTGGGTTTATAAAGTTGGAGAAGATTAAGTTCACCTTGAGAGGGTCTGCGCAGGGGTTCTACAGGCGGTGGCAACCGTTCCTAGACTATCTCGCGGAGCGTTAGAGGAAGATCGGTCAGCAGCAGCAGCAACCTGGGGGGGGGGGGGGGGGGGGGGGGGACTGCCTGGGAGGGTGGATGAGCAAGTGATAACATGAAGGGTTGGGGAAACTGGCATGTATGGGGAGAGCCAGTGTACAAAGACATGTAAATATATCATTTTGCCATGTATATATCTTGCTCTGCGCGATTTCTCGTTATTTTGTTACGGGGGGGGGGGGGTTATTGTTTGTAAGGGAGAAAAATTGTGTTAAAAAACTTTAATAAATATATTTTTTTAAAAAACAAAAAAACATTTTACTTGTAAGGTGCCTTACCGCATTGCAGAAGTACACAAAGTATTAAAATGTCTGACAATGATTAGTTCACGTTGAACGTTGACAAAATTTGAAAGAGACTGGCAGGAAAATAATAGTTGGTACATTTAGTCTGTCCCAATTAGCCATGGGGAATTGCCTTTCCAATCTGAGAAGACAATCAAAAATAAGTTCCTCGAGATGAGACTAATGAGGTACATAACTGACATCATTCTCCTTTAGGAACCTCTTGAATGCTTGCCATGCAATATACACTGTAGGGGCTGGCAAATTATTCTGAAGGCCTGTGAACCTCTGCTCTCACCTAATCTAGCTCCATGATTACGTAATATATCTATGTCCCTTTTTTTTCTCTAATTCAGCTAACTTAGATAATTGGCCCAAATGGACACAGTCAATTGTTTTATCATTTTAAATACTTAAATTAAATCATAAGGATATTTAAAAAATAAAAAAAAATTCTGCCATTTGAGCCTTTCATGATGATACATTTTTAAAGCTGACACTGTGATGAATGTAGAAATTGATATAAATTCTAATTCATATTTGTGGCAGCAATGTTATCAAAACTACAATTTAAAATATATGCCTGCAGTGTGTCTATGTAGGCTGCGATTCGAGACATAAAAGCTTCATTCATTCCAACCACTTGGTTACAGATAAACAGCTAATGGAATCATGTTTTGATTGCTGGAGATTCTCTGGAGTGTAGATCATTTATGAAGGAGTGGTTTTTAGTCCTAGCTAAGTACTTACTGGGATACAGATGATGTAATTAACGGAAGGAGCCAGGTCTATTTGCAGTCTGTTATAGGATATTAAGTTGACCAGCAGTCTTGCCAAATGCTGTTAGGTTGAGCAGAAGGTACTGGATCTGCTCGTGAAAGGAACTCTCTCCAAAAGTCTCAACACAGCTAAGCAAGTGACCTATTTTGTTAACTTTATTTATAACTGGCATTTTAATTGTATTGGGTTGCTTAATTGAAATTAGTGGCAGGTGCAGATAGTACTTTCAAGTTTTTCCTTTTGTTTAGAAACTGTTGAACTAATAATTGTAAAGCTATTTATTTGATGCTAATGTGGTTAATTCTGTGTCAGAATTAATGTTTGTTTTAACATAAAAGATACCTATTGGTCAGAGTGCCCACTAAAACCATTAATAACTCCTCCCTATCAATGTTAATTTGTTCAAGCACATCACAGTCCCCCCTCCCTGATCTCTAGACACACATCATCCTTCTGCACAGTGAACAAAGATGCAAAGTACACATTTAAACCTTACCTACATCTACCTCTACCCGTTCAACACACAGATTGCCATATTGGTCCCAAATGGGCCCTACTCTTTCCCTGGTTTTAAAATACTTATAAAACGCCGTTGAATTTTCTTTCATTTTACCCATCCAAGTTTCTTTCTGACCCCTCTTTGCTCTCCTAATTTTTTTAAGTAACCCCCTGCACTTTCTATACTCCTCTAGGCTGGGGCTTCCAATGTTTTGAGCCTTCGGTATTTGCAATAAGCCTCCCTTTTTCCCCTTTATAAAACCCTTGGCATCCAGGGTTCTCTGAACTTGTTGCTCCCACCCTTCACCTTTACGGGGGTATGTCCGCCCTGTACTCACTGTTTTCTTTTTGAATGAATCCCACTGCTGTCATGTAAATTTTCCTACAAGTAGCTGCTCCCACTGGCCAGATCCAGTCTTCTCCTATTAAAATTCCCCCAATTCAGAACCTTCCACCAATGTGATTGCCCCCCCCCCCCCCTTCTGTTGGGTAAAGAGTGCAAAGAATGGGTAAGATTTAGATCTCATTGAAATGATGAGCTTGGAGAAGGCAGGTGAAGATGGGACAATAAGTGAAATGGTAGGGCTAAGCTGACTGGGAGAATGGAGGCATTCAGGGGATAGAGAAAGAGGAGAGAAAGCTGGCAGCAAAAGCAAGCGTGTTGTCGTCTCAAATTTAGCAATGATTACATCTAGAAGATTGTCGTGCTTGAGGTGGAGATGAGGGTTGGGAAGCCAGGAAATTGTATTTAAAGTGGCTGATCTTGAAGAAAAGAGGGATGTTCTTGTTCTCAATCTAATAGGTTAAAAATCTAATAGAGTTAAACCCAAAGGCAAGACTCATGATAATTTCAATGAATGAAAATGTAATTTGTGAGTTTGTATTTGCAGGCATTAATGTGTGAAGAAAGCGGACTGCTATAGAAGCAATAATGATTGAAGACTAGTAACTGCTTGGGAATGAATGTGCTGAAATTCGAGTTAAGGCAGTCAACAGTCATACTGTTGGTTCAGGCAGAGGGCCAGACGTTTGGGATTTGGGCCATCTTTTTCATCATGGAAGAAAGAGTGTAGTGAGGGTGGCCGAAAGCAGGAGGTTGAGTGGTGGATGTAGTAATGGTGGTCAGAGAAAAGTGATTGACACTTTGGGGGTGAAAATGCTGAGGAGTGGTCATGAATGTGGAGGGAATTAGGATATCTGAATATTGATAGATAGTGAGAACTGGAAGGCCGCAGAGCTGGTTCCCACATTTGGTCCCCGTATATATTGAGAACAGCTAGGGCCTAAGTTCTGATCATTGTGGTACCCCACTCGCCAATGTGACAATGACTCATTTATTCCGACTCTCTTATTCCTGTTTTCTGCCTGTTAACTAATCCTGAATCCATGCAAGTATATTGCCTCCTCTTCCATGTGTTTTTACTTTGCTAATCAACCTCCTGTGGGAGACTTTATCAACAGCCTTCTGAAAATCCAAATATAATATGTTCATCGACTCTCCTTTATCAATTTTGTTAGAAACATCCTTTAAAAAATCCAAGTTTGTCAGACATGATTGCCATTCGTAAAAACATGTTGACGATGACCAATCAGATCATGATTGTCCAAGTATCCATTTATCCTTTATAATAGACTCTAGCATTTTCCTACTGCTGGTGTAAGATTGTCAGGTCTGTGGTTCCCTGTCTTCTCTCCCCCTCCATTCTTAAATAGTGGGGTGAAATTTGCTACCTTCCTATTTTCAGGAGCCATTCCGGAATCTATAGAACTTGGAAGATGATCACCAATCCATCCACTCTCTACATAACCTCTTGTTAATCTCAGGTCCCTGGGGACTTAGCATTCAGTCCCATTAATTTCTCCAATGCAACCTTCTTACTTTTACTAATTTCCTTCAACACTGCATTCTCCCTAGTCCCTTGGATCTATACATTTGGGAGATTTCCTGTATCGTCCTGAGTGAAAACTGACGCAAAGTAATCATTTAACTTCTCTGCCATTTCTCTATTCTCCATTATGAATGCTCCTGACTCTACCTGTAATGGAACCACATATGTCTTAGCCAAACACTTCCTTTTTACACACCAATAGAAGCATTTAATGTCCATTTTTATGTTTTTTGCTAGATTGCATTCATAGTTTGTTCCCCCTTTATCAGTTTCTTGGCCTTACTTTGCTGCATTCTAAATATCTCCCAATTCTCGGGTTTACTATTTCTGGCAACTTTTCTTTTAATCTTATACAATCCTTAACTTTCTTTGTCAGCAGGTGGTGCAAATGTTATTTTCATTCATTTGCACCTCATGAATGCTCATTAAAGCAGCTGCCCGCTGGCAACCTGTCAGGCCTTTCAATCTTTCCCAAGACAGTGGGAATTTAAGTTGACGTCAAACCTGATTGCTAATGAGTGGCGTGCACAAGCGGTCCTCAGTCGCCAGAGACTTTGGGGTGAGTGCAACAACTTTGTGCCATAGTGCTGCGCTGTTCACCATAGGTTCCTGCTTCCATCTCCATGCCGAGCTGGTTTTCATGGACAACAGAGTGCTGCTGGACCCATGGATATTCATGGGACGAATCAGTACTGCAATTGGGGTGGGGAAGTATAGGGATCTTACCTCAGGAGCCACACAGCAGTGTTTTATCTGGACAGGACTGTGCTGCAGGGCTCTTGAATATTTGGGGGCAGTGCGGATGGAGGGCTGTTCGAGGAGGGGGAAGGGCAAGCGCTCACGATGGCATGCAGAAGGGCAAGGGGGTGGATGAATTAGATGAACAATGGAAGGCAGAGAGAAGACTGAGAGGAGGGAAGCTGGACCCCAACAAGACTGTATGAAAAAGCTCACAAACAAGGAGGTCATGGGAATACCACATTGTTTCTTGGAAGGGGATGCAAAAAGACTGAGATGTGGTGGGCAGAGGTCCAAGTGGGGCATGGGCACCTTGCAGGTGATGGGCTCAGGAGAAAGATGGTTAAATGAAGGACAGACTTCTTCTTGAGGCTGCTAGCTTTTTTTCCCTGTGGGCTGCTGACATTCTGCACAGTCTGGTGAAGATAGATACTACTATCCCAGACCGCACCCCAACAGTGGTTCGGATACTGGACTGAAACCCCAATATTTTAGTTTTTTTTTTAATAAACATTTTATTGAAGTATTTATGGTTTTATAACCATAACAGAAGGAAACAGTGTACATACAGATATAAACATAGTGCAAAGGCCGTCATCCTCCCTCACAGGTCCCACCTTTCTTAGCCCTAATCTGAACTAAACTAAACTAAACCCCAACCCCCCCCCCCTTCTGCTGACGGTAAATTTTCCCCAAAGAAGTCGACGAACGGCTGCCACCTCCGGACAAACCCGAACATTGACCCTCTCAGGGCGAACTTGATTTTTTTCTAGACAGAGAAAGCTAGCCATGTCAGTTAGCCAGGTCTCCAACTTCAGGGGCTTTGAGTCCCTCCAAGCTACGAGTATCTGTCTCCGGGCTACCAGGAGGCAAAGGCTAGAACGTCTGCCTCTTTCTCCTCCTGGAATCCTGGATCTTCCGACACTCTGGACTCGGTGCCATCCTTGTTTTTAACACGTTGGACATGACATCCGCAAACCCTGCCAGAATGCCCTAAGCTTCGGGCATGCCCAGAACATGTGAACATGGTTCGCTGGTCCTCCCGCACACCTCCCGCACACCTTGCGCACCTATGTTCTACCCCATAGAACCTACTCATCCGGCCTCTGTCATGTGAGCCTGGTGAACGACCTTAAACTGTATCAGGCTGAGCCTGGCACATGTTGTGGATGCGTTGAATCTACTCAGCGCATCCGCCCAGAGACCATCCTCTATCTCTCCTCCTAATTCCTCTTCCCATTTGTGTTTCAGCTCCTTGTAAATGTCCAAAACCCTCCCTTCTCCCACTCACATTCTGGAAACTACCCTGTCCTGTATCCTCCTTGGTGGTAAGAGCGGGAATGTTGAGACCTGCCTGCGCAGGAAATCTCACGCCTGCAAATACCTGAACTCATTTCCACCCGTCAGTTCGAATTTCTCCTCCAACTTCCTCAGGCTGGGAAACTCCCCTCTATAAACAGATCTCCCACCCTCTCGAACCTGCTCTCCGAAACCCTCGTTCTAGCCTCCCCCGGGGCAAACTGGTGATTATTGCAGATTGGAGACCAGACCGATGCTCCCTCTGCTCCCACATGTTTCCTCCATTGCCCCCAGACTCTCGGTGCCGCCACCACTAAGGGGCTGGTGGAGTACTGTGCCGGCGCCATTACCAATACCCCCCCAGCACCTCCCACAGATAGGTCCATTCCACCCAATTAAATGCCTTCTCTGCATCCATCGTGACCACTACCTCTACATCCCTACCCTCTGGGGGCATCATAGTCACATTCAGCAGCCTTCTAATGTTGGCCGCCAACTGCCTGCCCTTAACGAATCCCGTCTGGTCCTCCCCAATCACATCCGGAAAGCAGTCTCCGATCCTCGAAGACAAGATTTTGGCCAACAGTTTGGCGTCAAAATTAATAAGGAGATCAGTCTGCAGGACCCGCATAGCTCCGGGTCCTTATCCCGCTTCAGGATCAGTGAGATCGTGGCCTGTGACACCGTTGGGGGAAGCACCCCTTGCTCCCATGCCTCATTAAATGTCCTCATCAGCAGCGACCCCAGCATCCCAGAGATCTTTTTATAAAACTCCACTGGGTACCCGTACGGTCCCGGGGCTTTACCCGACTGCATAGCCTTCAGCCCTTCTGCTATTTCTTTCAATCCGATCGGGGCCCCCAGCCCGTCAACAACCCTTCGTCCACCTTCGGGAACCTCAGCCCTCTAAGAATTGCCTCATATCCTCCGGCCCAGTTGGGGGTTCCGACTCATATAGCCTGCTATAAAACTCCTTAAATGTCTTATTAACCCCTGCTGAATCTCCGACTAGGTTCCCATCCCTGTCCCTTACTTCCCCGATCACCCTGGCTGCCTCCTTTCTGAGCTGCTGTGCAAGCATTCTGCTGGCCTTCTCTCCATATTCATATATCGCCCCCCTCGCCTTCCTCTGCTGCTCCACCGCCTTCCCTGTAGTTAACAAGCCAAACTCCGTCTGTAGGCTCTGTCATTCCCTTAAAAGCCCTGCCTCTGGAGTCTCCGAATATCTTCTGTCGATAAGTATTTCCCTTATCAGTCGGTCCGTCTCTGCTCTGTCTACCTTCTCCCTGTGGGCCAGTATCGAGATCGGCTCCCTTCTAACCACCGCCTTCAGCGCCTCCCAGACCATTGCAGCCGAGACTTCCCCCATATCATTAATTTCCAGATAGTCCTGGATACATTTCCTCACCTGCCCGTACACCTCCTCATCCGCTGAAAGTCCGACATCCAATCTCCGGTGCGGTCGTTGGCCACCCTCCTGGCTCACCAGTAGGTCCACCAAGTGCGGGGCATGGTCCGAGACTGTGATCGCTGAATATTCAGTGTCTACTAACCCCGTCAGTAAAGCCCTGTTCAAGATTAAAAAAAGGCAATCCGGGAGTACACTTTATGTACGTGTGAGTAAAAGGAGAACTCCTTCATACTCGGCTGCCCAAATCTCCATGGGTCCCCCCCCCCCCCCCCCCATCTGCTCCATAAACCCCTTTAGCTCCTTTACCATTGCTGGCACCCTGCTTGTCCTTGAGCTCGACCGGTCTAGCCTTGGGTCAATGACTGTGTTGAAGTCCCCCCCCATGACCAACTTATGCGAATCCTGGTCTGGGATCTTCCTCAACATCCTCCTTATGAACTCCACATCATCCCATTTGGCGCGTACACATTTACGAGTACCACCGGCAGCCCTTCCAGCTTCCCACTAACCACGATGTAAAGGTCTCCCACACTTGCAACTCTTCTTCCCGCCTCGAATGACACGCGCTTATTAATCAGGATCGCGACCCCTGTAGTCTTAGGGTCCAGTCCCGAGTGAAAAACCTGTCCGACCCATCCCTTCCATAATCTAATCTGGTCGGTTACTCTAAGGTGCATCTCCTGCAACTTTGCCACGTCCGCCTTCAATCCACTCAAATGCGTGAACACGCATGCCCTTTTAACCGGCCCATTTAGCCCTCTTACGTTCCATGTGATCAGCCTGGTTGGGGGGGCTTCTTCCCCCCCCCCCCCTCCCAGTAACAGCACTGTGCAAACCACCCCCTTCAACAAGGCTAACATCTGCTCACCCCCCACTGCGCATCCGTGAGCCAGCCTGCCCAGCTAGCTTGGCAGCCCCCGGCCATGGCGCCAGACATTTTCACACCTATTATCTCCCCCCCCCCCCCCCCCCCCCCCCCTGGCTCGGACACACATATGCAAAAGAAAACAATCCCAACCCAATTGCCCGAAAGAAACACAAAGAAAATCAAACAGAAAACCCAACATCTAAAATTCATGCCTCCATTCCCCATCAGTGCAAATGCAAACTTCAACTCTCACAAATATGTGGCAGCCCCAGAATCAATACAGAAGGCATTACAGATAAAGTCCAAAAACAAAAACTTTTTTAACATGAACGCTGCAGCAAAGTTCAAACGCGTCAGTCTGCTGCCAGTCCTTTCCTTCTAGCGAAGTCCATCGCTTCCTCAGGCGACTCAAAGTAAAAATGTTGCTCCTCATAAGTGACCCAAAGACGGGCCAGATGCAGCAGTCCAAACTTCACCTACTTCTTGAAAAGGGTTGACTTTATTTGGTTGAACCCTGCCCTTCTACTGGCCACGTCTGTGCTCAGATCTTGATATATACGCAGTATGCTGTTCTCCCACTTACAGCTCTGTGCCTGCCTGACCCAATGTAAAATACACTCCTTGTCCAGGTACCTGTGGAATCTCATCACCATCGCCCTCAGGGGGTGGGGGGGGGGGGGTCCTCCACACGTGGCTTCCTCGTGAGCGCTCTGTGAGCCCTGTCCACCTCCAAGGGTCGGGAAACGTCCCATCCCCCAGTAACTTCTCGAACATGCTCGCTATATATGCCCCTGCGGCCGCTCCTTCGGACCCCTCCGGGAGACCAACGATTCTCAAGTTCTGCCAGCAGGACCTATTCTCTAGATCATCCATCTTCTCCTGGAGCCTTTCTGTTGATCTCTCAACACCCCCACCTCCAACTCCACTGCTGTTTGATGTTCTTCCTGCTCAGTCAGTTCCTTCTCCACTTTCGGGATCGCCCGATCTTGAGCGATCTGTGTGCCAGCCGTGCAATCAATTCCTTAATCGGGTTCAAGCATTCCTGTTTCTGCTTTGCAAAGCCCTCCTGTATGAATTGCATCAACTGCTCGCTCGACCGCTTGGTCGTCGAGGCAGGACTCCGGTTGTCCGCCATGCTTTCTCCCGCAGCAGCCTCAGCCTAAGCCTTCTCTGTTCGCCTATTCCTTCCTTTGCAAACACTCTTGATCCGCCTCTCCATGCACTGATGTAGGATTCCTCTTCACAATTGCGTCCACCATCAATTTTCCGAATCAAATCCGACAAAAAGTTCGGGGAAAAAGGTCCAAAGGTCCGACCCGAGCGGGAGCCACCAAACGTGCAACCTACTCCTTCATAACTGCCACCGGAAGTATATTTTAGTTTATTTTAAGACTGCGGAAAGAATGATTGCTTCAGGAGCAGTTGCATGACAAAGTAGGGCTTTGGTATTTCTAAAACAAAACTTTATCTTCACACCCGAAAAGAGTAGCTTACAATTAACCCTTAACAGAACTATACAATTTCCCACTAAACAACAAGAAAAGAAACATGCAGCTTTTAATCCATCTTAAAATTAGTAGGGCAGAATTCTAGTAATACTCGTTTTATAAAACTCTCTCTCTCTCTCTCTCTCTCTCTCTCTCTCTCTCTCTCCCTCTCTTCCTCTCTTCCTCGCTCTCTCTGTCAAAGCTTCTCCAAAGTCACTGCCTCTGTGCCTTTCTGGGCTCCACCTAGCCATGACTTAATCTCCCCAAACTAAAAAAACATATGTTCTCTGCAGGCTGCAAAGCAATTAACCCCTCCAGGGATCTCCCCAGTCAAACCACAGTCCATTAGCCTGGACTGAAAAACACATTCCTTCATCAATTTCACCTGCTGTTCTCGAGAAGCAAAATAAAATCCTTTTTAAAACCATGGTCACTGCAGAACAGAATTCTTAAGAAAAAAACACTTTCTAATCCCAGGCCTTTGACCCTTAAATTGCCCATATTTATAATCCAATTTTTCTAATATCTTCCCATCATTACACAAATGGGCTGGAGAGAGCAATGTGAGTGCACTGGACTGGTATTTAAATATGGTACTGGAACCTTCGGCGAATTAGCTGCTGGCCAGCCAGGAGAGTAGGAAGAGAACTCACTTGTGCACAATTAATGAGCTTCCGAGCGCAGAATCTGGTGTGGTCAGTGGGACAGGCGCTGCTGGAACCGCCCGTCGGTGCACTTAGTCTCGAACTGGGAGCATGCTGCCCCATGAGAATATATTTTGCAAAGCAGCTAACCACTTTCCAATTCCGATGGTGTTAATCACCTTCTATTGTGATAGAAACAGTTCCAGCTTAGTTGCAAGGTAGCAATTATCCAGAAGAGGTGCACTGGAACAGTTCAAGGCATCAAATCTAGCTGTTCTGTTGCTTTAGTAGTGTAAACTTAAATCAAAAATCAAGCATAGAAACGTTGTAAAGAAAGAGGAAAGCAAAGATTTATGGTTTTGAATTCTGTTTTATCTTGCATTTTGTTCATTTTCAAAAATACATTTTCATGTACTTTACTCCAGTTTTGATCATGGTCAACATGTGTGACAAGTGTGAGGAAAATCTTTGATGTCTTTTGAAGTTTCATTTTGATGCTCACTGATTGTTTTATGTCCTGATTTATTATACAAGCTACCTGGAAATTAGAATGAAATGTTTCTGTGGGTGAATGGAAATCAGGTGGTTATCCCCATTTAAGCCCTTCATGAAACCTTTACTATGACAGAAGAGCATAGATGGGGTGTCGCAAGTACATGATGCAGTACTTGATAAAGCTGAGGCTGCGGCTTGTTAGTACCCCACCAGGTGTAGAGCATACAATTATCATTTGATGTTCTGTGGTTTGCATAAGATTTCTGCATGCACCAAATGCTGTGCTGTGACCAGCTATAAAAAATCTTATCCGCTATTTTTTTTTAAATGTGAGGAGCCATAAAATCTGACTCACATAATATATCACCAATGTAGCAGTAATAAATGCCATGGTTATCCCGATTTTGGTGTAATTTATCGCAATTAAAACCATCACCCAAACGTATGAAATATTTTTTCTGTCAGTTCTCCAAACGCAATGGGGCCCAGGTGTTTCAGAAGAATCATGCTGAATAACAGTGCATTGCCAATGTTCTTTTGTTGATAAGACGCACTTTGGTGCCAACCCGTGCTGTGGTGTTCACAAATTCATTTATCTTTCTGGGAAGATGATGCCAGTAGAATGTTCTATACCCCATATCACTGCATGTTGTACTCCATTTTAAGAACTATAATTTTCTACCCTCAGTGCTATTTATAAATGCTGATTACACCAACAGTGCATAAATTGCATGGTTCACTGATTTCCACTCGTCGTTTTAATTCCAAAACTCCTGCAAATCTGTGCGTCCTTCGTTGTGAAATTGTTCAGGTTTCTAGATTTTGTAATTCGCGTTTCTTGAGAAGAGAAGTGTTTTCTGTCAGATAGCTTCGGAGTGCCATACTGCAATTATGATGGATAATTGTGTAAGCTGATAATTTTAGGTTTGGGAGAGCATTAATATTTTACAGTATTGCTTTACAGGTGAGCGTTTCAAGTGATAATGTAGTACATGAAAACATTTTATATGGCTGAATTTTGTACTCTTCTGAAGTAAAGTAGAATATTTTCATACACTTGAGGTTTGTAAAACTCTTGTTTATTAGATTATAAAGCTTGTTATTTGGGTTATTATGACATTGCTCCAAACATTAAAACATAGTTGTCATGATATGCAGACATGCAGATAATGATATACAGACTGGCACAGACAGGCAGCTAATGAACACAGAGAACAGGACATGAGCAATGAGCAGGCAGGACACTCAGGGGTGGTATCTCACTATAAAAGGCACGAGGCACTCACACTCCACCTCTTTCCACTGATACACCCTCACTCACTCTGTAGATGTTTATGTACAGTATCACACCTCCAGCATGTGGCGAAGAGCTAGTCTGGTTCAGTCAGACTACACTTAGGTTAGCAGAGAGTCGAACTCATAGAGAACTGTGCTACTGGTTCAATACATTAGATTGAACTAGCTTCAAGGTCTGGAGTATCTTTTGGTTAAAGCTGCATCCAGTTGCAGCTTGTGTTATCCCAGAGTTCATAACACATCATGCTACCAGGAGACTGCTTAATCTAGGTAGGTCCATTCCACCAATGACCAGCGAATGCATCCCGGCACCATGGAGAAGATTCAGGCTCCTCAGCAGCTCAAGACCTCCGGCAAACTCAGTGCCAACTGACGGACATTCAAGCAAAAGTTTCTGCTGTACATCAAAGCTTCAGACCTCATGGGTGCGTCTGATGCAAGGAAGATCGCGCCTTCTCCTCTCAACAGCGGGTGATCAAGCCATCAAACTCTTCAACACTTTTCAAGACAAAGTTTCAGACCATCCTGGACAAGTTTGACAGTCACTGTGAAGTGGACACCATTGAAATCTTCGAGCGCTACATATTCAAACAACGTCTACATAGTAAAGATGAATTTTTCAACTCCTTCTTAACTAATCTCCGCCTGCTAGCGTGTCCTGCAACTTTGGTGATATTGCTGGATCCATGATCAGAGACCAAATTGTTTTCGGAGTTCACTCTGATCCTATGAGAGAGCAGCTACTGAAAATCAAGCATGTGACCCTGCCAGTCGGGATTGAAACATGCACAGTGCATGAGCGCGCCAAAAATCGATTTGCTCAGTACAAATCGGCTGAAAATGAGAAAATTGCCTCCCAGGAGGCAGAGAGTATGCAGGCCATCTCCCGGATGCAGCACCTCAACATTGATGAAAGCGGCCATTTTGCACGCTTTTCCCGGGGCCCATCGCATGCGCGATGCGAACGGGATGACGAAGCGGCCGTCACCCGCACTGCGCATGTGCAACGATGCGCGGAGCGTCAGGATGCCAATGTCATGACGTGCTCGAACTGCGGCAACGCCCACTGGAAGAAACACTGCCCTGCAAGAGGCAGGCGATGTTTAAATTGCGGGAAGCCTGGACACTATGCAGCCTTGTGCAGGTCTGCACCACCAGTCAGGGACCAGCGCTCCCAATTCCGACGACGGCACGTTCAGAGTATGCACCAACAATTACAGGATTCTGATCCTGGCAGCACAACGGATCCAGAGGAAGAATGCCTGGACTCCGCCTACTGTGTGGGCATCATTACCAAATGTGAATATGCCACATCCAATTCATCACAAATTCAATCCGTCCTCGCTGTGGATTCTGCGGATGAATGGTGTGCGGTGATGCAGGTCAACCACTGCTTCATCCAGTTTAAGCTGGACACGGGTGCTTCTGCCAACCTCCTCTCACAGGCAGATATCAAACATATCAAGAAGCCCCCCAAGGTCCTTCCAGCAGCCTGAAGGCTCCTGGACTACAACGGAAATGCCATCACGGCACTGGGATCCTGCCATCTACTCGTCTCCAACCGGTGCACCCATGCACGGGTTACGTTTTGAAATTGTCAAGCCAGACAGGGCATCTCTACTTGGCGTGCATGCCTGCAAGCAGCTGAACCTCAGCGGGTTTACACAACGACACCCTCCAATGTGGATCTTCAGGCTGGCATAAACTACATCCTCGCTCAGTATCCGGATGTGTTCGATGGGATGGGCACGCTGCCATATCGATACAAGATTCTGCCAAGCCAGTGGTCCACACACCACGCCGGGTCCCGGCTCCGCTGAGGGAGCGCCTGAAGGCACAGCTCAAGGAGCTGCAGCAGCAGGGGATCATTTCCAAGGTAACCGAACCGACTGACTGGGTCAGCTCGATGGTATGTGTTAGAAAGCCTTCAGGAGACCTGCACATCTGCATTGATCCCAAGGATCTCAATAAGAATATAATGCGTGAACACTACCCCATCCCGAAGCCGGAGGAACTCACCAGTGAGATGGCACACGCACGTTTTTTCACCAAGTTAGATGCGTCACATGGATTTTGGCAAATCCAGCATGATGAGTCCAGCAGAAGGCTCTGCGCCTTCAACACACCGTTTGGCAGATACTGCTATAATCGCATGCCATTTGGCATTGTCTCGGCATCGGAGTTCTTCCATCGCATCATGGAGCAGATGATGGAGGGCATTGAAGGGGTTTGTGTGTACGTGGACGACATCATCATATGGTCCACGACCCCTGAAGAGAATGTTTCCCGTCTCCAGCAGGTATTCTGCCGTGTCCATGCCAATGGCCTGAAGCTGAAGAGGTCCAAATGTTGCTTTGGCATGTCGACACACAAGTTCCTAGGTGACCAGATCTCTCAGCAGGATGTGCGCCCGGACACAGACAAGGTCAAGGCCATCGAAGCCATGAAGGTCCTGAAGACAAGAAGGTGTTGCGCTTCCTGGGCATGGTCAGTCTTCTGGGCAAGTTCATCCCAAACCTGGCCTCACACACCACGGCCCTACGAAACCTGAGGAAAAAGTCCACTGCCTTTGAGTGGAAGGCAGCACATCAGACAGAGTGGTTGGAGCTGAAAGCCAAGCTCACCACTGCACCCGTCTTGGCATTTTTCAACCCAGACAGGGAGACGAAGATCTCGACAGATGCGAGCCAGGATGGCATCGGTGCGGTGCTGCTTCAACGCGATGACACTTCATCCTGGGCACCGGTAGCCTACGCATCGAGGGCCATGACACCCACTGAAACAAGGTTTGTGCAAATAGAGAAGGAATGCCTGGGTCTTCTCACTGGCATTCTCAAGTTTCACGACTATGTCTACGGCCTGCTGACATTCACTGTCGAGACGGATTATAAGCCTCTGATCACATTATCCACAAGGGTCTGAACGGCATGACGCCTCGGTTGCAGCGCATCCTCCTGAAACTCGGAAGGTACGACTTTGACTTAGTGTACACGCCTGGCAAGGAGCTCATCATCGCTGATGCATTGTCCCGCTCCATCACATTGCCTAGTGAACCGCTGGAAATCATCCTGCAGATTGAATCACAGGTGCAGCTGTGTGCTAGCATTCTCCCGGCATCTGATGAGAAGGTGGTTCGTATCTGCGAGGAGACAGCCAAAGACTCCCGTGTCATGCACCACCTCGCCGATGGTTGGCAGAAAGGGCAATGCCCTCAATTTTACATATAAAGGACGACCTGATGGTGATTGATGGTATCCTCCTCAAGCTGGACCGGATTGTCATTCTGCTCAGTCTCCAGAGTTTGGTGCTCCGCCAAATCCATGAGGGACACCTGGGCATCGAGAAGTGCAGACGCAGAGCCAGGCAGGCCGTCTACTGGCCCGGTATTAGCCAGGACATCCCGAACATGGTCCTCAACCGTGCAACCTGTCAATGCTTCCAGCCAGCGCAGAGCAAGGAGACGCTCCAGCAGCATGAAATCGAGACCTCCCCGTGGTCCAAGGTTGGCATCGACCTCTTTCGTGTGAATGGTTGTGACTGCGTGATGATTATTGACTATTTCTCCAATTACCCTGAAGTCATGAAGCTCTCAGACCTCACATCTCGGACCGTCATCAAGGCCTGTAAGGAGATGTTCTCCAGGCATGGTATCCCACTCACTGTCATGAGTTACAATGGCCCGTGCTTCAACAGCCACGAGTGGTCTATTTTTGCCAAGTCATACCATTTCAAACATGTCACTTCCAGCCCACACTATCCGCAATTCAACGGGAAGGTTGAAAAAGGGGTGCACATTGTGAAACAGCTCATCTGCAAGGCAGCGGATTCTGCTTCTGACATCTACCTCGCGCTGCTTGCCTACAGGGCGACCGCACTGTCCACTGGCATGTTGCCAGCTCAACTCCTGGTGAACAGGGACCTGCGGACGACACTTCCAGCCATACACTTGCCCAACCTGGATCACCTCCCGTTGCTGCAGAAGGTGCAGCAACTCCGAAACCAGCAAAAGCAGGGCTATGATGCTCATGCCATCAATTTGCCCGTGTTTTCCCCGGCAGACACTGTCAGGATCAAGATAGTGGATGGTGGCTGGTCTGCTCCAGCTGTCGTTGTTCGACAGGCTGCGCCGCGCTCGTATGTTGTACTTATGGCTGATGGTTCTGTTGTGCGACAAAACAGACGGGCACTGCGCAAAGTTGCCTGCCCGCAACCGCTTTCTTCTCCGCTTCCGTCCGTTGTTTTGCCATCTCCTGATACCTCGAACTACGAGGCCACCAGTCAGGCTTCCATCCCGCCTGTCGAGCGCCGTCGACATGTCTCCGGGACAGAGCTCCGGGGACATGTCCACGTCTAGAAGGTGGGTGAGTGCCACGGGGACGGGGAATACGCTGCCCCCCCCCCCCCCCCCCCCCCCCCCCCGCCCGATGCCTTCTGTGATCCTCTATGTGCTTGGCCCTCGTAGCTCTATCGCTACATCTGGGTGTGTTCCCAGGATGCACATCAGAGGTGGAGGCAACCAGCTGTTTCCCTCATTCCATGGCTCTCGATGCCTTGGTGGGCGTCCTCTGGGGCCAGAGAATCCTGGCTCACTTGGAGGCGCATGCACTGCCGTGCTGCCCTGTCCCTTGTGCTGGCTGTGAGACGCGGTCTCATCAGAGGGGTGGAACTTGGGGGAGCTGGTGGTCATCGCCGCCACTCCATGCGACGCGTCCAGGTTAGCACCTGGCGTCCCCTCCTCATGCTTGGTGCCCATAGGGCCCTGGGATTCACCTTGGGATGGAGGGGCAGCTGGTTCGAGCACCGGCTACCCTTGCATCACCTGGCTCTGCCAGCTCTGCCAATTTTCTTGTATCTGCACCATCTTGGCGATGCACCTCCGTGATTGGGCCATGCTCTGCAACGCCTTGGCAATGTTCACCTGTAACGGGGACAAATGCCTCGGTCATTGCCATCTGAGAGCGGGACGTGTCCCGCAAAACCTCTTGTTCACGTCCCCAGCGAGTTGGACATTCTGCCGAGACCGTCATCCATGGCTGTCACCGACTGCGCGATGCCTTAGACAACTTCCCGAATGGTGCCGACATCGTGTACTAGGCTCTCCGCTGCATTAGGCTCTGTCCCACACAGTGCCGGCATCATCTCATGCGCCCATAATCCCTGGGACCTCCCTCTGAATGTCCCAGCCGCTGCCTAATACCTCGATCAGGTCTGGGATGATCACTTTCACAGGTTCAGCATCAGGCTGGGACCCAGCTGGTTCCTGGGATCTAACAGACCACCAGCTGTCATGCCTGGGGGTTCCTGCCACCATCTGATGTGCATCAGCATCAGTGTGGTACTCACCAGATAGTGCACCACATGCCTGACAACTAACATTTCCCACCGAGGTTTGTGTATCTGTGCTGGTGGAGAGCGGTGACACCTCGATCGTGACTTCCTCGGAGCTCTCCTCTGAGGTGTTCTCCTGGAAAGCTGGAGAGGGGGTCATCCGGGATGGGGTGGCGCCGTCAGCTGGAGAATCTGCGGAGGAATGGACATGGGGTCAGTCAGTAAGGCAACAACAACTTGCGTTTGACAGGTTCTTTGGCTGGAGCCTGGTGTTTCCTCACCTCTGCGGCGTTCGCCAGCCTCCGCGTTGGTGACTGCTCTGTCCTCGGCCACCCCAAACAACTCCAGGGCACGCTCCCCAAAGGTGGTGAGGATTCTTGTGTCCAGCACACCACCACCAGTCTGGGTCTTCTCCTGGCGATTATGGGAGAGTCTTGAGGCGACATAGAGAGGGCATTATTAGCCGCACGGTTGGTTCACAGTCGTGGGAAGGGGTGTGTGAAGGAAGGGTTGTGGAGGTTGAAGGGAGAGTGGGTGGTGTGCAGGAAGGGTTGGAAGGTTGAAGAGCTGGAGAGAGGGGTTGGTGGGAGGGTTGGGGTTGCATGGAGCGTTGCGGGGTGAATGCTTGCATGGGGATGGAAAAGTCGTGTGTGTGGGGGGGGGGGGGGTGTGTGGCATCTGCTCACTCGTGCTGCCCGGTAGGTCATTGACCTTTTTCCTGCACTCGAGGCCAGTTCTCCTGGTCACACACCTGGCACTCACAGTCGCCGTCACTTTATCCCAGGCAGCATTGGCTGCTCTGTGGCTCACCCTCCGAGACCCTCGGGGGAACAGGACACTCTTCCTGGCCTCCCCTGCGTAGGAGCCTCCCCAGATCTGTATCCCCGAATCTGGGGCCTGCCTCCTGGACGGCATTGTTGTGAACTGGCTGGGGTTGGCTGAGTAAGTGCTGCTTAAGTGCTTATCGACCTTGTTAGGGGGGGGCTGGTGAGCGCGGTGCCAGCGAATCAGTAGACGAACCTTCATTTGCAGTGAGAAGCCTGTGAGGCCTTGTCAAATGGACCAATTAACGTTGAAGAGCTTTGCCGGCCCCGCTGGGCCAGGCGCCGGCTGTTCCCGCTCACAACCACACTTAGGGCGCGATTCCCCGGAAAAATGTCTATGTTCTTCAGCCGGAGATTAATTGCCTCTGATTGATTTGCACTCGGAATGGGAGTAGTATCCAGAGATGATTCACTGTCACTTGTCATACAAATTTATGCATGGTGGGGATTTCAATTTATTACATCGCAGATCACCCTATCGGGCTGCCATTTTGAGCTGGCGGCCTGATAACGAGGGGCTGACCTACCTCCCTCCGCAATGTAATTCTGCCAACATGGAGTTTGCTGGGTTAGCCCCCTCCACAGTACGAGGTATTTAATGTGGGTGCCCCCAAAGTCCATCGGAGGACCTCCTCCCACCCACAATACAAATCCGGCCCCCCCTCCCCCCCCCCCTTTCCCACATCAAAACAGAGACACCTGCCTGGAAGTCAGAGAGCAGTCCAAACAGACAGTGAAAAAATATAACTGCCTTAAAACTCACCGTTGCCCTATACCTGCTGTCTCAGGCAGAGAAAGCAGCAGCTGTAAATTCCTGGAAAGCGAAAACCACATCTCTAGGGTGTAAACTCCCTCAGATCTTTGATATGCAAAGCTTTCATTTACATCAATGAGAAATTGTTTGTATTCGGCTGTGATTAACAGCTTCGACACAGCCAGCTGTCTGGATTGTTAAATTTAATTTCCCTTCACGTATGAATGGATTTCAAGTACCCTGCTGTGAAACTAATGGTAATGCTCATAAACATCTAGCTGTGATTGATAGCTCTATCCCACATCAAAAGCAGTAAAGTGCTCTCACTTCCTATTTTTCTCTGCAGAAAGCACTTTACTACTTTTGATGTGGTCTGGTGGGGGGCCCTTTTCTGTGGGGCCTCTGTTCTGGGGTTCTCTGGTGGGGGTCAGGTGGGGTTGGGTGGGCAGGATTTGCTTTGTGGGTGGGAGGCGGCCCTTTGATGCACTTTCGGGGCATCCACATTAAATACATATCCCTTTGGGCCACCAAGCACCAGGGCCACGCTGACAAATATCTGTAGTCCACGTAAGTCCTGGCCCAGAGGACTGCGGAATCACAAATATGTGGAGAATCCGGTGCCCAGCCCGTTAATATAATGCAGAATGGGTCAATTTGATCCATTTGCATCCTGCCACAGATACTGGGTGCGAACCTGGATGCCGATGCCACCAGTGGGGACAGGAGCACAGGCGCCGATACCAGTTTTTGACGACGCTGATACCAGTTTTTGACCACACCAAATTCTCCGCCCGACTTCTGATCTCTCTGACGGTGTCGGGCAGTGGAGAATCCAGCCTACTGTTTTCACTTCATATTATTTTTGTGTTATCTCTATTCAAGCTGCATAATCAAGTACCAAATAAACATCAGCATTAGATTAAAAGTTTTAAATCCTCTGCATTGTGGATGCCGATTATATAATTCATGAAGGTACTAGACACAAGTTATTTCATAAAATTTGCAGATAACTATCTTTCCATCATTAATTATATATATGAACTCACCAAGGAAGTTAGGATTTGGGGCAAATCTATTAACCTTTATTTTATAAACACAGTGAAGTGGATATGCATAGATGTGTATCATGATTGGTTTTACTTGCTTTCTCGAAAACCGGATGAACTACGAGATTTAAACAAGAAAATCAGATTAGAAATGATGTGTTTTACTAAAGTAACATGTTTCAACTATTGTTACAAGTCATATCTTTTTGTAAGTATTTTCTGTTTGACATTGCTGACTCCTCAGATGGGTCTTTTGCTGGATTGTCATCTTTTGTTAACATTATGTCTGATAATTGCAAAGCATGACAATTTTTCAGCCTGTATTTATATTCCTGTTTTGATTATGTAGGTAAGTTGTCAAAAAGCAGTTTTGGCATTTTATTGTACATTCCAGTGCAAATATCTGTCAAGTGTGAATAATTTAATGCACGGTAGTTAAATTACATTTTGGTGGCAGAAATCATGTTGACACATTTTAATTCAAACTTGCAAAGTGTCTGAAGCTCATTAACAAAGTAAGTTTTGCAATGTTTTGTTTTACAGTAAATGCTCCAATTTGACAGTTTAGCAGCCTCCTATGATTCAATCTATATGTTTACAACTATGTTCTGTAATTTGATGTTTGCAAGCTGCTGCTGTGACATTTTGGTGCATGCATTTTAAGGCTGAAAATGACAATTGCAACAGCTTATTTCTGAATCATTATGCACATACTCATCTTTGTTGAGACGGAAAATTTAGATTATAGTCAGCCAGAAATATTGCAAGCCAAATCACTTTTAACAGTACAGCAGCATCTGTTTGTAATTTTTTCTGTAGAAGGTAATTCATCGTGTCAGCATTTTTCTTAACTGGAAATGGAATTCTGAGGCTCATTCTCCACATCAGAGGGTTTATTGTCATGTTGTTATCCCTTTGAACAAGCCGGACAACTTCCTTGAATTGAGGAACAGTAAATAATTCTGAACCAAAAACTGAAAGATATCTCCAATGGATACTTTTCAAGTCTGTTTTTTTTCAAATGAGAATGATTTAGGAGTAAAGCAAACTTATCAAACAGCACAGCTTAATCAACAATGCAAGTCATGTTTTGTTAAAGGATAGACAATAAAATAAACAAGTGGAAATTGGAACACACAATGTTTATATTTAAATCTTGATAAATTATACAGCATTGTGACTGAATCAAGTTCAGAATTGTTGAAAGTTGGATAGTATACACAAAATGGCATATTAAATACAAAAAGAACCATCCAAATTCCAGTAATTTTACATAATAGACTGTGATTACGGATTGCTTCCTCCTGACTACAAGTTGGTCTTCAAAAGTTTCAACTTTATTCTGGTGAAAGTTCCATCAGTTCAGATAATTTACTTCGTGACCCTGGTGTCTGGTTTTACCTGCCAACTGGATCCAATTGGTTTTCTTCACTCTTCCTTCCAGCAACAGTAGTTGCAACAACTGTTGCACGAGCAGCGACAATTGTGCCAAGATTTTCTTAAGGGCAGTAAGATTCATGTTTACTGCAAGTTCCCAGAGCAGTGCGATGCATTTTGAGCCGTTGTCAGTGCCAGTGGCAGTTTCCAATGTATCAGCTTTGTAGCTGCTCCCAAGCTGGTTGGAAAAGATTAATATTGCCAAAAGCAGTTGGCTTTGGATGATTCTTTGAGCCAATACGGCAGGACGCAATATGATTTTCTTGCTTTTCGATGCGATGCTTTGGTCTAAGCAAACATTCCAAAAGTAGCATCAGTTATCCATGCCTTTCCATTAGCCCGGTGGGTTGCAAGCATTAGCAATATCTTGGAAAAATGAAGAGGTAGCGTAACAAATATCGGGAGCATGTTTTATTTGCTCCCGAAGCAATCTGATTGTTCACTTTTTTCTTTGCAATACCTGTCAAACCTCAAGGTGATACTGTGATGGGATTAATGTTGGGCCCACAGTTGTAAATAGTTATTTGGAGTTGGGAATTGGAGTGCAATCTCAAAATTTGCAGATTGCACTAATGGGGAATGTAGTTCATACAGTGGGTGACAAAAGAACATTGATAAACATGCAGGATGGGTGTGTAAAAACAAAATACTATTGATGCTGCTGATCTATCTCTTTCCATCGATGCTGCCAGGCGTGGGTTTTTCCAGCCCTTTGCTTTTTATTTCAGAATGGGTGTGTCACTGGCAATGAATGTCACCATAGTTAAATGTGAGGTGCTACATTTTGGTTGGGATCATGAGGAGATCACACACTCCCTGAAAATTGGGTCAAAATGGAGTAGAGGAGAAGAGGGATTTTGGGGAACAGATACACAAATCTCAGGAAGCAGCAAGGCAGGTGAATTGGACCTGTCGTGTTGGGTGTTCCGATACACAAACGAACCAACGCGGTTGTAGATGGTACAACTCTGTTTTATTGTTCTGTACAATAATAACTATTAACTTCTGGCTGTGGTTCGTACTTCACCAGCTAACCTGTGGACCCAGCCGTTGCACTATCTTAGAGAGGCACTCAGCACATGGTGTATGTCTGAGTGGCACGCTGTGAGCTCTGTGCTCTGAGCTATCTCCTGGTAGAATGAGCGGGAACTGTGGTGTTCCCTGTTTTATAGTGCGTGTGCTCTCACTGGTGATTGGCTGCGATGTGTGTGTGTTGATTGGTCCGTCTACCTGTCCATCAGTGTGTGTGTGTGATTGCACCATGATATGTTAATATGGATATCATGACATCCCCCATTTTCACAAGGATATGTGCCTGCATGGTAATAAATATTGGTGTGTACTGAGTGCATCTGAGTATGTGTGTGCAATATTTACAACTTGTACATGAGGCTAAACTATATACAGAGGAAGGTGTCAGGTGCAACAGAGCAACGAGGTTGTACCACTAACAAAACAAGTGCAATAAGCAAACCTCAAAAGAGAACACCTGGAAAGACAAGAAAGAAACACGTTAACAGTACTGTAAAATAATTCAGTGAGTCCAATGTGCTAAACAGGCTCATAAGTCCAGTCTATCAGGTGGGCGACGAATTCGGGTTGACCGTCTCAAGGGTGGGTCAGGATCCACCGGCTGAGGAATGGGCTTGGCCACGGGCGAGAGAGGAATAGGCAGAGTGGCAGGAAGCTCCACAAAGTCGACATCAGGGACAACGAGGGCGGGGCACCGGTGCATGATCTCGTAGCGAGCACGGAAGCAGCCGAAGGGCTCGCCGATTACGCCGGCGAATGGAGCCATCAGGCATGCGAACCAGGAACGAGCGGGGAGCCACGCGGCGGAGAACCTCGGCGGTTGCCGACCAGCCACCCTCCGGTAGGTGTATGCGGACGTTGTCTCTAGGCGCCGGGTCAGGAAGATCAGTTGCCCGAGCATCATGTGCCACCTTCTGCTGAGCACGCTGCTGTTGCATCCTTTTCAATACTGGAGCATGGTCGGGTTCAGGAACATGAATGGACGGCACAGTGGTCCTGAGGGTGCGGCCCATCAACAGCTGGGCTGGCGAGAGGCCCGTGGACAGTGGGGCCGAGCGATAGGCCAGCAGGGCTAAACAGAAGTCAGATCCGGCATCAGCTGCCTTGCAGAGGAGCCGCTTCACGATATGGACGCCCTTTTCCGTCTTGCCATTCAACTGGGGATGCAAAGGGCTGGACGTCACGTGTGTGAAGTTGTAGGAAGTGGCAAAAAAAGACCTTTCTTGGCTCGCAAAACAGGGCCCGTTGTCAGACATGACGGTGAGCGGAATTCCATGGTGAGCAAAGGTTTCTTTGCATGCTCGGATGACAGCTGATGATGTCATGTCGTGCAGGCGTATAACCTCCGGATAATTAGAAAAATAGTCAATTATAATGACGTAGTCCCTGCCGAGCGCATGAAAGAGGCCCACACCCACCTTTGCCCAGGGGGGCGTTACCAACTCATGGGGCTGAAGTGTCTCAGGGGGTTGCGCCGGCTGAAACGTTTGGCAGGTGGGGCAGTTGAGCACCATGTTAGCGACGTCGTCGCTGATGACCGGCCAGTACACCGCTTCTCGGGGCCCTCCGCCTGCACTTCTCAACTCCGTGGCCTTCATGCAGTTGTTCGAGGACGAGCCGGTGCATGCTGTGCGGGATCACAATCCGGTCCAACTTTAGGAGGACACCATCAATGACGGCCAAGTCGTCCCGGACATTGTAGAATTGTGGGCACTGCCCCTTGAGCCAACCTTCCGTCATGTGGCGCATCACACGCTGTAGAAGGGGGTCAGCCGCAGTCTCACGGCGAATGTGGGCCAGACATGCGTCAGTAGCCGGCAGATTGGCCGATGTGAAGGCTACTTGTGCGTCGACCTGACAAACGAACCCCTCCAATTCGGGCAGTGTGTTCACTGCTGTGGAGAGGGCATCCGCGATGATGAGGTCCTTTCCCGGGGTGTAGACAAGTTGGTAGTCGTACCTCCGGAGCTTGAGCAGAATGCGCTGGAGGCGAGGGGTCATATCGTTGAGGTCCTTCTGAATGACGCTGACCAGGGGGCGATGGTCGGTCTCCACAGTGAACTGTGGACGACCATACACATAATCGTGGAATTTGTCCATGCCTTCCACACCTTGAAGGTTAAACCACCGATTCTGCATAGCGCTGTGGGGGTCATGGCCCACGAGGCATAGGCGACCGGGGCCCATGATGCAGTGTCGTTCCCTTGCAGGAGTACTGCCCCAATGCCCGACTGGCTGGCATCAGTCGAGATCTTTGTGTCCCGAGTGGTGTCGAAGAATGGCAATACCGGGGCGGTGGTGAGCTTGATCTTGAGCTCCTCCCATTCACTCTGGTGTGCGGGCAGCCACTAGAATTCCGTTGTCTTCTTGACCAGGTGGCGAAGAGCTGTTGTGTGCAAGGCAAGGTTGGGAATAAACTTCCCCAGGAAGTTGACCATCCCGAGAAAGCGTAACACTGCCTTCTTGTCTGCCGGCTGCGGCATGACTGCGATGGCTGCCACTTTGTCGGCATCCGGCTGTACCCCTGACCGGGATATGTGGTCCCCCAGAAACTTTAGCTCAGTCTGGCCAAAAGAGCACTTGGCTCGGTTGAGGCGCAGGCCCTGATCTCGTATCCGTGCAAAGACACGCTGGAGACGACTGATGTGCTCCTGTGGTATGGTGGACCAGATGATAACGTCGTTAACATAAATGCGTACCCCTTCGATGCCCTCCATCATCTGTTCCATGATGCGATGGAACACCTCAGATGCCGAGATGATGCCAAACGGCATCCTATTGTAGCAGTATCTGCCAAAGGGAATATTGAAAGTGCACAGCTTCCTGCTGGACTGATCCAGTTGAATCTGCCAAAAACCCTTTGAGGCATCAAGCTTGGTGAATATTTTAGCCCGGGCCATTTCGCTCATGATTTCTTCCTGTTTGGGTATGGGGTAGTGTTCCCTCATGATGTTGTTGTTCAGGTCTTTTGGGTCGATGCAGACCCGGAGCTCGCCGGAGGGCTTTTTTACGCACACCATGGAGCAGACCCATGTGGTTGGCTCAGTGACCCGGGAAAGCACTCCTTGGTCCTGTAGCTGCTGCTTGAGGCGGTCCTTGAGTGGTGCTGGGACTCTACGAGGTGCGTGAATGACCGGGGTGGCGTCCGGTTTGAGCCGTATTCTGTATATGTAGGGCAGTGTGCCCATGCCCTCGAGAACCCCCTGGCTGCGCCCTAAAGTCTGCATCCGGGAAATCAGACGTGCCTTCTGGAGACGGAGTGTGTACCCGCTGAACGAGGTGGAGGATCTTGCACGCCTGTGCGCCTAACAGAGAGTCCTTCGAGGACCAACTATCTCAAAAGACAGTGTGGCTGTATATGAATTGTGTGTAACCTCGAGCTGGCAGGACCCCATGGCCGGGATAACGTTTCCGTTATAATCAACCAGCTGTCACTGGGATGGCAGAATCGGTGGTTTAACCTTCAAGGTGTGGAAGGCTGACCATGCAAGGAGATTGGCGGAGGCACCAGTGTCCAAGCGCAATGTGATTGGTGATCGGTTGACCATTAGGGTGGCAGACCATTCATCGCCCGTATCAATGCTGTGCACTGGCAGTGGCTGGTGGGTCCAACTTGGGGACATCCGGTTCTTGTTTATTACCGCAACGCGGAAGGGTTCCCAGTCGTTGGTGTCCCCGGTCTGCATGTCGTCAGGGTATGACTCAGTGTATGGGGGCTGAATGGCCCGCACGTCCCTGTGAGGATGGGGAATTGCGGAGAGTTGGCAGGTTGATCTGCTCGACAGCAGGCAGCGTAGTGGCCCACCCTGCCACAGCGGAGGCATTGTCGTACTTTGGCCGGACATTGCCGCTTTAAGTGTGCAGATCCACAGTTGCCGCATGTCGTGACGTCATGGCGTTCGTTGCGCCACTGCGCATGCGCGGTGCGGTCCTGCGTAGAGCGCACCTGCGCATCCCATCCCTCTGCGACGACGTCCCCTCTTTTGGCGCGTACAAGCGCGGGAGGCCTTGGAAAGCACGCGAAATGGCCGCCCTCGTCCGAGCCGCGGGCCGGGAGGAACTCAATCGACTGAACCCGCTCGGCCTCGTAGGACCCCTGCCGTGCCAATTCGGCCGCCTGGATTTGGGAGTACCGGCTGGTCGCGTTTTCGTGGAGGACGCAGGTCTCGATGGCGGTGGCTAGGGTGAGGCGCTTTATTTTGAGGAGCTGCTGGCGTAGGGTGTCCGAGGTGACCCCAAAAACTATCCGATCACGAATCATGGAGTCGGAGGTGGCCTCATAGCCGCAGGACTGCGCGAGGATACGGAGGTGTCATATAAGATTGAAAAGGTTCATGCTTACCCTGCAGACGCTGCTGGAAGAGGAAGCTCTCATTAACTTCCACGCTGAAGTGTTCCTCAACTTTTAGAAGGACCGTCTTGTATTTAGTCTTGTCCTCGCCTTCCGCGAATGCCAGGGAGTTGTAGATGTGGATGGCGTGTTGCCCCGCCGTGGAGAGGAGGAGGGCGATCTTCCTGGTGTCCGATGCATTCTCCCTGTCTTTGGCTTCTAGGAAGAGTTGGAAGCTCTGTTTAAACAGCTTCCAGTTGACGCCAAGATTTCCAGTGATCCGGAGCGGCTGCGGCGGGCTGATGGTTTCCATGGTGCTGGATGGCCGGTTTCTGAAGAGGTGCAGGTAGGTCTCACAGCCGCTGGCAAGTTTCCAGGCCTGGTATCATGTCGTGTTGGTGTTCCGGTACACAAACGAACCAACACGGTTGTAGATGGTACAATTCTGTTTTATTATTCTGTACAATAATAACTATTAACTTCTGGCTGTGGTTCGTACTTCACCAGCTAACCTGTGGACCCAGCCTTTGCACTATCCTGGTGAGGCACTCAGCACATGGTGTATGTCTGAGTGGCACGCTGTGAGCTCTGTGCTCTGAGCTATCTCCTGGTAGAATGAGCAGGAACTGTGGTGTTCCCTGTTTTATAGTGCGTGTGCTCTCACTGGTGATTGACTGCGATGTGTGTTAGTTGATTGGTCCAACTACCTGTCCATCAGTGTGTGTGTGTGATTGCACCATGATATGTTAATGTGGATATCATGACAGGACCATTTACAAAAAAAGGCAAACAAAGCACTGAGGTTAATTTACTCTGACCCCCGGCCCTCCCCTCCCCTCCCTGACCACGCCCTCCCCTCCCTTGCCCTTCCCTCCCTCGGCCTTCCCACCATGGCCACTCCCTCCCCTCCCTGGCCTCTCCCTCCCCCTGTCCTCGCCCTCCCCCTGCCCTGTCCATCCACCTCTGCCCCGCCCTCCACTCTGCCCTTGCCCTTCCCCCTCCTCTGCCATTGCCCCTGCCCCCTCTCTGCCCCTGCCCCCTCTCTGCCCCTGCCCCCCTCTGCCCCTGCCCCCTCTGCCCCTGCCCCCCTCTGCCCCTGCCCCCCTCTGCCCCTGCCCCCCCTCTACCCCACCCCCTCTCTGCCCCTGCCCCCTCTCTGCCCCTGCCCCCCTCTGCCCTTGCCCCCCCGCCCCCTCCTCTGCCCTTGCCCCCCCTCTGCCCCTGCCCCCTCCTCTGCCCCCTCTGCCCCTGCCCCACCCCCTCTGCCCCATCCCCTCCTTTGCCCCATCCCCTCCTTTTCCCCATACCACATCTGCCCCACCCCTATGCACCGCCCTACTGCACCCGCCCTCCTCCTACTGCCCCTGCCCTCCTCCTGCCCCCGCCCCCGTACTGCCCCGCCCCCCCCTCCTGCCCCCGCCGCCCTCCTCCTGCCCCCGCCCCCCTCCTCCTGCCCCCGCCCTCCTCCTCCTGCCCCCACCCCCTCCTCCTGCCCCCGCCCTCCTCCTCCTGCCCCCGCCCCCCTACTGCCCCCGCCCTCTTCCTCCTGCTCCCGCCCTCCTCCTCCTGCCCCCGCCCTCCTCCTCCTGCCCCCGCCCTCCTCCTCCTGCCCCCGCCCTCCTCCTCCTGCCCCGCCCTCCTCCTCCTGCCCCGCCCTCCTCCTCCTGCCCCGCCCTCCTCCTCCTGCCCCGCCCTCCTCCTCCTGCCCCCGCCCTCCTGCTTCCCCTGCCCTTCTGCCGCCCCACCCTCCTCCTGCTGCCCTGCCCTCCTCCTCCTGCCCTGCCCTCCTCCTGCTGCCCTGCCCTCCTCCTGCCGCCCTGCCCTCCTCCTGCCGCCCTGCCCTCCTCCTGCCGCCCTGCCCTCCTCCTGCCGCCCTGCCCTCCTCCTGCCGCCCCGCCCTCCTCCTGCCGCCCCCGCCCTGCTCCTCCTGCCCCCGCTGTCCTCCTCCTGCCCCCGCCGCCCTCAGGTGAAGCTGAGGGTACCGTATTCGGGTGGCTACTCCCAGTCCCAGTCATCATCTTGGCTGCCATATTCAGCAGCTTCTTTCCCAGTCAGTGCCATGATTCCTGTCTGATGCACATCTGTGTCCTGACCGCTACATCACACCTGTTTGGTTTTGTCAAGCTGATATTTTAAGTGTTTACTGAGTGCTAAGTAGCTACTGATAATTATAATTGTGCCTTTTTCTTCTTTGTCATTACCCCTTCTGTTTAACCGGAGTATCTTCTAAATCCATCCTTTCTTTCTCATTCTCTGAGTTTCTTATTTTTACCTGTTTAAAGTAAAGTATTGTATATTGATCTTACTGGTGCCCACTCATTCTCATCTAGTCCGGACATGGTTGTACGTATGGGGCCTGCACTCCAGTGGTTCGTACCTGCCTGTCTCGGTGCGATTCTACCTGGCTGTTGCCAAGGGACAGGTCCAAGCTATTTACTGGTAGCCCACGGCTTTCTGCTGCTGCTTCATCAGCCAAGTCACAGGATTGGGTTTGCGTAAACTGTGTTACACGATAGCTGGATTTACACCCTGACTATGAGTGGTAAAATAAAGATAGTCGCCTGCCTGGTGTGTCCAACCAACCAACCAGTTATTCAGTCGCTGGTGGAGACCATGCTCACAGCACCAATTGTTGTGAAGTATCTGAATACACAAGACACAGAGTAGGCAGTAGATGAATCAAGCAGCAGCTTATTCAATATAAGTATGCATGCAGAGGATAGCATCTTCCAATTGCTCTTAAGAGGCTACTCAAAGTTGCACAGGTCTTTCCATATATTTATTCCACCCTCGAGATACTTCATCGTTGACTCACATTGTTCGTCTGCAGTTGCAGATGAAGTCACAAAATAGTCTTGCAATGACCTGACCTTGAACACAACAATACCAGCAGTTGATTCAAAAACACAAACTTGCCTCATCGGCCTGACGGTTTGCTACATTGTCCAATTTTCTGCTTATCTTAACCTGACCCTGAGGTAACATTCCTTACTATGCCCATTCTAGTGATTTCTTTTTACCGCAAACGCTTTCAAATCTTATACCAGCAATTTGATCAAGCCTGAGTATCACATTTGTGACCATCTTCCATCCACCATTAGTCAACAGAAATTGATTTTTTTTTTTTTGTAGTCGTCTCCTCTCTAATCAGACTTGCCTTCACCCTGGTCCAATTCGACCTCCTCTTCCAATCAACTTTTCTTCAGCACTTCCCACAAGCAACGCTGCAGAAGATCAGCAAGCCTAAAGGCGTGTGTTTGAAGCAGCCGACGTTTGTGGAATTGGAACAATCATGATACAGTTAATAGTGGAATATCTTGCTTTTACTCAAGGCATCATCTTGAGCAGAGATAATTGCAGGGATACATTTCAAGCTTGACAGTTTCAGTTCTATTCCCAAAATGACGTTATGCCTACATAGTTGAAGCATCTTTTTACCAGAGTGATCACCGCTGAAGCAGTAGTTAAAGCATTCAACCAAACAGCCGAGCCTGATGGTGAACTTGTCACCTGTAAAATCACATTTTTAGATAAGTTGTGAATGGTTACTTAAAGTTTTCTGTGGGAAATACTTTATGGCCAATTCTCCCATTAGTGTAAACATTTTAATCATTCGTCCTTGGGTGTCATGGTCGGTTTAACAGACTTAAACCAGGATTTTTTCGCCCTTGCTGCCGGTGGGATCTTGCGGTCTCGACGAAAGCAATCTTCCTTTGCGGGTTCCCGGCTGGCGTAACCAGCAAGCAACGCAAATGGCCATTGACTTCGGTGGGATAGGAGATCCCGGCGGCTGCCAATGGTGAGCCATTTCCGCTGCTGGTAAATCCGCCGCAGTGGACTGGAATATCCCAACCATTCTAATTTGATTTCCTTCTGGACTGACAGTAAAGTGGCATTCCTTCATGCAGTACAATTAAGAAACAGTTGAATTATAAAAGTGATCTATAGAACAATGTGCAAAATCTTTTCCAAGTGCACAAATTGAAGTTTGTGTAGCTGGAGGCTGAGTTTCTTTCTTTAGGTAAAATGTATTCCTGCATGAAATAGGTTATTCTTGTATTGAATTGAAAGACAAATGTTGTATGGCTTCAGAATCTCCAGCTAATGTCATACAGTTTTACTGCACAGAAAGAGGCCCTTCGGCTCGTCATATCTGTACTGGCATCTGATGTCTGGTACTCCACACGTAATTGATTGATTGATTGATTTATTGTCACACGGAGCGAAGTACAGTGAAAAGTATTTTTCTGCGGCCGTGGGAACGTACACAATACATACATAGCAGACAAAGAGAATAATCAACACAGAACATTGACAAATGGTACATCGACAAACCGTGATTGGTTACAGTGCGGAGCAAGGGGCCAAACAAAGCAAATACATGAGCAAGAGCAGCATAGGGCGTCGTGAATAGTTTTCTTACAGGGAACAAATCAGTCTCAGGGGGAGTCATTGAAGAGTCTTGTAGCTGTGGAAGAAGCTGTTCCTATGTCTGGATGTGCGGGCCTTCAGACTTCTGTACCTTCTGCCTGATGGAAGGATCAATTGCAAATACTTCAGTGAATGTCCTTTATTCAGGTAGAAGTATTGATGGATCTGAGACTTTGTCAAATGTTTGAATTAGTTTAGACTTCCTATTCTAATTTTAATCATGTATATGGAAACAAGTCAAAAATGTTACTTTTCCCATGTACTGTTTTCTCTTTTGCTACCTGTAAATCTGTAATATTGCACGTGAATTGGTCAAATTCGTAATTAATTGTAAATTCTTTTTTTTTTTTTTTAAACTGCTGACCCACAGTGCCAGGGGCCAGGGTTCGATTCTGACCTCAGGTGACTGTGTGGAGTTGCACTTTCTCCCCATGTCTGCGTGGGTTTACTTCAGGTGCTCCAGTTTCCTCCCACAGTCCAAAGAAATGTGCAGGTTAGGTGGATTGGCCATGCTAAATTACCCCTTGGTGTCCAAAGGTTCGGTGGGATACGGGGGTGGGTTGGGGGGGGGGGGGGGGGGAGGAGAATTGGGCCTAGGTCGGGTTCTCTTTCAAATGGCCTCCTTCTGAACTGTAGGGATTCTACGATGCATCACCCTTTGATCCTGAGGTCTTGATCTCAGTTGGATGCATCAAATTTTCGCTCAATTGCTTTTTGCGATGGAATCCGTGGTTTCAAAGCTTGTATTTTTGAAATGCACTCGAAGTGAAAAGGGAAATTGAAAATGGAAACTGGGAAAGGAAACTGGGCGTTGCAGTTTCTAGGGCACTAAAAACTGAATGAGTGTGGAAACCAAAACTTCTGGGGAGACTGAAACTGGTTAAAGCCTTGTAAAAGGATATCAAACCACCTGAGCTCAGATGATGATCCCAGTGGTGCAGTACAGGTGGGCTGAAGAAGACAGAGGGCTAGATTTAGAAGCGGAGAATCGGTAAATTCACATTGGGTTCATCTGTTTCTGCTCCATGTGGATACCATTGGTGGATCTACGCTACCCAGACTGTCAGAAGCAGAGTTGAGGACGATTTGTAGATGCGTGCCATTTTTGTTGAAGACTGTGCTCATGGAACTCAGGTTAGTTGTGCGTTATCAGCTAGGGATCGGGCTAAATCCTAGAAAAAGAGGAGCTGAAATTCTTCATGAGGAAGACAGAGTTTGGAAGGATTTTGTGACTGAGATTAATGACATAACTGAGTGGATTGCCAAGCCAATTTGTAAGACATTTCTTAGTTGTATCTGCCATTTAATGTGCACCTTATAATTTATATTTGACTGCCTCTTAGTTCATGTATAACTTGTATTGATTCTGAGTATAGGTGGCTACCTAAGATAGTATTTGGTGTTTGCTTTATTTGCTTTCTTGTGCAGTAAAATGTGTTAAACATTGGAATCCTTTGGCTTCATTCTTTCAGGAAGTAACTTAAGATTTTAGACTTTAAAAAAAAAAGTGTTACTGGTCCCGACCAAGATCATAAAATTTATCAGAGAGCCTGCACAGTTTTAATGGAACAAATGACCTCCAGTGCTGTATTTATTACAAAATTTCAACAAGGTTTTCAAGAGATTGAGGAGAACAGTGGGTAGATATTGAGAAACTATTGATGCTAGCTGGTGAGCCTAGGAGTGGAGGTATATCTAAATGCTAGATCAATTGTTCGTTTGAAATCTCAGATCGGTAGATCATTATTCACTAACAATAGTAAGGATATGGGGCAAAATCAGGTGTGTAAAGTTAGATTGCAGATCAGCCGTAATTTAATTACTTCAAAGTATGTTCAGCTTCTTCCTTGTTATTGAGTACCCCCCTTCCACCCATTTTCTTTGCTTTGTGCAGAACTTTGTATTTTTCAGCATCAGATTTCTGCATTAAATTTCCTCTTGTGATTGACTTGCCCACATCGATCACCAGATCGTTGTGGGCAGGTTTCTTTGAGGTCAGCAGTAGGCTCTACAGACAAAGATCTGGCTCGTTTTGTGAGTACTTGGAGAAAGTTATCATTTGGAATTTTATCGTCCACTCAGTTTTGTTTCTTGCATCTTTTATAGTTTTCACCTTTCCAGGTGTGGATTTTTGTGGGTAATTGCAATTCAGATACTAACACTTCTTCAAAGAGATATACAAGACAATCTTGGAGTCCATAATTAAAATTATTATTGTTGGATAATAAGGATATAACTACAATCTAACCAAACTCTTCAGGCACACAGAGAAATGTGAAATGTGGCAGGACATTTGGTTGGTTACTTCACAGGAATCAGTGGTCTAAAATCTTACATGCAGCTTGCTTAAAAGCTGTGCTTATGCATACCCATTAAACATACCATTGAAGTTTGAGTGAATTTAGAACATAGAACTAGAGAAAGGAGTAGGCAATTAAGTATCTTGAGCCTGCTCACCCATTCAATGGCTGATATCATCTTCCCCTCATGTCCACTTTCTTGCCTGCTCCTCATAGCCCTTCATCCCACTTCTAATTTTAAACCCATCTATCTCCTCAAATTTGTTTTGTGTTCTGGTGTTCACTGCACTCTGGGGTAGAGAATTCCACGGATTCACAATCCTTTGAGTGAAGTATTTTCTCCGCATTTCTGCCACCCATTAGTCTAAAATTAGGTATTTCGTCCTCGAATGGCGAACAAGGAGAAACACCCACTTTTGTGTCTACCCTGCCACTCCCCTTTAGCATCTTCAATATATACCTCAATTAGATATCCTCTTTTCTTCTAAACTCTAGCGAGTATTGGCCTAAACTCTTCAATCTCCCAGTATCGGCTTAAACTGCACAATCTCTCTATTTCTAATGGTATGATAAGTCACAATTACTGCGAAACATCCTCTGGAGCATTGACAATTCAATTTTCAGTGTGAAGTCTCATTTCTTTCGATTTTAGTTATTGTTGAAAATTTTAAAAGTAACTTTTTAAAAACTTTTATTACATGATCTAACACTGAATTAAATAGTCTAACTTGCACATCTTGCTTTAGACTCTGCATGCCTCATTGAGGATTCTTCAACCTGGTTGATATGGTGTGGCTTGCTCTGTTCACATAGGTCGTAGAATCCTTGTAGAGGGTGGCGCACTGTTTTGCATGAAAATTCTCTTGAGTAATTATAAGTGTAATGAATGGTGAGTGCTCTCTGATTTCCTCTGACCACAAAATCTGGGGACCAGGAATGGATTATTAGTTGTAAATTGTTGTCAATGGCTGCAATTACAATTGTCGGTACTTATACAGAGCGGCAGGCTTTGGGAGAAGTAAGTTTTGGAAACCTGCATTTGCGTGGGTCCTGCAAGCTGCCAGTGAGTTTCACTTAAACATGGAGAACTGGATATTTTTTGTCAAAGAGTTTTTGAAGCAACGGGCTTGATATTAAGGTTATTCCAACAGAAAGATAAATAAGCAATTACTGGATGCTGAAGTCATTTCAATACTTTTTGGCCTGAAATCGCAAGTAGAAAAATGACTTGTGGCTAATTAGTCATGTGAAATTTTCTAGTTGTGTTCCTGGTCTTTTAGTATCTGGCAGTTTGACGCTGAATGCAATGCACTAAATATCACGCTGATCCTGTTTTATCCAACATGGATGTGAAATTCCAGTCTTCCAGTTAAAAAAAATAACTTCTGTGCAATTTCCATCTTGAAAACCCATCAATATTTTGTTCCATATGCTGGTTGCAAATTATGACCAGATTGGAGCCATGGGCTAATGATCACTGAGAACTGAATTAAAGCTGTGTTAGCTCATATCAGCAGTGAATGTGCAAAGTTCCAGAGTGGCTTCACAGATATGGATTATATAGGTAGGCCACTGTACAGTTAACACTATACACCAATTGTATTAAAATCCTGCAATTTACTTGGAAATCTAAATATGATGCGAAAGGAGAAATAAATGTTAATTGTTTTTTTGGTTTAACTGGATAGAATCAACAGCTGCTTTTATTTTTCCTGTTTACTGACAACTTTGATTTGTGTGGCATTGGTTATGTTCGCACAAGCCCAATCTTCATTGATATAGTTCAGAGAATTAATGTTGTCCATTGAGGTAGAATTTGTGTGACCTCAATTGTTGTGTATTTCACTACGACTGTAATCAGCTGATGGGAGCTTTTGTGGCAGAACACAAGGAGTCTGCATTTTCTGTTGCATGTGGAAGCAGCTGTAGATCTGTGGGGGACTTGACAAAATAAACCAAGTAGCATTCCAAAACCTGCTAATAAGCACAGGTACAAACAGAATCACAGAATGGTAACAGAACAGAAGGAAGCCATTCGCCCCATTGTGTGTCTGCTGACTGTCTAAAGGAGCAATTCACCCTGTGCCACCTCCCTGCTTTTCCCCTCAGCCCAGCAGTTTTTCCTTTTTAAATTATGATCTAGTTCCCTTTTGGAAGCTTCAGTTGACCTTACCTGCACCATACTCTCAGGCAGTGAATTCCAGATCCTAACTGTCATAATATACACACAAGTATATGATGGTGCAGAGACAGACACTGACTGACGCACTGAAAGACCAATCAACACACACAACACAGCAGCCAATCACCAGACAGGACACGGCCACTATATAGCCAGAGGGCACTAGTTTTCCCCCTCATTCGGGATGCAGCCTCTGAGACAGCCGGAGCCCGTGATCAGTAACACAAACATCTACCATGTGCTAGCAGTATAGTCTGGTCAGGTTAGCCTCAGGTCTCCAGTAAACCTAACATCGTGTCAACCCACAGTGCAAGTATGTTTAACAGCTCATAGCTAAATAAAATAGAGTTGTACTTCTACATGTGTTGGTATCCTGTCTCTCTCTCTCTGTTCTGGTAAACACAGTCCTCGCAGGCCCAGCATACCCAACACATCACTAACCACTGACAATGTGATAACATTTTTCCTCATGTCTCCATTGCTTCTTTTGCCAAGTACCTTAAATCTATCGTCTGATTCTCGATCCAATGGGAACAGTTCTTCCCTAGCCACACCAGGCTCGTCAAATGATTTTGAATACCTCTATCAAATCTCTTGACCTTCTCTTCAAGGAGAACAGTTCCAAATTCTCTAATCTTTCTAGGTAACTGAAGTTATCTGCCCATGCTTTTATAAGTACATCATGTAATTCTTCAGCAAATAATTTTAGGCCTTGCAGCCAAAATAAGTCAATGACTCATTATTTTCCCTAATGGTTTGTCGACTAACGACAGTAGCCAATTGATTCTCTTTCTGTGTTGAATGAGCTCATTGTAGCTGGGAGACTAATTGCCACAAATTGAGGAGCGAAATTGTCATCTTCAAATGCTGATTGACCAGGCGTCATTGCGGATGCACACTCGGAGCGCACTGTCAGCCAGTGCATGAGGGATTTCTCCCAATGCAGAAGTCCTTGATGTGCCCCTGTCAGCCGGTGCCATTACTAATGTTTTCCCGTGGTGACGGCATTACACATCTGCAGTTGCCAGTTGCTTTCTCAGCTGCTCTCTTTGGCTCGGGGTAACACTGCACTGAACACTCTGCCTTTTGCTGCCTGCATCCCATGGAGTCATCCAGTCTGCCACTGCCCTGTGTTCTCTGCGGCCTCTCGATGAGACCCATTCCTGAGCCTTCTCCACCCTCAAATCTTTGCCCCTCTCCTGCACTCCTTGCTGAATAGTGCTCCAGTCTGTAACTGTTACCAGCTTGTTTTGCTCTCAGGACTCAGCACTTCCACTCTATAACCCACCAGACCTGCTCTGGAATAAAATTTAATTTTGTTCAGCTGGCCTCAAGAGGACTACTAACATCAGATGTAGTAGAGCTGACATGTTAGATTGGCACCTCCTACTATTTGCAGTGGGATACATGACGGAGGATTGTTTGCAAATTATTCTACTAAATATTCTGATTATGATGTACATTGCATTTTTTCATTACAGTAAGCATCACAATTCAGGGATCACATGAATGATATCTGGCAAAGCTTGCCAGAGAAGATTTCAAATTTGAAGGACATGGATATTATTGTGGAACTGCACGAGTTAATTTGGTGGAGTTAACTTTCCAGTCAATGAAAACTAATGCAGAATTGTTTACAGTTTTTGGCTCAAGGTTTCCTAAATTGTGGGTGGTGAGCCCCCTCTGGAGTTGTGGGATCAGCATTTGGGGTGTTGAGCTCTGAGGCGGCAATGATGGCCTCATTCAGAGAGTGAGATTTGACAGTCCTGGGATTGGCTCCAAGGCCCCATTTAATGTGCCCAATTTGGCTATGGACATGGTGTAACCCAATGATCTCTGAGGCCCAGTCGCTGACATCACGAGAACCTACAAAATGCTAAGTGTCTTAGTTTTTTTCAGTTCGTGTATCCTTGCTATTTGAGCCCTCAGCCCGCTCAACAGCTCTGCCCCTGTGCAAACGCGCCCCCCCCCCCCCCCCCCAAACTAAGTTTTCACTCTTCACATTTGCACCAACTGTGGAGCATTATAATGGGTTCACAGCAGAAAAATGTTTAGAAGCACTGGTTTGAAGTTTTTCCCTTGCTGTGACCGAGTCATCAAATTGCAAAACAGAGCATAATGCAAAGATAACCAAAACTGGTGTTTCTGATAGAGTCCAAATACAGTCACTACTCTCTCCCTGAGTCTCAGCACCTCTCTCTCTAACCTGACAGACCTACTCCATCCCTTTTCCTATCTTTGTTAGACCTGTGCTATCTTTAATACAGGCAGTTGCCCAGAACAACATTGGCTTTGATGTCATGGGCACCAGAACTGCACTTGCGGGAAGTCTTGATCACTATCCAGTGACTCTTGGTGGAAGCTGACCATATAGATGTGGCATTAAAAAGAAGAAAACAAAAAGCAAGACTTGTACCTATAAAGTGCCTTTCACGACCACTGGATATCTCAAATGGCTTTGCAGCCAAAGAAAAGCACGTTTGAAGTGTAGTCACTATTATTATGTGGATGAATTTCTTGCAGAAAATCTGCTTGGAATCAGCCTCACATCTTAAATGATTGGTCATTTGGATGTGGTACCCAGAGAGTTATTGGTGACCATGGAATACTAGAGCAAGGGTGAGGAAAGGATGAAAATTGAAGACAAAAAATAACCAACGAATAAAAGAAAACAAAATACATCATACTTGTTTATAATATAGGCTATAAGAAGCAATTTTTTTGTTTGAAATGTGTTTTAGCATATCATTTAATAGTTATTCTATTAAATTATTCTAAGATGAGTCTTTGGTGTAGAGCATAAAATGTTAACTTTTTTCTCTTCCAGAACAAGTACATAAACACTTACAACAGTCAGAAGTCGAGTACCTGCAGTTTGCTTTTCGGTGGATGAATAACCTGCTGATGAGGGAACTTCCCCTGCGGTGTACCATCAGGTTGTGGGACACATATCAGGTGAGTTCATATTGTCCTTCTGGCAACATTAATTGCACACTCTTGTGAAGACCTGCTGACGCAGGTACAGATCCTTGAAATGCATTAACTCCACTAAGTATGCCACTTCAGAATACTTGTCCATGATTGACTGTATCAAATTTCTCTTTGCTTTGATACTGAGGAAAACATTGATGTGGAATTTAAAGAACATTTTATTGCTATTCACCATGCAGAACATGATGTGTGTGAGATTAACCCTTTCAGGCTGTATTTTGCGCCACTACAAAACATTTTAATTGGTCGTCAACTCAATGAATGGATATATTACCTCTGGTGTAAAATTGGACAGACTGAGTGAGCAATATCACTTTGAGGAAGTAACCCTCAGCTTTGTGCTGGCTGTTTCCTGAGAGTAACTGGTGCAAGCTGAACTTTAAAAAGTTTCCAGTGGGATTGATTCCATATTTAAATTTTACATTGCAGCTGCCATGTGAGCTATTTGCTATCAGTAAAATTTAATCAACCTTTGGATGCTGATGAGCAGCACTTCACTTTCTCTGAGCAGAGAGCGATGTGAAGTGGCATCAGCAGCTCATGCCATCCTAATTACTTCTGCTAAACCACTACTGGTTGTAATACTTTATTGTTGGCTACCATGTCTTCACAGAAAACGTATAGTAACTGAGAAGATAGCATTTTATATTATTGTTTTTCTAAACTTCCAGAAACATCTTTGATGTTTTGCATGTAAGCCTAATGTATAGAGGTCTGAGGAGTGGCCCAAATAGATTATACATTGGTTACTGGTCAGGGGATGCTGTGTCATGCTCTTGAGTATTTATTCCAAAGGCTTAATTCAGGAATGCAATGCAATTGATCAAATTTGACGGATAAAGGAGGAAGGACGGACAAGTTTTTTTGGGGTAGCCAAGGAATTCGAGAAATACCAGGACAAATTTGCACAAAGATAGAATTCTAACAAAGTCAAATAAAGATTAATTAATCTTATTAATTAATAAAAAATTAGAAAGAAGAATGGGAGATGTAATTAATAATGTTAAACTGCTAGAGAAGAAGCTGAAAAGGATCTGATTGTTGGAAGGGATGAAATATTAAGCAGATGGAATATTCAACTGGAGAGAAGGAAACTGCAAATATCAAAAATCCCCAATAAAATGGGTGAAACAGATTAGTAGGCCAGGCAGCACATTTGGCTAAATGTCTTTTTTTGGACCTTTTTAAAAAAAAAAAAAAAAAAAAATCTTTTATTCGTTCAAGGAATGTAGGCATTTATTGTACTGCCCATCCTTAATTGTCCTTAAGAAATTGGTGGTGAGTTGCCTTTCTGAACCGCAATCCAAGTGGTGTAGATGCACCAATAATGCAGTCAGGTAGCATTCCAGTGTTTTGTCCCAAAGAAAGGAACATTGATAAATTTTCACGTCAGAATGGTTTGTGACTTGGAGAGGAACTTGCAAGTTGGCTGCCTTTGTCATAGGCAATGGAAGTCATGTGTTTGGAAGGTGCTCTTGAAGAAACCTTTGTCACTTGTGCATCTTTTCGATGTTTTAAATTACACCCATCTTGTGCCAGTGCTGGATAGTGTGAATGGTTAAGGTTGTGGGTGGAGTGCTAATCAAGTGGATTGGATACCACTGGAGCTGCACTCATCCAGGCAAGTGGACAGTATTTTGTCTCGTGTAGATGGTAGAAAGGCTTGAGGGAAATAGGAAACAAGTTATTCCCAGTCTCTGAAAGTTATTGATGTTTCATCGGAGAATCCCGACAACGCAGAAGAAGGTATTCAGCCCATCAAGTCTGCATGACCCAAGGGCAGCACGGTGGCACAGTGGTTAGCATTGCTGCCTCACACCGCCGAGGTCCCAGGTTCGATCCCGGCTCTGGGTTACTGTCCATGTGGAGTTTGCACATTCTCCCCGTGTTTGCATGGGTTCCCCCCCCATAACCCAAAGATGTGCAGGGTAGGTGGATTGGCCACGCTAAATTGCCCCTTAATTGAAAAAAATGAATTGGGTGCTCTAAATTAATTTTTTTTAAATGTCTGCATGACCCTCCAAAAGAAAAACCAATCTCCCACCCTATCCCCGTAACCTCATCTAACCGGTTGACACTTAGTGGCAATTTAACATGGCCAATCCACCTAACCTGCACATCTCTGGACTGTGGGAGGAAACCAGTGCATCCGGAGGAAACCCACGCAGACGCGGAGAATGTGCAAACTCCACACAGACAGTCACCTAAGGCCGGAATTAAACCCGGGTCCCTGGCGCTGTGAGGTGGCAGTGCTAACCACTTGCCATTGTGCCACCCTTTTTGGTTCTCTTTCGTGTGATAAATGTTATAATGTGTTCTTGTTTGTGTGCGTTCCAGTCGCTAATCAAAGGATGTTACGAAATGCTGAAATATTGATGAACTCCAAAGTAGTGAAGGAGGAAGAATATGTAAGAAATTGCAGACTAGGAAGATGAAATAAACTAGAGAAATTGCAGACTAGGAAGATGAAATAAACTAAACACAGATTATAAACTGAGTGCATATTATTCTTGCAGTTATAAACCTTGATTCTATTAAATATCCTTGCGGTTAAACCAGTGAATGGGCATAAATGGAACCATTTAACTTGTCCAAGCAAATTAGATTGTTGAATTGTGTTAGCTTTGTAGCAACCAATGTAGCATCCTTCAGATGTTACTATACCTTTTGTATAAGTGAACAAATTTCATTTAACAATAAGCCATCTTAATATTTTCCAGCTGCGCTCATGATATGTGTATGTATGTATCTACGATTCTAGATTTTTTTATTTTGATAAGACCATACTTGGAATACAGTGTGCAGTCCTGGTCTGTGTACTGTGAAAAGGAATGACAGAATTGAATGGATGCACCAGTCCGGAAAGATTGAGCAAGCCAGGGTTCTTTCTCTGTAAAGTGAAGAGCAAAAGGAGGCCTGATTGAGATCTTTTGAGCTATGAAGGAATTTGATAGGGTGAATGTGGAGATACTGTATCCGCTTGGATGAATCCAGTACAGTGCAATAAATAGAAATTGCCACTAAGAGACCAAATGAAGAATTTCTGAACAATTTCTTCTCCGTGAGAATACCGAAAGTGTGGCACTAGTTACCACGTTGAGTGGTTGAAGCACACATAATGGGTGCATTTAAATGAAGATTTGATGTACAGATGAAGAGAAGGTGATTGCAGGTATGGGAGTAGGGCAATAAGAGATAATAATGCTGGGAAGAGGTACTTACGAGTTCAATCACTTGCGTGGATTGAGTAAATGTTTCACTGCATGCCACCATGATAGCTAAAGATATATAAAATGTTTTAAAAACTGGAGTGAGCAGACGATACCAACAAAAACTATCATCAATAAAATTGCTCCAAATATTTGCTTAACGCTTGTTTACCAAAATGAGAAATGTAAATTGTATAGGAGACTAAAATACTAAATCTAAAATCACCGATTAAACCTTAACGAGGATTTGTGTCAATCACTTGTGGATGAGTGAAAAATTGCTGAGGGTGAAATGTTATCAGAGACAAGGGAAAAAAGAAGAAGATTGAATCGAGATCAAGTGCAACCTTAAATTTTTCTTAGAATGCTTGCTGAAAATGGAGCCTAATTTATTATCTTGAAGGGATTATTTATTTACTCTAATACTGCCCATTAAGAGTGCAAGGTCAGAGAATTTTTCCTCATCTTAAACATAACGTTCAATTTCCACAGACCTTCGGGAATCAGGTCATTCTTCCGAATGATCTTAGTTGCAATTATGCTCGTTTTAGACAAACATGTTCTAAAGAAGAGAGGATGCAATTTTTTTTTTTTACAGGGACTGTTTTTTCAATAAATTAATTTATGCAATATTTGAACGGTTGTTCTGCAGGAATTTTTAGAACTGTTTTAAAATAATATGATTTATGTAAATGCTCCAAGTGATTCATTGTTGCCTTTTGGATAAATAAGCGATGTGTTACGCTTGCATCAATTTACTGTTATTCTAAGTTATTATTTCACTTCAGTATCTCATTTCTTGAAATGAAATGTATTTTATTTCTCCAAAGTTTCTGTTCAGTTTCAAAAATTCCAGCTCCTCTGTCAGATAATGTCCCTCATTCACCAGCAGCAAAACACTATGCTTTGAATTTAACGCCACATGGAGCCATCTTGGTTAAGTGCTGCTCTTGTCCTAATTGCACGTCGATCTTCCTGACTATGCCAAAGTTCCTTTTCTCCACCTCATTCTGAAGGTGCAGAGCAATTTCATTGATTTGTGAAACAGCTTTTCTTTCTGTAGTGTTGGGAGGATCTTGGGGGAAAAAGGCCAGTTATGGAACATCTATGAAACCTTTGCCAGGACGCCCTGTTTTTCAGAAAAGTTTACAATTTTTACATTGTAGGTCCTGCTGAAATATATTTTCTATTTTTTCAATTTGTGTTGATAGTGAGCACCCTTGGACTGATCCTTGGTTTTGTTGGCGCCTGGACTAAGATCAGCAATGAATGCAGTAGATCATTTTCAGGAGCCAACACCTCCACAAATATTTGTATTCCTAACCTTGCAGAATTGTTAAAACTGCACAGTCTGTTTCAGACTAACATTTTCCACACAAGTGTAAGCTCTCTTAACTACCGACCAAAGGAGATATTGAATTGCATTCTCCAAGAAAAGCAGGTCTTTGAGCCTAAAAGAAATAGACCATTCAAAACGTTGCTGTGGCTACTCTACGTTCTACAAAATCTAAAAAGTTGGAGAGCTAGTTTCAATTAACTCAGGACTCGACTCCAGGGCATTAAGTTGTGGTACTAAAAAAAGTGAAATCTAAATTCATTTCTGGAAGCTCTACAGGGCTACAAATAACTTGGTTGAGTAAATGTTAGTCTATAGTTTACATTTCAGAGTGTAAATTTGACAGCACATTCTAGTTGGGTTTGTCTGAAATTGAATTTTCTTAACTTTAATTCAACTACTCGGCTTAGTTTATGCAGATACAACCATGCATTGGTTATCACGCCATAGCTACAGACAAGGGAATGCGTCAATGGAGTGAACAATGTTATGAATCCATTGCGGTTCACAAAAATCTTAGAAAGTGCAGAAAGAAACTAGTAGACATGGACAGGGTGCTCTTCTAAGGCATTCTGACTTGTTAAATTATCCTGCTATCCTTGCATATGGGTGTATTTTTAGGATTCCTTTCATTGTCTTGTAGGCCATCACACCTGAGATTTCTTTTTGCAAGGATAAAGACCCTCCCCAGTTTATCAAGATATTTTTGTAGCTTCTCACAGTGACATTGTGAATTGGGTTCTTCTCTGCACTAACCCCTTAGAAGGTTTGAAAAACAGAACTGTACATAGTACTGCAGTAACAAAGTAACCAGGGAATTTCACAACTTCAACATGTCTTTTGGGAATTTGAGAAGCACAGATTAGGTAATAAACTCATCCCATTCCCTTTATTGCAAATCACCAATCAATGAACACTCGGGCTGGATTTTATGCCCCCCACCCTGAATATTCGGTGGCGAAGTAAGTAAAATATGAGGGGTGACGAGCCCATCATCTTCCTGCCCAACTCTAATGTGGTCTCCACAATATAGTGAGTAGGCAGACAGAGGTTGACAGCTCACCCTCTATTTTTGACTAAATAATTAACGGACAATTGAACCTGTAACCAAGCTAGTCTTTTTTTTATTCATTAATGGGATGTGGACGTCACGGGCAAGGCTAGCATTTATTAACCATTCCTAGTTGCCCTTCAGAAGGTGGTGGTGAGTTGCTGCCTTGAACCGTTGCAGTCCCTGAGGTGTAGGTACACCCACAGTGCTTTTAGGGAGTTAGTTCCAGGATTTTGACCCAGCAACAGTAAAGGAATAGCTATATATGTCCAAGTTGGGGTGATGAGTGACTTGGAGGAGAACCTCCAGATGGTGGGATTCCCAGTTATCTGCTACTCTTGTACTTCTAGATGGTAGTGGTCGTGGGTTTGGAAGGTGCTGCCTAAGGAACCTTGGCGGGTTCCTGCAGTGCATCTTATAGATGGTACACACAGCTGCCGCTGTTTGTTAGGGGTGGAGGGATTGAATGTTTGTGGAAGGGGTAGCAATCAAGTGGGGTGGCCTTGTCCTGGATGGCGTTGAACTTATTTTTAAAAAAAGATTAGAGTACTCAATTATTTTTTTCCAATTAAGGGGCAATTTTGCGTGGCCAAACCACCTAACTGGCACATCTTTGGGTTGTGGGCGTGAAATCCACTCAAACAGAGGGAGAATGTGCAAACTCCATACAGACAGTGCTCCACGGACCCAGGTCCTCAGCACTGTAGGGAGCAGTGCTAACCACTGCGCCACCATTCCATCCGGTGTTGATCTTCTTGAGTGTTGTTGCCGCTGCACTCATCCAGGCAAGCGGAAAGTATTCCAATACACCCCTGATTGTGCCTTCTAGATGGTGGGCAGGCTTTGGGGGGGGGGGGGTCAGGAAGTGAGTTACTCGCAGTAGGATACTTAGCCTTTGACCTGCTCTGTTAGCTAATATAGCTAGTCTCATTGAGTTTCTGATCAATGGTAACCCCAGGATGTTGATGGTGAGGGTTTTAACGATGGTAATGCATTTGAATTTCAAGGGGCAATGGTTAGATCTGCTCTTTTAGGAGGTGGTCAGTGCCTGGCATTTATGTGGCACAAATTTAACTTGCCACTTGTCAACCCATGCCTCGATATTGTCCAGATCGTGTTGCATTTGGACATGGACGGCTTCATTATTTGAGGAGTGCCAAATGGTGCTGAACATTGTGCAGTCATCTGCAAACATCCCCACTTCTGACCTTATGATGGAAGGGGTGCCACTGAGGAAGCAGCTGAAGAAGGTTGGACCGAGGACACAAGCCTGAGGAACTCCTGCAGTGATGTCCTGGAGCTGAGATGATTGACCTCCAACTACCACAACCATCTTCCTTTGTGCCAGGTATGACTCCAACCAGCGGAGAGTTTCCCCCCTGATGCCCACTGTCACTCTCGCCTCACCTTTGGTATTCAACCAAGGCTGTAAAAAGGTCAGGAGCTGAATGACCCTGGCAGAATCAAATCTGAGCATTTGTGAGCAGGTTATTCATAGAATCCCTACAGTGCACAAGGAGGTCATTGCTGAGTAAGTCGTGCTTGATATTACTGTAGATGACTCTTTTCATCACTTTGATGATGGAGAGTAGACTGATAGGGCGCTAATTGGCTGTGTTAGATTTGTCCTGTTTCTTGTATGCAGGACGCACTTGGAGAATTTTCCACATTGTCGGTGCCAGTGATGTAGCTGTATGGGAATAGCTTGGCTAGTTATTCCATGATTTTGCTTGTCACCCATGTGGTGTCATCTCCTTAAAAAAAGAACTTACAATGTTGATCAGGTGGGTTTAGACTTTATGAAACTGTGTTGGTTACAAGTTATTTTCAAATAGGCACTTTAATTTTAGAACCATAAAATTCCGACAGTGCAGAAGGAGGGCCATCAAGTCTGCACTGACCCTCTGAAAGAGCCACCCTACCTAGTCCCACTCCCCTGCCCTATCCCTGTAGCCCCACCTAACCTGCACATCTTTGGACATAAGAGGCAACTTAGCAAGGCCAATCCACCTAACATGCACATCTTTGGAATGTGGGAGGAAACCCACATAGATGCGGTGTCATGGGAGTGTCCCTTTTAGAAATGTTTTTGTCTTATCACATGGCTTCAGTGATGTGGGTGGAGCTGGGCTGTGGCTCTGGGAGTTGGTTATCGTTTTGTTTTGGTTTTGGGCTTGTTTGTGGCTCTGAGTTTTTTGCTTTTGTTTTCACATTTGGCTGCTGTACTCAGACAGTCAAGTATCTTGCAGTCTCTCTCTATATTCATTTTAAAAGCTGTTTACAGACTGCTTGGTAACTTGAAAAGAGATAACTGCATTCCGGAAGGAATTCAAACCTGCTGTTTGAGAAGGGAAAGTATCAATACCAAGTCTTAAAGGCAGTAAGAGTGCCATTTCCTGGGCTGCACCTTTGAAAAGGGTTTTCTGGTTTCTGGGATCTTGTTATTAAATTGGGACAGCTAAAGGGGGAATTTATTAAGGGATATACATAGAGTACTGTAGCTGTGTGGGGTATTTATGTTGGTAGTTGATAAAAATGCTTACTGTGTGTGTCTATAAAAATGTTAACTAAATTCATAGAATAAACTTTGTTTTTGCTTAAAATTGCTTAAGGCCTGTGTTGAATAACACCTGAAAGGCAGGCCCTTGTGTTCATCATAACCAAAATCAATGAACAATTGTAGGTCAGGTGAACTCCATGATATACTATGGCGTTTTCTGAACCCTGGCCCATAACAATGGGGGAGAAAGTGCAAACTACACACAGACAGTCACCCAAGGTGTGAATTGAACCCAGGTCTCTGATGCTGTGAGGAAGCAGTGCTAACCACTGTTCCATCATTCCTATTCAGTTATTCTATTAATTCCATTAATCTAACAATCAGGTAATGGATTTCTGGTTTCACATGTGGCTTTGTTGCTATCTTTGAAGATGAAAACTATAGTTGCTTCTTTCAGGCATTTATCATACCCCTCAAAATGACATTCAATACTCCTCAAGTTTCCCTTGACTCATTAAGCATTCTGAAGTATTACTGATTCAACCCAAGGCTTTCAGCATATCTTAAACCTCTTATTTCACTCATGTTCAAGTACCAGAGCACAGGAGACCTGTTTTCGACCTTGGATGGTCATTGTTGACGATGTCGCCAATTTTAAAATGATCCATTCAAGAAATAGCTATTTAGCATTTTTACTGTCTCATGCATTCCTCCATATGAGTTCCTTGACCGTGTAACAACCTCCCTGCCTAATTCTTTTTCTTATCTGGTTTGTCTGTTGGATCACCTGATGCTTACTGTATTTTTGCCTTGTGTTGCTTGTATCTATCTGTTTCTGTCTGATCTTATGCATTGGTCAGATCTCCCCAACCCCTCTACTCTTCTCCCTATTTAAAATATGTTGAAAGTCGTCGCACTGTTGCTATCAAAGTTTCTCAAAGCTGCCGTATATTGAGCCCAGGTGTCATTCTTCCTCAGCTGTCTTTATTTGAAAATAATTCAGGTTGTTGACTAACATTACTATGTTCCACTTGTACAATTCTTTTGGCTAGTGATTGACTTTGGCTGTATTCCCGTTTTCCTTGCCCCCCCCCAACCCCCCCCCCCCCCCCCCCCCCCCGGTCTCCCTTTGGACATATACATGAGAAGCTTATTTCCATCAGTCTAGTTCAAACCGATCAGATAAAATGCAAAGAAACTGTCACAACGTGTTCACGCTGGCAGGAACTCGACATCTTGTTTGCGTTTCTTGATAAGCGTATTTTAAGGTCACACGGTCACATGTTCCTTATAATATTCCTATTAAATAAGTTGCTAGCTGTTGAGTCTCGCAGATTTGGGGCCAGTGTTTGCCATTTTTCAACAGATTTCAAATTGGGGTCATATTAATTTCATTTTGCAAATGGCACAACATTTGGGTTGCCGTAATGTGACTCTTCTGCACTCCTTTCAATACATTTTACAAATGGAGTGGACTTTACTTGCAGATCCTTGGTTTTCAGCAAACCTTATTCATAATATTGTTATTAACCCAAATCTTTCCAACCTGGAAGGATTGTGGAATTGATTAATATATATCGGAACAGACTTTCATTGTGATGTACTGTATTGAAGTTGAAGGACCTGGCTTTCGTACAGACTGTATCTCACACATTTTCAAAACCAAGTGCTTTGTGTTTTTGTTTAACATGGAATGTGGCCTGTTCTTCAATATTAATCCAGTTTCTATTGCAAAAAGCTAATTGCTAAATACAGAGGCTATGCCTATAATTACGTCTGTACAGATGTCCAAAAGCAAAATGTTGTGGATGCTGGAAATTTGAAGGAAAAACATGAAATGTTGAAATTACTCATCCGATATGGCAACATCTGTGAAAAGAGAAACCAAGTTAACACTTCAGGCTCATGGCTATTATGTTTTGTTTGCTTTACTTACAATCTATCTTGAACGCAAATATTGTCACCCTAGTAGTTAATGGCCATGTCAGTTATAGTGTAACCCATAAAAATGAGCATACCTCCCATTAATGAGCTTCTCTTTAAGATAACCAGGGCCCTAATTCTTTAATATAATACGATATATCAAAGCAAAATACTGCGAATGCTGGAAATCTGAATAAAAACGGAGAATGCTGAGAAAACTCAGCCAGTCTAGCAATTTCCATGCAGAGACAAAGAGTTGATGTTTCAAGTCTATATGATATCTTCAGAGCTCATTTCTTTAATTTTCATCGTTGGGTGACTGTGGAGTTTGTACATCCTCCCCGTTTCCTCTGGGTTTCCTCTGGATGCTCTGGTTTCCTTCCACAGTCCAAAGGTGTGCAGATTAGGTGGGGTTACTGGATAGAGAGAAGGAGTGGGCCTAGGTAGCGTGCTCTTTCAGAGTGTTGGTGCAGATTTAATGGGCCGAATGGCTTCCTTCTACACTAGGGATTCTGTGGATTCTAAGAATGGCCGTCACTGGATTCATCTACTGCTTTTGCAACTCTGGGATTTGGGTTTGAATCCTTTGATGAAAACAGCACATTTTTTTAAATGACCGACAAAAGATTTTAAATTAAATGTGTCGTGTAAACTTATTTCATATAAATGCTTAATCATTCATATATTAATAGAACTGTCATCAACGTAAAATGGTAAAAACAAAATAAATATTTGAGCTTTGGATGCAGAGGGAGTGCAGGGTTCACAGTCAATGTTGTGTGCAATCGGCATGCCCTTGCTTTACATGCGTCTCACTTCACTCATACTGGTAGGGAAAACTACTATGTGGATGGAAATCAGCAGAATGTAGCAACCCTGCGCATGGGCAACAGTCAAAGGAATGTTTCTTGGGCAGGTCTCGGAACCCAGATGGGCCAGCACTGGTCTAAATCCTTCTTATAAAATGCAGTTTTCACACAGTACTCAAGTGTGGTCTAACTACCTAAGATCCACTCCAGTTTTCGCAGAACTTAGTTATTTTTTAATTCTTCTTTCGTCATTCACGTGTGGCTCTGCCTTGATCCTTGGCTCTTTATCTGCCGATACTGCATCCTGAGCTGTTTCTGTTGGCAGTTTTTTTGTCAGTGGTCATTTGCCGTTGTCTTCCACTCAGACTGGGGAAGAATGCAGGCCCCAGGTCTGCCTCAGCCGGAACAGGAAACAAATCTGCGCTGTTGGTGCTCGTCTGAAGAACATGTTATCCAGCTGAGCTTACCGGCATGCGCAATTCTATCCCTCCAAAAATAAAGCCTAGTGCTTGGTTTGCTTTTCCGATGACCTTGCTGACCTGTGGTGTAACTTTGAGCATTGTCATATTTGTACTTTGATATTGTTCTGAGCCAGGGTTTAGAAACTCCAAAGTGTGTTATGAAGTTCACCTGACCGACAACCTTTATGTTGAATTTAGCTAGGGTGAGCACAAAAGCCTTCACTTCAGGTGTGATTGATCAGACTTCCTAGACACTTAATCATAGCAAGGTTTAGTCTAAGAAAATAGTTGACATATATATATATATATATATATATATATATATATACACAAACACAGCAATAACTTTTATCAATTACAAACCTAAAGACACCACACAGCTACAGTAATTTATGTATAACACTTAATTAATTCCCCCTTAGCTGTTCCAATTCAATAACAAAATCCAATTAAACCAAAACCCCTTTTCAAGGGCATGGCCCAGCACACTGTTCTCACTTGAATGGGACTGGGTCCCGTCCCCGAGACTCTGATCCAGTCTCAACCAGCAGTTTCAAACTCCTTCCGGAAATGAACTACACCTCCAAAGCCACCAAGGCTGTCAGCCACACCCAATGTGCCTCTGCTGGAACAGCCTTTAAAATGAAAACCGAGAAAGACAATAAATACTTTCTGTAGTCCACAGCAGTCATACTGAGACTGAAACCCCACCTCACAGCCACAGCCCAATGTGCTACAAGTCACATGATAAGAGACTAAACCTTTCTTAAAGGGACACTCGCATGACAATATCCCTTTGTTCATCTACCCCATTTCGACTTTACCTTCCAAATAAGTGATTTCCTACTAAAATATACTACACATTTATCTATGTTGAACTTCATTTGCTAATTTTCCTGTTCTGCAAACTTTTTAATGTCCTTACCTAACAGAAATGTACTGATCTCACCCAGAATCAGTTGATTCTGTCAACATTTTGGGGATAAAGTTCAAAATTTTTGCAACCCTTTATTGGAATCTGTCCTTTAATTTCACTCCTACTCTGATTTTAAGTCAATGTCCCCTTGTCTTAGGATACTCCCCACTAGAGGAAATTAATTTTCTCTATCTACCATATCAAATCCCTTTATGACTTAAAATACATTGATTAAATCAACCTTCATCCTCCCAAACTAAAGAAAATATAAATCAAAACTATGCAAACAGTCCACATTATCCAGTTGTTTGCAAAGCAGCATTTAAAACAGGTTTTGAGAAAGACTTTACAGTTGAAGCAACCCCTTTGACAAAAACAACCTGTCTTTCATGAGCTGCCTTTGTGCCCTCATATTAGCTTCTAGCCTTTTTTTTTATCACAGGGCACACATGTCCCTTTGCTTCTTCACAGCTCTGAGTTTATCACCATTGAGAAAATATTTGGATTTGTCTTTGCTGGACCCAAAACAGTTGATCTCCGACTTTCCCACAATGAATTCCACTTGCTGTGGCATTTGTCTACTTGGGCAGTTTGCCTGTGTCCCATTACATCTTTTTTGCTTCATCCAGACAACTTACTATGCCACCTAACTTTAAGTGTTAACTGTGAACCTGAATATACAACCCTGTACCATCATTATGGTGGAAACTCTATTTGCCAATTTTCCCATTCTGCAATCTTTCCCTTGATTCCTACTCTCTGTCCCCTACTTCCCAAGTGAATGGCCAACCTATGTCTCAATGTTTCTTCCACTCATTTGCACATGTATTTTGTGAGTAACCTCTTGTGTAGAACCTCATCAGGTACCACCTGGAAGCCGATACAAACTACATCCATAGATACTTCCCAGTTCACCATCCGACTGACCTCGACACAAATTTCAAAAGATTAGTCAGACCTAACCTAACCATTACAGATCCATACTATCTTGAATCGGCTCATGCTTATCCAAGTGCTCAATCACTTGGTCTCTGATAGATTCTAATAACATCCCCACAGCTTATTTTTTTTTAAAAATGTTAGAGTACCCATTTATTTTTTTTCCAATTAAGGGGCAATTTAGCATGGCCAATCCACCTAACCTGGTGAAACCCACGCAGACACTGGGAGAATGTGTGCAAACTCCACACAGACAGTGACCCAGGGCCAGGATTCGAACCCGGGTCCTCAACGCCGTAGTCCCAGTGCGAACCACTGTGCCACGTGCTGCCCCTCCCACAGCTTATTTTAAGCTGACAGGTCTGTAGGTACCTGGTTTCTCTCTTTCTTTCCTCTCTCCTGAAGTAATGGCGTCTACATTTGCAATTTTGCAATCCAAAAGCATGATTTTTGATTTTGCTGAGTCTTGAAAAAATATGACGAATGTACCTGTAGACATTTGTGGGTTCTATCCATCAGGTCCTGTAGATTTATGTATTTTGAGTGATAATGAAAAGCAGAACAGACTTCCATATTGAAAAATGGCAGATGTTATTCTGTAAAGTAAGAAGCTTAGTAATATTTTACATTTTGCTACAAGTGTGGAAGCTGTCAGCATAATCATGATATTGTTGAAATATGGGTCATGTTTTTTGCAACAGCAATTTGAATGCGTAAGAAACCTTTTTCAAATGAATGCTATTATTGCCATGTTACAGTAATCTACGACTGATGGCAGCTACTTTACTATTGTTTCATGAAGTTTGATTTGAAAAGATAGTTTCAGTAAATGAACACTACCTAGTAGGTGGAATCCATCACTCATTTGTGAGGTGATGTATTATCTTCTTTGATTAATTTAACTGACATAGAACCCGTGATTTAAATTCCCAAATAATGAATGCATCCAGGCTTGTACACTTTCCACATAATTCTAGCAGTGAAAGTTACCTTTTTTATTGTTGATCCTTGGAATTTTAGAGTTGCTGGTGTGGTTTGATGTAGCTGAGTGCTTTGCAAGGCCATTTCAGAGTGCAATTTTAAGTCGACCACTGCTGTAGTTTTGAGTCGCAAAAAAAGATTTGTGTTGCTACCAATGTTATCCAGAGTGGCCTTTTCAATGAATATTTTAGTTATTTTAAAAACAGTTACTGCAGCCTTATGCTGAGCCTTGTAGTTTTCCTTGTTTTCTTGGGAGTCATTCTCTTCTAATTTGTAAAAGTATTTCCATTTCAGTCATGCACACATTCATCAGCCATTCGATAGCCAAACTTGTCCAAATTTCCATGAATGCCTTCAATCTTTATTATGCTGGTTACTTGGCCTTATCACGGCATCATCAGCAACTATTCCATTGCTAAATGTGCCTGCTTCTGCATGTGTCATTAATAGTGTACACAGTAGGGCACTGAAAACATTACCCTGTGCAACTTGGTTAATTTTGGACAGAACTTTGTCCAGATCTCCTAAACCTTGTTTTCTGTTCATAAGCCAATTTTCAATCCTGCCAACTCCTTTCCATTACCTTTGTGAACCTCAACCATTTTATGAACATCCAAGTAAATTATATTTGCTGGATTACCCATGTCTACTAAATAAAGCTTGCTCCACATAACATTGCAGTAGACTTGAGGAATGACCTATTGCTTCTAAATCTATGCTGATTAGATTCCTTATGGCCTCTTCCCTCTTTAGATGAATACTGATGGTCTCCAGTAAAATGCTATCAAGCATTTAGCCCAAGATTGGTGACAGACGAACTGGTCTATCATTCCTCAGTCATGCTTTTATAAAAATATGCAGGTAACATTTACTTCCTTCAATCCTCAAGTGCGCATAAGTCTATATTTATGAAGTTGTTTAAAAAAAAAAGATGCAGATCCATACTCAGTTGCTCACTCCATTATTTTTAGAATTCCAGCATGCAATCCACCTGGTCCAGGTGACCTTGAGGGCATTTGATTCTTAAGGTTTGTTTCAGTATATTTTTAAAATCACCTATTGAATCACTTATTGATTCAAAAGCTACTTCGACTGAACTGATCCACTGCATTTGTCAAGGTTTTGGGAAGAATTAATGTAATGTATCCATATTTTCCTGATGCTCATAACATGTCAATCCAAATCATTCTTTAACAATCCATTCATGTCACGTTACGATTGAACAGCCATGTTGCGCCCGACTCGGTGACGCAACCAGGCTGTTAAGTCCCGAGAGAGGCTTCTCGCGGGATTTGCAATGCTCAAAACGCCTCGCGAGATGTAATGAGATCTCGTGATCTGGATCTCTCCCTCTTTGGGCGAGATCCAGGTTAACATGTTTAAGTGAGCCAGCAGGCTCATTTAAATATGTCGGAGCCCGATTTCCCCCGATGCCTGGGAACGAATGACTGCACCTGGGAGAGCTCACCATGGCGCCATTTAGTACTGATCCACACAAGCGAGGACGGCACCTGGGATGGTTTCCCAGGCCACCGGAGGCCCTCGGGTGGTTGGACTCTGGGCAGTGTGTACCCTGGCACTTCTGCCACCTGGACCCGAGCACCTTGGCATTCTCACACGATCACCCTGCCACTGCTAGGGTCCCCAGGTGGCACTGCCCGGCTGGCAGGCGCACTCAGGCTGGCAGGGGCACCGCCAGGCTGACAATGCCAAGGTGCCCGGGTGCCAGGTTGTCAGTGTCAGGGACCAGACCAGGCGGTCTCCTGCCCTTAAGAAGTGGGGGTAGGGGGCTCGAGGACCCTCTGAGGTAAGTTTGGGCAGTGAGGGGGGAGGGGGTGGTGTCCGAGGGGAGTCGATAGATCAGGGCGCCATTTAAAAATGATCTCACCTGCATTTGTCAGTGCAGGAAATTAGATAAGTGCGGCCTTGGCGGGGCTGAAGGCATAAAGAAACATCCTGATAAATGCGCCCAAAACGGGACTCTCTTTGCGCCTTAAATTGCGCCCAAGTACTTTCATTCCCTTCAATTGTTGTCTGGAGTTTTTTCTGCATTCAACCTATCCGTTCAAATATCAAAATCAAGCAGAAATTACAAAGATAACTTTGCTTTGGTATTTGCATCTTTTATCATTTTTTATCTTTGGACTATTTTTGCCATCTCAATCAACTACCAATTATTCTTGCTGATTGTCTAAGATATATACTTAAAATAACTTGCTATCTTTCTTTTTAGTTTTGATACCTGTGTTCATCCTCCCTGAAACCTTTCTCATTGCCCCAAAATACATTTTTGTATTATTCTTGGCATATTCTTCTGTTTAGCAAGATTGCAGGGATGTACTGCAAGCTAAATGTTTATCCGTTTCCAAGTTATTTTTGGGCTTTTCTATTTACAACTTATCATTGATCACAACATTCTGCTTTAGGTGTTGTAAACGATGTTACAGCCCTTTCGTTACGGTTATCTTGTTGCTCTTATCCTTGAGATAATGGACAGTGGACCGAAGTATTTTGTCCCAATGATTTTTTCACAGCATTCAGTAGAATCCACCACTTCACCGGCTTCATTTCCTTCCCTCTATGGTGCACCTGTAGTCAACTTACTCATTCTACTTCTTGTCTCAATGGACTCAGCATCTCTCCAAGAGTTGGTCTCCTTGTGTGATGATCTTTGGAGTAGCCCAGGATTCCATCCTCCTGATTAACTTGCTGTTCTTAGAAGCAGAATCCACAGGATGGGTCGAGTTTTGATTGTAAAAGACCGGGATTGTCTAGGCTGACGAGAACATTTATCAAGATCACCAGTCTTCTTCTTAACTCTTCATCAAGGAGTTTTCTGGTGGGTCACGGGCGAGTGTTGGGAGGGTCATGGGGCCATTGATTGCGGCATACCCGATGGCGGGAATGTGCCCAATGGCCGCAATCGGCTTTTAAAAATGCCGGCCACGACTGGCTTTCAGACTGCCAGCATACCTGCACATGCATAGCCCCTCAGAGGTACGCAGGCCAGGAGCCCAGCGAAGCAGACCACCTCCTCCTGACGCCAGCGTGCTGATCCAGGAGCAGATTCTTTTTTTAAAAATCGATGGACTCTTCACTCCAGAAGCAGCGGCAGAGAGCAGGTCATGCGCTGACGTCACGCGATCTGGATGCGAGAGAGATTCCTCCATTTTGTAGCTGACCGCAGTGCCGGTGAATAACCCATTAAGAAGAAGCTGAAAACTGGAACAAAGCAGTCTAAAGATGATTTCTTGAGGTATGGGTTTATTAATTGTGCCACTGCAAATCAGGATGTAAAGTTTGTGTGTGTTATATGCAGGGAAGTACTGGCAAATGGAAGTTTAAAACCCTCAAAACTTCAAAGACAGTTGAAAAGTAAGCATGGTGAGTTCGACGGCAAATCTCTTGCTTTTTTTCAACGGATACAGTGAGAACTTAAACCATCAGCTGAAGTCCTTAGCAGAAATGTAACATTGAATGATAAAGCAAGTGAGATCATGAGGACCAAACAGGCTGAACTGTCGCATTAACATTAAGTGAAAATAGTGGGTCGTGAAGTTTGGGCGGCACAGATCGCGAAGGTTGGCTGGTGTGAGTCACTAAGGTTAGCCAGCGTGGGTCCTGAAGGATGGTCCGTTGGTAAAAGTGGGTCCTGGGCAAAAAAGTTTGAAAAACACTGGATTAAGGGATAAATATTGACCAAGCCATTGGGGACAATTCCACAGTCTTTCTTTGAAATGAACATCAAGCAATCTTTACATCCACCTGAACTTGTTTAACGTCTTGACCAAAAGACGGCACACTGACTGTGTTGCATTCGCACAGAACTACGCTAGAATGTCAACCCAGATTTTTTTGCTCTGTAGTGGGACTTGTACCAATGACTTTCTGACTGGAGCCATCTTCGGTCGTGTTAACTAAGCTTGGCTCCTCAAACTATCCAACAATTTGTATTTTTATTCACATTTATATGGCCAATGTATATCATGATCCACAAAAGTTGCTGAGCTCTTCACAAGAGCAAACAATTCTTTATTAATCTTAAGTGCAAGAAGGAACGTTTAAACATAGGGATTGAGTTGCAAATAATTAACGGATTGAGTTCGTCGACAAAATACATAAGTGCTTACAAAGGCTGTTCCGTTATATTACAGTAATTCAATATTTGATACTTGCCAGTTACGCATTTACAGTTGCAATCTGTAAATTGATGTAAATCAGTGATATTTATTTAAGATTGGAATCCTTAGATGGCTGGGATGTTAACGGTATTAGTCTATTGAATAAGTTGTTTAAATTGTAGTTTGCTGCAGTTTGTGATGTTTTCAGGCCTTATATAATTTGATTCTTCTGAACTGATATAGTTAAACTGGTTGCCTCATCTTTCTTTGAAAGAATGGTGTCTGCTTTCTGAAATATCAAAAGTGATCCTCCGTCAGCAATTGTGCAATCCATTCCTCTTGGATCCTTTATTTCTGCATAAACTCATCATCCACGTAAAATGAATGTGTCTGGACTAGCTGACTTAAATCACGTCTACCGTGATCTTGGGGGAACTTGGTCACCATTAACCTGAAATTTTAACTCTGTTACTCTCCATAGATGCTGCCTTACCTGCTGAGTATTTCCAGTATTTTCAGTTTTTATTTCAGGGAAACTTGTACGCCTAAATTATATTCATACATCTGCCGATATGTGATCGATATTTCCAGGCGCACAATCTTAGCTTCTATAAACTTCTCTCTTACAGTGATGAACTTTCCAATTTGCAACCTTCACATTATTTTTAATGTTCAGTTGAACTGGGAGTGTGGTTCACCTACACATGTGGGGATGCCATATACGTTCACATAAATGCCCTGGCCCTTGTAGACAGAAGGAGCATGTCCATGTATTGTGCCTTTTTCAACTAAACTAAAGCTTGGGGGATAGTCAATGCCTTGGCCAATTAGAGTTTATCTGCCTGGTTTGACTTTGAACAAAAGCTTGGCAGTTGACTGATCCCTGGTGCATTCCCCATGGCGATGCCTCCACCAATCTGAGCACACTTGCCAACCAAGCAGCAGTCTTTCCTCATGTAGTACAAATTGTTGTTCCCTTCACTGTATTCTTGTGAACTGTCCTGATGAGTGCAAGATGAAAAGCTTCAACAGCATGTCTCCTTTTTTTCGGCCCCCACCACCGCGGCTGGTTTTCCTACAGTAAATGCGGTGAGCCATTGGCCGCCAGCTGGATCTTCTGGTCCCACCAAGGTCTAGGACCTTTGCATGGATCACCCATCCCACAGCCAGGAAACCTGCTGCAGGGGGTCAAATCCGGGGGTCCAGAAGATCCCGCCAATGGAAAGGGCCGGAAAATCAGTCTTTCTAAGATTGCATGTGCTTCAGAACTTGTGTTCGACTTCCTTACTCAGAGCTACAAGCAATACAATTTGAATTTATCGGCTGCCAAGTAAATAGAATTTGATAGCTGTTGACTGTTGTCCATAACGTAACTTATCAAGCCCATTCACCTTTGTGCTTGCTGACTTAAATTGGCTCTTCATCTGTCAAAGCCTCCGTTTTAAAAATCTTTGCTCTTTTTTCAGCTCCATTAGTGACCTTGCTTCTCCCTATCTCTGTAACTTTACAAGTCTTTGGGCTCTCTGCGCTCCTTTAATTCAGTCATCGTGCGTATTCTCGATTTAAGTGCTTCACCAGTGGTGGTATGCTTCTTGTCTAGGTCCAAAGCTTTTCAGTGTTTATTAACATGTAAACATGACAAATTGTAAGAGTCCTTCTGTTTATTTCTTTTTTTCCCCATTTAAAAAAAAATATTTTTATTATTTTGGTCGGTGGACCCATAATTGGGATGTGCCTTTAAGCAAAATACTCCATTTGAAACAGCCTGCTGGCCAGGACACGGTGTTCTCAGGTTTTGTATTTTGGAGAGTAGAAACCAGACTCCTCAGCACCAAGTGGATCTAAGGCACCAGCTTTGGGAGAGCCAGTTGATTGGCAACCAGTGGAATGGCCAGGACAATGTTCTGCCTGACAATGGTCAGTGATTGGTTCCTGTGTGATGCTCACTGAGAGAACTTAGTAGAAGTGTTTAGTCCTGGGTAATGAAAGGATCTCTCTCTCTCTCTCTCTCTTCCCTGCTTGCTGGAGTGGAAGAACTGCTCTATTGTACTGAAAGCAGTGAATGCCTGGCACATCCTTTGCTGTGAGCCTGAAATGATGCTGAGTCTGAAGCGAAAGGAGACAACCCTGCCAGAGAAAACCATCTTAAGCCGAGAAGGAAGCAATAGCAAAATGAAAGCCTGAACTTCAGAAATACATTAACTGAAAGTCAGCCCAGTGTTTCAAAGACCCTTATTCTTTTAGTTTTATTAATATTGTCTTTCCCTTTCCACCACCCTTTCCCTGGTGTGCGTGTGGTGTGTGTGTGGAGTGAGTTAAGAAGGGGAGGTTGAGAAAGGGATAGTAGATAGTCAGTTACATTTTCTGTCCATTTAATTATAAATCTGTATGTAATAAAAAGGTTACAATGTGTAAAGTTACAAACCTGATAACTAAATACAAGAACTAGGAGCAGGAGTAGGCCACCTGGCCCCTCGAGCCTGCTCCGCCATCTAATAATTTCATGGCTGATTTTTTTTTTTTTGTGGACTCAGCTCCACTTACCTGCCCGCTCACCATAACCTTTTATTCCTTTACTGTTCAAAAATCTATCTACATTTGCCTTAAAAACCTTTAACCAGGTCGCCTCAGCTGCTTCACTGGGCAAGGAACTCTCCAGATTCACGGGTGAAGAAGTTCCTCCTCAACTCAGTCCTAAATCTGCTCCCCCTTATTTTGAGGCTATGCTCCCTAGCTCTAGTTTCACCTGCCAGTGGAAACAACCTCCCTGCTTCTATCTGTTCCCTTCATAATTTTATATAACTCTAAGAATTTCAATGAGTATAGTCCCAGTCTACGTAGTCTTTCCTCATGTACTAATCTGTCAACTCTCCCGTAATCAACCGAGTGAATCTCCTCTGCACATCCTCCATTGCCAGCACATCCATTTTCAAGTAAGGAGACCAAAACTGTACACAGTGCTCCAGATGTGACCTCACCAGCACCCTATACAGCTGCAGCATAACCTCCCTGCTTTTAAACTCCATCCCTCTAGCAATGAGGGACAAAATTCCATTTGCCGCCTTAATTACTTGCTGCAGCTGCGAATCAACTTTTGTGATTCATGCTTCGAGCGGCTAGTCATGAGACGGATCAACGCCAGCCTCCCAGACGATCTCGATCCATTGCAGTTAGCCTATCACTGTAACCGGTCAACAGCAGATGCTATCTCTCTGGCTCTACAATCAACACTCGACCACCTCGACAGCAAGGACACCTATGTGAGACTGCTGTTCATAGACTACAGCTCCGCCTTCAACACCATTATCCCGACAAGATTATAACCAAACTCTGCAATCTTGGACTTGACCCCTCCCTGTGCAGTTGGATCCTTGACTTCCTCACCAACAGACCACAATCTGTCAGGATAGGCAACAGCACCTCCTCCACAATAGTCCTCAACTCTGGGGCCCCGCAAGGATGTGTGCTAAGTCCTCTACTGTACTCCCTATACACGCACTTCTGTGAGGCAAGATTTAACTCCAACTCAATCTATAAGTTTGCAGATAATACGACTGTGGTGGATCGTATCTCAAACAACGACGAATCCGACTACAGGAGAGAGATAAATCACTTGATTGCATGGTGTACTGAAAACAACCTCTCTCTAAATGTCAGAAATACCAAGGAACTGATCATCGACTTCAAGAAGCATAGCATGACACACACTCCTGTCTGCGTCAATGGCTTCCAAGTTGAGATGATTGATAGCTTTAAGTTCCTGGGGGGGGCGGGGGGGGTCACCATCAACAACAACAGTCTGTCCTGGTCCACTCACGTTGATGCAACAGTGAAGCAAGCCCAACAACGTCTCTACTTCCAATGGAAGCTAAAGAAATTTGGCATTCTGCATCTACTCTCACAAACTTCTACAGATATGCCATAGAGACCATCCTCATCCGGCTGCATCACAGCTTGGTATGGTAACTGCTCGGCCCAAGATCGCAGGAAACTGAAGAGTGTGGTGAACTCAGCCCAACGCATCACAAAAGCTTGCCACACGCACATTGATTCTGACGACACATCCCGCTGCCTCAGGAAGGCAGTCAGCATTCTCAGAGACCCCTCCCACGCAGGCTTTGCCTTCTTCCAGACCTTTCCATCAGGCAGAAGATACAGAAGTCTGAAGACCCGCACAACCAAACATAGGAACAGCTTCTTCGCCACAGCTACTAGACTCCTCAACGAATCTCCCTCGGATTGATCTGTTGCCTGTAAGAACACTATTCATGATGTCCTATGCTGCTCTTGCTCATGTATTTGCTTTGTTTGGCCCCTTGTTCCGCACTGTAACCAATCACTGTTTGTCAATGTACTCTGTCGATTATTTTTTTTGTCTGCAATGTACGTACTGTGTACGTTCCCTTGGCCACAGAAAAATACTTTTCACTGTACTTCGGTACATGTGACAATAAATCAAATCAAATTCAAATGCACAAGGATACCCAGGTCCCTCTTCACAGCAGCATACTGCAGATTTTCACCATTTACCGTGTTGCTATTATTCCTACCAAAATGGATGACCTCGCATTTATCAACATTGAACTCTATCTGCCAACTCTTGCCCACTCACTTCAACTATCCATATCCGTCTGCAGACTTTGTGTCCTCTGCACATTTGGCTCCACGGCTCATCTTCTTGTCATCTGCGAACTTTGACACATTACACTTGATCCCCAACTCCAGATCATCTATGTAAATTGTAAACAATTCTAGACCCAACACTGAACCCTGAGGCACACTACTATCCACTGATCACCAACCACAAAAACACCCAATTATCCTGACTCTTTGCTATCTATCAGTTAACCAATCCTCTATCCATGCTGATACATTATCCATAATGCCATGCGCCTTTATCTTATGCAGCATCCTTTTGTGCGGCACCTTGTCGAATGCCCTCTGGAAATCCAGATACACCACATCCACTGGTTCACTGTACTCGCAATGTCCTCAAAGAATTCCACTAAATTAGTCAAACATGACCTGCCTTTCATGAACCCATGCTGCGTCTGCCCAATGGGACAATTTCTATCCAGATGTCTCACTTTTTCTTCCTTAATGACAGTTCAAACATTTTCCCCACTACAGAAGTTAAGCTATAGTTACCTATTTCTGTCTACCTCCTTTTTTAAACAGTGGCTTATATTTGTTGTTTTCCAATCTGCCGGAACCGCCCCAGATTCCAGCGAATTTTAGTAAATTACCACGCGTGCAATTGCTATTTCCCCCTCCACGCCATTTAGTACCCTGGGATGCATTCCATCAGGGCCAGGAAACTTGTGTACCTTTAGCCCTATAAGCTTTCCCAACACTACCTCCTTAGTGATAGTGATCGTTTCTAGGTCCTCACCTGCCGGAGCTTCCTTGCGAACTATTATAGGCATGTTATTTGTGTCTTCCACTGTGAAGACTGACATGAAATACCTGTTATTAAATCCCCCTTCTCATCCTCTAAAGGACCAATGTTTACCTGAGCTACTCTTTTTCGTTTTATATATTTGTAGAAACTTTTGCTATGTTTTGATATTCTGAGCTAGTTTACTCTCATAGTCTACCTTACTTTTCTTTACAGCTTTTTTCGTGGCTTTCTGTTGACAATTAAAGATTTCCCAATCCTATAGTTTCCCACTAATCTTTGCCACTTTGTATGCCTTTTCTTTCAATTTGCTTTATTTTAACCTTTATTTCCTTAGATATCTGTGGCTGATTATCCCTTTTCCTACAGTCCTTCCTTTTCACTGGTATGTACTTTTTCTGAGCACTGTGAAAGTCCTCCACTGTTCAACCATTGTCCCACCACAAAGTCTTTGATCCCAACCTGTCATTAACTGAGCTCAACCAAATACCTTGAGTATTTAAATAAAGTCTCATTTGACTCTTGTTGCGACTGATATTGACTGTGCACTAGTCCAGGGTGTTGTATTAACATATGCCAACAATTCCCTTTTTTGAAAAAATCTCTTAATTGTTTAGCAGCTCTCATTATCTTTTAACTAAATCAGAGATAATTGGGGGCTCAAAAGGGAGACACGATAATGCATGTAGGGTATTACATTATTTGGAAGTAATGAAACATTGATGTGACCATGATCTTGCAATGTTTTGGATTATGTGCTTTACTGCAATTTATCTGCTTTCCCTTGTTTGTTTATAGCTGTAAATAAAGTGACCACGCTAATGAGGGAACTGATCCGTAGTCTTGTTCGGCAGTGTGAAACTGCGGATAATTACTGCATTTAAAATTGTACCATACTCTTTTATTCACCTACTGGGTAACTAGGAGCAGCATAATTTACAGTAGCTTGTAAGTGGCAGAGATTTCTAATCCAATAATTATGGACTCATCAAACATCTTTTAAGTTAGTAGAAATATTTGGGTAACAGTTTTTTTTTCTTTTGCAGTAAGTAAAGTGCATTATAAAGCAGATGAGCTGTAGAAACTCTGACCAGTAGATCTGAAGTAAATACTTGTGATGGATGTTTTTTTACTGAATCAGAAACAAAATCAATTTTGGCTTCAAAATAATTTAAATAACCCTTTACAGCACATTAGATAAGATGTAACCGCATGCAGCATTAACCAGATCAGGTAGGTACTGTACAAAACAAGGCAATGTTTCATGATTTCAGAATCATTTTAGTTCAGGCAGACTATTCTGTAAATTTGAGTTTTTTTTATTTTTGCCACATTTACCAGAATTATTCTAAATATTGGAGTGCCTTTTCATTGAGATTTATTTTAACCATAATCACACCTCCTATCAGTTTCAATGTTACTTCATTTTCATCTTGCGTTTCCTAATCTCCATTCCTATCCCAGTTCTGCAGTAATGTGTCCCAGAGCTATCACATATCAAACTAGCAGATTTTCTTCAAACATTCATCTGCAGAACCAGTGATGATTACCCAACAAGTTATGAGATTAAACTCATTGCTATTCTACCAGTGTGACTCCATATCTTAACAAGGCGATTGAAACCATGCTGTTCAAATGCAGGCTGATGTAATAAATCATAAAATGACTACTGATTGAAGTCAAATAACAGGGCCAGGGCTGAGGCAAGCAATAAGTCCACTGAATGCTAAGAGCTTAATAATGAGATTAGATATTGTTCTTCCTTGAGGGAGAAAACAAGCCAAAGCCTGGCTTATATTGTTAACAAATAACTAGTGTAAAATGCTTGGATCCTATGCCTGATAATTATGTGTTAGCTAGGCCATAAAGTAAACTAATCAATAGATCTAATTTTGTGAAATTGTGAGGTAAATTTGTGTTGCTTTGTTAAGTGATTCATATCTCTGCCATTGTTGATTAAGACTCTTAGCAATCTCCTTTGCTGTGCATTAGAATGTAAAATGCTTTATTATTAATTATGAAATCTGTTGTGCAACAAACTAGGAGTTAACACGTGCTTCATTCGGGCTGAATTGTACTTTATAGCCTCTAAAGATACATCCTGAGACTTCTGTCTTATCAGTACTGAAAGATCCAATCTAATCTCTGCAGCCAGTTAAGCAAACAGTAGATAGCTTCGACAGAACTGAAAGAAGTTGCTTGGACAGTGATTCCTGCAACTTCAGCATTGTGTTCTGTCAGCATCAAAACACTTTCAGAAAATGAACAGCTCACCTCATTGATTAATGTTGTGATGATCTAAAAAGGAGTAATAGCTTACAGAGCAAAAAGGGCGGAATTCTCCCAACCTGCCCATGACGGGTTTGGTAGCAGGTGGACTTAGTGAATCTGGTGGCAATCAAAAATTCGGAGACCCGCCGGTGTAAAATACCATTGCTACCCTCCCAATGGGGTGTCGCTCATTTTGCTGCCAGTTGACACAAACTGTATTTGCATCTCATTAATTCTCATTAAAACAGCTGCCCACCCATGGCCATCCTGTCAGGCCTTTCAATCTTGTGCTCTGCTAGTGGGAACTCAGGAGTGGCGTGCACAAGGTCCTCCGTTCACCAGGTACTTTGGATGAGTGCAACAACTTTGTGCCATAGTGCTGCGCTGTTCCTGATGCACTATTCACCACTTTGCCGGGGCAGACCGGCTTCTGTCTCCACCTCGAAGCTGGTCCTCATGGACAGCACCATGCTGCTGGACCCATGGACCCTCCTTTATCACTGGGTCAGATCAATACTGCATCTGGGGTTGAGGAGTGCAGGTGCAGCTGGTATGATTTTTAGTATTGTTTCACTGTATTTTATGGGGTGTTATGCCCCTACCCCTTGCCAAATAGAACAACAGATGGCAGCGCTATTCAACAGCAAATTGGCTGTTAATAGATTGGAGGTGGGATTATAGTTAGTCTGCCTCAGGGAGCTGCTGGCCAATCAGATAGTGACAGCTCTCCAGTCTCAACAGCACCAGCAATGGTGGCCACTACTTGTATTGCCGTTGGGGCTTGAGAAGGAATTCAGCGCTGAATCAGGACTTGGGCAGTGTTGGAGGTCTTGGTGGCAGCCCCAGCAAGGGACATGGATGGCCAGATTGAGGCACCATGGGAGGAGGGGGACATGGGGGTGGGGGGTGCGTAAGACTTTGTGGTGCTTGGGGAACCCTCTGATGGGTTCAGGGAGGCTGTTGAGGAAAGACTGTTCCCACCGCCAGTCGTGCTTGCTGTTGACTACTTCTGTCACAAGTTAAATCATAATATTAATTGCCCACTTGGAGCCCCCCTCCCCCTCCAGCCTTCAAATCTGTTGGCAGTGGTGTGTAAATTCAAGCTCAGCGTATCAGGCAGTTGTATGACTTCTCTGTGCAACAGCTGTCTTAGTTTTTGTATGATGCCCAGATATTAATGAGATTGAACTTGCCGAGTCAACTGGGCAGGGTAAGCCTTTGTTATGTCCGGGCCATGAGTCAATGCCAGGTGGCCTGCCTGGTTTCTTCGGCTTTTTCGTAGTAGTTTGAGGGAACTGAGCGCCTTTCTCGGCCATTTTAGTGGGTATATAAGAGCCAGCTAGATTGGTGGTGTGGGGAGGAGTTAACGTTTTTTTCTTTTGTTTAAGAACTGTTTTAACTGTTAATTGTAAAGCTGTTACTTTGTTGCTCGTGATTGATTCTGTGTTTAAATTAAAGTTTGTTTTAACATAAAAGCTATCAATTGGTTGGTGTTCTCACTCCTGTGGTGAAGTATCCTTTTCTTATCGTTATACAAATTGCAAATTGTTGACTTCTCGTTCGGGATCCTAACAGCAGGTAATAGCAATGCCTCCTTTTTCTATTTGGTGGTATCCTCTTTCTGTATCTGTAAGGGTTCTTGATATTTACCCATTGGGTCTCTCAAACCCGACCTCCATTGTAAGCATGGCATGGCATGGTTGGACAGTGGTTAGCACTGCTGCCTCATAGCGCCAGGGACCTGGGTTCGATTCCGGCTTTGGGTGACTGTGTAGAGTTTACACGTTCTCCCCGTGTCTGCTTGGGTTTCTCCATGTACTTCGGTTTTCTCCCACAGTACAAAGATGTGCAGGTTAGGTGGATTGGCCGTGATCAATGCGTGGGGTTACGGGCACAGGGTACGGGAGCGGGCCTTGGTAGACTGCTCCTTCGGAGGGTGGATGCAGACTTGATGGGCAGAATGGCCTCTTTCTGCCCCTACCCCATATGGTATTGCATCGCATGTACGTACTATCTTATAAGTGGGGTCAAAATGTACCAATTAAACGTGAAGATTGAAATGCCTGCTTAACTTGGGTAAAAGCCTTTTCCTGTGGAGCTTTCCAATCCCATCTCTGGCGCTTCTTTAATAGCACATGCAATGATGCTAGTAATGTTGATAGATTTTGGAGGAACTGCCCATAATAGTTGACAAATCCCAGAAAAGGTCTGAGGTGTTCCTCTGAGCTGGTGCCTCCTTATTTGCTCTCACTGAGCATTCACCCCATTACCAAGATAAACTACCTTATTTGCTTGTAAGGTCTCTCTTCAAGTGTACTCCCGTCTCCTGAAATTTCTTTGAAACTTTGTCCAAATTGGTCTGATGTTCCTCTTCAGAGGATCCTGTTATCAAAACGGCGTCTAAATAAACAACAACTATGATTCTATATACATGGATAGGAAAGGTTTAGAGGGATATGGGCCAAATGCAGGCAAATGGGGTTAGCTTTGATGGGCTTTTTGGTTGACATGGACCAGTTTGGGCCGAAGAGCCTGTCTCCTTGCTGTAGATTCTATGATTCTAGCTCTGGGCCAACCTTGCAGCAAACTCTCCATCGTTAGCTGGAAGATGGCGCTAGCTGCTGAAACCCCAAAAGGTAAACGCGTATATTGGTATCACACCTTATGAGTGTTTATGGTGACATATCCTCATGATGCGTCGTCCATTTCTAACTGCTGGTAAGCATTGCTCATATCCAACTTAGTATGTGTAAAGCCCACAGCCAACTTGGCATAAACGCCCTCTTATTTGGGGATGGGGTACCTATCTAGTTTTGCAGCCTGACTTACCGTGAGCTTGTAATCTCCGGAAAAACAGACTGTCTTGTCTGACTTGAGTACTGGCACCATGGATGCTGTCCACTCTGCGAACTGTACGGGCCTACTGATGCCCAAATCTTCCAGTCACTTTAGTTCGGTCTCTACATTCTCTACTAATGCATTGCACCCAGATCTTTCTCTAAAAAATCTCGGGGTGGATTCCGGGCCCACATGGATATTTGCTTGCAATCCTTTGATCTTTCCCAGTTCTGTCTGGAGCATATCTTGGTATTTTTTATGACTTTGTGCAGGACCACCTCTTTCAATTTAAATCATTTCCAGCCTGTTCAACTTACAGAATTTACAGTGCAGAAGGAGGCCATTGGGCCCATCGACTCTGCTCTGGCCCCTGGAAAGAGAACCCCACTTGATCATACCCGTAACTTGATCAGTTGGAGCCAGTTGCACTACATTAAACTCGGTCCTTGGCCCGACACCATCAACGATAGATGTGCAGATGGGAGTCATGGTCGCCCCAATTATTTTTATGGCCTCTCTTGTGTATGTAGCTGCAGTACTCTTCAATCCCAGCGGTTGAACCACTTCTTGGAGATACCGGTAAATCTGTTCGCTTGTGACAGTAGCTGACACCCCTTAATCTACCTCCATCTTAGTGGCTGGCTGTTCACTAACAACACCACTGTGATGGCTGCCTTGCTCGGTCTCTCATTCATGAGACCATAGGATATAGGAGCAGAATTAGGCCACGTATCATGGCTTATACATTTCTCACCCCCATTCTCCTGCCTTCTCCCTGTAACTCCTGACTCTCTTGGCCTGACTTGGCCTCCACAGCCTTCTACAACAATGTGTTCCATAGATTCATCACTCTCTGGCTGAAGAAATTCCTCCTGATCTCCGTTTTAAAGGATCGTCCCTTCAGTTCGATGCTGTGCCCTTGGGTTCTAGTCTCTCCTACTAGTGGAAACATCTTCGCCACATCCATTTTATCTAGGCTTCTCTGTGTTTTGGAAGTTTAAATAACATCCCCTCCCCCACCCCCCATCCTTCTAAACTCCATCCATTGAGTGCAGGCGGGGAGTCCTCAACTGCTCCTCATATGACAAGTCATTAATTCTGGGGACATTCTTGTGAATCTCTTCTGAATCCCCTCCAAAGCCAGCGCATCCATCCTTCCCTGGATATGGGGCCCAAGACTGCTCACAATATTCCAAATGGTGTCTGATCAAAGCGTTGTACAGTCTCAGCAGCACATCCCTGCTCCTATATTCCAGCCCTCTCGAAATGAATGCTAACATTGCCTTCCTAACTGCCAACTGAACATGCATGTTAACCTTAAGAGAATCCTGAACTCGGACTCCTAAGTCCCTTTATGCTTCAGATTCAAAGTCTTTCCTCATTTCGAAAATACTCTGTGCCTCTATTCTTCCTACTAAAGTGCATAGCCTCACACTTTTCCACATTGTATTCCATCTGCCACCTCTTTGCTCACTCTCCCAGCGTGTCCAAGTCCTTCTGCAGCCTCCCACTTCCTCAACACTACCTGTTCCTCTATATATCTTTGTATCAACTGCAAGCTTAGCAACAGTGCCTTTAGTTCCTTCCAATGACAAAATGTTCCGTTCACCCGTGGGGCATTCCTCCTTGCTATGCATTGGGCTGGATTATTCACTCTGCTGGTATTAGGCAAGTCCTGCTTGCTTTTACACGTGTGGCTCAAATGTCCTTTTCTTCCACACGTGAAGCACTCTGCTTCTCTACACCTACATATTTCTGGGGAATGACTTTCCCTGCACTGATAGCACTCTATTATTCTTAGGCTATTGTTTAAATCTTCTATCTCAGACGCACACATGTACAGCAAACACATGTCCCTGTCACAGACAGTGTGTCTGAGTTATCACTGAACAGAAGCATTTAGATGAGCAGGAGAAGTCCAAAGATGATCCTTGGGGAGCCATAAAGGTGATTGTGCAGGAGTAAGAATCAAAGCTGTTGGTGCTGTACTGGCTGTGCCAGGCAGTTATGAAATGCTAGCCAACTACTTACAACTGTTCTTATACAATGGCAGAGAGCTGATGCAGGAGGATGATGGTTGGTTGGGATAATGTAATAGCCATAAGAGAGAGAATTTCTGACTTTAGCCCGCTCTGAAGCTGAACTCTTCAAGCAGGAAGTTTGAATGGAAATGGACATGAGTACAGGGGGTGATGTATTTGAAGAATGAGCGAAGTATAGCAGGTGAAGAAATGAGGTAGATGGACAGCAATTGGAGATGGTGCATGTGTGGAGGGTTATTTACAGAAGGATAATTTAATTATGGCAAGATGGTAGAATGTGGGGAACCGGTTCAAGGTTGCAATGGTATAACTGAGGACTGTGTCGAAAGTTATTCCTTCACACGGGTGATGGACCGCTAGAACAGATTTCCTGGAATGATGATTAGGTGCTGAAATGCTGGATTTGTATAAGGAATATGTAGATATTGTAATGAAAGGATAGGGTTATAGGAATTTTGAAAACAAGAAAATAAATCAAGTAAATCGAAATGCCACTTATTGGAACAAAGTGTTTTTAAAATTTAAATGCCAATAACTAGGATTAATTTTGCAGAGACTTGAACCAGTCCGTTAAAATCCATTCGATTCCGGCTTGGGTCACTGTCTGTGCGGAGTCTGCACATCCTCCCCGTGTGTGCGTGGGTTTCCTCTGGGTGCTCCGGTTTCCTCCCACAGTCCAAAGATGTGCAGGTTAGGTGGGTTGGCCATGATAAATTGCCCTTAGTGTCCAAAATTGCCCATAGTGTTGGGTGGGGTTACTGGATTATGGAGATAGGGTGGAGGTGTGGACCTTGGGTAGGGTGCTCTTTCCAAGAGCCGGTGCAGACTCGATGGGCCGAATGGCCTCCTTCTGCACTGTAAATTCTATGATGATGACCATCTATGAAAATGATCTCCCTCCATCCCACTATTTCACAATAAAAAGTCTTACAACACAAAGTTAAAGTCTATCACTCTCCTGATGAAGGAGCTACGCCCCGAAAGCTCGTGATTCCAAATAAACCTGTTGGACTTTAACCTGGTGTAAGACTTCTTACTGTGCCCACCCCAGTCCAACGCCGGCATCTCCACATCATCCCTCTATTTCGATGTAGCTTGTGACTCTGGTGCTGCCACCACCATTGTTCGCTCACTAGATAAATGCTTAGCAGACAAGATAACTCCTATTTTTTTGCCCTCTTTCCCCCTCCCTCTTCTTCAATCAAAAGTTGGATCTTCCACCTCTTGGGTCACAGGTAGCACTTGGATCCAGGGCCTATGAACAGGAGTGCAGTGCCCTATCACTGGAAATATTGGATTGTTTCCTTGTTTGCTTAATTATAATATGACTTTTAATGCATAACTAATTTCCATGATTTGTGAACAGTTCAAAAGAATACAATTTTATATTTATATGATGAATAATTGAAGCTGTTTGTACTGATTTGACTCTAACATGTACATATCAGTTAAAATATTAGTCTTTTCAGCAATAAAATAGCTGAAGGTCAGCAAACTTGCCTAAAATTTATCTTTTATATACTGAACAGATTTCTACATAATCGATTCAGAAGTTAGTTCTTAAAATTTTCTTGGCATGGATTTTTGCTTGAGACATCAAAATGGGTTTAGTGGCTCAAAATGAACTGTTGTCTTGTAGCTCAGCTCGTTTGAAAATGGCTGGCTTCATTATCACTGGAGTCAGCAGCAAACTGGCTGTTCATCAGTTTAATGTAATGCAGTTAGTATTCATCTTCACATGGACATTAATGTGACATGTTCACCATCATCTCCTTTACTGCTTTGAGAATGACCCGCAGTAAGTTACAGACTGCTAAAAATAGTGTTGGATAAAGCAATATTTCGATGCGGTGTGACCATGTTTGCAGCTTTTCTCACTTGTGCAATATGTTGAGTTTCAAGTGGGTTATGTAATACACCAAGGTTTCGGAGTCTCGTCAATCCATAGTAAGACTCACACTTTGGCATTCAACATAAATTGGCCTTTTTGTGAACTCCGAATCTGTCATGATCAATCTTCCACAATATTTGCCCTCATCACAGACGCATCGCTTTGGTGTGCATGCATTTGCTGCCACCATTGTTTGCAACTGGGTCAATCTGGATGGTTTTAACTGCAATAGTTTTTAGTTGAAGACAGCTGTTTATTTAGATTTGTGAGATGACAGAATACTTTAAATGTGAAATCAAGAGTGTTGCCCAATTTTAGTACAATTCAACTGAGTTCATATAAAAAGTGCATATTCAATCATTCTGAATGGTTATTTCACATCTTTGTTTTCCGTATTTCCCAATTCAGTCAGATTAAATTTTTCAGAAAAATCTCTTCAAGCCTTGCAACAATTTATTCAATGTGTGTTGAAGGGCAATATTGTTGAGTAATAAAGGAAAATGTTCACCTGGGTAAATTGGCTACAGCAACTAAGAATAGAAAACAATTCAAGTTGCTGCTTAACAATATTATCTCAAGACTGATCATTGGTTAAATTTCCTTGGTGGTTAGGTTTTCATTGTTCCATATATATCAGAATAAAATGTTAAACTATTAAATTGAACTCATTCAAATGTACCTTAACATCATTGCCTCTGTGGAATCTATTTACTGTTGGGTTTCAGCCATATAATTGAATTACTAACATGTTCTTAATAACTCTAAATAATGTATGAATGTTTCTCTGCCTAGTTTTTCCAATATGTTTCTGGCTTGAAAGTTTAATTATCTTTATTAATGTCACAAGTAGGCTTACATTAATACTGGGACTTCCAGTGGTGGCCATGGCCATGCATTTGGCAGCTCTTGCTCGAGACTGTTTTTTTGGACCTTTTCCCCACTTGTAGGGTGTATGTTTTGGAGAAAAACGGTGTAGGACTGGCTGGAGAAAGGTTTGACTCCACTGTTGGGGCTGGTGGATGGATCCACAACCAGAAGTGGGTCGAGAAGAAGGGAGCAGTTGGATCTGGAGAATTTTGTGCGCCACAGGTCAAGATGGCGGAGGATAACGAGTCTGCCTTGCCTACCCAGTGAGCAACAGAGCAACTGGTGGGCTTTTTAACTGAAAAGTTTAGCCGACAGAGGAGGGAGGCCCAGGAGGACCTAGCCAAGGCGGTGGATCCGTTAAAAGCGGGAATTGACCTTGTGGAGCAGAGGCTGGAGTCCCAGGGCCAGGCTATTGGGAAAGTGGAGGAGGCGGTGGGGGAGCACGAGGAGCAGCTTGCCTCATTGGCGGCCAAGATAGATGTGATGCAGGAGACTCAGCAGCGGTTAAAGGAGAAGGTGGAGGACTTGAAGAACCGCTCCTGGCGGCAGAACCTAAGAATCGTGGGGATGCCTGAAGGCATTGAGGGAGCGGATGCTGGCGCGTATGTGGCCAAGATGTTGGAGAAGCTGATGGAGGAGGGGGCCTTTGACCGGCCCCTGGAGATCGACTGAGCGCACACGGCGCTGATGAGGATGCCGCAGTCGAGTGAGTTACCGAGGGTGATGGGGTGCATCTTCACTGATTCTTGGACAAGAAGATACTAAGATGGGTGAGTCAGACGAGGAGGTGCACCTGGGATGGGAGTGAGCTTCGGGTGTACCAGGAGCTGGGCGCGGACCTGGCGAAGAGCACAGCCTTTTTAATCAGCTGAAGGCTGCCCTCTTTACAAAGGGGGTCAAGTTCAGGATGTTGTACGCGGCCTGCCTCTGGGTGGCTTTTAATAGCCAAGAGCACTATTTTGGAACACCAGAGGAGGCAATGGAATTTTTAAGAGACAATGGATTGACAGGAGAAGAAGGACATTGGAGTGTGGAGGTGGGGTGAGGAGATGGGTGCTTTTTCTGTCTGGTTATTTCCTGCATCTTTGTTTTTGTTAGTTGTTGGAGAACTTTTCCCCAAAGTCTTTTGTTGTGATTGAGGGTGAGTGCACTTTTTTTCTTGTTTCATTATTGCTTGTGAGGTGTGCGAGTGGGAGGGGGGGGGGGGGTGAGAATCAGTGGGGGTTAAGAGGCTAGGCGCCTTGGGCGGGGGGCTGCCAGCCTAGCTGGGTGGGCTAGTTAATGGGAGCGTAGTGGGGGGTGATCACTTAGCTAGTGTAGCAGGGGGGGATGCAGTAGTTTTGTTTAAGGGCAGGGGGAAGGGGTTTGCTGACAAAGGTGTTGTTGCTGTGATGTAGCAAGGGAGGGAGTGGTGACGGTAGGTGGCCTGGAGTGTCACGTGGCATGGGCCGCGGGCTGGCCTAAGAAAGGGTATGGTTGATCGGCAGGGGAGGGGGGGGCGGGATGTCCTCCAACCAGGCTGGTCTCATGGAATGTGAGGGGGCTGAATGGGCCAGTTGAACGGTCTCGTGTTTTCATGCACCTGAGGAACTAGAAGACGGACATGGTCTTTTTACAAGAAACAGACTTGAAGATCGGAGATCAGACATGGCTACAGAAAGGGTGGGTAGGGCTTCCATTCGGAATTAGAAAAGAAGACGCGGGGGTGGTAAATAAGCGGTCGGCGTGGGAAATATAATAGCTGATTCGGGGGAAGGTTCATGATGGTGAGTGGAAAGCTGGAGAGGATGCCTGTTGTCCTGGTAAATGTTTATGCCCCAAATTGGGATGATGTGGAGTTTGAGGCGAGTGCTGGGGAAGATCCCGGGCCTTGACTTGCAGTGACTGATTATGGGAGGGAACTTCAATATGATCAGTGATCCAAGTTTGGACCGGTCGAGCCCGCGATCGGGGAGGGTGTCAGCAGTGGCGAAGGAGCTGTGTTTTTATGGTCAACATTTGTTAAGACTAACGATATTAATCCTTTCTGAATTACTATATCCTATAACTTTTTTTTAAAAAAATATATATTTATTAAAGTTTTTTAACACAATTTTTCTCCCTTACAAACAATAACCCCCCCCACCACCACCCCGTAACAAAAAAAAATGAGAAATCGCGCAGAGCAAGATATATATATACATGGCAAAATGATATATTTACACAGCTTTGTACACTGGCCCTCACCCGTACGTGCCAGTTTCCCCAACCCTTCATGTTATCTCTTGCTCATCCATCCTCCCAGGCAGTGCCCCCTCCCCCCCCCCCTCCCAGGACGTCCCCTCCCCCCCCCCCCCCCCCCCCCCCCAAAGGTTGCTGCTGCTGCTGACCGACCTTCCTCTAACGCTCCGCGAGATAGTCTAGGAACGGTTGCCACCGCCTGTAGAACCCCTGCGCAGACCCTCTCAAGGCAAACTTTATCCTCTCCCAACTTTATGAACCCAGCCATATCATTTATCCAGGCCTCCAGGCTGGGGGGCTTCGCCTCCTGCCACATTAGCAAGATCCTTTGCCGGGCTACTAGGGCGGCAAAGGCCACAATGCCGGCCTCTTACGCCTCCTGCACTCCCGGTTCGTCCACTACTCCAAATATTGCTAGCCCCCAGCTTGGCATGACCCGGACTTTCACCACCTGAGATATTGCTCCCGCCACTCCTCTCCAGAACCCCTCCAGTGCCGCGCACTCCTATAACTTCTTAACTAGTTGGCCACTCTAAGGTCTTCCATCCCTTAGACTCCCTTGCTGATACCAGATGGGAACTCATGTATTTCAAACTATATTTCAAGTTATAATAGGATCCCAAATCTAAAAGGAAGAATTCTAACTCGCTTACCACTCAATGTCCTTTAAGGGTCTGGATCTGTTGTGGATTTATAGGTGAGTCTTATGGGTAAACCACTCTTTCAGGTTTAGATTTTTAATAAACCACTATTTCAGGTTTAAATTTAAAATCACATTTTTATTTTCTTTTACTAAATCTTAACAAATTATTTCGTATTTAAAAGTCTCTTTTAGTTGATCAGACTTCAGGAGCTTTATTTAACGATTTTTCTTTTGTCTTGATAGCTTGTGTTCTTATTCTTCGGCCTGCCAGCGTTTTCCGATTCCCATGGACAGATGAGCTGATTCGAATTGAATCTAAGAATAAATTCGAACCGAATGACTCGGCCTGTCTCTTCCCCTTTCCCTCTCTCTCTTCTGCTCTCTGACTTTTGCAACTGGCGTTCTGAGATTTTATACATTTTAATTAATCTTTCCATCACATGTCAATTACAAAGCATTGTCTCATGTTTAACAAAATAGATGTGTTACATTTAAAACCTCGATTTCGCACCGTGCCCAAGACTGCCATACGTTTCAAAAACACATGGTGCATTCTGCGCAAAGTCTAACAAACCGTTAAGCTGTCTCTATTTCAGCCATTCGCATTTTTAAAAAACTTCCTCTACCATGTGTGCTAGCTTTCAGCCATTTAACACCCTGCTCCAGGCTCTTTTCGTTCAAGCTTGCAATGTCTCCAAAATTACTTGTTCCCCTTTTTCTCAAAGGTTTCAATAAACCGTTACGTGTCTGAAAATAATTGATAGCTATTTCAGTGTCTTCTTGTCGGTTAGATGAGCTGGGTAGACTGTCAGAGTCTTCTTCTGGCGGCTAAAATAATCTGGGTAGACTGTCATAGTCTTTTTGTTGTTCACGTGAGTGTGGTAGACTGTCATAGTCGTCTTGCTGTGCACTTGAGTGTGGCAGACTTGCATCGTCTGCTGCTGGTTGCTCAAAGAAGGTTGCTAGACCTTCATGGTCTTGTTCATGCAAGGACTGCGCTCTGGAGTCTTGCGTTGCTTCAATCGTGCAGTCTGTCAACGAGCTCGCTGTAGAAGCTTGTATCGCTCTCTCTGTGGAGTCTGGCATCGTTAGTTGTGTGGAGTCATGCAGTGGTCTTGCTGTGGAGTCGATCTGTGCGCTCTCAACTGAGTTGTGCAGTGGTCACGCTGTGGAGTCTTTCTGTGTTCTCCGTGGAGACGTGCAATTGTCTCGCTGTGGAGTCTGTCATCGCTTTCTGTGCGGAGTCGGGGACTCTTTGTGGTGCGTGGACCACTCTCTTGGTGTCAGGCCGCACTCTGTGGGCTTGTACCACTCTGTCTCTTGGCGTCAGTCCGCAGCAGAATCCTGTACTCATGGGTCGGGATGTCGTCTATGCTGGGCTGAGGATCCTCAAATCCAAAGAACTCGTCCATGATTGTGTCAAATGCTTCAATGTGCAACACATCTCGTTGCGGTGCGGATTTGGTACTGAGGTCGCCACGTCCAATGATGAAATCATCGTCTGAGTTGTAGTCTTCAAGGACTAACTCATCTCTTAGGGCGGTGCTAACTGCTTGTTGCAGGGTTCTGTGGGTTACTTTCAGCTACTGGTCGAAGTTCATTCATTGTGCTGTTGTTCCAGGTGAAAGAATTGTGTTTTCTGGCGGTAAATTTTTTTCTCACTATTTTCGGACATTTCCCCTTTAAGTGGGCGTGGTCCGGGGCTTCTGACGTCATGACGCTTGTGACGTAGAGCGTAGGAATGGACTGCGCATGCGCAAATCGCTTTTCCTTTGCTGTGCGCTCTTTGCACAACTGCGCATGCCCGTCTTCTCGCGCATGCGCAAAGCACCGGTTTGCCGGATCGTATCTTCTCGGGAACTGTGCATGTGCGGCTCCTTGCGCAAGATGGCTGCCAATCAAAATTGCCGTTTGCTTCTGTTGCTAGCCTACCTTTGCCTCGTGGTGAGTATAGGCGTCAGTTTTACCGATATAGAACATAGTGCAGAAGGAGGCCATTCGGCCCATCGAGTCTACACCGACCCACTTAAGCCCACACTTCCACCCTATCCCTGTAACGCAATAATCCCTCCTAACCTTTTTTGGTCACTAAGGGCAATTTATCATGGCCAATCCACCTAACCTGCACGTCTTTGGACTGTGGGAGGAAACTGGAGCACCCAGAGGAAACCCACGCAGACACTCGGAAAACGTGCAGACTCCGCACAGACAGTGACCCAGCAGGGAATTGAACCTGGGACCCTGGCGCTGTGAAGCCATCACTTGTGCTGCCCTGATTTCTGTTGTGTTCACCTCGCAGTAGTTTTCAAACTTGTGCAGGACTGTCTGAAGTCTCCCTTGTTCTGCCCTTTGGAGTACTTGAAGGAGTTGAAGATTTTTGTTGCACTTTCACCCGCAATGGTGAGCATCAGCCACGCCATCTAGGTCGGATGCTACCATGTCAATCTCAAATGTTTACTTGAATGCATGCCAGTTGGCACTGAGATTGCCGTGGTATCTAAGCTGCTGAGGAACCGGAATCTTGATCACCTTGCCTGGGTGCTGTTGCTGGTAGTCACGGATCTTGCTGAGTTGAACTATATAGATTCAACAGGCACTACTGGTACCATGTTATGTTATGTACTCTGGGATAACACAGGCTGCAACTTGATGCAGCTTTGACCAAAAGATACTCCAGACTTTGAAGTAAGTTCAATGTGATTTATTGAACCATTAGCACGGTTCTCTGAGTTCGACTCTCCTGCTAATCTTGCTATAGTAACTCAGTCTAACTAACCAGTCTGCTCTAAGCCACGTGGTGGGTGTGATGCTTATGATCTGCCCCTGTCCTACGTGCTAAGTGTCGCCTGTGGAAAGAGACAGAGCATGTGTGCCCTGTCTTTGTATATGGGTTGTGTAATGCCCCCTTGTGGTAGTGTCACCTCTGGGTGTCTTGACTGCCCATTGGTCGTGTCCTATTCTATGTGTTCATTAGCTGTATGTCTGCATGTCATGACGTCTCTGGTGCTCCCTCTAGTGTTTACTTAGTTGTAGTGTATTTACATTAACCCCTTGTGTATTTACAGTGATTCATATCACCACAGTATTCGGTGTCCCCAGAGGCAGGATTGTTGAAGGAGAAGCAGAAGCTTCAGGTGGAGTTCGGGCTGGTGTCCACGAGGAAGGCAGTAGGCTAATTGCGGAGGGCCAGAGGGGCAGTGTATGAGTACGGGGGGAAGGCTAGGATGCTGGTCCACCAACTCAGGAAGCAGGAGGTGACGAGGGAGATTGGAAGGGTGAAGGACAGTAGGGGTGGAGTGCTATTGGACCCGGTGGGGGTGAATGAGATACTTCAGGAGTTTTATAGGAGGTTTTATAAATTGGAGCCCCTGCTCGGGGGGTGTATGCGGAAATTCCTGGACAGGCTGGAGTTCCCCAAGGTGGAGGAGGACCTGGTAGAGTGATTCGGAGCACCCATTGGACTGGTGGAGGTTATGGGGGAGCGATGCAGGCAAGGACAAGCCCAGGCCCAGATGGTTTTCCGGTAGAATTTTATGAAATATTTTTGGGTGACCTGCCGCACAAGGGTGCCACATCAGTAATATAGTTTTTGAACTCGTTCTATTTTTGAACAGTCCCAACATGAACGGGCAAGATGCATAGGATGTGCAAATGCTGTCATGCCACTCTGAAAAATACTAAACACTCAATGAATTAACATTAGAATTAATAAAATACATCCACTTGCCTTTTGAAGACAGCTTTGCCATATGTGAAGTCAGCATGGTCAGTGCTCAACATTTTATCAATGGATGCTCGATTTTTGTATCATTCCAGTCTGTTCCTCTGAATTGCGTTGTTTACGAAATAATGCTGACTCAATAAATTGGCAAAATTGTGGATGTGGGCAATGTTGCCATCTGCATGTAATCAGTCAAGTCCCAAAAATTGCTATGAAGAGATGTGCCACAGGATGTAATTTAGTCAATTTAGCACTTTCCAAAGTTTTCAGGATGAGAAAGGGTGCTAATATACCAGGCCCCAGGGAAAATGGTAGAAATTATATGATGGTGATAATTGTATAAGGAGCATATTAGCAGTTGTGCAGTTTCTGCTGTTTTGGAGCATAGGAATGCAAATGAGATCTTTCTGCTTGAGGGATCTTGGTGAAGCTGGACAAATTGCTTCAGGTTATGGGTCAGGCAGTCTCTGCACGAAAATGCTGCGTGCTCCAGGCAGAAGTAAAATAAAGTAGAATGGGGTACATGGAAGTTATAATATTTACCTTTGCATATCAGCTCCCCCAGCAGCCTGATTCCCTATTATCTTAAGATTTTAAAAGGTGAGTAATCCAAAGCATTGCTTCACGTTAAGATCTGGAAACAATTATGGCCTCGGGCAATATTGGATTGGCCAATGATCATACAGTATCCTCAATTTTCAATGGAAAGGAAGATTGGATACGATATATAATGGTGTGCCCACTTGAGATAATCGCCAAAATTACCCCTGTATCAACAGTGCTCTTGGCTTTGAGCATTTTACTGATAAATACAATGCTACGTTTAATTGCATGGAAGCACACTGGTTAACATTGTTGCTTCACAGCGCCAGGGTCCCAGCTTCGATTTTGGCTTGGGTCACTGTCTGTGCGGAGCCTGCACGTCTCCCCATGTCTGCGTGGGTTTCCTCCGGGTGCTCCGGTTTCCTCCCACAAGTCCCAAAAGATGTGTCTGTAAGGTGAATTAGACATTCTGAATTCTGCCTCAGTGTACCCGACTAGGGGTTATTCAGAGTGACTTCATTGCAGTGTTAATGTAAACCTACTTGTGACAATAATAAAGATTATTATTATTTAAAAGTTTTAACTAGGAAAGCCAGCCATCCAAGCGATCCATCAAGAATGTGATATTCCAAATAAGGCACCACTCTTGTGATTTTGAGGCTGGCAACTTAAGCAAGTGCTTTGGCTGACAGAAATGTTTTGTCAGTTTTTCTTTCAATAGTGTGTAGAGATTGATGGCACTGATGGAGCATCATATTTGTGTGCCTCGCCTCAAAACAATGGACAATGATGGCACTCATCACATCACTCATCACAGTAGAAAATATTTCCATCACTGATTGTAAATGTTTTAAAGTAAATAAATCCTGAGGTGTTCTTCAGTTGAAGGCCTTTGTAGTACAATTAAGGTTGACTATTCTATTGAAAATCAGAGTGATATTTGTGCCATTTCTAACCAGACTGGCATAATTGGTTTGCAGCCTATTCCACAGTGACCTGACATATATCCTCAGTGCATTTTCCTGGATGCAATAAGAAAGTAGCTGCATTTTACTTGAAAGTTGCCAGCATTTGCACATTAGAATGGACTTCTTTTGTTCCTCAGATTTGCAAGTTGCTTCACTGAATTATTGCTGAATACAAAACTATCTGTCAATAGATTTTTGAAGAAAGCATTATTGTCGGGTTTTGAAAATCATGTAATATTTGTTAGGAGGGAAAAATGAAGATGTGGTTGACTTAAATAACAGTGCCTTGTCTACATATCCAAACTCCAAAATCATAAATTTAAGTATATTTTCGAAATAACGAACACCAAATGGAGAATAGCTAGTCTAAGACCGAATAGTTTATTGGCATGGGCTTCAGATGAAACCAGAAACCACATCATCATGCTTGAGGCAATTATTGATATGAATCTGTTATGCTGTGGGGGTGGTGTTTCAATAATAGATATGACAAAGCTAGTGGAACCTTTAAACAAAAGGCAAACTGCTACATATAATGGAAATCTGAAAATACAGGAAAATGCTCAGCTGGTCAGGCGGCATCTGTCGAGATAGAAACAGCGTTGACGAGCCGAATTTTTCCATAATTTGTCAGCATGTCACGTTCTGATAGAAAACCATCGTTTGTACCTGCAGATGTACAGCCAAGTTTTCAGACCAGATATTGAGCCACACTGACAAAATAAATCATGGTTAATGCCGCCAGTCTGGTGGGGCAGGGCCTGATCCAAGGAGATCAGGGCACCTTCTTTAAAGAGTGGCCCAATCAGCACTGAAGTTACATTCTCTCCCCGCCTCTCCGACCCCCCCACTCCAGGATCTGGAGGGCCTTCCTCACAGGCACCTGCGACACAGAGTTGTTGAAGGCTCCACCTAACCCCCAACAAGCACACAAGTATTGGGGGCTCTTCCCTCATCACCACCACCATGGTGGTTATGTGAGAACTCTCCTCCTCACAGCAAAATCACCACCTTGGCGCCCCTCCGACAGGATCCCCCTCAACTGAATCCCATCGCCAACATGTGTGCAGCTTAGCAGGTGGATAGTCGACAACCTTTTCTTAAAATCCTGCTTCTTGTCCACAGATGCACCGTGAGAATTTCCAACACTTTCTGTTTTTATTTCTGGTGGAAATAAATTCATTCGGTTTCAGTTCAAACTCTTGGGGTCAGATTTTTCACTTAGAGGTGGGAATTGGAAGGCAGTGAGGTGGCGCAGTGGGTTAGCCCTGCTGCCTCACGGCGCTGAGGTCCCAGGTTCGATCCCGGCTCTGGGTCACTGTCCGTGTGGAGTTTGCACATTCTCCCCATGTTTGCGTGGGTTTCGCCCCCACAACACAAAGATGTGCAAGGTAGGTGGATTGAACATGCTAAATTGTCCGTTAATTGGAAAAAAAACGAATTGGGGTACTCTAAATTTATTTTAAAAAGAAGAGGTGGGAATTGCGAGTCGGGAGATTTCCTGACGTCATGATCCGACCTAATAGTGCCCTCCTGTACTTTATTTCTTGCTGGGGTGGTAGGGACAAGCTGGGGTTGGGGCTGCCATCTCCCACAGCAAGACTGAGGTTGGCTGATGGTGAGTTGGGCAGATTAGAAGATCTTCTTCCATTCACTGGAAAATTGGCATGAGCATACCTTTTAGGCAACCCCTCCCTACTCTTCCTCACCATCCATACCCTATGTCCACTCACCCAGTATCCATTATGAATTGAACTCATGCACCCAATAATAACGTTGGTAAATCTTTGAGATGATCATGAAACTGTCAAACTATCAAGCAGCCATTTAAAAACCTGTTGATAAAGATTCAATCCAGTGAGAAACTCATAAAACTGTCAATTAAAACGAGCGTTACGGTCACCTTGACACCTGTGTGAAGAAAACCAACTGAGCTGAATCTATTACTGAGGTTTGGAGCTCAGCTGTGTGTTCATAATTAGTCACCATTGCACAACTATATGAATAAAGTCCCCAGAACTGAATACTTTAAAGCTTTTGAAATAGTTGAACAGATGGGCAAGGCTGAAGAGATAACTGGGCTGTTAGTCAAAGAGTAAAGCAGAGGGTGCAAATTCCGTGTAAAATTTTGAATCTCAATTCTTCTGAATGCAGAAGTGCACTTGATGCAGTGTGACTGGGGTCTAATGTCACCGAATGCTTTCACATTGCTGGTCAATTTAGTGGTCGTCTACATTTTATATGCAAAATCCTGGGCTGGATTCTCCGCCAGCGGGATGCTCCGTTTTGCTGGCAGTCTGGGGGTTTTCCACAAACGCGGGACTGCCCCACAATGGGAAACCCCATTGACCAGTCGGCGGAACGGAGCATCCCGCCGACAGGGTGAAACAAATGTGGCGCGGCTGGACGGAGAATCCAGCCCCCTATCTTTAATCGCTGCATTTAAAAACATAAATTACCATACAACATTTAATTGTGACATTTGAAGTTGACAGCAACTTTCATAGGCACCTGTCAAAACGTTCCCAACTCCAGAATAGGCGTCCGTGACGGTCACAATCCCTCTGACCTGACATGATTCATGCAGGACTGACATACAGGCCGACCAGGCCTCACTGAAAACTTCAAGCTTCCCGAAAGACTAAATTAAGCCCGACAAGAATATGGCAGTCCTAACTAACATCAATTTTTGTGCACATCAGATCGTGACATTTCCCATGCCAGGCAAAATGGCAGCCAGCAGGAATGAGGCCTCAATTTCAGAATTCTGCCGCGCCCCCCAACTCTTTTTCCCCTCTGCCTGATGAGGGGCTTGTCTCACGTCAGGACTGCAAATCCGGCCCCTAGATTATTTTTGACAACTATGATGATCAGTATAATTTCTGCATAATGTTGACTACGGAAGGATGAAAATTTGTTTTCTAATTTTTGCAAGTTGACAAAATTATGTAGTTAGTTACTTCGAAATAACAGTCTAGCAGAGTCCTCTCAGCAGAAGCCTGTGTGGTTCAATATCATCTGAATCCTGTGAAATGTCACGCTTGGAAACCTGCCCTGATTGTGACAGTCTTTATAATGGTCCAAACTTTGAAATTATCAGCGTTCATCATCATTATTCCTTTGAGACTTGCAGTAACATCTGAAGTCAGGTTATGCCCGGTTCTTGAAATCCAGAAGTTGCTGTTAGTGATTCTACACTTCCTCATCTGGTGTGCTGTTGAAATCCCTCTATAGTGCAGTCAATTAGTAATAATTAAATGACAATAATTTGCCACTGTAAAAACCCTTTGAGGGAAAAGTTACACCTTGTTGACTGAAGTGTAACTGGGTATTTAACAGTGTACTAAATTCATAATTACTGCTGAAAGATCTGGCCTTGGAAATGTGCAAAGTTAAATTTCCCAGTTCCACAGTTTCTGATATTTTTAACGTTTGTTTTCTATTCAACTTCTACATTAATCCTATGTGTATGTCCCAATTATTTAGTTTGCCCTGTAAAATTTGATTAAAATTGAAGTATAATCAGAGCGTTTTACTTCCAGATTTGCTGGCTGTGAGAATTCAATGTGGCAAGGTTGGCACCGTGGTTAGCACAGCTGTCTCACAGCACCAGGGACCCGGGTTCAATTCTGGCCTTGGATGACTGTCTGTGTGCAGTTTGCACTTTCTCCCCATGTCTGCGTAGGTTTCCCCCCGCGGTCCAAAGATGTGTAGGTTAGGTGGATTGGCCATGATCATTTGCCCCTCAGTGTCCAAAAGATTAGGTTAGATGGGGTTACTCGGTTAAGGAGATAGGGCGGGGCTTGACCCAGGTACCCTTTCAGAGAGTCGGTGCAGACTCGATGGATCAAATGGCTTCCTTCTGCACTGTCCTGTAGTCGCTGACTGCTTACCACTGTTGCTGGATACCTGGAGCTCCTTTAGACATGGTACAAATTGAAACCAATGTCAGGAGAGGGAAAATGCCATATAATCAGAGCTCCGTGGCAAGCAGCATCATGTCTCAGACAGAAATCTGGGCCACTATAAACATGTGCAGTTAATGGGATACTTTAATTCTGCTTTAATTTTTTTGAAAATTGCCTGGTATGCATGTTAAGCTGGATTTCAGATTTCCATTGTCTGATTATATAAATGGCTTGAACTGCTGTTTTATTTATTAAGTGACTTGATCTTCAATGATACTTTTATTTTATCAAACATATGGAACCTAACCACGATAAATTGAGAACAGTTTATCAGCATTGATATTCTCATGCATCAATGGCACAGTACATCATCAACTTCTGCCATGGCATCCACCACAAGAAAAACAACAATCCAAAATGGAATGAAAAATTGTTCACAAACACCAGTCCTTTGGCCATTTTTACTTGCCTAAAACTCTTGAACTTTTCTATTTTTTAAAAAGAAATTCCTGTAGTAATTGTAATTGATTCTTCCTTGCAGAAAGCAATCTTAATAATCGGTGCTGGAACATCCACAATGTATTTTCCTTAAACTATCGTTTGACAAAAGTAACCTCAAGAAATTTGGCACTTCTTGAGAAATAAATATTTATTTTGTGAAGAAGCTCTAAACAAATTGCGAGTCTCAAATGTTTTCTCTGAACTCAAATTAATTCATTGCAGCAACCAGTCTGAAAGCTATTGATACAGGAACAACCTATTTTGTTATTTATAGCTGTACCAATCTGTTCAGTTGAGTGAATGTACTTGTAGCCAGTTTCAGATTTGATATACCCTTGTTCTTCTGCTGTTCATTATTGACTTCCGGCAGATATGCACAGCTTCTAAACTGGTTGGATGGATGAATGATAGAGTATTCCTGTCTCAAATGAATTATAGATTTGAGTTATGTTGGAAGTAATTGCATGTAATCCTAGCTGCAACATGGTTTGGCACTGTATTTCATTCAACAGATACTTTATAACAAGTTATATCAACCCAGGGAAATGAGGAATCATTTTAAACAAGTCAGAATATTTCAGTATTCAAGGTTTAGTGATCTCTGTGTTGTGGATTTCACCTTTGCTGAAATAAATTTGCTTCCTGTGCCATCCTATGGGGAATCTCCAAAATCCAGCAACAGTAATGCCATCAAGCAGACGTAGCAAATCATATTGACAAAATTCTCAATGACAGCAAACCAAGAAGTAAAACGTGCTAATTATCCTTCACTTTTTAAACATTAGCGAGGGCATAAAATAAAGCTCACATTGACAGTTCTACTGTAATTCCTACTTAAAATCTCAGCCAATTTTTCACAAAATTGAAAAAAAAATTTTTTTAAACCATTGAAGAACTGCACTACTAGGGGGTTTAAAATCTTAACTCCAAATGCTTTAGTTCAACACAGTGAGGTGTTTGTAGCAGAGTTTGAAGGATAATGTGCTTTTCTACTTCTTTTGTAATATTTCACCATTTCATGTGTCATGTGACATTCAACAGGAAAAAATAGTGGGTGGAATGCTCCGACCCGCTGCACCACATTTCTGCTTCACCCCGCCGGCGGGAAGCTCCGTTAGGCCGACTGGTCAAAGAGGTTTCCCATTGTGGGGCAGCTTCACGCCTTCAGGGAAATCCCCGGGCTGCTGGCAAAGCGAAGCACCCCACCAATGGAGAATCCCGCCCAATGTGGTTCAGAGATATTTTGGAAATAATTTCTGAAGATCAGTGTATTTGAAATAAAGTGTAGCTGTGACAAAAGTCAGCAACAGCAGCATCTTTTGCCACAAATATCCTGGTCAGACACCAGGTAATTTGGAACCATGAATTTAGGAACAGTTTCCTGCACCAACAGGAGATAAACCAGAAGAAGCAACAACAACAGACAATTCTGGAAAAACTCAGCAGGTCTGGCAGCATCTGTCAAGAGAAAAACTGAGTTAATGCTTCATATGAGTTCTATTCAGGGCTAATGAGAGGGAGAAATGTGTTGGATTTTATACTATTCAAGAGGAAGGTGAAGCAAGATAGACGGTCAGGAAAAGGTGGGAGATCAGGAAAGATTGACGAGGATGGCATGGGCACAAGACAAATCGGAAAGTATTGATTAAGCGATACTAAGTTTGAATTTTATAAGTGGGAAGATTACCGGAATGTGTCATGGCACCCTGGGCTAGTGCGCGTTCTATTCCAGCCCCACTTGACCTGAAGTTGCAACAAAGGTGAAATTAGATTTTATTTAAAATACCCGAGGTTCTTGAGTCCAATAAACTACACTCGGTTATGAGGTTTGTAACTTTAAAACACAAGTAATTATGTAGTTTTATAATTAAGTAGACAGAAAATGTAACTGACTATCTACAGCCCCTTTCCCAAGGCCCCTCCCCCTTCCTAACATGCAACATATACGTGCACACACACACACTCAACACAGAAGGGAAAGAAAATATTAATCAAAGTAAAAAGTTAAGGATCTTTAATGCACTGGGATAGCGTCCAGTCAATGTCTTTCTGAAGTTCAGGCTTTCGTTTTGGTGGTACTTCCTTCTCGACGTGAGATGGTTTTCTCTGTTACGGTTGACTGCTTTCTCTGCAGATTTAGCCTCATTTCAGGATTACAGCAAAGGATGTGCCAGGCACTCACTGCTTTCAGAACAATTGAGCAATTCTTTCACTTCAAACAGGAGAGAGAGTTCCTTTCACTTCCAAGTTCTAAACACTTCTGCCACGCTCTTTCAGACAGCAGCACGTATGGACCAATCACTGACCGTTGTCAGGCAGAAGTCTGTCCCTGGCCAATCACCGATTGCCCGTTAACCAATCAAACCTATTCACTTGAAACCTGGTCCTTCATATCCACTCGGTGTCAAGGAGTCTGGCTTCTTCTCTCCAAAATGCACAACCTTGGTACACAGTGTCTTGACAAGCAGGCTGCTTAATTTATGTCTCTTGCTGAAAGGCACATCCTGATTATGGGTCTCCGGACCAAAATAATTAATTAAAATAAATGGGAACAAACAAAATGAACAGGAAGGATTCCTGCAAATGGGAAAGAAAGAATTAGCACCATGTTCGTTTCAGAAATTTTGAGAAAATAAGCCCTAGAACTGAACACATTGGAGATGAAGGGCAATGTGTTTTGAGCTTAGACATAGCAAGTAACAGGAACATAGTTAGAGTGATGTTAACAAATTGAAGAATGGGTAAAATAGAGAGAGGACTTGGTGAGAGAGAAATAGATTGCCGAGTGGGTGAGCTTTCTTTCACCCTTCCCAAAAGTGACATTTATGGTAAAATAGCCTCCTTGGATTTGTACTTGTAACTTTTGGAGATTTAAGAGCAGTTAATGGAGAAATAGATTTTTGGCTTGAAAGAGGAATCCAAGTTTTAGCAAGCAAGAACATGTCAGAGCTGCACCTCAAATTAGAAGGTATGAAGAGGTCAGTAATGTTAATGGTGAGCAGAAAACATTTGAAATAGAGCAGGATTATCAAGGTTCAAGCCAGAGAAACGTCAGCTAAAAGGTTATCAATTTGAAATTCAAAAGTGTTATCAATTTGACTACCATTAAGAGTGCGGGGGAAATGTGACGAAATGTGAACCCATTTTAGCAGTAAAGTTATATTTAGCAGGCTTAATAGTGGATATCCAGAAGTTATGAGCAGGAAGAAGGATGTGTCACATTTGAACCCCTGACAACCACTTGTTGCAACCGTGAATTCATTATTTCTCTTCTTGCTGTTAAGCAAACTACAGATCTGTCAGTGGCTGTGCAAATCCTGACGTTCATTTGTCAGTGCATGTTTAGTCATGTATTTTTCATCTTGAGTGATTAGAATGACTTCTAATACTTGCACTTGTCTTTAAAAGACAGCAGTTGGAATTACATTTGTAACTAAAGGCTGACTGAGAGAATCGTCACATTATTTTGATCAGCAAACACTAATGTGGCACTGGGAGTACAGATTACTACACCTGCTTGCTAATTTCCTGCCTAGCTCCCCAAATGCTAATTGCAGAACCTCATCCCCCTTCCTATCTAAGTCATTGGTGCCAATGAGGACCATGACCTTAGACTGTCCACCCTCCTCCAGAAGAATGTCCAGCAGCTGTTCTGTGACACCCCCATGGATATGTCCTAGCTGCAAATTATTTAATCATCATCTGTGGGTCCTCTCATACCTGAAGATTCTGATGTGGGATTAGCTCAGGTGTCCACAGAACTGACAGTTCATATTGTTGTTGATACAATAATAATCTTTATTGTCACAAATAGGCTTACATTAACATTGCAATGATGTTACTGTGAAAAGCCCCTAGTCGCCACATTCCGGCACCTGTTCGGTTACACAGAGGGACAATTCAGAATGTCGAAATTACCTAACAGCACGTCTTTCGGGATTGGTGGGAGGAAACCGGAGCACCCGGAGGAAACCCGCGCAGACACTGGGAGAACATGCAGACTCCGCACAGACAGTGACCCAGCCAGGAAAGAACCTGGGACCCTGGCACTGTGAAGCCACAGTGCTAACTTCTGTACTACCGTGCTGCCCTTGAGGGGGAACTTTTGCAGTTGCATCTGCCTTCAGACTTTCTGGGCATGTCAGATGTTGTGAGTTTGGCTGCAATGGTCCTTGAAACATGCTAAACCAGGTGTTAGTGCTTGTCTCCACATTGTCTGGTCAGCTGCAATGTTTTCAAGAGAGGTGGAATGCAATGCAGAAGTTTGTATACTTTTTTTTTTAAAGAGTATCCACATAATATTGTACTGATCATTTTGATGATGTTTGCCCTCAGACAGTTCCCCATAGAGGATTTGCTTAAGGTTTCTGTAATCATCCATGTGGAAAACATTGCCTTCCCATCCAAGTTGAATTTTCCAGTGGGTGGGCTCCATGCTGTTGAACCGAGCACGATCGGGGTCAGCTTTGTTTGTGTTTTTGACCTGTCATCACAGTCTCATGACGTCAAGCATCTCTGGTGAAAATGTTCCAGAGCTTTAATGTGGCACTTTAATGTGGCAAACGCAGGATTATACACCATATGGCAGTATGGTATGGACTAGTGGCCTGGAAAAGTTTGATTTTTTTCTTTAACCTAATGCCATGCCTCTTTGCGATCATGGAGTCAGCCGTGGGCAGAACTTTCTTTCTTGCGTGCGCAGATATCTTCATCAATAGTGGCATCCCGAAAGAGCATGCGAACAAGGTCTGAGATTTTTTTTCTACAATCTTGAGACTAGAGTCACCAATGGTCAGTTTTGGTACCTTAGTCTTGTGCTCACTGGTTTAGAGTCAAACGTTTTTGGCAGTACACAAATCTGTTTGCCATATCTGGATGTCTTCCTTATTGTGGACTTGTAGAGCACAGTAATCTACTTATTGAAGCTCCCTTCCTGCCTCTCTGACTTGGTGGGTGCAAATAGTCTGAACAGATTGAAGAACTTCCCTAAATGTAACCTTATGTTGCTGCCCACTGGTAAACTTTGATGTGGTCCTTAAGCATTGTAGCAAAAAAAAGATCGAAGAGTTGGGGAACCGCAGTGCACCCTTCACCACAATGGCATTGGACATCTTGCCACATGTCCAACAATGGCATCATGCAGCAGGTTCAGGATTTTGACCAACCTTTTAGACCATCAGCGCTTGGTGCCATGCACCAGGTTGAGTCTCCCTGTCAAAAGATTGAGTTGGGTCCATGACAATCATGCGCAGATCTTGGATGTTTTCAGATACAAACAATTATTCAGTATTTGTTCTTGCCAGGCAGATTTGGTGATTTCAAATACTTTGGGAATTTGGAATGATTTACCTGTGCCGTATATCTGAAATTGCCATAGTTTGACCTGTGGTATTGGATGTGCTTACTTCCCCAAAAGAGGAATTGATGTATGACTGACTGTTGTGGTACTAAGTGAAATATCCAGTGTCAACGCCTCCTGCACCACACACGCGCGCACCCCCAATGCCCCCGCACACCCCCGTGCCCCCGCACGCCCCCGTGCCCCCGCACGCCCCCGTGCCCCCGCACGCCCCCGTGACCCCGCACGCCCCCGTGCCCCCGCACGCCCGCATGCCCCCGCACGCCCCCGCGCGCCCCCGCGCGCCCCCCACGGCCCCCCGTGCCCCCGCACGCGCCCCCCACGGCCCCCCGTGCCCCCGCACGCGCCCCCAGGCCCCACCTGCCCCAGCTCGCCCCCGCACACCCCAACACCCCCACACATCCCCGCCCCCGCAAACCCCCATGCCTCAACACACACCCGCCCACTCCCACGCCCCCGCAAGCCCGCACACCCCCGCAAACACCTGCATGTTAGACGTTTTAGTTGCTGCGAAATGAAGAGTCTAAAGTTCTTGTTCCTTTTCACCAAACACCATTCATTTCACTTCCACAGCCTCTGCACAAAATTCTTAACAACACACCACCTGACAGAGGCCACCTGAAGCCCCTTTACATATCAGTGTCAATTAATGGATACTTAACATAAATGAGACAACTAATTGCAATGTCGCTTAACCCATTACTTAACAGTCTCCCCTTCCTTGGAGAAAAAAAATAATTAGGTGAAAACAAAATTTCAAGAAACTCAAAAACACACACATGATGCCCCCCCCCCCCCTTTTTTTTTGGTTTGGACGAGAAAGAAAAAAAAAACAGTCACAGAAACAAGCGCCCTTCATTAACAATATCTAAAAGTTTCTGTGAACTCGCCCCTCTTTTCGTAAAACAGTCTGACAGTTGATAGCTCATGTCGACCCATTTAATTTTTGTTATTTCCCCTGTCCAACATCTGCTTCAAACTAGCGATGTCTATCCGTAACCTCTTTTCATTGACACTTTTTGTAGAGTGCACATTTTCCCACAGGGATTTATTGTCAATGTGAAAGTCAATAGGTATATTACCCAAATCCCCTAATCCCAAAATTTCTGTCAATATCATACTTATATAAAAAGCCATATCCACCGCCTCTACAAGGCTTAACGTCTCTGCAGCCAAAGTGCTTTTTACCACTCTCCTTATTTTCTTTGTTTCCCACACAAGCGGGCAACATTTACCATTGTTCCCCAAAAGGAAAATTATAAAACCTCCTACGCTTGAAACCCCATCACATAAATTTGCGTAGGACGCATCACTATAAACTATGAGTTTCAAGTGCTTAAGGTCACCTAAAACCGGGAACTTCAAAACACACTCCTGCATTTTTAGTTTGGCCAACGCTTTATTTGCTCTTATTATGTCTTCCACTTTGGGATCATTCATTATTGTACTCAACTCTAAGACATCAAAACTCACATCCGGTCTAGTCTGTCTACCTAACCAGTTCAGTTGCCCAATTAAACTTCGCAGTTGCTCGTTTTCTATCTTTGAAACCATTGCGTCTTTTTGTGAAACTCGGCCACGACTAATTGCTATTGGGGTGATGCTTTATAAATAAGATTGCTGACGTAAAGTTGCCCCTAACTTAGTCTGTCCAATTTCCAGTCCAATATATTTAAATGCACCGGAAGCCTGACTTCCAACCCTGAATTCTTTCCTCAAATCCGAGATTACAATAGCTTCAAAATCACTAGTCCCTCCCCACAAAAAATCATCGACATGCATCATAAAAATGCCAGAAAGATTTCCTTTATAGTGCCAGTAAAACATTGCAGGATCTGCTTTCAACTGGCAACAGCCTAACTTTAACAAAACTGACCTTACCGAAAAATACCAGACTCTAGATGCATCATTTAATCCATATACACATTTGTTCAACTTCCAGAGTACCCATTCTGTGTTAGCTGCTTCTTTAGGAGGACGGAGAAAAATGTCTCTCTGGAGCTGATGCCTCTGCAAAAAGGCAGCTTTTATATCTATAGATTTGCATTCCCATGCCTTTGTGGCGAATAGAGCCATGAAGATCTTTAAAATAACCTTTCCTGCTGTAGGTGAATCTACCCTTAAATCCTGATCTTCTAAGTTTTCTTCAAATCCCCTTGCCACAAGCCTGGCCTTTGCCTTATAAGTTGCATCCGGAAGAACCTTTTCCGTGCAAATCCATCTGTGGGATAGAGCTCTTTGTCCCCTATCCAGTACTTCCGTGTATACCCCAAATTCACTCCAACTATGCAATTCTGGCTGTTTAGCTTCTTTAATAACTTTTTCATCTAATTTATTTGAAGCCACCAAAATCTCACGTGCATGTTGTCTTCTACTCCTATTAGTATTCATAGTCTTACTCATGTTCTGAGATCTTGACAAACTACGTCCCCTCTCCCGCCTGGTATCTCGTTCTGTACTGCTACTGCTTGATCTTTCCCTTCTGCTGTGGGATGTCTTTTCAATAGTTCTCGACCTTTTCCTGCAGACCTGTTCACTATCCGATGTACTATCTGAACTGGCACTGCGTTTCTGTGCCCTCCATTTTTTAACTTCGTTTTCCCAATCCATTGTCTTGACTCCTTCCCCTGAATGCTGTACATTCAACCAATGTTTATACTTTCCAGTGGCCTTCCCTGCTCTACTAATAATAGTTGCATCCTTCCATTGACTAGACCCTTCAGGCAAGTATGTCACTTTTGTACCAACTTTTGGCAGTTGCCCTTTTGGAAAAATGGCCCGTTTTAATTCACCAGAAGTGTTGAGTTCCTCCACAGAAACCCTGTCTATATCAGTTAATTGGTCCTCATAGTTCTGTAACACATGCGTACCAGATGTCTCTGTTTCCTCGTCATGTCTGTCTGCTCTGTCTAAATTTTAAAATTTGTAATCTGTACCCATTATCCTTGATGAATGGACCCTAACAGTTTGATTACCATGTTGCAAAATAATTGTTTTGCCATCTATGCCTATGATCTTCCCTGGGCCTTTCCATTCATTAGAATTGTCTCTCTTATAGTATCCCATGTCTCCTTGCTGAAAAACAGCATCTGATGGCCATACGTTATGTCTTAAAGCTCTGTCAATTCTTTTAGAGACCTCTGCTTCCAAAAAAGCTTTTCTACTGCTATGTAATGCATTTAAATGTTCAGCAAAACCAGAGCTAATTGTAGTCCCCTCCCAAGCTGGAGGCTCGTCATCAAAAATGGACAGAATTTTAGGATTTCTACCAAACACTAATTGATAAGGATTATAGCCCCCAACCATCTGCAATGAATTCTTTGCATATACTGCCCAAGCTAAAGCTGAATTTAGGCTGCAATTTGGTCGATCTGTTAAAATTTTCCGAAGCATGCCATCGATGACAGCATGAAATCTTTCACAGACACCATTACTAAATGGGCTTTCTGCAGCTGTATTCATAACTCTGATATTCATGTTTTCACACATATCCCTAAACTCATCAATAGCAAATTCTCCCCCATTGTCCGTAAAGAATTTTGCTGGTGGACCCATTCCTGTCCCTATACATTTCTCCACGATTTGATCCAGAATTACTCTCTTTTCTTTACTTCGTACAATCGTTGATTGACTAAATCTGGTTGCTAAACCTACAAAATGCAAAATAAATATATTATTTGCTTTATCCCAGATCTTAAGGTCCATGGCCACAATGTTGTTAAGATCCCTGGCCAAAGGTAGGGTTACTATCGGCCGTGCTGGTGTCCTTCTGTACTTCCTGCAAACTTCACAGCGGTCACTAACCTGTTCTATCAGTTTAGTATAGTCGTCATCCCTTACCCCTGCATCCTTTATTAAATTTTCAGCCTCCGAGGAGACGGATGTGCAAATTGCCTATGCAGTTTTAATACCACAAGCTTTTTATCAGCTAAAGTCCCATTTTCAACTGCCATTAACACATCCTTAACCACTCTACTTGAAAAATTATTTGTCCGTAATGGAATACAATAGTGTCCCGACTGTGTAAATTGTAAGTCCACAGTCTTTCCAAAAACTGTTGCCTTATCCTGTTACATATCCAGTTTCATGTGTGCTTTCTTCATCGATGGTCTGCTCAGAAGTAAAGGTATATCACTTGATACAGCATCCGTGCTAATGAAATGATTCACTCCGGCAATATTGCAAGGGATCACCACTCTTTTCAGCGACTTCAGAGTATTATCATCCCCAAACCTGAAACTTGTGGAACTTTCAAATTCCTTAACCTTGTTATGATTTTCAGCAATCAAAGAGTCCAGGTAACATTTTAACCAGTCAATTCCACACACAGTAGATGTGCAGCCACTGTCCAACACAGCACAGTTGAAGGATTCTACAACCAACACCCTCATTACCGGCGTAAAACTGCTTGTCAATAGGACAATGCCTTCTTTCTGGTCACTATCTTTTTCCTCTTCTGACTCTTCCGTGTCATGTGTCACTTCAAACACTCTATCATAACGAGTTGGACAGTTGAAAGCATAATCATTGATTATCATAGAATTTACAGTGCAGGAGGAGGCCATTCGGCCGATCGAGTCTGCACCGGCTCTTGGAAAGAGCACCCGACCCAAGGTCAACACCTCCACCCTATCCCCACAACCCAGTAACCCCACCCGCACCAAGGGCAATTTTGGACACGAAGGACAATTTATCATGGCCAATCCACCTAACCTGCACATCTTTGGACTGTGGGAGGAAACCGGAGCACCCGGAGGAAACCCACGCGCACACGGGGAGGATGTACAGACTCCGCACAGACAGAGATCCAAGGCGGAATGGAACCTGGGACCCTGGAGCTGTGAAGCAATTGTGCTATCCACAATGCTACTGTGCTGCCCCTAATGGTATTGAGAATCACATCAAAATCATCGATTTATCATGCTCCGTGCATTTCTGGGGTTCATCTTCCTATTGTAGGTTCTAACTGGGTTTCTGTCTTCATAATTTCCTTGTCTCGGTCTCCGTCTATAGTCTTGAGCCCTGTTCGTAGCCATACAATATCACCATCCTGCTACTCGTGTATCTTCCATATTCTGCCTTATTGCAGGCTGACCTATTTGGGTCATCAGAGCCATCGGAATCGAATGTTTCCCCAGAAACCTTTGTAAAGCTTTTGTCATCTGTTCGAATAAGGTATCCTTATCAGTAAACTGAACTCCTGTCAAAACCAGGAGCCTATCCATGCTGTTCCCTCTAGCACAGTCAAGTAATTTAAAGGCCAACACAGACTGTGGAAATTCCAGATTGTGTTTCTGCACCCTTTTATATAGTCTGCCAAATTCCTTTATATAGTCTTCCATGGAGATATCCTCCATTTTCCAGAACTTATCAAAATCCGACCATGCTTCATATGCACTTAACAAGTCATCTTTCTTATAAATCTTATCCATATAATGTAATAAAAGTCTCCAGACCTCCTCCTGAGTCTAACTCTTCCAATTCCAGCGCAGAAAGCACTTTGTTTCGGATTTTACTGCCATATGGTAGAGAAAGAGCCAATGCCATACCTTGTTTTCTCTTTCCCAAAGCAGTTACTTTAGTCCACATAACTACTGCACTTCTCCATTGATCGTACGATTACCTTTCAGAAAATAAGGGAGGATAGTCATATCCAGCCATCTTTATCCTGGGTTCAGCCATGTATCTTTTTTTTTTCCTTCTCACTCACTCCTTGGTTTGATCAGGAAAAGTTGTATCTTTCAAACCTTCACATTTGCACAGCAACCATCCTCTGCTACCATTGTTAGACGTTTTAGTTGCTGTGAAATGAAGAGTCTAAAGTTCTTGTTCCTTTTCACCAAACACCATTTATTTCACTTCCACAGCCTCTGCACAAAACTCTTAACAACACACCACCTGACAGAGGCCACCTGAAGCCCCTTTACATATCAGTGTCAATTAATGGATACTTAACATAAATGAGACAACTAATTGCAATGTCTCTTAACCCATTACTTAACACCGCACACCATCTGCACGTACGCGTACCCCCGCACACCATACGCACGCGTACCCCCGCACACCATCCACACGCACACATACCCCGCGCATACATACCCCACTCGCACGCATACCCCGCGCGCGCGCACACACCACACGCACGCATACCCTGCACACACAACCCACACACCACAAGGGTTGGTTTTTAAAAATGCATGAAAACCTACTGCCTTTTTGTTGTTTGCCCCTCTGTGTTCTCATTGCTGCTTTAGTTATAAGACCTTTTTTCATGTTCAATCAGTCATTTAGTGGAAGCTTTGAATGCCATCTGTTCTGTGACAGCATGAGTTCTCAAGTGTTTCAGGCTGAGGATAAACTGCCTGACGTAAATGCACACTGCCGTGTGCTGAAGATTTTCAGTCATTATAATAGTCATTGTAAAATAATACAAAGTCACAGCTTCTGATCATAATTAGATGAGATTAAGTGTTTTTGCCTCTTTTTGATTAATGAAGATGCAAGCTAATTTTTTTCAAAGTTAATCCCTTCCTGTTCATTATTGCCACCAATTGTGGCAGCTGATATTGTAACAAGTCTTGAACTGAGCTGGTCACGTTGAAGGTAATGAAAGTTTTCTGGGAATTTATTTTTCCATGAATCTTTCCTTCAACTCTCCCCTCTCTAGCAGAAAGTACACGTTCTCAGTCAGTCTCTTCTGTTTCGATGCATTGGTGCAATTAAGGATTCAGTGATGTGGAGGGCATTGGCATTTTTAATGCCAATTAAAGTAGCAGCTCCATGCATTTCTGAGGCGAAAATAGCTATAGTATTCGAGCTATGATGTAGGTTTTGGTTACGGCCGTTAATGTACCTGAACTCTTAACCTTTACATTTTATCCCATAGTAAAAAGTCTTACAACACCAGGTTAAAGTCCAACAGGTTTGTTTGGAATCACTAGCTTTAGGAGCGCAGCTCCATCCTCGGGTTGACTCACGCGATGAAGGAGCTGCGCTCCGAAAGCTAGTGACTCCAAACAAACCTGTTGGACTTTAACCTGGTGTTGTAAGACTTCTTACTGTGCCCACCCCTGTCCAATGCCGGCATCTCCACATCATGGCTTTTATCCCATACATTTTGTTTCGCTCAATTATCTAATGTGTGTGTGTGTGTGTACGCGCGCGTGTTTTTATATGTACAGCATTTTCTATTTTTATTTGATATGATCTATACCTCAAGACTTTAGATGATTAAGGCTTCTAACTAGAGCGAAATATGTCAAGGATTGTTACCTTGCATTCCAAATTTACAAGTCTCATCACCATCCTACAGTTCCCTACAGGTTTACAAAATAGGCTCCAGAAAAAGGACCCATGAGTGCTTAAAGTGTAAAAAAAAAAGCTTTTGCGGATCGTACTCATACTTCAAGTATTTTGCACTATTACCTGCACTTTTTATTGTGCTCGTTAATTAAATTATCCAATTCTATAGAGAACTAACTGAAAAAAATTATTTAGAATCACACAGCTGTCTATTTTAAGGTGTGATGTGGAGATGCCGGCGTTGGACTGGGGTGAGCACAGTAAGAAGTCTTACAACAGCAGGTTAAAGTCCAACAGGTTTGTTTCGAATCACTAGCTTTCGGAGCACAGCTCCTTCCTCAGGTGAATGTAGAGGTGGGTTCCAGAAACACATATATAGACAAAGTCAATGATATAAGATGATACTTGAATGCGAGTCTTTGCGGGTAATTAAGTCTTTACAGGTCCAGACGGAGCAACTGGAGCGCCCCGCTGCAACCAGGTGTCACAGTTAAAGGCGTTCACCGGAATTTTAAGGTGAAGCACAGGATAAGTTCTGCGTTTACTTTAACATATTGGCTCACTTCCAGAGAAGTTGAGAAACTGTAGTTCTTAGATGCCAGGGATTTTGAAGCAAGCACATATGTGCGAAAACTGCTAGTTCAGTTTTTAATGCTAGTATTCGTACCATTTGCAACTCCTCAGGTACTTAAGCAGTGCATGTCCACAAGCAGCCAGAACCAGACAACGTAAGGCTTGGGTAGCAATGACCATCTCCCCATGACATTCAATGGCATTACCATTCAATATCTTGGGGGTTGCCCAGAAACTGACTGGACCAGCAATATAAATATTGCGGCTACAAGAGCAGGTAAGAGGCTGTGAATTCTGTGGCAAGTAACTCGCCTCCTGACACTCCAAAGCTTGTCCATCATAAGGTACAAGTCAGGAGCATTATGGATTACTCTTCATGGATGAGTGCGGCTCCAACAACATTCAGGGAAACTCTACATGATTCAGGACAAAGCAACCTGCTTGATTGTCAGTCCATCCACCAACTTAAACATTCAGTCCCTCCACCATTGACGCACAATGGCAGAAATGTGTACCATATACAAGATGCACTGTTGCAACTCATTAAGACTGCTTTGACAGCACCTTTTAAACCCATGACCTCTACCACCTAGAAAAAAAAAGAGCAACAGAAAATTGGGAGCGCCATCACCTGAACGTTCCCCTCCTAGTGCCACACAGTTTCTGATTTGGAACAATATCACCATTCTGTCACCATCACTGGATCAGAATCTTGGAGCTCCCTTTTAAATAGCACTGTTGGTTTACTTACGCCACAGTTCAAGAAGGTGGCTCTCCATCACCACCTTAATGGCAATTAGGATTGGCAACAAACGTTGGCCAGCAATGCCCACATCCCACAAAAGAATTTTAAAACTTGCCAATCACCAATATGTTTAATTCCTGTTGCTGTTTTTAATTTTCATGTCTTAAGATTTGTACAAATTGAAGCCAATTGGTAATGACAAATCAGGATGGCATGAACTCATTATTTAATTAGCAAACAAATTAAGTGCTTACAGTTCTGTTTCTGGAAGCAAAAATATCAAGTGCTTTAATAAATTTTCAATAAATCTTTAGTTGGTAACCAAACCTATATTTATCAGACCATTGAGTACGCTTAGCTGTAATCAGGGGGATAAAACAGAAAAAAATGTCAACAAAATGCACTTAGTAGAATTATTTAAAGTAAATGTTTAAAAATGTATTTTAAAAGATGGCAAACTTTTTTGTGCACCAAAGCAAAATTCTGTGCATGTCGGAAATCTGAAATAAAAATAAAATTTTGCAAATGCTCAGATAATACTGCACATAATAAAGGTCTAGAGGCATGAGCAGAGAGAGAAACAAAGTTAATATTTCAGGTTGATAGCCTTTTATCATGATCAAGGGTGATCGGCCTGAAACATGGTAATTGGAGATAACCCCATGGTTGGCAGCTGAATAAATTGAGTTTGGATGTAACTTTGAACAAATTCTGGAACATTCTACCACCTTTTTGTAGGCCTTATGTGATAATCTGCTTATTCATATCAACACAACACAGTCTTAAAATCAGGGGGAAAAAAATTAGTAGCAAGTCATGATTATCACTCAAGTCGCAGTGCCGAGGACCCGGGTTCGGTCCTAGCCCTGGGCCACTGTCCGTGTGGTGTTTGCACATTCTCCCTGTGGCTGTATGTGTCTCACTCCCTCAACCCAAAAGATGGGCAGAGTAGGTGGATTGGCCATGCTAAATTGCCCCTTAATTGAAAAAAAAATGATTATGACTCAAGCGTCGTACTCTTGACATCTTCTCCATTTCGAACATTTACATAGCGTTCAACATCGTCAAATATACCATCCTGAAACCGCAGCGCCAGGATAGCAGATAGCCACAAAAGCGATGAACAGATAAGAAAATATTGAGGAAGTGGTCAATTCATTAAGCATTTTTGTGCTGTTTTTCTTCAAATAAAACCAAAAAGTACTTGCAACCCTCAGCATCTCATCCACTTTTTTAAGATTGGATACAAAAAATCTGGGTGAGAACATGCTGGAATGCACTGCCTGGAAGTGTGGTGACAGTAGGGTCTATCGAGGCATTCAAGAGAGCATTAGATTATTTCTATTCAAGTGCTCATGTGCAGGGGTACGAGGAAAAGGCAGGGGAACGGCACTAAGTCATGATGCTCGTTTGGAGAGCCGGCACAGACAAAATGACCTCCTCCTGTGCCGTAACAATTCTGTGATTCCAAGATATAAAGAAAAGATTTTTAAACGTGACTTTTAATGTCGGTATGAAATCCAATAAGAGAAGAGAGGGAAAAATAGGGAAAGGGTAAAGCAGATGGCTTTTAACGAGGAAAACAAATATATTTGTTTTGCAGTCTGAACCAGACGGATTCTCACATTTCCACCTGTACGTTTGTGCTGCCTTCCTTGTCAAATGGAGGAAAGAAATATTGGAAGAAAAAGACTTTCAGGTAAGAATTTGCTTTTCTCATACATTTAACAAACTGCTAAACTGATTGAGATAGTTTATGGTAGAAGTTTTGATATGTGCAATACACTAGTTGTTCACAGGAATGAAAACTCAAGTTTTTGGTTATCATTGAGAATTGTCTTTGTGATGTAGTTACTATTGTGGTAACAGATGCCAAAATGTGCACAGGCATAAAATACAATGCTTTTCATTTTGTTCCTTTGAAGGAATTGATATTTTACATGATGAAGGTTGTATTTTTTTTATTTAAAATTTTCGCACCTAATTTGGTAGAATTGTGGATTCAGTAAAATCTGTGAAAGCTAACCTGAACACCACTGGATAATCAATAAAATCCATGATGCCTTTACGAGAAGGGCACTTGTACCAGTGTTTTTTGTCCACACGCTATTTATACTTAATATCCTCTTTCCACTGTTGGGTTGGGACAATAAACATGATTTTGCCAGTATTCCCGTCATCCTAAAATCAAGTTTAAAAGAAAGACGTGGCCTTGATCAGATGAACCATCAGATTGTCCTCAGCAGATCTGACAGCATCAGTGGAGAGAGAAGGAGAGAGCTAATATTTTGAGTCTGGATGACTCTTTGTCAAAGCTCAGACTGTCCTAATTGGCATTTATGGTGATCGAACACTGATATTGCATTTACATTACCAATAATCGACTGATAAAAAATATACAATTTTTCATAGAGACAGAACTGATGGTCTCACAATCATATCTGGAATTTCAGTTGTCAGTATATGACTTATGTAAGAATAGCAATTTAAATAAACAAAAGCTACCATTTCTACACCAGAATCCTGAGATTGGCATCAAACTCCTGCTGCACACTCCTCCTCCCCGGGACCTTGCTGTATAAAAGCCACTGCGCTTTGTATGAACCATATAAGTGATAGACCTGTATTGGCAGGTTTCCTGAAGAAAGAAATAAGACACATTGTAAGAGTCCTTCCTGTTTATTTCCTTTGTTTATATTTCTCTTATTATTTTAGTCCATGTACCCATAATAAAGATGTGCCTTAAAGCATAAGCTTCAACGTTGAAACAGTTTGCTTGCCAGTACACTCTGTTCCCAGGTTTTGTATTTTAGAATGGAGAAGCCAGACTCTGCACCGAGTGGATCTTAAGAACCAGCTTTGCAGGGAGTTGGTTCGATTAGTTAACTGGCAATTGGTGGGTGGCCAGGGGTAGCGTTCTGCCTGACAACAGTCTATGATTAGTTCCTGCATATGATGCTTTCTGAGAGAGCTTGGCAGAAGTGTTTAGACCTTGGAAGTGAAAGGAACACTGTCTGACTCTGTCCGTCTCTATCTCTGTGTTTCTGTGTCTCTCTGTGTGCCTCTCGTCTGTCTGTCTGTCTGTCTGTCTCTCTCTCGCTCTCTGTCTCGCTCTCTGTCTCGCTCTCTGTCTCTCAGTCTCTCTCTCAGTCTCTCTTTCAGTCTCTGTCTCTCTCTCTGTCTCTCTCTCTCTCTGTCTCTCTCTCTCTCTGTCTTTCTCTCTCTCTCTCTCTCTCTGTCTGTCTCTTTGTCTCTCTCTCTCTCTCTCTCTCTCTGTCTCTGTCTCTGTCTCTGTCTCTGTCTCTGTCTCTCTCTCTCTCTCTCTCTGCCTCTCTCTGTGTCTCTCTCTCTCTGTCTCTCTCTCTGTCTTTGTCTGTCTGTCCCTGTCTGCGTCTCTCTTTCTCTCTCTCTCTCTCTCTCTCTCTCTCTCTCTGTCTGTGTGTGTGTCTCGCTCTCTGTCTGTCCCTCTCTCTCTCTTTCTCTCTGTCCCTCCCTCTCTCTCTGTCTGTCAGTCTGTCTCTCTCTCTCTCTCTGTGTCTCTCTTTGTCCCTTGCTTGTTGAAGCGAAATTACTGCTCTTTTGCTTTGAAAGCATGAGTGCCTGGCAGATCCTTTGCTGTGCACCTAAAATGCTGCTGATTCTGCAGAGAAAGGAAACAACCCTGCCAGAGAAAACCATCTCAAGCCTAGAAGGAAGAAGTACCAAAACGAAAGTTTGGACTTCAGAAGGGTATTGCCAGGAAGTAATTCCAGTGCATCGAAGATCCTTATCCTTGCATTTGCATGAATATTTTCTTTCTCTTTCCGTCACCCTTTCCTGTCTGGTGTTTGCCTGTGTGCGTGTATGTATGTATAGAGAGTGGGGCGAGTTAGATGGGGTTGGGAAAGAGGTTTAGTGGATAGTCAGTTATATTTTCTGTCCATTCAATTATAATACTGCACATAATAAAGATTGCTTGTGTTTTAAAGTTACAAATATGGTGGCTGTAATTATTTGGGCTCAACCAAGGACCTTGGGTATTTTAAATAAAATCTAATTTCACCTGTGTTGCGATTCCAGGTTAAGTGGGGCTGGAATTAAACCTGCACTAGCTCGGGGTGCCATAACAATATAAATGCAAAGTTTACTTATGGCCATGGAAGATGTGGGATTTTCTGACCATAATTTGGTTGTCTTACAAGACTGAAATTTAAATGAATGCTGAATAAATGAGTTCCAGCAGCAGTATTCTTTGTAATATTATGAACCCTGCTGATCAAATGAAAGAGCATCCCAAATCCCAGAATGGAAACTTGGAACCCCAGTTCCTAACAATTTACTTTTGTGATTTGGAACAAATGTGGGATAAGAGATGCACCCCAGTGAGCAAATGGACCGGACGTTGTAAATATTCAAAAAACAAAACGTTTATTAAACTTTGAAACACAACAAGAAAGGCAACAGTAAAGAACAACATTTATAATAACTGCATTCATAGTTACTCAGACAGTATACTTGAAATACTGCCCCAATCTAAATCTATCTACGTTGCTAAACTCTGAGAATGCACCTTCCTCAAAATATGCCATAGGTTTAACACTATTGAGCCCAAAACAATAAATCGTTACCATACAGACACTGTCATTTTATTTTGGGAACCCTTCTTATAGTTTAGAGTAGTATTTCTGGGGTCGAACACAGGCAGTTTCTTCTGCTTTCTGCTCTGTACACCAGCTTGATTCTGTGACAGAGAAAGAAATAAACCTCTGTTTTCAAACTGGGCATGGCTATGATCTAGATCATTAGACTGTTAGATTCCACTTTGCTTAACAAAGTATCAGTTTCACCCTGCTACTAGTCTAACCTGCATCTCCCAAGTCCTCAGTGCAACCACATGCCTATTTTTTTTTTTTTTACAATTCTTCACTTTTCATTTCATTCCAACTTCCTAACAGTAAAAATCTAAACCTTTCCGAAGCAGCACTGGTATAATTTCTTCGGTTCTGAACATATGGCAGGCTTGTTATTGATCATAAAAAGGAACAGAAAACTTTGTAATAATGACTCTAGATGTGTTTACATGTGAAGAATAGGCTTATTCTTGACATGTACTATGAAAGAAAACCTCAGTACTATCATTTAAGGAATCTATTTTATTTTCATGGGCTCTTTAAAGAAAATACTACCTATCTTGATTTTCTCTAGGGTTACTTACTGTTTTAGGTGATGCAGTTGTTATGACCCTGTTAGAGAAAACTATGGCACAAGATTTCATCATTCTATACAATAACATTTGTTTTTAGATATAAAAAGAACCAAACCAAGTAAGCAGTATTATCCTAATATGAAAGCTATGCTTTAAAGTCAGTTTTACTTTTCACTTGCCCAAAGAGTTCCCTTGTACATCAAAATTATCTTGAAGGTTCACTCACTTAATCAGAGATCAATCCAAAGGTATGCTACAGCCCTCAAGAATTCATTTTAATTCTACTCAATGTTCCAGCTATTTTAGGACCATTGTAGATTATTCCTCCAGCTGCAAACAAGGCAAACCTTTTTGCTCATGAAATCCAAACTGAGGTTGAGCCATACCTCCATTTCATGCACTGAACAATGAGATTATTATTTTCTCTGATGGTGGCAGTCTAACTGACAGTCATCTCATGTTGACTCTTATCAACCTAGTGAGATGCAACCGACACCAAATCAAAACTTCAACTGCCTGCTTTCTGAGCAAGCACCCAGATAACCTAAACAAAAGGACCTTATACCCCCCAGCATATCTCCATGACAATGCGGCATGCTTTGTGATGGCCTCAAACAAAAATGTAAACAACTCTCTGATTCTATCGCTCATAGGAATAACTAATATTTCAAATGGATATCATTGCGTCCTCTCCAGACTCCCTATTCCAATCATAGATTCCATCTCTTGAGGAGCAGCAAGCATGGGAGGGAGAGAACCTGTGATTGGAGGAGCGGGAGCTGTGAGCATGGGAAAGACAGAAGCTGTGTTTGGAGGAGCAGCGAGTATGGGACTGTGGGAGGAAACCGGAGTGCCCGGAGGAAACCCAACACCGATACCGGGAGAATGTACAAACTCCACATAGACAATCACCCAAGACCGGAATTGAACCCGGGTCCCTGGCGCTGTGAAGCAGCAATGCTAACCACTGTGTCACCGTGCCGCCCCATAACTTAGTGCGAATAACTCACACCTTACATTATGAAACAAAACAAGACCCATACCATCCACATTAATTAAAATATACAATTTTATAATTGACTCTTCAGTGACATCTGTACCTTACTCTCCATGATCATCCTTGACTTTTCTTCTTCACGTCAAATTCCATTCTAGAGACTTCAGACCATAATTTAGGCGGTCACTTAATGCAGCATTAAAGGAGTGCTATGTTATTGGAGTGTTGCCTTTCACATAAGAAATTAAACTAAACTTGCTCTCTTGTGGAGATAAATAAGACCCCATGGCAATATTTAAAGTAGGCAGTTTTCTTGGGTCCTGACCAATATTTTCAGTCGTCTGACATCATTAAAAATGTTTTTTGCAGGGCTTTGCTCTGGTCAAATTGGCTGCAGCTTTTGTTACATTAGAACCTTGACAACAGTTCAAAAACAGGTACTTTATTGACAGTAAAATGTTTCAAATAATCATGCTATCCCAATGAAATGTATTTCTTTTTGTCTTCATTGCCTAATATCATGCAACCAGGTTTCTGCTCAATCAAAGTTAGATGAGAAAGTCAAAGGTGAGGAGAATGCAAAAAGACATCAGAGGGATACAGGAGAAGGGAAAAAGAACATGATAGATGGGATAATGTGGAGAAATGTGAAATTATTCACTTTGATCTGAAAATAATGAAAGACTGAGAATTGTTGGTAAAATGCTGGTATGTGAATCACAAAGTTGACATGAAAGTAAAGCGAGCATTTTGGAAAACACATGGGCCGGGATTCTCCGCCGGCGTGATTCTCCGTTATGCTGCCAATGGGGTTCCCCGACGGCGTGGGGCTGCCCCACAATGGGAAACCCCATTGACCGGCCGGTGTATCGGAGAATCCCGCCGGCCGGTCGGGGCAGAAATGTGGCGTGCCGCAGCGGGGTGGATAATCCCGCCCATGGTATGTTTGCTTTTATTATAAAGGGATTGGAGTGTAAGAATTGCAAATGTATAGAACCACGGTGACAGCACACCTGGAGTAATGAGCCTAGTTATTGTTTTGTTCCCTCTGGAGGGATATGATTCTCTTTGTTGGAGTGCAACAGAGCTTTGCTAGTTGAGTCCTGGGGATTTTCTTGTGAGTAGACATTCAAGAAGATCGATAGATTTTTGGATATGAAAGGAATTCTTCGGTGACAGTCCCTCAGGATTGAGGGTGATATATTCTACTCCAGTTTGCTGTGTTCTGAGGTGGCTGATAAATCCAATACACGACCTGCAGTCTCTACCACATGCAGAGTAGATAGTGTTTGAAGCGTTGGACGAATAAGGTTGTGCTCTCTCTCCAGTGCCGGATGGATAAGGTTGTGCTCTCTCTCCAGTGCCACTCCCGATGAAGTCTCTTGATGCATTCGGCACCTTCCCAAATGAACCTTGGTTGGTCTCAAGGCAAGGATTCCCATGAGTCAGTGGAGATGTCTGATCTCTTCCGGGATGCTTTGAGGGCATCCCAAAAGTGTTTCTATTGCCCTCACGAACTGCCAGGCCTTAAGAGAATCCAAGGGATGTGAGAAGATGGAAAAGAAGATCATGAACAGCAGAACAGGCTCAAATGCCTACTACTGCTCCTATTTATTATTATTTATTTATAACCATTCCACCCTGTTGATCACTTGCGTGCCACTATTATTCACATGGTTCCATTGCTGTCATACTATAGATATTGTATCATTTCCAACAGATGCTACCACCATGTTTGCTCTGGTATACCCGGGTTTATAACTTTTGCCCTGTCATATATATTGGGATCTTTTGACCGTTTTATAGTAGAAGGTATTCATGCATGTTAAATGAGGAAGGCCTGTGAGATGTTAGAATTTCATGTTGCTTCTTCATAAGCTATAAACAATTTGTTAGCTTGTCTGATAATTGGTAAAATCCTTACACCCATTGTGTTGGGGGACCTGCTGGTTCCAGGGAGGCTTCTGAAGTAGATTTGTTCAGCTGTGCAACCCAGCAAAAAGGTTGGAAGAAAGATGCAGTGCAGGAGAAGTTAAAAGTTAGTTTAAGTTGCAGTTGCTAGAAAGTAGCCTTACTTGGTTTATTTTGTATTATTATGCGAATGCAAATTGTGCCAGTTGAACTAACTGAGCCGGATCATAATTGTTGCTCTGCAAGTTCACTTCCAGTGTAATGTAACAATTTAATGGTTTATATATAGCCTTGTCTTACTAACTGTTGGTTTGATCTGCCTTCCAAATGAGTGAAGAAGTACATTTATAGAAAGACACACATGGCTGGTTCATGTCTCAAAAGGGTTCTGTTCTCGGGATATGCGCGTGTACAAGCATATTTAGAGTAATGACTCAACTCCTGTAGTAAGAGGCTGAAGAGTCCCTACAGAAACAAGTAACAAGCAGACCTTAACTTGTAATGATCCTTTTGGCTGGTCTCAGTGCTGTTTGGGGTGGGGTTTGTGGAACAAAGAGGGAGCAATCGTGCCCCCTCTGGCCCACAAGCAGTTCTGGGAAGGCATTTATCTAATAAGAGGGGACAGGTTCCAATTTTATCTTCACTTTGAACACGCACCCGCTGCCTGTGCTAGTGGTTTAAAATTACCTCATGGAGTCTGATTCCACATACCTGTACACCGCAAATATTCATTCAGCACTGCTGCCTCCCAAGACAATGTTGCTGTCTCTTATTTGGCATTAGTACTTTAATATGTTGTAACTTGCTCAGCTAAATGTCAACAAAACCAAAGCTACAAACACCTACTTGTTTCTGACCTTGACCCTTGAATTTTCCCAGTTGCTGCATCAGACTGAGGGCTGAGCTGAATGCCTGGCAGCTGTTAAACTCTTGGCTCAGCTTTTCCATTTCTAACAAATTCATTACCAAGACTGTTTATCACCACCTCTGATCTATTGTGCACTCTGGCCTTCACTTTCCATTCCCTTTTCCAAAACTGTTATCCACAGCTTTATCAAACTCGATTTGTCAAAGACGGTCTTTGCCTGCTTCCTCCAAACACAAGCTGTAATTCATCCAGAATGCCAAACCTTGCATCTTCAGCCACACACAGCCTTACAGCTCCATCTTCTACAAGCTTTAAGAGCACGCCATACCTCAAATAAATTAATTTGCAGATCCGCATTCTTATCTCACTTCCAACATGACCTCAACCTCACTACTGCATCACGTACTTGCCTGCATGTATCCAATTTCCCCTTGACACTCACTCCCGGGAAAAAGGGCTTAGTCCTTGTTCTTCACTTTCTCCATTTCTTTGACAATGGTCTACGTTTCGTTCATCACTACAACTGATAACTGCACTATAAATTGTTGAACATCTACCAGCTGAAACTTCCCTTCCTCAGCAATTCCCTTATATCACTATATTTGCCGTTAATTCCTTGATTGGTTTCGAAATTATTCCAAAGGCAACTCTCTTTAAATATGTTTTTTTATTGCCCAGGCTTAGCCCCTCCCATTTGCCCTTCCGTTCAGTTCCAGAGCTAATCACTGCACTGCGAAGCATGGAGGCATCTCTTTGCATATGAACACTGTAGAAATGAAATGGGTTGTTTCTTTGCTTACTCTTACAGTTTCATATCCATCAGTAGCAAAGTTATGAAATTTAATATTTTATGAAACATGTTTGAATATTTTTTACTTTCCATATTTTACCAGTTCTTGATCTGTTAAAAAATCTGGAGACGTTGTCACTGATTTTATACATAATCCTCTGAACATGGGTATGATCATTTTAAGGCTGGCACTTCATTGCTAAAATAGAAAATAATGGGCGGGAACGCGCCCCTGGGATTCTCCGTTTTGCAGCCGGCCAATGGGATTTCCCATTGTGGGCAGCCCCACGCCGTCGGGAAATTCACGGGCTGCCGGCGCAATGGAGAATCCCAACAGTGGAGAATCCAGCCCAATATCTTTAAAATATCTGAAAACTCATTTAGATTTGATTTTATTACGTCTGCAATCCCCTTCTAATCCTGTCACACCTGTAAGACACTGAAGCTGTTGATTTAGCCATGCCTGTCATGAATGTCACTTTGGTTTAGGTTTCCAGATAAAATACAAAATCTAGTTTGACGATTCAGTGTGTAACTGAGTGTCACTGGGACAACAGCGGATCATCGCAATTCAGATTCTTTTAAGCATCGTTTCTATTAATTTAAACCCAAGTATTTTGTTCTCAAAACGTGAATTAGTTTTATTGGAAAATCCAAAATGATTATGGAATCATGTACATTATCTAATTTTAAAATATCCTTTAATGGGAATTGGGCATCGATGGTCGGGCCAGCAGTTTGTTTCCCATTCCTAATTGTACTTGAACTAATTGCTCGGCCATTTCAGAAGGCAATTAAGAATCAACCACATTGCTGTGAGTCTGGAGTCACATGTAGACCAGACCAGGTAAGGATGGCAGGTTTCCTTCCCTGAAGAGCATGTGTGAACCAGACTGGTGTTTACTGCAGTGGATAGTAGTTTCATGGCCACCATTACTCAGACTAACTTTTGTTCTAGATATAATTGATTGAACTTAAATTCCAGCAGCTCCCATTTTAAGTTTTGAACCCATGTCCCCAGAGCGTTAGTTGGGCCTCTGAATTGCTAGTGCAGTGATATAACCACTATGCCACCATATCCCCTGACAAAGAACAAAGAAAAGTACAGCACAGGAACAGGCCCTTCGGCCCTCCAAGCCTGTGCCGTCTAAACTAAAATCTTCTACACTTCCTGGGTCCGTAACTCTCTATTCCCATCCTATTCATGTATTTGTCAAGAGGACCCTTAAATGTCACTATCATCCCTGCTTCCACCACCACCTCCGGCAGTGAGTTCCAGGCACCCACTACCCTCTGTGTATAAAAAAAAAAAAAAAAAATTCCTCGTACATCTCCCCTAAACCTTGCCCCTCGCACCTTAAACCTATGCCCCCTAGTAACTGACCCCTCTACCCTGGCCACCTCTGACTATCCACTCTGTCTATGCCCCTCATAATTTTATAGACCTCTATCAGGTCACCCCTCAACCTTCGTCGTTCCAGTGAGAGCAAACCGAGTTTATTCAACCGCTCCTCATAGCTAATGCCCTCCAAACCAGGCAACATTCTGATAAATCTCTTCTGCACACTCTCTAAAACCTCCACATCCTTCTGGTAGTGTGGCGACCAGCATTGAACACTATACAAGCGTGGCCTAACTAAGGTTCTATACAGCTGCAACATGACTTGCCAATCCTTATACTCAATGCCCCGGCCAATGAAGGCAAGCGTGCCATATGCCTTCTTGACTACCTTCTCCTCCTGTGTTGCCCCTTTCAGTGACCTGTGGACCTGTACACCTAGATTTCTCTGACTTTCAATACTCTTGAGGGTTCTTCCATTCACTGTATATTCCCTACCTGCATTAGACCTTCCAAAATGCATTACCTCACATTTGTCCGGATTAAACTCCATCTGCCATCTCTCCGCCCAAGTCTCCAAACAATCTAAATCCTGCTGTATCCTCTGACAGTCCTCATCGCTATCCGCAATTCCACCAACCTTTGTGTCGTCTGCAAACTTACTAATCAGACCAGCTATATTTTCCTCCAAATCATTTATATATACTACGAACAGCAAAGATCCCAGCACTGATCCCTGCAGAACACCACTAGTCACAGCCCTCCAATTAGAAAAAAACCCTTCCATTGCTACTCCCTGCCTTCTCTGACCTAGGCAGTTCTGTATCCATCTTGCCAGCTCACCCCTGATCCCGTGTGACTTCACCTTTTGTACCAGTCTACCATGCCTTAGTCAAAGGCCTTACTGAAGTCCATATAGACAACAACCTGCATCAATCACCTTTGTGACCTTTCGAAAAACTCTATCAAGTTACTGAGGCACGACCTCCCGTTCACAAAACCAAGCTGCCTCTCGCTAATACGTCCATTTGCTTCCAAATGGGAGTAGATCCTGTCTCGAAGAATTCTCTCCAGTAATTTCCCTACCACTGACGTAAGGCTCACCAGCCTGTAGTTCCCTGGATTATCCTTGCTACCCTTCTTAAACAAAGGAACAACATTGACTATTCTCCAGTCCTCTGGGACATCACCTGAAGACAGTGAGGATCCAAAGGATCCTGTCAAGGCCTCAGCAATTTCCTCTCTAGCCTCCTTCAGTATTCTGGGGTAGATCCCATCAGGCCCTGGGGACTTATCTACCGTAATATTTTTCAAGATGCCCAACACCTCATCTTTTTGGATCTCAATGTGACCCAGGCTATCTACACACCCTACTCCAGACTCAACATCCACCAATTCCTTCTCTTTGGTGAATACTGATGCAAAGTATTAATTTAGTACCTCGCCCATTTCCTCTGGCCCCACACATAGATTCCGTTGCCTATCCTTCAGTGGGCCAATCCTTTCCCCGGCTACCCTCTTGCTTTTTATGTACGTGTAGAAAGCCTTGGGATTTTTCTTAACCCTATTTGCCAATGACTTTTCGTGACCCCTTCTAGCCCTCCTGACTCCTTGCTTAAGTTCCTTCCTACTTTCCTTATATTCCACACAGGCTTCGTCTGTTCCCAGCCTTCTCGCCCTGACAAATGCCTCCTTTTTCTTTTTAACGAGGCCTACAATATCTCTTGTTATCCAAGGTTCCCGAAATTTGCCGTATTTATCCTCCTTCTGCACAGGAAAATGCCGGTCCTGAATTCCTTTCAACTGACATTTGAAAGCCTCCCACATGTCAGATGTTGATTTACCCTCAAACATCAGCCCCTGATCTAGGTTCTTCAGTTCCCGCCTAATATTGTTAAAATTAGCCTTCCCCCAATTTAGCACATTCACCCAAGGACCACTCATATCCTTGTCCACCAGCACTTTAAAACTTACTGAGTTGTGGTCACTGTTCCCGAAATGCTCCCCTACTGAAACTTCTACCACCTGGCCGGGCTCATTCCCCAATACCAGGTCCAGAACAGCCCCTTCCCTAGTTGGACTATCTACATATTGTTTTAAGAAGCCCTCCTGGATGCTCCTTACAAACTCTGCCCCGTCTAACCCCCTAGCACGAAGTGAGTCCCATATTGGGGAAGTTGAAGTCTCCCATCACAACAACCCTGTTGTTTTTACTCGTTTCCAAAATCTGTCTACCTATCTGCTCCTCTATTTCCCGCTGGCTGTTGGGAGGCCTGTCGTAAACCCCCAACATTGTGACTGCACCCTTCTTATTCCTGATCTCTACCCATATAGCCTCGCTGCCCTCTGCGGTGTCCTCCCGTAGTACAGCTGTGATATTCTCCCTAACCAGTAGCGCAACTCCGCCACTCCTTTTACACCCCTCTCTATCCCGACTGAAACATCTAAATCCTTGAACGTTTAGCTGCCAATCCTGTCCTTCCCTCAACCAGGTGTCTGTAATGGCATCAACATCATAGTTCCAAGTACTAATCCAAGTTCCAAGTTGATCTGCCTTACCCGTAATACTTCTTGCATTAAAACATATGCACTTCAGGCCACCAGACCCACTGTTTTCAGCAACATCTCCCTGTCTGCTCTTCCTCAGAGCCAAACTGACCCTATTCTCTAGTTCTCCCTCAATGCTTTCACCTTCTGACCTATTGCTCCGGTACCCTGCCATGTTAGTTTAAACCCTCCCGTGTGACACTAGCAAACCTCACGGCCAGGATATTTATGCCTCTCCAGTTTAGATGCAACCCGTCCTTCTTATACAGGTCACACCTGCCCCAGAAGAGCTCCCAGTGGTCCAGATAACGGAAACCCTCCCTCCTACACAGCTGTTTAGCCATTTGTTTAGCTGCTCTATTTTCCTATTTCTAGCCTCACTGACACGTGGCACAGGGAGTAATCCTGAGATTACAACCCTAGAGGTCCTGACATTGGCGACAAATCAGTAGAATGAACAATTTTTGAACAGCTTGTTTCAAAAAGGTACTGCTCTATCTATTGTTACAAAGGCCCAACTTTACAAGATGGTTGTGTTTTAAAACATCTCCTGCAGCGTAAGTCAAACAGAACATTCTGGAAAGGAAAATGGTGAGGTTATCAGAACACCTCTCCTCTGAGACTGGCCCACGTGATCTGGTAGCCATAGTGGAGAAACTTTAAAATCAAGTGACAGTTTTTACAATTTGATAGAGTAACTCTTAATAAACAAACAGGTATTTTTTGAAAACAAAGAGAGCGCAAGAGGTGAGAAAGAAGCTACTGCTATGGAACGCTTGTTTTATTCAAAAGGAAAGGACAGAACCAATGGGATTTTTGGAAATTTAAGGAACACACAGAAGCCGAGCTGAGCCTTGCTGTTCATAGTCTGTTCTGGAAGACCCCGGCTGAGTAGAATGGCATTCAAAGGACACGGAGTTTTCTACTGTGGCAGGGAAAAGCAAGTCTGTCGGAGAGCTAGGAGTAATCTTGGACTTGTTCTTGTAATGCTACGCATCTGCTGGAAATGTAGAAGTGTATTTTCTTTAATTTGGTGTATTAGTTGCCTGTTATGTATGATTTTTATTAATTTTAATTTGTTACAGTAAAAATCTTAATATGTGAAATCTTTTCCTTTGGTAATTTCCATTGGTCACTGAGAAATTAATCTCTTAGTGGTCTCTTGGGAGATTGTAACACTATAATTAAAAATTGCAATGCCCATCCATTCATTCCATCATGCTGCCTTTCAAACATTTTGCAACTGAAGTTTTGCACCTTAGGCATTGCAATTCTGTGAAGGTGGCATCAGTTTAAATGAGGACTTTGTTGCTAAACTAGTAAAGAATTGACTAATTGTGAATGAATTGAGGTTTGAATGATCGGTGAATAACAAAGAGGAACGGATAAACACAGATGACTCGGCAATCATTTTGTTCAGTTCCTTTCGAAGTTATTGATCCAGGATGCATGCATTAATGTTATTTCAGACATTTAATGAAGTTGGTTTGAGTCACCACCTGAAGTTTTCACCCAGATGAAAATTTGCAATGAAGTAACATATATAAATTTTTTAAATGTCAGCTTGGCTCAGTGGTAGCACTTTCTTCTGAGTTAGAATGTTGCGCACTGCAGAACCCTTCCACATAATCTAGTGTGCTGATTTTCAAAGTGGGGGTTGCGGCCTGTGGGTGGGTCGTGGGATGACGTGAAATGGGTCACCAAAAGGTTGCCAAAAATGATCCCCAAAGATCGCCTGACCTTTTTTCCCATTTTCTCACTGGGTAAATTTTCACTGCAGTACAGTGTATGACCACATGAGGCCGATGTAGAAGCTGGTGCCATAGACTTTCATACCTCTCTGAGTCAATTTTACAGTACCGCCACTGACACAGCCTCCAGCAGCCACTTCCGTTTCTGCAGCAGCTGATCGGCCAGGTTAGTCGGCACCTGCACCTACAACTGAAGAATTTAAAAGAAAAAAAAGTCAATTATCTTTCAATTTCTTTCCTGAAGATACTCCTTCTGCACAGAGTTAGTTTCCAGCAGTGCTTTGCGCTCTTTTTTTCCAGGCCTGCATCTCCCACCCAAAACCAAATGACTGCTTACTGGAATATGTTTCTACAAGTACCCCAGTCAGCAACTCCTAGCCGGAGGTCCTCCCATATACAGGATTTAGCAGATAATTCTAGTATATCCTGTGGGGATCTCCCCACTTGTCAATTGGTCCATTGTTACAAAGCTGATTCATGCTTGCCCCATTCTGAACCCTGCTGTGGGGCGACGGGTATGGATTTGGGAACTGCATCCATCCCAGTCAGGCGGAAATGCATCTGTTCAAGTACAGCTCATAGGAAACATGGAGTCAATGATCACACAAAGAGACCGACTTCAAGGTTAACGTTCTGAATCGGATGCATGTTTAATGCCTGCCACTGCTACCATTGTCAATGAACCTTGAATTTCTATTACTGTTAACATTGTCAGAGTTGGTTGAATTTATGCTAAGGTTAATCTTGTTGATGTATGTTCAATTTCTTTTATGCTCAACCTTGTCAATCAGATCTATGTTTAAAGTTGCGCTGTGTGCGCATAAGGGGTTTGATGTATATTTAATGTGGGGAGCCAGTCACCGCTCACTTTCTGAGATCAGTCGCTCTCTCCGTGAGACTGACTTTGTAATCTATGGTGAGCCACCTTCTTTCCCCATCAACCCAAAATCCAGACGTGTTTCCTAGAGTTCCCTCATTCCCCCTTCAAGCACCAGGAGTCTGTGATCAAAGGTCTCGCACACTGATCTGTGCAGAAGATTTTCTGACAAGTTATTTAGATCTTCAAATAACAACAAAAAATAGAAAATATATTTTTATTTACAATTTTTTATATTTAATAATGCAGAAGTGCCAACATTGAATGTGACAATTTAATAAGTAACTCTGGAAAATGTATTGTGAACGTGGCGTGGGTCCCGAGAGTCGGCCATTTTGAAAAAGCGGGTCACCGGAAAGAAAGTTTGAAAAACACTGACCTAGTTGATACTTTAGTGCAGCACTGAGGGAACACTTCTGGTTGAGATGTTAAATATAAGCTCTGTATGGTTGTCCAGATGGATGTAAAAGATCCCATGGTGGTATTTGAAGAAAGGATCAGGATTTCTCCCAGTATGCAAGCCATTAGAAAACCCAGGAAAACCGAATAATTGCTAATAGGTATTTCAGAGATCTGGCTGTGTGCACATTGGCTGTTGACTTATCCAGGAATCAGTCACACCATTTCAAAAGTAATTTGTCGCCTGCACAATACTTTGGAATGTTCTGAAGTTGCAAAAGAAATTGTAGAAAGGGGGGGGGGGAGTGAAAAAGGGGAAAAATCTGTACAGACTGTATATTTGATTGTTGGGATGTTTGTTTCCTGGGATGTTTATTCGCTGTAACCTGTTTTGATACATGTTTGTAATAAAATACATTTTTTTAAAAAGGAATTGCAGAAATACAAAATCTTGTTCTTTCATGAAATCTAAAATTGAACATGTTTCTTAAACTTTAGATTTATTGTTATGGAATTGCAAACTCCTGCAAAGTATTATTTTGGAGAGGTCTATTTGGGTGTCTGTAGTATGATTGACATCTTTGGGCTTTAGATTGTAGCATCAGTTACTGTGTTGAATTTTTCAGATCTTCCCTCCTCTGCAAATGCTTAGGTTCCTGCCAATTGGCTGCGGTTCATGTCACCATGGGAACCCTCCGAATTCTTAATTCTGGTTCCATGCACTGCATCCGCTGACTTGAGATGGTCCAATTCACACATGGTATTCATTTCAATGCCTTAGCCAACCAGAAGTTATTCCAAGCCCACCCTGATGCAAAACTATCAGTGGTCCCAGAATAATTCCCTACTTGTACAGAGAGTCCCGCAGTTTAACACGTCATCAATTATTGCAGAGTTTAGTCATTCTGCTGTACTTGCATGGGATTGGTACTCCAAGTGAAGGAGCTGTTCACCTCTCTTGCCTGCTGAAGTGTTTCTTGGCTTTGTGCCCACTCACTTTAACTTGGTGCTTGCTGTTTTGAATGCGTCCTGCTCAAACACAGATACGTTCTTGTCTGCCTTTCTCTATGTATTTGAATGCTTGTCGACCTGAGTATTTTCCAACCTGGCAAAATACATCAAGAGGAAAAATGCCAAAGCAAAATATTAAATTAGTGCAGTAAGAGAAGAGATAGAAATAAATAAAAATCGAAAGTAGGATGAAAGAAGGAAGAGAGCTTCATTTGTGGCGGGGAGCAAAAATTAAAATGAATAGAAATGGAAGAATAAAGGAGAGACAAAGAAAAATAATTGAGAAAGGAACAGATAAAAGCTTTTGCAACTTAGTGCCATTGTCTTCATATAATGGGACATCAACCCACAGAGATCTGATACCGTCTTTAATGTGATTGCTATTGGAGATATTTATTCTCATACAAGGACATGATGCTTATGTGAGCTGTGAGTGAAGGTGGCTTAAAAATAGGAAAGCATTTTGCTTCAATGAAATTGTATCCATCCCTTGTACCTCCCAAGAGTACGTGTCCACACTCTAAACATGTTTGTGTCCTCCGTCATATTTGGCCTGATCATGATTTAAAACCACTATACAGTTTTTGTTGTGCCTTCTCTTATGAAACTTATTGTGCACAAATATGGTTATTTTGGTGCTGTAGCTCTGTTATGCTTAATGTTCTGGAAAATTTCCTGTCCCATTTGCAGAACTTGCCTCCACTCGTCGGTCTCAAAACCTATTTAATAGGGTTCTGTAGTCGATGACCACTTAGCTCACTCATTATGTAGTTTAGCGAGTATGCTGAAAAGCAAAGCAATGATGCATGCGTTAAGACAAATTGGCATTGCTTGTTTGCTTGTAATTTCCTTCCTGTGAGTGTGCCATAACCTACATGCTACATTGAGTAAATCTTAAATAATGAATCTTATTGAATCCTTGAAGACAACTGATCTGTGATTATGCTGAATTTCTTATGATGTGGATCTGACTAATTATCCTGCACATTGCAGTCAGCTTTTTCAGGTCCTTGAAATAACTGCATTATCTATCTATCTATCAATGAGCCTAAGTTAATGTACATTACTGTTATAAAAGTCCAGATCCAGCTCTGCTTTTCTTGACTAATAAACCGCTTCCTTGCATAAGTTTAAACATTCATTGTATAATGTTTTCCCCTTTGATCCTCCCTTATCTGAGCTAACCTTTTCAGAAGTGAAACTCGATTACCTTAATTTCTTGAGCCCAGCTTTTGGAGTGTAATTGCAAAGTACATTCATTTTATTATCTTTTCGTCGCACTTTGTCCCTTCCTTTGGACCTTTAACACTTTATTCAAATCCCTGCATATTTGTTTGCCACTGTTATCAACTTGCCTTGGGTAAACATTTGTTTGCAGTGTTGCTAAACCCATCAACACATCAAAACCGTTAGTCTCATTAACATAACCAAGCTGTTCCTGCCTTAAGGCAACTTCCGTTCTCCCACAGTTTTTAAAATGTATATCCAACAGAAATATTCCAATTTCTTGCATTTCCCCGATATTCTCACGCCATCACTATTTTCCTGGCAATATTCATGAGGAGTAAAGTTAATGCAAATTGGAACAGTATTAGTCCAGAATAAGAGGACAACTTTTTAAAATCAAAGGTGTCCCTTTTAGGAGAGATAAGAATTTTTTTATCTGAGGATCGTGCGACTTTAGAACTCAGCCTCAGAATGTGGTAGAGGCAGGGTCACTGAATATTTGTAAGGCAGAGGTAGATAGATTCTTGTTAGTCAAAGAAATCAATGCTTATCCGGGCAGATGGGACTCTGAAATTCCAAACACAAAGATCATGTACATAAGTGGCTCATGTCAAACTTTATTTGATAATTTCCCTCTGGAATGCCATGGAATGTTTTACTTGCTAAAGATGCTATATAAATGCTGTTGTACATTTGATAGATCAATATTTGGAAGTCCAATTTTGGTTCGATTTCAGTTACAATAAATGGACAAAAATTGAAGGAGCAATTTAGACTTTAGGTCATAAGTGTTACAATTCTGAGTTTGATGAAGAAAGAACAACTTCCTGCAGCATCTTTATTATTGAAAGAAACAACCCTGCCTCCCAGTGTTTATTAAGATTAAGTATACTCATAACTTTAGAGAAAATAGTGTCTGCTGTTGAGCAGTGAATCTCAGTATGATAAATATTCATCTGCTTGCAGTATTGCACCTTGGTCTCTATTAAATGCAACTTGCTTAATTTAGTCAATGGTGCGTATTATGGAAAACAAATTGACCACCTTTTTGTGCAATGAACCTATTTTGAAAGGTGACTCCAGTTCATATCAGATATATAGTGTTCATATTTGCCTGCTTAGAATATGACTGCTTCTGTTTTTTTAAATTAATTTAAACAGACTGATATTCTTTCATGGAATGTAAGCGAGCAAAGTCAGCATTTGTTGCACATACCTAACTGTCCTTGAGAATGCGGTGGTGAGCACCATCTTAAACCTCAAGTCCACAATTAGGGAGGAAGTTCTAGGATTTTAATCCAGTGAAGGAACGGTGATTCCAGGTCAAGACAGTGTGTAACTTGATGGGAATTTGTTGGTGGTGTGTCTATGCATATGCTACCCTTAGCCTTCTAGGCGGTAGAGATTGTGGGTCTGGAAGGTGCCGTTAAAGAGCTTTGGCAGCTTGCTGAAGAGCATCTTGTATATGATGCAAGCTGTTGCCACTGTGCATCATTGGTGAAGGGAGTGAATGTTTAAGGTGGTGGATGGGGCACCAATCAAGCAGGTGCTTTGTCCTGGATAATGTTGAGCTTCTTGAGTGCTGTTGGAGCCACACATTCAGATAAGCAGAGGGTATGCCGTCAAACTCCTGACTTAATTGTGTCTTGAGCGGACATGCTTTTGGAATTCGAGAGGTGAGTTAATCACCTCAGAATTCAGTCTCTGAATTGCTCTTGTAATCTGAGTATTTTTATGGCTAGTCCAGTTAATTTTCTGATCAATAGTAACCTTCAGGGGACTCCCGGTGGCGACAGGTAGGAGAAGGTCGTACGTAAGGTAGCTCCTACGTGGTCTTTGTTTCTGGGACTTTGTAACCCGATTCCCGTGGATTTTGGTTATCGCATGGGATAAGGAATTTGTCAACAGAAATATGTCAAAATCTATGACGAAAATTGATGTCAAGAAAGATTACGTTGGGTCATCCTTCAATGGAGCCAACAAGCCTGCAAAGCTCAGCAGGAGGGAAGACGACGGACCTGGCCTTGGGTGTGGCTGCTCATATCAGGGTGGAAACGCTGTCTGGGGTGATGATGCATGAGTTTGAAAGAGAGTATGTGAAGCATTTTGAGGGGCAGGGTGATGGTGGAAACGCTTGAAGGTCAATTAAGGAGGCTCTTGGTGCGATTCGGGAGAAGCTGGAAAAATCATTGAGGCGGTGAAGGAGCACGGAGAGGTACTGAAAGGTGTGGATGCGGCCTTGTCGTGGCATGGGGATCGAATCACCTCATTGGAAGCTGAGATGTTCCAGGTGGAGGAGAAGAACAAGACTCTGAGGGCAAAGGTGGATGACTTGGAGAACAGTTCAAGGAGACAGAACCTCAGAATCGAGGGGTTGCCGGAAGGTGTGGACGGCCCGAAGCCGACTGAATACTTTCCTCAGATATTCACCGAGCTTTTGGGAAGGGGGTATGGGCGATTTGTCCCGTCTAGAATTGGATCGGGCCCACCGAGTGCTCCAGCAGAAGCCTCCGGCGAATTAGCTGCCATGGGCGGTGATTATTGGATTCCACAGCTTCCAGGAGAAGGAGCGAGTTCTACAATGGGTGAAAATGAAATGGACGCGAGGTGGGAAGGAAACATTATCAGGATATAATAATGATAATCTTTATTATTGTCACAAGTAGGCTTACACTAACACTGCAATGAAGTCACTGTGAAAATCCCTAGTCGCCACACTCCGACGCCTGTTTGGATACACTGAGGGAGAATTCAGAGTGTTCAATTCATCTTACAACACGTCTTTTGCGACTAATGGGAGCAAACCCACGCAGGCATGAGGAAATCAAGCAGACTCCACACAGACAATGACCCAAGTCGGGAATCGAACCTGGGACCCTGGTGCTGTGAAGCAACAGTGCTAAAATACCAAGATATCAGAGCGGAGTTGGCGAAGTGGATGCGGTTTCTAATAAGGCAAAGTCAGCAGTATTCAAGAGTGGAGTCAGGTTTGGAATGGTGTATTCGGAGCGGCTGAGAGTGAATTTTCGTTCGAAAGATCGTTTTTTTAATAGATCGGAGGAGGCGAAGGCCTTTGTCAAGGAGCATGGACTTGGACTTGATTGAATGGAGTCGATTGGGACTTTAATGGGGACAGTTAATAAGGGGATTAGAGGTTATGGGGAGAATGGGGATGAGAAAAATATCAGCCATGATTGAATGGCGGAGCTGACTCGATGGGCTAATTCTGCTCCTATATCTTATGGTTGCGAGGGGTTGGTTTGAGATGCGTTGTAATTTGTACCTGCTGTATGTTGGGATTGAGGGGCTACGGTTGCTGGGGAGTAGTGGTCAGTGTAACAGTGTGGGGAATATATTGCCCCCTGGGGGGAATTTAAATATTGATAGTGTGTTGGGCTTTGGTTACTCTTCCATAGCTGGGGCGGGCTGGCGAGTGTCATTTTTCTTCGTTCTTTGAGCATACACCCTGGATGGGGGTTACCTTTGTTAGCTGGAATGTTTTAGCTAGTGAGTGGGGGGTGGGGGGGAGGGGCTGAGCATTGTTGGACCTGCTTGGGCAAGGTTAAGTGACCCTAGCTTATTTGTTTCTTGGAGGGAGGTGGGGAGAGAGAGGAGGGTGTTGTTTCCCTGGAGAGCATTTTACAGGTTTATGGGGAGGAGGGGGGGCTGGGAAGGGGTAGGGTGGGAGGGTTAGATATATGACTGGGGATAAGGGCTTTTCCTTGTCTCATCTTAGGGGTGGGGTTGGTGGTTGTCTTGGGTGGGTCCTGGGCCCAGGCCTGCCGGAGGTGATGACCTTTGTCTTCTATCTTTAGGAATTTGTCACAGTCAGTGGGTTGGGGGAGCGGGTGTTTGTGGGATGTTCCTTTTCAAGGGTAGGGGTTTTTATTTGTATGAATGTGTCTATTTTGTGTTTATATACTTTAATAAAAATATTTTTGAAAAAATAATAACCGTCAGAATGTTGACTGTGGGGTATTCGACGATTGTAATGCTATTGAATGTGAAGGGAAGATGGTCAGATTTTCTCTTGTTGGAGATTGTTTCAGTCAGATGAGAAGTGTTAGGTTGGCTTCCTCTCTCATTTCAACCCTCGGTTGGCTGCAACAGGTGTTTTAAAATAATTATTTATTGTACTTTTTTTTCTCTTTTTAAAATAAATTTAGAGTCGCCAATTATTTTTCTTTTCCAATTAAGGGACAATTTAGCATGGCCAATCCACCTAACCGGCACATTTTTGGTTTGTGGGGGTGAAACCCACGCAGACATGGGGAGAATGTGCAAACTCCACACGGACAGTGACCCAGGGCCGGGATTCGAACCCGGGTCCTCAGTGCTGCAGTCCCAGTGCTAACCACTGCGCCACATGCCGCCTATTTATTGTGCTTTACACCTAATCTAAATACAATAATAAAAATGCTTGAACCCTCACTCATACATGAATTCATGAGTTTAATCGCGTGCACACAGAAGTAAGTTACAAAGTGGGAGGGTAGGTTACATTGTTTTCAGTCCAAAAATCTCAATTGTTTATGAATCCTGTAGATTGATGACTTGGATGGTTTCAGACTGGACTGTATGGTCCTTCTGGATTTTGCATTGAGTTGATTTAAAGATGCGGACAGACAATTTCAGTCTTTTCTCATGGAATCAGCAGGTGCTGGGTTGATATTTAAGAAGCTGCTTGTAACTGATCAAAAGATAAGGCAGTGCACAAACTTGCAGGAGGACTGGAGAGAAAGCAAGAATGAGAACTCAGGGCCCATCTGTCTGACTGACTCTCTGACTGACCCGAAATAAAAAATCAGTTTCTTAAAACATAAAAATGGTGAGCTTGCTAGTCAGATGATTTCCTCTCTCAAGCTGGCGAGTTACCTAAATATGGTCATAGCAAGCTGATTCCAGGTACATAGTTTCACAATGATTGGATTATAGTGGCTCTCTATACTCAGCTGAGGTCTATTGTCCAAAGTGATCGAGTCTAATGGCTTGGCCCAACCCAGCTGAATACCACGGGTTATATCTGTATTTTTGTGAAGGGTTCATCAGATGCGGCATTTACACTTGTCTAAGTTCAGGCGGGTGACTTGTATACAGCCTAGCCCCTCGTTCGATGGTTTTGTAATTTGTAGGATGCAGCTATGTGAATGTTAGCCCTTCTTAGGGCCTAATGTCTCAGTCAATTAAAATGCTGTTATTCTATCCTTTAAAACTTACCTAGTTATTTGAGTCCACAAAATAAATGAAGTAATTTTTGCTGTAAAACATGCTTTTATAATAAGATGGCCATTACCTGTGGCACAAATATTATTTGCCACTTTCCAGCCTCAGTCTGAATGTTGTTGCATGTAAGAACTTACTGCTTCAATATATCTATCACAAATAATATTGGATGCTCTGTAATCACCAGCAAACATCTCCACTTCTGACCTTATGATGAAGGAAGGTCATTGATGAAGCAGCTAGAGATGGTTGGGCCTAGGTCGCTACACTGAGAAATTCCTGCAGTGAAGACCTGCAACTGAGATGATTGACCTCCAACAACCATCTTCCTTTGTGCTAGGTATGACTCCAACAAATGAAGAGTTTTCACCCTGATTCCAATTGGCTTTAATTTTGCCAGGGCTCCTTGATGCCACACTTGGTCAGATGTTGTCTCAATGTCAATCACAGTCACTCACCCTTGAAATTAAGTTATTTTATCCATGATTGGACCAAGGCTACAATGAGGTCAGGGGCCGAGTGGCCTTGGCGGAACCCAAACTGAGCATCGGTGAGCACGTTATTCCTGTGTAAGTGCTGCGTTGCAGCATTGTCAAAGATACCTCCCATCACTTTGCTGATGATTGAGTGTAGACTAATGGGACGCAATTGGCTGCATTTGATTTGTCCTTTTGTGTGTATTTTCTATGTGGGCATTTTAGAAGCAAGCTCAACTTTTCCTTTTGCTCGAATTCCCAGTGCTCCCAAATTCACATTAGCATATTAATTGAAGACAGATCAAAGTGGAACAGGAGCACTCTGCCAGTATCTAACTATTCTCTCCAGTTTCAGTCTTGTAACTGAACTGAAAAAACATGTTTGCATCAGCAACCCAGTTTTCTCTCTTTAAATGATAGCAAGACTTTTACAGAGGCATTACCTTTACAATGTATGACTTTTGTTGACTGCTGTAGTACAGATTCTAATAGAGCGCCATCATTTCAGGTCAATTTGTGTTTTATTGCTGGACCAGTACTGTAACTACAAGGCGGGTATTTCACTAGGATCTGTGATTCGTGTTCCTCTGGAAGGCACTCTTGCTACTTTTTCCCTGAGCTTTCTAAAGAGAGGGAAAAGTTCATTTAAAATGTTATATTCTGATTGTCTTTCTAGGCTGACCAAGGAATGGTTCAAAAGGTCTTTGAAGATTGCTCATCCTCAGTCATTTATGTAAACTGCTATTTATACATAACCTCCTTATATTTTTATAGTGTACTGTATTTTTTGATCATTAATTGACTGCACCTATGCTAAAACTTGCAGTCAAAAATACAGCACACTATCAAAATAAAAAGAGAAAATAAGGTCAGGTTTATTGAAGTTTTTTGTCTATTTTATCTTTAGCTGCTGTACTAACCATTCTGGAGTGTTTCGATATTACAACCGTTACATCATCCTGGGCTAGGGTGTGGTCAATTCCAGCCCCTCTTGACCCAGAGTCACAGTACAATTCAATGAACCAATAATTCTTCAAAAAATACCCAAAGTCTTTGGTCCATGGGTGCCCAATAATTACAGTCACCAAATTTGTAAATTTAAACACAATTGCTTTTTATTATAATGAAATATCATAGATCATATCATAGAATTTACAGTGCTGAAGGAGGCCATTCGGCCCATCGAGTCTGCACCGGCTCTTGGAAAGAGCACCCTACCCAAACCCACACCTCCACCCTATCCCCATTACCCAGTTACCCCACCCAACATTAAGGGCAATTTTGGACACTAAGGACAATTTTAGCACGGCCAATCCACCTAACCTGCACATCTTTGGACGGTGGGAGGAAACCGGAGCACCCGGAGGAAACCCACGCACACACGGGGAGAACGTGCAGACTCCGCACAGACAGTGACCCAAGCCGGGAAGCGAACCTGGGACCCTGGAGCTGTGAAGCAATTGTGCTAACCACAATGCTACCGTGCTGCCCCTAATGCAGCAAATACAATTGGTTGCCTATCATATCATTCCTAATCCCCCACTTTAACTTGACACACACACACACACACACACACACACACACACAGAGACAGTGGGGTGAAAAATAATAAGTAAAAGAGTCTTTGTTTCAGATGGTTGTCCCTAACCACACCTTCTTTCAAAGTTACCTTTCAGGTCGTGGTCTCTGTTTGCAGTCTGTAATGGTCTTTACTGTAGATTCATTCATTCAGGTTCTCTGTAGATTCAGGAGGAATGCAGCTGACTGCGTTTCTCGATAGAGAGCGAGAGCTATCGAGAGCAGGCACTCACAGTTCCTTCAGCGTCCAGGACCCAACTGCTTTCCTTGGGTCTCTGAAAATCATTCCACTCGAGTAGGGCGCAATCACCATCGGTTACTGGGCATCATACAGCCTTTTGGCCACTTCATTATAATAATAATAATCTTTATTGTCGCAAGTAGGCTTACATTAACACTGCAATGAACTTACTGTGAAAAGCCACATTTCGGCGCCTGTTCGGGTACACAGAGGGAGAATTCAGAATGTCCAAATTACCTAACAGCACGTCTTTCGGGACTTGTGGGAGGAAACCAGAGCACCCGGAGGAAACCCACGCAGACACAGAGAAGCCGAGAATCGAACCTGGGCACCTGGTGCTGTGAAGCAACAGTGTTACTCATTGTGCTACCAGCCAGCCAATCGAACAGAGCCCCACCCTATCTCTTGCATGCCACAAAGTCTGTGAGTTCTCCTGTTTGAACACTAGCACCAAATACTATGTTACAACTTTTTGAATTCCTCGTTCTCTCTGCTGCTTGACTTAAAGATATGTGTCCATTAATCATCAATCGGTGGCAGCATGTAGGAGAAGGTCGAACACTGGGTAGCTCATGCCAGGGTACTTGTTTTTTTGGTCCTTTTTGCCCGGATCCCAAGGAATTTTGGTGAACAAGGTCGACCCATCTAAAGGTTTAGTGTGCCTGTCGAAGAAAGAATGTCGAAAGTCTCAAAAAAGGCAGGTGGAAAGAAAATTTCGACGGATTTGGGGAGTCCGCCTGGTGGATACAACTCCAGTGGGTGAGGCAGCTCCTATTAGAGTGGATATACTGATGGGGAGACACTGGCCTCAAGAGTATGATAAGCAGTTCAGGAAGCATTTCGAGAAACTAGGGCAGGTGATGATGGAACCCCCAAAAGGTTGACTGAGGAGGCATTTGGTCCGATTCAAGAGAAGGTGGAGAAAACCTCGGAACCTGTGAAGGAGATTGGAGAGGTGTTGAAGGGAGTGGAAGAAACTTTGTCGCGGCACAGCGACCATATCAGCTCGTGAGACTTGAGATATTCGGAATGTCTTGAAAGAAAGATCAGGATTCTTGCGAATCATTTCTAATTAGGGGAAATTGATGGGACTGTGGCTGTGGAGGTACTGGATAAACTTGAATGTGTTCACCTCTGTGATCCGATGGCCAGTCACATCTGCAACGCTGTTTTTTAATGAAAAATAGCCTCTTGTATCAGGTACGAGAGGTCTGCTGGCAACTGAGTCGTAAATCAGCATGGCCTCCAGAAACAAATGAAAATAAATACATTGATGGTGATCTTATTTCCCACCAGCCTATCAGAGGAGACTCTGAAGCTGACCATATGACTTTGGATTTGCCAAAAAACCTAGAGGCACAGCAAGATTAAACTGGCTGATACGGTGAGGGAGCACTAAAAGCTTCTGCAGAGCCACACGTTCCCTGAACAAAAATGTCCTTTTTTTATTATTAAAACCGTCACCAATGCTTTTCGAAAACGATAAACAATTACAAATATGGATGATTTTGCATAGTTTATCATCGGAAGAGCGCTACATTTTATCAACTGCACTTCACTGTACTCCTCATCTAACATTGAAGCATCCAAGATTCCATTTTACAAGTTCCCCTGCTCCCCTGCTGTTCACAAGTGAAATAATATGGCTTCCTAGAATTGGTCCAAATACATCATGTCTGATTTTTAGAGACATGGGGCTAATCATGACTCGGTATCTATATTTCATGCAAGTACTGAAACGAGAAATTGAAGCTTGGGGAGCTGATTATGGAATAAAACTGCAGATGAAGTCCTTTTTATTTCATACTGTACTTAATTCCCTGTTGCAGTGTGCATACTGGTGCACTATTGTTGCTGAATAATACTTGTGTACATAAATATATATCGATTTGCTTTACATGTTTTTACTTCTTAACAACGAAACATTAAAAAGTATCCTCCAGTTTCACCAAGCACACAGAATATACAGTCCTTAATTCCCTGTCTCACAAGTTTATTTTGTATGAAAGTTGGCTGCAGGTATTGTATGCTACAAGGAGTGGTATAGCGTAGCTAACATCTGTTTTAAATTGCAGCTAAGAAGCAATGAATGAAAATACTCATTACGGAACAGCAACAATAAGTTTGAATTTTATTGTAATTGGATATTGCTTTTCATTTCATAGTAAATTTTATACTAAACCAATGACACATTTAATCTCAATCAGGTGTATGTGAAATATTACATGAGGAAAATAAAAATTAAATTTACCAAAGCACTTGTTCTGAATTATCATATCTTGTATAATATTTTTGGGGAATTAATCTATGCAAAGTCGAAATGACCAAATTGAACAGGAGCTCAGCGTTAGAACACCCAGGGCAGAAGAGGGGATTACCTGGGAAGGGGGTGGGGGGGAGAGAAGGTATACCAAGAAAGATGTATATAAATGAGAAATTGTATAAATTGTAAATATTGGACACAAAAGTTGCACTCTATAAAATTGAAAAATGCCAAAAAATTAAAAAAAGAAATTACCAAATTATTCTGTACGTATGTGGTGATGTCTTTGTTTGAAATTCGAATGCTAATTGACAATTCTGCATCATTTCCACCCCATGTTTCAGGCCCGTGCAGTTTAGAGCTCAAGTAGGAATTGTAGAACCATTAGGAGTAGCCTTTGTAATAAATCCCAACTACCAAAGATTAGAATGGAATCTATGGTGGATGCTTAGCAAACTAAATAAATGAAAGTAAAATTAAAGTTGTAGTTCTACCTTGCTACTGAATGTTCAGAAATCTTATCAAATAGCGCCGAGGTTTGAAAGAGGGAAATATTCTGCAATATAGATACATTTGTTGGAAAACAAATTGTTTTATTGGATTATAATTATTGTTAACACATTTCTCCACTGCTTCAGGAGAAGGGAATTTTGTACAACAGAAGTATTTATTATTGAGAAAATGCATTGCTGTTGACATTTAGGATGCCGTGATGGGGTATATTTATTTCTATGATCACTTAATAACTTAATTAAACCTTTTTGATAAAACTGTTGCTAATTATGCAATCTTATTATTATGCTCATTCTGAGAATTATGTAGGTACTGAAGAGCTTGGAAAGTTTATTATTTTAGTGCATGTTAACTTAGAAAATCCTTAGTTTTAGAATTCAGGAAAATAAAAGTGAGTAGAGCAATGAATTCTTATCAATTTTTCCCATTTGTGAAAGGATCAAGAACAAGAGGGCATAAAGTAATTAGTAACAGACGCATAAAATGATATATGAGGAAAAGCTTTTTTCACACAGTAAGTGTTTAGGGGTTTGAATGCACTACCTGGGAGTGTGGTTGAGTTGAGTCAGGTTTAGTTGAAACGTTCAAAAGGGAATTAGATTGTTATGTGCAAAGGAAGAACATGTAGGGTTATGGAGGGCATGCTGGAGAATGGTACTGGGTGATTTGCTCATACACGATTGGCCCCCTTCAGGACCGTAACAATTCTGTGATCTGAATTAATGCCTGTTGAGAGAAAAATAATTAATTTATTTTCCTTCTAAAGATACTGCAATAAATAAACAAAGAAACTCAAAGTTAATGAAACAGTGCGATGAGCTTTGATACAATGAGGATAAAATATCACCTCTATTTTATCTATCCAATGAATTAGTGTTGCTCTTGTGAAATTTCAGACATCAATCTTTTTCAAATCTTGAACAACTTGTTGTCCTTATTTTAAACCTGAAGATGCTTTATGTGCTTAAAATATAATCTAACGCATGACATTTAATGGCAAATCCCATCTGCATATATTATGTAGAATAACAATCTTGGGTTTGCAATAGATTGCTAAACTAGAGATTTCTTCTCACTTATCATTTCAGCCCTTTCGTGTGTTACAAAGGCTGGAGTGAATTATAAGGCAGTCCTCCCATGCAATTGACATTGATGAAATAAAGAAAGCATTACGTTGTAATCAGAATTGTGATAATGTGGCAGTTCTCCATTTCATATACATGTTATCAAGTAACATTCCAATCAACTGTCTTCGTATCATGAAATTTGTTGTGGCAAGCAAGGATCAATTCTAAAATGACTCAATTTTGTTTGGAAAATTGAATGCCTTTTTTAATGCATAATGTGAGGCTTGAGGATTGTGGGAGCATAAATCAAGCTGTTTGCTGAGAAGTTTTATTCATCCTACAGATAACTGAGAGAAAGTTACAAGCTATAAGGTATCCTATTTATCCATGAAACCTTGCGCAAAAGCAAGTATGAAAACTGTACTCTGAAACCGTGGCCTAGCTGGTAGCAGTTTTTAAACATTGCTTATTTATTTATGCTGAACTCCAATAATTGTACAAACTAATCCTCATGATTTGCAGTAGCATGAAAACTAGGTCATCTTAACAGGAAGCATTATTCTTTTCAACTACCACAAGTAATCCTCAATAATATGAAGGGGGAATAATTGGATATTTAGAGTATCTCTGCTTTGCACCTTTGCATCTTGCTTTTAAATGCTGATCAGAATTAATCGAGAGGGGGGGTGTTTTGTCTAGACTTCTTGCTTTTGTGTACTTACAAATTGCTAATACCTGTTTATCCCTGGTGCATTAGTTTTAAGCATATTTACTTTAAAAAGAAGGAAATATTACTGACCTATATTTTTCAATTCCCTGGAAAATCTGTACAACTCCATCTGTTTTCCTATCCCTGTTGCATTGGGTTTTAATTTTCTCATTCGAGTAAGTTTAATTAAAAACATAAATTCTAAAAGTTTGTATTTCAGAAATCATATTTATTACCAAAATGGTCCTCAATTTTAGTACAGTTTTAACTCCCAGCATTGGAAAGTCAAAGATTGGATGCTTTTATAAAAGTACACAAAGCCGGTGGAAGATATGGAGGCTCGTGCGTAACTCTCGCTGAACTACCCAATTTCAAGATTGCCAAGATGGATGTCAGCCAGGATTCAGTTGATAGCTCCTAATTCAGAAGATTGTGGGTTCATGTTTCACCCCAGGAATTGAGCATAAAAATCAAGATGACACTCCACAGCAATGCCAACAGACTGTGGTACTGTTAAAGGTGCAGCCTTATGGATGAGACACCAGAGGTGGGATTCTCCGTCCAACGACGTCGGAATCGGGAAACGCGATCGGGCAGGGAATCGCGCGTCAGCCAAAAATCGAGGCGGGTGCCAGGCACCCGCAGAATGCTGTGCTCCAGTGCCTTGACAGTTGCGTGAATGTGTTCCACGCTGCAGGCCGGTGTGGGCATGCAAATTGGTACATGCCGTTACCGTATCATTAACTGATCTGGCTCGGCAATTTCAGGGCAACCCATGACGCTCTGCCTCCGCCAGGAGAAATTACCGACGGCGAGGTCCACTTGTGGTATTTAAAATTGAGAAACAGGCACCGTGGCTGAGAGGAGGTACGAAAAGTGTCTAACATCTCTGTAGTGTGCTGGCAGTTGAGCTGCTGACAAGGGGCTTCTGCCAGGTCCGGGCCCGGGGAGGTGTGGGGTGAGGGGGGCAGAAGGTGGTCTGTGGGGTCCGGGTAGACGGGCATGGACCACAATTGCTGCAGCCTGCAAGGCAGTCATGCAGCTGCACACGCCGCTGACTGCCCACTGTGAACTTAGCGCTGCGTGTCAGATGGGTGCCTCCCCAGGCCACCCCTTTAGGTAATCTCTGGCCCCAGCTGACCCATCAGTGGGATGGGTGTGCTCCAGCTCGACCAGTGCCGTCTTCTTGGTTGGGAGAAGGATGTGTGAGGAGTGGAGTGGCTATATGCAGCTCCTGCTTGGCAGGCTCGCAAGTGCCAATTTTTATCCCCGGCGAATCACATGCCAGCGTTTGTTGGAATTGCACTAGTTCCACGTGGCGCCTGTGCTAGCCCATTAGGATGTCCTGAATCGCTGTGGGACCGGCGCTGTTTTGGGCCATAGAACAAATACAATTCAGTCCTGCATTAGCACTTAGACTCCGAAACGTAGAATTCTGGTCCATATTTTATTGATTACTAAGCACATCCCCTGGAATGGAAAAGAGGAAGGGTGCAATTCAGCGGTCAAAAGTTAAAGTCCGTTTTGGGCACGTTTGGAGGGGTGTTTCTTTGCGACTCAAGCACGGAGATTCACCCCGCTATTCACCGGCAATTTGCCAGCTTTTAGGGCCTCTGAGTGTATCTCCCTGCCGAGGCCGCACTTTAGTCGATTTCTCGCCAGCAGGGCTGGCTGTTTACAACCTGGTATCTGGGCACCCTGCCCTCCTTGGCAGTGCCCCTTGCATCCTGGCAGTGCCACGCTGGCAGTGTCAAGGTGCCCGGGTCCCGGGAGGTGCCAGAGTACTTCCCTGCCTTTCCCCCCATCACCCAGATTGCTTGCAAGACCCCTCAAGGTGCTTTTACGCCTGGTCGACGTTTGTGGAGACTGGTACGAAATGGCACCCTGGCGAGGTCTCGCATCCGCATATTTAAATTAAGCCTAATGGCTCATATGCAGATATGGATCATGCCCAGCGAGAGTGAGATCCAGATCACACCGGGCGGAACGAGAGTGACTCGTGATCAGCCTGGCGTGAAGCCTGATTTGGGGCTCTTGCGTGATTCACCCATTGCGCCTGGATCCAGTCGCTACATCACGCCCCAAATGTAATGTACTGTAGTCTTCAATTACTATGTGGAGCTTGAGAAGAAAAACTTGCATTTATATTGTGCCTTTCGTGATCACAAGACACCCAAAGTGTTTTACAACCAATGGGTGTAACTTTGATTGATAATTCATACTAACTATAAGCATAACTCTAATGCTTGTTGTAAAATACAATCATCACCTCAAGACACCAGCCAGTGAGAGCATTCGAGGCGAATATTCGTCAGGCTTCAGTTGTGAAGATTTGTGATGCACAAGCTCCATGTATAATTTTACTTTTGAGGATCGCCACCCTTGTACTGCTGGAAATGCAGCAGTCAAATTGAGCACCGCAAGCTTCCAGCAACAGCAATGTGATAATAGCCAGATAATTATTTTGGGAGATATTGATTGAATTAAGTATGTTGGCAGGAACACCAGGGGTAGAGTAACTTCCCCGTTCTTCTTCAAGATAGTGCCATTGGATCTTTTCCGTCCACCTGAAAGGGCAAATTGGGCCTTGGTGTCTCATCTGCAAGACTGCACCTCTAACAGTACAGTGGTCTGTTGGCATTGCTGCCGAGTGTCACCTCTATTTTTGTACTCAATTCCTGGGATGAAACTTGAAACTACAATCTTCTGAATCAGGAGCTACTAACTGAGTCCTGACTGACATCCATCTTGGAAACCTTGAAACTTGGATAGTTCAGCAAGAGAAAGAAACCCAGATATGCACAAGGCTCCATCACGTTCTCCTGCTTTGTGAACTTTTATGCAAGCATCCAGTCTTTGACTTTCTCACCTTGAGGCAGTCTGTTCAGTCCAGAAAGGGTGACAGGATTTTATATGCTAAATTTGACATTTGAAGAATGTTGTGCAACACAACTAAGTATTTGGATAAGCAACAGAAAACCGTGTAAGGCATCTTTCTTACTATCAAAGCTCAATCTTGATAACCATTCCATGATAATGTCACATGAAAATTCCTCTGCAATCAACTTCATCTGTAATGCAGATTTGATGTCGGAACCTAGTAAATATCTACTGACAGCTGAAATAAACTGCTGGTTTTTGCAAGATTTATAGCGGTGACAGGATAGGAAATGCCAAGTCATCTTTACAAGTGTAAATCTATCCTGATAGATGTTGTAACAAATCTCGTTTATCTTCAGTAAAGCTTAAGTGAAATTAGTTTGATAATTGCAAGTCACTGTAATGGGAATTAATCCGCGCCACTAAATTGAAAGCCCCACTTAGGAATGACATAAGAATTGGCTTGTAACAAATTGAAAGTTTACTTTGGTGTAGCAGAGGATGTTATTCAGAAATGGGATAAAGGTTTACCGTTAAGTCGAGATTTATGCTAGCTATACAAAGCACAGAAGTGTTTAATACTGACTTAAATTTAAAAGAAAATGTAAAGGGTATTTCATTTCCGACATCATTATCCTTTATCTGAATTCTAACTAATTTTAGAATGCAAAATAAGACATGAAATCGAAAGGATAATTTTATAGATCGTTGCCAGTATTGTCAAACCTACATTATTAGGACTAAAATAGAAAAGTTTTATGTTGTCTGACGAAGATTAAAGATGAGTGAAAGGAGTATGCTAAAGTGCCAGCAAACTTTGAAAAGCTGATTGCTTTTCTAATTTTTTTTTTTGTAAACATGCTGATAAGAAAATATTTAAGGTTGAAGAAGACACAAATCTAAATTAATAGCTGCTGGGTCAAGTGAATGGATGTCATCAGATAGATAATGAAAATGGTGGAATAGATGCATTTAAATTAATAGCGTGTAAACTTTGTTCAGTCAACCACTGTGTATTGCAGCTGAATTCCATCAGCATGGCACGACTTATTATAGTAATTTTGAAAAGTATACAATACAGCAAAGTGTACTTTAGTTTTTATTTGACAGTGATAATAAAGATAGATCTACATAACTTTAAAAACCTACGGGCGTACACATTTAGGTTATATACCTAGGTGTCTTTTTTGGGTTGCGGCTATGCCTAGGTAGGTCGCACGGTCGGCAGCTCCCGCCGATAACGAACTTTAAGTCCCTTTTACGGAGCTCCGGCAATTCCCAGTGTGGGAAGGAAACAGTGAGGGTCCCCCAACGCTGTATGGGGTGGACCAGGAGTGGTGCGATCAAAAAAGCGGCTTTGCAGAAGAGAGGAGAACGGGTGTGAAAAAACAAGATGGCAGCTGGCGGGGATCAGGCAGCGTTTGCCCAGTGGTCACGGGAGCAGCAGGAGTTTTTGAGAAGCTGCTTGGCGGAGTTAAAGGCGGAGATGTTGGCCCCTATGAAGGCGTCGATTGAGAGGTTGGTGGAGACCCAGAAGATACAGGGGACGGCGATAAAGGAGGTGCAGCAGAAGGCCTCTGATAACGAGGATGGGATTTTAGGCCTGCCGGTTAGAGTGGAGGCACACGAGGCGCTGCACAAAAACTGGCAGGATAAGCTGGAAGACCCGGAGAATAGCGGATGCTTGACTGGGGTGGGGGAGGGGCTGGGATGCTGCTTTGCTGACTGAAGAAGAATCGATTTTAAAGGGGAGAGTCGGGACGGGGAGCCTCCGGCTGGGGGGCTGGAGAGTGCGGGAGGCGTGGGCACGTGGCTGGCCTAAAAACGGAGATGGCTAGTCGGCAGCGGCGGGTGGGGGTAATAACCCCCCGACCAGACTGATCACTTGGAACGTGAGAGGCCTGAATAGGCCGGTCAAGAGGGCCCCTATGTTTTCGCACTTAAGGAGGCTAAAGGCAGACGTAGCCATACTACAAGAAACGCATCTGAAGATTGCTGATCAAACCAGGCTGAGGAAGGGATGGGCGGGGCAGATTTTCCACTCCGGGCTGGATGCGAAGACCAAGGAGGGTCGCAATTTTGGTGAGCAAGCGGGTGGCATTTGAGGTGGCGGGCATTATGGCGGATAAAGGGGGTAGATATATTATGGTGAGTGGCAAGTTGCAGAGGGCCCGGGTGGTGCTAGTGAATGTGTATGCTCCGAACTGGGACGATGCAGGGTTCATGAAGCGGATGTTGAGTAGGATTCCGGATTTGGTAATGGGGTGGGGGGGGGGTCTTCAATACGGTCCTGGACCCGGCACTGGAGCAGTCTAGATTGAGATCGGATAAGAGGCTGGCAGCGGCCAAGGTTCTGAGGGGGTTCATGTACTAGATGGGGGGAGTGGACCCGTGGAGATTTGCCAGGCCAAGGGCGAAGGGGTTTTCTTTCTTCTCCCATGTGCACAAGGCATACTCGCGGATTGATTTCTTCGTGGTAAGTAGTGCGCTAATCCCGAGAATGGAGGGGGTGGAGTATTCGGCCATTGCGATCTCGGACCATGACCCGCACTGGGTGGAGTTGGGGCTAGGGGAGCAGAGAGGCCATTGCCCTCTGTGGAGACTGGACGTGGGACTATTGGCGGATGAGGAGGTCTGTGGGCAGATTCAGTGGTGTATCCAAAGCTATGTGGAGACCAATGATACTGGGGAGGTTTCAGTGAGTGTGGTCTTGGAGGCACTGAAGGCAGTTATCGGGGGGAGCTAATTTCAGTCGGGGCCCACAGGGAGAAGAGGGACAGGATGGAGAGGGAGAGGTGGGTGGACAGGGGGTATGCGGAATCCCCCGAGGAGGGGTTGTTAAAGGAGCACCGGAGTCTGAAGGCGGAGTCTGACCTGCTTACCACGGGGAAGGCTGAGGCTCAGTTGAGGAAGGTACAAAGAGCAGTGTATGAGTGTGGGGAGAAGGCAAGCAGGATTCTGGCGCATCAACTGCGGAAGAGAGAGGCGGCCAGGGAGATTGGGGGAATTAGGGATAGGGGGGGTAACGGTGCTGAGCTCGGCAAGGATGAACGAGGTCTTCAAGGACTTTTATGGCAGATTGTATGAGTCAGAACCCCCGGGGGGGGGGGGGGGATGAAGCAATTGCTGGACCAACTGAGGTTCCCTAAGGTGGAGGAGGGGCGGGTAGAAGGATTGGGGGCCCTGATTGACATGGAGGAATTGGTTTAGGGGTTGGAGGGTATGCAGTCGGGCAAGGCCCCAGGACCGGATGGGTATCCCGTAGAATTTTACAGGAAATTCTCAGAGCTGTTGGGTCCGCTATTGTTGAGAACTTTTAACAAGGCTAAGGTAAAGGGAACCCTTCCCCTGACGATGTCGCAGGCTCTGGCCTCGCTTATCCTTAAGCGAGATAAGGACCTGTTGCAATGTGGCTCCTATAGGCCGATTTCACTCCTTAATGTAGATGCCAAACTGTTGGCCAAGATCTTGGCCACTAGGATAGACGGGGCTTGTGAAGGGCAGACAGTTGAACACGAATGGCTGGTGGATCAGATGGAGGAGGACTTTTAAGAGGTGGAACATGCTGCCGCTTTCCCTGGCGGGCAGGATGCAGTCCGTGAAGATGACGGTCCTCCCCAGGTTCCTGTTCATCTTCCAGTGCCTTCCCATCCTCATCCCCAAGTCCTTTTTCAAGTGGGTAAACAGGATTATTACGGGATTTGTGTGGGCAAACAAGACCCTGCGTGTTAAGAGACTGTTCTTAGAGCGCAGTGGGGGTGGGCTGGCGCTGCCAAACTTTCGCAGCTATTATTGGGCAGCGAATATATCCATGATTCGGAAGTGGGTAGTAGAGGAAGGGGGGCGGCATGGAAGCGGTTGGAGGTGGCGCCTTGCAGGGATACTAGCCTGGGGGCATTGATAACGGCTCTGCTGCCGTTCCCGCCGACACGGTACACCACGAGCCCGGTGGTGGCGGCGACCTTGAGGATCTGGGGTCAGTGGAGACGGCACGGGGGGAGGCAAGGGCTTCAGTCTGGACCCCGATACGGGACAATCACAGGTTTGTTCCAGGTAGAATAGATGGTGAGTTCCTAAGCTGGCACAGAGCGCGTATCAAAAGGATGGGGGACTTGCTTATTGATGGGACTTTTGCTAGTTTGAGGGTGCTGGAGGAGAAATTTGGGTTGCCCCCAGGGAATACCTTTCGGTACATGCAGGTTCGGGCGTTCGTGAAAAAGCAGGTGGGGGAATTTCCATTGTTACCTGCCCGGAGGATACAGGGCAGGGTGGTCTCGGGCGTGTGGGTGGGGATGGCAAGGTATCGGACATATACCAGGAGCTGCAGGAGGCGGAGGAGGCCTCGGTGGAAGAGCTGAAGGGCAAGTGGGAGGAGGAGCTAGATGAGGGCCTGTGGGCTGACGCCCTGGGCAGGGTCAATTCCTCCATCTTGCGCGAGGCTTAGCATGATTCTGTTTAAGGTGGTGCACCGGGCGCATATGACTGGCGAGAATTAGTAAGTTCTTTGGGGTGGAGGACAGGTGTGTGAGGTGTTCGGGGAGCCCAGCAACCATGTCCATATGTTTTGGGCATGCCCAGCATTTTGGAAAGGTTTTTCAAAGTCTATGTCCAAGGTCTTGGACACTTGGGTAAAACCGAGCTGGGGGATAGCGATGTTTGGGGTGTCAGACGATCCCGGAGTGCAGGAGTCGAAAGAGGCCGGTGTTCTGGCCTTTGCCTCCTTGGTAGCCCGGAGGTGGCTCTTGTTCATGTGGAGGGACGTGAAACCCCCAAGTGTAGAGGCTTGGGTCAGTGACATGGCTGGATTTCTCAGGTTGGAGAGGATAAAGTTTGCCTTGTGAGGGTCCTTGCAGGGGTTCTCCAGGCGGTGGCAACCGTTCCTTGACTTCCTCGCGAAACGTTAAGTGGAGGTCAGCAGCAGCAGCAAACGGGAGGGGGGGCGGGGGGGGGTGATATGGGTGGTGGATAGATTTTATTTGTAAAGGGCAGATACCCCACCTTGTTTTGCTAATTTGTTAAGTTGTTTTGTTAATTATTACTATGCTTTTTGTTGTTTTCTTTTTGTAGTGATTCATAAAAATTATTGAAAAAGTTTGAATAAATTTAAAAAAATAAAAAATAAATATATATATATATATACCTAGGTGTAGAAAATCTGTTTGAATATAGAGAGAATGCATTTATAGCATTCCAGATAGAAAGGCGGTACAGGAAGGGAAGAAAATTCTTTCAAATGTATCTATCCTGTGCCATGAAACTAGATAAAGGTGATATAACTGTTCCAGTGAAAAATGAGTGTTGATTTTATTTCTTCTACCAGCAGAGGTCTTTAATCTACAATTAATGACAGCTTTTGTTATATTGCTACTGCTTTGTAAGTCCTTTCTGCACTGCTTCCTGCTCCATTCGAACAATTCTCTGGCAACAATTTCTAATATTCATTTTTTGCTCCACATTTCTGTATAAATTGAAGAACCTGCACAGCTGCTGAAGAAGACAATATGGCAATAGTTTGCTCACAAGATGGTGAAAGATTTTTAAACTTGTCCTTGAAATGCCAACTGGTAAAGCCATAACTGTTTAAGGAGAATGTTGAAGACTTGTTTTGAGCCAAAATAAGAAAATGCCAAGTTCAGTTTGTTCAAAGTGTTAAGTCCAAAATAATAAATATTTTTTGCAAATACATTACTCAGAATCTGAAAGAACAGGTTCATATTTTTGAACAATGCGACAGTTCAACCTGTGTTATCACCAATCTAGTTTCCATAATATTTGCTTTGATCTAGTGTCCTATGAGTGAGATTTAGAAGAAATGCTCCGAGTTAAATCTTCAATTGGCATTATGCAATGACTTTGGCATGTGGAAAATTGTCTATCTGCTCACTTGGGATTGGTAGTGCCAAAATCGCCAAGAGGAAAACCGGTGAGGTAGAAGAGTATTTTGTTTTGTATTTCCAGTAGGGATTGTAGAATTTTAGTGTGAAAATTTGTACATGTATAAATATGTGCTCTGGTGTGGAAGGTGGGGGCTAGGGCGCGGGGAGCAGAAACAGAAAGGGCGAGTGACTTTTTTAAAAAACCAACAAGAGACCAATGTATAGCTAAGGAGATGAAGAAGTTTGAGATAGCATAGTGGTAATGGTGCAAAATTAAGGGAGAATTAAAGGATTCACCCAGTGGACTGTTACTCGTGGAACTGATGTCAGGGCAATTAGCACCCAAGCTAGATATGAAAAGGTTAATGGGGTTGACGGGGTGTAATTCTCTTTTTCCCAGGGGAGTGTTTCTCGGCGGCAGGAGGCAGCCCGCCATTAGCCGGAGGTGGGATCTTCTGACCCCCCCCCCCACTGTCAATGGAATTTCCCATTGAATCAACCCTCCGCCTCTGGGAAAATCGTGGTGGTGGTTCGCTGTCGGAGGGACCAGAAGATCCCACTGACGAGAACGGCCAGACAATCCCCCCAGTGTTTTGCATATGAATTAATTTAATCCATTATCGAGTGAGGCAAATTGACATATTGTTTTGCCAAACTCTAAAAAGGATAAATTAAACAGGAAACAATTTTTGGAACAGCAAATTTATTTGGTGGCTTTCCCAGATGGTTTAATAAAATAGTATATCTTACAAGCTCTGTGTGTGGTTGATTCACATCCTACTTTGCCTTCAGACTCCTCTATCCTAATCACAAGATGTACAGAGTCGTATGGTTCTCAGCACCACCACGCCGTCTGAAACTTGATATATTGTTGTCATGAAATAGAAATAGGAATTGCTGGATATGCTCAGCAGGTTTGGCAGCATCTGTGAAGAGGGGAACAGAATTATCGGTTCAGGTCATGACCTTTGATCAGAATATTGTTTTCCTGTTTGACTTGGAAATTAAAATTTAAATAAGATGAAGTAACTATGAACGTTTAAAAAATTCTCTTGTTCTAATTCAGATTTTAATTGAAGGCTTTGCGCACCCTGGTCCGCTTTGCAGAAACACGCAACTTTCTTTAGCAGTAAAGCAAGTCCGAACTGCCACCTACTGAGCCCGATTCCATTTCAATGCATTTGTGAACAATGCTGGGGAAAGCCAATTAGTTATTAATAAAGTTCTGATGAGAGGCCACATCCAAAATGTCAGAGGTTGTTCTTTCCCAGAAGTGAGTGACCTGTTTGTTTCCAGTATATTTCTTACGTTTTCAAATCTTCACCTTTTGATTTTTAATTATTTTATTTCTTGGCAGTGGAGTAATTGGAAAGAATTTGACCACGTTGGGTGATAGGAATAGTGTTCTCTGTCTTGCACAGGGGTGGAAATGCGATGCTAGATTATACACGAAGCAGAGGCTAAAATGGGTGAACAGGCAGAAACGTAAGGGTGGATTTTACGGTCCCGTCATGATGGGGTAAATGCAGCGAGCCGTTCAAATTGGTGGGACTGGGAAGTCCCACCAACAGAAAGGGCTGTAAAATTTCACCCGGCGGTTCTCATCATTTTGATGGGTGCAAATGGAAAGGAATGAACAAAATTAGCAATAAATGTTTAATTAGCAATGCTGCCTGACAAGCCAGAGATTTCAGCTTTTAATGGTTAGTGTAAGGACCAATTCCTGGTCCTCATAGGTTTTACAGCTTGAATTGACATCTGTGATGCTGTTTTACTGTTTTACCTCTCACCATTAGCAGCGACTGTTCTAAGATCATAACATCCACATGAGATGTAATAATTGGACTGCTATCTATAACAGTGTGTAAATGTGCTTATGTGTGCACAAAACAAATCTACTTAACAGGAATAAGTTATTTTGAGCATGATTCAGTTCACCCTTCTGAAAATAGCTGCAAAAGGTATTATTTATGTACATAGTTGGGATTAGGATCCCCCCCCCCCCCCCAAATTGTGAAGTCTTATCGGGTTTTAAAATGCTGCTAAAGATGACTAAAAAGGTAGACGGATGCACAAAGGCATTTTATTATAATTTCAAATTGGGTGCAAAACCAACCTTGCTAATTAATGTCACTGTCATTACTTTCATTTATTCTGCTAATCATTGGCCAGACCACATTTGTAAAATTGTGTTCAGTTCTGGACACCTTGGGCGGGATTCTCCCCTACCCGGCGGGACGGGGGGTTCCGGTGCCGAGGAGTGGCGTGAACCACTCCGGTGTTGGGCTACCCCAAAAGGTGCGGAATCCTCCGCACCTTCAGGGGCTAGGCCTGCCCCGGAGTGGTTTGCGCCCCGCTGGTCGGCGGGAAAGAGGCTTGGCGCCACGCCGACTGGCGCCGAAGGGCCTCAGCCGGCCGGCGCGAGTTGGCGCATGCACGGGAGCACCAGTGTGTGCTGGTGTCATCCCGGTGCATGCGCGGGAGGGTTCGCCTCCGCATCGGCCATGGCGGAGGACCACAGCGGCCAATGCGGAGGAATAGAATGCCCCCGCGGCACAGGCCCACCCATGGATCGGTGGGCCCCGATCGCGGGCCAGGCCACTGCGGGGGCACCTCCCGGGGCCAGAACCCCCCCGAGAACCCCGGAGGCCGCTCACGGAGCTGGGTCCCGCCGGTAGGGACCAACCTTGATTTACGCCGCGGCGGGACTCTCGTTAAACGGGCGGGACTTATCCCATCGCGGCCCGGAGAATTCAGGCGGCCCGGAGAATTCAGGCGGCCCCTGGGCCCATTGAGTTGCGCCGGTCGCCGCAATTTTCCGAGGCGGGTGGCGTGATTCACGCCGGGGCGATTTTTGGGGAGCCAGAGAATTTGGAGGACGGCAAGTGCGGGATTCACGCCGGGGCGATTTTTGGGGAGCCGGAGAATTTGGAGGACAGTAGGGGCGGGATTCACACCGGGGCGATTTTTGGGGACCCGGAGAATTCGGAGGATGGCAGGGGCGGGATTCACGCCGGGGCGATTTTTGGGGAGCCGGAGAATTCGGAGGATGGCAGGGGCCGGATTCATGCCGACCCCTGGCGATTCTCCGACCTGGTAGGGGGTCGGAGAATCCCGCCCCTTATTTAAGGAAGGATGCTAAATCCCTGGAGAGAGAGCAGAGGAGATTTACTAGAATGACATCAGGAATGAGGAATTTCAGATACAAGGAAAGGTGAGAGAAATTGGGCTTGTTCTCCTTGGAGCAGAGAGGATTAAGAGGTGACTTTATTGAGGTGTTCAAAATGATGAACAATTTTGACAGGGTAAAGAAGGATATTCTGTTTCTGCTAGTTGGTAAGTCAGTGAGTAGGGATTGCAATTTCTAGATGGTCAGCAAGAGAGCTAGGAGTAAGATGAGGAGAAACTTCTTTACTCAAAGTTGTTGGGGTTTGGAATGCGCTGCCTGGGAGAGTGGTGGAGGTGGATTCCATAGGGGCTTTCGAAAGAGAGCTGGATATATATTTGAAAGTGATGAATTTCGAGGGCTGGGGAATAAGACTAGCTGGGTAACTCTTTCGGGAGCCGGTGTGGATACATTAGGCCAAAAGGCCTCCCTCTGCTGTAAGATTCTACGATTCTATTCTATGATTCTAATTGATAATTAAGCTTGGAGGAAATATTTTTGAGAATAAATTTTCCCTTGTTTCCTATAAATTACTACGTAACAAATGCAACTTATTGCCCAGTGAGAAAGGGGAACAGACACAGAGCTGACAAAATTAATCTGTATGTACAAGTAGAAAGTTCTGATCTTCGGTTTGAACCTGTAGAGAATGCTGAGATCCATTTAGAAATACATGTTCAAAATTGCTTTACATTGTTTCTCATGGTTTAGCAAACACACAGGCATTTAATACAAAAGCAAATTCCTGTGGATGCTGGAAATCTGAAAATAAAAGTTGAGAATCTTTGGAGTTGGAAACGGTTAATTTTTCAGGCCGATGATCTTTCATCAGAACTGAATACGGTTTATGCATTATCATTTATTGTCTGAATCAAATTTGGATAAATTTCTATAACTACAGCAGTAAGAAACGAGTGTTGCTCTCAAAATTTCTGACTTGGTGCTGAGATTGCTTCCTTCCATTTAATTACACCAGATTGTTTGAAAGAATATTTTGTTTTCAATCCCAGCTGGGAAAGGAACAACCCAGAGCTCGTTGTTTATCAGCCTTGCTGATTTCAATTTTCCTTTGATGGATTGATTATTCGCTTGTTCATCCTGAGTGTGTTAAACTTTATTCTTAAAAATGCACATGTCCAACAGTTTTTCTTAAAAGCTTCACTGCAAGATTTGATCACTGACACAAGTAGCGATTGTTCCGGCTATTGATTTACTTCACTCGCTAAATCTCTAATATATGAGGTGATTTGTGATCTCAAGCTTTTGTCACATATGAGAAATGAAAAGATCAGAACATAAAGGAGACATTTAGCCCATCACAATTTCCACTGACAGGAGTTTTACTTGGAGCTATCTGCTTCTGTTCCCTGCCCTTTCCTCATACACATCAATATTTTACTTCTGCATTTATCTAACTCCCTTTTCAATGCTGTTATTGATATGGCAGCTATCTATGGCATAGCATTCTATATTTAGTAATTCTTCGTAGAAGATAATTTTTTCTAACTCACTTTCTGTTTCTAAATTAATCTTAAATTTCTGCCTACTTGTTACTCATTAGTAACCAGTGGAAATAATTATTAATTATTTACTCTGTCAAATCATTTCTAGACTTGAACACTGTCACAATTTTCTCTATCCTGGTGAATGTGATCCTGGTATGTGAAATCTCTTATTGCATTTGCATCTTCTTATTTTTGATGTGACCTTAGAAAATCTCAGGTTGTATCTTCCTTTGCTCCTCATTGCCTTTCTATTTAAAAAAAAATATATTTTTATTCTCCTTTTTCACATTTTCTACCAAATTCACACCACCCAACAATAAACAATAAGCAGTAACGAATACAATGTCAATCCCCATATCAACAACAACAATCCCACCCTCCCACCAACCCTCAAACAACTGCCCGCATGTTAACATAAACAGATAACAAAAAGGAATCAGGAATCAACCATAGTCACATACAGTCCCCCTCACCCCCCCTTAATGTTCAATGTTATCTAATTCTTGAACGTGCATAATGAATAAGTCCTATGAATTGTAGAACCCCTCCTTCTCCTCAGTTCAAACTTAACCTTCTCAAGAGTTAAGAATTTCAGCATGACACCCCGCCACGCCAGGGCACAGGGTGGAGAGGTTGATCTCCATCCCAGCAGGATCCACCTTTGGGCGATCAACGAGGCCAAGGCTACAACATCTGCCTCCGCACCTGTTTCCAACCCCGGCTGGTCCGACTCCCTAAATATGGCCTCCCAAGGGCCTGGGTCCAGTTTCATGTGCACCACTTTAGAGATTATGCTAAAAAAAAACCATCCAGTAATCCATCAGGACCAAAACATATGAACGTGATTTGCACCCCCCCACCCCCCGCAACGTTCACACCCATCTTCTACCTCCTCAAAGAACCGGCTCATCCTCGCGCTTTTGAGGTGTGCTCTATATACCGTCTTCAGCTGTATCAGCTCCAACCTCGCACGCGAGATGGAGGCGTTCACTCTCCGGAGCACCTCACACCAGAACCCCTCCTCAATATCCTCTCCCAACTCTTCCTCCCAATTTGCCTTCCTTTCCAGCGGTGCCTTCTCCTCTTCCAAAAGAGCCCCGTAAACCACCGACACTACCCCCTTCTCCAGTCCCCCCTGTCGTCAGCACCTCCTCCAACAATGTGGAGGCCGGCTCCACCGGGAAGCTCTGTAACTCCTTCCTGGCAAAATCTCAAACCTGCATGTATCTAAACATTTCCCTCTGCTCCAGCCCATACTTCGCTTCCAGCTCCTTCAGTCCTGCAAATCGACCCCTAAGAAACAAATCTTTTAGTGCCTTAATCCCCTTCCCCTCCCATCTCCGAAAATTTCCGTCCCACTTCCCTGGCTCAAAACTGTGGTTCCCCCGAATCGCATTTCCCTTGACCCTGCCCCCAACCCGAAGTGTTGGCGAAACTGCCTCCAAATTCTCAATGAAGCTATTATTACCGGACTCCGAGTGTTTCCTCGGAGCCATCGGGAGCGGTGCTGTTACTGGCGCCTATCCTGATCCCGACACAAACTCGTCTCCATTCTGACCCACTGAGAGTCAACCCCTCTTACCCAGCTCCGCACCTTCTCCACATTCGTCGCCCAGTAATAATACATCAGGTTTTGAAGACCCAAACCCCCTGCCTGCCTTCCCCTCTGTAGCAGCACCTTTCTAACTCTGGCCACCTTCCCTCCCCATATGAATGAGATAATCATTCCTTCAATTTCTCAACAAAAAAAAAAGCGCCTTTAGCAGGACAATCGGCAGGCATTGGAAAATAAACAGAAATCATGGCAACATGTTCATTTTAACCGCCTGTACCCGACCTGCCAGTGACAGAGGGAGACGATCCCACCTTGCCAGATCAGCTTTCACCTTCCCCACCAAACTAGAAATGTTGTCCCCCGAGCAACCTGCACCCCAGGTATCTAAAGTGAGTCCCTGCCCTACGGAATGGCAGCCCCCCCACCCCCGGCCGAGACATCACAAAATACTCACTCTTGTCTAGATTTAACTTGTACCCCGAGAAAGATCCAAACACCCAAAGCAGCTTCAATATTCCCCCTATTGACACACTCGGTTCCGACATGTATAACAACAAGTCATCGGCATATAAGGACACTCTATGCTCTGGTCTCCCCACCCCCCCTTAACTATCCCTTTCCATACCCCCCAAACTTCTCAATGCGATGGCCAATGGCTCAATCGCGAGTGTAAACAGCAAGGGGGACATAGGACATCCCTGCCTCATCCCACGGTGGAGAGAAAAGTATCCCAAGCTGATGCTATTTGTGCGGACACTTGCCCTCGATCCCTTATACAGTAGCCTTACCCAGTCCACAAATCGTGGACCAATCCCAAACCGCTGCAGAACTGCCATCAAGTACCCCCATTCTACCTGGTCAAACGCTTTCTCGACGTCCCATGCCACAACCACCTCTGTTTCCTTCCCCTCCCCCGGTGCCATAACCACGTTCAATACCCTCCTAATGTTCGAAAAGAGCTGCCTCCCTCTCACAAACCCCGTCTGATCTTCACCTATCACCTTCGGGAGGCACTCCTCCAGCCTACCTGCCAGTATCTTGGCCAATACCTTTGCGTCTATGTTATGGACCTATACGACCCACACTCCGTCAGATCCATATTTTTTTTAAGCAACAGGAAAATCGATGCCTGCCCCAAAGTGTGTGGTAACATCCCCTTCCCTATCGCCTCCTCAAACATCTCATTTCCTTTCTATAATGCGATAACCAAAACTGTATTCTGACAGTCTTACAATTTTTTTTTCCCAAATTCATCATCCTCTCCTTGCTATTACATTTACTGTGTACATGGTCTTGAATATGTAGCGTAAGTTGGTGAATATTGTTCTTTTCCATGGTTTTCATCACACTTTAGGTGATTCCATTCAGCTAGTCTTTATTGGAAATACAAAATAAGTACGTTAACCATCTCATTAAAATGCCTTGTGAACAAAACTCACTGTCAGTTGTCTAAGTATTTTTCATCAAGCAGTGACGATTTGCACAAATTAGGGGCGGGATTCTCTGGTCCCCCTGCCGCGTGCCGTTCACTGACGCTGGGACTTTCTCCTGCCGCTTGTCAATGGGATTTTTCATTGAAGCCACTCACTCGGCTGGGAAGCTGCGCAGGTGGAGGTGCGGTGCCGTCGAGAAAAGAGAATTCCAACAGCTGGAGAATTCCGGCCCAAATTTTGATTCATCGGCACTCAAAATTAACCATATCTGGGTTCCCTGTGGCGAGCAGCATTGATGGATGAGCAAATTGTCTAGAAATGCCAGAGTTCAGTTGCACACGCACAGTTGACGTTTTATTTATTTTTTAATTTTCCAATTAAGGGGCAATTTAGCATGGCCTATCCACCTACCCTGCACCTTTGGATTGTGGGGGTGAGACCCGCGTGGACAGGGGGAGAATGTACAAATTCCACATGGACAGTGACCCGGGGCCGGGATCGAACCCGGGTCCTCGGCGCTGTGAGATGTTTTCTTTTTTACGCATGTTGTGATGCTGTGTAATTTAGAAACAAGGTTATATCAATGAATGGCACATAATTTTCCATAAACAATTAGGACAAAGGCACAGATATGAGGTTGGAAATTGAAATGCAGCATCTCTTTGTGCAGGTAGTGACAACAGTTTGGGGAACATACTCTCACCAGTTCCAATGTTACAGTGTTATGGACAAGACGCAGGGCTCTGGGACTAAGCATGGTTTCTCTTTCAAAAAGCCAGAACTGGCGATGGACTGAATGGCAGCCTCCTGTGCTGTTAGATTTTAATACTTTTCATTAAATGCCAATTTTTATTTTTGGAGGGAATAATTGTTTCGGAAAATGAACATCTGCATCAGGCCCACCTTTGTTAAAATCTTTGGCATTTTAAAAATTCACATTAACATTTGGTTTTGTGAATCATTGTTTATATGCTGCTGACAGGTTGTAATCTATGAAATAATTTCAAATTAAATGAATATTTATTACATGCAATCCATATTTCTGACTATTAAGACATCAAAAATGCTTAGCGATTCCCTTGCGTCACCTAAAATGTCACAATTCTGTTCCACAGTTACTGCCATCATATTTTTTATTGTACCATACACCATTCAAACCGAAATCCGTTTCAGACTTGTAGCCATGTTACTGTGAGGTATAGGAGGTATACACCCAATGTTGTGGGAGGAAGTACAGCTATTTGGCTAGAATGTACCTCTCACCTGGGTGACCGGACAGAGATTCTTGGAGTTCTAAAAATGGCCTTTATTTCAAGCAGTTTCAGGAGAGTCAGACATCCAACATGTGCCTTGCCAGCTCCCCGAACAAAGGGATTCAGTGGCAATTATACCTTTAAATTCAAGTACAAGCAATTAAAATTTGCCAACCAAAAATGTACATTTACTTTAAGATTATCTAAATCCATTCATAACTAATAATTAGGATTACATTATTATAACATATGAGTATAATCAACCAATTGTAATGTGGTACATCTACTCAATTTTAATATCACCAAGCACATATTTTTCTCTGTTTATCTGCTAACGCCTAGACATGTGTATGATAAGAATATGTTTTGCCTAGTTGCCACCATGTAAACTGAAATATTTTAAAGTTAAAGCAAAATGCAGCTAATTTTGCAACGGAACAATAGAGTTAATGCTGCAATAGTGCAGGCTATAATTAGGCATCCATAATTGTTAACCACTTTTCTCCGCTGACATATCTCTGAGGAGATGGTGTTGCAACTTCGATTTAACCAAGTGGGCATTTGCTGACTTGAGTTGCAGGACCTGTTTTTGTCATTTATGTAGAAACCATTTTGGTTCTTTTCCGTGACAATCGGACCTTACAGAGCTTGTGTTCCTACCTCTTTGACTGCAGAGGTACATCAACAGGAACCACACATTCAGGAAAATCAGCTGTTCAACACTCAGTTGTATAATTCATTGCGTAGCCTATATTTTACATTACTTATTATAAAAATATTGAAATTCTTTACTCATGCACTTCGACTTGCATAAATTTCTGCTGTTGCCCTCCTTGCCCAAAATAACAGTATTATCATAGGTGTTACATGGATGCTAAAATATTACAAACCATGTCCAGTTAAGGGACATCGGTGTGCCGAAGATTTGTGAGCTTTAGATAATATTTTTTACCTTTACGCATTGACTCAATAGATTGGCAAATGTTTATCAACCAATTCCCATCAAAAAAGTATTCTAATATCCGGTGCCCCATGAACAATGGACACTAATAATTCTAGCTACATCTGTCTCAGAAAGTGCAGAAGAAGCCTGAAGATCCCCACCCGCCGAGTCAGATGTGAATACATTTCTTACTTAGTCTCAAATCTTGAAAGAAAACAATTTTCTGGGGCAAGATGAAAAAATCATATTCACTAGTTCAAACAGTTGTTGCTGATCTCAATTTCGTTTCGGGATACTGTAATTTCATTGTGCAATTACAGCATCCTCTGATTGCTTGCTTGAATTTTGAACTTCTAATTTCACTCCAGCAGCAGTTCTGTGCAAATGTTTTCTTTGCAAATTAATGGCCGCGATTCTCCAGTGCCGCTAGCCGCAGGCGGGATTCCCAATGGCCAGGTGAATAGCGCATGTGTGGCAAAATGGGATTCTCACCAGGCGTCAAACCCATTGCGAGTCTCCTGGCCCGTTATGCCTGGCCCGATCAGGTTCTCACCCAGACCGGGCGAGAATCTGATTACAGATGATTAGCATGAATTGAAGTATCGTTACCGGGTAAGAGGCCAGATGCTATCTTTCCCCCCCCCCCCCCCCCCCCCCCCCCCCCCCCCCCCCCCCCAAACTGGAAACCAATCTCTCCTGGTCCTGACAAGCAAGGAGCAGGCACCACGGACTCCATATGAGAGCACGATGGTGAGTACCCTCTCCACAATTGCCTCCATTGTACCAAGGGGTCCTTCAGGGGAGGTGGGCGTTAGGGGAGGCTTGGGCTGGAAGGGCTCAGGTTGGGGGTCCTTCCCGAGATGGGGGTCATGTGGCAGGTCTTCCATCTGTAGCTTTGAAAATCATTAAACTGTCTATCAGCATGTAAAGTTGTAGTTAAAAGTCAAAGAATTTACAGTCCTGAAGGAGGCCATTCGGCCCATTGAGTCTGCACCAGCCCCCGGAAAGAGCACCCTACCCAAGCCCACACCTCCACCCTACCCCCATAACCCAGTAACCCCACCTAACCTTTTGGACACTATGGGGCAATTTAGCATTGTCAATCCACCCAACCTGGGCATATTTGGGCTATGGGAGGAAACAGGAGCAACCAGAAGAAACCCATGCTGAAAAGCCCAAAAGCTTTTAACTGCATTGTTTACATTCAATTTCATGGTCCATTTCCTTTTACAAGCCTCTTGATTGGCAAATCCAGGCTATTTCAAAGGAGGGTTTAACTTTGTTTGTCTTTAATAGCTCTTCACAGTCCATTAACTCTGAAATGCTTCCTCTTTTGAGCAGGTTTTCTTTCTCCTCTGTTCTGAGTTCCTTCCTAGAAAGACTTGATGCTTTGCTATAACTTGTGAGCTATAACTTTGCTCACAAGTTTGTTGTGTGACGCTGTATCAAATGCCTTTTAAAAGTCCATGTCCATCAACCGCAATACCCTCATCGACCCTTTTTGTTGCCGCTTCAAAAAACTCCAAGTTAGTTAAACACGATTTCCCCTTTAGAAGTACTGTCTCTTCTTAATCAACACATTTTTCCATGTGATAACTAATTCTATCCCGAATAATGATTTTTAGAAGCTTGCCCGTCAATGAAGTTAAACTGACTGGCCTATAATTGCTGAGCTTATCCTTACAACATTTTTTGAACAAGTACGTAATGTTTGCAATTCTCCAGTTCTCTGGCACCTCCCCTGAGCCTAGGGAAGACTGAATGATTATGGCCAGCACTGCTGCAATTTCCCATTGATCATGAGCGCCAAACCTATGAGAATATGTTCTAAATATTTTTTTTAAATCCATTAGTTATCATCACACGTCTGAGTTCTGATGAACAGTCATCGAGCTGAAATATTGACTTTCTTTCACAGAGGCTGTCTGCTTGTTGAACACTTCTAGCATTCTCTGTTTTATTTTTGAGCTATGGGCATTGTGGAAAAACCTATCTGGGCAGCTTCTATCATATTGCTATGGTGTAAACATCCAGGAGCAGGGCTGATCTATCAAATGCTTAATCCATATCCTCACACGAGACCTTTGAACAGAGCTATGCCTTCCAAGAGCCTACCCAGCACCAGATAGGTATATGATGGTTAGAGCACATCTTCTTGTGCCGCAGATGCATCTTGCAACTCGCATGCGGAGCAGAGAAGACCCTTCCATTGCATATGTCTGGGTGATCTGTTTTAATGTATCTTGTACATTATGTACGTAACTTGTATTGTGACTTTGTGATGGTTGAAGAAAAGTAGAACACAAAAAGCACTGCCTTGCAGACATTTTGAACATGCTGACGGTCACAACTGTTAGCTCCTCCCAAGTATTGACATGAAGCAGTGTTTTGATGGTGGCTTTTACCCATTTGCTCCCAATCACGTCTAAATCAGCTGGAGTTTTAGAAGCTGCTTTAAACCTTTTAAGTTTGTCACTGTACATCAACCTATCAAATGAAGATAAAAACAGGTGGGAATGTGCTAATTCAGGTTGGTCGACCTTCACATTTAAAATGTGTCAACTCCTACAAAAAAAATCAGGACCTTTATATGATTAACTGAGAAATGTGTGCAGTAGTTTTAATTTACAGATTGTTAATGGACGCCATGTCATAAGATTTGGTTAAGGAATAGTTCTCTTAAAAAGATTAGTTAAAGGCAGCTAACCTCTAAACTCCATTCTGATTCTGATGAAGACGCAGTCTTGCACATTAATAGGGCAGGCTGCTCCTTTTTAAAAACAGCTTTATTGAGTTTCTTATGATTGTGTGATGAGGTAATATGGTATATACAGAGGTAATGACTAATATAATTTATAATCATCTGAGTACAGGATATGCATTCATTAAGATTTGCTTGATCCTTAGAATTGCAATATTTAACAACTGCCAGTTCTTGCAGGTGCTGGTGCAAAGAGCAGAAGGTTATTCCCATATACATGTACACAAGAAATAGTGGTTCAGCAAAACAATCAATACCTATTTTCTGGTCCTCCTGTATCATTTAACAATTAGTGAATTAGTTCACTGTTGATCTGTGTACAGTTGGGGAGGGAGGGGGGGAGAGGCGGTGACTGGTTCCAGCTAGCCTTCAAATTAAACATTGTCATGTCCTCTTTACCTTAATTGTTGTTCCTACTTGCCATACACTTACCACAAAATGGTATGATAAACACAAAACACATTTTCTAATGCAGCTTCTGGATGTGTAACTGAGCAGAGATTTCAAAAGACTGGATCTTTTGATCCTTCCAAGCTTGATAAATAAACCAAAATTAATGATTGTGGTTTTTAACTTATTCGTGACTGCACATTTGAAATAAAGTCTGATAATACACTGCCAAGTAATTGTCGTCAAATGCGTTTGGGGTACGACACGTGTTCTGAGGCAATGATTGGTTAATTGACTTTCGACATGTGAAAAGTGTCAGCTTTGACTGAGTGATAACAATTGTGCTTCTAAGTCAAATGGTTGTGGGTTCAAATGCCGCACAAAGGTCTTGGGCATATAACCCAGGCTGACTCTTCAGTGTGTTGGTGAGGACATTTTAAAATGCCTAAGATGCCATCTTTCAGAAGTGACATTGAAACCAAGACCCTGTTTGTTCTCTCAGGTGGATAGGAAAGATCCTGTGACACTCCTTACAGCAGTTCAGGAAAAACTTCCTGGTATGCTGCGCAATATCCCTCAACCAGCACCGCAAGAAAAATATCTATTTATCACTTTGTCAGAGGTTGCTAATGACTGTATTTGAAAATTATTCTGTTGACAATGAAGCACTTTGGGATGTTCTGAGATTGTGAAAGGTGTTTTATAATTGTGAACTCTTTCTTTGTCTCACCTGGCCAGGTTCATACAATGAACTTTCAAATTGTAGGCCAAACCTTCCCATTTCTCCACCTCTTGTTAGCCCAAAATTCTCCTGTGGCACACATCTAATAATATATTGGCAATCTAATTGCTGAAATGTGATGCTGTTCTTATAGCACCATTACCTGGCTGAATCCTGTGCATATAACAACAACTTGTATTTATGTCACACCTTTTGATGTTGGAAAATGCTGCAAAGCACCTCACAGCGCCAGGGACCCGGGTTCGATTCAGACCTCGGGTGACTGTGTGGAGTTTGCATATTCTCCCCGTGCCTGGGTGGGTTTCCTCCCACAGACCAAACATGTGCAGGTTAGGTGAATTGGTGTGCTAAATTGCCCCTAAGTGTCAAAAGGGTAGATGAGGTTATGGGGATCGGGTGGGAGAGTGCTCGATCGGAGGGTCGGTGCAAACTCGATGAGCCGAATAGCCATCTCATGCACTGTAGGGATTCTATCTATGGGAGTGTTACCAGACAACATTTGACCGTAAGCCACAGAGAGATACTAGAACATGTGACTCAATCTTTGTTCATAGCGGCAGTTTATAAGGAGCAACTTAAAAGAAGCATTGGAGGCAAAGAGGTGCTGAAGGAGTTTAAGTTCACAGTCTATGGCCTAAATGATTTAAGGCACAGACACCAAAAGAGCAAAGGAAAATCGGGGATTAAAGAACAGTGCCAGAAAATGTTTTCCTTTCAAGTTTCTGCAATAGTACACAATATTTTATCCCCACAATAATAGCAAGTCATCATCAATACTTGGAGCTCACTGTCTGCATGTTCCAGTGGTATCTGTGCACTAACTGCATATCAACGTTGCCCAACTAGAATCCTGTCTGTTTGGAGGCCTGAGTAGAAATTTGAACTAATATGTGCAGTATAGCTGCAGCATAAATATCTGGAAGGATAATGCATTTTTCTGGGATTCAAATGTGTACTGCTAGTTAAATGTTTAAGATATTCTCCATGTTAGCCATGGCCCAGTTGATATTATGCTCACCGCTGCAGGATTTGAGCAGAAAAATCTTAGTTGCTGCTCCATTGCAGTTTGAGGTGCTGCCTTTCAGGTGAGATATTAAACTGAGGGCCCCCTGAGGTGGGCGTAAAACCCTGGCATTGCTCATGTCTTGGACAATATTCATCCCTCAGTCAACATGACAAAATCAGATAGTCTAGTCATTGTCATATTCCTTTTTGTGGGAACTTGCTGTGTGGGAATTGGCATTCCTACGTTACAACACTGAACACACTTTTTTTAAAAAAACGTTATTTGCTGCATTTTTTTAGGATAACTGGTGATCACAAAAGATGCATTATGAATTCAAGTCTTCATTTTTCTGAAACAGAAATCAGCATTTAGCTTTAAAATATTCTTTCATTTTATTCCCTCCTGAATCTGATATTGTTTCATGTTTATGGTGATGGTTTATGTATTAATGGTTTATGATGGTTTATGTATTAAAGAAGAACTAGTGAAAATCATGTTTGGGCAATGCATTAAAGTTTAGGAGGCTAAATCTATATTAAAATAATTTCACTGAACAAGTTTGTTATCAGCATGTAGCAGTCAAAACAGTCTGTACCCCAAAGATGATCCCATTTTAAAACTGCAACATAAGCACCTATTACAGAATCTCTGAAGCCATTGAATATATATTCAGGTACCTGCATTTCAGTGAATTTACGTTAATTCTGAGATTCATCTTAACTGGCAGAAAAGTGTTTTATGTGCCACTTGAAAACCTTCTGTTATACCAGAATCGCTTGGGATACCCCTCATATTTTCCTAATACATTTCTGTTTAAGCTAAGTTGAAATATGGGACTAGTCTTGACAATTGGCCCGTTCCTGTCTGTTAATTGTGTTTTGATTGTATGATCACAAAGGTTCTATTTAAAATGTTCCACTTTGAATATTTGGGTAATTTAGAGCATGCTGAAGCACTTGGTGTATTCGCAGGCCTGTCAAAAAGCATGTGGCCAATGTCGAGGAACAGGTCGGAGTCTCGCACCCACTTGACACAGAGCTTGAGCCCCATTCTCTCCAGTGTGGAAGTGGAGGCCAGCTCAAGGGAAGGCCATGATGTCTGATATCTCAGCTTCCATTGCAGCACAGAATATCCAATGTCTGGGTGCTGCAGTGAAAGCTCAGATTGAAGCCATGTAAGCCCAGTTTACTGTCACAAAAGCTCAGTCTGTTACCATTATATCTGTAGATGCCAGCCTTCAAAGGGGCTTGCAGGACATCGTAGTATCCAGCATCATAGCAGCACATAGCTAGGATTGCTTAAGCACTGCTCCAGGAGAGTGGTGGTGGCAATGTAAAGCACAAGCCTGCTGACCTCTCTTAATAGGAGATAGTCTTTCCAGCACTGCACCTAGGCTGGGCAAAATATCAACTGGGCCAAGTGGATGAAGTAGCAGTGGGAACCATTTTGGAGATCGTGACCATAATGTAGTTAAATAAGACATCATTATGGAAAGAACAAAGAGAGAACAGATTTAGATTTATTGTCACGTGTACGGCAGTACAGTGAAAAGTATAGTTCTGTGTCGAATCCAGGCAGATTGTTCCATACATGAAAAATAGAGGACATATGATAACTACACAATGTAAATACATAGACATAGACATCGAGTAAAGCATGCAGAGTATAGTGCTACAACAGTAGAGAAGATACGTAGAGAGATCAGTTCAGTCCACAAGAGGGTCATCCAGGAGTCTGGTAACAGCGGGGAGGAAGCTGTTTTTGTGTCTGTTAGTTGGGAATAAAAGTTCTAAATGGGGGGGGAAGACAAATTTTATAAATCTGAGCGGTGAGCTGGCAAGAAGAGTGGACCAGATATAGCTATTAGAAAGAAAAACTGTGTCAAATCTTTGGGAGACATTAAAAGGTGAGATTCTACAGGCACTTTGTAGACATTGTACCATCTGCAGGATGCACGGCAGGCTCTCACTGAGGCTCCTTAGACAGCACCTTCCAAAACCGCCTTTTCATGGTCAATTAGGAATGGGCAACAAATACTGGCCTTAGCCGGCGATTGCTATGTCCTTTAAATTAATTTTAAAAGATACCCCCACACACAAAATGAGTAGTACTGCCAAATCTAGAGTCCCCGGTTTTCCAATAGCATACAAGCCAAGATAAAGCAGAAAAAGAAAGCTTATGGTGGTCACAAAAGACTTAATACTGTAGAAAGCCTAGAGAAGTATAGAATGTACAGTTGAAGTAAAAATGGAAATTGGGAAAGCAAAGAGGAATAGGAAAAAATATTGGCAGATAAAGTTAAAAACAATCCTAAGATGTTTTACCAATACATTAAGATCAAGCCAACAACTAAGGAAAAGGTAGGGCCTATCAAGCATGTACATGGTAACTTGTGGATTTATTCAGAAGACGGCGACAAGCTTCTCAATGAGTACTTTGTCTTCACTAAGGAGAGGGTTGATGCAGACATTTTCATTAAAGAGGAGGAATGTGAAATATTAGATGCAATAAGCATAGTCGGAGAGGAAGTACCGGAGGCACTGGCATCCTTGAAGGTGGATAATTCACCAGAGCCAGATGGATTGCATTCCAAGCTGTTGAAGGAAGCAAGGGAGGAAATAACAGATGCTCTGACGACCATTTTCCAATCTACACTAGAGGATTGGAGGTCTGCGAATGTTGTACCATTATTTAAAAAGGTTGCGAGAAATAGGCCAGAAAGCTGCAGGCTGGTCAGTCTGCCTTGAGTGATGGGATTAAAATTAGTGGCTTTTTTTGGCTAGCATGCACACAGTGAGCTGAATGGCCTCGTTCTGCACCATACTTTTCTGTGGTTCTATGACCATGTAAATCAGGCCCTTGTATTTAAAAGGACCAATTGGGGATAAGCTCTTCCTCATGCTACCACAAAGTGGGAATTTTTGATTCAGGGATCAGAAGAGAGGTATTTTCAAAAAATCAATTGCTTTGATTCCTTCACAGCTGTGCACCAGTGACATGAAAAAAAAACTTGTTTGAGATATAATTAACACCAGATTGATGAAAGGTGCATGCTTTTGGAACATGCAAGATTTTCCGAGTCACCTGGTTCAGCATTGCCAGTAGTTTGACATAGCAATCATCTACATCAAACAGAATGCTGCGTTTTGTTGGAATTGGGAAAAAATGCAACACCTACATTAGGTTCATCAGGGGCAACTCTGAAACAGAAGCGGTCTTCCGAAAGAGTACTTCTATTAATCATGTTCAAAGTCAAAACAATCCTATCTGAGGATAAATGAACATTCAGAGCAAAGCAGGGCAAAGCAAAAGCAAAATGATATAAAACTGAAAATGCTGGATAAACTCAGCAGGTCTGGCATCACGTGTGGAAAGAGGAACACCTTGGAATAAAAAACATTATCCAGTAATTCAATTCATTGCTGTGTCTAAAATTTTGCATACATAAATGACCAGTTACGACTACATTTCCAAAGTTCTTCATTGGTTGTGAAGTAGTTGTGGAAGTCTTAGGGACACGAGAGTTGAAATAAGTGCACGTGCATTTGTTCTATGTATGTTTTTGTAATAGTTTTAGCATCTGTCTTGTATTTGAGCTTCATTTAGTTGAATTGACCTGCATATCTTTCATTACCATTCTAAGAGGAATTATGTTTAATTTTGGACATGAATCTTCTAAGTAAGCTATTAACATTGAGGTAACAAATCTGGAAAGAGCAGAATGGAAGAATGACTTTGTGCCAGGGTTACATGAGCTGATCATTTATTTTATGATGGTCAAAACAAATTTTGTTTTAATGAATTTGCAGGATATGGGCAGCGCTGGCCAGGCCAGCATTTATTGTCCATCCCTAACTGCCCTTGAGAAGTTTGTGGTGATCTGCCTACTTGAACCGCTGCAGTCCCTGTGGTGTAAGTACAACCACAGTGCTGTTAGGGATGGAGGTCCAGGATTTTGATCCAACAATGGTGAAGGAACGGAGATACATTTCTAAGTCAGGATGGTAAGTAACTCGGAGGGGAATTTCCACTTGGTGGTGTTCCCCATGTGTCTGCTGCCCCTGTCCTTTAGGTGGTAGAGGTGATGGGTTTGGGAGGTGCTGCCTAAGGAGTCTTGAGTTCCTGCAATGCCTCTTGTAGATCGTACCCCTGGCTGCCGCTATTTACTGGGGGTGGAGGGAGTGATTGTTTGTAGAAGGGGTATCTATCAAACGGGGCTTCTTTGTCCTGGGTGGTATCAAGCATCTTGAGCGTTGTCGGAGCTGTATTCATCCAGGCAAGTGGACAGTATTCCATTACGCTCACGACTTGCCTTGTAGATGGTGGACAGGCTTTGGGAAGTCAGGAGGTGAGTTACTCACCGCAGGATTACTCCGCTTTGGCCTGTTTTTGTAGCTACAGTAACCTCAAGATGTTGAGAAGGGGGATTCCGTGATGGTAATGGAATGCAATGGGGGCGATGATTAGATTCTCTCTTGTTGGAGATGGCCATTACCTGGCACTTGTGTGGCACGAATGTTACTTGCTATTTGTCAGCCCAAGCCTGGATATTGTCCTGGCCTTTCTGCATTTGGACATGGACTGCTTCAGTATCTGAGGAGTTGTGAATGGTGCTGAACATTGCATAATTGCCAGCGAACATCCCCATTTCTGATTTAATGATGGAAGGAAGGTCATTGATGAAGCAGCTGAAGATGGTTGGGCCTTGGACATGACCCTGAGGAACTCCTGCAGTGATATCCTGTAACTGAGATGATTGAACTGCAACAACCACAACCATCTTCCTTTGTACAGGAATGACTCCCAACAAGCAAAGGGTTCCCCCTGGTTCCCATTGACTCCAGTTTTGCTCGGGCCCCTTAATGCTACACTTGTTCAAATGTTGCCTTGATATCATGGACAGTCACTCTCTCATCACCTCTGGAATTTAGCTCTTTTGTCCATGTTTGAACCAAGGCTGCAATGAGGTCATGAGCTAAGTGACCTTGGTAGAACCCAAACTGAGTGTCACTGAGCCAGTTATCGCTCAGCAACTGCTACTTGATAAAATTGTTGATGATCTGTTCCATCACTTTACTGATGATTGAGAGTAGAAGACAGCGGGGGGGGGGGGGGGGGGGGGGGGGGTTGTAATTGGCCGAGTTGGATTTGTGCTGCTTTTTATGTATAAGACATACTGAGCAATTTTCCACATTGCTGGGGAGATGCCAGTGTTGTAGCTGCAGTGAAACTGCTTGGCCAGGTGCGCTGCAAGTTCTGGCGCACAAGTCTTCAGGACTGTTGCCAGAATATGGTTCATAGCCTTTGCAGTATCCAGTGCCTTCAGCCATTTCTTGATGTCACGTGGAATGAATTGAATTGGCTGAATGATGCTGGGGACCTCCGGAAGAGGCCAAGTACCACTTCTGGCTGAAGATTGTTGCAAATGCTTCAACCTTTTCTTTTGCACTGATGTGCCAGGCTCTTTAGTCATTGAGGATGGAGATATTTGTGGAGCCTCCTCTTCCAGTTAATTGTTTACTGTCCACCACCATTCATGACTGGATGTGGCAAGGCTGCAGAGCTTAATCTGATCCAGTGGTTGTGAAATCACTTAGCTCTGTCTATTACTTGCTGCTTATGCTGTTTGGCACACAAGTAGCCTTGTGTCGTAGCCTCACCAGCCTGACCCTGCGTTTTTAGGTATCCCTGGTGTTGCTCCTGGTAAGCCTGCCTGCATTCCTTATTGAACCAGAGTTGACCCCCTGGCTTGGTGGCAATGGTAGGGTATGGGATATGCCGGGCCATGAGGTTACAGATTGTGGTTGAGTCCAATTCTGCTGCAGATGACCAACAGCAGCTCAAGGATGCCCAGTCTTGACTTGCTAGATCTGCTCAAAGGCTATCCAATTTAGCATGCTGATAGTGCCATGCAACATGATGGAGGGTATCCTCAATGGGAATTTGAGATTTTGTTGATGGCCACAGCTAAGCTGATGTTGCACTGGAAAAAACATGGAAAAGGTTACATAACATCTTAATTGGCCATGATCTGAGAGTATTCCTTATTTAGTTGGTTTTAGGATCATCGGCCTCATTATTGGAAGAAATGTGTTTTATTCTTTGAAACTTTCTCTTCCGACGTTTTATTATTTAAGTTACAATTGCACAATTGAGTGGCGGAAATTAAAATGGAGAATGTTCTATAATGCGCAGACAATACATAGAATTTGCAGTGCAGAAGGAGGCCATTCAGCCCATTAAGTTTGCACCAGCCCTTGGAAAGAGCACCCTACTTTAGCCCATGCCTCCACCCTATACCTCATAACTCAGTAACCCCACCTAACCTTTTGGACTCTATAACGGTCAATTTCTGCTCTGCTGGTTTACCACCCAAATAGTGAAATTACCTCCAATATGAATTACAATATTGATGGTATTTGACTGGGCAACAAAACTCATGAACTCAAATAGTTTTCACCATCTAGAACTATTGGTCCCTCTGACTCCAGCCCCTTGTGCATTCCCCTTCCATTATCACATCACTCGACGCTCTGCTTCAGCAGTCTAAGCTCCGCACTCTGGAATCTTCTCCCTCAGTCCCTGCAATTCCTTAATTCCCATTCCTCCTTAACCCCCCCCCCCCCCCCTTTGACCAAGCTTTCTGTCACCCTTTTTAGAATGTACTTTGTTTATTACACCTCTCCTATGTCATGTTTTTTTTCTAACATAAAGTGATGTATAACTGGCACACAGTAAATGGCCTGTGAAACAATTGTGGAGAAATGCGTCAATAGAAGGCAGTTGGGCTATTGTCATGCAAGAGTGCCTTTAAGAAATGGATGTGTAAGCAATGTACCTTTAAGAAAACAGTGATGTCAGAGAGTGGGTGGGGCTGGGCTTTAGTCAGCCATTTTGCAGGTTTTTAGTTTCAGTTTTAAAAGCATTGTCTGTGTGTTTCCAGAGAGCTGCAAGTTTTGCAGTTTGGTTTTGCTGAGAGCAGCTAAAAGGTGCCTGGCTGGTTTTGCTGAGAGCAGTTTAAAAGTAGAAAGCCAGTTTTCAACAGTCTCTGCCATTCTACAGAAAATATATATATCCTTTAACCTGATGTGATACTATTTAAAGGTGTTAAGTCTCTTGGAAGTTTGAAGGAACATTTTAAGGAATTATTTACTGTTGCAATATTTTCTGAGTTATCTTTGAAGTAAGGGGTGTTAAGAGATCCAATGTTTATTTCAGATGTTAAGCTGAGTTCATGGAATAAACAGTGTTTTGTGTTTAAAAACCCACGTGTCCCATTACGGGGGAACCACCAGTTCGCCCCAGGAAGAACAGGTGGAGGGTTTTCGGGGTGGCACAGGGCAGGCATACGAAAGTTGGGGGACCTGTTTGTGGGCGGGAAGTTCGCGAGCTTGGGTGAGCTGGAGGAGAAGTACGGGCTCCCGCCGGGGAACACCTTCAGGTACTTACAGGTAAGGACGTTTGCCAGACGGCAGGTGGTGGAATTCCCACGGCTACTGCCACACACAGTACAGGACAGGGTGCTCTCGGTATTGGGGGGGGGGTGGGGGGGGGGAGTGGGGAAGATTTCGGAAACTTACCAGGTGATGCAGGAGGAGGAGGAGGCCTCGGTGGTGGAGTTGAAAGGTAAGTGGGAGGAGGAGTTGGGAGAGGAGATCGAAGAGGGGACGTGGGCAGATGCCCTAGGGAGAGTGAACTCTTCCTCTTCATGCGCGAGGCTCAGCCTCATACAGTTTAAGGTGCTGCACAGGGCACACATGACCGGGACAAGGATGAGCAGGTTCTTTGGGGGTGAGGACAGGTGTGTTAGGTGCTCAGGGAGCCCAGCAAATCGCACCCATATGTTCTGGGCATGCCCAGCGCTGGAGGAATTTTGGAAGGGCGTAGCGAGGACGGTGTCGAGGGTGGTAGGATCCAGGGTCAAACCGGGCTGGGGGCTCGCAATATTTGGGGTGGCAGAGGAGCCGGGAGTGCAGGAGGCGAAAGAGGCGGAATTCTAGCCTTTGCGTCCCTGGTAGCCCGGCGAAGGATTCTTCTTCAGTGGAAAGATACGAGGCCCACAAGCGTGGATTCCTGGATCAGCGATATGGCAGGGTTCATTAAATTGGAGAGGGTGAAATTCGCCTTGAGAGTGTCGGTACAAGGGTTCTTTAGGCGGTGGCAACCGTTCTTAGACTTTCTGGCAGAACGATAGACATTGGTCAATGGCAGCAGCAGCTCGGGGGGGGGGGGGGGGGGGGTTTACTTTATTTTTGTTTATGTTATTTACACTGGAAGGGTCTGAGGGGGTGTATACACCTGTTGTCTTAAGTCGGGGTGTTAATGTTAATTTATTATTTATGTACAGGGGGGTTTGGGGGGTTGCTTTTTTAGATTGTGTTTTGTACTTAACCCTGTTGGATTCTTTTTTCTTTCTCATTTTGTTATTGATATTTTATGAAAACCTTTAATAAAAATTTTTTTTTTTTAAACCCACGTGTCCATAATTGTAATCCCACACCGAGGGAAAAAGCCGTGTGCTCGGAAAAGCAACAAATCCATTAAAGGGAGAGGTTGGTTGAACTCCATGATACATTTTGGGGTTCTGAAAAGCCTCGCCCATAACACCATTGAAATATTTAGGAATAATTTTGGAAAAGTTCATGGCGGTCAGTAGAAATTGTTACTATAGCTAATTTAGTTATTTTATAGTTGAACCTTGTTTTAAGTTATGGTCATCCCCTGTGCTGTTACCATGGTGTGATTCTAACTATACCACCGCTAATTAGATCAATATCAAGAGAACATATACCAGTTTGTCAGAACCGATTGAAAAATAGACATTCTTTCAAACTGTCCCTACCTATTTCTCTCGCTACTATCACCCTGGGCTGTTGACCAATTTTGGATATTGATGGACAGGAGCTATCTGGCTATCGCTGCCTTTCAAGCTACTAACCGGATTGTCAAGACGGAGGTGAAAAACACTCCAGGCAGATGAACTGAAGATACGACATGGGGTCTACCTGACCTTGAGGCTGTGAAATCAAGCCATAATTTTGAAGGAGATAAGTAAGGAGTCAACTTGTTCCATCCACAGTTCAAATTATTAGAGCAGTGGAGAAACTGGTGACATTTAAAAGTGTCTGAGATGCATTGATGGAAACAATCTAGCGAATGTGAAACACCAGAGTGCTATTGAGCTATTGGTTTTGATAAGATAGTGGGGGAAATTGACTTCTGGCCCATTTAGGATGATGAAATGAGTATCTACCACACAGTTTGACAATTGGCCTGTGTGCTGAATGACCTTCTCTCTATATTGTCTGATATTCTGTATTCTCTGATCCATTTTTAAAATTTCAGGAGATGCAATACAGAGGCTTAAAATTGAAGAAATAAAAAATAGCTTGCAACCAATTTAACAAGAAAGTTAATTGAAAAATGCACTACGCAAATAATTTGGGCAGTTCAATCCCTCAGTCCATCGTGATTTGTTTGTTCATTCCAATCATTCCAATCCCGGCTACTGCGTTTTCTCTCATTAGGTATCCAGCCAAATGTCAGCCTTATTTTGAGTTGCTGCTTTCAGATGTATGTTTGCCATCATTTGGTTTTGTGCCCTTAAACAGATTGTTTGCCACGTGATGTACATAAATTCTTCATGTGCCCAAGTGCTCTGACTTGTATGTTCATTTTTTTGATGCTTATTCATGGCTTCAAATCTGTCAGAGTTGGAAAGTTTGGTCTAAAGCATCTTGTCAATTACCAGTTTTCAAATAATCAAATAGCTTATTTATAACGAACACCAATCTCGGCCTTTGAAATAATTTTGCATTGCATCCCTGAATTCCTTCATTTCGTTAAAGGCTGATAGTGTTTTTTGTGAATAAGATGCAAACTCTGTTGTCATTACCGATTATTTTGTTTTAATCAACAATTTCCATGACACAATTTAATTTGGGGTTGTGAGCTAAAAGCACTGCCGTTTTACAGGTTTACATTGATTTTAATGATGGAGATAAAAATTAAAAAGTATTTCATAGAACATAGAACATACAGTGCAGACGGAGGCCATTCGGCCCATCGAGTCTGCACCGACCCACTTAAGCCCCCACTTCCACCCTATCCCCGTAACTCAATAACCCCATCTAACCTTTTTTGGACACTAAGGGCAATTTAGCATGACCAATCCACTTAACCGGCACGTCTTTGAACTGTGGGAGGAAACCTGAGCACCCAGAGGAAACCCACGCAGACACGAGGAGAACGTGCAGACTCCGCACAGACAGTGTTCCAGCGGGGAATCCAACCTGGGACCCTGGCGCTGTGAAGCCACAGAGCTAGCCACTTGTGCTACCGTGCTGCCCCTAGTCCTTTGTAGTTTCTTCCTAGTTACTATTGTTAAAAAAAATTTAATTGCTCCAAACTGAGAAGTAACCTATGGGAATAAAGAAATATTGTGGGCTGAATTTTCACAAAAAATACCCAAGTGCCATTTTGGGCACGGAAATCGGTGCGAAACACACCGGCTGTTCCGGCGCGATTCCGATCGCAATCCTCCCCCACTTAATCATTTTTTGGGAGGGGGTGTGATTTGCACTGACATCAACATTGAGATGGGTGCGGCCTAAACACTCCAGCATGTCCAGCGATCTGCAGTCCCCCACCCCTTCCCCCACCCAGTCACCGGCATTAGGCGCTCGATCGCCAATTTCAGAAGACCCCCCCCTGTCAAAATCATCGCCATTACCCCCTCCTTCCAATCATCAGCATCAGGCAGCGCTGCTAATCACCGGTATCCGTGCCCCCCCCCCTCCAGGTGTCGCTAAACTCTTCTCCTCATGCCCCGTCCCCTGTCAGGTCCAGCCCCCGTCAGGTCCCACTCCTTGGCACTGTCCCTTAGTAATTAGCTGCCAGGGCACTGCTCTGCCATGTCGCTAGCCACCCATGACTTACAATGGCCTCCAAGCCCTCATGTGGTCATCACGTCTGGTCTCTGTTTGTGGAGACTCGTTTTGATTCACAGTGGCATTGCATTGCACCAGCAGTTGGGAGTATTGCAGGAGCTGGGAGAATCTAATTTAAAACAGATCTTGCATATTTGAATTAAGATTAAAATATGCTCAGGGCATGAACCAGATTACATCTGCTGGGAGGGCCCGGGAACATTGCGAACTGCTTTGTGCCTGATGCAAATCCTATTTGGAATCTGCTAAATCAGAGTCGGCCTCAGCTCCAGGGACCCGGGTTCAATTCCTGCCTCAGGTTGGAAAAATAGTCAATTATAATGACGTAGTCCCTGCCGAGTGCATGAAAAAAGTCCAAACCCACCTTTGCCCAGGGGGGCGTTACCAACTTATGGGGCTGAAGCGTCTCAGGGGGTTGCGCCGGCTGAAACCTTTGGCAGGTGGGGCAGTTGATCACCATGTTGCCGATGTCGTCGCAGATGCCCAGCCAGTACACAGCTTCCCGGGCCCTCCGCCTGCACTTTTCAACCCCGAGATGGCCTTCGTGCAATTGTTCGAGGACAAGCCGGTGCATGCTGTGTGGGATCACTATCCGATCCAGCTTTAGGAGGACACCATCAACGACGGCCATGTTGTCCCGGATATTATAGAATTGTGGGCACTGCCCCTTGAGCCACCCTTCCGTCATGTGGCGCATCACACGTTGTAGAAGGGGGTCAGCCGCAGTCTCACGGCGAATGTGGGCCAGACGTGCATCAGTAGCCGGCAGATTGGCCGATGTGAAGGCGTCGACTTGTGCGTCGACCTGACAAACGAACCACCCCGATTTGGGCGGTGTGCTCACTGCTCTGGACAGGGCATCCGTGATGATGAGGTCCTTTCCCGGGGTGTAGACAAGTTGGTAGTCGTACCTCCGGAGCTTGAGCAGAATGCGCTGGAGGCGAGGGGTCATCTCGTTGAGGTCCTTTTGTATGATGCCGACCAGGGGGCGATGGTCGGTCTCCACGGTGAACTGCGGAAGACCATACATATAGTCGTGGAATTTATCGATGCCGGTTAACAAACCCAGGCACTCCTTTTCAATCTGCGCATAGCGCTGTTCTGGGGGGGTCATGGCCCGCGAGGCATAGGCGACCGGGGCCCATGATGCAGTGTCGTCCCGTTGCAGGAGTACCGCCCCAATGCCGGACAGCCGGAGGGGCTGTTTATCACAGGGCTAAATCGCTGGCTTTGAAAGCAGACCAAGGCAGGCCAGCAGCACGGTTCAATTCCCGTACCAGCCTCCCCGAACAGGCGCAGGAATGTGGCGACTAGGTGCTTTCACAGTAACTTCATTTGAAGCCTACTTGTGACAATAAGCGATTTTCATTTCATTTACATTCATTTCATCAGTCGAGATCGTTGTGTCTCGAGTAGTGTCGAAGAACGCCAATCACCGGTGCGGTGGTGAGCTTGATCTTGAGCTCCTCTCATTCCTTCTGGTGTGTGGGCAGCCACTGGAATTCCGTAGTCTTTACCAGGTGGCGAAGAGCCGTTGTGGGAGAGCCAAGGTTGGGAATGAACTTCCCCAGGAAGTTGGCCATCCCGAGAAAGCTTAGCACTGCCTTCTTGTCTGCCGGCTGCAGCATGGCTGCAATAGCTGCCACTTTGTCGGCATCCGGACGCACCCCTGACCGGGATATGTGGTCCCCCAGAAACCTGAGCTCAGTTTGGCCAAAAGAACACTTGGCTCGGTTGAGGCGCAGACCGTGATCTCGTATCCGAGCAAAGACACGCTGGAGATGACTGATGTGCTCCTGTGGTGTGGTGGACCAGATGATGACGTCGTCAACATAGACGTGCACCCCTTCGATGCCCTCCATCATCTGTTCCATGATTCGATGAAACACCTTGGATGCAGAGATGATGCCAAACGGCATCCTATTGTAGCAGTAACTGCCAAAGGGAATGTCGAAAGTGCACAGCTTCCTGCTGGACTGATCCAGCTGGATCTGCCAAAAACCCTTTGAGGCATCAAGCTTGGTAAAAATTTTGGCCCGGGCCATTTCGCTCGTGATCTCTTCCCGTTTGGGTATGGGGTAGTGTTCCCTCATGATGTTATTGTTCAGGTCTTTCGGGTCGATGCAGATCCGGAGCTCGCCGGAGGGCCTTTTTACGCACACCATGGAGCTGACCCATGGCGTAGGCTCCGTGACCCGAGAAAGCACTCCTTGGTCCTGCAGATCCTGCAGCTGCTGCTTGAGGCGGTCCTTGAGTGGTGCAGGGACTCTACGAGGTGCGTGCATTACCGGGGTGGCGTCCGGTTTGAGCCGTATTCTGTAAGTGTAGGACAGTGTGCCCATGCCCTCGAAAACCTCCTGGTTGTGGGCGAGGAGCGAGTGGAGCTGCGCCCTAAAGTCTGCATCCGGGAAATCGGACATGCCTTCTGGAGACAGAGAGTGTACCCGCTGAACGAGGTGGAGGATCTTGCACGCCTGTGCGCCTGGCAGAGAGTCCTTCGAGGATCCAACTATCTCAAAAGACAGTGTGGCTGTGTATGAATCGAGCTGGCAGGACCCCATGGCCGGGATAACATTACCGTTGGAATCGACCAACTGACAGTGGGATGGCCGAATCGGTGGTTTGACCTTCAAGGTGTGGAAGGCTGACCATGCAATGATATTGGCGGAGGCACCAGTGTCTAAGCGGAATGTGATTGGTGATCGGTTGACCGTTAGGGTGGCACACCATTCAGCGCTCGGATTACCGCTAAGCACTGGCATCGGCTGATGGGTCCTACTTGGGGACATCCGATTTCTGTCTATTACCGCAACGCGGAAGGGTTCCTGGTCATCGGTATCACCGGTCTGTATGTCGTCAGGATATGACTCGGTGTATGGAGGCTGAATGGCCCGCACGTCCCTGCGAGGCTGGCGGAATTGCGGAGCGTTGGCAGGTTGAGCTGCTCGATAGCAGGCAGCGTAGTGGCCCATCCTGCCACAGCGGAGGCATTGTCGAGTTTTGGCTGGTCATTGCCGCTTTAAGTGTGCGGATCCACAGTTGCCGCACGTCGTGACGTCATGGCGTTCGTTGCGCCACCGCGCATGTGTGGTGCGGTCCTGCGTAGAGCGCGCCTGCGCATCACGTCCCTCTGCGTCGATGTCCCCTCTTTTGGCGCATTCAAGTGTGGGAGGCCTCGGAAAGCGCGCAAAATGGCCATGCTCGTCCGGGCCGCGGGCCGGGAGGAACTGGATCGACTGGACCTGCTCGGCCTCGTAGGACCCCTGTTGTGCCGATTCGGCCGCCTGGAATTGGGAGTAGCGGCTGGTCGCATTTTCTTGGAGGTCGCAGGTTTCGATGGCGGTGGCTAGGGTGAGGCACTTTATTTTGAGGAGCTGCTGGCGTAGGGTGTCCGAGGTGACCCCAAAAACTATCTGATCCCGAATCATGGAATCGGAGGTGGCCTCATAGCCGCAGGACTGCGCGAGGATACGGAGGTGTGTCAAAAAAGATTGAAAAGGCTCATCCTTACCCTGCAGGCGCTGCTGGAAGAGGTACCTCTCTAAGCTCTCATTCACTTTGACGCTGAAGTTTTGCTCAAATTTTAGAAGGACTGTCTTGTACTTCGTCTTGTCCTCGCCTTCCGCGAATGCCAGGGAGTTGTAGATGTGGATGGCGTGTTGCCCCGCCGTGGAGAGGAGGAGGGCGATCTTACTGGTGTCCGATGCATTCTCCCTATCTGTGGCTTCTAAGAAGAGCTGGAAGCGCTGTTTAAACAGCTTCCAGTTGACGCTTGGACGATTTGGAGCGGCTGCGGCGGGCTGATGGCATCCATGGCGCAGGATGGCGGATCTCTGAAGAGGTGCAGGTAGGTCTCACAGTCGCTGGTGAGTTTCCAGGCCTGGTATCATGTCGTGTTGGGTGTTCCGATACATGAACGAACCAACACGGTTGTAGATGGTTCAACTCTGTTTTATTATTCTGTACAATAACAACTGTTAACTTCTGGCTGTGGTTCATACTTCACCAGTTAACCTGTGGACCCAGCTCTAGCATTATCTTAGAGAGGCACTCAGCACATGGTGTGTGTCTAAGTGGCACGCTGTGAGCTCTATGCTCTGAGCTATCTCCTGGTAGAATGAGCGGGAACTGTGGTGTTCCCTGTTTTATGCTGCGTGTGCTTGGGTGATTGGCTGTGATGTGTGTGTGTTGATTGATCCGTCTACCTGTCCATCAGTGTGTGTGTGATTGCACCATGATATGTTAATATGGATATCATGACACATCCCAGTGTGTCATGTTCTCTAATTCAAGACATTGTGAGAACCTCAATAATTGTCACTGCTCGGTGATTCTGTTCTCTGCATCGTCTCTGAAAACTGAGTTAATTCTCTTTTATTGTTAATTTATATAAATATATGAACATATTTTGCAAAGGCTTTTCAGGATACCAACAAACAGTTTAATTAAACATATCCCAAAAACATTTATTTATTCTTTATTTGCCACAAAAGATTAATTTGTTGAAGATTTACTTGATCAGCAGAAGTAATGCAAGTCTAGTCAGAACATTGATTCCATTGTAGGTTGATAAAATTAAATAACATTGTGCCAGTTTTTTTAAACATCTGTTTATTGAAAACTATTTCATTTATAGCAATACAGCAATATAAATGGATGCTATAAGTTACGATACAAAAGGAACATGTTCAACAGTTAAAAATACATCCAAACCTAACCCCCCCCACCCCCACCCCCCACAACAATTAACTAAACCCTTTCCCAGCAACTACCTCTATAAAAAAGGAAATGAATGGCTTGCCATCTGAAGTAGAAGCCCTGCACCAACCTCCTAATGGTGTACTTGACCTTCTCCAAATATAAAAATCCCGAGGGACTGGGTGGAGAAGGAGATCTCCACCCAAGCACTCGCCTCCGGGCTATTAACAAGACAAAGACGAGGACATCCACCTTCACCCCCATCTGCAGCACCAGTGAGTCAGGTACCCCGCAAATGGTCACCAACGGACAAGGCTCCAGTTCAACATTAAGAATCTCTGATAAAAGGAGACCCCAAAACATAACAACTTGGTGCACAGCCAGAACATATAAGTATGATTAGCTGGCCCCCGAGAACACCGCTCGCAACTGTCATTAACCCCCGAAAAAAAGTCCACTCATCCTCGCCTTAGTCAGATGAGCCTTGTGCACCACCTTGAACTGGATCAAACTGAGCCGACCACAGAAGGACGTGGAGTTTACCCTGTTGTATCCCGCAGTGTTGCGAGCCAGGTAGATCCCAGAAGCAGGGTCTCCCGGCTTTTGTCGGCCACGCTGTGCCATGACAAACTGCTTTTCGGGTGCAGCGTGGCCATTGGATCTCGCCCTATATTTAATGGAAGGCAGTACTGGAATCAAACACGTAGAATAGCACCATTGGCTGCTTGATTCCTGTAAAAAAAAAAAAAAATTCATAAAATGTAAGGGTCACTGGCAAGGCCAAAGTTTGTTGCCCATCTGTAATATTCCTTGAGAAGGTGCTGAACTACCTCCTTGTATCACTGCATCATGCTGTTAGGGAGGGACTTCCTAGTATCTGGCTCAGTGACAGTGGGGGAACAGCGATATTGCTCAAAGTCAGGATGGTGTGTGACTTGAGAGGGGAATTTGCAGGTCCCGCAACGTATTAGGCTGCTTTCTGGGATGGCGGGATTGTCATATGAGACGGTTATGTTCATTGGAGTACAGAAGAGTGAGGGGATTTCATAGAAACTTAAATATTCTAACAGAATTTGTTGGGAGATTCAGAAAGAATGTTCTCAATGGTGGGGGAGTCAAGAACTAGGGGTCATAGATGGAGGATAAGGGGTAACTCTTTTAGGATTGAGGTGAGGAGAAATTTGTTCATCCCCGAGAATGGTGAATCTGTGGAATTCATTACCACAGAAAGTAGTTGAGGCCAAAACGTATTATTTCAAGAAGGAATTGGATATAGCACTTGGGGATAAAGGAATATGGGGGTGAAGGTGGGATCAGGATATTGAACTTGATGATCATCCATGGTAATGAATGGCGGAGGAGGCTCAAAGGGCTGAATGGCCTCCTACTTCTGTTTCCTATGTATCTTCTATCTACCCTTGTCCTTCTAGGTTTGAAAGGTGGTGTCAAAGGAGGCATGATCAGTTGCTGCACTGCATCTTGTATACAGAACACCCATCTGCTACCAAATGCCTGTGGTCGAGGGAGTGGGTCAAGCGGGGGCTGCTTTCTCCTGAAGGATGTCAATCTCCTTGAGTATTGTTGGAGCTGCACTCATCCAAGCAATTGGAGAGTATTCCATCACATACCTGACTATGCCTTGTAAATGATGAACAGGCTTTGGACGATCCAGACCTGAGTTACTTGTTGCAGAATTCCAAGTCTTTGACCTGCTATTGTCACTGTTTATATGGCAGATCCAGTTAAGTTTTTGGTCGGTGGCAACCTACAGGATATTGATATACAAATTATGAGATGTTATATTACTATTTTGTAAAAAAGTATTACTCTTTTTGTCTTGCCGAGTTGTGTTGAATTCTGATGAGAAATAGTCAAAGTCTTCCAGATGATGACAAAATGTTTCTTGAGTAATATATAATAAACAAGTGAGTTATTTCACTTCAATACTAAACTAGTAAAACAAATAAGTAAGTTTATATTAAATTAACAATTATAATAATACACTGCACTCTGATCTGATCACGTCCTCACTCTAGCTGTTCTCAGCACACACTCCTTAAGAAAAGAGTGGGAAACTCCTTTTTTAGGTCCTGTTAGTGTTGCCATCTAGTGATCATCTGTCTCTACTGACTTGACATTGCTTGAACTTGTATTAACACATACAGAGATCACTACATGAGCTAACATCTATTCTGTGCCGTGACTGATCACAGCTTACTGCATAGCACCGTCAAACTACAGTCAGCTTTTTTCAGGCATTCAACAGACAAGCCAGCGGCCTTCAAGGGGGCTGCCACTCAAAGTAACCTTTTTAGGTTTTTCTGCATATGTTTCACTTTGTTGTTTGTAAAATCATTACCCTCTGATTGAACCTTTAAAATTTTTCTGTTCACATTGCTGTTTAAAACATTTAATTCTGAGTGTTTTAACCTGTTTACAAGTACTTGAGAAGAAGAATGCCATTGAAATTGAAATTTTTTGACTTATTTTTTTAATACATTTTACATGACTTTCTCCTTGTGCAAAACTTTTGCAAAGGCTTTTCAGGATACCTGTGTTTGTAAAAGCAAGGTACATGACACTCTGGTGCCCAAGTGCAGTATCCCGATGTTGCAGTTGATTGGCTATTTATTTTAAACCTTCATCTGTAATTATGTTAGTATCACACATTCATGTGTGCAACATGAATAAAGTTCCCTGCAGTTTTGTAATTCCATCTGCTTCAAACTAGTGGGTCAGAGACCATTATACTTGAGTTGTTCATTTCTTTTGTAAACGTTAAAGCACTTAACTGTATTTTTATCTTTATTTGCAGGGATTACAAAAGTAACTCGGGACTGTAATCTCTTCACAACTTTGCAGTTATTACTGTCAATGGTTCTCAGGAAGATTGAAAAATAGTCTTTGGAAAAACTCAAAAGAGAATATTAAATCTGGAATGACCAGGGCAATGATGTTAGAGCTGTTGGACTACTTCAGAGTCATGAAGCAATTGCTTAAATAGGCAACTGAGCAAGTTATTTCTCGCAGCTAAAATGCATTTCAGTTATCTAAAAGGCTGACTGATGATCCATCACGCGTGCATAAGAGTCCTTCCTATTTATTTCCTTTGTTCCCATTTCTTTTATTTCATTATTTTGGCCCATGGACCATGATTGGGATGTGCCTTTAAGCAGAAGATTCAAAGTTGCAACAGCCTGCTTGCCAGGACATTGTGTTCCCAGCTTTAATATTTTGTACAGAAGAAGCCAAACTCCTCGGCACCAAGTGGACCTTAGGAACTAGCTTTGGAGAGAGTTGTTCAATTGGTTAACTGGTAACCGGTTTGTTGGCCAGGTACAGTGTTCTGTCTGACAATGGTCAGTGATTGGTTCCTGCATGATTCTTTCTGTGGGAACTTAGCAGAAATGTTGAGACTTAGGACGTAAAAGGATCTCTCTCTCTCCCTCTCGTTGAAGTGGAATAACGGCTCAATTGTTCTGAAAGCAGTGAGTGCCTGGCACATCTTTATTGTAAACCTGAAATTATGCTGAGTCCGAAGCCTAAGTAGACAACCTTGCAAGAGAAAATCATCTCAAGCCTAGAAAGGAGTAGTACCAAAACAAAAGCCTGAACTTCAGAAAGACATTGACTGGAAGTAATCCCTCAGACATCCTTATCCTTTTATTTTTATTTATATTTTCTTTCTCTTTCCACCCTTTCCTGTATGTCTATAGAGAGTGGGGTGAGTTAGGAAGGGGCTTGTGAAAGGGGTAGTAGTTAGTCCGTTATGTTTTCTGTCCATTTAATTATAATACTGTACATAATAAAGGGTTACCTGTGTTTTAAAGTTACAAACCTGGTGACTGGTGATTTATTGGGCTCAACCAAGGATCTTTGGTATTTGAAATAAAATCTAATTTCACCTGTGTTGCGATTCTGGGTCAAGAGGGGCTGGAATGGATTGTGCACTAGCCCAGGGTGGAATAACAAGTGAACAAGGGCAATAGCCATATTGGTACATTGAAGTTAGTTGTACAGCTTGGTCAGTTATTGAGTCAAATGGGGTATTTGATGTCTGGTGTGTGCTTTCCTAGCTGATTTCAGCTGGGGGAGTATTGGTGGTACTGTAATTGTTCACATTCCTCGGTTGGGTGGCGAACAGCCAGCCCAGGCTTCCTCTTCTGATCTGTCTCCATAACCCATCCTGGAAAATTGTGGGTGAAGGCAAAGTTTTGCTAAGCCGTGGCGACCTCTGTGGATTTAGAGGTGGCATGGCGGCACAGTGGTTAGCACTGCTGCCTCACGCCGACGGAGACCCAAGTTCAATTCCGGCATTGGGTGACTGTGTGGAGTTTGCATGGTCTCCCCGTGTCTGCATGGGCTTCCTTTGGGTGCTCTGAATTCCTCCCACAGTCCAAAGATGTGCAGGTTAGGTGGATTGACCATGCTAAATGGTCCCTTCGTGCTCAAAGTTTAGGTGGAGTTACGGGTTTACGGGGGAGTAGGCCTAGGTAGGGTGCTCTTTCAGAGAGTTAGTGCAGAGTCGATGGGCCAAATGGCCTCCTTCTGCACAGTAGGGATTCTATGATAGACTCACTGTGTTGGCTCATACTAAAGGATGGTCATTTTGAAGGAAATGACGAAAGCTTTCTGGCACTTTTGAAACCACTGTCAAAGTAAATTTGATTTCAACCTTTATTTAAAACTCTTCCAAGAAAAGCCCTGTTTTAAATAAAGATCAAAATCAAGACAGTAAATTATTTTGCACAATACAACAATGTGACAAGCGTGGAGCTTTGATTTATCCATTAATTTTGGGAATGCTTCACTGTCAGTAGCTAAAGCCATATCTATAAAGATGCAATATAAATGTAACTTGTTCTTGTTCTAATTAAAGTTCAAACACTTTTCCTGGGTTTCTTTGATTAAAACCATCAACTGTGTAAATTTGCTCCTCTGATTAGAAAATAGCCCTTTTTGTGAAAGTTTAAAAATAGCTCAGCAGGTTCTGTACCAAAGGAAATATAAATTAAGGTTTTTTGTACACTTTGTCAAAATGCGTTGTCAGTCTTTTGAACGAGAAAGCCCCGTTGCCCTTTTAAAAGTTGATTCACGAAGTGATGTCCTATTTCTGAAATTTAAATTGATGGATTGCATCGGGAAGGATTTTGGTTCGGAGAATAACTTCAGTGCAAATATGGGCTAATTGGCAGCTCCACAGCCAGGGTCCTACCAAAAACGTACATATGAACCTGAATATATTGTTGTATTGTGCTTCAAACAGCCGACCATTACCAATTGTTTAAAGTTCTGTTGCACTGTGATCTATTCAGCTGAAATGGCTGTTTTGGTTTGAAATCCATGGAAACGTTTTAATTAAACCATGCTTCCATTTTCAGAATGGTGCATATATTGATGCAGTATTTTCCTAATGAAGGAACTTGTCACATACAGTATTGAATAATCATGCCTTTTCCATGAATTTGAACCATTTACTTAAAAGAGCAGAATGGCCATTTTGTCTGATCTTTTTATTTTGCGTGGCAGAGGGCTAAAGGGCACTTAGGGATGGGCAACAAAACTAAACTCTGATACAGATATATAGTATGCACAATGTACACAGGTGAAGTGAAAAATATTCCCTGTTCCTTGTTCTATTTCGGTCTTTCCATATGCAGCCTCTTTGATTTCTTTGCGGTGTTTTCTCAGCCAAGAACATTCCACAGCCATGTGACAATGCTGACACTCTGCTTCACTGGTCCTCTCCATTAAAGTCTTCCAATTGTATCATACTATGTTCCTGTCACATTGTTTCTTCACTTTAAACTGAAGGTACACAAGATAAAATAACAATGTGTCTGAATGGATCTCTGCGCAGCCACAAACAGCATGCTAAATTTGTTGGAGGGATTATTTTCTACATCGCATTCATTATAATCTTCGCAGGCGATAGGAATATCCAAGAGGGTGACCTGCAACAAAGAGAAATAATTTCCTCGGTAACAATTATGTTGTTCCCCACTTAGAGCCTTGCTTTGGAAGAAAGTGTTACATCATTAGGCGATGCCATGTGTATTGCAACATCTGTTTTGTAACTGGTTTCTGTTGTGCCTAGTTTAGCAGCTAATTTTACATAGTGTCATGTAATTTCAGAGACTTGCCAAGTAAAATAATGGCCTTGTAAATGTGCTCACATGATAAAAAAAATGAGTGCAGGAAAATTAGGCAGCAGCCTAGTCTCGTGAATTAGTTGCTCTGTTATGCTGATTGTAATTAAATACATTGGACATCATTCATTATTTCGCTCAGCTCCCACACAAAATACTTAACTCATCGTTGTACTGCATTAATATTAATGGTGGGTTTTAATGAGATCCACTGTAACTTGAACTGCATCTAAGCTCTCAAGTGATGATTTGCTGCTATCTTGAAATTTCTTAGTAGTGATTAAATATTAAATACACAGGTCCAGATCCAACTAGATACAGCACTGAATCACAAAACTAGTATATCATCTCATGATCTTATAGCATTAAGGTAGAATAGTAAATACAGATGATCTACCTCAGATGACATAATTCCTACCATTCTGTATTTATAATCATCCTGACCCATTGTGCATCCTTACGCAACAGTGCACTCCTCCAATGTTGCAGGTTACATGTGTGCTTTATGGATCTCACTGACACCTTGGACATTGTCAGTTGCACCTGCCCTTAAAACTGTGGAAATTCTCCAGTAGAAATTTCTCCCACAAAAAGGTTGTGTGCATTTGTTATATATTTGTTGTTGCTGCAAAGAGAAAAAGAAGTAGAGGTGCCATGCTTTAAGTTTGTAAAAACATAGTGCAGGGTTTATTAAGAGATGTTGCTTCTACAGGGTAAGATGGTGAACTGCCCAAAGCCCGCAAAACGTTCCGCCGATGTCACTGCATAACACATGACAATTCACCAGCCAATAGTGTTACTTAAATACATAAGACCCTTCCCGCTTTACTCCTTTAGTGCCAAAGACACTTAAACAACAGATCCAACACAGTATTCATTACATTCCATCATCATGTTATTAATACATTTTTATCAGTAAGAAAGTCTCTTTGGCGGACGTCTGTCTCGTTTAGGTAATATCCAATGTTCAGGAATTTGGCTCTTTGCTATCATGGAAGTACCTTTCTATTCACTTGTTAGTTACTTGTGAAACTAATTCAGCATCTGATTTGATCATTACTGCAGCAATGGATCTGAGTTCTGTCGTATCACTGTCCGTGTACTCCGATGTGAATATTTCTGGTGAAGACTGTGCTTTCACTTCGTGAAGCTAATAACTGGTCAGCGTGCTGGTGCCAAACTTGATCATGATCTGTTTGAACTGTGTAGGATACCGGACCTGTTTTGTCTAGAATGGTGGCTGAAGTCCATTTTTCACTCGTGGCACAATTTCAAGCTAAAACCCATTCATTACAGTTAAAAGCTGTTCCAACCTTTAATAATTCTCAGAAGACCCATGAGGATGACCCAATTGATCTCCCCCTGGGGCTCATGTAATATATAGAAACGTACATAGAAAATAGAAGCAAGAGGAGATTATTCGGCCCTTTAAGCCTGCTCCACCGTTCACTATGATCATGGCTGATAATACGAGCTGCCCATCAGATGGGGCACTCAACCTTTAGAAGCTAGCCCGGTCTGGGACCGGCATGATCGGTAGTACCGGTTGAGATTTATGTGCTGTATGCCGCATTGCAACCTTTTCTTTTGATTATCAATAAACCTCCATTTGGATCACCTTCTTGGATCTACTGAGTGTTTAAATAACAATTTTTTGTTCGATGCTGTCGCCTGACAATTTTCAAAGTTGTAGATGGTGTGAAGCGATCGCATTGCATTCTCAATTTCCTCTTGATTAGTAGCATCACTGGTGAACTTTGCCTGGTTGAGTGCACAAAATTTCGATATGACATTAGAAAGTTGTTAACACGTTTTCTTTTAAATGTATTTTATTACAAACATGTATCAAAACGGGTTACAGCAAATAAACACCCCGGGAAATATACCTCCCAGCAATCAACTATAGTCTGTACAAACTTTTTCTCCTTTTCACCCTCTTTCCCCCCCCTCCTCCTGCGACGAACAGCTCCTCCAACACGGTCATAAACATCGCCCACCTTTTCTCAACCCCCCCCTTAACTCATACCTTATCTTCTCCAACCGCAGGAAGTCGTACAGGTCCCCCAACCAAGCCGCTACCTCGGTGGCAATGCCGACCGCCACTCCAGCAAAATTCGCCGCCATGCAATCAGAGAGGGCAAAGGCCACGATACTGCCTTCCTCCTCTCCATGAGCTCCGGCTTCTCTGAAACCCCAAATATCGTCACCAAAGGGTCCGTGTCCACTTCCTCCTCCACTGTCTTGGCTAAGACCGCAAACATTCCCGCCTAGAATCTTTCCAATTTTTCGGAACCCCAAGTTGTTAACACCTAGGTAGAGAACCTTAATCTCTCAATACCTTTACTCCATGTTTGAGCGATTGCACAAAGCGATCGGCCAACCTGTTGGTTGATGAGTGATATGGACAGATTTAATATGGTGGATAACAATCCCCTTCAAGTAATCTTGGAACACTGAGTCCCCTTATCACTCACAAGTTGCTCTGACTTTCTGAACACCTCATCTAGTCTCTCAGCTGTCTGTTTGGTTGTTGTGGACGTCATGATTGCGACTTCTGGCCATTTTGAGTGTGCGTCAACCATCACTAGGAACATATCCCCTCAATTGGGCTAGCATAGTCAATATGAATTCTCTGCCATGACTGTGTGGGCCATTCTCATGATGCAAAGGTTTCAGGAGTAGGGTATTGCTTAATATATTGCAGAATTAGTGTAGCCCCACTTTCTCCTCAACTTGGGCATCTACTCCCGGCCAACAGAAGTAGCTGCATGCCAACTCCTTCTTCCTAAACAAACCAGGATTCCTTCATGTAGGTGTTCAAGGATTCTGTTTCGTAGAAACAGCAGAATGATCACTCTTAATACCCCACAGCAGAACTCCACTCTGAACTGTGAACTCAAGACATCCAGTGATGTCGGGCTTGAGGTCTGGATTCCTTCAGTGCACATTTGTTAAAGTGCCTTTTTGGATCATATCCATAACCTTCCCCATCACAGGATCGATTCTTATCCACCTTTGCACTTGAGATGGAGTTATCGCTACATTTTCAACATGAGAGAGATAAGATATTTACAAAATTTTATAAAATTCTTGTTTGACGTCATGATCTTGTTTCACTTGTACTGGCAGTCTAGATGAAGTGTTCCCATTTGCATACTTTTCTGACTTCCGATATTGGATGTCATAATCGTATACTGACAAGATCAAAGACCATCTTTGCAATCGACTAGTTGCTAAATAAGGAATACACTTATAGGGCCCAAAGATTGTAGTTAAAGGGTGATGGTCAGTCAAAAGTGTAAAATACCGTTCATAAAGGTAATGGTAGAACCTTATGCCAAAAATGATGCTCAAAGCTTATATTTCTAGCTGGGCATTGCTCGACAGTGCAAGTTAATATTCTGGAGGCAAATGCTTTTGGCCACTCCTCCTGAGGGCATTATGTTAGAGACAACTGTGCCAATCCCATGGGTTGCAAGCAAGCTGTAACCTCAGCTTTGTTGCAGACCAATAACTCCGACTTCTTTAAAACTACTTGGACATTTTGATAATCATCTTCACATTCTTTGGTCCAGTGCCAAGCTTGTTTGACACAAAGCAAAGTATCATTGCCTCATTGCTGAGATAGGAATGAATTTGCCATAATAATTAAGCAAACCTAAAAATTACCTCAACTGCGTCACATCTTGTCCACATGGAGCTTCTAGGATCTCGGCCATCTTCGTTGGTTCTTTATGTAAACCTTCTTTATAAATGATGCAATCGAAATAATTGTTAGAAGACTTAAATTCACACTTTCTTGACTCTAAGATTGTGATTTTGCAAATGTGCAAAAATAGCTTACAAATTCCTTGCATGTTCTTAATCATTCAAACCTGTAATAAGAATGTCATTTAGGTGACTTTGCACACACCAGGTAGTCCACTCAGAATTTGAGCCATGTATATATGCTTGATAAAGATTTACATTTACATTTTTTTTTTAATGAAAGTCTCCGCTAATTAAAGGGACTCTCATGTGTCACTATAGTAAATAAGGGTTACCGCTCTGCAGCCACATTCATCAGTAGATATGCTTGAGAAAGACCTATTTTGCTACATTTCTGGACTCCTGAGAGTTCAACGAATAAGTCTTCGATAAGCGGTAGAGGACAATGGTCATCACCCAATACAGGGCGGCATGGTAGCACAGTGGTTAGCACTGTTGCTTCACAGCACCAGGGTCCCAGGTTCGATTCCTGGCTTGGGTCACTGACTGTGGCGTCTGCAGGTTCTCCGTCTGCGTGGGTTTCCTCCACGTGCTCCGGTTTCCTCCTACAAGTCCCAAAAGACGTGCTGTTAGGTAATTTGGAATTCTTTGCCATGTACCTGAAGAGGTACTGGAGTGTGATGACTAGGGGATTTTCGCAGTAACTTCATTGCAGTGTTAATGTAAGCCTACTTGTGACACTAATAAAGATTATATACTGGGTTTTGAAATCCTCACATTTTGTTACTGAACCATCTCTCTTTAGCACAGGATTGATTGGTGTTGTCCAATCACTAGTGGCACCAGGCTCAATGACTCCTTAATTAACCTTTCAAGTTCTTCCATGTTTGGCAAGATGGCATAGGGTACGGTATGTTCTTTAAGATGCTTAGGCACACTGCCTTAATCTTGAGTTTCACTTCCACTTCAGTCCTGGATCCAAGTGCCTCTTTAAAAACCGAAACATATTTCTTCAATGGTGTTTGTAGATCATTCGTAGAATCACTGAGTTGGTTCACAATGGTCCAGTTGAACTTTGTCCTCCTCAACCACGATCTACCAAACAATGTTGTAAAGTTTCCTTGAACAATGTGGAGAGGCAACTCTGCCTTTTGACCGTTAATTTCCTCATTCACATTGATACATCCTTTCAGTGGCATGATCTCTTCGGTGTATGTTCTCAGGACAACCAACTGATGGTTGTAACGATAGATGTTTTAGTTTCTGACTGTATATGGTCTCGGGTATGAGTGATGTCGCAGTGCCCATATCCACTTCCATCTCAAGTGTTTCCAATAAGTTTTGGATAACCCCAAAAGCGTTGCTGATCTCCTTTAACTGGTAATAAACCAAGCTTGAATTCTTTAAGATGACTTGACACATGTCCCCCAGTAAGTATTTAGTTCCTTCATTTAACTGATGAACTCGACCAGCAGACTTCACTGTGTTTCTCTTGGTACAAGTCTTTTTGGGTTGTGGGGCAAAACCCACGCAAACACGGGGAGAATGTGCAAACTCCACAAGGACAGTGACCCAGAGCCGGGATCGAACCTGGGACCTCGGCGCCGTGAGGCAGCAGGGCTAACACACTGCGACACCGTGCTGCCACGTATAAGGAATCTTTTTTATCAGTAACCGTTCCAATTGTGTCTTGTAGCATATCAGACACTGAAAAACCTGCATGCTGTGACTTTTGTTTGCTTGGTTGGCGATCTAACCCTATCTAACTCGAGTGCCGTTTTATAGCATTGTGCTTCTCGGCTCTGCGAGTGCCAGGAAACACGTGGCTAAATGCGCTCACTATAGGATTTTGTTCCCATTTAGTTAAATCCCACCCAAAAACAGCAAATTCTGGAAAAACACAGCAAGTAGAGCAGCATCTGAGAAGAGAGAAGCAGAATTAAGCAGGTTGATGACTTTTCAGCAGAAGATTGATTCTGGTCAAAGGTCATGGACGTGAAACAAAATTCCCTTTTCCTCTCCACTGATGCTGCCTGATCTACTGAGTATTTCGGGTATTTTCTGTGTTTATTTCAGATTTCCGCATACACAGTATTTTGCTTTTATTTTCGCATTACAGAAAATTGCAAAGTCAACTTTTCCGAATGGAATGCATCCTAAGTTGCTCCAATAAGAGAATATAGAGGGATGTAGCAGAGCCATCCACATTGAATGCAGGACTAGTATCTGAGGACTGAAGGGTTGCTCATGTTTTAGCCCTATTCAAGAAAGGGGAGAGAGATAAACCAGTAAACTACAGCCAGCCTAACATCGATGGTGGAGAAATTCATGGAAACTATTATCAAGGCAAAATAAATTTCAATTTGGAAAGGCATTGGTTAATCAAAGAAAGCCAGCATGAATCTGTTAAAGGCAAATCATGCCTGACAAATATGATTCAATTATTTTGCGTTAACAGAGAAATTTAATCAAGGTAGAATATTGGATGTTGAATTGGAAGACATTCAAAAAAGTGGCACATAGGAGACGTTTTAAGGCGATGAGATGGAAGCCCATGGAATTAAAAGACAAATGGTGGTATGGTAAAGAATTGGCTGAGTGACAGGAAGTAGAGGACAGTGCTGGATGGATGGTACTTTACAGTGAAAGGTCAATTTTTGAGTCGGTCCATTGCACTTTGCAGTTCTTACGAACGACCTAGACTCTGGTGTCGGGAGCAGCATTGGTAGAGATTTGGGGAGCAGGAAGATGTGTAGGGCATCACAATGGAAAAACATGCAGAATAACCTTTTTCCTAATAGTATAGATGATATGAAGGCAGGAAATTTTGCAACAAGGGAGAAATTAAAGACTCGAGGTAAAGGACGTGTCGACTATAGTGCAGCAAGTTTTTTTTCTTGTATTCTGTCCAGAAATGTAAAGGTGGGTTCTCAAAGAACCATCCTGAAAAGAGCAGTAAATCTAAATGATAACTAGCTTGGGCTTTATAAAATGTTAAGAGTTACTGTAGGCAAAGCGAAGATTTGGCATGAAAGGAGTTCTTGGAAGCAGCTTTCACTGTGAAGATTTGAAAGCACCAGTTAAGGTTAGAGGATATGGTCAGTTTAAGAATGCTGATCAGGTAAGGAAATACAGGGATGGAGACATCAAAGGAGGTGTAGCCATTGTTTATATTTGTGAATCTAGCCATTGCAGCACCCGACTGTAAAACTGATTGTTTTAAATTTCCATGAACAGATACTTTCCAGCTGAATTTTTTGCATATATAAATCCTATTCTCTCTTCCCGCCCACCCCAACCCCTGTTGCATCCATACTATTTGAGGGGTGGGGGGGGCGACATGAACTGTATTGTGATGATCAGTGTCATCAATATCCTGAAAAAATATTGATCAAAAAACATGAACTATTCAGTTTACACTTGGTTTGGTATTCTGAATTGATCCATTGAAGCACATGGACCACTGAGCTTACATGTCTGGGATGTACAAAACATTGACAGATTAATAGATTTGACACCTTTGCTGCAAGTTTATTGAAAAATAATGGCCAGGATTTTGATGCTAGCCACAAAGTGGGACCGCTGACCTGGAAGAAAGCGCCCACAAAGATCTGGCGACCTCAGTGGTATGGATTTCATTTTTTCTGACGTGAATTTGTTCTTGGTGCCGATTGTAAGGAATCTCCTACTTCCAACTGCTGCACTAAATAGAGTTAGCAGTCAATCGCAAGAAAAATTCTGAGGACATACTAGGAAGTAAAATGCTCTGACTATCCTTCACCTTTTAATTATTTAACAATGAATTATTAAAGATTGGGACATACACACATAGCATTAAGGTAGAGGCTAAAATACTGCATCATAATAAACCTGAAAAAATCACTTTATTTTATTGCAAATCAGTGAAGATTTTTTTTTTATCAGAATGGAGATATTTCACATTCCACAAAGAAAGATTATCTTTTCAGGGCCAGAGAGGCTCTTCAGTACTTATTAAAAACAATTGAAAACCCAGTTGCACTTCATTCAGCAAAGTGTTAATGTTAGCCTACTTGTGACAATAATAAAGATTATTATTAAAGGGAAATTTCGGAATAATTAGAATACGTATATTCCTACTGTGAAGAAAATATCTAATGGGAGGTCCCAACATCTGTGGTTAACTAAAAGACATTGGGGAAAGCATCAAATTTAAGGAAAACGCATATAATTGCTCAAAGACGAGTGACCGATCAGATGATTGGTCAGTCTACAAAGAACAGCAGAGATTGACAAAGGTTAATCAAGAAAAGTAAGAGAGGAAATTAACTAGAAATGTAAAAATGGATAGAAAGAGTTTCTACAGGATTTAAACAGGAAAAAAGTAGTTAAAGTGAGTGTTTGTCCACTGGAGAGTGAGAATAAGGAAATGGCAGATGGAATTAACAAGTATCTTGCTTTGGTCTTCATTGCAGAGGATACAAGATACATTCCAATAATAACTAAATCAGGAGGTGGAGGGGAGTTCCTGGTGGAATTATAATCATTGGGAAGCGGTACTGGGCAAACCGTTGGAGCTGTGGGCTCACAAGTCTCTGGGTCCAGATGGACTTCATCATTAAAAGAGCTGGCTAATGAGATAATAGATGCGTTGGTATTAATTTTCCTAAATGCCGGAATTCACGGAGGGAGTCAGGAAACCAGAAACTATAGGTCAGCTAGCTTTGATCATTAGATTTGATGCTTAAGGTGGTTATAGCTGGACACTTGAGAAAAACTCAAAGTAATCCAGAATAGTCAGCATGGTTTGTGAAAGTAAAATCATGTTTACCAATTTATTAGAGTTAATTAATGGATATTACGGAGCCTGTAGATATACAGTTCTTGGATTTTCAGAAGACATTTGATCCGGTGCCACATCAGGTTGTTGCAGAAAATAAAAACTCGGTGTCAGGGTAACAGATTAGCTTTGATAGAAAATTGGTTGGCTGGCCGAAAACAGAGAGTATGCATAAATGGGTCTTTGTGTGATTAGCAGGATGTGACAAGTGAAGTACCGCAGGAGTCTGTGCTGGGGCCTCAACCTTTTACAATTTACATCAATTGCTTAGATGAGGGAAGCGAAGACATGGTAGCTACATTTGCAGATGGTATAAATATAGGTAGGAAAGTATGTTGTGAAGAATACATACGGAGTTTGCAGACTGATCTAGATGGGCTGGGTGAGTGGGCAAAAATCTGGCAGATGGGGTTGCACGATGGAGCAGTGGTTAGCACTGCTGCCTCACGACGCCGAGGTCTCGGGTTCGATCCCGGCTCTGGGTCACAGTCCATGTGGAGTTTGCATATTCCCCCGTGTCTGCGTGGGTCTCACCCCCACGACCCAAAGATGTGCAGGGTAGGTGGATTGGCCACGCTAAATTGCCCTTAATTGGGGGAAAAATCTGGCAGATGGAGTATAAGTGGGAAAATGTGAACTTGTTCACTTTGGCAGGGAGAATAAAAAAGCATTACTTAAATGGAGAATAACTGCAGAGTTCCGAGTGCAGCGGGATCTCGGTGTTCTCGCGCATGAATCACTGAAAGTTAGTATGCAGGTACAGCATGTAATCAAGAAGGTTAATGGAATGTTATATTTTATTACCTGATGAGTTGAACATAAAAGTTAGGATGTTATGCTTCAGTTACACAGGGCATTGGTGAGACTGTATCTTGATACTGTGTGCAGATTTCATCTCCTTATTTCAGGAAGGATCTAAATGCGTTGGAGGCATTTCAGAGGAGGTTTACGAGATTTATACTTGGAATGAGAGGGTTGTCTTTTGAGGGTAAGTTGGATAGGCTGGACTTGTTTCCACGAGAGTTTCGAAACTAAGGGGTGACTTGATTAAAATGTATATGATCCTGAATGGTCTTGACAAGGTGGATGTGGAAGGGATGTTTCCTGTCGTGGGTGAGTCCAGGACTGGGGGGGGGGCTCTGTTTTAAAATTAGGGGTTGCCCTTATTGTACAGAGATGAAAAGAAGTTGTTTCTCTGAGAGTTGAGTGACTTTGGAACACTCTGCCTCAGAAGGCAGGAGAGGCAGGCTCATTGAATATTTTTAAGGCAGTGGTTGATAGATTCTTGCGAGGCAAGGATTGGATTGGATTCGATTCGATTGGATTTGTTTATTGTCACGTGTACTGAGGTACAGTGAAAAGTATTTTTCTGCGTGCAGCTCAACAGATCATTAAGTACATGAGAAGAAAAGGGAATAAAAGAAAATACATAATAGGGCAACACAACATGTACAATGTAACTACATAAGCACGGGCATCGGATGAAGCATACAGGGTGTAGTGTTAATGAGGTCAGTCCATAAGAGGGTCATTTAGGAGTCTGGTGACAGTGGGGAAGAAGCTGTTTTTCAGTCTGTTCGTGCGTGTTCTCAGGCTTCTGTATCTCCTGCCCGATGGAAGAAGTTGGAAGAGTGAGTAAGCCGGGTGGGAGGGATCTTTGATTATGCTGCCCGCTTTCCCCACGCAGTGGGAGGTGTAGATGGAGTCAATGGATGGGAGGCAGGTTTGTGTGATGGACTGGGCGGTGTTCACGACTCTCTGAAGTTTCTTACTGTCCTGGGCCGAGCAGTTGCCATACCAGGCTGTGATGCAGCCCGATAGGATGCTTTCTATGGTGCACCTGTAAAGGTTGGTAAGGGTCAATGTGGACATGCCAAATTTCCTTAGTTTCCTTTGGAAGTATAGGCGCTGTTGTGCTTTCTTGGTGGTAGCGTCGACGTGGGGTGGACCAAGACAGATTTTTGGAGATGTGCACCCCTAGGAATTTGAAACTGCTAACCATCTCCACCTCGGCCCCGTTGATGCTGACAGGGGTGTGTACAGTACTTTGCTTCCTGAAGTCAATTACCAGCTCTTTAGTTTTGCTGGCATTGAGGGAGAGATTGTTGTCGCCACACCACTCCACTAGATTCTCTATCTCCCTCCTGTATTCGGACTCGTCGTTATTCGAGATCCGGCCCACTATGGTCGTATCGTCAGCAAACTTGTAGATGGAATTGGAACCAAGTTTTGCCACGCAGTCGTGTGTGTACAGGGAGTAGAGTAGGGTGCTAAGTACGCAGCCTTGCGGGGTGCCGGTGTTGAGGACTATTGTGGAGGAGGTGTTGTTGTTCATTCTTACTGATTGTGGTCTGTTGGTCAGAAAATCGAGGATCCAGTTGCAGAGTGGGGAGCCAAGTCCTAGGTTTTGGATCTTTGATATGAGCTTGGCTGGGATTATGGTGTTGAAGGCGGAGCTGTAGTCAATAAATAGGAGTCTGATGTAGGAGTCCTTGTTTTCGAGATGCTCTAGGGATGAGTGTAGGGCCAGGGAAATGGTATCTGATGTGGACCAGTTGCAGCGTTTTGCGAATTGCAGTGGATCAAGGCGTTCTGGGAGTATGGAGGTGATGCGCTTCATGATCAACCTCTCGAAGCACTTCATTACGACTGGAGTCAGGGCCACTGGTCGGTAGTCATTGAAGTACGTTGCCTGGTTCTTCTTTGGTACCGGTATGATGGTGGTCTTCTTGAAGCAGGTGGGGACCTCGGAGTGGAGTAGGGACAGGTTAAAAATGTCCGCGAATACCTCTGCCAGCTGGTCTGCGCAGGCTCTGAGTGCACGACCAGGGATCCCGTCCGGGTCCGTCGCCTTCCGAGGGTTCACTTTCAGGAAGGCCAATCTGACTTCGGAAGCTGTGATGGTGGGTATGGGTGAATTATGGGCTGCCAAAGGTTATCTGAGGTCAATGGGAATATAGAACAGAAACAGACCAGCTGTGATATTGAATGGCGGAGCATGCTCGAGGTGCCAAATGACTTCTACTTTGGATGTTCGTATATCATCACACTTTAGCAATACCCTGTGCATCGGCACCCTATGTCTGCCACTGCATTTACTGCCAGAAACAAATCCAAAACAGGTTAAGATATTTATCTACCTTAACTCCACTACATGATTTATTGGGTAAAAAACTTGATTTTAAGGAAGCAAAATTAGCTTGCTATTTTCATATGCTTATTCACAAGCACGCAAATATTCTATTCCCATTCTCTTAATGGAAAATGCCAGATGCTAATTTGTAAGATTGCAGTTTGTACATCTAGAAAAACTGTTGGCTGGTGAGGATGAGCTTCAATATCTTCAAATTGAATGAAAAAGCTCTCCGTGTTTGCATGGTGGGCAGGACACATTTCTATTGGATTAGTGTGACACAGTGATGGGTTATATATGTTCCAACCTGTGCTGCTCGTCCAATAAGTTCCTGTTATTAGCTTGACCAACAAAGCAGAATGAAGGCACAGAGAAGAAGGATTGGAAATTTAGAGACTATGTCCGCCTCCTGGCTGTCAGCTGTTTGATTAACTTTGGCTCAGGCCTGGAGATGGGTTGCTGTCAACCTCGTCATCCTAGGAATTGCACATGGCAGTCGGTCCTGAATACCAGAAAGAAAAGAGACAAATTAAATAAATGTGCATCAGCCAGTCCAGTCTTTTTGCAAATCAGAAAAAAAGAACTGAAGAACTCTGGTACTTGTCAATCAGGACTCTATTCCCAAATCAACACAAGAGTATTTGTTCATATCATAACACTGAACACTTTCACCAATGTTCACTTGTATAGTTTAAGATCAAATTGTCAAAATTTGATGAGTTTGTAGGCTCAAAAATGTTAATGCCACATTAAAATCCTAAATATCTGTTGTCATCTTGTGCTTTCCCCAGAAAATGTATATTTATGGAACTGATGGGAATGATGCTATGTAGTTTTGTAGATTCTCCGAAGATTTTATAACAAATATAGTTTGAATGCTCACTATTTCTGCTTGCTGAGGGACTTTTATTTTTTAAAAAGCTTAAATTCATAATTATGTAATGCAATTTCAAAAGGTTTTGTTTTATAAATTTGGAGTACCCAATTCATTTTTTCCAATTAAGGTGCAGTTTAGCGTGGCCAATCCACCGACCCTGCACAGCTTTGGGTTGTGGGGACGAAACCCACGCAAACACGGGGAGAATGTGCAAACTCCACACGGGCAGTGACCCAGAGCCGGGATCTAACCTGGGGCCTCGGTGCCGTGAGGCAGCAGTGCTAACCATTGCGCCACCGTGCATCCCTTGCAATTTCAAAAGTTGATGCATTAGGAGCCTTGTTCAGTAAACTGAAATGCTATTGCTATGTAGTGGATTCAGTACTACTTACTGCAGACATTTCATTAATAACACTCAATTCTGTTCGCTGCATGAAGGTGGGGATTGAGACAGCACTGCTGGAGTTGCTGAACCTGGTCATTTTGTACAAACTATTTTTAAGAGAAATTTATGATACGCTGTAGGACCATTACTGCAGTGTTACATTTGTTCGATGTACTGGATATTGAAGTGGATACTCATTTTGATTTCTGTCCGTACAACTGGTATTGGTGTTTGTTAAATTTAGGCAATTTATACGTTTTGCTATCATTGCAATGGAAAGATAATGTGTAACATAATGGAGACTTGCAGATTGCACGTTTGTAGTTAATCGATTAGCATTTTGTAGCTTGTTCAATTAGATTTTGCTGTACAGCCAGTACACTCACTTTGTCATTGAGGACGTTTGAATTAAAGAGACCAAATATTTTGTGCCTCTCGTTACACAATCTTGTGATATCCAGAGGGATTTGTCCTTGATTGACATGCCTTGGTTATATATTGAATTTTGCTGTCCTTGATCCTTTATGTTTCAGTAGCAAATGTGCCGACAGCTAGTGATGGCATTTATTACAAAAGGATATAGTTGTGTATCTATTCAGGTATACATTGGGAAAATGCAATATATTTTTGTATTTAATCAATTTTAATCTGTTATATCATTAGGATATCTGCTCTCGGCAGTAGTGCTGTAGTTGTAGCTCGCTTTGCTAACATTGAAAATTCAAGAACAATAGTGGATTTGTGCAGGTACACTATGGTGCTTTTTATTTTTACATGATTGCAATTGTTTTATACACTCTCAAAATTTCTTTTAAAGGATTTCCCTACGATATAGCCAGTTTCTTTCCTTGAATATTTTATTACCCATCCTGTAATTTGAAAAATTACTTGCTCTTATTGTATTTGTCCTCAAAGTGGTTGTCTCTGAGATCAGTGCTGAGACATGACATTTCAATTCCTAGAGTCGGTCCCTCGGCAGCACTCTTGCTTCACCAGCAACGGAACATGTTTAACCCACAGAGACGGACTCAAATGTTTTTGAAGCGGTTTTCGTGTTTTATGGATGGATTGGTTTATTGTCACTTGTATCAACGTACAGTGAAAAGTATTTTTCTGCAAGCAACTCAATAGATCATTCAGTACATGAAAAGAAAATACATAACAGGGCAACACGAGGTACACAATGTAACTACCTAAACACTGGCATTTGGTGAAGCATACAAGGGTATAGTGTTAATGAGGTCAGTCCATAGGGTTGTTTAGGAGTCTGGTAACAGTGGGGAAGAAGCTGTTTTTGAGTCTGTTCGTGTGTGTTCTCAGACTTTTGTATCTCTTGCCCGATGGAAGAAGTTGGAAGAGTGAGTAAGCCAGGTGGGAGGGGTCTTTGATTATGCTGCCCGCTTTCCCCACGCAGTGGGAGGTGTAGATGGAGTCAATGGATGGGAGGCAGGTTTGTGTGATGGACTGGGCTGTGTTCATGACTCTGAAGTTTCTTGCAGTCTTGGGCCGAACAGTTGCCATACCAGGCTGTGATGCAGCCAGATAGGATGCTTTCTATGGTGCATCTGTAAAAGTTGGTCAGAGTTAATGTGGGCATGCCAAATTTCCTTAGTTTTCTGAGGAAGTACAGGCGCTGTTATGCTTTCTTGGTGGTAGTGTCGACGTGGGTGGACCAGGACAGATTTTTTGTTGATGTATACCACTAGGAATTTGAATCTGCCAACAATCTCCACCTGACAAGGGTGTGTACAGTACAATGACCAGCTCTTTAGTTTTGCTGGCAGTGAGGGATAGATTGTTGTGGCTGCACCACTCCACTAGGTTCTCTCTCTTCCTCCCTCCTGTATTCTGACTCGTCGTTATTCGAGAGCCGGCCCATTATGGTCGTATCGTCAGCAAACCTGTAGATGGAGTTGGAACCAAATTTTGCCAAGCAGTCGTGTGTGTACAGGGAGTATAGTAGGGGGCCAAGTACGCAGCCTTGCGGGGTCCCGGTATTGAGGTCTATTGTAGAGGAGGTGTTGTTGTTTATTCTTACTGATTGTGGTCTGTGGATCAGAAAGTCGAGGATCCAGTTGCAGAGTGGGGAGCCAAGTCCTAGGTTTTGGAGCTTTGATATGAGCTTGGCTGGGATTATGGTGTTGAAGGCAGATCTGTAGCCAATACATAGGAGTCTAATGTAGGAGTCCTTGTTGTCGAGATGCTCTAGGAATGAGTGTAGGGCCAGGGAGATGCCATCTCCTGTGGACCGGTTGCGGTCGATGCGAATTGCAGTGGATCAAGGCGTTCTGGGAGTATGAAGTTCTTGTTAATGTATTAGTTTCTCACCTCAGCAGAGCCATCTCTATCATGAAGATTTTAGAAGTTTGATTTAAAATAAAAGAGGGAGAGACGTATCGAAATTGCACTTTATTTTGTAACCGTGTTCCTTCAAAATAATGACATCCCGTTTGTGTATGCATAGCCTGTTCATCATCCATGTTGCAAAGCATTAATCAGGCTGAGGACGAGGATGTGAGGGGATTTATATCGAAGTAATTGGGCAAAATGTTTTTTGGGGAAATTTTTGAAGACATTTCCTTCTGAGGAAGGATAATGGCAAATAATCGAAAATCAGACACCAAATATTCTAGTGATGTTTTTAAGGCTCAGAGTAAGATCAAGCCTGTAGGGCCAGACGATAAGTCAGCAGGCAGTGGGAAGCGCAATCCCCCAATGAATAAGACCACTGCAGCTAGCTGTGTGGAGTCGGTCAGGGAAGCTAAATCCAAAGTTGCTGGACCCAAGAAGTCTGTCAGACAGAAAGCGACCACTGACCCTCGCATGGAACATTTGGAAGCGATGTTCCTGGAGCCACAATGGCAGGAAGCAAGCAGTTGAAAATAAGTTGTGTGTGCCAATAACAGTGCAGTAATGGCAGCACCACTGGGAGGGAAAGTGGAGTTAATTGGTCATATCAGACAGGAAAAAGGTCACCGCACTTGAGCAGATCTGTATGAAGACTTGGCTGATAGTGAGCAATACTTGGACTTAATCAGCTATGATGCTTATGCTGAACAGGAACAAGGGAGCACTGATTGGGTATGATATAAACATATTCATCAAATGTAACAGTAGTTCCAAATCCAGATTCTGATAAACCACCCAAGACTGTTCTGGCTATCCCAGTACTGCTCTGGTCAAAGGTGATCCACTCATGGGAAACCAATCGGTTGGTTTTGCATCCAGATTTTCTGAGGAGGTAGAGTGCAGGAAGTGCAAAGTTTCTTCTAACAAGTTCTCTTGAGGCGAAGTACATGTTAGAAACATGCCAGAAATACCTTAAGCTAGGTAATTGCAATTTGACAGCCCCTTGATTTGGGAAAACTTGAATCACTCGGTCCACAGTTTGGACATGTAGTGCCTGAAGTGCCTAAGACCTCTTGTGAAGGGGCTCTTCTTGAAATCTACAAGTGATGGCAGCCTTAGTGAAACTGAACATGATGTTATTGCTCTGCCAGCTTTGAGCTGACTCAGCTCAAGAAAGAACTAATAGAACTAATAGGGACTCATAGAACCTTATCTCAACTCAATAGAACATTACAGTGCAGTACAGGCCCTACGGCCCTCGATGTTGAGCCAACCTGTGAAACCAATCTCAAGCCCATCTACGCTATTCCGTTATCATCCATATGTTCATCCAATGACCATTTAAATGCCCTTAATGTTGGCGAGTTGACTACTGTTGCAGGCAAGGCATTCCACGCCCCTACTACTCTGAGTAAAGAACCTACCTCTGACATCTTGTCCTATATCTATCCCTCCTCAATTTTAATTAAATTAATTTAAATTCAAGATGCACACATCTGTGCAAAGCGAGTTTAAAGCCAACACAGTGGCTGTTTGGAGATGATCTCCATAAGACTGGGCGATATAGATGATGAACAAAAGACAGCAGGTGTGTTGGGAATTCACAACCAGTTTTGAGCACGCTACAACCCACATCTCAGGCAATGCAAGCAGCTCGTTTCCTCATCAGAAAAGCAAGATGCAGATGGTTGCCATCCAAGGGAAAATGACCTCAGCCTCATTTAGAATTCAAGGATCGTTTCAACTATCCACAGTATCAGCTGAACAGGAATGGATTGGGTCAAAGACTCCCAGGGCACAAGTGTGAGGAACTACCCACTATTCATGAGCTGTCAGACAGACGCCAGCTAAGGCCAAATTAGGAAACCTTTCATGCTCAACAGCCTTTACTAATGCATCTCATGTAAGCAAAAAGTGTACAGCATTATTTTCATGTCTCGACTAAAAATGAGAATATTGGAAACCAATTGCACAGCCATAAAGATGCTTGGAAAGGTATTACATCGGAGCAAACAATTATAAACATTGTCTCGGGATGTGAGTTTGAATTCAATAACCCAGCCAAGCAAGTTTTTATACCTCAGCCATACAAGTTGAACATTGAGGAAATTAAAGCTGTTGATGAGGAAGTTTTTACTTGGACATAAAGGTGTAATTGAAAAGACTATGGCTGAATGTAGTTGGCCGTTCCCACCAGCAGGACCTTCCGATCTGGTCAACGGCGAATCCCAGCTGCGGCTTCCCTGGCGGCAGGGGTGCGTACAACGGGAAACTCCATTGACAGTGGCGGGACCAGAATGTCCCGTCACTGGCTAATGGCAGGCTGCTCCCACCGCTGCAAAACACACCACGGGCACAAGGAAAATCCCACCCTGTGCCTGAGCATGGAGACTTTGAAATATTTTTGCTTGAATGAAAAAAGATGGTGAATGTGATTCTAGATCTATCAAATCTGAGCAAACATTTAAAATACCTCAATTTTAAAATGGACACTTTAGATGTTGCCGTACAATTCCTCAACAAGGCCTGTTTTTATGGCCTCAATAGACCTCAAAGATGCATTGTATAGTGTCCCAAGTGCAAGACTATACAGAAAATACCTAAAGTTCAGATGGAAAGGGGTACCAAGGTAGTTCAGAGCATTACCAACTGGGCTGAACTCAGGACCTTGTGTTCACAAGTCGTTGAAACCACCATTTGCAACTGAAGAGCAATGGTCACACTGTCGTGGCATATGTAAATGATACCTTACTTGTTACGAAAACAAAGCAAGGAGCACTGGATGCAGTCAGAGAAATTGTGCAAAAAGGTTTTTAGCATTGGTTTTGTCATACACCCAGACAAATCCATCCTTGGCCCAGTAGACAAAATTACCTTTCTATTATTCATGCTGAACTCCCCCACAATAGAAGCAGCCTCATTGAAGCAAAATCAGGCAAAATATGTTGTCTCAGCAGATGTTTGTTGGCCTCACATTCACCAGTAATATAATTTGCTTCATCTGTCATTGGCAAATTAGTAGCTGCTTTCCCTGGTGTACAATATGGGCCATTGGATTACAGAGAGCTTGAAAGGAAACAACAACAGGGTTTGAAAGAAAACAAAAGGGCATTTTGGCAGAAAAATGATTTTCTCTTGCAGCTCGCAATGAACTTGTGTAGTGGGTTGACAATATGTTAACCGCAGTTAATAACGTTGATAGGGGGACAACAATACACAACACAAGTGATGCCTCAGGATTAGGATGGGGTGCATCCTGTGTGTTGCGCACATTGGAGAACAATGAAATACTGAAGAGACAGCACGAGCAGAAATTAATTATTTAGAATTGAAGGTTGCTTTCTTTGCCGTACAGAGTTTTCTATACACATAACAATCATGTACATATTGCTATTGCGGTGAAACAAATTAAAGAAAAGACTCGAGTTTAAGCCGTGGTTCGGGAACTACAGTATCTGATGGACCTTGGGACTTCTGCGTTTGCGCCTGCTGGGCAAGGGCCACAATTGTGCAGTTCATTCATTTTTGCATCTTCAGGCCAGGAACCAGCCCTATGTATGTGCGTGGAAGAAAAAGAGTGAAACAGCATGCCAGGGGATCTGAAGAGGTGCACCATTGCAAAGAAGATTTCCCAGAGAGCAAGATATGGAGAGGGGAGCAGGGAGAGATCCCAAACCAGGGAGTGGGACAGAAGTAAATTCCATAAGATATTCCTAGGTAAAGGACATGGATGGAGATCAGAAATAGTTACTGTTAAAGTCGAGGGGAAGGAGCAGAGCAACTGACTCCAAATTAAAGGGAGAGAGCTGCAGGGAGCAGATTTGAAGTAAAGTGAACTCGAGAGGAGGCTCGAAGACCCAAGAGGGCATCCAAAGGGTGGTGCTTCCATGCTTTGTGTCATGAGGACAAATGTACCCTTTTGAGGCAGTGGTGTTAGGGTGAAGATCTGTAATTGTGCTTGGAAGGTGAAGCTTGAGTGTACATGGAGATCCAGGAGAAAGGAATCTCAGAAGGCCAGATTGAAACTGTGGAGGTGAATCCTGTTTGAAACCATCCAAGTAAGACCGATGTGTAGAGGGGGAGAATTCCGAGGCAAGTTTCAAATGTGAAGATTTTAAACCCTCGTGAGAGACGGAGTTTCAGTGAGACTGGGTGGCTCACATTGCAACAAGCATCCGATTGGATTGATGAGAAATCTGTTTTGGTCGCATCTGTCATTCTTTGGAGTGTGGTGTGTCTGTCCACAGTTCGCCAGTTGATTCACATGTACTATATACTGACCCGGAACATTAGAGGATAAGACAGTTATGGTAAATTATTTTATCTTTCGGAATTTGCTTGTATCTGTAAAGATATAGCTGGGGTGAAGGAATCATGAATATTTTAATCATTTCCTTGTGTTTTTATCAAGATCTTTTCAACTTTTTTGTCTGGTGTAATATAGTTCATTTTTCTTGTTGAATAAATATTTTATATTTGTTAAAAATTTATCGGCAGACTCCTGCGAATTTGTTCAGTAAGTAACCTCCATGGTTTCCTAAAAAAAAACAGCAGTTAGCTTCTGTGAAGCGAGATTTCACTCTGAGATCTGACTTGTCCAGTAGAAACATTAGCTGGGATTGTTACACTATGCAAGTATATGCCACTGCAGTTGTGTTGTTATGAATTATATGGTGGGAACAAAATCACAGGCATGTAATGAACTTGCCAAGATTTTCTGGAAATGGTGCATATCTAAAGACACTTTGGATCAGTACAAAACATTTGTCTGGTGTAATGGAAGCTCAACGGGATGGTTTTTCTTCAGCTCTGTAAGTTGTATGCGGAATGAGATGCTGATCTTTTTTCCACCACATTTAAATGTATAGGGAGAAAAGTATGTTTCCTGGCCACCAGATCCAGATGCTATGGCAAAATATGCCCTTTTAATCACTTTGCAATGCCATTTTTTTCTCTGCATTTGCTTGATAAGTGCTCATAGAAAATTCACAGGGGGGAAGCTGATGGTTTTATGATAGCACTGAGATGGCTGACATAGTCATTGTTCGGAAGCTTGTTGAATTTACCAGTGCAAGAACCAGCGATACTCCCAACAATTAAACATTTAATTTCTCATGCTACTTCAAAAGTATGCTGCCTGCTTTACGAGCATCTTAACCATATGTCGTGCTGGTTCAGGATAAACAGACAAGAGAAGGACCTTACAGCAGAAATCATCCTGTCTGCCTGGAAGCCATCAAACAGGAAGCAGTACACTACTTATATCAAGAATGGGTGTTTTTTTTTTCAATCGCCAAAAAATTAATTCACTGCAAACATCTAACTCCCATTATTTCACAGACCGGACTACAGTGCCATCAATACAGAAAAGTCCGACTTCCTTTATTCTGTTGCCAATGGAGGCAGGGTAGGAGGGGGGGGGGGGGGTGGCAATGTGGGCTCACATCCACTGGTCACTCGCTTTGTGAGCGATGTGTATTACCTCAAACCACTTTGTGGGATGTGAAGATTGTGCTAGACTACCTCTGAGAGCTTTCACCTGTTTTGTCTCTTCGTCTTCAACAATTGTCAATGAAGACATGTATGTTCATTGTTTTGCTGTCTGCACAGCATCAACAGACCTTACTGGACACAGCCAATGTGCAAAAAAACTCCGACATCCTTATATTTCAAGTGAATGATCTTTTGGAGCAAAGCACATCAGGGAAAACTGGTTGCAGACTTGTGCTGAGATCATACCCATCAGATCCATGTGTTACGAGAATATTTTCCTCGTACCAAACACCTTTGAAACAATGAGAGAAATACCTTTTTTGTGAGGTTCGGAAGACCGTACAAAAGTGTGACCGCAGACACTACAGCTATGTGGATACATCACACAGTGACCAAATATTCACACCTAATTCTAAAGGCTCTGCAGCTGCATCTAAAGCCAATTTTGCCATGATCTCATGGAGCAATAAAAAAGCTTTTCAAACACTTTGCAACAAGGCCATAAAGGACAATGCAAATACATTTGCAATGGCACTTTTGCAGGGCAGGAAAGTAAGCTAATCCTTGCTTTAAAGAAGGGGAGTGGGGACAACCCCGGTAACTACAGACCAGTGAGCCTTACTTTTGTTGTGGGCAAAATCTTGGAAACGTTTATAAGAGATAGGGTGTATAATCATCTGGAAAGGAATAATTTGATTAGAGATAGTCAACACGGTTTTGTGAAGGGTAGGTCGTGCCTCACAAACCTTATTGAGTTCTTTGAGAAGGTGACCAAACAGGTGGATGAGGGTAAAGTAGTTGATGTGGTGTATATGATTTCAGTAAAGCGTTTGATAAGGTTCCCCACGGTAGGCTACTGCAGAAAATACAGAAGCATGGGATTCAGGGAGATTTAGCAATTTGGATCAGAAATTGGCTAGCTGGAAGAAGACAAAGGGTGGGGTTTGATGGGAAATGTTCAGACTGGAGTCCAGTTACTAATGGTGTACCACAAGGATCTGTTTTGGGGCCATTGCTGTTTGTCGTTTTTATGAATGACCTGGAGTAGGGCGTAGAAGCATGGGTGAGTAAAGTTGCAGATGACATTAAAGTCGGTGGAGTTGTGGACAGTGCGCGGAAGGGTGTTACAAGTTACAGAGGGACATATATAAGCTGCAGCACTGGGCTGAGAGGTGGCAAATGGAGTTTAATGCAGAAAAGTGTGAGGTGATTCATTCTGGAAGGAATAACAGGAAGACAGAGTACTGGGCTAATGGTAAGACTCTTGGTAGTGTGGATGAGCAGAGAGATCTCGGTGTCCATGTACATAGATCCCTGAAAGTTGCCACTCAGGTTGAGAGGTTTGTTAAGAAGGCGTACGGTGTGTTAGCTTTTATTGGTAGAGGGATTGAGTTTCGGAGCCATGAGGTCATGTTGCAGCTGTACAAAACTCTGGTGCGGCCGCATTTGGAGTATTGCGTGCAATTCTGGCCGCCGCATTATAGGAAAGATGTGGAAGCATTGGAAAGGGGGCAGAGGAGATTTACCAGGATGTTGACTGGCATGGAGGGAAGAACCTATGAGGAAAGGCTGAGGGACTTGAGGCTGTTTTCATTAGCGAGAAGAAGGTTAACAGGTGACTTAATTGAGGCATACAAGATGATCAGAGGATTGGAAATGGTGGACAGTGAGAGCCTTTTTCCTCGGATGGTGATGTCTAGCACAAGGGGACATAGCTTTAAATTGAGGGGAGATAGATATAAGACAGATGTCAGAGGTAGGTTCTTTACTCCGAGAGAAGTAAGGGCGTGGAATGCCCTGCCTGCAACAGTAGTGGACTCGCCAACACTAAGGGCATTCAAATGGTCATTGGATAGACATATGGACAATAAGGGAATAGTGTAGATGGGCTTTAGAGTGGTTTCACAGGTCGGCGCAACATCGAGGGCCGAAGGGCCTGTACTGCGCTGTTATGTTCTATGTTCTATATGTTTGTAAGAATGGTGCTGTTTCAGAATTAATGACTTGAAGTGTTTTCTTTGGTTTTTTGAATTGGAAACAACGTGATTCTAAGGAAAGGAAAAGTCCCCGAGAGAATATGTATTTCTTTTCTACATGGATTTGCAACACGCAAACAAGTGAAGCACAATGTTGGGCATGGTACCCTCTGTTTTCTTACATGGCCATGGTTACATTCTTGTTTGATTTGCATTAACAGTTTTACAGAAACCGTGAATTCAACTAGAGATGTTATTGACTGAGCTGGCATTGCGAAGTCAAGAGTTTTGCTTTGAAAATCTCAAATTTCAAACAAACATAATTGCAAAGTAAAATGGAAAGATTAAACAAGAACTTCCCTGTTTGATGTTTGATCTTCAGTTATGAGGTAGATGGGGTGAGAGATGGTGTATCTGATTTGTTATGTTGTAGGTGTAACATAAGCAGCTTCCTTGTGGTGCACTTGACAAAGGAAGGTTCAGACGTGGTGATAACTTCAATACGTTTATTAAACTATTTACACTTCTATTACTCGGGTTCGACACTACTGCTAATCCTACTATAGCTACCCAGACTGACTAACCAGTTGCTGCAATCCACGTGGTGGGAGTGATATTGAATCAACCCTGTGTCTGTACTCACTGACTGTCTCCACTGGAAAGAGGCAGATCATGTGTGTGGTGTCCTTTATATATGGGTTAGTGTAATGCCCTCTTGTGGTCGTGTCACCTCTGTGTGTATCGTGAATGTCCATTGGTCGTGTCCTATCTAAATTATCTATTGGTTGAGTGTGTGTGTGTGAGATGTCCCTGGTGCGCTCTCTAGTGTCTAGCTAGCCTACATGCATTTACATTGATGCACATCACCACAGTATCCTTCACGACAGAATATGTTTGTACATACACTTTCTTACTGATTACATGTGCCACTCTTCACTGTCGAGTACAAATACGGAATTGCTGTCATTGGCAATATTTATAATCCCTCCCCTCCCTTTCAAAACTGGCTGCGGCGTGAGCGGGAGATCACATCATTGGCAGGAAGGGGAGGTTACGACATGAGAGGAATGGTTGGGGGAGCTCCAGGGAGTTGGGGGGGGGGGGGAGGAATCCTGTAACTGGGCTAGTAGTGGGGTGGGTGCAGTCTCCTGTGGGGGGAATCTCCCATTGGGGGGGAATGTTTCGGGGCGGGGTGGGGTGGGTTCCGTGAGAGTGGTAATCGTGGGGTGGGTGGTGTCCCCTGCAGGATTGGGAGTTGGGGGGTGGGGGGGGGGGAGAGAGTCCCGTTGAGGTCGAAGAAGTCCCCATGTGGTTAGAGGCAGTGCCATGGGAGATTAGTGTGGGTCTGTGCAATAGTTACCCAGAAGCTCCCACCCCTCCCGGAAACAGCGGCGCGCGATTCGCACCGGGCTGCTTGGAGAACTGGCGAGCGGCGATTCTCCGGCCGGATGGGCCGAGCGGCTGTGCAACACGAAAGGTTCCCACCGGCACCGTCCACCCCTGGTCGCTGCCGGCGGGAACTCTGCGGGAACGCTGGGGGGGCGGCCTGTGGGGTGGGGGGAGGGTGCTCCTTCACCGGGGTGGCCTCCGATGGGGTCTGGCCCGCGATGGGGGCCCATCTATCAGCGGGCCGGCCTCTCCTCTTTCCCCCCCCCCCCCCCCCCCCCCCCCAGGCCTACCTCTTTCCGCGTGCGGCCCCAGAACACCGGCTTCATGGTGGTGAGGGGCCGGCGTGCTTAAGACGTTCCCTGCGCATTCGCAGGATGGCACGGCCCAACTGCGCAGGCGCAGGATTGGGCTACCCCAACTGCGCATGCGTGGATTGGCGCGGCGCCCATTTGGTGCCGCGTAAGGATGCTGGAGCGGCGTGAACCGCTCCAGCGGCGTGCTGACCCCCTGTGGGGGCCAGACTAGGTCGTGTCCGGACCCTGTTTGCGCCGTCGTGAAACGCGACGGCGTTCACGATGGCGCGAACACTTGGCCTCAATATCGGAGAATGGCTCCCAAAGTTCTTGTTATGTTTGAAGTTTAAAAATGGTTTTTCTTCTATTAGAATAAAGTTTTGTTTGTAACAATAACAAGTCCTATTTCTCATGCAATCACTCCTGGAGCGAATCCGTCTTTCTGTGCAGTCTTAAAAATAAAAGAAGTTGCAGTTCTGGTCCAGTATCTTAGCCATTGTCACGGATGCTGGACCAGATCCCAACAATGAGGAAGAAAGCAATAGAAGGTTATGCTGGAAGGACTAAATTAATAGGATGTTAAGAGATTAATACAAAGCCTAAATACTGGCAGGGACCAAGTGAGCTAAGTAGCCTATTTCTGTGCTATGAAATACTATGTAACAAGAGTATTTGATTGAGATAGATTGAAATATTAATTATAACTCTCAGAAAAGTTAATCGCTCTGAACTGCCGATTGTGATACTGCCGATTATGATGCTGCCGGGAGATGTCCCAATTCATTGTATGTCTAACTCCTAACCGAAGCACATATACTGCATAGAAATATTTCTCATTTAAGTTAGCGTTGAAAACATTGGGTGTTTTCTGTTCCAGAAAATCTGCTGACCAGTATTTGTTCATTAAGGCTTCTCTATGAAGATGTGGATCAACACATTGATGTAGCAGGCTCAATGGGCCCAATGGTCTTGTGCTGTTATTATTTCTTATCATTGCAAAGCAGGGATGTTTATATTCGTTGTTACTTGGTTTAATATTTGACTGAATGGCATTTGGCCATAATTGGTTTTGTCACCAGAATCAAAGAGTGAAGTATTATGCTTTTCAACATCTTAATGTGGACTTAAAGTTCCTGAACAAGAACATTACTTACAGGGAAATGATAACATTGAATTTAGTTGGTATTTTATTGATCATTCTGTTTAAAAAAAAACACATGGTGCTGAAGGTTTAAATCAGGCTAGCACACCAATATAAATGGTTCTGGTTCACAAAATAAACACTTGAATTTTCATTTGTACTGTTCATAAAATATCATTATAAACTCAAATATTTTCAGGTTTTTGTTTTGATCTGCAATCTGTGGATGTAGTTTTCTTAGTTCTAAACATCTGATTTATTCTTCTGATTATGCTTTTGTTTCATTTTGCACCCATTGATGATTTTGAGATTCACAGTGCCACTTGTTCAGCTCCATTTATAAGCTTTCCCAAACCATTTCTGCTGCAACACCTTATCTGAATTTCAGAGCGAGGGAAGATTTTCACGGTTCATGACTCTATTATTCATTCTCTGTTGCAGGGACTGATGATTCTGCTACAGAATTTACCCACGATGCACTGGGGAAACGAGGAGATCAGCGTTCTTCTGGCAGAGGCCTACAGACTAAAATACGCATTTGCGGATGCACCAAATCACTACAAACGATGAAACCAAATAAGAGAAGTCTAAATGTGAAAGCTCTAATTTTTCATCTGCATCTCAGTTTTTTGTCACAACTTTTAAAGTAACCCCGTTCATTTGGACTTGGCATGTTGTACTTAATACAATAATTGAGTTATCTTGCTGACTTGGAAACAGAAGGCGAAAGTTCATTTAATGTAAATTTACCACAGTGGTTACACCAGGCTCAAATTTAAGTAAACTGCACAAGTGCTAATGGGTAAGATTACGGTGAAGGGATGGATAAGTCCCTTCGCTTAAGAATTGGATATTTTGAACATAATGGTATTGGAGGCTTTCCCAGTATCCTTCTGAGGATTGGCTTTATTTTTATCTGCCTCTGCTTATTTTTAATCACGGTGCTTTGGAGTACTGTGTTCACTCAAGATTCTGCCAGAGCACAAGCCGCAGCAAATATAATTGTGCCACACAATGTAGGCAATTGAAAAAGCCCTTTTGGGTTTTCAGAATTCTCGGAAAAGTCCCCATTTAGGAGGTGACGTCAACTGTGCCCTTCCAAATAGCTGTCTTTTCTGGATTCAGATAAGTTAACTTGAGCAGTATGGTTACAGAATCACTGATTTCCTACAGCCGTTTACAGAAGTTAAAATAGTGCCTGATATCAAATGAAATGTACCCATAAGTGAACTATTTATGATCTCTATTAAAGTCGGCTATTGCTATAAATATCTGAAATGTTTGTCTTCAAATGAAAAGTTTTATGATCAATTATGTGATTTCTTTTCATGGTATCAGATTAAAAATTAATTGGTTTTCCAACTGATTGTTTCTTTCCAGGTAGTGGTCCCTAGTCACTCTACCATGCTCTAATATACCAAAGATTCTACCATAGCGCTTACTGTCTGTTGTTGTCACACATACAGGAATTGTAACACAAACTCTTTTTCACACTACGATTTTCTTTGCGGACCACCTCAGAGAGACTTACAAATCTGTCTTCTGCTGAGGCAATTGTCATAAATAACAGATATTTGCCTCTTGCAGTGGAACGTTTGTACTTCAGTTTAGAAATTGTGCAGTGCAGCCTATTTATGTATATGCTACTTACAATATTGTAAATAGAAATGTGACCTGTAACTGAAATAAATTACAAAATAAGAAACATTGTGTTTAAAAATGGTGGATTAACCTTTCAAGTGAATTGATTTGCTTTTGACGTAGGTTCTAAAACTCCATATTGGACAAAAACATGTTGCAACACATTTGGTGGAATAACTTGCAATCAATTAACAAATGTTGAAATTAGATATCCACCAAAATAATTGACACTGGAGCCAAATTTCCTCACTATGTTTACACATGAGAGGCATATAAATGTCACAGGATTTTTTTTAGACAGAAATGTTGGATACAAGCAGTTTCCCTCCATTTTCCAACATTGAAGTCATGGACTGATGGATGGACGGACGTTCACAGTATGGAAACAGGCCCATTGGCCCTGCTGGTCCATGCCACCCAGTTGCTATCACTAAATTAGTCCCACTTGCCTGCAGTTGGCCCATATCCCTCTATAACCACCCCTGCCCATGTAACTGTCTAACTGTTTTTTACAGGGAAATATTATACCCGCCTCTACCACTGCCTCTGGCAGCCCGTTCCAGATGCTCACCACCCTCTGTGAAGAAATTTCCCTTCTGGTCTCTTTTGTATCTCTCTCCTCAAACCTATGCCCTCTAGTTCAAGACTCCTCTACCTTTGGGAAAAGATGGCGACTATCTACGTTATCGATAAGCTCACCCCTAAGCCTCCTATGCTCCAAGGAAAAAAGTCCCAGCCTATCCAGCCTCTCCTTATAACTCAGACCATCAAGTCCTGTAGCATCCTCGTAAATCTCTTCTGCATTCTTTCTCGTTTAACAATTTCCTTCCTATAATACGGTGAGCAGAACTGAACACAGTATTCCATGTGTGGTCTTGCCAAAGTCCTGTACAACTTCAACAAGACGTCGCAACTCCTGTATTCAATATTCTGACCAATAAAATCTAGCATGCCGAGTGCCTTCTTCACCATCCTGTCCACCTGTGACTCCACCTTCAAGGAACTATGAACCTGTATTCCTAAATCTCTTTGTTCTGTAACTGTCCCCAAATCCCTACCATTAACTGATTTGATCTGCCAAAATGCATCACCTCACATTTATCCAAATTAAACTCCATCTGCCATTCATCGGCCTATTAGTGCTTTACCCTAAGCTCTATTGTGATTTTGTGCTTTCCCATGGTTCACCTCATGAAAGAAAATCAGTGACTGAATTGATTAAGGGTGCCACAAAATCTTATCTGTGGGTGTTTAATTCCGAATCTTCAGAAAGACCCTTTGATTATCGTTGCAACCTCCCACTCTAAAACCCCTTTCAAATTGATGGAAAAAGTCAACCAAATATTTTTGTTCAACAAATCAGCAAAATTTCACCCAATTTCTTGACGTAATCCCGATGCACCCACCACTATTTAAAGTAATGGTTTATCGAGGTTGCTGTGTGTCTTTAGTATGCGGTAATTGCTGGTTTCTGAAATACGTTTGAAAATCTTGCAGGCTTATAAAGTGCACAGCCTAAATTAGCACCAAGATTTATATATTTAAAATGCTGAGCAAGCACACAGCAGTGCTTAAAGACCATTTCCTCCTTATTATTTTTAATCAATCAAAATTAGTTTTGTTTTAAATGAAAACATGTTTGCTGAAAGGCTGTGCTAAGGTGATTGCTTTTATTGTCACACAGTGAAAGTAACAAATAGAAATTTCCATTCCAGGAACAGAGTGTAGGAATATTTACCCACTAGGGACCATCCCTACAGTGCAGAAGGAGGCCATTCGGCCCATTGAGCCTGCACCGACCCTCTGAACGAGTACCCCAACGTAGGCCCAATCCTCCCCCACCCTATCCCATTAATCCCGCCTCGGGACAATTTAGTGTATCCAATCCAGCTAACCTGCACATCTTTGGACTGTGGGAGGAAACCGGAGCATCTGGAGGATACCCACGCGGAGACGGGCAAAATGTGCAAACTCCACACAATCGCCCAAGGTCGGAATCTAACCCAGGTCCCTGATGCTGAGGCAGCAGTGCTAACCAGTGTGCCACCATGCCGCCCTTCATGATGGTTTTGGGATTCTGTCGTAGGAGCATGCCATCCTTTTAAACAATTTAAATGTTCAAAGCATTTCAACGGGTATTTGTTTTTTATAGTGCTTCAGATACTGCAGTTGGAAATAGTAAGAGAATCTGATGTGTTCTGGTTGGCCTGTGACGTGCTTCAATTCAGTATCTGCTGGAGTACAAATACTGTGCAGATACAAATGTGCCTGCTGCAATAAAAGCAACTGCCAGTTATATTTTGCAACGTAAAAGTGAAATTCTAAAGCACAAAATAGCAAGTGCTTAATCCCTTCCAAAATTGAATGTGCATAATAGCAAACATCTGGAACTCTCAACCAACCTCCAACCCAGCAGGACTCGTCCCGAGCGATCAGCGAGGCAAAGGCGAAAACATCTGCCCCCACACCCGGCCACAGCGCCGGCAAGTCTGACACCTCCAATATGGGACAGGATTCCATGTCGATGTTCAGAATCACCAACATGGTATTGAAAAAGGAGTCCCAAAAACCTAGAAGTTGGGACAGGACCAAAACATGTGCATGTGGTTAGCTGGCCCCATCGAACAGTGCTCGCACCTGCCCTCAACACCTGCAAAAGAACATCTCATTCTTGCACTGATCAGGCACGCCCTCAAAACAACTTTAAGCTGGATTAAGCTCAGCCTCGCACATGAGGATCTGGAGTTCACCCTGCAAAGGGCCTCATTCCACACTTTATCCTCCAAAATAGGCCCCAGCTGCTCCTCCCACTTGGCTTTCACCCCCTCCACCGAGCTCTACACCAAGACCGAGCTCTCCACCAGAACCTGCCCATATATGTACCAGATGTACTGCCCACCTCCGACCCTGCGCCCAAAAGGATCCTCTCTATCCAAGAGGATGGTGGTGCCTCTGGGAATGCCGGGAATGTTCATCGAACAAAATTTCATAAAGCAAGGTACCTAAATGAATCCGGGTGCGAGAGCCAAAATTTCTCTTTCAGTTCCTCCAGGCTGGCAAACCGCCTCCCCAGGATAAGGTCACAATCTCTCCAGCCCCTTCCACACTATAAATGTGGCATCCAACCTCAGTGGCTCGAACAGGTGGTTAGCACAAAGTGGGGGCCAGCCTTGATACTGACCCCAGTTTACAATGTCGACAGAGTTGCCTCAAAGTGGAGACCACCACCAGGTTCGATGAGTACTTTGCCCGTGCGAACGGAAGAGAAGCCGTTACCCGTACACCCAAACTGGACCCCCAGCACGGCCCAGATTCCATCTGCACCCAGGTAGACCCCTGGTACGCACACCATCCAACACCTTCTCTGCATCAGCAGCCCAGTAATAAAATATCAGGTTCGGCAGCGCAGACCTTCCGACAGTCTATCCCTCTGTAGAACAACCCTCCGAATCCCCCCAAATGAATGCCGATATTAACCATTCCACCCCCCAAAAGAATTATTTGGGAAGAAAGACTCCAAGATGCTGAAATGGGAACTGAAATCTTGGCAAAATGTTCATCTTAATTGACTGGACCCTACCTGCCAGGAAGATTGTCCCACCTTTGTAGGTCAGATTTGACCTTATTCACCAGGCTGGTGTAAGTCCGCTTACAGAGTCGAGCCCAATCTCGAGCCACCAAACTCCCAGATATCGGAAACCGGACCTGACCAAGTGGAAAGGAAGTACCCTCAGACAGACATTCCATGGGGTGCTGACCGGAAAATACTCGCTCGTCTCCAGATTTAATTTGTATCTGGAAAATGACCCAAAGCTCTTCAGTATCCTGATTATTTGCTGTACAGAACTCTGGTACGGCCGCATTTGGAGTATTGCGTACAGTTCTGGTCACCGCATTATAGGAAGGATGTGGAGGCTTTGGAGCGGGTGCAGAGGAGATTTACCAGGATGTTGCCTGGTATGGAGGGAAAATCTTATGAGGAAAGGCTGATGGACTTGAGGTTGTTTTCGTTGGAGAGAAGAAGGTTAAGAGGAGACTTAATAGAGGCATACAAAATGATCAGGGGGTTGGATAGGGTGAACAGTGAGAGCCTTCTCCCGCGGATGGATATGGCTGGCACGAGGGGACATAACTTTAAACTGAGGGGTAATAGATATGGGACAGAGGTCAGAGGTAGGTTCTTTACGCAAAGAGTAGTGAGGCCGTGGAATGCCCTACCTGCTACAGTAGTGAACTCACCAACATTGAGGGCATTTAAAAGTTTATTGGATAAACATATGGATGATAATGGCATAGTGTAGGTTAGATGGCTTTTGTTTCGGTGCAACATCGTGGGCCGAAGGGCCTGTACTGCGCTGTATTGTTCTATGTTCTATGTTCTATGTTCCCCATGGTGGGCATTGGATCCTTCACACATAACAAAAGATCATCGGCATACATCTTCCATTCCACCCTAACTATCCCTCTCCAGGGGCTGTTTAGCACAGGGCTAAATCGCTGGCTTTGAAAGCAGACCCAAGGCAGCCCAGCAGCACGGTTCAATTCCCGTAACAGCCTCCCCGAACAGGCGCCGGAATGTGGCGACTAGGGGCTTTTCACAGTAACTTCATTTGAAGCCTACTTGTGACAATAAGCGATTTTCATTTTCATTTTTTCATTTGTCTGAAGCCAATGGCTCAATCATTAATTCAGACAGGAGGGGAGACATAGGGCATCCCTGCCTCGTCTCCCTGTGCAACTGAATAAACCGCAAACTCGTGTGGCTGGATTTTCGTTCCTGAAAGTACAGGTTGACGCCGGGGCAGGATTCGTGGACTTCCACGACAGCAAAACTGGATCAATTTAATGACCATCGAGGGGATGGCATCGGCGCCACATGGAGCACAATCGATTCCATTGAGAAATGGTGCCGGTTTTGCGATTGACACAGGAGGCCGACAAGCTGCAGACACAAAGCCACACTTCACTCTCCATACACCATCCCAGCCAACACAATGGTATTGGTTGTGTTGGAGCGTGCCCATACGGCTGATGGGTCGGCTGGGGCCAGAGAGCATCTAAGGTGGTGGCTTGGGGGGACTCCCATACGACCCATGGCTCTAGGTTCACAGTGGGCAGTCAGCAATGTGCGCAGCTGCATGGCTGCCTTGACAGCTGCGGCAATGATGGTCTGTGCCCGTCCACGCCAGCCCCGCTACTCCCCCCCCCCCCCCCCCCCCCCCCCCCCGGCCCTGGCAGAACTCCCTTGGCTAGCAAAACACAACTGTCAGAAAACTATGGTGATGTTGGACACTTTCCGTTAACCCTCCCCCACCTCTCACAGCATCCACGGCGCCTGTTTCATGATTTTTAACAGCACAAGTGAACCTTGCCATCGGGAATTCGGCCCATTGGAGGTGGCGAATCGCTGAGACCCTGGAGAATACCAGGTAGGTCCCGCTAACGATATGCCAAAGGCGTTTACTGTCCGTGTGTTGTGGAATGCATTGATGCCACTGTTGAGGCGGTTGAGAATTGCGATTTGATGTGAAATCGACGGCCGCCGCAACATTGGCCAAAGTAGCCTTGTACAGCAGACATTCCCACGATACAAACGTAAGGCCCAACCCAAACTTCTCCAAAACTCCAAAGAGGTACCTCCACTCCACCTTATCAAACACCTTTTCTGCATCTAATGACAAAATTGTCTCCGAGCCAGCTTCTGGGGTAAGAACCAAATTCAGCAGTCGCTGCACATAGGACAACAAATTTCAACCCTTTACAAATCCCATTTTGTCCTCCCCAACTACCTCCGGGAGACAGGGTTTCAACCTCAATGCCAGAACCTTAGCTAACAGCTTAGCGTCTACATTAAATAGTGAAATAGGATGGTATAACCTGCATTCTGCAGGATCCTTGTCCTTTTTCAAGAGAAGGGAGATGAATGCCTCCCCAGGCATGGCAGGAAGGGAACCCCGGGGCAAAGAATCATTGAACATACCCTCAGTGATGGAACCTGCTACTCTGCAAATTTCTCGTAAAATTCCACATGGAACTTGTCAGGCTACGGTGCGTTCCCTGCTTGCATCTGTCCTATTACTGTTCGAACCTCCAGCAGACCCAACAGTGCCTCCAACCCTTCCCGCAATTCCTACCCCCACCACGGGGGAACTCCCAAGTTTTTAATATTCAACTTATTAAGCCCAATTATATAGTTAATATCTGTATAACTTAAAATTTATTATTAAATATCAACAAGTTCTTTCTGTTTAATGGTTTGAACAATATAAGGAGGTATTAAAGTGTAAGTGTGCAGGGGATAGCGCAGGGAGACAGTACACGTTGCAAGGGAGAAGCCCAGGCTACTGAAGAAATGCTGTGTGCTCTGTGTAGCCAGCCAACAAGCTTGCAAACCGAGTGGGGGAGCGGTGGGGGAGGATGTTGGCGGTAACATTAGATTTGTCCTCACTACATTCAAGGAATCATAGAATTTACAGTGCAGAAGGATGCCATTCAGCCCATCGAGTCTGCACCAGCCCTTAGAAAGAGCACTCGACCCAAGCCCACACCTCCACCCTATCCCAGCAACCACACCTAACCTTTTTGGACACTAAGGGCAATTCAGCATGGCCAATCCACCTAACCTGCACATCTTTAGACTGTGGGAGGAAACCGGAGCACCCGGAGGGAAACCCACACAGACACAGGAAGAAAGTGCAACTCTGCACAGTCAGTGACCCGAGCCGGGAATCAAACCTGGGACCCTGGAGCTGTGAAGCAACTGTGCTAACCACTGTGCTACTGTGCCCCCTCCCCATAGTTCGTTCTTTTTAAATTTTGCATTTAGAATTTTACATTTATAGGAGAAACCTAGCGCTAGGAGGCATCTGGTTAACTAACATATTTTAATTTAATAAGTATTTTTTAATTAATTTATTAATTAGTTCTACTTATGAGATGTGGGGGGTGCGTGAAGCTTCCAGCATTCCGGACAACTACATCTGCAGGAAGTGCACCCAATTGCAGCCCCTCACAAACCGCATGGACCGGTTGGAGCTGCAGTTGGATGCAATTTAGAGCCTGCAGGTGGCAGAATGGGCCATAGACAGGAGTTTTAGTGATGTGGTTACACCCAAGGTGCAGGAATGTAGATGGGTGACGGCTAGAAGGGTCAGGCAGTCAGTGTAGGAAATTCCCTGTGGCTGTCCCCCTCTCTAACAAGTATACCTTTTTGGATACTGTTGGGCGGGGAGGCCTATCGGGGAAAACAGCAGCAGCCAGAGCTGTGGCACCATGGCTGGGTCTGTTCAGCAGGGTGGGACAAAGCGCAGAAGAACAATAGCTATAGAGGACTCTATAGTTAGAGGCTGAGATAAACGCTTCTGTGGACGTGAAAGAGACTCCAGGGTGGCATGTTGCCTCCCTGGTGCCAGGGTCCAGGATGTCTCTGAACGGGCAGGGGGCACTCTGAAGAGGGAGGGGGAGCAACCAGAGGTCGTGGTACATATTGATACTAATGACACAGGGAGGAAGATTGACGAGGCCTGCAGCAGGAGTTTTTAGGGAGTTAGGTAGAAAGTTAAAAATCAGGACCTCTCTGGTTGTAATCTCGGGATTACGCCCTGTGTCAGTGAGGCTAGAAATAGGAAGATAGTACAGCTAAACATGTGGCTAAACAGCTGGTGTAGGAGCGGGGGGTTCGGATATCTGGACTATTGGGATCCCTCTCGGGGCAGGTGGGCATGTACAAGAAGGACGGGTTGCATCTAAACTGGAGGGACATCAATATCCTGGCTGCGAGGTTTTCTAGTGTCACTTGGGTGGGCTTAAACTAGTGTCACGGGGGGAGTGGGAACTAGAGCAATGGGTCCGAAGCTGAAATAACTGGGGGGGAACTAGAGAATAGGGCAGTAAGACTCCGAGGAAGAGCAGGCAGGGAGATGTTGCAAAACACAGCGGGACTGGTTGTCTGAAGTGCATTTTCATAGAATTTACAGTGCAGAAGGAGGCCATTCAGCTCATCGAGTCTGCACCGACTCTTGGAAAGAGCACCCTATCCCCATAACCCAGTAACCCCACCCAACACTAAGGGCAATTTTGGACACTAAGGGCAATTTAGCATGGCCAATACACCTAACCTGGACTGTGCGAGGAAACCCACGCAGACACCGGGAGAATGTACAGACTCCGCACAGACTGTGACCCAAGCCGGGAATCGAACCTGGGACCCTGGAGCTGTGAAGCAATTGTGCTAACCACTATGCTACCGTGCTGCCCACTTTGTTTCAATGCGAGAAGTATAACAGGTACGACAGATGAGCTTGGATTCGTACTTGGAACTATGATGTTGCCATTACAGAGACTTGATTGAGAAAGGGACTGAATTGGCATCTAAATGTTCCAGGATTTAGATGTTTTAGGCGGGATAGAGGGAGATGTAAAAGGGGTGGGGGAGTTGCACTACAGGTTAAGGAGAATATCACAGCTGTACTGGTTTAGGGGCTGGTTTAGCTGGCTTGCAATGCAGAACAACGCCAGCAGCGTGGGTTAAATTCCCGTACCAGCCTCCCTGAATGGGCGCCAGAATGTGGTGACTAGGGGCTTTTCACAGTCACTTCATTGAAACCTACGGTTATTATTATTATTACTGCTGGAGGACACCTCCGAGGGCTCATGCAGCGAGGCAATATGGGTAGAGCTCAGGAATAGGAAGGGTGCAGTCACAATGTTGGTGGTTTATTACAGGCCACCCAACAGCCAGCAGGAGAAAGAGGTACAGATATGTAGGCAGATTTTGGAAGGTGTAAAAGAACATAGAAAATACAGCACAGAACAGGCCCTTTGGCCCACGATGTTGTGCCGAACTTTTGTCCTAGATTAAGAACAAATTAAGCTACACCCCATCATTCTACTGTAAAAGCAACAGGGTTGTTGTGGTAGTGATTTTAACTCCCCGCATATTGACTGGGACTCATTTAGTGCTAGGATGGGACAGAGTTAATAAGGAGCATCTTATTATTCTTCAAACAATATGTAGATATGATGTGGAGATGCCGGCGTTGGACTAGGATGAGCACAGTAAGAAGTCTTACAACAAGTGTTGTAAGACTTCTTAATATGTAGATAGTCCAACTAGGGAAGGGGCTGTACTGGGTCTGGTATTGGAGAATGAGCCCAGCTAGGTGGTCGAAGTTTCTGTAGGGGAGCATTTCAGGAACAGTGACCATAATTGAGTAAGTTTTATGGTAATGCTGGATGAAGCTAAGAGTAGTCCTCGGGTGAAGGTGCTAAATTGAGGGGAAGGCTAATTATAACAATATTCGTCAGGAACCGAAGAATCTAGATTGGGGCAGAGATTTGAGGTTAAATCAACATCTGACATGTGGGAGGCTTTCAAATCTCAATTGATAGGAAATCAGGATCAGCATGTTCCTGTGAGGAAGAAGGATAAGTATGGCAAGTTTTGGGAACCTTGGATAATGAGGGATATTGTGAGCCTAGTGCAAAAGAAAATGAAGTATTTGTAAGGGCTAGAAGGCTGGGAACAGTTGAAACACATGAGGAATATAAGGGAAGTAGGAAGGAACTTGAGCAACGAGCCATGAGGGCTTAAAGGGGTCGCAAAAAATCATTGGCAAACAGGATTAAGGAAAGTCCCAAAGATTTTTACATGTATATAAAGAGCTAGAGGGCACCCAGGGAAAGGATTGGTCCACTCAAGGAAGGGGAGGGAATCTATTCGTGGAGCCAGAGGAAATGGGCGAGGTATTGAATGAATACTTTGCATCAGTATTCACCAAAGAGAAGGACTTGGTGGATGATGAGTCTGGGGAAGGTGTGTAGATAGTCTGGGTCACATTGAGATCAAAAAGGAGGAGGTGTTGGACATCATGAAAAACATTAAGGTAGATAAGTCCCCAGGACCTGAATGGGATCTACCCCAGAATACTGAGGGAGACAAGGGAGGAAATTGCTGGGACCTTGACAGAAATCCTTGTATCCTCACTGATCCCAGAGGACTGGAGAATAGCCAATGTTGTTCCTTTGTTTAAGAAGGGTAGCAAGAGCAATCCAGGAAACTACAGGCCAGTGAGGCTTAAGTCAGTGGTAGGGACATTATTGGAGAGAATCCTTCGAGGCAGGATTTTCTCCCATTTGGAAGCAAATGACACTATTCGCGAGAGGCAGCGCGGTTTTGTGAAGGAGCAGTCGTGTCTCACAAACTTGATTTGAGCTTTTCGAGAAAGTGACAAAGATGATTGATGAAGGTAGGCAGTGGATGTTGTCTACATGGACTTCAGTAAGGCCTTTGACAAGGTCCCTCATGGCAGACTGGAACAAAAGGTGAAGTCATACGAGATCAGAGGTTAGCTAGCAAGATGGATACGGAACTGACTCGGTCATAGAACACAGAGGGTAACAGTGGAAGGGTGCTTTTTTGAATGCAGGGCTGTGACGTGGTGTTCCACAGGGACCTTTGCTGTTTGTGGTATTTAGAAATGATTTGGAGGAAACTGGCCTGATTACTGACGACACAAAGGTTGATGGAATTGCAGATAGTGATGAGGACTGTCAGAGGATACAGCAGGATATAGATCGGTTGGAGACTTGGGCGGAGAGATGGCAGATGGAGTTTAATCCTGCCAGGCTCAATTTTGCGGTTAGCATCCTGTTGCTCCTTGGACGGGGGTTCCTGCCATGGGGGAGTCCGGTGTAGGTAGGTCCAGATCCGGAGAGGTGAAGTTTGGGGAAGAGTCTGAATGCCGTGTCCAGAAATTAGCATTATTCACCTAGGGAGTCAATTGGCCAGTTCTCGTCTACTCATAGTTTCTTAGGAGGTGGGTTGTGGATCCAAGGGATTAGTTCTGACTGTTATTATTCTTCACTTTTCCTCTGACTTCGAGAGATTTTTGAGGGCAGTCCTTCTACTTCTCCCGTAGTAAAGATGCATGCGCGGGCTGGCTGTGGTGCTTTTGGATGTGGAGTCTTGATGCATTGAACATTCAGTCACTCATCTATGTTTGCCTTTGGGTGGCTGAATCCTTCCTTTAGAATGGTCCTGATTCTGGGCGAAGGGGGACTCATGTTTTTAGGAGGGGCAGGTCGGATCTACCTCACAGGGCACTCCCCTCTATGGGGGTTGCGCTGACGACCCTCCCATCCTGGAGTGGATGTGGGATTTGGCCCCACGATATCCAGTTGCCCTCTCAAGGGCGGGACCGGAGCTGGTGGTGCGTTGATCAGTTTTGCCCTTTCATGAGGGGATGGTGGAATTGCGGATTCTTGCTCTTGGTTCCTGTGTTTGCTCTTTTCCACTTCTATGGATAACCCTCGACTGAGTATTTAGGCCCTCTCGTTCTCTTTGTTTTTGTCATTTTACCACCTCGAAGGTGTAGGGCGGTTGCCTCTTCTGGTCTGGATCTGGAGAAGAGTTTAAACTCTGCTGTGAGAGTTAGTCGATTCCCCCTTAGCACTGGGGTTCTCAGGGTATTGTTTTATTCTCTGTCATTTTGTTTTGTAGCTATGGGTGAGATGTAGGTCACTAATGTTGCTTGTGAATGTACGGCAGAGCTGCAGAGGTCTTGATGAAAACATCATATTGAACAAGATCGTGCGCATAGATCTTGCACATGGTCCTCATTGTTGAAGACCAGAATAACAAAAAACGATTTCAAAAATGGGCGGGGGGAGGTGTTTATCATTGAAAGACAATTAGCTTAACATGAATAGTACATAGTGGGGAATCAGGACAACATTTTGACAAAATCCAGTCTTCTAACTGAGCTGAATTTGTATCGCAGCGTACACAAAAAAAGAATGAGGTTTTGCACCTTGTAAACCTGTAATACTGCATCATTTGTTATGTCATTGAAAAAGTTCCATCTGGATCCCGCTCCTTTATATATCTGTTTGCAGATGCATGATCACGGTACGTTGTAAATTACAAACTGATTTTAGACAAAATGTAACAAATTGCAGCAATTAATTTCAATGGTGTTCTGTAAGAGCATAATTTACAGTTACTGCCTCAGCCTGCACACTATACAGTAAATCTAAACACCCTTAATCTTGAGTTTTCAGAGCAAAATTAGTATTCACAACAATCTAAATGCTTGCACATTGCATCCATTATGGTGTACTTCGCTTGCCGAATAGTACCACATAATGGATTGAATATGTATGTGCGAACACTGCCATTTAACAAAAGTACAGATCACATGCTGATTTCTTAAAAGCTATGCAGCCACAACCACGGGCTGAGTAATCCATTCCGGTGCAGAATGTGGGCTGCGCATCAGGATGCGGCCAACGTTCAGACTTCCATGCCCGCCTCCTAAAGATACCAAATAACATGTCAGCCGAGCCAATTAAGAGTGCTGGGTGGGTTCCGGGTTGCAGACTGAGCATTGCTTCACAGCGCCAGGGTCCCAGGTTCGATTCCCGGCTTGGGTCACTGTCTGTGCGGAGTCTGCACGTTCTCCCCGTGTCTGCGCGGGTTTCCTCCGGGTGCTCCGGTTTCCTCCCACAAGTCCCGAAAGATGTGCTTGTTAGGTGAATTTGATATTTTGAATTCTCCCTCAGTGTACCCGAACAGGCGCTGGAGTGTGGCGACCAGGGGATTTTCACAGTATCTTCATTGCAGTGTAAGCCTACTTATGACACTAATAAAGATTCTTATTATTATATCCTGCCCAATCGGCAGCATGGAATATCCAGCGTTGGAGCTCGCTGGCCAGGAAACAGACCGAGGTCTGTCATTTGAAGGGCCGTTCTGGCCGCTTTAGCTGAGCAATGCAGAAATCAACCTCTTTGCATGAGGTTTCAGGTTCATAAATCATAATTTTTTTAAGCCAGTATACATCTACTTTTTCCATGAAGTACTTCCAGCAGCCAAAGAACACTGAACAGCCAAGATTTAACTCCGCCCTCAGACAACCCACCATTATAACCAACCTGATGAAAAAAATGGAAATATGACTGGTGTGAATCTCATTCTGAAAGGCTTTTATTCCATTCTACCCATACTACAGCAGTCGATTACTTTTTTTTTAATAAGCAAAACTAGCTTTTTACCTTCAATTTCCATAGTAACAAGCAGGGTCCTGATTTCCAGGTCCTAACTATTCTCCCAGACTGGCATGATAATGCCAGGAGAACGAGACCTGATGCCTTTGTGGCCGATGACATGTTGGCGCATGCACTTTTCGCTCCTTATTTCAGAGTGTATTGTTCAGGCCCAAGTCAATTGCGGGACGAGTCGGTCAGACTTCTCACTCCTGATGGCTTTCCAGGGACCACGACTGAAAGATGGATGTCAGCAAGGTGTGCTGTGGTGCTTTGGGATGTTTTACTCTGTTAATGGAAGTTGATTTATTGAGAAGACCTTGACTATGAAATTCTACACAGTTCAATCGTCTGCCAAGCAGAGTTGCCGAGGTTCACACTTGGAAAAGTGCTCCAATTCTTGGCACTAATTTCCATAAGACACGCAGTTTACCAAAACATAATATGGAAATAATGACTGTGACCTAACTGGTAAAAGCTCTTTCTAATTCATCAAAAACACTGCCAGCAGTTAACAGCCGTAACAGCAAGTAACTACTTGCAGTGTAAGATACATCTGTTCAGCTTACTGCAGAAAGCCTAGGATTCTTAGTAATTAATATTGCAGCTGCAAAACCTCAAAATATCCTCTCTGTTTGAGCATTTTAGGACAAAAGCGTAATCTTTTTTAGCTATTTACATTTGGAGACGCTCCTGTGCTTCAGCAGCTTTACTTTCTAAAACTACAGCCTTCAATATTCAATTTGGCGTTCCTGGGGAGAAAATCCAGTTTTCAGTATATATACGACAGATTATATTGAATTATATTGTTTCAATACCATTTAATTCATTTCCTAGTGTTTGGATTCTATTCACCTTTTCCTTGCTCACATTTTCTTCCATTTGCTTCCCCTTTCCGTGTCACCTGAATGTGTTAGCGTGGCAGACCAGGGGAGAATGTGAAAATTCCACACGGACAGTGACCTGGGGCCAGGACTGAACCCGGGTTCTCGGTGCTGAGAGGCAGCAGTGCTAACCACTGTGCCACCGTGCCACCCCTTAGATATGTACATCTAAGAAGGGTCACTCGATAGTGATTGGATGTGGGAGCCCTAACAAATTTTTCGATCCCTAAATGAATATGGCAAATGAGCATTTATTAACCCGCACACACTTTCAGGAATCCCTCAGGAAGTATTTGCCCCCAGTATGTTTCCCACCTTTGTCAAAGTCATTGAGGATACCATTAATGGTCACCATTTTGTTAATTTTTCTTGCGCAAAACAAAATCTCCTGTGTCACAGTTATATAATTGGTGTTTGCTTATGATGAAAGATAGCAGCCCTATTTCATGGGCATGGGATATATTCAAACCTAAATCTAGTGCAAGCAAAAGCCATTAAGCCAGGTTTATGGCTAAATTTTAGATGCATCATTTTATACGACACTCTCTGCAGCTCGTGTCGTGTTTATCCATTAGTGCCACATGAAATGGTGGCGCTCAAAATGCGTCGGAAACTTCAGTGTTCGCAGCAGTCCCAAATGTAAATTTTATGAAACACCCGAGCTTGTTCGAATAGCCCCTTGTTACATTCTGTTGCTGTGCCATCAACTTAGAAAGTGAGAGAATGTCAAGTGTGAAATTAAAATGAGTGGATATTGATAGCTCAGTATTCTTTAGGTGGTCTACTTAACGGTTGTGATTATTTTCAAACTTGTGAAAGTCACAGAGTTTTACAGCACAGAAAGAGGCTAATTGAAAATATTATTTTTTCCTACAGCTTTATGCCTTCACTGATTTCTCAATTGTCAGCAATGTCACTGTTTAACAAACATGTTATCTGGCTTTAAGGTTAGTTTTGCATTTGTACAGGCTGAGACTGCGAAGGGTAGGATTAGCACCACTGTAAAGGTCCTGAACCACCTTTTTTAATCCTCTACATTCCAAGAACAGGAAGTTAATATATTGATTTAAGATTTATTCCTGACTAACACAAACATGGCCCCCAGACTACCCTAATTCTGGTCTCCCATTGATGTAAACATCTCTGTCTACCCAATCGAACCCTTTGATAATCTTAAAGGCCTCTATCATATTGCCCTTCAATCTGTTCTTTTGTAGATAAAACAGCATCGGCCTGTTTGATATTTCCTGATAACTTTTCATTTCTGGTATCATTCCAGTAAATCTTTTTTCAACCTTCTCCCGTATCTCCATATCTTTTTTTATAATGGTAATATGGTTTAATCAAGGCACGTTCGCCACATCTAGAATACTGTGTGCCAGCACCAGAAAGGGTGCAGAGGTGATTCACCAGGATGTTGCTGGGCTAGAACGTTTCAGCTATGAAGAGAGGCTGGTTAGGCCGGGATTGTTTTCCTGAGAGCAGAGCAGACTTGAGGAGGGACCTGATCGACATGCAGAAGATTATGGGGAACAAATGTAGGGTAGTTAAGAAGGTACTTTCCCCTGAGGAGAGGGGTCAATAACCAGGGAGCGTAGATTTAAGGTAAGGGACAAGAGATTTAGAGGGGATTTAAGGAAAAACATTTTCACCAAGAGGGTGGTGGGAATCTGGAACTCGTCGTCTGAAAGGGTGGTAGAGGCGGGAACCCTCACAACATTTAAGAAGCATTTAGATGAGCACTTGAAATGTCCCAGCTCACAATTTTATGGACCAAGTGCTAGAAAATGAGATTAGGATAGGTACTTAATGGCTGACGCAGGCACGATGGGCCAAAGGGCCTCTTTCTGTGCTGTAAAACTATGACTTTCACAAGTTTACTTCTCGGCTTTTAAATTCAGACATCAACAGCCGATCACTACTTTTAGTGATTCATGTATCCATCCCCTGATTCCTCTGTTCCTCTATCACACATATGTGGAGGCTGTGACTTAGTGATATTATCACTGGACGGACAATCCAGAGACCCAGTAACACTTGGGGACCCGGGTTCAAATCCCACCACGATGGATGGTGAAATTTGAATTCAATAAAAACCTGGAATTAAAAGTCGAATGATGAGCATGAAACCATGTTGTTTGGTGTAAAAACCCGTCTGGTTCACTAATGTCCTTTAGGGAAAGAAATCTGCAATTCTTACCTGGTCTGACCTACATGTAAGGTTCGGTTTCAGTCTTGGGTCAACATCTGTGTGGAGTTTGCACATTCTCCCCGTGTCTGCATGGGTTTCCTCCTAGGGCTACAGTTCCCTCTCACGGCCCAAAGATATGCAAGTTAGGTGAATTGGCCACGCTAAATTGTCCCTTAGTGGCATAAGATGTGCAGGTTAGGTGGGGTGATGGGGATAGGGCAGGGGAGCGGACCTGGGTAGGGTGCTCTTTCAGAGGGTTGGTGCAGACTCTATGGGCCAAATGGACTCCTGCACTGTCGGGATTCTATGGATTCTTTCTGAGATAATCTACAGCTCATTGCAACTGCTCAACCTCAGGGTAGCAGAACCATCTGTTTCAGTGCCACGGAATATACAGTTAACGCCAAGTCAATGGCATATGGGAGAACTGTGATTCAACAGCTGGGAACAAACCAAATCAGAGGGACACGAAGGGAATGTGTTTGCAGTTTCTACAGCTCTAGCCATTCTTTTATTGCTGTTTCACTGCATCAATCCTGCTGCCCATCTCGACTTAATGGAAAACTAGCTCTTTGGGTAGTCAGCATCTTGATTTGTCCACTTGTGGCTTCATGTGCTCTGGTAGTGTCACCAGCCTGTAATATTGTGGCCTTATCCTTTCCAATCAATGTTTTTTTGTAATTCATGGTGTGAAGGCCTTCAAATGAGCTGATCTATCAGTCTTTCATCTGTGTCGTTGGATTTACATTTTCGGGCTGCATTTTTCAATCTTGTTCAGAAATTGTCAACAGGCTCACCTGGTTTCTGCCTCAGGCTTTGAAAGTTTTGGCTTGAGATGGGTGCTTAATTGGTCAGAAATTTTGACTGGGTTTTTACGATCATCCTCACTAATCTCCCAGCTAATAAGACATTTAATCCTTTTTCAGCTGTCTATTGAGCTGACCCTTTCCTCTTCACTGGAAAGCTGTCATTTAGAAAGCTGTTGAATGTCGGTTTGCACTTTAAAAAAAAAAAAAAAAAAATTCAAATACATATATATATTTATTTTTAAATATAGGGTGGGAATCTCCTAGAGACTTATAAAATTCTACCAGGACTAGACAGGGTCGATGCAGGGAAGATGTTACCAATGATGGGTGTGTCCAGAACCAAGGGTCACAGTCTGAGGATTCAGGGTAAACCATTTCGGACAGAGATGAGGAGACATTTCTTCACCCAAAGAGTGGTGAGCCTGTGGAATTCATTACCACAGGAAGTAGTTGATGCTAAAACATTGAATATATTCAAGAGGCAGCTGGATATAGCACTTGGGGAGAATGGGATCAAAGGCTATGGGGAGAAAGCAGGATTAGACTATTGAGTTGGATGATCAGCCATGATCGTGATGAATGGCGGGGCAGGCTCGAAGGGCCAAAAGGCGGCCTCCTTCTCCTATCTACCATGTATCTATGACATCTTCAGTTTCCCAATTCATCAAGTGGCTTCTCCATCAATGCATCGTGCTGCTGCACCTCTCCACTGACTTCGCCGATGGACCCATGCCGCAGCAGCCTGGGGAACAAGTTCCTGCTGCCATCTACAACCAAGGTAGGGTGGTACTTCTTCACACAGTCAACAATGAACATCTCCACTTTGCTGCTGACCACAAGTCTATGAAGATACGTCTTAGTTCCTATAATTGCACCATGGTATACTGTTGTATGAATGTCAGACAAGAGTCAAAATATTTCTCGGGACGCCTACCCACTTGAATCAATTAAACACAGGTGCTAAAATAATGGAGAGAGATATTTCAAATAAACATTTGTACAATAAAATCCAATCTCATATTTAAAGACCATAAGGTTTACATTTTGGGGTGCACCTTGTTGGTTCCAAATATTGCTGACACGCTTGCAGGGCAGCAAGGTAGCATAGTGGTTAGCCTTGTGGCTTCACAGCGCCAGGGTCCCAGGTTCGATTCCTTACTGGGTCAGTGGCTGTGCAGAGTCTGCACATTCTCCCCGTGTCTGCGTGGGTTTCCTCCGGGTGCTACGCTTCCTCCCACAGTCCAAAGACATGCAGGTTAGGTGGATTGGCCATGCTAAATTGCCCTAAGTGTCCAAAAAGGTTAGGAGGGGTTATTGGGTTAAGGGGATAGGATTGAAGTGAGGGCGTAAGTGGGTCGGTGCAGACTCGATGGGCCGAATGGCCTCCTTCTGCACTGTATGTTCTATGTTCTTCCGTAATCAGAACAGTCATTCAAATGTTTTAGAAGTAAAGCGATTGAGTAAAAGGTACTAGCAGCTCAAGAAAAATATTTCAATGTGCACCTGACTGAACAACACTGAAATTATGTACATCAGCCAAGTTCAGACTGCACGTTCCAACTTCAATACCAAGTCATAACTCCAGACAATAAATATAATGCCGAAAATTAGGATTTTGGAGAAGTCTCAGGTTTTTAAGTAAAACTGTCAATATAGGAAAGGACAAACACAGAAGATAAGTCAGGGATTAAATTTAACCAGCCTATTGAGAAAGGTAGAAACTTTTTGGTATTTTCAATTTTATTTGAAAATGTATTCAGGAAATCAGAAATTTCAGTTGCAGCAACAGAAATAGGTATTGGACAGCCATTTTCACCCAGACATTTTGAATGATTTACATGAAACTGGTGGTTCGAATTCTCCATTCAGAATTCTTTACTCATAGTATGATATAGCAGTGTTGTGCATCGCAGCAACATCTTTAACGTTGAAAACACCTATTACAGTGTGACTTCTAGGAATAATGAGTCTTGCAAATACTTAATAATGTGTTTCCAATTAAAGGCACGTCCCACATTCTCAATTCAAATATGCATCAGTGTAGTGTTAATTGTTAAGTATGTAATTGCAGCCATTTTGAGCATAATAAAACACCTCAGATGAGATGAATCCGAATTTAATCTAATTTTATTAACAATTGTTTGAAGGGCACCAGGACTGGTTCGTTGCCTTCTTCAAATACTCCCATCAGATCTGAGCGTGCACTTCACCATTCAACCTGGGCCTCTGTTTTTAATTCCTTATCTAAGGATGAGAATTCCTTCAATAGTGCAGTGGTGTGTCAGTCTAAATTGCACATTCAAGTCCTTCAACAGAGCTCGAGTCCACAGCCTCGTGTCTTAAAGCACAGAAAACCATCAATTAAGCGAAGCTGTCACGATTTCAGAGTTAGCATAGCTGTTTCGATGGAACTCTCGCTTGTGATTTACCAAGTTCGATCTAGCCAGGCAATAAAATGACATCCATTAACATGGAGGGCAGTGACCACATCCTTATTATTTTTCACAACTTTAGAAATGTACTGGAATTACACTGATAAGTGTCAAAGCAGCGTGTAGCAGTTGCTTATCCTCTCATTAGCTATATTACCAATTTCACAGAAGTATGCACTTTGAAAAATGTCATCAGAATCGTCTCCCAATTAGATTCCTGATGATCCTCTGGATAGAAATTTGGAGACATAACTATTAAAATGGTGGACTGCAAGATCCAGTGATGCACTGTGCTCTAGTATGTAGGCTACTAAATTTTCAAAGCAAATAAATTCTGAAGCAGAAAGGAAAAGGGCTTGAAATTTTAGAATGTCACAGACTCAAAGCATTGATCTCCCTTGGCAAATCTGCAAACTTGGTTGAATAACAGAAAATCAAGGAAATGTTTTAGTAGCAGTGTTTGAAGTAGTCAGTGCTGCACCCAACACAACTAACCATTTTTCGCCAGGAGGCAAGAGAACAAAGTAGCTGTCCATTGGAATATGGTGTCCTTTTGTGCTTTGTCATGTGTTATGATATAAAGGCACTAATGTCTTAGAAGGGATTATGCAAATACATTGTGGGTTCATTTATTTAGACTAGGCACATGGGAACGTTTATACAGCGGAGTAAAGCTTGAAGACGCTAACAGCAGAGATGTCTATGTATGCTCTGCTCTAAAGCACAAGTGAAACAATTGGGGTTGCATTACGTACTGCCCTTCGAATGATGTCCTGCTGCAATACCTTGATGGCATATTACAACATCCTCTATTTTAAAGATATTTACCTCCCACTTCCAAAGAAGTATAATTATTTACAATATATGTTCATGTTTAGTTGCCATTACATATGTTACAAGCTGATGAATTTCTGAGTTTCTAAAGTGTAAAACTAATCTGTTGGTATGTCCAGATCTGGTACGGGTAATGTTGCCTAGAGGTGTCTTTGATTGTTCAGTGACCTTTGATTGTTCAGTGGCCTTTGATTGTCATTCTTGGATGTTGCTGCTGGTTTAATTTGGGATCTTGTCCTAGATGCACGAGGATTGTACGGTGGTTGAGGAGCTGGAATTGATCTGATTTGTCCTCCGTTATTCCTCACTGTTGCACCTCTGTGTAATGATTTTGTAGGACCTTGGTTCTGAACAAATCCTTGTCACCTCAGCTGTGGGATCCTGGGTGCAAAGTTCTTTTCCCAACTTTAAATTGGAAATTCTGCACTTGTACCCGTATTTTTATTGTGATCGTCACTTGCAGTTTTAAAAGTTGCTCTTTAGTTTCTGAGAGAGTAGAATGCGTAAGAGAAGGTACTTTGGTATACGCTGTTCTGCTGAACATGAGCTCTGCCAGCGATGGAATCATTGCACTTCAAGGTGCCGCTCTCAGATGCAACATTACAACATGTAGGTTTTGCTTGGGTCTGTCTACCTTTGAGAATTAGGGCGTTCACCATGAAAATCATTCATTCAGCTAGGTTGTTAGATCTAGAATAATGAGGTAAAGTGGTGTGCTCTATACTCCACTTCTCACACCAGCCTGAAATGTTTTCCCAATAAATTGCGGACCATTATCAATAATGATCTCTCCAGATACATCGAATAAACTAAAAACGGCACTTGGAGTGTGCACAATAGCTGTGCTTGTGTGCACACTGTTGATGTATTGGGCAATTATTGAATAACGGAATACTTAAAATAGTCGACAATGAAGTCAGTGATATGGACATGAAAATGGTCAGGTGCAATTTTGGACCAAGGATGGGTAGGAGCTTTATGGTTCTTTGTGCTGACTTGGAATTTGATCTTGTCATGCCTCACACTCTTGATGGTGACTTCAATGGCATCTTTCATATCCGGTCAATAGGCTTTCTGTCTTGCGGGTTCTTCTCATCAATCTATGTCCATTTGTGGATGTTAACATTGGTGAAAAATATTAGGTTGCAAAGACTCCGGTATGATGACCTGCCTGCCTGTAAAAATGACTTGCTTGATGATGTCCAGCTCCTCTTGATAATACCAAAATGATCTAATGTTTGTGAACATGCTGAATTGAATGAGGCCATCCATCAATGATAGTCCCCATGGTTTCTGTAGTACCTTTCACTGTATCTTGTAGCTGCCGGCATTTGTGTTGTGCAAAATGTATCAGATCAATTTGGAGAACATCTCCCAAGTTCGATATCAATGAAGTCAATTTGTAGATCTAAGGATACAGCTTCTGTTTACACTGGGTTAAGGCAATCTGCTAAGTGTATCTGATGTGACCATAAAGTTACCAAGCTTGTACCTAATCTCACAGGGTAACTTTGAACCTTAATCAAGGGATTTTGCAATCTTGGCGGCTCACTGATCAATGGGTTTTACTAAATCATCTCCAGTCACTTCTGGTCAGACTCTATCACAAAATCTTTGCAAAATAGATCGGTATGAAATTGCATGATTCCAAACAGTAAAGCTGGTGTTTCCTGCTCGATGTTGGAGCAGTTGGATTTTGAAGCAAATGCAGTCGCTACCTTTCTGATGATAGAACACATAAACAAAAGAGTCAAAAACATGACCAGTATGGTTGGAGTTTAAAGTGTCTTTCCTATTTGATTAAGGCAGTAATTAGCAACAACTTGTGGCACAGTAGTTAGCATTGCTGCCTCACAACACCAGGCCAAGTGGCCGCCTTCTGCACTGTAAATTCTATGAACACCAGAGACCCGGGTTCAATTCCAGCCTTGGGCATTTGGACGTTCTCCCCGTATCTGCGTGCAATTTTCCGGGTGCTCTGGTTTCATCCCACAGTCCAAAGATGTGCAAGTTAGGTGGATTTGCCATGCTAAATTGCACCTTAGTGTCCAGGGATACATGGGGTTACGGGGCTAGGGGGGAGTGGGCATGGGTAGAGTGCTCATTCAAATGGTCAGTACGGACTCAATGGACCAAATAGCCTCCTTCTGTACTGTCAGGATTCTATGAACTTGCATTTATAAAGCTCTGCTAACAATGAAAGATTGCCTTTGGGGTGCATTGCAAAGGAATTCAGACAGAAGGGAAACTTAGTCAAAGAGGTATGTTGAGGAGAAAGAAAACCTTTGATCCAAGAGGTGACTTTTAAGGTGGATATGAAAAGAAGTAGAGAAAAAAGGGGTTGTGGAGGAGATTCTATTGAGCCCAAGTAACTCAGTGGGAAAGAAAATCACAGGATGTCAAACAGACTGTTAATTCACCTGTTTTATATACCCATGCAAAGACAAAATTATCTTGAGTTCAAATCTTACGAATTTGAGAAATCAAATTTCAAGTAATTGGAAATAAATCGCTGTTGTTTATAAAAAAAACGATCTTGCATCTTTTGGGCTGTTGTAAAATATCCACCTGCAATCTTCACCTGCTCTGGTCTGGCTCGTGTGTAACTCCAGGCCCACGCCAATGTGATTGACTCCACTGCCCCTTGAGGTGTTTCAAACCATTCTTCAGGAAGTAGGCCCACCACCATCCCTAGGCAACTAGGAATGGACAATAAATACTTGCCTTGCCTGAGGACCTTACAACCTGATGCTAAATTTAAAAAAACTTAAGTGCCAATGGCTTCCTTCAGTTCTGAAGATTGTATCAGTGACACCTCTGTGATGCTATTTGATTTCATTAAACTCCTATTGACAGAAGTGCCAAATGGCTGCTTGTGCTCTTCATGGAAGATGTGCTCAGGAAGCATTGAACAATGGAGAACAGTGGGCATCAACTGTTTTTTCCAAATTCCTTTATTTGTAGTTGTCTGTATGCATTTACCAAGTGCGTTGAAATCAGCTATGTCTACATGGGACAATTTACTTCTACCTTTCAAAGCAAAGGGTATATAACATATGATGGCAATTAACTGCTCAAGATCGTCACCGTGTCTTAACATCTCCATTGGAAAAGCCCTCCAAAATTTGAACCCCAGTTCAATTCAGGGCCATCCAGGATCTCCACTCGGCATTGTTTAGGGGGCCATCGTCAATCGATAATTCTTCTACAATTTCTTTGTTAGTGCTTTATGCTTCCTGTCCAACTCATTATTTAAATATCATGTGGTGTCTGTATCTGTACTGCTATTTCCTTCAAGCATAGGCCATGGTTTAGAGAACCCCAAAGTGTATCATTGGAGTTCACCTGACCCACAACTTTTACTAGATTGTGGTATGGGGAGCACACAGCCCACTCTACAGGTGTAGTAGAGCAGAAATGGAGAAGTATTTTTTAAGCAAAACAATGTTTATTCTATGAACTCAAGTTAACCTTTTTAAAACATACAGTGAACATCTTCGCAACCATTAATTCAAGTACAACCGCCAAAGAATACAACACTAAGTAATCCTTTAAGCTTTCCTTTTAATATCTATAAAACTTAAAACACCTTTTACCAGAAGCACATCAGGTTAAAGTCACTACTGTTATTAGTTTTAAATCACCAGGATCGATTTACAGTCTTTAGATTACAGAGAGAGACTCTAATACACCTTCTGGCTGTGACTGCAGGTATCCAGCTCTGAAAACGAAACTAAAACACACCCTGCAGCAAACAGCCTAAAACAAAAGTAAAAAGCTGACAGACAGCCCAGCTCCACCCACTCTCTGACATCACTGCAGTAATAAACACCCATTTCTTAAAGGTACTCTCACTTCAGATATTTATATGCATACCCATTTATAAACACACATTTCTTAAAGGTACTCGCACATGACAATGGGGGACTGTAATTTTCATAAAGATTGGGAAGAGCCAAGTGGCTCAAGTCAGAAAGTTAATGATTTTCTTGAGTGCATTCGAGATTGTTTTCTGGAGCAAATTGTTTTAGAACCAACAAAAAGGAACATGCTGCACTAGCTTTAATAATGAGCAATGAACCAGACTTAGTTAATCTAACCAGAAGGGAACAGTTATATAACACTGGTCACAATATAGACCATAAGGTATAGGCTCCATTCGGCGCATCGTGTCTGCTCCACCATTCAATGAGTCATGATTGACCTAATGTGATAATCCTCAACTCCACTTTCTAGCCTTATCCCATACCCCTTGATTCCCATACTGATTAAAAACTGTCTATCTCAGCTTCCAACATATTTAACAATCCAGTCTCGACAGCATTCTGCAGATTTACTACCCCCTGAGGGAAGAAATTCCTCCTAATCTCTTAAATGGGCGACCCCTTACTCTGAGATTATGCTCCATGGTCCTGGACTCTCATGCAAGGGGAATCGACCTCTACCCTGTCAAGCCCCTAAGAATCCTACATGTCTCAATAATGTTGTGTATCATTCTTCTGAACTCCAATGAGTATGGGTCCAACCTACTCAACCGCCATAACCAGGATCAACCGAGTGAATCTTCTCTGGATTGCCTCCTATGCCAGTATATATTTCCTTGGATAAGGGGACCAACTTCACTGTACTGCCTGGACTGCTCTTCAACTTTCAGGCAGGGGCGTCTAATGAAAGTCTCTGATGGGGGTCTCTAATCAGTGTCTTTAATGGGGTCCCTGATGGGAGTGGCTGATGGGGGTCTGATTGGGGTGACTGATGAGGGATTCTGATGGGGTGATCTGATGGGGATATGTTGGGGGGGTCTGATAAGGGTAACTAATGGGGGGTCTGGTTTAGCACAGTGGGTTAAACAGCTGGCTTGTAAAGCAGAACAAGGCCAGCAGCGCGGGTTCAATTCCCATACCAGCCTCCCCGCACAGGCGCCGGAATGTGGCGACTAGGGGCTTTTCACAGTAACGTCATAAACCTACTCGTGACAATAAGCGATTTTCATTTCGTTTCAGTATTCCAAGTGTGGCCTAACTACCGTTGTGAATAGTTATAGCAGGACTTCCTTATTTTTCTACTTCATTCCCTTTGAAATAAAGGTCATCATTCCATTTGCCTTCCCAATTACCTGCTGAATTTGCATGCTGGGTTTTGTGTAAAACATAGCCCACCACATAGATCCTAAAGTTGTCATGATCAGGTACAGAAAATAAGCAGAAAGACCATTGGAAAGCTGGCCTTTATATCTAGAGGAGTAAAATACAGAATGGTACAAATTATGCTACAACTGTTCAAAGCCCTGGTTCGATCACACCTCAAATAGTGTGAGCAGTTCTACTATCACACCCAGGAAGGATATATTGGCCTTTGAGGGAGTTGTGCAGGGTATTTGAAAGGAAAAGTTTGGAGAAACTTGTGGGTCCGGTAGAGGTAGAATCCGTTGAAGCTATGGACAATGGAGACCCTCAGATGGTCTGAGACACCCTGGTTCTGGCATTCTGACAGTGCCAGTATGCCCTGGTGTCAAGTTGGCACTCAGGGATCGGGCCCGGTGGGTGGGGGAGGGGACCTTACCAGGTAGAGGGTAGTGAGGTGCGATTCCAGGGGGCCTCCCCAATGTTGGAGGGGAAGGGGTGGGGGTTGAAAATGGGAGGTTCTGAAAGGGGGTGGGGGAAGATTGGGACAGCTTTCCAATATGGCGCCCTGAGACCGCCAGCAGGAAATCCCTCTGAGTGTGTCCTTGGTGGAGAGAAGCTTCCTGAGGCCCCCCAAAAAATGGCAAAAGTGCCGTTGAATAGTGAGTGGTTTCTCAGCACTGCAGTCACCGAGAAACCCCCCGTAAAACACACCTGAAACTAAACATTGAAATTTTGTAGGTGAATATACTAATGACTTAAATGGGGGGATTGAGTGCAGCATATGCAATGTTACTGATGATAGAAAGTTAGGTGGTGAGGATGTTGCAAAGAGGCTGCAGAGGAATTTGGACAGTTTGGTTGAATCAGCAAGAACATGATGGATGGGATGCAACATGGCCAAGTTTCAACTTACCCACTTTGGGTAGGAAAGATAAAGCTGAATATGTTTTGAACAGTGAGACACTAAGAAATGTTTACATTCAGAGGGACCTGCTATACTTGTTCGTGAATCTCACAGTTAACATGTAGGCACAGCAAACATTACGGAAGGTAAACGTCATAAACGGATTGCAGTATAGGACTAAATTACTACAATTATTCCAGGGCATTGGAGCAGTATGCGCAGTTTTAGTCTCTTTACCCAAAGAAAGAACTTTCTGCCTCGAGAGAATTCAGTGGTTTCTGGTGAGGGGATTGTCCAAAGGGAATTGACAGGTATGAGGATTGTGCAGGAAGGGGGAATTGAGGTCAAAGATCAACCATAATCTGACAGAATGGCAAAGCAGACCCGAAGGACTGAATAACATCTGTTCCTATTTCTTAGGCTATTGAATAGATCAGGATGTCACAGACAGAGGGAGTGGTCTCTGCAGAATGCTGACAGAGGGATTGAGTGGAAGATATGTTTTGTGGTAGCACCGTGTTGAAGTTGGCGGAAGCTGAACTTTTGAATGCGGAGGCTCGTGGGGTAGAAAGTGTCATCATTCCACAGGAACCCTCCCGCCGTGAGATCCTGCTCCACTCCTCCATTGCACCCACTCCCCTTCCCATCGCACCTTCCGCTGCAATCACAGAAGGTGCAACACCTCCTCCTTTACCTCCACCCTCTCACCATTCAAGGTCCCAAACGGTCTTTTCAGGTTAAGCAATGTTTCCCTTGCGCCTCCCTCAATTTAGTTTATTGTATTCGCTGCTCCCAATGAAGTCTCCTCTACATTGGGGAGACTAAAAGCTGACTGGGTGACCACTTTGTAGAACACCGTCGCTCCATCCGCAAGCATGAGTCCAACCTTCCCATCCATTGCCATATTACCTCAGCACCTTGCTGTTAGCCCATAACTTTGGAGTATCGGCAGGAAGACATGGCCCGCTGACACAGAGAGAAAAGTGCACACTTACCCATGCTCAGAAATCGTGGCGAATTTTCTGGCTCCAGTGGCATCCATGGACCTGTGGCGGGACACCCTGCGCAGGCTCCAGGCAGTGTGGTTTGAATGTAGCCAAACAGACAACAAGTTTTATAAATGTTTTGAAGGTATGTTGAAGTTTTTTATAAGTTCCTTTTTTCTCTTTTATACAGGCATTGCTATTGTTACCGTAATTTTTTATTTTATTTTTTATGATTAAAGGCATTTATTTATTTATAAGAGAACATAGGTTTTGTTGTTTGTTTTAAATCTGTGAAATTATTTAAATCTGCACTATATTATATAACTTTGCATTGTGGCCTGCTTAAAAGTGTTCATATCTTTTAATTTGGAGTATGGCAACTGAAAATTTAATTGGGAAGAAGAGAAGCCAGAACTTCAGACCATTAACAATGGAGATTCTTGAAGCAGGACGAAATGTAAATAGCACCGTCTCCTTATAGTCCTGCAGAAGAGGTCATAAAATGCTGTTACAACATGGTTCTGAGCTGGTCAAAGGTCACACATTGGCACACATCTCCTCTGATATCATTTCATATGATGTCCTTTGCCTGAAGGGTCACAATTCTTTCAGAATACCCGATGGCAAGAGGAGGCCCAGAAAAGGAGCCTGAGAAAGGAATACCCGTGACCTACAGTCCAAAGACCGATCCCACCTTTTGGAAACTCCTGCCAAGTGAAGATGTGGCTCAGGCTCATCAGCCACGCAAGGACCCACCGAATCTATGACCTGCAACACGGAATTTCTTAGGTGGACAAGCATACACATTAGTGAGTGATCGCTGAAGATTACTGCAGCACAATCAATCACTCATGAGACGAGATGAGAAGGAGTCAATCGATGGCTTTATTACGCAGACTTGTTCCCCAGCAGCACAGTTACAGAATGCGGGAGAACCCGGGCTCTTATACTCCGCCTTACTGGGTGGAGCCAGTAGGCGGCTGATCCAATCGGGACCCAGCGTCTATACACCAATAGCCTCTCGGCATCACAGGGTACCGTAATACCCCTAATACATACCACCACATTCACCCCTTGTTAAAAAAGAACCCGGCGGGGGTAGTGGGCCGTATGGTTGTAGGGGTTTACAGAGTCGGTACCTAGGACGCCGCTAACATGGCGGCTATGCTCCGATATCCACTACCAGTACTATTTACAATGCCACTTTTACTGGGCAACTGAATTATTTACAGAGGCATTTCTTGCTTTGTTATACGGATTTGATGAGTTGAATGGGTGCCCTGGTCGTCCTCGCCGATCGTCTCAGCCCCGGTGGTGATGCAGGTGCTGGTTCGGGCACCGTCGTCTCTGGGAGCGTAGCGATTTCTCTTCCTGCTCCACTACCTCTAGGCGGGGCCGGGGGAAGGACCGATCCACCCGGGAAGAGGGCGGCTGTAGGGTGCGCCGCTGGGAGGGAGGGGGTGACTGGTGTTTGGGGGGGGGGGTGTGGAACTCCGGAGGGGGCAGCTGTGCGGTGTGCCGGTGGGAGGAAGGGGGTGATTGGTGTTGGGGGGGGGGTGTGGGGGGGTGGAGCTCCGGCGGGCGCCAGGTCCCGCAGGGAGACCGTGTCCTGTCGGCCGTCGGGGTACGCCACGTAGGCGTATTGAGGGTTCGCGTGGAGGAGATGGACCCTCTTGACCAACGGGTCCGATTTGTGCGTCCGCACATGCTTTCGGAGCAGGATGGGTCCCGGGGCTGCCAGCCAGGTCGGAAGTGACGTTCCGGAGGAGGACCTTCTAGGGAAGACAAGGAGGCGTTCGTGAGGTATTTGATTCGTTGTTGTACAGAGCAGCGACCGGATGGAGTGGAGGGCGTCCGGGAGGACTTTCTGCCAGCAGGAAACTGGGAGACTTCTGGACCGTAGGGCCAGCAGGACGGTCTCCCAGACCGTTCCGTTCTCCCTCTCTACCTGACCATTCCCCCGGGGGTTGTAACTGGTCGTTCTGCTCCAAGCAATGCCTTTGCTGAGCAGGAATTGACGCAGTTTGTCGCTCATGAAGGAGGACCCCCTATCGCTATGTATGTAGGTGGGGAAACCGAAAAGTGTAAAGATCTTTCTTTCACTTTATGCACATTTTAAACATATTTATAAAAACTAAACACTGAGAAAATGATCTCCGATGTCTCCTGCATCTCCAGCTGATGATTCTGGACCAAAATAAAAATGCAAATAAAAAAACGTAAGAATTTACCTAACGTCAGGGCAAGCCGGCTGAGTTAGCTCTGTCCCCGGGTTTTCGTGCAGCCCGTTCAGCGCATCAAGGAAAGCAGGTGAAAAAATGAATTGGTAGTTTAAGCGTGGTGTGCTTTCAAGGTGCATGCCCGCGCGTCGGGGCTTCCGCATCGTCCCGATGTGCGTGTGTGACGGAGAATCTCCGCAAACGAAAAAAGGGAACCGAAGTTGTCGCCCGTTATCAAAAAGGTTAATGGAATGTTAGCCTTAATAATTATATAAATTGGGGAACTTCTAGTAGGAGTAGGTTGCACGTTGGATGGCTCCTGCTCGAGGCTTGATTTTTTAGAATTTAGTGCCCAGTCTCGGGAGATTTTTGGTTAAACAAGTGCAGGAAAACATAAGAAAGAAGGATGTGCAAAACCCAAAGGATAGGGGGCGAATGAAGGTTCACCGTTGAGTGGAAGGGTCGGCTCGGCAACTGGAAGGATGGTGGGGCCGCACTGTTCACGGCAGAAAAGATGACTGAGGTGATGGTTGTGGAACTTGAAAAACAGTTCGCAAAGCACATGGAGGTGATGAGAAAGGAAATGATGGCGGTATTGAAGGTGCTGGTGAAGGCAGCAGTGTCGAGGACATCGGCCAAAGTGCGGAAGCAGGGTGAGAAACTGAAGAGAGTGGAAGAGGCCTTGTTGCAACACAGTGATCAACTCCCTAAATGGATAAGGAGCTGCAGAGGGTGATGGAGGCCAACAAGTGTCTGCGAGCCAAAGTGGAGGACCTGGAAAACAGATCTAGGTGACAAAATCTGAGGATCGTAGGCCTGCCCGAAGGGGTGGAGAGCCCAAGGCCGACGGAGTATTTTGCCAAGATGTTGGAGGAGCTGTTTGGGGAGGGGGACGATCCCTCTCGGTACGAACTGGATCGGGCTCATTGGGCGTGGAGGCCTATACCAAAGGCGAATGAGCCACCAAGAGCAGTGACTATTTGGTTCTGTAGGTACCGGTGAAGGAGAGGTTCCTGTGTTGGGCAAAGCAGAAGCGAGAGGTTCAGTGGGCTGGAGCTGGTATAGGTATATACCAGGACTTTACTGTGGAGTTGGCGAGGAGGCGGGCGGCCTTCGGCCGAGTGAAGATGGCATTGTATAATAGCAGGGTGTGGTTTGGCACAGTGCACCCAGCTAAGTTGAGGGTGACCGGAGGGGGGTCCTGTTGGGTGGCGGTCAGCTTCTCCATCCTGTGATAAGGCTTGGCGGGGCGACGTACTTGAATTTCTTTGACTCTCGGGAAGGTGGAGTTTCAGCTGAAGGGGATGAAGGAAGGGTTTCACAATTCATGGGAGCTGTTTATTATGCACTTCCGAGAATTGGGTGCCATTGAATATTAGGAAGGAGGGAAGGGGAGGTTGGCAGTATTGTTGCCTTTGGTTACACTGTTTACGGATTGTTGATTTGTGTTTTTTTTACCTGAAATGTACGGGTGGATGTTTTGGTCTATATATTGAGCGGGGGGCAATTTGTGTGTGGGGGACTGTTACTGTTGTTTCTGTTTGTTTTTTCTTTGGTTGTTTATTGATGAAAATGTTGAAAATGAGGAGAATAAAAAGATTTTATTTTTTTTAAAGTGGAGGAATTTTTTTTACAACTACAAAAAGTCCCAATGAGGCCATATTGGTAGTATTGTTTACAGTTGGGGTTACTGCACCTTTAAAAGAACAATGTTGGTCTTTGAAGGAGTGCCGCGCAGATTCACCAGAATGTTAACAGGGCTCCAAGGGTTTAATTACACATAAACTAGGCTTGTATTCCCTGGAAAATACAAGGTTAAGGGAGGATCTGATTGAGGTTTTAAGGATCTTGAAAGTAATCGTTAGATAAATAGAAAACTCCTCTGCTCATGGGGGAGTTCAGGACAAGGCGATATAATCTCAAATCCAGAACCAGGCCATTAAGGAGAAATTTTAGGAAACACTTCTTCACAAAGAAGATGATTGAAGCATGACATGCTCTCCGACAAAAAAACACAACTAACACTTTGAAATGTGAGACCAGTAATATTGAAATTATGGAGTGAAGTGGATGAATTAAATTATAACTCAAATTAACCATGATCTTACTGAATGACGGAATAAGCTCGAGGGGTTAGCTGGCCTCTGCCTGTTTCCATCCATTTAACAAAGTTTGCAGTCATAGTCAGTTAACCTTTTTGTGAGGATCCAATACTTATTGCACTCTCCTGCTTCCTTTTGAGAGCATTTTTTTTTCTCTTCAAATTGTGGATTGGGGAATTGGGAGGGATATGGACAGGGGTATGGGGTGGTGCAGGTGCAAGGATTATTTTGTCACTGAAATCCCGTTGCTTCTTTGTGATAGTCAGAAGCAGCACTTCATGTCAAATTAACAGAGTAATCCTACACTCGGAAACCCAGTTATTTTTGTCTCTGTGCGAAGTGGTACTTCAGCATGTCATCTAAATATGTCCTTCAGGGCCATAATCAGCCCTTTGCTGTTACCTTCACTGTAGTTAGTCTAGCTGTCAGCTGTGGTTCAGTGGCAGGACTCTGGCATCTAAGTCAGAAAGTTGTTAGTTCAAGCTACACTCCAGAGACTTGAACACAGAATCAAGAAGACACACAGTGCTGTACTATAGGAAGTGCTGCACTGTCAGAGGTGCTTAATGAGATGCCAAATTAAAATTATTTTCTCTCAGATGGACATATAAGGTTCCATTGCACTGCTGGAAGAGCAACGGGGCTGTGGTGGCTCAAGAACCACCCTAGAGGCTTCCAGTAGTAACAAAGAGGGTTTATTAACGAAAAGCAAAGGCTGGTATATGTGCAGGCACAGAACGCTAAAGAATTAGTCTTAGCTCTCCAGCTCCAGGCGTCCGCACTGCTCAGCCCTATGCCGACTTGCTATTGGCCGGTGTTCACACGCTCCCGTATGATTGGCCCTGAACCAGTCACTTGGGCTGCCAGGTCCGCCCCCTTAAAGTCCTTAACAGCCCCCCCCCCCCCCCCCCCCCCCACACACACACACACACCTCCTGAAGTCCCTTATTACATTTTACACAATAGCTATGTACAGGTTCTATATATTTGGTAAAAGACATTGGGGAGAGAGAGTTCATCAAAGAGTCAGTCCTTAGTCCTCCCACTGATGTAACAACCTCCGAGGTAGTCACGCTGTCAGCGGCAGATGACCGTTCAGGCTGTGCCGTCTCCTCAGTAGAGCAACTGGTCTCTCCGGCTCCCATCTGCATAGCTGGCTGGGTTGACTCAGCTTCATCTGCTCAGGAATATTCACAGGAGTGTAGACAACATTGGTGGGAGCTGGCAGTTCTGGAAAGGGGGGGGGGGGGGAGTTGCCGCCCCTCCGACTGCTCAAATGGTTAATGTGCCTTTTGAAGGCCCTGCCATTCACATTCACCACGTACGGCATGGCCCCCAAAGGTGCTCAAGAGGAGGAACTGAGATATTTTGAAGGTTTGTAGAGGAGATTACGGAGATGCAGAGGGGTGAGGTCATAGAGGCTAGAGTGGGGTGAGCAAGCACATGATTTGGTGTGAGTACGAACATGGGCAGCAGAGTTTTGGATGACCAAGTCGAAGGACGGTGGAATCTGAAAGGCCACACAGGAGTCAAGTTTAGAGGTAACAAGACATGGATGAGGACTTCAACAGCCAAAGACCTGAGGTAGAAGTAGAATCAGGCGATGTTTTAGTGGTGGAAATAGGCAATTTTGGTGACACTGGATATCTGATTTAAAGCATTTTGGGATCAAGCATGATACCAAAGTTGTGAACACTCTGGTTCAGCCATTGGTCAATGAGACGGATTGGGTCGATGGCAAGGGAACGGAGTTTATGATGGGAACCAATGAAAATGGCTTCAGTCTTCCCAATATATAATTGAAAGAAATCTTTGCTCTCCAGTACTGGGTGTCAGACAATTGGTCAGACAGTTTAGAGACAATAGAAGGATCAGGGAAGGTGGCGATAAGGTTAAAACTGGGTGTCATAACCATACATGCGGAAACTCGTATTGTGTTTTCAGATGATGTCGCCAAGGCGTAGCATGTCGATGAGAGATGGGACGGTACCAGATATAAACATAACCAAACTACTGTATATCCATGTCAAAAGTCCCCTTCATAAATTAAACGACATTTATTAAGCCATAATGAAAAGCTTTCCGTTTTAACTTTAGTATTTAAATATTCCAAAATGCTGTATCATTACTTTAAATTAGAAGTGAATTAATAATTAAAAAATAATTGAGTGAGAAATAGTAATAAAGCTTCATAAAAATTGTATAAGTATGAATAAATTAAACAGAAAATTAGATCATTTAAATGTAAATACATTAATTGATCAATCGAAGTTTAATTTAAGCTAAAGACTTCTAAATTTACTTTAACAAAAATCATAGAATTTAATTTGTCTTATATTATTTTCTGCCACTGAACTGAGTTGTTCTGCAAAAATAGCAACTATCTTTTGGATCTCCAACAGTAATGAAACTTAATATGGCTTCCTGCTAAAATGGCGTAGAAAAGGAAATAAAAATTGTGATTTGGAAATTACTCAGCTGTATGTGTGATAACCGGAAGACTCATATTTGTCAAAGAATCTCCTCACCTAACTCATTCCAAGGTAGATTTTCTCAGACCTGCCAAGCGACAAAGTGATCTTACATATATTCAAAATGGATGAAGGGTCTCAAGCACAATTTTCTGTGCATTCATGTGTTGTGCAAGGGCTGGGGAAATAAATTCTTTCTATTAGGGTGTTTTGTTAATTTTTTGATTTCTCTCCATATTTATGAATTATGTAAGCAACCCCTTCAGTTCCCTGCCTGAAGGCAGGTCGGACCCACAGCACCTTGTCCTCCGCCATGAGTAGGGCAAGGGGCCAGGTCCCGAATCTACCCCAGCTGAAATGGGAATTGAACCCTGTGCTGTTGGCACCGATATGATGCACCCAGGCTGTCCACCAACTAAGCCAACTGGTTCCCCAAGGAGTCCATGCTGCTGTGGCAACATGCACTTTCACCTGCATGTTGCAGTCTGGTGCTCTGAATCTTGATGATAAAGGCTCCAATTTTTTTTCTATCACATATCTGACCAGGAATCTCTCCCACTGTCACCGTCTGGCATATGTTGGAAGGATTTACAGGTTGATAATCAACTTGTTCAGCTGCATTATGAACATTCTTGTCCAGGGAGTCTTGGTAGACACGCTCTCCACTGGACTGTTAGACCTCCTATGCAAGTAACTAATCAGGGGTTTCTGCTCAAACAGCAGCATTCAGTGAATCTGTGCATTTTAGCCTCAGTGGCAATGACTGGGCCTAGCTGCTGAATTTCTCTCCTTAATTAGTTTATTGTATTTTGATTTCCCTGCAAATGAATTCATTTAATTTTAACTGCTTAACTCTCTTAACTGTTTATTTGGTCTCTGGTTTTCAACTAGTTTCAGCCAGTAATAATTTAATAGATTATCTACAAAAGTGATCGGTTTAGTTATTATTTCATAGGCTATTTTCTACCTGTGTCATTTAGAATATTGTACAACAATGCTTAAAATGAATGATTTGTTTTAGTTGTGAGTGACTTGTGAAGTGGAAAGAGCTGAGAGATGTGGAGTTCTGCTTTGCAGGAAATTCGATCTTAAGGCAGTGTTAATCGAATATTATTCTTTGGGGAATTCAAGTTGAGGATGGTTTAATTTAGTTTGTGGGGATCGCTGAAACCTGTGACGTGCATATCTGCATGTTGGTTGAGGCCCTAAGAGCTTGCAGCACCTGTGAAAGCTTGTGTTAAACCTTTACACGTCTGAATGCTAGGTTTAACTACTGATACACTTTTGCACACAGGAACGTGCCAATGTCAGAGTGAGTTGTTGAGGAAGGGCAGTGGATGAGCAAATATCAGAGCAGGAAGTGGATTAACAAGGCATGTATGGATCCCCCGAAGATGCTGAATTGGTAACTACGAATTTAGTGCTGAATACCTATGAGAGTGATATTGGTTGTGATAAATGATGGACAGGGCACCTGAGTTCTCCGGATTGTTGAATAGTGCCATGGAATATTTTTTGTTCACCTGAACAGGCAGATAGGACCTCAGTTTGACATTGAATCCAAAAGATGACATTTCTGGCAATGCAGTGCTCCTTCAATGTTGTATTAAAGTGTCAGCTTAAATGATGTGGAACTGCATTTGAACCATAACCTTCCCCACAGAAGCGGGAGCGCTACCACTGATTGAAGGTTAACACTCAAAAACTGAAAACATGAGTAGCGAGACGACGATTGCAGGCTGGAGATGGCAAGAGCAGTACACATCCGGAAAAAGTAAAGGAATACTTAAAGGGTGCAGTTGTAAAAAGCAAATCTCATGGAGATTAATGGGAGAGTGGTGAAGATGCATATCAGTGTCTTGCCTCGATTCTCGCGTGTGGGACTTGAACAATAGGGCCGGGGTTCTCAGTTCCGAGTCCGCCCCACCATCGCTGCCAGCGAGAATGGAGAATTTGGCACTCAGTCCAAACTCCATTCACCACAGCGGGACCAGAGAATCCTGCCAGGGTGAATGGACAGAGAATTCCAGCCTAGGAATCTGACTAATTGTGAAGCGGGCTCCAAGTGACTTTAATGGAATAGGTAAAGGTAAAGTCGTCATAGTCTCAAGTGACCATGGGCTGCTTTACCCTTTGAGGGGGAGAGCAGACTGGTGCTGGTTTCACCTGAGGATCACCTCAGGCGAGGGGCAAGTTTGAGATGAACAACCTTCATGAACAACCTCAGCCAGTACGGGAATTGAACCAGTGCTGCTGACCTCGCTCTGCATCACGAGTCAGTTGTCTTGCCAACTGAGCGAAATTGGCTCCCAGGTTGATAGGTGGGATAGGTAAACATCACTGTAATTTGGAGAAATATACGGTGATAAATACTTGGATGAAAAGATCATGAGAGGACTTACGGGAAATATTTTTAAAAGGAATAAAGAAGAAGTGAGCTTTAAGGGTTTAATATGCAAATCAAGTATTAGGACAAGTTGATAAAGCTATCTAAAAAATATTGGGCGGGATTCTCCGACCCCCGCGCCGGGTCGGAAAATCGGCGGGGGGTGGGGGGGGAGGACGCGAATCACATGACTCCGCTCCGACGCCGGTCCGCCAATTCTCCGATCGACGCCAATGGCGACAGCGCGGTCACCGTGGAGCCGGTCGGGGGCCTATCAACGCGGCCCCCCCCCTCCGATTCTCCGCGCTCGACGGGCCGAATGCTCACCGGGTTCGGCTGAGTCCCGCCGGCGCCATTTGCGTGTGGTCCTACCCAGCGGGACCTCTGCGTTTATGCTGTGGGGGCCATCCTGGTGTGGGGGAGGGGGGATCCGACTCCAAGGGGGGCCTCCACAGTGGCATGGCCTGCGATCGGGGCCTACCAATCGGCATGTGGGTTTATCGCGGGGGGGGGGCCTTTGTTCCTCCGCGCCAGGCCCCTGTAGGGCTCCACCATGTTGCCCGGGGGGGCGGCGCAGAGAAGGAAACCCGTGCGCATGCGCTAACTCGCACTGGCCGTGGCGTGCATGCACAGACTCGCAGCAGTCGTGGCTCACATGCGCGTACACGCGCCGCCCGTGCTGGCACCCGTATCGGCAGCTGGAGCTGCGTGAAGTGCTCCAGTGCCGTGCTGTCCCCCTGTGCGGCGCAGGATCGCTAATCCTAGGGGCCAGATGATGCCATCGTAAAACGCTCCGGCGTTTACGACGCCGTCAACATTTAGCCGCAGGATCGGAGAATCCCACTCATTATAAATAGAAGCATAAAGTATAAAGACAAAAGCCTGTATAAATCTTTGTTTAGGTATTGGTTATAATACTGCATCCAGTTTTGAGCAGACTGCTTTCCGAAGGATGCCAAGGCCAGGAAGAAGATGCAGAAGAGATTCACCAAGCTGATTAAGGATAACGTGTTTTGACTGCAAAGGGATTCCATTCAGTATTGCATGAGTTACAAAGATACCTGTCAGGTGTATTCAAACTTGTGAAGAATTTCGATGAAGCCTATCGGGAAACACAATTTATTGCCACTGGTTGATGAATCAGCGACACAAAGGTGTCAATTTAAGATCAACAAAGAATGAACAGAGAAAGTAGAAGGTTTTTAAGTTTTCATTTTACAAAGGACTATTGTGACACAAACTGCCTTACCTGAAATAGGGGGAACATAACTCACACCAGTGGTTAAAAATGGATGGGACAAAATGCTTGAGAAAGAACATTTTAAAAGGTTAGCTCATTCAGAGAACTGGTTTGTTCCAGAGAACACAATGCACCACAAGGCCCATTTCTGTGCTAAATTTCTCCAGTTGTATAAAATCTACTCCAACTGTTTATTAACCCTGACTTTTGCTGTTATTTAATCGATTACTTTGTTTTCCTCACTATTGAAGATGTTATTTGTAAGAGCAATGAAAGATTGAATTTTATCTGATATGTTTGATTCCTCCTTCACCGTTTTTGCTTTATTGCCTTTTCTCAGTGAGGTAACTGAAGGCGTGTCACTTTTCTTTGCGTTTCTTTTGAACAATAAAGTGTGGTGAAAATCATTCATGAAATGATCTGAGCCAGGCTTAGTCTTCTCTCTTGAGCAGTCGAATGATGGATTAGACAGATCGTAACATCTAAGAGATGTAATGTGAAACTGAGGTTCGTATAAGCACCCAATGTGCATTAGTGGGGAAGTTCAACAATGTACCACAATACATGATCTCTGAATTCACACACGCTTATCAACTGAAGCTCTGATTCAGGAATGAGCATTAATGTGATTTTGAATCATCTATTTGGCTGCACAACAAAGGGCCAAATGGCCTATAGTGCCTCTGCCAGTTGTAACTTTTCAACTTGAGCTGTCTGTTCTAATCCCATTTCGTTTTCGTCTAATCCCATTTCCCATTTGATCAAGTCAAAGACAAATATCAATGACCAGCTAATCAGTTTACTTCACTTCATGAAGTAAAGAGCTGTACAAAACGATTTAACAGATTCAAATCTCCAAGTATTAAATGTAGCACAGAAAAGGGAAGATTTGTGTCAAACACAGCCGTCGCTCTGATAACAGGCTGCAGTAACCCTAACAAACCTTGAAAAGATAGATAGAGCAAAATATTTGAATGCAATATTGACGCAGTGACCTGGAAAATGATATGACTCTCTACACATATCGCAACTTTAAAATTGATGCATTACAAAATATTGCATCAGCCTTATCTGGCACCAGGCAGATTGAAAAGAACAAGGGTGATGATCAAGGATAAATATGAGTGATGTTCTCGAGCTGAAACAGGCTGAAAAAGTGTGAGTCGAAAGGAATATTGCCAGTTCCTCTAAGTTGTCACTTTTAGGTATTCCAAATGATCTCAAGAGGGCAGACTTTCTTCCTGCCCTCTTGCTAACTATTTCAGAATTTAGCAACTGCAAGAAGCTTGCCATGATCCAGGACAAAGCAGCCCCATTTAATCAGCACTCCATTCACCACCTTGTATTTTCACTCCCTCCACCACCAACTCATAATGGCAACAGTGTGTACCATTTACAAGATGCACTGCAGCAACTCACCAAGGCTCCTTTGACAACGCCTTCCAAAACCGTGATCTCTACCACCTAGAAGAACAAGTGCAACAGCTGCATGGGAACACCACCACCTGCATGCTCCCCTCCAAACCACACACAGACTTGGGACTATATTGCCTTTCCTTCACTCTTGATGGTACAAAATCCTGGCAAACCCTTCCTGATAACACACATGGACTGCAGAAGTTCAATATGGTGGTCCCAATACCTTCTCCAGGGCAATTAGGGGTGGGCAATAAATGCTGGCCAAACCAGTGATGCTGACAATCCAATATTGAGTTTTTAAAAATCAAAATTATAGATAGGGGCTTTTTTTCTCCAAATAAATTTGATAATGATGACAGGAATTTTAACATAAGACACTTTTCATCGTCTAAAGGTTCCTGTCTGTACTCTGGATATCGACAACACACAAAACCTTGGACAAGGTTTAAACCACTCAGCAATAGTGTGATGAATTTAGGAAATGTTTACATAGATTGTATTATATATATCTGTTGTAGTAATGTTATTAAAAGATGGGTTAAGGTATTTACATCTGTTGCAGTAATATTTTAAAACAAAATCCTGGTTTAACATACAGGCAGGTGGTGTGTCTGCTAAGGCTGCAATTAAGATGTTGTAAAAGTGGGATAATCATTAATTACAACCATGTTCTTGTTTACAAAGAGATGTCTAATGGAACTTTGTTATGATTACTGGAGATTTCCTGGAGAGTAAATAATTTGAGACATTGTGTTTAGACTTAGCTAAGCAGGACATCGAATAGGAGTGGGATAGAAATTATGTAATAGGTCTGTAGCAAACAGCTTGGTCTCCCTCTCTCCCTCCAAGCAGCCTTTCTGAGAAAGCTGTACACAAGAGTACAGCAAGTATCTGTGTATTTGCTAACTTTATTTACCAGTGGCTTTTGACATGTAATGGGCCTTGCTTAATTGGAGAGAGTGAAGGTATAAGATGGTAGTTAAAGTGTTTCCTTTAATTTATAAAAAAAAAAGTTTAACTTGTTAATTATCATAGAATTATAGAATTTACAATGTAGAAGGAGGCCATTCTGCCCATTGAGTCTACACCGGCCTTTGGAAAGAGCACCCCACTTAAGCCCACGCCTCCACCCCATCCCCATAACCCAGTAACCCCACCTAACCTTTTGGACACTAAGGGTAATTTATCATGGCCAATCCGCCTAACCTGCACATCTTTGGACTGTGAGAGGAAACCGAAGCACCCAGAGGAAACCCACGCAGACATGGGGAGAACGTGCAGACTCCGCACAGACAGTGATGAAACCGGAATCGAACCTGAGACCTTGGAGCTGTGAAGCAACTGTGTCAACCACTGTGCTATCGTGCTGCCCATAAAACTGATTGAAAAACTATTTTCTGTGATAATGTAGCTACTCCTGTGCTAATAATAAAGTTTGTTTGAAGTTCAAAGATCCCTATCTGTCAGTGAATCACTCCTGGAGCAAAGTGTCCTTTCCTCACAGTCTACAAATTGAAAAATTGTTTCTCGCCCAGTTTCCAAATATAACTTGGGGTCTGGTCCAGTTCCATAACAATAATACAAACAACAATACCAGTTGCTTAACTTCCCTACATGCCAGAGTCCACTTTGGCAGCCAGTCCAATGATGAATTGTCAATTGAGTGACTGACCAAATCACTCGAACCCACTGCAGCGAAGATGTTTTTGTGGACTCACGTATGCCTTTCTTTGCTATGGCCCTGTGCCATATAAGCCAATGAGTTGTTTTTACCCCACTTAATTGATTTTTAATTGCTTCATTGACTTTTCTGTTTTAATGTCCTGGGCCTCTCACAAGGGCATGCTTGAAGGAATAGAGCCAGCCTGACTCTGCTGTGTTAACTCTTACACGATGTGGAGATGCCGGCGTTGGACTGGGGTGAGCACAGTACGAAGTCTTACAACACCAGGTTAAAGTCCAACAGGTTTGTTTCGATGTCACTAGCTTTCGGAGCGCTGCTCCTTCCTCAGGTGAATGAAGAGGTATGTTCCAGAAACATGTATATAGACAAATTCAAAGATGCCAGACAATGCTTGGAATGCGACCATTGGCAGGTGATTAAATCTTTACAGATCCAGAGTTGGGGTAACCCCAGGTTAAAGAGGTGTGAATTGTGTCAAGCCAGGACAGTTTGTAAGATTTTGCAGGCCAGATGGTGGGGGATGAATGTAATGCGACATGAATCCCAGGTCCCGGTTGAGGCCACACTCGTGTGCGGAACTTGGCTATAAGTTTCTGCTCGGTGATTCTGCGTTGTCGCGCGTCCTGAAGGCCGCCTTGGAGAACGCTTACCCAGAGATCAGAGGCTGAATGCCCTTGACTGCTGAAGTGTTCCCTGACTGGAAGGGAACATTCCTGCCTGGTGATTGTCGCGCGATGTCCGTTCATTCGTTGTCGCAGTGTCTGCATGGTCTCGCCAATGTACCACGCTTCGGGACATCCTTTCCTGCAGCATTTGAGGTAGACAACGTTGGCCGAGTCGCACGAGTATGTACCGCATACCTGGTGGGTGGTGTTCTCACGTGTAATAGTGGTATCCATGTCGATGATCTGGCACGTCTTGCAGAGATTGCTATGGCAGGGTTGTGTGGTGTCGTGGTCACTGTTCTGAAGGCTGGGTAGTTTGCTGCAAACAATGGTTTGTTTGAGGTTACGCGGTTGTTTGAAGGCAAGTAGTGGGGGTGTGGGGATGACCTTGGCAAGATGTTCATCTTCATCAATGACGTGTTGAAGGCTGTGAAGAAGATGACATAGTTTCTCTGCTCCGGGGAAGTACTGGATGACGAAGGGTATTCTGTCGGTTGTGTCCCATGTTTGTCTTCGGAGGAGGTTGGTGCGGTTTTTCGCTGTGGCGCGTTGGATCTGTCGATCGATGAGTCGAGTGCCATATCCCGTTCGTACGAGGGCATCTTTCAACGTCTGTAGATGTCTGTTACGCTCCTCCTCGTCTGAGCAGATCCTGTGTATACGGAGAGCTTGTCCATAGGGGATGGCTTCTTCAATGTGTTTAGGGTGGAAGCTGGAGAAGTGGAGCATCGTGGGTTTGCGGTAAAGCGAAGTGCTGAGATGACCGTCCTTGATGGAGACGAGTGTGTCCAAGAATGCAACTGATTTTGGAGAGTAGTCCATGGTGAGTCTGATGGTTGGATGGAACTTATTAATGTCATCGTGTAGTCGTTTCAGTGATTCTTCGCCGTGGGTCCAAAGGAAAAGAATGTCATCGATGTATCTGGTGTATAACGTTGGTTGAAGGTCCTGTGCGGTGAGTAGGTCCTGTTCAAACTTGTGCATGAAGTTGTTGGCGTATTGGGGTGCGGATTTGGTCCCCATGGCTGTTCCGTGTGTCTGGATGAAGAACTTATTGTCGAAGGTGAAGACGTTGTGATCCAGAATGAAGCGGATAAGTTGCAGAATTGCGTCTGGAGATTGGCAGTTGTCGGTGTTGAGTACTGAGGCTGTTGCAGCAATGCCGTCGTCATGGGGGATGCTGGTGTAGAGTGCCGAGACCTCCATTGTGACGAGGAATGTTCCTGGTTCAACTGGTCCATGGTTGCTGAGTTTCTGTAGGAAGTCCGTCGTGTTGCGACAGAAGCTGGGTGTACCTTGTACGATGGGTTTCAAGATGCCCTCGATATAGCCAGAGAGGTTCTCACACAGGGTCCCATTGCCTGAAACGACAGGGCAGCCTGGTGTGTTGGCCTTATGTATTTTCGGGAGGCAGTAGAGATCTCCAATGGGGTACGTGGGATGAGAGCACGTAGGGTGCTCTGAAGATCTGGATCCAAGGTCATCAGTCTGTTATGTTGGCGGATGTGTTCCTTGGTCGGATCTGCGAGTAACTGTCTGTAGTGTTCTTCGTTGTTCAGTTGTCGGTATACTTCTTTGCAGTAGTCCGTTCTGCTCAGTACGACAGTGGCCCCTCCTTTGTCTGCTGGTTTGATGACGATGCTGCGGTTGGTCTTGAGAGAGCGGATGGCATTGCATTGTGCTTGGGTGACGTTCGGGGCTGTCTTGTGAATGCGACTGATGAATCTGGCATTGACGCGACTCCTGACGGCTTGCGCATACATGTCGAGTCTAAGGCAGCGGCCTTCCGGAGGGGTCCAATTCGACTCTTTCCTCTTCGGTTGCCGCACCGCAGACCTCTCGGTCTGCTGTTCTGGTTCATTGGTAGTCTGCTTGGGTTCGCTGTTGGCCTCTTGGGGTCTGTGGAAGAATTCCCGGAGCCTCATTCGCCTGATGAATTCCTCCGTGTCTGCCGCAAGACTGATGGGGTCCATTTTGGTGGTGGTGCAGAAATTGAGCCCTCTGCTGAGGACTTCGATTTCGTCTCGTTGAAGGGTGTAGTCTGACAAGTTGACAATAGATTTCCCTGTATTGTTTTCTACTGTGGCACCGGGGGTGGCTTGGTTGCTGCCGGTGGTGATGCCAAGTTTCTCAAGCTTTCTGTTCTTGGTGTGCATATAGGTGGCATAGTATTGTTGTCTCATCTGTTTGGCGGTGTTCCGCAGCTGGTCTGCTGCATCCTGAGCGCAAGTTGAGAATGTGGCCTCTATCTTGGTTTCCAGGTTGCGTCGTCTGCTGTAGAGTTGGCGGACGGGGTGGTTGAGGAGTGTGAGAGAGGTGCGACGGCAGAGTCTCTCAGCGTAGTCTGTGTTGTAGGTCGACTTGAGTGGGTTTGTGGGCTTCCACCCTAAACACATTAATGAAGCCATCCCCCATGGACAAGCTCTCCGTATACACAGGATCTGCTCAGCCGAGGAGGAGCGTAACAGACATCTACAGACGTTGAAAGATGCCCTCGTACGAACGGGATATGGTACTCGACTCATCGATCGACAGTTCCAACGCGCCACAGCGATAAACCGCACCGACCTCCTCAGAAGACAAACATGGGACACAACCGACAGAATACCCTTCGTCGTCCAGTACTTCCCCGGAGCGGAGAAACTATGTCATCTTCTTCACAGCCTTCAACACGTCATTGATGAATATGAACATCTTGCCAAGGTCACCCCCACACCCCCACTACTTGCCTTCAAAGAACTGCGCAACCTCAAACAAACCATTGTTTGCAGAAAACTACCCAGTCTTCAGAACAGTGACCGCGACACCACACAACCCTGCCATGACAATCTCTGCAAGACGTGCCAGATCATAGACATGGATACCCCCATTACACGTGAGAACACCACCCACCAGGTATGCGGTACATACTCATGCGACTCGGCCAACGTTGTCTACCTCATACGCTGCAGGAAAGGATGTCCTGAAGCGTGGTACATTGGCAAGACCATGCAGACGCTGCGACAACGAATGAACGGACATCGCGCGACAATCACCAGGCAGGAATGTTCCCTTCCAGTCGGGGAACACTTCAGCAGTCAAGGGCATTCAGCCTCTGATCTCCGGGTAAGCGTCTCCAAGGCGGCCTTCAGGACGCACGACTACGCAGAATCGCCGAGCAGAAACTTATAGCCAAGTTCCGCACACATGAGTGCGGCCTCAACCGGGACCTGGGATTCATGTGGCATTACATTCATCCCCCACCATCTGGCCTGCAAAATCCTACCAACTGTCCTGGCTTGACACAATTCACACCTCTTTAACCTGGGGTTGCCCCATCTCTGGATGTGTCAAGATTTAATCACCTGCTAATGCTCGCATTCCAAGCATTGTCGGGCGTCTTTGAATCTGTCTATATATGTGTTTCTGGAACAGACCTCTTCATTCACCTGAGGAAGGAGCAGCGCTCCGAAAGCTAGTGACATCGAAACAAGACTTCGTACTGAACTCTTACACAGTTATCAATCTCCAGACTGGTACAGACAGGCATCTTTATTACCTCTAAGGAGCACAAAAGGGGTCTCTTTCTCAAAGTTCGAGGCCTGTTCTCCTGTACATTTTTAATTCATTTTGCAGATCTTGCTAATTCTAGCAAGGTCGTGTCCTTACTAAATTAACCATCATACTTCGCATTTTGAACCCACACTGCAGTTCAGTACAGCGCTTCAGATATCTTCAGCCTGCGTTCTTCACTCTCCTCTATCTCGATATTCCATGTTAGCACCATGAGACAGACTCCATAAACAAGGTTACATCACACCTGGGACAGAATTTTACCCTCCCCTAAGGCAGGTTCTTTGTTGGTGGTGGGGGGATGTAAAATTGAATGGTGACTCTTCTTCCGCGTTTGAAAGAATCAATAAAAGTTAGTCTTTGAGCCAGCGTTCCATTCTGGGATCTTCCCGTCCAGTTACAACATCAACTTTGATCATAACAGGGATGAGAGGTGACCTTATCAAAACATATAGGACCCTGAGGGGACTTGCTAGGATAGATACCCGAAGGATGTTTCCCCTTGTGGGGGTGGGGGCAACTAAAACCAGGGGACATATTTAAAACATAAGAGATCTCCCTTTTAAGGAAGAGGGTAATTGGTGTGTGGAGTTCTCTTCACCAGAAAGATTCAAGATTTTGGTTCGGCAAGTTTAGGGGGGCAGAGAGGAAAGTGGAGCTAAGAGCACAACCATATCAGCTGTGATATTATTGAATGGTGGAGCAGGCTCAAATGGCCCAATTGTCCAATCCTGCTCCTATGTTCCTACGGTCTTCCATTCCTGGACACTCCAGGCTCATCCTAGAGACTTGGCAAACCCACATCTGTCTCCAGCTCCCTCGGTGTTAACTTGGTGGGAAAGCTATAATTGCCTTCTTTTGGCTTGTCTGCCCGGTTAATACAGCTCCCAATGACCTCATCTGTACCCATTCTTTAGTTTAATCTAACATCGTGTTAACCCACAGTGAAAGTATGTTCAACAGTTCTAACTTAATAAAATAGTGTTGGACTATTTTAAGTGTTGGTGGCCTGTATGTGTTCCATGGATCCAGAGAACCCAACACATCACAACCCAAAGATGTGCAGGTTAGGTGGACTGGCCACGCTAAATTGCCCCTTAATTGGAAAAAATAATAATTGGGTACTCTAAATTTATAATTTTTTTAAAAATTGTTTGGGATTGTTGGGTCCTTGGCAGAATGGATTAGAAGTTGGCTAAGAGATAGGAAACAGAGGGTAGGTATCAATGGCCATTCCTCAGACTGGAGATGAGTTTGAAAGTGGTGCTCCCCCGGACACTGAAATGAAATGAAAATCGCTTATCGTCACAAGTAGGCTTCAATGTAGTTACTGTGAAAAGTCCCTAGTCGCCACATTCCGGCGCATGTTCGGGGAGGCTAGTACGGGAATCGAACCGTTCTGCTGGCCTGCCTTGGTCTGGTTTAAAAGCCAGCGATTTAGCCGAGTGTGCTAAACCAGCCCTGTGTTGGGACCCTTGCTTTTTCTAATTTATATAAATGATTTAAAAGTGGATGTTGAGGGCAAAATCTCTAAATTTGCAGATGATACTAAGCTAAGGAAAACAGTGAATTGTGAAGATGACGCTGAGTGACTTCAGAGGGACATTGACAAGTTGGCCAAATGATCAAACACCTGGCAGATGAACTTCAATGCAGCGAAATGTGAGGTAATGCATTTTGGTGGAAGAAACATGAGAGACAATATAGGCTCATTGGTACTTTGAGGGGTTTACAGAAGCAGAGGGACCTGGGGGTCAAGTGTATAATTCTCTGAATGTGGCGAGGCAAGTTGAAACCATTGTTAAGAAGGCTTATAGGATCCTTAAGTTTATAAATGGGCGGCATGGTAGCACTGTCACTTCACAGCTCCAGAGTCCCAGGTTCGATTCCCGGCTTGGGTCACTGTGTGGAATCTGCACGTTCTCCCACTGCGTGGATTTCCTCCGGGTGCTCCGGTTTACACCCACGCGTTCAGAAAGACGTGCTGTTAGGTAATTTGGACTTTCTGAATTCTCCCTCTGTGTACCCGAACATGCGCCGGAGTGTGGCGACTCGGGGATTTTCACAGTAACTTCATTGCAGTGTTAATGCAATAACACTGTGACAACTACTTGTGACAATAAACATTATTATAAATAGTATAAAAAGGAGGAAGTAATGCTACACCTATACAAATCATTGGTCATACCACATGGATATTGTGTTCAGTTCTGGGCATCCTATTTAAGGAAGGATGCCAAATCCCTAGAGAGAGAGAGCAGAAGAGATTTACAAGAATGACATCAGGAATGAGTAATTTTAGATACAAGGAAAAATTCTAGAAATTGGGCTTGTTGAGGTGTTCAAAATTATGAACAATTTTGACAGGGTAAAAAAAGATGTGATGTGTTGGGTGTTCTGGATCACAAACAGGTCACCAACACTGGAAGTGGTGCAGCTCTATTTTATTATAAGGTTAACTATATTAACATACTTGAACTGTGGGTAAATGCAATACCAGCTTTAACTGTTGACCCTTGCCTAGTCCTAACCAGGTGATGCACTCAGCACATGGTGAATGTCTGTGTTGCAGGCTATGAGCTCTGTGCTCCGAGCTGGCTGCTACTAGAATGAGTGGGAACTCTCCCGTTCCCTGTCTTTATAGTGCGTGTGCTCTCACTGGTGATTGGCTGCGGTGTTGTGTATGCTGATTGGTCCCACTGCATGTCCATCAGTGTGTGTGTGTGTGTCTGCACCATAATATACTGGTGTATATTAGACAGGATGTTCTGTTTACCAGTTGGTAAATCAATGACTAGGGATCACAGTTTCAAGATGGTCAGCAAGAGAGCTAGGAGTGAAACGAGGAGAAACTTCTTTACTCAGGAGTTGGAATGTGCTGCCTGGGAGAGTGGTGGAGGTGGGTTCCATGGGAGGTTTCAAAGAGAGCTGGATACATATTTGAAAGTGATTAATTTAGAGGGCTACAGAGATAGGGCTGGAGAATGGGACGAGCTGGATAGCTCATTCGGGAGCCGGTGCAGACACGATGGGCCGAATGGTCTCCTGTGCTGTGAATAACAAAAAAATACATGTAAAACTATTTTCATTCTTTATGCATCCTTTCTTACAGCGTGGGGAGGCATACGTTGTGTGAATCACACTGACAACTCCTTACACTCTGTTAGTCTGGGAACCTTTGTGCCAATCCATTTGGGAACCACCAACCAGCGCCCCCCACCCTGACACTGCTTTAGCTAACAGCAGTAGCTGCTTTAGGAAAAGCATCATCTGTAAGATCAAACTTTTCGGTGAAGTTGAAGTTTTCAGGTAGTAGTGTTTCTAAAACTGTTCAAGGTACAAAACAAACAATTATAGACACATCGAGTTATGTTATTCTAATGAATAACGTTTCTATTATCTTTCAGCTTTTGTCAACTTTGGATGTTTGATCTGATATGTTAGGCAGGTCGGTCCGGTGTGGACTGCACTTGATGCAGCGATGCGAGAAACAGACCTCTAACACTGTAGAAGATCCAACACAGTTTTATTGAACGATAGAACTAACATCCATATTTAACTGTGGGTCGACACTATACTGAACTGACTGGAGACCTCTTACTAGCCTGACCAGACTTACTAGCTACCACATGGTGTTTGTACTGTGCTAGCTCGTGGACTCTGACTGTCTCAGTGGCTGGGTCCCGAGAGAGCGGGAAACCTAGTGCCCTCTGACTTTATAGTGGTGGTGTCCTGTCTGGTGATTGGCTGCACTGTGCTGTGTGCTTACTGGTCATCCTGTGTGTCAATCACTGCCTGTCTGCACTTCATTATATACATGCGTGGATATTATGACATCTCCCCCCCCCCCCACCCTTTCTAAAAAAAATAAATACTAAGGTGTAGATGCTTATAAATAAATATATTATATATATATATATATATATATATATATAATATATATATATATATGTGCCTGACTATATACAGAAAGATGTCTAAACGAACGTATATACATAGGAAGGTTGCGAAGGTGCAGATACATGGCAAACAAAACGATATTTACCGAGGTCCAATCGGTGAAGTCACAAAAATGTACAAAAACTCAGTCTACAGATTTAGTCTTTGTGGGGGGCGACAAATTCTTGTTGATCACCGCAGAGGCGGATTAGGAGCCGCCTGCATTTGGAGAGGTGGGATCGCTGGCATCGCGGTGGGCGCGTGGACCGGCAGGATTGCTGGTAGATCGGTGGCCTCGTGGTCGGGTACGTCCGGAGGAGGCATCGTAGGCGGCGGGGCACACCGGTCAGGTAGCGGGCGTGGAACTCTTCGCAGTGCCCGTCTGTTGCGCCGTAGCAGGGAGCCATCAGCCATGCGGACAAGGAATGATCTTGGGGCCACTTGTTTGAGCACAACAGCTGTGGCTGACCAGCCACCGTCAGGCAACTGTACGCGAACATGATCAGTTGGGGCCAGCTCGGGCAGATCCGTGGCATGGGCATCGTACATGGCTTTCTGTTGGGCCCGTGACTGCTGAATTTTCTGTAGGACCGTGAGGTGGTCAAGGTCGGGAACGTGGATGGCTGGAACTGTGGTCCTCAGAGTGCGATTCATGAGCATCTGGGCTGGAGACAATCCAGTGGACAGTGGGGTCGCCCTGTATGCCAGCATCGCCAGGTTAAAATCGGAGCCTGAATCTGCAGCTTTGCACAGCAGCCGCTTTACAATGTGGACCCCTTTTTCGGCCTTCCCGTTTGTCTGCGGGTAGTGGGGACTGGAGGTATCATGATGGAAGTTGTAGGACTGTGCAAAGTCAGACCATTCCTGGCTGTAAAAGCAAGGACCGTTGTCGCTCATTACCGTGAGCGGTATCCCATGCCTGGCGAACGTTTCTTTGTAGGCTTTGATTACCCCCTTTGACGTGAGATCGGACAGTTTCACTACTTCTGGGTAACTGGAGAAGTAGTGGACCAGGAGTACGTAGTCACGCCCCTTGGCGTGGAAAATGTCTACACCGACTTTGGACCACAGAGAGGTCACAATCTCGTGCTGCTGCAATGTTCCTTTGGGTTGAGCTGGCTGAAACTTCTGACAGGTATGGCAATTGAGGGCTGTGTCGGCAATGTCCTGGCTGATGCCCGGCCAATAGACCGCCTCCCGAGCTCTGTGTCGGCATTTCTCGACCCCAAGGTGACCCTCATGGAGTTGGCCCAGCACCATAGCACGCATACTCTGAGGAATTACGATCCTGTCGAGTTTTTGAAGGATTCCCTCCACCACCGTCAGGTCATCTTTTACGTTATAGAACTGGGGACATTGTCCCTTCTGCCAGCCATTGCTGAGGTGCTGCATCACGCGCTGCAGCAAAGGATCCTTGGCTGTCTCCTCACGGATTTGGCCCACCCGTTCGTCGGAGGCCGGAAGGTTCGAGGCACACAACTGCACTTGGGCTTCTATGTGGCAGATGAAGTCACTTTGTTCATGCGGTGTGGTAATGGACCTAGACAGGGCATCTGCAACAATCAGCTCTTTACCTGGCGTGTAGACCAGTTTGAAGTCGCAGCAGCGTAGCTTCAGAAGAATACGCTGTAACCGAGGTGTCATATCGTTTAAATCCATCTGGATTATGGGACTAGAGGCCTGTGGTCCGCCTCTATCGTGAATTTTGGCAGGCCATAAACATAGTCGTGGAACTTGACTATCCCTGTTAGGAGGCCCAGACACTCCTTCGCAACCTGAGCGTACCATTGCTCAGTGGGCGTCATGGCTCAGTGGGAGGCATATGCTACTGGAGCCCAGGACGCGGAGTCATCCCGCTGAAGGAGCACCGCCCCATTGCCGTCCTGGCTTGCATCAGTTGATATTTTGGTTTCCTTGGTTGGGTCGAAGAACGCTAGGACCGGGGCTGTCGTGAGTTTTGCTTTCAGCTCGCGCCATTCCTCTTCATGCGTGGGCAGCCACTGGAATTCCGTCGACTTTTTGACGAGGTGGCGGAGGGCCGTGGTGTGGGATGCTACATTGGGAATGAACTCCCGAGGACATTGACCAATCCGAGAAGGCGAAGGACCGCCTTTTTGTCCTTCATGGTGTTGATCGCTGAGACCTTGTCGGCGTCTGGCCGTACGCCCTGCTGCGAGATGTGGTCACCTAGGAATTTGATCGCCGATTGACCAAATGAGCACTTGGCCCTGTTGAGCTGAAGACCATGTTCATGGATTCTTTGGAATACCTCCTTGAGGCGAGCGATGTGTTCCTGGGGAGTTGTGGACCAGATAATGACATCGTCAATGTACACTCGCACCCCTTCGATGCCCTCCATCATCTGTTCATGATGCGATGAAATACTTCGGAGGCAGATATGATGCCAAAGGGCATCCGGTTGTAGCAGTAACGACCAAACGGGGTGTTGAACGTGCACAACTTGCGACTGGACGCGTCCAGTTGTATTTGCCAAAAACCCTTGCAGGCAGACATCCGGGTGCGGCTATGCAGAGCTAGGTCACATATTCGGCAGCTCCTGCTTGGAACGGGCTTTTGGGCTCTTTTACAGGGCCCCCACGGCATTTGTTTGACATTTCCCGGTGTGGGAAGAAGGCTGCAATATTCCCCCGACAGTGTCCCCCAGGAAGGGTATGTCTCTTGGTTGCCAGACACACGCAGAAACAGTAAAAGATTTGGCTGCAACTGCAGGATAAACAGGGCCTCTTCCAGCATGCAGGCGGGGGAAGGGCAAGCTTAAAGCTGCAAGCTGACCTGAGGGCCTGTATCAAAAGTGAATTCTAGCAGCAGAGGGAACAACTGTGAAAAGACCTCATCAAGGCCACTGAAGGGACTTCCGGTTGCGGTGATGCCTAGCTAGCCGCACGCTTCGGCGGCTCCAGCTCCGACGGACCTTCGGGCTCTTTTAAGAGCCCCAACGGGGAATTTTTCGACGACGCAACCCGGTGTGGGGCGTGTGAGAAGGGAGTCCCCCCCCAAACGAAGGAGGAAAAAACCGGCGGCGGCGGCTGCAGCGCGAGGAATCGTCGACCAAAGGGTCAGAAAGAGAGAAGTACAAGATAGCGGCGGAGAAAGCGCAGGCGACATGGGGGCCTGAGCATGAAATTGTGAGACGGTGCGTGGAGCTGCTGAAGAGTGAGGTGCTGACCCCGTTGCTACAGGCAATTGAGGGGCTCAAGGAGACATTAAAGACCCAGGAGACAGAGCTCCGTGTGGTGGAGCAGAAGGTGACAGATATTGAGGACGAGATCCTGGGCCTGGCGGTTAAGACACAGACGCACGAGGCACTTCATAAAAAGTGTACTGAAAGGATCGAAGCCCTAGAAAATGGAGCGCGAAGGAAGAACCTTCGGATACTGGGTCTCCCTGAGGGTGTGGAAGGAGTGGACTGTGGAGCGTACGCAAGTACGATGCTGAGCTCACTGATGGGTGCTGAGGCCCCTACGGGCCCCTTGGAGGTGGAGTGGGCAAATCGGATTCCGGCGAGAAGACCAAAAGCGGGAGAACCACCCAGGGCGATAATCGTGCGATTTTACCGCCTTAAGGATAGAGAAGAGGTCCTGAGATGGGCTAAAAAGGTGCGGAGTAGCAGATGGGAGAATGCAGTGGTACGGGTATACCAGGATTGGAGTGCGGAGGTGACGAGAAGGAGGGCGAGCTTCAACCGAGCCAAAGAGGTGTTGCATAAAAGGAAGGTGAAGTTCGGGATGCTGCAGCCGGCAAGACTATGGGTCACGTATCAGGAGAGACACCATTATTTCGAGACGGCGGAGGAAGCATGGACCTTCATCAAAGAAGAGAAATTGGATCGGAACTGAGGGACTGATGCTGCAGGAAATGTTATTGTTAATGTTACGGTGGAAGTTAATTGAGAAGTAAACAGGGAAGGGGGGAGACATTGGGGAAATGTGGGCGCCGGTGAGGGGGGAAAGACGGGACATAGTTGGAGAATGGGGAAGGGGAGGGGGAGGGGAAAGGGAGCTGCGCCATAAGAGGCGGGTCAGGTAAAGGGATGTTCCCGCAACAGAAAGAATAAGGCGGGAAGACAGGCGCAAGGCGGATGGGAGTTCCCCACATGGGGGGGGTCGAGGAGTGAGCAGGAGTAGCCGGGGTCAGTTGAAGTCAGCTGACTTACGGAAGTAATATGGGGGGAGCAATCATGCTAGAAAGAGATCTAGCGGGGAGGGGGGGAGGGAGGGGGAGGGGGGGGGGACAACTGGGTTGCTGCTGCGGAAATCCAAAAGGAAATGGCTAAAGAGTGGGTGGGCGGGGATGGTGTGCGACGCTGGGGGAGCGAGCGGGAGCGCGGAGGCGGGATATGGGACTGGCCTAGAGAAGGTAATGGCTAGTCGACACGGGAGGGGGGCAGGTAGCCCCCTAGTGAGGCTGATCACGTGGAACGTGAGAGGCCTGAACGGACCGATAAAAAGGGCCAGAGTGCTCGCGCATTTGAAAGGACTAAGGGCAGACGTGGTTATGCTCCAAGAGACGCACCTAAAGGTGGCGGACCAAGTTAGGCTAAGGAAAGGATGGGTGGGACAGGTGTTCCACTCAGGACTGGACGCAAAGAATAGAGGGGTGGCCATTTTGGTGGGGAAACAGGTCGCATTTGAAGCAAAGAACATCGTAGCAGATAGCGGAGGTAGATATGTAATGGTGAGTGGCAGGCTGGAGGGAATGGAGGTCGTGTTGGTTAACGTGTATGCCCCAAACTGGGACGATGCGGGATTTATGAGACGGATGCTGGGGCGTATACCGGACCTGGAGGTAGGAAACTTGATTTTAGGAGGGGACTTTAATACGGTGCTGGACCGGGGGCTAGATAGATCCAGCTCAAGGACCGGAAGAAGGCCGGCAGCGGCCAAGGTACTTAAGGGGTTTATGGACCAAATGGGGGGAGTGGATCCATGGCGATTTCTTAGACCTCGGGCTAGGGAGTTTTCCTTCTTCTCCCATGTCCATAAAGTGTACTCCCGGATAGATTTTTTTGTTTTGGGAAGGTCGTTGATCTCTAGGGTGGAAGAAGCTGAGTACTCAGCCATAGCGGTTTCGGATCATGCCCCACATTGGGTGGACCTGGAATTAGGAGAGGAAAGGGAGCAGAGAACACTCTGGTGATTAGATGTGGGACTGATGGCGGATGAGGGAGTGTGTGCAAGAGTGCGGGGGTGTATTGAGAGATATCTGGAGGTCAATGACGATGGCGAGGTCCCTGTGGGAGTGGTATGGGAAGCACTAAAAGCGGTGGTCAGAGGAGAGCTGATCTCCATTGGGGCCCACAAAAGGAAAACAGAGGCCAAGGAAAGGGAAAGATTACTGGGGGAGATTTTAAGGGTGGATAGGGAATTTGCAGAGACCCCGGAGGAGGAATTGTACAGGGAGAGGAGACGACTCCAGACGGAATTTGACCTGACCACCAGAAAGGCGGAGGTACTGTGGAGGAAGGCACAGGGGAGGAGGTATGAATATGGGGAAAAGGCGAGTCGCCTGTTGGCTCATCAATTGCGAAAGAGGGCAGCAGCGAGGGAGATAGGAGGAATTAGAGACGAAAGGGGAGACACGGTGCGAAGGGCAGGAAAGATAAATGAGGTGTTCAAAACCTTCTATGAGGAACTGTTTAGGTCTCAACCCCCAGAGGGAGAGGAGGGGATGCGGCAGTTCCTGGACCAATTGAGGTTCCCGAAAGTGGAGGAGCGGGGGGTGGTAGGCCTGGGGGCACCGATTGGGGTGGACGAGGTTATTAAGGGACTGGGAAGCATGCAAGCAGGGCAGGCCCCAGGACCAGACGGGTTCCCGGTGGAGTATTACAGAAAATATATGGACTTGTTGGCCCCGCTAATGGTGAGGACGTTCAATGAGGCCAGGAAAGGGGGGACTCTACCCCCGACGATGTCGGAGGCGACGATATCGTTAATTTTGAAGAGGGATAAAGATCCGTTGCAGTGCGGGTCCTATAGACCCATTTCATTGTTGAACGTGGACGCCAAATTGTTGGCAAAGGTACTGGCATCGAGGATAGAGGACTGTGTCCCGGGGGTGGTGCACGAAGACCAGACAGGGTTCGTAAAAGGGAGACAACTGAATGTTAACGTGCGACGACTATTAGGGGTGATAATGATGCCCCCAGTGGAGGGGGAGGCAGAGATAGTGGCGGCAATGGACGCAGAGAAGGCATTTGATAGGGTGGAGTGGGAGTATTTATGGGAAGTGTTAAGGAGGTTTGGGTTTGGGAACGGGTTTATTAGCTGGGTTAGACTTCTTTATGTGGCTCCAACGGCAAGCGTAGTTACAGGTCGACATAGATTGGAGTATTTCCGACTATATAGGGGAACAAGACAGGGATGCCCGCTGTCTCCATTGTTGTTCGCGTTGGCAATTGAACCTCTGGCCATGGCGTTGAGAGACTCCAGGAAATGGAGAGGGGTGATTAGAGGGGGAGAAGAACACCGAGTCTCGTTATATGCGGATGACCTATTGTTATACGTGTCGGACCCAGCGGGGGGAATGATAGAGGTTATGCGAATTTTGAGGGGGTTCGGGGATTTCTCGGGGTATAGGCTAAACATGGGGAAGAGTGAATTATTTGTGATACATCCAGGGGACCAGAGTAGAGAGATAGAAGGCTTGCCTCTAAGGAAAGTGGAAATAAACTTCCGATACCTGGGGATTCAGATCGCTAGGAGCTGGGGAACCTTGCACAGACTTAATCTGACACGGTTGGTAGAACAAATGGAGGACTTCAAGAGGTGGGACATGCAGCCTCTATCGCTGGCGGGCAGGGTGCAAGCAATTAAGATGATGGTCCTCCCGAGGTTCTTATTTGTATTTCAATGTCTCCCTATACTAATCACTAAGACCTTTTTTAATAAAATAGACAGGAGCATCACGAGCTTCGTGTGGGCAGGGAAAGTTCCGAGAGTAAGGAGGGGGTTCCTTCAGCGTAGTAGGGACAGAGGAGGATTGGCACTACCGAACTTGGGCGATTACTATTGGGCCGCCAATGTGGCAATGATACGTAAATGGATGATGGAGGGTGAGGGAGCAGCGTGGGAAAGACTGGAGAGAAAGTCCTGTAAAGGGACGAGTTTAGAGGCGCTGGTGACGGCGCCGCTACCGATCTCACCTAAAAAGTTTACCACGAACCCGGTGGTGGCGGCAACATTGAATATCTGGGGACAGTGGAGGCGACAGAGAGGGGTGCGGGGAGCACTGGTGGGGTCCCCAATCAGGAACAACCATAGGTTCGCCCCAGGAAGAATGGATGGAGGATTTCAGAGCTGGTTCCAGTTGGGAATTAGGAGGGTGGGAGATTTATTTATAGATGGGACTTTTGCGAGCTTGGGAGCATTGGAGGAAAAGTATAAGTTGCCCCGGGGAAATTTCTTGAGATATATGCAGGTGAGGGCATTTACTAGACAACAGGTGAGGGAATTTCCGTTGCTCCCGACACAGGGGATACAGGACAGGGTGCTTTCAGGGGTGTGGGTCGGAGAGGGCAAGGTGTCAGAGATTTACTGAGAGATGAGGGAAGAGGGGGAGGAGTCGGTGGGCGAACTAAAAGGAAAGTGGGAAGAAGAACTAGGGGAGGAGATAGAGGAGGGTATGTGGGCTGATGCCCTAAGCAGGGTAAATTCCTCTTCCTCATGCGCCAGGCTTAGCCTGATTCAATTTAAGGTGCTACATAGAGCACACATAACGGGAGCAAGATTGAGCAGGTTCTTTGGAGTGGAGGACAAATGTGGGAGGTGTGGCGGGAGCCTGGCAAACCACGCACATATGTTTTGGGCATGCCCGGCACTGGAAGGGTATTGGAAGGGAGTGACGGGAGTGATTTCGCGGGTGGTGAAGGCCCGGGTCAAACCAGGCTGGGGGTTAGCTCTATTTGGAGTTGCGGAAGAGCCGGGAGTGCAGGAGGCGAAAGAGGCCGACGTTGTGGCCTTTGCGTCCCTAGTAGCCCGGCGCAGGATCCTACTCATGTGGAAGGAGGCGAAACCCCCTGGACTGGAGGCATGGGTAAATGATATGGCGGGGTTCATTAAACTGGAGCAGATAAAGTTTGCCCTGAGAGGATCGGCTCAAGGGTTCACCAGGCGGTGGCAGCCATTTCTCGACTACCTAGGGGAACGTTAGAGGGAAGACAGATGACCAGCAGCAGCAACCCAGGGGGAGGGGGGGAGGGGGGGGGGGGGTTTAGTTTAGGTCAAAGATAAAGGGGTTTTGTTACTTGTGTATTGTTTAAAATTTCTGTATTGTTATTGTTGCGTTTGCTTTGCAAGAGGGGAAAAATTGTTGTTTGGGAAAAAATTTTCAATAAAACATTTATAAAAAAAAAAAACCCTTGCAGGCGTCGAGCTTAGTAAAGAATTTGGCATGAGCCATCTCACTTGTCAACTCATCTCGTTTTGGTATCAGGTAATGCTCCCTCACGATGTTTTGGTTTAGATGCTTAGGGTCAATGCAAATGCGAAGCTCCACTGACGGCTTCCTGACGCAGACCATGGAGCTGACCCAGTGTGTGGGCTCTGTAACCTTTGATATGATGCCCTGGTCTTGGAGGTCCTGTAATTGCTTCTTCAGACGATACTTGAAGGGCGCCAGCACCCGGTGAGGTGCATGAATTACAGGGGTGACATTCGGCTTGAGCAGGATTTTCTATCGGTATGGGAGCATGCCCATTCCGTCGAACACGCTGTGGTACTGCGTGATGATGTCATCTATGTCGGCTTGCAAGTTTCTATCAGGCGAGGCCATCGCCGGTGATGATGACATGGTGTGGACGCGTTGAACAAGGTTCAGGAGCTGGCAGGCACGAGCACCGAGCAGAGATGCTCTGTCAAGCCCGACGATTTCAAACCGCAGCGTCGCCTTGTTCGCCTTATTGGATACCCCCAGTTGACACGAGCCACTAGCAGCTATGGCGTTGCCATTGTAGTCAAGGAGCTGCAGGACGGTGGAAGAATGCTTGGTTTGACGCGGATGGTGTCGAGGTCAGATTTCGAGATGAGGTTCGCCCATGCGCAGTCCGAACCGGATGCGGGCCTTGTTAACTGTGAGGACAGCAGACCACTCGTCATCGGGATCCACACTGAGGATCGAGAGGCGTTGCGTAGGTGTGGTGGAAGGCAGCGCATGTGTAGTTATGATGCCCACCCCAGTATGGGGACTTGAGGCACTCAGCACCAGGGTTCGTTGGGCTGTCGGGATCGTAATCTGGTATGCCTTGTTGTATTGAGCAGACACTTCTGTGCCACAGCTGGGATCGCTGGCTGCTGAGCGGTGGAGCAGATCTGCAAAGGGCTGCGTAGTGGCCAAGCTTGCCACACTAGACACCGGTGTCCTTTTGCCGGACATTGCCGCTTTATGTGGGCGGAGTCACAATTCGGACACATCATGACGCCGATGTCAGCGCATTCCGTGCACTATCGCGAATGCGCAGTGCGGTCAGTCGACGTATGCACCTGCGCAGTCGGGTTGTCGGACTCGTCGTCCACTCAGTCGTGGCGCGCATGCGCAGGGACCCGGGAAAAGCGTGAGAAACGGCCGCTCTCCTCGATGCTCAGGCCCTGCATTTGTGCAATGGCCTGCACCTGTTCCGCCTCGTGGGAGGCCAGCTTTGCAGTTTCTGCCGCCCTGATGTGGGAGTAACGATTCTTCGCATGCTCATGGACAACGCACGTCTCGATAGTGACAGAGAGGGTCAACTGTTTGACTTTCAGGACCTGCTGTCGAAGGGAGTCGGAGTGGACCCCGAAAACGATCTGATCCCGGATCATGGAATCAGCCGTCGAGTCATAGTTACATGACTGCGCTAGGATGCGGAGATGGGTGACGAAGGACTGAAAAGTTTCATCCTTACCCTGAAGCCTCTGCTGGAAAACGTACCGTTCAAAGCTCTCATTCTCCTCAATGTCGCAGTGGCTGTCAAACTTCAGCAGGACTGTTTTGAATTTTGTTTTGTCTTCACCGTCAGCGAACGTGAGGGAGTTGTAGATGTGGATGGCGTGGTCCCCTGCGGTGGAGAGAAATAGCGCGATCTTCCTGGCATCCCATACTGCTTCGAGGTCGGAGCCCTTGATGTATCAGAGGAACCTTTGCTTGAAGAACTTCCAATTTGCGCCGAGGTTGCCGGAGATGCGGAGCTGTGGAGGAGGCTGGATGTTTTCCATGTCACCGGATGGCTGCTTGCTGGTCAGTGCTGATTCACTCGAGGTAGGTCCGTCAATTTTCAGTATCACTCCGTGGTACCATGATGTGTTAGGTAGGTCGGTTCGGTGTGGACTGCATTTGATGCAGTGATGCGAGTAACAGACCTCTAACACTGTAGAAGATCCAACACGGTTTTATTGAACGATAGAACTAACATCCATATTTAACTGTGGGTCGACACTATACTGAACTGACTGGAGACCTCTTACTAGCCTGACCAGACTTACGAGCTACCGCATGGTGTTTGCACTGTTCTAGCTCGTGGACTCTGACTGTCTCAGTAGCTGGGTCCAGAGAGAGCGGGAAACCTAGTGCCCTCTGGCTTTATAGTGGTGGTGTCCTGTCTGGTGATTGGCTGCACTGTGCTGTGTGCTTACTGGTCATCCTGTGTGTCAATCACTGCCTGTCTGCACTTCATTATACACATGCGTGGATATTATGATATGATCTTGAAAAAAGAAAAAACATCTTGAGCAACAATGCAAACTGGCTGTTAATTTTATGCCATTGTGACATTATGACATTGACACTACTCTTTCCTGCAATTTTTCAATGTTATCAAAAAGAATTGGCAAAAGCAAAAAGAAAGTTACGATGTATCATGCGCTTGAAAAAAGAATAAAGATGTTACTTGTTTTACGATCCCAGACCAGACTCCCAGATTTTGTTAGGATCCAGTTAGGGGCCAGTAATGATTTGTTTAATGCAGATGAAATTTCAAATTGCAATTACTTAGACAGAGAATGAAGCCACAAAATTCCACCGTTTTAAACAAGCAGAATAAATTTGCTACACACGTGTCAACAAAGCAAACCGTCAATACTATCTATCCTATAATCTAACATATTTCTATCATTCTAATGTATAGAATTAACAAGAGGTAAACATGAAAGAACAGACAAACTGTGGTTGACCACATTAAATGACAGACCCAACCAATATGGTTCCCCTAAATTTCTCAGCCTGCCACCCAGACGTCAGTCGTCACTTTGAGTCACCAAAATTCCTTTAAAGCTGTATTCCTGACTTCCGGGTGCGGCTATGCCTAGGTAGGTCGCACGTTCGGCAGCTCCCGTCGGGAACTGACTTTTGGGCTCTTCAGAGGGGCCCAAATGGCAATTGTTCGACTGCTTCCAGTGTGGGAAGGTGACAGCAAGGTTCCCCCGACATTATATGGATTGGACCAGGAGTGGAGCGGTGAAAAAGGTGATCTTGGGGTAGCGAAAAGTGCGAGGGAGGAAAAGCAAGATGGCGGCGGGTGGAGACCAAGCAGCATGGGCGCGGTGGTCGCAGGAGCAGCAGGAGTTTCTTAAACGCTGCTTTGAGGAGCTGAGGACAGAAATGCTGGCGCCAATGAAGGCGGCGATTGAGAAGCTTGTGGAAACCCAGAAGGCCCAAGGGGCGGCAATCCGGGAGGTGCGGCAAAAAGCCTCGGCGAACGAGGACGAGATCTTGGGCCTGGTGGTGAAGGTGGAGGAGCACGAGGTGCTGCACAAGAGGTGGGCGGAAAAATTCGAGGACCTGGAGAATAGGTCGAGGAGGAAGAATCTTCGGATTCTGGGTCTCCCTGAAGGAGTGGAGGGGCCCGATGCCGGGGCATATATGAGCACGATGCTCAATTCGCTGATGGGCGCGGGAGCTTTCCCGAGGCCCCTGGAGCTGGATGGGGCTCATCGGGTCCTGGCAAGGAGACCCAAAGCCAACGAGCCGCCAAGGGCTGTAGTGGTGAGGTTCCACCGCTTTATGGACAGAGAGTATGTCCTAGATGGGCCAAAAAAGAGCGGAGCAGCAGGTGGGAGAACACGGAGATCTGAATTTACCAGGACTGGAGTGTGGAGGTGGCTAAGAAGAGGGCTGGTTTTAACCGGGCTAAGGCGGTTCTCCATCGGAAGGGGGTGAAGTTCGGTATGTTGCAGCCAGCGCGATTGTGGGTCACGTTCCAAGATCGGCACCACTATTTTGAAAGGCCTGATGAGGCATGGAACTTTATACAGACTGAAAAGTTGGACTCAAATTGAGGGTTTGTCGTAGGGGGATGTTTACTGTGTTTATTCCGTTTGGGGAATGTTCTTTTGGTTTGAGTGCTGGGTGGGGATGGGTGAATGGATTTGATGTGCGGGCTGTGGGAGAGTGTGGGCGTCGGTGTTGGAGGGGCAGGCCCCCACGGAGGAAGAGGGGGGAGTGGAGGCCCGGGGATGGGGAGTTGGGGTAAGGCCGCAAAAAGGAGCTGCGCCAGAGGGGGCGGGGCCGGCTCAGGAAATCGCGGGCTTTTTCCCGCATTAGGGAAGGATGGGGATGGGGCCGGGGGGGGGGGGGGGGGGGGGCAGTGCTGGAGAGGAGCGCACACTGACTGCCAAGGGGAGGGGGGATTCTCACACTGGGGGGTCGATGGAATGGCGGGACAGGCCGGGGTCAGCAGGAGTCAGCTGACTTACGGGAGTGTCATGGGGGGAGCAAAATGGCTAGATGAGGATCTAGCGGGGGGAGGGAGGAGGGGGGGAACAGGGTTGCTGCTGCATTGGCCAAAGGGGAGCTGGAAGTAGGAGAGGTACTCGGGGCGGGGGTCCGCCGCCTGGGGAACTGGAGGGTGCGGGAGGCACGGGCACGTGGCTGGCCTAGAAAAGAAGATAGCTAGTCGGCAGGTGGGGGGGGGGGGGGGGGGTGGCGAGTGGCCCCCCAATCCGGCTGATAACTTGGAATGTGAGGGTCCTGAACGGGCCGTGCCGGTCAAGAGGGCCCGGGTGTTCGCGCACTTAAAGGGACTGAAGGCAGATGTGGTTATGCTCCAGGAGACACATTTGAAGGTGGCAGATCAGGTTAGGCTGAGAAAGGGATGGGTAGGGCAGGTCTTCCATTCAGGACTGGATGCGAAGAACAGAGGGGTTGCAATACTGGTGGGGAAGTGTGTGTCATTTGAGGCAATGAATATTGTAGTGGATAATGGAGGTCGATATGTGATGGTGAGTGGTAGGTTGCAGGGGGTGCTGGTGAACGTATATGCCCCGAATTGGGATGATGCCGGATTTATGAAACGCATGCTGGGTCGGATTCCAGATCTGGAGGTAGGAAGCTTGATAATGGGGGGGGGGACTTCAACACTGTGCTGGACCCAGCACTGGACCGTTCTAGGTCCAGGACGGGTAAGAGGCCGGCTCCGGCCAAGGTGCTCGGGGTTTATGGACCAGATGGGGGGAGTGGATCCATGGAGGTTTGTCAGGCCGCTGGCCAGGGAATTTTCCTTCTTTTCCCACATCCATAGAGCCTACTCCCGGATAGATTTTTTCAAATTGAGTCGGGCGCCAATCCCGAAAGTGGAGGGAATGGAATATTCGGCCATAGCCATCTCGGACCACGCCCCGCATTGGGTGGAGCTGGAGTTGGGGGAGGAGAGGGACCAGCGCCCGCTGTGGCGCCTTGATGTGGGACTATTGGCGGATGAGGAGGTGTGCGGGCGGGTGCGGGGGTGCATTGAAAGATATTTGGAGGCCAACGACAACGGGGAGATGGGAGTAGTCTGGGAGGCGTTGAAGGCGGTGGTCAGGGGAGAGCTAATCTCCATTCGGGCCCACGGAGAAGAGAGAGGAGAGGGAGAGGTTGGTGGGGGAGATTTTAAGGGTGGACAGGAGGTATGCAGAGGCCCCCGAGGAGAGGCTACTTAGGAAGCGACGGAATCTCCAGACGGAGTTCGACCTGTTGACCACAGGGAAAGCAGAGGCACAGTGGAGGAAAGCGCAGGGGGCGACGTACGAGTATGGGGAGAAGGCGAGTCGGATGCTGGCACACCAGCTTCGTAAGAGGGAGGCAGCGAGGGAGATTGGTGGAGTTAAGGATAGAGGGGGGAATACGGTGTGGAGTGCAGTGAGAATAAATGAGGTATTTAGGGACTTCTATGGGGATCTGTACAGGTCTGAGTTCCCAGCGGGGGAGGAGGGGATGCAACGATTCTTAGATCAGCTGAGGTTCCCGAGGGTGGAGGACGAGGAGGTGGCTGGTTTGGGGCGCCGATTGGGCTGGAGGAGCTGGTTAAAGGATTGGGGATCATGCAGACTGGCAAGGCCCCGGGACCGGATGGGTTCCCGGTTGAATTCTACAGGAAATATGTGGACCTGCTGGGCCCGTTGCTAGTGAGGACTTTCAATAAGGCGAGGGAGGGGGGGACCTTGCCCCCGACAATGTCTAGGTCGCTGATTTCTTTGATCCTGAAGCGGGACAAGGATCCATTGCAATGTGGGTCGTTTAGACCGATCTCGCTCCTCAATGTTGATGCTAAGTTGCTGGCGAAGGTGCTGGCTATGGGAATTGAGGACTGTGTCCCGGGGGTGATTCATGAGGACCAGACGGGATTTGTGAAGGGTAGGCAATTAAATACAAATGTGCGGAGGCTCCTCACTGCCCTCGGTGGAGGGGGAAGCGGAGGTAATGGCAGCTATGGACGCGGAGAAGGCCTTTGACCGGGTGGAGTGGGAGTATCTTTGGGAAGTGTTGCGGAGGTTTGAGTTCGAGGAGGGGTTCATCAGCTGGGTCAGGCTGCTATATAGAGCCCCGGTGGCGAGTGTGGCTACGAATCGGCGGAGGTCGGAGTACTTTCGGCTGTACCGGGGGACGAGGCAGGGGTGCCCCCTGTCCCCCTTGTTGTTTGCACTGGCAATTGAGCCTCTGGCCATGGCACTAAGGGAGTCCAGGAAATGGAGGGGACTGGTCCGGGGGGAGAGGAACACCGGGTGTTGTTATATGCTGACGACCTGTTGCTGTATGTGGCAGATCCAGTGGAGGGGATGGCGGAGGTCATGCGGATCCTCAGGGAGTTTGGGGACTATTCGGGGTATAAACTCAACGTAGGGAAGAGTGAGCTCTTTGTCGTGCATTCAGGGGGGACCAGGGAAGGGGGATAGACGAGCTACCACTGAAGAGGGCAGAAAGGAGCTTTCGGTACCTAGGGATCCAAGTAGCTAGGATTTGGGGGGCCCTGCACAAGCTCAATTTGACACGGTTGGTGGAGCAGGTAGAGGAGGATTTTAAAAGATGAGATATGCTGCCACTCTCACTAGCGGGTAGGATGCAGTCGGTCAAAATGACGGTCCTCCCGAGGTTTCTCTTTGTGTTCCAGTGCCTTCCCATTATGATCCCCAAGGCCTTTTTCAAACGGGTAAGCAGGAGCATCATGGGTTTTGTGTGGGCGAATAAGACCCCGAGGGTGAAGAGAGTGTTTCTGGAGCGTAGCAGGGACAGGGGGGGGCTGGCGCTGCCGAATTTATGCGGCTATTATTGGGCAGTCAATGTAGCGATGATCCGTAAGTGGGTAATGCAGGGAGAGGGGGCGGCATGAAAGAGGCTAGAGATGGCGTCCTGTGTGGGCACGAGCCTGAGGGCGCTGGTGACGGCACCGCTGCCGCTCTCGCCGACAAGGTACACCACGAGTCCGGTGGTGGCGGCGACGTTGAAGACCTGGGGGCAGTGGAGGCAACACAGGGGCGAGGTGGGAGCCTCGGTTTGGTCCCCGATTCGGGAGAATCATCGGTTCGTCCCGGGAAGGATGGATGGGGGGTTTCGGAGCTGACATCGGGCAGGGATGAGAAGAATGGGGGACCTGTTCATCGATGGGACATTTGCGAGCGTAGGGGCGCTGGAGGAAAAGTTTGGGTTACCCCCGGGAAACACTTTCAGCTACATGCAAGTGAGGGCGTTTGTGAGGCGGCAGGTGAGGGAATTCCCGCTGCTCCCGGCACACGGGATTCAGGACAGGGTGATTTCGGGTATATGGATTGGAGAAAGCAAAGTTTTGGCGATTCACCAGGAGCTGAAGGAAGAGGAGGAGGCCTCATGGAGGAGTTAAAGGGCAGATGGGAGGAGGAGCTTGGGGAGGAGATAGATGAGGGTCTGTGGGCTGATGCCCTGAGTAGGGTTATTTCTTCCTCCTCTTGCGCCAGGCTCAGCCTAATACAGTTCAAAGTTACTCACAGAGCGCATATGACAGGGGCGAGGTTGAGTAGGTTCTTTGGGGTGGAGGACAGATGTGGGAGGTGCTCGGGAAGCCCGGCAAATCACGTCCATATGTTCTGGTCATGCCCTTCACTGGATGGGTTTTGGAGGGGTTTTGCGAGGACTAGGTCCAAGGTGGTGAAAGCCCGGATCAAGCCGAGCTGGGGGTTGGCATTATTTGGGGTAACGGACAAGTCGGGAGTGCAGGAGGCGAAAGAGGCCGGTATTCTGGCCTTTGCGTCCCTGGTAGCCAGGCGGAGGATTTTGCTATTATGGAAAGATGCGAAGCCCCCTAATGTGGAAGCTTGGATCAATGACATGGCAGGGTTCATCAAGCTGGAGAGGATAAAGTTTGCCTTGTGAGGGTCTGTGCAGGGGTTCCTCAGGCGGTGGCAACCGTTCCCAGACTATCTCGCAGAGCGTTAGGAGGAGGTCAGCAGCAGCAGCCCAGGGGTGGGGGGGGGGTTCTTTTGGGGGGGGTGTTTGGGTTGGGGGGGGGGGGCTTCCCTATTGGTGCTTTTAAGTGTCATATGGGGGGTTATTGTATATGGGGGAAATCCAATGTATAATTTTTCTATAATTTTTGATTGTTGTGTTCTTGTTTCTTTCTTTTTGTTGGGGGGGGGCGGGGTCTGTTGAAAATCTGTTGAAAAATTTGAATAAATATATATATTTTTTAAAAGCTGTATTCCTAATGAGGTATTTCAACTCCTCTCCCTGAAAGTACTAGCCTGATCCCTATTTGACAGTAACTCTACTCCACCTGAGTTCCATAGGTACAATCCTCACCCAAGACGCACATGAATCCAGATCTCACTCAAAGCTGTTCCTAGGTCCAATGTTCTTGCTCTTCTTTTCCAGCTAAGCTGACCTAATACCGAGACCACATCCCCCTGTGTTAACCAGCCTACACTCTAGTGTCAAAACACAGGCATGGTTCCAGCTTCTCAGCCATGCAGTTGTGAACAACTGCGTCTGGACTTCCTTCAGCCCCAACTTTCAATATCACAGAGCAAATACTGCACTGAGACTTTCCTGAGCCCCAACTCTTCGCAGCATCAAGCAACCAACAGTGCCCAGGCCCTCTCTGAGCCCTATTCCCCCTCAGCAGCGTGGGGGATAATGACAGCACTTCAGGTACGTGGAGCCCATTCTCCTCTTCACCTGCTCCTGACTCCTTGTCACATGGGCTTGTTTTACGCACTGTAAAGCCTTGATAAAGTAGTTGGGTTCACATGCAATCTTTTGTGCATGCGCACTGCTGTTAGGGCGGCTGAGCCGTTCTGATCACCACCAAAACTGAACGCAATGTAAACCAGGCTCTCGGCTTGAAGCAAAAAATAAATGCTTCAAGCCATTCTCGAGTCTCTGTCAAGGAAAAACTGAAAAGGGCATTTCCGTCCCATCCCAATGCTGATCCTAGTCCTGATGGTAATTGTAGTCCTTAGCCTCTCCTTGGAAAACCATTTGGGAAGACAATTTCCCTCATTGATAAAGTTGAGGGATTTTAATTGTATGCTATTGAATTACTGCCAATGTTTGTTGTGACATTACTGTCTGCTAGGATAATTTAAAAATAATACATAACAAAGGCTGTGACTGTGCAGCAAGATACAAAAAATTCAATCCCTGCTCTGCTGATCCATGACGAGGGCATAATAACTGCCATACTACTGTTGTTATGCTAATACAGCTTCCAGAAAACGAGTTCCGAAACATCTATACATAACATTTCTCTCCATTGGGTACCTATCTGCTTGCATTATATGATTTTTCCACGCGACCACTCAGATGCAAAATAGGACATTCATTTATTATGTGCTAAGATGTCTGTTCTGATGCCCTACAGGCACACCTTGACACATCCCAAACCAAAGAGTATGAGTGCATTTAGCCAAAACTGTCCTCGTGCAGAGATCATAGAAAGTTAACATGCAGGTACCTCAAGCAACTCCGAAGGCAAATAGTGCATTAGGCATTAATGAATGCGGATTGGACTATGCAGTAAGGAAGTATGGCTGCATATGTATCGAGCTTTGCTGAGAGCACACCTGGAGTATAGTTTGTAGTTTTGTTCGCCTTGCCTCGAGAAAGAAATGCTTAGCTTGGAGACGGTGCAACGCAGCTTCAGTAGATTGATTCCTGGGATGAGAGAGCTGCCCAATGTTCTCTGGAGTTTAATGAATGAAAGATGATCTCATTGAAATGTATGTGGACAGGGTAATTGCTGAGAACTTGCTTCGCCTGGCTGCAGATTCGGGAACTAACAGTTATAGCCTCAGACTTAACAGGTAAGCCATTCAGGATTGAAATGTGGAGAAATTTCTTCACACGGATAATTGTGAAGTTGTGGATTTCTCTACCCTGAAGCTGCCAAGTCCGTGAGTATCTTCAAGACTGAGACTGAGATTTGACGCTAAAGGTATCAAGGGATATAGGGACAGGACAGGAAAGTGCAGTTCAGCCATGATCTTATTGCATGATGGAACAGGCTTGAGGGTCTTTGTGGCTTGCAGTCTCTCCTATTTCTTATATTCTACAAAAATGACCAATCAACAGATGGCTTCAGATTGCCCATTGGGCTAAACTTGAATCTTGAGATCTGACATCTGTAAAAAGGTAAAGTTCTGGCATCTTGGCGGCAGGCAAATTCAATTTTTCCGGTCACCAATCAATGATAACTTTTCATGCAGTTTTTTTTTCAGTGCAGTGATAACATGAAATAGATATTTTCTGGCAACAAGGGTCATCTTGATGTTTGTCTACGACATGCTTCATTTAAATCTCCTCTTGAATGGAGGGGATGGTGTATCAAGTTGGGCCTTCTAAAACTCTAAACATCCTGCATTGTCCCTCCTCAGTTCTCATGTTTCAAGAGAGCTGAAGAAGATTTGATGAGTGCCAAATGGAACATGCTGGAAATGATTGGAGGTAGTAATTACATATAGATCAATCAGTGTTGACGTGTACCCTATAAAAGACATCAGTTTTCTTAAGCTGCACATATAACTGAAAGAGCAGTGTTATTGAAACGAGGAGTACTCCAGGTGGAGACAGTTCATTTCTTCAAAAGAGCGATTCAGTGTAATCTCTGCAGGTAGACTCTTGCAATGGTGGTAATGTGGCAGGTTGTACTCGAGCTTCATCCAAGAATAAGGTGGTGCCTCCATGTTCTAATTTTAACTGTCGCAGCATGATGCACAAAGTTGCTGGTTGGCCTACTTTTACCAAGGTGAAAAGCAATGATCGTGGTCTTTAGTGAACTAATTTTGAACACCTTTCCCAAATTCTGTATGATTGTTTGCAGATCTGCACATAGCACTTTGTTCGTTCCATGCCTCGCTAGTGCTAGGCTGATGAGCATGACAATTTTTTTAGAACGTTATGAGAACACTTGGGCTCACTTGAAATGAAATGAAATGAAAATCACGTATTGTCACAAATAGGCTACAAATGACGTTACTGTGAAAAGCCCCTAGTCGCCACATTCCGGCGCCTGTTCGGGGAGGCTGGTACGGGAATTGAACCCGTGCTGTTGGCCTGCCTTGGTCTGCTTTACAAGCCAGCTATTTAGCCCACTGTGCTAAACCAGCCCCTACTTACCATATTCCCTACAGCCAAATCACCCATGAACGTTAATTGTGCAGGCTCACAGATGGAGTTATGACCACCACCTCTGCGGTCGAACTATAAATCAGCATGATTCACTGCTAACAGGAAAAATGCAGGAAGGGGTGGGGAGAAATCAGAGGGAAAGGAAATCGTTTTTTTTTTTTTAAGATTACTTATCATCCAGATGGAATTGCTACTCACTCTTTAATAGCAGCCAGAGTAGCTTAAAATATCTACTTATCACATAAATACATACAAGAGATTCATGTCCTGCTGGTGAAAAAGAAAAATAGATTTCAGCGCAAGGTTAGTTATTCTGTACCCAAGATCTGCCAGTCGTTTGTGCATCCTTTTCCTGTTAGAACATGGATCACAAATAAGCGTTTGTAATTACTTGCTCTGATACTTTAGTTATAAAAGATCAGGATATCAAATATAATTTATAGAAAATGCGATTTCAGAAAACATTGAAATGGATTGGTCGGTCTTACCTTGGGAGGGATTGGGTGATGCACCATGTGAAAATAATCCAACATGTTACAATGTTTTTATTAGTAGGGTATGAATTTCCTTTTTTACTTTGCCTGTGCATTTTGAATTTATTTTGAATTCACTTAAGTAATAATTAGTATTACTCCGAGCACATTTGATGAAGTCATTCACAAAGTTGTACAAAGAAACTTTCATACTCCATTTATTTGACCAATTATTGGTTCACCACCTCTTCCCTCCTCAACTGGAACATGGTGTAACCTGCCATGTTCTTAGAAACATAAAATCACGACAATGCAGAAGGAGGCCATTCGGCCCATCGGGTTTGCACCTACTCTCTGAAAGAGCACCCTAACCAGGCTTCTGCACACCCCTGTATACTAAGGGGCAATTTAGCATGGCCAATCCACCTAACCTGCACATCTTTGGACTGTGGGAGGAAATTGGAGCACCCGGAGGAAACACACGGGGAGAATGTGCAAACTCCCTGGCGCTGTGAGGCAGCAGTGCCAACCATTGTGTCACCGTGCCGCCTCTTGTTGATGGCCAGAAAATAATGTTCAGAGATTGACTGTCAGAAAGTCTTCCTTTGGGAGGACGTTGGGGGAGCAAGATTGGCTCATTTTGTCCTTTCCTTCACAGCATCTGCAATGCTCAGACTCATGTGAAAACTAAACTGAGCTTTTGATTTATTTTGGGGCATTGAACTTTGATGTGCTTTTCCTTGGACCACAAGGCTGCCTGGAGAATCTGATTAATTAGTTGATTTAATTGCTTAATTTGTCACCTCATCCATTTCAGGCATGATGTATAATTACTCCCAATAATTTATCTATTAAAATATTTAAGTACAAGATATTGCACATTGGGAATAAATGGCCAACGTGTGTACTCTATGAATCTTAGCTAATAGTAAAGCTAAAACAGACCTTAAAATATTGTCGACTCAGTAATTAGTGTGCTGAGCCATTGGCAAGTAGCAATCAAATCAAATATTGAACTAAATTGATAAATCAGCAAAGCAGAATAAGTTCGAGAATATCGAGCTGGAATTGTGGAGTGTTGTGATCATAATCCAGCTTGCGCATTGTGTTTTCTTCACTGTTCCCATAGGAACCAGACAAGCCCCAGAGGCAGTAAAGAGAAGAATAAGGTTTATCTCGGGTGCTGGAGGAATATATTATTGAAAAGCATAAGAGGCGACAGTGGCGCAGTGGTATTGCAATTGGGCTTATGATCCAGAGACTCAAGGTCATACTCTGGGGACCTGGGTTCAAATCCTGTCATTGCAGATGGTGGAAATTGAATCCAATAAATATCTGGAATTGAAAGTCTAATGCTGACCATGAAACTATTATCGATTGTTATAATGCCAAAGTTGGGAGAGCTGTCTCACAGACAAGTTAAGCAATAGCCTGACATAGTCGTACTCACAGAATCATACCTTACAGATAACATCCCAGACACCACTGTTAGCATCCCTGGGTATGTTCTGTCCCACCGGCAGGACAGACCCAGCACAGGTGGTGGCACAGTTGGGAAGGAGATGCCCTGGAAGTCCTTAAAATCGACCCTGAACTGTGGTCAAGTTGGGACACAGACAGTACACAGCCCCTGTGTATTGGGCAAAGGAAAACCAGACCGAACTGAAACTCGCACCTGTTAAAGGTCAATCACTGATTTCCCCAGAACAATAGACTCAAATAAAGGAATAGCAACAGTAGCAGACTCACCGGCGCCGCTCCCCCTTATTTGGAAAGGCATACGTACTTGGGACAATGGTAACAGGACCCGTCCAGCCATCGAGGGACCCACCCCTAATTGGCCTGAATCGATTAGGGTGATCGAGACCTTATCGATCCATTGGATCCTGAGTTAGCACTGCTCAAAAGGGCACGAAAGAGAAGAAGGATAAGAGGCACTGCACCACTCGAGATTGGTCTCTTTTGGGACCGGCCTGTGCCCACACCAACTGCAGCATAATGACCAGCCAAGTTCATGTCCCGTGATCGCTCCTGAGAGAGATGAGCTGCAGCCGAGACACACCTGACGACTTCCAGCCGACACACGTGGGAACTCAGATAAAGGCCTTATCTATCCGCACAGAGCCGGTCATCCAGAAGTTAAGTAAAGGTCACCTTAGTTGATAGGTGTAGTTTAATGCGTAGCCGCGTGTATCATTGCACTTAAAGATAAGTCTTGTGTTTAATAATAAACTGTCTTTTGAACTAACATACTGGTTGTGTGGTCATTAGGTCAATACAAGAAACATATTTGGAGCTTGTGTGGTTATTATTAGCAACAATATCAACATCCTGGGGGTTACCATTGACCAGAAACTGAACTGAACTAGCCATACAAATACTGTGGTTACAAGAACAGATCAGAGGCTAGGAATCCTGTGGCAAGTACCTCACCTCCTTACTCTCCAAAGCCTGTCTATCACCTACAAGGCCCAAGTCAGGATGGAATACTCCCCACTTGCCTGAATGAGCGCAGCTCCAACAACATTGAAAAATCTCAACATCATCCAGGACAAAGCAGCCCACTTGATTGGCACCTATTTAACAAAATCACTCCCCATCCTGACTTGGGAATATATTGCCGTTCCTTCACTGTTGCTGGGTCAAAATCCTGGAAATCCCTCCCTGGCAGCACTGTGGGTGTACCTACACCACATGGACTGCAGCGGTTCAAGAAGGCAGCTCACTGCCACCATCTCAAGGGCAATTCGGGATGGGCATCAAATGCTGGCCCAGTCAGTGAAGCCCACAACACGTAAAAAAATTATTTTTAAAAAATCCACAGAATAGTGGGCTCCATAGTCTTGAGAGGAGACTAGGAATTTTGAAAAGGTATGAAATGGAGTCAACATCAGCAAAAGCAAATTTGGAGTATGATTTTGAGGTGAACAAAACGTGTAGATTCAAACTGGTGAAGAGCATTTTGTATTAATCAGAAAATTCTTCATGCACCGAATGATCAAAATATTGCATGAACGTTTAAAAGGAGTGGTTAAAGCAAATGACTTGAACTGATTTAGCAGATACTCTGATGTGTGGATGACCTTCATTATAGGTATGTGTGAGGTGGCACATTTTGGTGGGAAGGATACAGCATCGAAATGGGGTAGACGAAAGTAGAATTACAGGGTTCAGATACACAAATCACGGTAACAGAGCGACAAATCTCAATAAGGCCATAAGAACTGCAAACAAAATATTGGGGTTCATTTCTAGAGGCAGTGAAATGAAAAGTAGGGGAGTTATGTTAAACTTGTCGAGAGCACAATTGGAATGAAGAGGTGGTGAAGACGGTGCCAAAAAAGGAATGACTGAGGTTCTTTCCTCGAAAAGAAAAAAACTTAGAGGTCATCAATATTATGGAAAGGTTTGAAAGAATAGACATGAAAAAGACAGCTCCACTTATGGGTGAGAGCAGAACTAGGGGCTACAAATATAAAATAATCACTGATAGATCCACCAGTCTTTACCCAGAGAGTGGGTGGAATATGGTACTCACTTAAACAAGGAGTACTTGAAGCAACCAGCAGCAATACATTCAAGGGGAAACTAGATAAGCACCCAGTAAAATGGGACGGAAGGTTATGACGATGGTCTCGGATGAAGAGAGCGGGAGGAGACTCTTATCAAACATAAAAACTGGCAGGGACGTGTTGGGTCGAATAGTCTATATCTGTGGTGTAAAATTATGTAATCCTTTGTACGATTCCAAGTTTTCTGGATTGATCCTCCACAGTAGGCCGAGCGGGTGCCTGCATCTGCATTTACCCGTGCTCTTAAAATTGTGTATGGCACGGTGGCACAGTGGTTAGCACTGCTGCCTCCCAGCTCTGGTGACCCGGGTTCAATTCAGGCCTCTGGTGACTGTCTGTGTTGAGTTTGCACTTTCTTCCCGTGTTTGCGTGGGTTTCCTCCTGGTGCTCCGTTTTCCACCCACAATCCAAAGATGTGCAGGTTAGGTGGATTGGCCATGATCAATTGCCCGTTAGTGTCCAAAAAGGGTAGGTGGGGTTACTGGGTTACGGGGATAGGGTCAAGGCATGGGCTTCAGCTTAAGTGGGGTGCTCATTGCAAGGGCCGTTGCATACCCGATGGACCAAATGGCCTCCTTATGAACTGTAGGGATTCTATCACACATGCACAAGATCCCTTTGAGTTCAACCTTCAGAGCAATTTGTATTGGTCCTTTTTGACATGTTGAGCTACCGTGGAAACTTTGAAATGGATCTCCAGTCAAATTCCTTTTTTTGAAATTGCTTTATTTTCTCCTTCTACGGTGCTTATCAGGTTAATTTTTTTATTCGTTGTTATCAATGACAAATATTTGATTCCAAAATAGATATGATTGGAGTCAGAAAAGATATTTGGGAAAAATAATCCAATATCTTGCTTCACTATTGGGTAAATGTCATGTCATTGCATTTTTAATAATCATTTTCAATGTTTACCTCTTTTAATGTTTCATTAAATAAAGCATGATTGTCATAAAAACAGCAATAACTCAAGAGGCTATACAGTTATTTAAGCTTATATTAATTAGAAGGTATCAGTTGACTTGTATCTTCTCTAATGTTGCATGGTCTGTTTAATCTTATTTTCTTAATTTCTCTGTGACTAACATTGATTTGACCTTTTGAAGTACGACTATGTTCCCCGAGGCTTGACAGTGAGCATTTATCTCCAACATGATCATGCATTATTCATTATTTTTGTTATTTCTGAGCCTCATTCTTTTTCTTAATATAAATTAGAAGCTACAATCCACATGGATTTTTGTAATCCTTTCAGTTGGAAATTGTGTTTATCTGTTTTGCTTGAGGAAACCAGGATCTTTGGGTGCAACTGGTTTATAATTCTTGTCCTTGACATCAAACAGCCACAGAGTAAGTACTCAGCCAATCTCGGGAACAGGAAGCTTATGATGCAGCGTTTGAGGCCGCTTGTTCAGTTAAGCAGGATCAATTTAAAAGAAAATTTGCACCAGTGTTTGATAAACAATCTTAAAAGGAAAGTTCAAGTTTCAGGAGCACCACATTTGGGGATTTATTTTTCAGGAGAATCTGCCCTTGTCAAGTTTGAGCGGGCTGTAAATGTTAATGCTGCATGACTATCACAATATTTAGGTGTTGAAAAGGAGGAGGATGGGAAAAAGTAACTGGTAAATCATCCTGCTTGCTCATTTCTATCAAACTGATTTTTAAAAAATAAATCTTTTTATTCTCCTCATTTTCAACATTTTCATCAAATAAATAACTAAAGAAAAACAAACAAAACCAAATACAATACCAATCCCCCAAACAGCATCCCATTCAGTGTACAGAGTAAAACATCACCCGTACATTCCAAGTTGTAGCCACCTGAAATGGCCACCTGCAAAGGACCATGGGAATTATGGCCAACCCAGGGCTCAGACAGATACAGAGCTTATGTGTATCTGAAACACAGGTAGCTAGACCTGATCGAAACCCCCGCTCGTTTGCATTTTAATGGCCCATTTCCCCAGAACTATAGGACTCCAATCAAGAAACCGGTACAGCCACAGACTGATCGGCGCCACTCCTTTTACTGAGAGCCCAACCGCCAAGGTCAATGACCGCTAAGGACCCGCCCAGCCACCAAGGCACCCGCCCCTTTATTGGCTGAAATCGAAGCCTGTCGAATTATTGGGTCCAAGATTAAGGACCGCCTCAAAGAGCGAGAAACCCTAGAGGGATAAAAAGAGACAAAGCCATGTGTTCAGCCTCTTTTGGATCTGGCCTGTGCCAGTCCAACTGTAGCAGGAACAGCCAGCCAAGTTCAAGACCAACGATCGCTATCTGACGGATGAGTCCACCAGAGACAGAGCCACTTCTTCAAACCAGCCACGTGAGACCAAGATAAAGGCCTTATCCACTTGCACAGTGCCGGTCATCCTGAAGTTAAGTCCAGGTTATTGTAGCTGATAGGTGTAGTTTAACTTGTAGTATATTGTGCTTGCATGTCGAAGTAACCCTTGTGTGTAAATAAACCATCTTTGAACTTGAACTGACTAACTGGTTGTGTGGTCATTTGACCGATATACGGGAAAGCCTTGTGGTTCAGTAAGAGAAATAGAAACACCCACAGTATTGCCGACGCTGTAGGGATATAACATCATATTGGCGACTTTAAAGAGCAACATAATTTAAAAAAAGAAGAAAATTGACAGTCAATAAGTAAATAGTGTAACCGAGAACAACAATGACCCCAGCCCCCCTCCCCCCATAATATTCCATGGCAACCAGTTCTTGAAAATGCACGATAAATGATCCCCGTGAATTGTAGAACCCTTCCTTCATCCCCCTCAGCTCAAACTTCACCTTCTCGAGGGTCAGAAATTCCAGTAGGTCCCCCCGCTAAGCCGGGGCACAGGGTGGAGAAGCTGACCTCCACCCCAACAGGACATGCCTCCGGGCAATAAGCAAGGCGAAGGCTAAAACATCAGCCCCGCACCCGCCTGCAGCCCTGGCTGATCCGATACCCCGAAAATGGCTTCTAGGGGCCCTGGTTCCAAGTTCACATACACTACCCCCGAAATGACACTGAAAACCTCCCTCCAATACTTCTCCAGCTTCGGGCAGGACCAAAACATATGTACATGGTTTGTGGGGCTCCTCCCACATTGCTCACAAACATCCTCCACTCCCTCAAAGAGCCAGCTCATCCTCACCCTCATAATAATAATCTTTTAATAATCTTTATTGTCACAAGTAGGCTTACATTAACACTGCAATGATGTTACTGTGAAAAGCCCCTAGTCGCCACATTCCGGCGCCTGTTTGGGTACACTGAGGGAGAATTCAGAATGTCCAAATTACATAACCAAAATACACAACCTTCATATGTATCAGCCCCAGCCTCGCGGTTGAGGTGTTTACCCTCTGGAGCACCTAAAACCACAAACCATCTTCCATAACCTCCCCCAACTCTTCCTCCCACATGGCTTTGATCCCCTCCATGGACACCCCATCCTCCCCTACAGTCCTTCTGTAGATCGCTGACACCACCCACTTCACCATTCCTCCTGCCATCAATACCTCTTCCAACAATGAAGGGGTTGGCATTATCGGGAAGCTCTGAACTTCCTTCCTAACAACGTCCCGGAGCTGCAGGTAACTAAATCCTTCCCCTTGCCCCAGTCTTTCTCCACCAACTCTTCCAACCTCGCAAAACGTCCCTCCATGAACAGATCTTTTAATACCCTGATCCTCCTCTCCTCCCATCTCCGAAACCTCCCGTCCAGCTTCCCAATCAAACTGATTTAAACCGATCCAACTCCAAGACAGATTTGACCTGGAAACCTCTTGGTTCTTCATCGAGTTGTGACATGGGACCTGCAATATCTAAACAGAGATTTGGATCAGGCAGAAAGAGACCTTCCTTAACACCTCATCTAAAAAGTGTCACTTCCAAAAAAACAGCACTCACTCAGTACTGCACTCAAATGGCAGCGACGGTGCAATGTTCAAATCTTAGAGTGGGGGTATGAGCCCACCATGTTCTCATGCATATCACCAACTCAGCTAAGTTGCCATTTCAAAAAAGAATGTTCTGGCCTTAGATGATACATACACTAAAGGGATTACACTTTGAAGTAAACTCGTTTAATTTGGTTTAAATTCGATGAAGATGAGGACGTTAAAGTGGAATGTAATTTTGTTTAAAAATATGATGAGAATCAACAGATGGATAACACTTAATTCTTCCACCTCAAAAAATAATTTCAATCAACAGCATTTCATTTAAAATTCAAACATGGCAAATTAAATGTAAATCCAAGAATAGCTTCCCCAAGTGGCCAATGCCCCACGCTCACACGGTCAAGACTGTCCCAAATTAATTTGAACATCAACAAAAACAAAAAACGCTGGAAAATCTCAGCAGACCTGCCAGCATCTGTGGAGAAAGAAGAAGCTAATATTTTGAGTGTGGACGACTCTTTGTCAGAGCTAGAGAGAACTGGAAATAGAATGAGATTTATACTGTAGTGGGGGGACTGTGGGGGTGGGGAAGGTGGTGGTGGAGCAGTAAGGGCTGGATAGAGGGCCAGAGACGGGTGGATGCTGGGGAGAAATTGACAGAGATGTCATGGACAAAAAAGCAAAGGGAATGTAAATGGTGGTGATCCGCAAAGGACTCATTTAGATAATAAGGGTTGCCTTCCCATTTTTCCGACCAAATGCATGACCCCACACTTATCCACGTTAAACTCCATCTGCCACGTTTTGGTCTACTCTCCTAACCAACTATATCCATTTGTAAGGTTCCTTATTGCAATTTACTATCCCACCTATTCTTGTGTCATCTGCAAATTTGGCTATAGAATCTCTATCCCTGTATCCAAGTAATTTAAGTAGATTATGAATAGCTGGGGTCCAAGGACGGAACACTGTAGCACCCCACTAGTTACATCTTACCATCCAGAGAAAACCCATTTATCCCGACTCTCTTCAGTCCGTCAGCCAGTCTTCTATCCAAGCTAATTCATTCCCCTAAACCATGTGATCTAACCTTGCAAATTAACTTTCTGTGCGGCACCTTATCAAGTGCCTTCCGGGAGTCCAGATATACTACATCTACAGGATCCCCATTATCCTCTTTGCTGGTTACATCCCCAAAGAACTCTAGCAAATTAGTCAAACATGATTTGCCCTTCATAAAACCATGCTGACTCTGATGGATAACATTTTGACTTTCCAAATGTCCTGATATTACTTCCTTGATATTTGATTCTAACGATTTCCCCAAAACAGATGTTAAACTAACTGGTCTGTAATTTCTCACATTCTGCCTCCCTCCCTTTTTGAATAAGGGTATTAAGTTGGCATTTTTACAATTCACTGGAAACTTTCCCGTCTCCAGGAAATTTTGGAATATCATAACCAATGGATCCACTATCTCTGCTGCTACTTCCTTTACTACCCTAGGATGTAGCTTCAGGCATGGGAGACTTGTCTGCCCTTAGGTCCAATAGTTTGTTGAGTACCGTTTCTCTATTGATGTTGATAGCTCTAAGTTCCTCCCTTTCTATTACCTCTGAATTGCCCGTTCCTATAGGAATGGCACTCGTGTCCGCCACCATGAAAACTGCAACAAAGTATTGATTTAACATCTAGGCCATTTCTGTGTTCCCCACTATTAACTCTCCGGTTTCATCTTCACAGGGGCCAACATTCACCTTAGCGACTCTCTTCCCCTTTATGTACCTATAGGAGCTTTTGCTATCCTTTTTGATATTTTGCGCTAGTTTTCTTTCGTAATTTCTCTTAGCTCTTTTTATTATTTTTTTAGTATCCCTTTGTTTATGTTTATGTTTTCCAATCTTCCAGTCTGCCACTGGCCTTTGCAATATGATATGCCTTTGTTTTGCCTTTATATTGGCCATGACCTCCTTGTTTAGCCATAGGTGTTTTTTTACCCCTCTTACCATCTTTCTTCCTCACTGGGATATATTTTGGTTGTGAGGAATTGAGTACCTCCTTAAACAACTGCCAGTGCTCATCAGCTGCCCTCCCTTTTAGCCATCCTGCCCAGTCTATACGGGCCAAATCTGTCCTCAACCCTATGCAATTTCTTTTATTTAATTCCAGAACACTAGAGTAGGACTCCATTTTCTCACTCCCAGACTGAATCTTGATTCTACCATACTATGGTCACTCCTCCCTAGAGGATCCTTAACAATGAGGTCATTAAATAATCCCTCCACATTACAGAATACCAAACTGAGAGTTGCCTCCTCCCTGGTTGGTTCCCAACGTACTGTCCAAGAAACAATCTCCAATACATTCACTGAACTCTGCCTCCAGGCTACCCTTGCCTATTTCGTTCCTCCAGTCTATGTGCATATTAAAATCACCCGTGATTATTGCCGTACCTTTCTTACAAGCCCCAGTATTTGCTGGGTTATACTGTGTCCTACTGTTTGGGGATCTATAGATTGCTCCCATCAAAGACTTCTTCCCTTTGTTATTTCTTACTTCTACCCAGACTGTCATTTCTCATCACTGTTCCCATTCCTCATCAGGAGGGCTACGCCACCTCCTTTTCCTTTCAGTCTAGCTTTCCGAAATACTGCGTGCCCTTGGATATTCAATTCCCAGACCTGGGGCGGGATTCTCCGACCCCCCCCCCCAGCTGGTGCGGGGGGAGCGGGGAGATCCGGCCCTGGGGGGAGCCCCACGTGGCCTGGCCCACGGTCGGGACCCACCGATCTATGGGTGGGCCTGTGCCGTGGGGGCACTCCTTCCTTCCGCGCCGGCCCCTGGAGGGCTCTGCCATGGCCGGCGCAGAGAAGACACCCCCCTGCGCAAGCGCAAGAATATGCCGGCCGGTCTGCGCATGCGTGGAACCATGTCGGCAGTTCTGCGCATGCGCTAACTCGCGCCGGATCTTCGGTGCCGGTTGGCGCGGCGCCAACCCCTCCGCCACCACCTAGCCCCCAGAAGTGCGGAGGATTCCGTAACTTCCGGTAGACCCGACGCTGGAGTGGTTCGCGCTGCTTTTTATGCCGGTGTTGGTCCATCGCGGGGATTCGGGAGCATCCAGCCCCTGGTCTCCCTGCAAACATGTTTCAGTAATCGCCACTAAATCATAACCTGTTGTTTCTACTTGTACCGTTAACTCATTAAGTTTGATCCGAATGCTTCCTGCGTTTAGGTACTGATGCGACCATCAATTAACTGAGAGACACATTGAGAAGTAAACCGTGGTTTTAATCAGCTTACAACTGAGCCTGCCTGTGACCGGTACAACAATGAATGCGGCCCCGCAGGTCAGCTGCCTTTATACTTCCTGTACGGGGTGGAGCCATGGGCAAGCCCGTACATGCCCCGACATATCCCCCTGTGGGTGAAGCCGTACAAGGACCCATAAGTGGAGCCCACAGGGTTAAACATATAACGTAACACGATACAGCAGTAACATGATATCACAGTGCACTGGTGAATTAACAGTAGTTCCATTCACCACAGGTACAAAGCTTTTAAATTTGTTCCACTGTTAAATTTCCCTTCCCTTTCATAATTTCTTGGTGCATAAAGACATTCACCCGTTCTGTCCCTCACCTTTATTTTCTGACACCTCATCTTCCAAACAAGCATGGTACAGCCTGTGGTAGTATGTATTAGGGGTCATGTGGGACTGTGAAGCCGTGATGCTATTGGCTGACAGATCCCGGGTCCTGGTTGGCTGTTGACTCCTGGCTCCGCCCTGAAGGCGGAGTATAAGAAGCCGAGCTTCTCCCCGCCGCTCCATTCTGTTGCTGAACTGCTGGGGACAAGTCTCGCTTAATAAAGCCTCATCGACTTCATCTCTACTCGTCTCTCTCGTAAGTCATTGTGCGCTACAATTTATTAAGCGAGACTTGTGGAAATTTTCATATTACGCCCAGTGGGTCCCCCAGTATGCAGACAAGGCCCGCCCGCTAATACAGACCACTACCTTCCCCCTGTCGACAGAGGCTCGCCAGGCCTTCAGCCGCATCAAAGCGGATATCGCAAAGGCCACAATGCGCGCCATCGACGAGTCCCTCCCCTTCCAGGTCGAGAGCGACGCCTCCGACATAGCTCTGGCGGCCACCCTTAACCAAGCGGGCAGACCCGTGGCCTTTTTCTCCCGAACCCTCCACGCCTCAGAAATCCGCCACTCCTCAGTGGAAAAGGAAGCCCAAGCCATAGTGGAAGCTATGCGACATTGGAGGCATTACCTGGCCGGCAGGAGATTCACTCTCCTCACCGACCAATGGTCGGTAGCCTTCATGTTCGATAATGCACAGCGGGGCAAAATTAAAAATGACAAGATCTTAAGGTGGAGGATCGAGCTCTCCACCTTCAACTACGAGATCTTGTACCGTCCCGGAAAGCTGAACGAGCCGTCCGATGCCCTATCCCGCGGCACATGTGCCAACGCACAAATAGACCGTCTCCAATCCCTCCACGAGGACCTCTGCCACCCGGGGGTCACTCGGTTATACCATTTTATAAAGTCCCGCAACCTCCCCTACTCTGTGGAGGAGGTCCGTACAATCACCAGGAACTGCCACATCTGCGCGGAGTGCAAACTGCACTTTTTCAGGCCGGATAGAGCGCACCTGATCAAGGCTTCCCGCCCCTTTGAACGCCTCAGTCTGGATTTCAAAGGGCCCCTCCTCTCCACCGACCGCAACACATACTTCCTGAACGTGGTGGACGTGTACTCCCGTTTCCCCTTCGCCATCCCCTACCCCGACATGACAGCGGCCACAGTCATTAAAGCCCTTGGCACCATATTCACACTGTTCGGTTGCCCCGCATATATCCATAGCGACAGGGGGTCCTCCTTCATGAGTGACGAGCTGCGCCAGTTCCTGCTCAGCAAGGGCATAGCCTCGAGCAGGATGACCAGCTACAACCCCCGGGGGAACGGGCAAGTAGAGAGGGAGAACGGCACGGTCTGGAAGACCGTCCTACTGGCCCTACGGTCCAGGGATCTCCCAGTTTCCCGGTGGCAGGAGGTCCTCCCGGACGCTCTCCACTCCATCCGGTCGCTGCTGTGAACCACCACTAACCAAACGCCTCATGAGCACCTCCTTGTCTTCCCCAGGAAGTCCTCCTCCGGAACGTCGCTGCCGACCTGGCTGGCGGCCCCAGGACCCATCTTGCTCCGGAAACATGTGCAGGCGCACAAGTCGGACCCGTTGGTCGAGAGGGTTCACCACCTCCACGCGAACCCGCAGTACGCCTACGTGGCGTACCCCGACGGCCGACAGGACACGGTCTCCCTGCGTGACCTGGTGCCCGCCGGCAACACACACCCCCCCGACACCGATCATCCCCTCCCTGCCACCGGCGCACCCCGCGACCGCCCCCTTCCCGGGAGGATCGGTCCTCCTCCCGTGTCCGCCCAGGAGTGAAACAGGAACAAACACCGAAACGCTCCCGGAGATGACAACGCCGGAACAAGCACCTGCACCACCACCGGGGCTGAGGCGATTGACGAGGAAGACCAGACCGCCCGCTCGACTCGTGGCCTCGGCGTGACACCAAGAATGTTGTTGGACTGTAACAAAATTTTTTTCTCTTACTAAAACTGTAATGACATGCCCGAAATTTTCCTCCCAGGACCAGCCTTGTAAACCCCTACCACCATGCGAAACTCCACCCCGCCGGGTTCATTTTTAACAAGGGGTAAATGTGGTAGTATGTATTAGGGGTCATGTGGGACTGTGAAGCCGTGATGCTATTGGCTGACAGATCCCGGGTCCTGGTTGGCTGTTGACTCCTGGCTCCGCCCTGAAGGCGGAGTATAAGAACCCGAGCTTCTCCCCGCCGCTCCATTCTGTTGCTGAACTGCTGGGGACAAGTCTCGCTTAATAAAGCCTCATCGACTTCATCTCTACTCGTCTCTCTCGTAAGTCAATGTGCGCTACACAGCCTTCCGGACTTAACAATGAATTCAGACTGTGAACTCTCTCCTGCACCTTCACCCCATTTTTATTTCTATTAATTTATTTTGATTTTGTCGTTTGATTCATTTTTCCAACCCGCTTTTCATCTTGGTTTCCCTTACCACCATCTCCCCTCCCCCCACCCGACTTGGGCCATGTGTTTCCTGTTCCAGGTTGTCCTTTGCCATACTGCTTACCTCTGTTCTGCCATTAACACATTCTAATCTCTTAATGAGTGCAGCTCCAACAACACACAAAAAGCTCGACACCATCCAGGACAAAGCAGCCCCCTTCCACAAATATTCAAACCCTCCACCACTGATGAACAGTGGCAGCCGTGTACCATCTGCAAGATGAACTGCAGTAACTCACCATGGTTCCTTCGACAGCAACTGCCAAACCCACAACCACTACCATCTAGAAGGCCAAGATCAGCAGATACCTGGGAACTCCACCACCTGGTGGTTCCCCTCCAAGTCACTCACCACCACGACTTGAGAATATATCGCCATGCCTTCACTGTCGCTGGGGCAACATGGAACTCCCTCCCTAAAAGCACAGTGGATGTACCTACACCTCAAGAACTGCAGCGGTTCAAGAAAGCAACTCACCACAACCTTCTGAAGGGCAACTAGGGATGGAAAATAAATGCTGGCCTAACCAGCAAAGCTCACACCCTGTAAACAAATTAAAAATAATAATAATGTGCCACTATCAGCACCCTTAGCCATGATCACCACCATTTACATTCCATTTGTCTTTTTGTCCATGATACCTTTGTCAATCTCTCACCCAGCCCTTACTGCTCCCCCCTCCCCCCGCACAATAGTATAAATCTCATCCTATTTCCAGTTCTCCCTGGACGATGAGTCATCCAGACTCGAAATGATGGCTCCGTTCTCTCTTCACAGATACTGTCAGACCAGCTGAGATTTTCCAGCAGTTTCTCTTCTTATCTCAGATTCCAGCATTGGCAGTAATTTGCTTTAATCTTAATTTGAACCAAACCTTTACCAGTGGACGTCAGAAACTTTAATTCCTTCAGTTTGCGCTACATTTAAATTTGAAAGATATTCCACATTGCACGAAGGATCTCAAATTCACTTGATGTCACCAAGCCAAATGCTGTGCTCTGTGAAATGTTAAAGTTACATTTTTAACCTGGAAGCCCATGAACCATTTAAACCAGCTATAGTAGTGCAAATAGACTCAGCAATCATTATATAAAATTCCCCATCAATTTCTTTTCAGTTTTCATGTTAGCTATGTTCTCTACAGACCCAAATGAAAGATAGCACCTCGCCTTGTAGAGTTATGTCCTCAGTTCTACATACCTGCATTTCTCTTATGTATTTGAAAAATGATAATATGTACATCAAGCACTTTGCCTAATGTTATCCTTCTTACACGTGAACGGTGCCATATTAGCAACAATGTACCGGGTCGAATTATTTGCCAGTCTGAAATATTCCATCGTCTGATTTTCAATGACCAGTATTAAACCAGAATTTTCAAGGTGTATAAAAAATTCAAGTTTAGTGGGTGCAGGACACAGTTTTAATATTTAGTTAATTCCTCCTCCCAACCAAGGTGATCAACTGCCTTTTCCTAAGGAAAATTATCTGAATGGTGCTTCGATTTTATGATCAATGATGTTCTATTGGTAACCACTGAATGACACAATGGGAAGTGTATCTTGATACATTTGGTTGGATTTGGCTGTGTTCTTTGGGTCTCCAATGTTGGGGACTAAATGGAGTCTCCACCTACTGGCAACGAGACTGACTCAACAATCGTCCAGGAGCTACCCCCCTAATTGGCTAACTCCACATTCAGCCTCCTATTAAGGAAGGTGTGCCGGTCCCATTTGTTTCAAAATAATTGCCTATGAATATTTGAATTTTTCGAAAGAAATCTTAGCTACAGAGCTAACCTTGGTTAGTCGAATTGAAATCTGTGACTATTAACAAAAATGTGCACTTTAAAAGTATGTTGCAGACAGTAAAACATGCAAGGGGGAAAATTAATAATTTTGATTCATAATTCTATGCTGACAGCAGATTTTAATCAGTTCCTCAAGTCAGGAAATAATGCTTGGGTAGGCTTCTATTGTTATTAGATAGCACAAGATATCTTAAATATTAAAAAGATCCGGGACACGATTTAATGGCCTCTGGGACAAGACCGTTCTCGTGAGATTGAACTGGACCTCGTGAGACATGATGATCTGGATCTCGCCCTTGCTGGGCAAGATCCAAATCAGCATACTTAAATGATCCATTCGACTCATTTAAATACCCGGACATCAGATTATCCCAGGACTTAATGGCCGCATCTGGGAGACATTGGCAGGATGCCATTTAGTACAGATCCGCACAAACTTGGGGAGGGGGTCTCCTTGGCCATTGGTGACCCCAGTGTTCGGGGACAGGACAGGGTGGCACTGCCAGGGTGCCTGTGTGGCACTGTCAGACTGGCCAGGATGCCAGACTGGCAGTGCCAAGAATCCTGGGTGACAGGGTGGTACTGCCAAGGGTTGGGCCTGAGGAGGGTCAGGCCCATTAAAACGGGGATGACGGGGATTATGAAAGGTGTGGGGGGATGAAGAGCAGATATGAAGGGGTCTCTACGTTTGGGTAGGGTGAAGAGTGGGGGTCCTGAATGGTTGGGGGGGTGGCAAAAGGGGAGGTGTGGGGGCCTGGAAAGTGGGGGGGGAGGGGCCCTCAGCGATCCTATAATGGGGTGTTCTCACTTGTGGGCGGGGGTAGTAATGTCCATGTGTGGGGAGGGGGTGCGGGAATCCTGAAGCTCACTTCGAGATCGGGACACCTTTTCAAAATGACGGCCCGATCTCTGAGGAGCCTGTTTTGCCGGTGAGTTCAGCTCCCCTGAGCTGAAACAATTTCGAAGTTTGAGCTAGACCGTGGAGAAACTCCCCAAGGACAAAAAAAAATGATTACGCTTGGGTCGATATACTGGTATGAAGCTCACTCAAAAAGCCGGCAGGAAGCACCCACACAAACTCGCCCAAAATAACTTAAAATTTTTTCAGTTGAATTCCACCCTTGGTTTATCTCACCTTCACGTACTTTTAAAGAAATCTAGTGTGGGACTTCCGGTAGCGGCCATGACCTGCTAGGTCAAGTGAACGGCAGCTCCCGCCGGGATCGGTGTTTTGGGCCGCTAAAAGGTGGCAATTGACAGGAGGGACCGGCGCGGGAACGGACGTGGGAAAGGCTCCCCCCGGTGGTGCATGGAGAGGACCAGGAGCGGGAACACGGGGAAGAAGGTCGAGAAGGTCCGGGAGGACAAAATGGCGGCCGGACGAGAATGGGAGGTGTGGGCCAGAGAACAGCAGGAGCTCCTTAAAAACTGCTTCATGGAGCTGAAAACGGAGATGCTGGCCTCCATGGAAAGAATTGTGGTGACCCAGAAGGCGCAGGAGAAGGAGATCAAGGAGGTGAGGAGGAAGGTGGCGGAGAACGAAGACGAGATCCTGGGCTTGGCGGTGAAAGTGGAGGTGCACGAGGCGCTCCATAAGAGATGGCAGGAGAGGCTGGATGACCTTGAGTGTAGGTCTCGGAGCCACAATCTGCGGATCCTGGGCCTTCCTGAAGGAGCGGAGGAGCGGAGGCGAGCACATACGTGGCCACAATGCTGGGGTCGCTGATGGGCGTGGGGGCCTTCCCGCGGCCCTTGGAACTGGATGGGGTGCACAGGGTTCTCACCAGAAAGCCGAGGGTAAACGAGCCACCGAGGGCGATGGTGATACGGTTTCAGCGCTTGGCAGACCGGGAGCGAGTCCTGCGGTGGGCAAAGAAAGAGCGGAGCAGTAAGTGGGAGAATGGCGAGATCCGAATTTACCAGGACCTGGGAGCTGAGCTGGCGAGGAGGCGTGCAGGTTTTAACCAGGCGAAGGTGGTCCTCCACGGTAAAGGGGTGAAGTTTGGGCTCCTGCACCTGGCGAGACTGTGGGTAACATACCAGGACAGGCACCACTATTTTGATACGCCAGATGAGGGGTGGTCATTCATCAGGCAGGAGAAGCTGGACCTGAACTAAGGGGCAGTTGTATGGGGGTGAAGTGTGCGGGTGGGGAGGGACCGAGGGGAGGACGGCGGGTAAAGCATACGTTTATGGGCATGTCTGCCCTAGTTTAGCTGGGGATTTTGTTGTTTGTTTTGCTTGTTTTCCAGGTGTTTTGTTTTCCAGGTGTTCGGTGCGAGGGGGCGGGAAACGCCCGGGACGGGCTGTCCGGCGCATGGGGAGGTCCCAGATGGTGCTTGCCCATCTACCCTGCGGGGGAGAGGGGGTAGGGTGGCCCGAAGGAGGCAAGAGGTTAAGGGTTGGTATATGGAGGCGGGAGCGGCCGGGGTCAGCATGGGTGAGCTGACTTACGGAAGCACAATGGGGGGGAAACCAGAGCTAAGCGGATGCTTGGCGGGGGGAGGGGGGTGCGTGCGGGTGTTGGGGGGGGGAGGGGTGCTGCTTTGCTGACTGAAGGGGAGCCAGGTGAGGGGTATGGATGGAGAGTCGGGCAAGGGGGCCGCCGGGGGGAGAGCTGGAGGAGGGAGGCGGGGGCACGCGGCTGGCCGAAAAAGGGAGATGGCTAGTCGTGGGGATGGGTGGCTGGTCAACCCCCTGACCAGGCTGATCACGTGAAACGTGAGGGGCCTGAATGGGCTGGTCAAGCGGTCCCGCGTGTTCTCGCATTTGAAGGGGTTGAAGGCAGACGTCGCCATGTTGCAAGAGACGCACTTAAAGCTCGCGGACCAGACGAGGCTAAGGAAAGGATGGGTGGGACAGGTGTTTCACTTGGGGTTAGACTCCAAGACCAGAGGGATGGCCATTCTGGTCAGTAAACGAGTGGCGTTTGAGGCAGGGAGCATCGTGGCGGACAAGGGGGGCAGGTATATAATGGTGAGTAAGCTACGGGGTGCCCGGGTGGTGTTAGTGAATGTATATGCCCCGAACTGGGACGATGGGGACTTTATGAGGCGTGTGTTGGATAGGATCCCGGACTTGGAGATAAGTCACCTGATAACGGGAGGGGACTTTAATACGGTCTTGGATCCGAGCTTGGATCGTTCCAAGTCCAGGTCGGGAAAGAGGCCGGTGGCGGCCATGGCCTTGTGGGAGTTCATGGGCCAGATAGGGGAAGTGGACCCCTGGAGGTTTACGCGGCCAAGGACGAAGGAGTTTTCCTTTTTCTCCCATGTCCATAAAGTCTATTCACGAATAGACTTCTTTGTGTTGAGTAGGGCGTTAATCCCGAGGGTGGAGGGTTAGAATACTCGGCCATTGTGGTCTCGGACCATGCCCCGCACTGGGTGGACCTGCGACTGGGAGTGGAATGGGGTCAGCGCTCTCTCTGGCGACTGGATGTGAGGCTGCTGGCGGACAAAGAGGTGTGCGGGCGGATAAGGAGTATTGAGAATTATGTGGAAGCGAATGACACAGGAGAGGTGTCGATGGCAGTGGTGTGGGAGCCTCTGAAGGCGGTCATTCGGGGAGAGTTAATCTCCATTAGGTCCCATGGAGAGAAGAAGGAGAGGGAGAGACTGGTGGGAAAGATACTCAGGGTAGATAGGAGGTACGCGGAGGCCCCAGAGGGGGGGCTGTTGAACGAGCGCCGGAAATTACAGACGGAGTTTGACTTGCTGGCCACGGGGAAGGCGGAGGCGCAGCTGAGAAAAGCGAAGGGGACAGTTTATGAGTATGGGGAGAAGGCGAGTAGGATGCTGGCGCACCAGCTGCGCAGGAGGGAGGGGGCCAGAGAGATTTGGGGAGTGCGGGATAGGGAAGGTAAAATGGTGCTGAGCCCAGAGAGGGTTAATGAAGTCTTCAGGGAGTTCTACGGGAGGTTATACGAGTCGGAACCCCCCAGGGAGGGGGAAGGGATGAGGAGGTTCATGGACCGGTTGAGGTTCCCAAGGGGGGAAGCAGAGCGGGTGGAGGGACTGGGGGCCCCGGTTGAGTTGGAGGAGGTAGTCAGGGGGCTGGCAGGTATGCAGACGGGCAAAGCCCCGGGCCCGGATGGCTTGCCCGTAGAGTTTTATAAGAGGTTCTCGGAGCTGCTGAGCCCGCTCCTGAAGAGAACCTTCAATGAGGCGAAGGAGAAAGGGACCCTCCCTCCGACAATGTCGCAGGCATTGATCTTGCTTATCCTGAAGAAGGAGAAGGATCCGCTTCAGTGTAGGTCCTACAGGCCGATATCGCTGCTGAACGTGGATGCCAAGCTGTTGGCAAAAATCCTGGCCGCCAGAATAGAGGACTGTGTCCCGGGAGTGATTGGGGAGGACCAGACGGGTTTTGTTAAGGGCAGGCAGCTGCACACGAACGTGAGGAGGCTCCTGAATATTATCATGATGCCCTCGGAGGGGGAGGGCGGGGGGGGGGGCGGGGGGAGGGTGGCTGCGATGGATGCGGAGAAGGCCTTTGACAGGGTGGAGTGGGAGTATCTGTGGGAGGCGCTAGGCAGGTTTGGATTTGGGGAGGGATTTACAGGGTGGGTCAAGCTGCTGTATCAGGCCCCTGTAGCGAGTGTGTCGATGAACCGGCTACGGTCGGAGTATTTCAGGCTGCACCGGGGGACGAGGCAGGAGTGTCCCCTGTCCCTGTTGCTGTTGCCCTGGCAATTGAGCTATTGGCCATTGCGCTCAGGACTTCGGGGCATTGGAGGGGCTGGTGCGCGGAGGGGAGGAGCACTGGGTCTCCCTCTACACGAATGACCTGCTGTTGTATATTCCGGAACCCGTTAGAGGGGATGGGAGAGGTCATGCGGATCCTGGGGGACTTCGGGAGGTTCTTGGGGTATACATTGAACGTGGGGAAGAGTGAGCTGTTCGTGGTCCACGCTAGGCGCCAGGAGGAGAGACTGAGGGAGCTCCCGCTCAAGATGGTGGAGAGGAGCTTTCGGTACTTGGGGATACAAGTGGCCAGGAACTGGGATGCCCTGCACAGGCTCAACTTAACCCGGCTAGTGGATCAGATGGAGGGAGAGTTTAAAAGGTGGGATATGCTCCCCCTTTCCTTGGCGGGACGGGTGCAGACTTGGAAGATGACGGTTCTCCCCAGGTTCCTCTTCGTATTTCAGTGCCTCCCCATTTTCATCCCCAAGTCCTTCTTTAAGCGGGTGAATAGGTTTGTGGTTTGTTACGGGATTTGTGTGGGCAAATAAAACCCCGTGCGTCAAAAGGGTATTCTGGGGGGGGGGGGGGGGGGGGGGGAGGAGGAGGAGGACTGGCTCTGCCGATCTTGTGCAGTTATTACTGGGCGGCCAATGTGGCCATGATCAGGAAATGGATGATGGAGGAGGGGGCGGCGTGGGGGCGGTTGGAGGCGTCGTCGTGTAGAGGCACCAGTCTAGGGGCACTTGTTACGGCTCTGCTGCCGTTCTCGCCAGCGCGATACACCACTATTCCAGTGGTGACAGCGGCACTGAGGATCTGGGGGCAGTGGAGGAGACACAGGGGCGAGGAGTGGGCCTCGGTGTGGACCCCGATATGGAATAACCACAGATTCTATCCGGGTAGGTTGGATGGGAGGTACGAAGGCTGGTATAGGGCAGGTATTAGGAGGATATCCAGACATGCAGATAATGATTTACAGACAGGCACAGACAGACAGCAGCCAATGAACACAGAGAACAGAACATGACCAATGAGCAGGCAGGACATTCAGGGGTGGTATCTCACTATAAAAGACACGAGGCACTCACACTCCGCCTCTTTCCACTGATGAACATCTACAGAGTGAGTCAGGGTATATGGACAGTATCACACCTCCAGCATGGGACTAAACACCCCAGCTCTTCAGTGTCTCTGAGCTTTTCACACAGCTTTCAAAGTTTTAAACCATTTTAGCCAGCTTGCATAGTACCTTCCAAGAGCTGCTGTCTCCTTTTCTGTGAAACAGAAGCACTGACTTCTTCCGGAAAATGATGCTTCTTCTCATCACATTAACCTCTGCATTCCTCTTTCTGTGTATGGCTACTTTCTCTTTGTGTCTGCACCTGTGCGCTGATTGCCACTGTCCAGCTCCTCTGCACGTAGCTCTCCATTATGTATGCCAGTCACATTGCTTTTTTAATAACATCCTTCCTGTGAATGTTACTTCCAGGCCAAGGGTCACAAGGTCACATGGACCATATATGTTATCATTCAAGAAAATTACAATTGAGCTCTTTATAATTGACGTACATTCTTAAAAATCCTTTTCAAACATTTTTTAAAACAATTAGATTCCACAGACATTTTAAAGAAATTGCAATTTTTTTTCTCAGTCCTGTTTCTGCTTCAAAGCTCATCACATTAGATATCAGCAATATTTTGCTAATGGTTCATATACCTGAGGTGGAAATGTATTGACATTGCAAATTGTGAGAAAAGTCCCCCTGATTGATTTTACTGCTTGTACGAGCAGATGCATGTAACATTAATTTTTATCTCTTTATTTGCATATTCTTACGTTTGGAATACCACTGCTTGAATGATAGGTTTCCTGGTTTTTGAGCACTAAATTAACTTAATGCAGTACATTACCTTGGTGTAATATATTACATTGGTACAGCATATTTATCTTGGTGCAATATATTGCCGAGGTACAGTATGTTATATTGTGATACTATATCACCTTGTTGCACTATACTGACCCGGGACGCCACAAGGTCTCCTGGCATCAGGTCAAACATGGGCAAAGAAATCTCGTGCTGATTACCCCCTCCACCCCACCCATGCTCCGCTCTCGTCCCCGTCAGCTGATGAATCGGCACTTGTCCATGTTGAACATCACTTGGAGTCAGCGCTGAAGGTAGCATGGGCACAGAATGTGCTCTGGGTACGGGACCTCAATGTCCATCACCAAAAGTGGATTGGTAGCACCACTACTGACCGAGATGGCTGAATCCTTAAGGACATAGCGGCATAACTGAGGCTGTGCCAAATGGTGAGCAACTAACAAGAGGGAAATCCTACTTGACCTCGTCTTCATCAATCTACCTGTCACAGGTGCACTGCAGTATTGGTGAGAGTGATCACCACACAATCCTTGTGGAGATGAAGTCCCAAATTCACATTGAGAATGCCCTCATATTGTGCTGTGTGGCATTACCACTGTACTAAACGGGACAGATTTCACACAACACAAGACTGCACACTCACAAGTCGCTGTGGGCAATCAGCAGCAGCCAAATTATATTCAACCAGTCTGTAACATATTGGCCCGTCATATCCCCCACTCTATAATTACCACGATGCCAGGGAATCAACATTAGTTGAATGACGAATGAAAGAGTATGCCAGGAACAGCACCAGGCATACCGAAAAATGAGGTGTCAACCTCATGAAGCTACAACCCGGGGCTATTTGCATGCCAAGTAGTAGGAGCAGCAAGCGATAGAGAGAGCTAAGTAGTTCCACAACTATTGGATCAAATCTAAGCTCTGCAGTCCTGCCGCATCCAATCGTGAATGGTGGTGGACAATTAAACAGCTCACTGGAGGAGGAGGCTCCACAAATATCCCTATCCTCAGTGATGGGGTGACCCAGCACCTCAATGCAAAAGACAAGGCTGAAGCATTTGCAACAATCTTCAGCCAGAAGCGCCGAGTGAATTATCCATCTCGGCCTCCTCTGGAGATCTCCAGCATCACAGATGCCAATCTTCAACCAATTCAATTCGCTCCACATGATACCAAGGAATGGCTAAAGGCACTCAATACTGCAAAGGCCATGGGCTCTAACAAAATCTGACAATAGTCCTGAAGGCTTGTTCTCCAGAACTAGCTGTGCCCTGAGGCAAGCTGTTTTAATGCAGCTACAATGCTGGCATCAACCCGGAAATATGGAAAATTGCCCGAGTATGTACAGTCCACAAAAAGCAGGACAAATCCAAGCTTGCCAATTATTAACATAAACAGAAAATATTGGACAATATCAGCAGGTCTGACAGCATCTGTTGGGAGAAAAGGAAGCTAACGTTTTGAGTCTGGATGACCTTGTCAGTATATTACTTTGGTATGTTGTACCACCTTGTATTATCTGTGTATTATCTTGTCAGTATAATATATTGGTATGGTATGATACCTTAATGCAGTATATTACCTTGTCAATATATTACATAGATATGGCATATTGTCTTCATGTAGTATAATACCATGTCAGTTTATTATGTCTGTATGGTATATTACACCAATGTCATATATTACATTGTAAATATATTATACTGGTATAGTATATCACCTCATCAACATAATATAGTGGTATGGTATATCATAGAATTTACAGTGCTGAAGGAGGCCATTCGGCCCATCGAGTCTGCACCAGCCCTTGGAAAGACCACCCCACCCAAGCCCACACCTCCACCCTATCCCCTTAACCCCACTTAACCTTTTTGGACATTAAGGGCAATTTAGCATGGCCAATCCACCTAACACGCACATCTTTGGACTGGGGGAGGAAACCGGAGCACCCGGAGGAAACCCACGCAGACATGGAGAGAACGTGCAGATTCTGCACAGACGGTGACCCAAGCCGGTATTCGAACCAGGGACCCTGGAGCTATGAAGCAACTGTGCTAACCACTATGCTACCGTGCTGTCAGTAACACCTCAATGTAATACATTACCTCATCAATATAGTATATTGGCATGGTATATTGCCTCCATGTAGTATATCCCATCAATATAGTATAGTGGTGTGGTATATCACATCATTGTAGTATATTACCTTGAAATGTAGTATAATGGTATGATATATTGCATCATTGTAGTTTATTACCTCACCAGCATAGTATAGTGGTATGGTATATCGCCTCATTGCAGTATATTACCTCGCCAATATAGTTTAGTAATATGGTATATTGCATTATTGTAGTTTATTACCTCACCAGCATAATATAGTGGTGTGGTATATCACATCATTATAGTACATTACCTCACCAGTATAGTGTCGTGGTATTGTATATTGCATCAATGTAGTATATTACCTTGCCAGAATAATATAGTGGTATGGTATGTTGCATCTTTGTAGTATCTCACCTCATCAGCATAGTATAGTAGTATGGTATATTGCATCAATGTAGTATATTACCTTGCCAGAATAATATAGTGGTATGGTATGTTGCATCTTTGTAGTATCTCACCTCATCAATATAGTATAGTGGTATGTTATATTACATCAATGTAGTATATTACCTCGCCAGAATAGTATAGTGTTTTGGTATATTGCATCATTGTAGTCTATCACCTCATCAAGATAGTATAGTGGTGCGGTTCAATTCCCGGCTTGGGTCACTGACTGTGCGGAGTCTGCACGTTCTCCCTGTGCCTGCAAGGGTTTCCTCCGGGTGCTCTGGTTTCCTCCCACAAGTCCTGAAAAACGTGCTATTAGGTAATTTGGACATTCTGAATTCTGTGTACCCGAACTGGCGGCGGAATGTGGCGACTAGGGGCTTTTCACAGTAACTTCATTGCAGTGTTAATGTAAGCCTACTTGTGACAATAAAGATTATTATTATAATTATGACCGTGTCAGTTTAGTATAGTGGTATGGTATATCACATCAATGTAGAATATCACCTCATCCATATTGTATAGTGGTCTGGTATATCGCATCATTGTCGTATATTACCGTGCCAGTATACAGTGGTATGCTATATCGCCTTGGTGTAGTATATTACCTCATTAATAGATGATATTTATGTGGTATATAACCTCAATTTATTTATATTACTACTTTGCAGTATTTTACTTTGTTGGAGGGCATTGCTCTATTGCTTTCCTTGTCACTCTGCAGCTATTTACCTTCTGATTTGAAAATTAAATTCCTGCAAGAACTATTTCTATTCCTGGGCCACTTAAATGATTGGGATTGTTTGTTGATTGCACAATATTTTTGACTTCAGTGTTAATTAGAAATCATGAGCTGGAAATTTGATTTTGCTGGGAAATGGTCAAAACGGGCAAGGCGCAGGACTCACACACTTGCTTTCTTGGGACAGGGGCAATGTGAAATTGGTGCCGCCAGTTGATTGTCGCATTCAGCCAGCACTTCCCACTCTATTTATTTGAGGCCGCAGGAATCATCACTGCCACTTGATGGCAACAAGCACTTCTTAATGGACCACACTGGCTGCAGACAGCAGAGAAAGCTTCTGAAGGAAGAAATGGCTGCAGGGTCAGAACCCAAGCATCTTTAATACACATTAGGAAAGCTAGCTGAGAGGGGCCAGCGAGCAAACAACCCTCTGAGAATTAACTCTGTCGCCAATGGGAAGCGGGTATCGTGGGCAATAATGCCAGCTGCTTCGATCAGAAATCCTGCTGATAATACGGGCACAAATAAAATGAACTCACCAGATTTGTCACGGTTATGTTCCTAATTCTTAGTTCTTTGGCTCTCTGCTCATGTTTTCACACCTGTGACATCTCATGAATGCCACTCACAGTGTCAACCTATAGCCAGCCTATGACCTGACCATCTGGTTTTCAGTAAAGTTGCCACAAAGGATTCGCACAAAATCACAGCTGGAAAAGGGAATATTGCATTGCTTGTGGTCACCTGAATATTGGAGATTGACGGGCTGCAACCCACTTGTATTCAGGAAAATGCCAGGCTGCTGATGAGCATGCAATTCACTATGGATGCAGTCAGTGGCACCTTAGAGCCTGGGGTGAAGCTTAATGCCCAATGTGGATGAAACTTAATGCCCTCTTGTCCTGCTTATCACAGTGTTTTGGGAAAGTAAAGTGGGTGTTCACCCTGCTGTAGTACACCTCGGTCACTTCACTGTTAAAACAATAAAACAACAGTTGTTGCCTAGAACAACCATTGGGCATAAACGTCGAAGACCCCAGTGACTTTGCCCTGGTTTGAGTTGTGGCTGACATCACTCAATGAGTCTCTGTGGCGAATCACGGGAGTTTTGGACATTGCTCCATGCTGAAGCTGAGGAATAAGAAATACTCCCTGAAGACCTTGCTATGGATCTATTTCACTGTGCAGAGTACTCCTCCTCCCCCCTCATCTCCCAGATATTCCTGCTCTCTCCTGTCTTCTTGATGCTCCCCCCACTCATCCTCCAGGACCAAAGCTATCTCTCAGGACCACCTCCAGCCAAACGGCTTTGAAACCAGGCACAAAATTCCAGCGTCAGCAGAAAATTATTAGCAGAGGTCATCAATCAGTTGTAGAAGGTGGAAAAGAGGGAAGAAGTGCCCAGAAAGATGAACAACAGCCTAAAAGGACAAGCTTACAGCTAACCTGTCTGACATGATGAACTTTTTCAACAGCATTACAGCAGGGTCCTTCCTGTCTGATAGTAGCATGAGTTGTTGAGTGAGTTCATCCAATGATGATAAGGATCCTACATTAAACATAACCACACTCACCTAAATATTATAGGGGAGCTTTATAATACTCCAGTATGTGCTCCTAAGACCAAGGTGCAGGCAGGAACTGTCTCCGGCCAGCATTAAAGTCAGTAAAAATAGAATGCAGTCGCATGCTTCCATCAATTGTTGTGATATCTCTATTTTGATGAATGTAAGTGCGACTGAGGTAAGTGCACAGCTTTTAGAACTTTAATAAGTCATAACTGGACTAGCAGACAGAAAGCTCAAATACTGTTCGACAGCTGAATGCGATTACCTCTGCAAAATTTATGGAACTATTGTGAAGCTGTAAGTGCCAGAGTCACTTCTGTGGGTTTTCTTTGTGCAGCTGTGGCCTCTAAATTGATTTCAGCGAATTTTCCCCAGCGTGAAGGTTGATTAAATCCATTTCTGATTATTTTTATACGAATACAAGTGAGTCATTTTGCAATCGGATTAACAATGAAAAGAGCGTAAAAATGTCGTTTTTTCTTGTGAGAGTTCTTCCCCGTCTCCTGGGATTTCAGATACAACACGGCATTGCTGACACTCGTGCACATCGCAGCATGTCTCCAATTTTGGTTTTCAACAGATATTTGACAAAGTGAAGGTCGGTGCCAGCAGGTGGGGGTAGTGAGTGGTGAGACATGTCAACAAGTCACAGCAGACAGAGGCAGGACAAGCTGCATCTGGCAAGGAAGGTCAATGGGTAGCAGTAGCTTGTGAGTTGAGGCCTGCGTTATCGAATAATAGGTAGGAAGCACATTGTACGACATGGAGCAGCAGAGAAAGGTCACCTTGTGGTGTTGAAATATGGAGAGTGTTGCAAAATCTGAGCGGGACTAACTTAAAATCTAAAACAAACCACACGCAAGGGAATTGAAAGGTTTCCGATTTGACATCAAGGTTTTAAAAATGTTATGAAAGGTAATCTAGTGAATTATAAACCTGTTAACTTGACACACATGATGGCAAAGGTATTTGTTTTTTGAGTAAGAAATACAGAGTGCCCCTCAACAACAAATCTGTGCTGATGCGTGTTAAGGATGACCAGCTGTGCTGAGTATTTTTATTGAAAAATCTTGGGATGATGTGAAAAAATTAGAGTGTAAACACATATATATTTCACAGTTTAGGAAACACTTCCTTACAGAAAATAAAGCTGATGTGATTCATGTTGTAGTTTGGGTTACTGGTTAGATAGCAGGAAACTGAGACTATGAGCTGAATTTTCCTCATGTCGTGGAGACGGAGTTGGGATAATAGATGCCGGGATGGCACCCTGACACATTCCCTCCTCTGGGGGCTTTCCCAGACACAGGTTGGGAACCAGATCAACTGCGCCCTCCACAGAGAGAAGTTAATTAGCGCAGTTAAGGCCCCACTTTGGAGCCATTGACCAAAGGTGTTGTGTTTTCCCATCAATGGAGCAGCCCACTGCCAAGTGCGGAGGCCGCCGTACCTGGCAAGGGCTGGGTTGCCATCGGAGCCAGGGGCTCTGCCCAATGACAAGACCGCAGGGATCAAAGGTCACAAGCATGTCCATCACTGCTCCTGCGGAGGAGTTACTCCTCCGTTCTGATGCCCCTACTGACCTCAGACCTCTTTATTTGATTATGTAAATTTGTGCAACAAAGGGCACCACCAAACTGAGGCTCCCTCACACTCACCTACCTGCATCAACAGTGCCCACCTCTCAGGGTGAGGTTGCCGATATGACATTGCTTTGGGCCCTCTGATTGGACCTCTTGCCTCAGGAGTATCCCCAGTGCCCTTAAAAGGACTGTGTATGGAGGCAGTCAATTAGGAACCAGTTGCTGGAATGTTGCACCAGCTGATGATACGGAGGGCTTGGGACCCCCGTATGGATCTGATGCTGAATTTTGCAATTATGACTGATTTGATAAGATTATTTAAAACTGGCGAACATTGAGACCCTGAAATGACGTCATGAAATAATCAGACATTGAATGGAATAACTGAAGTTCCTTCCTCCATTCATTTCAGGAGGTTGGTTAACACCTCCACTGAATACTGACCAATATCAGACAAACACGTTTAGGGTTGATACACTCATGCCCCGTGTGCACTTACTGTTACTAGGCAGAACACAGCCAAAGGCATTCAGAAATTTCCTATATTTTAGTGTTAAAAGTAACAAATATGGTATAGAATGAAGGGCATGTCATCAAGGAAATTGAAGCAGGAATAAGATTTCAGTATTTTCCTTAACTAGACAGAATGTTGAGCTCACAGCATGCATTTTGGCCGTGGAAACAATGTGTTGCAGTGCTGACCTGGTTGGTTCAATCAGCATCCTTCAAAAGAATTATTGGTAAAAGGCTTCTTTTTCTCTTTAGAATTTTAGTTACTTTTTTGGTGCATTTCGCTCAATCTGTTTGGTTTACTGGGTAGCCCACCATACTTGTTTTCTTTCCTCCCTGAATTACCTTTATCATTGTTGCTTGCTACTGCTATCATTCAAATCACACAGCAGAGAATATGTATTATTTTGGCGATTTGATGTGCTGCATGATTTAAACGTGGAAGAGGAGCTTGAGAGGCAGCGACATTCGGAGGTGCATTGACACCTGAGACATTTGGTCTTTACCCATCACTGTGATGGAAGCTGTGTTTGTGGTTTCCCCCCTCCAAAGTTACCCATCCGAACGAGTTAGACGTGACCCGATTCCATCACCTCTGCTTCACTGGAGTAGCTGACAGAATCTTTTCACCATCTGCTGTAACATAACCCACAGAAAGCGTCTGGAAAAGAGTCAGCACTTCCCTTGGAAGGGAAGTTGGCCAAAGCACAAATCCATCCTTACCTCTGCATCTTTCCAATCCACCACATGGGATCGGTGCCACTGCAGTGCACAGCTGTATCAGATAATTGAAAGTGCCATCTTTACAGCAGGTGGCACCTTTGTCATTTTGATTTTGGAAAACAAACATCAATGGTGATATAGCTTTGATAGGATAACAGAATTATTTTGAGTGTGGGGCATTATTGGTTGCGCTCATGTGGGCATCAGTGTTCTTCATATAAATAGCCTAAATGGACACATAAGCTTTACCCTCAATTAGGGGAAATTGCACTTATCAGTGGCCATTTGCAAGAATCAGTCATTATGTCTTTATTTTACAGTACTCACCAAAGCCACTGTTATTTCAGGAAGCAACAACACTTTTAATAGAATGAAGCTTCTCTCTGCATCCATAGATCATAGAATTTACAGTGCAGAAGGAGGCCATTCAGCCCATCGAGCTTGCACCGGCCCTTGGAAAGAGCATCCCACTTAAGGCCACATCTCCACCGTATCCCCGTAACCCAGTAACCCCACCTCACCTTTTAGGACACTAAGGGCAATTTATCATGGCCAATCCACCTAACCTGCACATCTTTGGACTGTGGGAGGAAACCGGAGCACCCGGAGGAAACCCACGCAGACATGGGGAGAACGTGCAGACTCCATACAGACAGTGACCCAAGCCAGGAATCGAACCTGGGACCCTGGAGCAGTGAAACAACTGTGCTAACCACTGTGCTACCGTGCTGCCCCATGACTAGTGATCCCACGGAACAACCTCAAACAGCCAAGGATCACCTCTGTCTGGATACCTCCGTGTGTCTCACTATTAATCTTCCAGAAACGTATATCTTTTGGCTTTGTTGAAATGAAAGAGTGCGCAATAGGGTAGAGGTTGTGCATAATGCTCTAATGGTGCCTCTCCAAACTTTCTATGTTGCCACCATTGATGGTCCCAGAAGAAATATCAGCAAATTGAGAAAAAAAAGGACAAAATGGCATCTGTACAGGACTTTTCACAATTACCAGTGGTAACAATGTGCTTTATAGCCAATGAAATATTTTCAAAGTGCAGTCACTGTTGTAATGTAGAAAAACGTGACAGTCTATCTGTGCACAGCAAAATCCCACAACTACCATGTAATCATGACTAGATATTTTGTAAAGTTGCTTGAGGGATAAATACTGGCCAGGATGCATGGGATAGCTCCCCTTCTCTTTTTCAAAACAGTATAATTGGATCTCCACACTGCCCCGAGCAGGCAAAATGGGCCTCAGTTTAAAACGTAACCTGAAATGCAGCACTTCTGACAGTACAGCACTACCTCAGTACTGCACTGGAGTGCCAGCCTTAACTTTTGTGCTCAAGTTCTGGAGTGGACCTTGAACCAAGAACTTTGTCAACCAGAGGTGTGAGTGCTCCCAAAGGCCACTTTCTTCGATGCACCTCCTGCAGTTGGACATATAAACTTTTAGCATCAAAATATGACATATCCATGAAATAGAAGGATGGGATTATAATGAGTAGTATAACTATCCTATAGTCCTAATGTTTTGAGCTCTCTGCTGACTATGAAATGTCAATAGGGGCAAGGATGAACTACAAAATCAGGCATGCAGGTTAGTGTACCTCATTCCTAGTGTCACGACCAAAACCAAATTCCTCTCATTTCCACTCCTGAGGTTGGTTATAACAAATATAGAATTTTTAAACTTTTGGAATTTTTGAATCCCATATGTACCCAAGTGAAGAAACAAGCCAGCCAGATCTCTTTAAGTTAACAAGTAAGGAGTTAAAAGCTCATACAGGTAAAAGTATAAGCCTTTGAGGAAGTGACAGAGTTAATTGGTGAGGGAAGGGCTGTAGGTGTCACATACATGGACTTCAGTAAGGCGTTTGATAAAGTTCCCCATGGCAGGTTGATGGAAAAAGTGAAGTCGTATGGGGTTCAGGGTGTACTAGCTAGATGGATAAAGAACTGGCTGGGCAACAGGAGACAGAGCGTAGTGGTGGAAGGGAGTGTCTCAAAATGGAGTAAGGTGACTAGTGGTGTTCCACAGGGATCCGTGCTCAGACCACTGTTGTTTGTGATATACATATATGATCTGGACGAAGGTATAGGTGGTCTGATTAGCAAGTTTGCAGATGATACTAAGATTGGTGGAGTTGCAGATAGCGAGTAGGACTGTCTGAGAATACTGCAAAATATAGATAGATTGGAGAGTTGGGCAGAGAAATGGCAGTGGAGTTCAATCCAGGCAAATGTGAGGTGATGCATTTTGGAAGATCTAATTCAAGAGGTGACTATACGGTCAATTGAAGAGTCCTGGGGAAAATTGATGTACAGAGAGATCTGGGAGTTCAGGTCCATTGTACCCTGAAGGTGGCAACGCAGGTCGATAGAGTGCTCAAGAAGGCATACAGCATGCTTGCCTTCATCGGACGGGGTATTGAGTACAAGAGTCGGCAGATCATGTTACAGTTGTATAGGACTTTGGTTAGGCCACATTTGGAATACTGTGTGCAGTTCTGGTCGCCACATTACCAGAAGGATGTGGATGCTTTAGAGATGGTGCAGAGGAGGTTCACCAGGATGTTGCCTGGTATGGAGGGTGCTAGCTGTGAAGAAAGGTTGAGTAGATTAGGATTGTTTTCGTTGGAAAGACGGAGGTTGAGGGGGGACCTGATTGAGGTCTACAAAATTGAGAGGTATGGACAGGGTGGATAGCAACAAGCTTTTTCCAAGAGTGGGGGTGTCAATTACAAGGGATCACGATTTCAAGGTGAGAGGGGGAAAGTTTAAGGGAGATGTGCGTGGAAAGTTTTTTACGCAGAGGGTGGTGGGTGCCTGGAACGCTTTGTCAGCGGAGGTGGTAGAGGCGGGCACGATAGCATAATTCAAGATGCATCTAGACAGATATATGAACGGGCGGGGAACAGAGGGAAGTAGATCCTTGGAAAATAGGCGACAGGTTTAGATAAAGGATCTGGATCGGCGCAGGCTGGGAGGGCTGAAGGTCCTGTTCCTGTGCTGTAATTTTCTTTGTCCTTTGTTCTTATTACAAAGGTGAAAACGTGTCTTGAATCCTGCGATATGTGCACACACGTGAACATGCAGAACAGAAGGGGGTGGAACTGATAAGAGTTAAAGTCTATTGGAAAAAAAGTATACATTCCAACATTCCTTTGGTACTGAAATTTCAGGAATGTTGTGGCTGATGTTTTACTGGAGACGGTCTTTTTAAAACTATATTCAGCCCCTTTCCAAAGAGGATGCTGCGACACTTGACGTTGCTTTCAATTAAAATTCTCTGCGATGTAATCCAAGATGCAATGGGGTTAGGGTCTGAACTTGAGAATATCAGAGATAGAGAGATGAAGTTACAGTCTCCTTCTGGGTGTTACTGGTGCCTTCTGCTGTTAGCTGGCAGTCCTGCCAAAACTGGCAACCTGCAGACATGACTAATTTGGTGATTAGCGGGCAGGTTCACCCACAGCGTTCGGTCGCATACTCATAGTTGATGCTTTTCTTTTCATTTTCTTTTCATTCACCTTTTAGTGAGGCATGACTGCCCCCTATCTCCACCATAACTCGGGTTGCAGCCTGCGGTTAAATGTATTCCTGGAGGTGACATCACATGAATTGCCCCCACACTCCAGTCATTAGTCAGCCAACACTTCCAACATTGTAACGCACTGCCTTCCTACTCCAATTGGAAAGCAAAAAGAGTCATCACCGAAGTGGATCATGCTTGACTATCAGCCAGACAGACCCCCCCCCCCCCCCCCCCTCCCCCACCCTGCTACTTTTAATGTTTTTAAATCTGGTAAAGAGACATGTTCAAAGAAAAAAAACAATCTGTTTAATGTCCCAATGATTTTTCTTGTCCGGGATTGCACATGGCAGTATCCTGGAGATTGTTCTTCAATTCCTGGAGACTCCGGGCCAATTCTGGAGGACAGGCAACCCGAACCTGAACGAGTACTGTATGAAAAGGCTGACATAGATAAAGGTTAAAATAATATTTGCCCCCATGTGTAACTGCTTACCTTTAAGCACATGCCTTGAAGTTTGAGCTGGGAGTTAGATTTTCTACATGCCCTATTAAATTAAATGCCAATAAAAGCCGGAGCTAGGCTGGGTGCTCATGCTAATTACTCTAATGAGTTGATGCTGCAGAATTTCTGGCAGTAACTGTGGCGCATTAATTTTTAGTGTTGTCCCAGTTGCTAAACTTTTTCCCCCATAAAACTGTGGACGCTGCAAAAGTGCAGCTGATATGCTGTTCCTTTTACTCAAATTGTAAACATTGGTGTGTGCAAGTAGATGAAACTATTAACCCAAGTCTCCTCTTGTAATGCGATGAGCACTGTTGCATTTTGTATCTTCAGGCTTCTGAACGGAAGGTTGACGACTCAAATTGAGAGAGACATAGATATCTATATTCCTTTGAATACCCATTTCCAACCGGGAAGTAATTATTCTCGAGGCTCTTGAGCTGGACCAACAATCAGACTTTAAAATGTCAGATTAGCATTTGGACCACATTATAATTTTACGAGGAGCAGTGACTGACCTAGAAAAGGTGCAGCCGTTTATGATTGCATTATCCCACACAACATAGAAAGTGCAAAGGTTTACAGAGTTGGTAAATTGATTTTTCAAAGCTTGCTCCAGCACTAAATATTCCAAAGGGGAAATGGGGTTAAATGCAATTTACCCTGATGAGCCATCCTGGCACACCATATTAACTCCGCATCTGTGGTACCAGCAAAGTATATATACTGAAGCAGTTTTGATGAAAGGTCACAGGCCTGAAATTTTATATCTGTTTCTTTCTCCATTGATGCTGCCAGACCTGCTGAATATTTCCAGCAGGTCTGTTTTTATTTAAATCAGTATACAATACCAAATGTCCTTTTTTTTGCGCGATGTCGTTAAACAAAATCACTTAGAAGTGACTTATCCTCATTGAAACTTTCTACTCATACTATAAACATCGTTATGAAAAAAAGGAATATGATTTTTTTATCCATTTATAGGGAAATTATTAAAGCTTTATGCTAAACTTGCATAATTAATTTCACCATTCCTGTAGTTCATGTTGGAATAAATCCATAAACCGATTCAGTTAAGACAAAACATCTGGGTGTGGTTAACTATATAAAAGACAAATAACAATACATCACAGGAAGCATAAACAGACTTCTCATTACATTCAGGATCAAAACTGGTGCCAACAACACAAATCTTGGGACAAGGACTGCACAGTGGTTTGCACTGTTGCTTCACAGCTCCAGGGTCCCAGGTTCGATTCCCGGCTTGGGTCACTGTCTGTACGGAGTCTGCATGTTCTCCCTATGTCTGCGTGGGTTTCCTCCGGGAGCTCCACTTTCCTCCCACAGTCCAACTTTGTGCTGGTTAGGTGGATTGGCCATGCTAAATTGCCCCTTAGTGTCCCCCCAAAAAAGGTTAGATGGGATTACTGGGATACGGGGATAGGGTGGAGGTGTGGGCTTAAGTGGAGTGGGTGCTCTTTCCAAGGGCTGGTGCAGACTCAATGTGCTGAATGGCCTCCTTCTGCACTGTAATTTCTATGATTCACTGCTGCCTCACAGCGCCAGGGACCCGGGTTAAATTCTCGCCTTGGGCGACTGTCTGTATGGAGTTTGCACATTCTCCCTGTGCCGATGTAGGTCTCCTCCGGGTGCTCCGGTTTCATCCCACAGTCCAAAGATGTGCAGGTTCAGTGGGGTTGCGGGTTTAGGGCGGGGGAGTGGGCCGAGGGTTGGTGCAGACTCAATGGGCCAAATGGCCTCCTTCTGCACTATATGGATTCTATGGTTCTAAGGGGGTCATTATGAAGTGATTTTATTCACCAGTGGATCCCTTAAGATTATCAAAAGCATAAGGAGTTCTTGCCCATAATTGGGCTGTAGAGAAGTGGAGAACTTATCTGGAAGAGTTGGTCTTTATTACATTAACAGATAACTTTCTGGGAAAATGTTTGTTCAGCAATCCAAGATCTTCCCGATATCCAGGAAGATGAAGTATTACATTGTTAGAGTTTCCCAGGGAGGTTGAACACTGTAAAGAGCAGAGTAATCAGATGTCTGATGGTATCTCAAGAGTGCCAAGCAAAGGCAGGTGCCAAACTATTGCTGTACCACAAGGGAAAATGAGCAACATAAATCTGTCTGGTTGGTTGGTTAGCGGATTTGTAGCAAACTGCAGAGTTGCAGGAACATGTGAAATTAGACTTTCAGTTGGAGATAGTGTGCAAGGGGGGAGCTTTCCACAGGGAAAGATGATAGAGAGACTGAAAGCTACATCTGCTGTGATTGATAATTGTGTCAAAAGATTTAACTTAACTGAATTTGTTAATGTAAGCTCTATGGATAGTGTTAAGTATATTATTCCTCTTCTTTTAAAGTAGGCTCTGGAATTGTCACACCCTGCTTTGTTGTTAGACTGGTAAGCTACACACTTGTTTGAAAGGCCAGGTTCAAGTTGAATGCATAAGGATTGGGAAAATCAGAGCCTAAAATATCCCATTCCCAGATTTACTTCCTTTATCAATATGTCATCGTAGAAAAATCACACATGTAGACACGACAATGGGAATGACATTGAATATCTGTTCTCGCGTTTTCACAGAAAGTAATACCTAATAAAGAAATATGACCCTGAAATGCTGCAGGATTTATTTGGTCTCTTGTTGGTCGGAAAGTGGCAGAATCCCCAGTAAACAGCATCACGTATTGAACATGTAAATCCCCCATAGTGTTAAGTATATTACTCTCTTTTCTCCTGCTTCGCTAAAAGTTCAGGGACTTTGCCATTCAGCTCAAGTTATGGTGCGGGTTCATAGAATCCATAGAATTCCTACAGTGCAAAAGGAGGCCATTTGGCACATCGAATCTGCAGAGAACCTCTGAAAGAGCACCCTACCTAGACCCACTCTCCTTCTGTATCCCCGTGACCTTGGACACTAAGGGGCAATTTAGCTTGGCCAATCCACCTAATCCCCAAGTTGTTGGATTGTGGGAGGAAACCGGAGCACCCAGAGAAAACCTATGCAGACACGGAGAGAATGCACTAACTCCACACGGACAGTTACCCAAGGCTGGAATTGAACCCGGGTCCCTGGTGCTGTGAGGCAGCAGTGTTAACCAATGTGCCACCCTGCCGCCATGAGGTTAAATCTTCATGTAAATTGAGGGTTAATGTTGTTCTCTTGCTGTCTTCCTTTCTGGTCTGAGATTGGTCATATTCCCGAAATAGGAGTAACTGCATACGGAGGTTTAAATTCCTACTTAAAAGTGAGGATGAGACACCGGAATGTGTACTGTTACTTAAGTATAAAGGGGAACAAACATGTAGGCCAGGATTCTCCATTTGGGAGATTAACTGCTGATGCCGGGACTGATTCACAGAGGTTCTACGTTGACGAAGGTGATGCTGGTCTCCAACTAGGGAAGGGGCGGTACTGGACCTGGTATTGGGGAATGAGCCCGGCCAGGTGGTAGAAGTTTCAGTAGGGGAGCATTTCGGGAACAGTGACCACAATTCAGTAAGTTTTAAAGTGCTGGTGGACAAGGATAAGAGTGGTCCTAGGGTGAATGCCCTAAATTGGGGGAAGGCTAATTATAACAATATTAGGCGGGAACTGAAGAACCTAGATTGGGGGTGGATGTTTGAGGGCAAATCAACATCTGACATGTGGGAGGCTTTCAAGTGTCAGTTGAAAGGAATTCAGGACCGGCATGTTCCTGTGAGGAAGAAGGATAAATACGGCAATTTTCGGGAACCTTGGATAACGAGAGATATTGTAGGCCTCGTCAAAAAGTAAAAGGAGGCATTTGTCAGGGCTAAAAGGCTGGGAACAGACAAAGCCTGTGTGGAATATAAGGAAAGTAGGAAGGAACTTAAGCAAGGAGTCAGGAGGGCTAGAAGGGGTCACGAAAAGTCATTGGCAAATAGGGTTAAGGAAAATCCCAAGGCTTTTTACACGTACATAAAAAGCAAGAGGGTAGCCAGGGAAAGGGTTGGCCCACTGAAGGATAGGCAAGGGAATCTATGTGTGGAGCCAGAGGAAATGGGCGAGGTACTAAATGAATACTTTGCATCAGTATTCACCAAAGAGAAGGAATTGGTAGATGTTGAGTCTGGAGAAGGATGTGTAGAGAGCGTGGGTCACATTGAGATCCAAAAAGACGAGGTGTTGGGCGTCTTAAAAAATATTAAGGTAGATAAGTCCCCAGGGCCTGATGGGATCTACCCCAGAATACTGAAGGAGTTTGGAGAGGAAATTGCTGAGGCCTTGACAGAAATCTTTGGATCCTCACTGTCTTCAGGTGATGTCCCGGAGGACTGGAGAATAGCCACTGTTGTTCCTCTGTTTAAGAAGGGAAGCAAGGATAATCCAGGGAACTACAGGCCGGTGAGCCTTACTTCAGTGGTAGGGAAATTACTGGAGAGAATTCTTCGAGACAGGATCTACTCCCATTTGGAAGCAAATGGACGTATTAGTGAGAGGCAGCATGGTTTTGTGAAGGGGATGTCGTGTCTCACTAACTTGATAGAGTTTTTCGAGGAGGTCACAAAGATGATTGATGCAGGTAGGGTAGTGGATGTTGTCTATATGGACTTCAGTAAGGCCTTTGACAAGGTCCCTCATGGTAGACTAGTACAAAAGGTGAAGTCACACGGGATCAGGGGTGAGCTGGCAAGGTGGATACAGAACTGGCTAGGTCATAGAAGGCAGAGAGTAGCAATGGAAGGATGCTTTTCTAATTGGAGGTCTGTGACCAGTGGTGTTCCGCAGGGATCAGTGCTGGGGCCTTTGCTGTTTGTAGTATATATAAATGATTTGGAGGAAAATGTAACTGGTCTGATTAGTAAGTTTGCAGACGACACAAAGGTTGGTGGAATTGCGGATAGCAATGAGGACTGTCAGAGGATACAGCAGGATTTAGATTGTTTGGAGACATGGGCGGAGAGATGGCAGATGGAGTTTAATCCGGACAAATGTGAGGTAATGCATTTTGGAAGGTCTAATGCAGGTAGGGAATATACAGTGAATGGTAGAACCCTTGAGTATTGAAAGTCAGAGAGATCGAGGAGTACAGGTCCACAGGTCACTGAAAGGGGCAACATAGGTGGAGAAGGTAGTCAAGAAGGCATACGGCATGCTTGCCTTCATTGGCCGGGGCATTGAGTATAAGAATTGGCAAGTCATGTTGCAGCTGTATAGAACCTTAGTTAGGCCACGCTTGAGTATAGTGTTCAATTCTGGTCGCCACACTACCAGAAGGATGTGGAGGCTTTAGAGAGGGTGCAGAAGAGATTTACCAGAATGTTGCCTGGTATGGAGGGCATTAGCTATGAGGAGCGGTTGAATAAACTCGGTTCGTTCTCACTGGAACGACGGAGGTTGAGGGGCGACTTGATAGAGGTCTACAAAATTATGAGGGGCATAGACAGAGTGGATAGTCAGAGGCTTTTCCTCAGGTAGAGGGGTCATTTACTAAGGTTTGGAGTAGATGTACGAGGCAGGTTTTTTACACAGAGGGTAGTGGGTGCCTGGAACTCGCTGCCGGAGGAGGTGGTGGAAGCAGGGACGATAGGGACATTTAAGGGGCATCTTGACAAATATATGAATAGGATGGGAATAGAGGGATACGGACCCAGGAAGTGTAGAAGATTGTAGTTTAGTCGGGCAGTATGGTCGGCACGGGCTTGGAGGGCCGAAGGGCCTGTTCCTGTGCTGTACATTTCTTTGTTCTTTGTTTGTTCTTTGACTCATGATACGTTAATGGGATGACACCGTTGCCACGTGAAACAAGTGCAATTCCAGCAAACACCGGCGTCTGATTTTTAAAAAAAAATCTTTATTATCGTCACAGGTGGGCTTACATTAACACTGCACTGGGGTTACTGTGAAAAGTCCCTAGTCGCTACATTCCGGCACCTGTTCAGGTATGCGGAGAATTCAGAATGTCCAATTCACTTAACAGCATGTCTTTTGGGACTTGTGGGAGGAAACTGGAGCACCCGGAGGAAACCCACGCAAGCACGGGGAGAAGGTGCAGACTCCACATTGACAGCGACCCAAGCCGGGATTTGAAACTGGAACCCTGGCATTGTGAAGCAACATTGCTAACTACTGTCGCTCAAATAAAAGTGGAGAATGTGGGCTGAGGTCGGGATTGACTCAGGAGAGCCTGACAAGCTGCATCCACATATGAACACCCCACTCCCCCCACAAACTCCAGCCAAGATGATGTCAACCAGAAGAGTGACCCCGAGGTTCGCAGATGCAGAGGCCAGACACCCTGTTCCCTGGGATGGGAAGGAGGCTGCCACCCATGGATGTAAACCAGGCCTGGGCACAGGTGGCAGAGGCAGTGAGCGCCATGGGCTCCATGGGAAGGACCAGATAGCAGTGCAGGAAGAAGTTGCATGACCCCAAGATGGCCCGGGGGAGTAATCACCTCCGTGCCCCCTCACACACCCCCTCCCCCATGTGGCCCCACCAGGCGGTCCATTAGGCGGCACTGGGTGAGGGTGAGCAACCCCCCAAGCCAACCAGGGTGAGCCACCTCCATCACCATGTGCCTGGCACCAACCTCCATCCCACACATCCGTAGGCCCCCCCTTAGCGGGCGATCGAACCCTACCTGCACCAACCCATGCGCATCCCACCCTGCACCACTTGCCAACACCCATATCACCCACCATGGCTGGGTGCCATGCACACACAGGCCACCAGCTGCAGACCCTCTGTGCTGCCCACCTCTGAGTGTCTTTCACTGCTGCCCTGGCAACTTGGTGGGCTCGGTCCATATTATGCTTGATGTATTGCGCCGCCTGGACATACATGTCCGCCGTAATGGCATGGATGCACCTGTACATGGAGGTCTGTGAGATCCCAGACAGGTCCTCACTCAGTGCCTGGAAGGACACCTCCGCGTAGAAGTTCAGGGCAACTGGAGAGGGTGTCCACCCCCATATGCGTGCAGTTCCAGGTGTACCATGATGTGACAGATACATCGTACGGTCCCTTTGCTCAGCTGGAGTCTTCGGCAGCACGCTCGATCTCGCAGGTCCTCAAATGACAGGTGCTGCCGGAACGACATGAGGCCTCATGCGGCATCGCTTTCCCACCAGCTGGCCCCTCCTCCTCTGGGGGAGGCTCCTGTTCTGCAGGGTCCTCCCTAAGGAACCCCTGCCTGTACAGCCTCATGGCATCTGCCAGGGCTTCGGCAGCTAGGCAGATGCCAACCATTCCTGGTTGGATACCGAAATTCATTCTCTGTCGGGAGAATGTTAGCATGGTGGTTACCCCCGTGCCCAACCAGGTCCAATGGGCTACACGGTGGCCCTGTCCTGCACTGCAGCCCCTGCCCCTATGTTGAGAATGCTGGCTTGTAAACCGTTGTTCTTCAAGCTGTCCATTTTATCCCAAGGTAAAAGAGAGTTCAGCTCTCCAGGATATCTAATCAGCATCTCTATCTGGATATGAGGCCCATCTGATTCACATTGCCATAGTGAAGGGCGTGGGAAGGGTGCGGAGGAACCATTGTGATATTGGGTTGGACGGGTTTGTATGCTCAGGTCAGGGAGAGAAAGAGAGTAGCCAGAGGCCAAATGTCAGTATAGTTTACCACTCCGGAGTGCGGGTAGAAGCTTGTGCTCAGATTGGAAAGAGTTAAAAATAAAGCTGTAAGATTCACCTAGCTTGCAAGAGAGTGAGGCTCTCCAGTCAAACTCTCACCATGAATGTCAGTCCTGGGATTACAAGTTAGCAGGCTGAGAAAGGAAAAGAACAGAGGTAAACCCATGGGAGCTAAGAATCATTTTGGACTGATGTTGAGAAAATTCAATGTATCCTTAAAGGAGATGAAATATATACCCGATAGTGTTTTTCTTCAGTTGTGCTCAAAGTTTTCTTCCATGATTTAAAGTTGAAGTTACCTACAAAAATACTGTTCAGTCAATAATACTTTTAAGCCTTTGATTGAAGTAAAAGTCTTAAGACATGAAATCTTCTTGTATCATCCTTCTAGCTGGAAGTTCGAATTTCGTTTTAAAAGTTATCAGTCTCTGTGGAGTCCATAACAATTCAGACACCATGATGTTGTACATCAGCCATGAAATGGATGTGTAATTATATGGACCATGGAGTGACTTAAATCAAGCTTTTCACGATTGTTCCACAGATTTCAAAAGTACCATCGTAGGAAATGGAACTCACACAGGGCACTAAAGCAGCTTTAGCTGTGCAAATTTGTTGTTGGCATCAAGTCTAAAACTCTGATCATGGATTCTCACATTCAACTGTTTGCCTAGGGTTCTTTCTATTGGAGTTACTGGAATACAACTATTTTGCAAAGCAGCACGAGCTAGCAGCTCAAAACTAGGCAACTATGAGGTGTTATATGATATGGACCACCAGCAGCAGATTTGTACTCCTCCGCAATCTGGAACCTCATGGCTCAGCATATCCCTCACTCTTCCAACACCGTCAAGCCAAGTGACCAACTCTAGATTAATGAGGAGAATATATAAACATGTTGAAAGTAACACCAATTATTCCTGAACATGTGGTGTCTACTTTGTGAATCTACAGCATATCATGCAGACTAAAGAGCAACAGCAGCATGAGCTAAGCAAGCTCACATCAAACAGATTAGGCCAAGACTCTACACTTCTGCCACACACACAGCTGTAAATGCTGGTGGAAAATTCAGCAACGAATGAATGAAGGAGGCTCTCTAGACATCCTCATCTTCAATTATGGCGGAGCCTCGCATGTGAGTGCAAAGGGCAGTGCAATTTGCAGTCCTCTTCAACCAGAACTGTCTAGTGGGTGACCTTAGTTTCCCCCTGAGGTCCTCATCATTACAGATACCAGTCTTCACCTACTTCTATTTGCTACACATAATTCCCAGGGAGGGGTAAGTGGTTTAGTGATAATGTAACTAGACTAGTAATCCAGAGATCTAGACTAGTCTAGTCTCCATCATCAGCAAAGTGATAGAAGGAGTCATCAACAGTGCTATCAGGCAGCATGTACTTGGCAATAACCTGCTCATGGATGGTCAGCTTAGGTTCCGCCAGGGTCACTCATCCCCTGAGCTCATTACAGCCTTGGTTCAAGCATGGACAAAAGAGCTGAATGCCAGAGGTGAGATGAGAGTGATTGCCCTTGACATCAAGGCAGCCTTGGATATGGCATCAAGGAGCCCTAGGTAAACTGGAGTCAATAGGAATCAGGAGGAGAACTCTCTGCTGGTTGGAGTCATACCTGGCACAAAGGAAGATGGTTGTGCTGGTTGGACGTCAATCATCTGAGCTCCAGGACATCACTGAAGGAGTTCCTCAGGTAGTGTCCTGGGCCCAACCATCTTCAGCTGCTTCATCAATGATCTCCCTTCCATCATAAGGTCAGATGTGGGATGTTTGAGGATGACTGCACAATGTTTAGCATCACTCCTGAGTCCTCAGATAATGAAACAGTCCATGTCCAATTGCAACAAGACCTGGACAATATCCAGGCTTGGGCTGACAAGTGACAAGTTACATTCACCCCATTCAAGTGACAGGCAATGATCATCTTCTAAAAGAGAGAATCTAACCACCACCCCTTGTCATTCAATGGCATTACCATCGCTGAATCCCCCACAATCAACAATCAACATCCTGGGGGTTGCCATTGGTCAGAAACTGAACTGGACTAGCCATATTAATACTGTGGCTACCAGGGCAGGTCAAAGGCTAGGGATGCTGCGGCGAGTAATTCACCTCCTGATCCCCCAAAGTCCGTCCACCAAGTGGTCCGCTTGATTTTTACTCGTTCCACAAACATTCAAACCCTCCACCACCGACGAACAGTGGCAGCCATGTGTACCGTCTACAAGATGCACTGCATCTTGGTTCCTCAGACAGCAGCTGCTAAACCCACAACCACTACCATCCTGAAGGACAAGAGCAGCAGATACCTGGGAACCCCACCATCTGGAGGTTCCACTCCAAGTCACTCACCACCCTGACTTGGAAAAATATCACCGTTCCTTCACTGTCGCTAGGACAACATCCCGGAACTCCCTCCCTAACAGCACAGTGGATGCACCTACACCTCAACGACTGCATAAAGTGCATAAGTTCAAGAAGGCAACTCACCAACACATCTGAAGGACAATTAGGGATGGGCAATAAATGCTGGTCTAGATGCCCTCTTCCCGTAAATGAATTAAAAAAAAAAAATCTGACATGGAGGCTGAAGATGATGTCCAGGAGGATCCGGGCGTGCAGCTGGGGCTGGCAGGGTAGTTTTCCCACATGTGATCCAGGGCTGCTGCACATGAGACAACATCATCACCTCCCGCTTTACCAACTAGGATGCCAGGCGAGAGACAGCTTCACAGCCCTGTCCCACCTCTCTCCACCCCCCCCCCCCCAGTTGCAATCACATGCTTGAGTGATTGGAATGCACTTGCCTCTCTTTGAGGTGGTTGATGTTTGTAAACATTGCAGTTTCAGCACTCAGAATCACTTAGCCAGAAGGGAGATGACTGAATCAAGACTGCAACTGTTTTATGGAAGCTGTCATTCACAGCTCCCTACTCAAAATGAATGAATGTTTTGCAGCTAATGGATCTGAGGGGTTGAAACACTGGTCACAGCTGCTCCCCTTCCAAGAATGGAAATGTGGAGCACCCAGGTAAGTGTTACAACTGTAATATTTCTACTGCCCTGTCTGGACAGCTCTCTAAATTCCAGACAGAAACATAGAATCTTTACGGTGCAGATGGAGGCCATTCGGCCATCGGGTCTGCACCAGCCCACCAAAAGAGCACTCTACCTAGGCCCACGCACCCACCTCATCCCCGTAACCTAATAACCCCATCTAACCTTTTTTGGCACTAAGTAGCAATTTACCATGGCCAATCCAGCTAATCTGCACATATTTGGAATGTGGAACAGGCATCTCTTTTTCTGTGGATGGGGGTGGGGGGGTCCTTTAGTCATGGGGACCCTGTGGGGGGCTGCTTTAGTTATGAAGTCCCTGTGGGGGCGGGGTTCCTTTGGTTAGGGGTTCTTTGTGGGTATCCCTCTAGTTAGGTTTCTGTGGGGGATTCTTAAGGGCATCTTGCAGGGGGGGGTTCCCTATTTATGGGGTCCCTAGAGGGGGTCACCCTATTAAAGGGACCCTTGGGGGACTCCTTACTCGGGTGGGCTAGGGGATTCTCTTGCAGGGGGAGTGTCCCTATTCATGGGATCCCTGGGGGTCTCCCTATTCATTGGGACCCGGGAAGGGGGGGCTCCCTATTCATGGGGTTCCGGGGGGGGGGGGTCTTCCTATTCATGGGGTCACTGGGGGGTCTCCCTATTCATGGGGCCCCTGGGGGCGGGGGTAGTCACCCTATTCATGGTGTCCGGGGACCCTGTTTAGCTCAGTTGGCAGGGCAACTGGTTTGTGATGAAGAGCGATGCCTCACAGCTTGAGTTCAATTCCTGTACTGGTTGAGGTTATTCATGAAGATCCTGCCTTCCCAATCTTGCCCATTGCTGGAGGTGTGGTGACCCTCAAGTTAAATCAGCACAAGTCAGCTCTCCCCCTCAAAGTGGAAAACAGCCTCTGGGACCATGATGACTTTACTTTACATTATCAACATTTACCTAACAATGTGGAAAATTGTCCAGCTGTCAAGGAAAATCCAATCTGGCAATTACTGATCATTAACCTATTTCCAATCATCATGATAAATGGGAAGTAATCTTCATGCAACAAATGTGTTAGGCAATGTCCATTATCAACAAGAGAGAGCATAACTATTTGCCCTCGGAACTCAATGGCCTTACCATAAACAAATTTCTCACCATGGACATTCTTGGAGATACCATTGACCAGAAACTGTGGAGCCACCACAGAAATGCCATGGTTACAGCAGGTCAGAGGACAGGTATTCCATCAGTGCACCATGGCTTGAATGTGTACTATCTACAGGACACACTGCGATAACTCGCCAAGGCTCTTTGGATGTGCCTCCTAAACCTGCAACCTCCACCACCAAGGAGGATAAGGACAGCCAGTGCAAGGGAAGATTGTTGTTGTGTATCAAGCGATACTCATCACCGAGATGGCAACGGTCCATACAAGACAAAAACTTTATTTTACCTGTATGCTTATGGGGATACAGCTCAAGAGAGATTGTTCAATGAATGAAGTTTGCTGTACATACTTACACACTTTACCATGTGTTTGTTGCTCAAGTGTCCAGTTTGTCACTTCACCACAGAGATTACTAGACAATACCTCGTTAGAAGACTCAGCCAGTCGCAGTTGAAATGAACACTTTCTTTCTAAAGCTAATCACTCCCATGTCTTGTGAATGCAAATAAAATTCCTAGTCATAGCAATCATCTCTCTATAAGTCTGAACGAGTTTCTAGTTTACATACATTATCGTGGTTATGCCTTTTTGTGTAGTTAAATTCCTCTGGGTCATACCAGATATGTTTTCAACTCTTTGAATGTCTCAGACTTGTGTCACTGTTACACTAAGCTTCCAGCCTACTGTGTACCTATATACCCTTCTACATATCTGCCTAATAGTCTAATTACTTTCTCATCCTCGTTCATGTAATGTTGACCTTGGAAACAAATATAATGTCAAGTGTTTTTAAAGTAATGTACATCTGCAACTGTTAATATTGGGAGGGACTAAGGTCCATCTTTGAGGAAATGCAAAATGGGGTTATTGACAATAGGGTTGGGAGCTTTATCTAAAATTGGGGGGAGACTAGGGGTGAGAGGGATAGGGGAGATGATACAGAACGTGAGGATTTATAATGAGGTGGGTGGGGCGTTGAGATAGATAATGGAGTGTTAATTCACAGGCGGGACGGGTATTTGCACGAGAGGAGATAAATGCAAGGGAGAACTAAATTGCTTCAACACTCCTCTCTGTGCTTATTTCCATCCCTGAAATATTAAGCTACAGAGAGGTTATACACTTGTTTAAATATAATTAAATTATTTTAAATCCTCCCCCAGGCATCCTTGCTTGAATATTAAAGAAGTAAAACATTGAACATGTGATTACATATAATGGTAAATCTCCTAAATTATTTGTAGGAATAGTAGCATTCTTTACACCATAAAAAAAACCCAAATCCACTTCTGGTATTTAAAATGTACTCAATAATTCAAAGACTAGCAATAAATAAATCTGGATTAAATACAATTTAACTCTGTCATGAGTTGATATTTGGTCTTGTATGCATTCCTTTGGTTTGAAGCATTCAGCTGAATTTCTATAAGAAGGGAGCTGGGTTATCTTGAATATTCAACGTGAGGATTCGAGAAGCAATCATGAGAAATTAAGGATTAAGCTTTTCCCTCCCTTCCTGTCTATTAAGGGTTTGTTTCAGGGCAAGTGCTGTGCTATACACATCTGGCTATATTTGGGTAGCATATTCCAATGGGTTGTTAATAAAATAATTATGCCTTATTTTCTTTCAACAGGGAATTGGGAACATCATTACAATTGAGCACTGCTAAACATGTGAAAAGCACTTGTTACATTTCTAATGGCTTACAATCTGAGCGTAATCAATTGTAAGGCGGCCAATTGGACATGTCTTGCATACCACATTTATAATTTAATAAACTACCGCAAAGACAGATAACCAGAGTTCCTCGTGCAAAAGGAGGTTTTGCCACAGACCTCAAAAGGAAATGTACTTTTAAAAATAATTTTCTGACTAACCTTATGAAGAAAATGATCCACCACAAAAGACAGTGATTGCTAGTGATATATGTGGAAGACGAGTAAGTCTAGAGTGAGCAACCAGTGCAGTTCTGTTTTGTCACTCACCAGTCTAATCCCCCCAAAAAGTCTATTGACAAAATCATGCAAGTGCAAAAATTGAGTGCAGTTTTGTTCTTCACATATTGAAACCAATGACCCTGATTGAAATGATATCCTATCCACGGGAAACCATCTTGACATCGGATTACATATCAATTAGGGATGCACTGATTATGCAGACAAATTGTGGAACAGTTGTATCTACTCTGGTGTGAGACAGGGATCATCTTTAGCTCTTCTACGAATGTGTTATCTGTGATCCATCATCGGAGGATATTGTAGTGTCTTCTTCCTATTCGGAGAATGAATAGATTTTTCACCCATGTCACAGAAAGGCAGTCCATATAATACCAATTCTTAAGGGAATTACAGTATACAATATTTTCTTGCTGACGTCGCCTATGGAATTCAAAGACTAAGGGCTGGATTCTTCTGCCCTGCCCTACGAAAGAATGCCATGGGCAGGGTGCGGATCATGTCAGGGTCCATTGACATCGGGCAGGAATTTCCGGTCGTCGGGCGGGTGTGGCTGGAGAATCCTGCCCTAACTCCAATTACTAGGAACACAAGTGATGAGTACTTTTCCTTTTGCCCCAATTTAAGCATTCTTAGATTTAAGTATTCAGTATAGCATGTGAGAGGTGTGACATTATACGAATGTACAGCATGTGAAGAGTTAATGTTATGTTAAAACTAACCACTAGAGGGAGCTAAGGGACAGTACTATAAATTGCACTGACTCTTCGATTTCTGGGAGAGTGAGCTGGAGAGGGTAGATCAGAGTTGGAGGAGACTGGAGTAGAGTGCATTGTAGAGCTAGAGAAGACAGAATATAATTGTGGTTAGAATATAGCGATAGTGTTAGTGAGTGTGGTTTAATAATAGATTTGTTTACCATAGGAATAAGTGTTGAACTCTAAATCAAGTAGTGCAAATAACATGAGTTTAGTTCATGAAAAGAGCTTCAGCTGTCTTTGTGATCACTACCCTTTCCATCCTGAAGTCAACCTCACAAAGATCACCACAATAGGAAGAAGCCAGATTGTGGATACACACATATTGTGGAGGTTCCACTCAAATAAGAGACTAATGATCACAGGAGGAACAAAACTCAGTGTCTGACACAACTTTTCCAGCAGTTCATCTAATGGGATATAGTCATTCACAGCAGACCAAGCCACATGAATTGAACATTACATTTCAAACTTGCACATTGGCTCTCAGGACCTCTTTGGGCACATAAAAGTATGATGTGGAGATGCCGGCGTTGGACTGGGGTGAGCACAGTACGAAGTCTTACAACACCAGGTTAAAGTCCAACAGGTTTGTTTCGATGTCACTAGGAAAGGATGTCCCGAAGCGTGGTACATTGGCGAGACCATGCAGACGCTGCGACAATGAATGAACGGGCATCGCGCGACAATCACCAGGCAGGAATGTTCCCTTCCAGTCGGGGAACACTTCAGCAGTCAAGGGCATTCAGCCTCTGATCTCCGGGTAAGCGTTCTCCAAGGCGGCCTTCAGGACCCGCGACAACGCAGAATCGCCGAGCAGAAACTTATAGCCAAGTTCCGCACACATGAGTGCGGCCTCAACCGGGACCTGGGATTCATGTTGCATTACATTCATCCCCCACCATCTGGCCTGCGAAATCCTACCAACTGTCCTGGCTTGAGACAATTCACACCTCTTTAACCTGGGGTTACCCCATCTCTGGATCTGTAAAGATTTAATCACCTGCTAATGCTCGCATTCCTAGCATTGTTTGGCATCTTTGAATCTGTCTATATATGTGTTTCTGGAACAGACCTCTTCATTCACCTGAGGAAGGAGCAGCACTCCGAAAGCTAGAGACATCGAAAAAACCTGTTGGACTTTAACCTGGTGTTGTAAGACTTCGTACATAAAAGTATGACAGAGAAAACCTGACAGACGGCAAAATGATTAGGGAATATGTGAAGGCATCGATTTAGAAGGTAGAAATAACATTTTATTGTGCCAACTAAGATCGTAACAAAGCCCAGAGAGTTATTTCAGCCACTAATTAGAAAAGTGAAAAGAAAAGAGTATTTGCTGATACCCTTGTGTACAAACAAAGGAAGCTACTTTGCTAAATCTGATGAGCGGCACTCTCCTTGTTGTTTTAAATGTGCACTAAATGTAACTCAATGCAGTAACATTTAGCTTCCATGCGAATGAAAAAATAACGAATACGTTGAGCAATTGGTTTTCTTCAGGCCCCCAGAGGATTAAATAGCAGCCTTTGTAGCTGTTGACAAACTGAACACATTACAGAGGGGAACAAATGTAAACATACAGAGGGAGACCCACTGGAAATGCACTGAAATATTTAGTGCGCAGTTTTACTGAAAGAGATAAATAGTAATGTTTTGATTTCTACCGAAGGAAATAAAGAGATCTGTTGCAAGAAGAGATTTGGCTGGCTGCCATTCAATGTTTGCTGCAGCTATTCTAGTACTCTAAAACATCAATATCATCAAAAAATTTGAGGTAGAAATGTTTCCTCAAGTGTTATATCATGTAAGATAAATTACTGCTACAGGTTAAAGTTGAAAATAGTGATTGATTTTCAAGTAGATCAATGACAATGGTAAAGGATTAAGCTTAATAGTTATCTATCTGAAATTGGAAAGATTATAAGGTATGGGAGCCAGGAATAGGCCCCATATGGCCCATTCAACCCTGTTCTGCCATTTAATAAGATCATGGCAGATCTGACTGTGGCATTACACAGTCAGATCTCCTCTAACCTTTGGCTCTACTGTCAGTCAAAAATCAGTCTAATCCAGTTTTGAATATACTCAATGACCAGGCTTCACTGCTCTCTGAGGAAGAGAATTTGAAAGACCAATGATCCTCTGAGAGAAGAGACCTTTCTCTCATGTGGGGCGGCACGGTGACACAGTGGTTAGCACTGCTGCCTCACAGCACCAGGGATCCGGGTTTGATTCTGACCTCGGGTGACTGTCTGTATGGAGTTTGCATATTGTACCCTTGTCTGCGTGGGTTTCCTCCGGGTGCTCCGGTTTCCTCCCACAGTCCAAAGATGTGCAGGTTAGGTGGATTGGCCATGCTAAAAGGTTAACTGGGTTGTAGGGTTACGGGGATGGGGCCAGGAATTGGGCATCGGTAATAATAATAATACTCACTCAGTGTCACAAATAGGCTTCAATGAAGTTACCGTGAAAAGCCCCTAGTCGCCACATTCCGGCACCTGTTCGGGGAGGCTGATACAGGAATTGAACCCGCGCTGCTGGTCTTGTTCTGCATTACAAGCCAGCTGTTTAGCCCACTGTGCTAAACCAGCCCCATAGGGTATTCTTTCGGAGGTTGGTGCAGACTCTATGGGCTGAATGGCCTATTTCTGCACTGGAGATATTCTATGATTCTATATCCATCTTAAATGAGAGACTCCGTATTTTAATCTGTGCCCCTCGTTCTGGGTTCCCCACACAAGAGGAAATATCCCCTCAGCATTAGCGCTGTTCAAACCCCCTCAGGATTTTATATGTTTCAGAAAGATCACCTCCCATTCTTTTAAGTGCCAATGAATATAGGCCCCACCTGTTCAACCTTTCCTCATAAGACAACGCTTTGTCTGAACTCACACCAATGGAAGTAGATGCTTCCTTAAGTAAGGAGACTAAAACAGTATGCAGTAATCCAGGTGTGGTCTCACCAATATCCTGTACAGTTGTAGAAAGGTTTCTCTACTTTTATACATCCCTTATACTGATAGCTGCAGAATCTGTTCCAGCCAGCTAGTAGCTTGTTTCTACTCTATGGTCCCTAATGAATTGAATTCTCATGGTCAAATCAGAGCTCTGCTCATTTTAAAAATTCAAATTTATTGAAAGAAAAGCTGAATTTTTTTTTTGACCACTTGTAGCTGTTTGCAAAGGATCTCCACAGACTAAAAAGCAGTTTTGACACTGTACTGGAATTATGGTCCATGCACTGTGAGTGTACCTCTTCCTCTGTATCTCTCATACTTGAATCTGTAGTCAGATTGCAAAGTCATTCGAGAGTACACCAGAACTTGTAATGTGGTGAAATAGAACTGTATCAACAATTCTTAGAATGTTTGCAGGGTATCACCACAAAGAATGGAGAGGCATTTTAAATATAGCACCGGGGTAGAAAAGGTAGAATTTCAGGTGTTCAGAGAACCATTTCCTCTCTCCAGAAATCCACAGTTTAAGTTGGAAACTGCACCTTTTCAACCATTTGCTGTTAAAAGAGGTGTGAATGATGTCTTTTTCAGTTACATGCTGAAGAAATCTCCCGGAGTGACCCATGTCGTCACACTGATGGTGGTCTGGGAGGGGCTAATCGAGCCAGGGTGCTGGGACAGTGCTGTGTGCCGGGGGGCAGTGCTGGGGTACTGCCCAGCCATGTCCCTCTCCCCCCAGGGACTATCTTTGTACTCTCGGCGGGTTTCCTTAGTGTTACGTTTTGGGGGTTTTACTTTTATTCACAGTATAAACAAAGGATAATCAGGTTGCCACACCAGAGAGTCTTTTAGGTGGACATCGGTTCCACTTAGGCGGAATCCATCGTTCAGGAGTCTTTGCTTTCACACTCTCGATAGTCTGTTCCACACTTGACTCAGGCACATCATCGAATCAAGCTGGTTCTTCTTCAGCTTCTACAGATGCTGTTGGTTCAACTGGTGTAGAATCTGACTTCAACTCAGTCGTAATCATACGTCCAGGAAGTTCCCAACCTTGAGTGTGAGATGTTGGCCTTTCAGCTACCAACTCTAAAAATTCTCTTTTTGAAGCGAGAATTTGATCTGTGTGTCTCCTCTAAACTTTCTCATCATCATTTTGTACCATATAAGAAATAGACCCCATCTTTGCAAGTATTGTGGCAGGTACCCACTTCTCACTTTCCCCTTGCTCAAAACCTCTTGGTTTTGATGTTGGTTCACAGCGAGTAACTTGGTTTTGCTAAATAGATAGCACACGCGCCCTACGCTGTCGGGCACTCGGCTCATCGGGGGCGGAGCGTCGCAAAAACGACGCCGGCCCCGGTTTCTGCGCTTTTGCGATGCTCCACCCCCGATTTCGGTGGCAACGGGGATTCTCTGGCCAATTGCCGAACGTGATTTCGGCATCGGAAACCGGGGAATCCCGTCCTGTGTCTTTCAAGTAATTCTTGGGTGTTGTGGAAGCCACCCTCCTACAAGCAAGTGGAAAATATTCCATCAGACTCCTGACTTCTGCCTTGTCGATGGACAGGCTTTGCTCATTCAGCAGGTGAGTCACTCCCAACCTGGTGCAGAATTCCCAACCTCTGATCTGTTCTTGTAGCCACACTATTTATATGTCCAGTTAAATTTCTGGTCAATAGTAATCCCTCAGATGTTTATGTTTCAGGTGTTGGCCATTTCTGTCACAGCCTGCACAGTGCCCCAGCGTGGTAGCGAGTGTGTGTCTTGTGTATGTTAGCCATGATGTGGAGATGCCGGCGTTGGACTGGGGTGGGCGCAGAAAGATGTCTTACAACACCAGGTTAAAGTCCAACAGGTCTGTTTGGAATCACTAGCTTTCAGAGAGCAGCTCCTTCGTCACTCACCTGAGGAAGGAGCTGCGCTCCAAAAGCTAGTGATTCCAAACAAACCTGTTGGACTTTAACCTGGAGTTGTAAGACTTCTTATTGTGTATGTTAGGAAGATCATGATGTCAGACAGCCTTTCAGAACGATGCAGGTCCAGTGCATATTCTGTGCCCTCCCCCCTCACCAATGCTATTTAAATACCTAGCCTTCCAACTTCCAAGTGAAGTGCTTTTGACTTCTTTTATCTCTTGCAAAACTTGTGTGTACCAGTATATATTTTCCAAGGTAAACATTTGGGTTGTTGAATTTTGGAAGGGATTGTTATTGCATCCAAAAAGGGATGGCAGAAGAATTTTATGTGTAAACTGTTTTGTGATTCCAGTTGATGTCACTACTGGACGGGATGGTCCCAGAATTGAACCCTGGCTCAAAGGACCATCACTTTTTTGTAGAAAATGTGGATGAACAGTCACAGGACTGCCAATTAGCTTTTTACACCAGAAAAAGAAACATTTATTAGACATGAAAAGTTTTGACGGTAATACAATACTTCTTCGCTCCCACCTATCTTCACAAATGTACACAGATTTTAAGGATGACACAGATTACAAAATATATCTTGTGCTATAATATTCTCAGTAAATACACTGTCTCTGTAAACCAACAGGCTAACTGTGGTCAGATACATCCCATTCTGAAACTGAGTGGCTGATGTCACCCACTGAAACTTAGACATAGAGGCATACAGTGCAGAAAAGGCTCTTTAACATCTGCGCCGGTCAGAAGCAACCACCTAACTATTCTAATCCCATTTTCCAGCACTTGGCCCATAGCCTTGTATGTCCTGGGATCACAAGTGCACATCGAAATACTTATTAAATGTTATGAGGGCCTCTGCCTCCTTTTCAGGCAGCGAGTTCCAGATTCCCACCACCCTCTGAGTAAAAATGTTTTTCCTCACATCCCCTTTAAATTCCTTGCCCCTTACCTTGAATACATGCCCCTTGGTCATTGATCCCTCAACCAAAGGGAAAGGTTCCTTCCTGTCTACTCTCCAGCCCAGGTAACATCCTGGTAAACCTCCTCTGCACCCTTTCCAGTGCTTTCACATCCCTCCCATAATGTGGATTCCAGAATTGCACACAATACTCTAGCTGTGCCCTAACCAACATTGTATATGCCTCCAGCATCACCTCACTGCTCTTAAACTCTATGCCTCGGCTAATAAGGGCAAGTATATAATATGGCTTCTTAACCACTGTATCCATCTGCGCTAATACTTTAAGGGACCAGGGTACATACACACCAAGGTCCCTCTGACCCACGGTGCTTCCCAGGGTACTGCTATTTGTCATGTAATCCCTTGCCTTGGTTGTCCTGCACAAATGCATCACCTCACACTTATCTGGATTGAATTCCATTTGAAATGAAATGAAAATCGCTTATTGTCACAAATAGGCTTCAAATGAAGTTACTGTGAAAAGTCCCTGGTCGCCATATTTCGGCGCCTGTTCGGGGAGGCTGATACAGGAATTGAAGCGTGCTGCTGGCCTGCCTTAGTCTGCTTTCAAAGCCAGCGATTTAGCCCTGTGCATTTGCCACTGATCAGCCCATCTGACCAGTCAATCTATATCTTCCTGTAATCGAAGACTATTTTCCTCACCATTTACCATCCCACCGATTTTCGTATGATCCACAATCTTACTGATCAACCCTCCTACATTCATGTCTAAATAATAATCTTTATCATTGTCACAAGTAGGCTTACATTAACTAATGAAGTTACTGTGAAAATCCCCTAGTCGCCACACTCCGGCACCTGTTCAGGTACACAGAGGGTGAATTCACAATGTCCAATTCACCTGACAGCACGTCTTTCAGGACTTGTGGGAGGAAACCGGAGCACCCGGAGGAAACCCACGCAGCCACGGGGAGAACGTGCAGACTCTGCACAGACAATGACCCAAGCAGGAATTGAACCCGGGGCCCTGGTGTCTGTGAAGCAACAGTGCTAACCACTGTGCCACCATGTGCCCTATATAAATCATTATATAAACCACAAACAGCAAGGGCTAACCCCTGCTGGACCCCACTGGACACAGGCTTCCAGTCAGAAAAACACCCCTCGACCATCATTTGCTTCCTGCCACTCAGCCAATTTTGGATCCAATTAGCCAAATGTCCTCGTATCCAACAGGCTCTTAACTCCGCTATCAGCCTCCCATGTGGGACCTTATCAAAAGCCTTGCTGAAGTCCAAGTCAACTACGTCAAATGCAGTTCCCTCATTTACACACCTGGTCACCTCTTTGATAAAGTCAATCAAGTTTGTCAGGCATTACCTCCCCTTAACAAAACCATGCTATCTGATCTTGGTTAATCCCTGCCTCTCCAAATGCAGATTCAATCTGTCTCAGAATTGCTTCCAATTGTTTCCCTACCACTGAGGTTAGACTGACTGGCCTGTAGTTTCCTGGTTTATCTCTTCCTCCCATCTTGAATGATGGTACATTGGCTGTCCTCCAGTACCTCTCCTGTGGCCTGAGGAATGAAAATTATTGCCTGTGCCCCTGCTATTTCGCCCTTTGCCTCACTCAACAGCCTGGGATACATTTCATCTGGCCCTGGATATTTGCCTACTTATAAGCCACTCAGAATCTCTTCTCTATGTTAATCGCTTTAATTTAATTACAGCCCTTCTCCCTGATTTCTATACCCACACTGTCTCCCTCACGAGTGAACACTGACACAAAGTATGCATTTAAACCCCTACCTGCATCTTCCGGTACCACACACAAATGACCACTGTGGTCCTTAATGGATCCTACACTTTCCCTAGGTATCCTTTTTCCCTTCATGTGCTTGTTAAAACAACTTAGGATTTTCCTTTGTTTTACCTGCTCGTACCCATTTGTGTCCCCTTTCTGCTCTCTTAACTTCCCTCTTGCTCATTCTATACATCTCTCGTGCTTCTGCTGTTTTGAGCCCTTGATATCTGCCATAAGCCTGCCTTTTTCTCCTGATTCAATGCTGTATATCCCTCGATATCTGGCGTTCACTGGATTTGTTGGTCCCACCCTTTTTCTTGATTGGAACATGTAGGGCCTGTATTCTCCCTATTTCATTCTTGAATGCGTCCACTGTTCTGTCTTAGATTTACCTAAAAGTGCCTGCTCCCAGTCCACTCTGGCCAAATCATATCTGATCTCATTAAAATCTTCCTTCCCCCAGTTTAGAACTTTAATCTCAGGCCCACCCTTGTCCTTTTCTATAACAATCTTGAATCTAACGGAGTTATGATTGTTGTTTGCAAAATCCTCCCCAATTGATACTTTGACTACTTGCCTGGCTTCTTCACCAAAAATTAAGTCGAGGGACCACTCCCTCTCTCTCCTTTTATGTACTGGTTTCAAAGGTTCTCCTGGATATATATTAGTTATTCCGCCCACTCGAAACCTTTCACACCATGGCTACCACAGTTAATATTGCGAAAGTTGAAATCCCCCATTATCATTATCCTATTACTTTAACACTTCTGTGAATTTCTCCTCAAATCCCTCCAGATGGTGACTACACTGTGAACCAACTGGCCTCACTGCACTCCACTCTTGAAAAAACATGGGCGGGATTCTTCGGAAACCGGCGGGGCGGGCACCTCCGGCGCGAAAGAGTGGCGTGAACCAATCCGGCGTCGGGCCGCCCTGACGGTGCGGAATCCTCCACACCTTCAGGGGCTAGGCGAGCGCTGGAGTGGTTTGCGCCGCGCCGGCCGGCACGGAAGGGGCTTTGCGCCACGCCAACTGGCGCCGAAGGGCCTCCGCGGCTGGCACGAGTTGGCGCATGCGTGGGAGCACCAGCGTGTGCTGACGTCATCCCAACGCATGCGCAGGGGGGGTGGTTCATCTCCACGCCGGCCATCACGGACCGGTCCAGCGGCTTGCGCGGAGGAATTGAGTGCCCCCATGGCACAGGCCCGCCCGCCCACGGATTGGTGGGCTCCGATCGCAGGCCAGGCCACCTTGTGGTCACCCCCCGGGGCCAGATCCCCCCGTGCCCCCCGAGGACCCTGGAGGCCGCCCACAGAGCCAGATCCCGCCGGTAAGTACCTGTCGTAACATACCAGCCGAAAACGGGCGGTCACTTGGCCCATCGCGGGCCAGAGAATCGCCGGGGGGGGGGGGGGGGCGCTGCCAGCGGGCGCCGTTGGCGCGGTGCGATTCCCGCCCCCGCCAAATCTCCGGTGATGGAGAATTCGGCAGCCGGCCGGGGCGGGATTCACACTGCCCCCCCTCCGGCGATTCTCCGACCCGGCGGGGGGTCGGAGAATCCCGCCCCACATCTTTGACTTTCCTTGGATGTTTTCAGCACGGATTCAATTCAAGGATATCCAACTCTCCTTTCAGTATTCCTCTGCCTTGAATTGCAATGTACATTCAAGCTTCCACACAGTCTCCCAGATACTCAGCTACGTCAAGAGAACACCACTCCTTCACAAGCTGTAGTAAGATATCACCAAACATTTGATTTACATCTGTTTGGTTCCTCACTATACGTCTGGTTCTTGCAGCTGTCTCTTTAACTCCGAACACTTTCTCTGCCTTTTACTTGAATTCCAATGAAGAATACCTTGTTCAAATTCCAGTTCCCTTTATCCCTTTAACTTCAATCTTCCTGTGACCTCTCTTCTCATTTCCTGGTTTCTAGAGTTGTCTGTTTTTAGTTTCAGGGACTTGCTTTCTACCAATTACTTCATTGTCCTGCTTATGCTTCCCGCTGTGAAAGCTGTTCCTCTCCAACTGATAAGCTGTTATTGCCTCGGGTCAGGTTAAAACTAAACTCAAAAGGTCTTTCTAACTTAAAGGTTGGTTGCTCAGCAACTGTCCAGTCCTTCTCTCAACTCTGTTTGCTTTTCATGTCGTAAATTCTCAAATCACAATGCCGACATAGTTTGAAATTAAACCAAAAACCTGATGCAGGCAAACACCTTTCTTCATCTGGATCCAACGAGAGTTTTAACCCTTTCTTACACAGAGACACTAAATTAAACTCTATACCTTATTTTTGCTATCCAACAATACATACATAAATTATTTCTTACCACCGCTGTTTCCTGACATCTGTTGTGCAATGTCAGTGGTTCAGCGACCAGACAATACATTTTAGACAAGAAGACACTTGATGCAGTGGTATTAGAACAATATATTAAGCAACAAAACTTATACTGAACAAAGGCAGTTAATATACTAGTTTAGATTTTTTTTTCTTCCCCCCTATGTTCGCGGCATGAACTTCTTCCCTCTTCTCCTTTTCTCCTGCCTGAAATCTGTGGGACAAATCTCTTTTTGTGCCCATTTATTATTCTCTGCTAGGGAAGCCAAGGCTTTTTCTGTGTTTCAGTATTGTTGTCAGATCTCTAAATTTGTCAATGTTCACAGATCCATGATCCCATCCCAAGCAGGATATCCTCAACACCCAAACAGCCCAGCGTCCGCTTTTCCCTATCTAACTATTTGCCAGACTTACTAACCCTCATGCTCATTTATTTATAGCTCTCCATGATCTGTATGTTTCAAAGCATGTCCTTTGATCATAGCTGGTAGCCTAGTTGGACATCTATCCCTCCTTTCCTCCTTGCATTTATATCATTAGAAATCCATAGAATCCCCACAGTGCAGAAGGCCCATTGAGTCTGCATGGACCTCTGAAAGAACACTCCATCTAGGCCCCCGCCACCCCCCCCCCCCCCCCCCTGCCCTACCTCCATAACACTGCGCATTTATCATGGCCGATCCACTTAACCTGCACAACTTTGGATTGTGGGAGGAAACTGGAGCACCCGGAGGAAACGCACGCACACACGGGAGACTTTGCAAACTCCACACAGTCACCCAAGGCCGGAATCAAACCCAGACCCTTGGCACTGAGGCAGTAGTGCTAACCACTGTGCCACTGTGCTGCCCTATAAATTATAAGTTAACGTAATGTAAGTTAACTGAGGTTGCAGAGAAAGAGGGTGCTCTAAATAGAAGGAGGATGAGGAGGGTTCTGTACAGAAGACCCTTGGCTTCAAATAATAATAATAATCTTTATTAGTGTCACAAGTAGGCTTACATTAACACTGCAATGAGGTTACTGTGAAAATCCCCTAGTAGTCACGCTACAGGTACACTGAAGGAGAATTCAGAATGACCAATTTGCCTAACGGCACGTCTTTCGGGACTTGTGGGAGGAAACCGGAGCACCCGGAGGAAACCCGCACAGACACGGGCAGAAGGTGTCAACTCCGCACAGACAGTGACCCAAGCCAAGAATTGAATCCGGGTCCCTGGCGCTGTGAAGCAACGGAGCTAACCACTGTGCTACCGTGCCGTCCCTATTTTCAGGGAGCACTTCTACTACCTTCACCTTAGTGAGGAGCTGTGATTGTTGTGTCTCAGATTCAGCAAGGAGATGATCTCTGAAGTGTGCCCCTTCTTATAATGGCCTCACAGCAGAAATAACCCCTTCACTACCATGGCTCCACTATTCCCATACATCTGGAATGCCACTTCACAGCATCCCCATGGCCAAGATCTTGCAAACATAAACACCAACAAATGTATTCCTGTAACATCTTTCTCTCTCTACAGATGTTGCCAGATGTGTTGAGTATTTCCAGCACTTTGATTCATTTCAGATTCCCAGTATTCCCAGTATTTCACTTTTACGCTAAGTGTCATGGTTTGCATGCCTGTAAGCATTCTGCTGTCGGCCACCCCATTGAAGTCCCAATCTCAGCCCTCAGTAGCAGAACTCTTCTGTAGCCGCGCACCTTGGGAAACTGACACTCAAACGACTTTATCCTCCGGCCCGCTTGCCACCCTTTGTGCTCATTGACTTGCCACTTGCTGAATATCTGCTCAGCAGTTATCACTAGCAAATCTTCCTCGCCTGTGAGTAGGGGAGGCAAGACAATGACACAAACTTCATCAGAACAAGAGCTACAAGTAAAGGTGATTGTACATTGTTTTACCATATCACAATTTTTCAGATCTGTTTCATGTTGTTGATTGATCATTTTCCTGGGTAATCTCGCTGTACCAGCTTAGATTTATTGTACCTACTGATAACTGATGAGCCAATACACAACAAAGGCTTCAAATTAGCCTTCGATGGGTAATCCAAAGCAGAAAGGAATGAGCCCACCTCTCCTGTCATGATATAATCTCTTAGATAACTTATATATTTTTTGCTTGATAGATTGCACCACATGTTGTTTGTCGACCATATTATGTGCAGAGGTCATGGTGCAAGTTGAACGACATGACATTCATGCTTGACTGCAGTCTCGAAGGGCAGGTTTGTCCCACAGGCCTCAGGACCCTGACTTCAGGGCCAGATGGGAGTCTTGAAAGTGCATTTGCCAGGAGCCAAACTGGGGAGCTATTTCCCATTGGTAGCCTCTTAATTGGTCACCTGCGTGTTTGTTGTCCTATTAAAAATGATGAATGGTCCAATAGCATCGGAAACCTAATCAGGTATTGCTGAGGTAGGTTGGCGAATACAAGGGTGACTCAAAGTGGAGGCACCTCCTGAACTGTCAAAATAAATAATTATTCTACAGGGAGTAGCTGGTGGGGCCTTCCAATTGGCTGGAAAACCTCTCTGCTTGGGTTGTTGGGGTCAATGGAGGCTATCTTTCCTCCTGGCAATCCCCTCATTGGGGGATGGAGTTTCTCTACCTGTGTCTTATGTAAACTTGTGATTAATTAAGACAAATTTTCCTTCACTAGGTATAACAAGAGCCCTCAGTTGGTATGTATTCTCGTGTATTTGTGTGACATATTTACCTGTTCTTTTTTTAAAAATATTTTTTTATTCTCCTTTTTCACATTTTCTCCCAAATTTACACCCAACAATAAACAATAATCAGTAACGAATGTAATGTCAATGCCCATATCAATAACAACGATCCCATTCTCTCACCAAACCCCCAAACATTAGCCCGCATGTTAACATAAACAAACCATAGTCACCATTAACATATACACTCCGCCTCCCCCCAACCCTCCCAGCCCCCAACCCCCCTAATGTTCGCTATGATCCATTTCTTGAAAGTGCATAATGAATAACACCTTGGATTGTAGAATCCCTCCATCCTTCCCCTCAGTTTAAATTTGACCATTTCAAGCATCAAGAATTCCAGCACCAGGGCACAGGGTGGAGAGGTTGATCTCCACCCTAACAGGATCCACCTTTGGGCGATCAACGGGCGAAGGCTATAACATCTGACTCCGTGCCCATTTCCAACCCCGGCTGGTCCGACACCCCGAATATGGCCTCCTGAGGGTTCACATGCACCACTTTAGAGATTACTCTAAACACCTCCTTCCAATAATCCTCCAGCTTTGGACAGGACCAAAACATATGAACGTGGTTTGCGGGGACCCCCCCACAACGTTCACATACATCTTCTACCCCCTCAAAGAACCGGCTCATCCTCGCCCTTGTAAGGTGTGTCCTATAGACCACCTTCAGCTGTATCAGCTCCAACATCGCACACGAGGTGGTAGCGTTCATCCTCCGGAGCACCTCGCACCAGATCCTCTCCTCCATACCCTCTCCCAACTCTCCCTCCCACTTTGCCTTGAATCCTTCTAGCGGCTCCTTCTCCTCCTTCAAAATAGCCCCGTAAACCGCCGATATTACCCCCTTCTCCAGTCCCCCTGTCGTCAGCTCCTGGCTCTACCGGGAAGCTTGTATCTCCTTTCTGGCAAAGTCTCAAACCTGCATGTATCGAAATATTTCCCCCTTCTCCAGCCCACACTTCGCTCCCAGCTCCTTCAATCCCGCAAAACGACCCCCAAGAAACAAATCTTTTAGTGTCCTAATTCCTTTCTCCTCAGATCTCCGAAAATGTCCATCCCACTTCCCTGGCTATATGTTCTAGAGATAATACTAATGGTGCCGGTGTTACTTGGCATATATCTGTTGTGAGGTTTGATGTTATTACCCCCAAATTTTGAACTCAAAATACCTTTACTCAGGATGACATATGGAGGGGTTAGCTCAACTCAACGACCAAGTGGATAGCTATTTAGAAAACATGTACGTGTAACAATGAGCAGACATTCTCCTAACTTTTACATGTATGTTTTTTCTAGTTGCAAGTGATATCCCACAACATAATTCTTGGGTCATTCACTTGGCTCTTTGTTTGTTAATTTAAATTTAAAACTGTGGAACATTGGTTAGCACTGCTGCTGCATAGCACCTGGGACCCGGGTTCAATTCTGACTTTGGGACACTGTCTGTGTGGAGTTTACACTTTCTCCCTGTGTTTGCGTGGGTTTCCTTCGGGTGTTCCGCTTTGCTCCCACAGTCCAAAGATGTGCGGGTGCTTGTCGTATGAGGAATGGTTGAGGACTCTGCGTCTGTACTCGTTGGAGTTTAGAAGGATGAGGGGGGATTTTATTGAAACTTACAGGATACTGTGTGGCCTGGATAGAGTGGACATGGAAAGAATGTTTCCACTTGTCGGAAAAACTGGAAGCAGAGGATACAATCTCAGACTAAAGGGACGATCCTTTAAAACAGAGATGAGGAGGAATTTCTTCAGCCAGAGGGTGGTGAATCTGTGGAACTTTTTGCCGCAAAAGGCTGTGGAGGCCAAATCACTGAGTTTCTTTAAAACAGAGATAGATCGGTTTTTGACCTATCTAAGGGGATCAGGGGTTATGGGGAGAAGGCAGGAGAATGGGGATGAGAAAAATATCAGCCATGATTGAATGGCGGACCAGACTCGATGGGCTGAGTGGCCTAATTTTGCTCCTATGTCTTATGGTCTTATGGATTAGGTGGTTTGGCCATGCTAAACTACCCTTCGTGTCCAGGGATGCGCAGATTATGTTATGGGGTTACAGGGATACGGGGGGGGGGGGGGGGGGGTGGTGGATGCGGGAGTGTAAATGGGTAACTCATTCGAAGGGTCGATGCAGACTCAATGGGCTGGATGGCCTCCTTCTGCACTCAAGGGATTCTATTGTATGAAAAGCATTTGTAAAACACTCAGAAGGTCAGGCATCGTTTACAGAAAGAGAAACAGTTCATGTTACAGGTCAATGACCTTTTAATAGAACTGGAAGATTTAAAGTGGTGTGATAAACCTGCTTGTGTAATTCATGTGATAAGTTAACTATTTTTTTTGCACTTTTTTTTCCCAATTAAGGGGCAATTTAGCATGGCCAATCCACCTACCCTGCACATCTTTGGGTTGTGGGGGTGAGACCCACGCAGAAATGGGGAGAATGTGCAAACTCCACATGGACAGTGACCTGGGGCTGGGATCGAGCCCGGGTCCTCGGCACCGTGAGGCAGCACTGCTAACCACTGCACCACCATGCTGCCCTTTCACTTAACTATTTCAATGCTGTACCACCGAATGGAGGTTGGTCACTCCTGAGGCAGATTGTCCAGTGACAATCTGTGACATTCTTGCCGGTCACCTACCAGTTAATGGCATTTACAATGGATTACAGTACTTTCTGCAGGAAAAAAAGCAGAATGGGAAGTCACAAAAATATAAGAGCAAGGAAATAGAAATGCAAAGGTTTCTGATCTCCCTGCATCTCTCCTAATTGTGGATGTGAGCAGCAATATGCTCCTGTTTGTTTGCCTTTGCTGATCTGTAAACAGCCACTGGGAATGTATCAGAGGAGGAGGTTCCCAGGCTCCCGAAGATGGCACTCTGAGCTTGAACGTTCAACTTGCTGGAATTTGCAAACATTAAACCTGCATCTTGCTACATTCTGGTGCAATATGCTGCTGCTCCAACGCACTGTGCAACCCCAGCAATATAAAAAATATTTCAATATCAATCTCCAATATAATTATTGCAGAGCTATTTTTGCATCTTGTTTTAATAAGAATTCTTATGAAATATATTATATACATTTTATTCTTTCCAGCGCTACTATTAGTTTTATTTCATGAATTCTAAGAAGTTGCAGAACATTTCAGAGGCAAATGTAATCATCTGATGTCTTGAATTAAAATGAGGATTAAATCAACCTGGATGGAAGCTGTGATTAATCTAGCCGAAACATCATATTAAAATTTAATTTTGGAGGTAGATTTTCATTTGTGATTGAAGACCTTGACAGACTTTTGTTTGTTTATGGCATGACTTTCTTGTTGAGTTAGCTTTGTATCAACTTTATGCATTAACACTTATTATACATTCTCACAGATATACTTATGTAGCATAACACCCTGTCTTGGAGACCAAAGACGTGGGTTTAACTCCAGGTTGGAAATATTTTAACTCCCAGGCCTCATTAGCATTTGAAGGATGAAGTTGCCTTTCTAATTTCCTCTAAAATAAGGCAATCAGCCGACAGAATCCACACTGAGAATTCATGTCCAGCGCCCTTGGTTTTGCTGCCATGTCCAAGAATGGCCAAAACATCTATATTATGGAGTTAAATGCAGTTGGAGCAGGTTTAGCATCACTGGAGGACAACTTGACTTTTTAATGAAAGACTCCATTTACCTGGGGTGGACTCTGAATACACAGCCCTAACCAGGTCTGTTAAAATGGGATGTGAATGGTGCTGGAAGGCTGCTAACGACTGTTTCAAGTTTAATGACAGCAGAACATCGTCAGTGTCTCTTTCAGTGTGAACGGCTTTATCGAACTGATCAGAAATGGCAGCATTCAGTGTCACATGACAATAGCAAGTCAAACTGATTACATCTCACGACCCAAACATCCCACTTCCCATATCAAGCAAAAGATACAAATATCCCCCTTTCCTCATTTAACAATCTCAGCCGATGTTATAATTGGACGGGAAGAATGGAACCCTGGCTCAAAAGACCGTAACTTTTATTTTAAAAAAAAGTAAAACATGGAGGAAAAGAGTCACAGGATTGCGAATTAGTTTTAACAACAAGAAAAAAAACATTTATTAAACATGGAAAGCTAGATTATTATACAATACTCCCTTATCTTAACAATTACACACAGGTTTTAGGATTAATACAGATTACAAAATTCACCTTAATCTACAATGGTCTCATTAACACAAAGTTCCTTTAAAGCACGCAAGATGACTGTGAGCAATACTCCCTCCACTTTCAACCCAAGTTGTGGCTTTAGAAGGATGAGGGGGGATTTTATTGAAACTTACAGGATACTGCGTGGCCTGGATAGAGTGGACATGGAGAGAATGTTTCCACTTGTCGGAAAAACTAGAAGCAGAGGACACAATCTCAGACTAAAGGGACGATCCTTTAAAACAGAGATGAGGAGGAATTTCTTCAGCCAGAGGGTGGTGAATCTGTGGAACTCTTTGCCGCAGAAGACTGTAGAGGCCAAATCACTGAGTGGCTTTAAAACAGAGGTAGATAGGTGTTTGATCAATAAGGGGATCGGGGTTATGGGGGGAAAGCAGGAGAATGGGGCAGAAACAGGAGTTTCCACACTTCACTCCCAAGAACGTGATTTTTAATCCCTTAGCTATTTGCATTCTGAAATCCAGAACATATTTTCAAATGGCACTTTCAATAAAAGCTTCCATTGCACTTTTAACAGCGAATCCAGTCAAGGATCTCACACCAATCCTTTTAGGATTTTTTGGTCTTGACTGCTGTGCAAACTGCACACAATTCTGAAGTCTGCTGTGACACTGTACATCTAGTTAATGCTTGTCTCTTGAACTCAGAATATTTTGTTTACTCTTCCTTCTTCTGAACAATGTCGTGGCCTCTGTTCTCTTAACTTTAGTCATCTTAAACATTCTTCCTGCCCCAAATCCGTGGTTATCTGGACTGTAACTTGTACTCTAGGAAGCCTGCAGCTAGGAAGCTTGCAACTCTCAAACTGTTCAGTCTTTCTTCTGGCGAGCTGAGAGATGATTCTTCCCCAAGGCCCGGCCTCCAAATGCAATCAAATTTCCTAAACTAAAACATTAACACTTCTCTACCTTACAAGGCCTCAGCTGTTAAGCAACACATACATGCCTTTGTGTGTTACTTATTCTTCACATGGTAGCCCTCTAAGCACAATAGAAGGACAGTTGGAACTTCACCAATCCCCACACATAACAACACCTTTGTCCAGCATGAACCTAACTATAGGCTTTACCCTTCCAGGCACAGAAACATTAAATTAAACCCACTTAAAACTCTACCTTATTTCTAATGTTTGCCAACACAAATCTAATTCCCTTAATCTACGTTTGGTTCCCCAACACTAGTGAACAAAAGACACATTTGCATGCACGATCCTGTGTGACTGTGAGGTTGCCCATGTTACCCACCATACATCCATTGTTCTCATGAATTAACAACTGTTTATTCTACAAGTCAGTCTCTGCCCATACATTCCATAGGTAGCCTTTAAATCATGCAGTCTCTTCATGGTACAATGGTAGACAGGGCTAAGCGATTTCACAACCAAAGCATCAGATCGAAGCCCTGCAATCCTGCCACATCCAGTCAACCTGGTGTTGCCATGTAAAATGGCTGCGTTCCGTTTAATCTGGCCAAAACCCAGTTTAAAATGGCTAACCCGAAAGACTGCTGGGAAAAGCAGCCAAGAAGACACAAGCAGGCAGCTGCAGACAGGTTTGCATATTCGGCTCTGGGAAGGTAGCCCAGATCGATACTCAGGGCTATCAACAGCCCTTCAACCCAAGTATCCGCAGTTGCATTCAGGACTGTTTACACCTAATCAACTCAGACATCCACAGTTAAATCGGCTATCCCCGGGAACAATTGCAACATATTAGCAATTGAATACCGGGCCAGACCTGTCGGCGCCTGCAGTGGCCGAAACAAAGACAGGTGAGCGACCACCCCCCGATAGAGGAATCGCCTCACCATTGGACACATCGACCCCAGAGACTGGGGACAGAATCCAATCACTTGGGACTCAGGGTCAAGGGCCGCCCCGGGAGGCGGGAAGCCCCTGGGCCCTATAAAAGTGAAGGTCCAAGTTCAGATCTCTCTCTCTCTCCTCTTCGCCTGCTCGAGACCTTCACAAGACCAGCCACCGGCAAGTGTAAGTTTGAATCCAACGATCGGTATCCGGTAGAGACACCTAGCCACCGACCTGTAGCAGCCTTTTGAATCCCGCGGGCCAGATTTGATTGGACAAGCCATTCGTTTCCCTGACCTGGTGGGCTCTTCCTAAGTTAAGTATTGGCCAGTAGTGATAGGTTTGTTATAGAGAAAGTAGTATTAGGGTATTAATATTGCTTGTTGTATATAATAAATGACCGTTGTTTTAATCCTTACTAAGCGGTGTGCTGTGTTATTAATCATAACCTAAACTTGAACCACGTGGCGGTATCATAAAGATACCTGGTGACTCATGAGCAAAGGTGACCTAAACAGAGCAAATAGACTAAAGCTAGAAAGAGCAACACTGGTGACCCTACAACACAGGATGACTTGCATGCCAAACAACATAAGCAGCAAGTGAAAATCAGAGCTAAGTGATCCCACAAGCAATGGATCAGATCTAAGCTCTGCAGTCCTGTCGCATCCAATCACGAATGGTGGCGGACAATTAATTCACTGGAGGAGGAGGCTCCACAAATATCCCCATCATCAATGATGGAGGAGCCCAGCAACTGTGTGTAAGAGACCAGGCTGAGACATTCGCAACAATCGTCAGTCAGAAGTGCCGAGTGGATGATCCATCACGGTCTCCTCCAGACATTACAAATGTCAGTCTTCAGCCAATACGATTCACTCCACGTGATGCCAAGAAATGACTAAAGGCACTGCATACTGCAAAGGCTTTGGATCCTGATAATATTCCAGCAATATGACAGAAGACTTGTGCTCCAGAACTTGCCGCACACCTAGCCAGGCTGTTCCAGTGCAGCTACAACACTAGCATCTACCCGGCATTGTGGAAAATTGCCCAGATGTGTCCTGTACACAAGAAAGAGGACAAATCCAACTCAGCCAGTTACTGCCCTATCAGTCTACTCTCCATCATCGGCAAAGTGATAGAAGGAGTCATCAGCAGTGCTATCAAGCAGCATTCACTCGGCAATAACCTGCTCACGGACGCTCAGTTAGGGTTCCACCAGGGTCGCTCAGCTCCTGACCTCATTACAAACTTGGTTCAAACGTGGACAAAAGAGCTGAATGCCAGAAGTGAGGTGAGAGTGACTGCCCTTAACAACAATGCAGCATTTGACTGAGTATGGCATCAATGAGCCCGAGCTAAACTGGAGTCAATGGGGATCAGGGGGAAACTCTACGCTGGTTGTGCCAGGTATGTGGCACAAAGGAAGATAGTTGTAGTGGTTGGAGGTCAATCATCTCTGCTACGGGACATCACTGCAGGAGTTCCTCAGGGTAGTGTCCTAGGCCCAACCATCTTCAGCTGCTTCATCAATGACCTGCCTTCCATCATAAGGTCAGAAGTGGGGATGTTTGCAGAAGACTGTACAATGTTCAGCATCATTTGCGACTCCTCAGGTAATGAAGCAGACCATGTCATAATGCAGTAAGACCTGGACAATATCCAGGCTTGGACTGACAAGTGGCAAGTTGCATTCGTGCCACACAAGTGCCAGGCAATGACCATCTCCTACAAGAGACAATTTACCCATTGCTCCCTGACATTCAATAATAATAATAATCGCTTATTGTCACACGTAGGCTTCAATGAAGTTACTGTGAAAAGCCCCTAGCTTTTCAAATTGCTGAATGCCCCACAATCAACACCCTGGGGTAACCATTGATCAGAAACTGAACTGGACTAGCCATATTAATACTGTGGCTACCAGGGCAGGTCAAAGGCTAGGAATCCTACGGTGAGTAACTCACCACCTGACCCCCCAAAGCCAGTCCACCAACTATAAGGCACAAGTCAGGACTGCAATGGAATACTGTCCACTTACCTGGATGAGTGCAGCTCTAACAACACTCAAGAAGCTTAATACCATCCAGGACAAAGCAGCCCGCTTGATTGTTCCTCCTTCCACAAACATTCAAACCCTCCACCACTGACGAACAGTGACAGCCGTGTGTACCATCTACAAGATGCACTGCAGTAACTCACCAAGGTTCCTTAGACAGCACCTTCCAAACCCACGGTCAGTACCATCTAGAAAGACAAGAGCAGCAGATGCCTGAGAACCCCACCACCTGGTGGTTCCCCTCTAAGTCACTCACCACCCCGACTTGGAAATATGTCTCCATTCCTGCACAGTCGTTGGGGCAAAATTCTGGAACTCATTCCCTAACAGCATAGTGGATGTACTTACACCTGAAGGATTGCAGCGGTTCAAGAAGGCACTATCACCTTCTGAAGGGCAACTAGGGATGGTCCATAAATGCTGGCCTAACCAGCGACACCCACATCCCGTAAATTAATTTTTAAAAATGTGCATTGACGTGTTCATCTGGTTGATGTTACTTGTCCAGAATGTGTTGTTCCTGTGGCCCTTGTTGACTTGGTGGCTGCCATTGTTTTACTATCGCTATTGTGGTCATGTGGGCCTCTGGGATTGATGGTAGTTCTAGACTCAGTACAGCTGGTAAGATCCCTTCTTCCCAACCAGCCAATTGCTTTGAAGGAACTGCTTTGCTAATTGTTCAGATATGTTGCGGTGCTCTGGTATATTTGGTTGTTCAGTTCTACTGTGTGCGATACCCTGATTGGTCCCTCATGTTTTTCCATGGCTGCATATAGATTTTTCAAGGGGTCCTTCAAGGTTGCAGCTTCATGTGTGTGCCTTTCCTGCCTGCTGTTTTAACATAGAACAAAGAACATACAGTGCAGAAGGAGGCCATTCGGCCCATCAATTCTGCACCGACCCACTTAAGCCCTCACTTCCACCCTATCCCCGTAACCCAATATCCTACCTAACCTTTTTTTTGGACACTAAGGGCAATTTGTCATGACCAATCCACCTAACCTGCACATCTTTGGACTGGCGGAGGAAACTGGAGCACCCGGAGGAAACCCATGCAGACCTGGGGAGAACGTGCAGACTCCGCACAGACAGTGACCCAGCGGGGAACCGAACCTGGGATCCTGGCACTGAGAAGCCACAGTGCAATCCACTGTGCTACCGTGCTGCCCTAAGTTTTGGGTGTCTATGTCTGGTTGTGTTTCTTCAACTCCTGCTTTGAGTTTCTAGCTGCTGAATTGAGGGTCATTATTTCCTCCCTGACATGGAATTAAAAATGTGTAGGCATGAAAAACCATGAGGAGCCAGTCAGGGTACAAACCGTAATCACTCTCAACAGTAGTCAGCTCACGTGTAAACTTAGTTTACAGGAAACCAGAAAGGCAATCCATCCATCAAAGGAACAATAATGCCACACACACATAATATCCTTGAATTAACTGGATTCCATATCTATCTACATTTCTAAACTCTGAGAAATGTCCCTTGTCCTAAATCAACGTCGCACACAGTTTAACTATATCAGGTAAATCTCGCAAAATAGTTACCACACCCGAGTTGCATCTTTAATTTTGGGAAGCCTTTCTTCTGATTCAGCATAGACTTCCTGAAGTTTTCAAACAGCAGCTTCTAACACAGAATCCTGCTTTCTGGAGAGCTTCTCTTTCCAGCTGGGGCGGCCATGATGTTAACAGCTCAACAACTGCTTCTTCTACAGTAAAGAGCTAACCCTGCTACCGATAAAGCATTTTGCCCTTTTGATCGCATCCTCTCTAAACAACTCACCTTAGAAGACACGCTATTAGCGTGTAAGGGTGACATGCATTCTTATGCCTCCACTTTGAACTCCTATCCTGTGTGTAGTTTTAACATTTACTCTATTAGTCCCCACTTCAGGTAAGTAACTGTTTACCCTGCTGCTGATCTAGTTTGCATATCAACCCTCCCCCCCCTCCCCCCCAAGGAGCTGCACTTTCATCAATTCCCTTTTATCCAATTCTTTAAACTTTATTTTATCAAACCTTCTTTAATCTCTATTTTTATCGAATTCTTAACTCTTCATTTCATTCAAGCTTCTTGACATCATTGGGAGACTCTATCGAACTGATCAGAAATGGCAGCTTACAGTGAGCTTGCCTCATGATAGACGCATAACAAGTTAGATGTGACCTCAGACTGATTACAGTTCACAGCCCAAACAATAACCACAGATGTAAGTTCAACCACTCATCTCTTCAGCCATAATGCACAGCCATAGGTTGTTTTCTGATACCAGATCGAATTAAGCAGCCAAGTGCCAGTTACGATAAATTATAACACATTATCAAACCAATTCTCTCAAAATCCATATACAGAGAATATTTAATAGAAAAATGAACTAAAATCTCCTGGTGATCAAATAATTCTGATGTCAATTAATCACTAACCAGGACATCATCTTAAGTGTTCTTACTTAATTAAGCTTGGAATGTTTCCAAATGACTTTTGAGTTTAGTTAATATTGTACACAGTATTTAAGAAATATTCTACTATCTAATTTTGTGGCTTTGCTTTAAGACAACAATTTTGTAAAATTGTGCTACTTAATTTTTTACCATTTAATAGACATGCCCAATATTACAAATCAATATACTTTTGCATAATATTTATTGAAAATCTACTCATTTCATTTTCAGCCAGATTTGCTTATAATGCTCTCAAGCATTATGTTGTTAACAGGGAGTTATACCTGACAGGATGCTTCAGAATTTTAACAAAATATCATTCTACGCGATGTGGGCATCAGTGGCTGGGTTAACACATTTTGCCCATCCCTAACTGCCCTCCATTTCAGAGGGCATTTGAGAATCAACCACATTGCTATGGGTCTGGAGTCACATGCAGGCCAAACTAGGTAAGGACAGCAGATTTCCTTCCCTAAAGGACGCTAGTGAATCAGATGATAAACAATGGTGTTATGGTCATTATTAAACTTTTAACGCCAGGTGTTTTATTGAATTCAAATTTCACCATCAGCCTTGGTAGGGTTGAACCCTGGTTCCTAGATCTTCCCCTGGGTCTCTGTATTACAGTCCATTGACCATACCACTGTGCCACTACCTCTCCCTATGCAGCATAGTATTGTTCCTGTTATCCAGGGAGCATCTAAGATGCTTTCACTTTTCAGAAGTCCACAGTTACTGAAATGTTTCAGGAAGTTGGGTAGCACTAAGTTAAGTTATGGTTGGATGTTAGGTAGTTAGTTATTTCCCCAGGGAATAGCGGAACTGTGCAATAGGTCGGTGCCTCATTTATTGAATACTGATTGCCTCCATACTTTCACGCATGAGCTGATTATATTTCTGGCTGGCGTAGGGTTCACCCTGGTGAAACAGGGTAGGTATCCTAACATGAAAATAATTGAAAATATTTTGTCCATGGTTCATTATCATTTAGAAGTGATGCTTAATTCTGGGAAGATTACTGTTGGAAAGGCGAAGGAATTAAAATATTGGACTTCGCTGATTGCTGGAGTGCTGAATGAAATTCGGCGGGATTCTCCATCTCGGCAGCATTGTTTTCCGGTGCAGCGCGTCCTCGCCAACAGTGGGATTCTCCGTTCCAGCAGCCGGCCAATGGGATTTCCCTTGTGGCCATCCCACATGTCGGGAAACCCGCAGGCGTGGGTGTGACGCTGGCGAAGCGGAGGATCCCGCCGTGGGAGAATCCCACAGATTGTATTTCAAACAGTTGCCCACCTTGATTTAACAGAATCAGAATAGACTATATGAAGCTGTAAAATACCAGGTAGCCATATTTAGTTGGATTATTTAGTGGGCAGCACTGTAGCATAGTGATTAGCACAATTGCTTCACAGCTCCGGGGTCCCAGGTTCGATTCCCGGCTTGGGTCACTGTCTGTGCGGAGTCTGCACGTTCTCCCTGTGTGTGCGTGGGTTTCCTCCGGGTGCTCCGGTTTCCTCCCACGGTCCAAAGATGTGCAGGTTAGGTGGACTGGCCATGCTAAATTGCCCTTAGTGTCCAAAATTGCTCTTTCCAAGAGTTGGTGCAGACTCGATGGGCCGAATGGCCTCCTTCTGCACTGTAAATTCTATGAATCTATGATAAATTGTAAATAAGACCATACCATAAGATATAAGAGCAGAATTAGGCCACTCGGCCCATCGGGTCAGCTCCACCATTCAATCATGGCTGATATTTTCTCATCCCCATTCTCCTGCCTTCTCCCCATAATCCCTGATCCCCTTATGAGGGATAATTAGCTTAAAGATCGGTTGGAGGATACAACAGTGCAGGCTGCATCATGACGAGATGTGTACAGCTTAGGAAGGCTCTCTGATTTCAATTTATCTTTGTGTTGTTTGGGAGGGAGTTTTTAGTTGCAGCTTGGGCCTTGTGTGGCTTGCTGTGCACTAAGAGGGGTTAGCCAAAATCAATGGCAGTTTGACAGACTGCACAATAAGCATAATAACTTTATCACTGGTGGCTGAGTCGGTAATCTCAGTTTGAATCTTGTGAGGAACAGAAGCTGGAAGATTTCCTCATTTGAAGCCAATGGGGGAATCTAGAGTAGGCCTTGCAGAGTCTTATTGTACAAGGAAGAAGCTGCAAGATTAACTTGGAAGTAGTGAAAAGTAACCAGAACAGGTTTTACCTCTGAGAATAGCTGGGACTGAGGAAGATTCTCTAGGGGACGGTAGCGTACTTATGGCTGGGTCCCTACTGAAGTAAATAACATTAAAATTGATGTGTTTTATATAAGAGAATTCCTGGGGGAAGTCAGAGTAAACTTTTGCACATAATATATAGTTATAAATCATATTGATTAAAAATTAATCTTGCAGCATAATTACACTGAGATATTCAGATTTAACAAAACAACTGTGAATGGTCCTAATGGGATCATAACAATTTTCCATTTATTTTCCCCCTCCTCATTGAACTGTGTTTTTACCTTTGCCTCACTCAGGTTATTGCATGGTACCAGGTGGTTGGAGACTTCATATGTTGTGATCCATTAAGAATCAACACACTGTGGAACAAGCTAAAAGAATAAATGGGTCTTTTTGTATCTGTTGTGTTCATTTGTTCACAGTTTCACATGTTCAGGTCATCTAGAGGAGAGTAAATAAGAGATGAAGGGCTACTGCGAGTGAGCTGAAATGAAGACAGGCAGATTGGTGCAGAACACATGGCTGAGGCCTGCTCCCAGTAATGGATACATTTTGCCAATGATCAACTCTGCTTTTCCAAAGAACGTCCGCCTATTGTTGTCCAAAATCGTGCCGTAATCACCTCCACGTCATGTGAAATACAATTTTTCTAACCTCCAAATACTAACTTCCCATCCATGGCCCTACCCAACAAACAATCCCTGTACAAAGCAGAAGTTAATTGTTAGTAATTTAATGATATTCACCTTGCTATTTTGCCTTTACACTGTGATTCCCCTTGGTGGTCCCATATGGTGAGCTTGATCATGTTCTGAATCTCGGGCTGAAGCCTTTCTGATTGGGAGGAGCAATTTGGCTGGTGCAGTGTTGGTCATGGCATTGAACATCCGCTGACACATCCAGCATTCATCTGTTCATAATCCTTTAAGAGGCCCGGCTGGGCATGAGTTTTATAGTTACCATAATGGGACTTTGTCTCACTGGACTCTTCTCCTGCTGTACCTCCAATGTGAAATTGTCACTGTTCTTTTTAACTGATTTCCCAGTCTGTTAAATTGCCAAGTGCCCAATTCTTATAACTGATTGTCCAATGTTTCCAGACTCTCAGGGATGTTCCAGAGCAGGGAGGTTATGCTGGAGCTGTATACAGCGCTTGTTAGGCCCCAGCTGGAGTATAGAATCATAGAAGTTTACAGCATGGAAACAGGCCCTTCGGCCCAACCAGTCCATGCCGCCCAGTTTTTACCATTAAGCTAGTCCCAGTTGCCCGCACTTGGCCCATAACCCTCTATACCCATTTTACCCATGTAACTATCTAAATGCTTTTTAAAAGACACAATTGTACCCGCCTCTACTACTACCTCTGGCAGCCCATTCCAGACACTCACTACCCTCTGAGTGAAGAAATTGCCCCTCTGGGCCCTTCTGAATCTCTCCCCTCTCACCTTAAACCTATGCCCTCTAGTTTTAGACTCCCCTACCTTTGGGAAAAGATGTTGACTATCTACCTTATCTATGCCCCTCATTATTTTATAGACCTCTATAAGATCACCCCTAAGCCTCCTACACTCCAGGGAAAAAGGTCCCAGTCTATCCAGCCTCTCCTTATAACTCAAACCATCAAGTCCCGGCAACATCCTAGTAAATCTTTTCTGCACTCTTTCTAGTTTAATAATATCCTTTCTATAATGGGATGACCAGAACTGCACACAGTATTCCAAGTGTGGCCGTACCAATGTCTTGTACAACTTCAACAAGACGTCCCAACTCCTGTATTCAATGTTCTGACCAATGAAACCAAGCATGCCGAATGCCTTCTTCACCACCCTGTCCACCTGCGACTCCACCTTCAAGGAGCTATGAACCTGAAATCCTAGATCTCTTTGTTCTATAACTCTCCCCAACGCCATACCATTAACTGAGTAGGTCCTGGCCTGATTCGATCTGCCAAAATGCATCACCTCACATTTATCTAAATTAAACTCCATCTGCCATTCGTCGGCCCACTGGCCTAAGTGATCAAGATCCCGTTGCAATCCTAGATAACCTTCTTCACTATCCACTGTGCCACCAATCTTGGTGTCATCTGCAAACTTACTAACCATACCTCCTAAATTCTCATCCAAATCATTAATATAAATCACAAATAACAGTGGACCCAGCACCGATCCCTGAGGCACACCACTGGTCACAGGCCATCAGTTTGAAAAACAACCCTCTACAACCACCCTCTGCCTTCTGTCGTCCAGCCAATTTTGAATCCAATTGGCCACCTCACCCTGGATCCCATGAGCTTTAACCTTCTGCAACAACCTACCATGTGGTACCTTGTCAAAGGCTTTGCTAAAGTCCATGTAGACAACGTCTACTGCACTGCCCTCATCTACCTTCTTGGTCACCCCCTCAAAAAACTCAATCAAATTTATGAGACATGATTTTCCACGCACAAAGCCATGCTGACTGCCCCGAATCAGTCCTTGCCTCTCTAAATGCTTGTAGATCCTGTCTCTCAGAATACCTTCTAGCAACTTACCTACTACAGACGTTAGGCTCACCGGTCTGTAGTTCCCAGGCTTTTCCCTGCTGCCCTTCTTAAACAAGGGCACAACATTCGCCACTCTCCAATCTTCAGGCACCTCACCTGTGGCTGCCGATGATTCAAATATCTCTGTTAGGGGACCCGCAATTTCCTCCCTAGCCTCCCACAACATCCTGGGATACATTTTATCAGGTCCCGGGGATTTATCTACCTTGATGCGCTTTAAGACTTCCAGCACCTCCTCCTCTGTAATATGCACACTTCTCAAGACATCACTATTTATTTCCCTTAGTTTCCTAACATCCATGCCTTTCTCCACCGTGAATACCGATGAGAAATATTCATTCAGGATCTCACCCAACTCTTGTGGCTCTGCACATAGATGTCCTTGTTGGTCCTTAAGAGGCCCTACTCTGTCCCTAGTTACTCTTTTCCCCTTTATGTATCTGTAGAATCTCTTTGGATTCTCCCTTGCATTATTTGCCAAAGCAATTTCATGTCCCTTTTTGCCCTCCTGATTTCCCTCTTAACTCTATTTACTGCTGCAGTTCTGGTCACCACACTATCGAAAGGAAGTGATTGCACTGAAGGGGGTGCAGAGGAGATTCACCAGGATGTTGTCTGGGCTGGATTGTTTCAGTTATGAAGAGAGATTGTATAGGCTGGAGTTGTTTTCCTTGGAACAGAGAAGACTGAGGGGGGGACCTGATTGAGGTGTATAAAATTCTGAGGGACATACATAGCGTGGATAGGAAGGAACTTTTCTCCTTAGCTGAGGGGTCAATAATCAGAGGGCACAGATTTAAGGGAATGGGCAGGAGGTTTATAGGAAATGTGAGGGGAAACCTTTTCACCAAAAGGATGGTGGGAATCTGGAACTCACTGTCTGAAATGGGGAGGGGGGGGGCGGGGGAGAGGTGGGAACCCTCACAACATTTAAGAAGTATTTAAATGAGCACTTGAAATACCATAGCATGTAAGGCCAAGTGCTGAACAATGGGATTTGAATTAATCGGTGCTTGATGGCTGATGCTGAAGGGCCTCTTTCTGTGCTGTAAAAATCTCTATGACTTCAACTCTAATCACAGCATTCAGAAGTGTATGTCGATTGGCTCTTGAGCTCTCCAAGCATTGTGGTTCTCTTGCAGATAACTTGTATTTGTGTAAACCCCTTCCACATGGCTGCCCTCATATTGGTGGTGCATTTCTGCCTGTTTTACGATAACTGCTGCACAGTTCCCTGTAAACGCAAAGGATATTGCAAAAACACTAGCTTGGCCTTTCTTAATTTTGCGAAGAACTGAAACTTGCCATACACCAGCCAGCCATGGCATCTGCGTAAAATCTTTCTACATCTAGTTTACAGTTGTTTTGAAAATGTGACACTTGCTGGGAGGATTTAGAAATGGAGTCAATGCCTCAAGATCCAAAGAGAATGCTTGTTTTGTGGTGCAACTCTGTGGTTCAGTGTAGCCTTGCCAATGTTCTGAACAAGTTTATCACCCAACACAGCAGGAATTATCACAAGGTGAGCTTTAACTTGTGACGACTGGGAGACTTTAAGAATATTGGGTTCTAGATATTGGGCAATTAAAGGGTTAAGCACTTGTGGTTAGAGTGCGTTTGACTGCAATGATCATGGTTTTTAAAAACATAATTCTGTTTTGCAGGGCCAGTGTGCTCTTAGCAGCCAGAAGATGAAATTGACAAAGCAATGTATTTTTCAGTCTGGGCTAATGGACTGAGGTTTGACTGGGAACATCCCTGGAGAGTTAATGTGCTTTGCAACCTACATCCTGTGGACATGAGGTTATTGCTGGGTGGAACCAAGGAATTCAGAGAGACAATTTTGTGGAGAAACTTTGAAGAGAGGAATTTAATTCTGATCTGCCTGACACTGAGTCCACAATTCTCCAACAGTAAGATAGATTGTGAGCTGTATGTTTCTTTTCAAGATGTTTAATGGTAAATGGAGTAGTAGTGTTTTAGGAATAATTGTAAGCTGTTCTTTTGGGGTGTGAAGTTAAAAGGTTTAATGCAGTATCCTTAACAAAGTTTTGTATTAAAAATATTTAAGCTCTATTTTCACATGCAATAACTCCTGGAGGGAACCATTCTTTCTGCACAGTATTACAAATAAATTAAAACATTGGGGTTTCAGTCCAGTACCTATGGTATGGAGATATAGAGGAAAGGGCTTGGTCTTCAGGACCTTTAAAGGTTCTCAGAAGAGAAATATCAGCCTGGGCTTTCCCCAGCCTTTCATGCAGATCTTTAAACTTCCACAGGCCTGGTTGGAGAGAATGCTTGCAGCATTTAAATCAGGAATCAAACCTTCACAGGCCAGGTGGAGAGCGTTTAAAAATCGCCAGCCTCAGCTGAGAGAACTTATTCTTCCTAAGGTGTTAAGCAGTACTGATTTAAAATGGAGCCAGCACTTCTTTGTTCCAGATACCTCTGGGGCGCTCCATTAATCACAATTGAGAATAGAGTATTTCCCGGAATTCCAGAAGAGTCGATTGGCTACGAGCCAAGTCCATAAAAATGACATAACAGGACTATGACACACAACACACTGCATGGAGTGGAATCCCCTTCTAATTCCAGCCAATTCAAAAAACATCTTGCAGCTGGGAGGGGAGGGGGGTTCAATAGTGTGTAGTTTAACAGCAGCCAGCAAAAAGCAGCCAGCAAGACAGGTTAAAAAGGACACAAGGGTCAGACAAGGATTTAAAAGAGGTTCCTTACACCTGCCCGTACTCTTTGTGAGAGGCTGGTGAAATGATTTGTGTATGGTACTGTTATGACACTCTGGGCTAGGGAGTGGGCAGTTAGAGCCCCTCTTGACTCAGAGTCTCAACACAATTGAATTAACTAATAATTCTTCGAAAAATACCTGACATCTTTGGCCCGTACTTGCACAATAATTTTGGTCACCAGGTTTGTAAATGTAATCCCTATTAACTTTATTAACAGCAAGAATTATGCAGCAAATACAACTAGTTATCTTTCATCTACTTCATAATCTCCCACTTTAACTTGTCCTCTCTCTCTCTTTTATATATAAAAAATATGTTTATTTATATACATGCATCTGTATGTATGTATATATATACACACACAGACAATCATAAGACAGACAAACACAGAGGGAGGAGGGGGTAAATACAAGAGTCCTTGTTTCAGATGGTTGTTGCTAGTACACCTTCTTTCAAACCAGGCTTTCATGTTGAAGATTCTGTGTTCCAATGCAGTTTCAGAAATACAGCAGATTGTCTGGAGCAAACATGAGAGAGAGAGAGCAGCACCTTTTCCCTGAGTGTCCAGGATTCAAACTGTGCTTTCTTTAGGTCTCTGGAAATCAGTACACTACCTATGGTATGGAGAGAGAGAGAGAAAAGGGCTTGGTCTTCAGGACCTTTTAAGGTTCTCAGGAGAGAAATATCAGCCTTGGCTTTTCCCAGCCCAGGTCTCCCACTCAGGTAACATTCAATCACCACCTGTTACCAGGAAGAATACATTGGCCACCAGCCAACCAATTTAACTGAGTCCCACCCCATCTCTTGGGTGCCACAAAGTCTGAATCCTGTTGTCCAAAGCTGGCACTATGTTGTAACTTTTGAATCCCGTATTCTCTCTGCTGCCTGAAAGATACATGTTCATTAAGCATCCATGGTTCAAAAATGAAGAAAGGGGAAATAAGGGAATCGTCAGAAGGGCCCTTACATACTATTGCCCATCATTCCAAATGTTCAATGGAGTTTCTGCTGAATTTTCCTTGTGAGAAATGGACCAATGGTGTTTGCACATTTTTACAGTCAAGTTGTAAATGGCAACTTACATTTGGACCATGTACTGAATTAATTAAAAGTATGCATGATCTACATGTCACCTTGGTACTTCTGATTGCCCAGAGATTTTTACTTTATTTATTTCAGTTGTAGCAGACCTGAAAGGCTTTGGTTTGAACTTTCAATCCCAAGTTGGGAGCATAGAGTCAGGAAAATGATTGGCTCTGCAGACCCGACTCAGGAGAAAGTGCACTGGATGGTCTGATATTCGCTTCAGGGAGGGCAGTGGGTTTGGATGCTAACCGGAGTTGTGCTGGGTCCGCTGCCCCAAGAAACAGTTCAGAGGTAGCCACAGCAGCTGCCAGATGCAGAGGCCAGCTGTGCAAAAGGCCCTCCCCGGTGATCCAGAACATAATTCTAGCTTAAAATCAACCATAAATAAGCACTCCAGTCCTTATCTCTCACACCTCCTCACAGCTCCACAGACCTTATCCATGCCAAATTATGCAACCTCATGGTTCCATACACCACCATGGTCATCATGCCCTCATTGGCAACATAACCCCTTCCTGGCCCTTTATAGCTCCAAATGGCAAGTCCATGCCAACTCATGTCCCCACTCATCACCATTTGCCATTTCACGCTGCATGCCAACACACAATAAGTGTTTAATGCAGACGTTATTTAAATGAAAAATACTCTCATTCATAAGAACCCATCACTACATTTATATTCCTTCAACTATATAATTCATTATAAAAACAAGCTTTTAATTAAGTGTGTTAACACCTATAAAACAAACATTTGTATTCATAGACCCACATCAAAGACTTTGTAGCTATTTGATGCTGTGAGTCAATCTATGAACTGGCAGATACCTCACTGTGATAATGATAGGTTGTGAAATTAGTCATCCTGCACAAATCCTAGAGTGGTAGAACTCGGGCTTATAGAACAGATAGAGTGAAATAGCAAGCACTGCTTTTTTGTGGTTTAGGAGAACTAATGCCTTGTAAGCTTGATAGTTCACTTCATAGTTTGACAGGTCCCTTCACAGCTTGACAGTTCCTTTGCCACCTTGACAGTCTAATCAGTTTGACAGTTGCCTTGAATGATTGACAGTTTCAATGTGTTCATCCACTCTTTATGCACATTCATTTTATTTTTCAGAACGCCAAAGGGCACCTGACCCTCTCCCAGGAGTTTGAAAAGGAGTTTGAGCCAGATTTGGGGATAGCATATCCAGAATTGGATCTCTGGTATCATTTTGGCTTTACCAGATAATTCTCTCCATCTTTATGCAAATTCAAGCTTTGTTTACTCAACTTCCATTCCTGCAGCTTTCACTTGGGATTGTACAGTTGTTAGCCCTTCAGCACCAAACAAGGCCACCTTCCTTCCCTAGGTACCCAGCTATTACAACCTCTAAAGATTGATCTCTAAAGACAAGAATCTCCAGCACTGCTCTGCCTGTGCGCACGTTGTTCCAAGATGGCTGTTCTCTTCAGTAAGAAACTTCAGGCTGCTCTTCTCTGAGGACACGCAGACTAGATGCCAGTTCATGTATGTTTCTGATGAGCAGCCAACCAATTTTGAAACCTGAAACCTTATGCATTTTTGCCATGTCCAGTGTGTTCCTTTGTTTGAAGGGGAGCAGTTTGCCTCTCCGTAAATGGGGCCAGTTTAGTTCACTTGGCTGGACAAACAATTGAGCGAGGCCAGTAGTGTTCAATTCCCGTACCTTATTCATGAAGGCCCTGCCTTCTCAACCTTGCCTGAGGTGTGGTGAACCTCAGGTTAAATTACCACCCATCAACTCCCCCCTCAAAGGGGAAAAGCAGCCTACGCTATGGTGGCTTTTACCTTACTATGATGAGGCCAGCCTTACCAATTGTCAGTGCGGGAAAGCAAAGCCTCGGTTAAATGCAACTGCAATTTTGTGGCAACTTGAGTTTGCATGTTTGATAATGCTTTCAAATAATTAAAAAGGCTGAAGTGACATAAAAAATGCTGGGTTAAACCGTTATGTTATATTTCCAAATGACGCAGTGCCTTTAGAATTTAGAGGGAAGTTAAATATTAATTCCTTATAAAAAATGAAGTGACCATACACGGTGCACATTTATTTGTGGTTACCTTGGAAATATTGGCGAAGCACACAGTGTTGTGATGACTTGTAAGTTCCATTTATGTGATTTAAATTTAAATTGTGATTTACTCTCCATAAATAAAGTGGAAATAGCTTAGCGAGAAATCTCATCACTTAATTACCACCTAAAATATCAAGCAAAACAATCCATGGCAAAATTATACTGTACGGTGAAAGCATCCACTCTAATTACGGTGGTTTCATAAGCATAACATTATCTAGGAGGAGCAGAACCAATCTTAACATTGCAGAAATGCCTAATCTCGCCTCATCACTGGATTGTAGAATATGCTGTTTATTGGCATTTTTCATGGAAAATGAAATTAATTTCAAAGAAACCTTTATATATTTCTTAGCACTTCACAAATTCGGGACAAGAGAGCCCAATACGTATTCAATGTCATGCTTTATCGTAGTATTGCACATTAATCTGCATTTTGTGACTGCCGTTATTTTCATGCTGATGGGCCGCCCGTTTGTGCCAAATAATGTCAATCAGGAAATCTAAGCACCTGAACTGATGTCCTTTCTCAATGCTTTTAAACGTATAACAAATCTGAATGTCAACATTTCTTTCTCAATTGCCGAGCAGCTCATTGCAAATCACTTGTTTGGAAAACTAACATTCTGTGTTATTTTTCCCAATTAAAAAAAATCCTGGAAAGCTCAACCGCTGGTGCTTCCTCTGGTAGAGCTGCGGGGTTTAACCAGCACAGGGTCTGCCCTGTATTTTTAAAAAATGTGTTCGTGGGCTGTAGGTGTCGCTGGCTGGGGCAGCATTTATTGCCCATCCCTGAGGGCATTTAAGAGTCAAGCACATTACAGCAAGTCTGGAGTCACATGTAGGCCAGACCACGTAAGGACGACAGATTTCCTTCCCTAAAGGGGATTAGTGAACCAGATGTGTTTTTCCGACAATAGTTTTCCATGGTCACCTTTAAAATTTTCCTTTTCAGATTTTTATTGAATTCAAAATGGTGGGATTCGAATCCGGGTCCGCAGAGCGTGACTCTGGGTTTCTGGATTACTAGTCCAGTGACAATACCATGATGCCACTGCCTCCCCCCATTATCTGTGGTACACAGCTGGTCTGGCACAATTGCTCAATGTGAATCCCTCCCCTTAATCCAAGCTGATTCCCAACACAGGAACAGTTTCCCCAGAGACTCTGGCCTTTCGCCTACGTGACTTGGGAAATCTGGCGAAGCCATAGCTACCCTTCAAAGTGGAATTTGCGTGAGGACAAAGAACACATGGAAACTGGTCACGGTGGAGACATGTAATAAACACTCATCTGTCTAATGATGAAAGGTTTGAGATCCTCCTCCAGGAAGTGAGCACTTTTTCTGATTGAGAGACATTCCCGTCTTTAGACCCTGGTTGCAATTGAGGAATAGGGTTGCTTGTACCGGGAAGAAGCTGAAGGTCGGTGTGGCATTCATTTGTGTGCGCATTCTTTTGCGATTGAAGCATAGTGCAAACCTAAAACAAGAGCACCCAACATTCAAGCATTATGTTGCCCTTTTGCACACTCTCCTTGTGGAAAATACTGTTCTTATTAGTCAATGTGTTGCTGTGGAACAGCAAACTAATGTTGAAGCCTCCAACCCTAGTGTTTTTCAGCAGCCATGGATGCAGAAAGACTGCCTGATTTTCTAAAAGTCGGTGTTTTGTATCAGTCTAACTTGATCGGATAATTTGTCTCTGAATCAGAGTCGTAAGTCCAAACGCCATTCCCAAATTCACATGATTTAGTGCAGTACCGTGGCAGTGCTGCGTTGTGAGAAGTGCTTTCATTTGGCCTTGCCTGTCTGTTCAGACGGATGAAAAATATCCAATTGCACTTTCTGAAGCATAACAGGGAGTTTTCCCAGTATCCTGGTCAACCTTCATGCCTCAGCTAGCACCAGAAACAACAGATTACTTGATTATTCATCTCATTATGGGACCTTGTGGTGCATAAAGTGGTTCTCCATTCATCAACAAACCTCAGCAACGGGGCCTCCAAAAACAATAATTGATTTGCTGTGGAAATACTTGAGTACACACTGAGGAAATTATATGTAATGCATGTTTTTCGTCACTTCTTCCAAAATTACAGACAACACAAACCAGCGTTCCCTCTAAGTTTTCATTTGTTTATTCTACAGCATGGTGTATAGCTCCTGCACAGGAGAGAGAACATTGCGCTGGACTGTTACTTACTGATAATAATACTCGCTTATTGTCACAAGTAGGCTTCAATGAATTACTGTGAAAATTACAATGGCTTTCTGCATGATGATCACCGACATGCATAATTATATTTATGTACCCAGATACTACCTGCACGTTGACAGGATACAAACTGTGTGTGAAGATTGATGTGAGGGATCATAAATACATACAATCTACAATATCTTCCATTAGAAGGAAATCCACCATTTATTGACAATGCAATGTTCTGCCCTGCTAATGCCCATTTCTGTAGGTGAAGCGCTAAAAGTATTTCCTCTTGCAAACACAGCAAGAGCCATAATAGGTTTTCGGCAGATGCAGTAACCCGCTGATTGCTCCCTTGGGAGAGAGAGGGTTATTTTACTATCAGAACTTACTCCGTCAGGGCACATGAGAAAATCTAGTCATGTTTATGTGATATATGTCACTCATTCAGCTATTCTTTTCTAAATCTGGGTGCTTTACTGCACTTCACTATCCCAGAACTGAAAATCTAGGATAAAATATGAACCAATACGAAAGGAATGAAAGGTGCAGAAAATAAATGGTCAAAATTTAGTACTGATTATGATTCAGGGTTACTCTCATCTCTTCCTATTCTACATCTAATGGTTACTCGATATTCACAGAATAACTGACCTCTTAAAAGCCTACACATATCGGGAAGATTACTGTAGGGATGTTTAACTAGAAATGGTTATTATATGAACTCCCACTTACTAGGCAAGACAGCAGATTAGAACTTGGTGAAGATTTGCACGCAGTGGGTATTTGCTTTTAAACCATTTCTAAAGAAGTGAATTTCACTGTAATGCAACGGGGGTGATTTGCCGGCGCAGATTTTGCTATGTCGGGAAAGTACTGGGAGCACCTTGAACCGGAATTTGCGCCAGAAGATGTTCCCAAGCCCTTCCAGCAAACGTAATCTGGTAGGACGTGTACCTGTTTACCATGAATTTAAATAGATTTCAATATGCAAAGACAGCATGACGCTGAATCTTTCGGTACCCACCTATCGGCGTGACGTGGCGCCAGCGGGAATCACTACTGGTCTCCACAAACTGAGATCTGATGTGATGGCCATGCGGAAGGGGGGGTGGGGCTCGGAGGCCATTGTAGCCTCTGGGTGTTCGGAACTATGGTGGGCACTGCTTCCTGGCACCCTGGCACTGACAACGTGGCACTGCCGACTTGAAGAGGTGAGGCCTGAAGGGGCGGGGCCTGAAGGGAGCAGAGCCTGAAGGGGTGGGGCCTGATGGGGCAGGACCTGAAGGCAGGCTGAAAGGGAGGGCATGAGGTGGGTGGGGCATGAAGAGTGAACCATTGAGAGGGCCCCGATGCTGGTGATCCATGTGTGGCGGTGGGAGGTGGGGGTTCTACATGCCAGTAATGAGGAGTGGTCCCAATGTCTATGCAGGGTCTTTGATTTCGCTTTGGGTCAGTTTTGGTCACCCTTTCTGAGCCCTGTGTGAAGCCAGACTTATCAGCATGGTTGAGCCTCACCCTTCCCAATACTGGTGCAAAACACGCTCCTCTTCAAAAAAAGTAGCAAAGGGTGGGAAGATCTCTTCAGGAAACTTGTCTGTTTCTCTGGGAGAAACACTCCGGTTTTCAGACCGAACCTGCCACTTTACCATTTTCAATTTCAGAAATTCCACCCGATGTTCTGATTTTAGTGAGTAGGTATGAAATTATTTATAATGTTAATGTGTGTTGATTATACCTGGAAAGTGCTTGGTATTCTGATGCAATGAATTATGGGCAGCTGATTTTGTGTTTTAGATTAGAGAGTGATTGATATTACTGACTAGAATGTGTATTAATCCTGTACCATTGCTAAATCAATCAATCAACCAATCAATCGAGATGTTTTGAATAAAATTAAGTCCAAGTTCTGTCAATTACTTACGTTGAATTCAAGTTAGGAGAAAAAACAGTGTTGGCACAAAATGTATCAGGTGGTAACAGGTTATGACAGGTTGTGATTAAAAAAAAGTCCTGGAATCTAATTGTCAGAACCAGGAATGGTGACAATCCATTATTGGAATCCCCTGATGAATATACTGAAGAGAGACTGGTCAATGTTCGCATATATTCAAGTGTTGTTTACAAGATTTGGAATTTTTGAGTATTTGGTCCAGGAAGATAGATCAGCGTCCAGTGTGGTGCAGATTTTTGCTGGAAGCTTTGATGGGGGGGAATGTTGTTCGAGTTAAGGGCAGGTTGAGACAGATTATTTAGTATTCAATACACAAAGTCCCAGAAAAGGCATAGTGACTCAATCGAAGGAGACGGGTTTGACAGTCAATGCCACCAAAGCTACCCCACAAACAGCAAAACCATGATCACAAATGGTGAAAAGCAGTAGACAGTCAGCCAAAGTGAGTGAAGGCATGAGCAAACACGCGAAGCATGAACTATATGTGTAAATAAAAAAACGGCCGAGGAAGTTTTTGTGCGCAGGGTACCTCACAGGCATACACATTCCACTGTTTTTCACGCCAGTTCCAGGAGACCAGAAATGGTAATGTTTGCTCTAGAAGATTGCAATTGAAAGAATGATCACTATTTTTGTCTGTGGGCACCTGTGCGAAATTGCATTTTGATTTACGAAGTAGCTGTTCTAAAACTTGATTTTGTTTACAAAGGGAAAGGTTGCCCAGAATCAGTGACAAAGAAGTGCCGTGGCTGGCGGAATGACAACCATTAAACGCTTAAGTGAATATGAAGAGGAAGCTCAACAGCTGCTTCGCAGGCATGCCAGGGAAACGGCGGGAGATGGATAGCTTCAGGCTTATAATGGGAAGGAGCAACTTACAGTATTGTGAGCGGTTACAGTCTGCGGAAATGCTGATTACGTTTTCCTTTCACTCCTTCTGAAGCACAGGCAAAGACTGCACATTCACCCGGGTTGAGTGCCAAAAGCTGGCAATATTCACCGACAGCTAATGGAGGCAAGCACAGCTTTCCTGGGCACTGCCTAATGGAGAAATCCATATGGAACTTCCTTTGGTGCCCCTGCTAGAGTCTTGCTGAATGTTGCAGGCCTCCAGCCACTCTGTTCCACTTCCTCATTCTCATCATTCTCTTCAGAGCACAGTCGCAGTGGAATTCAAAAATGGAAATCCATTTATTAATTCATAGTGTTTCTCTGACAAGAAATTATTTCACAATAGCACCAGTTATTCTTAAACCCTGATGACATTGCATTGGGTGTCAGTGGAAGTCACTTTTGGCCCTCTCAGTCCTGTAGGAATGCTGAATACAGTAACCACTACTTACATCTGGACGGTGCATAGGGGATGTGTGGAAGCCGAGGAAAACACCAAGATGATTAAGACATGCCCTCAGATCTCACCTATGTACAAAAGGGCGGCCTCAGGATGGGTGGATGGCAGTCCTATCTCAGGAAAATAATCAAGGTCAATTTTTAGGAGATGTCATGACAGCCATCCGCATCTCATTTCCTTTACCAAATCACCATTGTAGAGCCCATATTCAGGTGAACTTTGTTGTGTTATGCTTCTTCATGTAGCATAAGCTGCTTCCTTGATGTATACTCTGACAAGGGAAGGTTCAGACTTGGAGATAGGTTTAACACATTTATTGAACAGTTAACAATTCTCCTACTTGAGTTCGACTCTCCTGCTAATCTTGCTGTAGTAACTCAATCTAACTAACCAGTCTGCTCTAATCCATGTGTGGGTGTGATGCTTCTGATCTGCCCCTGTGTCGCCTGTGGAACGAAAAAGAGCATGTGTGCCCTGTCTTTTTATATGGGGAGCCCCCTTGTGGTAGTGTCACCTCTGGATGTCTTGATTGCCCATTGGTCATGTCCTGTCTTACTGATCTATTGATTGAATGTCTGTGCGTCATGATGTCTCTGGTGCTCCCTCTAGTGTTTACTTGGTCCTAATGTATCTACATTAACCCCTTGTGTATTTACAGCGATGCACAGCACCACGAACTTTGCCAAGAAAATCTAGGCCAGGGAGTCCGGAGGGATCCAAGAAGGAACACACACTGAGCGAGGGAGGCTCCTGCTTAAGCCGACCAGTTTACGAGAAGTTACTTGTTCTAAAAAAGTATTTGGTATGCTAGCAGGACTATTGTGATGTATGTTATTTTCTTTGTTACAAGCAGCATAGATTAAAATTCATTGTAATACTGCACTGTTCATTCACATATGAGGGCAGACTTTAACTCTGCCCCAAGGGCCGGGTGGAGCAGCAGCAGCCTGAAAACTACTTCCCCAAACTTGCCTTCCAATATTGGTTACAGTACGTTTACAAGGACTATCTGGGTGCCAGCCTGAATCAAGCAGTTGTGTCATTGAATTATACAAATTGGCTTTCTATGACCATACATGGACATCGAGTGCAATTTGGAGGTAAAAGAAGGCAGTGCGTTTATCGCTCCTAATCCATCCATTTATATTGGTCTGTAAACAGCCTAACCAATGGACTCCAAAGAAGCCATTAAACTCCACTCAGAAAATGGGCAAGAAAAATTAAATTTCATTTTTGATGATGCTTTGAGGAGCAGGAAAAAGCTGCACTGGACCCACAAAAACATTCATGATGATATCTGATTCATACAACATGGGGCAAAATGTTGTGAGTGATGGTGACCCCACTTTGGCTGGGAGTGGAACCCGGGGTGGTATATTGATAGTGGCAGCCAAGAAGAGGCACCGGGGACACCATCCAATTTAGGATGGCAATGTGACCTCAAGAGTTTCTGGCCTAATCAGACGGCTGGCAGCTCAGCAGTGCTACTGCAATTGGTGGCCATTACTTAGGCTGCAAACCCAAGGAGAGGATGCCTCAAGGGCAGGGTGCCTTTGAAGAGCAATAAGTGTGATTGAGAGAAGCTAGGGCCAGGCAGGTAAATCCTGAGAACAAATGAGGTGAAGGGAGGTTGATGAGCACCAACTGCTGCAAGGACAACTCTGGTAGGGGGTAGGGGGGGCGGGCATGGAGTGCCCATAAAGAAGGTCCCACCCTGTTCAGAGATCCCTGGGTAGTCTTGGTCTTTCCATGCAGTGGTGGGCCCTCCTGACACGGTCAAAATGTCCACAGAGATGGAAAGTGGCCCTTAATTAGCTTATATAGCCATGAATTGTCCACTTAGTGGACAGGAATCCTCAATTTGCTGCCCCTGACAGTATGGCATAACAACAGGAACAACTCGGGCTCCCCTCACAACACCTCTCTCAGTCATTTTGTCAGCCTTCCTGCTTCCCAGCCCATCACCAATGGGCTGGACAATTCAGCCCATGAGGTTTGATTGTTCCACTCGGTTGTCTGACTAGGTATTGGGCAGTAAAGATAAACTCCTGATTGTTAGGGATGCTAGCAGCAGTGCCTGGTGATACTGAACCTGAAACAATATCTAATGCAATCTCAAAATTTATAAAATCCACCCAAAAGCCCAATTATGTTGTGCTCCGATGATCAAAGAAGCCAAAACCATTTCAGACATATTCATTGATCTCTTCCTCTTTTATTCAGATTTTGGAACTCCCACTGGGGCTATCACTCACGTATGCCATTTGATTGACCTTTTATATGCTGCACAGTGCACAAACCAGCCATCTGGAAACAGCAGCACTGCTAATAGTGAAGACTTCCTCTGTGCAATGCGTGCAGCAAAATCATAAATTAATTTATAAAGAGCATGTTTAGACTTTTGTTATATGTGTCTAACAAAGGACATATTCCCCGGTGGTATATTTAGACTCAGCTTTTAAAAAAATATATATATTTCTTCACAGGATGTGGGTATCACAGCCAGACCAGTATTTAGGGACAGCATGGTGGTACAGTGGTTAGCACTGCTGCCTCAAGGCACAAGGGACCTGGTTCAATTCCGGCCTTGGGTGCCTGTCCGTGTGGAGTTTGCGCATTCTCCCGTGTCTGCGTGTGTTTCCTCTAGGTGCTCTGATTTCCTCTCACAGTCCAAAGATGAGATTGGCCATGCTAAATTGCCCCTTAGTGTCCTAAAGGTTAGGTGCGGTTCCGGGGATAGGGTCGGGGCATGGGCATGGGCATGGGCATGGGCCTGGGCCCTCTCTCCAAGGGTCATAGATTATCATAGAATTTACAGTGCAGAAGGAGGCCATTCGGCCCATCGAGTCTGCACCGGCTCTTGGAAAGAGCACCCTATCCAATGTCAACACCTCCACCCTATCCCCATAACCCAGTAACCCCACCCACCACTAAGGGAAATTTTGGACACTAAGGGCAATTTATTATGGCCAATCCACCTAACCTGCACATCTTTGGACTGTGGGAGGAAACCGGAGCACCCGGAGGAAACCCACGCACACACGGGGAGGATGTGCAGACTCCGCACAGACAGTGACCCAAGCCGGAATCGAACCTGGGACCCTGGAGCTGTGAAGCAATTGTGCTACCCACAATGCTACCATGGTGCCCCGTCAGTGCAGACTAGATGGGCTGAATGACCTCCTTCCGTACTGTCGAGGTTCTATGATTTCATTTATTTCCCATCCCTAATTGCCACCCTAAAGGGTGGTAGTGAGTTGTCTTCTTGAACCCTGCAGTCCATGTGGTGTCGATACACCCACAGTACTGTTAGGAAGGATGTTCCAGGATTTTGATCCAGTGACAGTGAAGGAACATAGAACATAGAACATTACAGCGCAGTACAGGCCCTTCGGCCCTCAATGTTGCGCCGACCTGTGAAACCACTCTAAAGCCCATCTACACTATTCCCTTATCGTCCATATGTCTATCCAATGACCATTTGAATGCCCTTAGTGTTGGCGAGTCCACTACTGTTGCAGGCAGGGCATGCCACGCCCTTACTACTCTCGGAGTAAAGAACCTACCTCTGACATCTGTCTTATATCTATCTCCCCTCAATTTAAAGCTATGTCCCCTTGTGCTGGACATCACCATCCGAGGAAAAAGGCTCTCACTGTCCACCCTATCCAATCCTCTGATCATCTTGTATGCCTCAATTAAGTCACCTCTTAACCTTCTTCTCTCTAACGAAAACAGCCTCAAGTCCCTCAGCCTTTCCTCATAAGATCTTCCCTCCATACGAGGCAACATTCTGGTAAATCTTCTCTGCACCCTTTCAATGCTTCCACATCCTTCCAATAATGCGGCGACCAGAATTGCATGCAATACTCCAAATGCGGCCACACCAGAGTTTTGTACAGCTGCAACATGACCTCATGGCTCCGAAATTCAATCCCTCTGCCAATAAAAGCTAACACACCATACACCTTCTTAACTACCCTCTCAACCTGGGTGGCAACTTTCAGAGATCTATGAACATCGACACCGAGATCTCTCTGCTCATCCACACTGCCAAGAATCTTACCATTAGCCCAGTACTCTGTCTTCCTGTTATTCCTTCCAAAATGAATCACCTCACACTTTTCTGCATTAAACTCCATTTGCTACCTCTCAGCCCAGCGCTGCAGCTTATCTATGTCCTTCTGTAACTTGTAACATCCTTCCGCACCATCCACAACTCCACCAACTTTAGTGTCATCTGCAAATTTACTCACACATCCTTCTACGCCCTCCTCCAGGTCATTTATAAAAATTACAAACAGCAGTGGCCCCAAAACAGATCCTTGTGGTACACCATTAGTAACTGGACTCCAGTCTGAACATTTCCCATCAACCAACCACCACCCTTTGTCTTCTTCCAGCTTGCCAATTTCTGATCCAAACTGCTAAATCACCCTGAATCCCATGCCTCCGTATTTTCTGCAGTAGCCTGCCGTGGGGAACCTTGGCAAACGCTTTACTGAAATCCATATACACCCCATCAACTGCTTTACCCTCAGCCACCTGTTTGGTCACCTTCTCAAAGAACTCAATAAGGTTTGTGAGGCACGACCTACCCTTCACAAAACCGTGTTGACTATCTCTAATCAAATTATCCCTTTCCAGATGATTATACATCCTATCCCTTATAAACCTTTCCAAGATTTTGCCCACAACAGAAGTCAGGCTCACTGGTCTATAGTTACCGGGGTTGTCTCTACTTATCTTCTTGAACAAGGGGACAACATTTGCTATCCTCCAGTCTTCTGGCACTATTCCTGTAGACAAAGATGACTTAAAGATCAAAGCCAAAGGCTCAGCAATCTCCTCCCTAGCTTCCCAGAGAATCCTAGGATAAATCCCATCCAGCCCAGGGGACTTATCTATTTTCACACTTTCCAGAATTGCTAACATCTCCTCCTTATGAACCTCAAGCCTTTCTAGTCTAGTAGCCTGAATCTCAGTATTCTCCTCGACAACATTATCTTTTTCCTGTGTGAATACTGACGAAAAATATTCATTTAGCACCTCTCCTATCTCCTCGGACTCCACGCACAACGTCCTGCTACTGTCCTTGACTGGCCCTACTCTTACCCTAGTCATTCTTTTATTCCTGACATATCTATAGAAAGCTTTAGGGATATCCTTGATCCTACCTGCCAAAGTCTTCTCATGTCCCCTTCTGGCTCTTCTTAGCTCTCTCTTTAGGTCCTTCCTAGCTAACTTGTAACTCTCGAGTGCCCTAACTGAACCTTCATGTCGCATCTTTTCATAAGCCTCCTTCTTCCTCTTGACAAGTGTTTCGACTGCTTTAGTAAACCACGGTTCCCTTGCTCGACCACTTCCTCCCTGCCTGACAGGTACATACTTATCAAGGACACGCAGTAGCTGTTCCTTGAACAAGCTCCACATTTCCATTGTGCCCATCCCCTGCAGTTTTCCTCTCCATCTAATGCATCCGAAATCTTGCCTCATCGCATCATAATTGCCTTTCCCCCAGATATAACTCTTGCCCTGCGGTATATACCTATCCCTTTCCATCACTAAAGTCAACGTAATCAAATTTTGGTCACTATCACCAAAGTTCTCACCTACCTCCAAATCTAACACCTGTCCTGGTTTATTACCCAGTACCAAATCCAAAATGGCCTCGCCTCTAGTTGGCCTAACTACATACTGTGTCAGGAAACCCTCCTGCACATGTTGGACAAAAACAGACCCATCTAAAGTACTCGAACTATAGCGTTTCCAGTCAATATTTGGAAAGTTAAAGTCCCCCATAACAACTACCCTGTTGTTTCGCTCCTAACCTATCCTATTGCAGTCCTTTCCTCTACATCTCTGGAACTTTTCGGAGGCCTATAGAAAACCCCGAACAGGGTGACCTCTCCTTTCCTGTTTCTAACCGCAGCCCATACTCCCTCAGTAGACGAGTCCTCATCAAACGTCCTTTCTGCCACCATAATACTGTCTTTGACTAACAATGCCACGCCTCCCCCTCTTTTACCACCTTCCCTGAGCTTACTGAAATATCTAAACCCCGGCACCTGCAACAACCATTCCTGTCCCTGCTCTATCCATTTCTCCGAAATGGCCACAACATCGAAGTCCCATGTACCAACCCATGCCGCAAGTTCACCCACCTTATTCCGGATGCTCCTGGCATTGAAGAAGACACACTTTAAACTACCTTCCTGCCTGCAGGTACACTCCTGCAACTTTGAAACGTTACTCATGACCTCACTACTCTCAACCTCCTGTATACTGGAGCTACAATTCAGGTTCCCAAGCCCCTGCTGAACTAGTTTAAACCCTCCCGAAGAGCATTAGCAAATTTCCCCCCCCAGGATATTGGTACCCCTCTGGTCCAGGTGTAGACCATCCCGTTTGTAGAGGTCCCACCGACCCCAGAATGAGCCCCAATTATCCAGAAATCTGAAATCCTCCCTCCTGCACCATCCCTGTAGCCACGTGTTCAACTCCTCTCTCTCCCTATTCCTTGTCTCGCTATCACGTGGCACGGGTAACAACCCAGAGATAATAACTCTGTTTGTCCTAGATCTAAGTTTCCACCCTAGCTCCCTGAATTCCTGCCTTACATCCCTATCTCTTTTCCTACCTATGTCGTTGGTACCTATGTGGACCACGACTTGGGGCTGCTCTCCCTTAAGGATCCCGAAAACACGATCCGAAACATCACGGATCCTGGCACCTGGGAGGCAACACACCAACCGCGAGTCTCTCTCATTCCCACAGAATCTCCTATCTATCCCCCTAACTATGGAGTCTCCAATGACTAATGCTCTGCTCCTCTCCCCCCTGCCCTTCTGAGCAACAGGGACAGACTCTGTGCCAGAGACCTGTACCCCGTGGCTTACCCCTGGTAAGTCGTCCCCAAAGCGGTCTGCTTGTTACTACGGGGAATGACCACAGGGGATCCCTGTACTGACTGCTTCCTCCCAGCCCCTCTCACCGTCACCCATCTATCTTTATTCTTCGGAGTAACTACATCCCTGAAGCTTCTATCTATGAACACCTCTGCCTCCTGAATGATCCGAAGTTCATCCAGCTCCAGCTCCAGTTCCCTAATGCGGTTTCTGAGGAGCTGGAGATGGGTGCACTTCCCACAGATGAAATCAACAGGGACACTGACGGCGTCCCTCACCTCAAACATTCTGCAGGAGGAACATTGCACTACCTTCCCTGCCATCCCCTCTAGATAAGAAAGAAAAAGAAAGAAAGAGCTTACCTGTTATTCACTCTCCTTCTCAGCAAGCACTCACTCAGCAACCTCTGCGCCCTGCATGATAACACCTGAGGGAACGGTGTTATATTTCCAGTCAGGACGATGTGTGGCTTGGAGGGGAACTTGCAGGTGGTGGTGTTCCCATGTATCTGCTGCCCTTGTCCTTCTTGGTGGCGGTAGAGGTTTGGGAGGTGCTGTCAAAGGAGCCTTGATGGGTTTTGTTACCATGAACCTTATGGATGGTACACAAGACTGTGCATTGGAGATGGGAGTGAATGTTTAAATATTCTTAAAAATTACTCCGTGATCCCTTCAGCTCTAAGCACCTTTTCTAGAATCTGGACAAAAACAATCTCCACAAAAACTTTGAACAGGGACATTTAACTATGTGAGCAGTGTCTACATATTTGGTTCTCGCTACTTCATGTTTTAGAATCATTTTTTATTACTTTGCTTTGATCTTGCAATCATCTATATTTCTATACATATAAATGCTGCTTATCTATTGGGGTAAGGAATCAACCTGCTTTCCAGTCATTAGTGGGTATGTTTTCTTCCATCCATTCATGTTCACAGAAAGTTCTGCCTGAATATAAAGAGACACTGCAGTTTATATTTATTTAAACCTGCTTGCTAATGTTAGCAGATGGAGGAAACTCCTTCATGTTTCCTAATCCTCAATTACTGGACTTCTTTTTCCTGACATGACAAATTCAACAACACATTTTTTAAAGAAAGAATTGAAATGGGAGAGATGGCCTGTTTTTGTTTTTAGCACAGTCCTATTACAAATGGGAGATGTTTTTCAGCACAATTCTGCCCTCCTCGCTATTCAACAACAACTTGTATCTTTATAGCACATTTAACGCAAGACAGCACCGCAAAGCACAATTTGACAGCAAGCCACATGAGATGATACAAGGGCAGATGGACAAAAGCTTAGTCAAAGAAGTAGGTTTTAAGGAGACGCTTAACGGGAGAGAGGGAAAGGTGGAGCGGTTCGACATGCTAATTACAGAGCTTAGGTTGCCCCGTCATGCAACATTTCTGCCTTCAACATTAAGTTACACTATTTGAACAGCATTCTGTAATTGTCTTCAGAGCAAATGAAGCAGAAAGTGAACATAAATCAGCTCAGCAAACTTAAAACGCAGAGCATTGATCTTCGGTTCTTTCCATTGATTTCCCTCCCTGAGCTGAATCAACCTATTTTACCCCTTGCTATTCAGGAGGATCTGTCGACATCCAAAACAAAAGGCTTGTAACACCTACAAAACTTACGTGAAACTACATAGTTCAAATTATCCTTGTTATTCCAAGCCAATACTTTTATTCACAAAGTGTGGTAGTCTGTGTCGAGGTATTACGGTACCTAGTAATGCTGGAACACCATTGGTAGATATTGTATGTTTCCCGTTGGTCAAGCTGTATGGTAGCTCTGCCCTGCAAGGCGGGGTATAAGAGCCTGTGCCGCCCCAGCAGCCTTCTTTCTGCACCTGAGCTGCTGGGGGAAACATCTAGCTTATTAAAGCCTTCAGTTGGACTACAACCTCGCTTTAGTAGTCATTGATCGTGTATCACAAAGTAATTACTGTTGTTCTGGACTCACAAAACAGATGAACATGTGACGTTGAAGCATGTGGGGTTGAATGAAAATACCAACACGGGTTTATTAAATAACTATTAACTGTACAAAGGTGTAGGGCGCGATTTTCCGGAAAAATTTCTAAATGTCATAGTGAGCAGGAATTGTCGCGGGTTTCCCAGCATCTGGCCCAGCGAGACCGGCAACGCTGCCCAACGTTAATCGGTCCACTTAACAAGGCCTCACGGGCTTCCCGCCCTGAATGCCGGCTCACCAGCTGATTCTCCGGTGCCGCGCCTGCCAGCCCCCTTGCTAACAAGGTCGAGTAGCACTTAAGCTGTACTTTCTCAGCTAACCCCAGCCAGCTCGCAATAATGCCGCCCAGGAGACCAGCCCCAAGATTCTGGGATGCTGGCCTGCGGAGGCCCCGATACGCAGTGGAAGCCAGGAGGGATGTCCTGTTCTCCCGGGGGACCCGGAGGGTGAGCCACAAAGCAGCCAGTGCTGCCTGGGATGAGGTGGCGGCAGCTGTGAGCTTGGGGTGTCTGATCAGGAGGACTGCTGTCCAGTGTAAGAAGAAAGTCAGCGACCTACACCGGGTAGCATGAGCGAGTAGACACCAATGTTCTCTCCGCCCCCCCCCCCTCCCAAGGGCGCATCCACCCCACGAGACCCACAACCAACCCTCCAGCCCCCTTCCCCTTCAGCACCGTCCACCCACCCCTTCAACCCTCCCTCCACCCCAACCCTCCCTTCACACACACCCCTCCCTCACATCTGTGAACCACGCATGTGGCTAATGATGCCCTCTGTAAGTCTCCTCAGGAAAAGCTCTCCCATAATCGGCGGGAGAGGACCCAGACTGGCGTTGGGGTGCCGGACTAGAGAATCCTCACCTCCTTCGAAGAGCGGGCTTTGGAGGTGACTGGTGGGCCGAAGACAGGGCGGTCACTAACGCGGATGCTGGTGGACGCCGTAGAGGTGAGGAACCACCGGGCTCCACCCAGAGAACCTGTCAAACGTGAGTAGTGATTGCCATACTGACTGATCCATCCCTGCCACTGAGCAGAACATCTCGGAGGAAAGCTCCGAAGATGAAACTGTTATAGTCGCGGTACAGCTGTCATCCCCACCCTCCAACAGCGCAGATACACACACCTCGATGGGAAATGTGAGTGTACAGGCTTCTGGGGCACAATCTGCTGAGTACCACACTGCTGATAATGCACATCGGGTGGAGGCAGGAACCCCCAGGTGAGACAACAGTTTGAGTTCTGCTCAATTCCTGGATCCAGCTGGGTCCCAGTTAGATTCTGAGCCTCTGGAACAGGGTTACACGGAGCTGATGGAGATGATAGGGAGCGGCCGGGACATTCAGAGGCAGATGTCAGTATCACTCCAGCAGATCCATATCAGCTTGGAGGAGTATCAGAGGCTATGGGCGCAGAGATGGTGCCGCCAATGAGTGGCACCGAAACCAACACTGCTGGTGTGGCGACCACAGTGGAGACCCTGGTCCACGACTTCTGCACCATAAGTGCAGGTGTCCAAGGAGTTGCGCAGTTGGAGACGGCCATGGCTGAAGGTGTCGGCAGTATGTCTGCCACGCTGGGGGATGTCATCCAGTACCAGGCCAACCTTGATGAGGTTCTGCGGGTCATGTCCCGCTCTCAGATGCTGTGCCAAGTTCTGGAGGACACAGCAGACCATAACAAAGCAGGCGACCCTCTGGGCAGTGAACTGCAGTGCACCACTGGAGCGGTCGAGGCATCGGAACTGCATCTTCAGGAGTCCGATGCACCGCTTGATCACAGCCCAGGTGGCTGCAATGGCCTTGTTGTACCGGGTCTCTGCTTCGGTCTCCAGCCCCCGTACTGACGTCATGAGCCACGTCCTCAGCGGATATCCCTTATCCCCAAGAGCCAACCGACCATCCTAGAGTTGGACCTCGAAGAGACCGGGGATGACCGACTGCCTCAGGATGTAGCTTTTGTGCACACTCCCCAGGAAGTGTGCACACACTGCATTATCTTCATTTGGTGGTTGCACACAAGCTCCATGTTGAGGGAGTGGAACCCCTTTCGGTTAACATAGGGCACCCCAGATGGCTCGGTGAGTGCAGGGCAATGTGCGTCACATCTCTGGCTCCCAGGACCTGGGGCATCCTGGAGATGATGGATCACTATCGCCACCTGCTGGTTGGAGGTCATATCGATAACTATATCCATTAATAGATAACTATATACATTACTGTGCATATGCATATCACCACAACTACTAGTTTGCAATTTACTCAAAACCCATTTTCACCTCTTGACTGGAGTTTGTACTCAAACACACAGTACAACCTCATTATTCATGCATTATTTCCTGTGTGTACTATATCAGGACGTTATTCTGAATCTTGATTGATAATCATCACCTGGACCTTCAACTTGTGCTGGATTCTGGAAGAAGATTTAACCTATCTTGGAAAATATTGAGCATGATGACTTGGGATTGTAAAGCACCACCTAGAAATTGTATCATGCCTGGATTGGAGTTTGATCCTGGTGCCGCACACTTAATAAGGTTCCCAACCTTGGTAGGATTGAACCAACAGCTGACAATGTCATTTGTGGCCCAAGAGGCAATTTGCGTCTGAGTGGGTGAAAGCGGCAAAGTTGGCCTGCTCAGAATCTGACAGCGAGCTTCAGGTGGGCCCTGGGTTGCTGTGCCTGGGGCTGGGTGGTGGAAGGAGAGGCATTTGGAGTTGGGATGGGGAAAGCTGAACAGCAGTGTCTGGTGGCTTTAATGTGGAGTCATAATGAGTGTTGCTGGCTTTGCAGCTGAGGGCCCGAACCAACTGGCTACAACAGGCATGGTCAATTTCTCAAAGGTTCGTCAAAGAGGTGAGATAGGCTCCCGATTTCCATATGCATTGGGTCAAATGCTGGTTTCAGGTGAGTGCTGTGCATGGTCACTGAGTATGCCGATCCAATGTGGACAACAATACACTTCTGGCTGGTATACTGAACGTTCAAGTAACCATTTTAATTTTGTAATGAAGGCACTTTGCAACTCAGTTCCTAGACCATTACTAGTAAATTGCTGTCCATTGATATATAGCTGGAATTGTATATTGACCAAGCTGTATCTGGATATAGTGTCCGGTAGAACTGAGTGACCAATAAGCTCAGATTTATTGGGATAAGGATGGCTTCTAACCACATAGGCCTCCAAAAGTCTTATTATGAATTCACGTCACCAATTACTAATTGGATAGAAATTATTCAATCTGAAGTAGATCACGATCATGTTTTTTCCCGACTTGAAGGTGGTAAACCTAACTGATTTTTTTCCCAGTGTTTCTGTAATTGTAGATGTTTCAGCATAAAATAAGATTGCAGATTCCTGTTTTGTTGTGGTTACTCGCAATTAGCTTCTTGGGGTCTGGTGTCATTCTCTGCTTTGATAATAAAAGGCTAATTAAGGCTGTCTAATTTGTAGTCTCTGTCCTATTCCTGATACTCTTTCTAGATGGCTGTTTCAATTACAAGACTCTCCTTGTTTTCCACAACACCTATCTCATCTATCTTGCAGTTTTGTTTTTATTTTATATAGATGTGACATCTGTGGAGCCAATTCCGTTTTCTTAACCTACAATATTGGAATATACTCCAACAGGGAAATGACACTGAACCATGCTACTGATTGTTTAGCACCCGGATCTGAGCTACATATTTAACAAACCCGAGATCGAAAAAGAAGCATGGTAAAATATGCCAACAGATACAGAACGAGAACAACTCAAAAAAATCCAGAAAGGTCACATTTGAAATTAGGGAAACTTAAAATGGAAGAAACAATTTACAAATCGATTCATATCTTCTGGCTGATTTGTTTTAGAGCCTGGCACTCAACACAATGTTTTGATCTTAGTACAGACCAGTAATGTTTTTCTTAAACAGAAAATGGACAAAATTCCTGGTTCTTTACTAAAATAAATAAGCCACAAGATCTATGGTTTAGTATGGAAGAAGTTTTACTGTACATGAATCAACAAAGAAAACACTAAATAGTATCTATCCCATACTCTAACATCCAGAGTTAACATGAATTAAACACGAATTAACAGGCAAATTGCAGTTGACTAAATCTATAAATTACACATTAAATGGCTGATACAATCAAGACAAATCCTTTGAATTTGCTCAGCAATCCACTCCGATTTTATTAATAATAAAAATAATAACGTTTTATTGTCACAAGTATGAAGTTACTGTGAAAAGCCCCTAGTCGCCACATTCTGCCGCCTGTTCGGGTAAGCTGGTACAGGAATTGAACCCACGCTGCTGGCCTTGTTCTGCATCACAAACCACCTGTCTAGCCCACTGGGCCTACCACTGAGCCATTAATAAGACTTGGCCATCAAATCCTTCAAACTCAGACTTCCTCATGAGGAATTTCAGCTCCAGTCCTTCTCGCAGCTAGTCTAATCCCTAGCATTCAACTTACCCGAGTTCCATGGACATGGGGCTGGATTCTCCGCCGCCCCACAATGGGAAACCCCATTGACCAGCCGACGAAGTGGAGCATCCCGCCGGCGTGCTGAACTGGAAATCTGGCGCGGCGGGAATCACTCGTCGATCTTCCTGTGCGGCTTGTGGAGTACCGGTTCCCATCGTAACGGTTGGATGTCCACTCAGCGGGTCCCTTTACCAAGCCCAGACACGGACCGGGTGTGTTAGTTCCGGGCCACGACACTTGAATTGTGCACCATGGATGCGGCTTTACTTTTGAGTTTCGAATCTGTTGAAATCTTCTTGTCTCCTGGATTTCCTGGGCGGGATCCATCGCAGGCAAGGCAGAAAACATGGAGAGGCAGCCAAATGCCCATTGACTATTGACTTTAGGCAGTGGGACCATAGAATATGGCCAATGTTTCTGTCTTTTTCCATCATGTTTCCTCCTTTTTACATTATTTACTGATGAATATAGATATGAGCACAGGGCAGTTTTTCAATTATGGAGCTTATAGATAGCACAAAATATTTGTCGCTGATGGATAAAGGATAAATTTCCCCACTGGTGGTGGGGAGTTTCACCTGCAGAGAGTGCATTTTACAAATTTGCTTGTACATTGCTCATCATTTTCCAACCTTTGAAAATAATTGTGTGTTGGCTGTACTCAAATTCTTGATAGATGATTCTGATGGGGCAATTCATATCACTACCAGCGTGAGGCTGAAAACTTAACCAAGGTTCTCTATAAACTTCCTCTTATACTTTTACCGCAACAATAACTTGCAGCAAAGTTGATTGGGTTTTGGATTGTCTCCCCTATTTGCCATTTATATCAAAATTGTAAACGTGATTGTCAGGGATACATTTGAACAGAGCTACAAATATATCAAACTGAGGTTTAAGTCTCCATTTGCCTTAGTAAACTCACAGATGTTCGTGGTACGTTGTTGCCATGTAAAATGGCTGCGTTCCGATTAATCTGGCCAAAACCCAGTTTAAAACGGCTAACCCAAAAGACTGCTGGGAAAAGCAGCCAAGAAGACACAAGCAGGCAGCTGCAGACAGTTTTGCATATTCGGCTCTGGGAAGGTAGCCCAGATCGATACTCAGGGCTATCAACAGCCCATCAACCCAGGTATTCGCAGTTTCATTCAGGACTGTTTGCAGCCCATCTATTCAGACATCCACAGTTAAATCGGCTATCCCCGGGAACAATTGCAACATATTAGCAATTGAATACCGGGCCAGACCTGTCGGCGCCTGCAGTGGCCGAAACAAAGACAGGTGAGCGACCACCCCCCGATCGCGGAATCGCCTCACCATTGGACACATCGACCCCAGAGATTGGGGACAGACCCAATCACTTGGGACTCAGGGTCAAGGGCCGCCCCGGGAGGCGGGAAGCCCCTGGGCCCTATAAAAGTGAGGGTCCAAGTTCAGATCTCTCTCTCTCTCATCTTCGCCTGCTCGAGACCTTCACAAGACCAGCCACTGGCAATAGTAAGTTTGAATCCAGCGATCGCTATCCGGTAGAGACACCTAGCCACCGACCTGTAGCAGGCTTTTGAATCCCGCGGGCCAGATTTGATTGGACAAGCCATTCGTTTCCCTGACCTGGTGGGCTCTTCCTAAGTTAAGTATTGGCCAGTAGTGATAGGTTTATTATATAGATAGTAGTATTAGTGTATTAATATTGCTTGTTGTATATAATAAATGACCGTTGTTTTAATCCTTACTAAGCGGTGTGCTGTATGATTAATCATAACCTGAACTTGAACCATGTGGCGGTATCATAAAGATACCTGGCGACTCATGAGCAAAGGTGACGTAAACAGAGCAAATAGACTAAGGTTAAAAAGAGCAACAACGTGAATGTGAATTTATTTTGATAATTGGAAAATGCTGTGTACAATTTTACATTGACTCTGGACCCTTCATTTTGGTCGGCAGCAATAACCTGTAAAATTCCCCAGAGCAGTCCTCCATATCATAACATGTGATGCAAGGTAATACGCTCTCGAACTGTGTTAATCATTTATTTTTGTCTCCACACTACATACCGGAGGTGATACAATTAGTGATGTATGACTTCTGATGCAACCATTTCGATCACTGAAAAAAATTAACGTAATTATTTTCTGCCTTTTCAATCTGACATGTTATGTTAAACAAGCTGCAGGATAATCGAAAATACTGAGCCAGGACATAATGTCCTGCCATGTATTTTTTAAACCCCTTCAAGTCAATGCTTAAAGCAAATATTAATTAATTGAAATGTTGCTCATTGTGCTTTTCCTATTTATACAGTTTCCTAGTTCTTGCTACTGAATTGATTGGTTCACTGAGCTCTATAAATAAAATATTAAGTGCACGTAATTTACATGTTGTGGTGATTGTCACTTTAAGACCAGCCTTACTGAGCAAGGAGCAACTGGAGCCTCTGGGGACATCAAATTTCTTATAAGATTGTAGGTTGAAAGCTTCGACCCATTATTAGATTAACCTTCTGTTTATCCTCTCCCATTATTTTGTTTGCTGTCAAGAAAGAATGGAGCCTCTCAATATACTGCCTCAGTCTTCAGCCCCCTGATCGAATGGGTCAAGGTTCCCAATCATAGGAAGCACGGTAGTACAGTGGTTAGCACAGTTGCTTCATAGCTCCAGGATCCGAGGTTCAATTCCCGGCTTCGGTCACTGTCTGTGCGGAGTCTGCACGTTCTTCCTGTGTTTGCGTGGGTTTCCTCCAGGTGCTCCGGTTTCCTCCCACATCCAAAGATGTGCAGGTTAGGTGAATTGGCCATGCTAAATTGCCCTTAGTGTCCGAAAAGGTTACGGGGATAGGGTGGAGGTGTGGGCTTAGGTAGGGTGATCTTCCCAAGGGTCGGTGCAGACTCAATGGGTCGAATGGCCTCCTCCTGCACTGTAAATTCTATGATTCTATGGACATTTTTCACTCACTGTTCTATGATGCCTTTGATGCTTTTCAACAAACCATCCCCAATTACATTATCCTTTCTGGAAATTTGTACAATTTTGACATTGAACTGTTGTAATAATAAACCCCCATGGAAAAAACCTTGTGTTCCAGGTTTAAAACTTCACTACAAGTGTAAGTGGATTATGGTCTGTATAAACTAAGCTTTGTGTTTGTCATGGCAGACATATATTTCAAAGTGCTGAAGAACTAGTAGCACCTCCCCTACCTCCAGGCTTCTGGCATCTGTGGCCGCCTTAAATTGTCTGAAAAGTCCGGGTGGGGGCAGCAGCTGTTTGTCGAATAATATGACCTTTAATCTCTCAAACACAGTGTTTTCTCTCCTATCCTCAACATATCTAACACATACTTTTTCCAGTCTCCAACTGAACCAGTTGCCGTGGTTCAGGAGAGACGAATATGGCTTTATTGGTTCAGAGTTTCTTATGTCTATATAATGATTAGTTAACAGAGTGTCCCCTGGTGTTTCCCTACAACTCTGGCTATACTCTTTCAGCATCTTTATTATATCTTCTCTCTGTTCTTCTTCTGTTGATAAGTTTGTATATTTGGTTTTTGAACTCCCTCTGATATCTTTCAACAGTATCTTTTTTTCACTCTCGTCTTCAAAATCAAAGACAACGTGCTTCCCTTGGTCAGGTTTCTGACTGTCCAAATTAGCGAGGACCCTGAATGAGTATCTTCTTCATTTCTGTCTCTTTCATAGATTATCATAGAATTTACAGTGCAGAAGGAGGCCATTCGGCCCATCGAGTCTGCACCGGCTCTTGGAAAGAGCACTGTACCCAAGGTCAACACCTCCACCCTATCCCCATAACCCAGTAACCCCACCTAACACTAAGTGCAATTTTGGACACTAAGGGCAATTTAATCATGGCCAATCCACCTAACCTGCACATCTTTGGACTGTGGGAGGAAACCGGAGCACCCGGAGGAAACCCACGCACACACGGGGAGGATTTGCAGACCCCGCACAGACAGTGACCCAAGCTGGTATCGAACCTGGGACCCTGGAGCTGTGAAGCAATTGTGCTATCCACAATGCTACCGTGCTGCCCTTTGTCTCTCGTGTAAGTAGCCAGCCTCTTCCGATTGTCCAATGAATGTATATCCAAATTTTGAGGATCTTCTACAAGTATTGTCAATATTTGGTTCATTTTTTTTTTGATTACACAATTATTTTTTCCAATTAAGGGGCAATTTAGCGTGGCCATTCCACCTACTCTGCCTCATTCATCACACTACTCCCACAGCAGTGTTTGCCACAGGTCTCCTAAGTCCAGTTAAAGCTGCAGTCTGCCCTGTCGTATTCTTCACTTTTGTTCCCTTTTTGGAATCCTCCTTACGAACTCCCACCAGTCCCTTGGGCTTTCCTTGCAGCTTCCAACATGCTGAACGAACACGTCCTGCTTGTTACAATGGTAACACATAGGCTTTTGAGTCTCACTTTTACCCTCAGTACGTTCCTTCCTGTTCTGAGGGGGCGATCACTGAGCGTTCACAGTTATCTATTCTTTATCTTGCCTACCTGCCTTCCTTTTGCTCTCCCACTTCCGATCATTTTCAAAATTGTGGGACTGATGGAACAAATTTTAAATTAATGGATTAGCTCATAATCGTGAGCCATAATTGCTGCCTGTTCAGCAGCCTTCATCCTCTGGTCTTCAACATGGGTTCTTATCTTAGAAGGTGGGTGAAGTGTTGGCTACTCTGATACACAGACGAGCCAACACGGTGGCGAATGGTACAACGCAGTTTTATTTCAATGAACTATTAACATATTAAACTCTGGTATTCAGCACATGGTGAACCTCTGAGTGGCTGGCAATGAGGTGTGTGCCCTGAGCCCTCTCCTGCTCGAGTGCCCAGAAAGTGTCGTGTTCCCTGCTTTGTACTGTGTATGCTCTTGTCCGTGATTGGCTGTCGTGTTTTGTGTGTTGATTGGTCCGTTGATCTGTCCATCATTATGTGTGTATGTATGTGCTGTGATGTTCACCTGAATATCATGACATCCCCCCTTTTTTTACAGGATTATGTGCCTACGTGTTTATAAATAGAGATGTGTACTGAGTGTAGCTAAATGTGTGTGTGTGCAATATTTACAGCATGTACATGGGGCTTAACTATATACAAGGGGCAATGTCGGGTGTGACATAACAATGAGGTTGTACCATAAACAAAGAACGGGGAAATGTTGAACGATAAAACAAATTCCTGTAACGATAAGAACATAAACATATTAACAAAGTGGTAGTATGAGTTCAATGTACAAGCAGTTTCATAAGTCCAGTCTAGTAGGTGGGTGACGAATTCGGGTTGACCGCCTCAAGGGTAGGTCTTGGACCATCGGCTGAGGAACGGGCCTGGCCACGGGCGACGATGGAAGGGGCATGGTAGCAGGCAGCTCCACGAAGTCGAAATCAGGAACAACAGGAGGGCACGGTGTCGGTGTAAGGTCTCGTAGCGAGCGTGGAAGCAGGCAAAGAGCCCGGCGATTGCGCCTATGAATGGATCCATCAGGCATGCGAACCAGGAACGAGCAGGGAGCCACGCGTCGGAGAACTTCGGCAGGTGCTGACCAGCCACCTTCTGGTAGGTGGATGCGGACTTCATCTCCAGGGGCCAGGGCGGGAAGATCAGTTGCCCGTGTGTCATATGACCTCTTCTGGCGACTGCGCTGCAGTTGCATCCTGTGCAGTACCGGAGCATGGTCGATCGTGGGCGCCAGGATGGAAGGTACAGTAGTCCTGAGGGCGCGACCCATCAACAGCTGGGCAGGTGAGAGACCAGTGGCTAGTGGGGCCGAGCGATAGGCCAGCAGGGCAAGGCAGAAATCAGATCCGGCAGCAGAAGCCTTACATAGGAGTCGCTTGACAATGTGAACGCCCTTCTCCGCCTTTCCGTTGGACTGGGGGTGCAGAGGGCTAGACGTCACGTGTGTGAAGCCATACGAGGCAGCAAACGATGACCATTCCTGACTAGCGAAACAGGGCCCATTGTCCGACATGACCATCATCGGAATGCCGTGGCGAGCGAAGGTGTCTTCGCAGGCCCTTATGACAGCGGACGACGTCAAATCGCGCAGGCGTATGACCTCTGGGTAGTTGGAGAAGTAGTCAACGACGATGACATAGTCCCTGCTGAGCACGTGAAAGAGGTCCACACCCACCTTCGCCCAGGGGGACGTCACCAGCTTGTGGGGCAGAAGCGTTTCAGGAGGTTGCGCCGGCTGAAACCTTGGGCAGGTTGGGCAGTTGAGCACCATATTGGCAATATCATCACTGATGCCCGGCCAGTATACCACCTCTCGGACCCTCCTTCTGCACTTCTCGACCCCCAGGTGGCCTTTGTGTAGTTGGTCGAGGACCAGCTTGTGCATGCTGTACGGAATCACAATTCGGTCCAGCTTTAGGAGGACACCATCAATGACAGCCAAGTCGTCTCGGACATTGTAGAACTGCGGGCACTGCCCTTTGAGCCACCCTCCCGTCATGTGGCGCATCACACGTTGTAGAAGGGGGTCGGCCGCAGTCTCTCGGCGAATACGGGCCAGATTGGAGTCGTCAGCTGGCAGTATTGCCGATGTGAAGGCCACCTGCGCCTCGACCTGACATACGAACCCCTCCGAATCTGGTGGGGTGCTCACTGCTCTCGATAGGGCATCCGCAATGATAAGGTCCTTCCCTGGGGTGCAGACCAGTTGGAAGTCATACCTCCTGAGTTTAAGTAGGATGCGCTGGAGGCGAGGCGTCAACTCGTTCAGGTCCTTGTTTATGATGCTGACCAAGGGGCGGTGGTCAGTTTCAACAGTGAACCGGGGAAGACCATACACATAATCATGGAACTTGTCTAAACCGGTTAGCAAGCCCAGGCACTCCTTTTTGATCTGCGCGTAGCGCTGCTCTGTGGGGGTCATGGCCCGCGAGGCATAGGCGACCGGGGCCCATGATGCAGTGTCATCCCGCTGTAGGAGCACTGCCCCAATGCCGGACTGGCTGGCATTAGTCGAGATTTTAGTAGCACGAGACGTGTCGAAAAACGTCAGGACCGGGGCAGTGGTGAGCTTGAGTTTGAGCTCCTCCCATTCCTGCTGGTGTGTGTGCTGCCACTGGAACTCCGTGGACTTTTTGACGAGGTGGCGCAGAGCTGTCGTGTGGGAGGCAAGGTTGGGAATGAACTTCCCCAGGAAGTTGACCATGCCTAGGAAGCGTAGCACTGCTTTCTTGTCTGCCGGATGCAGCATGGCTGTGATGGCGCTCACCTTGTCTGCATCCGGACGGACCCCCGACCGGGAAATGTGGTCCCCCAGGAACTTCAGCTCGGTTTGGCTGAAAGAACACTTGGCTCGGTTGAGGCGCAGGCCGTTTTCACGCATGCGTGCAAAGACGCGTTGGAGACGATAGATGTGCTCCTGTGCTGTGGTGGACCAGATGATGACGTCGTCCACGTAGACCCGCACTCCTTCGATGCCCTCCATCATCTGCTCCATGATCCTATGAAAGACCTCGGATGCCGAGATGGTGCCAAATGGCATTCGGTTGTAGCAGAACCTGCCGAAAGGGGTGTTGAAAGTGCACAGCTTTCGGCTGGACGGATCCAGTTGGATCTGCCAAAAGCCTTTAGAGGCATCCAGTTTGGTAAATATTTTCGCCTGGGCCATTTCACTCATGATCTCTTCCCGTTTGGTTATGGGGTAATGTTCCCTCATAATATTGTTATTGAGGTCTTTTGGATCAATACAGATCCGGAGCTCGCCGGAGGGCTTCTTGACACACACCATGGAGCTGACCCACGGCGTGGGCTCCGTGACCCTGGATAGGATCCCTTGGTCCTGGAGATCATGCAGCTGCTGCTTGAGGCGGTCTTTGAGTGGCGCAGGGACCCTGCGAGGTGCGTGAATGACCGGGGTGGCGTCTGGTTTGAGCCGAATTCTATAGGTGTATGGCAGTGTTCCCATACCCTCGAATGCCTCCTGGTTGTGGGCGAGGAGCGATTGGAACTGTGTGTTAAACTCTGCATCCGGGAAGTCAGACGTTCCGTCTGGAGAGAGAGAGTGGACGCGTTGCACGAGGTGGCGAGCCTTGCATGCCTGTGCGCCTAGCAGGGAGTCCTTCGATGAGCCGACTATCTCGAACGAGAGTGTGGCCGTGTCTGTGTTGTGTGTCACCTGGAGCTGGCAGGATCCCATAGCCGGGATAACGTTCCCGTTGTAGTCGACCATCCTGCACCGGGACGGCCGAATTGGTGGTCTGACCTTCATGGCGTAGAAGGCTGACCATGCTATGAGATTGGCGGATGCACCAGTGTCCAGGCGGAAAGTTATCGGCGATCGGTTGACTATCAGGGTGGCACACCATTCATCACCCGGATTGATCGTGTTGACTCGGTTCCCATCAATGACCGCAACACGGAAGGCGTCTCGGTCATCTGTGTCACCGGTCTGGATGTCGTCTGGGCAAGATTCGTAATGGGGAGGCTGAATGGTCCGCACGTCTCTGCGAGGTTGTCGGAGTTGTGGAAGATTGACAGGTTGAGCTGCTCGACAGTAAGCAGCGTAGTGGCCCACCTTGCCACAGCGTAGGCATTGTCGGGTTCTTGCGGGACATTGCCGCTTTAAATGTGCAGCTCCACAGTTGCCGCATGTCGTGACGTCATGACGTTCGTTGCACCACTGCGCATGCGCAGTTCGGTCTTGCGTCGGGCGTGCCTGCGCATCACGTCCCTCAGTGTTGCCGTAGGTTTTGACGCGCACAAGCGCGGGATGCCCCGAAAAGCACGCTAAATGGCCGACGTCGTTCGGGCCGCAGGCTGGGAGGAACTCGATCGCCTGGACCCGTTCGGCCTCGTGGGGCACCTGGATCGCCGATCTGGCCGCGTAGGACCCCCACCGCGCCGATTCGGTCACCTGAAATTGTGCATAGCAGCTAGTCGCGTTTTCGTGCAGGACATAGGCTTCGATTGCGGAGGCTAAGGTGAGGCCTTTTATTTTTAAAAGCTGCTGGCGTAAGGTGCCCGAGGCGACCCCAAAAACGATCTGGTTCCGAATCATGGAGTCTGAGGTGGTGTCGTAACCGCAGGACTGCGCGAGGATGTGGAGATGGGTAAGGAATGACTGAAAGAGCTCATCCTTACCTTGCAGGCGCTGCTGGAAGACATATCTCTCGAAGCTTTGTGGGTAGGTGTCAAATCACTGCTGGTATCATGAAGTGTTGGGTACTCTGATACACAGACGAGCCAACACGGTTGCGAATGGTACAACGCAGTTTTATTTCAATGAACTATTAACATATTAAACTCTGGTATTCAGCACATGGTGAACCTCTGAGTGGCTGGCAATGAGGTGTGTGCCCTGAGCCCTCTCCTGCTCGTGTGCCCAGGAAGTGTCGTGTTCCCTGCTTTGTACTGTGTATGCTCTTGTCTGTGATTGGCTGTCGTGTTTTGTGTGTTGATTGGTCCGTTGATCTGTCAATTATGTGTGTATGTATGTGCTGTGATGTTCACCTGAATATCATGACAGTGGGGGATTCTTAAATTCCTCGAAGAGAATGACCTTTCTCAGAACCTCATAGTTAGTTGCAACTCCCAGTGCTCGTACCCATCTATCAAACATTTTCTGCTTAAACATTTTGAACCCAGAATAATCTTTTTTACCTCGCCATAATTCTTAGACATCCCCTTTGACAGGGAAGCATAAACTTCCTGTGCCCACCCCATCAATTTACTCTGCATGGGTAATGTCCACCTTTTTTCAAAAGTCCTAAAGAAAGGTTTCTACCTCCTTCTCATCCAATTATAGAAGAGCCTGTATAAATTTAAACATACCTCCACTGGGTTCCGTTCTAAGTTTAAGTTCCCCTTTAATTTCCGGTGCCTTAAGCAGGAAGTCTCTCTCTTTTTGCCTTTACCTCCCTCTCTAATTCCAACCTCCTCATTTCCATCTCTATTTCCTTTTCTTTTTGCCTCAGCTATATTTCTTTTTGCTGCATCTCTCTTTCTTTTTCTATTCTTTTTCATTTCCTCTCATGCTAAAACTGCAACCAAATTCTCTCCAGCTCAATTTTCCCCACTAGAAAATGTCCTTGATGCTACACACCTCTCTGTGGGCTCTCCTGTGTTCCTAGCACCTCTTTCAAATTTAAATGCTGAGCAACCGTATCAGTTATCTCCACCTTCCCAGCTCTAGCTGGTACCTCCATTTCGTATTCCCCTGCCAATTTGACTCGCTTGTCTTCTTGAAGCTCTTTTAAATAAACCAGAGATAAGTTGTCCATCTGAAGGAAAATCTGAGCAGCTTCCAGAGCCATCCTGTATTGCTAGAAACCTTAACGTTGCAAATTTAATGTTCCAAAGATTTCGGACCCAGGCCCCAAAATTATGTAACGACACCCTGTGCTCGTGTGCGGTCAATTCCCCCTCACTTGACCTAGAGAAACAACACAAGTGAATTAACCAATAATTCTTAGAAAAATACTCAAAGCTATTGGCCCTTGGCTGCCAATAATTACAATCTCCAGGTGTGTGAGTTTAAACGCAATTATGGTTTATTTATAACACACACTATTTTTAAATCTGCAGCAAATACAACTGGTTAACTATTATCAAATTCCTAATTCCCCACTTTATCTTGCCCTCTACATCCACACACAAGACAGAGAAACACAGAGGGGAAGAAAGGGGTAAAATAAAACATAAATAAAAAATAAAAAATAGTCTTTGTTTCAGGTGGGAGTTTCCAGCACTTTATTCCTGTTCAAACTTTGCTTTCAGTTCGAGGTTTTTACTCGAGATTCATTCAGGCCTCCGTAGCTTCAGAACTGTATCATTCACAACCTTTCTGGAGAGAGAGAGAGACAGAGAGAGTCCTGATATTTGTTTGCAGCCTGCAATGGTTTCCATTAGATTCATTCATTCAGGTTCTCTGCAGTTTCAGGAATGCAACACTCACAGCTTTTCTGGATAAGGAGAAAAAATAGATTCTTTCTTTCAGTGTCCAGGATTCAAATTGGAGCTCCTTTGGACTCTGGAAATCATTCCACGGGATAGAATCCAATTAACACCTGCTACTGAACAGAGTACGGACTTTTGGGCCAATTCTTTGGCCCCCAGCCAATCAATCAAACCGAGCCCCAACCCATCTCTCTCTCTCTGGTGCGTAAAAGTGTGAAGCTCCTGTTTGGACTAGCAGAATGTTCACTCCTGTAACTTCTCAAGTTATCATTCTCTCTGCTGCTTGACTTAAAGATACATGTCCATTAAACACTCATGGATCAAAAATGATAACGGCAAAATAAAAGAAAGGGGAAATAAGGGAATAACAGAAAGGATCCTTACAATAATTTCTCAGATTTTTATAGTGTTTTATATCCACCAGTATGAATTAATTTTGGAAATAAGGATTGTAAAAGAGAGTCAAAGGTGGAGGAATGTGGTGATTCTCACTTAAAGACTAGTCTTACTGAGTAAGGGTCACATGGTCTGAACTACCAAGCAACATCTCGCATGGGCAATCTCTCTAAGGGGAGGAGTTTTCCTAGTTAGAAAGAGTGTACTATGGACTAACTCAAAGCATGCTGCTAAAGACTCTGGGCCAAGTGCTGGCAAATTAACGGCAGGTCAGGTATTTTTCATGCATCAAGGCAGACTTGATGGGCCGAATGCCCTCTTCTGCGCTGTTTATTCTGTGATTCTGTAATGAAGCAATCTTGCAAATAAAGTTTTTTTTTGTTCAACTTAAGCATCCGGAAGGACACTTTCACAGGTGTTTTTAAATTTTAACATGCCAGAGAGTTACGGCTGGTTAATCCAAGAAATATCTGCCACAGAATGGCCTGTTTGACAGAAATTACACACTAGCAATGTAACATTGAAACTTCAAGGGAAAATTAATTCATATAATAGACGTGTACAGAAAATAGTTTGTACTCTAATAGTTAATGATATGTATTAAGAAAGCAATCAATCTCAAGTATAGATATGAAAGAGATAAGAGGCCATTTATTGTTATATTCAGTGTTACTATTTGGCTGAGAAAATCATCTTGGTGAATAAAAACTACATACAAAGGCATGCCAATGGACAAATTATTTTTTTAAACATTTCACATCAGCAAATATTCTCATTAGACTTGTGTGTTTCTTCATTGAATCATAGAATCCCTACGGTGCAGAACGAGGCCATTCGGACCAGTGAGTCTGCACCGACCCTTGGAAAGAGCATCCTGTCCCCATAACCCAGTAACCCCACCTAACCTTTTTAATACTAAGGGGCAATTTAGCATGACCAACCCTCACATCTTTGGACTGTGGGAGGAAACCGGAACTCCCAGAGGAAACCCACGCAGGCACGGGGAAAAAGTCCAAACTCCACACAGACAGTGACTGAAATTGAATCCCGGTCCCTGGGGCTGTGAGGCAGTGGTGCTAACCACTGTGACACCGTGCCACCCTTTTATAATTGTTTTGCTAAACGTTTTATTGAGGTATTTTTGGTATAGTGCCAACAACAAAATAAGCAATATACATGAAACCATAAACATAGAGCAACAGCCATTTACCTCTAGTACAGGTCCCACCCTTATTGACCCACTGCTCTAATCTAAACTACTACCCACCACCCCATCTGCTGACGATTAATTTCCCGCAAAGAAGTCGACGAACGGTTGTCGCCTCTGGGCGAACCCTAACAGTGACCCTCTCAAGGCGAACTTGATTTTCTCCACACAGAGAAAGCTAGCCATGTCCGGTAGGCAGGTCTCTGACTTTGGGCGCTTTGAGTCCCTCCAAGCTAATAGTATCCGTCTCCGGGCTACCAGGGAAGCAAAGGCCAGAACATCTGCCTCTTTCTCCTCCTGGATTCCCGGGTCTTCTGACACCACGAAAATCGCCACATCTGGACTCAGCGCCACCCTTGCTTTTAACACCGTGGACATGATGTCCGCAAACCCCAGAAAAAATCCCCTAAGCTTTGGACATGTCCAAAACATGTGGACATGGTTCGCCGGTCCTCCCCCACATTTTGCACACCTGTCCTCCACCCCAAAGAATCTGCTCATCCGGGCCACTGTCATGTGAGCCCGGTGAACAACCTTAAATTGTATCAGGCTGAGCCTGGCACATGTTGCAGACGCGTTGACTCTACTCAACGCATCTGCCCATAGACCATTCTCTATCTCACCTCCCAACTCCTCCTCCCACTTGCGCTTTAGCTCCTCGGTCTGCGTCTCCTCCGACCCCATAAGCTCCTTATAAATGTCCGAGATGCTCCCTTCTCCTCCCCACGCTCTGGAAACTACCCTGTCCTGAATCCCCCTTAGCAGTAGGAGCGAGAAGGTTGACACCTGTTTACGAAGGAAGTCCCCTCGCCAACCCAACCTTTCCTCCAACGCCCTCATACTCGGAAAGCTCCCCTCTATGAACATATCCCCCATCCTCTCAATCCCCGCTCTCCGCCATAACCGGAATTCCCCGTCCATACTCTCCGGGGCAAACCGGTGATTATCACAAATTGCGGCCCAGATCGATGCTCCCACTGCTCCCACATGCCGCCTCCACTGGCCCCAAACTCTCAGGGCCGCCACCACCACTGGACTGGTGGAGAACTGTGCCGGCAGAGACGCAGTTACCAACGCCCCCAAACTGGTGCCCTTACATGAAGCCGCCTCCATGCCGACCCCTCCCCCACTTCCTGATCATGGCTATATTAGCCGCCCAGTAATAGTTGCTAAAATTTGGCAGCGCTAGCGGGCCCTCTCCCCGGCTCCGCTCAAGCATTACCTTCCTTACCCGCGGGGTCTTGCCCGCCCAGACGAAGCCCGTGATCACTCTGTTGACCCGCTTAAAAAAGGACCGTGGAATAAAGATGGGGAGACACTGAAATACAAATAGGAATCTCGGGAGGACCGTCATCTTCATCGTTTGCACCTTCCCAGCCAGAGACAACGGAAGCGGGTCCCATCTCCGAAAATCATCCTTCATTTGGTCCACCAGCTGGGCCAGATTCAATTTATGCAGCCGTTTCCATTCCCGCGCTACTTGGATGCCTAGGTACCATAAATTCCCTTTACTAACCTAAACGCAGCTCTCCCAGTCGCCTCGCCTGTTGCCTCACCTGGACCACAAACATCTCACTCTTTCCTATGTTAAGCATATACCCTGAAAACGGGCCAAATTCCTCTTGAGTCCTCATGATTTCTTCCATCCCCTCTATTGTGTCCGAAACTTACAGAAGCAGGTCATCCGCATAGAGAAAAACCCTGTGCTCCAAACCCCCCCCCGGACCAGTCCTCTCCAGCCCCTCGAGGCTCTCAGAGCAATTGCCAACGGCTCTATAGCCATCGCAAACAACAGTGGGGAGAGGGGGCATCCCTGTCTCGTCCCCCGGTGCAGTCTAAAATACTCCGATGTTGTCCTATTCGTCCGTACACTTGCCACAGGAGCCTGATACAGTAATGTGCTGCCCTTTTAATTGGCAATTTTCTAATCGAACAATTCACTGCTAAATTAACTTAAAGCTAGATTTTACACTTTGGTGAGCAATCCATATGATGTAAGCTTGTCGGTTTTTGTGCCCATCTCTGCTGCTTAACCTGGCATGTTTTCTGTGATCAGTTGATCATTCTCACCTGAGCTGAAGAACCTGTGTGACGAATAGTTCTTGCAGGCCACAGCTACCTGTCATTTTATAAATTCTTTCATGGGATGTGAGCTTTGCTAGCCACACAATAGATAATAATCCATAGTCCACAAAAGACTGTAGGCATGTCTCTTCATTAGAGAGAGGCAATTGGTTATATCGAGCTTGAGGGACTCCCCTCCACAAGTGTGGGACAGTCAGGAGTGATTATTGTGCACTGCTGTTAAAGTAGCAGCAGCTGGACTCGCTTGAATTTTAGTTTCTTGCAGTGAAACTAAGTCCTGATGAAGGGTCATCGACTTGAAACGTTAAATTTGTTTCTCTCCACAGACACTGGACTGCCTGACTGCCTGCGTATTTCTGTTTTTATTTTACATTTTCAGCGTCTGCGGTGTTTTGCTTTTGGAATCTTCAGTATTCAGATCGTCAGCCTAAAATTACAGTAGGCCAGTGATAACATTTCTCATTATTTGATCTTTATTCAGAAAGTCATTTTTCTTTTATTAAGAGAAGTAACGGATGATTTTCAATTGGTATTGAACCAACCTAAATACATTGCGAGGGAAATGGTACCTTTGGCTGTCATCATTCATTTTTCCACTTGACATAAATCACTGAGGAAGCTCTTTGAGGCACCTTTCAGAATTCATTTTTCCCATCATTGGCCTTGTATAGGCAGTGGTTTGCTCAGTTGGCTGGAGTGCGGTGTAGAATGATGCCAACGGCATGAATGTTAGCTGTGGTTGTTAACAGAGGCCTGCCTTCCTCGTCTTTCCCAATGCTTGCGGGGTGATGTCCCCTCAAGTTATGTCTAACCAGTTGTCTCTCTCTAATGGAGAGAGATGTCCATAATCCTTCAAGGCCGATGGCCAATTACCTATTCATTAGAAGCAAATCCCAATCATTCAAAGGAACAATAAAAAGACAACCTACACTTTTTATACACTTCTAGTTAGGATAATATTACTATGCATGCTGCAATAAATGAAGAACCACTCTCCTCTCCCTTCATCCACAAGGTAAAAGGGAGTCACAATGAATCTACTTTTCTCTTTAGCATTTAAAGAACAATTGAAAACAATCCTTCCTCTACCCTTCCCGTGTCAAAGACGATGAGCACAGAGAAATGATTTGATTGTGGAGTCATAAATAAATTTTCATTCGAGAGAATAGAGCCATTGCACGAGCGCTAGACCATTATCTGTTGAAACCATTCATGCATAGAAAGGCTTCATCACTGTATTGTGACATGAAATCAATACACTCCAAGTGCTTCAGATGAGTCTATGGAGATACATTAGGTTTCTCCAAAACACTTAACTAGAATAAGGCCAAAGATCGTCCAACAATTTATTCAGAAATGTCTTACAAAACTTGGCTGTGTAATTTGTTTTCTCTGTTGCCTTTGGTAGACTTTGCTTAAATTTTTATTTGATGACATCAAAATATTTTTTTAAACTTATCTATAGAGTTTTTAGTCAAGATTAATTCTTATGAAGTATTCACGGTCAACAGTTCTAAAAGTCACTAATCATTTAAATATTAGGAACTGATTTTGTGCCGTGCATGGGAGGTTATCTAACTATTTAAATACAGAAATCTGTTTCAATACATGTTTAACACAGTATTTGTTTTTTGAAAAACACTTTATTGAAGGTATTTTTAATAAATACATGGTCACAAAAATACAAAATCGAACTGCGGCAACAGGTTAACAGGCTCCTGTCCTCTGCATTCCCCCAACCACCGACTCAATCACTCACCCATATCCCCCCGCCGCCCCATCTTTGGCGGCTCCGAATCACGCCAGCCCAACAAAATCCGTCTCTGGGTTATCGGGGAGACAAAGGCCAAGACATTGGCCTCTCTCTCCACCTGAACTCCCGCATCCTTCAACACTCCAAATATCGCCACCTTCTGACTCGGAGCTGCCTGTACCCCCAGCATCTTTGACATTACGTCTGAAAATCCCTGCCAGAACTCCCTCAACCTTGGACACGCCCAAAACATGTGCACGTGTACCCCCCCCCCCCCCCCCCACTCCTGCGCACTGCCCACATCTATCCTCCACCCCAAAAAAGAACTGACTCATCCTGGACACCCCCATGTGGGCCCTATGCACCATTTTAAGTTGGATGAGACTTAACCTAGCACACGACGAGGATGCATCCACCACTGCACAGCTTCCCTCCACACTCCAGCTCCCAACTCCTCCTCCCACTTGCGCCTAACCTTCTCCATGGGAACACACTCCCTCTTGATCAGCTCCCCATACACGTCTGCATCCCCGCCCTCCCCAATGTCATCCTCAGCACCGGGGGCGGCAGCGCCTGGAACGACAGCACCTCCTTCCTAACAAAGTCCCTACCCTGCATATACCTGACCTGTTCCCCTTTGGTAGCTCCATATGTCTCTTTGAGCTCTTCCAGGTCTGCAAACCTTTCTCCCATGAACAAATCCCTGAAGTACTCTATCCCCACTTGCTGCCACCTCTTGACACTTGCATCCAACTCCCCCGGCGCAACTTATATTCCAATCCAATGTGCTGTCTACATAGGTTCCAAACCCTCAGAGCTTATATCACCACCGGGCCCGTGGAGTACCAAACTGGCAGGAACTGAAGGGGGTGCCAACAAGCTGGCCCACATACACGAGGCTGCCTCCATCCGCCCCCAAATCAACCTCTCCTCTACTACCCATTTCCTAGCCATTACGATGTTTGCTGCCCAATAGTAATTTAGCAAGCTCATCAATGCCAACCGTCGGCCCCACCTCGATCCATCTCCTAGATGGATCGCCCACACAAACGTCAAAATTAACCCATTCACCTTCCCAAAAAAGGACTTAGGAACAAAAAGCATTCAAAAAAGGGTTCTGAAATACCAACAAAAACTTCGGCAGCACTGTCATCTTCACCGTCTGCATGCACCCCACCAAAGACAATGGCAGCACATCCCACCTCTTTAAGTCCGCCTTCATCCCCTCCACCAGCCGTGCCAAGTTCAGCTTGTGCAGCTGAGCCCAACTCTGCGCCACCTGTATACCAAGATAGCGAAAGCTCGTCCCCACCACCTTTAATGGCAATTCCCCCAACCTCCGTTCCTGTCCCCGTGCATTAATTGGGAACACCTCACTTTTCCCCATATTCAGCTTATACCCCGAAAAGTCACCCAGATTCCCCATGATCTTATCAAAGCTCCCAACCAGGTCCGAAATGTACAACAGGAGTTCATCTGCATACAGAGAAATCCTGTGCTCGCTCGCTCCCCCCTCCACCCCGCTCAATCCCCCTCCACTCCTTCGACCCCTTAAGCACCCTTGCCAATGGTTCTATCTCTGGGGCACAGAGCAGCTGGGAGAGCGGGTACCCTTGCCTCATCCCCCAGTGTAGCCCAAAGTAATCTGAACTAATCTTGTTTGTCCGGACACAAGCCTTAGGTGCCTTGTACAACAGCCAAACCCAATCCACAAGCCCCTGTCCAAACCTGAACTGACCCAACACCTCAAACAGATACGCCCTTTCAACCTGACCGAACGCCTTCTCTGTGCCCCTTGCCACCACCACTTCCACTTCTGGAAACAGGTGCCATGTCTGATGAAGGAGAGAGAGGGGATACGGAAAGTGTCCAATATCGCAACTGTAAGCTAACAGTTGTGCCGCAGGCTGGGGGGCTTCTGTCAGGGCCGGGGGAGTAGTGGGGTGGGGGTGGACAGGCACGGAACACCATTGCCGCAGCCTGCAAGGCAGCCTTGTGGCTGTGCATGCTGCCCACTGCCCACTTAGTGCCATGGGTTGTATGTGTCCCCCCCCCAGGCCATCCCCCTAAGTGCCCTCTGGCTCCAGCCGACCCATCAACGTGATGGGCGTGCTCCAGCGCAACCAGTGCCGTCTTGTTGGCTGGGCTGAGTGCGTGTGAGGAGTGGAGTGCTGATATGTGGCTACAGCTTGTCTGCCTCTGGAGTGCCAATCCTGGAACCGGTGAATCCTACACTTTCTCATTGGAACCGATTGTGTTCCATGTGACGCCGGTATTAGCCCATTAACAGCCGGTGAATGGTCACGGTATGGCACCAGTCGTAGAAGTCCACTACTCCTACCCCAGCGTCAACACTTAGTCTCAGGAATGGAGAATCCAGCAGTGGATTCTTGATGCTTGTATTCTGTGCAAAGGTTTTGGATTAATAATGTATCTGGAGTAGGCGTAGCAGCTTTGTCTTTCTGTCATTTGTGCAATTTATGGGAAATAGAGATAGTTTAAGTAATTTATATTTCTGTTTGTGTTTATTAAAATAAAGATTTAAGTTTAAGCTTCATTCGAGTTCTGTATTTGCTAAAATACGGGTTAAAACTTTAGTTTAGCTCCATGTTAAAAAAAAGTGCCTACAAATCTATGGTTTACTTTCATTTTAAAGTTTGCCTAAATTGTAATTAACGATTTAATAGTATAAGCAATTACAGGCTTTTAAAAACAAAACATAGCTGTTGCTTAGCCGCCAGAGGTTGACACTGTAAAACAGGAACATTTGAGTTCAGTTGGAACCAGGAAACCCAAAAAGCAAGGAAGCTTTTAATAGAAACTGCCAGTAGAGTCAAGAAAATAAAGTAAAGGCAGAAGGCATGTTTGAAAGCTGAAGAACAGAAAGTTCCAAAACCGAGGAATGAAAAGAGAAGTTCCGGGAAGATTGAATAAAGACCCGGAATTGAAGCTAGAGAAAGGGGCAGAGAGAGGCTCCCAGTTAAGGGTAGAGCTCCAAGGTTCAGACCTGGAGAAGTCGGCAATCAAGAAGCCAGGCATCTGAAGTAATCCTAGGTTGGTGACTCGTAAAGACAGTCTGTGAAGTGGTACTGTTCTGCTTGCATGGCTGGATACCTGAGAGATTGTGTGGAAACTTGAATGCATGTGGTGTTCCAGGACAGAGCAATACTGTAAGGAGAGGATGTGGATCCTTGGTGAAGGCATCAGAGAGAAAGCGTTGTTTGGGAGAAGATTCTAAGCGTGTTCTTCGAGACTGGAGTTTGGAAACCCTTGTGTGTGAAAGCCAGAGTTCCAGTGAGACTAGTTGGTCCACAGTTTGACAAGCGTTTGAGGGGATTTTATGCGAAATCCACAGAATTTGTTTTGGTTGGTATCTGTCGCTCGGTTTCAGAGTGTGGTGTGTCTGACCACATTTTGCCTATTGCTTTACATGGACTGTGTACTTACTGAGAACATTAGCGTACAAGTTATATTTTGTAACATCTGTTATCCTTATAAATCTGTGTATATCTGTAAAGATACAGCTGGGGTGAAGGAGTAGTGTATTATAGTTAACATTTTCTTCTATAGTAAATGTTTTATTCTTTTGTTAAAAGTTAATCGGCAGACCTGTGACCCTGTTCATCTATGCCTCTAAATAAAATATAAATTTACGATCTACCGAGCTGGAATTGGAACAATTTCTTTTATTTTTGAAGTACTTTAGGATGACATTCAATATATTACTATCCTTTAACCTCAACGGGTGGAATGTAATGCTCCCGTCGGACGCAAGACGCATATAACAGGCAGCGATGTGCGGAGTGGAGATTCTCACCTTCCTGACTCCCCGCCATTAAGTACAGAGTGGGAAGGATTGAGGACTCTCTTAGTTGGACAGCCTGTGCCAAAGGATTGGCTGGCAGTAAGGGCTGACCATATGTAAAGACCCCTCCCTGCCTTTTAAACTACCCCTTCACTGGGGCTTCCCTATGATCCTGCCTCACCTACCTGCCCTCTGAGGCTCCAGCAATGATCTTTAGCCTTGGGCCGACTATCAGTACTGGAGCCTTGTCAACCTCAGATTGGTCAGCAGCTCTCAGATGTGGAACATCTATCCTGTGAACACTGAGGACCCTGCCTCCAACCAGGTGAGTGTCTGATTAGCGGTAAATTGGGTTGCGGGAGTCTAAAATGACTGTGGGTAGGTTGCCGTTGGCTCACCCGCCAGTGGACATGCCCTGTACCATGACAGGGCAGCACGTTAGTATTGTGGTTAGCACAATTGCTTCACAGCTCCAGGGTCCCAGGTTCGATTCCTGGCTTGGGTCACTATCTGTGCCGAGTCTGCACATTCTCCCCGTGTGTGCGTGGGTTTCCTCCGGGTGCTCCGGTTTCCTCCCACAGTCCAAAGATGTGCAAGTCAGATGGATTGGCCAGGCTAAATTGCCCTTAGTGTCCAAAATTGCCCTTAGTGTTGGGTGGGGTTACTGGGTTAAGGGGATAGGATGGAGGTGTGGACCTTGGGTAGGGTGCTCTTTCCAAGAGCCGGTGCAGACTCGAGGGGCCGAATGGCCTCCTTCTGCACTGTAAATTCTATGAGATTCTACGACAGTTAATTTCCGCACTTTAATTTGAATCTACAGGGATCGGCTGGCAGAGATGCTGCTGCTTTCTGGGATGCTGGGTGTAAAGAGTTTGCCTGCCTCAATCTAGTTCAACAGATATGAGCTGCCAGCACAAAATTACTCAAATTCAGCACGGGTGGCATGGTGGCACAGTGGTTAGCACTGCTGCCTCACAGCAGCGAGGACTGGGTTCCATTCCGGCCTTGGATGATTGTCTGTTTGGAGTCTGCACGTTCTCCCCGTGTCTGCGTGGGCTTTCTCCGGGTGCTCCGGTTTCCTCCCACAGTCCAAACATGTGCAGGTTAGGTGGATTGGTCATACCAAATTGCGCCATAGTGTCCAAGGATTTGTAGGTTAGGTGGGGTTATGGGTATAGGATGGGGGAGTGGACCTGGGTAGGGTGCTCTTTCAGAGGGTCAGTGCAGACTCAATGGGCCGAATGGCATCCCTCTGCACTGTAGGGTTTTTTTCATTAGTCTATGAAAATAACATTACTAGATTGAGGTGACCAAGCATGTGGATGAAGGTAAAGCAGTGGATGTAGTGTACATGGATTTTAGTAAGGCATTTGATAAAGTTCCCCATGGTAGGCTTCTGCACAAAGTAAGGAGGCATGGGATAGTGGGACATTTGGCCAGTTGGATAACGAACTGGCTAACCGATAGAAGTCAGAGAGTGGTGGTGGATGGCAAATATTCAGCCTGGATCCCAGTTACCAGTGGTGTACCGCAGGGATCAGTTCTGGGTCCTCTGCTGTTTGTGATTTTCATTAATGACTTGGATGAGGGAGTTGAAGGGTGGGTCAGTAAATTTGCAGACGATACGAAGATTGGTGGAGTTGTGGATAGTAAGGAGGGCTGTTGTCGGCTGCAAAGAGACATAGATAGGATGCAGAGCTGGGCTGAGAAGTGGCAGATGGAGTTTAACCCTGAAAAGTGTGAAGTTGTCCATTTTGGAAGGACAAATATGAATGCGGAATACAGGGTTAATGGTAGAGTTCTTGGCATTGTGGAGGAGCAGAGAGACCTTGGGGTCTATGTTCATACATCTTTGAAAGTTGCCACTCAAGTGGATAGAGCTGTGAAGAAGGCCTATGGTGTGCTCGCGTTCATTAACAGAGGGATTGAATTTAAGAGCCGTGAGGTGATGATGCAGCTGTACAAAACTTTGGTAAGGCCACATTTGGAGTACTGTGTACAGTTCTGGTCGCCTCATTTTAGGAAGGATGTGGAAGCTCTGGAAAAGGTGCAAAGAAGATTTACCAGGATGTTGCCTGGAATGGAGAGTAGGTCTTACGAGGAAAGGTTGAGGGAGCTAGGCCTTTTCTCATTAGAGCGGAGAAGGATGAGGGGCGACTTGATAGAGGTTTATAAGATGATCAGGGGAATAGATAGAGTAGACAGTCAGAGACTTTTTCCCCTGGTGGAACACACCATTACAAGGGGACATAAATTTAAGGTGAAAGGTGGAAGATATAGGAGGGATATCAGAGGTAGGTTCTTTACCCAGAGAGTAGTGGGGGCATGGAATGTACTGCCTGTGGAAGTAGTTGAGTCTGAAACATTAGGGACCTTCAAGCAGCTGTTGGATAGGTACATGGATTACGGGAAAATGATATAGTGTAGATTTATTTGTTCTTAAGGGCAGCACGGTAGCATTGTGGATAGCACAATTGCTTCACAGATCCATGGTCCCAGGTTCGATTCCGGCTTGGGTCATTGTCTGTGCGGAGTCTGCACGTCCTCCCCGTGTCTGTGTGGGTTTCCTCCGGGTGCTCCGGTTTCCTCCCACAGTCCAAAGATGTGCGGGTTAGGTGAATTGGCCAATGATAAATTGCCCTTAATGTCCAAATTGCCCTTGGTGTTGGGTGGAGGTGTTGAGTTTGGGTAGGGTGCTCTTTCCAAGAGCTGGTGCAGACTCAAAGGGCCGAATGGCCTCCTTCTGCACTGTAAATTCAATGATAATCTATGATTAATCTAGGACAAAGGTTCGGCACAACATCGTGGGCCGAAGGGCCTGTTCTGTGCTGTATTTTCTATGTTTCTATGGATCAATTTTAGCCACAGAGAAAATATAAAGTATTACGCCAATGCAATAAGGAACAGTCTTCCTCAGTGGAGATATACGTATATTGTTCTTTCCCATGGCCTACCCTTTTCTCTTCCCATCCCACCCTATTCTTCCTCCTCCTCTCTTCCCCTCTCCTCACCTTGCTTGTTCCTTGCCTCCCTCTCCCATAATCTTTTATTTCCAAGTAGTCCCTCTAAATCCATGATAAGCATAAACTATGGATGCGATTTAATGCGCAAAGGAAAAAGTCCCATTTTGGGAGTGTATCGTGTGGGGGTGTTTCTTATGCAGGGCTGATAATGACCCCACTATCAAACAGAACTCTGTCATGGCCACACTTACCGACTTTGTATACTGCCTGGCAGTGCAGGAAAAATCTGGACGCCATTTGTAAATGCCGCCGCGATCTCTTGACCCCGACCCTCGGATACACCACTGCGGCCTCCAGACCGCCCCCAATGCCCCAATCTACTTCTTAACCTCACCCTACCTCTAAAGGGCAGGGTACCCAGGGGGTCTGATCCTTGGCATGGGCAACCTGGCACCTGAGCATCTGCCAGGCTGACAACGGCAAGGTGCACGAGTGCTAGCGGGTGTGCCACGGTACCACCCTACCCAGAGCCCGACCATCTGGGGGCCTAGAAAGCCTGGGACGCTCCCCCCCCCCCTCCCACCCCCAGTGCCGTTGCACCTAGTTCATTATTGAGTGGACCAGTGCTAAACAGCACCATGATGAGGTCTCCAAGGCGTGGCTTTAGTTAATGGCTCATTTAAGAATGTTAATCTGGATCTCGCTATGTGAGGGTGAGATCCAGGTCGCAGTGACTTGTGAGATCTCGATAGGTCTCACGAGGGATTCCGAGTGTCGCAAATCTCAGGAGAGGCCTCGCGTGAGGCTTAACAGCCTCGATGCATCACTGATGTGTGGCTAGGCCAATCGATTGAGTCTTATACTTCTGATTAATTTTCCACATGCAATATGACACGGAACTCATAAGTTGATAAAAATATTGTGATGTATGTTTCTCGATTGCTTTCTGTTACATCCAAATATATATGTACCTTTAAATAACTAACTTGCTTAATGCTATTTTTATAATTATTATAAGCTACTAAATTCTGGATTGTGTTTGCTTTACACATGGTACAATATTGGTTTCTTGCAGTGTGCAATTTTCCTGCCTGATATGCATCATTTCTAATGTGCCTTGAACTGACCACAGCATTCCGGGTGTAGTCTAACCAGGGCTTTGCATACTGGGGTAAAGTCTGGCCTGGTGTCATTGTCAACAATCAGAGTTCCACTCGGCAGAAGTGGTCCTGTGAAGCGGTGTGGACAGGATTCTGCACATAATTTCTCGATGGATCCAGAACATTGAACTGTAGCCACAGCAACTTGTGTATTTCTGATAAAAAAAACATGGATCTCTGGCATAAATGCCAGCGACTCATGTAATGCTGCTTCAGTCATAATCCCTGAGGATTGGCAGCCTGGCCACGTTTCTCTGATGTTGGAGAGGTGTGCTCTGGCAGGGAGTATATCATGCTCATTAGATTTACTGTTTTGCCTGCCTTGGACCGAGTCCAGAAAAAAGAGATTGATTTTCTCTGCAGCTTGCCACGCAGGACAGCAACATTAATGGGTGGATATTTGCTTTGTAGAATACTGCAGCTGCTGATTGTGACAAAGAGGATTGAGTTTTCTTGGGAATTGCCAATGTTTTGCCAGCTATTTCAGACTGGTTTGCAGTTTAACAGCAACAAGATGCTGGGAGCTCGCGATTTAACACCTTTGATCTTGAGTTAGAGAAAGATGTACTGGAACAGGCGGAAGGAGACAGGGTGGGAATGATAAAAAACAGCTAGATTGATACAAAGCTAAGTATCACAAAATTGTTACGGTGCAGATGGAGGCCATTTGGCCCATTGTGTCTGCTCTCCAAACGAGCATTATGACTTAGTGCCATTCTCCTGCCTTTCCACCACGTCCCTACATCTGGTTTCCAAACAATCTTCTCATGCCTCTTGACAGCCACGATTGAACTTGCCTCCACCACTATTCCAGGCAGGGCGTTCCAGATAGGAACAACTCAGCGTCTGAAAATTTATTTACCACATCACATGTGCTTCTTTTGCACTTTTACTCTGTCCCCTCCTGTTCTCGGTCCTTTTATGCACAGTGAATGTTTTTTTCCCTACCTACTTTGTCCAGCCCCACATGATCTTGAACACCTCTATCAAATCTTCTCTTAGCCTTCTTCTCTACATGGAGAGCAGTCCCAACTCTTCACTCTACCCTCAATTAAAGTTTCTCATCTTCACCTCCTTGCCCTTGTACTCTATGTCCCTATTAATAATGTCCAGAATACTGTATGCTTCATATACTACTCTCTCCTGCTGCGGTCTTGCTACCTTCAATGATCTTTGCATATTTACACCCAGATCCCTCTGCTCTTACACCCCCTTAAAAATTGCATCCCTTATTTTATATCATCCGTCCATGTTCTTCCTTACAAAATGCATCACCTCATACTTTTCCACACTGAACTTAATTTACCATCCATTTAGGAGGTTTTGATCGATAGTAGAGCATCACCTTGCTCGAGTAGTCCGAACAATAGAATCATTGCTTTGCTTACCTACAGTGTGCATCAAAATAGCTCAGGAAGTGGGATAGGCCTCCGATTGTTTGATAATCGTGGAGTTTTTTTTATTAGTATCTAACTCCAAATCTTGAGGTGGGCAGGAGAGGAAGGTTGGGTTTTGGGCCATCCTGCCAGATGTCTGCCGCTTTCAGAAGTTCTCACCAGAAATGATTGGTAGGCATTCCATATATCCACCCAAACAACTAAATGACTTGCAAATGACCTATAAATAGAATAAAACCTGTTTCCTATCTTCTGCTCCATAGTAACACTGGACACTATGAACTGCATATATTTCTGATGCATTATGTTGCTGCATATTTTGGAAAAGGGGGAGATTTTGAATGGGAATCAGTAGAGTGCTGGGCAATGGCTCTAGGTCCCTCGGCCAACAATTCAAAGTTTCTCTTCCCCTGCTTCTGAGGTAACTGGTCTTCTACGCTGTGCTGGAGGCTCAAGTTCTGCCACAGCGACTTCCCCACCACTCTTATCGTGCTCTCACCTCACTGCCACAGCACCCCCCACCCCGACACCGTTCCTGCTAGGCGCTCGATCAAAGGTGCAATGTCCAGAAAATCCACTGGGGTTAGGGGGTGGTGGCTGTCTCACTTTGTTGGATTTTCTGTCGAGCAGGAATATCAGGCCCACTCTGTTACTTACATAACTGGGCTGGAATTTCTTTGGTCGTCTATGTAGGCCATTATATCCCGTGCTACATGTGGACTTTCAGACTCGTGTAACAGTGAATATTCCATTCATCCTGTTAACATTGATGACATTTAGCCAAATTAATTGAGGTATGTCCTGGTAGAGTGGAAATGATATTACCCACCCCCCTCCCCTCATATAAATATTGATATCACTGGCAAATGCAACCTCCCATGGGCACTCTGCTTGATTCCTGCCAGCAGACCTGCCCTGATTTCTGCTGGTAGGGCTGACTCGGTCTCACCTTTGCTGGCACTTTCCGAATCTGAAATGTGTCAAGTATTTAATAATCTTCCTGATCCAACAGCAGAGCTGCCACTTTTGTTCAGCTGAATAAGACTGAACAATCTCTGCAACTATTCCAACTTCCAGTTTGAATATATGCGCATTGGAAACAGCGGTGATCACCAGATATTAAAACTCCAGTGGTGACAGGTCTCTGATGTTTATATCTGCAGTTTAAATGTGGCAGCGGTTTTTTCATTGTGGCAGTCTGCATTTTGCATATTTTACTTCTATTAGTTTGCTGAAACAGCTGCACGAAAGGGAAAGCATTGCTAAATTGACAGCTTGTTTCTTAGATCTATTTCGCCAATGGCTCAATGTTTAATTACACAAGGTAAAGAATTGTCAAGTGCTTACGATTTCTTCTATTGATACTTTAAAGTTCTGGCTGATTGACACTTTTATAGAGTTGCAGTAAGTTTTCAAAGAAAGGTATGAATGGTTTTTTAAAGCATTTTTAATGTTCCATTGTTACTATCGGGTCCATTGGTTCTGTCCAGAGTGTATACTAGGTAAATGGACATAGAAATGTTGTGAGGATATGAAGGGAGATTTAACTTAGGTTGCGGGCAAGGGTTGGCATGGAGTGTATGAGGGCCACTGGGGGTGCATGGAGGGGCCTAGGATATCATGGAGGGTGTGAGAGGTGGCGGAAGATGGGGAATGAATTGGTATTGATGGGGAATGGCGAGTGGATGGGAGAGTAACGGGATGGGAGGGTGAGAGTTCAATGTCTAACAAAGTGCTAAACAACTTAGAAAAAGTCCCAAAGAAGCAAGGAGGACCTTTTAACCTGCCCACCTTGGCACTCCGCATCCACTGTGGTCTCCTCTAAACCTTTTTCTGCAGTGGCAGGCCCAACCCCAGCACGTACCCAACCACCCAAAATGAAAATTGCACATTTTAAAGCACGTTTCCCTGAGGTGAATACGCCAAGCCGAAGAATTTCCCAACTCTGGCTACCTGCCTCGAGTCCTTGCATTCTGTTGAGGATATATTTGAGGGATGCTGTTGTAAAGAAACAGATGAATTTAATAAACAATATATTAATTTACTCTAAATAAACAAACTGAAGTTATTCAGTCAACTAATCTGGCTCAGCAGGAAGGAAACTTAATATGACATGACAAGACTATTGCAGACACACTGATCTATGAATTCCCGGGTCGAAACCCCTCTGACATGCACATCAAGCTAAGGACCATGGAAATTACAGTGAGGCATTGGGGTACGAAAAGAGAAAAGCAAATAAACTGGAGGCCTAATTTTATGGAATTGCTAATTTCTGTGGCTTTCTTTTCAATCCTTTCTGAGTTGCCTCAGTTTAAAGGGGGCGGGATGGTTGTCATTATTATTGTCAAATCAATTTGGCAATGTGCAAGGCAAGTTTCAACCTGTCAGGGTGGGTGGGTTACTGTGCGGGCAGGTGGTTGAATGCCTGAAAATTCTAAGTGTTAAGCCGGCAATAACCCACTGACCTTCACCTTTAACTGTGGGTGTACCAATGCCACTTGGGCAGCAGTGATCCAAGAAGGTGTCTCGCCATCACCTTCTCACAGGCAATTCAGGATGGGTAACAAATGTTGGCCTAGCCTGCAACGCCAACATCCCCTGAAAGAATAGGAATAAACTTGAGTGCCTTCTTCCGTATAGGGAGCCCCCTCTGGGACAAGAGGACCCCCGATTTAAATGTTCAGTAACTGCTGTTCTAACCTAACTTTCTGACTTGAACTCCCTGCACATGTGTCGCCCAGGCTTCCTGGAACCCACCAGATAAAACAAGGACAATGGGATTTGAGAGTGCTGAACAGAATGGCTTCCCGACTGGGGAAAGTGTAGCAATTAAATGTATCCTGTGGAACTGGGAGCAGTGGAAATAGGGTTCCTACTGCCAATTCGGGATTTAACACCTGTGAGGTCCTGGAGATCGCCAGTTTTGGTGGTGTCTGTCGGGCCACCCACCCCCTTTATTTAATTCTGCCCCATCTGTGCATCTACCATAACACTTCTTCAATGCTTCAATTCTGATCCTTGCCAGGTCCTGTTAAATAGAAGGGCTGAAACAGCCTGCTGTGAGTTGTCACCCAGAGGTTAGATGCAAATGCAGAGGCTGTGTTAGAAAGCCACTGACATAGGTGCTGCTGGAACCTCTGGATTGCTGACATGCTGCTGGCTTCTTCCGCGATCCGGTCTGGAAGTTAAAACTCAGCCAGTGGGTCTTTGTCTTTACTCCACACAGAGTCAAAATAGTAAAGCAATTCTTGCAAATAATTCACAAAGGTCATCGTCCCCTTTCTGAATCTATTTTGGATGCAGATTTGTTTCTGATTAATTACTTTCTAGGGTATCATTATAAGAGGAAATCTTGTCTTTTTGAAGGAAAATCGTCCTTTGAGGCACTCTGGTAAAAGGGAACAATATCACTGCTGCCGTAGCACACACATGCCTGAGAATACTTGAGGTATTATAATGCACATAAGCAAACCAAGAAATGTTTCACTTCGAAAAAATTGACTTTTGAGAAGGAACATTTTGAAATATCTTCTACGTATCTGCACAATTGTTAGAATTTAATCCCTTGACAGTGTTGTGACAATTAGTTTCTGATATGTAGCCAAGTGAACAAAGGATAAACACAATTACTCTCACTAATTTGACGGAAGTTAATGTCTTAAAATTTAAAGAGGGAGATGGCTCCACCACCAAAGTTAAACTTACACTGACCTTGCAATATTTCTGTCACCTTCTATAGTACGGAAGGAATTTGCTTTATTGATGTTAGTTGCTTTAGGCCTTTTATTATATATAATCTTTACTACTCTATGACCATTCCAGGATTAAACAATAAATTCCATCATAATGGCTCCATTAAACGTTCGTGTAAAATTGACATGTTCCCTAGTGCCTATTTTCTGACATTGTATTGTCCATAAATTGTTGAATTCATTTCAGTATGGTGTGTGTGGACAACATTAAAGTGCAAGATTACAACTAAGTGTAAGGAAGGCAGACTCTGAGGAGTACTATCTAAACATGCCTTGAAGAACAATACACAGTCAAATATTTTTTTTAAAAGGCTGTTTGTCTTTTTGAAAAATGAATTTCTTCTGCCTGTAGCTTTCTCCAAAGAATAAAACCTCCACATTGTGGACTAAATGAGACCAATTCTTCTCTGTTTAATGCCCTGTGTGCAGCAGTCCTCAGCATGTTAGCAAGACGAAGGATAGACTTGAAATGCTACATCTCTGCCCTGTATGTGTGTGCTCGTTGTGCATTCACCTGACACATGTGGGAAAAAGCCCTCCCTCAGTTGAATTGCACCCACGTGATGTCTTTGCAATTTTGGTACAACAAAAATGGAGGCTATTCTGCCATTTTTTTTCTCTCTCAACAGGCCAAAGGCTCTGTCTGCCACGGAAACGCATGCCTTCTGGAAGTTTACTCATGTTCAGTTTGTGGTGATATACCTCACTGTAAATACACAAGAGGTTAATGTAGATATACTAGGGCACTGTAACTAACACTAGAGGGAGCACCAGAGACATCATGACACACAGACATTCAACCAATAGGTCAGTAAGATAGAACACGACCAATGGGCAGTCAAGACATCCAGAGGTGACACTACCACAGGGGGCTACCCATATAAAAGGACAGGGCACACATGCTCTCTCTCTTTCCATAGGCGACACTCAGAAGGACAGGGGCAGATCAGAACAACAAAGATAAAACCTTCTTCCCTTACTCAGTCTGTATCCCTTTATTTCCTCCCTATTCATGTACCCATCCAGATGCCGCTTAAATGTCCCTAATGTGCCGACTTCCACTACATCCTCTGGCAGCGCGTTCCAGGCACCCACCACTCCATGTGAAAAACTTATCCTGCCCATCTCCCTTAAACTTTCCCCCTCTTACCTTGAACCTGTGCCCTCTTGTAATTGACACTTCCACCCTTGGAAAAAGCCTCTGACTATCCACCCTGTCTATGCCTCTCATAATTTTGTAGAGCTCGATCAGGTTTCCCCTCAGCCTCCGTCTTTCCAATGCAAACAATCCTAGTTTATTCAACCTCTCCTCATAGCCAACACACTCAAGAGCAGGCAACATCCTGGTGAACCTTTTTTGCACTCTCTCCAAAGCTTCCAGGTCCTTCTGATAATGTGGTGACCAGAACTGCACGTAATAGTCCAAATGCGGCCTAACCAAGGTTTTATATAGCTGCAACATGTTATCCCAACTCCTGTACTCAATGTCCTGGCTAATGAAAGCATGCATATCATTTGTCTTCTTAATTACTTTGGTCGCCTGTGTTGCCACTTTTAAGCATCTGTGGACCCGCACGCCTAGATCCCTCTGTATGTTAATGTTCCTAAGGGTTCTGCCATTTACAGTATAATTCATACCTAGGTTTGATCCTCCAAAATGCACCACCTTGCATTTATCCAGATTAAGCTCCATCTGCCATTTCTGTGCCCAAATCTCCAATCTATGTATATCCTGTTGCATCCTCTGACAATCCTCACCACTATCAGCCACTCTGCGAATCTTTGTGTCATCCGCAAACTTACTAATCAGACAGCCCACATTTTTCATCCAAGTCATTTATATATACTACAAACAACAGAGGTCCCAGCACTGATCCCTGTGGAACGGCACTAGCTACAGCTCTCTAGTCTGAAAAACATCCTTCCACCGCTGCTCTCTGTCTTCTGTAGACAAGTCAGCTCTGCATCCATCTCGCCAGCTCACCCTGAATTCCATGTGATTTTAGTTTTGTACCAGTCTGCCATTGTCAAATGCCTTCCTAAAGTCCATATAAACTACATCCACAGCTCTTCCCTCATCGATTTTCTTTGTTGCCGCTTCAAAAAACTCATTCAAGTTGGTGAGACATGACCTTGCCCATACAAAACCATGCTGCCTGTCACTAACTAGTCCATTTTACTCCAATGTGCATATATCCTGTCCCTCAGTATCTTTTCCAAAAGCTTCCCCGCCACTGATGTCAGGCTCACATAATTTGCTGGATTATCCCTGCTTCCTTTCTTAAACAAGGGAACAACATTGGCTATTCTCCAGTCCTGCATGTGGTCAAAGAGGATGTGAAGATATCTGTTAAGGTCCCAAATATTTCTCCCCTTGTCTCCTGCAGTAACCTGGGATAGATCCTATCTGGCCCCGAGGACTTGTCTATCTTAATGCAAGTAAGGAAACTCAACACTTCCTCTTTTGATATATTGACGTTCTCAAGAGCGTTCACACGCCTATCCCTGACCTCAACATCTGTCATGTCCTTCTCCCTGGTGAATACCAATACAAAGTACTCATTAAGGCTTTCACCCACTTCCTGTGGTTTCACGCACATTTTCTCCATTGTCCTTGAGTGAGCCTACTCTTTCTGGTGCCGCTCCAGTTCAGGTGCAACCCTTCCTTCTTGTACCTTCCCCAGAAGACATCCCAATGATCCATATGTCCAATATAGGAAACGCAGCAGCCAATTTATACACAATAAACTCCCACAAACAGCAATGTGATAATGACTTAATAATCTGTTTTATGACGTTGATTGAGCAATAGGTATCAGCTAGGACATGGGAATACTCCCCTTCAAAATAGTGCCATGGATCTCTTATGTCCACTTGAGAAAACAGACAGGACCTCTTTTTTAATGGTTTGTCTGAAAGATAGTATTTCTGACAGTGCAGCACTGCCTCGGTGCTGCACTGGCATATCAGTCTTGATTTGGAGGAAGTGAAAAAGTAACAGCACATCACTAATGGAGAGGAAGCATCACTTGATCTGACACTGTCAGCCATGATCTCCAATACTTGCACTGCACATCTTTGGAGGTAGATGTAGAGTTGGAATCTGCATGCGGTGAGTCACTGAGTAGGAGTGGCTGCAGCCAGGCCAGAGAGTGAGGATGGTTTATTTGCCAGCTCACTGGTTACAGATGAATTCTGCTGCAGAGGAGCCAGATGTGGGACAATATACAGCGAGTGCTGATGAATATGTACACTGAGATGCAAAATGCATTGGATGGCCTGCCAGACAGCCCCTGGTCATTGGAGGAAATTGTAGCTGAGGGAATTGCGCAAAGCTCGCTCTCTCTGCAGTCAACAGCTCCATCTCCCTGTCATAGAGCAAATCCAGTGACATTGTCAATGCCGCCCCTTTAACTGTTGGTCTTTGTGTTGGCAGGTCTCTTGTCGTCCCTGTGAGGATGCCGCAAACACCCCCCTGGCAAATTCAGGAACTCACCACAACATCACCAAAAACAATCCAGAGTACTTCCAGAGATAGTACATCAGCAGACTTTTGTAAAAATGACCTTCCATGGAATTTGGATGCCTGGCCCTTTAAAAATGCTGGTGCAGGTCCCATCCTGCAGCGTGGAGTTCGTTATTTGTAGCTTGACACAATAATTCATTATGTGGTCCAAATTAGATATCCTGGTGTTGCCTCACCGAGTTCACCCCAGAGAAATGGTACTAGGCCAGTGGCAATACAGAAATGAAATTCTCTTCTTACATTTGTCACAAAGAACTTTGCAGATTGCTTTGAAATGTAGTCTAGTATGTGGATGAAATAAATAGAAAAAAATGTTGATTGACACGATAGAATCTCTCAAAGTGTCAGACTAAATTGCACCTGAGCATTCTCAGAAGGCACCAAAGTATGTATACTTATCTGCACAATATTTCAGCATAATACGTCCCAATCTTTGCTTATTAACAATTTCAATCTCGCCACCGTGGGGACAATAATACAGCGGTGCAGGGATCATTGCACATCAATGCTACACCAAACTTGGATGCAGAAAACCAACATGCAAGATTTGTTTTTAAGTGGCGATTTTAGCATGGCCAATCCACCTACCTTGCACATATTTGGGTTGTGGGGGTGAGACCCACGTAGACACGGGGAGAATGTTCAAACTCCACACGGACAGTGACCCAGGGTTGGGATTGAACTCAGGTCCTCAGTGCCTTGAGGCAGCAGTGCTAACCACTGTGCCACCAAGCCACCCAACTGACATGTAAGATATTGCAGGATCGGATAATTGACTTATTTTCAAAGTCTTCCAAACACTTGCATCACATTTTGAGGTTGGGCTGGAATTTCCTGTGCTTCCTGCTTTTAAAAAGACCTTAAAACTGTGCTCCTTTCTTGGCAGAAGAATCATTGGGGATGAATGGTATTTTCAACATTCAGGCTTTGGAGATTCTGCAGCAACTGAGAAGTTCTCCCTGCAATAAAGAGAATCATTAAAACAGCACAAATGGAGCAGGTTGCCAAGTTAAGTCTGGAAACAATGGGCTAGATACCAATATGTTGCCTTGAGGTACCTTCTTGGTTACTCTTCGCTGTAAACTTTGTCCACCGTCGGAGGGGGGAGATTTTTCTAATCTTTGCCAAATGTACGTTCTTCTAAATGCATACATCTGCTCTCATTGTACAGCACTACTGTTGTGTTTCCTCCATTAAAAATGGCAAGTAACAAGCATGGAGCATTATGTCAGCATAAATTTCCTTAATGGTATATTTTCATACACTTCATACTTTCATATACCTTTCATACGCAAAATGGCCACCTGTGACACACGTGTGTCACATTCCTCCTTGTGACCTATGTTCCTTTTACATCTATTGTCAAGAGAAGAGTTACACCCAATGGGGGAAAGTCAACAAAGCAATGCCTTTGACTTCTAATGAAGACAGGGCGAGCAACATTACAGATGTAATGGCAGTAATGGGAGTGGGGTAGGGTGAAGGGGAGGCTTTTGATTTTCCCATTCATTCAGTCTTTCAATCACACACAAGCAGACCTCAGTAGTGCTGTATAATGAGAGCAGATGTATGCAATATAGAAGAACCGTACATTTGGCAAAGATTAGAAAAGTCTCCCCCCCTCCGACGGTGGACAAAGTTTACAGCGAAGAGTAACCAAGAAGGTACCTCAAGGCAACCTATTGGTATCCTAACAGAGCAAAACCTCAGTTTAACACAGTAGAATGTCTTGCCAAGTGCAGCAATGATTCAGTGATTGAAAGAATTGTGAAGATATTCTATTTCTCTTCCTCTGAGTATAGGCTGCAATGCAAAAACATTGGACCACCAACTGATGGTGTAAGGATATATTTGAATATGACATACCAAGATGCAAATGACACCATATTTTACATACTTCCTCTCATCCTCCTCTTGAATCCATAATCGGAGAAGTGTGTTCATTGTTGCTTCTAAATAATTTTGTCCCACAAAACCAAAATGGTATGGAATAATCGATTACGAAATGATGCAATACGAACAACAATGTATTGCTGAAAAGACAGGAATGTTGCTGAAGCTTTTCAATCTTACACTCATTAGGACAAATACAAGAATGTCAAATTTCAAATAATCACAACCACTTACATGACAGGAAAAAAGGGTGCTTGATTGTTTGTCATGTCAACTCTGATTCCCATGGAGAAAGCAATGCCGAACAATATATTTTTTAAAAATTAAGAGTGCCCAATTCATTTTTTCCAATTAAGGGGAAATTTAATGTGGCCAGTCCACCTAGCCTGCACATCTTTGGGTTCTGGGGGCGAAATCCACGCAAACAGGGGTGTTGTGTTATGTACACTGGTACAACACTGGCTGCAACTGGATGCAGCATAGATCAAAAAGATACTCCAGACCTTGAAGTTAGTTCAATCAGGTTTATTGAACTGATAGCAGTTAGCACAGTTCTCTGTGAGTTTGACTCTCTGCTAACTTAAGTGTGGTTACTCTGACTGAACCAGACTAGCTCTTAGCCACGTGGTGGAGGTGTGAGATTGTAACAACACCCTTGAGTGACTCTCTAGATGTTCATCAGTGGAAAGAGGCGGAGTGTGAGTGCCTTGTGTCTTTTATAGTCAGGTCCCACCCCTGAGCGTCCTGCCTGCTTATTGGTCATGTCCTGTTCTCTGTGTCCATGAGCTGCTTGTCTGTATATCATTATGTGTGTGTCTGCATATCATAGTACGAAGTCTTACAACACCAGGTTAAAGTCCAACAGGTCTGTTTCGATGTCACTAGCTTTCGGAGTGCTAACAAGTTTCGGAATGCTGACAAGTTTGAACAGGACCTACTCACCGCACAGGACCTTCAACCGACGTTATACACCAGATACATCGATGACATTTTTTTCCTTTGGACCCACGGCGAAGAATCACTGAAACGACTACACGATGACATTAATAAGTTCCATCCAACCATCAGACTCACCATGGACTACTCTCCAAAATCAGTTGCATTCTTGGACACACTGGTCTCCATCAAGGACGGTCACCTCAGCACTTCGCTTTACCGCAAACCCACGGATAACCTCACGATGCTCCACTTCTCCAGCTTCCACCCTAAACACATTAAAGAAGCCATCCCCTATGGACAAGCGCTCCGTATACACAGGATCTGCTCAGATGAGGAGGAGCGTAACAGACATCTACAGACGTTGAAAGATGCCCTCGTACGAACGGGATATGACACTCGACTCATCGATCGACAGTTCCAACGCGCCACAGCGAAAAACCGCACCCACCTCCTCCGAAGACAAACATGGGACACAACCGACAGAATACCCTTCGTCGTCCAGTACTTCCCCGGAGTGGAGAAACTACGTCATCTTCTTCACAGCCTTCAACACGTCATTGATGACGATGAATATTTTGCCAAGGTCATCCCCACACCCCCACTACTTGCCTTCAAACAACCGCGCAACCTCAAACAAACCATTGTTTGCAGCAAACTACCCAGTCTTCAGAACAGTGACCACGACACCACATAACCCTGCCATGGCAATCTCTGCAAGACGTGCCAGATCATCGACATGGATACCACTATTACACGTGAGAACACCACCCACCAGGTACGCGGTACATACTCGTGCGACTCGGCCAAGGATGTCTACCTCATACGCTGCAGGAAAGGATGTCCCAAAGCGTGGTACATTGGCGAGACCATGCAGACGCTGCGACAACGAATGAATGGACATCGTGCGACAATCACCAGGCAGGAAAGTTCCCTTCCAGTCGGGGAACACTTCAGCAGTCAAGGGTATTCAGCCTCTGATCTCCGGGTAAGCGTTCTCCAAGGCGGCCTTCAGGACGCGCGACAACGCAGAATTGCCGAGCAGAAACTTATAGCCAAGTTCCGCACACATGAGTGCGGCCTCAACCGGGACCTGGGATTCATGTTGCATTACATTCATCCCCCACCATCTGGCCTGCGAAATCCTACCAACTGTCCTGGCTTGACACAATTCACACCTCTTTAACCTGGGGTTACCCCATCTCTGGATCTGTAAAGATTTAATCACCTGCTAATGGTCGCATTCCAAGCATTGTTTGGCATCTTTGAATCTGTCTATATATGTGTTTCTGGAACATACCTCTTCATTCACCTGAGGAAGGAGCAGCGCTCCGAAAGCTAGTGACATCGAAACAGACCTGTTGGACTTTAACCTGGTGTTGTAATACTTCGTACTGTGCTCACCCCAGTCCAACGCCGGCATCTCCACATCATCTGCATATCATGACAAGGGGGAGAATGTGCAAACTCCAAACGGACAGTGACCCAGAGCCAGGATTGAACCTGGGATCTCGGCACCGTGAGGCAACAGTGCTATCCACTGACCAACGTGCTGCCCCAATGCCGAACAATATGCTGCCCGACCTTCTGGGTAATTCAAAACTCATAGCACGGGGGCAGCAAGTGGAACAGTGGTTAGCACTGCTGCCTCACAACGCCAGGGACCCGGGTTCAATTCCGACCTCGGGTGACTGTCTGTGGAGTTTGCAAATTCTCTCCATGTCTGTGTGGGCTTCCTCTGGGTGCTCGGAATTCCTCCCGCAGTCCAAAGAGGTGCAGGTTAGGTGGATTGGCCATGCTAAATTTCCCCTCAGTGTCCAAAGGTTATTTGGGGTTACAGGGATAGGGTGGGGGTTGGGTCTGTGTAGGGTACTCTTTCAAATGGCCGGTGCAAACTTGATGGGCTGAATGGCTTCCTTTTGCACTGTAGGGATTCTATGATATTACTTTTTAAGTTCATTTAGAATAATCAGTCGAACTCACAACATGGCTTGTTTACACATCTAGAAGCAAGATACATTCATGTGCAGACCTATTCGCTCCAAAGAAAAAGGAATATATTTAAGCTTTACACCTTTTTTTTGAGTTACCTGTGAGTTTAGGACCCTGTGATTTCCTGTTGCTTTCACCATGGTAACGTCTTGACTGATCAGAGTTGGCCTGCCAACAAATTGGCATCCTTTTTTCCTGTGGTATAAGTTGTCATGATATTTTGAAATTCATCATTCTTGCTTTTGTCCCTGTTCTGTTACTTGGGAGTAATATATGTTACTCATTTGTTATGCCGAGTTAAATGTAACTTTGATGATGAACACTCAAAGTCTTCCAGTGATGACAAATTATTTATTGAGTAACAAATTAATATACTTGTGAGCTCTTTTCTTTAATACATTTACTAGTAGTCGAATTAACTAAGATTGAATTAAATTAACAATGAATATAATACTCTACACTCTTGAGCTTGTTACACTTCTGTTCTCTAGCTATGACATACACGAAGAGAGCAGGAAAACAGTTTGAGCTTGCTTATATACTCCCTGTTAGTGTTGCCCTCTAGTGATCATCTGACTGTACTGACTACACATTAACCAATCATGTATTTACATATACAGAGATCTCTACAGTCCTGATGAGTGCAAGATGAAAATCTTCAGCAACATGTCTCTCCTTTCAGCAATATTCAAGTTCTGTGCTACTAAGCAACTATTGATGTATCTTTTGCAACAAAGATCCAACCGAAAGGAATGAGCCTGTCCTGCTTTTAAGTGGCTGTTCAGCGTATCAGTTGTAGCTGAGGACTCTCAATCACATTACGTGGAAGAATTTTGATTTCAATGAAATTAAATGTTTCCCAAGGGTGCTCAACCTCACTAACACCACTAACACAAGAAATTTGTATATTTCCAATACCTTTAATTTGCCTATTAATCATAGTGTTTCAATCCGTTATGAGTAAATTGATGTCGGGAAATCTCCAAACATTTCAAGGGAAAAGTCATTATGCAATTTTGTTCTGGTCCATGAAGATTTACAATCTTGAATCTCATTCAGACCCAAAGCATTTCAAATAATTTAAAAATTCCAAGTTAGCTTGCTGAGTTCATTTTATGCCACAAAACTGAAAGTCAATAATCTTTTTATTTGTAAATTATTAATAATTTATAGTGTAACACCTTGGGATGGCCTGATTTCAGAGTTGCACACAACAGCAAAACACTCTGAAAGTTAATGGGACACCAAAGCTTCAAAATAATGGCTGCTTAAAAATAATCTAAGAAATTACATTTCCATTCATGTACCCCGCTGCATGGTGAATGGGCCAGTTTTGATGAAAACATTTAGAGTCTGAATGATTTATGCTGTAGTTAATGCACAAATTGACGAGCAACTCAGCGCGATAGAGATACCCTGTGAATTGTGAATTGCCACAAGTTGCTAGTTGATTTGCATTTACCTCCCCATGATTTTCTGAAGTTGCTGTCTTTGCACATTAATTGCTCATTAAACTCACCACGGAAACCTAAGCCTCATAATTAACAGTGTAAATATATTTTCAATGACAATATTTCTGTTAATGGCTGTTAATAAACCTCTACAGCATTGAGAGAAAAAAATATATAAATGTGGAATCTCATTCCTTCAAGTTGTGAGCTGTTTTCAATGATTTTAAAAATGTCATTTAAAAAAAAGTTTTTCTTCTTTTTCTTCCCATCTCTCATTCTTCTTCTTAATCCAAACTTGATTCGCCCTCAATTTATTTCTGTCTGTACTTGATTTGACATTGAGTTTACTCATCCTCCTTCGTCCTTCTTCTCGCTCCTTATTCTATTTATTTCTCCATTCTTTAATCTAACTGGATAAGGAGATACTTTGTTTGTCCCAGGTATCTTATTCTCGCTGCACTGTTAGCAGTTCACCCTTCCAGTAATTTTGTAGGTTAGAAATTTAAAAATTCAAACGTCCACAAACAGGTCTAACTGGTAGGGCATGCCGCGTGATCGTCCAGCAAAATCTGGCCCATTATCCCATTGTCGTAGCTCTTAGATTGGTTCTGAGTGTCTGCTTCACTGCTATGCTTACTGTAGCATAGGCTAATTAGAAATTTGGAGTGGTTTAGCAATGACAAGATTAGGGTACCAGAAGGGAGGTTTAACAGTGCATGCCCCTCAATAAATTCAAAGGAAAATCTGGGCCATATAGTGTCTGTTCACAAAACCTCACCACCAAAGTCACGACATGATATCTTGTGTGGTGCTGCTCATTTGCTGTCTGTCTCCAGATGGTTGTAATTGTTTTTGGCAGTGCACGGGATAATATATAACAGCGGTTCTGCACTAGCCAGCAGCTTCATCATCCCACAAGTCCACTGTCAAGGCCTTGATGCTTAAAGCTCCCTCTTTGTAGATGCCGAGGGCTCTAATTTGGTAACTGTTACTTTTTAAATTCTGAATGCATTGTCTGACTGCCATGTCAGTCTGCTACACAGCTCCTCTGCAATCATACATAACCCTGTACCATTGCCATCAGGTTGTTAGCTTCTGCATGCAATTTTACTCCTTAAATTATTAATGTCAGTACTTTCAGTGACTACAACTATTTAGCCTTGCACCTATGTCGTCTGACGTTTTGCATCATGTGTGTGTAAAAGATTTCTTCATTATCTTCATATTATCCTTTGTTGCATTAATTTCTTCACATGCCACATTGCTTGCTTGTGCGCTCGCTTTGCTTTTCCTACTGAGGCATATATTTCTGCCACTGACAACTTCTTGCCATGCCTATGCTTGAATTACTTAGGACATTCGCATAAATATTCACAGCTTATCTTTGAACTTTGCTCCGGGTCATGGAGACTCTTCTGACGTCAGTCCGAGTCTCGTGCATCAGCGAAACTAAATTCATCATTGTGACCTCTTCCATTGCCTCATGGCGCCCTTGGATTATTTCTGGTGCTTCTCTTTCACCCTCAGGAGGTTTATTTCGTACTCCAGCACTTCATTAATAAGAGTCTGCGGGGCCTCCTCTGAGAAAGGGACTTTGTGGTTTGAGTCCACTCATCAACTATGACCAAATTTACATACTTTGCAGACGAATTTTTAAAAAATGCCTTCACATGTGCCTTAGCAAATCTCCAAGAAACATCAAATGCAACAAATTGCTTCAAAATGTGGTTAGTGCCGGCCTAAGGGACAAAAATGCTTCTCCTATGAACTCAGTGCTTTATTAATGTATTACATAGAGCCTCCACAATATTGTCTCAGGTATACTTTGACTGGCTAATCAGTGACACTGAATCCAAGCTATACTTCTTCCAACAGATTCGTAATCAAAATGGACAAACACATTTGCATCAAGTTAATTAATTTTTGCATCGAAAGTAGGAATTTTACCTCTTGTGCGTTGGGCATTTTATTACTTTGCAGACGTTTTCCTCAATGAGGAGTTTGAAAATTCTCAATTATGGTGATGGCCCAAAAGTCCAAACTGACTTTGTTACAATTTTGGAGCATTAAAAATAACTACAAATGGATTTACAGTACATTCCAAATGTTATTGAATGTGCCCCGAGAAATGTCATGTGATCTGCCCTTCTTTATTAAACCACAAAGGATATTTGCATATTAAACAGATTGGAAGAGGAAAACTTCCTGGATCATCTTATGAGGTCACCATATCCGTTATATATAGAAATGTATAAAAATTGAGAATGACGGAAATACTCAGCAGGTCAGGCAGCGACTGTGGGGAAGGACACAAAAGTGTTATTGACCAGAAAAATTGGGTCTGATTTTTAACTCCCCAAGTGAACGGATTTTGAATGAGGTAAAATATGACCTAATTTTAATTTTATTTTGCTCTCCACAGCTTACGTCTCGCTTGCTGAAATTTTCACCTGTTTTATGTTTTTATTTCAGATTTTCAGCATCCACAGTATTTTGCTTTTGTGTAGCAATGTGTTTGTTTTATGAGGCATTAAAGGTAAAGTCACCATTGTCCCAGATGACCACAGGCCGCTTTCCCCTTTGAGGGGGAGAGCTGACTGGTGGTGATTTAACCTGAGGATCACCACACCTCAGGCAAAGGGCAATGTTGTGAAGGCGTTCATGAATGACCTCAGCTGGTACAGGAATTGAACTCGCGGTGCTGACCTCGCTCTGCATCGTGAACCAGCAGTCTAGCCAAGTGAGCTAAACTGGTTCCTGAAAACCAGCTTCAGGAGGCTACATGGGTGGGGTCCTGTGGGGAAAATCTACAGCAATTGGGAGGGAAGCAGCTTTAGTTCAGGGCTTGCGAGTCCGGCGATGGAGGGGTAGAGAGCTTCAATCGTGAGGGAGCAGCAAATCGTGGTGGGGAATACAGAATCTGCAATTGTCACAGTGGAAAATGAATCTTCCTCAAGAGGCCAGGGAGTGGCAGCTGTTCTCCTCCTGCTGCTAATACAGATGGAATTGTGAACAAGGGATTTACCGTCAGGAGATGGGAATTCTCACCTCCTTTCCAGAACCTGGGAGACCCACCTGGCAGCAGTTACATTTAAAATCAAACCCTTAGTCATGCTGTGGAAGCTTGATTTAGGGAGGTTCATGACATGTCCCTCCTTTCCTGGCGGAATGTGGCGACTTGGGACTTTTCACAGTAACTTTATTGCAGTGTTAATGTAAGCCTACCTGTGACAATAAAGATTATTATTATTATTAAATCTGCAAGTGTAAAAATGGAAACTTGGGGAGGGATTTCATTTCAACGTGCACCTCTTAACCACTGACTTCATTCCCAGTCCGATGTACATCAAGCTCTTTTTAAAATGTTTATCACCACACTCCCCATTCTGATACACGTATTCACTAACTTGGGGGATAAGAAATTGTTCTTGTCTCACATGGAACTGGTAAAGTAACTGGTGAATTTAAAACTGACCTTGGTAGTAGAGGTATTACGGTACCTGGTAATGCTGGAACATCATTGGTAGAAACTGTATGCTTTTAAACAGAGTTTAAAAATTACCGGCTCTACGTCCTTCCCCAACTCTGCACGGCCACACTCCTAGGTTTAGACTTCCAGTGTAATCTCCAAAGACTAACGATCAAATTCGGCGGCCCTATACCCCCCTCACTGTTTGCGGCCTCACGACCCTCAGGATCAACCAGCCTTCCCTGTTTGCGAACATCACCCCGGATTGCAAACACGTCGCCACCAGGGGCAGACGGTACAGTGCCCACGACCAGATCTTTATTAGGTCAGAGGTCCAAAGGCTACTGAGGGAAGGAGTCATTGAAGCTAGCAACAGACCCTGGAGAGCTCAAGTAGCGGTGGCATAGGATGGTCATCGACTACAGTCAGACCATCAACAGGTTTACACAGCTGGACGCGTACCCTCTCCCCCGCATATCCGACCTGGTAAACAGGATTGCGCAATACAAGGTCTTCTCCACGGTGGATCTCAAGTCCGCCTACCACCAGCTCCCCATCCGCACTAGTGACCGCAAATACACTGCCTTCGAGGCAGATGGGCGGCGCTATCACTTCTTAAGTGTTCCCTTCGGTGTCACCAACGGGGTCTCGGTCTTCCAGCGCGAGATGGACCGAATGGTTGACCGGTACGGTTTACGGGCAACATTCCCGTATCTCGATAATGTCACCATCTGCGGCCACGACGAGCAGGACCATGACACCAACCTCCAAAAATTCCTCCAGACCGCAAAGATCCTTAACCTTACAAACAACAAGGATAAATGCGTGTTTAGCACCGACCGCCTCGTCATCCTCAGCTATGTAGTGCGAAACGGAGTTATAGGCCCCGATCCTGAACGCATGCGCCCCCTTATGGAGTTCCCCCTCCTTCACTGCTCCAAGGCCCTGAAGCGCTGCCTCGGGTTTTTCAGTTACTACGCCCAGTGGTTTCCCAACTATGGGGACAAGGCCTGCACCCTGATCCAATCCACAACTTTTCCCCTGTCGATAAAGGCCCGCCAGGCCTTCAGCCGCACCAAAGCGGACATTGCAAAGGCCACGCTGCACGCCATCGACGAGTCCCTCCCCTTCCAGGTCGAGAGCGATGTGTCTAACGTAACTCTGGTGGCCACCCTCAACCAAACGGGCTGGCCCGTGGCCATCTTCTCACGTGCCCTTCATGCTTCCGAAATCCGCCACTCCTCAGTCGAAAAGGAGGCCCAAGCCATAGTAGAGGCTGTGCGACATTGAAGGCATTACCTGGCCGGCAGGAGATTCACTCTCCTCACTGGCCAATGGTCGGTTGGTTTCATGTTCGGTAATGCGCAGCAGGGCAAGATAAAAAACGATAAGATCTTCGGTGGAGGATCGAACTCTCCACCTACAACTACGAGATCTTGTATCGTCCCGGGAAGCTAAACGAGCCTCCTGACGCCCTGCCCTGCGGCACATGTGCCACCACACAAGTGGACCGCCTCAGAGCCCTCCACGAGGACCTCTGCCACCCGGGGGGTCACTCGCTTTTTCCACTTTATCAAGACCCGCAACCTGCCCTACTCCATCGAGGAGGTCAGGACAGCCACTAGGGACTGCCAAATCTGCGCGGAGTGCAAACCGCACTTCTACCGGCCAGAGAAAGCGCACCTGATAAAGGTTTCCTGTCCCTTTGAACGCCTCAGCATGGACTTCAAAGGCCCCCTCCCCTCCACCGACGGCAACACTTACTTCCTGAACGTGATTGACGAGTACTCCCGGTTCCCATTCGCCATACCCTGCCCTGACATGACCGCAACCATCGTCATCAAGGCCCTCCATAGCATCTTAGCACTGTTCGGGTTCCCCGCTTACATACACAGTGATAGGGGGTCCTCCTTTATGAGCGACGAACTGCGTCAATTCCTGTTTAGCAAGGGCATCACCTCAAGCAGGACGACCAGTTACAACCCCCGGGGTAATGGACAGGTAGAGAGGGAGAACGGAACTGTCTGGAAGACCGTCCTACTGGCCCTATGGTCCAGGAATCACCCTGTCTCCCGCTGGCAGGAAGTCATCCCGGATGCCCTCCACTCCATCCGGTCACTGCTTTGTACCGCAACCAACCAGACACCTCACGAACGTCTCCTTGTCTTCCCAAGGAAGTCCTCCTCTGGGACCTCGCTCCTGACCTGGCTAGCAGCTCCCGGACCCATCCTGCTCCAAAAACACGTGTGGGTGCACAAGTCTGACCTGTTGGTCGAGAGGGTCCATCTTCTCCACGCTAACCCCAAGTACACCTCCGTGGCGTACCCCGACGGCTGACAAGATACGGTCTCCCTATGAGACCTGGCGCCCGCCGGAGCCCCACGCATGCACCAGCCACCAGTCCCACCCTCCCCGCCACCAGGGCACCTTACAGGAGGATCGGTCCTTTCACCGGCCCTGTCTAGGCCCTCCCACCCACTGACGCACCCTGCAGGCGCTCCCTTCCCAGGTCACCCGTTTTCCCCACCAGCGCCGTCTAGGGGTATCGAAGCTGCCATAGAGATCGAGGACACGCACCCGGAGTCACAAACACCCGAGCCTCCACCGGAGTCACCACCGAAGCTCCGACGATCACAGAGGACAATCAGGGCCCCCGATCGATTGATTGCTTCATTTTAAATTGTAAATTTAGATCATAATTTGTAAATAGTTACTAGAATTGTAAATAGTTACAAAACGCGGTACGGAGGTATTACGGTACCTCCATAACTAATTCTTGCCATGTTTGTAGTATCAGGCCACCACCCCCGCCGGACTCTTTTTTAACAGGGGGTGAGTGTGGTAGTAAGGTATTACGGTACCTGGTAATGCTGGAACATCATTGGTAGAAACTGTATGCTTCCTATTGGTCAAGCTGTATGGCAGCTCCGCCCTGCTAGGCGGGGTATAAGAGCCCGTGCCGCCCCAGCAGCCTTCATTCTGTGCCTGAGCTGCTGGGGGAAACATCTAGCTTATTAAAGCCTTCAGTTGGACTACAACCTCGCTTTAGTGGTCATTGATCGTGCAATGGTCTTTTTTTTGGTCTTTTATTTTGTCTTCTTTTTACCTGTTACTCTTTCTCCGTGTCCCATGTATCTATGTCGAAGCACGGTTAGCACTGCTGCCTCACGGCGCTGAGGTCCCAGGTTTGATCCCGGCTCTGGGTCACTGTCTGTGTGAAGTTTGCACATTCTCCCCGTGTTTGCGTGGGTTTTGCCCCCACAACCCAAAGATGTGCTGGTTATATGGATTGGCCAGGCAAATGTATCTGTGTCGGTTCCATTTCTTCTTTGTTTCAGGAAAGGCTTGACCAGCTTCCTCAACTACAGCAACATTGAGGAACAGGGGCTGTACTGTTAATGTGGCTGAAGGTTTAAGATAAAGGAAAGAAGTTCAGATGCTGATCCTCTATCTCGTATTTCATGATCCCGCTGAAGTTGGAGGTTTGCCCCCCCACCATGATGCCACTTGTGTTATGTTACACAAGTGACATTAATTGTGCAATTTTAGCTTCTAGTCAGCGATACCTTAAGAAGAGGGGCTGGTTTAGCACAGTGGGCTAAACAGCTGGCTTGTAAGACAGAACAAGCGCGGGTTCAATTCCTGTACTGGCCTCCCCCAACAGACGCCGGAATGTGGCGATTAGGGGCTTTTCACAGTAACTTCATTGAAGCCTATTTGTGACAATTATTATTATTATTTATTATTATTAGAAGGGGTATAAGCCGTTAAAAAATACATATTATGCTATGAAAGTAGTAGTACTTGGGTGTGGATGGGATGATATTTTATGAAACTTTATTATGTTTTAAAACCCTATCCAGCCGACGTCCCCATCCTACCCTGGTAACCCAGTAACCCCAACTAAGGATCACTAAGGGGCAATTAAGCATGACCAATTCACCTAACCTGCACATCTTTGGACTGTGGGAGGAAATTGGAGCACCCGGAGGAAACCCATGCAGACACGGGGAGAACATACAAACTCCACACAGTGACACAAGGCTGGAATTGAACCAGGGTCCTTGAAGCTATGAGACAGCACTGCTAACCACTGAAGCACCATGCCACCCCGGAATAAGTTCAGTCTCAGTCTTGGTAAGCTATACATTTATTATAAAAAGTTTGAGACTCTTACTCAATTGCTATTTTCAGTTTGAAGAAGCATGGAGCTGCGACTGCTGTCTCCTTAATTAATTATTTGGCATTAATTTTTGTAAATCATTGTGAAGGATCATGTCAGATTGTTCTGCCTTTCCGGAAGATTTTACCTCCGGTGCAACTGTAATTCTATAAATTTTTAAGTGTCGGCCTCAAATCGTATGACATGTCTTTATTTAGATTGAAGAGCAAGTAGAAAACAACAAATGTTGGTAAGAAAATGAGAGAGGAAGGCAAAGTACAAAACCCAATATCGCAATCTCCTCATGAATTTCTAATAATCAATTGTAATCAGTCGGTGTTACACCTGTTCAATCTGCTTTGATGAAGGCAGCTTTACAGTAAGGCCTGAGCTGTGCAGTAGATACCCTTGTTACAGGCGTCAACACATTCACAGCAATGACATATGAGTCAGAGCTTTAAAGTCATTATTTTCAGGCTGAATGCACTTTGACGTGAAAAATTATATCAAAAAACTATTAGCATATTTCAACAAATATGGAATGAATTACACCAACATCTAATTTAGTCTGCAATCTGAGTGCCTGGCTGTCACATCTATGACCACTTTCATTATGCATAATGTAATTAAGTAGAACTGTGCCAGAATGGGGACAATGTGAAATGATTCTCTTAATTTAGTCAGTTGCATTCTTTTTTCTATATCACTGAATTTGTTCATATTTCATCTGTCTTATTTAAAACATTAGCTCTAGACCTGCAGTAAAACCTAAGAGCAAAAAATATATATGAAATATGCAAACCAAGCGAGAACATTCGAACATAAATAGCCATTGGTCTAAATTGGCTTCACTCAACTCATTTTAAGCAGATATAGTTCTCAGTTAACCTCTTTCCATTAGCATTATTGCATTTGAATGATTCATTTCAAACTCAGTTTTAGGATTAAATTTTTAAAAATCAACATTAGAAATTACAGTCACTGTTTAACTGTAGCCAGTTCATAGAATCAGAAACGCGACTTCGAGTAAGGACATTCAGTCCATTCCGTCTGTTCTGACTGGATGAAAGAGCTATGCAATTAGTCCCACTCCTCTTGTCTTCCCCATAGCATTGCAAATTTCTCCTCTTGAAGTATATATTAAATTCCATTTGAAATAATTAAATCTGCTTCTACCATCCTCTCTGGCAGTATATCTCAGATAATAACTTGCTGTTTAAAAAAAAAAATCTCTCCATAAACCCCCTGGAAATGTTGCCAATTATCTTAAATCTGTGCCCTCTGGTTATTGATCCTCCTGCCGATGGTAACGTTTCTCACTTCTACTCTGTCAAAACTCCTCACAGTGTGAACACCACCATCAAATCTTTCATTAACCTCCTCTGCTCTAAGGAAAAATATTCCAGCTTCTCCAGTCTCATTAAATAAATGAAATTCCTTACCCCCTCATACTATTCTTCTAAATCGCTCCTAATTCTTTCCAAGGTCTTCAGGTCCTTCCTAAAATGTGATGTCCAGAATTGGATACAATACCTTTGTTGAGGCCAACTGGTGATTTATAAATGTTTTATAAAGCTCCCTTTCTCTTGTACTCTGTGACTCCCTTAGAGGATACCTCATGATTTATCATTGCGTTGTTCTGCCACCATCAATGATTTGTGTACGTGAGCCACAAGTCTCTCTGTTTAGCACCTCCTTTAAAATTACATAATTTAGTTTAATTGCCTCTCCTTATTCATCCTTCTAAAATGCATCACTTCACACTTTTCTGCATTAAATTTAATCTCTCATGTGTCAGGGCATTTCACCACTAGTTTAGGGTTTCCTGAAGATCGCCACTATCCTTCTCACTGTTTGCCACATCTCCAAGTTTTATATCACACGAAAACTTTAAAATGGTACGATTTATGTTCAAGTCCAGGCATGTAATACATATCAAAAGGAGAAGTAGCCCTAATGCTGAGGCATGGTGGGCTGGGCAGAGTAGACGGGGAGAAACAGTTCCTGTTCCTAAAAGGATTGAGAATGAGAGGGCACAGATTTAAAGTGATTTGAAGAGCTGGTGAGAAAAGTCTTATTGACACAACAAGTGGTTCAGATCTGGCAGTGTGGTGGAGGCAGGTTCAATTGAAGCATGAGATGATTACTTGAATAGAAACAATATGCAGGGGTGTGGGGAAAAGGCAGGGGAATGGCACTAAGATATGGTGCTCGTTTGGAGACACGATGGAGACACGATGGGCCAAATGGCCTCCTTCAGTGCTGTAATGATTCTGTGGTGTATTCCTTGCTCCAATTACAAAAGCTTCCTGTGAGAAATATGGATTTTCTACTGGGATCACATTATATTAATTATATCTACCTTTATTAATGTATGGTGCCAAAGAAGAACCAGGCAACGTGCCTCAACGACTACCATCCGGTGGCCTTGACATCTATATTATGAAGTGCTTTAGAGGTTGGTCATGAGACACATCTACTCCATACTCCCAGAATGCCTTGATCCACTGCAATTCGCATACTGCCACAACCGGTCCACAGCAGAAGCTATCTCCCTGGCCCTGTACTCATCCCTGGAGCATCTCAATAACAAGGACTCCAACGTCAGTCTCCTATCCATTGACTACAGCTCCACCCTCAGCACCATAATCCCAGCCAAGCTCATAGCAAAGCTCCAAAATCTAGGACTTGGCTCCTCCCTCTGTAACTGGATCCTCAACTTCCTGACCTGCGTATGTAGCCCCCTATGATACTCTCTATACACACATGACTGTGTGGCAAAATTTGGCTCCAACTCCATCTACAAGTTTGCTGATGATACGACCTTCATGGGTTGGATGTCGAACAACGATGAGTCAGAATATAGGAGGGAGATAGAGAACTAGTGGAGTGGTGTAATGACAACAATCTCTCCCTCAACAAAACTAAGGAGCTAGTCATTGACTTCAGGAAGAGAAGTATCGTACACACCCCTGCTTGCATCAATGGTGCTGAGGTGGAGGTAGTTGACAGCTTCAACTCCCTATGTGTGCACATCAGCAACAATCTGTCCTGGTCCACCCATGTCGCACTATGACCAACAGTGCCTATACTTCCTCGGAAAACTAAGGATATTTGGCATATCCACATTGACTCTTACCAATTTTTATAGATGCACCATAAAAAGCATCCTATCAGGCTGCATCACAGCCTGGCCTGGCAACTGCTCGGCCAAAGACCGTAAGAAACTACAGTCTTGAACACATCCCAGCCGAGCACACAAACCTGCCTGCCATCCATTGATTCTGTCTACACCTCCCGCTGCCTTGGGAAAGCGGGCAGCATAATCAAAGAGCCCTTCCACCAGGATTATTCTCTCTTCTAACCTCTTCCATCGAGCAGGATGTACAAAAGTCTGAGAACACACACTAACAGATTCAAAAACAGCTTCTTCCCCACTGCTACCAGACTCCTGAATGGACTCTTATGGACTGAACTGATCTCTCTACGCATCTTCTCTACAGTTGTAGCACGATACTCCGAATGCTTCACCCGATGCCTATGTCTATGTATTTATTTTGTGTATTTATCGCATGTCGTATGTTTTTCATGAATGGAATGATCTGTCGGGACTGTTCGCAGAACAATACTTTTCACTGTACCTCGGTACACGTGACAATAAACCTAAATCCAATCCAATCCAGTATGTTTGATTGACTTTATGGAAAATTGTTTTAAATGTAACATAAATATCAACTCCCAGCTGGGTGATGGGGCCATTTATGAGATACACATCAACAGTGAGGTCCTCACCTGACAGGACAGATGACAACTTGAGCCACAAAACATCACAGCCAGATTTTGATGGCATTAAGACAGGAAACCCTGTGGCCCTTTCAAATAAGGCTGTTGGATACTTGAATGCACAATAGTTAAACTTTGTGTTTGACTACCCAGAGAGTCCAGGCGAAATTGACAAAATAAATAAACTAAATCCTTTAGTAAAATAGAGGGGAAGTTGTTATTATTAAGAACATGTCAATGTTGAAACTTTATCAGTTGGTAAAAGCTGTGAGATGTTCTCCAGAAGACTGTCAGTTTATCAATGGGAGATATTGCCTTGAACAGAGTTAATTGCACTGAGCTGAAAAGAATTGTAATTGAACAAGCAAGTCACCTTTTTATTGGTTGCTTTGCACTCTTGGGGGTGATGAAGCCTGGGTGATTGAACGGTGGCACTGTGGGACTTCAGGTAGAAAATGAGAAACAAATGGTCTCCTTTGACAAAGGGGCACCCAGACTCAAAATATTAGCTCCCTTCTCTCTCCACAGATGCTGTCAGACATGCTGTGATTGTCCAGTATTTTCTGGTATTGAATTCAGATTCCAGCATCCACAATAATATACATTTATTAACAAATGGTCAGGTCTGGTGGAATTGTGCAGTGCAATATTACAGCAATGACCTTCATTTATGTATCATTCCTCATGGAGGGAAAACTATCTCAGCACCTTTCATGTCTCCAATATATCACAAAGTACTCTTCCATTTTTCTTTTGAAATTTTGTCGCGGGTGTTATGTAGGCAAACATGACAACCAATTTGTATACATGAAAGGTGAAAAACATGAAAACAATTTTTTCTTTATTATTTTATGGGATGTGGACGTCACTGGCAAGGCCAGCATTTGTTACTCATCCCTAATTTCCCAGGAACTGGGTGCCTTGCTGGGCCATTTCAGAGGGCAGTTAAGAGTCAACCACATTGTTGTGTGCCCGAAGTCACATTTAGACCAGACTGGGGAAGGATGGCGGCACTGCTGCCTCACAGCACCAGGGACCCGGGTTTGATTTAGACTTTGGGCGACTCTCTACGTGGAGTTTGCACATTCTTCCTGTGTCTGCATGGGTTTCCTCCGGGTGCTCCGGTTTCCTCCCACAGTCCAAAAATGTGTAGGTGAGGTGGATTGGATATACAAACATCTCTGAATAAAACCTCTCATTGTATTTGAAAGAGATCCAGAGTGTGGGCACATCTTTTCTCATTGCGACAAACATAGTGATAAAACAAAATAGAAAACTGGCGATGAGGATTGAGGCAAGAAAACAAACTGCTGGAAGAAGAAAATTGTTGACTAAACAGTGGAAACAGTATCAAGAGCACAAGAAGATTCTCGGGACTGGCTCCGCATACACACGTCAGGCGAAGCAAGTTGCTGATGCTGAAGATTAAAAATAAAACTGAACACAACTGGGAGTGAGAAGAACAGTTCAAAAACTTGCTAAGGGGAATGGGAATTCAGATGTCTTCTGACTTCGTATAGACCACTACTCGAGAAAAAGTCAAAGCAGTCAGGCAAAAAGAAAATAAATTCTGAGATGCATTGTGGTTAAAGGGAGGCTATTTGTTCCATACACCCTAAAGAATTGCAAGGGAGGAAGTTGGTTAAGCATAGACTGTGGGACCTGTATCTGGAATGCGGAGGAAATGGGCACCTTGGATGCATTTGATGAAACTGTGAGACTTAGAACTCATATGAGGAAACATTTGAATTATATCTCATATCAAATAAAACACCAGAGGACCTAAAGGTTGCAACATTTCACTTCAATAGGGTGTAAAACGTTTTTGCTGCTACAAAATTTAGTTCATCCAGCAAAGCTGGTAGATAGGTTCTATAGCGAAATAATAATGATTTGAGAAGGGCATTTCTCACCTAGACTTTTGTCAATTGCAGAAAAGTTTTGGTTCCACTGCCATTGTCAGGAAGAAGTGAATCATTTGACAGTTCATAACTGCTTTAATAAGGTTAGCAAAATACTGTGACTTTGGTGCAATACTTAATGACACTCTTCATGATAGGCTGGTTTGTGGACTCGATGAAGCTATTCAGATGAAGCTCCTTACTATAAGTGATTTAACTCTAAAGGCTGCTGCAGAAGTTGCCACATCTATGGAGTGAGCAACAAAAGAAACTTCACAGATAGGGGCTGGAGTGAAGATCCACAAAATGGATACCAAAAGGTACAAGGCTGCAAGGGGACAACCGATGTACACAGGGTGGACACTCAGCGGGGGAATGCTGAAGTAAAAAAAATAAATGCAAGAACTTGTCAAAAAGGGCCATATTGCCAAGGCGTGTTGGACTCCGAAAACCTCTCCAACACCAAGAATGTGAAAGAAAAATAACACATCTAAGCAGACTAGTCATCTCTTTAAATTAGTGGACAAAGTTCATGCTGAAGGCAATGCCTCTGAGCAAATGCAGGAGCTGATAATATGGGTCTTGTCTGTGTTGGGCGATCAAAAATGTTTCTGGGCGTACCCAAAACACGAGGGTCAGAAAATTTAAATGAAAGTGGATCCGGCTCAGCTGTATCATTAATACCTGAGACAATTTATATTCAAAAGTTGAAGCATCAGCCTTTAAAACTGTCAAATGTGATCCTAAGGATGTACACAGAAGAGGTTGCATCATTAAAAGGGTTCATTACGGATAAAGCAGAAGCACCATGACCTCAAAATGTGACACAAGTAAGGTTGTTTTTCAGATTGATCAATTATTATGGTAAATGTATGCCGAACTTAGCAACACGATTGAAGCTTTTACACTTGTTATGTGCCAAACAAACATGCCACTGGTCAGAAGAATGCAAAAGTATATACAACGAGGTAAAAGATGCCTTACAGAAGTCACAGCTGTTGGTTCACTATCATGGCAAGCTGTGCTACAACTTGCTGCCGATGCATCATCCTAAAGGGTTGGGGCAGTGCAGTCACACATAATGCCTTCAGGAGATAATGGCCGATGGCATTTGCTTCACAAAATTTTACGCAGAAACAAATTATGCTCAGCTAGAAAAAGAGGCTTTGAGCCTCATTTACAGGGTGTCATTTTACTCTTTTGATGAGTCAATCTTTGGGCCACTTAAAGGTATTCCTTCTTTAGCAGCTAGTAGATTACAGAGATATGGGCGCAATTCTCCCATCGGGAGTCTAAGTGCCGACGCTGGAATGAAAACCGGAGTGTTTCACTCTGGCGCCGGAGCCCGCTCCCAGCCCCCTATTCTCCCGCCCCCGGGGAGCTAGGAGCGGCGTTGCGTCATTTACGCGCGGCAGGCCTTGGCGCCGCGTAAAAGCGGCGCCACGTAAATGACGGTTTCTCGCCCGCGCCAACCTGCGCAATAGTGGTTGCCGTCCTCCCCAAGGCCGCCCCGCAAAAAGATGTCGGATGGATCTTGCGGGGCGGCAGAGGAAAGGAGGTCCTCCTTCAGAGAGGCCGGCCCGCTGATCGGTTCGCACCGATCGGCGGGCCAGACCCCATTTGAGGCCCCCCCCGCTGGTGCAGGAACCCCCCCTCCCCCCCCCCCCCAAGCCGCCACCCCAGCGTTCCTGCGCTGTTCCCGCCGGCAGCGACCAGGTGTGGACGGCGCCGGCGGGAACCCGTCGTATTGGCCAGGCCGCTCGGCCCATTCGGGCCGCAGAATCGGCGCTTGCCCGTTGCAACGGGCGAGCGGCGATTCTCCCAGCGGCCAGCCGTGATTCTCGCCGCGCCGGTTTGGGGGGGGTGGGAGAATCGCGTGCAGGTGTCGGGGCGGCGTGGCGGGACACGCGTGGCGCCCCGGCGATTCTCCCACCCGGGGGGCAGAATTCCGTCCATGGTCTTTGATATTATTAGCACACACGTACAATATCCAATATCGCAAGTCAGAGCCTCATGCAAATGCTGAAGCTTTGTCACACTTGTGGTTACAGGTCAAGCACGAACCTGAAGAATATTTTTTCAACAGCCTACATTTCTCACTCGTGGATAATGTACCTGTGACTTCATCTCAAGTTCAGAGATACACAAGAACCTATGTAGTGATGGGGAAGGTGATGGACTTGATCCAAAAAGGAATGTTGTCAGATGTACATCTTAAAAATCCTGTCCTCAAGTCCTATAACATACAAAGACTTGAGCTGGCAGTTCAGAATGGAGTTTTATTATGGGAAATCTGAGTGATTATTCCTCCTTGCTTGCTTAGTAGAGTCCTTGACCAACTAGATAAGGGACATCCTGGTGTAGTTAGGATGAAGGAATTGGCACACGGTTATTTTTGGTGGCCAGGATTAGATGCTCAAACTGAAGAGAAAGTGGGGCAATATCAATCCTGTGCAAAACTAATAAATACTCACCATTACAACCATTGCATCCGTGGGAATGGCCGACACAGCCATGACAGAGAACACACATAGTTGAAGGTCACATGTTCCTAGTGGTTGTGGATGCACACTCAAAATGGCTGGAAGATATCATGAAATCCACAACAACAGAACAGAATATTAAGAAACTGGATGAAATATTCGCAAGATTTCATAAGTGACAATGTATCAGTTCACTTCGAAGGAGTTTGAGGGCTACCTGAAGGGAAATGTTATACACCACCTTAAGTCAGCTCTGTCCCCATTCTGCAATAAGTGGATCGCCTGAACATTTCATTGAATCATTGAAGCGTTCCATCAAAGTATCGAAGGACCAAGGGACACCGACAAGAAGAGTGAACAAAGTCTTGATATCTTACTGGAATACCGTATACTCAACAGCACAGAGTTCACCAGCAATGCTGTTGTTCAAAAGGAAACGGCGAACACAGTTTGATATATTGATTCCACCTGATACTTCAGAGATACTCAAATGACAACAGGCACAGATTGCTCTAAAAAGTGAGTATTCAATCAAGGAGAGTGAGTGCTAGCAAGGAGCTACACCACCAGCGAGAAATGGGTACTTGTTGTGATCCAAGAAATGTCAGGTTCAATATCATACACCATACAGATGGATGATGAAAGAGCTTGGCGACGTCATACTGATCAGTTACTAGCTTCACAAAGTGAAATCACTGAAACTTCTCAAGAAGTACTTCCTTTGGAAAATCTAGATAGTGATACTTCAGAACAAAGACCAAACAAAGGTAAAAGTTCAGATTCAGTTTCGGAGAACTTTCCAATACTTATAGAGACGGACACTGGAGTAATTTCCCAGGAAGTACCACTTACTGAAGGAACAGAGGACACTTACAAGGTCTTGAGTAGCCAGGTTCCAGAACATTAATTTCAACCCAAAAGGAATTGACGTCCACATGAGAGACTGTCTTATTGAGCTGTGTGCAGAGATAATACATAAGTGGGTCTGTTGTGTAAATGTTAAGCTGTTGTCGTACTAAAGAAGCAAAGGAGGAAGGGTGTTATATAGACATATAACCCAGGAGGTCAATGACCAACAATACAAATCTTCTGAATTTTCATTTATCACAATATATTGTTTGATTGCCTACATTTTCCATATTTCCATTTCAAATGCAAGACAACAGTTTTACACATTAAAATCCAAGCGCCTTTAACTAGCCGATTTGAATTTTTGTCTGCTAAAAATTCCCCTCATGCTTACTACCTGGTCATGTAGCTCAGTGTCAATTTTATCATTGTACAGTAAGTAGTCTCCAGAACAAACATCTGTGGAATGGACTAATCACTGATCATAATTAGAGCTTTTCCTTTTTATTATCACCCTTTTCATTCTAACCCAGTTGTCAAACCAAATCGATAATTTCCATTAACTTCATGTGCTTTAATCTGCTGTGAAAAATTGAGATCCTAGCATGCTAAGAAACGTCATCTGAAATCCCCGTTGATCATTTGCACTGGACTGCCCTTCTCGGACAATTTAGTTACTATTTTGAAGAATTGTCGTATATTAGTTAAACATAACTTGATGCTTCTAAAATCAGACTTTGAGAACCCGTAATGTACTATTAATTTGCTGTAATGATATCTATATTTTTTCTTGGCGGCAAGGTAGCACAGTGGTTAGCACTGTCGCTGCGCAGCTCCAGGGTCCCAAGTTCAATTCCAGGCTTGGGTCACTGTCTGTGTGGAATCTGCATGTTCTTCCCGTGTCTGCGTGGGGTTCCTCCGGGTGCTCCGGTTTCCTCCCACAATCCAAAGCTGTGCAGGTTAGGTGGATTGGCCATGCTAAATTTACCTTAGTGTCCAGAAAAAAAGGTTAGATGGGGTTTACTGGGTTATGGGGATAGGGTGGAGGTATGAGCTTAAGTGGGATGCTCTTTACAAGGGCCGGTGCAGACTCGATGGGCCGAATGGCCTCCTTCTGCACTGTAAATTCTACGATCTATGAGTTTTTTTGCAGAAGGGAAATACATATTTGCTCACTTTCTTTGCTTTATCTTTACACAAGTCATTTTTCTAGTAATGTTTTGGATTTGCGGCAACTGTTATTTAAATTTACATTGCATGAGGAGAAAGGTGACTGCAATGGTGAGTATGGTTAGGTACAGAGTCCATCCTGTAATCATCACTATCTCGAGCATTAGAGGGTTCTTTGCCACCCTTTACGTTCTTTAGCTATACTTTAGAACATCTTTTCTGTGATCAGTTTCACTTTATCAAAGCCAAATATACCCATTAAGAACAAGTCTCTCAGCATCTATGTCCCCATCACAATTCACTGTCTGTAAACATGTGACAGTTGCACCCAATGACTTTTATAGAAAATGATTATGGATGATGGCATTGCACATGTCCCTTGTAGCCATGTAATCTTGTTATTGTGCACCCCTTGGGTCATTTGCCTCCACCATTCATCTGTCACCATTGCCCTCTGATCGGCCAACAGTATCACACAAGTGCATTTAAAGGTCATTTTAAAAACATTGAAAGAAAACATATACTTATGAGAAAAGGAGAGCAATTCAGGTAGTCAGGGTTAAGTAAAGAGAACAAAAAAGATATTTTGAAAAACTTACATAAATATAAAGTTGTGAGGACTGGTAATCTTACAAAGTTAAATTGAGCACATTGAAAATAAATATGGGGAGAGGTAAAAATACAATTTGTATTTGTTACACTCTGTTTTCTTTCATGGCTGTAAGTTTTTTATTGTCCTGGTCAGAAAAATGCCTCAGCCAGCCAAAAAGCTGAATCATCTTTCTCTTGTTTTAATTCCAAGGGAATAGCTTAAAAGATCACACACCAACTTTTACTGTAATAAAGAAACAAAAACCAACACTGGCTAACCATCATTTTTGTAGACAACTTATACTTTAAAGTACATACCAGAACTTCCCCTTTTTAACATTTAAAACGGCCAAAAACCTTTCACTCCACAGATATAGGGTGGGCCTTATCAAAAAATAGGAAAGTGTCAGTTCCAATAAGAAAAATGAGACATCTTGGTACAGGACATGCACTCCGTGGCAGGGATGTCGCTACATGGTGCAGCTCATGATCTCCATGGCTGAGGGTATAGGCTCCATGGTGTAGAGCGTCAACAGCATGGTGCAGGCACTGGTGGGAATCCACCAGGGTCTGCGCCAGAGGATGGCGGTGCTTTCGGATCTCACTCCAGCTGAACCTCTAGCCCATGGAGGAGCACAGGGGCCCCTGGGCACCCAACGGGAAGAGAATCGGCAGGAGTGCAGCCCGGCACCTCCACCCAGGGGACTCCGAGGGTGTCCAGCCCATCTGACATGCCCCCCCCAACTCCGTGAGCGACACACCTCCAGCCACAAACACTAAGGAGTGTAGCACAGCAACACTGGTACTGCCCAAAGGTACGCACAGACCCTCAAGGTGCAGGCCCCCCAGGGGACGCCCGCCAAAGTCATCTCAGGCAACAGGACATGAAAGGCAGTAGACCACTTGGACCTCAGCTGTGGATTCTGGGGAAACACCTCGGCACAGTTGGAGGATTAGGAAGAGTGAAAAACTGTAGGTTCCTAATGGGATCAGGTTAACATAGGGACTAGTTAAGATAAATATCACATTATTTGCCTTGTCATTTCATGGCACCATGCTTTGCGAACCTCCACGCAAACCCAGTGCTTCATTCCTGTGCAATGTGAGAGTAGCAGCGCTATGTCTCTGTAACCTCCCACACTGAAGAATTAGCGAAGATGCGCTACTGCTGGCAGGCCCCCACACTGTCGCACAGCGAATATTCCATGAGGGGGCATGTCTGGAGAGAGTACTCGTTAATCACATGCGAATGTAGTAAAATGATGTTCCCGGGTTTCTGTGCCGTGATTCGTACTACTCCACCAGAAGGGGTTGTGGGGGGGTGGGCGTTGAAAATTGCATATCCCAATCACGCCAGAGAGAATTGAATCTCTTTTCTCGCAGATGAAGAGTGCAGTCTCAAGATGCTTACACCATTCCTTAAATTGACTTGCAGTTGTCCCGGAACTGTCCAAAGTGATTCTTAGCCCCAAAGTGTTTACCTCAATTCTTTTCAACCTGGTGACTGTTAACTCCCGAATTGTTTTTCACGGTGAGTCTTTCCCGGGAGATCTACCCTCCAGCTGAAGCAAAGAAAACCTTCCAGCCTCATCTTAAATGTCCCTCAGACTAATCAAGCAACAGCCTGACATAGTCATACTCAGGGAATCATATCTTACAGATAATGTCCCAGATACCATCATCACCATTCCTGGGTATGTCCTGTCCCATTGGCAGGACAGACTCAGTAGAGGTGGTGTCACAGTGGTCTGCAGTTGAGAGGGAGTTGCCCTGGGAGTGCTCAACATCAACTCTGGACCCCATGAAGACACATGGCACCAGGTCAAACATGGGCAAGGAACCTTCCTGTTGATTACTATGTACTGTCCCCCCTCAGCTGGCGAATCAGTTCTCCTGCATGTTGAACACCACTTGGAGGAAGCACTGAAGGTGGCAGGTACACGGAATGTACTCTGGGTGGGGACCCCAATGTCCATCACCAAACGTGGCTCAGTAGTAACACCGCAGACCAAGCTGTCCGGATCCTAAAGCTCTTTGCTGCTAGACTGGATGGTGGCATAGAACATAGAACATAGAACAATACAGCGCAGTACAGGCCCTTCGGCCCATGATGTTGCACCGAAACAAAAGCCATCTAACCTACACTATGCCATTATCATCCATATGTTTATCCAATAAACTTTTAAATGCCCTCAATGTTGGCGAGTTCACTACTGTAGCAGGTAGGGCATTCCACGGCCTCACTACTCTTTGCGTAAAGAACCTACCTTTGACCTCTGTCCTATATCTATTACCCCTCAGTTTAAAGTTATGTCTCCTCATGCCAGCCATTTCCATCCGCGGGAGAAGGCTCTCACTGTCCACCCTATCCAACCCCCTGATCATTTTGTATGCCTCTATTAAATCTCCTCTTAACCTTCTTCTCGCCAACGAAAACAACCTCAAGTCCATCAGCCTTTCCTCATAAGATTTTCCCTCCATACCAGGCAACATCCTGGTAAATCTCCTCTGCACCCTCTCCAAAGCCTCCACGTCCTTCCTATAATGCGGTGACCAGAACTGTACGCAATACTCCAAATGCGGCCGTACCAGAGTTCTGTACAGCTGCAACATGACCTCCTGACTCCGGAAATCAATCCCTCTACCAATAAAGGCCAACACTCCATAGGCCTTCTTCACAACCCTATCAACCTGGGTGGCAACTTTCAGGGATCTATGTACATGGACACCTAGATCCCTCTGCTCATCCACACTTTCAAGAACTTTACCATTAGCCAAATATTCCGCATTCCTGTTATTCCTTCCAAAGTGAATCACCTCACACTTCTCTACATTAAACTCCATTTGCCACCTCTCAGCCCAGCTCTGCAGCTTATCTATATCCCTCTGTAACCTGCTGCATCCTTCCACACTATCGACAACACCAGCGACTTTAGTATCGTCTGCAAATTTACTCACCCACCCTTCTGCGCCTTCCTCTAGGTCATTGATAAAAATGACAAACAGCAACGGCCCCAGAACAGATCCTTGTGGTACTCCACTTGTGACTGTACTCCATTCTGAACATTTCCCATCAACCACCACCCTCTGTCTTCTTTCAGCTAGCCAATTTCTGATCCACATCTCTAAATCACCCTCAATCCCCAGCCTCCGTATTTTCTGCAATAGCCTACCGTGGGGAACCTTATCAAACGCTTTGCTGAAATCCATATACACCACATCAACTGCTCTACCCTCATCTACCTGTTCAGTCAGCTTCTCAAAGAACTCAATAAGGTTTGTGAGGCATGACCTACCCTTCACAAAGCCATGCTGACTATCCCTGATCATATTATTCCTATCTAGATGATTATAAATCTTGTCTCTTATAATCCCCTCCAAGACTTTACCCACTACAGACGTGAGGCTCACCGGTCTATAGTTGCCGGGGTTGTCTCTGCTCCCCTTTTTGAACAAGGTGGTGAGCGAACCAGCAAGAAGGGAAAACATACTTGGATTGGAATTTGAAAGAATGAGGGGAGACCTGATAGAAACATATAAAATTCTGAAGGGACTATTTAAGATAGAAGCAGGGAGGTTGTTTCCACTGATGGGTGAAACTAAAACTAGGGGGCATAGCCTCAAAATAAGGAGAGCAAATTTAGGACTGAGTTGAGGAGGAACTTCTTCACTCAAAGGGTTATAAATCTGTGGAATGATGGTGAGCGAGTAGGTAAGTGGAGCTGAGTCCACAAAAAGATCAGCCATGATCTTATTGAATGGCGGAGCAGGGGCAAGGGGCCAGATGGCCTACTCCTGCTCCCAGTTCTTATGTTCTTATGACCTTGTCCTCAGCAACCTGGCTGGCGCAGATGCATCTGTCCACGATAGTATCATAGGAGTGACCACCGCACATCCTTGTAGAGACAAATCTTCACGTCGAGGGCACCTCCATCATGTGACACTACTGTCATGCCAAATGGGATAGGTTCCAAACAGATCTAACAACTCAACACTGGGCATCCATGATGCATTGTGGGCCATCAGCAGGAGCAGAATTGTACTCAACTACAATCTGTAACCTCATGGCCCAGCTTATCCTCCACTCTACCATTATCGCCAAGACAGTGGGTCAACCTTGGTTTAATGAAGAGCGCAGGAGAGCATGCCAGGAGCAACATCAGGTATACTTAAAAATGACATGTCGACCTGGTGAAGCTACAACATAGGACTATTTGCATGCCAAACTGCATCAGCTGCAATAATAGACAGAGCGAAGCGATCCCACAACCAACGGTCAGATCTAAACTCTGCAGTCCTGCCACATCCTGTCGTGAATGGTGGTGGACAATTAAACAACTCACCGGAGGCGAAGGCTCCACAAATATCCTCATCCTCAATGATGGAGGAGCCCAGCACATCAGTGTACAAGACAAGGCTGAAGCATTTGCAACAATCTGCAGCCAGAAGTGCCGAGTGGATGATCCATCTCGGTCACCTCTAGAGGTCCCCAGCATCACAGATTTCAGTCTTCAGGGAATTTGATTTACTCCACGTGATATCAAGAAATGGCTGTTGGCATTGTATACTGCAAAGGCTATGAGCTCTGACAATATTCCGGCAATATTACTGAAGACTTGTGCCCCAGAACTTGCCGCACCCCTAGCCAAGCTGTTCCAGTACAGCTACAACATTGGCATCTATCCGGTAATGTGGAAAATTGCCCACGTGTGTCCTGTACAAAAGAAACAGGACAAATCCAATGCAGTCAATTACTGCTCCATTAGTCTACTCTTGATCATCAGTGAAGTGATGGAACGAGTCATCAACAGTGTTATCATGCAGCACTTACTCAGCAATAACCTGCTCACAGATGTTCAGTTTGCATTCCGCCAGGGTCACTCAGCTCCTGACCTCATCACAGCTTTGCTTCAAACATGGACAAAAGAGCTGAGCACCAGAGGTGTGGTGAGAGTGAGTGCCCTTGACATCAAGACAGTGTTTGACCGAGTGTGAAATTAAGGAGCCTGAGCAAAACTGAAGTCAATGGGAATCGGGGAAAAAACCCTCCGCAGGTTGGAGTCATATCGAGCACAAAGGAAGATGGTTGTGGTGGTTGGAGATCAATCATCTCATCTCGAGGACATCACTGCAGGAGTTCCTCAGGGTAGTGTCCAGTCCAAGGCCCAACCATCTCCAGCTGCTTCATCACCACCCTCCCAAGGGCAACTACGGAGGGGCAATAAATGCTGGCACATTCAGCGATGCCCACATCCCATAAATTAATTTTAAAAACTATTGTATCTTGGTACTAAATGAATAGTTTAACCAACCATTTCTCCACACCTCCCAGTGACTTTGGAGACTAACAGTCCATTGTCAGCACAGATGCTTCTGCCATTGTCTACAAGTGTAAATCATTTTTTCTCTTCTTCCCAGTATATCAACCTGGGCCCCGCTTTGACCTTTAACAATCAAAATATCCAGTTTTGCTGCCAACCAAATTCAGAATAGGTCACGTGAGTCCATTCATTCCTCCATTTTACCCTAAATTAAAGCAAAGTCCAAAACATTACAATCGATTTGTATTTATAACAGTATTTTTTTGAGTTTAACATCAAATAAATCATGATTTTGTTGTTGTAGTAAATGGCTCCGCAAAGGAAAGGTTGAAGGTGATAAAATGGCAGTTTTGAGGAATGGATATTACATAGAACATAGAACATAGAACAATACAGCGCAGTACAGGCCCTTCAGCCCACGATGTTGCACCGAAACAAAAGCCATCTAACCTACACTATACCATTATCATCCATATGTTTATCCAATAAACTTTTAAATGCCCTCAATGTTGGCGAGTTCACTACTGTAGCAGGTAGGGCATTCCACGGCCTCACTACTCTTTGCGTAAAGAACCTACCTCTGACCTCTGTCCTATATCTATTACCCCTCAGTTTAAAGTTATGTCCCCTCGTGCCAGCCATTTCCATCCGCGGGAGAAGGCTCTCACTGTCCACCCTATCCAACCCCCTAATCATTTTGTATGCCTCTATTAAGTCTCCTCTTAACCTTCTTCTCTCCAACGAAAACAACCTCAAGTCCATCAGGCTTTCCTCATAAGATTTTCCCTCCATACCAGGCAACATCCTGGTAAATCTCCTCTGCACCCGCTCCAAAGCCTCCAAGTCCTTCCTATAATGCGGTGACCAGAACTGTACGCAATACTCCAAATGCGGCCGTACCAGAGTTCTGTACAGCTGCAACATGACCTCCTGACTCCGGAACTCAATCCCTCTACCAATAAAGGCCAACACTCCATAGGCCTTCTTCACAACCCTATCAACCTGGGTGGCAACTTTCAGGGATCTATGTACATGGACACCTAGATCCCTCTGCTCATCCACACTTTCAAGAATTTTTCCATTAGCCAAATATTCCACATTCCTGTTATTCCTTCCAAAGTGAATCACCGCACACTTCTCTACATTAAACTCCATTTGCCACCTCTCAGCCCAGCTCTGCAGCTTATCTACATCCTTCTGTAACCTGCTACTTCCTTCCACACTATCGACAACACCACCGATTTTAGTATCGTCTGCAAATTTACTCACCCACCCTTCTGCGCCTTCCTCTAGGTCATTGATAAAAATGACAAACAGCAAATTACACATTATTTTTTGTCGGAAAGTTTATTCTTTCAAGTAGAAGGGGGAGAAAGGACTAGAACAATATGAGGATAAGGCATTATGAAGTAAATAGAATGGGAGGCATTTCATGATGAGCATAAACACTGGGCAAGTGGCTTGTTTCTGAATTTTAAGCAAAGTAAAAGTATCTTCCTAAATTATGACCAGACAAATCCTGGATGCAATTACTTTGTTGCAAAAACCTACAGCACAAGTATATAAAACTAAAGACCCTGTTATAAGGGAACTTAAAGAATTAAATATTTACAAGGTCCAAGCGTGGTGAGTAGGAGATGGGTGGTTAATATTTTAGAAGATTATAGATGATATTTGAGAGGCACATGATACCAAATAGCCTAATATTTCAAAAAATAAACGAGACGTGATATTGGAACTTTTAGATCAATTAACTTAAGATTTATAGTGGCGGAAAGTGAAAACATTGCTGTAATATTATCAATATATATCTAAAGAGCACAGGGGATATAAAGGTTCAGGATAAAAGGTCATTATTCTGCCATTCACACCTCCTCTAAACAAACCTTTTATTTATTTGCTTGTCCCTTTGGCCTGGTAACAATTCTTTTCTCATATAATCGCTCCTGTCACAGGCCTTGCCTTTTGGTCATTTTTCCTTCCACTTGCAAAAAGTCTATTACATTTTCCCAGTTCGGATGAGAAGTTAAAACGCACAGTGGTTAGCACAGTTGCTTACCAGCTCCAGGGCCCTAAATTCGACTCCCGGCTTGGGTCACTGTCTGTGTGGAGTCTGCACGTTCTCCCATGTCTGCGTGGGTTTCCTCCGGGTGCTCCGATTTCCACCCACAGTCCAAAGATGTGCAGGTTAGGTGGATTGGTCATGATAAATTGCCCTTAGTGTCCAAAAAGGTTGGGTGGGGTTACTGGGTTACAGGGATATGGTGGAGGCGGGGCTTACGTGGGGTGTACTTTCCAAGAGCCGGTGCAGACACGATTTGCCGAATGGCCTACTTCTGCACTGTAAATTAGATGAAGTATTGGGCAGCAACTCCTTGCAGCTTGGGTGGTGGGCTGGGAGATAGATCAAATGGCAAACAATGGGAGAATTGAATGGTTCCTGAAGCCTGTTGTGTTCACATTGCTTGGGAACTCTGCTGGGGTAGGCAGGCTGATGCATGGAGATTCTGCTTCTAGGAGTTGGGCAGTCAATTGAGCCGAGTCAGGAGCCAGTTAACAACTATTTTATACAGGAATTGGAATCGTATTGGAGGCTGTCATCTGATTAACATAATAGGGCCATTTTATAGGGCAACCTCCCCCTTCACTGTGTGGAGATGCTGCCAACTTTTTTAAAAATTCGTTCACCAGACGTGGGCATTGCAGGCTGTGCCAGCATTTATTGCCCATCCCTAATTGCCCTTGAGGAGCAGTTAAGAGTCAACCACATTGCTGTGGGTCTGGAGTCACATACAGTCCAGACCAGGTAAGGAATTTTAGGTTTCCTTCCCAAAAGGATATTAGCGAACTAGATGGGTTTTAATGGAAGTGAACCCCCTCCGTCAGCTCAGGGCATTGGAGCAGAGGTTAATGGCCCAAAGAGACAAGGAATGAAAACCCCTTGGCCCACACATTTTTTTCATTAAACTTAACCTTTCTGAGCTCTTGAGGTGTCCTGTTTGCCTTATCTGTACCGCCTGTGCGGTGGTGCATTGGGCTGCATATGCAGTCTAGGACAGACCAGATGTAGAGAGGCAGGCCAACATTGGGTATCCATTTATGGCTGCCCTGAGAATTTCTTCGGGTCCCATAGAAGGGTGAAGGATGCATAGAAGGACATGGCCATTGACAAAGTGTCCCTGATATATGTGGCAATACCATTTCCTTTCCTGAGGCTATAACCCTGTAAGGGGATCAGGGTTATGGGGAGAAGGCAGGAGAATGGGGATGAGAAAAATATCAGCCATGATTGCATGGTGGAGCAGCCGAGTGGCCTAATTCTGCTCTATGTCTTATGGTCTTATGTTGTACTTGGTTCCAATCTCTGCAATCAACTATGTTTTTGACATTCCCACTTCATTATTTTTCCATGTTGCCATTTTATTTTTCATTCGTTAATGTATATGCACCTTGTTGCAGATATAAGAACATAAGAACTAGGAGCAGGAGTAGGCCATCTGGCCCCTCGAGCCTGCTCCGCCATTCAATGAGATCATGGCTGATCTTTTGTGGACTCAGCTCCACTTTCCGGCCCGAACACCATAACCCTTAATCCCTTTATTCTTCAAAAAAATATCTGTCTTTATCTTAAAAACATTTAATGAAGGAGCCTCTACTGCTTCACTGGGCAAGGAATTCCATAGATTCACAACCCTTTGGGTGAAGAAGTTCCTCCTACACTCCGTCCTAAACCTACTTCCCCTTATTTTGAGGCTATGCCCCCTAGTTCTGCTTTCACCCGCCAGTGGAAACAACCTGCCCGCATCTAACCTATCTATTCCCTTCATAATCTTATATGTTTCTATAAGATCCCCCCTCATCCTTCTAAATTCCAAAAAGTACTGTCCCAGTCTACTCAACCTCTCCTCTTAATCCAACCCCTTCAGCTCTGGGATTAACCTAGTGAATCTCCTCTGCACACCCTCCAGTGCCAGTACGTCCTTTCTCAAGTAAGGAGACCAAAACTGAACACAATACTCCAGGTGTGGCCTCACTAACACCTTATACAATTGTAGCATAACCTCCCTAGTCTTAAACTCCATCCCTCTAGCAATGAAGGACAAAATTCCATTTGCCTTCTTAATCACCTTCTTCTCCCCCAAATGCCTGTGACAGGTTGTGGGTATGAAATGAAATGAAATGAAATGAAAATGAATGAAAATCGCATATTGTCACAAGTAGGCTTCAAATGAAGTTACTGTGAATAGCCCCTCGTCGCCACATTCCGGCACCTGTTTGGGGAGGCTGGTACGGGTATTCCATTGGTAGGGCACGATGGTGGGGTGTAGATTGTTTAAATTTAGGGACATCAAAGGTATGTTCTCAATGTCTAAGATAGAATGAGAGAATCTTAATGTACTCGGATTTTTGTAACGCTTGGATATGACAATAATACCCCCTTGCGATCTCAAATGAATATTTATTTCTATCACATGTGCATTACTATGTGCTTCTTCAATCTTTTCAAACAGACAGAGCAGTTGGTAAGATGATAACAAATATGAATCAATAAGAGATCAGTAATTTTTTTGTTTAAAGTAGACAATGTTAGAATTCCCAGTTATCTGGGCGGCATGGGAGGACAATGGTTAGCACTGCTGCCTCGCAGCTCCAGGGGCCTGGGTTCAGTTCCGACCTTGGGTGACAGTCTGTTTGGAGTTTGCATGTTCTTCCCGTGTCTGTGTGGGTTTCTTCCATGTCCTCTGGTTTCCTCCCACATTCCAAAGATGTGCAGGTTAGGTGGATTGGCCATGCTAAATTGCCCCTTAGTGTCCAAAAGATTAGGTGAGGTTACAGGGATAGAGGCGTGAGTTTAAGTAGGAAGCTATTTCCGAGGGCCGGTGCAGACTCGATGGGTCAAATGGCCTCCTTCTGCACTGTAAAATTCTATGATCTCCTCAGAGAATAAAGCCAGAAGGTTCCACAATTTTAAACAAACAAGATAAATTTTCCTGTACCAAGTCACAAAAGCATCTATCTTGTACTCTAACATTCACAATTAACATGAGGTAAATACGAATTAAGAGGCAAGCTATGGTTCAACACACCATGCTGCATTAAATGACGGATGTGACAAAGACATCTCTCTCAGCAACCCAACCAGACGTCAGTGACCACTGTGAGTTAAAAATCTTGTTAAAACTCTGTCTCCCTCATGAGGGCTTTCATCTCTTCACTTTCAAAGATCTAGCTTCAGAATTCCCTCGAAAGTCATTTTGACTCAGTCTACCTCAATGACTGCATTCCATAGGTTCATAAAGCTGACCTCCTGCCTCAGGGGATGGTTTAGCACAGTGGGCTAAATAACTGGCTTGCTTTTCACAGTAACTTCATTTGAAGCCTACTTGTGACAATAAGCGATTTTCATAATTACAGGTACACCTCCAACTCTTTCACTGACCACTTGCCTCACTAAGCTGGCATTGCCACTGGGATTCTCTGAACTTCAGTCTCCCAGCTGCACCAAGCTGCAAATAACTCCCAGGGCTTCCTCTGGGCCCTAACCTTTCCAGCATGGTACCAGTGAACTTCCACCACCTTAAGTTGAGGGGAGATAGATATAAGACAGATGTCAGAGGTAGGTTCTTTACTCAGAGAGTAGTAAGGGCGTGGAATGCCCTGCCTGCAACAGTAGTGGATTCGCCAACACTAAGGGCATTCAAATGGTCATTGGATAGACATATGGACGATAAGGGAATAGTGTAGATGGGCTTCAGAGTGGTTTCACAGGTCGGCGCAACATTGTGGGCTGAAGGGCCTGTACTGCGCTGTAATGTTCTATGTTCTATGTTCTCAGCTCCTCAGGCCTTCTGCTGAGTCCTGAATGCACTGAATAGCTCCCGGGGCTTCTTTGAATCCTTGCTGCTTGGAGCTTGCTAACCATAGCACCCTTTGGGTTTAACTTCTCCCTCTGCCATATAACTCTCATGAATTGAAACCAGAGAATCTTCTTCAGCTCCAACCATCTCCACGACGACACGGCCTTTTGGAGTTCACTGAATGCATTTGAACAAATTTAGCTTTAACTCCCAAAACAGAAATATCTCTCTGGACTGCACTTCTTTTCGAGCAGTGTAGACATTCTCCAGCTACGTAAACCCAATTGCTGTTGTTGGATCTAACCATTTTAGCTATTAACCCAATAAGTCAACAGGGCCCCAAACTTTTAAGCTGTTAAATTGTATTTATCTCCTTTTCTATAGTTAAACTTTAATCTTCCAGAATTAAAGATTACTTCTAAAATATTAATGTGAACCATGAACTAGGCATTCGTCACATCTGGTTTACTGCACCGAAAATAAACATACAGAGCAACAGTTATGATTGAATTTGCATAATTCAATCTGTGCAACTTGTCTTCACGCCTTAATACATAATAATGAATCTGTATTGATTTTTGCCACATCATTGTCTGACTTAAAACAGAATTACTTCCAACTGCTCTCTTGCATTCTAACTGTCTGAGCCAGGCAAAAACAAGTTCTGTTTCTATGTGTGACTGTTCATCGGCACTTGTTTTTAATCTCCCTATGGTTATAGTCTGAGGGGAGCAGTATGTCATATAACCATTGGCAAACACTTGTGAGCAAGAGAATTGCCCAACACGGTGAGTGCGGGATGTTTATTGATTACCCTAGATGGCCCTTATTATCTTAAAATCTCTGTGGTGGTGGTGGTGGTGGGGGGGGGGGGGGGGGGGGGGGGGGGGGGGGGCGGTGGAGATGATAGTGTCATGCTGACTTCACAGGCATTTTAGTCAACTTTCATAGAATCATAGAATCACTGCAGTGCAGAAGTTCTTCAGCTTATCGAGTCTGCACGAACCCTCCGAGAGAGCACCCCACCGAGGCCCAGGTCCCCACCCCAATCTGTAACCCCACCGAATCTTTTGGACACTAAGGGGCAATTTAGCATGGCCAATCCACCTAACCAGCACATCTTTTGACTGTGGGAGAAAATCGGAGCACCAGGAGGCTTCCACAGAGACAGTCGCTCAAGGTCGGAATTAAACCCGAGTTCCCTGGCGCTGTGAGGCAGCGGTGCTAACCACAGTGCCACCATGCTGCCCTTGCATCTCCGTGCAATTTTGAAACCCAACATCTAAATGTAACTTTTATCCAAATGTTTTCTGTGGAGACATGGGGCTGGATGCTCCGATTTGGAGACTATGTCCCCACGCCGGCGTAGGAATGGTGGCATTTTACGCCAGGAAAACTGGCGCAAGATGGCCACCGATTCCCAATTTTGCTGGGGACTAGCAGGAAGGCAGCACAGAGCACCCGGCTCTAGCTGCCGATATGCTCTGGAGAATTACCGGGTCCATGGCAGCACATGCACACGGCAGCGGCCTGTGTGCTTCATGGTGGTGGCCTGTGTGCTTCATGGCGGTGGCCTGTGTGCTTCATGGCGGTGGCTTGTGTGCTTCATGGCGGTGGCCTGTGTGCTTCATGGTGGTGGCCTGTGTGCTTCATGGCGGTGGCCTGTGTGCTTCATGGCGGATGCAGTCCACAGACCCAGCCCGCAAAATAGTCCTCCACCTTCGGCCGGCTCGTGCGCCCCGAACCAACTCCCCATACTGCCCCCAGCCCCGAATAATGTCCCCCCCTACCTGCGGAGCGGCCCTCCCCAACTGTGGTGGCGCTGGACTGAGTCCGAAGCCGCCACGCTGAGTTCCCGACGGGTGAGACAGTGAGAGACCCACACCATCGGGAATTCGGCCGGTCGGGGGCGAAGCATCAGACGGTGGGCCTCAGGCAATGTCCTGAGGCCGTGGATATGCTGCTTTGGAAGGGGTGGAGCATCCTGAAAATGGCGCCACCCCTGATTCTGTCGGGAATTTGGATTCTCCGGCCCGTCGCCGAACGCGATTTCAGCGTCGTCGACCGAAGAATCCAGCTCCAGGTCAGAAATCTGGAAACATGTGAGCCTAACTGTTATTAATATATGATTCCCCGTATATCTTTCTGGATTATGTATTCCTACTTATCTGCTGTCTATCTCAGTCAGTCCCATTTCAATATCAATATTAGAAATGTTGTGTTTTGTAGGTACTCTCGAAATGTACTCAGTTCCTATGGGTGATGTCATTCATTGGCTTTTTGTCTGCAATTCCTGATAATTCCTTACTCACACTGTGCCTGTTAGTGATAGAACATGGGTCAGGACCTGTCATTCCATACAGGGAGCTGTAAATTCCAGATGTGTCACTTAATTAGTACCAAGTGGAGGACATGCACTGCACCAGAGGAAGCAACAAATCCCTTTGTAACTGCCTTAAAGAATTATTTCCAAATACATGCCTTTGCAAAGAATCCCAGCTTGTCAAAACTCTGGGAAATAAATCATATTGGAGTTGGCACATTGGTTCTGTACCGCCTCTGACCATGGACTGCCCTAGTGATTGCAGTACAGACAAAATAGTTCAACTACGTGCCACTGCAAGCAATAGTTTTGTTGTCAACTATTTGATTACTAATTCCGTTAAGCTACAGGACCAGATATTTCATATAGCCATTTCACTGGTTCCATCGGTACAGAGGTAGACTCTTCCTCTAATGTTTCCGCTCCAGCTCGGCAGAAAAAGCGCTCAGAAATATTAACTTACTGTGGTATTTCATTATAGGTCTTCTGATGCTTCAAGAAAATTACATCCAGAAGTTTGTTAGCACCTATTAATTGAATTGTTTAGTTAACTGATAACCTGTTCTGCCCAAACTTCCTTTAGCTCAGCAGTGAGAGGAGAGAGAAGAATGCTAAATCCCAATTCTGTCAACATTTCAAGCTGGCCATTTAGACATTATCAGGCTGCATGTCCCAAAGCTCTTTGTAGGTCAACAAAGTTATTTTGAAGAGTCGCCACTGCTGCATAGAACATACAGTGCAGAAGGAAGCCAATCGGCCCTTCGAGTCTGCACCGACCCACTTAAGCCCTCACTTCCACCCTATCCCCGTAACCCAATAACCCCTCCTCACCTTTTTGGTCACTAAGGGCAATTTATCACGGCCAATCCACCTAATCTGCACGTCTTTGGACTGTAGGAGGAAACCGCAGCACCCGGAGGAAACCCACGCAGACACGGGGAGAACGTGCAGACTCCGCACTACCTGGACCCTAGCCCGAAAGGACATTAATGAATTGGTTGGGTATGTATGGCAATCAAATCTTTCACCAATCCCGTTTTTAAAAAAAATTGTTTTCTAACAGAATAAAATTCTGAAATTGCCATTTAAACTCAGTTAAATAACCGTTACACTGCTGTTTCCCAAGGGATATTTATGCAAAGCCCCCTCAAATGGGAAGAGTCCGTTGGTTAAAATTTACTTGGTATACTAAAAGTGTAGTCGTAACGTATTAAAGGTGCTTCCTTATTCCATAATGGCTTCACATTGTGACATTGTCTTATTTTGGAGTGTACAACAATCAAACAAAGGGTTGGCTGTGATCTTTCCCTTGTAAAATATGAAGATCTGAATCCAAATGTGCACACTGTAACTTATGTTACTGCAAGCTCTAAGATCCCTCTGTTTGGAATGGGTCTGTGTTTCAAGGCGTGATTTTAGTGTCACACGCACAGCTTTAGATTATAGTCTCTGTCACTTATCAAGGACAGAATCACATTAATTAAAAATAACAGAAGCAAAAAGAAGGCGGCTTAGTTAAAACAAAAATGGGCATAAAACATAAGAAATGAGATCCAAAGTTTACTGCCTCAAGTTATTTAGCAGCTAACTTGTGTTTAATTATTTTTCAGTAATCCTCCTGACTCATCCAGAATTGGCAAGGATAAGTGAGTCATTTGGGCTGCTAGAAAAATAGGTACACATATCTCTAATTGTATTGTTCATATATAGTAGCTGAACATTTAAAAAAAACCAAATACATTTACTTTTGGTTTAATTATACATGTTTGGAGCATGTGGGTGGAGGATTTACTTGGTATATTGGAGAACTCAAGTTTTGGTTCTCCGCTGCTACTGTTGTGAAGCAGATGTAGTGAGGAATTTTCCTGAGCAAAGATTTGAGAAATACCTTCATGACGAACTACAGCTGTAATTACTCCATCCATTGTTTGGACAAGAACTTCATTTATGTAACACGGTAGCACGGTGGTTAGCACTGCTGCCTCACAGCTCCAAGAACGCGGGTTCAATTACGGCCTCGGGTGACTGTCTCTGTGGAGTTTGCATGTTCTCCCATGTCTGCGTGGGTTTCCTCCCGCAGTCAAAAGATGTGCCGGTTAGGTGGACTGGCCATGCTAAATTGCTCCTTAGTGTCCAATAGGTTAGGTAGTGCTATAGGGTGGAGGCATGGACTTAAGTAGAGTGCTCTTTCCATTGGCCGGTGCAGACTTGATGAGCCAAATGGCCCCCTTCTGCACTGTAAGGATTCTATGTAACGCATCAGTAAGATATCCCAAAGCAGCTTGTTAGGACATCGGGTAATGCTCAGAAATTGATGCTAGTTGCTGCAAGTTTGATAATACAGGTATATTTTGAATATGTTTGAGAAGGTGGTGAGGGTGGTGATGGATTCACAGAACAGAGCGTTCTCTGTTATGCTTAGTGAGTGAAGATTGGAGGTAGGAGACACCCTGAGGGGCTTCAATAATAAGGACAAGGATCTTAAAAGAGAAAACAGTTTGTTTCTGATTAATTTTATTGTCTTATGTCATTACCAGTGTCACTTCATTTAAAAAAAAAAAATTTTGAGTTCCCAATTATTTTTTTCCAACTAAGGGGCAAGTTGGCATGGCCAATCCAACTTGCCTGCACATCTTTGCGTTGTGGGGGTGAGACCCACGCAAACACAGGGAGAATGTGCAAACTCCGGGATCGAACCCGGGTCCTCGACACGTGAAGCAGCAGTGCTAACCATTGCACCACCGTGCCGTCCACTTCAGTGTCATTTCATAAGTCCACTCAGTACAAATTTTGAAATTTACCGCATGATCAGGTTAATCAATCAAACTAATCTAACACCTCTACATCTTGAGCTGTTCCTCAGTGTAAGAAACAGACAAATTTCAGTATAATTAACATTATGAGGTTGTCAGAACAACATTAGCTGTCAGAGATTAAGATCATGTGCTGTCGTTTACAACATTCTGGAATGCAGTGAATGATATGAAAAGAGAACAATTTTAGACAATGTTTCTGTTAATTAATGTCTTTATCGTGTTAAATGCCTCATGTACCTTGGTGCAAAATATGTCAGTTCTAACCAAATTGTCACCCTACAAAACTACTTTGAATTACAGGCACAACGCATTTTATACTGTAATACAAGTGGTAATAAATGGACTTACCAACTTATAGAATCATATTTCAGGAAAGGCAGAGGATTTGGTCACCTGCACACACCCTCAAGGTTTGAATGTTGCAACACAACCAACAAATGGATCAGAAGGTACAGAAGGGAAGCTCTGTGCAGTGAGGAGGAAGAGAACGCTCGATAGAAAGCCCGACCTACCATAGGTTTATATCGAGCATGTCACACACCACTGCCTCATAATGGATATTCAACAGGAGATGGTTATAGAAATGTGCATGCACCTTCAAGAGTACCTGCAGCCTAATATCAAGGCAAGGATGGCTCTCCTACTGACTGGAAAGGTCACAGTCGTGTTAAACTTCTATCCGAGAAAATCACTTCAGACACAGGCTGGTAATATATTTTTTATTCTTTCATGAGGTGTGACCATTTCTGGCTAGGCCAGCATTTAGTGCCCGTTCATAATTGTCCTTAAGCAGGTGATGGTGAGTCACCTTCTTGAACAGTTGCAGTCCATGTGGTGTGGATACACTCACAGTGCTGTTAGGTAGGGAGTTCCAGGATTGTGACCCAGCAACAGGTAAGGAACGGTGATATATTTCCAGGATGGTGTATGACTTAGAGGAGAACTTGCTTGTGGTGGTGTTCCCATGTATCTGCTGCCCTTGTTTTTCTAGAGATCATGGGTTTGAGAGGTGCCATTGAATGAAGCTTGGCAAGTTGCTGCAGTGCATCTTATAGACGGTACGCACTGCTGCCACTGTGAATTAGTAGTCAACGGACTAAGTGTTTTCAGGTGGTGGATGTGGCATCAAACAAGCAAGTTGCTTTATCCTGGATGCTGTCGTACTTCTGGAGTGTTGTTTGAGCTGCACTCATCCAGGCAAGTCGCGAGTATTCCATCACACATCTGACTTGTGCCCTCTGGATGGTTGACAGACTTTGGCGAATTAGGAGTTGAGTTACTCACTGTCGAATCCCCAACCTCTGAGCTGCTCTTGTCACCACTGCAATTCTATGCCTGCTTGCAAATAGCCAAAAACTGCCACCTGACTAGCAGCAGCAGCCTCAGGAGTTTGCACAAGAGCAACACCACCCCACAGATGAACAAACGCCATCACTTGATCTGATACTCACAGCCACCAGCTCAGATACAGGCACTGCGTATGAGTGTGGATTCGGGACGTGTATGTGATGAGTGGGTTCCAGGCTGTAACCAGTCAGGAGAAAAGGATAGCTCAGATGACAGCTTAATGGAGGGTGAGGTTTCAGAGTTTTGCTATGGGGCTTGTATTATGATCCCAGACAAGACCCCAACAGTTGCTAGGATACCAGACTGAAACCCCAATATTTTAGTTAATTTGTAAGACTGTGAGAAATGGATACTTCACTCCAGGTAAATACTACATGGTTGGAATTAATGATCTCATTTTTACGATGCTTTAATTATCCCTTCTGTAGTCCGAGTGTCTGTATGTCTTTTAAACCAGGATCTAAAAAACCCTGACTGCAGTAGATACATATACACTCTAACCCAGGCTTTTTAATCATTGCTGCACCAGATGCATGTAATAGAATATATATCTGAAATTTTTACATTTATCACACCTCCCCCTTAACAAAAAATGAACCAGCAATATGAAACGATGGCTTCATTTTACAAAGCCTTTCAACTGGAAACAATTCATTACTGAACACCACTAATACTCTATAAGATACATATCTTAGTATATTTAAGCATGAGTATAGTCCATTCCAGTCTTTCTTTTCGATCTTCGAATGTTCCTGTCTTTTCACTCTTCAAAGTAAAGCATCTGCAATCACGTTTTCCCTTCCTGCTACATGAATAACTTTTAAGTTAAACTGTTGTAGCAATAAACTCCATCTGAACAGCCTTGTATTTTGATCCTGAACCTTCTCCAAAAACTTTAAAGGATTATGGTGTGTGTATATAATTGTCTCTGATGAATTGTTAGCAACATGAATGTCAAATTGTTGCAACGCCAATACCAAACTCAATGTCTACTTCTCGATGATGTAATATTTCTTTTGATGAATATTTAGTTTCTGAGAAAAATAACCAACAGGCCTTTCTATTCTTTTGTTGCCTTCCTGTAACAGTGCAGCACCAACGCACATATCACCCACATCAATTGCCACCTTACATTGCTTGGCATATTTGGTGTCGCCAACACTGGTGCGGTGGTTAACATAGTTTTCAGATTGTCAAATGTCTCCCGACATTTTGACGTCCGCTGAAATTTCCTGTGCTTTATCAGAAGTTCAATCAGTAGGGCAACCACCCTGCTAAAATGTGGCAAGAATTTTCGGTAGAAACCATTCATGCCCAGAAACCTTAGAACCTCCCTTCTCGTTGATGGTATTGGGAACTCTCCAATAGATTTTGTTTTCACATTGCGTGGGGCCACCTGACTATGTCTTATTGTATGGCCTAAGAATGTGACTTGCGCTTTGGCAAATTCACTTTTAGCCAACAGGCCTTTTTCTTCTTTTGTCGTCTTCCTGTAACAGTACAGCACAATCTTTAGACTTTGGGAGGAAATCAGAGCACATGGAGGAAACCCACTCAGACACAAGGAGAATGTACAAACTCCACACAGACAGTGATCCAAGGCAGGAATTGAACCCAGGTCCGTGTCGCTGTGGGGCAGCAGTGCACACCACTGTGCCACCATGCTGCCCACCTATTGCTCTATGTAACTGTAATAACTCTCTCAGGTCACTTTCATTTGCCACGGAAGGTAACACAATAATTTATCTCAATTTCTAATCACTTGCACGTTGTCCAATCTAATTTGAGGAATATCAAATTCAGAATCATCTAGAAATTCAGAATTAACTCTTCTCGCTGAGTTAGAACAACTAACACCTCCTCCTTCTTTCCTTCTCTATCAAAATAACTTTTGAACATATTAACATGACACACTCCTGAGTTTTCCTTCTATATGGCATTCTTATAAAATAATGTATCTCACTTAATTTCCTTTAAATTTTATACGGCCGACTAAATCTTGCTTTTAGTGGTTCATCTACCACTGGTAATAATACTAATACTTTCTCCCCACTGACAAAACTATGAATTTTGAATTTCTTATCTGCCTCTTTTTCATCACATGCTGTGACAATTTTAAATGCTTTCTAACCAACTCACCAGCCCTAGTTAATCTCCTTATGTGGCTCAGCTTTGTTTTATAAAACTCCTAAGAAGCACCTCTGGATGTTTCATTATGGCGCTACATAAATATAAGTGGTTTGTAATGTTATGCTACCATTTACATTAGGTATTCATACTAAAATGCCACTGACCCAAAACTTGGAAGTATTGTGAAGTTTGAGGAGGGTAGTGAAAGACTTCAAGAGGACATAGACTGGCTAGTGGACACGTGACAAAGACTGGCTAGTGGACACGTGACAAAGACTGGCTAGTGGACACGTGACAAATAAAATAAAGTGCACAGTAGGGCAAAGTTACATATTGTGGTAGAAAGAATGAGGAGAAGCAATAAAAAAAACAGAAGGTACAATTCTATAATGAGTGCAGGAAAAGAGGGACCTGGGAGTTTATGTCCACAAATCATGAAGGTAGCAGTGCAGATTGAGAAAGTGATTAAAAAGACATATGGGACTCTGGGATTAATAAACAGCGGCATGGAGTACCAAAGGAAGGAAATTATGATGAAACCTTATAAAACACGGATTTGGCCTCAACTGGAGTTTGGATCCAATTGTGTGTGTTGCACTTTAAGGAGTATGTGAAGGGTGCAGAGACGATTCACAGGAATAGGTCCAAGCATGAGGCACTTCAGTTACGCAGATAGATTGGAGAAGTTGGGGTCATTCTCCTTAGAGAAGGGAAACTAGAGAGGAGATTAATGGCGGTATTCAAAATCATGAGAAGTTTAAGCAGAGTAGATTGAAAATGCAAAATCTACGGATTGTGGGCCAGTCGGAGGGGGTGGAGGGAACGAAGGCCATGGCCTCCATTTCCAAGTGGTTGGCGAAGTTGGTGGATGTGGTCTGTGTAAAGCCCCAGAGGTGGACCAGGCACGAAGGCAGAGGCTGAGAACAGTTATAGTGACCGTTTTCAGGTAAAGGAACAGATCCTGAGGTGGGTGAGGATGACAAAAGATTATACGCGGAGGGCCAGTGGATTCGAATATATCAGGACATTGGGGCCGACCTGGCCAAGTGACGAGCTGGCCTTAATCGAGCCAAGCGATTCTTTTTCATAACAAGGTTCACTTTGGCGTATTGTATCCGGCCAAACTTTGGGTGACATTTAAGGGGAAGGATCATTATTTCACCTCGCTTGAAGAGGCACAGGATTTCATTATGGAGCACGGTTAGAGGAAGGTTGATTGGGAAAGTTGTTTGGGGTTTTTGGGATCATTTTAAAATGTTTGTGTAAACCAAATTCTCATTCTATTTATACATGTTGACCACTTTTGGGGGTTCTACTTTTTTTTATATGTTTGCATTATAGTTACCATTGTTTAGTCATATTTACATATGTTTGCCTTGTTGTTGATGTGTTAAAATGGTTGACGGGAGATGGGTTGGAGTTTCAGGTGTCTCCTGTGGGTCGGGAGAGCGGGAAGAACTATTTGTGAGGGAGGTTTGAGGCGGGGACTCCTCCGAAAGTTGGAGGTGGACAGGTAGCGAGGGGTATGGGCAGTCTGGGTGATATGGGTGGGGTCCTTTGTTTTGATCTTCATGTGGGAATTACCACGCTGGCAAATATGCTGATGAACGGAAGGAATGTGGGGCAGGGGCTGCGACGGGTAGTCAGATTGGGATGGGGGTAAAGGGGGATGTGACCAGGTGGAAATGGGGGTCAGAGGAGGGAGGGAGCGATCGGTGGGGAGGGGGGAACGGTGGGGACGGGGGCAATTGGGGGAGAGGGGTCAGAAGAGTGGAGGAAGTGGGTAAGACGGTGGATAGTTTATTGGGTGAGGATGGGGCAGGGTGGAATGGAAAGCCAATTTGTGTGTGCTTGGATGGGAACAGATTGAGATGGCGGATTTAAATAAGGTGTTGGGGGCAGGAGATCTGGTGAGAAGAGTAACATGGGATGTACGGGATCTAAACGGACTGGTGAAATGCTTCAGGGTATTTGTGCATTTGAATAGCTTGATGGCGGAAGTGGTATTTGTCCAGGAGATGCATTTGCTGATTAAAGACCAGGTTAGGTTACAAATGGAATGGAAGGGGCAGACATTCCATTTGGGATTTGACTGTAAATCGAGTTGGTGGGGGGGGGGGAGGGGGGGGGGGGGGGGGGGGGGCTATTCTATTTAGTAAGAAGGTAGGTCATTTGTGCTGGCCAGGGAAGTGCAGGATCCGGGGAATTGGGTTTATAATGGTTAGTGGGGTCTAGGAGGGGGCTCCAGTGGTGCTGGTAAGCATTTATGTGCCAAATTGGGACATTGGGGAATTTGTTAAGCGGATGGCGGCTGACATCCTGGACCTGGACTCACACAGATTGATCATGGGTGGCGACTTTAACTGTTTGATGGATCCTCAACTGGATCATCATGTCCAAGGACACTTGTCAAGTCTGGAATGGCGAAGGAGCTGGGGGTGTTTATGGTCCAGGTGCAGGGGGGGGGGGGGGGTGGATCCTTGGAGCTTTTGGAATTTTAGCTTTTTAGGGGTGGAATATAGGACGATTGTGGTCCCGGACCATTTGATGGATATAAGGTGGAGAGTAGGACAGTCTCAGGGATTCTCAAAGAGGATGGGCTCGGCGCTACTGGTGGATGAAAACTTTTGGGGAAAGATGGCTTTGGTGATCAAGGAGTACATCTGGTTCAATCAGAATGGACAGTTCTCACCCTCCACGTCGGGGAGGCATTGAAGGCGGTGGTACGGGTGGAAGTGATTGCATTTAGAGTGCATGGCAGCAATATGGACAGGGCAGAGAGGCAGCGATTAATTGGTGCAATTCTGGAGGTAGATCAGCGATAGTCTGTAGCTCCTACCAGGGAACACTTGGCGGAACGAAAGAAGCTGCAAGGGGAGTTTGATTTGATGATAGGGAATGTGGTGGGCCAGCTTCATAGGGCAAGGGGTACTTTATATAAGTATGGAGAGAAGGCTAGCTGCCTACTAGTGCACCAACTGCGGCGATGAGCTGCAGGGTGCGGAGGTTGTGGTGGTTATGGATGCGGAGAAGGCTTTTGGTTGGGTGGAGTGGAGTTATTACCTGGAGATGTTGGGTAGGTTTGGATTCGGACCCACATTTATCTCATGGGTGAGGTTGTTGTATGTGGCCCTCACAGCTAGTGTTAGGATGAAGCTGGTTACCTCAAGATATTTCCGGCTATATGGCGACACGAGGCAGGGCTGCCTGTTGTCCCCAATTCTGATTGCATTAGCGATAGAATCTCTGGCTATTGCACTCCAGGCTTCTCGGGAGTGGTCAGGTATTATGAGAAGGGGTAGGGAGCACAGAGTTTTGCTATATGCGGGGCTGGTTTAGAACATTGGGCTAAACAGCTGGCTTTTAAAGCAGACCAAGGCAGGCTAGCAGCACGGTTCAATTCCCGTACCAGCCTCCCCGAACAGGCACCGGAATGTGGCGACTAGGGGCTTTTCACAGTAACTTCATTTGAAGCCTACTTGTGACAATAAGCGATTTTCATTTCATTTCAAAGTTATTGTATATATCTAATCCACTAGGGTGTATGGATGAGATTGTGAGTATATTAAAGAAATCTGGCACCTGCTCGGGCTATAAATTGAATACGGCCAAAAGTGAAATGTTTCCAGTAAATGCCCTGGGGAGAGGGGCAGATTTGAGTACCCTTCCATTCAGGCTGGCCAGAAATAGATTCAGCAACTTAGGTGGCTCATGACTGGGCCATGATGTATAATGGAACATGGCGGGCCTGGTGGAGGGGGTGAAAGAAGATCTAAAATGTTAGAACGCCATTTCACTTTCATTAGCTGGGTGGGTGCAAGCGGTCATGATGAACGTCCTGCCAATGTTTATGTTTGTGTTTCAGTCCCTCCCGATATTCCTGCCAAAGTATGGTTAAAATTATTTAAAATTTCACATGCTCCGCTAAGACGCTGCGGGTTCAGTGGGTGCTTTTACAAAGGAAGCAGCGGCTGGGTGGCGGGGGAGGTGCTTCCTAATCCTTTGTATTACTATTGGGTGGCAATTGCAGAGAAGGTTCAGCAATGGTGACTGATGTGTTGGGTAAGCTGGGTCTGCGAGGACTGCATTTACTATAGCAGAGAGAGAGACAGGCTTCCAACACTTGAACAAATGCAACTCTATTTTATTAAACTATTAACTATTAAACATGCTTTAACTGTGGGTTGACACTATGCTAAGTTGACTGGAGACCTGAGGTTAACCTGACCAGACTATCTTACTACCACATGGTGGATGTTCTAGTTGTTGCTCACAGGCTCTGACTGTCTCAGAGGCTGCATCCCGAGAGAGAGTGGGAAAACTAGCGCCCCCTGGTTATATAGTGGCCGTGTCCTGTCTGGTGATTGGCTGCTGTGTTCTGTATGTTCATTGGTCATCCTTTGTGTCACTCACTGTCTGTCTGTGCACCATCATTTACTTGTGTGTATATTGTGACATCTCCCCCATTTCAAAAAATGTGTTTACGTGTCAATAAATAGTGGGTGTGTGTATGAACCTGACTATGTACAAAGCATGTGAGCGTATTTACATGAGTAGGAGCTGAACTATATACAAAATACGTGAACGTATTTACATGGGAAGGTGTCCAGTGCATATAGAGTGCATACAACAAATTAGGAAGAAACAATATGTACAGATGTGTAAACGAAGCACAAGGCAATGCAACATTCAGTCTATAAGGTCAGTCTCTGTGGCGGGCGATGAATTCTGGGTGACCGCCTCAAGGGTGGGTCAGCGGCCATCTGCACTGGAATGGGCGGAGCTGCATCCAACGTAGACGGTGGCAAAAGAAGCGGCAGATCGGTGACCTCTTGGAAAGGTGTGTCCTGAGGATTCGGCAGGCGAGGCGGGACATCACGTTCAGGTGGCGAGCGTGGAAGCAGTCGCAGTGCCCGCCTATTACAGTGAAGAAAAGAGCCATCATGCATGCGAACGAGAAATGATCTGGGGCCACTCGTTTGACCACCACAGCTGTGGCAGACCAGCCACCGTCAGGTAGCTGAACATGAACTCGATCAGCAGGGACCAGAGCAGGGAGATCTGTGGTGTGGGCATCATACGCCGACTTGCTTTGGGCCCGAGACAGTTGCATTCTTTGCAGGATCGGAAAATTGTCAAGGTCCGGGACGTGGATAGCTGGCACCGTCGTCCGTAGTGTGCGGTTCATTAGCAGCTGTGCTGGGGACAGGCCAGCAGACAAAGGAGTCGCCCTGTAGGCTAGCAGTGCCAGGTGAAAATCTGAGCCCGAATCAGCAGCTTTACACAACAGTCGTTTTACAATGTGTACCCCTTTTTCTGCTTTCCCATTTGACTGGGGGTAGTGGGGGCTTGAAGTGATGTGCGTGAAATTGTACCGTCGGGCAAAATTCATCCACTCCTGACTGAAGAAGCACGGGCCATTATCTGTCATGACCGTAAGTGGATGTGGCGTGGGCATCATATCGTTGAGGTCCTTCTGTATGATGTGAACCAGTGGCCTGTGGTCCGTTTCGACCATAAACTTGGGGAGTCCATACATGTAATCATGGAATTTGTCAATCCCCGTGTGGAGGCCCAGGAACTCTTTCTCGATTTGAGCATATCGCTGCTCAGTAGGGGTCATGGCTCTAGATGCATATGCGACTGGGGCCCAGGAGGAGGATTCGTCGCGCTGGGGGAGTACTGCCCCAATGCCAGCCTGGCTCGTGTCGGTGGAGATCTTCGTCTCCTTGGCAGGGTCGAAAATCGCCAAGACCGGGGCCTTGGTGAGTTTCGGCCTGAGCTCACGCCACTCTCGCTCATGAGCGGGGAGCCACTTGAAATCGGTGTTTTTTTTTTACAAGATTACGGAGAGCTGTGGTGTGATATGCGATAAACTTCCCAAGACAGTTGACCATCCCTAGGAAGCGGAGGACCGCCTTCTTGGCCTCCGGTGTCTTTGTAACATTGATCGCCGACACCTTAACTGCGTCTGGCTGCACACTGAACTGCGAAATATGGTCGCCGAGGAACTTTATTTCTGCTTGACCGAACGAGCTCTTGGCTCTGTTGAGTTGGAGGCCATGCTCGTGGATCCTATGGAACACTCGCTTGAGGCGATCGATGTGTTCCTGAGGAGTTGTGGACCAGACAATGATGTCATCGACGTGCACTCGCACCCCCTCGATGCCCTCCATCATTTGCTCCATTATTCGGTGGAACACCTTCGAGGCAGAGATGATGCCAAAGGGCATCCGGTTGTAACAGTAACGACCAAATGGGGTGTTAAAAGTGCAGAGCTTTCGACTGGATGTATCTAGGTGTATCTGCCAAAACCCCTTGGAGGCATCCAGCTTCGTAAATAACTTGGCGTGAGCCATTTCGCTAGTTAGCTCTTCTCGCTTAGGGATGGGGTAATGTCCCCTCATGATGTTACGATTCAAATCTTTGGGGTCGATGCAAATGCGAAGTTCCCCTGACCATAGAGCTAACCCAGTCCGTGGGTTCCGTGACCTTCGATATGACGCCCGGGTCCTGGAGGTCTTGCAGCTGTTGCTTGAGGCAGTCCTTAAGGGGTGCCGGCACCCGACACGGTGCATGAACCATGGGTATGGCATTCGGTTTCAGAAGTATCTTGTATGTGTAGGGGAGTGTGCCCATACCCTCGAAGACGCTGAGGTATCGTGCTACGATGTCATCTAATTGAGTTTGAAAGTTGGCATCTGGCGAGGCTGATGCCTCAGCGGGCGACATGGAGTGAACCCGCTGCACAAGATCCAGGATTTTGCAGGCCTGAGCACCGAGCTTGCCACACTGGAGACAGCGTCGAGATTTCGCGGGACATTGCCAGTTTAATTGGCGGAGCCACAGTTGTTGCACGTCATGACGCCGACGGCAGGACGCTCCGTGCGCCACCGCGTATGCGCGGTCGAAAGATGTGCGCACATGCGCAGTTCGATCCTCGGCCTGGCCGTCCCCTCGGTCGTTGTGCGCATGCGTAGGAGCCCGGGAAAAGCATGCAAAATGGCTGCCCTCATCCAGACTCAGGCCCTGGAGCTGTTTTACGGCCTGCACCCGCACCACATCGTGAGGGCCTTGCCGCGTCGTCTCTGCCGCCTTGATAAGGGAGTACCGGTCATTAGCATGCTCATGTAGGATGCAGGTTTCGATGGCGATGGTGAGGGTGAGCTGCTTAACTTTGAGGAGTTGCTGGCGAAGGGGATCGGAATGGACCCCGAAAACGATCTGGTTGCGGATCATGGATTCGGAAGTGGAGCCGTAGTTGCAGGATTGCGCGAGGATACGGAGATGGGTTAAGAAGGACTGAAAAGGTTCATCCTTACCCTGAAGCCTCTGCTGGAACACATAGCGTTCAAAACTCTCGTTGACTTTGATGTCACAGTGGCTGTCGAACTTCAGCAGGACTGTTTTGAACTTTGTCTTGTTCTCACCTTCAGCAAAGGTGAGGGAGTTAAAAATGTGGATAGCGTGGTCCCCGGCTGCAGAGAGAAAGAGAGCAATCTTTCTGCTATCCGATGCGGCCTCGAGGTCGATGGCTTCAAGATACAGCTGAAACTTCTGCTTAAAAAACTTCCAGTTCGCACCGAGGTTACCGGCGATGCGTAGCGGTGGGGGAGGGCGGACGCTGTCCATGTTACCGGATGGCGGATCGCTGGTCAAAGGCAGACTATCTCAAGGTGGGCCCATCAAACTCAAACATAACTCACTGGTACCATGATGTGTTGGGGAAGCTGGGTCTGCGAGGACTGTGTTTACTGCAGCAGAGAGAGACAGGCTTCCAACACTGGAAGAAATGCAACTCTATTTTATTAAACTCTTAACTATTAAACATGCTTGAACTGTGGGTTGACACTATGCTGAGTTGACTGGAGACCTGAGGCTAACCTGACCAGACTATCTTACTACCACATGGTGGATGTTCTAGTTGTTGCTCACAGGCTCTGACTGTCTCAGAGGCTGCATCCTGAGAGAGCGGGAAAACTAGTGCCCCCTGGTTATATAGTGGCCGTGTCCTGTCTGGTGATTGGCTGCTGTGTTCTGTATGTTCATTGGTCATCCTTTGTGTCACTCACTGTCTGTGCACCATCATATACTTGTGCGTATATTATGACAGTGGGGAGGGGAAGAGGTGGAATGGGTACAGGTGGAGGAGGCATCGTGTAAGGGGGCTAGCTTGAGGGCTATGGTATATGGGAAGTCTGGTGGTGGCATCATCCTTAAAGATCTAGAGCTAGCTGAGGTGACATTTTGATTTGGGGGATATGCCGTTGCTGAATGATGGTGGGGCGGGGGAGGGGATTTAGGGGAGAAAAAGGGGAAAAGTGTCAAATTCGGGGGATTGTATCTAGCAGTGAGCTGGCACAAGCTCAATGGGCCAAATGGTCTCCTGTGTTGTAACCATTCAATGATTCTGTCTTAGCATCATCTCTAACTTTGGATATGCAGTTATCTGTCTCATCAGCGATTGATGAATACAGCGAATAGTTAAGGCCTTAAAACCAATCCTTGTGAGACAGTACTATCATCACTTGCTGATTAGAGTACATGTACATTATCCCTACTCACTACCTCCCACCGTTCGGCCAATTTTCTAACCTGCTCAATAATTTGTCTTCAGTTCATGAACTTCAACTTTTACCAACAGATATTTATGAGGGACTTTATCAAATGCTGTCTCGAAGTCCATCGAAATTACATCCAGATACATCACTTCCCATATCTACTTCTTTAGTCACCTCTTAAAAAATGTGGCATGATCTACTCTTTACAAATTAATGCTGCTCTCTCTCATCAACACATTTTCAAGTGTTGAGTCATCTTATCTTCAATTATAGATCTAACAATTTCCTGAAGGCAGATGTTAGGCTAGTGGGTCAATAAATCTGGTTTCTCTCACCTTTCTTAAATCGTGCGATTTTCCAATTTAAAAGAAGTTTTTAGATGAAAAGATTGTTGCAAGCAAGATAATTAAATGTTCTCAGCTGATTTCAATGATTATTGAGAATACTCAGCCAAGAAGAAGAAAAATGAGAATAAATTATTGATGATAAAACCCAGTCTGTCAGTAAATAATGAGGAGAAATGTTCCACCCGGTAATGATGATGCCCTTTATTTAATTCTTTCTGTGCAATTTTCTCCAATTATTGCCCAAGTGTGCAACAGCTTTCTGATGAGCATCATCTACACCCAAGGTACTCAACCTTGCACTCACCAGCAAAGATCAAAGCACAAAATGAATGAAGTTTTGGTAGAATTTTCTTCTTGTTCACAGTCACGACACCGAAAATCTATCCTGTATTTACAGATATTGTGAAGTTAATAGCTGTCATAATATCCACTCATGTATACAATGGAGTGCAGACAGGCAGTGATTCACACACAGGATGACCAGTAAGCGCACAGCACAGTGCAGCCAATCACCAGACAGGACACCACCACTATAAAGCCAGAGGGCACTAGGCTCTCTCTGGACCCAGCCACTGAGACAGTCAGAGTCCATGAGCTCGCACAGTGCAAATAAGTCTGGTCAGGCTAGTACAAGGTCTCCAGTCAGTTCAGTATAGTGTCGACCCACAGCTAAATATGTATGTTAGTTCTCTCGTTCAATAAAACCGTGTTGGATCTTCTACAGTGTTAGAGGTCTGTTACTCGCATCACTGCATCAAGTGCAGTCCACACCGAACCAACCTGCCTAACACATCATGGTACCACGGAGTGATACTGAAAATTGACGGACGTACCTCGAGTGAATCAGCATTGACCAGCAAGCAGCCATCCGGTGACATGAAAAACATCCAGCCTCCTCCGCAGCTCCGCATCTCCGGCAACCTCGGCGCAAAGTGGAAGCTCTTCAAGCAAAAGTTCCTCTGGTACATCGAGGCCTCCGACCCCAAAGCAGCAACGGATGCCAGGAAGATTGCGCTATTTCTCTCCACCGTGGGGGACCACACCATCCACATCTACAACTCCCTCACGTTCGCTGACGGCGAAGACAAAACAAAATTCAAAACAGTCCTGCTGAAGTTTGACAGCCACTGTGACATTGAGGTAAATGAGAGCTTTGAACGGTACATTTTACAGCAGAGTCTTCAGGGTAAGGATGAACCTTTTCAGTCCTTCGTCACCCATCTCCGCATCCTAGCGCAGTCATGTAACTATGACACGACGGCTGATTCCATGATCCGGGATCAGATCGTTTTCGGGGTCCATTCCGACTCTCTTCGGCAGCAGCTCCTGATAGTCAAACAGTTGACCCTCTCTGTCACTATCGAGACGTGCGTTGTCCATGAGCATGCTAAGAATCGTTACTCCCACATCAGGGCAGCAGAAACTGCGAAGCTGGCCTCCCACGAGGCGGAACGGGTGCAGGCCATCGCACAATTGCAGGGCCTGAGCATCGAGGAGAGTGGCCCTTTCGCTCGCATTTCCCGGGTCCCTGCGCATGAGCGCCACGACCGAGTGGACGACGAACCCGACAACCCGACTGAGCAGGTGCATATGTTGACCGACCGCACTGCGCATGCGCGATGTCGCACGGAACGCGCTGACGTCGGCGTCATGACATGTCCTAATTGTGGCTCCGCCCATTTAAAGCGGCTATGTCTGGCAAAAGGACGCCGGTGTCTACGGTGTGGCAAGCTTGGCCACTACGCAGCCCTTTGCAGATCTGCTCCACCGCTCAGCAGCCAGCGATCCCAGCTGAGGCACAGAAGTGTCCGCTCAATACAACAAGGCATACCAGATTACGATCCCGACAGCGCAATGGACCCTGATGCTGAGTGCCTCAAGTCCCCATACTGGGGTGGGCATCATAACTATACATGCGCTGCCTTCCACCACACCTACGCAACGCCTCTCGATTCTCAGTGTGGGTCCTGACGACGAGTGGTCTGCTGTCCTCACAGTGAACAAGGCCCGCATCCGGTTCAGACTGGACACCGGCGCATTGGCGAACCTCATCTCGATATCCGACCTCGACACCATCTGCTCCAAACCAAGCATTCTTCCACCGGCCTGCCAGCTCCTTGCCTACAATGGCAACGCCATAGCTGCCAGTGGCTCGTGTCAACTGGGGGTACCCAATAAGGCGATCAAGGCGACGCTGCGGTTTGAAATCGTCGGGCTTGACAGAGCATCTCTGCTCGGTGCTCGTGCCTGCAAACTCCTGAACCTTGTTCAACGCGTCCACACCATGTCATCATCACCGGCGATGGCCTCGCCTGATAGAAACTTGCAAGCCGACATAGATGACATCATCACGCAGTACCCCAGCGTGTTCGACGGAATGGGCACGCTCCCATACCGATACAAAATCCTGCTCAAGCCGAACGCCATCCCTGTAATTCATGCAGCACCTCGCCGGGTGCCAGCCCCCCTCAAGGATCGTCTGAAGAAGCAATTACAGGACCTCCAAGACCAGGGCATCATATCAAGGGTCACAGAGCCTACAGACTGGTTCAGCTCCATGGTCTGCGTCAAGAAGCCGTCAGGAGAGCTTCGCATTTGCATTGACCCGAAGGATCTAAACCGAAACATCATGAGGGAGCATTACCCGATACCAAAATGAGAAGAGTTGACAAGTGAGATGGCTCATGCCAAATTCGAGGTACGTCCTTCATGCTAAGCTCGACGCCTCCAAGGGTTTTTGTCAAATGCAACTGGACGCGTCCAGTCGCAAGTTGTGCACGTTCAACACCCTGTTTGGTCGTTGCTGCTACAACCGGATGCCCTTTGGCATCATATCTGCCTCCAAAGTATTTAATCGCATCATGGAACAGATGATGAAGGGCATCGAGGGAGTGCGAGTGTACGTTGACGATGTCATTATCTGGTCCACAATGCCCCAGGAACACATCGCTCGCCTCAAGGAGGTATTCCAAAGAATCCATGAACATGGTCTTCAGCTCAACAGGGCCAAGTGCTCATTTGGTCAATCGGCGATCAAATTCCAAGGTGACCACATCTCGCAGCAGGGCGTACGGCCAGACGCCGACAAGGTCTCAGCGATCAACGCCATGAAGACCCCGGAGGACAAATGGGCGGTCCTCCGCCTTATCGGAATGGTCAATTTCCTCGAGAAATTCATTCCCAATATGGCATCCCACACTACAGCCCCCCGCCATCTTGTCAAAAAGTCGACGGAATTCCAGTGGCTGCCCACACATGAAGAGGAATGGCGCGAACTGAAAGCAAAACTCACGACAGCCCCTGTCCTAGCGTTCTTCGACCTAACCAAGGAAACCAAGACGTCAACTGATGCAAGCCAGGACGGCATTGGGGCGGTGCTCCTTCAGTGGGACGACTCCGCGTCCTGGGCTCCAGTGGCGTATGCCTCCAGGGCCATGACGCCCACTGAGCAACGGTACGCTCCGATTGAGAAGGAGTGTCTGGGCCTCCTAACAGGGATAGTCAAGTTCCACGACTATGTTTATGGCCTGCCGATATTCACGGTAGAGATGGACCACAGGCCTCTAGTCCACATAATCCAGAAGGATTTAAACGACATGACACCTCAGTTACAGTGTATTCTTCTAAAGCTACGCCGCTACGACTTCGAACTGGTCTACACGCCAGGTAAAGAGCTGATCGTTGCAGATGCCCTGTCCAGGTCCATTACCACAGCGCATGAACAAAGTGACTTCATCTGCCACATAGAAGCCCAAGTGCAGTTGTGTGCCTCGAACCTTCCAGCCTCCGACGAATGGGTGGTCCAAATCCGTGAGGAGACAGCCAAGGATCCTTTGCTGCAGCGCGTGATGCAGCACCTCAGCAATGGCTAGCAGAAGGGACAATGTCCCCAGTTCTATAACGTAAAAGACGACCTGACGGTGGTGGGGGGAATCCTTCTGAAACTCGACAGGATCGTAATTCCTCAGAGTATGCGTGCTATGGTGCTGGGCCAACTCCATGAGGGTCACCTTGGGGGTCAAGAAATGCCGACGCAGCGCTCAGGAGGCAGTCTATTGGCTGGGCATCAGCCAGGACATTGCCGACACAGTCCTCAATTGCCTTACCTGTCAGAAGTTTCAGCCAGCTCAAACCAAAGAAACGTTGCAGCAACACGAGATTGTGACCTCTCCGTGGTCCAAAGTCGGTGTAGACCTTTTCCACGCCAAGGGGCGTGACTACGCACTCCTGGTCCACTACTTCTCCAGTTACCCAGAAGTAGTGAAACTGTCCGACCTCACGTCGAAGGCGGTAATCAAAGCCTGCAAAGAAACGTTCGCCAGGCATGGGATACCGCTCACGGTAATGAGCGACAACGGTCCTTGCTGTTACAGCCAGGAATGGTCTGACTTCGCACAGTCCTACAACTTCTGTCACATTACCTCCAGTCCCCACTACCCTCAGTCATACGGGAAGGCGGAAAAAGGGGTCTACATTGTAAAGCGGCTGCTGTACAAAGCTGCAGATTCAGGCTCTGACTTCAAACTGGCAATGCTGCATACAGGGCAACCCCACTATCCACTGGGTAGTCTCCAGCCCAGATGCTCATGAATCGCACTCTGAGGACCACAGTTCCAGCCATCCACGTTCCCGACCTTGACCACCTCACGGTCCTACAGAAAATGCAGCAGTCACGGGCCCAACAGAAAGCCACTTACGATGATCATGCCACGGATCTGCCTGAGCTGGCCCCAACTGATCATGTTCGCGTACAGTTGCCTGAGGACGGCTGGTCAGCCACAGCTGTTGTGCTCAAACAAGTGGTCCCAAGATCATTCCTTGTCTGCATGGCTGATGGCTCCCTGCTACGGTGCAACAGACGGGCACTGCGAAGGGTTCCACGCCCGCTACCTGACCGGCGTGCCGCGCCGCCTACGATGCCTCCTCCGGACGTACCCAACCACGAGGCCACCGATCTACCAGCAATCCTGCCGGTCCACGCGCCCACCGCGATGCTAGCGATCACACCGCTCCAAGCGCAAGCTGCTCCTAATCTGCCTGGGCGGCGATCAACAAGAATTCGTCGCCCACCACAAAAAATAAATCTATAGACTGAGCTTTTGTACATTTTTGTGACTTCACCAATTGGACCTCGGTAAATATCGTTTTGTTTGCCATGTATCTGCACCTTCGCAACCTTCCTATGTATATACGTTCATTTAGGTATCTTTCTGTATATAGTCAGGCACATATATATATATATATATATATATATTTATAAGCATCCACACCTTAGTATTTATTTATTTTTAAAAAAGGGGGGGAGATATCATAATATCCACGCATGTGTATAATGAAGTGCAGACAGGCAGTGATTGACTCACAGGATGACCAGTAAGCGCACAGCACAGTGCAGCCAATCACCAGACAGGACACCACCACTATAAAACCAGAGGGCACTAGGTTTCCCGCTCTCTCTGGACCCAGCCACTGAGACAGTCAAGAGTCCACGATATGCACAGTGCAAACACCACGCGGTAGCTAGTAAGTCTGGTCAGGCTAGTACAAGGTCTCCAGTCAGTTCAGTGTAGTGTCGACCCACAGTTAAATATGTATGTTAGTTCTCTCGTTCAATAAAACCGTGTTGGATTTTCTACAGAGTGAGAGGTCTGTTACTCGCATCGCTGCATCAAGTGCAGTCCACACCGAACCGACCTACCTAACACATCAATAGCCTGGATGTTTTGATACATTTTCAACTTAATATTTTGCTGAACTTTTGGATAGTGGAAGAAGATCATATGATCTGGTTTTAGAGCCTCCTCCGTAAATACCTAAAACTGAAAGCAAGCGCACAGGTACAACAGGCAGTAAAGAAGGCAAATGTTTTGTTGACCTTCATAGCAAGAGGATTTGAGTATCGGAATAGGAATGTTTTACTGCAATTGTTTAGGGCTTTGTTGAGGCTACACCTTGTGTATTGTATGCAGTTTTGGTGTCCTTATCTGAGGAAGGGCGTTCTTGCTATGGAGGGAGTGCAGCAAAGGTTTGACAGGATGATTCCTGGGATGGTGGGACTTTCATATGAGGAGAGACTAAATCGGTTTGGATTATTTTCATTGGTGCTTAGAAGAGTGGGAGGGGTTCTCATAGAAACCTAAAATATTTGAACAGGATTAGACAGGGTAGATTCAGAAAGAATGTTCCCTATGGTGGAGAGTGCAGAACTAGAGGTCAGAGTTTGAGGATAAGGGGTAAACCTTTCAGGACTGAGGTGAGGAGAAATTTCTTCACCCAAAGAGTGGAAAATCTGTGGACTTCACTACCACAAAAATTCAAAACATTGTGTAATTCCAAGAAGAAATTATATATAGCTCTTGGAGCTAAAGGGATCAAGAGATTTGGGGGAAGGGGGAATCAGGGTATCGAACTTGATGATCAGCTGTGATCATAATGAATGATGGAGCAGGCTCGAAGGGCTGAATGGCCTTCTCCTGCTTCTACTTTCAATGTATATTTCTATGTATGTTTCTATGTAGGTCAGATGTCACGATTAGAGGTTGAAGGAATCACATTGAGCTAACTACAAGGCACTTGCTTGCAAGTTCCTGCTTCAATGTGAGAGACCAAGTTCAAGTGATGAGAATAGAAACGTTTGTGATTTGCACATCCGAGTCCGGGAGTCAATCACATTGAAGCTCTGGGGAACCCAGCAGTACATGGCAGAACATTCTTGCTGCTTCACTAACTGTTTTAGAAGAGTGCATCAGTCACCATTTACATATAGCTGTCTTGTCTAATGCTAATACTCCAGGTGATTGAAGTGACCCAGTAGCAAAATAGTTGAAGATTGCTGTGCTAAGATGTGCCCTTTGAATGATTGAGGACACTCTCAATTTATGTGCTACCCTTCTACTAAGCCTGTTTTTTAGTTCCTTCTAGAGAATCTTACTTTTTTTATATCTATCTTTTTTGTTAGGCTTAGGTAAAATTCTTTGATCCAGTGAATCTTTTCCAAGGGATGTTAGGGATAATTTTCTGACTCTGTGCTCCCCCCTTGAGAAGTTTGATTGTCAAGGGGCGGCGCGGCAGTACACCGGGTAGCACTGCTGCCTCACAGCGCCAAGGGCCCGGGTTCATTTTCGGCCTCGGATTACTGTTTGTGTGGAGTTGCACCTTCTCCCTGTGTCTGCGTGGGTTTCCTCCGGGTGCTCCGGTTTCCTCACACAGTCCAAAGGCATGCAGGTTAGGTGGATTGGCCATGTTAAATTGCCCCTTAGTGTCCAAGATGTGTAGGTTAGGTTAAAATGTTATTGGGATAGGGTGGGGGGAGTGGGCCTCAGTGGGGTGCTCTTTCAGAGGGTCGGTGCAGACACAATGGACTGAATGGTCTCCTGCATTGTCGGGGTTCTATCATTTCTATGAATACAGATAGGAAACTTTCCATGCACATTTCAACCATTGAATGATATTGACAATTTGGAAAAGTGTCTGTATTGCCTTCTCTTGGTATAATGCTGTTTGTGTATTTGCATAATCTGTTCTATTCTGTCACCAGGAGGAGAGTGACTACCATGGTGAAAACAGATGGCATGCGTCAATCCATTTGCTGCTTTTTAAATAACTGTTCTAGCTTATGTATCCTGTTTAGTCTGTGCTTATGTGTATGCGTCACAAACGTGAAGGCAATTGGATCTTCCCGCTCAGCAATAAGCTTAATTGCTATATATAACTCGCTGCTCAAAAAGCTTTATCGCTATTTCTAAATCTCCGGTGGGAGAAGAGGGAACCAGCATTAAAACTGCACAAATATGTTTGGCCCAAATTTCTTTGATTGCTGCAATAGACTCCCAGCATTTTTTAAATATTGTCCCTCTGTCAAGCAAGTTGAAAGAGACTCACAGAGGTTTCTTGCAGTAAGGAAGGGGTGGGAGAAATGTGGACATCCCCTATACAGGTTGGCAGCAAGACACCTGGGATACCAGCAGATTGGGGTTGGCGGGCTCCATGAAGTGTCCAGGGTGGTGTAAGGCTTCCCCTGGCCCCAGGCAAATGATATGTCTTCCCGTTGATCCTGTAAAATCCAATGGGGTTACTGCAGGGATTCCATAGATGTTGACGCCTTTTATCCCTCCAAAACATTTGCCACATGGTGGTAAATTGTAAAAAAAAATGATGGTTAGAAAAATGTCACCCCATTGGCTTTAACTTGTTAGCGAAAATAGTGCGGATGTAAATGTAAAATCACTTGTTAAATAAATGCTCTCAATATGTGAGGTACTTTTTCTTTTATTCTACAGCTACCTATATAAAACATGATTACGAACACTTCTTATGAAATATCTGAGTTTTAATTATTCTCTGTTTCTTTCCTGTGCCCATTGGCACATGAGGCAGACAAAGCATGTGCTTATGTCTGTTTCCATGGCTACCGTTTCCTGGAACAGATTAGGCCTGTCGCTGTGGACGAATTCTTGAGGGGTGCTGCTCCACATCAAACATGGCTGACGAGAAGATTGGCCTGCTCTCACCGCCTGACACAGGTGAACTCGAATGGGTGTAGGAGTTGATGATCAATCTATTTGGCCGCATTGTGAACGCACCTTACGTGGCCGTCAGTTCCTGGAGTGAGACTCGAAACTGGAGCTTCTGGGCTCAGAATCAGGGATGCTACCCATTGCGCCACAAGACCAGGTACCCCACCCAAATTTCTATTGGAAGTTCTCAGAGAATGACATAACAGCTGAGCACTTTTCGAATTTTCAATATGAAATATTGGTCACGATTTAATGGCCTCATCACGCCCGACTTTGTGATGCGACGAGGCTGTTGAATCTCGCGAGAGGCCTCTTGTTTCGCTCAAAACGCCGCGATCATGATCTCATCCTTGCTGGGCGAGATCCAAATTATCTTATTTAAGTGAGCCATTAGGGTCATTAGGGGGCTTTCCACCCCCACAATGATTCTGTGTACACCTCCCGCTGCCTCAGGAAGGCAGACAGCATTATCAGAGACCCCTCCCACCCAGGCATTGCCTTCTTCCAGACCCTTCCATCAGGCAGAAGGTACAGAAGTCTGAAGACCCAGGCATCCAGACATAGGAACAGCTTCTTCCCCACAGCTACAAGACTCCTCAACGACTCCCCCTTATACTGATCTGTTCCCTGTAAGAACACTATTCCCTGTAAGAACACTGAGCTCTTGCTCATGTATTTGCTTTGTTTGGCCCCTTGTTCTGCACTGTAACCAATCACTGTTTGTCGATGTACCATTTGTGAATGTTCTCTGTTGATTATTCTCTTTGTCTACTGTGTACGTACTGTGTACGCTCTCTCGGCCGCAGAAAAATACTTTTCACTGTACTTCGGTACATGTGACAATAAATCAAATCAAAAACGTCTGCACAGTACTCACCTGCTGCCCGGGAACGAACGGCCTTGCCTGGGAGACTTCGCCAGGGTGCCATTTTGCACTGGTTCTCACAAATCTGAACCATGTGTAACAGCACATGAGGGGTGGGGGGTTGCTGCAAGGCCGTAAAAGACCCCCGAGTAGTCGGGCTCTTGGCAGGGTGGGATCCTTCCACTCCCACTGACACCTAGGCACATTGGCACTGTCAGCCTGGCACTTTGATGTTGCCACCCAGGCACCCTGGCAGTGCCGGTGGGACTGCAAGGGTGCCTGAGTGGCATGGCCAGGCTGGCAGGGTTACTGACAGGGTGCCTGAGGGGCACTGCCAGGCTTTCAGGGGCACTTCTAGGGTGCCAGGCTGGCAGTGGCAAAGTGCTCAGGTATCGGGTCCGGGGATGCCTTGCTCTTAAGAAGTGGGATGAGGGGAGGCTCAAGCACCTGTGAAGAGGTAAGTTGGATGCAGTGGGGGGGGGGGGGGGGGATCCTGATGCAACGCTAGAGTGGCTGGCGAGTCGAAACATTGGGGCGGCATTTAAAAATGGTGTCCTGATCCGTGAGTCGTCTTCCTGCACAGACAATTTGAGCTCGTCAGTGCAGGAAATTAGGTAAGTGTCATGAGATTCAGATAAACATCATGGTGCAAACACACATACACACTGATGGACAATCAACACACACGCAACATCACAGCCAATCACAAGCAAGGGCACACGCACTATAAAACGGGGAACACCACAGTTCCCGCTCATTCCAGCAGGAGACAGCTCAGGGCACAGAGCTCACAGCAAGCCACTCAGACATTCACCATGTGCTGAGTGCCTCTCCAAGGTAGTGTTAGGGCTGGGTCCACAGGTTAAAGGGTAATGAACGAACCACAGTAACAAGTTTACAGATGTTGTTATTGATAGTAATAAAACAGAGTTGTACCATCTGCAACCGTGTTGGTTCGTCTGTGTAGCAGAGCACCCAACACAACAGTAAATACGGGCTTGGTGGGGCTTTGCTCGCTGAGGGCGTCCCGTTAAATAGTGGCGTCGTTCGCAATACTGTAGGCGCCAAGAAACAACCTGCTAAACGCGCCCAAATGGGACTCCGTTTTGGTCGGATTAAATTGTGCCCATTACCTCAATAACCTTGACCACACTCTAAGATTTGAAATTATGTCTTACCTGAATACTGTCAGTGTTTGAAGCACCAGACCTCAGGAGTACTCAGTGAAATGATGAGGCAATAAGTGGGACAGAGCCTCACCACTGGCTTGGTCTCGGTTCTTTCGCATTTTCGTCAGATAAAAATTGCAGGGTGGCTGCAGGTGAATTACAAGAAGGATCTGATCAAAGAGTTCAGGTAATATTATAAAGTGAAAGAGTAAAGTTTGAGTGATTTGCTCATCGGTTGAACCTGGAGATCGATGTCCTGCCTATAATTCACAGCATTGTTGCTATTATATGGAGATTAGGGAATTTAAAGAAAAATGACAACTACAGCTGTTAAATTCGACAATACCAGTTTCTGATGTACAAGATATGTTTTATTTTACCATCTACAAGGCTCAAGTCAGGAGTGTAATGGAATAATTTCCCCTTGCTTGGATGAGTGCAACAACTCAAGAAGCTTGACGCCATCCAGGACAAAACTGCCCATTAGATTGACACCCCATCCACCACTTTCAACATTCACTCCCTCCACTATCGACGAACAGTGGCAGCAGTGTGTACCATCTACACGATGCCCTGCAGCAACTCACCAAGACTCCTTCGACAGAACCTTTGAAACCTACGACCTCCACCACTTCGAAGGGTAAAGGCAGCAAATATAGAACATAGAACATACAGTGCAGAAGGAGGCCATTCGGCCCATCGAGTCTCCACTGATCCACTTAAGCCCTCACTTCCACCCTATCCCCGTAACCCAATAACCCCTCTTAACCTTTTTTGGTCACTAAAGGCAATTTAGCATGGCCAATCCACTTAACCTGCACGTCGTTGGACTGTGGGAGGAAAACGGAGCACCCAGACACGGGGAGAACGTGCAGACTCCACACAGACAGTGACCCAGTGGGGAATCGAACCTGGGACCCTGGCGCTCTGAAGCCACAGTGCTATCCACTTGTGCTATCATGCTGCCCATATAAATATATATGGAAACACCACACACCTTCATGTCCCCTCCAAGCCACTCACCACCCTGCCATGGAAATGTATCACTGTTCCTTCACTGTCACTGTGCTAAAATCCTGGAACACCCTCCCTTACAGCACTGTGGCTGTACCTACATCACACTGACTGCAGCGGTTCAAGAAGGCAGCTCAGCATTGCCTCCTCAAGGGCAATTAGGCATGGACAATAAATGTTGCCCTAGCCAGCGATGTCCACTTACTTAAAAAAAATAAAAAATTGAAGCCATAAATTGTTACAATTAGGCTTCCCCCAATTTAGCGCATTCACCCTAGGACCACTCTTATCCTTGTCCACAAGCACTTTAAAACTGACTGAATTGCGGTCACTGTTCCCAAAATGCTCACCTACTGAAACCTCTACCACCTGGCCAGGCTCATTCCCCAATACCAGGTCCAATATAGACCTTTCTCTAGTTGGACTGTCTACATATTGTTTTAAGAAGCCCTCCTGGATGGCCCTTACAAACTCTGCCCCGTCCAAGCCCCTAGCACTAAGTGAGTCCCAGTCAATAATGGGGGAGTTAAAGTCTCCCATCACAACAGCCCTGTTGCTTTTAGTCCTTACCAAAATCTGTCTACCTATCTGCTCCTCCATCTCCCGCTGGCTGTTGGGTAGCCTGTAGTAAACCCCCAACATTGTGACTGCACCCTTCTTATTCCGGATCTCTACCCATATAGCCTCGCTGCCCTCTGAAGTGTCCTCCCGCAGTACAGCTGTGATATTCTCCCTAACCAGTAGTGCAACTCCTCCACCCCTTTTACTTCCCCCTCTATCCCACCTGAAACATCTAAATCCTGAAATGTTTAGCTGCCAATCCTGTCCTTCCCTCAACCAAGTCTCTGTAATGGCAACAACATCATAGTTCCAAGTACTAATCCAAGCTCTAAGCTCATCAACGCACATATATACGCACAGACAATAGATTAACATGTAAGGGACATGGGTAAGAATGTTATTATGGACAATGTCGCGTCAGCCATGATTCAGATGATTATAACCTGCTCAAGCCTTGCTCCTGTCCAGATGGCATTAGTTGAATGTCTCCATGCTGCGAGTGAACATTTGCTGGACTCATTGGCAAATAGGGTTAAGGAAAGTCCCAAGGCTTTTTACATGTACATAAAAAGCAAGAGGGTAGCCAGGGAAAGGGTTGGCCCACTGAAGGACAAACGAGAGAATCTATGTATGGAGCAAGCGGAAATGGGCGAGGTACTAAATGAATACTTTGCTTCAGTATTTACCAAAGAGAAGGAATTGGTAGATGTTGAGTCTGGAGAAGGGTGTGTAGATAGCCTGGGTCTACACACATTGAGATCCAAAAAGACGAGGTGTTGGGCGTCTTGAAAAATATTAAGGTAGATAAGTCCCCAGGGCCTGATGGGATCTACCCCAGGATACTGAAGGAGGCTAGAGAGGAAATTGCTGAGGCCTTGACAGAAAACTTTGGATCCTCACTGTCTTCAGGTGATGTCCCTGAGGACTGGAGAAAAGTCAATGTTGTTCCTTTGTTTAAGAAGGTTGCAGAGATAATCCAGGGAACTACAGGCCGGTTAGCCTTACGTCAGTGGTAGGGAAATTACTGGAGAGAATTCTTCGAGACAAGATCTACTCCCATTTGGAAGCAAATGGACGTATTGGCGAGAGGCAGCATGGTTTTACGAAGGGGAGGTCATGTCTCACTAACTTGATAGAGTTTTTCGAGGAGGTCACAAAGATGATTGATGCAGGTAGGACAGTGAATGTTGTCTATATGGACTTCAGTAAGGCCTTTGACACGGTCCCTCATGGCAGACTGGTACAAAAGGTGAAGTCACACGGGATCAGGGGTGAGCTAGCAAGGTGGATACATAACTAGCTAGGTCATAGAAGGCAGAGAGTAGCAATGGAAGGGTGCTTTTCTGATTGGAGGGCTGTGACTAGTGGTGTTCCGCAGGGATCAGTGCTGGGACCTTTGCTGTTCGTAGTATATATAATAAATGATTTGGAGGAAAATGTAACTGGTCTGATTAGTAAGTTTGCAGACGACACAAAGGTTGGTGGAATTGCAGATAGCGATGAGGACTATCAGAGGATACAGCAGGATTTAGATTGTTTGGAGACTTGGGCGGAGAGATGGCAGATGGAGTTTAATCCGGACAAATGTGAAGTAATGCATTTTGGAAGGTCTAATGCAGGTAGGGACTATCCAGTGAATGGTAGAACCCTCAAGAGTATTGACAGTCAGAGAGGTCTAGGTGTACAGGTCCACAGGTCACTGAAAGGGGCAACACAGGTGGAGAAGGTAGTCAAGAAGGCATACGGCATGCTTGCCTTCATTGGCCGGGGCATTGAGTATAAGAATTGGCAAGTCATGTTGCAGCTGTATAGAACCTTAATTAGGCCACACTTGGAGTACAGTGTTTGATGTGTTGGGGGCTCTGGATCCGTGGAACACATACAGGCCACCAACACTTAAAATAGTCCAACACTATTTTATTAAGTTAGAAACTGTTGAACATACTTTCACTGTGGGTTAACACGATGTTAGATTAAACTAAAGAACTATGCCTGTCCGAACCAGTCTATGCACTCAGCACATGGTGAGGATCTGTGCTGTAAGCTGTAAGCTCTGTCCTTGTAGCTCTGATGCCCTCTGTCTTTATAGTGAGTTTGCTCTAACTGGTGATTGGCTGCGGTGTTGTGTGTGTTGATTGGTCCTGCTGTGTGTCCATCAGTGTGTGTGTATCTGCACCATGATATACTGGTGTATATTATGACAGTGTTCAATTCTGGGGCGAAATTCTCCCCCAACGGCGGGATGCCCGCCGACTGGCGCCAAAGCCGGCGCCAATCAGACGGGCATCGCGCCGGCCCAAAGGTGCGGACGTCTCCGCATCTTTGGCGGCCTAGCCCCAACATTGAGGGGCTAGGCCGACGCCGGAGGGATTTTCGCCCCGCCAGCTGGCGGAAATGGCGTTTGTTGCCCCGCCAGCTGGCGCGGAAATGCGGCGCATGCGCGGGAGCGTCAGCGGCCGCTGTCAGTTTCCCAGCGCATGCGCGGGAGCGTCAGCGGCCGCTGTCAGTTTCCCGCGCATGCGCAGTGGACAGAGTCTCTTCCGCCTCCGCCATGGTGGAGGCCGTAGCGGAGGCAGAAGGGAAAGAGTGCCCCCACGGCACAGGCCCGCCCGCGAATCGGTGGGCCCCGATCGCGGGCCAGGCCACCGTGGGGGCACCCCCCAGGGTCAGATCGCCCCGCGCCCCCCCCAGGACCCCGGAGCCCGCCCACGCCTCCTGGTCCCGCCGGTAAATACCAGGTTTGATTTACGTCGGCGGGACAGGCAATTCCTGGGCGGGACTTCGGCCCATCCGGGCCGGAGAATCCAGCGGGGGGTCCCGCCAACCGGCGCGGCCGGATTCCTGCCCCCGCCCAATCTCCGGGAGCGGAGACTTCGGCGGGGGCGGGGGCGGGATTCACGGCGGCCAACGGCCATTCTCCGACCCGGCGGGGGGTCGGAGAATGACGCCCCTGGTCGCCACACTACCAGAAGGATGTGGAGGCTTTAGAGAGTGTGCAGAAGAGATTTACCAGTTTGTTGCCTGGTTTGGAGGGCATTAACTATGAGGAGAGGTTGAATAAACTTGGTTTGTTCTCACTGGAACGATGGAGGTTGAGGGGCGACCTGATAGAGGTCTACAAAATTATGAGGGGCATAGACAGAATGGATAGTCAGAGGCTTTTTCCCAGGGTAGAGGGGTCAATTACTAAGGGGCATAGATTTAAGGTGCAAGGAGCAAGGTTTAGAGGAGATGTACGAGGCAAGTTTTTTACACAGAGGGTACTGGGTGCCTGGAACGCGCTGGTGGAGGCATGGTGGAAGCATGGACAATAGTGATGTTTAAAGGGCATCTTGACAAATACATGAATAGGATGGGAATAGAGGGATATGGACCCTGGAAGTGTAGAAGATTTTAGTTTGGACGAGCATGCTTGGAGGGCCGAATGGCCTGTTCCTGTGCTGTACTTTTCTTTGTTCTTTGTATATGAAAATCATTTCCCAATAATTAAGCTGAGTGACAATTTTCTTGATCACAACTATAATTTTGTGATGTATTTCAAGCAATTTAAAGATAATGCTGTATCTCGCATAGAGAAGTCTGCACTTTTACTTGAAGCTTCAGGGAAATAACCATACTTATACCCGTTCTACACAGAGCGAGTGATTTGATGCAATTTGACAACCCTGACAAATCTTGCAGATTTTTACACTGAGCCCATGGAACGGGATATACTGCTGGAGTACAACAAATTTGCATTACGTTTATTGTGGCCAATGGAAATGCTGGCTGCTGAGTGGATCGAGATAACAAACTATTTGCCCTATAAATCATTTTCTGTTAATATGCGTGGATGTCAGGAGCACTGGCAAATTATAAGATTAGCAAGGTTTCAGGCACTCCACAAGCTCTATTTTGAATAATGAAACTTTTGGCCTGGTAAAGAGTATTGTTTTTTGATAGATGAATATATTATAATTCATACCAATAGCTGGTATACTCATTTTGTGTTCATTTATTATAACTCCCCTCCCACAGACGAAGCAGGAGGAAATAATAAATATTATGCTTGAATTTGATAGAACAAGTTATGCCAGGGACCAATTATGGAATCAATTGTTCGGAGCTCTAATGCATCAATGATAAGTTTAGGCATGGTGCCAGGGCTTTGATTTGATACGGTGACATTTGCTACATGATTTATATTGGAAGGGAAAAGACAGTGCACAGCCCAGCATTTTCAGTGTCTTTCCCAGTTACTTGAAAAAACATTAGAGGAGCTTTTATTTTCTGCAGCCAGTGTCTTATAGCAGTGAAGGGACTACTGAAGGGGGAGATTCACTGCACTGAATGATTGGATTGGATTGGATTTGTTTATTGTCACGTGTACCGAGGTACAGTGAAAAGTATTCTTCTGCGAGCAGCTCAACAGATCATTAAGTACATGGGAAGAAAAGGGAATAAAAGAAAATACATAATAGGGCAACACAACATATACAATGTAACTACATAAGCACTGGCATCGGATGAAGCATACAGGGTGTAGTGTTAATGAGGTCAGTCCATAAGAGGGTATTTAAGAATCTGGTGACTGTGGGGAAGAAGCTGTTTTTGAGTCTGTTCGTGCGTGTTCTCAGACTTCTGTATCTCCTGCCCGATGGAAGAAGTTGGAAGAGTAAGTAAGCCGGGTGGGAGGGATCTTTGATTATGCTGCCCGCTTTCCCCAGGCAGCGGGAGGTATAGATGGAGTCAATGGATGTGAGGCAGGTTCGTGTGATGGACTGGGCGGTGTTCACGACTCTCTGAAGTTTCTTGCGGTCCTGGGCCGAGCAGTTGCCATACCAGGCTGTGATGCAGCCCGATAGGATGCTTTAGAACATAGAACATAGAACATACAGTGCAGAAGGAGGCCATTCGGCCCATCGAGTCTGCACCGACCCACTTAAGCCCTCACCTCCACCCTATCCCCATAACCCAATAACCCCTCCTAACCTTTTTGGTCACTAAGGGCAATTTAGCATGGCCAATCTACGGCCAATCTACCTAACCTGCATGTCTTTGGACTGTGGGAGGAAACCGGAGCACCCGGAGGAAACCCACGCAGACACGGGGAGGACGTGCAGACTCCGCACAGACAGTGACCCAAGCCGGGAATCGAACCTGGGACCCTGGCGCTGTGAAGCCACAGTGCTATCCACTTGTGCTACCGTGCTGCCCTTTCTATGGTGCATCTGTAAAGGTTGGTAAGGGTTAATGTGGACATGCCAAATTTCCTTAGTTTCCTGAGGAAGTATAGGCGCTGATGTGCTATCTTGGTGGTAGCGTCGACGTGGGTGGACCAGGACAGATTTTTGGAGATGTGCACCCCTAGGAATTTGAAACTGCTAACCATCTCCACCTCGGCCCCGTTGATGCTGACAGGGGTGTGTACAGTACTTTGCTTCCTGAAGTCAATGACCAGCTCTTTAGTTTTGCTGGCATTGAGGGAGAGATTGTTGTCACTACACCACTCCACTAGGTTCTCTATCTCCCGCCTGTATTCGGACTCGTTGTTATTCAAGATCCGGCCCACTATGGTCGTATCTTCAGCAAACTTGCAGATGGAGTTGGAACCAAGTTTTGCCACACAGTCGTGTGTGTACAGGGAGCAGAGTAGGAGGCTAAGTATGCAGCCTTGCGGGGCGCCGGTGTTGAGGACTATTGTGGAGGAAGTGTTGTTGTTCATTCTTACTGATTGTGGTCTGTTGGTCAGAAAATCGAGGATCCAGTTGCAGATTTGGGAGCATAGTGAAGAATGACCCCCTCCCCCCACACCCACAGTCTTGTCTGGTAGAAGGGAATTTAGCAATTTTAATGAGCATCATGACATTGAATTACTACTGTCACAATAATTTTTATTTTTTTAAATAAATTTACAGTAGCCAATTATTTTTTTCTTTTCCTATTAAGGGGCAATTTAGCGTGGCCAATCCACCTAACCAGCACATCTTTGGGTTGTGGGGGTGAAACCCTCGCAGACATGGGGAGAATGTGCAAACTCCACACGGACAGTGACCCAGGGCCGGGATTCGAACCCGGGTCCTCAGCGCCGCAGTCCCAGTGCTAACCACTGCATCACATGCCGCCCTACTACTGTCACAATAATGGGGAATATCTGAGAGGCTCACTTCTTGGGACAGTTAATACATTTTACTGAAGCCCATTAAGATCATGGCACAAACTAAGCAGGTATTTTGTTTCATTTTCTGGTGTACAATTAATTCTAGATGCATTTCGAGGCATCTCAGTGACTTGGACATAAATCTGAATTATTTTTCACAACAATCCAGACATCTGCAGCAAAGGGCACGATGATCTGCCAAAGATCAAATGGTTTCAGCAACTTGAACTTTGCAATAACGGTTATCAGACGTTTTACTAGCTAGCATCCATGTGAGAAGCTAAACACAAAAATTACTGATGTGCTTTTGAGCAAGAGGAAACAACTATTCAAAACAGTATTGATTACCCAGTCCAATGTTTGACTCCTCAGTTTTCCTGTCAAAGCGAATTGCGGTCATTGGTTAATAACCGGATTTTCCTCGCAAGAATGCTGACTGATATTTAGAGTTGGTTTATTTGCAGAGTTGTTGGCCACTGTGCTTCTGAAAACAAATATTGAGGCAAAGAACTTTATGAGGAAATAAGTTGCTGCTTCTGGTAACTTTATTTATATATAGGGCGTGATTCAGCAGGCTGAAGTTAAAATCCACTGACCGAGCACGTCCAGCGGGGTGTTTCTCCTTGGCTGCAGTGCCGAGAAACATCTCAATATCCAATGGCACTTTGCTGGTTTTTTAGGCCTCGGGGAGTTTCTACCCGCTGAGGCCGCACTTAGAGGGGTTTCCTGCTGGTGTAGCCATGTAAAATGGCTGACTCCCGATTAGAATGGCCAAACCCCGATTTAAAACGGCGAACGGAAGAGGCTGATGGGAAAATCAGCCAACAGGACTCAAACAGACAGCTGCAGGTAAAACAGTGTATTCGCCTCTGGGGAAGCCAGACCGAATCGATACCTGCAGCCATCAACACAACAACACCCCAGCCATCTGCATATAAAGTAGCAATCCCGGGAACAATATGCTACAAATTAGTAACACAAAGCCGACCCAGACCTTTCGGCGCCAGCAGGAGCTGACACAAAGAGAGGTAAACGATCACCCCCCCGATCAAGGAATCGCTCCAGCATTGGAGAATATCGAACCAAGTGATTGGGACCAAATCCAATCACTTGGAACCAGGTACAAGGTCCGCCCCGAGAGGCGGGAAGCCCCTGGGGACTATAAGGCTAGGGGCCAAGTTCAAATCGACCCTTCTTCCCTTCGTCTCCTCTCCGCACCCTTCGAGACCCTTCTGCAGAAAACGTAAGTCTTACTCCAACGCTCGCTACGAGATAGGCACTCCTGACTGTTGACCTGTATCAGCTTTGAATCCCGCAGGCTCAGAACCCATACGAAAGGCCATTTGTTTCCCTGACCTGGTGGGCCATTTCTAAAGTTAAGTATTGGCCTGTTAGTTGTAGGAAGTAGCTTAGAAGTAGAATTAATGTATAAGTATTAATTGCTGTATATAATAAATGAGCGTTGATTTAACTCTTACTAAGCGGTGTGTTGGATTATTAATCATTACTCGGACTTGAACCATGTGGCGGTATCAGAAAGATACCTGGCGACTCAAGAGCAAAGGTGACAGAATAAGAGCAATTAAATTACTTGGCCTTGAACCACGTGGCGGTATCAGAAAGATACCTGGCGACTCAAGAGCAAAGCTGACAGGATAAGAGCAATTAAATTAAGGCTATAACGAGCTATATTGGCGAACTGAAGTCTCCTCGCAGATCGTGGTGCCATTCTGTCTGGCAACCCTGATTACCCCCCCCCCCCACCCACGCTTTCAGCTCTCCCCTACTCCTTTGACTCCCTCCTTATCCTCCCCAGCCTCGGGGAGGCCCCCTGGAAACACCCCCGTTGTCCCCCCTCTACTTGGCAAGGCCCCCCTCCCCAGGCCTGACCCATGGAAGTGCCAACCTGGCTCCTTGCCACTGTCAGATTGGCACCCTGGCAGTGCCACCCGGACACACTGGCAAGGTGCCTGTCCTGCCCCTGACTACCTGGGGCTCTCCAATGGCCTAAGAAACCCTCCCAGGTGCCGTAATGACTGGTCAATGTGTGTGTGGACCTGTAGTAAAAGGTGACCTGGCGGGTTCTCCCAGGCTCGGCCGGTGGATCCTGAGTGAATCTGGCGTCCGGGTATTTAAAGACTTAAAAAAAATTATTTAAAAAAATAAATTTAGAGTACCCAATTTATTTTTTTCCCAATTACGGGTCAATTTAGCATCGCCAATTCACCAACACCTGGGCAGCATGGTAGTACAGTGGCTAGCACTGTGGCTATACAGCGCCAGGATTCCAGGTTCGATTCCCCTCTGCGTCACTGTCTGTGCGGAGTTTGCACGTTCTCCATGTCTGCGTGCGTTGCGTACAGGTGCTCCAGTTTCCTCCCACAGTCCAAAGACTTGCAGGTTAGGTGGATTGGCCATGCTAAATTGCCCTTCGTGTCCAAAAAGGTTACGAGGTGTTATTGGGTTATGGGGATAGGGTGGAAGTGAGCACTTAAGTTGGTCGGTGCAGACTTGATGGGCTGAATGGCCTCCTTCTGCACTTGTATGTTCTATGTTCTACGCTGCACATCATTGTGTTGTGGGGGTGAGACCCACACAGACATGGGGAACATCGGGTATTTAAATAAGTCGTAAGGCTCAGTTAAAGGCCCAGCGAGGGTGAGATCCAGATTGCGTCGGGAGGACAGAGTCGGGTGACTCGTGATCGGCATGGTATGGAGACCGAGTTGGGCCTCGTGCCGATTCAACTGTTGCGCACAGATCCGCGACGGGCTTATCGAGGCCGCTGAATCATGCCCATCGTAAGAATTTATTTAATGAAGATTCTTTTGATTAGAACGATGGGAGATGACAATTTTGTGCTCCAATAGGTTGTATTTTCATTGTAGTCCAAAGGTCTGGAGGAGAGGTAAACTTATGCGGCTGTATTCTCCATTTTTGAGACTATGTCCCCACATCGGCGTAAAAATGGTGGAGCTTTACTCCTGAAATTCCTGTAAAAAAGTTAAACGAATTCCCAGCCCTGCAGGGGGCTAGCAGGGACCCGGAGTGAATCTTGCAGCTTTCGCTGCAGATATGGGCCCCGCATTTCTGGTCAGAGGCCGCGCATGAGCACGGCGGCGGCCTCAAGCGGCTGCGCCGTGTTCCATGGCGGACTCGGACCGAGGCGCCAGACCAAAGAAAGAGTCTTCCTCCATCGACTGCATGCCCGAGCCTCAATCCTCGCACATTGAACCCCTGGCCGCCTATAAGGCCCCCCCTCGTCTCCGAACCACCCGCCCCGACCAGGGCCGCCGCGGACTGAGTCCGCAGTCGCCACACGAGCATCCCGACCGGCAATAGGTGGTTAGTTCCATGCCATCGGGAACTCGGCCAGTCGGGAGCAGAGGATTGCTGAGCGGGTCTTTGGCAATGGCCCCCCATCCGCACGTCGGATTCCATGGCGACGCTGATTTTTCGTCCCCAGAGAATCGCCGAACTGGTGGCAGGTCCAATTACAGTGTAAAACTGGAATCTCCGCCCCGGCGCCAGCCATGATTTTGCGTAGGGCTGTGGAGAATGCAGCCCATGACATGTGGGGATCCATCTTAAATTGAAGAGACACTATTATTGATTAAGCATTTCCATAATGAAAATGTAGATACATTCGTATTTTAGTCTTGTTCCTTCAAGGATCGAAAGACTTCAGATCGGGACTGAATATCGAAAGTACTTTACCAAGAACTAGTAATGAGAAAAATAACACCATTAAGAGGCTAACCATGAAAACAATTGGTTCGTATTTTATGCTGTTTTTAGAATCAAATCAACCTAGCCAGAACAAGGAAACATATTTTTGATCTACTTAAGAACAATGCTGGACAGGAAAAGAATCTCTTGTCCATTGAACTTTGTGCACCATAATATATACACGGAAACAATGTAATCTCCTGAGAGAGATGTAAAAATGCTTTAAAAACCTTGGCCAGAATGGGGATAAATATCTGGAACTATCTCTCCAAACTCTTCCCCCCCACCCCCTCCCTACCCACCAGGGCAAGAAAACGAGTCCAGGAGATCATTCTTTCCCTGATAATTCCATTTTTTACAGCCAGAAGCAGAAGCACTATTCTCTGGGAAAGAGCCACCTCCTGGCATCAATCTGAATGCAATCTATTCCCTTCATCATTTTACAAACCTCGATCACCCCAAATTCTATGCTTCTTTGGAGTGTTACAGTCCCAGCTCTTTTCGCAAAAAATCTTTAAAATGGGACATTGGCCTACTGATCCTCTTCTGCATCCTTTCCAACACATCAAAGCAGGCATGAGGTGGCTGAAACTGCAAGCAGTATGCCAACTGAGACCTGGTCAAGGTCTTAGTGCAGGGATAAAATAGTAGACAATTGTCTTACAAATGGTTGCCAACTCACTGCTCATGCTTGCAATCGCTTTATAGCTTTGTTCATGACCATAGAGTCTTAGGGCTGGCTTTAATGCAGTTTATCATGGCGGGAAACAGACATGTTTAATTGTGGGGAAAGTCCCCCATCAGTCTCCTGAGAGCAGCAAAACATGCCCGATTAAATTAGAGGGTGGAAGGGGCTGAGCCAGAATTCCTGACCACTGGCAGCGGGATGTCAATTTGGCTCATTAATGAGCCAATTGGCCCTCAACATTCCTGAGCCCAAGGCAATTTACTGGCTTTATTCTGTCCTTGGAGGGCTGCTCAGAAAATGCTATTGGTTTGCCAGTGCCGTCCCGGAAGAGATCCCTCGCTATCTGCATCCGGCTTCATTCGCCTTTGATCAGGGCTCCCACAATGATTGGACCTCAGGTAGTCGCAGTGCACCCAGTAGCCACTGCTCCCGCTGGATGACGGAATGAGAAGTTGCCAGCCTGTGATTAGATGATGGTGGGTAGTTCTTTCACTGCCTGGGGCCTCAATCACAGGGAAGGCCTGATGGTGGCTACTTAAGTGCCCGAAGATTCTGAAGAGTTGCCTGCTGTGTCTTTATCTGGTGCACGAAACCATTAACAGCCCTACAGAATCCCCATATTTCTTTCCTTCTCCACCTTCTTTAACATTTTTCCTTGAAAAGACTGTGCGTATCAAACATTCAGCCAATCCATATGCATGACGCTGCACTTTCCGAAACGGAATATTATTTGCCAGTTATGAGATTATAATCGCCCAATCTGAAGTAGTAACATACTACGAATGGCCTAATCTGCAAGGTAGCTATGGTTGAGAGGAGTTAGGTTGATTTTAATATTTGTTACAGGGGCACATATCTTGTCAGAAAGGTACAGCGATAGTCATGAAGAATCTTAACCTGCGCATTATAGAATCCCTATATGAAAATAAAAATCGCTTATTGTCACAAGTAGGCTTCAAATGAAGTTACTGTGAAAAGCACCTAGTCACCACATTCCGGCGCCTGTTCGGGGAGGCTGGTACGGGAATTGAACCATGCTGCTGGCTTGCCTTGGTCTGCTTTCAAAGCCAGCTCTTTAGCCCTGTGCTAAACAGACCCTAGTACAGAAAGAGGTTATTCAGCCCATTGAGTCTGCACCAATCCTTTGAAAAACTATCCCACCTAGGCCCAATCCCTTGCCTGTGACCTCACCCTGAGGGGCAATTTTACATGGCCAATCCACCTAACCTGCACATCTTTGGACTGTGGGAGTAAACTGGAGCATCCAGAGGAAATCCACACAGACACGTGGAGAACGTGCAAACTCCACACAGACAGTCACTCAAGGTGGGAATCAAACCTGAGTCTCTGGTGCTGTGATTGGAATATTGATTGGAAATATCGATTGGATAAATCAGATAGTCAAGGATAGTGCAAATGAACAATTCATACAATGTTTTTGGGATAGTTTCTTAGAACAGGGTGATCTGGAGCCAACCAGAGCGCAGGCTATACTAAAACTGGTATTGTGTAGTGAGATAGGCTAATTGATAACTTCATATGAAGGCACCCCTGGATAGCAGCAATCATAATATGATTGAATTTTATACTCAGTTTGAGCACAAAAAGAATGTGTCCAAGACTAGTATTATAAACTTAAATACGGCAATTATGAGGGCATGAAAGCACAGCTAGCTAAAGTGAACTGGCAAATGGGCTTAAGTGATAGATCAACAGATGTTTAGTGGCAGACATTGAAGGGGATATTTCAGAATGCACAGAATAGACATATTCCAATGAGAGAGAGAGAAATTCCAAGGGGAGGGCCCATCATCTGTGGTTAAATAAAAAAGTTTAAGACAGTGTTAAACCTAAAGAAAAGGACGACTGACAGGTCAGAAGATTGGAATGAATGACTGAAAGGTTGATAAGGAAAGAAAAAGCTAGAGTATGAGAGAAAGCTAGCTGGTAACATAAAGATGGACAGTAAGAATTTTGATAGATACTTAAGTAAGTAAAGAGTTGACAAAGTGAGCATTGGTCCTCTGGAAAGTGCATCTGGTGAACTAATAATTGAAAACAGAGCTATGGCGGTTGAATTAAACAAAGAAGGTTTACTAGACGAATACCAGGAATGGGTGGGTCTTCTTATGAGGAAAGGTTCGTGAGGTTAGGTTTGTATCCACTAGAGTTAAGAGAAAGAGGCGACTTTATCGAAACCTTTAAGATCCTCTGCCCTACAGGAGGCCAGCAGTGCACTGGGACAACCCACGCCGCTCCATCTGCCGATACCAGCATCAAATGGGCACCACGGGTCTGCGCACGTGCGCTGCGACCGGCGCTAATGTGCGCATGCGCGGTAGCTTCCTTCTCCACGCCGACCCCGACACAACATGGCGTAGGCTATCGGGGCCGGCGACCTCGACACAACATGGCGTAGGTTATCGGGGCCGGCGCAGACCAAAGGTAGCCCCACCACGAGAGGCCAGCCCGCTGATCGGCAGGCCCCGCTCGCGGGCCAGGCCACGGTGGAGGCCCCCCCTGGGGGTCGGACCTCTCTTTCTTCCCCCCCCCCCCCCCCACCCCCCACCACCAGGCTGCCCCCGACAGAATGGATGCCGAGATCCCGATCGGGTAAGACCAATGCGAATGGCGCCGGCGGGACTCGGGCTTTTTTGGGCAGCCACTCGGCCCATCCCGGGCAGAGAAGCGCCGGGGGGGGGGGCGTTACCGGCACCGCGCCGGTGCCAATGGCGCTGATTCTCCGGTGACCGGAGAATTGGCGGACTGGCATCAGGGTGACATCGAATTGTGGCCGGCCCGGCGATTCTCCCACCCGGCGTGGGCTGAGAGAATCCCGCCCACCATGTCAGGTCATTGCGTTGATGATTCTGAAAGGGGAATATGCCCCTCCCCTGACCAGTCTCCTACTGGTCAGATCCCTGATGAAGCCAAAGGAGCCGTTGCAGTAGCAGCTGAATTGAAGCCCTGAGGAGAATTTGTGCTGTAAAGAGGATTAAAACTAGATTTACATCAACCCTTTGTATGGTAAGAAAATAATTTCCACACAGTAAAATTTAGAATGACTACTTAAGAAGCTCTCGAAAACTGCCCCGATTTTCTTAAAGAACATCACTCCGCAAAACATGGATCAAATTGCAGCGAACAGAATTTCAGAGCATCAAGTGCAGAAATCAGTTGTATATCACTTCTGGGTGTGAATTACATTGGTATCTAAAAATAAACCACGGAAAGGTCAGAAGAAATAAAAGGATTAGCTGAAAAGGTCAGTTTTAATCGTACACTAATGGAACAATTTTTTTCCATATTCTTACTTACAGACCCACAAATGCTTCAACAAGCTGTGAAAAGGGTTAAGAACTGATCTGGATCCGTGTTGAAGGCTGTAACCTCAAATAAATCTGTTTCCATTATGACAACAATATTACTGTGACATCCTGGATCACTTGGAATATATCTACGATCTGCTTCCTATCCCTTGACTCAAAGTAAATAAGTCTTGTGCTGCTACTTGTAGAAAAGCTGGGCACTCAGTCAGCAATCCCAATCTCCTCAATTATAGTCCTGAGATATCTGGCCTTTCCATCCTTCTATAGCTATCCTATTAACCTGTAAATGGACAGGCTTCAATACCTAGCAAGTGTGTCCAATCTTTCACATCCACCCCGACTATATAATGATCATCAAATGGACTGCTGCCCTCTACATGAACCCTTTGAGGACTGAACGGTTGTTCAGTTCCTGAGGAGTAAATATGTTTTTCGCAATCCAGTTATTTTGTGTGATACTGAATATTACATAATTTGGAGAGATATGTGAAGCTTTGCATGTTGAAATTAGATTTAATATTATCTGCAGGAGAATACCCTAACTTCGCAATACTTTTGAACATTGTCCATCAATAAGGTAAAGACAAAAATATTTCTTTATTGTTATCTTGAAAATTATATTCATCTTAAGCTATTTCTGCTGGATTTGCACTGAAGGAATGAAAGCTGGTATGCTTGTGTAGCCGACCAGGCAAAATGTGAGTCTGGCAAAATGGTTGAATACAGTTTATACTGCCTTTGCATACTGGTTGGATGCCATTACCATGAAGAGTGCGATTATGTGGACTTTATCTACGTAAAATAAGCTGCCTTTTGCTATTCAGGAACAAAGTTCTTAAAGCTTTACTTATTTTCCCTTCTTTCACAAGATGTGGGCAACCCACGGTGCTATTAGGAAGAGAGTTCCAGGATTTGGGCCCAGCAACAGTGAAGGAGCGATGATATAGTTCCAAGACAGGATGGTGTGTCACTTGGAGGGGAACTTGCAGGTCGTGATGTTCCCATGCATCTGCTGTCCTTGTCCTTCTGGGTGGTAGAGGTCATGGCTTTGGAAGGTGCTGTTGAAGGAGCCTTGGTAACTTCCTGCAGTGCATCTTGCATATGGTACACACCGCTGGCACTGTGTAACAGTGGTGGAGAGGGTGAATGTTTGTGGATGTGAGTGCCAATCCAGTGGACTGCTTTGTCCTAGATGGTGTTGAGCTTCTTGTTATGTTGGAGCTGCACTTATCCAGACAGTAGGTGAGCATTCCATCATTCTCTGGACTTGTGCCATGTAGATGCTGAACAGGCTTTTGGGAAGTCAGGAAGTGAATTACTCACTGCAGGATTCCTAGCCTCTGACGTGCTCTTGTAGCCACAGTATTTGTATAGCTAGTCCAGTTTAATTTCTGGTCAATGGTAACAATCAGGATGTTGAAAGTAGGGGATTCAGTGATGGCAATGCCATTGAATGTCTAGGGGCGATGGTTCGATTCTCTCTTGTCGGAGACTTGTTCATCCTTGCCTGGCACTTGTGTGATGCAAATATTACCTGTCAGCCCAAGCTAACAAGTGCCACTTGATAGCGTTATTGATAAATCTTTCCATCACTTTACTGGTGATTGAAAATACACTGAAGGGGTGGTAATTGGTCAGGTTGGATTTGTCCTGTTGCTTGGGTACAGGACATACCTGTGCAACTTTCCACATTGCCATGTAGGTGCCAGTGTTACAACCATAGAACATAGAACATAGAAAATACAGCACAGAACAGGCCCTTCGGCCCATGATGTTGTGCCGAACCTTTGTCCTAGATTAATCATAGATTATCATTGAATTTACAGTGCAGAAGGAGGCCATTCGGCCCTTTGAGTCTGTACCGGCTCTTGGAAAGAGCACCCTACCCAAACTCAACACCTCCACCCAACACCAAGGGCAATTTGGACATTAAGGGCAATTTATCATTGGCCAATTCACCTAACCCGCACATCTTTGGACTGTGGGAGGAAACCGGAGCACCCGGAGGAAACCCACGCAGACACGGGGAGGACGTGCAGACTCCGCACAGACAATGACCCAAGCCGGAAATCGAACCTGGGACCCTGGAGCTGTGAAGCAATTGTGCTATCCACAATGCTACCGTGCTGCCCTTAAGAACAAATAAATCTACACTATATAATTTTACCGTAATCCATGTACCTATCCAATAGCTGCTCGAAGGTCCCTAATGTTTCCGACTCAACTACTTCCACAGGCAGTGCATTCCATACCCCCACTACTCTCTGGGTAAAGAACCTACCTCTGATATCCCTCCTATATCTTCCACCTTTCACCTTAAATTTATGTCCCCTTGTAATGGTTTGTTCCACCCGGGGAAAAAGTCTCTGACTGTCTACTCTATCTATTCCCCTGATCATCTTATAAACCTCTATCAAGTCGCCCCTCATCCTTCTCCGCTCTAATGAGAAAAGGCCTAGCACCCTCAACCTTTCCTCGTAAGACCTACTCTCCATTCCAGGCAACATCCTGATAAATCTTCTTTGCACCTTTTCCAGAGCTTCCACATCCTTCCTAAAATGAGGCGACCAGAACTGTACACAGTACTCCAAATGTGGCCTTACCAAAGTTTTGTACAGCTGCATCATCACCTCACGGCTCTTAAATTCAATCCCTCTGTTAATGAACGCGAGCACACCATAGGCCTTCTTCACAGCTCTATCCACTTGAGTGGCAACTTTCAAAGATGTATGAACATAGACCCCAAGATCTCTCTGCTCCTCCACATTGCCAAGAACTCTACCGTTAACCCTGTATTCCGCATTCATATTTGTCCTTCCAAAATGGACAACCTCACACTTTTCAGGGTTAAACTCCATCTGCCACTTCTCAGCCCAGCTCTGCATCCTATCTATGTCTCTTTGCAGCCGACAACAGTCCTCCTTACTATCCACAACTCCACCAATCTTCGTATCGTCTGCAAATTTACTGACCCACCCTTCAACTCCCTCATCCAAGTCATTAATGAAAATCACAAACAGCAGAGGACCCAGAACTGATCCCTGCGGTACACCACTGGTAACTGGGATCCAGGCTGAATATTTGCCATCCACCACCACTCTCTGACTTCTATCGGTTAGCCAGTTCGTTATCCAACTGGCCAAATTTCCCACTATCCCATGCCTCCTTACTTTCTGCATAAGCCTACCATGGGGAACTTTATCAAATGCCTTACCAAAATCCATGTACACTACATCCACTGCTTTACCTTCATCCACATGCTTGGTCACCTCCTCAAAGAATTCAATAAGATTTGTAAGGCAAGACCTACCCCTCACAAATCCGTGCTGACTATCCCTAATCAAGCAGTGTCTTTCCAGATGCTCAGAAATCCTATCCTTCAGTACCCTTTCCATTACTTTGCCGACCACCGAAGTAAGACTAACTGGCCTGTAATTCCCAGGGTTATCCCTAGTTCCTTTTTTGAACAGGGGCACGACATTCGCCACTCTCCAATCCCCTGGTACCACCCCTGTTGACAGTGAGGACGAAAAGATAATTGCCAACGGCTCTGCAATTTCATCTCTTGCTTCCCATAGAATCCATGGATATATCCCGTCAGGCCCGGGGGACTTGTCTATCCTCAAGTTTTTCAAAATGCCCAACACATCTTCCTTCCTAACAAGTATTTCCTCGAGCTTACCAATCTGTTTCACACTGTCCTCTCCAACAATATCGCCCCTCTCATTTGTAAATACAGAAGAAAAGTACTCGTTCAAGACCTCTCATATCTCTTCAGACTCAATACACAATCTCCCGCTACTGTCCTTGATCGGACCTACCCTCGCTCTAGTCATTCTCATATTTCTCACATATGTGTAAAAGGCCTTGGGGTTTTCCTTGATCCTACCCGCCAAAGATTGTTCATGTCCTCTCTTAGCTCTCCTAATCCCTTTCTTCAGTTCCCTCCTGGCTATCTTGTATCCCTCCAATGCCCTGTCTGAACCTTGTTTCCTCAGCCTTACATAAGTCACCTTTTTCCTCTTAACAAGACATTCAACCTCTCTTGTCAACCATGGTTCCCTCACTCGACCATCTCTTCCCTGCCTGACAGGGACATACATATCAAGGACACGTAGCACCTGTTCCTTGAACAAGTTCCACATTTCACTTGTGTCCTTCCCTGCCAGCCTATGTTCCCAACTTATGCACTTCAATTCTTGTCTGACAACATCGTATTTACCCTTCCCCCAATTGTAAACCTTGCCCTGTTGCATGTACCTATCCCTCTCCATTACTGAAGTGAAAGTCACAGAATTGTGGTCACTATCTCCAAAATGCTCCCCCACTAACAAATCTATCACTTGCCCTGGTTCATTACCCAGTACTAAATCCAATATTGCCCCTCCTCTGGTCGGACAATCTACATACTGTGTTAGAAAAGCTTCCTGGACACACTGCACAAACACCACCCCATCCAAACTATTTGATCTAAAGAGTTTCCACTCAATATTTGGGAAGTTAAAGTCGCCCATGACTACTACCTTATGACTTCTGCACCTTTCCAAAATCTGTTTCCCAATCTGTTCCTCCACATCTCTGTTACTATTGGGGGGCCTATAGAAAACTCCTAACAAGGTGACTGCTCCTTTCCTATTTCTGACTTCAACCCATACTACCTCAATAGGGTGATACTCCTCGAACTGCCTTTCTGCAGCTGTTATACTATCTCTAATTAATAATGCCACCCCCCACCTCTTTTACCACCCTCCCTAATCTTATTGAAACATCTATAACCAGGGACCTCCAACAACCATTTCTGCCCCTCTTCTATCCAAGTTTCCGTGATGGCCACCACATCGTAGTCCCAAGTACCGATCCATGCCTTAAGTTCACCCACCTTATTCCTGATGCTTCTTGCGTTGAAGTATACACACTTCAACCCATCTCCGTGCCTGCAAGTACTCTCCTTTGTCAGTGTTCCCTTCCCCACTGCTTCATTACATGCTTTGGCGTCCTGAATATCGGCTACCTTAGTTGCTGGACTACAAATCCGGTTCCCATTCCCCTGCCAAATTAGTTTAAACCCTCCCGAAGAGTACTAGAAAACCTCCCTCCCAGGATATTGGTGCCCCTCTGGTTCAGATGCAATCCGTCCTGCTTGTACAGGTCCCACCTTCCCCAGAATGCGCTCCAATTATCCAAATACCTGAAGCCCTCCCTCCTATACCATTCCTGCAGCCACGTGTTCAACTGCACTCTCTCCCTATTCCTAGCCTCGCTATCACGTGGCACCGGCAACAAACCAGAGATGACAACTCTCTGTCCTGGCTTTCAACTTCCAGCCTAACTCCCTAAACTTGTTTATTACCTCCACACCCCTTTTCCTACCTATGTCGTTGGTACCAATGTGCACCACGACTTCTGGCTGCTCACCCTCCCCCTTAAGGATCCTGAAGACACGATCCGAGACATCCCTGGCCCTGGCACCCGGAAGCCAACATACCTTCCGGGAGTCTCGCTCGCGACCACAGAATCTCCTATCTATTCCCCTAACCATTGAATCTCCTACAACTATTGCTTTTCTATTCTCCCCCCTTCCTTTCTGAGCCCCAGAGCCAGACTCAGTGCCAGAGACCTGGCCGCTAGGGCCTTCCCCCGGTAGGTCAGCCCCCCCCAACAGCATCCAAAACGGTATACTTGTTTTGAAGGGGAACGGCTACGAGGGATCCCTGCACTGTCTGCCTGTTTGTTTTTTTCCCCCTGACTGTAACCCAGCTATTCTTGCCCTGTACCTTGGGTGTGGTTACCTCCCTGTAACTCTTCTCCATCACCCCCTCTGCCTCCCGGATGATCCGAAGTTCATCCAGCTTCAGCTCCAGTTCCTTAACACGGTCTTTGAGGAGCTGAAGTTGGGTGCACTTCCCGCAGGTATAGTCAGTGGGGACACTGGTGGTATCCCTCACCACCCACATCCTACAGGAGGAGCATGTAACTGGCCTAGCCTCCATCCCCTCTTACCTTACAGAATATAGCTGCCGTGTGGACTAACTAGATCTCCGCCCTCCGACTCTGCTCCCAGTCAGCTACACTTCCTGTAAACTCCTGGCTCTCTTCGCACTCTTTGCGCAAATGTCGGAAACAAAATGAAAGGAGCACCTTACTCCCTCCTCACCTAACTCCCTCGGTCACCAAACTCTCTCTATCGCACTCAAAAAGCACCAAATTTAGCACTCAGTGGAACAGTTTGGCTAAGGCAAGGTCTACAGTATTATTGCTGGAATGTTGTCAGGGCCTAAAGACTTTGTAGTATTGTGGTAGTCACCACTGTTGTCTATACCACATACGAGATGTAATACGGTAAGGCTCCTGTGCTACAGGTACGGGGGTAGATCCCTGCCTGCTGGCTCCACCCAGTAGGCGGAGTATAAATGTGTGTGCTCACTGAGCGGCAGCCATTTCGGCAGCAGCTGCAGGAGGCTACACATCTCTGCTCAATAAAGCCTTGATTACACTCCACTCTCGTCTCGTCATAATTGATAGTGCATCAAGTATCTAGTATCTTCGACCATTTCTTGATGTAACATGGAGTGAATCAAATTGATTGATGACTGGCGTCTGTGATTCTGGGAACCTCTGGAAGAGGCTGAGATAGATCATCCATTTAGCACATCTGGTTGATGATTGTTGCAAATGTCAGCCTTCTCTTTTGCACTGATATGCGAGCCCCCCCCCCCCCTCTTCCACACACACACATACACACACACACAAAGAATAACTGGAGCCTCCTCCTCCATTTAGTTGTTTAATTGTCAACCACCATTCATGACTGAATATGACAAGACTGCAGAGCTTAGGGCTGTGGGATCGCTTAGCCCTATCACAAGCTGCTTTCGTTATTTTGCATGCAAATGTTTCCTGCATTGTAGCTTCACCAGGTTGATGCCTCATTTTTAGGTCTGCCTGGTATTGCTCCTGACATGCCATCCTGCACTCTTCATTGAACCAGGATTGATCCCTCAGTTTCATGGTGATGGTAGAATGGATAATATGTCAGGCCATAAGGTTGCAGATTGTTGTTGAGTACAATTCTGCTGCTGCTGATGGCCCACAATGACTCTTGGGTGCTCAGTTTTGAGTTAATAATAATAAGCTTTTATTGTCACAAGTATGAAGTTCCTGTGAAAAGCCCCGAGTCGCCACACTCCGGCGCCTGTTAGGGTAAGCTGGTACGGGAATTGATCACGCGCTGCTGGCCATGCTCTGCATCACAAACCAGCTGTATAGCCCGATGAGCTAAACCAGCCTAGAGTTGGAATAGCTTCTCATTCTGATCCTGCAACTCCAGTTACTTCAAGTATCCCCATGACGACCCTTGGCCCGATAATGTTTCTTATCAACAACATTATCTGAAAATAGTGCATCTGTTTCCGTATATACACTGTTGGCACCCAGCTCGGCCTCCCCACTACCTCTCTTAACCCTCTTCCCTGTCTCTAAAATTGTCAAATTGCTTCCACCGTCCAGTGCAGAACGAGTAGAAATTTCCTCCTGCCATATATTAGGAAGACAGAAGTCATTGTGTTTAGTTCCTGCCACAAATTCTGTTCCCTTGCCTCCTGCAGCATTGTTCTGCCTGCAGCCATCTCCAGCTGAACCAGACTGTTTACGGCCTTAGCGTATTTAACCCCGAGATGAACTTCTGACTATATATCCATGTCGTCTCTAAGACCATCTATTTCCACCAACATACCATTATCTGCAGCCAAGATCCTTGTCTGTGCCTTTGTTACCTCCAGACCTCGCTACTGTAATGCCACTCCAGGCTGGTTACCCACTATAAATCTGAGATCATTAAAACTCTCCTGTCAAATGTTTCAGTTCAAACCAAATCTAATTCGCCCATCCTCCTTGTGCCTGCGAACATATATTGGCACTTGGTTAAGGGCTGGTGCTTTTGGTCGATGGGCCAAATGGCCCCCTTCTGTATTGTAGGAATCCTATGAATCTTGTCATAATATCATGTTGTAATTCACCAACTGACCACTCGGAGTCTCATTAGTATTTAAGTGAATGTTCGAGTCAGGTGATATCAGACTGACTGGGGAGCTGAGAGAGAGATTGCTTGTACATGTTCATACTGTTATTCATCTGTAGTTTTGTATATATTTGACCCACAGTTAATGTTAATAAATTGTTTATAACTTTAGCTACAAGTGTTCTTGTAATATAAATCAGGCCATCCGACAAGAACATTACATGGTACCAGGGTTGGAAAACTATCAGCCTGCCACGAGGTCCACAGAGATTTGAAGATTTCTCAGACTGCAAGAATTAACAACATGGAGTCGTTGAAGCCACCAATGAGTCTCAGTTTTCATGGCAATGTGGACAGCAACTGGAATGTGTTTAAACAACAATTTAATCTGTTTCTTACTGCAACAAATTTAGGAGATCAATCAGATTTGTGTAAGGTAACGATCCTCCTAACAGTTAAAGTTAAAGCTAAGACTTGTAATTTTTCTGCGGTGGAATCATCCATGATTCAGGACCAAATTGTGTTTGGTGTGAAATAAAATAAGGTAAGGGAACTGGGGCTGAGCTTGGAACAAACAGTTTAGATTTGTCAGGCTCACAAGCTAGCAGCACAGCATTCAAAAATGTTTCGCAGTAATGGCGGCATCTTCCTGGAGGAAAACACTCCGATTGCTATTTTTCCAAAAAGGCAGGAAACTTCTGAAAAAAGGTGGGAAAGTTCCTGCAGTTCCTCGCACACCAACATACAGGTTAAAGATCAGAACAAAGTATTTCTGTGCAAAAGGTATGGTCAAAAGCACACGTTAAGGCAGTGTGCAGCATTTGGCAAGTTGTGTTCCAAATGCAAAGTAAAAAATCACTTTGGTCAGAATTGTTACTCTAAGTTCAACCCCAGAGCAGTCAGCAAAGTGGAAGACAGTCTCCAGTGATGAAACATCATTGTTTGTTGGAGTAGTAACAGAGAAAAAGAATTTTTTGGCGATATCAAAAAACTCTCCAGCACTTAAAAAAATGCAACTGATGGTCCATTTAAAATAAATGCGGTTGATGAGGACAAATGGCTGCTACCACTTGAAGTGAACGGTTCAGTGGTCCAATTAAAGTTCATCACTGGTGCCAAAGCCAATTTAATCAGCATGGCGGATTTTAAAAGTCTGAAAATTCAGCCGATTAGAAGAAATCGCAAAATATGTCTGAGAGATTATAATGGTTCAAGCATTAAATATTATGGTGCTTGTGACCTGAGTCACAAGCACCATAACAAGCTTGTGACCTGAGAACACTTTATTCTGTCCCTTCTGTATTGTATCAGAGGCCTTGGATTCATTATTAGGTGATCAGTCCTGTGCAAAATTGAGTCTAGTGCAGTTGGTATATAGCGTCCACAAAGGATTGGATCAACACTCCAATGATTCTGAGAACATTATCAGCAAATTCAGCGATGTGTTCACTGATTTCAGTGCACTACTATTTGCCAACAAGGTACAATTTAAAGAATATGCAGTATCTAAAGCACCGATACAAAATATTAGTAGTGAAATTGCTGAAGGTGCAGATCTGCATGTCAATCTCATTTCTACCCTACCACCTGTATCAGATAGAAACCACAAGTTATCAAGAAGATTGGCGAACCTACCAAGGGGGTAAATTCCATTGTATGTGTGAAACAAAAAAATGGTGATGCTCATATAGGCATGGATCCCAAAGACCTTAACGAGAAAAGTGTACATATTGTAAAACAATCATTACAGAAAGCAATGGACAGCCAATCTGATTCATATCTCGCTAAATCATGTTACAATGCGTTACCATTTTCACATGGTAGATGGCCAGCTGAGTTACTCATGAATAGAAGATTTGTACCATTCTTTCAAACTTGGAAAAGGAGGAGAATGCAGTAGTACTGCAGGAAATGCAAACCATTAAAGCAAAACAAAAGCAGTTCTATGATAGAGTGTCTAGAACCTTACCACCTGAGTACTGATGACATTGTGTGGATAGAAGATTCAAGGGCGGCATGTGACTCAGTGGTTAGCACTGGGACTGCAGCGCTGAGGACCCGTGTTCGAATCCTGGCCCTGGGTCACTGTCCGTGTGCAGTTTGCACATTCTCCACATGTCTGCGTGGGTTTCACACCCACAACCCAAAGATGTGCAAGGTAGGTGGACTGGCCACGCTAAATTGCCCCTTAATTGGAAAAATAATTATTGGTTACTCTAAATTTATATTTTAAAAAAAGAATAGAAGGTTCAGGAACTTGGTCGAGAAAACCTATTATACTTGAAGAAGTAGCACCTCATTCCTACAATGTACCGAAAGAGGAAGGGTTGGTTTTAAGAAGAAATCGTCGTGCAAGGTTTGGATTTAAGATGAAATTGTTGCACACTGTTGAAAACCAGGTGAGACTTTCACAACAACGTGATGGATAATGAATCCGGGTCAGCTGCAGTGTCAGATATTCAGCAGTTCCGGAGCATGATAATGTCATGGAGAACATTGAACCTACAAGTTCTGAGCAGCAAGGTCAAACTGTGAGAAGATCAACCAGAGTCGGAAGGAAACCTGATCGACTCAATTTGTAGATTTGGACTATTTGTACATACTATGCTTGCTGTTCTTGTGTCTATACATATATTTGTTAAACTAGTTTTAAAAATTAAAAAATAATAATACTATTAGACACACAAGCTGATGATATCACATGTAAATATACTGATGATAATGTATTAATTTATTCCTTCCAAGGGACGGGGATGTAGTGACATCATGATTGTGTTGTCATTCACTGACTGACCACTAGGAGTCTTATTAGTATATAAGTGAATGTTAGAGTCAGGTGATATCAGACTGACTAGGGAGCTGGGAGAGAGGTTGCTTGTGCATGTTCATAATGTTATTCATCTGTAGTTTTGTATATATTTGACCCACTGTTAATGTTAATAAATTGTTTATATCTTTAGCTACAAGTGTTCTTGTAATATAAATCAGGCCATCCGACAAGAACATTACAGTTCTAAGCCACCCTTAACAGGAGCATTGTAACAAAAGCAAAATTTCAATGGAAACTTATCAAGTCAATGTGACGGGAGATAATGTACTCGAGACTCTGCGACAGCCACCGTTTGCACTCGGCCTCAAGCATACTGATGGACACCACATGTTCCCTCCCCAAGGACATCGGGTGTGAACCTAGTCAGGGAATAGGGCAGGCATTTGAGTCCAATGACCCGTCCATGGCCTGCTGCCCTAGACTTGATCATGGCCACCTTGGATAGGCAGTCCCTCTTTATAAGCTTTTAAAAATAAACAATAAACTGATAAAATAAGCTAATTACCAAAGTCTTAAAAGAGGTACTATAACAAAAATAAACTTTCAAAAGAAAACTTACTGAATTAAATTAAAAGGTAATTCCAGGGTCGGACAATGCATCCCAGCCCCTTTGACACCCACCAGTCTAGGAAGGCTTCAAGCATATTGGTGGACATCACATGCTCCCTCTCCAGGGACACCTGGGTGCAAACATCGTCGCGGAATAGGGCAGGCAGTTGGGTATAATGACCCACCTCTATGACCTATAACTGTCCACCTTGGCTGCGTAGTTTGTTTTTCTATGGTCTTTAAAAAAAAACCATAAATTAATTAAATAAACAAATAAAAAGGGGGTGACACCTAATGGGAGACTATCACAAAAACAAAACTTTAAAGGAAACTCACCTAATTAAATTAAAATGTCATTCCCAGGGTGGCTGACGCTCTACAGTCCCTGCGGTGCCCACTGGTCACGGAAAACCTTGTGCATAACAGCGGACATCACAGGGACACTCAGCTATGGGCAAGGCCATGGAAGAGGAGCAGACAATCGGACCAGACCACCCTTCAGCCGTCTGCTGCCTGGACCAGTTAATGGTCAACTCAGCCAGGCAGTCCCTCTTTATACTCTCTTGAGAAAACAAATTAACTATTAACAAATGAAACAAAACAACAAATGAAGGGGTAGTCCATTGCAACAAGTCTTAAATGAAACTTAGCAAATCAAATTAAGATGTGGTTCTGGGGATCTTTATCATCCCTTATAAAAAAACAGAAGGTCAAAACAATTTAACTAAAGAATAGGGGTGACAGCCCCTAGTGTTGCAGTCCCTCTTCATAGCCTTTATGAGAAAACAATCAGTAAATGAGACAAACAATATCGGGGTGGCAGCTTCTGGTGGGGCACTGCAACTAAAATACAACATTGAAAGGAAACTGAATAAATTAAATCAAAATCTCATTCCTGAAGATGATGGTACACCCCAGACAGCTTGGGAGTTCTTCTTTATATATCTTCAAGATACTTGATTAATGGACTTTGGCTGGTGGCAATGTGCTGAACAGTCGCACAAAAAATGGCTCTCCCTTGGGAACTTCGAATTAGGTCCTATTAACCCGGAAATTGGACACCGAAGCAACTAACTATCTTAAACTAACAACCACCTGAGGAAATGCCCTCAAACCAGTCACAGAACCGGAAAATCGGTAAAAGAAGCCAGAGTCGGGAGAGGAAGATCCAGACCCATGGAGCAAAGCATAGCAGGATATGGCAGACTGAGAGAGATCGCCAGCGTGAACGCTGGCCCACCGACCGACAGGGCTGTGGATGGAGTTCCTTATACAGGCTGGAAGATCAGGAGAATAGGTCTCACTGCCAAAGCTTAAGAACTGTCGGACTACCCGAGGGCACAGAGGGCAGAAAACCGCTGGAGTATGTTGCCCAGATGCTTGGAAAGCTGGTCGGGGAGGGGGGGGGGGGAACCTCCCCAAGCCCCCAGAAGTAGATTGGGTCCACAGGTCACTCCAGCAAAGGCCCAAAGCAGGAGAACGTCCACAGGCGATTATTGCCAAGCTCCACAAATATCAGGACAAGAACCGAATTCTAAACTGGGCGAGAAGCATGCAGTCCTGTGGATGGGAGAGGCATACAATTCGAATCTATCAGGACATTGGGGCTGACTTGTCAGGCACCAGGCTGAATATAATGGGGTCAAGGAAGCTTTATTTAAGAACAAGGTGAAGGTCGGAATGCTGTATCCGTACAGACTCTGGGTAACGTACAGAAATGACGAACATCATTCGCCAGAGGATGCTGACGAATTCATCCAGAAGAACAGGCTGGGAAGACAACAATAACAGACTTGCATGGATCATGAACTTTGTGTCTTCGATCGCCAAGCTGAACACTTGCCTGACCTGGGGGTGTTGGGTGGGGGGGCGGGGGGGGGGGGGGGGGCAGTGAGGGTGGGAGAAGGTAGAGTAGAGATACACCAAAATGTTGGGGCCGGGGGGGAACAGGCATAGGGTAGGGGGGGCTGCTCCCAGTAGAGAGCCACCATGCTGGTCAATATGCTAGTGCGCGGAGGTGAGGTTGTGGGCCACAGCAAAACTCCTGAAAGGGAGGGAGTGCCTGGCAGAAAGGGGGGGGGGCTAATCAGGGGGAAGGGGGGGGAGAGACAAGGGGTACAGGGTAGGTAGAAGGGTAAGGGGGGAGGCAAGGGGTACAGGGTAGGGAGAAGGGTAAGTGGGGAGGCAAGGTGTACAGGGTAGGAGGAAACGGCAAGGGCAGATGGGTGCGGGGGGGGGGGATCAGGGACTAGGTGGGTGGAGGGGAGGGGGGGTAGAATGCTGGCTACAACAGGTGGCCCAAAACAAAGGGAAACCCTGGTGTGCTGGGGCACTTCCACGTGGTGAGAATGACTGACTGGTTCCCCCCCGCCCCTGCCCCCCGGAACTAGGTACATAAGCCTCCTACCAGAATATTCACCTGGAATGTCAGGGGACTGAACGGCCCAGTGCAAAGATCCAGAGTCTTCGCTCATCTGAAAAGCCTGAGGGCCGATATAATCTTCCTCCAAGAACAAAGAACAAAGAAATGTACAGCACAGGAACAGGCCCTTCGGCCCTCCAAGCCCGTGCCGACCATACTGCCCGACTAAACTACAATCTTCTACACTTCCTGGGTCCGTATCCTTCTATTCCCATCCTATTCATATATTTGTCAAGATGCCCCTTAAATGTCCCTATCGTCCCTGCCTCCACTACCTCCTCCGGTAGTGAGTTCCAGGCACCCACTACCCTCTGCGTAAAAAACTTGCCTCGTACATCTACTCTAAACTTTGCCCCTCTCACCTTAAACCTATGCCCCCTAGTAATTGACCCCTCTACCCTGGGGAAAAGCCTCTGACTATCCACTCTGTCTATGCCCCTCATAATTTTGTATACCTCTATCAGGTCGCCCCTCAACCTCCTTCGTTCCAGTGAGAACAAACCGAGTTTATTCAATCGCTCCTCATAGCTTATGCCCTCCATACCAGGCAACATTCTGGTAAATCTCTTCTGCACCCTCTCTAAAGCCTCCACATCCTTCTGGTAGTGTGGCGACCAGAATTGAACACTATACTCCAAGTGTGGCCTAACTAAGGTTCTATACAGCAAGGGAACTGAACACCTTTAAGGAGCTAATACTGAAGGAGGCTGGAGAGGAAATTGCTGAGGCCTTGACAGAAATCTTTGGATCCTCGCTGTCTTCAGGGGATGTCCCGGAGGACTGGAGAATAGCCAATGTTGTTCCTCTGTTTAAGAAGGGTAGCAAGGATAATCCCGGGAACTACAGGCCGGTGAGCCTTACTTCAGTGGTAGGGAAATTACTGGAGAGAATTCTTCGAGACAGGATCTACTCCCATTTGGAAGCAAATGAACGTATTAGTGAGAGGCAGCACGGTTTTGTGAAGGGGAGGTCGTGTCTCACTAACTTGATAGAGCTTTTCGAGGAGGTCACTAAGATGATTGATGCAGGTAGGGCAGTGGATGTTGTCTATATGGACTTCAGTAAGGCCTTTGACAAGGTCCCTCATGGTAGACTAGTACAAAAGGTGAAGTCACACGGGATCAGGGGTGAGCTGGCAAGGTGGATACAGAACTGGCTAGGCCATGGAAGGCAGAGAGTAGCAATGGAAGGATGCTTTTCTCATTGGAGGGCTGTGACCAGTGGTGTTCCACAGGGATCAGTGCTGGGACCTTTGCTGTTTGTAGTATATATCAATGATTTGGAGGAAAATGTAACTGGTCTGATTAGTAAGTTTGCAGACGACACAAAGGTTGGTGGAATTGCGGATAGCGATGAGGACTATCAGAGGATACAGCAGGATTTAGATTGTTTGGAGACTTGGGCGGAGAGATGGCAGATGGAGTTTAATCCGGACAAATGTGAGGTAATGCATTTTGGAAGGTCTAATGCAGGTAGGGAATATACAGTGAATGGTAGAACCCTCAAGAGTATTGAAAGTCAAAGAGATCCAGGAGTACAGGTCCACAGGTCATTGAAAGGGGCAACACAGGTGGAGAAGGTAGTCAAGAAGGCATACGGCATGCTTGCCTTCATTGGCCGGGGCATTAAGTATAAGAATTGGCAAGTCATGTTGCAGCTGTATAGAACCTTAGTTAGGCCACACTTGGAGTATAGTGTTCAATTCTGGTCGCCACACTATCAGAAGGATGTGGAGGCTTTAGAGAGGGTGCAGAAGAGATTTACCAGAATGTTGCCTGGTATGGAGGGCATTAGCTATGAGGAGCGGTTGAATAAACTCGGTTTGTTTTCACTGGAACGAAGGAGGTTGAGGGGAGACCTGATAGAGGTATACTAAATTATGAGGGGCATAGACAGAGTGGATGGTCAGAGGCTTTTCCCCAGGGTAGAGGGGTCAATTACTAGGAGGCATAGGTTTAAGGTGAGAGGGGCAAGGTTTAGAGTAGATGTACGAGGCAAGTTTTTTACGCAGAGGGTAGTGGGTGCCTGGAACTCGATACCGGAGGAGGTGGTGGATGCAGGGACGATAGTAACATTTAAGGGGCATCTTGACAAATGCATGAATAGGATGGGAATAGAGGGATGCGGACCCAGGAAGTGTAGAAGATTGTAGTTTAGTTGGGCAGCATGGTCGGCACGGGCTTGGAGGGCCGAAGGGCCTGTTCCTGTGCTGTACATTTCTTTGTTCTTTGTTCTTTGAGCAGATGGGTGGGTGCTGGTGGTGGACCTGTGGAGGTTTCACCACCCGAGGGAGAAGGAGTTCTCCACCTTCTCCCAAGTTCACAAAGTATACTCCCGCATCAACTTCTTTGTAGTGAGCAAATTGATGCTTCCACAGGTAGTAGGCACGGAATACTCCGCAATAGTGATTTCCGACCATGCATGACACTATGTGGAACTACTGGCGGAGAAGAAAATGTTATAAATGGAATTTGGCCTGCTCTGCACTGAGAAAGCATTGCACCACCTCCACCAGACACGGGGGAACTTCTACGAACACGGAGACAAGGCCAGCCACCTGCTGGCTCACCAGCTGAGAAGTATGAAGGGTCTGGCACATCCAAACCTTCTATTCTATCACTGGGCAGCCACCGCAGAAATACTATGGTGATGAGTCACAGAACCGGGAGCTGAAGGGGTAAAAATTGAAGAGAGCTCCTGCATGGGGACAACCCTCTGAGCATTGGCCATGGCTCCACTTCCATCCCCCCAAGTCAAGTACTCAAGAAGCCCCGTGGTGGTGGTCACACTGAGAACATGGAACCAACTCAGGCACCACTTTGGGCTGGTCGTAATATTCACCATGGCCCCAGCTGCAATAACCATAGATTTACCCTTTGACGATAGACGCCTCCTTTAAAAGGTGGAGGCAGGACGAAGGGGTACTGATGGTAGGGGACTTATATATAGAAGGCAGAGTAGCGACACTGCTTGAACTGATGGACAAGCTCCAGCTCCCGAAAGGGAACAAGCTAAGATATATACAGGTAAGGAACTTCCTCCACCAGGAGGCAGCAATGTTCTCCCAGCTACCAGGACACTCCATACTGGATAGGCTTATGACTGCAGATGGACTAGGGAACAGCAACTGCGCTGACATTTACAGACGACTACTGGAAGAGGGATGGTCGCCGCTGGACAAGACACGGAAGAAGTGGAAGGATGAGATGGGCATGGAGACAGGGGGAGGACTCTGGACCGAAGCGCTGCATAGGGTAAACTCCTCCTCCTTATGTGCAGGGCTGAGCCTAATGCAGCTAAAGGTAGTGCATAGGGCATCCATGACCAGAATACGCATGAGTGGGTTCTTCCCGAAGGTGGGCAACTGTTGTGATCTGTGCAGGGAGACCAGGGCAACTACACTTACATGTTCTGGTCCTGTCCCAGACTGCTTGGGTTCTGGACTGCCATTTTCGAAGCCATGTCCAAGGGGGTGAGGGTGAGGGTGATGCCATGCCCGCTTGCAGTGGTCTTCGGCCCGCTTGCAGTGGTCTTCGGGTATCAGAACAGCCAGAACTCTTTACGGGGAGAGGAGCAGACACCCTAGCTCTTGCCTCCCTGATTACCTGCCGGAGATTCCTGCTCAGCTGGAGATCAGTTGCGCCACCTGTCATAATATGCACCCATGCACATCATGAGGTGTTATAACCTGCCTTCTTACCATTGGCTGGGGACTAATGACACTCCCACAATCCTGTGGGAGTATGAGCTTCCCCAATGAAAGGGGCGGAGAAACCATTAGTAAACTCCAAGTATAAATAAAGCTGGCCAGTTTGGAACCAGCAGGAAGGAGAGTGCAGCAAGGGAAGTTGTTGCTGCTGTTATATATATATATATATATATATATATATGTGTGTATATATATATATATATGTTATTGTAAATAAATGTTATTACTTTGTATCCTTAAAACTCGTGCTGGATTCTTCGTGGCCCTCACAAAATGAGGTAAAAGCAGGCAGTGACAGACACCGAGGTGAGCCAATCAATGTACAGAACAGAACACGACCAATCACAAGACAGGACACCAGAGGGGGACTTACACTTATAAAACACACGAGGCATCAGCACTCGGCCTCTTTTCCACTGGTGATCGCTATAGTGATAGGGTGTACAAATCATTCAACAGCTCCAACACGTGGATCAGAGCTAGCCTGGTCTAGATAGTTAGCTTTAGTTTACTTAGGATGGTAGAGAGTCAACCCACAGGCAGCTGTGTGTTTTGTTGCTAGAGTTCAATAAATCTTTTATTGAACCAACGCCTTTGTTTGGTTATACTTGATCAGTTAATTGCATTGTGTGCAATTAGTGTTATATCATAGCATTTACAGTGCAGAAGGAGGCCATTTGGCTCATCGAGTCTGCACCGGCTCTTGGAAATAGCATTCTACCCAAGGTCAACACCTCCATCCTATCCCCATAACCCAGTAACCCCACCCAACACTAAGGGCAATTTTGGACACTAAGGGCAATTTAGCATGGCCAATCCACCTAACCTGCACATCTTTGGACTGTGGGAGGAAACTGGAGCACCCGGAGGAAACCCACGCACACACGGGGAGGATGTGCAGACTCCGCACAGACAGTGACACAAACCAGAATCGAACCTGGGACCCTGGAGCTGTGAAGCAATTGTGCTATCCACAATGCTACCGTGCTGCCCTGTCACCGTGTTACCCCAAGGTGAATAACACAACACCATAAAAGGCACTAAACTGGCTGTCCAACTCTGCGGAATTCCTTAAATTGGACAGGATAAAATTTTCCATTTGGGGATCGGAGGGAGACTTTCACCACATGTGGAAGCAATTCACCAACCTGCTCCAAGATCCGTTTGTGATCAGCAACAAATAAGGGTGAGGGGTGGGGTCGGCCATGACAAAAACAGATAATGGAGTTAGAATAGAGGGGGGCAGGAGATAGCGAGCTGGCTGGGACACTAACCAGGATACAGAGCAGGCAAGACAGAAGAGCCAGGGGGGATGAAGGGCAAGGAAACGGGCAGTCACATCAACGGCAACAAAGTATGCCCAGGTAGCACCAAACTTACCTGTGGTACGTTTTGATACCAGGAGGCAACATGTATAATGTTAATACGGCTATAGTAACCGATCATTGGGGCCCCTGCATCTGTACACACATTACCTTTATGTACATCCTTGTTTACATTCCTAATTTCTTTCCTTTATTTCTGCTTCATTTACCCACTCTGTAAATACCTCGCTATTACTGTGTAATGTACCTTGCAATATTATTATATTATAAATGCAAAACGAATAAAAATATATTTTTTAAAAAGATACTTGATTAATCAACATCCTCGACCTGTTTATCCATAAACTTAACAATACAATTAACATAACATTAACCGCTCTTTCAGACACAAAAAAATCTACTTTTGGTTATCTGCCTTAACATCATTCTATGAAGCTTGTGGTCCTATTTAGTTCGATATGGTTTCTGTGAAGGGCCTTGGAATGTTTTACTTTGTTTAAGGTGCGATATAAACACAAGTTGTTTGATTTTTCATTGTTGGAATGTAAATTTTTCTGCTTCTACAGTTCTTTTGAAGAGGCAAAAGGAGGATGAGTGATTGTTCAGCAGGTTTGCAGGTACCGAAGGTGGATTGTACCCACCCGTCCAACTGTTTCTTCAAACCCACGGCATACCTACCTGGGGAATATTCAAGGGCAGCTGTTTTTGTCAGGTGTGCTTCACTAACGAGACACTGACAAACTTCAAACTGATCTACAGACAACCTCCATCACAGGGAAACATTTGCCGCAAGCGTTCATGATAACCACTCTTATTGCTCAGGCTCACTCCAAACAACCTCAGGGGGCCTCATTAGTATCAGCCAACCTGCAGTTCAAAGATGCATCAATTGCGATGTGCTGTTTGTCAGAGCAAATTTCTCCATCATTTTCCTTATTCGAAACTGGTCGCAGAGTAAGAGAGTTCCGCAATTTTCTGTACTTGATTCCTCAAAAGCCCAGGACATTATTGATGACTTCTGGGCCCGTGCACACAATCCCATGGCCTTCGTGAACTGTAAAGGTTTCCGCTCCATATGTGCAACACTGTTGTTTTTCGGATGAATACCCGTTTCCCAAGCTGCAGTCGTGCCTTCTGCATTTTCAGGCAATTTTCTATGCTTGAATGATTGAAAGGAGGAGGTAGATTGGAGTGGATCCTTTAACACCCCTGGAACAGTCAGGAACACCAAGATATTGCAGATACTTAGAGGCCTGTACAGTTACCAAGATCAGCTTGAAACTGAGCTTTCATTACGTGATTGCTCAGGGGTCTCCAGAATCACCTTTGCCTGTTGCTTGCTTTAATAAACCTCACAAGACCCATGGGGACACCTCAAATGATCTCCCGTGGGACTCGTGGTATACAGGCTCCACTGTTCATGGGCAGAAGCCCGCCTAGCTAGGGCTCGTAAATTTGCCCTATAAAAGCTGGCCCAGAAAGAGACCAGCACTTCCTATAGTCCCAAATGGGATCTTTGAGCTGTAAGCCCCTGATGCACGATCAATTACACAAAGACGAGAGTAGGATGTAATCGAGGCTTTATTACACTGAGATGTGTGGCCTCCTACAGCAGCTGACGAAATGGCTGCTGTACTGGGAGCACACATATTTATACTCCGCCTACTGGGCGGAGCCAGCAGGCAGGGATCTACCCCCGTACCTGTAGTACAGGGGCCTTACCGTAAAGCACCTGTATCAACATCCTACATATACAATATATACATCAGTGGTGACTACCACAGCCCTATTGCGGCCTTTACTTTAAGTTGACTTATTAAATGCTGTTCAATTTACCTTCTCATGCCTCCTGATCTTTTATACATGCTCCAAGACTTTGTCACCGAGCGAGATATAACCGTGGCGCAGGCAGGGACAGAGGTCTCCCTGCAATCAAAGGCAGATCAAGGTGAGAGTTTTGGTGAATTCTTGTGGAAACGCAAGCCGCAGGAATGATATATCGGGCTCTCGTCGATCAGACCACCTAAAGGCCTGAGCAATACCATGCACTATGCAGTGGTCAAATATACCGTTGCCAGTATTGTCCTCTGCACTTATTTGACGATCATGGATATCTGTCGTTTGATTTGCTGTTTCCTTATTCAGCATTATCACAATGCCTCGCAAGATTCAACACAATGGGCGGATTCACTTTTTGGCAAATCTGCATATTAGAGCGAGGCAGCAAGTCTTACTCTAATGTGCAGATTCCCGAGATTCAATCCCTTTGCCTCGGGCGTGCTCCGCTTGGGACTGGTCCCCACAAACAGGGACCAGACGGAACGGCACTCGTGGTGGTCTCCAAGGAGATCGGAGGCCCCCAGCTGCATGCCCTTTGGACAGGGTGGTTCCCTAGCCTTGCTGTTGCCACCCGGGTGCCCTCCCATTGCTAGCCTGGCACCCTCGCTGCGCCACCTTGATGCCAGCCTGGCACTCCCAAGGTGCTCCAGGTGGCATTTCCAGCTGGCAGGGGCATTGCCAGGGTGCCAAGTTGGCACTGCCAAGGTGCCAGGCTGGCACTGTTTGTGCGTGTGGGAGATCAGGCCATGGTTGCTGGCGTTGGTGTTGGGGGGTGCGTGGTGGGGCCAGTGGACCCTCCCATATTACTTACAGGCTGGAGGGGGAGGTCGGGGATTCTTTTGGGGGCCTCCGAGGTTGCGACACCATTTTAAAATTGCGTCCCGATCTCTCGCTACAACGAGGAGTTCTGGCGAGCGGAACTCCCTAGTGTAAAGAATGGGGCTGTGTGTGGCCTCGACCACACGTTCCACATTCAGGCCCCTTATTCAACACGGGTTGCGCCGAATAGCCATGTGTTTCTTGGCACTGCGACTGTCGGGAAACATGCGGCTAAATGCGCTCACTCGGGCGGCTGGATTCTCCACTTTTGGGACTACGTCCCCACGCCGTCGTGAAAACTGTGGTCTTTTATGCCAGGAAAACTAGCGTCAAAAAGCACAGATTCACCGTCTTGCAGGGGACTATCAGGTAGCTGTCGTAGAGCTTGCAGCTCTAGCTGTTGTTACAGCCCCCCCCCGCACTCCGGGTCAGAGGTCACGCATGTCCACAGTGGCGGCCTCCAGCGGTTGCGGCCTCCATGGCGGACTCAGACCGCGAACCTGGACGGCCGAAATAGCGCCCCGCATCGGCCGCTCGCCCGTCCCAGGCCGCCCGCACACATAGCCCCCAGTCCCGAATGAAGCCCCCCCTGCCCTCTGATCGGCCCTTCCCTAACTGTGACAGCCCCGGACTGAGTCCGCAGCCGCCACGCAACGATTCCGAACGGCAGGACCAGATTTGAACCACGCTATCGTGAATTTGGCCGGTCGGGGACAGAGAATAGTGGCAATAGCCTGAGGCGGTGGATACTCGGTGCGACGTACTCCCCAAGTACGCCGCTTTTCGGGGGTTGAAGAATAACAGAGCTGGTGCCTGTCCCGATTTTGTGTGGGAAAACGGATTCTCCGCCCCGTCACCGAACGCAAAACTCCAGCCCGGGATCTTTGTTCATTTTCGGAAAGATCACGTTATACGTTTAAACTTCAACCCTAACAATAACAGATTATTTGTAATTTTATAACCCCCAACCCATGAATTTCCATTAAACAGCACATCAAAGGAACATGTAGCTCACATTACACTTACACAGGGAGGCAAATGTGATACTTGCATTTACAAAGCAATTTCTCTTCTGTTATTAAAGTTCTTTCAGAACCCTTTTCGAAAGCCTGTCTCTGGAACAACTTTTCATGACCTCTCCCTGTTGGCTTTTCAAATCCTTCTCCCTCCACCTGTTCAAACAGGATTATTTCTCTCTCTCTCTCTCTGAGCTCCGCCCAGCCCTTCAAACAAAGTTCCTTTCCTGGGTGTCCAGACTTAAACCCATTATCGTTATCTTGGCTGTCTGCTTATACAAAAAACACAGCCATGCTATTGATATGCATCTAACCTCCTATTTATGGACAAAACTGGCCATTAGACTCTCTAATGAGCTAATGGCTGGTCAAAAAAGAATGTCCCGAAGGACAATGGATTTTGAGCGGATCACCTTGCTGAACACTGGTATCCTCTGTATTCCCACAAATGAGTATATATCTGAATGGGACAATATAACCCAGGCCAGGTGTGGGCCTATCCCTCTAACTCCATGCTAGCAGTCTTTCTCTCAGTCTGTTCACCCCTAAATTGCCTACCACATCTTCAATCCCATTTCTGGCCCAAGTTCCTAATATCTCCCGCTTGTAACACTCTGTACAGTTTTTCTTATTAATAAATATATGCTGTGTTTCAAAAGAAGTCTGCAATGTGCATCATTACACTTGGTGACAAGAATAAGATGGATTATGATGATTATGTTGGACTCTGGTCCAACACGTCTGAGTATCCTGTTTTAGTCAATGTCTGAAGAAAGAAATACTCATCCGAATATCCGAATATTTAGGCAAGTAGATCCGTTTCAGATGTTGAAACATTGCCAGACCCTGAGAGACGGTCGTGGAGCGGACCTGAATTGGCTGGTGCAGTCAGAAGTTTAGAAAAATATAGAGAAATAAATGAAGAGAGAATTACCTTCAGAAGCAAGAATGGTGACTTTCAGGTTGAAAAAAAAGGAACTCCAGTTAAGAGAAAACAAGGTGTTGCTGCAAAGTTTTTTTTTAAAGAAAGGAAAATCGTGGAGAGCACAGAGGTCAGCAGTTCAGGTGACTGAAGAAAGGTGCCCCAACTGCGGAAACTGTGGATGCTGAGACTTCGGGGCTGCTGGGTGGAGCAGAGACTGTGGGGGTTGCCCCTGCACTGAGGGACTGCAGGCAGCCAGGTTCTTAATCTTTTGAAAGAGAAGTCCTCAACCTGTTTTAAAAACAAAGAAGGTAAAAACAGTTTTTGAAACGGCCCCTTGGATCTGGAGAGTGCGGGGCCTTGCAGTGACATCTACAAAAGAAACGGGCACATCAAAATCAGAGGGGAATTGGAGCATTACAAACGGCCAGGAGGGAAAAACAAACGGCAGAGGTTGCGAGAAGGGATTTCTACCAGTACAGTGTAAATGTACAATTTTAAAAGTAAAAAAAATGTTCAAGCAAGAACAGCCAGGTTCGCGCCAAGGCTCCAAAAGCTTGGGAAAAACAGAGAAAACCAGCAGCTGCTGATTTGCATAATGACAGTCTGAAAGCGGCAATGCATTTAAAGTGATGATACATTTAGTGTGGTAATCCACTTAAAGCGGCAACCACAAGAAGAAATAAATGGCAATTGACAGGAAAATTGGAGAAGACCCCAAATGGAGGGCAACTCTCAAAAAAGGTCCAAAAGCAACAAAGGCCTCAAGGAAGACGCAACGGAAGACCCCTGTTGGAGGGCACTGAAGGATGCAGGTTGGAGGGCACCAAAATATCCCAGTTGGAGGGCACTGAAAAACTCCCAAAAGGAGGGCACTGAAAGACCCTGGGTGGAGGGCACTGAAAACCCCTAAAGAAGGAAACAGAAAAATACTGGTTGGAAGGCACTGAAAAACCCCGGTTGGACGGCACTGAAAGACCCTGGTTGGAGGGCACTGAAAAAGACACTGAAGGGAAGACACTGAAAGACCCTGGTTGGAGGGCACTGAAAAAGACACTGAAGGGAAGACACTGAAAGACCCTGGTTGGAGGGCACTGAAAAATTCCAAAAGCAGGACACTGAAAAACCCTGGTTGGAGGGTATGGAAGAACCCAAAAGCAGGACACTGAAAGACCCTGAAAAGGAGGACACTGAAAGACCCTGAAAGGAGGGCACTAAAAGACCCTGAAAGGACGGCACTGAAAAACCCTGAAAGGAGAGCACTGAACGACCCTGAAAGGAGGGCATTGAAAGACCGTGAAAGGAGGGCACTGAAAGGAGGGCACTGAACGATCCTGAAAGGAGGGCACTGAAAGACCCTGAAAGGAGGGCACTGAACGATCCGGAAAGGAGGGCACTGAAAGACCCCGCAAGAAGGGCACTGAAAGGCCCTAAAAGGAGGACCGTGAAAGACCCTGAAAGGAGGAGCATGGAAGACTCTGAAAAGAGGACACTGAAAAATGTTATGGGCCAGGGTTTAGAGAACCCCAAAGTGTATCATGGAGTTCACCTGACCCACAACTTTTACTAGATTGTGGTATGGGGAGCACACGGCCCACTCTACAGGTGTGGTACAGCAGAAATGGAAAAGTATTTTGTAAAGCAAAACAATGTTTATTCTATGAACTCAAGTTAACCTTTTTAAGACATACAGTGAACATCTTAGCAACCATTAATTCAAATACAACAACACTAAGTAAACCTTTAAGCTTTCCTTTTTAACATCCATATGACTTAAAAACAAAACATTTATCAGAAGCACATCAAGTTAAAGAAACTACTGAAAACATTTATAATTCTGAATTTGCCAAATGATCAAGAGATAGTCTTTTGATGGCAGAGAGAACAGCAGTATACCTGCTTGGTCTGGCTTCAGCTCCAACACGGAAAACGAAACTTAAACACACCCTGCAGCCTGCTCAAAAACGAAAGTAAAAAGCTAACAGACAGCCCAGCTCCACCCATTCTTTGACATCACTGCAGTAGTAAACACCCATTTCTTAAAGGTACTCTCGCTGCAGATATTTATATACACACCCATTTATAAACACCCATTTCTTAAAGGTACTCTCACATGACAAAGACCCTGAAGGGAGGGCACTGAAAGACCCTGAAAAGGAGGACCGTGAAGGATCTGTATGAAGGGCACTGAAAGACCCAGGAGGGGAATGAAAGATGCTAAAAGGAGGGCGACAACAAAAGATCCCAAAAGGAGGGAAATGTAAGACAATGAATGACCAAATGAAAGGCAATGATAGAATTGTAGAATGGAAACAAGTCAACATTCATCAGAGATAGACCTGATCAACAGTGAAGCCAAAATGGTTTTAGCTGAAGTTAAATCAAGTTGAAACAAAGGTTTCATTTGTGAAATGAATATGTCCAATAAGGAACGGGAATATGTGCGGCAATGGGGCAGGATTCTTCTGGTGTGGCATGGCCGCCCCAGCAGCAGGATTCTCCGTCCCACCAGCCAGTGGGGTTTCCCATTGTGGGCAGCCCCATGCTGTCGGGAAATCCCCGGGTGTGGGTGAGGTGCCAGCGTAATGGAGAATCCCGACAGCGGGGAATCCAGCCCATAATGTATTTTCCTCGGAACAACACAGAAATTAAGGACTTTGAATTGAACATAAAGAGGAATCAGCAAAAAGAATTAAAGCTGTAGAGAAGACATTAAAACAACAAGATTAAATGACTGACAGCAAACCTAAAAGAAAGTTGCAGAAATTGACAAAATGAAGTTAAGAACACTGACATTTGCACAAATATTCGATCAAATCCACTCATGCCAAGAAATCGCATTATTTCCCTTTGTTTCAAGGGTATTGAAAACTCCCGGTAACTGTTGGTTTCACATCCCGTGTGACTATTCAACCCTGTCCGATTGTATGGCCAAGGAAAGTGACCTGTGCTTTTCCAAATTCACTTTTGGCTAGGTTTACCACCAAACCCGCCTCCTGAAGTCGATTGAATAACTCCATCAGATGTTTTAAATGTTCTTTCCATGTCTGGCTGAAAATTACCAGATCGTCGATGTATACCTCACAATTGGGTAATCCTGAAACAACTTTGTTAGTTAACCGTTGAAATGTGGCTGGGGTGTTTTTCATGCCAAATGGCATAACCTTGAATTGGTATATAACATCTGGAGTCACAAAAGCTGAAATCTCCTTCACCCTTTCGGATAAAGGTACCTGCCAGTAACCTTTAAGTAAATTCAGTTTGGAAATAAAAGCGGATTGTCCCACTTTCTCAATGCAATCCTCCAAATGTGGGATAGGATAGGAGTCCATTCTTGTAACTGCATTAACCTTTCCATAGTCCACTCACAACTATTGGGTACCGTCTGGTTTTGGTACCATCACTATGGGTGAGCTCCATTGTCTGTAACCCAGTTCAATTATGCCATTTTTAAGCATACTCTCAATCTCTTTGTTAACCTGTGCCAATTTTAAAGGGTTAAGTCTGTATGGATGTTGTTTGATTGGAACAGCATTTCCCACATCTACATCATGTATAGCCATTTTAGTACTTTCCAATTTACCTCTACAAACTTGCCCACGTGATATCAATACCTCTTTCAGGTCAGTTTGTTTGTCCTCTGGTAAGTAACTCAACAATTTATCCCAGTTTTTAAGAATATCCTCATTTTCCATTTTAATTTGAGGTATGTGAAATTTACAGTCATCTGGATTTGGTTCGTTACTGAGTTGGAATCATTAAAACGTCCTCCTTTTTCTCTCCTTCCCATTCAAAGTACCTTTTAAGCATATTCACATGACACACTCGGTGAGTCTTCCTTCTATCTGGTGTTTTTACCACATAATTCACCTCACTTAATTTCCTTTCAATCTGATAAGGTCCACAAAACCTAGCTTTTAAAGGGTCATCTACCACTAGTAACAATACTAAAACTTTATCTCCACAGGCAAAACTACGAACTTTGGATTTCTTGTCCGCTATCCGTTTCATCACATTTTGTGCAACTTTTAAATGTTGTCTAGCCAATTCACCTGCTCGATTTAATTGTTCCCGAAAATTTGACACGTAATCCAATAATGCAAGTTCTGATTTCTCACTCACCAATTTTTCCTTAATCAATTTAAGTGGTCCTCTTACCTCATGACCAAAAATTAGTTCAAAAGAACTAAATTTGGTTGACTCATTAGGAGCATCCCTAATTGCAAACAGTACGAATGGAATTCCTTTATCCCAATCCTCTGGGTAATCATGACAATAAGCCCTCAACATTGTCTTTAATGTCTGATGCCACCTTTCTAACGCTCCCTGCGATTCTGGATGGTAGGCAGTTGATTTAAATGGTTTTATTCCAAAGCTATCCATAACTTCTTTGAATAACCTGGAGGTAAAATTTAATCCTTGATCCGATTGTATTTCTGTGGGTAGTCCATATCTATTAAAGAATTTAAATAATTCCTCCACAATCTTTTTAGTTGTAATATTACATACTGGAATGGCCTCTGTAAACCTAGTAGACACATCCATTATAGTCAAAAGATATTGATTCCCACTTTTCGTTTTAGGAAGCGGTCCTACGCAATCAATTAGGACTGTGTAAAAGGTTCCTCAAATGCTGGAATGGGTATTAAGGGTGCTGGTTTTATCACTGCTTGAGGTTTCCCTATCACTTGACATGTGTGACAGGATTGACATAATTTAACTACATCTTTATGTAGTCCAGGCCAATAAAAATGTTTCTGGATTTTAGCTTGAATTTTCCTTATTCGCAAATGACCTCCCACTGGTACCTCATGTGCAACTCGCAACACCTCCTTTTTATACCCTACCGGCAATACTACTTGATGAACGTCTGCCCACTTTTCATCTGCCTGCTTATGTAAACAGAGAACAAAGAAAATTACAGCCCAGGAACAGGTCCTTCGGCCCTCCCAGCCTGCGCCGATCCAGATCCTTTATCTAAACCTGTCACCTATTTTCCAAGGATCTACTTCCCTCTGTTCCCCGCCTGTTCATATATCTGTCTAGATGCATCTTAAGTGATGCTATTGTGCCCGCCGCTACCACCTCTACTGGAAAAGCGTTCCAGGCACCCACCACCCTCTGCGTAAAAAACTTTCCACGCACATCTCCCTCAAACTTTCCCCCTCTCACCTTGAAATCGTGATCCCTTGTAATTGACACCCCCACTCTTGGAAAAAGCTTGTTGCTATCCACCCTGTCCATATCTCTCATAATTTTGTAGACCGCAATCAGGTCCCCCCTCAATCTCCGTCTTTCCAACAAAAATAATCCTAATCTACTCAACCTTTCTTCATAGCTAGCACCCTCCATACCAGGCAAAATCCTGGTGAACCTCCTCTGCACCCTCTCTAAAGCATCCACATCCTTCTGGTAATGTGGCGACCAGAACTGCACGTAGTATTCCAAATGTGGCCTAACCAAAGTCCTATACAATTGTAACATGACCTGCCGACTCTTGTACTCAATACCCTGTCCGATGAAGGCAAGCATGCTGTATGCCTTCTTGACCACTCTATTGACCTGCGTTGCCACCTTCAGGGTACAATGGATCTGAACTCCCAGATCTCTCTGTACATCAATTTTCCCCAGGACTCTTCCATTGACCATATAGTCCGCTCTTGAATTAGATCTTCCACGATGCATCACCTCGCATTTGCCTGGATTGAACTCCATCTGCCATTTCTCTGCCCAACTCTCCAATCTATTTGTATTTTGATGTATTGTCTGACAGTCCTCCTCGCTATCTGCAAGTCCACCAATCTTAGTATCATCTGCAAACTTGCTAATCAGACCACCTATACCTTCGTCCAGATCATTTATGTATATCACAAACAACAGTGGTCTGAGCACGGATCCCTGTGGAACACCACTAGTCACGTTTCTCCATTTTGAGACACTCCCTTCCACCACTACTCTCTGTCTCCTGTTGCCCAACCAGTTCTTTATCCATCTAGCTAGTACACCCTGAACCCCATACGACTTCACTTTTTCCATTAACCTGCTATGGGAAACTTTATCAAACGCCTTACTGAAGTCCATGTATATGACATCTACAGCCCTTCCCTCATCAATTATCATTGTCCCTTCCTCAAAGAATTCTATTAGGTTTGTAAGACATGACCTTCCCTGCACAAACCATGCAGCCTATCACTGATAAGTATTTTTTCTTCCAAATATGAAGGTCTCCATTTTCTCATGAAGACATTACTTTTACAGTAATAACACATTGGTATACTCTCAGATTCCTCTTCCTTGTATGCTTTCTGAAACATCCGTTTTATTTCTACATCTTTCTGTTGTAACTCTGCCAATTTTCCTGAACTAAAAATATCCGCCTCATCCTCCACCTGTTCTTGTTCTTTTTCAACCATCTGGTCAAAAATCGTTTCTGATAATTGCACTTCAAATTCATCTTCGCCCTTAGATTTCTCCTCTTGTCTTAACCTGTGACTTTGCGACCTTGTTACTACACAATCCGGAAAAATCCCAGGATATTCGTCCTTCAACACTTCAGTTGTCTGATTGTCCACTGGCTTATCAACCACAGTAGGCATCACTGCCACCTGCGATCCAACAAGAACAAAGAAAAGTACAGCACAGGAACAGGCCCTTCGGCCCTCCAAGCCCGTGCCGACCATGCTGCCCGACTAAACTACAATCTTCTACACTTCCTGGGTCCGTATCCCTCTATTCCCATCCTATTCATGTATTTGTCAAGATGCCCCTTAAATGTCACTATCGTCCCTGCTTCCACCACCTCCTCCGGTAGCGAGTTCCAGGCACCCACTACCCTCTGTGTAAAGAAATTGCCTCATACATCTACACTAACCTTGCCCCTCGCACCTTAAACCTATGCCACCTAGTAATTGACCCCTCTACCCTGTGGAAAAGCCTCTGACTATCCACTCTGTCTATGCCCCTCATAATTTTGTAGACCTCTATCAGGTCGCCCCTCAACCTCCGTCGTTCCAGTGAGAACAAACCGAGTTTATGCAACCTCTCCTCATAGCTAATGCCCTCCATACCAGGCAACATTCTGGTAAATCTCTTCTGCACCCTCTCTAAAGCCTCCACATCCTTCTGGTAGTGTGGCGACCAGAATTGAACACTATACTCCAAGTGTGGCGTAACTAAGGTTCTATACAGCTGCAACATGACTTGCCAATTCTTATACTCAATGCCCCGGCCAATGAAGGCAAGCATGCCGTATGCCTTCTTGACTACCTTCTCCACCTGTGTTGCCCCTTTCAGTGACCTGTGGACCTGTACACCTAGATATCTCTGACTTTCAATACTCTTGAGGGTTCGATCTTTCACTGTATATTCCCTACCTGCATTAAACCTTCCAAAATGCATTACCTCACATTTGTCCGGATTAAACTCCATCTGCCATCTCTGTGCCCATGTCTCCAAACAATCTAAATCCTGCTGTATCCTCTGACAGTCCTCATCGCTATCCGCAATTCCACCAACCTTTGTGTCGTCTGCAAACTTACTAATCAGACGAGTTACATTTTCCTCCAAATCATTTATATATACTACAAAGAGCAAAGGTCCCAGCACTGATCCCTGCGGAACACCACTAATCACAGCCCTCCAATTAGAAAAGCATCCTTCCATTGCTACTCTCTGCCTTCTATGACCTAGCCAGTTCTGTATCCACCTTGCCAGCTCCCCCCTGATCCCGTGTGACTTCACCTTTTGTACTAGTCTACCATGAGGGACCTTGTCAAAGGCCTTACTGAAGTCCAGATAGACAACATCCACTGCCCTGCCTGCAGCAATCATCTTTGTGATCTCTTCGAAAAACTCTATCAAGTTAGTGAGACACGACCTCCCCTTCACAAAACCATGCTGCCTCTCACTAATACGTTCATTTGCTTCCAAATGGGAGTAGATCCTGTCTCGAAGAATTCTCTCCAGTAATTTCCCTACCACTGACGTAAGGCTCACCGGCCTGTAGTTCCCTGGATTATCCTTGCTACCCTTCTTAAACAAAGGAACAACATTGGCTATTCTCCAGTCCTCCGGGACATTACCTGAAGACAGTGAGGATCCAAAGATTTCTGTCAAGGCCTCAGCAATTTCCTCTCTAGCCTCCTTCAGTATTCTGGGGTAGATCCCATCAGGCCCTGGGGACTTAGCTACCTTAATATTTTTTAAGACACCCAACACCTCGTCTTTTTGGATCTCAATGTGACCCAGGCTATCTACACACCCTTCTCCAGACTCAACATCTACCAATTCCTTCTCTTTGGTGAATACTGATGCAAAGTATTCATTTAGTACCTCGCCCATTTCCTCTGGCTCCACACATAGATTCCCTTGCCTATCCTTCAGTGGGCCAACCCTTTCCCTGGCTATCCTCTTGCTTTTTATGTACGTGTAAAAAGCCTTGGGATTTTCCTTAACCCTATTTGCCAATGACTTTTTGTGACCCCTTCTAGCCGTCCTGACTCCTTGCTTCAGTTCCTTCCTACCCTCCTGACTCCTTGCTTCAGTTCCTTCCAACTTTCCTTTTATTCCACACAGGCTTTGTCTGTTCCCTGCCTTTTAGCCCTGACAAAAGCCTCCTTTTTCTTTTTGATGAGGCCTACAATATCTCTCGTTATCCAAGGTTCCCGAAAATTGCCGTATTTATCCTTCTTCCTCCCAGGAACATGTTGGTCCTGAATTCCTTTCAACTGACACTTGAAAGCCTCCCACATGTCAGATTTCGATTTACCCTCAAACATCTGCCCCCAATCTAGGTTCTTCAGTTCCCGCCTAATATTGTTATAATTAGCCTTCCCCCAATTTAGCACATTCACCCTAGGACCACTCTTATCCTTGTCCACCAGCACTTTAAACCTTACTAAATTGTGGTCACTGTTCCTGAAATGCTCCCCTACTGAAACTTTTACCACCTGGCCGGGCTCATTCCCCAATACCAGGTCCAGTACAGCCCCTTCCCTAGTTGGACTGTCTACATATTGTTTTAAGAAGCCCTCCTGGATTCTCCTTACAAACTCTGCCCCGTCTAAGGTCCTGGCACTAAGTGCGTCCCAGTCAATATTGGGGAAGTTGAAGTCTCCCATCACAACAACACTGTTGTTTTTACTCTTCTCCAAAATATGTCTCCCTATCTGCTCCTCTATCTCCTCTGGCTGTTGGGAGGCCTATAGTAAACCCCCAACATTGTGACTGCACCCTTCCTATTCCTGATCTCTACCCATATAGCCTCACTGCCCTCTGAGGTGTCCTCCCTTAGTACAGCTGAGATATTCTCCCTAACCAGTAGCGCAACTCCGCCACCCCTTTTACATCCACATCTATCCCGCCTGAAACATCTAAATCCTGGAACATTTAGCTGCCAATCCCGCCCTTCCGTCAACCAGGTCTCTGTAATGGCAACAACATCATAGTTCCAAGTACTAATCCAAGCTCTAGGTTCATCTGCCTTACCCGTAATACTTCTTGCATTAAAACATATGCATTTCAGGCCACCAGACCCGCTGTGTTCAGCAACTTCACCCGGTCTGTTCTGCCTCAGAGCCATACTGGCCCTATTCCCTAGTTCTCCCTCAATGCTCTCACCTTCTGACCTATTGCTCCCGTGCCCACCCCCCTGCCATACTAGTATAGATCCAGCTATATCATTACCCAAAATAAACTGTACTACTGTATTCCTGGACAAGATAGTTTCTCTAGTACTCCTACTACCACTTCACTACTCTTCACTGGACTTTCCAACCTTACCTTATATAATTGAACACGACTCCTCTCATCCTGAATTCCACATATTACCACTTTTTCTGGCAACATTCTTCCCGAACTACATAACTCCTCATTTCTTAACATTAAAGATTGACTAGCTCCCGTATCTCTTAAAATTGTGACTTCTTTACCTGCTCCTCCTGATACACATGAGTAAACTTTACCCACACAAGTAAATTCTTTAAAGAGATCTGGCACCTTCTTATCAATCACCTCTTGATCAGGCTGTACAATCTTTTGCACTTCCTTCGCTTCACTTGGGCTTTCCTTTACCACTCTAACAAATCCCATTGTCTTATCCTGTTTTACCACATCAGCCTTCCCAGTGCTTTTCTTCAACCACCAACACTGTGACTTTACATGGCCTAGCTTATTACAGTGAAAACATTTGAAACTTTTCATGTCACTTCCACCTTCCTGGATTTCTTTTTTAATCTGAGGTACACTCTCTTTATTATCTCCCATCAGATCACCTTTATCTTTATCACTTGAGTATTTCTCATGTCCCCAGTTTCTATCCCTCAGGCTGAAACTGATGTTGAAAACCAAGCTTTGATTTATGAACTAATTCATAATCATTTCTGCTGCTAATCTCGCAGTTTTAACCCTCTGCTCTTCCATATGAATTCTCACTCCATCAGGAATTGAATTTTTAAACTCCTCCAAAAGTAAAATTTCTCTGAGAGCTTCATACGTTTGGTCTATTTTCAAAGCCCTTATCCACCTATCAAAATTACTCTGTTTGATCCTTTCAATCTCCATGAATGTTTGACCAAATTCTTTCCTTAAATTTCTAAACCTTTGTAAGCTTCAGGCACTAGTTCATATGCATCTAAGATGGATTTTTTCACCTCCTCATGCGTCCTAGATACTTCCTCTGGATGTGATGCAAACACTTCACTAGCCCTACTTATCAGCTTTGTTTGAATCAGTAATACCCACATGTCCTGTGGCCATTTCATTTGTTTAGCTACCTTCTCAAATCAAATGAAAAAGGCTTCCACTTCCTTCTCGTCAAATCTTGGCAATGCTTGGACATATTTAAATAGATCCGCAGCAAGCCTTCGACTATGACGCTCTTTCTCACTATCTTCATCACTATCATTCAACTGCACCTTTCCCTTTACGCCTGCCAAATTTAATTGACTGTCAAGTTTCATTTTCTGAAGTTCAAACTCTCTCTCTTTATCCTTTTCCCTGATCTGTATCTCCCTTACTCTTTCTTTTTGTCCAGCTAGGGCGATTATTTCTGTTTTCCTTTATTCTCTCTCTTTCTTTTTCCTCTCTCTCTCTTTCGTATTCAAGCTGCTTGAATTCTTTTTCATGTTCCATTTGTTTAGTTCATAACTGAATTTTTTGCCATTTCCAATGAGTCAAACTATATCTCAGGCAACTTTAAATGCTTAGCCACCGCCATAATTTTCTCATCCTTTCTCATTTTGTCAGGTAATGTTAACTGCAATGTTTTTGCCAAATCTAACAGTCTGCTTTTAGACTCTGTCCGTGAGATACTGCGTGTGACCGTCTCCACCGCCAAAAACCTCAGAGCCTCTGAAAGAGCCATTGTCCACAACACACACCCTACTTAAGCTAAAATACCACACCTGAAAAGCAACCACAATATGCTCACCACTCACGGTCTTTAAGTTCACAAAGCCAATTCAATAGATAGACTTTATCCCGGAGGAGCCCCCAACTTTATCCCGGATGAGCCCCCAATTTGTTATGGGCCAGGGTTTAGAGAACCCCAAAGTGTATCATGGAGTTCACCTGACCCACAACTTTTACTAGATTGTGGTATGGGGAGCACACGGCCCACTCTACAGGTGTGGTACAGCAGAAATGGAAAGGTATTTTGTAAAGCAAAACAATGTTTATTCTATGAACTCAAGTTAACCTTTTTAAAACATACTGTAAACATCTTAGCAACCATTAATTCAAATACATCCCCCAAAGACTACAACACTAAGTAATCCTTTAAGCTTTCCTTTTTAACATTCATACGACTTAAAAACAAAACCTTTATCAGAAGCACATCAAGTTAAAGAAACTACTGAAAACATTTATAATTCTGAATTTGCCAAATGATCAAGGATAGTCTTTTGATGGCAGAGAGAACAGCAGTACACCTGCTTGGTCTGGCTTCAGCTCCAACACTGAAAACAAAACTAAAACACACCCTGCAGCCTGCTCAAAAACAAAAGTAAAAAGCTGTCAGACAGCCCAGCTCCACCCACTCTTTGACATCACTGCAGTAGTAAACACCCATTTCTTAAACACCCATTTCTTAAATGTACTCTCACTACAGATATTTATATACACACCCATTTCTTAAAGGTACTCTCACATGACAAAGACCCTGAAGGGAGGGCACTGAAAGACCCTGAAAAGGAGGACAGTGAAGGATCTGTATGAAAGGCACTGAAAGACCCAGGAGGGGAATGAAAGACGCTAAAAGGAGGGCGACAACAAAAGATCCCAGAAGGAGGGAAATGTAAGACAATGAATGACCAAATGAAAGGCAATGAAAGAATTGTAGAATGGAAACAAGTCAACACTCATCAGAGATAGACCTGATCAACAGTGAAGCCAAAAAGGTTTTGGCTGAAGTTAAGTCAAGTTGAAACAAAGGTTCCATTTGTGAAATGAGTATGTCCAATAAGGAGCGGGAATGTGGCAGGATTCTACTAGTGTGGCTTGGCCCCGCCAGCAGCGGGATTCTCCGTCCTGCCAGCCAGTGGGGTTTCCCATTGTGGGCAGCCCCACGCTGTCGTGAAATCCCCGGGTGTGGGTGAGGTGCCAGCTTAACGGAGAATCCTGACAGCGGGGAATCCAGCCCATAATGTATTTCCCTCGGAGCAATGCAGAAATTAAAGACTTTGAATTGAACATAAAGAGGAATCAGCAAAAAGAATTAAAGCTGTAGAGAAGACATTAAAACAACAAGATTAAATGACTGACAGCAATCCTAAAAGAAAGTTGCCGAAATTGACAAAATGAAGTTAAGAACAGTGAAAACCTTGTCTGAATAAGCTGATCTCCATGAAAATGCAACTAGAAAATGAGACCAAGTCCAGTGAGGAATTGTATCAGGAGGATAAGATCTTTTAGAAGGAAACTTGACAATGAGTAAAAACATTGAAATTTACAACAGAATCTAAAATTCAGACAGAGAAAGGAACTGAGACGATGTGCCAGAACAAGTTTGCTGAAATGGTCACTTGAATGGAAAAGCAGAAAGCCTGTATGGAACAGCTCCATAATAATAATCTTTATTATTGTCACAAGTAGGCTTACATTAACACTGCAATGAAGTTACTGTGAAAAGCCCTTCGTCGCCACACTCCGGCGCCTGTTCGGGTACACAGAGGGAGAATTCAGAATGCCCAATTCACCTAACAGCACATCTTTTGGGACTTGTGGGAGGAAACCGGAGTACACAGAGGAAACCCACGCAGACAAGGGGAGAATGTGCAGACTCTGGACAGACAGTGACCCAAGTCGGTATTTGAACCCAGGTCCCTGGCGCTGTGAAGCAACAGTGCTAACCACTTCACTAACAGTACTAACCATGCAAGACTATGTTTGGAACTGTACATAATAAAAGCCTATCATTAAAAGTGTTTATGTTTAAACACCCAAGCTTTAAGATCTCATCAATGAGCCATCACCACAGCGACAATAAAAATTCTATATAAAGTTAAAAACCCATGTTTAGTTAGAATTTAGGACTGAGTAACTTAGTTATTGAAGATTGTATAAAGGGGTTAAAAGGGGAGGGATGTGGTGATTTGAGGTGATCATCCTTTTAAGGGCAACACAGCAGAAGAGGGTCAGCTGTCTTGAGGGACCACTTGGGACCTAGAGTGGGTAATCACCCCGGGGGTGGAGTCCCCTCGAAGGTAGAAGACATGTAGAAGTCATGTCGGGACTAGGACAACCAGTGGCTGTTCTAGGGCAGCTGGGGGCCTGCTGGTCTCCGTACAGTTTTTCTTATTAATAAATACCAGTTGTGCTTCTAAAGACGTCTGCAACGTGCATCATTACAATACCCAACTGTGATTCTTGCTATTATTCCTCCTTAGTGACTGTGTATAATCTATGGATCTATCGAGCCCTCATCCTAAATACTGCCCATGTAATAACATGTATGTCGGCAAACTGCTGTATGTGACAGAGTATTTGGGATGGATGTGCTGCATTAAGTTAAAGTCCAGCAGTTGGTGTGCCAGGAGCGGGGTGGTGAGTTTCTGGTCTTGCCCACCTACTGGCACATCTGCTTGTTAAAGATTTTGGAGATGAGTGGACATGAGAGGCCGAAGCTTCAACTGTGCTGACCTCATTAGTGTAGTGGGGGGTTGGGTGGTCACATGGGGGGGGGCAGTTGGGAATGTTGGGAGGGTGGGGTGGTCAGGTAGTCAGTGGAGGGCTTGGAGGCTGGATGGTTGGGGGTGGTAGTTAGTGGGGAGTTGTGGTCAGTGAGGAGGTCCCATGGGGGCGGGGGGGGGGGGGGGGGGGTAATCAGGGTAGAGTAGCACCAATGGGGGGGGGGGGAAGGGGGTTTGTACTCTAGTTACATGTGTTATGGGTCTGGGTTTACAGAACCCCAAAGTGTTTCATGGAGTTCAACCGACCCACAATTTTGAATAGATTATGGTGTGGGAAGCACACGGCGTACTCTCAAGGTGTGATACAGCAGAAATGGATAAGTAGTTTTTAAAACAAAACAATGTTTATTCTATGAACTCAAGTTAACCTTTTAAAAACAAACATTGAATATCTTAACATCCATTACTTCAAAGATAACCCCAAAAGACTATAACACTAAATAATCCTTCAAACTGTTCCTTTAAACATCCAAAAGACTTCAAACCTTCAAAATCAAGAACACATTAGGTTACATTCAATATATTTAAAGTCTTTTGATTGCAGACATCAACAGACCAGCTCTGTGTTTCTTCCTGCAGCTCACGGCAAAACACACAGACACTCCCAGCTGCCTTCTCAAACTGAAACTCAAAAAAGCAGAAGCGAGCTCTGCTCCCCCCACCCTCTGAGATCACTTCAGTAATATGATCAGCTCCATTTCTTAAAGGTACATTGCTTAAATATCCATTTCTTAAAGGTACTCTCACAAGACACATGGGAGTTAAAAGTGATTTTAAATCCTACTAACTTTTCCTGGTAACTATTATTTAAGACAGTCAGAATCATTCAAAATTTTGAATTTAAATCATACTTTCAGATGGTTCGGAGTGCAGGGCAATGGATGTTCAAACTTCTCAGATAATTGCCGGCCAGTCCTTACCTGGGAACGCCTCAGAAGGGGACATTGTTCCCAGCGCAACTTTGGGGTACCCCCTGTAGCCACCTAAAATGGCTGATTCCCTATTAATTTGGCCAAAACCCGATTTAAAATGGCTAACCGAAAAGGCTGATGTGAAAAGCAGCCAACAGGACACAAACGGACAGCTGCAGACAGAATAGCGTATTCGGCTCTGGGGAAGTCGGCCCAGATCGATACTCAAGACCATTAGCAGCACATCAACCCAGACATCTACAGTTTAATCGGCTATCCCCGGGAACAATTGCAACATATTAGCAATTGAATGCCGGGCCAGACCTGTCGGCACCTGCAGTGGCCGAAACAAAGACAGGTGAACGACCACCCCCCGATCGAGGAATCGCCCCGTTATTGGACATATCGAACCCAGTGATTGGGAACAAGTCCAATCACTTTGGACTCAGGGTCAAGGGCCACCTCGAGAGGCGGGAAGCCCCTGGGCCCTATAAAGTGAGGGGCCAAGTTCAGATCTCTCTCTCTCTCCCTTCTTCTCCTGCTCGAGACCTTCGCAAGAACATCAACCAGAAACTGTAAGTTTGACTCCAGCGATCGCTACCTGACAGAGACTCCTAGCCATCGACCCGTATCAGCCTTTTTGAATCCCGCGGGCCAGATCCGATTCGATAAGCCATTCGTTTCCCTGACCTGGTGGGCCCTTCCTAAAGTGAAGTGTTGGCCAGTAGTGGTGGGTTTCTATATAGATAGTAGGATTATTGTGTAAGCATTACTTGTTGTATATAATAAATGACCGTTGATTTCAATCTTACTAAGTGGCGTGCTGACTTATTAATCATAACTCGAGCTTGAACCACGTGGCGGTATCAGAAAGATACCTGGCGACTCGTGAGCAAAGGTGACATAATCAGAGGTAATAAAACTAAGGCTAAAAAGAGCAACACCCCCAGTTATGACGGCTGGATACTCGGAATCTGTGGGCTGTGTTTCTTGGTCTGAGACGCTGGCAATGTGAGGAGGGCTGGATGCTGTGAGGTTCTTTCTTCTTATTGGCCAGTGTAAATTCTGACTGAGATAGGCGGGACTCCTTTGAAATTAAAGCGGACCATAATTTAGGAAGATGACTGCAGAAAAGTTGTGGTGATTGTCCCTTTAAGAGCTACACAGCAGAGTAAGGGACACCTATCCTGGGTGACCAATCGGGACTTAGAATGAGGAATCACCCTGGGGGGTAGGAGTTCTTCCTGGCAGAGGTATTTGAGAATTAACTGCAAATATGCTGTAGCTGTTGAAGATTACTAAAGAAAATCCTCTTTTTCCCCATCAATGAAGCCTCTGAAAGTGCATCATTACGACAATCCTTCCGATATTCCTTTATCTGATCATGTACTATGCGGCAGGGAATAAATGTCTCTGTGAGAATGAGTGAAGGCATGAGATAAAAAGAAGAAGAAGAATTAGAAGTCATAGCCCTGGGATTGGGGATAATTCTTCTGGCTTCATATTTTCCCATTCTCTCTATGATGTTGAGCAACAACATTTCCAGGTTGGCCTCAAAGGTATTTATGGGAGAGAAAGTTCCCAGGCCCTGTTGTCCTTTCTGCCTTTGCACAGTTCTGTTGTGTGTTACTGTGTCTTGCAACACAAGAAAGCAATTCGAAAATGCTGGATATTTGAAGAGAACACACATATGTGACCAAGTATCATCCCTGTGATCAGGCATGAGTAAATGAATGAAGATGCATCATTCAGGTGAGTTTTCCTGCAAGGTTTGGCTTTGTCAACTCACTTTCACAGACGGTGCAATAATAATGCCATTTTGAAGTTGAGTTAGAATGTTTGTTCTTCTGTTTATGTAATTAAGAAAGAGGTAATGTCAGGTTGCGTTGGTGCTTTGCATGCATAATAAATTGATAGGAAACTCATACTGTATAATTTTAACTCCAGCTCGTTTTCTGAGACTGCCAAACTGTGTCCTCAACTGCAGCCAGATCCTCAAAAATGGAACATGGTGCTGATTCATTAATTCCCCGAATATCTCGTACAGTTTGAATGCATTCTTTTGGAAAAGGTGCCCGTCAGTGTTGGAGAAGGTAACCTGCTGTTGGTTAAGAATCTGTGGACAGAGTAACAGCGTTAATGTTTTGAATCCACTAGGATACTTCTTCGACACTGAGTTTGGATCTGTTTATTTCTGTACAAACACAACCAAATCCTGATGCCAGACAATATTATTAAAAAAGGGGGACAACAGGATACATGCAGAGAAAAAGTTACAATAACTTATTTCAAGGAACGCGATTTAAAATAATTGGAGAAAAATGTTTGAATTGGTTTTGTACCTTCAAGTGCTCCCTTAGGTTTGGCGCTCATTTATGCTCACTGCTGATCTTTACACTGAGTATATCCAGGATGCTGTCATAAACAATGGAAAATTGCACATCTTCCAATTCAAGTACTTGCAGAAGCTGTGTGAGGGAAATCGCTGCAGCCATTAAGCCTGAATGGAAAATGGCATGAGGCAGGTTTCCATCAAAATCCCAGTGGGATTGCATGACACTGAATTTCTTAGCCCTTTTCAGTCTAAACTGTCTCCGTGGGGAACAATCCTGTTGGTCAGAAAATATCCATGTGTATATGATGGAACATTATTTCCCACAATGTCAAAAGTTCCCCTTCTTCTCATATTTGGCACCTAAAACCCTGTGAGATTGAAGTCTGCTGTGATGTATGTATATGTGGAAATAGTTGATATTGCGTTAATTTGTGTGTGGGAGTGATAATTAGCAATTAAAGTTGAGTGTTTCAGTGATATGACAACATAATGTCACGGAGTTCAGGAATCACAAACACAGATGATTTGAGCGAAGTTTTGTTTTGTGAAAGAACACAAATAATTTTCACGAGAGTAACTCTTAGTTGTGGCAGCAGTCAATGAAACCAGGGCAGTTCTTCCTGGTTTCTTGGCCAATATTTATCCCTCAAACCACATCACTGGACGAAACAGATGATCTTGTCATTGTCACTTTGCTGTGTGTGGGAGCTTGCTGTGTGTAATTGGCTTTCCAACGGTGCCTGACATTACAATACTCCAAAAGTACTTCATGGCTGTAAAGTTAAATCCTACGGTCACGGAAAGAACCATAGAAATGCAAGTTTTTATTTTCTTACAGGTGGCCTGTTGGAGACTGTTGTGTTACATGTGTGGTCGATAACACATGTTACTCAATCCTTGGTTGATGGTGAGGTCCTCTGTATCTTGAAGAAGACTCAAACTCGTCATGTAACAACAAAGATTTATTGAGTAACTATAAATGCATGAGTTCTTTACCTTAACATGCAAACTAGGAATTGGTTAACAAGATTTAACAATAATAACTAAACGTAACTCCACTAACCACCTGTGATTCTGATGTTACCCTGTTCACAGTACACCCACGAGAGAGAGGGAGAGAGACCCCATGTGGCTGCTTTTATACCCCTGTTGGTCCAGCCCTCTAGTGATCATGTGGTGCTGCTTTTACCCATTAACCCCTTGTGTGCATGCACCTACAGAGATCACTACATCTCCCCCTTTTTAATGTGTTACAGATTTTCTGTATGGTGTAACAAAAATTGAACAAACATAATGAATTAAGTCAACTGGGAACCGATAAAACAAGTAATGCTGTGTACAGAATGTGATGGTAATAATGACTGTACAAAGTCAATCACAACAAAAAGTTTTGTGAGTCCAGACCAGTGTTCTTCAAACTTTTTTTCCGGGGACCCATTTTTATCAACCGGCCAACCTTCGGGATGTAACCCGGCCGACCTTCGCAACCCACGCCTGCTGACCTGCGCGACCCACCATTTTCTCTTACCTGGTTTGCTGCTGACAAAAATGGAGGAGATGGTTTCGGATCCCTTTGGCCCTCGTACACGCTCCTCCAATGGAACATGTTGGATGAAGGTGAAGCCTTCTGGTGTCGGAAAGTACGGAGTCTCCCTCTGTCCAAAGTTCTGAATTTTCTTCCTGAAAAATGTTATCAAATAAACCCCTCCCCCGAACTTCCTGAAAAAAAATGAGTAAAATAAATGAAACAAAAATGAATAAAACACCCCTTAACTTGTAAAACAAATAAAATGAAATGAAAAAAATAAAAATGAAATGAATAAAATAAATGAATAAAAACCACTACAGAACTTGTAAAACAAAAAGCTGCAACCGTTAAAAAAAATAGCGGCCGCACTGCGCATGCATGCCAATCATCGAGCGTGCATGCGCAATGCGGCCAAATTAAAATAAAAAAACATGTTATGAAAAGCCGGCTGCTGCGCGGGGATTTGCGCGATCGGGAGCGCCACGGACAACAGCTCCGTGACCCTCCCAACACCTGCCCGTGACACACCCGCCGGTCGCGCCCCTGACTTTGAAGAACACTGGTCCAGACTGTATGAGTTTGATCAGGTGGTTTGATCTTGTTGCCTGTCGTTGAGGTGGCAGTGTTGATGTCATGTCGTTGTGACCACCGTCAGTGTTTCTGTGTGTACGTGAGGATATCGAGACATCGGAATGTTTGAATCACTTTGTTGTCTGATTTATACTTTTTTTTTATGCTTGTGGTAGCGATTCTGTGTTGCATCTTTCTTGAAAGCTGGTTTGTTGTGAAGCAAATGAAAATTTGTGAGATTTGTTGCCATGCCACAGCATGTTTATACTCTTGTTGCGCTCAATGTGTGTTCCATGTGAATAATTGTCACGGTTATTGGTGTCAATTACATTGAGAGTTTCCTTTTGAGAACTGTGAGAATGATCTGATGTTGTATTGATGTTGGTGACATCAGTCATTTGTGGTGGATTTGATAGTTCTTCTTTGCTGCCTCGGTGCTCCTCTGATGGAGACATTTCCGGTACATTTGAATCATCTGTGATCTCTTTATGTTTCTCTTCAGGAGTTAAAATCTTCAAGATTTCAATTGACGTGGTCTCACTGGACCCAAGAGTAGTCCTACTCTGTGCTTCTGTACAGATGAGCTGAGATCTGTCAGTCTCGCTGTGATTCTGCACACTCTATGTCGAGTGTGATCACTTTGTCACTGTTTTCCCATACAGTGGGTAGACATTCAGTGTCTTCTTGCCGATTCATGGCTGTCGCTCCGGAGTCGTTGCTTGCGGCCATTCTGGAGCCTGTCAATGAGCTCGCTATGGAGGCCGGTATCACTCCCTCAGTGGAGTCAATCTGTGCTCTCTGCGTGGCGTCGCCTTCTGCTATGTGACATGTGGTTGTCATCCATTTTGTCGACGAGCTGCCATGTCATCATGGTACTGGATTCTCACCATGAGACTTGTATGGAACTTGGCACCCATGTTGCTGCTGCAATGACCATCAGATCCAGAGAACTGATCCATGGCTGAGTGGCATTCGTCAGCGAGCAAATCATCGCTTCTCAAGGATGTGTCATGGTGCTCTATTTGTCCAATGAGGAACTCATCTCCTGAGTAATCATCGTCAATGAACAAATCTTTTGCTATGGATTTGTCATTGTGCTCTTCTCTTTGGGTGTTGCAAACTGCTTGTTTCAGGGTGTTGTGAAAGTTATTTTTAACTACTGGTGTAAGTTCGGGCATTGTCCTGTATTTTGAGGTACAAAAATTGGGTTTTGCAGTTTTAAATTTCTTTTTGTTCATTTTCGTGCATTTCCCTTTAAGTGGGCGTGGTCCTGGTCCTCTGACATCATGGCGCTCGTGACATCATGCGTAGGATTCTATTGCGCATGCGCACTCCGAGTTTCCTGTACTGTGTGCCCTATTCGCAACTGCGCATGCGCGGCTTCTCGCTGTTTTGCCGGTTTGCGTCTTTTAGGGAAGTGCGCATGTGTGGCCCCTTTCTCAAGATGGCTGCCAATCAAAAAGAGCTGTTGCATCGAGTGAGATCCTGCCTCTGCCTCGTGGTAAGTTTTGGTGCTGTTTTTTCTTTGGATAAATTGAAGGTACTGATTTATTTTCTGATCATGCACTATGCACTGTTTAATCGCGATTTCTAGAGTTAGATACTGTTGTTGTGAAAGTTTTTTCGTTAAATTTTTATCAGATAGTCCATAAATTAATTGATCTATTATCATAGCATCTCTGAAATCAGCATAATTACAACCTTGTGCTAGTACCTGGAGGTCTGCAATAAAATCAGTGATTGACTCTCAGAATCTCTGGCACCTATTACGAAATCTAAGGCTTCCCAGCGTCTCACCAGAATGATTTTTACAGTGTTGTTCAAATTTTGTGATAATTACTTTAAATTTAGTTTTGTATTCACCTTCCAAGAAATTGAATGAATTATATATCTCCATGGCCTGTTTCCCCACTGCCAATAAGAGGTAGGCTATTTTTTTAGAATCTGGCGCAGCGGTTGTGTCCTTAATTTCCAGAAATAGATTAAAGTGTTGAAGGAAAATTTTCCAATTATACTGGAGATTACCCGAGGTTCTGAGGGATTCTGGAGCTGGAAGTGAGTCCATCTTACCGGTTCTTTCTTGCCCGAGAGGTCCGACTGCTGTGATGCCTTCCGTGATCAAATATCTATCTAAATTCTTTCTTTTTCTGGTCTGTCAAACCTAATCTAGCTAGTTCCTGTTTTTGTTGTTAAGGCCAACACTCCTTGGTACCATGTTGTGTTACCTGCGTGGTCGATAACACGTGTTACTCAATCCTTGGTTGATGGTGAGGTCCTCTGAATCTTGTTGAAGACTCAAACTCGTCCAGTAACAAAGATTTATTGAGTAACTATAACTATTAATGCAAGAGTTCTTTACCCTAACATGAGGAATTGAACAAACAAATGTGATATAAAATAGTTAGTTCAAATATTTGTTACAATAATGTAGATGTGAGCCAGTCTGATAGTAGTGAGTTCACAAACAAAGGACAAAGGGATTCAGAAAGCATGGCAAGGAGGGGGAAAAGGATGCTGGGTAACAAGAGGCCCAGGGTTAAGGAATGTGAAGTGAGCCAATCAGGATATGTGGCCAGGTCAGGAGGGGTATAGGATGACCTATGGGAATCTTGTATGTGAAACTTGATGCCATTTGAATGAGATTTGTAAAGATTTTTGTCTCCGATAGCACTCGGTTCTGGAGCTCCAGGAGACCGCTTGTGTGTTCTGAATCTCTGTGGAGCGAGTCAGCCTTGCAAGTTGGTTAAAAATAAATAATACTATACCTACAAATCCATCTCGAGTTTTATTGAGGCCAGACTGGCGGGTAAAGAATTCAATATTGTCAAACATGGAAACTAGGAATTGGTTAACAAGATTTAACAATAATAACTAAATGTAACTCCACTAACTATCTATGTGATTCTGATGTTACCCTGTTCACAGTGCACCCATGAGATGGAGGGAGAGAGACCCGTGTGGCTGCTTTTATACCCCTGTTGGTCCAGCCCTCCAGTGATCATGTGGTGCCGCTATTTACCCATTAACCCCTTGTGTGCATGCACCTACAGAGATCACGACAGAGACATATCATTGTTATGCGGCATTATCCAGCTTCATCCATTCTTAACAGTGCATTGACTAGGTATTTTTTTTCTTCTCTTCTATAACAATTACGTGAACATGTCGTTGACCAAATATTTCTGTCAGATGCAAGGTACAAAATAATATTTTACTGATATCAACTGTATCCAGTTATGGTTATTGGGCGCCACGGTGGCACAGTGGTTAGCACTGCTGCTTCACCGCTCCAGGGTTCTGGGTTCAATTCCGGCATTGGGTGACTGTCTGTGTGGAGTGCACTTCCTCCCAGTCTCTGCGTGGGTTTCCTCTGGGTGCTCCAGTTTCCTCCCACAGTCCAATGATGTGCAGGGTAGGTGGCTTGGCCATGATAAATTGCTCCTTAGTGTCCAAAAGGTTAGGTCGGGTTACTGGGTTGCAGGGATGGGATGGAGGACGGGCTGAAGTAGGGTGGTCTTTCCAAGGGCCGGTACAGACTCGATGGGCCGAATAGTCTCCTGCTGCACTGTAAATTCTATGATTATATGATTATTTTGGCTGACAGGCATAAAAATAAGGTTGGAATTCAACACCTTGCATAGAGGTTGTGCTAGTATATGCTAATAACATCAGCATACCCTGGGTGGAATCACCCAAAGTAGCACAAAAAATTGGACCTTATGCCTCATTTTAAAAATCACCCATGTTCACATTTTATGTGAACTTTCACACCAGTGCAAGAGTAAATTCTTCTAAATCTGGCCCCACTGATGAACAAAGCCACGACCTTCCTAGCTAAAACTGTGAGATACCACTGATTGCACTAGTTCAGGAAGGATCTTTAATTGCGCTCATTTTCTTAAGTGTACAGACACTAGAAGTCATGTTTTAGAGCGTTTATTTATCTCAGAAACGATTGCACCTATTGAGAAACTGATATGCGTACACAAATTTAGCTATTCAATGTTTCAGCTTTGTTATTAAAGTCACTTTTAGTGGAGGATTGGATCCTCTTACCAAAACTGCTTACATTATCGATCAACCCATTTTCAGCTGCATTAATAGAAATACATTAAGGAATACATTTTTTATGGAAAGGGGAAAAACAATTTTGCTATATTTTGTGCTGGTTCACGAAGGATTTTATACTTGCCGTTATACAAATGGATTTTTTCCTGCAACTTGAAATGTAAAACAGACCAATGCAATTTCAAGTGCATTTTACGTGCAATTTCATAATTGCGCCCAAAGTGGAAATTCTATCATGTGACTAATGTTGGACTGGGAGGGTCTCAAGTGAATTAGGATTGAGGAGTGTGGACTTCGCAGAACAAGGATGCCCATAATGTAATATGAATGTACTTGGCTTGGTGCCTTTCCTATGCTGGCGGAAGTCTAGCCTGCGAATACCTTAAGTAATAAGCATGAAAGGAGCCAGGGGATGTGTGGACGAACAGCAATGGACATGGTGTCACATTGAGCGCTACCACCCCTCAGTAAGATGCAGGAAGGCCAGTCCATTTGGGAAACACACGTGTATTCTTCCCAATGTTCCCAAGCCTATCTGGTGGGGCCTGAGAACTTTGCCAACTATGGGAATGCATGCATATGTATGTGAGTGGATAACTAAACACACAATGAAGGGTAAATTCTAAACATTGCACACTCAGTTGCTTCACCTCCAACTCTATGCTTCTTGTAAGAAATCTCACCGACCGGTAGAATATGTCAGAAATTCTGGCACATGCTGCGCACAGTTAAAATGACAGGCAGCGTGCGATAGAATTGCCCATTTGCACGCTTAGAACACAAAGCTCCATGCTGGGATTACAGAACCAAACAATTTCTGCTGTCACGAAGATGTGCTTTATGCCAAATAAAGATTTATAATCCACCGGCTGGAAACACGAATTGAACTTTTAAAAACAGACTTTTTAAAACACAGACTAAAGTGATTTGAACTGAATAATACTGAACATTTCACATTCCAGCCCCATTAAGATGGAGGCGGCATATATGCAAAAACTCAGACAATCACCTCCGAGGAATGAGAACAAACCACGTTTTCTATTCCACACCAACGTCCAGACACTCAACCGGGTGGAGTCAAACCATAACACCTCATCACTTGAACAATGGGACCCCGGCCAAGAGGAGGAATTCCCAAATCTAACCAAGGTACAATTGGAATACGCGATTAGATTTGAATTACTGGTCAGTTGGTCCCTGGCACTGTGAGGCAGCAGTGCTAACCACTGTGCCACTCTTTATATGCTTTGAGCATGTTTTCACAGCAGACCAGGGGACAAGCAGTTGAGGGAGATCCCCCCCTCCTCTCAGTTTGTCTCCACTTAACTTGTAAGCTTTTGGGCCCTGTCTTCCATTGTTTGATTCTCTCTCATGTGCAGCAGATGGATTTTTAAAAAATAACTCAATTCCACAGCTGTGTCTCCAGAAGGGCAGATAGATCATCCACCTACAGTTTCAAAGACGACAATCAGGTGAGTGCAGCAAGGCCACTGGATTCAGCCTGAAGCAGCTGCATCGCTGAACTTTTATGATTAATTTTACCATCCTATCCTTCTTCACTCTGTAACCTGCATGTGTGTGTGTGAGAGAAAGTTGGTGCAAATTATATTTAGATCAATTGAAGTATAATAAAGCTTATTCCTTTCTTGCACACAAGAATGTTAAATAGGTGAATATCCATTTACCGAATTAAGCAGCAGAAGTCAGCCTGATGATTCACAATTGCTTTGTTGCACTACCATAGTTCAGTACATTGGGTTCTACTCTACCCTTCTGGATGCTCTCCCTGTCCAGATCACAGAATTTATAGGGCAGAAGGAGGCCATTCGGCCCATCAAGTCTGCACCAGCCCTTGGAAAGAGCACCTCAAGCCAACACTTCCACCCTATACCCGCAACCCCACCTCACCTGTTTTTTTTGGACCTTAAGGGCATTTTAGCATGGCCAAACTAGCTCACCTTCACATCCTTGGGTTGTGGGATAGAAACCAGAGCACTGGAGGAAACCCACGCAGGCACGGGGAGAACGTGCCGACTCCGCACAGACAGTGACCCAAGCCAGGAATCAAACCTGGGACCCTGGAGCTGTGAAGCAATATGCTACCATGCCACCCACAAGCAACTCCCTACTGGGGAAAAACACAACTCTTAAGTACAGGATTCAATGAACATCACGTGCTCTCAATTCACTCTGAAGCACTTTACTCTTTACTCTTTACAATTTACTCTTCGAGGGGCCTGCATTTCTAACATTGACGTAGAAAATCTGTTAGTTATTTTATGACCACTGCATAAACAGTTAAGTACTCACTTAATAGGCAAGTGAGGCACTTTTCAAGCAAAAAAAAATACCTGTCCTTGTTAAACTTGGAGTGGGCAAAGGTGAGAGCTATTTGACACCTCATCACCTGGTCATAACATTGTTTAAATGTGACACGATTCTTTACCAGTTTGTTGGTTCAAATGTGAATGTTAAATTTTTATCCAGTTTTTGCCAATCAATTCCTTAAATATGTGAAATACAGGTCTCCAAGAATCCCTACAATTATCAAAACATCAAAGCATTTCTTTTCTGTGTACTTTTCAATTTGAGCTGTAAATCTGTAATTGTCTGTAGACCAAAGCAATGTGAATCAATTTACTTCAAATATAATTTCTACCATTTACTGGGATGTATAACATTTGGTGGAAATTTTGCCTGCACTGTCTACATCATTCCTGAATATATCATAGTTTGAATTACACATTTGTTTAAGTGTTTTTAAGAAAATACTATATGTACACTGTCTGGGAGGCTGTATTGTTAATTAACAATTTCCAAATTGTAATGTAAGGAGCAAACCACAAATTATATTTCATAAAGAAATGACAGTTTTAGACTTTCCTCAGTTTAATTTTTGTTTAATGCCTGTAACCCTCAATATCTTCAAGCTTGATGAGATAATCATCACCTTGTTCCCAAAGTAAACTATGGAAGACATTGGTGATGTCATAGCATTTTCACAGAATTTACAGTGCAGAAGGAGGCCATCGGGCCACACCGGCACCCGGAAAGAGCACTCCACCCAAACCCACGCCCCCACCCCATCTCCGTAACCCAGTAACCCCACCTAACCTTTTGGAAACTAAGGAGCAATTTAGCATGGCCAATTCACTTAACCTGCACATCTTTGGACTGTGTGAGGAAACCGGAGCATCCGAAGGAAATCCACGCAGACGTGGGGAGAAAGTGCAAACTCCACACTCACCCAAGGGGGGAATTTGAACCCGGGTCCCTGGAGCTCGGAGGCAGCAGTGCCAACCACTGTGCCACCCGATAAGTCATCAGTTGGAGCTTTGTGTGGTGCCACTTTCCAACAGGTAGCCGTTTATTGACACCTTTGCCATACTCACTCGCTTCTTCTTCCTTGGAATACACTGGCTAAGGCAATGCTGTCCATGTGGGACTGGCATAGCCTATCCAAATCGGGACATTGGTAGGTACTGCTGTTATTGCTAGATTAATGCAGGACTGAATCATGTTCATTTCAATGGATGGAGTTTGTTTTTGTTGATGTTAAAAATCCTAGAACTGAGCTGGAGTTTACTGTTTTGACTTGCTTAAAATCTATCGGTGATCCACTTCTTAAATTTCCAAATCATGTACAAGTATGGGAGTTGGTATAATGGAAATGATGAGTTGGCTGGCTCTGTAATGCATGGGTGATCTTTTCTGAGAGTTTTCTGCTGAAATAGCGAGGGTGGAAATTACCCTGAGTGACTCCCATTACCACAACCTTCTTAGTCAATGCTGCAGCTATTTGCTACGTTTAATTGCAAACATAAAGCAAAAATAATAATTATGCAGAAAGGCAGGATGAGAGGACCAAATGAAATATTATAAAATAATCAATTCCAAATACTCCAAATTTAATTTGAAAAGAAGCCACACAATAGCTAACCTTTAAGGGGCCCTGCTTGATCAGGTCTCATTTATTGTACTCATTTATTGTATTCACTGATCAGACTAATACTAATACTGTCTTATCCAAAGTAAAAAATTTGACATAGGGCACACAATCTAACCCGTACAAGCTTATTTCAAGCCCCCCACATGTCAGGAATGCAGTTTCACTTTTAGTCACCAAACTCTGGTTGTGAAATAAGCTGTGCTCCCTTGTGTGTGGATCCTTATGCTAACCGAGCACTCCAAAGTTGGACCTTAAACATCTCGTGATGAACAAAAATAATTAAAAGAAAATTCGGGTTCGAATGCTGAAAGACTCAAACTCAATTTTCAAATGGTAGGAAGCAAAATGTCCAGATCTGTACCTGTCCAAACAATGTTTCCATCGCTGCCTATATATCTCAGTTCTATTGGACCACATCAAAGTTTTAAATCTCTCTTTGCCTTGCCTTATGGAATTGATAGTTTTCATTCCTTACTCGTCCTGCTTGCTTACTTATTATCAAAGAAAAAACTGACTTTAACTTTTTCAAATCAGTCACGCAGAAAGTCAGTCTTGTAAGCCAGCACCTGAACTTTCAAAAACCATAAACAATGTTTTTAACTTCTTCAAAAGATACAGATGAATGTTATGTTCATACACCTTGGAAATTTAAAAAAAGTCAATTATACAACAGCACACTCCCTCCATAGCCACTTCATCTTTTGAACACTACTCCCACCTATAGAGGTTCCTGAGGGAAAGTACTTTAAAATTTCACTCCAACTCCCAAAGGTAGTTGAGTACAATATCTATCTCCTCTTACACTGCCATTATTCAAGCTTGGTCAGTTGCTTTCCAAAGATGACATTTCTGTGGTCACAGCATCAGTTAAGATCAGGATTGAAGGTTGCAAGGATAAGTATAGACATTGATGATCAAACATTCTATGAGCACTATGCTTTCAGTCCTGCTGGGACCATGGAAATGTCATCTCTGGAATACAAGCAGTCAGGGTTGACTAATGTACATTGTGATGTTAGATTGATGTACTTGGGTTTTTGCTTGATTACCTCCAAAGGTCAGGGAGAAGTTTCACAGATGTTTATCCTTTTGGAAGTTTTAGCTATTATTATTCACTTCCTGCCAGAGATTAAACAGATCAGAAAGAATCTGTTAAGGGGGCAACACTATTGAACCAAAGGGTCTTTAGCTGTTTTCAGTAAGTAGCACTGGAATTTTGGCTCCAAATTTTAAAAAATAATTGATCTTGGGATTTGAGCATCACTGGCAAGGCTATCATTTGTTGCTCATCCATCCTTGAGAAGATGATGGTTAGGCGTTCTCTCAAACTGCTGCAGTCTATGTGCTGTATACATACCCACAGTGCTGTTAATAAGGGAGTTTCAGGATTTTGATCCAGTGCCAGTGAAATGGTGATATAGTTTAAAGTCAGGATGGTGAACGATTTGGAGGGAAACTTGCAAATGGTGGTATTCTCATGTGCCTGCGGCCCCTGTTCTTCTGGATGGTAGAGGTGTGGATGTTGCTGTTCAAGGAGATTTGGCAAATGCTGCAGTGCATCCTGTGGATGGTACACACTGCTGCCATTGTCTGCTGGTGGTGGCGGGGATGAATGCTTATTGTGGTGGATGGGTGTCCATGAGAGTTTTGGAACTACACTTAACCGAACAAATGAAGAGTATTCCATCACCTTCCTGACTTGCACCTTGAAGGTAGTAGACTGGCTTCGGGTAGTCAACTTTCTGTAGACCTCCCCACCTCTGAGCTGTTTGTTTAGCCACATGGCTGGTCCGGTTACATTTCTTTTTTTTTTAATAAACAATTTTAATGAGGTAATTTTGGCATTACAAACAGTAACAGTATAGAATCAATGTACAAAGAACAATAGACATAGTGCAATCACCGACTCCCACCCCGCTAAGACCCGCCTAATTGACACAATATTCTACGCTACGCTACCCCCCCCCCGCTGACAATTAATTATCCGCGAAGAAGTCAATTAATGGTTGCCACCTCCGGGCAAACCCTAACAGTGACCCTCTCAAGGCGAACTTAATCTTCTCTAGGCCGAGAAAGCTCGCCATGCCAGTTAGCCAGGTCTCCGACTTCAGGGGCTTCGAGTCCCTCCAAGCTAGCAGTAGCCGTCTCCAGGCTACCAGGGAAACAAAGGCCAGAACACCTGCCTCTTCCTCCTCCTGGATTCCCGGGTCTTCCGACACCCCGAAAATCGCCACCTCTGGACTCATTGCCACCCTTGTTTTCAATACTCTTGACATGATGTCCGCAAACCCCTGCCAATATCCCCCAAGTTTTGGACACGCCCAGAACATGTGAACATGGTTCACTGGTCCTCCCGCACATTTTACACACCTGTCCTCCACCCCAAAGAATCTACTCATCCGGGCCAGTGTCATGTGGGCCCGGTGGACCACCTTGAATTGGATCAAGCTGAACCTGGCGCATGTTACGGTCGCGTTGACTCTGCTCAATGCGTCCGCCCATAAGCCATCCTCCATCTCACCACCAAGCTCCTCCTCCCACTAACGCTTCAGCTCCTCGGTCTGTGTCTCCTCCGCCCCCATGAGTTCTTTGTAGATGTCCGTGACGCTCCCCTCTCCCACCCAACCCCTAGACACGACCCTATCCTGGATCCCCCTTCGTGGCAGGAGTGGGAAGGATGATACCTGCCTACGCAGAAAGTCCCACACCTGTAAATATCTGAAGTAGTTCCCCCTTGCCAACCCAAACTTCTCCTCCAGCACCCTCAAGCTAGGGAAGCTCCCCTCTAAAAACAAGTCCCCCATCTTCTCAATTCACGCCCTTCACCATACTCGGAACCCCCCGTCCAAGCTCCCCGGGGCAAACCGGTGATTGTCACATATTGGGGACCAGACCGATGCTCCCACTGCTCCAGCGTACCTCCTCTACTGACCCCAAATTCTCAGGGCTGCCACCACTACGGGGCTGGTGGAGTACCTCACCAGCGGGAACAGCAGAGGTGCCGTTATCAACGCCCCCAGGCTGGTGCCCCTACACAAAGCTGCCTCCATCCGCTCCCAAGCCGTCCCCGCCCCCACCATCCACTTCCTTATCATGGTTATGTTAGCCACCCAGTAATAATTACTAAAATTCGGCAGCACAAGCCCCCCCTCCTCCCGATTCTACTCGAGCATCACCTTCTTCACTTGCGGGGACTTACCCGCCCAGACAAAGCCCAGGATGATTTTATTAACCTTCTTAAAAAAGGACCGCAGGATGAAAATTGGGAGACATTGAAATACGAACAGAAATCTCGGTAGGACTGTCATTTTGACCGTCTGCACTCTCCCAGCTAACGACAGAGGGAGTGCATCCCATCTCCGGAACTCGCTCCTTATCTGTTCAACCAACCGGGACAAGTTCAACTTGTGTAACCAGCCCCAGTCGCGCCACTTGTATCCCTAAGTACCTGAAACTGTCCCCTACTAACCTAAACGGCAGCTCCCTCAGACGACCCTCCTGACCCCTCGCCTGGACTACAAACACCTCACTCTTTGTCATATTCAGTTTATACCCCGAAAACCGGCCAGATTCCCCCAAAATTGCCATAATTTCGCCCATCCCTGCCCGTGGATCCGATACGTATAAGAGCAGGTCGTCTGCATACAGCGAGACTACGTTCCCCCCCCCCCCCCCTCCCCTTCCAGCCCCTTCCAGCCCCTTGAAGCTCACAGGGCAATTGGCTCTATAGCTAACGCAAACAACAGTGTGAAGAGGGGGCACCCCTGGTACAGTCTAAAATAGTCCGAGGTCGTCCTATTCGTCCTTACACTAGCCTCCGGGGTCTGGTACAACAGCCTGACCCAGTCGATAAGCCCTTACCAAACACAAATTGGCCCAGCACCTCCCATAGATAGTCCCACTCCACCCGGTCGAACGCCTTTTCCGCATCCATTGCCACAACTACCTCAACATCCCCACTCTCCGGGGGCATCATGATCACATTGAGCAGCCTTTTTACATTGGCCACCGACTGCCTGCCCTTGACAAACCCGGTTTGAATCATAGAATCATAGAATTTACAGTGCAGAAGGAGGCCATTCGGCCCATCGAGTCTGCACCGGCTCTTGGAAAGAGCACCCTACCCAAGGTCAACACCTCCACCCTACCCCCATAACCCAGTAACCCCACCCAACACTAAGGGCAATTTTGCACACTAAGGGCAATTTATCATTGCCAATCCACCTAACCTGCACATCTTTGGACTGTGGGAGGAAACCGGAGCACCCGGAGGAAACCCACGCACACACGTGGAGAATGTGCAGACTCCGCACAGACAGTGACCCAAGCCGGAATCGAACCTCGGACCCTGGAGCTGTGAAGCAATTGTGCTATCCACAATGCTACCGTGGTGCCCACGATAGCATTGTGGATCCTCCATAACCACATCCGGCACACAATCCTCAATCCTGGAGGCCAGAATTTTGGCCAGCAACTTGGCATCCACATTAAGCAGTGAGATTGGCCTATATGACCCGCATAGCTCCGGGTTCTTGTCCCGCTTCAATATCAACGAAATAGTGGCCTGCGACATCGTTGGGTACAGCAGCCCTCTGTCCTGTGCCCCATTGAAAACCTTGACCAGCAACGGCCCTAAAATCCCCGAGAACTTTTTATAGAACTCAACCAGGTATCCGTCTGGCCCCGGGGCTTTACCCGACTGCACTGCCTTCAAGCTCTCAACTATTTCTTCGACCTTAATCGGGGCCCCTAGCCCATCTACCAGATCCCTACCCACCCTTGGGAAGGTCAGTCCATCCAAAAAGCGTCTCATCACCTCCGGCCCCGTGGGGGGTTCCGAGCAATAGAGCCTACTGTAAAAGTCCCTGAACGCCCTGTTTAGCCCTGCTGAGTCTCCTACCAAGTTTCCATCCCCATCAACCACCCTCTCCATTTCCCTGGCCACTTCCCTCTTCCTAAGCTGCTGTGCAAGCATTCTGCTGGCCTTCTCCCCATGTTCGTAAAATGCACCCCTCGCCTTTCTAAGCTGCTCCACTTCCTTACCTTTGGACAACACCCCAAACGCAGCCTGCAGTCTCTGACGTTCCCTTAAGAGCTCCAACCCCGGGGTCACCGCATACCTCCTGTCTATCTGTAAGATCTCCTTAACCAGTCGGTCCATTTCTGCCCTATCCGTCCTGTCCTTATGAGCCCGGGTCGAAATCAGCTCCCCTCTCACCACTGCCTCCAGCGCCTCCCAGACCACCGCTGCTGAGACTTCCCCCGTGTCATTATCCTGCAGGTAATTCTGCATGTGCTTCCTCAGCCTCTCGCACACCGCCTCACCTGCCAACAACCCCACCTCTAACCTCCATTGCGGGCGCTGGAAGCTCTCCTCACTAACCTTCAGTTCCACCCAGTGTGGGGCATGATCCGAAATAGTGATGGCCGAATACCCTGGGCGCGATTCTCCACTCCCACGCCGGTTGGGAGAATCGCCTGGGCCGACAAAATTTCGGGGGACGCCGGTCCGACGCCCTCCCGCAATTCTCCCAAGCGGTGGGAACGGCCCGGTCGAGTTTTGCGGGCCGCAGGCCGGAGAATCGCTGGAGACACCCAAAATGGCGATTCTCCGGCACCCCCGCTATTCTGAGGCCCGGATGGGCCGAGCGGCCAGGCCAAAACGGTGGGTTCCCCCGGCGCCGTCCACACCTGGTCGCTGCAGTCGTGGGCGGTGCGTGAACGCTGGGGGGGGGGGGCGGCCTGTGGGGGGCCGAGGGGGGATCCTGCACCGGGCTTCACCTGCAATGTGGGGTGGCCCGCGTTCGGTGCCCACCGATCGTCGGGCCATCCTCTCTGAAGGAGGACCTCCTTCCTTCCGCGGCCCCGCAAGATCCGTCCCCCATCTTCTTGCGGGGCGGATTTGGACAGGACGGCAACCACGCATGCGCGGATGGCGTCCGTTATGCGGCGCCGCCCACGTCATCTATGCTGCGCTGCTTTTACGCGGGCGACAAGGCCTGGCGCGAGATGACGCGGCCCCGATACTGGCCCATTGTCAGGGCCTGAGTCGGTCGGGACCGGGGCCGTTCCGCGCCGTCGTGAACCTCGACGGCGTTCACGACAGCGCGGCCACTTCGGCATGGGGGGGAGAATCACGCCCAACGGGATGGGGGACGGATCTTGCGGGGCCGCGGAAGGAAGGAGGCCCTCCTTCAGAGAGGACGTCCCGATGATCGGTGGGCACCGATCGCGGGCCACCCCACATTTAAGGAACCCCCCGGTGCAGGATCCCCCCTCGCCCCCCCACAGGACGCCCACCCAGCGTTCACGCACCGCCCACGACTGTAGCGACCAGGTGTGGACGGCGCTGGGGGGCACCCGCCGTTTTGGCCTGGCCGCTCGGCCCATCCGGGCCTGAGAATAGCGGGGGTGCTGGAGAATCGCCATTTTCGGTGTCTCCGGCGATTCTCCGGCCTGCGGCCCGCAAAAGTCGACCGGCCGTTCCCGCCGCTTGGAAGAATCGCGGGAGGGCGTCGGACCGGCGTCCCCGGAAATTTTGTCGGCCCAGGCGATTCTCCCAACCGGCGTGGGAGTGGAAAATCGCGCCCCCTGTGTCCACCACCCCTGCCAGTAAATCCCTGCTCAAAATGAAAAAGAGTCTATCCGGGAATAAACCTTGTGGACATGCAAATAAAAAGAAAGCTCCTTCCCTGTCGGCTGCCTAAACCTCCATGGGTCAACCCCGCCCCCCCCATCTGCTCCATGAACCCTATCAGTTCCTTTGCCATTGCTGGCACCCTCCCCGTTTTTGAACACGACCGGTCCAGGCCGGGGTCGATGACTGTATTAAAATCCCCTCCCAGAACCAGCTTGTGCAAGTCCAGGTAAGGTATCTTCCCCGGCAACCTCTTTATAAATTCCACGTCATCCCAATTTGGCGCGTACACATTAACCAAGACTACCTTCCTCCCCACCAGCTTACCACTAACCATGACATAATGACCCCCGCCCATCCGAGACTATACTGCCCACCTGAAATTGCACCCTCTTGTTGATCAAAATTGCAACCCCTCTAGTCTTGGTGTCCAGCCCCGAATGAAAGACCTGACTGACCCAACCCTTCCTTAGCCTGACTTGATCTGCCACTGTCAGGTGTGTCTCCTGCAACATTACCATGTCCTCCTTCAGAGCCCTCAGATGCGTGAACACACGTGTCCTCTTGACCGGCCCGTTCAACTCTCTAACATTCCAGGTGACCAGCCTAGCTGGGGGGGCACCGTGCCCACCGCCTCCGCCGATCAACCATTCCCTTTCCTTGTCCCGCCACCAGCCCATCGGCCAGCCCCCACATCCGACCTCCATTCTGTCCAGAAACCTCAGTCCCTCCCTCATCAGCAGAGTAACTCCCCCCTCCCTCCCTCCAGCAACACCACTTTGAAACCTAACCCCTGCCATAGATTAATCATATGCACACCCCCCACTTTGCTTCCATAGACTAGCTCACCCAGCTAGCCTGGTCGCTCTCGCCTCCGGCACCAAGAAGTCTCCTACCTATTGTTCCTTCACTCCCCTCCTGCCCGCCCATCGAAACCACTTCCCTCATCAAACCGACCCTAAACAATCGCGCAATTAACGTAAGAGACAACCCAAAAAGAAAAACACACAGAAAACCCCCCCAATAGTGTAAATCAAAGTAATCCAAAGTAAAAAGCCCCACCAGCCACCCCCACCAAAACACCGAAAACCCGCAGAAACTGAATAACTTTGACTTTTGTCATGAGAATGTCGCTTTAAGAAATGTTTGGCTGCTCATATTACTGCAGTGATGTCAGAGTGTGGGTGGAGCTGGGCTGTCCTATCAGCTTTTTACTTTCGTTTTTGAGCAGGCTGCAGGGTGTGTTTTTAGTTTTGTTTTCAGATCTGGATAGCTGCAATCACAGCCAGAAGGTGTATGAGTTTCTCTCTGTAATCTAAAGACTGTAAATCGATCCTGGTGATTTAAAACTAAGACTTTAACCTAATGTGCTTCTGTTGAAAGGTGTTTCTTCTGTCTTCTGGATGTTGTTTGGGAAGTTATTAAACATTACTTAGTGTTGTATTTTTTGGGGGTGCTATTTGAATTGATGGTTGCTAAGATATTCACTGTATATTTTAAAAAGGTTAACTTGAGTTCATAGATTAAACATTGTTTTGTTTTAAAAAATACTTTTCCATTTCTGCTGTACCACACCTGTAGAGTGGGCCGTGTGCTCCCCATACCACAATCTATTAAAAGTTGTGGGTCAGGTGAACTCTATGATACACTTCGGGGTTCTCTAAACCCTGGCCCATAACAATTTCTCCTTCTTCAACCAAACTCAAGTACAGAAGAGAAACGACAATAGAAACATATAAACACCACTCCAAAAGTTGCACCTTAAAACAAAAAATTCTCAGTTCAGCACCAGCCCTTTCCTCTTGGCAAAGTCCATCGCGTCTTCGGGCGACTCAAAATAATGGTGCTGGTCCTCGTGCGTAACCCAAAGACGCGCCGGGCATAACAGTCAAAATTTCACCCGCTTCTTGAACAGGATCGCCTTAGCTTGGTTAAAGCCTGCCCTCCTTCTGGCCACCTCCACGCTCAGATCCTGGTAAACACGCAAAATGCTGTTGTCCCATTTGCAGCTCCGTGTACACTTGGCCCACTGGAGAACACACGCCTTGTCCAGGAACCTGTGGAATCGGACCACCATCACCCTTGGGGGGTCCCCGACCGCGGCTTCCTTGCCAACGCTCTGTATGCCCTATCCACCTCCAACGGTTGGGGAAAAGCCCCCTCCCCCAGAAGCTTCTGAAACATACTCGCCACAAACGCCAGCATCAGCCCCATCAGCCCCCTCCGGGAGACCGGCAATACTTAAGTTCTGCCGGCGAGCTCTATTCTCCCGGTCTTCTACCTTCTCGAGCAGCCTTTTTTGCTGATCCTTCAGCATCCCCACCGCCAGCTCAACCACGGTTCGGTGCTCCTCCTGGTCCGCCAGCGCTTTCTCCAGCTTCTGAATCGTCCGATCCTGGGCATCCAGCCTGCGCTCCAGCCGATCGATCGATTCCTTTATCGGATCAAGACAGTCCCGTTTCTGCCAACGAAGCCCTCTTGAATGACCCACATCAACTCCTCCATCGATGGTTGGGCCGTCACAGCAGGGGCCCGAACATCAGCCATATTGTCTTCTGCCGCAAACTCCACCCAGCCCTTGCTTGTCTTTTTATTTCTCCCTTTTCGATCCCTTGGGGTTCTTCGTTCCATACACCAATGTGTGGAACCAGTGCCAGATTGACTTTGCCTTCAAAGCCAGCGCTCAAAAACGCAAAAAAGTTGGGGGGAAAGGTCCAAACGTCCGGCCGGATCGAGAGCCACCAAATGCGCGACTTACTCCCTCATAGCCGCCACCGGAAGTCGTCGGGTTACATTTCTAATCAATGGTACGCCTCCGGGATATTGATAGTGGAGAATTCAGTGAAGGTAACACCATAGAACATCATGGGGAGGTGTTTTGATCTCTCTTGTTAGTGGTAGCCATGGCCTGGCACTTGTGTGACATGAGTGTCGCTTACCACTTCTCAGCACAAGCCTGAATGTTATCCAGATCATGTGGCACATGAGCATGAAGGACTTTAATATCTGAGGAGTTGTGAATGGCTGCTTTGGAGTACAGAACCTGCGTATTTCTGCAAAAGGAGATGATGGATGGGATCGTCTGTGCCCCCTCTGGCTTGTTTTGCGACAATTGACTGGTGCCTGCCGCTGGCAATCGGGTGTCCCGTTCTATGCACCCCCCCCGTACCAGGAAGCCCATAGAGGGGGTTCGTCATTGGCAGGATCAGAAGATGCCACTGAAGAGAACGGCCAGAGAATTCCAGCCATACTAACAATTTTTCATTTTACATTCATCAGGACAGATGCAAGAATGCCAAATTTCAAAGCAAGCAACAATTTATACTACATGAGAAAAGGGTGTTGGCAAATGGACTCTGGTTGACATGTTACCATTGAGGATACACCAAGCAATTATTGTTCCCCAAACTTTTGGTTAATTCAAAAAAGGCACACTATCTTGACATGTCCCTTTGGCCTGCAGTGAGCAGGTCCTTGTAGATGAATATATAGCTTCTAGCATGTGTAGGTGAGCCACATTGTGAGCTTGACTGATAATCTTAAACTGGTTGCTCGTGTAATTCTTCACACACTCAGGATTGTTCAGCACGTGCTGTTTATTTATGGAATCATAGCTAATGTAATGCATTATGTTCTGAGATTTGGAAGCAGAGGCAGTTTGAGTATGGTCAGTAGTCTGTCTATTGCAAACAGCTGAACGGATGTGCTGTTTGATACAATCCGCCAGTTGTTGGGATATACAACCTTCGTACCTGCCACCATACCAGCGTCGAAGTTCATACACCACATGGCTTATTGGTGTGGCAGGCAGAATATATTTTAGCCACGACAGCAGCAATTTGTTAGTGAAAAATACCAGTCACATTACTATTACTTAGTAGCAGGGTGAAATGGCTAGATTTACCTGTTCTCAAATTTTTGATGAGATGTCTTAGGTTGTCACTTTCCAATCTTAAAAGTTCCCAGTCAACCTCAAATTACCCTGAAAGGTATGGAATCTCAAACATTTGAACCTTGCTAACCAAAAAGCACCCTTTACTGATACAGCATCAATTGTTACTTTCTTTAAAATTTGGCATTCTAGTGTGTGTCCTGATGAATGCAAGATGAAAAGCTTCAACAGCCTGTTACTTTTTTCAACAATACTTGAGTTGTGAATAGTTGATCAGTGAATAGCATTGTGCAATGATCAGTGAATAGCCCCTCTTCTGATCTTGTGTTGGAGGGAAGGTGATTAATGAAGAAGTGGGCCGATGGGCACCGACTGGGAGGAGGTGCCAACCCCCATTCGTGGGTTTAGGTATGATGCTCTTTCAAAGGGCTGGTCGGTGCAAACTCGATGGGCCAAATAGCCTCCTTCTGGACTTTGATTCTATTCTATGATTCTATGAACAGGGTGGCACGGCAGGGCATGTGCGGCTGGCATGTACTCCGGAGCCCTCTGGCCCCAGAGCCTCCAGCGGACAGCAGCGAGGATCATCGAAGGCCACGGGATGTGATAGGCAGCAGGCTGCCTTCACCTCTGATGTGCATCCTGAGGATACACCTAGACGCAGCAGTAGAGATGAATGGCTAAGCAGGTTGAAGATCACTGAGAGGGAACTGGGGGGGGGGGGGGGGGGGGGGGGGGGGGGGGGGGGGGGTGCATTGTGGGGAGGGTCTGGGAGGGGTGGGAAGAATGGGGCAGCATCACCCTGTGTAAATTAGTAAGAATTTGTTGACCTCGACCAATATGATGCCTCTGGCACTTAATTCCGCAATGCGGGCCGAGCACCAATCCCATGCCCCATCTCCCCAGACATGGAGGTCTTGGATGCCTCTTTCCCCCACCTGCAACCCCCCCCCCCCCCCCCGTCCCCCGTCCCCGTCCCCACCTTACTTGCAGGCTTTTTATTGGTTATTTTGGTTGCTATTGCTGTGTGGCAGAATGATTGGAGAGGGACATTTTGGAGGTGTAGGTATAAGTTTGAATGATATGTGCCAATCTCATTGTGCCAGTGCCTCCCCCATGGGCCTGTATCCCAGCATCTCCATTGCTCTGAGTGAGAATGGAGTACAGGAGTGCTGTGACACTTTACAAGCTTCTACTTGTGCTCATCTCATGCATTGAAAGTCAGAAGGAGTGCTGGAACCTGAAGGCGTGAAAGCAGCAGTCTGAACTTCCATTAGAACTGGCATCAGAGACTTCACAACTCATAGTTGGAGGTAAACACTCGCGTCATGATTAACTGAATTGTTTCTATCATCTCCGCAAAATCCTTACACATGATAGAGCTGGACCTCTGCGTGACATTGTATGCAGATCTTATGACAGGTAATCAAATGCACTCTGCAGTGGTGCACTGCCACCTGTCTTCTACTATAGCCTGAGTCCTTGGAGCGATGTGTTGGGTGTTCTGGATCACAAACAGGTCACCAACACTTGAAGTGGTGCAACTCTATTTCATTACAAGGTTAACTATTTAAACATACTCGAACTGTGGATAAATACGATACCAGCTTTAACTATAGACCTTTGCCTTGTCCTAACCAGTTGATGCACTCAGCACATGGTGAATGTCTGTGTTGCAGGCTGCGAGCACTGCGCTCCTTGCTGGCTGCTACTCCCAAGAGCGGGAACTCTGATGCCCCCTGTCTTTATAGTGCATGTGCTCTCACTGGTGATTGGCTGCGGTGTTGTGTATGTTGATTGGTCCCACTGTGTGTCCATAAGTGTGTGTCTGCACCATGATATACTGGTGTATATTATGACATGGAGTTCCCTCCCAGCAGAGGCAGGTTAGATGCTGAACCTTCCATGAGTTGCTCCCCAGGGTGTTCTATTTCTCTTGACCTTGCTGATATGGCTGCATCCAACTGGCCTCTGAACTGTATGGGTTGACGATTTGTAGGTTTTTGCCTGTGAGAGTAAACTCGAGCCATGGAATGCATTCCTCTTTTTCCTCTGCATTTGGCCTGGTGGACCTGCAAAATGGAGAATTAGATGGCATCGGCTAGCAGCGGCAAACCAGTGAGAAAATTAATGTCAACGCAGCACCTGTTCTTCATGCAGAGTGTATGACAGAAAGAGTTCAGTGAAAAAAAGAGGCCGGCACGGTGACATAGTGGTTAGCACTGCTGCCTCACAGCACATTATAAGGATAATGGCACATGTGCCAGTAACAGCAGAAGGTGGTTCAGAGATGTGCTGGCGTGATTGGTGGAAAGTGATGGGAAGAACTGGAGGAGCTCATTCAAGGTTGACATCTTATCTTGGCAGCCCTGCTCAGATCATTGAACTTCTTATGGCATTGTAGCCAGCTCCTTGATGCAATGCTTCTTGCGTTGCTGCAGTTCGAAATGCCATTTTCCCTCACAGCGCTGACTCAGCTAAGCAAAGGCAAATTGTACCTCCCCTTCAAGAGGAGCAAGTCGCCTTTGAACAGCATTACTAACACCCAATCTTCTGCACGCCTCACCCCCCCCTGCCCCCATTGGCGAGCTGCCAATATGGAGAACAAGTAGCTGTTAGTTTGCCAACCTTAAGCAGGGCACTCTTCAATTTCATGCATGCCTCCCCCTGATGTCATCCGGTGTGCATTCCAATTGCACCGCCCATTTCACAGTAATTTCTTGTGCTAATTTAATTTCTTGTCCGTGGAGTTGAACATAGGACGTGAAGCCCAAAATAATGTGCCGTTGAAATGAACGAAACAGAACAAAAGCTTTGACAACGGGGACGCAGACCGAATCCTCTGATGATGCCTCTTGATCCATATTAACAAAAATAATATTTGAAGCCTTTGTTCGCTGGATGTCTTGCTCAGCTTTATAAGTATACATGTGCTGTCATATGCCTTGTCAAACATAATTGTCTGTGCGTTCGTGATACTGATTATCGTAAACTGCAATTTGGAGAAAAAGGTACTGTCATGGCTGAGAAACGGGGAGTAATTGTGAGCTTCACCGCCTGGGCAGTAATGTGACAGACTGGAGTGCTTGCCCATTACAGACCTCGTCAATTTTCATTCCGTTGAAATTGGGCGAATGTCTCTGCCGCATTACCACCTGGGCGATGAAAACGTAAATTACCCCAAAGGTTCATTTGATTGGCTGAATGAGGTATCATCCTTTTTGTTGCTTTTTATTTTAATGCTTAAAATATCTAAACAAAGCATGTGCCAAAAATGAATCCAATGTAGACCAAATTCACTTAATGAATTGACTGATTGTTATTCATAAACTTCAGAACAATGTATTCTGTTATTTATACCTCACACAGTCTCTTCGGTAATACTGAAGGTGTCAGCAGCAAATGCTGTACTGAAGGGAAGATGCCTTATGTTCATTGTCTCAGGACTATCTCATATTTACAAACTGTCATGAGTTGCTAACGGGTAAAAATAAAATGATCTCTCTCTTGCAACTCCCTCTTAATCTAACCTACTTTCCAACACTTTCTCTTTTGTTTCGGTTTAAAACACTTTTTTTTCTCTCTCTCTCTTCTCTGTATCTGTCACTTACCTTTTCCATTATGTTGTCAATCTTTTGATTTGTATCTGATGTCATGGGTATAAGAGTCCGATTTTCTATAAATATTCGCCATGTGCCCTTAACTGAGGAAAGGACTCCAACTGCAAGGGTACTAAGTGCTTTGCAGCAGGCCCACATCTTAGAATTCAGCTCCAGATACTGTGGGAGCTGTGAATCTTGAAAGCAAAGTAACCACTTTGAACACTTGAAAACTGATTGCTGCATCATGGTTGGGAGTATAACTGTCGGCCTTGGCTCAAAATTAGACTGAGTAAAATTTGTGGGAGTTACTGTATATTTTTCAGATCTGTGCAGAGGTGACACTAATCTCTCTGTGTGTAACAGGGTTTATTCAAAGCACGGTAGCACAAGTGGATAGCACTGTGGCTTTACAGCGCCAGGGTCCCAGGTTCGATTCCCTGCTGGGTCACTGTCTGTGCGGAGTTTGCACGTTCTCCCCGTGTCTGCGTGGGTTTCCTCCGGGTGCTCCGGTTTCCTCCCACAGTCCAAAGACGTGCAGGTTGGGTGGATTGGCCATGATAAAATTGCCCTTAGTGACCAAAAAAAAAGGTTAGAAGGGGTAGGTGGGTTACGGGGATGGGGTGGAAGTGAGGGCTTAAGTGGGTCGGTGCAGACTCGATGGGCCAAATGGCCTCCTTCTGCACTGTATGTTCTATGTCTATGTTACTCTAAAATGTCTACCCCATGCTTCAGCTCAGGCTTCCAGCTCTTTCTTTAGCTGGTTTACTTTTCTCCGAGTCCACATCCAGGCATACCCAATCATGCACAGTAAGCATCTGTCATAAACAGACTCACATAATGGGCAAAGGTATCCATTCACGAGACCAGGTGCGGTGGCAAGTGTTCGCTGGCCAGAATGCCAGGAACTCATTCCCAATTCCACACTTGGAAGCTCATTAATTATGCACAGGTGAGTAACGGACCAAATCACCTTGTGGGTCGAGAATGTCTGTCTGCTGTCAGCTGACGGGGTGGCAGATCCAGGTGCCATATTAAACTTCCAGCCCAACACATACATCCCACTCTCTCCAGATCAGCTGTGCTCAGGAGACTGTCACAGATGTCTGGCGACTAGAAGAACAAGGCTTGCAGCCTCAAGTAGAAGGCTGCGCCCTGCTTCCCCATTAGGCCCTCGAGGCCTTGACCAGAGAAGTGTGGATGCATCGGCCTGTCCTGTATTCCAGGAATGGCTCCAGGAAGCACACCAGCCACATGCCTCTGGCCTGGGCAGCCATCGCAGAGCAGGTCAGCCTGGCTGGAAAACATGTCTGAAACACCATTCAGTGCAGGAAGAAGCTGAATGATCTCATCCGCTCCACCAGGGTAAGTCCTCTCTCAACTCCCACCAATATCAAACCCTCATCATGGCATCATGTACTCAAATGGCTGCTCTCTTCAGGGATATCACACAGCCATTAGCTGGAGACATATATCAGCTCTCATTCTCTTACAGAGACTTTCACATCACCACCATCCCCTCCCCTTCTGGAGAGTGCTCACCCCAAACAGGATATGAGCATTTCACTCAACCTCTGCTGTATCCCTTTTCATCACATACTTTTCTTTTGTCTTCATACAGCCCAAGCTGGCTCACAACTGGTGCGGAAAGTTCACAGTCTGGGGGAGGGATGGCCAATATAATTTCTCTCACTGAGTTCAAGGAGGCAGCAGCTGAGCTGGCTGGAGAGGTCACTCTTGTGGGGAATGGGAGATCGGCCTCTCCCAGCAACCTAACACGGATCACAGCTCCATCTCTTCAAATCCTGACAATCACAGTGAGTCATGTGCAGTCTTATATTGGTTATGCTCATTCAACTGAAACCCTATTCTCTATTTTCTAGGCACCATCAGATTGAGGCCCACAAGGCAGTGAGGCGCCAGTCCAAGCTCCTCGACCACGCCTGAAGAGGAAGTTCTGGAAGAACCTTCACAACGCTCACCCACACCCTCCACCAGCATGGAGACACAAGCCTCGGTGGGCACAGCCCTAGATTAAGCTTGGGCTCACTGTTTGGAGAACTCCTCCCTGATGCACCCCTGTAGCAGTAGGAGGCAAGGACAGCCCAGGTCTCCGATACTTGGAGGGCTGCTGGAGACCAGCCACCCTCTCAGTCTGAATCAGATGATGAGCTCTGGAAGTGGCTGCCTACCCAATACTGGAGGTGCAACAACAGGTGTGGAACATCAGGCAGATATTCGACAGTCACTCAGCAAACTGGAGTGAAATATGGAAGAGTCTGTTTGTGTTCTGTCCGATTTTGTGGCTCTACCATAGGAACGTTGTTTTTTCCTGCCTGACTTGCATGGCGGCTGGTGCTACAGTTAAGGTGCCAACAATGAGTAATAAACAACACACATAAAATTAAAATGAGTTTGCATTTAACCTTGCCTTAGTGGATTTGTCTTCTGAGTGAACTGATATCCGACTTGCGCACGCCACTCATTTTCAAAACAGGTTTGAGGCCAATGTAATTTCCCGCTGGCATGATGTAAGATTGGAAAGCCTGATGTGATTCCTGCGAGCAGCTGTTCTAATGAGCATTCATGAGATGCCAACGAATGTAAATGGCGTGCACGCCTCTCGGCAGCTGGATAACCGACCTGCCATTAATCCGCCATCAGGAGAATTGCAAACTGTTTTTATGCTGCCGGGTTTCCGCTTTTTTGTCTGCCGCTGTATTCTCCGCTCTCGCCCGCCACAAATCCTAGTGCGGGTGGAATGGGAAAGATTCCACTATTATATTCTAGCCAATAAGATTTCAGGAGATATTAAGCTCCCTGCTTTCCTGGAAGCAAAACTTTCAATTTGTTAAGAAATTTGGTTCAGCCCAAGAAACCTGGTGATAAAAAGTATCAAGGATTGTTTAAAATATTAGAAAAGCATTATTCACCACAGCAATTAATTATCTCAGAGAGGTTTGGATTTAATTAGTTATAAGGGGAAAATATTGCGCAGTTCGTTGCAACCCTCAAACGCCTTGCAGAGTTTTGTGAATTTGTCGACTCATTTGGGCGATCCATTTAGAATTAATTTGGTTTGTGGTTTGAGAAATGAATGAGGCCATTCAGAGAAGATTATTAACAGAACAAAATCTAAGTCTGAAATCAGCACTCGATATTGTCGATTCAGTGGAACTCGCGGCTATGGAGGCTTCTCAGCTTGGAGCAGTCACGAGGATCCATAAAATGGCTGCCACCCAGAGGAGGTCCACCCAGCAACAGGCATGTTATCACTGTGCAAAAATGAACCATTCACAGGCTGATTGCTGGAGCCAGGTCAGCCAATGTAAAAATTATGGTAGACAGGTAGACAGAAAGAGCTTGCTGGAGTAAAATAGATCTTCCAGAGAAGAATACTCAAAAGGAAGACACAGAACTAATTTAAAGGAAGAAACTAAACATATTCAATTAAGAAAATTCACAATGTGAAGAAAAGAACAAGAATTACAATGAAGCCATAGCACTTCTTTCTGATGAAGAATTGAAGCTGAATGTGCTCTCAGTCCAGGGTGGTTCACAGTGTTTTTGGGTAGTCCCAAAACTAAATGGACAACCTATTAAAATAGAGGTTGATACGGAGTGTTGCACACAGTGTGTCTTTAAACTGTATGTGGTGGACAAATGACTGCGAGTCGGCTTAGTTTTAAATCAATAGTCTTTATTCACACGCACAATGTTAGCATCAATCAATCATACTCATCACTTTAAGTTATACTACAGAATGCTGAAGTGCAATACCAAATCTTGACTTAACTTTGAGTGACTGGTAAGTACTCAAACAGATATTGGCCTTTATCCGTGATCTGCTTTCTGTCGTCCTCGATATTTGCTCTGAGACTCTGGCCGGGATTTTCCGACCTGGCACCGGGTCAAAGAATCCCCGGTTCTCACGCCCTGCCGTCAGCTTCCCAATTCTCCAGCGCCATTTTTCGGGCACCCGTGGGATCGCCGCCATGCCGGTCGGGGGCTGTTGACAGCGCCCCCCCCCCCCCCCCGGTGATTCTCCGGGCCCCGATGGGCCGAGTGGCCAACGGGTTTGGCCCAGTCTTGCCAGCGTGGATTACTCACCTCCCACACGGCGGGACATGGAAGGTGAGTGTGCGGGGGCCGTCCTGGAAGGGGGGGGGGGTGGGGGGGTGGGGGGGGGGCCCACGGTGGCCTGGTCCATGATCGGGGCCTACCGATCGGCGGGCAGGCTGGTTTCGTGGGGGTCTACTTTACTCCGCGCCGGACCCCTGCAGGGCTCTGCCATATTGCCCGGGGGCCGGCGCAGAGAAGGGAACCCCCGCGCATGCGCGGAAATATGCAGGCCGTTCTGCGCATGCGCGGGAATACGCCGGCGTCCGCGCATGGGTGGACTCGCGCGGGCCATTCCCCGCCGGCTATAGCTGCAGGAACGACTCCGGCGGCAACCTAGGACCCTAGAAAGGTGAGAATTACTCACTTTTGGGGGCCGTTGACGCCGGAGTCGTTGGCGCCGGATTTCACGCCGGCGTGGGGACATAGCCCCATTTTTAGAGAATCCCGTCCTCTGGCTCTGGTCTTCCTTCTACTGGTGGTGTGATGGTCCTCCTCGTGAAGGCCGGTGAAGATCACTGTTGTTGTGTCCCCGTTCTTGGCTGCTGCAGAGAGAGATTCTAAGATAGTGCGGCACCTTTTAACCTTCCTGGATTTCGTGCCCTTTTGGGCGGTCCCTGGGTCATTGCCAATCAATTGATCAGAGCTCAGTCACCCTGATCAATTAGGACCACTCAGGGGGTGCCCCACCAATTTAGGGGTGGGCCCTTAACGGCCATGCCTGCAGATATTGGGGGCATGTAGGCTTTCGAAATAAGGAGTATAGGTGCCGCTGTGTCAGGCAGACATTTGTGATTGTCAGTGTATTTCTATTGAATGGCTTGGAGATGGCCTTTTTCCTGTGTATTGCGATGTCCAGGCTGCAGCCTGCTCATCAATATTCATTCAGATTGTAGCCTGCTTGTTCTGTACTTGGCTAAATTTCTCAGTGTCCTTTGCTGGAAGCCATCTTAGGTGGCCGTTCGACCACATATCCCTCCTCTTGATCCTGAACGTGAAGCGTGGTGGATCACAGATTCAGGACCAATATCTGTCAGGCACTCCCCAGTCACCCAGCAGTCAAGCAAGGCCTAGGTATTGACCTAGTATTTATATATAGTGATCACAAGTTCTTATAATGTATTTACAAAAAAGGGGTCAACATTCTAAGGCTAGTTTTAACATTTCAAACAATTAAACAATAAACATTTGCGAGTCTGAAGTATATTCCGGTATTGTTGTCCATTAATGCAAATAGCCATTTTGGTGGGTTGGCTGTCTTTATTGGATTAGAGGGGTCCGCAATTTGAGTGTGGGTCCTGATGCGCAATCAATTACTCTCGAGACAAGGTGAGTCATAACTAATAGGCTTTAATCTGCTAGAACTGTTCCCCAGCAGCTTCGATTCAGAAAGTGAAGGCTGCTGGGATGGCATTGGTTCTTATACTCCGCCTCTCAGGGCGGAGCTATGTGCATCAGCCAATGGTAGACTCCTGGGTCTAGCCAATGGTCTTCCACCTCTCAGGTACCGCAATACCTGGTATTACCACAGGTCCTACATTTTGCCGCTGCGTAACCTTTGCTTTACATCGGCAGAATTTGACTGTGAGGATGATAAGGTATATCAGGGTAAACAAGATCAGTAATATGTCCAGGTATGACATCAGGCGAATAAATGGATGCATTTGGATGTTTGAGCCTCAGTTCCACAAATCATCCCACCAGGTGGTGGCCTTAATTTCTTTAATTTGTCCTCTTTTTCTTGGGTCTGCTGTATTACCTTAGTGAAGGTTCTGTGGGCAGCAGCCAATTTTATCCCAATCTGGTGTAATTCCTCTGGTAGAGGTTTAGGTCTTTGTCATATTCCGTATAGTCCCTGAGCCCTAGTTCTAATCCTTTTTCTGGGCTGTTCACCAGACATCCAATTTCGGGACACCCATTGTTTGAAAATCCCCACCAATCCCCTGCTATGGTGACACTTGGATAGCATTCAGTTGAGCTACCTTTTGGGTTTATGTATATGAGCCACTGATTGTTACACCCAAACATTATACTTTTATTAGGGTGTATCCATAACACAACATCTTTACATTCCACTCCGTTAGGTGGAGCAAACCACAGGTATTCAGGGTATAAAACGTTCATGTTGCTTGAGATGTCCTGTGTGTTGATCCTGATGATGAATGCGATGAGGTAGATTCTACATTGCATCTTCGCCGTTGTCCGTCGTTGTCCTGAAGAGATCAATGTAATTCCTGTTGGTATCTTGTCCAATATTTGATGTATCATGTATCTATAGTTACTGTATGCACGACCCCCCCCCCCCCCCCCCCCCCCCCCCCCCCCCGTCATTGACCAGGAAATGAATGGTGTTGCAGACCCAGGTTGGAGAGGCCGGGCACCATCAAATCTAGGGACAGGCGAGTAAACCCTCCCAGTGTGCATAGCGAGGCTGGGACCTTCTAGTGGCTGTGTGCTGTTCTCTTTTGTATCTAGGGGCTGGCCTAACTGGTGGGCTGGTGGTCCTGGTTGTCTCGGGGGCCGTGTATATGGTGGTGGGGGTCTCCTACAATCTAGAGCAAAGCGTCCTGACTATCCGCAATTGAAACATATTCCTCTATCTCTTCCCGGGGTTGCGTATGGTGGAGCTGGGGTCTCTCTAATATTGGTGATCCCCTCTACCCTCATTTCTCCATACCGGACTCTGGTTAGCCTTCATTGGACGCATTGTGGTTTCCCTATTGAATCATGATGGTGGGTGTTCCTGAACTGCCTGCTCCCAGACTCTAGCTAACCATCAGAGGATTTTTCACAGGCATAGCAGGAGGTCAGAAGTTCAGTAAGATTTATCTGTGCAGGCCTACCTGAAAATGAATGCGGCAGCTGCATCTCTACACCTGCTCGCCACCATCACACACAAGGGCCTATTCTGCTATGAAGATTGCCTTTTTGAATAATGTCAGCAGCAGCTTTATTTCAATGATCCATGGACCAGATCCTTTGTGGCTTACAGGGGCTATGGTGTTACCTTGTGAGATATTGATAACCAGCACCAATGAACAAGGCACTTACAAACACTGAAACGCCTTCAGATGCATGGTCATCATGTCAGGAAAGATAAATAAGATTTCTTTCAGACATCCATTCAGCATTTAGGATATGTCATCGATAATAAGGCATCTACACAAGGCATCTAAGAAGATGGGAGGTCTAATGGAGGCTCCATGACCAACGAATGTAACTCAACTAAGGTCATTTCTTGGGTTAATCAACTACGATGGAACATTTGTCAAGAATCTGGCAACACTACGTAAACCGTTGCATATCTTGTTGCGTGCAAAGTAAACATGGAAATGGAGATCAGATTGTGGAAATACATGCCAATTTGCTAAAGAAACACTTATGAAGATAGACGTGTTGGTACATTTCAACTCAAAGTTACCATTAAAATTTGCCTGTGATGCTTCATCGTACAGTGTTGGAGCGGCGGTGCCATATACACTACCTTCAGAGGAAGAAAGACAAATAGCATTTGCATCTCGTAAGTTAATAAGTCCAGAATCTAACTACACCCTGCTGGAGAAGGAGGTCTGAGTATTATTTTTGGCGCACAGAAATTTCATTAATATCTGTATAGTTGTCAGATCACAGACCCTTAATGGCTATTTTTGGGCTACACAAAGGTATTCCTTCATTGGCAGCAAGTAGTTTCCAATGATGGTCTTTAATATTATCTGCACATTCATACGAGATCAAATGATGTCAGTCAGAGAGCCATGCCAATGCTGATGCATTGTCATGTTTGCCTTTGCTTGCTGGTCAGATACCACACCGAGTCCTGATAATATTTTTTATTGTCCACAGATGGGGAACGTTCCAGTAACTGCAGCTCAAGTCCAAAGACATATCAGAAATTATCCCGTGCTGGGGAAAGTACTGGAAATGGTATTAAAGGGGAGAATCGCAGGAAAACATCCTGAAATAAAACCATGGGCTGGATTCTCCGCACCCCGACCCTGAAATTGCGGCCGGCGCCGGGGTGGGGAATCCAGTTTGACACAGAAATCGGGACCGCCGCTGGTTCGCTGATTCTTCGGGCACTGAAAAGCGGTGTCACCGGAAGTACGCCAAGCCACCTGGGGCCATTTCCAGAGGTCCGCTATGACATCCGCCGCCCCTGACTGGCTGAAGGCCCGATGGCGCAGATTTAACCTGATCCTGCCGATCGGGATACTCGTATGGCAGCTGCGACTCATTCCACGGCTGCCCTGATCGGGGGCGGGCGGATCGGAGGCCGGGGCGGGGGCCTTATAGGCGGCCAGGGAATGTTTGTGCGGGGGTTGAGGGTCGGGCGCGCGGCCGATCAGGGTCTACCTCCGCGGTCTGAGTCCGCCATGGAGCACGGCATGGCTGCTGGAGGCCGCCGGCGTGTGCATGCGCGGCTTCTGACCTGGAAGTGCGGGTGCCTGTATCTGCAGCAAAAGTTGTGAGATTTACTCCGAGTCCCTGCTAGCCCCCTGCAGAGTTCTGAATATGTGGTCCTTTAATCTAGATTTTCAGGAGTAAAACTCCACCGTTTTGACGCTGGCATCAGGACATCCCAATAATGGAGAATCCAGCCTCATACATTTCCAGGAAACTCTAATTGACAGGACAGGGCGGATGTCTTTTTTACATAGAATTTACAGTGCAGAAGGAGGCCATTCGGCCCATCGTGTCTGCACCGGCTCTTGGAAAGAGCACCCTACCCAAGGTCCACATCTCCACCCTATCCCCATAACCCAGTAACCCCACCTAATCCCCATAACCCAGTAACCCCACCCAACACTAAGGGCAATTTTGGACACTATGGGCAATTTAGCACGGCCAATCCACCTAACCTGCACATCTTTGGACTGTGGGAGGAAACCAGAGCACCCGGAGGAAACGCACGCACACACGGGGAGAACGTGCAGACTCCACACAGACAGTGACCCGAGGCTGGAATTGAACCTGGGACCCTGGAGCTGTGAAGCAATTGTGCTATCCACAATGCTACCGTGCTGCCCACCGTGCTGTGGGGATGAGTGTAATATTTCCTCCAACTCTGCGACATAATGTATTGAAACAACTATATGAAGGTCACCCAGGTACAGTTCAAATGAAGGAACTAACATGGAGCTACTTCTGGTGGGCAGGAATTGATGCCCATGCAGAAGAAAAAGCAGGACTGTGCCAGTCAAGCACACAGGTAAGGAATGCACCGCCGTGGTCCCCATCGGATCCATGGGAGTGGCCTAAAATGCCATGGCAACATCTGCACATTGACTTTGTTGATTGACCATTCGAGGCGCTCATGGTCATCATAGATGCGCACTCAAAGTGGCCTGAGGTCAACCACTAAAGTCAACCACTGCAGATCAACCCACTGAGAAACTCGACAAGGTTTATGCGAGATTCAGGAAACCAGAACAGATCGTGAGCAGTAATAGGACACAGTTTACAGCCTAAGTGTTTGAAGACACTTAAATATGAGTGGTGTCCAACATATAAAATCAACACCTTACCACCCATCCATGAATGGTTTAGCCAAAAGATTTGTCCAGTCCTTGAAGCAGACACTGAAATCCTCCAAGGACCAAGGTTCACTACATCACTGCGTGAACAAGTTTTTACCAACACACTGAAATGCAACAAATGTCACTGCACAAATTTTCCAACTTTGCTATTGATGAAAAGAAAGCGAAGGACTATCTTTGATTTACTCTTGCCAGAGACATCTGATATAGTAGAGCAAAACCAACAGTCACAGATCTTGAGATGAGAAAATAACTCATGAAACGCTTGTTTCAGCAAGGTGAACAAGTTTTGGCGTGCAGCTACACCACGAGCAAGAAGTGGGTTCCTGCAACTGTATTGGCTCAGATCGGTCCAGTTTCCTACATGGTCCAAATGACAGATGAACATGTGTGGAAATGCCATATGGGTCAATTGTTGTCAACACGCGTTAGTTTGCCAGTGCCCGAACTCCCTCAGCAGGTAATGGTCTCCGTTCTAACTGACTGTGGAACTTCCAGTCCATTTGCAGAAGCAGAGATTGTGGCAGATGTACCACCACTACTAGTCTTCCCTCAGAAAAAGAGACCATAACACCTTCCAGGTGGAAACATCTACTGGAGAACCTGAAAATACTTCTAAGGTTGAGAATAACAAAGTCCCAAAGTGCGCATGCAACCAATGAGAACTAGAAGCCCTCTTGATAGTCTATCTTATTAACTGTATTATTGCAATGTAATAATTTAATGCCTCCCTTATATATATGTAACTGACTATGTTAAAATCCTATTTATTAATTGTGTTGAAATAAAGAGGGAGGGCTGTTATATATGTGGGTTATTGCAGTTGTGTGCAATGCCACTTTAAGAGTCGAGTCACGTGACAGTCCCTACCGTCATAAGCAACTTCGCCGGCTTTTGCCCTTAGTCTAGTCCCGACCGTTGTACAGTAAACATGCATCTAATAAGCCTCTGATTATTTCATTCAACCCAAGTGCATCTGCAATCCTTTTTTAAAAAAATATATTTTATTCAAGATTTTTTGGCCAGACATAACAGTACGTAGTGTTTCTTTTAAACAACAATAAAGCAATATAAATAACAGTGGCCAGTTTTAAACAAATAAATAAATAATATATGAACAGAAACAAAAACCAAACTAAATGGCAACTGCCTGGTCAAAAATAAATACGCTCCAAAGATACAATCCAACAGTCCAATATACATTACCTAAAACAAGTGCCTGTACATATACAATAACATCCCTGAGAGTACGTCCGATTCCTCCCGCCCCCCCCTCCCCCTCCTCCCCCTCCCCCCCCCCCCCCCCCCCCCCCCCCCGGGTTGCTGCTGTTGTCTTCTTCTTTTCCATTCCCTCTATCTTTCTGTGAGGTAGTCGATGAACGGTTGCCACCGCCTGGTGACCCCTTGAGCCGAACCCCTTAGTACGAACTTAATCCGTTCTAACTTTATAAACTCTGCCATGTCGTTTATCCAGGTCTCCACACCCGGGAGTTTGGCTTCCTTCCACATTAACAATATCCTGCGCCGGGCTACTAGGGACGCAAAGGCCAAAACATCAGTCTCTCTCGCCTCCTGCACTCCCGGCTCTTCTGCAACCCCAAATATAGCCAACCCCCAGCTTGGTTCGACCTGGACCCCCACCACCTTCGAAAGCACCTTTGCCACCCCCACCCAAAACCCCTGTAGTGCCGGGCATGACCAGAACATGTGGGTGTTATTCGCTGGGCTTCTCGAGCATCTCGCACACCTATCCTCTATCCCAAAAAATTTACTGAGCCGTGCTCCAGTCATATGCGCCCTGTGTAACACCTTAAATTGTATCAGGCTTAGCCTGGCACACGAGGACGATGAGTTTACCCTACGTAGGGCATCAGCCCACAGCCCCTCCTCAATCTTCTCCCCCAGCTCTTCTTCCCATTTCCCTTTCAGCTCATCTACCATGATCTCCCCCTCGTCCCTCATTTCCCTATATATGTCCGACACCTTACCATCCCCCACCCATGTCTCTGAGATCACTCTATCCTGCACCTCCTGCGTCGGGAGCTGCGGGAATTCCCTCACCTGTTGCCTCGCAAAAGCCCTCAGTTGCATATACCGAAATGCATTCCCTTGGGGCAACCCATATTTTTCCGTCAGCGCTCCCAGACTCGCAAACGTCCCATCTACGAACAGATCTCTCAGTTGTGCTACCCCTGCTCTTTGCCATGCTCCAAATCCCCCATCCATTCTCCCCGGAACAAACCTATGGTTATTTCTTATCGGGGACCGCACCGAGGCTCCCGTCTTTCCCCTATGCCGTCACCACTGCCCCCAAATTTTCAATGTAGCCACCACCACCGGGCTTGTGGTGTATTTCTTCGGTGAGAACGGCAACGGTGCCATCACCATAGCTTGTAGGCTAGTCCCCCTGCAGGACGCCCTCTCCAATCTCTTCCACGCCGCTCCCTCCTCTTCTCCCATCCACTTACACACCATTGAAACATTGGCGGCCCAGTAGTTCTCACTTAGGCTCGGTAGTGCCAGCACCCTCCTGTCCCTACTGCGCTGCAAAAATCCCCTCTTCACTCTCGGGGTCTTCCCGGCCCACACAAAACTCATAATACTCTTCTCGATTCTTTTGAAAAATGCCTTCGTGACCACCACCGGGAGGCACTGAAACACAAAAAGGAATCTCGGGAGGACCACCATTTTAACCGCCTGCACCCTACCTGCCAGTGACAGGGACACCATGTCCCATCTCTTAAACTCCTCCTCCATCTGTTCCACCAACCGCGTTAAATTAAGCCTATGTAATGTACCCCAATTCTTGGCTATCTGGATCCCCAAGTACCGAAAGTCCCTTGTTACCTTCCTCAACGGTAAATCCTCTATTTCTCTGCTCTGCTCCCCTGGATGCACCACAAACAACTCACTTTTCCCCATGTTCAATTTATACCCTGCAAAATCCCCAAACTCCCCAAGTATCCGCATTATCTCTGGCATCCCCTCCGCTGGATCCGCCACATATAGCAACAAATCATCCGCATACAGAGATACCCGGTGTTCTTCTCCTCCCCTGAGTACTCCCCTCCACTTCCTGGAACCCCTCAATGCTATGGCCAGGGGCTCAATCGCCAGTGCAAACAATAACGGGGACAGAGGACATCCCTGCCTCGTCCCTCTATGGAGCCGAAAATAATCAGACCCCCGTCCATTCGTGACCACGCTCGCCATCGGAGCCCTATACAGCAACTGTACCCATCTGATATACCCATCTCCAAAGCCAAATCTCCTCAGCACCTCCCACAAATAATCCCACTCCACTCTATCAAATGCTTTCTCGGCATTCATCGCCACCACTATCTCCGCTTCCCCCTCTGGTGGGGGCATCATCATTACCCCTAGCAGCCTCCGTATATTTGTATTCAGCTGTCTCCCCTTCACAAACCCAGTTTGGTCCTCATGAACCACCCCCGGGACACAATCCTCTATCCTCGTTGCCATTACCTTGGCCAGAATCTTAGCGTCCACATTCAGGAGGGAAATAGGCCTATCGGACCCGCATTGCAGCGGGTCTTTTTCCTTCTTTAGGAGGAGCGATATCGTTGCCTCTGACATAGTCGGGGGCAGCTGCCCCCTTTCCCTCGCCTCGTTAAAGGTTCTCATCAGTAGCGGGGCCAGCAAGTCCATATATTTCCTATAGAATTCAACTGGGAATCCGTCTGGTCCCGGGGCCTTCCCCACCTGCATGCTCCCAATCCCTTTCACTACTTCCTCCGTCTCAATCTGTGCTCCCAATCCTGCCCTCTCCTGCTCCTCCACCTTAGGAAATTCCAGCTGATCCAGAAAGCACATCATTCTCTCCTTCCCATCCGGGGGCTGAGCTTCATATAATCTTTCATAAAATGCCTTGAACACTCCATTCACTCTCTCCGCTCCCCGCTCCATCTCTCCCTCCTCATCTCTCACCCCCCCTATCTCCCTCGCTGCTCCCCTTTTCCTCAGTTGGTGGGCCAGCAATCTGCTCGCCTTCTCCCCATATTCGTACTGTACACCCTGTGCCTTCCTCCATTGTGCCTCTGCATTACCCGTAGTCAACAAGTCAAATTCTACATGTAGCCTTTGCCTTTCCCTGTACAGTCCCTCCTCCGGTGCCTCCGCATATTGTCTGTCCACCCTCAGAAGTTCTTTCAACAACCGCTCCCTTTCCCTACCCTCCTGCTTTCCTTTATGTGCCCTAATAGATATCAGCTCCCCTCTAACCACAGCCTTCAACGCCTCCCAGACCACTCCAACCTGGACCTCCCCATTATCATTGAGTTCCAAGTACCTTTCAATACACCCCCTCACCCTTAAACACACACCCTCATCTGCCAATAATCCCATGTCCATTCTCCAGGGTGGACGCTGTTCTTTTTCCTCCCCAATCTCCAGGTCCACCCAATGTGGAGCGTGATCCGAAATAGCTATAGCCGTGTACTCCGTCCCCGTCACCTTCGGGATCAGTGCCCTTCCCAAAACAAAAAAGTCTATCCGTGAATAAACTTTGTGGACATAGGAGAAAAACAGAAACTCCTTACTCCAAGTCTACTAAATCTCCAGGGGTCTACTCCTCCCATCTGCTCCATAAAGTCCTTAAGCACCCTAGCTGCAGCCGGCCTCCTTCCGGTCCTGGACCTTGATCTGTCCAGCCCTGGGTCCAGCACCGTATTAAAATCTCCACCCATTACCAACTTCCCCACCTCTAGGTCCGGGATACATCCTAACATACGCCTCATAAAGTTGGCATCATCCCAGTTCGGGGCATATACGTTCACTAAGACCACCGCCTCCCCTTGCAATTTGCCACTCACCATCATGTATCTGCCCCCACTATCCGCCACTATGGTCTTTGCCTCAAACATTACCCGCTTCCCCACTAGTATAGCCACCCCCTATTTTTTGCGTCTAGCCCCGAATGAAACACCTGCCCCACCCATCCTTTGCGTAGTCTGACCTGGTCTATCAGTTTCAGATGCGTCTCCTGCAGCATAACCACATCTGCCTTAAGTTTCTTTAGGTGTGCGAGTACCCGTGCCCTCTTTATCGGCTCGTTCAGCCCTCTCACATTCCACGTGATCAGCCGGGTTGGGGGGCTCTTTACCCCCCCTACCCCCCCCCCCCCCCCTTGTCGACTAGCCATCTCCTTTTTCAATCCAGCTCCTCACCCGGTTCCCACGTAGCCGTATCTCCCCCCAACGGCGCCCTCCCGCCCCGACCACCCCACCCCACCCCATACCAGCTCCCCCTTCTCCCCAGCAGCAGCAACCCAGTTAACCCCCCCCCCACCCCCCCCCCCCCCCCCGCTAGATCCCTCACTAGCGTAATTGCACCCCCCATGTTGCTCCCAGAAGTCAGCAAACTCTGGCCGACCTCGGCTTCCCCCCGTGACCTCGGCTCCCACTGTGCGAGGCCCCCTCCTTCCTGCTTCCCTGTTCCCGCCATGATTACCATAGCGCGGGAACAAAGCTCGCGCTTCCCATTTGGCCCCGCCCCCAATGGCCGGCGCCCCCAGCTCCTCATCCTCCCCCCCCCTCCCCACGACATGGGGAAGAGAGAAAAGTTACAGGGTCGCAGGATTAACAACTTGGGAAATCATCTCTTCCCCCTTTCCCCCCCTCTTCACCCCACATATTCGCCCCACCACTTTGTCCCAAACGTTCTTTTTCTAGCCCGCTTATTCCAGTTTCTCCTCGACAATAAATGTCCACGTCTCTTCTTCCGTTTCAAAGTAGTGGTGTTTCCCTTGATGTGTGACCCACAGTCTTGCCGGCTGCAGCATTCCAAATTTGACCTTCCTTTTGTGCAGCACCGCCTTGGCCCGATTAAAGCTTGCCCTCCTGCTCGCCACCTCCGCACTCCAATCTTGATATACGCGGATCACCGCGTTCTCCCACCTACTGCTCCGAGTTTTCTTTGCCCATCTGAGGACCATCTCTCTGTCCTTATAATCGGAGAAATCTCACCACTAAGACTCGAGGAATTTCTCCAGCCCTCGGTCTTCGCGCCATAACTCGATAGGCTCCCTCCACCTCCAACGGGCCCGTCGGGGCCTCCGATCCCATTAACGAGTGCAGCATCGTGCTCACATATGCCCCGACGTCCGCCCCTTCTGCACCTTCGGGAAGACCAAGAATCCTTAAATTTTCCTCCTCGCATTATTCTCCAGCACCTCCAGCCTTTCCGCACACCTTTTGTGTTGTGCCTCGTGCATCTCTGTCTTCACCACCAGGTCCTGTATGTCGTCCTCATTCTCAGCAGCCTTTGCCTTCACGACCCGAAGATCCTGCTCCTGGGTCTTTTGCTCCTCCTTTAGCCCTTCAATCGCCTGTAACATCGGGGCCAACAGCTCCTTCTTCATCTCCTTTTTAAGTTCTTCCACGCAATGCCGCAGGAACTCTTGTTGGTCAGGGCCCCATAGTAAACTGCCTCCTTCCGACGCCATCTTGCTTTGTGCTTGCCTTCCTTGCCACTGCTCTAGAGGATCCACCGCAATCCGGCCACTTTCCTCTCCTTTTTCCATCCGTGTACAGGGGGATTCCCTTCTGGTTTACCGCACAGTGTTTTTAGCCGTTAGAATTGCCGTTGGGGCTCCTATTCAGAGCCCAAAAGTCCTTTCCACCGGGAGCTGCTGAAACGTGCGACTTAGCTGGTCATTGCCGCACCCGGAAGTCCGCATCTGCGATCCTATTCATTAATGCTGTTAGTACAAAGATACAAAAACTTTTACATCGCTTTTGATGCGCAATCAATTGCACAAAGACGCAGATTGGGTACAACAGTGGTTTCCTGCTGCAGCTGGCGAAAATGGCAGGGCAATGGACGTCATGCATATTTATACAGCTCTTAGTGGGCGGAGCCAGCCGGCAGGGGCTACCGGCGAACCTGTAGTGCAGGTCCCACCTTACATCCCCTAATACAGTGGTTCACCACATTCCCCCCCCTCTTAAAAATGAGTCCGGCGGGGGTGATGTGAAACTATATACAATTAGTGCAATTATGTACAGTGGTAGGGAAAGAAAAGTCCATGTTGACGGTCCGGAGTCCGCCAAAGGTTCAGCCGACCCGGTTTTTGGTGCTTTGTTGGGAGCGACGTAACAGTGGTGGCGAAGTCGGTGGTGGAACCGATGGCGGTGGTGGCGCTGCTGATGCTGGCCAGTCATCGTGGAATTCTGGGAGCATGCCGAAGTCCTCTTCGTCCTCTTGTGCGGAAAGGGAGGGGGGGGGGCGGGGGTGGTCTGGTGGGAGGAGGGGGGGCGCATGGGTGGGGGGTGTGTTGGGATTGAACCTGACGGTGCCAAGTCCCTGAGTGAGACAGTATCTTGGCGGCCGTCGGGGAACTCAACTTAGGCATATTGAGGGTTGGCGTGGAGCAGGTGAACCCTGTCCACCAAGGGGTCCGCCTTGTGGAGTCGGACGTGTCTACGGAGAAGGACCGGTCCTGGAGCTGCGAGCCAAGCCGGGAGCGACACCCCGGATGTGGACTTCCTGGGGAAGATAAAAACACGTTCATGGGGTGTGTTATTAGTGGCGGTGCACAATAGTGACCGGATGGAGTGTAGGGCGAAAGGGAGGACCTCCTGCCAGTGAGAGACTGGGAGGTTCCTGGACCGTAGGGCCAGCTGAACGGCCCTCCAAACCGTCCCATTCTCCCGTTCTACTTGCCCGTTTCCCCGGGGGTTGTAGCTGGTCGTCCTTCTGCAGGCTATACCCCTGCTGAGCAGGAACTGACGCAGCTCATCGCTCATGAATGAGGATCCCCTGTCACTGTGGATGTAAGCGGGGAAACCGAACAGAGTGAAGATGGTGTTGAGGGCCTTGATGATGGTGGCAGACGTCATATCGGGGCATGGGATGGCGAGCGTGTGCGGTTCCGGTCTCGGGATGTCCGGAGACCCTGTGGGGGACAAGATGGCGGCGCCCATGGTGCGCACGTGGCCGAAGGGGGACAAGATGACGGCTCCCATTGTGCGTTTGGCGTGGGGGAGGGAGCGATTGCAGCGACTGAACGGGCCTGGCACACAGCCGCGAAGTGGCCCTTTTTACTGCAGGATTTACAAACGGCAGTGCAGGCCGGGCAGTTTTGGCGGGGGTGCTTCTGCTGACCGCAGAAGTAGCAGCGGGGACCCCCGGGGTGCGCGGATCGGCGTGCGGCGCAGACGTATTGGGAAGGCAGGACCCAAGCTGAGGAGGTCGTCGGCGGGGTCCAGGAGGGGTAGAAGGGTGGCAGTGTGGCGGGAGAGGTAAGATTGTACATTACGGGATGCGACCGTCATGGAGAGCGCCAAGGCTTTCGTCTCCGCCAGTTCGAGCGTGGCCCCTTTCAGTAATAGTTCTCGGATGAGGTCCGACGCGATCCCCGTCACGAAAGCATCGCGCATGAAGAGGTTTGTGTGTTCAACGGCCGTGACGGCCTGACAGTCACAGTCCCGGGTGAGTGGAATTAGGGCGCGCCAGAAGGCTTCGATGAACTCACCAGGTAGTTGCGAGTGGGTGGCGAGTACATGCCTGGCGAAGAGCATGTTCGCCTTCTGAGCATAGTGTTCTTTAAGGAGTTCCATTGCTTTCGTGTAATTTGTGGCATCTTGGATCAACAGGAACACGCTGGAGCTCAGTCTGGGGTACAGGACGTTTATCTTCTGAGCCTCCATTGGCGCGGGGTCTGCAGCGTTGATGTAGGCCTCAAAACATGCTAGCCAGTGAACAAAGTCTTTTCTGGCATCGGGCGAGTGCGGATCCAGCTGCAGGCGATCGGGTTTGATTCTGATATCCATTCTGGGGAACAATCTTACTGTGATAAATTGATGCGCCATCAATTGCACAAAGACGCAGATTGGGTACAACAGTGGCTTCCTGCTGCAGCTGGCGAAAATAGCAGGGCAATGGAGGTCATGCATATTTATACAGTTCTTAGTGGGCGGAGCCAGCCGCAGGGGCTACTGGCGAACCTGTAGTGCAGGTCCCACCTTACATCCCCTAATACAGTGGTTCACCACAGCTTTAACTTCTGAATTCACTGATGACCTTCATATAGTGAGACTGAAAGGAACTAATAAAATGTAATGTGAATTTAAGCTTTACAAATAAACTAAATAATGCCCAAGTTAAAACATTTTATGTAACATTATAAATAAAAGAATACTGCAACATTAAAGAAATACCAATCTAATTTATCTTGAATTTACCTTAATCATTTTAGCAGTCCCTTGTTGTTGTATGTTGTAGAACTGCTGGCTTCTGATGCAGTGCCATTAAACCTGAGCTTCCTTATATTTGTTATATAATTAGCATCTAAATTGAGTTCTTAAATAATAACATAATTTACCTCAGGATGTTTGCCTAACAATCAGATTATAGTTTAAAAATGTTAACAGCATCAATTTCTGTAATTTTCTGCAACTCTGAAAGGGAAAAACAGCTTATTTGCAGCTTTTATTGTGCCTTCTATCTTTCTGTTCCACGTGCCAGACATTGAAGAAAGATTATCTGGCTGAATTCTAATCGGGTCACCACCTCACACACCTTTCAACAGAAAACAGTCAGCATCTATGCATAACAGGAAAATGTGTTATTTTTGAAACGTGTCTTCATTATTGACTTGTATTCTGTGCCTTCATACCCAAGTGCTGAGGTGCTACAGTTCAAGTGCCACCAATGAGTAATAAACAACACACATAAAATTGAAATCAGCTTGCATTTAACCTTGCCTCAGTGGATTTGACTTCTGAGTGAATGGAAATCGTTGACTCACTGCCAGACACCATCGAGTGCCATTGTTACTAAACAAGAGAAATTTCAGAAAAAGACTGGGGACACAATTAATTTTTGACTTGGTTCACCTATGCTGCCTTCCTCCTGTTTTTTTCTGGCATACACTCTCACAGAAAATGTTCTTTTAAAAAATATGTTGTTGATTCAGGTGCCTAAATGACGACTTACTGACAATGGCTTCAGAAACAGTCTCACAGAAACCAACTTTCCAAATTTATTATTTTAAAAGGCAAATTATACGCAGCGTTATAAACAATAAAATCAATTCCCATTTTCTTGCCACTGGAAAGCAATATCTGCTGTTGCCTAGGTTTCTTTTTGATTGTCCCAGAGGAGGGTTTTTGTTACAATAGGAGTCAAGGGGTTTTGATGGGCAAACGAGAATCTGCCTTTCCAATTAATGTCACTTGGTATCTCAGAGAGCAGATGTGATGAACGGTTACTGCCTTATCATCATGTAAGGTGATGTCCCCTTTAAGACCAGGCTTGGAACCCTGGGGACTCCGCCTCTGGCTCCGCCCATCTGGGAGCCATACATAAAGGCCTGCCTCATGGTCTGTATAGCAGTCAGCCCTCGTCCAAATCTGTAGCATAGTTATTAGCCTAATAAAGCCTTCTTTACAGTTTAATCTCTAAGCATCATTATTGAGGGTACCTCAATTTATTAGACTAAACTAGATTCAGGATGGACGCAGGCCTAAAACCAGAGAAGCTCAATCTGGAAGCACGAACGCCGGAGGCAAAGGAAATTTTTAAATACTGGCTGCGGTGCTTCGAGGCCTACCTGGACTCTGCAGAGACTCCCATCCTGGGGCCACGCAAGCTGTGTCTACTCCACGCCCGGGTGAGTCACAGAATCTCCGCCACGCTCGAAAAGGCGACGATTTATGAGGAAGCGATTGAGTTGCTCCGCAAGCGGTTTGCCAAACCCGTCAATGAGGTGCACGCCCGGCATCTGCTCTCTACCTGCCGGCAGCGCTCGGGGGAATCGCTCAACGAGTTTGTTGAGAAACTCACCGCGCTGGCCAGGGACTGTGACCATCAGGATGTGACAGGGGAAGTCCATATGAACCTGCACATCAGAGATTCTTTCGTGTCCGGCATCCGCTCGACCTACACCTGGCAGCGACTGCTCGAAAACGGGGCAAAAGACCTCCAGGAGACGCTAACACTCGCCTCCTCGCTGGAGGTGGCCCGACATAACTTGGGTACGTACCACGCGGACTCGGCCAGCCCCCTCCGGACTTCCTCAGACTCGCCCGTATTACAGGCCTGCGCCACGCGGCGACCCGCTCACCATGGGGGCACACCTTGCTATTTCTGCGGGCAGGGCCAGCACCCACGCCCACGCTGCCCAGCCCGCTCCGCGATCTGCAGCGACTGCGGGAAGAAAGGGCACTTTGCGAGGGTCTGCCTGGCCAGACCCAGGGGCCAGAAAAACAAAGAACAGCCGGCCCGAAAATCAGGCTCTCAGGCCCGAAGGCCTCGCAATGCTGCTGCGCACCGACCCGACACGTCCTCTTCTGACGCGTCATCAGCCTCGTGCGAATCATGGGAGCGGCCATCTGGTCGGCGGCCATCTTCTCAACCCGACACGGGCGACCAGCGGCAGCGGCCATTTTACGACTCCGACTACCCGCGACTGGGTGCGATCACCCTCGATCAAACTCGGCCAAAACACCTGCAGAACTCCATGATGCAGGTCCAGGTCAACGGGCACGACACTGCATGCCTCTTCGACTCCGGGAGCACGGAGAGCTTTATCCACCCTGAAACGGTAAGGTGCTGCTCCCTACGCACCCATCCCACATCCCAAACCGTAGCCCTCGCATCTGGGTCTCACTCGGTACAAATCACGGGGTACTGTATTGCGGATCTCTCAATCCAGGGTGCCAAATACACCCGTTTCAAATTTTATATCCTCCCTCACCTCTGTGCCCCCCTGCTGCTCGGACTGGATTTCCAGTGCAGCCGCCGAAGCCTGACACTGAAGTTCGGCGGACCCTTGCCCCCCCTCACGGTGTGCTGCCTTGCGACACTGAAAGTCGCACCCCCCTCGCTATTCGCTAACCTCACTCCCGACTGTAAGCCCGTCGCCACCAGGAGCCGGCGCTACAGTGCCCAAGATATGGCTTTTATCATGTCAGAGGTCCAGCGTTTACTGGGAGAGGGGGTCATCGAGGCTAGCAACAGCCCTTGGAGAGCGCAAGTGGTGGTAGTCCGGTCCGGGGAGAAGAAACGGATGGTCGTGGATTATAGCCAGACCATAAACCGATTCACGCAGCTTGATGCGTACCCCCTTCCTCGCATCGCGGAAATGGTAAATCGGATCGCCCAATACAGAGTCTTTTCCACGGTCGACCTCAAATCTGCCTACCACCAGCTCCCCATCCGACCAAAAGACCGCCCCTATACTGCCTTTGAAGCAGCCGGCCGGCTCTTCCACTTCCTCAGGGTCCCCTTTGGTGTCACAAATGGGGTCTCCGTCTTTCAAAGGGCGATGGACCAAATGGTGGATCAGTACGGTTTGCGGGCTACATACCCAAACTTGGACAATGTCACCATCTGTGGCCATGACCAGCAGGACCATGACGCTAACCCCGAAAGGTTCCTCCAGTCCGCCCGAGCCCTTAACCTGACCTATAACGAGGGCAAATGCGTTTTCCACACCACCCGGCTGGCCATCCTCGGCTATGTCGTGGAAGACGGGGTCCTAGGTCCCGACCCCGACCGCATGCGCCCCCTTAAGGAACTCCCTCTCCCCCGCAGCCTCAAGGCCCTCAAACGGTGCTTGGGACTTTTCTCCTATTACGCCCAGTGGGTCCCCAAGTATGCGGACAAAGCCCACCCACTCCTGAAGACCACCACTTTTCCCCTCTCGGCTGAGGCTCAATTGGCCTTCAACCGCATCAAGGCCGACATCATCAAGGCAGCCATGCACGCGGTGGACGAAACCATCCCTTTCCAGGTAGAGAGCGATGCATCAGACATCGCCCTGGCTGCTACCCTCAATCAAGGAGGCAGACCAGTAGCGTTCTTCTCCCGAACCCTCACCGCCTCCGAGATTCGACACTCTGCAGTCGAAAAGGAGGCACAAGCCATTGTGGAGGCTGTGCGGCGCTGGAGACACTACCTCGCCGGTAGGAGGTTTACCCTCGTCACCGACCAACGGTCGGTCGCCTATATGTTCGATAACACGCAACGGGGCAAAATAAAAAACGATAAAATTTTGAGGTGGAGGATCGAACTCTCCACCTACTCGTACGATATCAAGTATCATCCAGGGGAGCTCAACGAGCCCCCAGATGCCCTGTCCCGCGGCACATGCGCCAACGCGCAGGAGGACCGCCTGCAAGCCATCCACAATGACCTCTGCCACCCGGGGGTTACCCGGCTCGTCCATTTCATCAAGTCCCGCAACCTACCTTACTCAACCAAGGAGGTCAAGGCCATGGTCAGGGCCTTCCAGGTCTGTGCGGAGTGCAAACCGCACTTCTATCGGCCAGACAAGGTTCGGCTCGTGAAGGCCTCGGGCCCCTTTGAGCGACTGAGCGTGGACTTCAAGGGGCCCCTCCCGTCCACCAACCGTTATGCCTATTTCCTCACCGTGATCGATGAGTTCTCCCGTTTCCCATTCGCCATTCCCTGCACCGACATGACCTCAGCCACGGTGATTAAGGCACTGCACAGCATCTTCACCCTGTTCGGTTTCCCTGCTTATATCCACAGCGACCGGGGTACATCGTTCATGAGCGATGAACTGCGTCAGTATCTGCTCAGCAAAGGCATCGCCTCGAGCAGAACGGCCAGCTATAACCCACGGGGAAACGGGCAGGTGGAGAGGGAGAACGCGACCGTGTGGAAGGCTGTCCTTCTGGCCCTGCGGTCGAGAAATCTCCCAACCACCCGCTGGCAGGAGGTCCTACCCGATGCCCTACACTCCATTAGGTCACTCCTCTGCACGGCCACAAATGAGACCCCTCATGAGCGATTGTTTCTCTTCCCCAGGAAGTCTACCTCCGGGGTCTCGCTTCCACCTTGGCTGACGGCTCCGGGACCTGTTCTTCTCCGGAGGCACGCGAGGAGCTATAAAACGGACCCCCTAGTTGAAAAGGTCCGACTGCTCCACGCCAACCCCAGTTATGCCTACGTGGAGTACTCCGACAGCAGGCAAGATACGGTTTCCCTCCGGGAACTGGCGCCCACTGGATCCTCCACCACAGACGCCCCTTCCCGCGCTGCTCCCCTGCAGGACCCGTCGCCCCCTACAACACACCCCCTTCCGGCCCTACCACCCGTTGGTGAGCTCCTACCGTGCGCCCCCCCTTGCGCCCCCCCTTTACACACCCCGCTGGCGCCGGCTCCGCTACCCCCGGCCCTGCCTAGTTCCTCTGCCCCGACCCGGGCCGAAGCTCCGACCGCTGTGCTCCCGGATGTGCCCTCAACCGGGTCATCCGTGCCCGCCGCACCACCGCCCGAAGTGAGGAGATCGAGGAGGACGATCCAGCCGCCGAGACGGATGGACCTATGATGGCACTTCACCCCCGCCGGACTCCTTTTTAAACAGGTGGTGAATGTGATGAACGGTTACTGCCTTATCATCATGTAAGGTGATGTCCCCTTTAAGACCAGGCTTGGAACCCTGGGGACTCCGCCTCTGGCTCCGCCCATCTGGGAGCCATACATAAAGGCCTGCCTCATGGTCTGTATAGCAGTCAGCTCTCGTCCAAATCTGTAGCATAGTTATTCGCCTAATAAAGCCTTCTTTACAGTTTAATCTCTAAGCATCATTATTGAGGGTACCTCAGCAGACTTCTTCAAAGTATATAAAGTATTAAAGTATATAAAGGGGCTGCACAGTGGGTAGCACTACTGCCCCAGGGACCCGGGTTCAATGCTGGCCTGGGGTCACTGTCTGTGTGGAGTTTGCATTTTCTCCCCATGTCAGCTTGCGTTTCCTCTGGTGCTCCGGTTTCCTCTCACAGTCCAAAGATGTGCAGGTTAGGTGGATTGGCTATGACAAAATTGCCCCTTAGTGTCCAGGGATGTACAGGTTAGGTGGGGTTATGGGGATAGGGTGGGGGAGTGGGCCGTGGTAGAGTGCTCTTTCAGAGGATTGGTGCTGACTTGAGCCCAGTGACCTTCTTCTGCACTGTAGAGATTCTACGATCCTACCTGTCTCCCCCCCAACACACACACAAACACCGATCAGATGTTTTAGCACCTGGGCAATTTAGGGATCAGTTTCGGAATCAATGAAACTGTTGCATGTTCTGGTTACTTTGACAATTTAAATTTGGAAGAATTACTCGGTGAGCATGTTTCTTATGTGACGAACACAAGGAATACCGGTAGGCCATTCAGTCCCATGAGCCTGCTCGATTCGATACATTGTGGTTGACTTTTACTCTTGGCCATACATGCAATGAAATGAAAATCGCTTATTGTCACAAGTAGGCTTCAAATGAAGTTACTGTGAAAAGCCCCTAGTCACCACATTCCAGCGCCTGTTCAGGGAGGCTGGTACGGGAATTGAACCATGTTGCTGGCCTGCCTTGGTCTGCTTTCAAAGCCAGCGATTTAGCCCTGTGCTAAACAGCCCCTGATATCCATAGTATTTAAAAAATGTGTCATTCTCTGACCTGAATATGGATATCTTCACTTTACCTGAAATCGCCTATTCATTTTCTTCATGTTTTCTGTCAACATGGGTTTCTTCGATTCTGTAGTCAGAAATGGTTTAACATCTCATATTTACTGCAAAAACAAAATTAAATATGACAGTTAACAGCAGAAACAAACTGAAGCTAAAATTGTTTTGTTGGTTCAGATAACACTTTTATTTGATGAATTGGACTGTATCGAAAGTTTTAGTCATAAGGGGTTCAGCTCACTCAGATTTCATTCTCAGGTGAAATGGCAGTCATAGATTGAAGAAAAGTTAAGGAATAAAGTTCAAAAATAATGTAATGGGGCAACACATGAATGTAGACTTTAACAGGTCCTTCCTTTAACAGGCTTGTGAAGTACTTTTGCTACATTTGAGAGAAAATGTTGTCTAAAGTCTGGTGTAAGATCGGTTGCACACGGTTCTTTTAACCATTCTCACTGCTGAAGCAGACAAGGTCATTAAACGACTGAACATGATCAACAAGGGCACCCGGAGAAGGTAAATGTTAACTTTAACTCCTTGGGTTTGCCATATCCCTCCAAGGGCAACAAGAGGCTGTGATGAAGGATACAACGATGACATGACAGACTACACCCATCAGGTACTTTGCATCTAATTTGTTTCCTTGGTTGTATCTGTGAATTTCTTTCAACATTTGTGCTGTTACCAGGATACCCTCTGCTGCCCCCGTGTTCATCCCGTGCAAACACTACGTGATGAACACTACCTGCATTAAAGCCAGTGACACACTTGTGTAGGTTTACACTGAAAAATGTGGGTTCAGCACAATCAAAGTAATCCGATAGTATTGTAACCGAGATTCCTGGAGATGCTGGTGATCCCCTTCACAGTTTTATTTTGTTGCTTTTTTCTTACTAAGACCTGGGTTGGATTCTCCGTTTTTGGGACTATCGTCATAAAAGATTTGGGGCTGGATTCTCCGCACCCCGACGCCGAAATCGCGTTCAGCGATGGGGCGGAGAATCCAGTTCCCCGCATGAAATCGGGCCTGGCGCCGGTTCCGCGATTCTCTGTCCCCCGATAAGCGGAGTACTCGGGCCCGCCGATTATCCACCACCTGAGGCCATTGCCTGAGGCCCGCCCCGCTATTCTCCGTCCCCGACTGGCTGAATTCCCGACGGCGTGGACCACTCATGGTCCCACCGTCCGTGATACCCGCGTGGTGGCTGCGGACTCGGTCCATGGCCGCCACAGTCGGGGGAGGGCAGATCGGAGGGCAGGGGGGCCTTCATTCAGGACTGTAATTTTTCTGTGCAGGCGGTCCAGGTCGGGCGCGCGGCTGATTGGGGGCACTATTTCCGTGGTCCAGGTCCGCAGTCTGAGTCCGTCATGGAGCGCCGCCGTGTGCTTGCGTGGCCTCTGACCCGGAAGTGCGGAGGGCCGTATCGGCAGCTGGAGCTGTGAGCTCCATGACAGCTGCCTGCCAGCCCCCTGTAAGGCAGTGAACCTGTGGCCTTTTGACGCCGTATTTTCTGGTCCAATTTTGCTGTAAATGGGTTAGAGGAAATTGTGGGCCAATAAAATCAATCAGTTGTAGAGGTGGTATTATAAAAGCATTATTGTAGTATTTAATTGTTCAACTTTTGTTTATGTATTCCTGCTGACTCTGTTCTGTGCTGTTATTCAAGCTTGGGGGTGACTACTGAGAAAGAGAAGTGAAAGTAAGTTGGAAGCTTGCACTGCAGACATCTGAAAGCCTTGAATAAATCTCCTTCCCAGACAAATCAGGCGAGATTCACTGACCAGTCTGCCACGTGTTTTTCGGCGGCCGAGGCAGCCCGCTGTTGTCAATTGGATTTCCCGGTGACAGTACCCCTCATCGCCGGGAAACCTGTGTGCTGGCGTGGCACAGGTGTGGGACCGGAATTTCCCGCTGGCGTGAACAGTCGGTAAATCCCGTCCAGAGACTGGTGTTATCTCTGCACATCTGCAAGGCATAAATCACAACAATTACTTTTCTTCACAAGTTAATTTGATTAATTTGCCCAGTATGGGATCCATTGAGCTGGATTCGCTGTGCCACATTTCTGTCTCGACCCGCCGGCGGGATTCTCCGTTATGCCAGCCGGTTAATGGGGTTCCCCATTGTGGGGCAGCCCCACGGTGTCGGGAAACCCCTGGGTGCCGGCAAAACGGGGAATCCCGCCGGCGGAGGACGCTGCCCATTAACTCTGAATAACATACGGTTCCCCCTGGTTATGGATCCATAGAGGAATGTATTCACTTATCAGAATGCAGCTGTGTTATTTTTCTCTAACAACCATGTTAACATTGCATGCGGCCAGTTGAAAATAAGCTCACCTGGGGAATGACTAATACAGTGCTACTTGGTTCTTGTTGATGCACAAGTTGATTGTTTGTTTATATTAGTTCAGCTAAAAGTATACTTCTCTCTAATTATTTTTATTGAATGATTCATTGCATTGTGTTATGTTGCACCAAATTTTAAGAATGTAATTTATAAATGAATATCAGTGCCATTAGCCGTCATACTGCTTGCTTTCATCTTAAGAGGCAGAGTGATGGAACAAAATGTTGCACCAAGATGCTGGGAGAATGTTTTCATTGAAGAGAGGGTTAGACGAGTGGCTTTGCTTTTGATCTCCTGCGTGCATTGAACAGTTTATATTTACAATTATTGAATCACTTGTTGCAGAGAGCCTGTAAATCTGAGTGAGTTCCAAGTGTGCCAACTATGGATTTATTTGTTTCACACTATGGATGTAGTTTTAGACTTGAATTTGAATTAAAGCCTGCTGAGTTAAAGGGGCTAACCGTCATTGCCTTCAATTTACACCTATGCCTGTCGCACAACAGCAACGACTGTGCTTAGATTATGCATTTATCTAAAAAAACACCCTTTCAAACCAAGGAAAGTGTCGCGCTGCAATACTGGAGGCCATTTTCACTGTGATTATCCTGTCCAGAATGGGACTGATCCTTGCCTCTTATCTCGGTCAGTGTCATCTCTGTCCTCACAACAATCTGTGCCATTTCTGTCATCATACGTCATTTAAAAATATCTGTATCAGGAAAAGAAATGTTTGTGAATATACTCTTGCAACTTCTAAATTGGTGTTATAAGTGACAACAGTGCTAGTTAGATTAAGTTTATATTTAAATTGCACATATTGTCACTCGCTCTTCTATCAGCATAACACTGCTTGCCCAGGATCACCAACATCTGAACTTGTTAGAACATGTGGGACTCCACATCTAAGAAAGGAAGTATTTCTCTTGCTTATACTCCAGCCTGATGTTTAGAGATGGAAACACTTCAAACATTTCGATTTAACAGAATACTTGATACAAACCATTTTGAATAAATAACTGAAAGGGATCCCTCATCCATCTATAATATTTTTAAAGGCTTTTGGTCTGTAAAATGTAGGAATGTATGCCTGCAAAATTGAGGATTGTGGTGTTCCTTTCATCAATTGCATCCCAAAATCAGTCATATCCCAGAGAATACTATCCCTTCAAACTTCTCATCCAACTTATCAGATCCCGTAACTACCTCAGTGTCTGAATACTTCACATTATACCAAAACATGAAATCTGTGGTAGACAACCACCAAGATAGTTGGCTATCCTCCATCTGTGAAATTCCCATGCAATTGTACTCCGCACCTCCTCCGAACTTTGCTCCCCAAGGTTGCTTGATGAGAGGGAGACAGTATAATACTATATTGTAGAAGGATCTGAAAGTTGTTACGGTCCCCATATAGTTCTCTAACTTCTAAAAAGTATTTGAATTCCCAGTGACTGGCTCAAAGGATCACATAACAAGATTTTGCATTTTAAAACTTTTACTGCAAAAAAACACAAAAAGTAACATCAACTAAACATTACTTAGGTGGGCACCTAATACACAAAACTACAGAGAAGCTTAATTTCCGAACAGGACAGAATACTCTATGCCATATTTATACATTACACTACACTCGCCACAGAATCATGGGCTGGAGTTTTCCAGCACAACCATGCCGGGACCTAAGGCAGGAGATAAAAGAACAAAGAACAATACAGCACAGGACAGGCCCTCCGGCACTCCAAGCTTGCGCCGATCATGTGGCCTATCGAGACCAACTGCCTGTATCCTTCTATGCCCCGTCTGTTCATGTGCCTATCCAGATAAGTCTTAAAGATTGCTACTTATCTGCCTCAACCACTTCACTTGGCAGTGCATTCCAGGCCACCACCACCCTCTGTGTAAAAAAAACCTCCCCCGCACATCTCCACTGAACCTTTCTCCCCTCACCTTGAACCTATGCCCCCTTGTAATTGTCATTTCCACCCTGGGAAAAGCCTCCAACTGTTCACCCTATCGATACCCCTGATAATTTTATACACTTCTATCAGGTCGCCCCTTGGCCTCCGTCTCTCTAGGGAGAACAATCCCAGTTTATTCAATCTCTCCATATAGCTAATACCCTCCATACCAGGCAACATCCTGGTAAACCTTTCTGCACTCTCTCCAAAGCCTCCATGTTCTTCTGGTAGTGCGGTGACCAGAATGTGGCCTAACCAACGTTCTATATAAGAGTTACATAAGTTTTGAGCTTTTATACCCGATACCCCGTTCAATGAAGGCAAGCATGTTATGGGCCTTCTGGGAGGTGAGTATTTACTTTAAAAACCCTTACCTTTGCAGGAGCAGCCCTTTGGATTTCGGCGGGAGCGGTGCGCAAGGGCCTTCTGGGAGGTGAGTATTTACTTTAAAAACCCTTCCCTGGTCCCGTTTCTGTTCTTCTTTTCTGTTTTTTTTTTTTAAATATAAGGCGGGAACCGGAAGTTGGACCCGCGGACTTCTGGGAAGGCCCCCCCCCCCCCAAACCAATACATTCTGGTGGAGAGGAAACCCGAGACACTACACGTGTAGTGTCTCCCACCCACCCTCCTCCTCTAACCTAATAATAAGACCCATTGGTGTGAGGTAAGTGCCATATTATATTATTATTATATTTTTTAAATTTAAAAAAAAATTATTTATTAACCAGATCTTGGTTAGAAGTTAGAGGGATGGCAGGGAAGGGAGTGCAATGTTCCTCCTGCAGGATGTTTGAGGTGAGGGATGCCGTTAGTGTCCCTGCTGATTTTATCTGCAGGAAGTGCAGCCACCTCCAGCTCCTCCAAGACCGAGTTAGGGAACTGGAGCTGGAGTTGGATGAACTTCGGATCATTTGGGAGGCAGAGGGGGGTCATAGATAGCAGCTTCAGGGAATTAGTTACACCAAAGATTGGAGATAGATGGGTAACTGTAAGAGGGACTGGGAAGAAGCAGTCAGTGCAGGGATCCCCTGCGGTCGTTCCCCTGAGTAACAAGTATACCGCTTTGGATACTTGTGGAGGGGGGGGGGACTTACCAGGGGTAAGCCGTGGGGTACGGGCCTCTGGCACGGAGGCTGTCCCTGTTGCTCAGAAGGGAAGGAGGGGAGAGGAGCAGAGCATTAGTAATTGCGGACTCGATAGTCAGGTGCACAGATAGGAGATTTTGTGGGAGCGAGAGAGACTCACGTTTGGTATGTTGCCTCCCAGGTGCAAGGGTACGTGATGTCTCGGATCATGTTTTCCGGGTCCTTAAGGGGGAGGGGGAGCAGCCCCAAGTCGTGGTCCACATTGGCACTAACGACATAGGTAGGAAAGGGGTCAAGGATGTCAGGCAGGCTTTCAGGGAGCTAGGATGGAAGCTCAGAACGAGAACAAACAGAGTTGTTATCTCTGGGTTGTTGCCCGTGCCACGTGATAATGAGATGAGGAATAGGGAGAGAGAGCAATTAAACACGTGGCTACAGGGATGGTGCAGGCGGGAGGGATTCAGATTTCTGGATAACTGGGGCTCTTTCTGGGGAAGGTGGGACCTCTACAGACAGGATGGTCTACATCTGAACCTGAGGGGCACAAATATCCTGGGGGGGAGATTAGTTAGTGCTCTTTGGGGAGGGTTTAAACTAATGCAGCAGGGGCATGGGAACCTGGATTGTAGTTTTAGGGTACGACAGATTGAGAGTATAGAGGTCAGGAGCACGGATTTGACTTCGCAGGAGGGGGCCAGTGTTCAGGTAGGTGGTTTGAAGTGTGTCTACTTCAATGCCAGGAGTATACGAAATAAGGTAGGGGAACTGGAAGCATGGGTTGGTACCTGGGACTTCGATGTTGTGGCCATTTCGGAGACATGGATAGAGCAGGGACAGGAATGGTTGTTGCAGGTTCCGGAGTTTAGGTGTTTTAGTAAGCTCAGAGAAGGAGGCAAAAGAGGGGGATGTGTGGCGCTGCTAGTCAAAAACAGTATTACGGTGGCGGAGAGGATGCTAGATGGGGACTCTTCTTCCGAGGTAGTATGGGCTGAGGTTAGAAACAGGAAAGGAGAGGTCACCCTGTTGGGAGTTTTCTATAGGCCTCCAAATAGTTCTAGGGATGTAGAGGAAAGGATGTCGAAGATGATTCTGGATAAGAGCGAAAGTAACAGGGTAGTTATTATTGGGGACTTTAACTTTCCAAATATTGACTGGAAAAGATATAGTTCGAGTACATTAGATGGGTCGTTTTTTGTGCAATGTGTGCAGGAGGGTTTCCTGACACAATATGTTGACAGGCCAACAAGAGGAGAGGCCACATTGGATTTGGTTTTGGGTAATGAACCAGGCCAGGTGTTAGATTTGGAGGTAGGTGACCACAATTCGGTGATGTTTACGTTAGTGATGGAAAGGGATAAGTATACCCCGCAGGGCAAGAGTTATAGCTGGGGGAAGGGCAATTATGATGCCATTAGACATGACTTGGGGGTGATAGGTTGGAGAAGTAGGCTGCAAGTGTTGGGCACACTGGATATGTGGAGCTTGTTTAAGGAACAGCTACTGCGTGTTCTTGATAAGTACGTACCGGTCAGGCAGGGTGGAAGGCGTCGAGTGAGGGAACCGTGGTTTACCAAAGAAGTGGAATCTCTTGTTGCGAGGAAGAAGGAGGCCTATGTGAAGATGAGGTGTGACGTTTCAGTTGGGGCGCTTGATAGTTACAAGGTAGCGAGGAAGGATCTAAAGAGAGAGCTAAGACGAGCAAGGAGGGGACATGAGAAGTATTTGGCAGGTAGGATCAAGGAAAACCCAAAAGCTTTCTATAGGTATGTGAGGAATAATAGAATGACTAGGGTAAGAGTAGGGCCAGTCAAGGACAGGGATGGGAAGTTGTGTGTGGAGTCTGAAGAGATAGGCGAGATACTAAATTAATATTTTTCGTCAGTATTCACTCAGGAAAAGGAGAATGTTGTGGAGGAGAATGCTGAGACCCAGGCTATTAGAATAGATGGCATTGAGGTACGTAGGGAAGAGGTGTTGGCAATTCTGGACAGGCTGAAAATAGATAAGTCCCTGGGGCCTGATGGGATTTATCCTAGAATTCTCTGGGAAGCCAGGGAAGAGATTGCTGGGCCATTGGCTTTGATTTTTATGTCATCATTGGCTACAGGAATAGTGCCAGAGGACTGGAGGATAGCAAATGTGGTCCCTTTGTTCAAGAAGGGGAGTAGAGACAACCCCGGGAACTATAGACCGGTGAGCCTCACGTCTGTTGTGGGTAAAGTCTTGGAGGGGATTATAAGAGACAAGATTTATAATTATCTAGATAGGAATAATATGATTAGGGATAGTCAGCATGGCTTTGTGAAGGGTAGGTCATGCCTCACAAACCTTATTGAGTTCTTTGAGAAGGTGACTGAACAGGTAGACGAGGGTAGAGCAGTTGATGTGGTGTATATGGATTTCAGTAAAGCGTTTGATAAGGTTCCCCACGGTAGGCTATTGCAGAAAATAAGGCGTCTGGGGATTGAGGGTGATCTAGAGATGTGGATCAGAAATTGGCTAGCTGAAAGAAGACAGAGGGTGGTGGTTGATGGGGAATGTTCAGAATGGAGTTCAGTTACAAGTGGCGTACCACAAGGATCTGTTCTGGGGCCGTTGCTGTTTGTCATTTTTATCAATGACCTAGAGGAGGGAGCAGAAGGGTGGGTGAGTAAATTTGCAGACGACACTAAAGTCGGTGGTGTTGTCGACAGTGCGGAAAGATGTAGCAGGTTACAGAGGGACATCGATAAGCTGCAGAGCTGGGCTGAGAGGTGGCAAATGGAGTTTAATGTAGAGAAGTGTGAGGTGATTCACTTTGGAAGGAATAACAGGAAAGCGGAATATTTGGCTAATGGTAAAGTTCTTGGAAGTGTGGATGAGCAGAGGGATCTAGTTGTCCATGTACATAGATCCCTGAAAGTTTCCACCCAGGTTGATAGGGTTGTGAAGAAGGCCTATGGAGTGTTCGCCTTTATTGGTAGAGGGATTGAGTTCCGGAGTCATAAGGTCATGTTGCAGCTGTACAAAACTCTGGTACGGCCGCATTTGGAGTATTGCGTACCGTTCTGGTCACCGCATTATAGGAAGGACGTGGAAGCTTTGGAGCGGGTGCAGAGGAGATTTACCAGGATGTTGCCTGGTATGGAGGGAAAATCTTATGAGGAAAGGCTGATGGACTTGAGGTTGTTTTCATTGGAGAGAAGAAGGTTAAGAGGAGACTTAATAGAGGCATACAAAATGATCAGGGGGTTAGATAGGGTGGACAGTGAGAGCCTTCTCCCGCGGATGGAAATGGCTAGCACGAGGGGACATAGCCTTAAACTGAGGGGTAATAGATATAGGATAGAGGTCAGAGGTAGGTTCTTTACGCAAAGAGTAGTGAGGCCGTGGAATGCCCTACCTGCAACAGTAGTGAACTCGCCAACATTGAGGGCATTTAAAAGTATATTGGATAAGCATATGGATGATAATGGCATAGTGTAGGTTAGATGGCTTTTGTTTTTTGACTTCCCATGTCGGTGCAACATCGTGGACCGAAGGGCCTGTACTGCGCTGTATCGTTCTATGTTCTATGCTTTCTTTACCACCATTTCCATCTGTGCTGCCACTTTTAAGGATCTGTGGACCCGCATGCCCTGTGTCTCTCTGCCCCTGATAGTTCTGCCATTTACTTTATAGCTCCAACCTGAATTGGATCTACCAAAATGCATCACTGTTCATTTGTCCGGGTTAAATTCCATCTGTCATTTCTCTGCCCAGTTTTGCAGCCTATCTATAGCCTTGTGTATTCTCTGCCAATTTTCATCACTGTCCGCAACTCCTGCAATCTTAGTATCATCCCTAAACTTGCTAATCAGACCTGCTACATTTTCTTCCAAGTCATTTATAAATATTAGAAAGAGCAGAGATCCCAGAACTGATCCCTGCGGAACACCACTAGTTACAGACCTCCATTCGGAAAAACACCCTTCCACTGCTACCCTCTGTCTTCTGTGGCCAAGCCAGTTCTGGATCCATCCAAGTTCACCCCTGACCCCATGTGATCTAATCTTTTGCACCAGCCTGCCATGAGGGACTTTATCAAATGCTTTGCTAAAGTCCATGTAGACAACATCCACAGCAGCCCTTCTCTTGTCAATCATTTTTGTCACCTCCTCAAAGAATTCAAACAAATTAGTGAGACATGACCTCCCTCATCCAAAACCATGCAGTCTGTCGCTAATAAGTCCATTCAATTCCAAATGTGCATAGATCCTGGGTGGGATTCTCCGCTCCCGCGCCGAAGTGCCCACTCCGTCGTGAACGCCGCCGAGGTTCACGACGGCGCGAAACGGCCCCTATCCCGACCGATTCAGGGCCCGATAATGGGCTAGGAGCGGGGCCGCGTCATTTATACGCGCCAGGCCTTGTCGCCACGTAAAGGCGGCGCCGCATACATGACGCGGCTGGCGCCGCATAACTGGCGTCACCCGCGCATGTGTGGTTGCCGTCCTCTCCGAGTCCACCCCGCAAGAAGATGTCTGACGGATCTTGCAGGGCTGCGGAAGAAACGAGGTCCTCCTTCAGAGAGGACGGCCCGACGATTGGTGGGCACCGATCGCGGGCCAGACCCCATTTGAGGCTCCCCCCGGTGCAGGATCCCCCTTCCCCCACCACCCGCAGGCCCCCCCCCAGCGTTCCCGCGCTGTTCCCGCTGGCAGCGACCAGGTGTGGACGGCGCCGGGGGGAACCCGCCATTTTGGTCTGGCCGCTTGGCCCATCCGGGCCTGAGAAAAGCAGGGGTGCCGGAGAATCGCCATTTTGGGTGTCTCGGGCGATTCTCCGGCCTGCGCAGCGCGGAACTTGACGGGGCCGTTCTCGCCGCTTGGGAGAATCGCGGGAGGGCGTCGGACCGGCGTCGAGGGAAATTTTGGCGACCCAGGCGATTCTCCCAACCGGCGCGGGAGCGGAGAATCCCACCCCCTATTTCTGGGAATCTTTTCCAAAAATTTCACTATCACTGACGTCAAGCTCACTGGCCTATAATTACCCGGATTATCCTTGCAACCCTTCTTAAATAACGGTACAACATTGGCTATCCTCCAATCCTCCGGGATCTCACCTGTGGCCAATGAGGACACAAAGATGCGAATGGCCAGCCTAAAGTTCATTGACTTTCAGTGAGACTGCGACATCCTGTAGATAGTCAGGGCCACAAACGCATGGCCGGCCATAGACTTTACAGGAGCCAGTCCAAAGTTACTCCCTACTTCCAGACTTGCGTCTACAGATTTTGCGGAGCCATAATGTCCAGTGTCCATCAAAAGCTATTTCTCTCATTCTTCTGAGAAACTCTTAACTGATTTCTAGGATTAAGGCCACATCTGGTGACTCCTTCTTCTGATCACACCAGGACAAATCACAGAATTTACAGTGCAGAAGGAGGCCATTCGGCCCATCAAGTCTGCACCAGCCCTTACAAAGTGCAACCCACTCAAGCCCACGTATCTACCCTATCCCCACAACCCCAAGTTAACCTTTTTGGACACTAAGGGCAATTTAGCATGGCCAATCCACCTAACCCTCACATCTTTGGACTGTGGGAGGAAACCCACGCACACACGGGGAGAACGTGCAGACTCCACACAGACAGTGACCCAGCCGGGAATCGAACCTGGGACCCTGGAGCTGTGAAGCAATTGTGCTAACCACTATGCTACCGCACTGCCCACTGTCTTCCACTGTCTTTAAGTTTCTACCAATTCCATTTCTTTGCCCAGAGACTATGCTACCACCTGGATTCGACCTGGTGGTTAACAGAGAAAAATCTTTCATCTGCTGTTGGAGAAGCAGTTATTTTTCTCTCTCTCTCTCTCTAAAACATAACCAATTTATAAAACTTTGCATTTGTAACAGTGTCCTTGCACATAAATCACAAAAAGTAGCATACAGGTACAACAAATAATTAGGAGGGCAAATGGAGTGCTGGTCTTTATTGCAAGGGGATGCAGTATAAAAGTAGGGAAGTTTTGCTTCAATTGTACAGGGCATTCTGTACATAGAGTCAGTGCACAGTCTTGGTTTCCTTACTTAAGGCGGGATACACCTCCACTGGAAGCAGTTCAGAGAAGGTTTTGTGTAAAACAAAACATTCTTATAATTGTTCACTTTGTTCAGTGACCTGCACCTTTCTGGCTGATATATTCCTTGAATTGTATTTACAGGGCTGAAATCAAGGTCAACCAGGATCGAAAAAAGAATATTGTGGACTGGCAGTGGGCATTGCGGCATACGTGGGGAAAAAAACAAGAGTGCAGTATTTCGTACTCTATCTCTCAGACTAAGGTTCATTTCAGCTCTACCTGGAGGGAAGGTCTGGAGGATTGATTATTTTGGCCTACATGCTACTGTAAAAGCGAGGGAATGCACTGTTGTCTGCTTAAAGAATGGCAAGTGTCCAAAAGACAGTCTGGTACATTTAACTTTTATTCAGCACAAAACCAGAACATTTTAAGAGGTATTATCTGGTTATACTATCTCTGCTGTAACAAGTTGGATTTTCAATTCAGATAATTTTATGCTAATATTTGAAAACATTTATTGTAAATCAAATCAGTGACATTGCTCAAAATTGTTTTATGTATTCAATTTAATGTCTTAAAGTTTTATTTTTAAAACATGTATTGAGTATGTCTATTGTATATTAAACTAAGTACACAGGGAATACATTTCATTAAAACTTCAATGTTAATCTTGCTTTTACCGCCTGATAGTACTGTAGGAGCAATTGATACGTGATAGATTTATATATGAAAGATTGTCAAATCTTGCCTGCCACAAATACACACAGGTTTGGTGTTTCACACAGAATCCAGTCAAGAATGGCAGGGGACAATGAAACAAGTGACTGGAGGAGGAGGCTCCAGATGTATCCCCATCTTCAATGATGGGGATGCCCCGCACATCAGGGTAATAGGCAAGAGTGGAGAATTTGGAACTCTCTTCAGGCAGAAGTGCCATGTAGATTATCCATCTGAGCTTCTTCCTGAGGTCCCAAGCATCACAAAGGCCAGTTGTCAGCCAATTCAATATACTTCAATGCCAACTAACTGCTGAAGCCACTGGATACTGCAAAGGCTATGGACTCTGATAGCAAACCGGTGGTAGCACGGAAGACTTGTGCTCCAGAATTAGCTATGTCCCTAGCCAAGCTGTTCCAGTATGGCTACAACACTGATATCCACCTGACAGTGTGGAACAATATCTGAGCACATCCACAAAAAGCAAGACAAATTCAATCCAGCCAATTATTGCCCCATCAGTCCACTCTTGGTCATCAGCAAAGTGAGGGGAAATTAACTGTGCTCTCAAGGAGCACTTATGCAGTAATAACCTGCTCACTGACATTCAGTTTGGGTTCCATTAGGACCACTCAGCTCCTGAACTCATTACAACCTTGATCCAAATATGGAGAAAAGGGTTGAACTCAAGATGTGAGGTATATGTGATTGCCCCTGACATCAAGGAAGATGGAAGCTGCAGCTGTTCATGAACCACCTTCTCAAGGGTATTTAAGGATGTGCAATAAATGCTGGCTGAGCTGGAATGTGTACATCCCATGGATGAATAATAAACGTAGCTGTTAATTCCACAGTGTTGACCTTCAAAAACAACAACCATCTTCCTTTGAGATAGGTATGATTGCAACCAGAGAAGAGTGCACCTCACCAACCCACCGACTGCGGTTAGTTTCTGCTGGTTAAATGGAAAGGTTTTTGGCTGGCTGCTAGTGCTCAGTTTTAATTAATGAGGACTAACTTATTTCACATTGTTAATGTGAGTTTATTTATTTGTTGATACATTAAGTAAAGTTTGCGTTTGTTCTCCAAATTTATGTAGTGTCAGTATTTTAAAAAAAGTTTTCAATGTTTTGATAATTACATATTTACAGAATTAAAATTCATATTTCAATAGTTCTCCTTTGATTCAAATGTAATAAAACAGTTGTTTTTTAATTTGTTTCTCCCACTTTTCAAGCATTTTTGTGACCCAATTTATACTTAGTATGATATACAGTTGTGATAGTACAGTTGTGACCAAGGTGGTTAAGTAAAAAGTTAATTTTATCACCATGGGTACAAATGGTCTATTTCTGTTTGTGATGACTGGAGGTTAATTTTGCAATCATTTTTTGAGGTTATTATCAGATTTTCTTTCATATTTAAAGATTTGGTTTATAATTAATGTTTATTAAAATGGGGCTTGGTGTCATAGTCATAGAGTCATAGATTTGAACAGCATGGAAACAGGCCCTTCGGCCCAGCTTGTCCATGCTGCCCAGTTTCTATCACTAAGCTGGTCCCACTTGCCGTATTTGCCTCATATCCCTCTATACCCACCCTGCCCATGTAGCTGTCTAACTGCTTTTTAAAGGACAAAATCGTACCCACCTCTACCACTGCCTCTGGCATCCCGTTCCAGATGCTCACCACCCGCTGTGTGAAGAAATTTCCCCTCTGATCTCTCTTGTATCTCTCCCCTCTCACCTTAAACCTATGTCCTTGAGGAAGAAGTCTTACAACACCAGGTTAAAGTCCAACGGGTTTGTTTCAAATCACTAGCTTTCGGAGCACTGCTCCTTCCTCAGGTGAATGAATAGGTATGTTCCAGAAACACATATACAGACAAAGTCAAAGAAGCAAAACAATGCTTTGAATGCAAGCATTTGCAGGTACTTAAGTCTTTACAGATCCAGAGATAGGGGCAACCCCAGGTTAAAGAGGTGTAAATTGTCTCAAGCCAGGACAGTTGGTAGGATTTTGCAAGCCAGGCCAGATGGTGGGGGATGAATGTAATGCGACATGAATCCCAGGTCCCGGTTGAGGCCGCACTCATGTGTGCGGAACTTGGCTATAAGTTTCTGCTCGGCGATTCTGCGTTGTCGTGCGTCCTGAAGGCTGCCTTGGAGAACGCTTACCCGGAGATCAGAGGCTGAATGCCCTTGACTGCTGAAGTGTTCCCCGACTGGAAGGGAACATTCCTGCCTGGCGATTGTCGCGCGATGTCCGTTCATCCATTGTCGCAGCATCTGCATGGTCTCGCCAATATACCACGCTTCGGAACATCCTTTCCTGCAGCGTATGAGGTCGACAATGTTGGCTGAGTCGCACAAGTATGTACCGCAGACCTAGTGGGTGGTGTTCTCACATGTAATGGTGGTACCCATGTCGATGATCTGGCACGTCTTGCAGAGATTGCCATGGCAGGGTTGTGAGGTGTCGTGGTCGCTGTTCTGAAGGCTGGGTAGTTTGCTGCAAACAATGGTTTGTTTGAGGTTGCGCGGTTGTTTGACGACTTTTTCCTGTGCTCACCCCAGCCCAGCCGGCATCTCCAAACTATGTCCTCGAGTTCTGGACTCCTCTACCTTTGGGAAAACATGTCGCCTATCTAACTTATCTATACTCCTCATTATTTTATCAACCTCAATTCAATTGGTTCATTCGATGAACTTTTCCTTTCTATCCAAGCTTTACAAAAGAAAACGGTGACCGGCAGTTGCCGGGCAGATCCCATAGTTTTGGTTCTACTTGCAAAACCCACTTCTGAACAAATGCACTAAATTTGCATGGTCTCAATATTTGTTAAAAATTGCTCTTTTGCATGTCTTAGCATAGATTTATGGAAATTAAATTCTGTTTTAAATTTTTTTTTTTTTTTTAAAAGATGAGTAGAAAATAAATGGCTTTGTTTTAACATTCCCCTGTTACCTTTTTATCTTTTGTTTTCTTAATTGATGCTTTTGCTGGTTGAGCTGAGAAAATGAAAATTTAACCTCAGTGCTGAGTTATCTTTGCACACGTTGGCTCAAGTGTACCCCATGCTCTAACCCTACATTGCCCCCAAACTGCATTTGACCTTGATTCAGCCTCCCTGTCACCTTTTCAATATTAAAAGTTCACATTGTGAGCCATGCAGTGGCAGCAATTAAAGTAAGAATATGTCACCTTGTGATACATTGTGCAGTCTGGCATGTCCACAAATAGCTTTCTGATTTTCTTCATCCATTTTCCCACATTAAAGGAAATTTCTGGTGCCAGAATTACCATGAAATATTATATATGCAGTGGCCCATATATAAGTCGTTAGCACTTCTGCCTCACCACACCGAGGACCCGGGTTTGATCCTGGCCCCGGGTCACTGTCTGTGTGGAGTTTGCACATTCTCCCCATGTCTGCGTGGGTTTCACCCTCACAACCCAAAGATGTGCAGGGTAGGTCGATTGGTCACACTAAATTGCCCCTTAATTAGAAAAAAAATAATTGGGTATTCTAAATTTATTTCAAAAAATAAAATGGCAGACTGGATGTGGGGACCATTGGTCAGGACCAGCATGAATTTGGTTGTCTTGCTTGTCTGTTGCTCCACGTGGGTGTTCATTATTTCCATGTCCATGGAGGTGGACTTGAAAGCATAGGCCTGAGACATCCTGCCAGTAATTTCAGAGAGGTACTGTTCTAAACTACCTCTTGTACAACGTATCTGGCAAATGCTGACAGAACTTTTCACATTTTCTTCTGAAGTTCCAGAATAATCTACTTTCCAGGTAACACCCGCGGCTCAGCATTTGTATGCAGGTGAGAGGGCCTGGAGTGGTCCTGCCTACTCTGAAGGGGACTCTCCACTTCGGTCCCTGTCTCCGGCACACCCTCATACTCACTTCTGATGTGTTGCTCACCATGTGACAACCTAATAACTGCCTTGGAGGACCCATCGGGTTTTTGGCACAGGGTGTGCACGATTTCTGTGACGGTGTTTCCTCAAAGAGGATGATGCCCTCTGAGGACTCCTGGGCCTCCTTTTATACCATATTCTGCGTCATGCGTGACAAATGTGAGAAATTTTCATATTTTAAAATTTGTCTTGAATATTATTGCTGTGATTACAAAGGAAGAGAATCATTGATCTTGCAGGGGCAATGTAACCTTTTGTAGCAAGACACAAGAATGCGTTGCATGTTGCATTTTTACCAGTAGGGGCCAGGTTTGTCAGTTGCTTATGGAACATCAAGCTGGCAAGATGGAGTTCAGTTTGGTTCCAAAGAAGTCTCTCTTTAAAAGGCTCTGCACCAATATAACCAAGAAAAACCCTGGTTGACGAACTTTATCCATGACTGGTATTCAAAATAGGTTGGTTTGCTCAGTTGGAAAATATAGAGACAGGGTTAGAAAGTAAGTAAGATGTTATAACTGTTAAATGTAAGTTGTTTCTTTGTTGTTTAGTTCTGTATTTAAGTTAAAGTTTGTTCCATCCATAAAAGCTTCCAGCTGGTGGGCGAAATTCTCCGGTATCGGCGCGATGTCCGCCGACCGGCACCCAAAACGGCGCAAATCAGTCGGGCATTGCGCCTCCCCAAAGGTGCGGAATCCTCCGCATCTTGGGGGGCCAAGCCCCAACCTTAAGGGGCTAGGCCTGCGCCGGACTAATTTCCGCCCCGCCAGCTGGCGGAAAAGGCCTTTGGTGCCCTGCTAGCTGGCGCGGAAATGACATCTCCGGGCGGCACATGCGTGGGAGCGTCAGCGGCCGCTCACGCCATCCCTGCGCATGCGCTGTGGAGGGAGTCTCTTCCGCCTCCGCCATGGTGGAGACCGTGGCGAAGGCAGAAGGAAAAGAGTGCCCCCATGGCACAGGCCCGCCCGCGGATCGGTGGGCCCCGATCGCGGGCCAGGCCACCGTGGGGGCACCCCCCGGGGCCAGATCACCCCGCGCCTCCCCCAGGACCCCGGAGCCTGCCCGCGCCGCCTTGTCCCGCCGGTAAGGTAGGTGGTTTAATCTATGCCGGCGGGACAGACATTCTAGCAGCGGGACTTCGGCCCATCTGGGCCGGAGAATCGCGGGGGGGGGGGGCCTGCCAACCGGCGCGGCGCGATTCCCGCCCCCGCCGAATATCTGGTGCCGGAGAATTCGGCAACCGCCGGGACGGGATTCACGCCAGCCCCCGGCGATTCTCCGACCCGGCGGGGGGGGTCGAAGAATCTCGCCCGGTGTTACTGGGCTAGGGAGCGGTCAATTCCAGTCCTCCTTGACCCAGAGTCGGAAAACAATTGAATTACCGAATAACTCTTAGAAAAATACTTTAAGCATTTGATCATTACCAGGTTTGTAAATTTATATACAATTAAGTTTATTAATAACAATAACTATGATTAAATATGCAGCTATTATCAAATTCCTAATCCCCACTTTATCTTGGCCCCCATCCTTTACACACACACACACATGACAAACAAATACAGAAGGGAAGAGAGGGGTGAAAATAATAAGTAAAAGTAAAAGATAAGGGGCTGGATTCTCCGAGCCTCCGCGCTGAAATCGCAGGGGCAGAGAATGGTCGTCAAGCCATAAATGGGGACTGGCGCCATTCTCATGATTCTCCGGTAGTGCTAGGGAGTCTCTTGCGCGCGAACTAAGCGACGCGGGTAGGGGGCCATTGACAGAGGCCCCATCCCCCCCGTTATTCTCCGTGCAAAACTGGCCGGGTTCCCGACGTCTTGGTTCTAACCACCTATTGGCCATTGGGAACGTCGGGTGGTGGCTGCGGACTCAGTCCGTGGCCGCCTGGTGAGGGGCGGGGGGATCGATCACCGGGGAGGAGTGGCCTCATGGATGGGCAGGGGAGCAATCGGGCATCATGGACCCACGGGCGCGCGCGATCTCGGGGGGCCCTACATTTTGTCGCACGGTGCGATCACTGCAGGCCGCTGCCGTGCGCAAGTACGGACTCCCGACCAGAAGTGCAGGGCCCCGTATCCGCAGCCAGAGCTGCGAGGAGCATTTCGGGGCCCTGTCAACACCCTGCAGGTAAGAGAATCGCTCAGGACTTTCTTAAGGAAAGTCCAGAGTGAAAGCCCAGCATTTTTACGGTGGCATGGCGACATAGCCCCAATATTGGAGAATCCAGCCCCAAGAGTCTTCATTTCAGATGGTTGTTTCTAGCACACTGTCCTTCAAACCAAGCTTTCAGTTTGAGATTTCTGTTTCCAGTCTGTAATGGTTTTCACTGTAGATTCATTCCACCCTCTGCAGTCTCAGAAATACAACAGCTTTCCTGGAGAAAACATGAGAGAGAGCAGGTCCTTTCCCCTTGAGTGTCCAGGGACCTGACTCTGTTTTCCTTAAGTCTCTGAAAATCATCCCACTCAGACAGGATCCAATCACCACCTGTTACTGGGCAGAATACAGCTTTTTGGCCAATTCATTAGCCAGAAGCCAACCAATTGAATCGAGTCCCACCCCCTCTCTTGGATGCTGAAAAGTCTGAGTTCTGCTGTCCAAAGCTGGCAGAGTGTTTTCTTTTGTAACTTTTGAATTCCTAATTTCCCCTGCTTGACTTAATGATATACGTCCATTAAGCATCCATGGGTCAAAATGATAATGGCAAGAAATAAATAAGGGGAAAATAAGGGTATCAACAGGAAAGGCTCGTACACTGATCAGTGTTATCATTCCTGTGGCGCAGTGACATTTTCCCACAATTTTCCAAATTTAAATGCTGGGTTCTCGCCTGGAATCCCATATCACAGGCTTGAAGGACCTGTGGGAGATGAAAGACAGAAATTAAAAATGAAGTGGGGAAAGGGTTCAAGGTCAACATTGTGCAAAGGTTCATGGCTGGGATTTCGCATTTCAGGGCTATGTCCCATAATGGTGGCAATAGGGGCTAGTTTAGCACAGGGCTAAATTGCTGGCTTTGAAAGCAGACCAAGGCAGGCTAGCAGCACAGTTCAATTCCCGTACCAGCCTCCCCGAACAGGCGCCGGAATGTGGCGACTAGGGGCTTTCCACAGTAACTTCATTTGAAGCCCACTTGTGACAATAAGCGATTTTCATTTCATTTTCATTTAATTTCATTTCAAAAACGTGGAATGTTTCCCGCTGCTTGAGAAAACCTCCCTGTCCCGTGGAAATTCGCACAAACTTGGCCTCAATAAATATGCATTGAGGAGTGTTTGCGATGTTTCTCATGGCAGGCCGTGCGGGCTGGGTGGACTGCCATTTTTACAAGGCTCCTGGACATAACCGACCTACCTTTGAAGAAGGAAGGTGAACATTCTGAGGAAAGAAGATGGGCCTCCTGAAGAAAAGAAATTGACCTCCAGGAAAACTCTGAGGCTGGAAAGTGAACCTCCTCAAAGACACTGTAACTGGAAAATCCACCTGACAGGTACTCTACCCACCCATTACTGGGTGCACGGTGTAAGGAGGCCTCCAGACTGAATTCCAAAGGCAGCCCCGGCCTCCTTCAGTAAAGTGGTGATGTGTGCACTCCACATTGGTCCAGATCTGTTCTGGACTGGCATGGTTTCGCGCTGGAATCACAGATGATCTCATTAGTCAGATGCAAATTGGTTTCATGCCAGCCTGTGGTGGGAATTAACACCCGTCATAATGGACAGGAGCACAAGACCCCGCTGCCATTTGCCCTGCATGAAACACAATTTTATGAGTTCCCGCTATATTAGTTCACCCCCTCCCCCACCTGCCATTAAACTCGTTGCGGGGGGCGGTGGGGGAGGAAAATGTCATCCCGTATTAAAGTGAGTGGTGACGGCAAATCACCATGACTAATTGTTCGGGGTAGAGATGGGTTTGGAAGGTGCTGTTGAAGGAGCCGTGATGAGTTGCTGCGTTGTATCTTCTGGATGGCACACATTTTTGGTGGAGTGTGTCCTTGAGATGATGGATGGAATAACAATCAAACCGACTGCATTGCCCTGGATAGTGTTGAGCCTCTCAAACATGTTGGAGCTGCACTCATCCAGGCAAGTGGAAAATATTCCATCATACTCCTGACCTGTGCTTGTGGATGCTCAACAGACCTTTGGAAGTCAGGAGATGAGTTGCACATTGCAGAATTCCCAGCCTCTGATTTTCTCTTGCAGGCCCAATATTGGTAGAGGGATTGAGTTTCGGAGCCATGAGGTCATGTTGCAGCTGTACAAAACTCTGGTGCGGCCGCATTTGGAGTATTGCGTGCAATTCTGGTCGCTGCATTATAGGAAGGATGTGGAAGCATTGGAAAGGGTGCAGAGGAGATTTACCAGAATGTTGCCTGGTATGGAGGAAAGATCTTATGAGGAAAGGCTGAGGGACATGAGGCTGTTTTCGTTAGAGAGATGAAGGTTAAGAGGTGACTGAATTGAGGCATACAAGATGATCAGAGGATTGGATAGGATGGACAGAGAGCCTTTTTCCTCGGATGGTGATGTCTAGCACGAGGGGACATAGCTTTAAATTGAGGGGAGAAAGATAGAGGACTGATGTCAGAGGTATGTTCTTTACTCAGAGTAGTAAGGGCGTGGAATGCCCTGCCTGCAACAGTAGTGGACTCGCCAACACTATGGGCATTCAAATGGTCATTGGATAGACATATGGATGATAAGGGAATAGTGTAGATGGGCTTTTGAGTGGCTTCACAGGTCGGCGCAACATCGAGGGCCGAAGGGCCTGTACTGTGCTGTAATGTTCTACGTTCTATGTTCTATATGGCTGATCCAGTTAGGATTCTGATCAATGGATTCTCCACTGGAGATTTGGTGATGAGAATGCCACTGAACATCGAGGACAGAAGGTTAGATTCTGTCCTGGTGAGAGGACCATTTCCTGCCACCTCTGAGGTATGAATGTTACTTGCTAATTATGGTATGTTGGTTTTTGGCCTGAGGAATGATGTGCAGGAGAATGCTGGGGAATTCAGAATGTGGGATTTGATACTTCAACATGAATAGCTACTAATATTTCCTGCCTGAATGATGTTATTGAACCTTTTTCACCAGTATCCAGCTGTGAGATACCACACCCCTGTTGTTCATTCTTTAACTATTTTGAGCCACATCTGTTTTGCTGAGGATCTTCCTCTCATCCACAGGGCAAAATGTTTCTCTTTAGGCACTCATCGCCCACAGGCATGAGCTCTAATGGAAGCATCAGGAAACCAGCTTTGGGGCTATGGGCGCAGGGGTGGAGGTGTGGGATAGCCTTCCCTTATTCTGCATCCATTTTAATCCTTTCCCGATCTTCAGCGACAAATTTGTAATGAAGCCACTCTGACCTATCACACCAGGATCCTTTTAAATAGAGATCCTTCAGTTAACACGTGTGGGTCATTATCATGCTCACCACACTCTGATTGGTCTGGAACCCTGAAGTAAGACAGTAATGCTGTGGCTAAGCTAAATAACCATGGCAAAAAGCTCCATGAATGAATGGTTACCAACCAGCTCCTGCATCCCCCACCCCCACCCCACCCCATCCCATCCAACCAGCCCCACCTCGCTCCATGAGTAAATATTCTGCCTGCAGGGTCAAAACCAGAAAAGGGGATATAAATACTATTTAATTCCGATGCAGAAAGTGAAATCAAGGTTAGGACATGCAAATAGGATGAGGGAAAATAAATGAAAGAGACAAACAGAAAAGGTAAAAGAGGTGTTTTGAAGTTTTTGCTGCTTAAAAATGAACAACTTCTTTCCTGAGATTTGACGCTTGCAAAATTAATTTGCCTGGGCTGGAGAAGCAGTTCAACAGTAATTTTAACTGAGTACATCGTCAAAAATGCACTCCTTAATGTATTAGTCCCAAATGTATGGAACTGGTGGGAGAACACCACAGTTTCATGACATTGAAGTGATTTCCCGGCTGACTGTATCAGCGAAGACTGCGTAAGCTCACACTGTGGAGGAGCTGGGCATCTTTAACAGAAACTTCTAGAATTTCATGATTGAGAGGCTGAGAATTGGCAGTAAGGAGTGACTGTAAAGCATGGGGAAAAAATCTGAAAAAAGTAAGTCAAGTGTATAATTATCTGATAATTAGGTTTAGTGCTTAATTAACTAATCAGATCCAGGAGGAAAAAATTAAAATGAATTAAATAGAGAATACTCACATCAAAGGGTTTCAAATTTTTATTAAATTCAAATCTGCCATACGTCAATAATAAGAGTTAAGAAACGAATAAACAAAATCAAGGAACAGAGCGGAGGAATGTAGGTTCACATTACACATGTATTTCAATGTACTTCGCAGTGTGTGGGTTCAGAATCAGTGGGGTGGATTAAAACAGCTTTCAGTTCTGCTGAGCAGGATGCTTCGTAAAAGGATGAGAAGCTAGGAAATAGGAGGGAATTACTCATCCGTGTCCTAAGAGTTTGGGCCACTGTTTAAAGTAATGAAGTCATGCTTGGCTTGGAATCATTGGGAAAGTTTGATGAACATGAGTGTACCTTCTTGTTCTGATGTTATCTGAAGTCATCATTTGATACTATGGAATTTGAATATTGCTGAAAGCAAGATACACTTTTTGCCGGAACCTTTGGCCTTGCACTTGTCAGGACATTTGCAAGAATACCAAGGATACCAATACCAAGAATACCATGTTTATACTGAGTGAGAAGAGAGTGCTGATCGGATGTATTCTTCCAAATTTTCTGATGAGTGCAAGAAAAAAGACTTTGACAAAAAATGTCTCCTTCAGAAGCTCTCTGAAATCTGCATTTTGTCTCTTTTCACCTATTGTTGTTTACTTGCCAGAGCTCCAGACAGGGGCAGGGGCAGATGTCTTAGCCTCTGCCTCGCTGGTGGCGGGGAGGCGGATCCTATTGGGTTGGAGGTCAGTTGCTCCACCCCGTGCATCAATATGGCTGGGAGACTTAATGAAGTTTCTAAGCCTAGAGAAGGTTAAATTTAGCTTAAGTGGGAATGAGGAGGGGTTTCACAAGAGATGACGTCCGTCCATATCTCTCATTAAGGATTTAGCCTTAGTCAGTAGTTAAAACGGGGGTGGGGGGGGTGGGGGTGGTAGTTAGTCCATGAATTGTTTTCGGGTTGAGGGAGGGATTGTGAAATGTTAGTTAAAGATGTGTAAAGTCCAAGCCTGGATATTGTCCAGGTCTTGCTGCATTTGGACATGGACTGCTTCAGTATCTGAGGAGTCGTGAATGGTGCTGAACATTGTGCAGTCATCTGCAAACATCCCCACTTCTGACCTTAAGATGGAAAGGAGGTGATTGATGAAACAGCTGAAGATGGTTGGGGGCCTAGGACACTACCTGAGGAACTCCTGCAGTGATGTCCTGGAGCTGAAATGATTGACCTTCAGCCACCACAGCCATCTTCCTTTGTGCCAAATATGACTCCAGCCAGTGGAGAGATTTCTCCCTGATTCCCATTGACTCCAGTTTAGCTCGGACTCCTTGATGCCTCACTTGATCAAATACTGCCTTGATGTCAAGGGCAGTCACTCTCACCTCACCTCTGGCATTCAGCTCTTTTGTCCATGTTTGAACCAAGGCTGCAATGCGGTCAGGAGCTGAATAACCCTGGCAGAACCCAAGTTGAGCATTTGTGAGCAGGTTATTGCTGAGTAAGTGCCTCTTGATAACACTGTTGATGACTCCTTCCATCACTTTGTTGATGATGGAGGAGTAGGCTGATAGCGAGGTAATTGGCTGGGTTGGATTTGTCCTGTTTCTTGTGTACAGGACACACCTGGGCAATTTTCCACATTGCCGGGTAGATGCCAGTGTTATAGCTATACTGGAACAGTTTGGCTAGGGATGCGGCAAGTTCTGGAGTACAAGTCTCCAGTACTATTGCCGTGATATTGTCAGGGCCCATAGCCTTTGTTGTCATATAGAAATGTAGAAACTTAGAAAATTGAAGAAGAAAAGGGCCATTTGGCCCTTCTCAGCCATTCATTATGATCATGGCTGATCATCAAGTTCAATACCTTGATCCCGCCTTTCCCCTATATCCCTTGATCCCTTTAGCCCCTAGAGCTATATCTAATTCCTTCTTGAAATTACACAGCCTTTTAACCTCAACTACTTTCAGTGACAGTGAATTACACAGATTCACCACTCCCTGGGTGAAGACATTTCTCCTCACCTCAGTCCTAAAAGATTTATCCCTTAACCTCAACCTATGGCTCCTAGTTATAGGGAACATTCTTTCTGAATCTATCCTGTCTAATCCTGTTGGAAGTTTCTATGAGATCCCCTCTCACACTTGTAAACTCCAATGAATATAATCCTAACTGATTTAGTCTCTCCTCATATCACAGGCCCACCATCCCAGCAATCAGACTGGTAAACCTTCGCTGCACTCCTTCTATTGTGGGAACACCCTTCCTCAGATAAGGACACCAAATCTGTACTCAATAATTCAGTTGTGGCTTCAGAAATGCCCTATACAATTGTACTGTGACTAATTTGACTCACGCAATCTATATGCAGATTAAAGTCAGCCATAGTCACACATCTTCATTTATCACATGCATCTCTGATTTTCTGTCTCATTCTCAACATTACCACTGCGTTTTGGTGGCTTGCATACCATCCCTTGATGAACTCAACATTAAAGAATCATGTAAATACAATTGTTTGTATGATTTGAATGAGTACTCTTGTTGGATTGAGTGACATAAACTTGTTCAGGGAAGAGATGTAATTCTATGATGTTACAACTGATATTTGTGTTTAAGTGACGAAAGAAAATTGAGCAGAAATATGCAGGGCAGAGTAAAGGAATAGTGTGGTAACCTACACTAGACCCACAGGGCCAGGCCGATTAGGCTCCCTACGAGTCTCCTGGAACATGAGCTTCCCTGCCAAGCGGATAGAGCCCCCTCATCAGCGGGAGAACAAACTGGAATATAAAAACCCTGGCCCGGGTGTGGGCTTGGCACGGGTAGTGCCTTCTGGGACCAGTGTGTATCGAGTCTTCGTTATTCTGTAAATAAATCTTTCATTCCTAACGCTTCCTGTGTGGCCACATCTGTGAACTCAACAAATAGGAATCGGATGGATTAAAAATGAATTTTAGGAACAAAATGCAAAATGGATGACAGTGCAGATAGTGTGCCGTAGATGAATTATTACCACTGAGAGAAATAAATCGATTTAATCTAGGGGGGATTAGAGAGCCATGGTTGCAAGTGACCAGTGTTAGGGACTGATTGGGATACAAAATGGAGAGGACAACTTTGAAAATAAAGGATGGGATAGAGTAGAGATTAACGATCTGAGTTCGGAAACTCAAGGTGTGTAGAATCAGTTTGAATGAAGCTGAGAAACTGCTGAAGTGGAAAAAAACACTGGTGGGAATAATGGGCACCTCAGCAGAAGTTGTAGTGTAAGAGAATACTTAAGTCAGGAAATTAGACAGGCAAAGGTACTTCAGTAACCAAGGGGGACTTTAATCTTCACATAGACTGGACAAACCAAATTTGCAGTGACAGTCTGGGAGATAAGTTCATGGAATGTATACAAGATAGTTTTCTAGATCAGCATGTTGCTGAACCAACTAAGGAACTCAATTTTTTACATCCAGTGTTGTGCAATGGGAATAGGTTAATTTATAATATTGTAGTAAAGGAGCCTCTAAGGAAGAATGATCATTCCATTGGACAGCATGGCAGCACATGTGGCTAGCACTGTGACTTCACAGTGCTAGGGTCCCAGTTTCGATTCCCTACTGGTCACTGTCTGTGCAGGGTCTGCACATTCCCCCATGTCTGCGTGGGTGTCCTCCGGGTGCTCCGGTTTCCTCCCACAGTCCAAAGGCGTGCAGGTTAGATGGATTGGCGATGCAAAATTGCCCTTAGTGCCCAAAAAGGTTAGGAGGGGTTATTGGGTTATGGGGATAGGGTGGAAGTGAGGGCTTAAGTGGGTCGGTGCAGACTCGATGGGCCGAATTGCCTCCTTCTGCACTGTATGTTCTATGTATGTATCTATGTATCATTCCAATCCTCTTCCTCCAGCTATTGGTGCACTGAGGCAGACATGTGTCTGTTTCCATAGCTAGCAATTCCTGGAACGGGTCGCTAGTCTGTCATCAGGGGCTGAGAGGTTGAGGGGCACCAACCTACGTCAAGCATGGCTGACCAAAAGGCTCTTCTGCTCTTACTGCGAGCCAAAGGCGTGTTTGGAAGGATTTGCAGATTGATATTCAACCTGTTTTGGCCGCATTATGAATGCAACTTCCTTAGCCATATAGTCCTGGGATGGGACTCGAACCTGGAGCTTCTGACTCAGAGGCATGGGCATTACCCACTGCGCCACAGGACCTCCTAAAAATTATCATAATATGATGACATTTCACATTTAGTTTGACAGTGGCTTAGCTGAGGCCAAAATCAGGATCTTATATCTGACCAAAGCAAATCCATATGAGGGATGAGTTGGCTAAGTTAGATAAGGAAACAAAGTTCAGAGATATAAAGGTAAATAATCAATGGCAAATCTTTAATGAATTAATTCAAAATGTGCAACGAATTATATTCCCTTCAAGACGAAAGATCCCACAGGAAAAGTGGTACAACTGTGGCTAGCAAGAGAAGTTAAGGATAGTATTAGTTCAAAGGAAAAGGTTTATTATATTGCCAATAAGAGTTGTAAGACTGAGCACTGGGATGTATTTGGAATTCAGCAAATGATGACTAAAAATTGATTAAGAGAAAATAGAACAGGGGAATGAATTAGCAAGAGATACAGTGCTCAAATCTATTACGAGAGATGTGGTAACAGGGCACTTAGAAACTCAGGATGTGATTAGGCAGAGTCAATATAAGAACACAACAGGTGGAACAGAATGTGGGAAAGTGTGAATTTATCCACTTTGGAAAGGAAAGGCAGAATATATTTTTTAATGGTGAGAAGCTATGAAATGTTGCCATTCTGAGGTACTTGAATGTTCTTGAACACCAATTCACAGAAAATTAATTTGCAGAAGCAGCAAGAAATTGGCAAAATAAAGATTATGTTAGTCTTCTTTAAAAAGGCTTGGAAAATCCTACTAACTGTCCTGGCTTGAGAAAAGTCACACCTCTTTAACCTGTGATTATCCCTCTCTCCAGTCGCACCGTCTGGACCTGTAAAGACTTAATTACCTCCAAACACTCGCATTGAAAGTATCATCTTGTATCATTGACTTTGTCTATATATGTGTTTGTGGAACCCATCTCATCACTCACCTGATGAAGGAGCTGCACTCCGAAAGCTAGTGATTTGAAACAAACCTGTTGGACTTCAATCTGGTGTTGTAAGACTTCTTACTGTGCCCACCCCAGTCCAACGCTGGCATCTCCACATCATGGCTTTTTTACAAAAGGATTTGAGTCTAACTGTAAAGAGGTTTTATTACATGATTAGAGGGATGAGACCATACCTTTATGGCCATATTTTGTCTCTTTAACTGAGAAAAGATTATTCATCTCTTAGAGTTTACTGGACTGGAGAAGGGTTGTGTGAATCAGGTCCATATTCCTGACCATTTCAAAGAGGTGATCTCTTTGAGATATGTAAAGTTCTTAAGGACTTTGACAGGGTATACACTGGAAGGACGTTTTCCCTAGATCGCTGGTTGAACTAGGAGTCTCAGGGTGGAATTTCCCCATTGCCCTGCGACTGTTGCAATGGTGGTGGTGGTGGTGGTTGGGGGGGGGGTTCGGGAGAGGGGGGAATGGGAAAGAATTTGGCATGATATACATCACGCTAATGGGAATGCAAATACAAATTAAGGGCTGACTGGAATCTTACACCTACGCTCGGTTCTCCGCGACACCAGCATGAAAGCACGCTGGTCCTGAACATTTCTGAAATAATCTGGCGTGTAGAAGTCCGGAATCACCTTAAAAATGCATGGGGCTGCCTTTGGAGTTCTGGATGGGGGCCGCCAGCAACCTTTCACCCCGGAACACCACAGCAGTGGGTGGGCAGGAGCATCTACAGGTGGATCTTCCAGATTAAGTGTCATCCAGGAGGTCCATCTTCCAGCCTCAAGAGTGTTGAGGTTTCTTTTCTTTTCCAAGAGGTCCATGTTCCAGCCTCTGGCTGTTCCTGGAGGCCCATCTTCTTTCTAAGGAGGTCCATATTTTTTCTTCAATGGTGGGTCAGTGATGTTGGCCGTCTTTTCAATATGGTACCCAGAAGGAAAAATGGAGTTTGGACCATTATTCTCATTTCCCGTTTGACTGGTGTTCTGTTTTAAAGCATACAAGATCATTTCAGGCCAGTATTGCTATTTCCTCATTTTACTGTTTTTCATTCTGGGTAGGTTGGTAGGACTCATGCCCGCCCTGCCTCGGAATATGGTGCTAAACTCCTGAGTGCCTAACTAATGGAGTTGGTGGTGGAAGATCTGGCATGGTTTCCTGCCACTGTGTCTCCAGCAGGAAACACTCTCCGCTCCCTCCCCCACCATGGGACTTAGTCCCCAGGTTGGAGAATTCCATCCACAGCCTCGTAATAAGAGATTGACCATTAGGAAAATAGTTGAGATAGAAGATCAGTGATGATTACATTGAATGGGAGGCTCAAAGGACGGAAAGGTTTACTACCGCTCTTACTTCTTATGTTCTTATGTGAGGACACAGCAGGTTTTTGTCCATTTTATCCCCCGCCCCCCCCCATTGTGCATGACATTTGGGGTGTAAAGTCTAAAAAACCTTTCAATGTGATCAAGTAGAATATTTAAAAATCTGCTGACCTTTGGAGCAGTGTTTCATTAAATTACCTTGTCAAGAATTAAAATATTGTTACCCCTCAAATGGTTCAGTGAAAAAACAAGATGAAAGACTGTCCTTTTCCTCCTAAATTAATAAACGTCCTGATGCAAGTATCTTAATTTACCCAAAGTTTTACCTTCATTATAGTCATAAAAATCCCTGGTAATTTCTTACCCCATCAGTTCCATATATCTCATATTTATATATTTTTTATTATCTCAACCAACTTTAATTATAAAACAAGAATAACATTCATACAGAAACCCAAGACGTAAGTACTAACACATGCAAAGCAATAAGCAGTCTCTTATAAATCATGAGGAGATGATTAAGAAATATTGCATCTACGTTTTAATTATGATCATTAACTAAAGTAATTTAATAATTGAGGACTTTTTCACAGCCACATACGTGGGTTTATTTTTAAAACAAATTCTTTCATTAACATTATTTGGCTTAATTACCTCAGCAAGTACAGCAGTTGATGCATTTTTATGAGTTCCTATGTGTGCTGCCAACATTGCTGCCTCTAAAAATCTGGGATAACGACTACTTTGAAGCAGCAAACATTTATACGACCAAGTTAACCAATGCGAGTCCGATGGAAATCAGACCTTTGTAGGTGAATGTAGAAGACAGGGAATGTGCCATTCTATTCATCAGAAGACATAATAATCACAATGTTCAGGCTTCCGCCCAACATCTTTAACTTTTGCTCAAAAAGCAAGGCAGTTGTTAGAAGCAGATGAACACCCCGATGGACCAGAGAGTATAGCAAGACATGGGCCTCTTCTGCCCATTTTGAAGAGTGGCCCAAACCACACTATCAAATCTTTATGCTCATATTTGAACTAATGCATGTGCATTTTTGACGCTGCAGATGCCATTTTGGTTACGAAATGGCGTCAGCATTGTGCACCCACGCTCTGGGCATGACCCTGACTGAACACCGTTTTGGTTATTCAGGTGTTACAAACATGCACCAGCAGTTTGCCGAGTGGACAAATCATGATGCCAGCGCTGCCATATCCAAACGCACCACTCTAGCTTATGCCCTCTCTTTTCTGCAAAATGCTGAACCTGCGTTCAGCCACAGGAAAGACCCTTGCCCGCAAGTGCTATTTAAAGGTAACTACTTTCAGTCGTTGCGGATTCATTTTTGCTGGCTGTCTGAATTTGTAGAAATTTTGTGAGCTTCCTGCTGCTATTTAGAACTGGTGAAGTTACAGGGACTGGTGTTGGCATTTGGTGAAGGCCTTGGTTCTGACTTTGAGGGTTCCAGTCAGACCACAGTTACGGGTGCTGTGGTTATCATCCCTCCTTGGCCTGTAGATGGCGCTGTCAGTCGCTGTCAAGGTGATCGTCATCATAAACATCTTTGCATCAGGGGCGTCATTCTCCGACCCCCCAGAGGTTGCCGAAGTCTCCGAAGGGAGAAAAGTCGGCGGGGCGTTAATGTCGCCGCTGCCGTCGGAGAATGGCACGGGTCTGCGCAAGGCAGCCGATTTTCGGCCTGCCGATATTCTCCATTCCGGATGGGCCGAAGTCCCGTCGACGTGATGACCGTTCACGTAGACGTAAATTAAACCTCCTTTTCATCGGCGTGACCCTGTGCTCCAGGTTCACGCCGACCAGCGTGGAGGTGAGTGACGGCCTGGGGGGTTGGCACTGGGCAGGCGATGGCGTGGCCGCAGTCGGAATGTGTGGGGCGAGGTGTGTCTCGGGATGTGTGTGTGTGTGTGTGCGGCGGGGGGGGGTGGTTAGAGTGGGCTGGGCTCCGGGGGAGTGCCGGGAGGGGGGTCCGTGCCGGGGAGGAGGTTGGGGGGGTCCGTGCCGGGGAGGGGGATGGGGGGGGTCCATGCCGGGGAGGAGGTTGGGGGGGGTCTGTGCTGGGGAGGGGGATGGGGGGTCCGTGCCGGGGAGGAGGATGGGGGTCCGTGCCGGGGAGGAGGTTGGGGGGGTTCCGTGCCGGGGAGGGGGATGGGGGGTCCGTGCCGGGGAGGAGGATGGGGGGTCCGTGCTGGGGAGGAGGTTGGGGGGGGGGTCCGTGCCGGGGAGGGGGATGGGGGGTCCGTGCCGGGGAGGAGGTTGGGGTCCGTGCCGGGGAGGAGGTTGGGGGGGTCCGTGCCGGGGAGGGGGATGGGGGGTCCGTGCCGGGGAGGAGGTTGGGGTCCGTGCCGGGGAGGAGGTTGGGGGGGTCCGTGCCGGGGAGGGGGGTGGGGGGTCCGTGCCGGGGAGGGGGATGGGGGAGGTCCGTGCCGGGGAGGAGGCTGGGGGGGGGGTCCGTGCCAGGAGGGGGATGGGGGGTCCGTGCCGGGGAGGAGGTTGGGGTCCGTGCCGGGGAGGGGGATGCGAGGGCAAGTGAGTTGGTCCACCTGGCCAGGTGCCAGCCTCCAACAGTTGGACCCATGCAGTCCATGCCACCTGGCTGGGGGGAGGAGGGGATATGGGCAATGATGACATGTCGTTGTTCCCCTCCCCCCCACCAGGCCGTCGTGTTTTCCGATCATCCAGCGATGTTGGCCGCCGTGGCGGCAGCCGCTAATGTCTATATTGCCCTGGATGAGGAGGAGGAGGAGGACGTCGCGGCCCCACGGCAACGGAGGCACCCGAGGGCACCCCGTGTGTACCGGCCCCGGCAGTCATACCAGGACCTCACGGACCGGGAATGCAGGAGGAGACTCCGGATGAGGCGGGAAACCGTGGCACACATCTGCCACCTGCTGGCACACCTGTCACCGCGTGGCACTGGCGGGGGACACCCTCTCCCCGTGTCCGTCAAGGTTACGGTGGCCCTGAACTTTTATGCAACGGGGTCATTCCAGGCACCGAGTGGGGACCTGTCCGGCATATCGCAGACATCGGTGCATCGGTGCATCGGGGCAGTGACAGATGCCCTATATGCCATGGCGCACCGCTACATCCGCTTCCCTGTGGACCGGGCCAGCCAAGATGCCCGGGCCGTGGGCTTCTCTGCCGTGGCTGGGTTCCCCATGGTCCAGGGCGCGATTGATGGGATGCACGTCGCCGTGCGGCCACCTGCAGATAACAGGGCCGTGTTCACCAATAGGAAGGGGACCTATTCGATTAACATACAGGTGGTCTGCGACCACCGCATGATGATCCTGCACGTCTGCACCCATTACCCAGGCAGTGTACACGACTCATACGTGTTGTCGCGGTCATCCATCCCCGGCATGTACGAGGGACGCCATCCCCGGCTGAGTGGCTGGTTACTGGGTGACAGGGGCTACCCATTGCGATCGTGACTGATGACACCTATACGGAGGCCACGCAATGAGGCGGAGAACCGCTACAATGATGCCCATGTAGCGACAAGGGGAGCGATAGAGAGGTGCTTTGGCGTGCTGAAGCTGCGTTTCAGGTGCCTGGACCTCTCTGGGGGCGCCCTCCAGTATCGGTCAGATAGGGTCGGCTGCATCATTGTGGTGTGCTGCGTCCTGCACAACATAGCCCAGCAGAGGGGCGATGTGCCGCAGGCAGAGGAGGGCGGGGTGGAGGAGCAGCAGGAAGAGGCACAGTCCTCCCCAGATGAGGGGGATGGGGGTAATGGTCAGGGCAGACGGGGTAGACACAGGCGGGTGGCTGTCCACCGTTACCGGCTGGCCCAGCGGGCACGGGACAGACTGACAGCCGCCCGCTTCACTGACTAGATGGGCGTGGGAATCGGGTAGTATGGCCACAGACCGCACACCATGGCAACAGCCGACCACCCACACCCCCCACCCATCCACCCACCCAGCACCCTCACCCCCCTCCCCAACCCCACCCACCCCACCCGCATGCACACCACCCCCCCCCCCCCCCCATTGCCGATCCACCTGCGGCACAACGGGCCGGGCTCACACAGTTGCGGGTGGACGCGTGTCTATTGCAGGCCATGGAGGATGATGACAACCCGCCCTGCGGTGAGCTCCTGGCTCCACATCGTTGGACTATGTCTGACCCATGGCCACAGTACCACCATCCACCCGGACCATCCCTGCATGCGGCTGTGACACTGCAGCGCACGGTCCCGTCCTCTGCCCGGGGGGATGTTGATGGCGGCCCAGGGGGAACGGGGCAGACTCACCTGGGGCTGAGGTAAGACCACCCCTCACACACACACTTGCGCTCAACGTACATGACACCCCCGCACGCTTTGGACAGAGCACAAAGGCAGCTTCGGTAGGTGTAACATTGACTTTAATAACGAAAGGAGTTCATGCACGTGCCCTAGCCCCTAAAACTCATCTGTGCCCTGCACCCGTGCCAACTTACTCAGTGTCTAATTGTTTGGCCTTACGGGCACTTTGACTACATCTACGTGGTTCCCCAGACGGTACAGCAGAACTGGAGGTGGACTCCTGTGATTCCTGCCCTGTGACACTGGATCCCTTTGGCGGCCATTTCCTGGGGCGTCCTGGCCTAGATGGGCCAGGCTGTGGCCCGGGCGACTGGGATGGCGAGCTGCCAGCCTGTCCTGCCCGTTGCCCACCCGATGCACCTGGGACGGAAGGGGGGGGGGGAGTCCGAGGTGTCGCGGTGTTCCCGGACCTCCCCTACAGGGGACCCGGAACGGACCACACCACCTCCTCCTCCCTCGGGGTGCCCGATGGCCCCCAGGCCTCTACATGGGTGGGGGATGCGAACGGACTGGCCATCCGACGCCCCCCCCCGGCATCTGGCGCTGCCAGTCCTGGAGGCCCGTGCTGGTATCGACAGGGGTCTGCAGGTTTGCAGCTATGGAGCCCAGGGGGTTGGCAAACCCTGTCTGTGACAGTGCGACGCCGGCTCGCACATGGCCACTGGCGCCGATGCCCTCAGCGATGGCCTGCAGAGACTGGGCCATGGCCTGCAGAGACTGGGCCATGGCCTGCTGAGACTGGGCTGTGGCCTGCTGAGACTGGGCTATGGTGTTGAGCGCCTCTGCCATCTGGCGCTGGCACTGGCTCATGGCCACCTGTGAGAGGGCAGCCATGTCCTGGGCCACAGATGCCGCCTGCACGGAAAGCCCCAGGCCTCACAAACCGTTCCCCGTGTCTGACACCGTCGCACCCATTGCCTCCACCGCGGACGCCACCCGTGCGGTGTCGGCCTGGGTGGCACGCATGACCGGCACCACTTCCAGCTCCTGGACGCGGGTGGACTTCTCCACCTGCGACTGCAGCCGCCGCAAGCCGGCCGTCACCCTCTTCGCTCGTCTCCGGGTCGTTGGTTGCATCGGATCTATGTGTGGGTGTGGTAACTCCAGGAACCCGGGATCCATCTGGGCGGCAGATGTTCGCTTGGGCTGGGCTGCCCTCCGACCGCCCGGCCCCTCTGCTGCTCCTACCTCCACCTGCTGTACCGGGACGGCTGTGTTGTGCGCACCAGTGAGTGTAGCAGACGCCTCATCACTAAAGTGCCCAACCGAGGTGAGTGTTTCTGCGATGGTGGAGGGTGTTGGTGACAGCAGTGGCGTTGTGTCATGCTCTTCGTCCCACTCTGAGTCCATGGCACTTTGGGGTGGGGGTTCGTCTCCACCCATCCACTCTGAGTCACTGTCCGGTATTTTGTCTTCCTGGGTAGTGCTGTCCCTGGTAGGGGTGTCCTGGGCAGGGGTGTCCTGGGCAGTGCTGTCCCGGGTAGTGGTGTCCTGGGTAGTGGTGTCCTGGTTAGTGGTGTCCTGGGTCGTGGTGTCCTGGCTCGGATGTGACGGGGGCCTGTGGCTGACCCCCTCGTCGCTGGGTGGTCGCTCCCGCACGTGACGGGGGTGTCGTCTCCCTGTTGCTCCAGGTCTCTCCGTCTCCCGTGGTGTGCGAGGGGCATCCTGCGGGCGTCGCATGCTGGAGGGTCCGGGTCTCTCTGTCTCCCGTGGTGTGCGAGGGGCATCCTGCGGGCGTCGCATGCTGGAGGGTCCGGGTCTCTCTGTCTCCCGTGGCCTCCGAGGGGCATCCTGCTGGCGTCGCATGCTGGAGGGTCCGGGTCTCTCCGTCTCCCGTGGCCTCCGAGGGGCATCCTGCGGGCGGTCTGCATCTGCGGGGATGGGTGCCTGGACGTTTGGTCCTGCGATACACAATGAAGCATGCATGGTTAGACACGCAGGCAGTGATCAGGTGATATGGGGGAGGGGGATATAGGGGAGGGGGGATATGGGGACGGGCTGTCGGTGGCTCACTTGCTAGTATGCCCCCGACCTCAGCATCAGCAACCTCCCGGTCCTCAGGTCCGCCAGCCAGTTCCAGGGCCCTTTCCTCGTGTTCGGTCAGTGGCCTCTCATCAGCGGGGCCTCCTCCAGTCCTCACATGCTCCCTATTGTTGTGTGCGCGCTTCTCCTGTGGGGGTGGGGGGGTGGGGGGGGGGGTGGCAGGGGTAAAAGGCAACACTCTTAGGCAGGTATATGAATGCACGCCATCGGTTGTGCGTGCTTTGCAGAGGTTAAGGTTAGTGCTGGATTCACTTGGGGATATGGGGGAGGGGGGATATGGGGAGGGGGGATATGGGGGAGGGGGGATATGGGGGAGGGGGGATATGGGGGAGGGGGATATGGGGGAGGGGGGGATATGGGGGAGGGGGGATATGGGGGAGGGGGGATATGGGGGAGGGGGGATATGGGGGAGGCTCACCCTGCCTGCTCTGACGAGGTCGTTCACCTTCTTGTGGCACTGGGTGCCTGTCCATGGTGTCAGGGCCGCAGCGGTGACGGCCTCTGCCACTTCCCTCCACAGACGCCGGCTGTGGCGTGGGGCAACTCTGCGGCCGTGCCCGGGATACAGGGCGTCCCTCCTCTGCTCCACTGCGTCCAGGAGCGCCTCCACATCGCGTGACTCGAACCTCGGGGCTGAGCGACGGCCAGCCATCCAGTCGGGTGTTGCGGTCGGGTGGGGGGGAGCAGCGCGGCCTTATAACCACGTGCGCAAGCGCGGATCCCGTTACGTCGCTGCCAGCCCATTTCGGGCCGGAGACATTCGACCCATTTTTCCGACGTGACGCAAGTCGGATTTGCGCCGTTTTTTGCGCCGATCGGCGGACTTTGCGCCGATAACGGACAATTTCGCCCCAGGATCCTTCCAGACTAGAGCAGGCAACACCTCTATCATCACCCAGTTGGATCCCCAGTGCTGCCTCAGGCAGGTGGTTAATGCTCTTTACGTCAGGTGAGCGGAAATGCTTAGCTATCTCTCTTTCCAGAGAAAATTAGCTGGCAGTGTGTGCAAGCTGTGAGATGTGGGTGAGGCTTGTAGCTGTGCTAAGTGTATGAGGGCGAGGTGAAGCTGTGAATGTGAGTTATGAGCCATGGTTGATGGAGATTATTGGTAAGGGAGTGAATGGGATATGGTGAATTGAGCAATGTCTGAGGCTAAAGTGGTTTATTTGTAAAGAAATGGGTTGGGAGTTCTCCAGCCATTGGGATTCCCCTTTCTCGGCGGCAGCGCGTCCCTGCCGAAAGGTTTCCCATCCGACGTGGGATGGCTTTGAAGGGAAATCCCATCGACAAGCGGCGGGAGGAGAGAATCCCGCCGCCAGGGAATGGCGCGCTGCCGAAGAACCCGCAGCCGTGAGACTGGAGAACCCACCCACGGTCTTTGAAGATGCACTCACTGACCTTGATCACTCGTGCGAGGTCACTGAATTTGTTGCACCACTGCCTCGAGGTCCTCCGAGCCGCTGACATTGATTGCCATGGCTTTCTGGTCTCACCGTCTTCGCTGTGTCTCGAGGGCTATCTGGTCCGCTGCGGATTGAAAACCTGCACCAAGGTCTCGAGAGTTGCTTCTGGGAGCACAGTTTCTGCTGCGCTGCGTTATTAGTCAGTGTTCATCCCACTCAGAATGTCTTCTCCGGTCACTTTGAGCACCTGCTGCATCCTGATTGCACTTTCCTTTAAAAGGCACGGGCTGTCTTTGAAGTAATGCAGGTGAGCTTTGGCTGCGTACTGAGATGTTCAGTCATTCAACAGTGCATTTAACTGCATGCTACTATGATTCCAATTAGCAAGCAGCAGAAGCGTTGAGTGCTGCCCGCATCAGAAGGAATGGGCACGGTTTAATCATGCATCGCAACCTCCAAACCTGTTTGCTGGCCCGATCTAATCCCCCCCCCCCCCCACCACTATTGTCTTTGCCTTAATTATTCGAGTACAGTCAAAGAATATTTATATTATCCATCTTTTTCTTCTTATCTGCAGAAGATCTCGTCTTTTTGAAATTTTTCTATCTCAGTATGTGTTATCAGACCAAATTCAATGGTGCCATCTGCTTTGGCATCATGTGCAAATCCAACAAATTTGCTTTAAGTTCCTGAATTGGGGGAACTTTAATGGAGCCCACAAGAGCAGAAGTGATATGTGGGTGACTTAGTTAGGTGGGATGTGGAATTTGCATTTCCTGATGGCAGGTTGAGATGCAGCAATAGAATCAGCAGCATGCTGGTGGCATTTCAAAAATTATCCCGCCTGTGGTAGGTTTGCACTTGCTTGTATTTGCAATGCATGAATATTCATTCATGTGAAAGGGTTTTCAATAAAATCCTTTCTTTGGGATAAAGAATCTTGTGGCACTTGAGTCACGTTTGCTTAAAGGTGGTGGTACCAATTGGTTTCCGTGGCACAGTGGTGGGCAGTGAAAGGTTGGTGCTCGGAGGGAAGGGAGGGTGGACAGAGTTGCTGTTCAGTGCAAACAGCAGAGTTGAAGGAAGGGTCTAGCATCCTGGGTCTAATGGTCATGCAAGGGGTTGGCAGTGAGCTGTTTAAGCAGGGATTCAAAGGTGGATAAAGAGCCTAAAGGGTTGTGTGAATGCGAACAGTGGTGGGATCCTGAGGGGTGAATTGAGGATGTTGGGTAGCAAAGGGGGTAGTCGCACTCACAGGAGGGTGTTCTACGCGGTATGGGGGCAGGTGCAGAGTCAGGGTGGACTTTTCAATGTCTCGAGGGATGGGACAATTTCAAATGTAAACATGGAGGTGGATAACGGGGGTATTCAGGGTCAGAATGGGCATTGCGATGGTTGCAGGCATAGGCATGAGCGGGGAAGAGATGGTATGTGTAGGGAAATGGTAATAGGGTACAGCGGAATATGGGTGGTTCAAAGGTAACAAAGGAGAGGAAAAATTAGGTTAGGTGTGATGCTCTTTGTGCAATTGATCGTGCATCAATTTATTGCTCTAAGATGTGTGGCCTCCCACAGCAGCTGGCGAAATGGCTGCAGCATGGAGGACACACATATTTATACTCCACCTACTGGCCGGAGCCAGCAGGCAGGAACTACCAACGTACCTGTAGTACAGGTCCTACCATACATCACCGAATAGAGGTGCAACTTTTACCACAAGGTGGGTCAAGGGTATGGGAGGAGGGTAAACGCGAGGTTGATGAAATGATCATCACAGAAGTACCAATTAACTTGTACGTTCAATCACGAATGCACGAAAATGCAACACACCTCATTGAAGAATAATGTCCTTATACCTGTCTCCTCTCCAGCCATTACCTTGTGAGAAAAATGGGACAAGCCTCAAAATGTCTCCACCATCATTGCAAACAAATTATATTGTGTGTATTTTAACAAGTGAGGCAGACATGGGAAACGTACCTGCGTCACCATCACACCTTTGTGCTCATTGTTTTACAATTTTATTTTTCTACCACTATGTCCAGGTGCAGCCCTGACATTAACAGCTGGGGTGGAGGCTGTCTGCTCGTGCCATTTCCCATTGCCTTGAATGACCATGACGGGGGTCTGGAATCCGGGCTGCTGAGGGTAACCTGTACTGGAGCAGGGGCATCCCCCTAAACCTGGAGCTGTTGGGATCAATGGCGGAAGGGATGAGATGAAGGCCCTAGGGCAGCGAGCACACACTCTTCCTGTCCCTGCCTCCCTGAAGGAATGAGAGTCCTGGAGGGCACTGAAATGCAGGTCAGAGGGCATGTGGATTGAATGTTTGACCTGGCTCTCCATGGTGGTTGCCATCCTCTCCATGGATGAAGCAATGCACTGAAATGCCTGGAGCATGGCAGAACATGGCAGCACTTGGAGTATAGTGTTCAATTCTGGTCGCCACACTACCAGAAGGATGTGGAGGCTTTAGAGAGGGTGCAGAAGAGATTTACCAGAATGTTGCCTGGTATGGAGGGCATTAGCTATGAGGAGCGGTTGAATAAACTCGGTTTGTTCTCACTGGAACGAAGGAGGTTGAGGGGAGACCTGATAGAGGTCTACAAAATTATGAGGGGCATAGACAGAGTGGATAGTCAGAGGCTTTTCCCCAGGGTAGATGGGTCAATTACTAGGGGGCATAGGTTTAAGGTGAGAGGGGCAAGGTTTAGAGTAGATGTACGAGGCAAGTTTTTTACGCAGAGGGTAGTGGGTGCCTGGAACTCGCTACCGGAGGAGGTGGTGGAAGCAGGGACGATAGTGACATTTAAGGGGCATCTTGACAAATACATGAATAGGATGGGAATAGAGGGATACGGACCCAGGAAGTGTAGAAGATTGTAGTTTAGTCGGGCAGCATGGTCGGCACGGGCTTGGAGGGCCGAAGGGCCTGTTCCTGTGCTGTACATTTCTTTGTTCTTTGTTCTTTGTAACTCATGGCTAGCATGGACCCCTCCATATTCCACGCAAAGCTGCGCGCAGTCCCTGACATTTTTCCATATTTCCCCTTAGACTCTACTGGCTGTCCAGCAGGCTTCTTCTGGGCATGACCAGAGGCCCTTTTCAGGTTGGGGCTCAGTCGGGGCCTCTAGCAACCTCTGATTACCTGGGAATCTGGCTCTCGCATCTTTTCTCAGCTGCTGGGACATTTCTGTCTTCACCAGGTTGTGCTCATGAATCCAACAGCAAACCATCCGCGGACCGTGTGATTATAACTGCCCTGGTGTGCGGTGGATGCTGAGGCAGATGACAATGCATCCTCGATGGCACTGGTTGCTTTGTCTCCAGCAGTGGAGTTTTTGGCCCTTCCCTTTTGGCCTGATTCTTGGATGATGCTACTGCCAAGGAGAACAAAACAAATCACTTTAGAAATCATCACAGTTTGAGTGCTTCACATTTGATCACATCCATCCTATGTGCCATATTCCACCAAAAGGATGGGTACCTCATTCTCCTTTATCCTGGCCTTCAGCCTCCCAGTCTGCCACCCCATTATCTCTTCACCAGTCATCTCCATTGTCGCCTCCTAAGCACCAATGAGGAGCCTCAGCATTGGAACGCCTCTTATGCATCTCCTATTTCAGGAATTGTGGGTCTGCTTTTTGTGCATGACAAAGTGCAGAGTTAGTGACATGTCAAGTGACACAGAACCCTCTTGTCTGCATGCGTCACCATCACACATACTGACATGTCATTTACATGTTGCATTCAAGTGCACACAAAAGGCAAATTTTCAGACACTTTGGCCTTCATTGCATTGCGACTCTACAGGCTGATCACAGATTCCCTTTCCTGGCGTAATCACAGATAGATTATTGACCGTACGAGGTACTCCTGTTGAAGTGACATTCGCACTTACCCTTGTGGATTAGAGAAGGTTATTGACACGTTTGCTGCACTGGACCCAGGTTCAGCAGGTGACCCTGTGGTTGGTCAAATCTTCACCCAGCTTTTTCCTCGCTGCCTTCACCCAGCAGGAGAGCCTTCTTATACCATCTTCAGGGAAGAACACCTCCCGCATTTCCCTGACAGCCTGGAGCAGAATGTGCAGGGAGGCGTCACTGAACCGTGGGACTGCTCTTGAGCAGCAGATGTTCCTGGTAGCAATGCATAGCCTCCCTGATTGCATCAGAGGCTGGTTATTAGACTGCACAGAAATGCAACATTGTTCAGTGATAGTGGGTTTTGCCAATTAAAAACCTCCTCTGCCACTAAATTGTGTGTGGTTTTGCATTCATGCTGCTGCCACTTAGAATTTTAGTTATAATCATGTGGAAAAAGTCAGGATGAGCGAAATGGAAGTAGTGTCCAGTTACAACATCGGGAAAGACAAGTTGTTGGTAAAACCCTGGCCATTGATGTAAATTAGCAACCTTCTGCTGCATTCCATGATCCGGTCTTGCAATGAATCTACAGAACTGCTGGTGACTTAGCCAGAACTAGGATGTATTAATGTACACGTGATAAAGTAATGACCAGATACAGATCAAGTTATCGTAGAGTTACATTGGACCCTCCTGGAACTACCCTTAGGTGCGACTGTCCCCATGTACGCCTTACAACTTTCTGCATGTAGCCGGAAGTGATCTGACTTGTATCGAATGCCACCTGCTGGTGGGAGGTCACCCTGCTGAGTACATGGCCACCTGCTGGTGGTAGGTCACACTGCTGAGTACAAGTAATATTACCTGCAGGCATATCACCACATCTTTGTGATCCAAACATCGATTCCTAGGGTCCCCCACTCAACAGACAGGATTCTCCATGACTAATTCGGCCCACTACCGCTGCTAGCGAGGGCAGAGAATTTGTCCGTGCCATTCGCTGGTGGAAGGATTCTCTACTCATGCCACTTGTCAATGGGACTGCTCATTGAAGCTACCCCACGCTGCCAGGAATCCCGCTGGTGGGGATGCACTGCCGGTGGGGCCAGGAACTCCCAAACAACATTGTCCAAAACCTGCTTTCTCTCCTTCAACCACCACTACCGTTGCGAGCGAGGATGGAAAATTCGGCGCTAAGCCAAATTTCCAATTTACTGCACCGGGACTGGAGAAACCTGCTGCCAGGAACAGAGAGAGAATCACGCTGCCATGAACAGAGAGAGAATCCCGCTGCCATGAACAGAGAGAGAAACCGGCTGCCAGGAACAGCGAGAGAATCCCGATGCCAGGAACAGAGAGAGAATCCCGCTGCCATGAGCAGACAGAGAATCCCGCTGCCATGAACAGAGAGAGAAACCGGCTGCCAGGAACAGCGAGAGAATCCCGATGCCAGGAACAGAGAGAGAATCCCGCTGCCAGGAACAGCGAGAGAATCCCGATGCCAGGAACAGAGAGAGAATCCCGCTGCCAGGAAGAGAGAGAGAATCCCGCTGCCATGAACAGACAGAGAATCTCGCTGCCAGGAACAGACAGAGAATCCCGCTGCCAGGATCAGACAAAGAATCCCGCTGCCAGGAACAGACAGAGAATCCCGCTGCCAGGAATAGAGAGAGAATCCCTCAAACAGGAACAGAGAGAGAATCCCACTGCCAGGAACAGACAGAGAATCCTGCTGCCAGGATCAGACAAAGAATCCCGCTGCCAGGAACAGACAGAGAATCCCGCTGCCAGGAACAGAGAGAGAATCCCTCTAACAGGAACAGAGAGAGAATCCCGCTGACAGGAACAGAGAGAGATTCCCGCTGACTGGAACAGAGAGAGAATCCCGCTGCCAGGAACAGACAGAGAATCCCGTTGCCAGGAACAGACAAAGAATCCCGCTGCCAGGAACAGAGAGAGAATCCCGATGCCAGGAACAGCGAGAGAATCCCGCTGCCAGGAACAGAGAGAGAATCCCGCTGCCATGAGCAGAGAGAGAATCCCGCTGCCAGGAAGAGAGAGAGAATCCCGCTGCCAGGAACAGACAGAGAATCCCACTGCCAGGAACAGACAGAGAATCCCGCTAACAGGAACAGAGAGAGAATCCCGCTGCCTTAAAAAGAGAGAGAATCCCGCTGACAGGAACAGAGAGAGATTCCCGTTGACAGGAACAGAGAGAGAATCCCGCTGCCAGGAACAGACAGAGAATCCCGCTGCCAGGAACAGACAAAGAATCCCGCTGCCAGGAACAGAGAGCGAATCCCGCTGCCAGGATCAGACAGAGAATTCCGCTGCTAGGAACAGACAGAGAATCCCCCTGCCAGGAACAGACAGAGAATCCCGCTGCCATTAACAGACATAGAATCCCGCTGCCATTAACAGACAGAGAATCCCACTGCCAGGAACAGAGAGAGAATCCCGATGCCAGGAACAGAGAGAGAATCCCGCTGCCATGAGCTGAGAGAGAATCCCGCTGCCAGGAAGAGAGAGAGAAACCCGCTAATAGGAACAGACAGAGAATCCCACTGCCAGGAACAGACAGAGAATCCCGCTGCCAGGAACAGAGAGAGAATCCCGCTGCCAGGAACAGAGAGAGAATCCCGATGCCAGGAACAGAGAGAGAATCCCGCTGCCATGAGCTGAGAGAGAATCCCGCTGCCAGGAAGAGAGAGAGAAACCCGCTAACAGGAACAGACAGAGAATCCCACTGCCAGGAACAGACAGAGAATCCCGTTGCCAGGAACAGACAACGAATCCCGCTGCCAGGAACAGACCGAGATTCCCGCTGCCATGAACAGACAGAGAATCCCGCTGCCAGGAATAGACAAAGAATCCCGCTGCCAGGAACAGACAGAGAATCCCGCTAACAGGAACAGAGAGAGAATCCCGCTGCCATGAACAGAGAGAGAATCCCGCTGACAGGAACAGAGAGAGAATCTCGCTGCCAGGAACAGAGAGAGAATCCCGCTGACAGGAACAGAGAGAGAATCCCCCTGCCAGGAACAGACAGAGAATCCCGTTGCCAGGAACAGACAAAGAATCCCGCTGCCAGGAACAGACAGAGAATCCCGCTGCCAGGACCAGAGAGAGAATCCCGCTGCCATTAACAGACAGAGAATCCCGCTGCCATGAACAGACAGAGAATCCAGCTGCCAGGAACAGACAGCGAATCCCGCTGCCAGCATCAGACAGAGAATTCCGCTGCCAGGAACAGACAGAGAATCCCGCTGCCAGGAACAGACAGAGAATCCCGCTGCCAGGATCAGACAAAGAATCCCGCTGCCAGGAACAGACAGAGAATCCCGCTGCCAGGAATAGAGAGAGAATCCCTCTAACAGGAACAGAGAGAGAATCACGCTGCCAGGAACAGAGAGAGAATCCCGCTGCCAGGAACAGAGAGAGAATCCCGATGCCAGGAACAGAGAGAGAATCACGCTGCCATGAACAGAGAGAGAATCCCGCTGCCATGAACAGAGAGAGAAACCGGCTGCCAGGAACAGCGAGAGAATCCCGATGCCAGGAACAGAGAGAGAATCCCGCTGCCATGAGCAGACAGAGAATCCCGCTGCCATGAACAGAGAGAGAAACCGGCTGCCAGGAACAGCGAGAGAATCCCGATGCCAGGAACAGAGAGAGAATCCCGCTGCCAGGAACAGCGAGAGAATCCCGATGCCAGGAACAGAGAGAGAATCCCGCTGCCAGGAAGAGAGAGAGAATCCCGCTGCCATGAACAGACAGAGAATCTCGCTGCCAGGAACAGACAGAGAATCCCGCTGCCAGGATCAGACAAAGAATCCCGCTGCCAGGAACAGACAGAGAATCCCGCTGCCAGGAATAGAGAGAGAATCCCTCAAACAGGAACAGAGAGAGAATCCCACTGCCAGGAACAGACAGAGAATCCTGCTGCCAGGATCAGACAAAGAATCCCGCTGCCAGGAACAGACAGAGAATCCCGCTGCCAGGAATAGAGAGAGAATCCCTCTAACAGGAACAGAGAGAGAATCCCGCTGACAGGAACAGAGAGAGATTCCCGCTGACTGGAACAGAGAGAGAATCCCGCTGCCAGGAACAGACAGAGAATCCCGTTGCCAGGAACAGACAAAGAATCCCGCTGCCAGGAACAGAGAGAGAATCCCGATGCCAGGAACAGCGAGAGAATCCCGCTGCCAGGAACAGAGAGAGAATCCCGCTGCCATGAGCAGAGAGAGAATCCCGCTGCCAGGAAGAGAGAGAGAATCCCGCTGCCAGGAACAGACAGAGAATCCCACTGCCAGGAACAGACAGAGAATCCCGCTAACAGGAACAGAGAGAGAATCCCGCTGCCTTAAAAAGAGAGAGAATCCCGCTGACAGGAACAGAGAGAGATTCCCGTTGACAGGAACAGAGAGAGAATCCCGCTGCCAGGAACAGACAGAGAATCCCGCTGCCAGGAACAGACAAAGAATCCCGCTGCCAGGAACAGAGAGCGAATCCCGCTGCCAGGATCAGACAGAGAATTCCGCTGCTAGGAACAGACAGAGAATCCCCCTGCCAGGAACAGACAGAGAATCCTGCTGCCATTAACAGACATAGAATCCCGCTGCCATTAACAGACAGAGAATCCCACTGCCAGGAACAGAGAGAGAATCCCGATGCCAGGAACAGAGAGAGAATCCCGCTGCCATGAGCTGAGAGAGAATCCCGCTGCCAGGAAGAGAGAGAGAAACCCGCTAATAGGAACAGACAGAGAATCCCACTGCCAGGAACAGACAGAGAATCCCGCTGCCAGGAACAGAGAGAGAATCCCGCTGCCAGGAACAGAGAGAGAATCCCGATGCCAGGAACAGAGAGAGAATCCCGCTGCCATGAGCTGAGAGAGAATCCCGCTGCCAGGAAGAGAGAGAGAAACCCGCTAACAGGAACAGACAGAGAATCCCACTGCCAGGAACAGACAGAGAATCCCGTTGCCAGGAACAGACAACGAATCCCGCTGCCAGGAACAGACCGAGATTCCCGCTGCCATGAACAGACAGAGAATCCCGCTGCCAGGAATAGACAAAGAATCCCGCTGCCAGGAACAGACAGAGAATCCCGCTAACAGGAACAGAGAGAGAATCCCGCTGCCATGAACAGAGAGAGAATCCCGCTGACAGGAACAGAGAGAGAATCTCGCTGCCAGGAACAGAGAGAGAATCCCGCTGACAGGAACAGAGAGAGAATCCCCCTGCCAGGAACAGACAGAGAATCCCGTTGCCAGGAACAGACAAAGAATCCCGCTGCCAGGAACAGACAGAGAATCCCGCTGCCAGGACCAGAGAGAGAATCCCGCTGCCATTAACAGACAGAGAATCCCACTGCCATGAACAGACAGAGAATCCAGCTGCCAGGAACAGACAGCGAATCCCGCTGCCAGCATCAGACAGAGAATTCCGCTGCCAGGAACAGACAGAGAATCCCGCTGCCAGGAACAGACAGAGAATCCCGCTGCCAGGATCAGACAAAGAATCCCGCTGCCAGGAACAGACAGAGAATCCCGCTGCCAGGAATAGAGAGAGAATCCCTCTAACAGGAACAGAGAGAGAATCACGCTGCCAGGAACAGAGAGAGAATCCCGCTGCCAGGAACAGAGAGAGAATCCCGATGCCAGGAACAGAGAGAGAATCCCGCTGCCATGAGCTGAGAGAGAATCCCGCTGCCAGGAAGAGAGAGAGAAACCCGCTAACAGGAACAGACAGAGAATCCCACTGCCAGGAACAGACAGAGAATCCCGTTGCCAGGAACAGACAACGAATCCCGCTGCCAGGAACAGACCGAGATTCCCGCTGCCATGAACAGACAGAGAATCCCGCTGCCAGGAACAGACAAAGAATCACGCTGCCAGGAATAGAGAGAGAATCCCGCTAACAGGAACAGAGAGAGAATCCCGCTGCCATGAACAGAGAGAGAATCCCGCTGACAGGAACAGAGAGAAAATCCCGCTGCCAGAAACAGACAGAGAATCCCACTGACAGGAACAGAGAGAGAATCCCGCTGCCAGGAACAGACAGAGAATCCCGTTGCCAGGAACAGACAAAGAATCCCGCTGCCAGGAACAGACAGAGAATCCCACTGCCAGGACCAGAGAGAGAATCCCGTTGACAGGAACAGAGAGAGAATCCCACTGCCAGGAACAGACAGAGAATCCAGCTGCCAGGAACAGAGAGCGAATCCCGCTGCCAGCATCAGACAGAGAATTCCGCTGCCAGGAACAGACAGAGAATCCCGCTGCCAGGAACAGACAGAGAATCCCGCTGCCATTAACAGACAGAGAATCCCACTGCCAGGAACAGAGAGAGAATCCCGCTGCCAGGAACAGCGAGAGAATCCCGATGCCAGGAACAGAGAGAGAATCACGCTGCCATGAGCAGACAGAGAATCCCGCTGCCATGAACAGAGAGAGAAACCGGCTGCCAGGAACAGCGAGAGAATCCCGATGCCAGGAACAGAGAGAGAATCCCGCTGCCAGGAACAGCGAGAGAATCCCGATGCCAGGAACAGAGAGAGTATCCCGCTGCCAGGAACAGAGAGAGAATCCCGCTGCCATGAGCAGAGAGAGAATCCCGCTGCCAGGAAGAGAGAGAGAATCCTGCTGCCATGAACAGACGGAGAATCCCGCTGCCAGGAACAGACAGAGAATCCCGCTGCCAGGATCAGACAAAGAATCCCGCTGCCAGGAACAGACAGAGAATCCCGCTGCCAGGAATAGAGAGAGAATCCCTCTAACAGGAACAGAGAGAGAATCCCACTGCCAGGAACAGACAGAGAATCCCGCTGCCAGGATCAGACAAAGAATCCCGCTGCCAGGAACAGACAGAGAATCCCGCTGCCAGGAATAGAGAGAGAATCCCTCTAACAGGAACAGAGAGAGAATCCCGCTGACAGGAACAGAGAGAGATTCCCGCTGACTGGAACAGAGAGAGAATCCCGCTGCCAGGAACAGACAGAGAATCCCGTTGCCAGGAACAGACAAAGAATCCCGCTGCCAGGAACAGAGAGAGAATCCCAATGCCAGGAACAGAGAGAGAATCCCGCTGCCAGGAACAGAGAGAGAATCCCGCTGCCATGAGCAGAGAGAGAATCCCGCTGCCAGGAACAGAGAGAGAATCCCGCTGCCATGAACAGAGAGAGAATCCCGCTGACAGGAACAGAGAGAGAATCTCGCTGCCAGGAACAGAGAGAGAATCCCGCTGACAGGAACAGAGAGAGAATCCCCCTGCCAGGAACAGACAGAGAATCCCGTTGCCAGGAACAGACAAAGAATCCCGCTGCCAGGAACAGACAGAGAATCCCGCTGCCAGGACCAGAGAGAGAATCCCGCTGCCATTAACAGACAGAGAATCCAGCTGCCATGAACAGAGAGAGAATCCCGCTGCCAGGAACAGACAGAGAATCCCGCTGCCAGGATCAGACAAAGAATCCCGCTGCCCGGAACAGACAGAGAATCCCGCTGCCAGGAATAGAGAGAGAATCCCTCTAACAGGAACAGAGAGAGAATCCCGCTGCCAGGAACAGAGAGAGAATCCCGATGCCAGGAACAGAGAGAGAATCCCGCTGCCATGAGCTGAGAGAGAATCCCGCTGCCAGGAAGAGAGAGAGAAACCCGCTAACAGGAACAGACAGAGAATCCCACTGCCAGGAACAGACAGAGAATCCCGTTGCCAGGAACAGACAACGAATCCCGCTGCCAGGAACAGACCGAGATTCCCGCTGCCATGAACAGACAGAGAATCCCGTTGCCAGGAACAGACAAAGAATCCCGCTGCCAGGAACAGACAGAGAATCCCGCTGCCAGGACCAGAGAGAGAATCCCGTTGACAGGAACAGAGAGAGAATCCCACTGCCAGGAACAGACAGAGAATCCAGCTGCCAGGAACAGAGAGCGAATCCCGCTGCCAGCATCAGACAGAGAATTCCGCTGCCAGGAACAGACAGAGAATCCCGCTGCCAGGAACAGACAGAGTCTCCCGCTGCCATTAACAGACAGAGAATCCCACTGCCAGGAACAGAGAGAGAATCCCGCTGCCAGGAACAGCGAGAGAATCCCGATGCCAGGAACAGAGAGAGAATCCCGCTGCCATGAGCAGACAGAGAATCCCGCTGCCATGAACAGAGAGAGAAACCGGCTGCCAGGAACAGCGAGAGAATCCCGATGCCAGGAACAGAGAGAGAATCCCGCTGCCAGGAACAGCGAGAGAATCCCGATGCCAGGAACAGAGAGAGAATCCCGCTGCCAGGAACAGAGAGAGAATCCCGCTGCCATGAGCAGAGAGAGAATCCCGCTGCCAGGAAGAGAGAGAGAATCCTGCTGCCATGAACAGACGGAGAATCCCGCTGCCAGGAACAGACAGAGAATCCCGCTGCCAGGATCAGACAAAGAATCCCGCTGCCAGGAACAGACAGAGAATCCCGCTGCCAGGAATAGAGAGAGAATCCCTCTAACAGGAACAGAGAGAGAATCCCACTGCCAGGAACAGACAGAGAATCCCGCTGCCAGGATCAGACAAAGAATCCCGCTGCCAGGAACAGACAGAGAATCCCGCTGCCAGGAATAGAGAGAGAATCCCTCTAACAGGAACAGAGAGAGAATCCCGCTGACAGGAACAGAGAGAGATTCCCGCTGACTGGAACAGAGAGAGAATCCCGCAGCCAGGAACAGACAGAGAATCCCGTTGCCAGGAACAGACAAAGAATCCCGCTGCCAGGAACAGAGAGAGAATCCCGATGCCAGGAACAGAGAGAGAATCCCGCTGCCAGGAACAGACAGAGAATCCCGCTAACAGGAACAGAGAGAGAATCCCGCTGCCTTAAAAAGAGAGAGAATCCCGCTGACAGGAAAAGAGAGAGATTCCCGTTGACAGGAACAGAGAGAGAATCCCGCTGCCATGAACAGACAGAGAAACCCGCTGCCATGAACAGACAGAGAATCATGCTGCCAGGAACAGACAGAGAATCCCGCTGCCAGGAACAGAAAGAGAATCCCGCTGCCATGAACAGACAGAGAATCCCGCTGCCATGAGCAGACAGTGAATCCCGTTGCCAGGGACAGAGAGAGAATCTCGTTGCCAGGAACAGGCAGACAATCCCGCTGCCATGACGGACAGAGAATGCCACTGCCAGCAACTGACAGAGAATCCCGCTGCCAGGAACAGACAGAGAATCCCGCTGCCAGGAACAGAGAGAGAATCCCGCTGCCAGAAACAGAGAGAGAATCCTGCTGCCAGGAACAGATTGAGAATCCCGCTGCCATGAACAGAGAGAGAATCCCGCTGCCAGGAACAGACAGAGAATCCCGCTGCCAGGAACAGACTGAGAATCCCGCTGCCAGGAACAGACAGAGAATCCTGATTCCAGGAACAGAGAGAGAATCCCGCTGCCAGGAACAGAGAGTGAATCCCGCTGCCATTAACAGACAGAGAATCCCACTGCCAGGAACAGACAGAGAACCCACTGCCAGGAACAGACAGAGTATCCCGCTGCCAGGAACAGAGAGAGAATCCCGCTGCCAGGAACAGACAGAGAATCCCGCTGCCAGGAACAGAGAGAGAATCCCGCTGCCAGGAACAATCAGAGAATCCCGCTGCCAGGAACAGACAGAGAATCCCGCTGCCAGGAACAAAGAGAATCCCGCTGCCATGAACAGAGACAGAATCCCGCTGCCAGGAACAGTCAGAGAATCCCACTGCCAGGAACAGAGAGAGAATCCCGCTTACAGGAACAGAGAGCGAATCCTGCTGCCATGAACAGACAGTGAATCTCGCTGCCAGGAACAGAGAGAGAATCCCACTGCCAGGAACAGAGAGAGAATCCCGCTGCCATGAACAGAGAGAGAATCCCGCTGCCAGGAACAGACAGAGAATCCCGCTGCCAGGAACAGAGAGAGAATCCCACTGCCAGGAACAGAGAGAGAATCCCACTGCCAGGAACAGACAGAGAATCCCGCTGCCATGAACAGACAGAGAATCCCCCTGCCATGAACAGACAGAGAATCCCGCTTCCAGGAACAGACAGAGAATCCCGCTGCCTGGAACAGAAAGAGAATCCCGCTGCCATGAACAGACAGAGAAACCCGCTGCCATGAACAGACAGAGAATCATGCTGCCAGGAACAGACAGAGAATCCCGCTGCCAGGAACAGAAAGAGAATCCCGCTGCCAGGAACAGAGAGAGAATCCCGCTGCCAGGAACAGACAGAGAATCCCGCTGCCATGAACAGACAGTGAATCCCGTTGCCAGGGACAGAGAGAGAATCCCGTTGCCAGGAACAGGCAGACAATCCCGCTGCCATGACGGACAGAGAATGCCACTGCCAGCAACTGACAGAGAATCCCGCTGCCAGGAACAGACAGAGAATCCCGCTGCCAGGAACAGAGAGAGAATCCCGCTGCCAGAAACAGAGAGAGAATCCTGCTGCCAGGAACAGATTGAGAATCCCGCTGCCATGAACAGAGAGAGAATCCCGCTGCCAGGAACAGACAGAGAATCCCGCTGCCAGGAACAGACTGAGAATCCCGCTGCCAGGAACAGACAGAGAATCCCGCTGCCAGGAACAGACAAAGAATCCCGCTGCCAGGAACAGAGAGCGAATCCCGCTGCCAGGATCAGACAGAGAATTCCGCTGCTAGGAACAGACAGAGAATCCCCCTTCCAGGAACAGACAGAGAATCCCGCTGCCATTAACAGACATAGAATCCCGCTGCCATTAACAGACAGAGAATCCCACTGCCAGGAACAGAGAGAGAATCCCGATGCCAGGAACAGAGAGAGAATCCCGCTGCCATGAGCTGAGAGAGAATCCCGCTGCCAGGAAGAGAGAGAGAAACCCGCTAATAGGAACAGACAGAGAATCCCACTGCCAGGAACAGACAGAGAATCCCGCTGCCAGGAACAGAGAGAGAATCCCGCTGCCAGGAACAGAGAGAGAATCCCGATGCCAGGAACAGAGAGAGAATCCCGCTGCCATGAGCTGAGAGAGAATCCCGCTGCCAGGAAGAGAGAGAGAAACCCGCTAACAGGAACAGACAGAGAATCCCACTGCCAGGAACAGACAGAGAATCCCGTTGCCAGGAACAGACAACGAATCCCGCTGCCAGGAACAGACCGAGATTCCCGCTGCCATGAACAGACAGAGAATCCCGCTGCCAGGAATAGACAAAGAATCCCGCTGCCAGGAACAGACAGAGAATCCCGCTAACAGGAACAGAGAGAGAATCGCGCTGCCATGAACAGAGAGAGAATCCCGCTGACAGGAACAGAGAGAGAATCTCGCTGCCAGGAACAGAGAGAGAATCCCGCTGACAGGAACAGAGAGAGAATCCCCCTGCCAGGAACAGACAGAGAATCCCGTTGCCAGGAACAGACAAAGAATCCCGCTGCCAGGAACAGACAGAGAATCCCGCTGCCAGGACCAGAGAGAGAATCCCGCTGCCATTAACAGACAGAGAATCCCGCTGCCATGAACAGACAGAGAATCCAGCTGCCAGGAACAGACAGCGAATCCCGCTGCCAGCATCAGACAGAGAATTCCGCTGCCAGGAACAGACAGAGAATCCCGCTGCCAGGAACAGACAGAGAATCCCGCTGCCAGGATCAGACAAAGAATCCCGCTGCCAGGAACAGACAGAGAATCCCGCTGCCAGGAATAGAGAGAGAATCCCTCTAACAGGAACAGAGAGAGAATCACGCTGCCAGGAACAGAGAGAGAATCCCGCTGCCAGGAACAGAGAGAGAATCCCGATGCCAGGAACAGAGAGAGAATCCCGCTGCCATGAGCTGAGAGAGAATCCCGCTGCCAGGAAGAGAGAGAGAAACCCGCTAACAGGAACAGACAGAGAATCCCACTGCCAGGAACAGACAGAGAATCCCGTTGCCAGGAACAGACAACGAATCCCGCTGCCAGGAACAGACCGAGATTCCCGCTGCCATGAACAGACAGAGAATCCCGCTGCCAGGAACAGACAAAGAATCCCGCTGCCAGGAATAGAGAGAGAATCCCGCTAACAGGAACAGAGAGAGAATCCCGCTGCCATGAACAGAGAGAGAATCCCGCTGACAGGAACAGAGAGAAAATCCCGCTGCCAGAAACAGACAGAGAATCCCACTGACAGGAACAGAGAGAGAATCCCGCTGCCAGGAACAGACAGAGAATCCCGTTGCCAGGAACAGACAAAGAATCCCGCTGCCAGGAACAGACAGAGAATCCCACTGCCAGGACCAGAGAGAGAATCCCGTTGACAGGAACAGAGAGAGAATCCCACTGCCAGGAACAGACAGAGAATCCAGCTGCCAGGAACAGAGAGCGAATCCCGCTGCCAGCATCAGACAGAGAATTCCGCTGCCAGGAACAGACAGAGAATCCCGCTGCCAGGAACAGACAGAGAATCCCGCTGCCATTAACAGACAGAGAATCCCACTGCCAGGAACAGAGAGAGAATCCCGCTGCCAGGAACAGCGAGAGAATCCCGATGCCAGGAACAGAGAGAGAATCACGCTGCCATGAGCAGACAGAGAATCCCGCTGCCATGAACAGAGAGAGAAACCGGCTGCCAGGAACAGCGAGAGAATCCCGATGCCAGGAACAGAGAGAGAATCCCGCTGCCAGGAACAGCGAGAGAATCCCGATGCCAGGAACAGAGAGAGAATCCCGCTGCCAGGAACAGAGAGAGAATCCCGCTGCCATGAGCAGAGAGAGAATCCCGCTGCCAGGAAGAGAGAGAGAATCCTGCTGCCATGAACAGACGGAGAATCCCGCTGCCAGGAACAGACAGAGAATCCCGCTGCCAGGATCAGACAAAGAATCCCGCTGCCAGGAACAGACAGAGAATCCCGCTGCCAGGAATAGAGAGAGAATCCCTCTAACAGGAACAGAGAGAGAATCCCACTGCCAGGAACAGACAGAGAATCCCGCTGCCAGGATCAGACAAAGAATCCCGCTGCCAGGAACAGACAGAGAATCCCGCTGCCAGGAATAGAGAGAGAATCCCTCTAACAGGAACAGAGAGAGAATCCCGCTGACAGGAACAGAGAGAGATTCCCGCTGACTGGAACAGAGAGAGAATCCCGCTGCCAGGAACAGACAGAGAATCCCGTTGCCAGGAACAGACAAAGAATCCCGCTGCCAGGAACAGACAGAGAATCCCGCTGCCAGGAATAGAGAGAGAATCCCTCTAACAGGAACAGAGAGAGAATCACGCTGCCAGGAACAGAGAGAGAATCCCGCTGCCAGGAACAGAGAGAGAATCCCGATGCCAGGAACAGAGAGAGAATCCCGCTGCCATGAGCTGAGAGAGAATCCCGCTGCCAGGAAGAGAGAGAGAAACCCGCTAACAGGAACAGACAGAGAATCCCACTGCCAGGAACAGACAGAGAATCCCGTTGCCAGGAACAGACAACGAATCCCGCTGCCAGGAACAGACCGAGATTCCCGCTGCCATGAACAGACAGAGAATCCCGCTGCCAGGAACAGACAAAGAATCCCGCTGCCAGGAATAGAGAGAGAATCCCGCTAACAGGAACAGAGAGAGAATCCCGCTGCCATGAACAGAGAGAGAATCCCGCTGACAGGAACAGAGAGAAAATCCCGCTGCCAGAAACAGACAGAGAATCCCACTGACAGGAACAGAGAGAGAATCCCGCTGCCAGGAACAGACAGAGAATCCCGTTGCCAGGAACAGACAAAGAATCCCGCTGCCAGGAACAGACAGAGAATCCCACTGCCAGGACCAGAGAGAGAATCCCGTTGACAGGAACAGAGAGAGAATCCCACTGCCAGGAACAGACAGAGAATCCAGCTGCCAGGAACAGAGAGCGAATCCCGCTGCCAGCATCAGACAGAGAATTCCGCTGCCAGGAACAGACAGAGAATCCCGCTGCCAGGAACAGACAGAGAATCCCGCTGCCATTAACAGACAGAGAATCCCACTGCCAGGAACAGAGAGAGAATCCCGCTGCCAGGAACAGCGAGAGAATCCCGATGCCAGGAACAGAGAGAGAATCACGCTGCCATGAGCAGACAGAGAATCCCGCTGCCATGAACAGAGAGAGAAACCGGCTGCCAGGAACAGCGAGAGAATCCCGATGCCAGGAACAGAGAGAGAATCCCGCTGCCAGGAACAGCGAGAGAATCCCGATGCCAGGAACAGAGAGAGAATCCCGCTGCCAGGAACAGAGAGAGAATCCCGCTGCCATGAGCAGAGAGAGAATCCCGCTGCCAGGAAGAGAGAGAGAATCCTGCTGCCATGAACAGACGGAGAATCCCGCTGCCAGGAACAGACAGAGAATCCCGCTGCCAGGATCAGACAAAGAATCCCGCTGCCAGGAACAGACAGAGAATCCCGCTGCCAGGAATAGAGAGAGAATCCCTCTAACAGGAACAGAGAGAGAATCCCACTGCCAGGAACAGACAGAGAATCCCGCTGCCAGGATCAGACAAAGAATCCCGCTGCCAGGAACAGACAGAGAATCCCGCTGCCAGGAATAGAGAGAGAATCCCTCTAACAGGAACAGAGAGAGAATCCCGCTGACAGGAACAGAGAGAGATTCCCGCTGACTGGAACAGAGAGAGAATCCCGCTGCCAGGAACAGACAGAGAATCCCGTTGCCAGGAACAGACAAAGAATCCCGCTGCCAGGAACAGAGAGAGAATCCCAATGCCAGGAACAGAGAGAGAATCCCGCTGCCAGGAACAGAGAGAGAATCCCGCTGCCATGAGCAGAGAGAGAATCCCGCTGCCAGGAACAGAGAGAGAATCCCGCTGCCATGAACAGAGAGAGAATCCCGCTGACAGGAACAGAGAGAGAATCTCGCTGCCAGGAACAGAGAGAGAATCCCGCTGACAGGAACAGAGAGAGAATCCCCCTGCCAGGAACAGACAGAGAATCCCGTTGCCAGGAACAGACAAAGAATCCCGCTGCCAGGAACAGACAGAGAATCCCGCTGCCAGGACCAGAGAGAGAATCCCGCTGCCATTAACAGACAGAGAATCCAGCTGCCATGAACAGAGAGCGAATTCCGCTGCCAGCATCAGACAGAGAATTCCGCTGCCAGGAACAGACAGAGAATCCCGCTGCCAGGAACAGACAGAGAATCCCGCTGCCAGGATCAGACCAAGAATCCCGCTGCCCGGAACAGACAGAGAATCCCGCTGCCAGGAATAGAGAGAGAATCCCTCTAACAGGAACAGAGAGAGAATCCCGCTGCCAGGAACAGAGAGAGAATCCCGCTGCCAGGAACAGAGAGAGAATCCCGATGCCAGGAACAGAGAGAGAATCCCGCTGCCATGAGCTGAGAGAGAATCCCGCTGCCAGGAAGAGAGAGAGAAACCCGCTAACAGGAACAGACAGAGAATCCCACTGCCAGGAACAGACAGAGAATCCCGTTGCCAGGAACAGACAACGAATCCCGCTGCCAGGAACAGACCGAGATTCCCGCTGCCATGAACAGACAGAGAATCCCGCTGCCAGGAACAGACAAAGAATCCCGCTGCCAGGAATAGAGAGAGAATCCCGCTAACAGGAACAGAGAGAGAATCCCGCTGCCATGAACAGAGAGAGAATCCCGCTGACAGGAACAGAGAGAAAATCCCGCTGCCAGAAACAGACAGAAAATCCCACTGACAGGAACAGAGAGAGAATCCCACTGCCAGGAACAGACAGAGAATCCCGTTGCCAGGAACAGACAAAGAATCCCGCTGCCAGGAACAGACAGAGAATCCCGCTGCCAGGACCAGAGAGAGAATCCCGTTGACAGGAACAGAGAGAGAATCCCACTGCCAGGAACAGACAGAGAATCCAGCTGCCAGGAACAGAGAGCGAATCCCGCTGCCAGCATCAGACAGAGAATTCCGCTGCCAGGAACAGACAGAGAATCCCGCTGCCAGGAACAGACAGAGAATCCCGCTGCCATTAACAGACAGAGAATCCCACTGCCAGGAACAGAGAGAGAATCCCGCTGCCAGGAACAGCGAGAGAATCCCGATGCCAGGAACAGAGAGAGAATCCCGCTGCCATGAGCAGACAGAGAATCCCGCTGCCATGAACAGAGAGAGAAACCGGCTGCCAGGAACAGCGAGAGAATCCCGATGCCAGGAACAGAGAGAGAATCCCGCTGCCAGGAACAGCGAGAGAATCCCGATGCCAGGAACAGAGAGAGAATCCCGCTGCCAGGAACAGAGAGAGAATCCCGCTGCCATGAGCAGAGAGAGAATCCCGCTGCCAGGAAGAGAGAGAGAATCCTGCTGCCATGAACAGACGGAGAATCCCGCTGCCAGGAACAGACAGAGAATCCCGCTGCCAGGATCAGACAAAGAATCCCGCTGCCAGGAACAGACAGAGAATCCCGCTGCCAGGAATAGAGAGAGAATCCCTCTAACAGGAACAGAGAGAGAATCCCACTGCCAGGAACAGACAGAGAATCCCGCTGCCAGGATCAGACAAAGAATCCCGCTGCCAGGAACAGACAGAGAATCCCGCTGCCAGGAATAGAGAGAGAATCCCTCTAACAGGAACAGAGAGAGAATCCCGCTGACAGGAACAGAGAGAGATTCCCGCTGACTGGAACAGAGAGAGAATCCCGCAGCCAGGAACAGACAGAGAATCCCGTTGCCAGGAACAGACAAAGAATCCCGCTGCCAGGAACAGAGAGAGAATCCCGATGCCAGGAACAGAGAGAGAATCCCGCTGCCAGGAACAGACAGAGAATCCCGCTAACAGGAACAGAGAGAGAATCCCGCTGCCTTAAAAAGAGAGAGAATCCCGCTGACAGGAAAAGAGAGAGATTCCCGTTGACAGGAACAGAGAGAGAATCCCGCTGCCATGAACAGACAGAGAAACCCGCTGCCATGAACAGACAGAGAATCATGCTGCCAGGAACAGACAGAGAATCCCGCTGCCAGGAACAGAAAGAGAATCCCGCTGCCATGAACAGACAGAGAATCCCGCTGCCATGAACAGACAGTGAATCCCGCTGCCAGGGACAGAGAGAGAATCTCGTTGCCAGGAACAGGCAGACAATCCCGCTGCCATGACGGACAGAGAATGCCACTGCCAGCAACTGACAGAGAATCCCGCTGCCAGGAACAGACAGAGAATCCCGCTGCCAGGAACAGAGAGAGAATCCCGCTGCCAGAAACAGAGAGAGAATCCTGCTGCCAGGAACAGATTGAGAATCCCGCTGCCATGAACAGAGAGAGAATCCCGCTGCCAGGAACAGACAGAGAATCCCGCTGCCAGGAACAGACTGAGAATCCCGCTGCCAGGAACAGACAGAGAATCCTGATTCCAGGAACAGAGAGAGAATCCCGCTGCCAGGAACAGAGAGTGAATCCCGCTGCCATTAACAGACAGAGAATCCCACTGCCAGGAACAGACAGAGAACCCGCTGCCAGGAACAGACAGAGTATCCCGCTGCCAGGAACAGAGAGAGAATCCCGCTGCCAGGAACAGACAGAGAATCCCGCTGCCAGGAACAGAGAGAGAATCCCGCTGCCAGGAACAATCAGAGAATCCCGCTGCCAGGAACAGACAGAGAATCCCGCTGCCAGGAACAAAGAGAATCCCGCTGCCATGAACAGAGACAGAATCCCGCTGCCAGGAACAGTCAGAGAATCCCACTGCCAGGAACAGAGAGAGAATCCCGCTTACAGGAACAGAGAGCGAATCCTGCTGCCATGAACAGACAGTGAATCTCGCTGCCAGGAACAGAGAGAGAATCCCACTGCCAGGAACAGAGAGAGAATCCCGCTGCCATGAACAGAGAGAGAATCCCGCTGCCAGGAACAGACAGAGAATCCCGCTGCCAGGAACAGAGAGAGAATCCCACTGCCAGGAACAGAGAGAGAATCCCACTGCCAGGAACAGACAGAGAATCCCGCTGCCATGAACAGACAGAGAATCCCCCTGCCATGAACAGACAGAGAATCCCGCTTCCAGGAACAGACAGAGAATCCCGCTGCCTGGAACAGAAAGAGAATCCCGCTGCCATGAACAGACAGAGAAACCCGCTGCCATGAACAGACAGAGAACCATGCTGCCAGGAACAGACAGAGAATCCCGCTGCCAGGAACAGAAAGAGAATCCCGCTGCCAGGAACAGAGAGAGAATCCCGCTGCCAGGAACAGACAGAGAATCCCGCTGCCATGAACAGACAGTGAATCCCGCTGCCAGGGACAGAGAGAGAATCCCGTTGCCAGAACAGGCAGACAATCCCGCTGCCATGACGGACAGAGAATGCCACTGCCAGCAACTGACAGAGAATCCCGCTGCCAGGAACAGACAGAGAATCCCGCTGCCAGGAACAGAGAGAGAATCCCGCTGCCAGGAACAGACAGAGAATCCCGCTGCCAGGAACAGACTGAGAATCCCGCTGCCAGGAACAGACAGAGAATCCTGATTCCAGGAACAGAGAGAGAATCCCGCTGCCAGGAACAGAGAGAGAATCCCGCTGCCATTAACAGACAGAGAATCCCACTGCCAGGAACAGACAGAGAACCCGCTGCCAGGAACAGACAGAGTATTCCGCTGCCACGAACAGAGAGAGAATCCCGCTGCCAGGAACAGACAGAGAATCCCGCTGCCAGGAACAAAGAGAATCCCGCTGCCATGAACAGAGAGAGAATCCCGCTGCCAGGAACAGACAGAGAATCCCACTGCCAGGAACAGAGAGAGAATCCCGCTTACAGGAACAGAGAGCGAATCCTGCTGCCAGGAACAGCGAGAGAATCCTGCTGCCAGGACCAGGGAGAGAATCCCGCTGCCATGAACAGCGAGAGAATCCCGCTGCCAGGACCAGAGAGAGAATCCCGCTGCCATGAACAGACAGAGAATCCCGCTGCCATGAACAGACAGTGAATCCCGCTGCCAGGAACAGACAGAGAATCCCGCTGCCATGAGCTGAGAGAGAATCCCGCTGCCAGGAACAGACAGAGAATCCCGCTGCCATGAACAGACAGTGAATCCCGCTGCCAGGAACAGAGAGAGAACCCCGCTGCCATGAACAGACAGAGAATCCCGCTGCCATGAACAGACAGTGAATCCCGCTCCCAGGAACAGAGAGAGAATACCACTGCTAGGAACAGAGAGAGAATCCCGCTGCCAGGACTAGGGAGAGAATCCCGCTGCCATGAACAGCGAGAGAATCCCGCTGCCAGGACCAGAGAGAGAATCCCGCTGCCATGAACAGACAGAGAATCCCGCTGCCATGAACAGACAGTGAATCCCGCTGCCAGGAACAGACAGAGAATCCCGCTGCCATGAGCTGAGAGAGAATCCCGCTGCCAGGAACAGACAGAGAATCCCGCTGCCAGGAACAGAGAGAGAATCCCACTGCCAGGAACAGAGAGAGAATCCCGCTGCCATGAAGAGACAGAGAATCCCGCTGCCAGGAACAGAGAGAGAATACCACTGCTAGGAACAGAGAGAGAATCCCGCTGCCATGAACAGACAGAGAATCCCGCTGCCAGGAACAGAGAGAGAATTCCGCTGCCAGGAACAGAGAGAGAATCCCGCTGCCAGGAACAGATTGAGAATCCCGCTGCCATGAACAGAGAGAGAATCCCGCTGCCAGGAACAGACAGAGAATCCCGCTGCCAGGAACAGACTGAGAATCCCGCTGCCAGGAACAGACAGAGAATCCTGATTCCAGGAACAGAGAGAGAATCCCGCTGCCAGGAACAGAGAGAGAATCCCGCTGCCATTAACAGACAGAGAATCCCACTGCCAGGAACAGACAGAGAACCCGCTGCCAGGAACAGACAGAGTATCCCGCTGCCAGGAACAGAGAGAGAATCCCGCTGCCAGGAACAGACAGAGAATCCCGCTGCCAGGAACAGAGAGAGAATCCCGCTGCCAGGAACAATCAGAGAATCCCGCTGCCAGGAACAGACAGAGAATCACGCAGCCAGGAACAAAGAGAATCCCGCTGCCATGAACAGAGAGAGAATCCCGCTGCCAGGAACAGACAGAGAATCCCACTGCCAGGAATAGAGAGAGAATCCCGCTTACAGGAACAGAGAGCGAATCCTGCTGCCAGGAACAGCGAGAGAATCCTGCTGCCAGGACCAGAGAGAGAATCCCGCTGCCATGAACAGCGAGAGAATCCCGCTGCCAGGACCAGAGAGAGAATCCCGCTGCCATGAACAGACAGAGAATCCCGCTGCCTTGAACAGACAGTGAATCCCGCTGCCAGGAACAGACAGAGAATCCCGCTGCCAGGAACAGACAGAGAATCCCGAATCCATGAGCTGAGAGAGAATCCCGCTGCCAGGAACAGACAGTGAATCCCGCTGCCAGGAACAGACAGAGAATCCCGCTGCCATGAGCTGAGAGAGAATCCCGCTGCCAGGAACAGACAGAGAATCCCGCTGCCATGAACAGACAGTGAATCCCGCTGCCAGGAACAGAGAGAGAATCCCACTGCCAGGAACAGAGAGAGAATCCCGCTGCCATGAACAGACAGAGAATCCCGCTGCAAGGAACAGAGAGAGAATCCCACTGCTAGGAACAGAGAGAGAATCCCGCTGCCATGAACAGGCAGTGAATCCCGCTGCCAGGAAAAGAGAGAGAATCCCGTTGCCAGGAACAGGCAGACAATCCCGCTGCCATGACGGACAGAGAATGCCACTGCCAGCAACTGACAGAGAATCCCGCTGCCAGGAACAGACAGAGAATCCCGCTGCCAGGAACAGAGAGAGAATCCCGCTGCCAGAAACAGAGAGAGAATCCCACTGCCTTGAACAGACAGTGAATCCCGCTGCCAGGAACAGACAGAGAATCCCGCTGCCATGAGCTGAGAGAGAATCCCGCTGCCAGGAACAGACAGAGAATCCCGCTGCCATGAACAGACAGTGAATCCCGCTGCCAGGAACAGAGAGAGAACCCCGCTGCCATGAACAGACAGAGAATCCCGCTGCCATGAACAGACAGTGAATCCCGCTGCCAGGAACAGAGCGAGAATCCCACTGCCAGGAACAGAGAGAGAATCCCGCTGCCATGAACAGACAGAGAATCCCGCTGCCAGGAACAGAGAGAGAATCCCACTGCCAGGAACAGACAGACAATCCCGCTGCCATGAACAGACAGTGAATCCCGCTGCCAGGAACAGAGAGAGAATCCCGTTGCCAGGAACAGGCAGACAATCCCGCTGCCATGACGGACAGAGAATGCCACTGCCAGCAACTGACAGAGAATCCCGCTGCCAGGAACAGACAGAGAATCCCGCTGCCAGGAACAGAGAGAGAATACCGCTGCCAGAAACAGAGAGAGAATCCTGCTGCCAGGAACAGATTGCGAATCCCGCTGCCATGAACAGAGAGAGAATCCCGCTGCCAGGAACAGACAGAGAATCCCGCTGCCAGGAACAGACTGAGAATCCCGCTGCCAGGAACAGACAGAGAATCCTGATTCCAGGAACAGAGAGAGAATCCCGCTGCCAGGAACAGAGAGAGAATCCCGCTGCCATTAACAGACAGAGAATCCCACTGCCAGGAACAGACAGAGAACCCGCTGCCAGGAACAGACAGAGTATCCCGCTGCCAGGAACAGAGAGAGAATCCCGCTGCCAGGAACAGACAGAGAATCCCGCTGCCAGGAACAGAGAGAGAATCCCGCTGCCAGGAACAATCAGAGAATCCCGCTGCCAGGAACAGACAGAGAATCCCGCTGCCAGGAACAAAGAGAATCCCGCTGCCATGAACAGAGAGAGAATCCCGCTGCCAGGAACAGACAGAGAATCCCACTGCCAGGAACAGAGAGAGAATCCCGCTTACAGGAACAGAGAGCGAATCCTGCTGCCAGGAACAGCGAGAGAATCCTGCTGCCAGGACCAGAGAGAGAATCCCGCTGCCATGAACAGCGAGAGAATCCCGCTGCCAGGACCAGAGAGAGAATCCCGCTGCCATGAACAGACAGAGAATCCCGCTGCCATGAACAGACAGTGAATCCCGCTGCCAGGAACAGACAGAGAATCCCGCTGCCATGAGCTGAGAGAGAATCCCGCTGCCAGGAACAGACAGAGAATCCCGCTGCCATGAACAGACAGTGAATCCCGCTGCCAGGAACAGAGAGAGAACCCCGCTGCCATGAACAGACAGAGAATCCCGCTGCCATGAACAGACAGTGAATCCCGCTGCCAGGAACAGAGAGAGAATCCCACTGCTAGGAACAGAGAGAGAATCCCGCTGCCATGAACAGACAGAGAATCCCGCTGCCAGGAACAGAGAGAGAATCCCGCTGCCAGGAACAGAGAGAGAATCCCGCTGCCAGGAACAGATTGAGAATCCCGCTGCCATGAACAGAGAGAGAATCCCGCTGCCAGTAACAGACTGAGAATCCCGCTGCCAGGAACAGACAGAGAATCCTGATTCCAGGAACAGAGAGAGAATCCCGCTGCCAGGAACAGAGAGAGAATCCCGCTGCCATTAACAGACAGAGAATCCCACTGCCAGGAACAGACAGAGAACCCGCTGCCAGGAACAGACAGAGTATCCCGCTGCCAGGAACAGAGAGAGAATCCCGCTGCCAGGAACAGACAGAGAATCCCGCTGCCAGGAACAGAGAGAGAATCCCGCTGCCAGGAACAATCAGAGAATCCCGCTGCCAGGAACAGACAGAGAATCCCGCTGCCAGGAACAAAGAGAATCCCGCTGCCAGGAACAGAGAGAGAATCCCGCTGCCAGGAACAGAGAGAGAATCCCACTGCCTTGAACAGACAGTGAATCCCGCTGCCAGGAACAGACAGAGAATCCCGCTGCCATGAGCTGAGAGAGAATCCCGCTGCCAGGAACAGACAGAGAATCCCGCTGCCATGAACAGACAGTGAATCCCGCTGCCAGGAACAGAGAGAGAACCCCGCTGCCATGAACAGACAGAGAATCCCGCTGCCATGAACAGACAGTGAATCCCGCTGCCAGGAACAGAGCGAGAATCCCACTGCCAGGAACAGAGAGAGAATCCCGCTGCCATGAACAGACAGAGAATCCCGCTGCCAGGAACAGAGAGAGAATCCCACTGCCAGGAACAGACAGACAATCCCGCTGCCATGAACAGACAGTGAATCCCGCTGCCAGGAACAGAGAGAGAATCCCGTTGCCAGGAACAGGCAGACAATCCCGCTGCCATGACGGACAGAGAATGCCACTGCCAGCAACTGACAGAGAATCCCGCTGCCAGGAACAGACAGAGAATCCCGCTGCCAGGAACAGAGAGAGAATACCGCTGCCAGAAACAGAGAGAGAATCCTGCTGCCAGGAACAGATTGCGAATCCCGCTGCCATGAACAGAGAGAGAATCCCGCTGCCAGGAACAGACAGAGAATCCCGCTGCCAGGAACAGACTGAGAATCCCGCTGCCAGGAACAGACAGAGAATCCTGATTCCAGGAACAGAGAGAGAATCCCGCTGCCAGGAACAGAGAGAGAATCCCGCTGCCATTAACAGACAGAGAATCCCACTGCCAGGAACAGACAGAGAACCCGCTGCCAGGAACAGACAGAGTATCCCGCTGCCAGGAACAGAGAGAGAATCCCGCTGCCAGGAACAGACAGAGAATCCCGCTGCCAGGAACAGAGAGAGAATCCCGCTGCCAGGAACAATCAGAGAATCCCGCTGCCAGGAACAGACAGAGAATCCCGCTGCCAGGAACAAAGAGAATCCCGCTGCCATGAACAGAGAGAGAATCCCGCTGCCAGGAACAGACAGAGAATCCCACTGCCAGGAACAGAGAGAGAATCCCGCTTACAGGAACAGAGAGCGAATCCTGCTGCCAGGAACAGCGAGAGAATCCTGCTGCCAGGACCAGAGAGAGAATCCCGCTGCCATGAACAGCGAGAGAATCCCGCTGCCAGGACCAGAGAGAGAATCCCGCTGCCATGAACAGACAGAGAATCCCGCTGCCATGAACAGACAGTGAATCCCGCTGCCAGGAACAGACAGAGAATCCCGCTGCCATGAGCTGAGAGAGAATCCCGCTGCCAGGAACAGACAGAGAATCCCGCTGCCATGAACAGACAGTGAATCCCGCTGCCAGGAACAGAGAGAGAACCCCGCTGCCATGAACAGACAGAGAATCCCGCTGCCATGAACAGACAGTGAATCCCGCTGCCAGGAACAGAGAGAGAATCCCACTGCTAGGAACAGAGAGAGAATCCCGCTGCCATGAACAGACAGAGAATCCCGCTGCCAGGAACAGAGAGAGAATCCCGCTGCCAGGAACAGAGAGAGAATCCCGCTGCCAGGAACAGATTGAGAATCCCGCTGCCATGAACAGAGAGAGAATCCCGCTGCCAGTAACAGACTGAGAATCCCGCTGCCAGGAACAGACAGAGAATCCTGATTCCAGGAACAGAGAGAGAATCCCGCTGCCAGGAACAGAGAGAGAATCCCGCTGCCATTAACAGACAGAGAATCCCACTGCCAGGAACAGACAGAGAACCCGCTGCCAGGAACAGACAGAGTATCCCGCTGCCAGGAACAGAGAGAGAATCCCGCTGCCAGGAACAGACAGAGAATCCCGCTGCCAGGAACAGAGAGAGAATCCCGCTGCCAGGAACAGAGAGAGAATCCCGCTGCCAGGAACAATCAGAGAATCCCGCTGCCAGGAACAGACAGAGAATCCCGCTGCCAGGAACAAAGAGAATCCCGCTGCCAAGAACAGAGAGAGAATCCCGCTGCCAGGAACAGACAGAGAATCCCACTGCCAGGAACAGAGAGAGAATCCCGCTGCCAGGAACAGATAGAAAATCCCGCTGCCATGAACAGCGAGAGAATCCCGCTGCCAGGACCAGAGAGAGAATCCCGCTGCCATGAACAGACAGAGAATCCCGCTGCCTTGAACAGACAGTGAATCCCGCTGCCAGGAACAGACAGAGAATCCCGCTGCCAGGAACAGACAGAGAATCCCGAATCCATGAGCTGAGAGAGAATCCCGCTGCCAGGAACAGACAGTGAATCCCGCTGCCAGGAACAGACAGAGAATCCCGCTGCCATGAGCTGAGAGAGAATCCCGCTGCCAGGAACAGACAGAGAATCCCGCTGCCATGAACAGACAGTGAATCCCGCTGCCAGGAACAGAGAGAGAATCCCACTGCCAGGAACAGAGAGAGAATCCCACTGCCAGGAACAGAGAGAGAATCCCGCTGCCATGAACAGACAGAGAATCCCGCTGCAAGGAACAGAGAGAGAATCCCACTGCTAGGAACAGAGAGAGAATCCCGCTGCCATGAACAGGCAGTGAATCCCGCTGCCAGGAAAAGAGAGAGAATCCCGTTGCCAGGAACAGGCAGACAATCCCGCTGCCATGACGGACAGAGAATGCCACTGCCAGCAACTGACAGAGAATCCCGCTGCCAGGAACAGACAGAGAATCCCGCTGCCAGGAACAGAGAGAGAATCCCGCTGCCAGAAACAGAGAGAGAATCCCACTGCCTTGAACAGACAGTGAATCCCGCTGCCAGGAACAGACAGAGAATCCCGCTGCCATGAGCTGAGAGAGAATCCCGCTGCCAGGAACAGACAGAGAATCCCGCTGCCATGAACAGACAGTGAATCCCGCTGCCAGGAACAGAGAGAGAACCCCGCTGCCATGAACAGACAGAGAATCCCGCTGCCATGAACAGACAGTGAATCCCGCTGCCAGGAACAGAGCGAGAATCCCACTGCCAGGAACAGAGAGAGAATCCCGCTGCCATGAACAGACAGAGAATCCCGCTGCCAGGAACAGAGAGAGAATCCCACTGCCAGGAACAGACAGACAATCCCGCTGCCATGAACAGACAGTGAATCCCGCTGCCAGGAACAGAGAGAGAATCCCGTTGCCAGGAACAGGCAGACAATCCCGCTGCCATGACGGACAGAGAATGCCACTGCCAGCAACTGACAGAGAATCCCGCTGCCAGGAACAGACAGAGAATCCCGCTGCCAGGAACAGAGAGAGAATACCGCTGCCAGAAACAGAGAGAGAATCCTGCTGCCAGGAACAGATTGCGAATCCCGCTGCCATGAACAGAGAGAGAATCCCGCTGCCAGGAACAGACAGAGAATCCCGCTGCCAGGAACAGACTGAGAATCCCGCTGCCAGGAACAGACAGAGAATCCTGATTCCAGGAACAGAGAGAGAATCCCGCTGCCAGGAACAGAGAGAGAATCCCGCTGCCATTAACAGACAGAGAATCCCACTGCCAGGAACAGACAGAGAACCCGCTGCCAGGAACAGACAGAGTATCCCGCTGCCAGGAACAGAGAGAGAATCCCGCTGCCAGGAACAGACAGAGAATCCCGCTGCCAGGAACAGAGAGAGAATCCCGCTGCCAGGAACAATCAGAGAATCCCGCTGCCAGGAACAGACAGAGAATCCCGCTGCCAGGAACAAAGAGAATCCCGCTGCCATGAACAGAGAGAGAATCCCGCTGCCAGGAACAGACAGAGAATCCCACTGCCAGGAACAGAGAGAGAATCCCGCTTACAGGAACAGAGAGCGAATCCTGCTGCCAGGAACAGCGAGAGAATCCTGCTGCCAGGACCAGAGAGAGAATCCCGCTGCCATGAACAGCGAGAGAATCCCGCTGCCAGGACCAGAGAGAGAATCCCGCTGCCATGAACAGACAGAGAATCCCGCTGCCATGAACAGACAGTGAATCCCGCTGCCAGGAACAGACAGAGAATCCCGCTGCCATGAGCTGAGAGAGAATCCCGCTGCCAGGAACAGACAGAGAATCCCGCTGCCATGAACAGACAGTGAATCCCGCTGCCAGGAACAGAGAGAGAACCCCGCTGCCATGAACAGACAGAGAATCCCGCTGCCATGAACAGACAGTGAATCCCGCTGCCAGGAACAGAGAGAGAATCCCACTGCTAGGAACAGAGAGAGAATCCCGCTGCCATGAACAGACAGAGAATCCCGCTGCCAGGAACAGAGAGAGAATCCCGCTGCCAGGAACAGAGAGAGAATCCCGCTGCCAGGAACAGATTGAGAATCCCGCTGCCATGAACAGAGAGAGAATCCCGCTGCCAGTAACAGACTGAGAATCCCGCTGCCAGGAACAGACAGAGAATCCTGATTCCAGGAACAGAGAGAGAATCCCGCTGCCAGGAACAGAGAGAGAATCCCGCTGCCATTAACAGACAGAGAATCCCACTGCCAGGAACAGACAGAGAACCCGCTGCCAGGAACAGACAGAGTATCCCGCTGCCAGGAACAGAGAGAGAATCCCGCTGCCAGGAACAGACAGAGAATCCCGCTGCCAGGAACAGAGAGAGAATCCCGCTGCCAGGAACAATCAGAGAATCCCGCTGCCAGGAACAGACAGAGAATCCCGCTGCCAGGAACAAAGAGAATCCCGCTGCCAAGAACAGAGAGAGAATCCCGCTGCCAGGAACAGACAGAGAATCCCACTGCCAGGAACAGAGAGAGAATCCCGCTGCCAGGAACAGATAGAAAATCCCGCTGCCATGAACAGACAGAGAATCCCGCTGCCATGAACAGACAGTGAATCCCGCTGCCAGGAACAGAGAGAGAATCCCACTGCCAGGAACAGAGAGAGAATCCCGCTGCCATGAACAGAGAGAGAATCCCGCTGCCAGGAACAGACAGAGAATCCCGCTGCCAGGAACAGAGAGAGAATCCCACTGCCAGGAACAGGGAGAGAATCCCACTGCCAGGAACAGACAGAGAATCCGGCTGCCATGAACAGACAGAGAATCCCCCTGCCATGAACAGACAGAGAATCCCGCTTCCAGGAACAGACAGAGAATCCCGCTGCCTGGAACAGAGAGAGAATCCCGCTGCCATGAACAGACAGAGAATCCCGCTGCCATGAACAGACAGAGAATCCCGCTGCCAGGAACAATCAGAGAATCCCGCTGCCAGGAACAGACAGAGAATCCCGCTGCCAGGAACAAAGAGAATCCCGCTGCCATGAACAGAGAGAGAATCCCGCTGCCAGGAACAGACAGAGAATCCCGCTGCCATGAACAGAGAGAGAATCCCGCTGCCAGGAACAGACAGAGAATCCCGCTGCCAGGAACAGACTGAGAATCCCGCTGCCAGGAACAGACAGAGAATCCTGATTCCAGGAACAGAGAGAGAATCCCACTGCCAGGAACAGAGAGAGAATCCCGCTGCCATTAACAGACAGAGAATCCCACTGCAAGGAACAGACAGAGAACCCGCTGCCAGGAACAGACAGAGTATCCCGCTGCCAGGAACAGAGAGAGAATCCCGCTGCCAGGAACAGACAGAGAATCCCGCTGCCAGGAACAGAGAGAGAATCCCGCTGCCAGGAACAATCAGAGAATCCCGCTGCCAGGAACAGGCAGAGAATCCCGCTGCCAGGAACAAAGAGAATCCCGCTGCCATGAACAGAGAGAGAATCCCGCTGCCATGAACAGACAGAGAATCCCGCTGCCATGAACAGACAGTGAATCCCGCTGCCAGGAAAAGAGAGAGAATCCCACTGCCAGGAACAGAGAGAGAATCCCGCTGCCATGAACAGAGAGAGAATCCCGCTGCCAGGAACAGACAGAGAATCCCGCTGCCAGGAACAGAGAGAGAATCCCACTGCCAGGAACAGAGAGAGAATCCCATTGCCAGGAACAGACAGAGAATCCCGCTGCCATGAACAGACAGAGAATCCCCCTGCCATGAACAGACAGAGAATCCCGCTTCCAGGAACAGACAGAGAATCCCGCTGCCTGGAACAGAGAGCGAATCCCGCTGCCATGAACAGACAGAGAGTCCCGCTGCCATGAACAGACAGAGAATCATGCTGCCAGGAACAGACAGAGAATCCCGCTGCCAGGAACAGAAAGAGAATCCAGCTGCCAGGAACAGACAGAGAATCCCGCTGCCAGGAACAGAGAGAGAATCCCGCTGCCAGGGACACAGAGAGAATCCCGCTGCCAGGAACAGACAGAGAATCCCGCTGCCAGGTTCAGACAGACAATCCCGCTGCCATGAACAGACAGTGAATCCCGCTGCCAGGAACAGAGAGAGAATCCCGTTGCCAGGAACAGGCAGACAATCCCGCTGCCATGACGGACAGAGAATGCCACTGCCAGCAACTGACAGAGAATCCCGCTGCCAGGAACAGACAGAGAATCCCGCTGCCAGGAACAGAGAGAGAATCCCGCTGCCAGAAACAGAGAGAGAATCCCGCTGCCAGGAACAGATTGAGAATCCCGCTGCCAGGAACAGAGAGAGAATCCCGCTGCCATGAACAGAGAGAGAATCCCGCTGCCAGGAACAGACAGAGAATCCCACTGCCAGGAACAGAGAGAGAATCCCGCTTACAGGAACAGAGAGTGAATCCTGCTGCCAGGAACAGCAAGAGAATCCTGCTGCCTGGACCAGAGAGAGAATCCCGCTGCCATGAACAGCGAGAGAATCCCGCTGCCAGGACCAGAGAGAGAATCCCGCTGCCATGAACAGACAGAGAATCCCGCTGCAATGAACAGACAGTGAATCCCGCTGCCAGGAACAGACAGAGAATCCCGCTGCCATGAGCTGAGAGAGAATCCCGCTGCCAGGAACAGACAGAGAATCCCGCTGCCATGAACAGACAGTGAATCCCGCTGCCAGGAACAGAGAGAGAACCCCGCTGCCATGAACAGACAGAGAATCCCGCTGCCATGAACAGACAGTGAATCCCGCTGCCAGGAACAGAGAGAGAATCCCACTGCCAGGAACAGAGAGAGAAACCCGCTGCCATGAACAGACAGAGAATCCCGCTGCCAGGAACAGAGAGAGAATCGCACTGCTAGGAACAGAGAGAGAATCCCGCTGCCATGAACAGACAGAGAATCCCGCTGCCAGGAACAGAGAGAGAATCCTGCTGCCAGGAACAGAGAGAGAATCCCGCTGCCAGGAACAGATTGAGAATCCCGCTGCCATGAACAGAGAGAGAATCCCGCTGCGAGGAACAGACAGAGAATCCCGCTGCCAGGAACAGACTGAGAATCCCGCTGCCAGGAACAGACAGAGAATCCTGATTCCAGGAACAGAGAGAGAATCCCGCTGCCAGGAACAGAGAGAGAATCCCGCTGCCATTAACAGACAGAGAATCCCACTGCCAGGAACAGACAGAGAACCCGCTGCCAGGAACAGACAGAGTATCCCGCTGCCAGGAACAGAGAGAGAATCCCGCTGCCAGGAACAGACAGAGAATCCCGCTGCCAGGAACAGAGAGAGAATCCCGCTGCCAGGAACAATCAGAGAATCCCGCTGCCAGGAACAGACAGAGAATCCCGCTGCCAGGAACAAAGAGAATCCCGCTGCCATGAACAGAGAGAGAATCCCGCTGCCATGAACAGACAGTGAATTCCGCTGCCAGGAACAGAGAGAGAACCCCGCTGCCATGAACAGACAGAGAATCCCACTGCCAGGAACAGACAGAGAATCCCACTTACAGGAACAGAGAGAGAATCCCACTGCCAGGAACAGAGAGAGAATCCCGCTGCCATGAACAGACAGTGAATCCCGCTGCCAGGAACAGAGAGAGAATCCCACTGCCAGGAACAGAGAGAGAATCCCGCTGCCATGAACAGACAGAGAATCCCGCTGCCAGGAACAGAGAGAGAATCCCACTGCCAGGAACAGACAGACAATCCCGCTGCCATGAACAGACAGTGAATCCCGCTGCCAGGAACAGAGAGAGAATCCCGTTGCCAGGAACAGGCAGACAACAGGGAAACACGTGGCTAAACAGCTGGTGTAGGAGGGAGGGTTTCGGTTATCTGGACCACTGGGAGCTCTTCCGGGGCAGGTGTGACCTGTATAAGATGGACGGGTTGCATCTAAACCGGAGAGGCATAAATATCCTGGCCGCGAGATTTGCTAGTGTCACACGGGAGGGTTTAAACTAGTATGGCAGGGGGGTGGGCACGGGAGCAATAGGTCAGAAGGTGAGAGCGTTGAGGGAGAACTAGGGAATATGGACAGTGTGGCTCTGAGGCAGAGCAGACGGGGAGAAGTTGCTGAACACAGCGGGTCTGGTGGCCTGAAGTGCATATGTTTTAATGCAAGGAGCATTACGGGTAAGGCAGATGAACTTAGAGCTTGGATTACTACTTGGAACTATGATGTTGTTGCCATTACAGAGACCTGGTTGAGGGAAGGGCAGGATTGGCAGCTAAACGTTCCAGGTTTTAGATGTTTCAGGCGGGATAGAGGGGGATGTAAAAGGGGAGGCGGAGTTGCGCTACTTGTTCAGGAGAGTATCACAGCTATACAGCGAGAGGACACCTCAGAGGGCAGTGAGGCTATATGGGTAGAGATCAGGAATAAGAAGGGTGCAGTCACAATGTTGGGGGTATACTACAGGCCTCCCAACAGCCAGCGGGAGATAGAGGAGCAGATAGGTAGACAGATTTTGGAAAAGAGTAAAAACAACAGGGTTGTGGTGATGGGAGACTTCAACTTCCCCAATATTGACTGGGACTCACTTAGTGCCAGGGGCTTAGACGGGGCAGAGTTTGTAAGGAGCATCCAGGAGGGCTTCTTAAAACAATATGTAAACAGTCCAACTAGGGAAGAGGCGGTACTGGACCTGGTATTGGGGAATGAGCCCGGCCAGGTGGTAGATGTTTCAGTAGGGGAGCATTTCGGTAACAGTGACCACAATTCAGTAAGTTTTAAAGTACTGGTGGACAAGGATAAGAGTGGTCCGAGGATGAATGTGCTAAATTGGGGGAAGGCTAATTATAACAATATTAGGCGGGAACTGAAGAGCATAGATTGGGGGCGGATGTTTGAGGGCAAATCAACATCTGACATGTGGGAGGCTTTCAAGTGTCAGTTGATAGGAATACAGGACAGGCATGTTCCTGTGAGGAAGAAAGACAAATACGGCAATTTTCGGGAACCTTGGATGACGAATGATATTGTAGGCCTCGTCAAAAAGAAAAAGGAGGCATTTGTCAGGGCTAAAAGGCTGGGAACAGACGAAGCCTGTGTGGCATATAAGGAAAGTAGGAAGGAACTTAAGCAGGGAGTCAGGAGGGCTAGAAGGGGTCATGAAAAGTCATTGGCAAATAGGGTTAAGGAAAATCCCAAGGCTTTTTACACTTACATAAAAAGCAAGAGGGTAGCCAGGGAAAGGGTTGGCCCACTGAAGGATAGGCAAGGGAATCTATGTGTGGAGCCAGAGGAAATGGGCGAGGTACTAAATGAATACTTTGCATCAGTATTCACCAAAGAGAAGGAATTGGTAGATGTTGAGTCTGGAGAAGGGGGTGTAGATAGCCTGGGTCACATTGTGATCCAAAAAGACGAGGTGTTGGGTGTCTTAAAAAATATTAAGGTAGATAAGTCCCCAGGGCCGGATGGGATCTACCCCAGAATACTGAAGGAGGCTGGAGAGGAAATTGCTGAGGCCTTGACAGAAATCTTTGGATCCTCGCTGTCTTCAGGGGATGTCCCGGAGGACTGGAGAATAGCCAATGTTGTTCCTCTGTTTAAGAAGGGTGGCAGGGATAATCCCGGGAACTACAGGCCGGTGAGCCTTACTTCAGTGGTAGGGAAATTACTGGAGAGAATTCTTCGAGACAGGATCTACTCCCATTTGGAAGCAAATGGACGTATTAGTGAGAGGCAGCACGGTTTTGTGAAGGGGAGGTCGTGTCTCACTAACTTGATAGAGTTTTTCGAGGAGGTCACTAAGATGATTGATGCAGGTAGGGCAGTAGATGTTGTCGATATGGACTTCAGTAAGGCCTTTGACAAGGTCCCTCATGGTAGACTAGTACAAAAGGTGAAGTCACACGGGATCAGGGGTGAACTGGCAAGGTGGATACAGAACTGGCTAGGCCATAGAAGGCAGAGGGTAGCAATGGAGGGATACTTTTCTAATTGGAGGGCTGTGACCAGTGGTGTTCCACAGGGATCAGTGCTGGGACCTTTGCTCTTTGTAGTATATATAAATGATTTGGAGGAAAATGTAACTGGTCTGATTAGTAAGTTTGCAGACGACACAAAGGTTGGTGGAATTGCGGATAGCGATGAGGACTGTCTGAGGATACAGCAGGATTTAGATTGTCTGGAGACTTGGGCGGAGAGATGGCAGATGGAGTTTAACCTGGACAAATGTGAGGTAATGCATTTTGGAAGGGCTAATGCAGGTAGGGAATATACAGTGAATGGTAGAACCCTCAAGAGTATTGAAAGTCAAAGAGATCTAGGAGTACAGGTCCACAGATCACTGAAAGGGGCTACACAGGTGGAGAAGGTAGTCAAGAAGGCATACGGCATGCTTGCCTTCATTGGCCGGGGCATTGAGTATAAGAATTGGCAAGTCATGTTGCAGCTGTATAGAACCTTAGTTAGGCCACACTTGGAGTATAGTGTTCAATTCTGGTCGCCACACTACCAGAAGGATGTGGAGGCTTTAGAGAGGGTGCAGAAGAGATTTACCAGAATGTTGCCTGGTATGGAGGGCATAAGCTATGAGGAGCGATTGAATAAACTCGGTTTGTTCTCACTGGAACGAAGGAGGTTGAGGGGCGACCTGATAGAGGTATACAAAATTATGAGGGGCATAGACAGAGTGGATAGTCAGAGGCTTTTCCCCAGGGTAGAGGGGTCAATTACTAGGGGGCATAGGTTTAAGGTGAGAGGGGCAAAGTTTAGAGTAGATGTACGAGGCAAGTTTTTTACGCAGAGGGTAGTGGGTGCCTGGAACTCACTACCGGAGGAGGTAGTGGAGGCAGGGGCGATAGGGACATTTAAGGGGCATCTTGACAAATATATGAATAGGATGGGAATAGAAGGATACGGACCCAGGAAGTGTAGAAGATTGTAGTTTAGTCGGGCAGTATGGTCGGCACGGGCTTGGAGGGCCGAAGGGCCTGTTCCTGTGCTGTACATTTCTTTGTTCTTTGTTTGTTTGTAATCCCGCTGCCATGACGGACAGAGAATGCCTCTGCCAGCAACTGACAGAGAATCCCGCTGCCAGGAACAGACAGAGAATCCCGCTGCCAGGAACAGAGAGAGAATCCCGCTGCCAGAAACAGACAGAAAATCCTGCTGCCAGGAACAGATTGAGAATCCCGCTGCCATGAACAGAGAGAGAATCCCGCTGCCAGGAACAGACAGAGAATCCCGCTGCCAGGAACAGACTGAGAATCCCGCTGCCAGGAACAGACAGAGAATCCTGATTCCAGGAACAGAGATAGAATCCCGCTGCCAGGAACAGAGAGAGAATCCCGCTGCCATTAACAGACAGAGAATCCCACTGCCAGGAACAGACAGAGAACCCGCTGCCAGGAACAGACAGAGTATCCCGCTGCCAGGAACAGAGAGAGAATCCCGCTGCCAGGAACAGACAGAGAATCCCGCTGCCAGGAACAGAGAGAGAATCCCGCTGCCAGGAACAATCAGAGAATCCCGCTGCCAGGAACAGACAGAGAATCCCGCTGCCAGGAACAAAGAGAATCCCGCTGCCATGAACAGAGAGAGAATCCCGCTGCCAGGAACAGACAGAGAATCCCACTGCCAGGAACAGAGAGAGAATCCCGCTTACAGGAACAGAGAGCGAATCCTGCTGCCAGGAACAGCGAGAGAATCCTGCTGCCAGGACCAAAGAGAGAATCCCGCTGCCATGAACAGCGAGAGAATCCCGCTGCCAGGACCAGAGAGAGAATCCCGCTGCCATGAACAGACAGAGAATCCCGCTGCCATGAACAGACAGTGAATCCCGCTGCCAGGAACAGACAGAGAATCCCGCTGCCATGAGCTGATAGAGAATCCCGCTGCCAGGAACAGACAGAGAATCCCGCTGCCATGAACAGACAGTGAATCCCGCTGCCAGTAACAGAGAGAGAACCCCGCTGCCATGAACAGACAGAGAATCCGGCTGCCATGAACAGACAGTGAATCCCGCTGCCAGGAACAGAGAGAGAATCCCACTGCCAGGAACAGAGAGAGAATCCCGCTGCCATGAACAGACAGAGAATCCCGCTGCCAGGAACAGAGAGAGAATCCCACTGCTAGGAACAGAGAGAGAATCCCGCTGCCATGAACAGACAGAGAATCCCGCTGCCAGGAACAGAGAGAGAATCCCGCTGCCAGGAACAGAGAGAGAATCCCGCAGCCAGGAACAGATTGAGAATCCCGCTGCCATGAACAGAGAGAGAATCCCGCTGCCAGGAACAGACAGAGAATCCCGCTGCCAGGAACAGACTGAGAATCCCGCTGCCAGGAACAGACAGAGAATCCTGATTCCAGAAACAGAGGGAGAATCCCGCTGCCAGGAAAAGAGAGAGAATCCCGCTGCCATTAACAGACAGAGAATCCCACTGCCAGGAACAGACAGAGAACCCGCTGCCAGGAACAGACAGAGTATCCCGCTGCCAGGAACAGAGAGAGAATCCCGCTGCCAGGAACAGACAGAGAATCCCGCTGCCAGGAACAGAGAGAGAATCCCGCTGCCAGGAACAATCAGAGAATCCCGCTGCCAGGAACAGACAGAGAATCCCGCTGCCAGGAACAAAGAGAATCCCGCTGCCATGAACAGAGAGAGAATCCCGCTGCCAGAAACAGACAGAGAATCCCACTGCCAGGAACAGAGAGAGAATCCCGCTGCCAGGAACAGATAGAAAATCCCGCTGCCATGAACAGACAGAGAATCCCGCTGCCATGAACAGACAGTGAATCCCGCTGCCAGGAACAGAGAGAGAATCCCACTGCCAGGAACAGAGAGAGAATCCCGCTGCCATGAACAGAGAGAGAATCCCGCTGCCAGGAACAGACAGAGAATCCCGCTGCCAGGAACAGAGAGAGAATCCCACTGCCAGGAACAGAGAGAGAATCCCACTGCCAGGAACAGACAGAGAATCCCGCTGCCATGAACAGACAGAGAATCCCCCTGCCATGAACAGACAGAGAATCCCGCTTCCAGGAACAGACAGAGAATCCCGCTGCCTGGAACAGAGAGAGAATCCCGCTGCCATGAACAGACAGAGAATCCCGCTGCCATGAACAGACAGAGAATCATGCTGCCAGGAACAGACAGAGAATCCCGCTGCCAGGAACAGAAAGAGAATCCCGCTGCCAGGAACAGACAGAGAATCCCGCTGCCATGAACAGACAGTGAATCCCGCTGCCAGGGACAGAGAGAGAATCCCGTTTCCAGGAACAGACAGACAATCCCGCTGCCATGAACAGACAGTGAATCCCGCTGCCAGGAACAGAGAGAGAATCCCGTTGCCAGGAACAGGCAGACAATCCCGCTGCCATGACGGACAGAGAATGCCACTGCCAGCAACTGACAGAGAATCCCGCTGCCAGGAACAGACAGAGAATCCCGCTGCCAGGAACAGAGAGAGATTCCCGCTGCCAGAAACAGAGAGAGAATCCTGCTGCCAGGAACAGATTGAGAATCCCGCTGCCATGAACAGAGAGAGAATCCCGCTGCCAGGAACAGACAGAGAATCCCGCTGCCAGGAACAGACTGAGAATCCCGCTGCCAGGAACAGACAGAGAATCCTGATTCCAGGAACAGAGAGAGAATCCCGCTGCCAGGAACAGAGAGAGAATCCCGCTGCCATTAACAGACAGAGAATCCCACTGCCAGGAACAGACAGAGAACCCGCTGCCAGGAACAGACAGAGTATCCCGCTGCCAGGAACAGAGAGAGAATCCCGCTGCCAGGAACAGACAGAGAATCCCGCTGCCAGGAACAGAGAGAGAATCCCGCTGCCAGGAACAATCAGAGAATCCCGCTGCCAGGAACAGACAGAGAATCCCGCTGCCAGGAACAAAGAGAATCCCGCTGCCATGAACAGAGAGAGAATCCCGCTGCCAGGAACAGACAGAGAATCCCACTGCCAGGAACAGAGAGAGAATCCCGCTTACAGGAACAGAGAGCGAATCCTGCTGCCAGGAACAGCGAGAGAATCCTGCTGCCAGGACTAGAGAGAGAATCCCGCTGCCATGAACAGCGAGAGAATCCCGCTGCCAGGACCAGAGAGAGAATCCCGCTGCCATGAACAGACAGAGAATCCCGCTGCCATGAACAGACAGTGAATCCCGCTGCCAGGAACAGACAGAGAATCCCGCTGCCATGAGCTGAGAGAGAATCCCGCTGCCAGGAACAGACAGAGAATCCCGCTGCCATGAACAGACAGTGAATCCCGCTGCCAGGAACAGAGAGAGTACCCCGCTGCCATGAACAGACAGAGAATCTCGCTGCCATGAACAGACAGTGAATCCCGCTGCCAGGAACAGAGAGAGAATCCCACTGCCAGGAACAGAGAGAGAATCCCGCTGCCATGAACAGACGGAGAATCCCGCTGCCAGGAACAGAGAGAGAATCCCACTGCTAGGAACAGAGAGAGAATCCCGCTGCCATGAACAGACAGAGAATCCCGCTGCCAGGAACAGAGAGAGAATCCCGCTGCCAGGAACAGAGAGAGAATCCCGCTGCCAGGAACAGATTGAGAATCCCGCTGCCATGAACAGAGAGAGAATCCCGCTGCCAGGAACAGACAGAGAATCCCGCTGCCAGGAACAGACTGAGAATCCCGCTGCCAGGAACAGACAGAGAATCCTGATTCCAGGAACAGAGAGAGAATCCCGCTGCCAGGAACAGAGAGAAAATCCCGCTGCCATTAACAGACAGAGAATCCCACTGCCAGGAACAGACAGAGAACCCGCTGCCAGGAACAGACAGAGTATCCCGCTGCCAGGAACAGAGAGAGAATCCCGCTGCCAGGAACAGACAGAGAATCCCGCTGCCAGGAACAGAGAGAGAATCCCGCTGCCAGGAACAATCAGAGAATCCCGCTGCCAGGAACAGACAGAGAATCCCGCTGCCAGGAACAAAGAGAATCCCGCTGCCATGAACAGAGAGAGAATCCCGCTGCCAGGAACAGAAAGAGAATCCCACTGCCAGGAATAGAGAGAGAATCCCGCTTACAGGAACAGAGAGCGAATCCTGCTGCCAGGAACAGCGAGAGAATCCTGCTGCCAGGAACAGAGAGAGAATCCCGCTGCCAGGACCAGAGAGAGAATCCCGCTGCCATGAACAGACAGAGAATCCCGCTGCCTTGAACAGACAGTGAATCCCGCTGCCAGGAACAGACAGAGAATCCCGCTGCCATGAGCTGAGAGAGAATCCCGCTGCCAGGAACAGACAGAGAATCCCGCTGCCATGAACAGACAGTGAATCCCGCTGCCAGGAACAGAGAGAGAACCCCGCTGCCATGAACGGACAGAGAATCCCGCTGCCATGAACAGACAGTGAATCCCGCTGCCAGGAACAGAGAGAGAATCCCACTGCCAGGAACAGAGAGAGAATCCCGCTGCCATGAACAGACAGAGAATCCCGCTGCCAGGAACAGAAAGAGAATCCCGCTGCCAGGAACAGACAGAGAATCCCGCTGCCATGAACAGACAGTGAATCCCGCTGCCAGGGACAGAGAGAGAATCCCGTTTCCAGGAACTGACAGACAATCCCGCTGCCATGAACAGACAGTGAATCCCGCTGCCAGGAACAGAGAGAGAATCCCGTTGCCAGGAACAGGCAGACAATCCCGCTGCCATGACGGACAGAGAATGCCACTGCCAGCAACTGACAGAGAATCCCGCTGCCAGGAACAGACAGAGAATCCCGCTGCCAGGAACAGAGAGAGATTCCCGCTGCCAGAAACAGAGAGAGAATCCTGCTGCCAGGAACAGATTGAGAATCCCGCTGCCATGAACAGAGAGAGAATCCCGCTGCCAGGAACAGACAGAGAATCCCGCTGCCAGGAACAGACTGAGAATCCCGCTGCCAGGAACAGACAGAGAATCCTGATTCCAGGAACAGAGAGAGAATCCCGCTGCCAGGAACAGAGAGAGAATCCCGCTGCCATTAACAGACAGAGAATCCCACTGCCAGGAACAGACAGAGAACCCGCTGCCAGGAACAGACAGAGTATCCAGCTGCCAGGAACAGAGAGAGAATCCCGCTGCCAGGAACAGACAGAGAATCCCGCTGCCAGGAACAGAGAGAGAATCCCGCTGCCAGGAACAATCAGAGAATCCCGCTGCCAGGAACAGACAGAGAATCCCGCTGCCAGGAACAAAGAGAATCCCGCTGCCATGAACAGAGAGAGAATCCCGCTGCCAGGAACAGACAGAGAATCCCACTGCCAGGAACAGAGAGAGAATCCCGCTTACAGGAACAGAGAGCGAATCCTGCTGCCAGGAACAGCGAGAGAATCCTGCTGCCAGGACCAGAGAGAGAATCCCGCTGCCATGAACAGCGAGAGAATCCCGCTGCCAGGACCAGAGAGAGAATCCCGCTGCCATGAACAGACAGAGAATCCCGCTGCCATGAACAGACAGTGAATCCCGCTGCCAGGAACAGACAGAGAATCCCGCTGCCATGAGCTGAGAGGGAATCCCGCTGCCAGGAACAGACAGAGAATCCCGCTGCCATGAACAGACAGTGAATCCCGCTGCCAGGAACAGAGAGAGTACCCCGCTGCCATGAACAGACAGAGAATCCCGCTGCCATGAACAGACAGTGAATCCCGCTGCCAGGAACAGAGAGAGAATCCCACTGCCAGGAACAGAGAGAGAATCCCGCTGCCATGAACAGACGGAGAATCCCGCTGCCAGGAACAGAGAGAGAATCCCACTGCTAGGAACAGAGAGAGAATCCCGCTGCCATGAACAGACAGAGAATCCCGCTGCCAGGAACAGAGAGAGAATCCCGCTGCCAGGAACAGAGAGAGAATCCCGCTGCCAGGAACAGATTGAGAATCCCGCTGCCATGAACAGAGAGAGAATCCCGCTGCCAGGAACAGACAGAGAATCCCGCTGCCAGGAACAGACTGAGAATCCCGCTGCCAGGAACAGACAGAGAATCCTGATTCCAGGAACAGAGAGAGAATCCCGCTGCCAGGAACAGAGAGAGAATCCCGCTGCCATTAACAGACAGAGAATCCCACTGCCAGGAACAGACAGAGAACCCGCTGCCAGGAACAGACAGAGTATCCCGCTGCCAGGAACAGAGAGAGAATCCCGCTGCCAGGAACAGACAGAGAATCCCGCTGCCAGGAACAGAGAGAGAATCCCGCTGCCAGGAACAATCAGAGAATCCCGCTGCCAGGAACAGACAGAGAATCCCGCTGCCAGGAACAAAGAGAATCCCGCTGCCATGAACAGAGAGAGAATCCCGCTGCCAGGAACAGACAGAGAATCCCACTGCCAGGAATGGAGAGAGAATCCCGCTTACAGGAACAGAGAGCGAATCCTGCTGCCAGGAACAGCGAGAGAATCCTGCTGCCAGGAACAGAGAGAGAATCCCGCTGCCAGGACCAGAGAGAGAATCCCGCTGCCATGAACAGACAGAGAATCCCGCTGCCTTGAACAGACAGTGAATCCCGCTGCCAGGAACAGACAGAGAATCCCGCTGCCATGAGCTGAGAGAGAATCCCGCTGCCAGGAACAGACAGAGAATCCCGCTGCCATGAACAGACAGTGAATCCCGCTGCCAGGAACAGAGAGAGAACCCCGCTGCCATGAACAGACAGAGAATCCCGCTGCCATGAACAGACAGTGAATCCCGCTGCCAGGAACAGAGAGAGAATCCCACTGCCAGGAACAGAGAGAGAATCCCGCTGCCATGAACAGACAGAGAATCCCGCTGCCAGGAACAGAGAGAGAATCCCACTGCTAGGAACAGAGAGAGAATCCCGCTGCCATGAACAGACAGAGAATCCCGCTGCCAGGAACAGAGAGAGAATCCCGCTGCCAGGCACAGAGAGAGAATGCTGCTGCCAGGACCAGAGAGAGAATGCCGCTGCCATGGACAGAGAGAGAATCCCACTGCCAGGAACAGACAGAGAATCCCGCTGCCATGACGGACAGAGTATCCCGCTGCCAGGAACAGACAGAGAATCCCGCTGCCATGACGGACAGAGTATCCCGCTGCCAGGAACAGACAGAGAATGCCGCTGCCAACAACAAACACTAGTGTTTTGTGCTTAAACAAAGGAGATTTCAGTCGGATGAGAGAAGAACTAGCTAAGATAGACTGGGAGCAAAGACTTTATCGTGAAACAATTGAGGAACAGTGAAGAACCTTCCAAGCGATTTTTCACAGTGCTCAGCAAAGGTTTAGACCAACAAAAAGGAAGGATGGTAAAAGAGGGAAAATCGACCAGGGATATCTAAGGAAATAAGGGAGAGTATCAAATTGAAGGAACAAGCATACAAAGTAGCAAAGATTAGTGGGAGACTAGAGGACTGGGAAATCTTTAGGGGGCAACAGAAAGCTACTAAAAAAGCTACAAAGAAGAGTAAGATAGATTATGAGAGTAAACTTGCTCAGAATATAAAAACAGATAGTAAAAGTTCTACAAATATATAAAACATAAATGAGTGGCTAAGGTAAATATTGGTCCTTTAGAGGGTGGGAAGGGAGATTTAATAATGGGAGATGAGGAAATGGCTGAGGAACTGAATGGGTTTTTTGGGTTGGTCTTCACAGTGGAAGACACAAATGACATGCCAGTGACTGATGGAAATGAGGTTATGACAGGTGAGGACCTTGAGAGGATTGTTATCACCAAGGAGGTAGTGATGGGCAAGCTAATGGGGCTAAAGGTAGACAAGTCTCCTGGCCCTGATGGAATGCATCCCAGAGTGCTAAAAGAGATGGCTAGGGAAATTGCAAATGCACTTGTGATAATTTACCAAAATTCACTAGACTCTGGGGTGGTCCCGGCGGATTGGAAATTAGCAAATGTGACACTACTGTTTAAAAAAGGAGGTAGGCAGAAAGCGGGTAATTATAGGCCAGTGAGCTTAACTTCGGTAGTAGGGAAAATGCTGGAATCTATCATCAAGGAAGAAATAGCGAGGCATCAGGATGCAAATTGTCCCATTGGGCAGACACAGCATGGGTTCATAAAGGGCAGGTCGTGCCTAACAAATTTAGTGGAATTCTTTGAGGACATTACCAGTGCGGTAGATAACGGGGACCCAATGGATGTGGTATATCTGGATTTCCAGAAAGCCTTTGACAAGGTGCCACACAAAAGGTTGCTGCATAAGATAAAGATGCATGGAATTAAGGGGAAAGTAGTAGCATGGATAGAGGATTGGTTAATTAATAAAAAGCAAAGAGAGGGGATTAATGGGTGTTTCTCTGGTTGGAAATCAGTAGCTAGTGGTGTCCCTCAGGGATCAGTGTTGGGGCCACAACTGTTCACAATTTACATAGATGATTTGGAGTTGGGGACCAAGGGCAATGTGTCCAGGTTTGCAGACAACACTAAGATAAGTGGTAAAGCAAAAAGTGCAGAGGATACTGGAAGTCTGCAGAGGGATTTGGACAGGCTAAGTGAATGGGCTAGGGCATGGCAGATGGAATACAATGTTGACAAATGTGAGGTTATCCATTTTGGTAGGAATAACAGCAAAAGGAATTCTTATTTAAATGATAAAATGTTAAAACATGCTGCTGTTCAGAGAGACCTGGGTGTGCTAGTGCATGAGTCGCAAAAAGTTGGTTTACAGGTGCAACAGGTGATTAAGAAGACAAATGGAATTTTGTCCTTCATTGCTAGAGGGATGGAGTTTAAGACTAGGGAGGTTATGCTGCAATTGTAGAAGGTGTTAGTGAGGCCACACCTGGAGTATTGTGTTCAGTTTTGGTCTCCTTACTTTAGAAAGGACGTACTGGCGCTGGAGGGTGTGCAGAGGAGATTCACTAGGTTGATCCCAGAGATGAAAGGGCTGGATTACGAGGAGAGGTTGAGTAGACTGGGACTGTACTCGTTGGAATTTAGAAGGATGAGGGGGGGATCTTAGAGAAACATATAAAATTATGAAGGGAATCGATAGGATAGATGTGGGCAGGTTGTTTCCACTGGCGGGTGAAAGCAGAACTAGGGGGCATAGCCTCAAAATAAGGGGAAGTAGATTTAGGACTGAGTTTAGGAGGAACATCTTCACCCAAAGGGTTGTGAATCTATGGAATTCCTTGCCCAGTGAAGCAGTAGAGGCTCCTTCATTAAATGTTTTTAAGATAAAGATAGATAGTTTTTTGAAGAATAAAGGGATTAAGGGTTTTGGTGTTCGGGCCGGAAAGTGGAGCTGAGTCCACAAAAGATCAGCCATGATCTCATTGAATGGTGGAGCAGACTCGAAGGCCTAGATGGCCTACTCCTCCTAGTTCTTATGTTCTCATGTAAAACTAAGTATGAAATTCATAATTGAAATGCAAAGGAAATTACCTTATTTTTAGTTTTCGGCAGCTCTTAAGGCATTAACGTCAGAAGTAAATTAAATCCCCTGTGTGACAGATCAAATACAATTACCTGCCAACCATGGGATTAATTCAAAATTCCCAGGAATTAAATTAAGAAGCAGTTGAATCTGGATCAGGACCTCATGAAGGTCCAATAAAGGAGAATTAAATGCCCAGAAATAATATCCTTCAATAACACAAATAGTAAGAAGGTATTGATTGAAAAAGACAAAAAATAAATAAACTCTCATATATCTACAAGCAAAATGTGGCAGGATCATCAATGCTAGTTAGAGACTATAGGGTGCAACATCAAAACAATCAGCTTCAAAATTCAAACCATCATCACAAAAAGTATCCATTTACAAAGAAACCTTTAAACAAATATGGGTCAGGACATCTACCTTCACCTAATTGTAAAGGGATTAGCTCAAAACTCTCAGGACTGCGCTTCTTCCCTTCAACTACCAACTGCAATCCAAAGGCTGGCGTCTTAACAAGTACACAACCCTCAATGCAGCAACTTGTATTTATAAACTTTTGATGGAGTAAAATGCCAGAGGTGCCTTACAGGAGCATAATCTGTGGGATCTTCTTAAATTTGAGCTTTTCTTTTTATGTTGCTGTGTCGGTCCTTGACCTTCTCTGATTGTCTTTCTTTCGGCAATAACCATATCAGCTGTGCCTATAATATCTGAACTCTCCAAGTTCTCCCAAGCAGAAAGGCTGGTTGACTATCATGCACGGCAGCCTGTTTATGTGGGGCATTCTGCAGTGATAATAATTTAATAATCTTCATTGTCACAAGTAGGCTTACATTAACACTGCAATAAAGTTACTGTGAAAAGCCCCTAGTCGCCACATTTCGGCGCCTGTTCGAGTACACAGAGAGAGAATTCAAAATGTCCAAATTACCTAACAGCACATCTTTCGGGAGTTGTGGAAGGAAACCTGAGCACCCGGAGGAAACCCACGCAGACACGGGGAGAATGTGCAGAGTCCGCACAGTGACCCAAGCCAGGAATCAAACCCGGGATCCTGGTGCTGTGAGGCATCAGTGCTAACCACTGTGCTACCGTGCCGCCCTGAATTGTGTGCTGACCATTGTCCTCTACCGCTTATTAAAGATTTATTTCGTTGGACTCTCAGGAGTCCAGAAATGTAGAGAAATAGCGAACAATTTCCAAATGTGGTATGACCAATGATTTGTATAGCTGTAGCATTACTCCCCTTTTTGAATACTCTATGCCTCTATTTATAATAATAATCTTTATTGTCACAAGTAGGCTTACATTAACACTGCAATGAAGTTACTGTGAAAAGCCTCTATTCGCCACATTCTGGCGCATGTTTGGGTACACAGAGGGAGAATTCAGAATGCCCAAATTACCTAACAGCACGTCTTTCTGAATGTGTGGGTGTAAACCGGAGCACCCGGAGGAAATCCATGCAGACAGGGGGAGAACGTGCAGACTCCACACAGACAGTGACCCAAGCCGGGAATCGAACCTGGGATCCTGGTGCTGTGAAACCTCAGTGCTAACCACTGTGCTACCACGCTGCACTATGCCTGTATTTCAAATGTTTCCAGTCTTTGGAATCCAATTATTAAATATGATACTCTGCCTATGATATGCATTGTGTTCGTCAAAGTGCAAAAGCAATGACCTGCAATAATTTTTAAGTTCATCTTTCAACAATATAATAAAAATGAGAAGTTATGTTGCAATGGTTTCCTGTTTTGTCTTCTTATCTCTGGATACAAAAGTATCTTTGCTATCCATATATTGTCAGCAGCATTATTCGATGTTATAATAGTTTGGGGACTTAGTGAGATTCTGTTTATGCTTGAAAATGTGCGCGTGCATATTCATTATGGTTTGTTTTGATAGATGTAAGACAAGGGGCGTCATTCTCCGACCCCCCAGAGGGTCGGAGAATGGCCGTTGGCCGCCGTGAATCCCGCCCCCGCCGGTTGCCGAAGTCTCCGAAGGGAGAAAAGTCGGCGGGGCGTTAATGTCGCCGCTGCCGCGGAGAATGTCACGGGTCTGCGCAAGGCAGCCGATTTTCGGCCTGCCGATACTCTCCCTTCCGGATGGGCCGAAGTCCCGTCGACGTGATGACCGTTCACGTCGACGTAAATTAAACCTCCTTTTCATCGGCGTGACCCGGTGCTCCAGGCTCACGCCGACCAGCGTGGAGGTGAGTGATGACCTGGGGAGTTGGCTCTGGGCAGGCAATGGCGTGGCCGCAGTCTGAATGCGTGAGGAGAGGTGTGTCTCGGGTTGTGTGTGTGTGTGTATGGCGTGGGGGGGGGGGGGTGGTTAGAGTAGGCTGGGCTCCGGGGGAGTGCCGGGAGGGGGTCCGTGCCGGGGAGGTGGATGGGGGGTCCGTGCCGGGGTGGAGGTTGGGGGGGGGGTCCGTGCCAGGGTGGAGGTTGGGGGGGGTCCGTGCCGGGTTGGGGGTGGGGGGGTCCGTGCCGGGGTGGAGGTTGGGGGGGGGGTCTGTGCCGGGGTGGAGGTTGGGGGGGGGGTCCGTGCCGGGGTAGAGGTTGGGGGGGGGGTCCGTGCCGGGGTGGAGGTTGGGGGGGGGTCCGTGCTGGGGTGGAGGTTTGGGGGGGCCCGTGCCGGGGTGGAGGTTGGGGGGGGGTCCGTGCCGGGGTGGAGGTTTGGGGGGGGGTCCGTGCCGAGGAGGGGGATGGGAGGGCAAGTGAGTTGGTCCACCTGGCCAGGTGCCAGCCTCCAACAGTTGGACCCATGCGGTCCATGCCATCTGGCTGGGGGGAGGAGGGGATATGGGCAATGATGACATGTCGTCGTTCCCCTCCCCCCCACCAGGCCGTCATGTTTTCAGATCATCCAGCGATGTTGGCCGCCGTGGTGGCAGCCGCTCATGTCTATGTTGCCCTGGATGAGGAGGAGGAGGAGGAGGAGGGGCGTGCCAGAGAGGCGGCACAGGCTGCCGCAGAGGGGCAGGCGGCAGCCGCCCAGGCTGGAGGGACACCTGACCGACAGGACGAGGAGGGGGAGGAGGACGTCGCGGCCCCACGGCAACGGAGGCACCAGAGGGTGTCCCGTGTGTACCGGCCCCGGCAGTCATACCAGGACCTCACGGACCGGGAATGCAGGAGGAGACTCCGGATGAGCCGGGAAACCGTGGCACACATCTGCCACCTGCTGGCACACCTGTCACCGCGTGGTACTGGCGGGGGACACCCTCTCCCCGTGTCCGTCAAGGTTACGGTGGCCCTGAACTTTTATGCAACGGGGTCATTCCAGGCACCGAGTGGGGACCTGTCCGGCATATCGCAGACATCGGTGCACCGGTGCATCCGGGCAGTGACAGATGCCCTATATGCCATGGCGCACCGCTACATCCGCTTCCCCGTGGACCGGGCCAGCCAAGATGCCCGGGCCGTGGGCTTCTCTGCCGTGGCCGGGTTCCCCATGGTCCAGGGCGCGATCGATGGGATGCACGTCGCCGTGCGGCCACCTGCAGATAACAGGGCCGTGTTCACTAATAGGAAGGGGTCCTATTCGATGAACGTACAGGTGGTCTGCGACCACCGCATGATGATCCTGCACGTCTGCGCCCGTCACCCAGGCAGTGTACACGACTCATTCGTGTTGTCGCGGTCATCCATCCCCGGCATGTACGAGGGACGCCATCCCCGGCTGAGGGGCTGGTTGCTGGGCGACAGGGGCTACCCATTGCGATCGTAGCTGATGACGCCTATACGGAGGCCACGCAATGAGGCGGAGAACCGCTACAATGATGCCCATGTAGCGACAAGGGGAGTGATCGAGAGGTGCTTTGGCGTGCTGAAGATGCGTTTCAGGTGCCTGGACCTCTCTGGGGGGCGCCCTCCAGTATCGGTCAGATAGGGTCGGCCGCATCATTGTGGTGTGCTGCGTCCTGCACAACATAGCCCAGCAGAGGGGCGATGTGCCGCAGGCAGAGGAGGGCGGAGTGGAGGAGCAGCAGGAAGAGGTGCAGTCCTCCCCAGATGAGGGGGATGGGGGCAATGGTCAGGGCAGACGGGGTAGACACAGGCGGGTGGCTGTCCACCGTTACCGGCTGGCCCAGCGGGCACGGGACAGACTGATAGACCCCCGCTTCACTGACTAGATGGGCGTGGGAATCGGGTAGTATGGCCACAGACCGCACACCATGACAACAGCCGACCACCCACACCCCCCACCCATCCACCCACCCAGCACCCTCACCCCCCTCCCCAACCCCACCCACCCCACCCGCATGCACCCCCCCCCCCCCCCCCCCCCCCCCATTGCCGATCCACCTGCGGCACATCGGGCCGGGCTCACACAGTTGCGGGTGGACGCATGTCTATCGCAGGCCATGGAGGATGATGACAACCCGCCCTGCGATGAGCTCCTGGCCCTACATCGTTGGACTATGTCTGACCCATGGCCACAGTACCACCATCCACCCGTACCATCCCTGCATGTGGCTGTGACACTGCAGCGCACGGTCCCGTCCTCTGCCCGGGGGATGTTGATAGCGGCCCAGGGGGAAGGGGGCAGACTCACCTGGGGCTGAGGTAAGACCACCCCTCACACACATACTTGCGCTCAACGTACATGACACCCCCGCACACTTTGGACAGAGCACAAAGGCAGCTTCGGTAGGTGTAACATTGACTTTAATAACCAAAGGAGTTCATGCACGTGCCCTAGCCCCTAAAACTCATCTGTGCCCTGCACCCGTGCCAACTTACTCAGTGTCTAATTGTTTGGCCTTACGGGCCCTTTGACTACGTCTACGTGGTTCCCCAGACGGTACAGCAGAAATGGAGGTGGACTCCTGTGATTCCTGCCCTCTGACACTGGATCCCTTTGGCGGCCGTTTCCTGGTGCGTCCTGGCCTAGATGGGCCAGGCTGCGGCCCGGGCGACTGGGATGGCGAGCTGCCAGCCTGTCCTGCCCGTTGCCCACCCGATGCACCTGGGACGGAAGGGGGGGAGTCCGAGGTGTCGTGGTGTACCGGGACCTCCCCTACAGAGGGAGCCGGGACGGACCACACCATCTCCTCCTCCCTCGGGGTGCCCGATGGCCCCCAGGCCTCTACATGGGTGGGGGATGCGAACGGACTGGCCATCCGACGCCCCCCCGACATCTGGCGCTGCCAGTCCTGGAGGCCCGTGCTGGTATCGACAGCGGTCTGCAGGTTTGCAGCCATGGAGCCCAGGGGGTTGGCAAACCCTGTCTGTGACAGTGCGACGCCGGCTCGCACATGGCCACTGGCGCCGATGCCCTCAGCGATGGCCTGCAGAGACTGGGCCATGGCCTGCAGAGACTGGGCCATGGCCTGCTGAGACTGGGCTATGGCGTTGAGCGCATCTGCCATCTGGCGCTGGCACTGGCTCATGGCCTCCTGTGAGAGGGCAGCCATTTCCTGGGCCACAGACGCCGCCTGCACGGAAGGCCCCAGGCCTAGCAAACCGTTCCCCATGTCTGACACCGTCGCACCCATTGCCTCCACCGCGGACGCCACCCGTGCGGTGTCGGCCTGGGTGGCACGCATGACCGGGACCACTCCCAGCTCCTGGACGCGGGTGGACTCCTCCACCTACGACCGCAGCCGCCGCAAGCCGCCCGTCACCCTCTTTGCTCGTCTCCGGGTCGGTGGTTGCATCGGATCTATGTGTGGGTGTGGTAACTGCAGGAACCCGGGATCCATCTGGGTGGCAGATGTTCGCTTGGGCTGGGCTGCCCTCCGACCGCCCGGTCCCTCTGCTGCTCCTACCTCCACCTGCTGTACCGGGACGGCTGTGTTGTGCGCACCAGTGAGTGTACCAGACGCCTCATCACTAAAGTGCCCAACCGTGGTGAGTGTTTCTGCGATGGTGGAGGGTGTTGGTGACAGCAGTGGCGTTGTGTCGTGCTCTTCGTCCCACTCTGAGTCCATGGCACTTTGGGGTGGGGGTTCGTCTCCACCCATCCACTCTGAGTCACTGTCCGGTATTTCGTCTTCCTGGGTAGGGCTGTCCCGGGTAGGGGTGTCCTGGGTAGTGGTGTCCTGGGTAGTGGTGTCCTGGGTAGTGGTGTCCTGGGTAGTGGTGTCCTGGCTCGGATGTGACGGGGCCTGTGGCTGCCCCCCTCGTCGCTGGGTGGTCGCTCCCGCACGTGACGGGGGTGTCGTCTCCCTGTTGCTCCAGGTCTCTCCGTCTCCCGTGGTGTGCGAGGGGCATCCTGCGGGCGTCGCATGCTGGAGGGTCCGGGTCTCTCCGTCTCCCGTGGTCTCCGAGGGGCATCCTGCGGGCGTCGCATGCTGGAGGGTGCGGGTCTCTCCGTCTCCTGTGGTCTCCGAGGGGCATCCTGCGGGCGTCGCATGCTGGAGGGTCCGGGTCTCTCCGTCTCCCGTGGTCTCCGAGGGGCATCCTGCGGGCGTCGCATGCTGGAGGGTTCGGGTCTCTCCGTCTCCCGTGGTCTCCGAGGGGCATCCTGCGGGCGTCGCATGCTGGAGGGTTCGGGTCTCTCCGTCTCCCGTGGTCTCCGAGGGGCATCCTGCGGGCGTCGCATGCTGGAGGGTGCTGGTCTCTCCGTCTCCTGTGGTCTCCGAGGGGCATCCTGCGGGCGTCGCATGCTGGAGGGTGCGGGTCTCTCCGTCTCCTGTGGTCTCCGAGGGGCATCCTGCGGGCGGTCTGCATCTGCGGGGATGGGTGCCTGGACGTTTGGTCCTGCGATACACAATGAAGCATGCATGGTTAGACATCAGGCAGTGATCAGGTGATACGGGGGAGGGGGATATAGGGGAGGGGGGATATGGGGACGGGCTGTCGGTGGCTCACTTGCTAGTACGCCCCCGACCTCTGCATCAGCAACCTCCCGGTCCTCAGGTCCGCCAGCCAGTTCCAGGGCCCTTTCCTGGCGTTCGGTCAGTGGCCTCTCATCAGCGGGCCCTCCTCCAGTCCTCAGATGCTCCCTATTGTTGTGTGCGCGCTTCTCCTGTGGGGGGGGGTGGCAGGGGTAAAAGGCAACAGTGTTAGGCAGGTATATGAATGCACGCCATCATTTGCGCGTGCATTGCAGAGGTTAAGGTTAGGGCTGGATTCACTTGGGGATATGGGGGAGGAGGGGATATGGGGGAGGGGGGATATGGGGGAGGGGGGATATGGGGGAGGGGGGATATGGGGGAGGGGGGATATGGGGGATATGGGGAGGGGGGATATGGGGAGGGGAGATATGGGGGAGGGGGGATATGGGGGAGTGGGGGATATGGGGGAGGGGGATATGGGGGAGGGGGGATATGGTGGAGGGGGGATATGGGGATATGGGGGAGGGGGGATATGGGGAGGGGGGGATATGGGGGAGGGGGGATATGGGGGAGGAGGGATATGGGGGAGGGGGGATATGGAGAGGGGGGAATAGGGGGGATATGGGGAGGGGGGATATGGGGGATATGGGGAGGGGGGGATATGGGGGAGGGGGGATATGGGGAGGGGGGATATGGGGGAGGGGGGATATGGGGGAGGGGGCATATGGGGGATATGGGGGAGGGGGGATATGGGGAGATGGGGGGGATATGGGGGAGGGGGGATATGGGGGAGGGGGGGACTTGGGGAGGGGGATATGGGGGAGGGGGATATGGGGGAGGGGGGATATGGGGGATATGGGGAGGGGGGATATGGGGGAGGGGGGATATGGGGGAGGGGGATATGGGGGAGGGGGATATGGGTGAGGGGGGATATGGGGGATATGGGGGAGGGGGGATATGGGGGAGGGGGGGATATGGGGAGGGGGGATATGGGGGAGGGGGGATATGGGGAGGGGGGATATGGGGGAGGGGGGATATTGGGGAGGAGGGGATATGGAGGAGGCTCACCCTGTCTGCTCTGACGAGGGCGTTCACCTCCTTGTGGCACTGGGTGCATGTCCGTGGTGTCAGGGCCACAGCGGTGACGGCCTCTGCCACTTCCCTCCACAGACGCCGGCTGTGGCGGTGGGCAACTCTGCGGCCGTGCCCGGGATACTGGGCATCCCTCCTCTGCTCCACCTCGTCCAGGAGCGGCTCCACATCGCGTGACTCGAACCTCGGGGCTGAGCGACGGCCAGCCATCCAGTCGGGTGTTGCGGTCGGGTGTTCCAGTCGGGTGGGGGGGAGCAGCGCGGCCTTATGAGCCGTCACGCCGTGCGGCGCGTATGACGCTGCACGGCGTGAACCACTGCGCAAGCGCGGATCCCGTTACGTCGCTGCTAGCCCATTTTGGGCCGGAGACTATCGACCCATTTTTCCGACGTGACGCAAGTCGGATATGCGCCGTTTTTTGCGCCGATCGGCGGACTTTCCGCCGATAACGGAGAATTTCGCCCAAGATTTCCTGAAGTTAATCAGCATCATGAAAATTTAACGCATTCATTCTCAATCAGGCAACCTGGATCCTGCAACTTGGATCCTGCTTGGATCAGTTGTCGGCCTCTGGTCAAAAAAGGCATCAGGGCCTCTCTTTATTCCGTGGGGCCAGGAAGAGCATCCTATTAAGGTGTTCCTCTCCCCACAGACAATTTCCCTGAATGAAACTGCCAGCCAACTCAGCATGGGAACTGAAAATGTTTGTACCTCCCATATGTCGTGAGCTGCAGGAAGGTGCCATCTGTGGCCGTCCGCATTTAAATGAGCTCCAAACCAAGACACGGGGCGGAGTTAAACATAGCTGACATGGGTTCAGCCCAATGGCTGAAGAACCACTGGGAAACACACATTTACTTCCGAGGGGAGGTCCATCCCGATTAAGTACCTTTCAGGCATTTAACTGACCAGTATCTGGCCTTCTCCAGGAATCAGAACTCAGCGGCAGAAGTCCCTGCCAGGGTGCCTGGCTGGGGTCCCAGTCTGGCAGTGCCAAGGAGCCCAAGTGCCAGGTTGCCCATGGCAGGGATCGGGCCCGGGGGGGGGGGGGGGGGGGGGGGGGGGGGGGGGGGTGGGGGGGGGGGTGGGGGCGGGGGGCCTTGCCCTTAAAAGTTGAGGTGAGGGGAGCTTGAGGTCCTCTTAAGAGGTAAGTTAGGTGCAGTGGGGAGTTCCGGCGGCTGCGTTGGGATGGCTGAGGGCAATCGAAAGATCAGGGCGGCATTTTAAAATGGCATCCCAATCCCCGGGTCATCTTCCTGCACTAGTGAGCTGAGTTTGTCAGTGCAGGAAATGATGAGAGTGTGGCCTCATTGGGGAGGTCCTCGCTGAGGCCAAAAGAAAATGACAAAGTGCCACAGCGCCGAGAAACACCCTGCTAAACGCGCCCAAAGCAGGACCCTGTGTGGTAAACCACGTTGTTGTACTATATGCATTGTGCTGTATATACATGCCTGGGCTTGTCCAGGTTGGCTCCGCATGTGGCTCCTCCCCTCGGGGCTTCTGTATAAAAGTGGTTTGGGTCCAGAGGTAGGAGGCTTGCTGTTTAGTGTATTAAAGCCTCAGTTACGTTTATCTCTCGTCATGTATTATTGATAGTGTAATTTAATACACTAAACTTCTAAAGATGGACTCTTCACTCAAAATGAACTCCTCACTCAAGCCTGATCGCTTGGAACTGGACCCACAAGCAGCCGACGCTACAGAGACTTTTAAACACTGGCTAAGCTGCTTCAAGGAGTACCTCGCGTCCTTCAACGAAGACTTCACAGACCTCCAGAAGAAGCAGGTGCTCCACGCACAGGTGATCCCAAGAGTCTTTAACCTCATCAGGTTAAAGACTTGGGAGGCAATAACACTGCTAAAAGGACATTACGTGAAATCCGTCAACCAGGTATATGCTAGGTACCTCCTCACCACGAGACGGCAATGCCCTGGGGAATCACTCGCAGAATTCCTGCGTGCCTTGCGCATCCTCTGTCGGAACTGTGACTGCCGGGCGATATCGGCTACCCAGCATGCGGACCTGCTGATCAGGGATGCTGATGTCGCAGGCATGCACTCTAAATTTATCCGCCAGTGATTATTAGAAGGGGGGACATTCGGCCTCCCAGAGACAGTACAACTCTCCAACTCAGTGGAGGTGGCCTCCCAGAATATGGGGGCCTACACCTCCGACCGCGGGGCACCCTCGTGGGCCTCGAGGGCGCAGCCATCAACCGACCCGGGTGCGACACAAGCTTGCACCGCGCACCTACCCGCCAACGCCGGAGGCCCGAAGTGCTACATCTGCGGCCAGAATAATCACCCCCGACAACGCTGCCCGGCACGGAACGTGACTTGTCACGGCTGTGGGAAGAAGGGCCACTTCGCAAAAGCCTGCCAGGCCCGACCCCCCCCTAAATCTTCTAGGCCCAGCAGCGCTGCCTGACGGGGCCACCCTTGCACCTCACCCACCACGTGCGACCCACGGGGGGCACCATCTTGGATACCATCTTGCACCTCACCTGCCACGTGCGACTCATGGGGGCCGCCAGCTTGAGACCGCTCCGCTGCCTCCCGGGAGCCCAGCTCACCTGACCATAAGCTGGCCGCCGCTACCTCCGACCGGCCCACCGACCGTCTTCCGACACTCGCCTCCGTCACACTCGACCAGTCCCGGCCGCACCACCTCGCGAAGTCCATGATGACCGTCCGCATCAACGGGCACAAGACAGCCTGTCTTTTCGCCTCCGGGAGCATAGACAGCTTCATACACCCAGATACGGTAAGGGGCTGCTCCCTCCCCATGCTACCCGCAACCCAAAAATTCTCCTTGGCTTCCGGATCCCATGCAGTAGAAATCCAGGGGTACTATGTCGCGACCCTCACTGTGCAAGGCGTAGAGTACACCAACTTTAGGCTCTACGTCCTCCCCCATCTCTGCGCTGCCTTATTACTGGGGCTCAACTTCCAGTGCCACCTCCAGAGCCTTACCTTGAAGTTCAACGGACCCCTGCCCCCCTTCACCGTCTGTAGCCTCGCGACCCTTAAGGTCGCCCCACCCTCCCTATTCGCAAAACTCACCCCGGACTGTAAGCCTGTCGCTACCAGAAGCAGACACTACAGTGCCCAGGTCAGGGCCTTCATCAGGTCACAGGTCCAGCGACTCCTGCGAGAAGCACCGGATGGTCATCGATTATAGCCAGACCATCAACTGGTACACGCAGCTCGATACATACCCTCTCCCCCGCATATCAGACATGGTCAATCAGATTGCGCAGCATCGAGCCTTCTCTACTGTCGACTTGAAGTCTGCGTACCACCAGCTCCCTATCCGCCCGGAGGACCGCCAATACACTGCTTTCGAGGCAGATGGCTGCCTCTATCACTTCCTAAGGGTTCCCTTCGGCATCACCAACGGGGTCTCGGTCTTCCAAAGGGAAATGGACCGAATGGTTGACCAGTACGGGCTGCGGGCCACGATCCCGTATCTAAACAACGTCACCATCTGCGGCCGTGACCAGCAGGACCATGACGACAACCTCCGGCGCTTCCTCCACATCACAAAACTCCTGAACCTCACTTACAATAGAGAGAAATGCGTCTTTCGCATAACCCGTCAGGCCATCCTTGGCTACGCCGTGGAACACGGAGTCCTAGGGCTCGACCCCGACCGCATGCGCCCCCTCCTGGAACTCCCCCTCCCCCACTGCCCCAGGGCCCTGAAGAGATGCCTGGGGTTCTTCTCCTACTATGCCTAGTGGGTCCCCAACTATGCGGACAAGGCCCGTCCACTGATCAAATCTACCACTTTTCCCCTGACGGCTGAGGCCCGACTGGCCTTCAACCAGATCAAAGCAGACATTGCCAAAGCTGTGATGCACGCTGTGGACGGGTTCATCCCATTCCAAGTGGAGAGCGATGCGTCGGACTTTGCTTTGGCCGGTACACTCAACCAGGCGGGCAGGCCCATGGCTTTCTTCTCCCGTACCTTCCATGCTTCCGAAATTCGACACTCCTCCGTCAAAAAGGAGGCCCAAGCCATTGTAGAAGCTGTGAGACATTGGAGGCATTACCTGGCCAGCAGGCGATTCACTCTCCTCACTGACCAATGGTCGGTCGCCTTCATGTTCAATAACACACAGCGGGGCAAGATTAAGAATGACAAGATTCTGAGGTGGAGGGTCGAGCTCTCCACCTACAATTACGATATCTTGTATCACCGGGGGAAGCTCAATGAGCCCCCAGATGCCCTCTCCCGCTGGACATGTGCCAGCGCACAAGTAGACCGACTCCGGGCCTTCCACAATGACCTCTGTCATCCGGGAGTCACCCGCTTTTTCCATTTCATCGAGGTTCGCAACCTGCCCTACTCCATCGAGGAGGTCAGGTCTGTGACCAGGGACTGCCAAATCTGCGCGGAGTGCAAACCGCACTTCTATCGGCCAGACAGAGCACATCTGGTAAAGGCCTCCCGCCCTTTTGAGCGCCTCGGCATGGACTTCAAAGGGCCCCTCCCCTCCACTGACCGTAACGTGTACTTCCCCAACATCGTTGATGAGTACTCCAGATTCCCCTTCGCCATTCCCTGCTCTGACATGACCTCTGCCACCGTCATCAAGACCCGGCACAGCCTTTTCACCCTGTTCGGGTTCCCCGCCTACATCCACAGTGATCGCGGCTCCTCCTTTATGAGCGACGAGTTGCGTCAGTTCCTGCTCAGCAAAGGCATCACCTCCAGCAGGACGACCAGCTACAACCCCCGGGGAAACGGACAGGTGGAGCAGGAGAACGCGACGGTCTGGAAGGCCGTCCTTTTGGCCCTACGATCGAAGAGTCTCCCAGTCTCCCGCTGGAAGGAGGTCCTCCCCGATGCGCTTCACTCCATCCGGTTGCTCCTATGTACAGCTACTAACGAGACTTCTCATGAGTGTATGTTTGCCTTCCCAAGGAAGTCCACCTCCAGGGTCTCACTTCCATCCTGGCTGACAGTCCCAGGGCCTGTCCTTCTCTGGCAGCATGCGAGGAGCCATAAAACCACCACCCTCGTCGAGAAGGTTCTGCTGTTCCATGCAAACCACCAATATGCCTACGTGGCACACCAGGACGGGCGGCAGGACACGATCTCCCTTCGGGATTTGGCTCCTGCAGGCTCCCTGGAGACCATCTCCACCGCCACCAACCCCCATCCTACATCGTATATTATTGATGGTGTATCACTCTGTTTCTGTCCCGTTAAAGTGTGCCCGTTGTTGGACCACGTTTGTAGGCATTTCAGATTACATTGAGATACATTCATGTGGGAAATGGGGCCTCCTCAGCTATCATGAAGCTCCACTTAACATCAATTTGTGGGCAGTTACCCTGGGATTAGTCTCATTGGGATTTTACAGTACATGTTGTTCTTTGAGAAGAACCTGTTTGTTTTATAGTTAATCACGTGTTACAAAACTTATCCTCAGTCACGTGTCAGATAATATTTTCAATGTTGAATTGATTAATTTGTTTTAGATGCAGTAGGACCTATAGCAACGGTTACTTGGGAGACCACTTCTGCTTTGTATTTCAGGTGTTAGCTCGGTTCAGTAGCAGTACTCTTACCACTTAGAAAATTGTGGGTTCAAGTTCATTCCAGAAATTGAAAGTCATGTAAGATGATACTACAGTGCCGTATCAATGGAGTGTTACACATTTCAATGTGCTGTAATTCAGATAAATGATTAAATTGGTGCACAGTCTGACTGTTAAATGGATATAAAAATCTCGTGGTACTATATGAAAAAGTTCTTCAGGTGGCTTGACCAAAAATGATCCCTTAACTGGTCAGCTGGTTGATTATTTCACTGCTGTCTGACATATTGGGCGAAATTCTCCGGTATCGGCGCGATGTCCGCCGACTGGCGCCCAAAACGGCGCAAATCAGTTTGGCATCGCGCCGCCCCAAAGGTGCGGAATGCTCCGCATCTTGGGGGGCCGAGCCCCAACCTTAAGGGGCTAGGTCCGCGCCGGACGAATTTCCGCCCCGCCAGCTGGCGGAAAAGGACTTTGGTGCCCCGCCAGCTGGCACGGAAATAATATCTCCGGGTGGCGCATACGTGGGAGCATTAGCGGCTGCTGACGGCATTCCCGCGCATGCGCAGTGGAGGGAGTCTCTTCCGCCTCCGCCATGGTGGAGACCGTGGCGAAGGCGGAAGGGAAAGAGTGCTCCCACGGCACAGGCCTGCCAGCGGATCGGTGGGCCCCGATCGCGGACCAGGCCACCGTGGGGGCACCCCCCAGGGCCAGATCACCCCGTGCCTCCCCCAGGACCCCGGAGCCCACCCACGCCGCCTTGTCCCGCCGGTAAGGTAGGTGGTTTAATCTACGCCGGCGGAACAGGCATTTTAGCGGCGGGACTTCGGCCCATCCGGGCCGGAGAATCGCGGTGGGCGGCCCTCCAACCGGTGCGGCGCGATTCCCGCCCCTGCCGAATATTCGATGCCGGAGAATTCGGCAACCCGCGGGGGCGGGATTCACGCCAGCCCCCGGCGATTCTCCGCCCGGCGGGGGGGTCGGAGAATCTCGCCCATTATTTTCCCTGAAAGGTTAATCAAGAAAAAATTCATAAATTTGTTTGCTCTATTGTGTTAAAACTGGATGTGGTTGCTGCCTCACGGCGCAGAGGACTCGAGTTTGATCCGGGCCCCGGGTCACTGTCCGTGTGGAGTTTGCATATTCTCCCTGTGTCTGCATGAGTCTCACCCCTACAACACAAAGATGTACAGGGTAGGTGGATTGGCCACACTAAATTTTAAACTTAAATTGCACGCCGGCACGGTAGCACAGTAGTTGGCACTTTTGCTTCACAGCGCCAGGGACCCGGATTTACGGCTTGGGTCACTGTCTGAACGGTGTCTGCACGTTCTCCCCGTGTCTGCGTGGGTTTCCTCCGGGTGCTCAGTTTCCTCCCACAAGTCCCGAAAGACGTGCTTGTTAGGGTGAATGGGACATTCTGAATTCTCCCTCAGTGTACCCGAACAGGTGCCGGAGTGTGGCGACTAGTAACTTCACTGCAGTGTTAATGTAAGCCTACTTGTGACACTAATAAAGATTATTATTACTATTATTTGCTGTGCACAGATTGACTGCTGTATTTCCCTATATTGCTAAATGAATTGATTGGCTGTTAAGTGTTTTGGGATGCCTTGGATATATGAAATGTGATATCTTTATTTATCCATTATTGCCTTAAAATATATAAATTAATGTGTCACCTATAATCAATCTACCTCATTAAATGAAGTTAACTCTCAGAGCAGCCTTGATTGTGCTGCCTGACGCATGATAAAATAATTAACTGAAAGAAGCTGGTAAAAATATAATATTTTTTAAAATTCCAACTCAGGGGCAATTTGGCATGGCCAATCCACCTACCCTGGGTAGCACAGTAGCACAGTGATTAGCATTGTTCCTTCACGGCGCTAGGGCCCAGGTTCGATTCACGGCTTGGGTCACTGTCTGTGTGGAGTCTGCATGTTCTCTGCATGTATCTGTGTGGGTTTCCTCCGGGTGCTCCGGTTTCCTCCTACAGGTCCGATAGATGTGCTGTTAGGTAATTTGGACATTCTGAATTCTCCCTCAGTGTATCCGAACAGGCGCCAGAGTGTGGCGACTAGGGACTTTTCACAGTAACTTCATTGCAATGTTAATGTAAGCGTACTTGTGGCAATAAAGATTGTTATTATTATTATTAGTTTTGGTTTGTGGGGGTGAGACCCACATGGACACGGGGAGAATGTGTAAACTCCACACGGACAGTGACCCGGGGCCGGGATCGAATCCTGGCCCACGGCGCCGTGGTACAAATATAACTTTGATGATGCTTGCATATCGGTCAAAGAAAACACCCAGAAAGGAGCAGAGCAAGGAGCAGAGGCAAGATGGGCCATTTAGCCCTTTCTCCTCAGATGCCGTTTGACAATATAATCTGATGATTTGCATCAATTTTTCTTTCTTGAAATGCTCTCTTGGTTGAATCAAAAATCAATCTAACTCACTTCAGAATCCTTGCATTAAGTCACGACTTACATTATAAGCTGACACTCAATTCCATTATTGGGGGATTTTAAGATGAAAAGCAAATCCCTGAGGTACGTTTACCTTAAAATTATATACTTTTACCCTGACATCCTGCTTTTGCACAGAAAGATATCTTGATGGGCTTTATAGGTGCACTTTATTGTTTTAAAAGGATAAACCAAATGCCCACTTTATTTTGGATACAAATGCTATTTCCTTTGGCTCTCTTTATGACATTGTAATCTAAAATCTGGAATAATTTTTTGTTGTCCTTTCCAGTTTCACTTCAGGGGACAATATCAACAATGAGCTGTGTTCTAATCTATTTTTATGAATGGACTTGAGACAAATGATGAGAACAATAAGGCGACAAACCACAGGACAGCAGTAACAACTTGTGTAAAAACATCCCAGGAGCGAAAAGGTGGTGGACACGGTTGCGTGTGAAGAGAGACTTCTCCATCAATTTTACATCAGTGGGTTGGAGTCCTTATAACTCTTTTTAAACAAATTATGCCATAAGAAGATGAACTTGCAGCTCATTTCTCCCAGTGCGGTTTTGCATGTTATTCTCCCTCAGGTAACATGGGTAGAAGGGTGGATGTAATTTTAACCTAATCTGTTCAACAATAATGATACTACATCAAAATTAGGAAAGTGAGTTGAAGGTGACCTGATCGCTCCAGCAATGAAACTCTTTGTAGAATATTGTGCATTCCGGTCCAATGCTAGTCTGCCTATTGAACTCATCTGCCTGGAATGGAGATTTTCTTTTTCAGTTTTCAGTTGATCCAGACATTCTTACCTTCCCTTCTGTGGCATTAATACATGCAATGCTGGGAGGCACGATGGCGCAGTGGTTAGCACTGCTGTCTCATGGCACCAAGGACCCAGGTGGGCTTGGGTTAGCTCCCCATTTGCACCCTTCTACATTTTACTCTTCATTGAAATCCAATCAAACCGGACTAGGTGCATATTGAGCTATCAATTTCCTACTGGATTCCGTTGTGGAGATAAGATCCATGCAGACACCGGAGTGTGTGTGGGGGGGGGGATGTGCAAACTCCATATGGACAGTTACCCGTGGTTGGGATTGGACCTGGGTCCTTGGTACCGTGAGACAGCAGTGCTAACCACTGTGCCATCGTGCCACCCAGCATTGCATGTATTAATGCCACAGAAGGGAAGGTAAGAATGTCTGGATCAACTGAAAACTGAAAAAGAAAATCTCCATACCAGGCAGATGAGTTCAATAGGCAGACTAGCATTGGACCAGAATGCACAATATTCTACAAAAAGTTTCATTACTGGAGCTATCAGGTCACCTTCAACTCACTTCCTAATTTTGATATAGTATCATTATTGTTGACAGTCTTAAGATATTTAAGTAAAGTAGCAAAGTGCTTTTGCATATTTGATTGATATTGTGCTCCTGGAAGACTAGTCTGGAGGGTAGAATCGAGTTATCCCATAGTCTCTCCAATTAGCGTGATGAGATCTTTATCTTAGTGGGGAGGGGGACAAAATCTCAATACGGTGCTCAAGGTTTTGTTTGAGTGTGATGTCAATTTACAAATTTCTGCTCCAGAGGTGAAACCAATACGGGCAGCACGGTAGCATTGTGGATAGCACAATTGCTTCACAGCTCCAGGGTCCCAGGTTCGATTCTGGCTTGGGTCACTGTGCGGAGTCTGCACATCCTCCCCGTGTGTGCGTGGGTTTCCTCCGGGTGCTCCGGTTTCCTCCCACAGTCCAAAGATGTGCAGGTTAGGTGGATTGGCCATGAGAAATTGCCCTTGGTGTCCAAAATTGCCCTTAGTATTGGGTGGGGTTACTGGGTTGTGGGGATAGGGTGGAGGTGTTGACCTTGGGTGGGGTGCTCTTTCCAAGAGCCGGTGCAGACGTGATTGGCCGAATGGCCTCCTTATGCACTGTAAATTCTATGAATTCTATGATTAAAAATTTACTACTTTTCCAAATAATTATTTCTTTCAAACCATTTCATTTGGGGCTGTAATTAATTTTAAAGACTAATCAAAAAGAATTTTTCTATTCAGTATTGTAAAAATGTGCAACGATTACAGTACTGTGGAAGAAAAGACCACCAAATCCATCAAGCTTACTCTTTCTACAGCTTAGCAATTGTGGATTCTTTTCCGCCTATTTAATTTCATAAACGATGACCAAACACAAGAATCTCTGAGGTTTTGGTCTGAAATTACAGCCTATTGTATTAAACTGTAATTAGTTGCCTTTCCACACAAATAGCTCAATAGTATCAGCAGCACAGGAGCTATTAGATCCCAGCATGTTTGACCATCTCAGTACATTTTTATAGGGCCAATTTGACAACCTCTCTGAGTTTGAAGTAATCATAGGGAACCGATCACAGATAGTCATGTCATGCAGCTGTGAATCTGCACCTATTCGAGTAGATGGATAAAAAATCATGGGCGGTGGGTGGAATTTCCTCAATGTAGCTCCTGACTGGATGGCAGGATGATTTGCCGGTCGGGAATCCAAAGAGTGAAGGAATGAGCTTTGCAGAGGTTTTTTAACTGAGCCATGGCATTCTCATTTCACCTTTTTGTTCCCCAGCACATCAGCGAGGATAGACAGGATGACTCGATATGCCAACTGAAGAAAGGACTTCGCATTGAAGGGACGAGACCCCGGGTTACAATGGCTCATCAGTTCTTGCATTCTCCAAGCTGCAGCAACAGCAGGAATGGAATGGAGATTTGCAGAATTAGCTCCTGGGGCCTCTGTTTCTGTGATGGTGCTGCTGGCTGATCTGAGGGGCTACAGTGATGTGAACTCCTGGTGCCTTCTCTGACCAAGCAGCATTAATGGGTGAGGAAGGCAGTAGGAGTCCTTCCAATTTGGGGACAGTGCGGCAAGAGGATTCTGGACCTCAGGAGGATGGGCAAAGTTGAGTGGCATAACATTTTCAAGTGCCAAGCTCCACACCTTGACTTGTTCAACATTCTCCTGCAAAGACCTGGTTGGTGTGGTGCGGCTGGGGTGTTAGTGGCCCTCTGATGACAGGCACCTTTTACTGGCGCTGGAGAGTGTACAGAAGAGATTCACCAGGTTAATCCCAGAGTTCAGGGAGTTGGATTACGAGGAGAGGTTGAATAGACTGCGACTGTACTCGTTGGAATTTAGAAGGATGCGGGGGGGATCTTATAGAAACATATAAAATTATAAAGGGAATAGATGGGATAGATGCGGGGAGGTTGTTTCCACTGGCGGATGAAAGCAGAACTAGGGGGCATAGCCTCAACATGAGGGGAGGTAGATTTCGGACTGAGCTTAGGGGGAACTTCTTCACCCAAAGGATTGTGAATCTATGAAATTCTGTGCCCAGGGAAGCGTTGAGGCTCCTTCATTAAATGTTTTCAAGATAAAGATAGATAGTTTTTTGAAGAATAAAGGGTTATAGTGTTCAGGCGGGAAAGTGAAGCTGAGTCCACAAAAGATTAGCCATGATCTTATTGAATGGCGGAGCAGGCTAAAGGGGCCAGATGGCCTACTTCTGCTCCTAATTCTTATGTTCTACAGGGAAGGAGGTCCTATTCCAGGAGGCTACCGATATCAGCACTGATCTGGTATGAGAATCTGAGCTTCCTGAAGTGCTGGTACTCGGACATGGGGAGAGAGCTGATCCTCTTCCCGTGGGCCCTCATTGGTGTCTCTCCTCCTTCCAGCTGGATCTTGGTGCCCATCCTCCCTACCCTGAAGAGGACCATGCGTCTTACAGAAGGACAGCTGAGTTGCTGCTGGTATTGCTGCGCTCCTGCTGCCGGTGCTGTTGACGATGGCGTGGCTCCTGCTCTTGTCCCTCACCAGATGTGGAAGGTGACTTTTCAGAAGCTGCTCCTATGACATGATTGAGAGCTAGCAGCAGGGACGTACAGTGCTAGACAGGGGAGGTGCAGTGTAAGGAGTTGATAATCATCTGTCAGTTACAGCACAGTCTCAGCAAAGAAGTGGTGTGCAATGTATTAGTGGCCATGGTAAGAGCTCTTCAATTTCACTAATCAAAGCTTTCCCAACTTGTCAGTTTCACTGAAGCAGCTCTTCCAGTTGTGCACTCACCTCCGTGGACATTGGCAGGTTGCAGAGAGGTAGGGAAACATATATTCTAGTTGTTAAATCCAGAATATGAGGGTTGAAGTGGTCCTTAATGTAAGCTCTGTGATTATTTTAATTACTTGCAGGACAACTGCCCATGGATTGCCTGCTGCTTACCTTAAATCCTGCTACAGTGAAACCAGAGGAAGGAGCAGTGATTCGAAACAAATCTGTTGGACTTTAACCTGGTATTGTAAGACTTCTTACTGTGCCCACCCCAGTCCAACGCCGGCATCTCCACATCACAGTGAAACCAGGAAGAGGGTGGGACCTTGAGCAAAATTGCTTTGAAAAACTCCACCCTTGTATGTCTTCACTACTCTGTTTGTGGAAGGCTCCTGACTGGGACCATGGAATTGATGCTAATCATTGTAACCTTCAATTCAATTCAAATTAAATTCAAACCCAGCATTTTCAAGGCAGTGGATTCCACAGATCTAACTGAAGTGATTCAGTACACCAAATTTCCTCATCTCCAGGATAGACACCCAGAGATTGTTTCTTCTGGTCGGGGAATCGAAAACACAAGGGCACAACCACAGGATAAGTCGCCAATCATTTAGGACTGAGATGAGGAGAAATTACTTCACTCTAAAATGCTTGTGAATCTTTGGAATTCTCTACCCCAGAGGATTGTGCATGCTCCATTGTTGAATACATTTAAGGCTGGGATAGACAGGCTTTTCCATTTACTTTTGGCTCATATGCTTTACTCACGTACTGAGGTCACAGGGTACGTTAAATAACCTTCAAGCCTTTGTATTGCTCATGCATCTTGAAGTCTTAGAAAGTGCTCCTATTCGATTTTCTTTGTCCAGTCAAAACAATTTCTGTTCTTTCCCTGCCTTACCTAATAACGTAGAGCTTCCGCCCACAGAATTAACCCACCTTCTCTCTTCTGTGAATTTGTTCCAGTGCATCGAGTTGCTCAGCATCCCCAACTTGGCAAACAATTAAATGGAGTTATTTTTGTGGTGCAGCAGGTTAAAACAACCCACTTCAATTTTTAATCCCCTGAGCTGTGCATAGTAGTTAACCCAGTTGAGTGCTTGCCATTCAAACCACGCTTTTAAGTTTTAATTCACTTCATTGAATTGGCCAAATATTGTTCTGTCTGGAAAAGTGCTCACTTCCTTTCAATAATGGCTTGCCGCTGCACATAAAGCAGTTATCTGTTGAGAAGAAGAGCCTTCTCTTTTAATGCTGCTGCTTCTTCACGAGTCGAAACAATGGAACCACCAGTGAACTCCGCAGCACGCTCAACCATAACTCATTCTAATAATTAGGTCAGTTGAAATGAACTTGAGATTTATAACTGCTAGACAGATGTAGGCCAGAGCGGTACAACGGTAACATGGAAGGTTTAGCAGCCATTCCTAAGCATAATGACAGTTCATTCCCTGAAGAATTTATAAAAAGTGACTTCACTGTTCTGTAGTGAATAGAAAAAGTTGTAGATTCTGCTAACCACTGTCACATTTCTGACTGGGGGAAATCATTTCCCGAGAAGTTTCCGCACGCAGTCCTATGAACATAAACTCTTATCGGGAAGACCAAGAGACTTCTTGCTCTTGGTACCTTTGGTAGTCAGTGTGACTGACATTTACATGGATAAATGGAAATTCAGATTGAACTGATTATCTGGGTGAAAATACCAACATAAATATATAATTTTATTCAGCAAATATTAAAAGTTGAAATTTCCTGTATTGATTACAGGGGGGGAAAATCCAGTCGAGATTTTCCAAAATAAGTGTGTCATCAGGGTGGAAGTGAATACCTCACTGTTGGCTTTTTTTTGAGCCAGTTTACCATCATGTAGCATTTGAGTTCTACTAATGCAGATTTGCAACTTTCCACATCATCTTAACCTGACATGAAAGTTCGGATTTTGAGTAACTCACTCAGCTCATTTGTAGAAAATAGCTTCATGAGAAATGGCTCTGGCCTATTTTGAAGTGTCACAATGCCGGTGAGCGTGAGGATTCTCCCCACCTGATGCTGCTGGGCATTTCTTCTCCGATCTTCCAATCCGGGCTGGTAAAGAAATGTGCCGTGCAGCTTTCCTCAGGCTGCTCCATCAAACCAGAGTAGAATAATTAGAAGGCATCCAGCTGCCATATTCTGTCTGGTAAATTTAAAAGTCAGGTCCATGAGTGGGTAATTGGGTGGGTGAGGTGAGTGAGATGTGTAGGAGGATGAGTGGTGGTTGGATGGCTAGATGGTAGGTGCGTAAACTGAGTGAGTGGATAGGTGGGTAGCCAATGGTGGCATGAAGGCACAATGGTTAACACTGCGGCCTCACAGTGCCAGGGACCCGGGTTCAATTCCAACCTCAGGTGTCTGTCTGTGTGGAGTTTGCACTTTCTCCCCGTGTCTGCATGGGTTTCCTCCGGATGCTCCGGTTTCCTCTTACAGTCCAAAGATGTGCAGCTTAGGTGGATTGGCCATGATAAATTGTCCCTTAATGTCCAAAAGGTTAGGTGGGGTTACTGGGTTACAGAGATAGGGTGGAGGCATGGGCTTAAGTAGAGTGCTCTTTCCAAGGGCTGGTGCAGACTCGATAGGCCGAATGGCCTCCTTCTGTATTGTAAATTCTATGATTCTATGTGGTCCGGTGTTGGTCATGTTGGATCAGGGGTAATCATGTGGTTTACTGGGGGTTATTCGGGTCAGGTGGTCAGGGGGGAAATCAGATGGTCAGGGGGCTGATCGCGGGGTTCTGGAGTTACCCAGGCTTAGACCAAGTTTTAATCTGCCCAGCATTTCTAGGAAGATAAGTGCTGTGGATTTGTCCCAAGTCTCCAACTCCAGCTCAGAGTCAGAATCATTTGAGCGAACAGGGGAGTCACCCATCGGAAGTTTGAACTTCCCAGGCAATTCCCACATTGGTCTGCGTGTCAGGACTGCCACTGGATCCTGATGTGCAACTTCTGTCGTATGTCTGGTCTCTGAAAGATTTGGGCCAATAGTTTCTTAAATCTTGGTCATTTCTGCTGTGGTACAAATTGTCCCTATGTCACTGCATGGATTTAATGTGAAGCAACTAGTTATGAGAGTGTAGCATTTTCAAATCCAGTGACACTTCAAGTACACTACTGTACACTTCAAGTACACTACTTCAAGTACAATACACTACTGTATATTTGATGCTTTCAATTCCCAAGAAATGGTTACACCCCATGTTCTCCGAACTGTTTGCTTGCTTTGCTTTGCTACAGTGACAATGATTAAGCTGTGCCACCTGTATCAGACTTGCAGGCAACATTGAGAGATGATCGAATGGCCGGTGGCGGCTGCGAGTCCATGGCCACCCTGGTGGGGGGATCGATCACTGGGGGCGGGGGGGCTCATGGATGGCCAGGAGGGCGATCAGGCGTCACGGACCTGCGGGCGCTCGCGATCTCGGGGGGCCATACATTTCTGGTGCCACTTCGCGTTCTGAGTCCGCCATGTCGCACGGGATGACTGCTGCAGGCTGCCGCCGTGCGCATGCGCGGACTCTCAACCGGAAGTGCGGGGCCCCGTATCCGCAGCCAGATGTACGAGAAGCACTCGTCCTGCTAGCCCCCTGCAGGTAGGAGAAGGACTTTCCTGTCCAGAGTGATTTGCCAGCGTGGGGGACATTGCCCCATTATTGGAGAATCCCGCCCAGGGATTCAAAAAACTTGGGCGAAATTCTCCGTTATCGGCGGAAACTCCGCCGATCGGCGCAAAAAACGGCGCAAATCCAACTTGCGTCACGTCATAAAAATGGGCCGATAGTCTGCGGCCCGAAATGGGCTAGCAGCGACGTAACGGGATCCGCGCTTGCGCAGTGGTTCACGCCGTGCAGCGTCATACGCGCTGCACGGCGTGACGGCTCATAAGGCCGCGCAGCTCCCCCCCACCCGACCGGAACAGCCGACCGCAACACCCGACTTGATGGCTGGCCGTCGCTCAGCCCCGAGGTTCGAGTCACGCGATGTGGAGGCGCTCCTGGATGCGGTGGAGCAGAGGAGGGACGCCCTGTATCCCGGGCACGGCCGCAGAGTTGCCCCACGCCACAGACGCCGGCTGTGGAGGGAGGTGGCAGAGGCCGTCACCGCTGTGGCCCTAACACCACGGACAGGCACCCAGTGCCACAAGAAGGTGAACGACCTCGTCAGAGCAGGCAGGGTGAGCCTCCCCATATCCCCCATATCCCCTCTCCCCCAAATCCCCCCCTCCCCCATGTCCCCCCCTCCCCCATATCCCCCCCTCCCCCATATCCCCATATCCCCCATATCCCCCCTCCCCCATATCCCCCCTCCCCCATATCCCCCATATCCCCCCTCCCCCATATCCCCCATACTCCCCCCTCCCCATATCCCCCCACCCCCATATCCCCCATATCCCCCCTCCCCCATATCCCCCATATTCCCCCCTCCCCCATAACCCCCCTCCCCCATATCCCCCCTCCCCCATATCCCCCATATCCCCCCTCCCCCATATCCCCCCTCCCCATATCCCCCATATCCCCCCTCCCCCATATCCCCCATATCCCCCCTCCCCCATATCCCCCATAACCCCCTCCCCCATATCCCCCCTCCCCATATCCCCATATCCCCCCTCCCCCATATCCCCCATATTCCCCCTCCCCCATATCCCCCCTCCCCCATATCCCCCCTCCCCCATATCCCCCATATCCCCCCTCCCCCATATCCCCCATATCCCCCCCTCCCCCATATACCCCCCTCCCCCATATCCCCCATATCCCCAAGTGAATCCAGCCCTAACCTTAACCTCTGCAATGCACGCGCAATATACCTGCCTAACACTGTTGCCTTTTACCCCTGCCACCACCACCCCCCCCCCCACAGGAGAAGCGCGCACACAACACCAGGAGCATGTGAGGACTGGAGGAGGGCCCGCTGATGAGAGGCCACTGACCGTCCACGAGGAAAGGGCCCTGGAACTGGCTGGCGGACCTGAGGACCGGGAGGTTGCTGATGCAGAGGTCGGGGCCCCACGAGCAAGTGAGCCACCAACAGCCCGTCCCCATATCCCCCCTCCCCTATATCCCCCTCTCCCGTATCACCTGATCACTGCCTGATGTCTAACCATGCATGCTTCATTGTGTATCGCAGGACCAAACGTCCAGGCACCCATCCCCGCAGATGCAGACCGCCCGCAGGATGCCCCTCGGAGACCACGGGAGACGGAGAGACCCGCACCCTCCAGCATGCGACGCCCGCAGGATGCCCCTCGGAGACCACGGGAGACGGAGAGACCCGCACCCTCCAGCATGCGACGCCCGCAGGATGCCCCTCGGAGACCACGGGAGACGGAGAGGCCCGGACCCTCCAGCATGCGACGCCCGCAGGATGCCTCTCGCACACCACGGGAGACGGAGAGACCTGGAGCAACAGGGAGATGACACCCCCGTCACGTGCGGGAGCGACCACCCAGCGATGAGGGGGACAGCCACAGGCCCCCGTCACATCCGAGCCAGGACACCACTACCCAGGACACCACTATCCAGGACACCCCTACCCGGGACACCACTACCCAGGACACCCCTACCCGGGACAGCACTACCCGGGACAGCACTACCCGGGACAGCACTACCCAGGACACCCCTACCCGGGAAGACGAAATACCGGACAGTGACTCAGAGTGGATGGGTGGAGACAAACCCCCACCCCAAAGTGCCATGGACTCAGAGTGGGACGAAGAGCATGACACAACGCCACTGCTGTCACCAACACCCTCCACCATCGCAGAAACACTCACCACGGTTGGGCACTTTAGTGATGAGGCGTCTGGTACACTCACTGGTGCGCACAACACAGCCGTCCCGGTACAGCAGGTGGAGGTAGGAGCAGCAGAGGGACCGGGCGGTCGGAGGGCAGCCCAGGCCAAGCGAACATCTGCCGCCCAGATGGATCCCGGGTTCCTGCAGTTACCACACCCACACATAGATCCGATGCAACCACCGACACGGAGACGAGCGAATAGGGTGACGGGTGGCTTGCGGCGGCTGCGGTCGCAGGTGGAGGAGTCCACCCGCGTACAGGAGCTGGGAGTGGTCCCGGTCATGCGTGCCACCCAGGCTGACACCGCACGGGTGGCGTCCGCGGTGGAGGCAATGGGTGCGACGGTGTCAGACATGGGGAACGGTTTGCGAGGTCTGGGGCCTTCCGTGCAGGCGGCGTCTGTGGCCCAGGAAATGGCTGCCCTCTCACAGGAGGCCATGAGCCAGTGCCAGCGCCAGATGGCAGAGGCGCTCAACGCCATAGCCCAGTCTCAGCAGGCCATGGCCCAGTCTCAGCAGGCCATGGCCCAGTCTCAGCAGGCCATAGCCCAGTCTCTGCAGGCCATGGCCCAGTCTCTGCAGGCCATGGCCCAGTCTCAGCAGGCCATCGCTGAGGGCATCGGCGCCAGTGGCCATGTGCGAGCTGGCGTCGCACTGTCGCAGACAGGGTTCGACAACCCCCTGGGCTCCATGGCTGCAAACCTGCAGACCCCTGTCGATACCAGCACGGGCCTCCAGGACTGGCAGCGCCAGATGTCGGGTGCGCGTCGGATGGCCTGTCCGTTCGCATCCCCCACCCATGTAGAGGCCTGGGGGCCATCGGGCACCCCGAGGGAGGAGGAGGTGGTGTGGTCCGTCCCGGCTCCCTCTGTAGGGGAGGTCCCGGTTCACCGCAACACCTCGGACTCCCCCCCTTCCGTCCCAGGTGCATCGGGTGGGCAACGGGCAGGACAGGCTGGCAGCTCGCCATCCCAGTCGCCCGGGCCGCAGCCTGGCCCATCTAGGCCAGGACGCCCCAGGAAACGGCCGCCAAAGGGATCCAGTGTCAGAGGGCAGGAATCACAGGAGTCCACCTCCAGTTCTGCTGTACCGTCTGGGGAACCACGTAGACGTAGTCAAAGGGCCCGTAAGGCCAAACAATTAGACACTGAGTAAGTTGGCACGGGTGCAGGGCACAGATGAGTTTTAGGCGCTAGGGCACGTGCATGAACTCCTTTGGTTATTAAAGTCAATGTTACACCTACCGAAGCTGCCTTTGTGCTCTGTCCAAAGTGTGCGGGGGTGTCATGTACGTTGAGCGCAAGTGTGTGTGTGAGGGGTGGTCTTATCTCAGCCCCAGGTGAGTCTGCCCCCTTCCCCCTGGGCCGCCATCAACATCCCCCGGGCAGAGGACGGGACCGTGCGCTGCAGTGTCACAGCCGCATGCAGGGATGGTCCGGGTGGATGGTGGTACTGTGGCCATGGGTCAGACATAGTCCAACGATGTAGAGCCAGGAGCTCATCGGAGGTGGGTTGTCATCATTCTCCATGGCCTGCGATAGACACGCGTCCACCCGCAACTGGGTGAGCCCGGCCCGTTGTGCCGCCGGTGGATCGGCAATTGGGGGTGGGGGGGTGGTGTGCATGCGGGTGGGGTGTGTGGGGTTGGGGAGGGGGGTGAGGGTGCTGGGTGGGTGGATGGGTGGGGGGTGTGGGTGGTCGGCTGTTGTCATGGTGTGCGGTCTGTGGCCATACTACCCGATTCCCACGCCCATCTAGTCAGTGAAGCGGGCGTCTATCAGTCTGTCCCGTGCCCGCTGGGCCAGCCGGTAACGGTGGACAGCCACCCGTCTGTGTCTACCCCGTCTGCCCTGACCATTGCCCCCATCCCCCTCATCTGGGGAGGACTGGGCCTCTTCCTGCTGCTCCTCCACTCCGCCCTCCTCTGCCTGCGGCACATCGCCCCTCTGCTGGGCTATGTTGTGCAGGACGCAGCACACCACAATGATGCGGCCGACCTTATCTGACCGATACTGGAGGGCGCCCCCAGAGAGGTCCAGGCACCTGAAACGCATCTTCAGCACGCCAAAGCACCTTTCGATCACTCCCCTTGTCCCTACATGGGCATCATTGTAGCGGTTCTCCGCCTCATTGCGTGGCCTCCGTATAGGCGTCATCAGCCACGATCGCAATGGGTAGCCCCTGTCGCCCAGCAACCAGCCCCTCAGCCGGGGATGGCGTCCCTCGTACATGCCGGGGATGGATGACCGCGACAACACGAATGAGTCGTGTACACTGCCTGGGTGACGGGCGCAGACGTGCAGGATCATCATGCGGTGGTCGCAGACCACCTGTACGTTCATCGAATAGGTCCCCTTCCTATTAGTGAACACGGCCCTGTTATCTGCAGGTGGCCGCACGGCGACGTGCATCCCATCGATCGCGCCCTGGACCATGGGGAACCCGGCAATGGCAGAGAAGCCCACGGCCCGGGCATCTTGGCTGGCCCGGTCCACGGGGAAGCGGATGTAGCGGTGCGCCATGGCATAAAGGGCATCTGTCACTGCCCGGATGCACCGATGCACCGATGTCTGCGATATGCCGGACAGGTCCCCACTCGGTGCCTGGAATGACCCCGTTGCATAAAAGTTCAGGGCCACCGTAACCTTGACGGACACGGGGAGAGGGTGTCCCCCGCCAGTGCCACGCGGTGACAGGTGTGCCAGCAGGTGGCAGATGTGTGCCACAGTTTCCCGGCTCATCCGGAGTCTCCTCCTGCATTCCCGGTCCGTGAGGTCCTGGTATGACTGCCGGGGCCGGTACACACGGGGCGCCCTCGGGTGCCTCCGTTGCCGTGGGGCCGCGACGTCCTCCTCCCCCTCCTCGTCCTGTCGGGCAGGTGTCCCTCCAGCCTGGGCGGCTGCCGCCTGCCCCTCTGCGGCAGCCTGCGCCGCCTCTCTGGCACGCTCCTCCTCCTCCTCCTCCTCCTCCTCCTCATCCAGGGCAACATAGACATGAGCGGCTGCCACCACGGCGGCCAACATCGCTGGATGGTCTGAAAACATGACGGCCTGGTGGGGGGGAGGGGAACGACGACATGTCATCATTGCCCATATCCCCTCCTCCCCCCAGCCAGGTGGCATGGACCGCATGGGTCCAACTGTTGGAGGCTGGCACCTGGCCAGGTGGACCAACTCATTTGCCCTCCCATCACCCACCCCGGCACGGCCCCCTCCCCAACCTCCACCCCAGCACGGACCCCCCCCCCAACCTCCACCCCGACACGGACCCCCTCCCCAACCTCCACCCCAGCACGGACCCCCCCCCAACCTCCACCCCGGCACGGACCCCCTCCACAACCCCCAACCTCCACCCCAGCACGGACCCCCCCAACCTCCACCCCAGCACGGACCCCCCCCAACCTCCACCCCAGCACGGACCCCCACAACCTCCACCCCAGCACGGACCCCCCCCAACCTCCACCCCGGCACGGACCCCCTCCCCAACACCCAACCTCCACCCCAGCATGGACCCCCCCCAACCTCCACCCCGGCACGGACCCCCCCCAACCTCCACCCCGGCACGGACCCCCTCCCCAACCTCCACCCCGGCACGGACCCCCTTCCCAACCTCCACACCGGCACGGACCCCCCCCCCCCAACCTCCACCCCAGCACGGACCCCCCCAACCTCCACCCCAGCACGGACCCCCCCCAACCTCCACCCCGACACGGACCCCCTCCCCAACCTCCACCCCAGCACGGACCCCCCCCCAACCTCCACCCCGGCACGGACCCCCTCCACAACCCCCAACCTCCACCCCAGCACGGACCCCCCCAACCTCCACCCCAGCACGGACCCCCCCCAACCTCCCACCCCGGCACGGACCCCCTCCCCAACACCCAACCTCCACCCCAGCACGGACCCCCCCAACCTCCACCCCGGCACGGACCCCCCCCCCAACCTCCACCCCGGCACGGACCCCCTCCCCAACCTCCACCCCGGCACGGACCCCCTCCCCAACCTCCACACCGGCACGGACCCCCCCCCAACCTCCACCCCGGCACGGACCCCCTCCACAACCCCCAACCTCCACCCCGGCACGGACCCCCTCCCGGCACTCCCCCGGAGCCCAGCCTACTCTAACCACCCCCCCCCCCCCCCCCCCCCCCCGCCGCACACACACACAAGCCGAGACACACCTCTCCTCAGGCAATCAGTCTGCGGCCACGCCATTTCCTGCCCAGAGCCAACCCCCCAGGCCGTCACTCACCTCCTCGCTGGTCGGCGTGAGCCTGGAGCACCGGGTCACGCCGATGAAAAGGAGGTTTGATTCACGTCGACGTGAACGGTCATCACGTCGACGGGACTTCGGCCCATCCGGAAGGGAGAATATCGGCAGGCCGAAAATCGGCTGCCTTGCGCAGACCCGTGACATTCTCCGCGGCAGCGGCGCCATTAACGCCCCGCCGACTTTTCTCCCTTCGGAGACTTCGGCGGGGGCGGGGGCGGGATTCACGGCGGCCAACGGCCATTCTCCGACCCGGCGGGGGGTCGGAGAATGACGCCCCTTGACTTGATTGTGAAAAGTTGAAAGGACTCAATGGAACTGACATATTTCAGAAGCTTTTTGACCATTTTCCCACAAAATGAAGGAGGAAGATGAAGGGAAGAATGAGCTTTCAATGTTGCGTTTTAAAATATAGCACATTCACAAATTCAGATTACAGCTCTTGAGATAGAAAATAGAACGATACAGCGCAGTGCAGGCCCTTCGGCCCACGATGTTGCACCGAAACAAAAGCCATCTAACCTACACTATGCCATTATCATCCATATGCTTATCCAATAAACTTTTAAATGCCCTGATGATGAACAGTTAAGTTGTTAATGGTCTAGCTCAGTGGAGGTGGTAACCTGAGGCCCGTGGGGCCACATGCCACCCACCTGGGTCCTGAATGTGGCCCACGGGACATTTTGTTGGCCGTTTCCCACACGCAGGGTCGTCACATACTGCTCATTTATGTTTGAGCAGTTTTTTTCCCCTACTGGTATAACTGAAGAAATATGCACATGTAGCAAAGACAAATGAAGTGAGGTGCATGCTGATTGTACACAACATTGTCTGTGACCAGCATGTGGATAATTATTTTGTTTTTATCATTTGAAGTTGATGAAAGTTCAATTAATATATAAATTATGAAGCATTTTCTATAAAGCGTTGTGAATAATTCAGCGTGTGTTAATGTATTTAATCTTACTCATGGGGTCATGGTTAGCGAACAAGCCTGATTTCAATCTTGCGGCCCACTGCGTGAAAGAGGACCAGTCTTGTGGCCCACTCACTAGCCTAGCTTGCCCATCACTGATCGAGCTCTTACTTTTGCCTTCCATGGACTGTGGATAGTGAGAAGTTGGTTAGCTTTGCTCAATAATTTGATGAGTACTGGACACACACTGTGGTAAAGAATCACATGTGTTGAATGCCTGGCAAAGGTTAAACAGGTTTCATCTGGTTGCAAACAACATGAGAACTTTGGTTGGAATTTGTGGCCAGCAGCGAAGCTTTGGTGATTGTCAATGACCTTGAAGACAGCTACCCTCAAACATCTAGCTGACCTTAATTATATTCTAACCTATAGGAGATCACTGCCATCCAGCAACAGTTATAATATAAAGCACATTAAGCAGCCAATCATGTTGAAGAATTATCACAGACAGCAAACTAGGAAGTAACAAACAGATTTTATGATCCACTTTTTATAATTTTACAGAAAACAAAATATAGTTTGTAATACAGACAAAATTAATCCTTTAAAAAACTGCAAACACTTATGTATTCTTTTTTACCATGAAACTAAGACGTTTGATCTTCCACACATACAAAACAGTTCTTCAGGGCCAAAGGGGTTTTTCAGCTATAATTATGAATTAAAATGCTGTTAAATAACCAGTTACACCTCATTCAACAAGGCTAATCCTTTTTCAAGAGCTTTGTATAAAGACAAATGATTTAAAAAGTGGAGATTTACTTTGATTCAATGATTTCTAATGGATTTTCATCTACAAAAACAACACATTTTCTGGGAGAATGAGGAATCACTTTCAACTTCTAGAATAGTACATTCACCAGTGTGTGTGTTTATAGAGGCTCGAAATTGCTGTACGTTTCACTGAGTAACGATAGTGATCTTCTCGACATCATTACAACCAAACATTCTGGGCCTATCAGACACAAGCAGTGGGGCTATTGAAGCAAGATGGTGCTCAAGCAGACAGCTTTGTTAATAAGAAAACTGGTGTAATTTTTTGAATCCCACGTAGGTATAGCTTGGGTATGGCCACACAGCCATATTTCTACTTCACTGACACAACCACATGCTGGGAAGTGTAACTCCTTCTGCACTTGAAGATGGACAACTGATATCACACTTCAAAGTAATTAAGACATTGCTGAGAGATAATTTAAAGCATTATATTCAGGCTAGTCTTTTTAATTGTGGCTTTTTTCCATCTCCAACCACTGAGGAAACTTGCGGCACTTCTAAGTGAGATGCCCAGACATCTATGGTTGACACAGGCCCTGGTTCCTCCCGCATGCAGTGTAGGTTCTGACATATTTTAAGAGTATATGTGTCTGCTTGAAAACCTTGGGCGGAATTCTCCGAGCCTCCGCGGCAAAATCACGATCGGCGCGTGGGCGGAGAATGGGCGTTGACACCAAAAACCGTCACGACACCGCTCCTGCGATTCTCCAGTCCGCGGAGAATCAGCATGAATCGCTTGCACGTGGTCTACGCGGTGCAGTCAGGGAACCATTGACAGATGCCGCCCCCCCCCACGATTCGCCGACGGGACCTTCAAGCAGCTATTGGATAGGTACATGGATTACGGTAAAATGATATAGTGTAGATTTATTTGTTCTCAAGGGCAGCACGGTAGCATTGTGGATAGCACAATTGCTTCACAGCTCCAGGGTCCCAGGTTCGATTCCGGCTTGGGTCACTGTCTGTGCGGAGTCTGCACATCCTCCCCGTGTCTGCGTGGGTTTCCTCCGGGTGCTCCGGTTTCCTCCCACAGTCCAAAGATGTGCGGATTGGGTGAATTGGCCAATGATAAATTGCCCTTAATGTCCAAATTGCCCTTGGTGTTGGGTGGAGGTGTTGAGTTTGGGTGGGGTGCTCTTTCCAGGAGCCGGTGCAGACTCAAGGGGCCGAATGGCCTCCTTCTGCACTGTAAATTCAATGATAATCTATGATTAATCTAGGACAAAGGTTTGGCACAACATCGTGGGCCGAAGGGCCTGTTCTGTGCTGTATTTTCTATTGTTCTATGTTCTATGTAACTGGCCGAGTTCCCGACGGCGTGGTTCTAACGTGTTGCCTGTCGGGAACAGTCGTCGTCGGCTGCGGAGTCAGTTCGTGGCTGCCCTGGTGGGGGACGGGGGGGATCCCTCACCGGGGCGGGGCCTCAGGGACGGCCAGGCTAGCGATCGGGGCCACCGATCCGCGGGCCGCACGATCTCGGGAGGGCCTATATTTTCGGTGCCGCTCCGCATTGTGACTCCGCCATATTGTGCGGGGTGGCTGCCGAAGGCCACCGCCGTGTGCATGCGCTGACTCCGACTGAAAGTCCAGAGTGAAACTTCCGCATTTTGACGCTGGAGTTGGGACATAGCCCCATTATTGGAGAATCCTGCCCCCTTTTTTTGTAAGTCGTGCAATGATCCATGTATTACAATCCCAGATCAAACCCCAAAGTGGCTAGGATACTGGACAGAAACCCCAATATTTTATTTTAATTTTGTAAGACTGTGAGGAAAGGTTAGTTCGCTCCAGGAGTGATTGCACGAAGAAAAAGGGATATGGTATATTGAAACAAACTTTATTACTAATACAGCATTAACATCTTTGACATTACACAGGAAAATAACTTACATTTATTCCTTACACAATATTACTGAATACAGCGAATACAATACCCTTAATTGCTATCTTTATTCCCGCTTTTTAAAATGTTTATCCAATTAAGGGCAATTTAACGTGGCCAATTCATCTACCCTGCACATCTTTGGGTTGTGGGGGTGAGACCCCCATGCAGACACGGGGAAAATGTGCAAACTCCACACGGACAGTGACCCGGGGCTTCGGCACCCTGAGGCAACAGTACTAACCACTGTGCCACCATGCCGCCTTCTTTCTTCCCATTTAAATAACAAGAAAATAAACCATCTCAGCTGTCAATTCACTGTAATTACGGATGCTTAACAGAGATGTTCTTTGAGAAAGAGAGACCTCTTGACATTGCTTTAAAGTCAAGATCTGACTCCTGTCAGAGCCACGCAGAAACTCTGGCTGTATAACCTCAGAAGCTGTTTCTCAGCTTGTTTCAACTCCTTCTTGTTCTCAGACTCCTTCTTGTTTTAGAGACTGTTTTAACTATCTTTTAACTGAACTGCAGAGAGAAATCTGCCTGACATGGGCTTCACCCAGAACTGCACTGACCTGCCTTTCCAACAAAATGCCTGATGCCTTAGCTCCAGCCAGCAACAGCATCACCTTACCAAGCTGAAATCTAATGAACTGCATAGGGAATCCCTTTAAGTAAAACAAAATTCCATTAGCCCAAGCTTTTTGTGATGGTTTAATGGCTCCCAAACTATACTTGCCTTTCAAACTAGGATTTTTTTAAAAACATGACTTCAGCAGTCAAACACACTCTAACCCAGGCTTTTAACCCTTACTGCACAAAATATCTATAACACAATGGGCTGGATTCTCCATCCCGCCGTGCCACATTTCCGTTTCAGCATGCCGTCGGGATGCTCTGTTATGCCAGCTGGTCAATGGGGTTTTCCATTGTGGGGCAGCCCCACACAGTCGGGAAACCCCTCGGCTGCTGGCAAAATGGAGCATCCCGCCGGCAGAGAATCCAGCCCAATATATCTGAAATTCCTACATTCATCGTACTTGACAAGACCCCGGGTGTGGGATCTGGTTAGGGACCAATAACATTTTGTTTAAAGTTCACAAAGTTTGAAATACTTGCGAAGAGAATAAAGCTTCAAGATTCCATGTGTTTTGAACAACCAAAAATAAAGTTTATACGGCCAGAAAGCCTGTGTCTTTCCTGAGGGATTCCAGACTCCACGTTCCCTGGGGTTTCTCTCTTGAAGTCGCTCCAACTCAGGTTGCCTCAACAATGACACACCTTGTAGGGTTTAAATCTCGTCCCCCGAGATTCCCTTCCCCTGGATTCCTGAGCCTGCACTTGAGCACCAACTCACCAACACAACATCAGCTCTTCAGCTGTGTCAAGTAGCCCACTACTGCTCCTAAGGGGTACCTTAACACCAATTAACCATAGGGTGGAATCACCAACCTCCATCTGCCTTCTTAGGTGTTAAGGACTTCTCCTGAACCCGCCTCACTTAAAGCCTGCTAACATCAGCCTTTTTTCTACTTAGAGCCACTTTCTCTGCTCCTCCCTTGTTAACATCACTGGGATCTCTTCCTGATCCTATCCCCTGCCTGGCACACTTCTTTTGGGACTGCTCCATATCTCCTCTCCTTGTCCCCTGCATGGGACACTTGTCTCCAATAGCGCTCCGCTCTCGATCACATGCCATACGTTTTTACATTGTTTTCTCTTTCTGCGCAGGCTGTGTTGGTCCCGTCCATGGCCCGAGGAACTAAAAAAGGCTGAATTGCACATCTGCCGCCAACTCCCAGTCTGCGAATGTCTGTCGGGACTTGGAGTTCCTGACCTCTGCACTTTACGAGAAGGTCGAGAAGCAAATATGTCTGGCTTTCATAACAGTAGCTACGAAAGGTCTAATAATATATGCCTCATGATTCTTTCAAGCAACCTGACTATTATCGTGGCGTCAGCTCTCCGAAAGATTACACTCTAGATTTAAGCTATCTGTTTCATGGAAAAGGACTTTAAGTTACAAATAGTACAAAATTGCCCACACTGATCACCTGCAATGTCGGTGACATTAAACTTAGAGAATTCAGACCAGGCAGTGTTGATGATATCATGAACCTAAAAACATCTAAGCGCAAATCAGAGAAATCCATGTAACCCACCTGTCACAGAAAACAGCCATCCCTAACCACAGTAGCAACCCATGAAAAAGAGCCTTCGAAGACCTGGTTACACTAGCAACTGATCTTGCAACCGCATGAAAAGATAACAATTAGATTGCGTCCAGTATTGTATTACATTTTGATTCTGTGTTAAATAAAGCCTTTCATCTGCAATGTCTTGGTGCAGACAACAACTGCTGGGTACCCATAACCGAGCCATTGGCTGCCTGATCGTAAAAATGCTATTCAGAGAACACTCAGTTTCCTTGGAGAGAGTTACTATTTCTGTTATTGATCTCGTGTTAAATCCAAAGACTCATATCGTGCCTCGATTCCTACTTAAATGTCAGTTCCACATAAAAACATCTCAGTATTCACTAAAATAAATTACACTAAAAATAGATCTGTAAATTAAGTAACGCAGTTGTCTGTTAATTGGTTGATTATAGTGATTTAGTGGCATTTAAATCTGGCTGTTAATTATCAGGTAGAAGTAGATGTGACTAAACAGCCGATCAGAGTGGTGAAGAAATTTGCTTCTAATATTTTCACTCATCACATTTTTTACTAAGAGCTTAAGGTGAGTGCAAGTGGAGTTCCTGTTGTGAAAATACACAGTTTACAAAGGGCCCTTAATTGCTGTCATTTTTGCAAGCGTGCTCCAGTGGAAAATGCCAGATATCCTTGTCCTTTTTTTCTCCCTCTGAAAATCAATAGCCTCTACCCACCTGAACTTCTGGTGGAGTAACTGACTGGTGCCTTGCAGTTGATGCCCTTCAGCTAAAATACTTTGGGCTGGATTCTCTGCACCCCGGCGCTGAAATCGTGGCCTGTGCCAGGGCGGAGAATCCATTTCCCCGCACGGAATTGGGACCTGCACCGGCTCCCCGATTCTTCGGGCCCCGAAAAGCGGCGTACGATCTGAGTACGCAGCACCGCATATCACCGACCTGCGGCCATTGCTGGAGGCCCGCTCCGCCCCCGGCGGGCCGAAGTCCCGACGGCGTGGACTACTCATGGTACTCCCAGTCGGCTGCCCTGGTCGGGGGCCGGTCAATCAGAGGGCAGGGTGGGCCTTATAAGCGGCCGGGCAATTTTTGGGCGGACGGTCTGGGTCGGGCACGCGGCCGATCGGGGGCAATATGGTGAGGGTCCAGCTCCACGGTCTGAGTCCGCCATGGAGCACGGCACGGCGGCTGGAGGTCGCCGCCATGCGTATGCACAGCCTCCGACCCGGAAGTGCAGGGGCCCATATCTGCAGCAAAAGCTGCTGGATTTACACTGGTTCAATGCTAGCCCCCTGCAGGGCTTTGAATATGTGGCCCTTTGACACCAGTTTTTATGGCATGGAAGTCCACAGTTTTTAGGATGGCATGGGGACATAGTCCCAAAAACAGAGAATCCAGCCCTTTGAGTTTGAAGTTTAGGACTGTGATTGTGTTTTACAGTTGCTTCCTCCCTACACATGTCGAAAGGGGCAGCACGGTGATAGAGTGATAGGCACTGCTGCCTCATAGCACCAGGGATTCAGGTTCAATTCCATCCTTGTCTGTGTGGAGTTTGTACATTCTCCCTGTGTCTGCGTGGGTTTCCTCCGGGTGCTCCGGTTTCTTCCCACAGCCCAAAGATGTGCAGTTTAGGTGGATTGGCCATGCTAAATTGCCCCTTAGTGACCAGGGAGGGTTACGGGGATGAGGGTGGGATGGGTGGGTGAGTGGACCTGGCTAGGGAGCTGTTTCAGAGAGTCGGTGCAGACTTGATGGGTGGAATGGCTTCCTTCTGCACTGGTGGGTGGCACGGTGGCACAGAGGGTAGCACTGTTGCTTCACAGTAGCAGGGACCTCAGTTCTATTCCCGTCTTGGGTCACTGTCTGTGCGGAGTCTGCACGTTCTCCCCTTGTCTGCGTGGTTTCCTCCGGGTGCTCCGGTTTCCTCCCACAAGTCCTGACAAAGAGGACTTGTGGGAGGAATAGTGAGGTGAATAGTGTCATGTGAGAGTACCTTTAAGAAATGGGTGTTTATAAATGGGTGAGTATATAAATATCTGTAGTGAGAGTACCTTTACGAAATGGGTGTTTATTACTGCAATGATGTCAGAGAGTGTGTGGAGCTGGGCTATCTGTCAGCTTTTTACTTTCACTTTCGGCTTTTTGCTGCAGGGTGGGTTTGGTTTCAGTTTAGCTTTGGAGAAGCTGCAATCACAAGAGGATGTGTGTGAATCTCTGCAAGCTTATGAATGTCCATTTGCTGATTTCAACGTGGTAACTGTTCTCAGTAGTGAATTTAAACCTGAGGTGCTTCTGTTAAAAGGTTTTGTTTTAAGTCTTATGGATGTTAAAAGGAAAGTAAGAATTACTTAGTGTTGTATTCTTTGCGGGTTGTATTTGCATTGATGGTTGCTAAGATGTTCACTGTATGTTTTAAAAAGATTAACTTGCGTTCATAGAATAAACATTGTTTTGCTTTCAAAAATACTTTTCCATTTCTGCTGTATAGTGGGCTTTGTGCTCCCCATACCACAATCTATTAAAAGTTGTGGGTCAGGTGAACTCCATGATACACCTTGGGGTTCTCTAAACCCTGGCCCATAACAAAAGGACATTCTGATTTCTCCCTCAATGTACCCGAACAGGTGCTGTCGTGTGGTGACTAGGGGATTTTCACAGTAACTTCATTGCAGTGTTAATGTAAGCCTACTTGTGACACTAATTAAGATTATTATGTTGGGTTTCAATGATTCTATGAAAAGCTGCAGGCAGTCAATATTTACCCTAAAAAGTGTAGTCTGATCTGCATATGCATATCCTCAACCAGGGAGAATGTTATAGACCTGGTAATGAGCAATTAGATGGGAGTAATTAATGGCCTCAGAGGAAGGAAAACTCCAGGAAAGAGTGAACATAATATGACAGAACTTGATATTCAGTTTGAGGGCGGGAAATGTGGGCCTAAAACTAGAATCTTAAGCTGAAAAGAAAAGCAATTGCAAAGATATGAAGACAGATTTGGCTAAAGTGGATTGGGAAAATAGCTTAAAAGTTAAGATGGTAGGGAAGCAATTGCACACATTGAAGGAGGTAATCTATAACTCTTAACAAAGATGCATTCAATTGAAAAAGAATGGCTTTATGGGAAGGATGCACCATCCATGGCTAACTAAGGAATTTAATGGGGGTTCAAATTGAAAATAAAGATGCTGCAAAGATTAGTGGTAGGCCAGAAGATTCGGAAAAATTTGGAAAACAGTGACAGATGACTAACAAAATAATAAAGAGGGAGAAATTAGAATACGGGATGGAACAAGCAAGAAATATAAAAGCAGACAGTAAAACCCTCAACAAGAAAATAAAAGTAAAAGAGTAGCAATATAAGCATTGGTCCATTCGAGGATTGTATAAAATCCTCGTCCTCATTGTGTTGAGGACGAGACTAGATAATTAATAATAAGAAAGAAGGAAATGGAAGAAATTTTGAACAAATATTTTGTATCTGACTTCACATAGCAGATGCAAAAAGCAGCCCAGAATAGTAAATAAACCAAGAGGTAAGGGAGAAGGCAGAACTTAAAACAATCATGATCACATTGAACAGGCAATGGGAACACTTTTATGACAATTGACAGTGGATTCATGATTATCATTTTAATTCCAGATTTTATTTTTATTAAATTCAAATTTAACCATCTAGCATGGTGAGATTTGAACCTGGTCCCCAGGGTATTAACCTGGGTTTCTGGATTACTAGTCCAATGACAATACCACTATGCCACTGCCTCTCCTATTAAACTATTAGAGCTAAAGGTTGCCTGAAAGGGTGGTGGAGGTAGAGACCCTCATAATATTTTAAACATTTTTTAGATGTGCACTTGCGATGCCAAGGCATATAAGGCTATAGGCCAAGTGCTGGAAAATGGGATTAGAGTACTTTGGTGGTTGTTTTTGACCGGCACATGAGTGATGGGTCAAAGTGCCTTTTCTGTGCTATAGACCTCTATGAATCTATGACTCTATGAAAAACTCTCTGGACCTGATGGTGTGCATACTAAGTTCTTTGAAGAAGTAGCTGCAGAGATAGTGGGTGCTTTGGTTGTCATTTTCCAAAATTTCCTAAATTGTGGAAAGGTTCCAGCCGATTAGGAAACCTCTGATGCAACACCTCTATTTAATAGAGGACGGAGATAGAAAATAGCAGACTACAGGCCTGTCAGCCTAACATCTGTCACTGAGAAAATGCTGAAATGCGTTATTAAGAAATTGGTACCAGAATACTAGAAAATCATAATACAATCAGACAAAGTCAAAATGATCTTGTGAAAGGAGAATCATGTTTGACAAATCGATTAGAGCTCTTTGAGGAAATAACAAGTAGGGTGGATAAAGGGGAACATGTAATGTTTTCAAGAGGCATTTGATGGGTGCCATGTAAAAGATTACTCCGCAGAATAAGAGCTCATGGTGTTGGGGGTGAAATATCAGCATGAATCGAAGGAAACATAATCAGGATAAGTGGATCATTTTCAAGTTGGCAAACTGTAGCTAGTAGTGTGCCATAGGGATCAGAGCTGGGGCCTCAACCATTTACAATCTTTGTTAATGACTTGGATTAGGACAAATTTGCTGATGGTGCAAAGAGAGATTAGGAAGGCAAATTGTGAGAATCACTCAAAGCACATCCACAAAGGGAAAAAGCTCGCTTCAGTGAGTGGGCATAACATTGGTAGATGGAGTGTAATGTGGGTAAATGCGAGGTTGCCTTCTTTGGCAGAAGAATAGAAAGGCAGAACATTATTTAAAAGGAAAGAGGCTGCAGAATTCTGAGGTACAAATGGATCCGTGTGTCTCTGTACATGAATCACAAAAGGTTAGCATGCAGGTAGAACAAGCAAGCAGGAAGGCAAATGGAATGTTGGCCTTTCTTGCAAGAAGGATGGAGCACAAAAATAGGGAAGTCTTGCTACAACTGTGCAGCACATTCGTGAGACTACATCTAGAGTACTGTGTACAGTGTTACTAAAGAGTAGATATAATTGCATTGGAGGCAATTCAAGAAGTCTGTCTAGGCTGATTCCTGGGACAAAGCAGTTGTCTTATGAGGAAAGGCTGTACAGGTTAGGCCTTCACTTATTGGCGTTTAGAGGATTGAGAGGTGATCTCATTGAAGCATATAAGGTTCTGTAGAATTAGAATTAGACTTCCGGAGGTGGCCATGTTCCAATCGGCCCCACACAGGGTAGCTCTTACATGAAGGTTTTGGTTTGGGCCCTTTTTTGCCCGTTTAATGGGCACTTTGGTCAAAAAATTTGCAACATGTGCAGTTGAAAGTGATTTCTTCGTCGAGGTGCTACGATGGCAGGTTACTGTACTCGACGTAAATCGATTAAAGCGACGGTGAAAGTGGAGGGTCTGTGAGGCGCAGATACAGAAAATATGGTGGCAGAGGGGACGTTGTCGCCGTCCACCGCTTTGTCAGTGGAGCAACTGATGGGGCTGATCAAAAGGGAACCATGGGAGCTTCGGCGGAGGATGCTGGAAGATTGGTCGAAAGCGATCGAGGGAGCAGACAGTGACCCAGTGCTGGGATCGAACCCGGGTCCTCAGTGCCCTGAGGCAGCAGTGCTATCTACTGTGCCATGATTTGACTCTAAATTGAGGGGGACCACTATTCTATTTAGTAAGAGAGTGTCATTTGGACTGGCTGAGGAGGTGTGAGATCTGGAGGGGCCGGGTTTGTAATGGTTAGTGGAATCGTAGAGGGGCTCCGTTGGTGCTTGTAAGCATTTATGTGCCAAATTGGGATGATAGGGAATTTGTTCAGTGGAATCCCGGACCTGGACTCACACAAATTGATCATGGGTGGCAATTTGAACTGTGTGATGGATCCTCAACTGGATCGTTTATGCCCAAGGACATTAGTCAAGTCAGGAATGGCAAAGGAGCTGGGGTGTTTATGAACCAGATGGAAGGGGTGGATCCTTGCAGGTTTCAGAATCCGGGAGGGAGGGGGTTTCCATACGTCGTTCCCATGTACGTCGGGTGTACTCATAGATTTTTTAAATGGTAGATAATTTGATTCCCCCGGGGATATTAGGGGTGGAATATAGGGCGATTGTGGTCTTGGACCACGTGCCGCATTTGATGGATCTCTGGTTGAGAGTGGGTCAGTCTCGGGGCCTCCCGTAGAGGATGGACTCGGCGCTACTGGCAGATGAAAGGTTTTGCAGAAAGATGACTTCGGTCATTAAGGAGTACATAGAGTTCAATCACAATGGGGGAGGTCTCGCCCTCCACGTTCGGGAAGGCATTGAAGGCGGTAGTACGGGTGGAAGTGATCACATTTAAAACTCATAGAGACAAGGTGGAGAGGTCAGATGATAGTAATTGATTGGTGCAATTTTGGAAGTAGATCGGTGATACGCTGTGACCCCTGCCAGGGAGGTCTTGGAGGAGCAAAAGAAGCTGCAAGGGGAGTTTGATTTGATGACGATAGGGAATGCGGTGGGCCAGCTTCGTAGAGCAAGGGGTGTTTTGTATGAGTATGGGGAGGAGACTAGCCGCCTTTAGCACACCAACTGTGGTGACGAGCTGCCACAAGGGGGATAGTACAAGTGAGGGAAGAGGGTGGGGAACTGGTGACAATGCCGGAACATATCAATAAAGTGTTTGAGTCATACTATAAGAGTCTGAACCCCGGGAGGAGGAAGATGAAATGGGGTGTTTTTTTGAGGGATTGGTGTTCCCAGAGGTTGAGGCGGAGAAGCGCAGGGACTGGAGGCTCCGCTGGGGTTACAGGGAGATGATGGAGGCTATTGGTGCAATGCAGTCATGGAGGGTGCTGGGTCCGGATGGTTTCCAGGTTGTTTTTTATAAACGGTTTGCGACGGAGTTGAGCCCACATCTCCTGGAGATGTTCTCTGACTCTTTGGTGCGGGGGGAGTTACCGGCCACACTGGATCAGGCGTCTATTTCATTAATTCCCACAAAAGAAAAGGACCCGGTGGAGTGTGGGTCGTACAGGCCCATCTCCTTGTTAAATACAGACGTTATCGTTCTGGCTAAGGTAGTGGCACGACGGCTTGAGGGGTGTGTTCGGACGTGGTGTCGGAGGGTCAGACAGTTTTCGTGATGGGGAGGCAGCTGTCTAGTAATATCAGGCGTCCATTAACTGTTGTTATGACCTTAGCTAAGGGCAGGGTGCGGAGGTTGTGGTGGTTATGGATGCGGAGAAGGCTTTTGATAGGGTGGAGTGGAGTTATTTGCTGGAGGTGTTGGGTAGGTTTGGATTCAATCCCACATTTCTCTCATGGGTGAGGTTATTGGATGCGGCCCCCACAGCTAGTGTTAGGACAAATCTGGTTACTGTTGTGTTGGGTGCTCTGGATCCGTGGAACACATACAGGTCACTAACACTTGAAATAGTGCAAAACTATTTTATTTAGTCATTAACAGTTTAACATACTCTCACTGTGGGTTAACACGATACTAGCTTTAACTAAAGACCTTTGCCTTGTCCCAACCAGTCGATGCACTCAGTACATGGTGAATGTCTGTGCTGCAGGCTGTGAGCTCTGTCCTACTAGGAAGCTGCAGCTCGAATGACTGGGAACTCTGATGCCCCCTGTCTTTATAGTGCGTGTGCTCTAACTGGTGATTGGCTGCAGTGTTGTGTGTGTTGATTGGTCCCACTGTGTGTCCATCAGTGTGTGTGTCTGCACCATGATATACTGGTGTATATTGTGACATCCCCCCTTTTATAAAAGAATGTACATGTGTGGCAATAAATAGTGTATGGTGAGAATGTCCCTGACTACGTATGTGCGAAAGACATATTTACAGGACTCTGTACATGAGAACTAAGCTATTTACATGGGAAGGTGCCTGGTGCAGAAAAACAGTATGCAACAAGAATAACGAGATGAACACTATATACATACCATATAAACGATCAAACGGAAGAACAGAACAATTCAGAAAGTCAATAAGTCCACAAAGTTCACAAATGAAGTGGGCGACGAATTCTAGTTGACCGCCTCAAGGGTGGGTCAGCAGCTGCCGGCTGAGGAGCGGGCTGGACTGCGTCAGAGTGAGGAGGATGCAGAGTGACAGAGATCTCTGCATAGTCCATGGCAGGGTCAGCAGGAGGGCGAGGCGACAGTGGAGGATCATGTAGCGAGCGTGGAACGAGACGAAGGGCACGTCGATTGCGGCGCCGAATGGAGCCATCCGGTCGACGAACCAGGAACGAGCGGGGGGCCACCTGCCGAAGGACAACAACGGCTGCAGACCAGCCACCATCCGGAAGATGGATGCGGACGTTGTCATCTGGAGCCAGAGCAGGGAGATCAGCTGCACGGGAGTCATGAGCCGCCTTGTGCTGTGCACGAGACAGCTGCATCCGTCGAAGGACCGGAACGTGGTTGAGGTCTGGGACATGAATGGACGGCACCGTTATCCTCAGGGTACGACCCATGAGCAATTGGGCTGGCGACAGGCCAGTGGACAGTGGAGCAGAGCGTTAGGCCAGCAAGGCGAGGTAGAAATCAAACCCAGCATCGGCAGCCTTGCAGAGGAGCCGTTTGACTATGTGGACTCCCTTCTCCGCTTTGCCGTTGGATTGGGGGTACAGGGGACTGGATGTCACACTGGGCAAAATTGTACCACCTGGCAAAGTTGGACCATTCCTGGCTTGCAAAACAGGGGCCATTGTCCGACATAACCGTGAGTGGGATACCGTGTCGAGCAAAGGTGTCCTTACAGGCAAGGATGACTGCAGACGATGTGACATCGTGCAACCGTATCACCTCCGGGTAATTTGAAAAGTAGTCCACGATCAGGACATAGTCTCTACACAGCGCGTGGAACAGGTCGATGCCCACCTTGGTCCAAGGTGACGTGACCAACTCATCGGGCTGCAGGGTCTCACGTGGTTGGGCCGGCTGGAAGCGCTGACAAGTGGGGCAGTTGAGCACTGTGTTAGCTATTTCTTCATTAATGCCGGACCAGTACACTGCCTCTCGGGCCCGTCGGCGGCTCTTTTCCACGCCAAGATGGCCCTCGTGTAGCTGTCCCAGGACGAGCTGGCGCATGCTATGTGGGATGACAATGTGGTCCAGTTTCAGAAGAACCCCGTCAACTACCGCCAGATCATCTGTGACATTATAGAACTGTGGGCATTGGCCCTTGAGCCACCCGTCTGTTAGGTGGCGCATGACACGCAAAGGGTCAGCCGCCGTCTCGCGGCGAATTTGGACGAGGCGTTCATCTGTGGCAGGTAGATTGGAGGCCACGAAGGCCACATGGGCGTCAACCTGGCAGACGAATCCCGCTGGGTCACATGGAGTGTTGACTGCCCTGGAGAGAGCATCCGCAATGATGAAGTCTTTGCCTGGGGTGTATACCAGCTGGAAGTCATATCGCCGGAGCTTGAGAAGAATACGCTGGAGGCGAGGCGTCATATCGTTCAAGTCTTTCTGTATTATATTGACCAGCGGTCGATGGTCAGTCTCGACGGTGAATTGAGGAAGTCTGTACACATAGTTGTGAAACTTAACCACACCGGTCAGAAGGCCCAGGCACTCCATTTCTATCTGCGCGTAGCGCTGCTCCGTGGGGGTCATGGCGCGTGACGCATATGCAACGGGGACCCATGATGATGTCTCATTGCATTGCAGGAGCACTGCCCCAATGCCGGATTGGCTGGCATCGGTCAAAATTTTGCTCTCTTTTGCTGGATCAAAGAAAGCTAAGACCGGGGCCATGGTGAGTTTGGTTTTGAGTTCTCTCCATTCGCGCTCGTGGGCAGGGAGCCATTGGAAGTCTGTCGTCTTCCTGACCAGGTTCCTGAGAGCCGTGGTATGAGATGCGAGGTTAGGGATGAACGTCCCTCACTTGACCATGCCCAGAAATCGGAGGACCGCCTTCTTGTCCTCTGGCGTTTTCATGGCTGTGATAGCAGCCACCTTGTCCGCATCCGGCCGCACATCCAACTGGGAGATGTAATCCCCGAGGAACTTGAGTTCCGTCTGACTAAAAGAGCATTTGGCCCTGTTGAGGCGGAGGCCCTGCTCACGTATGCGTTTGAACACGCGCTGGAGGCGACTGACATGCTCCTGCGGGGTGGTGGACCAAATGATTATGTCGTCGACATAGACGCGAACACCTTCAATGCCTTCCATCATTTGTTCCATAATCCTATGGAACACGTCTGAAGCAGATATGATCCCAAACGGCATCCTGTTGTAACAATATCTGCCAAAGGGGGTATTAAAAGTACACAGTTTCCTGCTGGATTTGTCGAGCTGGATTTGCCAGAACCCTTTTGAGGCGTCGAGTTTGGTGAAGAGCTTGGCGCGAGCCATCTCGCATGTGATCTCCTCGTGCTTGGGAATTGGATAATGCTCCCTCATGATATTGCGATTTAGATCCTTGGGATCAATGCAAATTCTCAATTTGCCGGAAGGCTTTTTTACACACACCATGGAACTGACCTAGTCGGTTGGTTCCGTGACTCTGGAAATCACTCCTTGGTCCTGGAGGTCCTGCAGCTGCTGCTTGAGGCGGCCCTTAAGGGATGCTGGGACCCTGCGAGGTGCGTGCACCACAGGCATGGCATTCTGATCAATAAGATCTTGTAGGTGTATGGGAGCGTGCCCATGCCTTCGAAGACATCGTGGTGCTGGCTGATGATGGCGTCGAGTTGCGCCCTGAAGTCGGTGTCCTGAAAGGCAGACGTGTCATTAGGAGAGAGAGAGTGAACTCTCTGAACTAGGTTCAACAGCTTGCATGCCTGCGCGCCAAGCAGTGAGGCTTTCGAGGAGCCCACGATTTCAAAAGGAAGGATGGCTTTGCGTGACCTGTGCATCACTTCAAGTTGGCACGAGCCGCTGGCATCAATGGCATTGCCATTGTAATCCAATAACTGGCAGGCTGATTGAAGGATGGCTGGTTTGACACAAAGGCTTTGAAAGTCAGACTGCGCAATGAGATTGGCGGAGGCACCAGTGTCCAGGCGGAATCGTATTTGGGACCGGTTTACCGTCAGGGTGGCACACCACTCATCGCCTGGATCGATGCTGTATACCGACTGCGGCTGGTGTCTTTGCTTCAGGGACACCCTGTTTTTTGTCACGATACTGACTCGAAAAGGCGCCTTCGGGTCCTCGGTGTCACTGCTGTGTAGGAGGTCCGCATCGGACTCGGTGGCCGTGGGTTGAATTGCCCGGACATTCCTGCGAGGCTGGCTGAAGCGATATGAATTGGCAGGCTGAGCTGCTCGGCATAAGGCAGCATAGTGACCAAGTCTGCCACATCTTAGGCATTGCCGAAATTTGGCAGGGCATTGCCGTTTTAAATGTGCGGAGCCACAGTTGCCGCACGTTGTAGCGTCAGCACATTCGCTGCACCACCGCACATGCGCGGTGCGATCGTGCATGGTGCGCGCCTGCGCATAACGTTGTTCGACGTCGCCGTCCCCTCATTTGGTGCGCGCAAGCGCGGGAGTCCGCGAAAAGCGTGTGAAATGGCCGTCCTCATCCAGGCTGAGGCCCTGGAGGTGCTCAATCACTTGGACCCGTTCCGCCTCGTGGGGACCTTGCCGCGCCGCTTCAGCCGCTTGGATGTGGGAATACCGACTCGTGGCGTTTTCGTGTAGGACACAGGTCTCAATGGCAGTCGCTAGGGTGAGCTGCTTTACTTTGAGGAGCTGCTGTCGTAGGGGGTCCGACTGAACACCGAAAACGATCTGGTCGCGGATCATGGAGTCGGAGGTGGGCCCGTAGCCGCAAGACTGCGCAGGGATGCGGAGGTGAGTGAGAAAGGATTGGAAAGGTTCATCCTAACCCTGCAAACGCTGTTGGAACACGTTGCGCTCAAAACTTTCATTCACCTCTACGCTGCAGTGAGTGTCAAACTTGAGGAGGACCGCCTTGAACTTTGTTTTATCTTCATCATCCGCAAAGGTGAGAGAATTGAAAATGTGGATGGAATGGTCCCCGGCCATTGATAGGAGGAGAGCAATCTTTCTGGTATCCGAGGCGTCCTCCCTGTCTGTGGCCTCAAGGAACAGCTGGAAGCGCTGTTTGAATATCTTCCAGTTGGCCCCTAGGTTGCCGGCAATGCGGAGTGGCGGCGGTGGGCAGATGTTGTCCATGTTGCAGGATTACGGAATGCTGGCGGAAGGCAGATCACTTGCAGGTAGGTCTAAGAAGTGCTAATATCCCTCAACGAGAGAGGAGTTGAAAACATGGCTACAGGGTTGGTGCAGGAGGGAGGGTTTCAGATTTCTGGATAATTGGGGCTCATTCTGGGGTCGGTGGGACCTCTAAAAATGGGATGGTCTATATCTGGACCAGAGGGGTACCAATATCCTGGGGGGGAAATTTGCTAATGCTCTTCGGGAGGGTTTAAACTAGTTCAGCAGGGGCTTGGGAACCTGAATTGTAGCTCCAGAACACAGGTGGTTGAGAGTCGTGAGGTCATGAGTAAGGTTTCAAAGTTGCAGGAGTGTACCGGCAGGCAGGAAGGTGGTTTAAAATGTGTCTTCTTCAATGCCAGGAGCATCCGGAATAAGGTGGGTGAACTTGCGGCATGGGTTGGTACCTGGGACTTCGATGTTGTGGGCCATTTCGGAGACATGGATAGAGCAGGGACAGGAATGGTTGTTGCAGGTGCCGGGGTTTAGATATTTCAGTAAGCTCAGGGAAGGTGGTAAAAGAGGGGGAGGGGTGGCATTGTTAGTCAAGGACAGTATTACGGTGGCAGAAAGGACATTTGATGAGGACTCGCCTACTGAGGTAGTATGGGCTGAGGTTAGAAACAGGAAAGGAGAGGTCACCCTGTTAGGGGTTTTCTATAGGCCTCCAAAAAGTTCCAGAGATGTAGAGGAAAGGATTGCAAAGATGATTCTGGATAGGAGCGAAAGCAACAGGGTAGTTGTTATGGGGGACTTTAACTTTCCAAATATTGACTGGAAACGCTACAGTTAGAGTACTTTAGATGGGTCCGTTTTTGTCCAATGTGTGCAGGAGGGTTTCCTGACACAGTAGATGGGCCATCAAGAGGCGAGGCCATATTGGATTTGGTACTGGGTAATGAACCAGGACAGGTGTTAGATTTGGAGGTCGGTGAGCACTTTGGTGATAGTGACCACCATTCGATTATGTTTACTTTAGTGATGGAAAGGGATAGGTATATACCACAGGGCAAGAGTTATATCTGGGGGAAAGGCAATTATGATGCGCTGAGGCATGACTTAGGATGCATTGGATGGAGAGGAAAACTGCAGGGGATGGGCACAATGGAAATGTGGAGCTTGTTCAAGGAACAGCTACTGCGTGTCCTTGATATGTATGTACCTGTCAGGCAGGGAGGAAGTTTGGTTTACTAAAGCAGTCGAAACACTTGTCAAGAGGAAGAAGGAGGCTTATGTAAAGATGAGACATGAAGGTTCAGTTAGGGCGCTTGGCAATTACAAGTTAGCTAGGAAGGACCTAAAGAGAGAGCTAAGAAGAGCCAGGAGGGGACATGAGAGGTCTTTGGCAGGTAGGATCAAGGATATCCCTAAAGCTTTCTATAGATATGTCAGGAATAAATGAATGACTAGGGTAAGAGTAGGGCCAGTCAAGGACAGTGGTGGGAAGTTGTGCGTGGAGTCCGAGGAGATAGGAGAGGTGCTTAATGAATATTTTTCATCAGTATTCACACAGGAAAAAGACAATGTTGTCGAGGAGAATACTGAGATTCAGGCTACTAGACTAGAAGGGCTTGAGGTTCATAAGGAGGAGGTGTTAGCAATTCTGGAAAGTGTGAAAATAGATAAGTCCCCTGGGCCGGATGGGATTTATCCTAGGATTCTCTGGGAAGCTAGGGAGGAGATTGCTGAGCCTTTGGCTTTGATCTTTAAGTCATCTTTGTCTACAGGAATAGTGCCAGAAGACTGGAGTATAGCAAATGTTGTCCCCTTGTTCAAGAAGGGGAGTAGAGACAACCCTGGTAACTATAGACCAGTGAGCCTTACTTCTGTTGTGGGCAAAATATTGGAAAGGTTTATAAGAGATAGGATGTATAATCATCTGGAAAGGAATAATTTGATTAGAGATAGACAACACGGTTTTGTGAAGGGTAGGTCGTGCCTCACAAACCATATTGAGTTCTTTGAGAAGGTGACCAAACAGGTGGATGAGGGTAAAGCAGTTGATGTGGTGTATATGGATTTCAGTAAAGCGTTTGATAAGGTTCCTCACGGTAGGCTACTGCAGAAAATACGGAGGCATGGGATTCAGGGTGGTTTAGCAGTTTGGATCAGAAATTGGCTAGCTGGAAGAAGACAAAGGGTGGTGGTTGATGGGAAATGTTCAGAATGGAGTCCAGTTACTAGTGGTGTACCACAAGGATCTGTTTTGGGGCCACTGCTGTTTGTAATTTTTATAAATGTCCTGGAGGAAGGCGTAGAAGGATGGGTGAGTAAATTTGCAGATGACACTAAAGTTGGTGGAGTTGTGGGCAGTGCGCAAGGATGTTACAAGTTACAGAGGGACATAGATAAGCTGCAGTGCTGGGCTGAGAGGTGGCAAATGGAGTTTAATGCAGAAACGTGTGAGGTGATTCATTTTGGAAGGAATAACAGGAAGACAGAGTACTGGACTAATGGTAAGATCCTTGGCAGTGTGGATGAGCAGAGAGATCTTGGTGTCCATGTACATAGATCCCTGAAAGTTGCCACCCAGGTTGAGAGGGTTGTTAAGAAGGCGTATGGTGTGTTAGCTTTTATTGGCAGATGGATTGAGTTTCGGGGCCATGAGGTCACGTTGCTGTACAAAACTCTGGTGCGGCCGCATTTGGAGTATTGCGTGCAATTCTGGTCGCCGCATTATAGGAAGGATGTGGAAGCATTGGAAAGGGTGCAGAGGAGATTTACTAGAATGTTGCCTGATATGGAGGGAAGATCTTATGAGGAAAGGCTGAGGGACTTGAGGCTGTTTTCGTTAGAGAGAAGGTTAAGAGGTGACTTAATTGAGGCATACAAGATGATCAGAGGATTGGATAGGGTGGACAGTGAGAGCCTTTTTCCTCAGATGGTGATATCTTGCACGAGGGGACATAGCTTTAAATTGAGGGGAGATAGATATAGGACAGATGTCAGAGGTAGGTTCTTTATTCAGAGAGTAGTAAGGGTGTGGAATGCCCTGCCTGCAACAGTAGTGGACTCGCCAACACTAAGGGTATTCAAATGGTCATTGGATAGACATATGGACGATAAAGGAATAGTGTAGATGGGCTTTAGAGTGATTTCACAGGTCGGCGCAACATCAAGGGCCGAAGGGCCTGTACTGCGCTGTAATGTTCTATGTTCTAATGCTTGGTATCATGTTGTGTTGGGCGGTCTGGATCCGTGGAACACATACAGGTCACCAACACTTGAAATAATGCAACACTATTTTATTTAGCCATTAACAGTTTAACATACTCTCACTGTGGGTTAACACGATACTAGCTTTAACTGAAGACCTTATCCTTGTCCTAACCAGTCGATGCACTCAGCACATGGTGAATGTCTGTGCTGCAGGCTGTGAGCTCTGTCCTACTAGGAAGCTGCAGCTCGAATGACGGGGAACTCTAATGCCCCCTGTCTTTATAGTGCGTGTGCTCTAACTGGTGATTGGCTGCGGTGTTGTGTGTGTTGATTGGTCCCACTGTGTGTCCATCAGTGTGTGTGTCTGCACCATGATATACTGGTGTATATTATGACAGTTACCTCAGGGAATGTTCGGCAATATAGGGGCACAAGGCAGGGCTGCCCATTTTCCCCACTTCTGATTGCATTAGCGATAGACTCTCTGGCTATTGCACTCCGGGCTGCTGGGGAGTGGTCAGGTATTGTGAGCATAGGGTATGAATGACAGAGTTTTGCGACATGCTCTCGCATTAGCTATCGCATTTCTATTAGAAATCTAGTGCTAGGAAACAGATAGTTGACAGTAACTTTGAAATTTAAAAAAATATATTTTTTTAAAAAAAAGACAAATTTTAATTTTAATTTTAATTAATTGACGCAATGTCAGTTAGAGGAGTGCTGTGCTCTGACTGTGAGATGTGGCAGGTCCGGGAGGCTTCCAGCGTCCCGGATGGCTTCATCTGCAGAAAGTGCACCCAACTGGAGCTCCTCACAGACCGCATGGTTCGGTTGGAGCAGCAATTGGATGCACTTAGGAGCATGCAGGTGGCGGAAAGCGTCATAGATCGCAGTTATGTAAATGTGGTCACACCCAAGTTGCAGGCAGAGAAATGGGTGACCACCAGAAAGGGCAGGCAGTCAGTGCAGGAATCCCCTGTGGTTGTCCCCCTCTCGAACAGACCCCTTTGGATACTGTCGGGGGGGATAGCCTATCAGGGGAAAACAGCAGCAGCCAGAGCAGTGGCACCACGGCTGGCTCTGATGTTCAGAAGGGAGGGTCAAAGCGCAGAAGAGTAATAGTAATAGGGGACTCTATAGTCAGGGGCACAGATAGGCGCTTCTGTGGACGTGAAAGAGACTCCAGGATGGTATGTTGCCTCCCTGGTGCCAGGGTCCAGGATGTCTCCGAACGGGTAGAGGGCATCCTGAAGGGGGAGGGCAAACAGGCAGAGGTCGTTGTACATATTGGTACTAATGACTTAGGCAGGAAGGGGCATGAGGTCCTGCAGCAGGAGTTCAGGGAGCTAGGCAGAAAGTCAAAAGACAGGACCTCGAGGGTTGTAATCTCGGGATTACTCCCTGTGCCACGTGCCAGTGAGGCTAGAAATAGGAAGATAGAGCAGCTAAACACGTGGCTAAATAGCTGGTGTAGGAGGGAGGGTTTCCATTATCTGGACCACTGGGAGCTCTTCCGGGGCAGGTGTGACCTGTATAAGAAGGACGGGTTGCACCTAAACCGGAGAGGCATAAATATCCTGGCCGCGAGGTTTGCTAGTGTCACACGGGAGGGTTTAAACTAGTATGGCAGGGGGATGGGCACGGGAGCAATAGGTCAGAAGGTGAGAGCATTGAGGGAGAACTAGGGAATAGGGACAGTGTGCCTCTGAGGCAGAGCAGACAGGGAGAAGTTGCTGAACACAGCGGGTCTGGTGGCCTGAAGTGCATATGTTTTAATGCAAGGAGCATTACGGGTAAGGCAGATGAACTTAGAGCTTGGATTAGTACTTGGAACTATGATGTTGTTGCCATTACAGAGACCTGGTTAAGGGAAGGGCAGGATTGGCAGCTAAACGTTCCAGGATTTAGATGATTCAGGCGGGATAGAGGGGGATGTAAAAGGGGAGGTGGAGTTGCGCTACTTGTTCGGGAGAATATCACAGCTGTACTGCGAGAGGACACCTCAGAGGGCAGTGAGGCTATATGGGTAGAGATCAGGAATAAGAAGGGTGCAGTCACAATGTTGGGGGTATACTACAGGCCTCGCAACAGCCAGAGGGAGATAGAGGAGCAGGTAGGTAGACAGATTTTGGAAAAGAGTAAAAACAACAGGGTTGTGGTGATGGGAGACTTCAACTTCCCCAATATTGACTGGGACTCACTTAGTGCCAGGGGCTTAGACGGGGCGGAGTTTGTAAGGAGCATCCAGGAGGGCTTCTTAAAACAATATGTAGACAGTCCAACTAGGGAAGGGGCGGTACTGGACCTGGTATTGGGGAATGAGCCCGGCCAGGTGGTAGATGTTTCAGGAGGGGAGCATTTCGGTAACAGTGACCACAATTCAGTAAGTTTTAAAGTACTGGTGGATAAGGATAAGAGTGGTCCGAGGATGAATGTGCTAAATTGGGGGAAGGCTAATTATAACAATATTAGGCGGGAACTGAAGAACATAGATTGGGGGCGGATGTTTGAGGGCAAATCAACATCTGACATGTGGGAGGCTTTCAAGTGGCAGTTGAAAGGAATACAGGACCGGCATGTTCCTGTGAGGAAGAAAGATAAATACGGCAATTTTCGGGAACCTTGGATGACGAGTGATATTGTAGGCCTCGTCAAAAAGAAAAAGGAGGCATTTGTCAGGGCTAAAAGGCTGGGAACAGACGAAGCCTGCGTGGAATATAAGGAAAGTAGGAAGGAACTTAAGCAAGGAGTCAGGAGGGCTAGAAGGGGTCACGAAAAGTAATTGGCAAATAGGGTTAAGGAAAATCCCAAGGCTTTTTACACGTACATAAAAAGCAAGAGGGTAGCCAGGGAAAGGGTTGGCCCACTGAAGGATAGGCAAGGGAATCTATGTGTGGAACCAGAGGAAATGGGCGAGTTACTAAATGAATACTTTGCATCAGTATTCACCAAAGAGAAGGAATTGGTAGATGTTGAGTCTGGAGAAGGGGGTGTAGATAGCCTGGGTCACATTGTGATCCAAAAAGACGAGGTGTTGGGTGTCTTAAAAAATATTAAGGTTGATAAGTCCCCAGGGCCTGATGGGATCTACCCCAGAATACTGAAGGAGGCTGGAGAGGAAATTGCTGAGGCCTTGACAGAAATCTTTGGATCCTCGCTGTCTTCAGGGGATGTCCCGGAGGACTGGAGAATAGCCAATGTTGTTCCTCTGTTTAAGAAGGGTAGCAAGGATAATCCCGGGAACTACAGGCCGGTGAGCCTTACTTCAGTGGTAGGGAAATTACTGGAGAGAATTCTTCGAGACAGGATCTACTCCCATTTGGAAGCAAATGGACGTATTAGTGAGAGGCAGCACGGTTTTGTGAAGGGGAGGTCATGTCTCACTAACTTGATAGAGTTTTTCGAGGCGGTCACTAAGATGATTGATGCAGGTAGGGCAGTAGATGTTGTCTATATGGACTTCAGTAAGGCCTTTGACAAGGTCCCTCATGGTAGACTAGTACAAAAGGTGAAGTCACACAGGATCAGGGGTGAGCTGGCAAGGTGGATACAGAACTGGCTAGGCCATAGAAGGCAGAGAGTAGCAATGGAGGGATGCTTTTCTAATTGGAGGGCTGTGACCAGTGGTGTTCCACAGGGATCAGTGCTGGGACCTTTGCTCTTTGTAGTATATATAAATGATTTGGAGGAAAATGTAACTGGTCTGATTAGTAAGTTTGCAGACGACACAAAGGTTGGTGGAATTGCGGATAGCGATGAGGACTGTCGGAGGATACAGCAGGATTTAGATTGTCTGGAGACTTGGGCGGAGAGATGGCAGATGGAGTTTAATCCGGACAAATGTGAGGTAATGCATTTTGGAAGGTCTAATGCAGGTAGGGAATATACTGTGAATGGTAGAACCCTCAAGAGTATTGAAAGTCAAAGAGATCTAGGAGTACAGGTCCACAGGTCATTGAAAGGGGCAACACAGGTGGAGAAGGTAGTCAAGAAGGCATACGGCATGTTTGCCTTCATTGGCCGGGGCATTGAGTATAAGAATTGGCAAGTCATGTTGCAGCTGTATAGAACCTTAGTTAGGCCACACTTGGGAGTATAGTGTTCAATTCTGGTCGCCACACTACCAGAAGGATGTGGAGGCTTTAGAGAGGGTGCAGAAGAGATTTACCAGAATGTTGCCTGGTATGGAGGGCATTAGCTATGAGGAGCGGTTGAATAAACTCGGTTTGTTCTCACTGGAACGAAGGAGGTTGAGGGGAGACCTGATAGAGGTATACAAAATTATGAGGGGCATAGACAGAGTGGATAGTCAGAGGCTTTTCCCCAGGGTAGAGGGGTCAATTACTAGGGGGCATAGGTTTAAGGTGAGAGGGGCAAGGTTTAGAGTAGATGTACGAGGCAAGTTTTTTACGCAGAGGGTAGTGGGTGCCTGGAACTCGCTACCGGAGGAGGTAGTGGAAGCAGGGACGATAGGGACATTTAAGGGGCATCTTGACAAATATATGAATAGGATGGGAATAGAGGGATACAGACCCAGGAAGTGTAGGAGATTGTAGTTTAGTCGGGCAGCATGGTCGGCACGGGCTTGGAGGGCCGAAGGGCCTGTTCCTGTGCTGTACATTTCTTTGTTCTTTGTTGTTTTGCTCTTGACTTTTTATTGTATAGATCTAATCCGCTGAGGTGTATGGATAAGATTGTGAGTATATTGGAGAAATCTGGCACCTTCGCGGGCTACAAATTGAATACGTCCAAAAGTGAATTGTTTCCAGTAAATGTCCTGGGAAGAGGGACAGATTTGAGTACCCTTCCATTCAGGCTGGCCAGAAATAGATTCAGCAACTTAGGTGGTTCATGACTGGGCCACAATGTATAAGTGGAACCTGGCGGGCCTGGTGGAGGGGGTGAAAGAATATTTTAAAAGCTGGGATGCTGTTCCACTTTCATTAGCTGGGCGGGTGCCAATGGTCAAGATGAACGTCCTGCTCAGCTTTTTGTTCATGTTTCTGTCCCTCCTGATATTTCTGCCGAAGGCGTTCTTCGGTAAAATGGATTATTTCAGATTTCATATGGGTTCAGTGGGCGTTTCTAGAAAGGAATTGGAGGATGAGGGCATTGACGCTCCCTCATCTTTATATTACTCTATTGTGTGGCAAATTCAGAGAAAGTTCGGGGAGGTGAAGGGGTGGAGTGGGTACAGGTGGAGGAGGTATTGTGTCCAGGGTGGGGGTTTAAATATCTTTTGTTGTGAGAATTTGTGTGGAAGGAGGTGTCGCGTTCCCTCCACTGCCAGATCACAACTTGCTTGATAGGTTGCTCTTGCGGGATGAGTTAGGTATGGGTGAATTGCGGACATCTATGGAAAGCTGGTAAACACAAGGAAAGCACCGATTGAGGAGATAAAGTGGGAGGGGGAGTTGAGTGTGGAGTTGGGATGCGGGGTGTGGAGTGAAATTATGCGCCGGGTCAATGCCACATTGTCATGTGCTCGGATGAATTTGATACGGATCAAGGTGGTGCGTAGGGCCCATGGGACACATGCGCGAATGAGTGGGTTCTCCGCAGGGGTCGAGAATAGGCTTGAGAGGTGTAGAAGGAGACCAGCTAACCATGTCCACATATTCTGGTCATGTCTGTGGTTGGTGGGGTTCTGGCACTCGCTTGATATTTGAGACACTAGCGAAAATTGTAGCAGTGGAGATGTTACCTCTTGAGGCGATCTTTGGGGTGTCATAAGTGCTGGGGCTGATGGAGGGGAAGGGGGCTGATGTGGTGGTTTTGCCACTTTGATCGTCGGAGGCAGATTTTATTGGAATGGAGGTTGGAGGAGCCACCGAGTGTGTCGGCATGATTGGGCGATGTTGCGGAATTCCCTAAACTGGAGAAGTATAAGTTTGCCCTTCGGGGCTCAGATAGGGAGTTCTGGATGAGCTGGACGAGTTCTGCCTCTGTTTATGGATCTGATTGTTGCCAGTGGGTAGGGGAGGGGGGAGGGGAGGATGGTGGGTGTTTAAGGGACAAAAAGGGGAAAAGTGTGAATTAGGGGGATTGTATTTTAGTATTGAATAATTGTTTGTTTGTTGCTATGAATGCCCTGATTCGAATAAAAATATTATTACAAAAAAGATTCTGAGGGGGCCTGACCTTGTAGATGCTGGAAGGATGTCTCCCCTCAAAGGGAAACCTGGAACTATAGGGAACAGTTTAAAAGTAAGGGGTCTAGCATTTAAAGCTGTGATGAGGAGAAATTTCTTGTCTCAATTCTTTGGAGTTCTCTTCCCCAGGAAACAGGGGAAGTTGGGTCATTGAATATATGCAAATAGATCTTTGATCAACAAGGGAGTCAAGGGTTATGAGTACAGGCGGGTAAATGGAGTTAAGGACACAGTCAGATCAGCAATGATCTTATTGAGTGGCAGAGCAGGCTTGAATGGTCAAAATAGCCTAATCCTGCTCCGATTTCTTACTATCTTATTCTTGTGTGGAATGGGATGACTACTGACAGAATTAATTGATGCAGTATAGCAGTTAAATTTGCAGCACGAATGAAGAAAGTTTGTATATTTTGGCCCTTAATGATGTACAAAATGGAGAAAAAAAAGAAAATTGCCATGTAAATGCAGCAAGTTCCAGCATAATTTTAACTGATTGAGAGGCAAGCTGCTCCGACAATTTTAATAATGCAGTGCTGAGGAACATGTTGGATTTCTTAATTTTTGCAGGGCTTTATTGACACCCAAGGTCAGTGAGGAACAGACATGGAGCAGAATACGGTAGGTGGACCACAGCTAGGTTTCCAACTGAATTTCCAACCCATATATTACTCCAGGAAATTATAATGTGGTGGGGTGTGATAGACGGCTAGCTTTGGAGATATATCTGGGGCTACCCTTTTCGTGATGTTCAACTCAGGGATGCGTTTTTACTGGCTTGCTTCTTTGACACTCTCCCTATTTTTGTCTGCCAATCCATCTTTCATGTCCTGAGTGGAGCGATTGTCTTAATTTTATGTCGACAGGCAAAGATACGTCCGCTAAATTTTTATATAACCCATTCCTAGCATTTGGGTTTCAATCAGAAAGAGACCAAAGAAGTAGAAATTAAACAATAAGAATGAAAAGATGCTGTAAGTACGCAGAAGTGTCGGGCAGCATCTGTGGAAAGAAAAACAGAGTTAAGATTTTAGGTTGATGACCTTGCCGTGGTATGCAGACATGCAGATGATGGTGTACTGACAGGCACAGACAGGCAGCTAATGAACACAGAGAACAGGACATGACCAATGAGCAGGCAGGACACTCAGGGGTGGTATCTCACTATAAAAGGCACGAGGCACTCACATTCTACCTCTTTCCACTGATGAATATCTACAGAGTGAGTCAGGGTGTACGTACAGTATCACACCTCCAGCACGTGGCTAAGAGCTAGTCTGGTTCAGTCAGACAGAGTAACCACACTTAGGTTAGCAGAGGGTCGAGCTCATAGAGAACTGTGCTAACTGTGCTACAGGTTCAATAAATCAGATTGAACTAACTTCAAGGTCTGGAGTATCTTTTGGTTAAAGCTGCATCCAGTTGCAGCCTGTGTTATCCCAGAGTACATAACACAACAGACCTCCCATCAGAACAGATCATTGACTTGAAATGTTAACTTTCTCCACAGATGCTGCCAGACCTGCTGAGTATTTAGAATCCCTACAGCACAGAAGGAGGCCTTTCAGCGCATCAAGTCTGCTCCGACCCTGCGAAAGAGCACCCCGACCAGGCCCACCCCCCGCCCTTTCCCCATAACCCCGTGCATTGACCGTGGCCAATCCACCTAACCTGCACATCTTTGGGCTGTGGGAGGAAACCGGCGAACCCGGAGAAAACCCACGCAGACACAGGAAGAACATTCAAACTCCACACAGACAGTCACCCAAGGCCAAAATCGAACCTGGGTCCCAGACTCTGTAAGGCAGCAATGCTAACCACTGTGCCACCGTGCCAGCATTGTCTGTTCTCATTACAGATTTCCAGCATCTGGAACATTCTGCACGAGCAATCAGAAAATGTCAGCTTAAGCTTTGTCGGCTTGAACGTTTTAGGAGAAATGAAAAGCTTGAGGAAGAAGGAATTCTCTCAGTTCTGAGGTGCTGGGAGAAAGAGTTGGTCTAGGCCTGCAAGATGACTCTTGATTTCCATGCAATGAGGATGCACAGGAAAAGAAGAACCTATAAGATGGTGCATTGGAGCTTAGAAGGGACAAGTGGAGAAAGCCCAGAGGAGGGCTGAATATTGCAATATTTTGCATATGTCAGCAGCCTGCAACATCACACTCACATATCCATATTTTGTATTTAATAAAAAACACTAATAGAAAATGAAAAGTTTATGAACCAATTAGAAGACTATAGTTGCTGATCTCAGGTGCCAAGTAGCAATGAGATATTTCATGAGAAGGGTGGATGGGCAAGTTAGGTTGAACATTTGTTTATTTGCAGCTCACTCACGGATGAGACTTTAATGATACACAAAGATACTTAACACAAACAACTTTACCTGAGTTCAACTTTTGTCCCTGTGCTCAACCCCGTTGCTTAATTTTCTGTTTTATTTGAGCGGCATGGTGGCACAGTGGTTGGCACTGCTGCCTCATGGCATCGAGGACCCGGGTTCGATCTTGGCCCCGGGTCACTGTGCGTGTGGCGTTTGCACATTCTCCCCGTGTCTGTGCGGGTCTCACCCCCACAACCCAAAGATGCGGAGGGTAGGTGGATTGGCCACACTAACATTGCTCTTAATTGGAAAAAAAGAATTGGGTACTTTTTAAATTCTGTTCTTTTTAAATTTGAATCTAAATAACATTTTCTACACCATTTATTTTGACTTTTCCCCGATTGTCATAAAACAATCAAATTTGTTTAAATCACCTATATCTTCAATCTTCATTTGAACTGCCATCCATTATAGAGGTCAGAGAATCTATTTGATGCAATGTTTTCTCCACCTCAACTTGGGACCCGGCACATCCACAATTTTCCAAAGTTCAATGATTGTCTCCAAATCAGGAATGTCGCTGTGGGTGAGTGGCCCAGAATGTCTGCGACTATCCATGGTCCTCAGATAGTTAAACAATAGAAACGCAGATTGCTAAACAATTCTCTGTTGAATCTCCTTCACAGCACCTTGGATATCTGCCTTTCACTTTGAGCTTCCTGAATTTGCCAACACTAATTATTATTTCAATATTAATCGTGTTATCACCGACTGGCCTCAGCATTATGTTTCCTGCTTTCCACAGAGGCGAGTAAACCAACTGTTCAATGACTTGAATTTTCAGTCAGATTTACTTTCAACTTTCCCGAAAGCTGCTTTTGTTTATTACATTGATACATGGTGGAGAATCTATTTTATTTTTAAAATGTTTACGTTAGAACTAGGTATGTCATTCAGAGCTCAAAAAAGCTCATAGAAAATATAGAACATAGATAGTCAACAAAGAAACTCGCTCGCAATGATTTCAGCTATATCCAATTATTAATTCACAGCGCGTTTTAACGTTCAATGCTTAGATTAATATTGTACTTATTTTTTACATTCTCATTTAAGTGCAAAGATCCTTGTTTTATTTTTTTCAGGGAAAATCTGTGGGTTAAAATAAATGATTTGCTTTCAGAATATAACACTGCTGTGGTACAATAGTCTCCTCAACATCTGTTATTTCAAAAAATAAATTCCTCCAGTGATCTGGAGGATCCATGATTTGTAGCATTCAGTTTTTGAACTTTGATCCATCAAGGAATAAGAAGGGTTTATCATGTTTTAACACTGCGATAGGTAAACAAACTTTCTCTAAGGATAGCTCAAAGAGATCCACTCATTTTATAGCACATGTCACTTCTTGAACAATAACAATTTGTATTGTGTACCCTCCAACCAATTGGAACGCAGAACACAGACAAATCATTCCAAGTATAGTACATAGAACTGGATGTTCCAATCTTACCCTTGAATACATGCCCGTGAAGAGAAATATTGAGTGCTGGAGCAGCAGCGCAAACATGATTCGAGCGGAGGGATAGCACTGTCGACACTATTTAACACTGTGATAAATGTTGGAGCCTGTAGTGCCACAGAGCTTTTTTTTTTTAACAATTAGGCTTCATCAGCTCTGAGTTGCAGCCATTTGACATACTTAGCAACAGCTACACTGACCATTTTGCTGCTGCTATTTCCCATAGCTCCATAACTTGCATAACCAGATCATAGACAAACATGTCTCAGGAGTTTCTTTTCTTTAATGATAGATAACATTTAAGCTGATTGAGTCGAAATGAATATGAATGGGTTTCGTGGCTGTTGCTTATTAGATTAAAGACTGTTTTTTGCACATCAGAGTGGAAAGAAGTAAATTAGACGACGGTTAATGAAACTAATTTGTCAAGAGAACTTGACAATCATAATTGCAATGTAACTGTGTAGCGCACAGTCTCCTGTGAAAATTTATGGTGTGGTAATGTTTCACTGCAAGTACATTTTTCCTCACTGTAAGGCAAGTTGGAAAAAACAAGAGAAATAATTGAAAGCATAAACTTGCATTTACGTAGCACATTGGCCTATCCTCAGAATATCCTGAAGCATTACTTGTTAGACGTTTTAGTTGCTGTGATATGAAGAGTTTAAAGTTCTGTTCCTTTTTCACAAACACACATTTATTTCATTCCAACAGCCTTTGCGCAAAACTCTAACTATAATCACCTGACAGAGGCCACCTGAAGCCCCTTTACATATCAGTGTCAATTAATGGATACTTAACATAAATGAGACAACTAATTGTAATGTCTCTCAACCCATTACTTAACAGTCTCCCCTTCTTTGGAGAAAAAATAATAATTAGGTGAAAACAAAATTTCAAGAAACTCAAAAACACACACATGATTTACCCCCCCTTTTTTTTGTTTGGACGAGAAAGAAAAAAAAAAACCAGTCACATAAATAAGCGCACTTCATTAACAATATCCAAAAGTTTCTGTGAACTCGCCCCTCTTTTTGTAAAACAGTCTGACAGTTGATAGCTCCTGTCGACCCATTTAACTTTTGTTATTTCCCCTCTGTCCAACATCTGCTTCAAACTTGCGATGTCTATCCGTAACCTCTTTTCATTGACACTTTTTGTAAGAGTGCAAATTTTCCCACAGGGATTTATTGTCAATGTGACAATCAATAGGTATATTACCCAAATTCCCTAATCCCAAAATTTCTGTCAATATCATACTTATATAAAAGGCCATATCCACCGCCTCTACAAGGCTTAACGTCTCAGCAGCCAAAGTGCTTTTTACCACTCTCCTTATTTTCTTTGTTTCCCACACAAGCGGGCAACATTTACCATTGTTCCCCAAAAGGAAAATTATAAAACCTCCTGCGCTTGAAACCCCATCACATAAATTTGCGTAGGACGCATCACTATAAACTATGAGTTTCAAGTGCCTAAGGTCACCTAAAACCGGGAACTTCAAAACACACTCCTGCATTTTTAGTTTGGCCAACGCTTTATTTGCTCTTATTATGTCTTCCACTTTGGGATCATTCATTATTGTACTCAACTCTAAGACATCAAAACTCACGTCCGGTCTAGTCTGTCTACCTAACCAGTTCAGTTGCCCAATTAAACTTCGCAGTTGCTCTTTTTCTATCTTTGAAACCATTGCGTCTTTTTGTGAAACTCGGCCACAACTAATTGCTATTGGGCTGATGCTTTCCAAATAAGATTGTTGACGTAAAGTTGCCCCTAACTTAGTCTGTCCAATTTCTCTGAACCCATTACTTAACATTACACTGCCAATTGAGTGGGAAGACAACAGAATGCTTGGATTTCCTTTTGATTGGTCCAGCAAAGAACCAGCTCAAATATGATGCTTCAGTGGTCTCTTCCTGTGCTGTGAATCTCTAGGATTCTTATTATTTTTAAAGGATAGTCACTGTTGTTGAACAGATAAACTGTAGCAGTTAATATCTGTACAGCAACATCACACAAACAGTAAATGAGACAATTTTTAAAAAAAACATCATGCTGCTTGAGGGAAGAATGTTGGCCAGGGCACTGGGAAAAGTGCCATCTGTTCTTTGCGTAGTGCCTCCGTACCTTTCACATCAACCTGAGCAAGTAGACTGGCCCCAGTTTAGTGCCTCATCCAAGTAAAGGAGCACAGCACTCCCATAATATTAGTCAGCAGTATAATGGCAGTTGAACATCTAAATATTTTTAATTTCATTCAAAATGACTTGGGAAAGGTAATCTCACATTGCTTCCACTTTGAATTAAAGTACCAGCAGAAAGAAAAAGAGAAATTAATTTCGGAATTAGTTAAAATACACTAATTTTAACAAAGCGTTCTTCCCATAACTTTCTCATACTTAATTAACCTAAAATTGAAGCCTATTTCAGACAAGGTTGAATGTGTCGATAGGGACTGGTTTAGCACACTGGGCTAAATAGCTGGCTTTTAAAGCAGACCAAGGCAGGCCAGCAGCACGGTTCAATTCCCGTACCAGCCTCCCCGAACAGGCTCTGGAATGTGGCGACTAGGGGCTTTTCACAGTAACTTCATTTGAAGCCTACTTGTGACAATAAGTGATTTTTCATTTTCATGTCCTGTACACTGAAACATTGTAAAATCGTGTGCAGGATATCTTATCACCAGTTAATATTTATGCTACGTTTATTATGCAGCGAGTCAACGATTTTACAAACATGGTGGCTTAAATCAGGAAATCTAGAAATCTCGGGTAAGATTTAGAGTATTTTCAAGAATGTAGCAACTTCAAGTTCTTCTGCATACAGGGACCGGATTTGAACTTGCTACTTTCTCTTGTCTTCTGAAAAACTAGCATTGGGGTGGATTTTAATGTGAGGGGAGGAGGGAAGTATTTAAAATGGAGTGAGGGGTTTATCCATTCCACGCTGCCGGATCTGACCAACTGCACAGCTGGAAGGGCCCATTTATAATGGGCTCCAATGGTGTCATTGGGGATGGAATTTATTTTTACCCGGGGCTCTTCTCTGTCAGGCCAAACCTGCTTGCTGTGTGGATCCAAGGCCAGCGGAGGTTCAGTTAAGAGTAAAATATATTGGGCACGATTCAACTAATTGGGAACAAAGTCCCATAGCGAACGTGTTTAGCTGCATGTTTGTTGACACTCGTAACGCCTAGAAACACATGGCTATACAAAGTGACTTGTGTTGTATAAGGGGCCTCAATGGGGAATGCACGGCCAAGGCCTCACATAGGCCCATTTTGTACACTGAGGAACTCCGCTCACGGGAACTCCCCAATGTACCGAGAGGGCAGGACGCCATTTTTAAATGGTGTCCCGACCTCCAAGGCCCCCAAAGTGACCCCTGACCCCCCCAAGTCCGAGCGCACTATACCCCCCTCCCCCCCCCAATACCCATGCAGGTCTCCCAGCCCGATTGCACGCACTCACAAAATGCCAGCTTCACACCTTCGCAGTGCGAACCTTGCACCTTGGCAGTGCCATTTGGGAGTAGGGTCTCCTGGCTTTCATTGGCCACACTGCACTGCGGTGCACTGACTTTCAGGCAAAGCGTGGGAATTGGATTGCGCCCATTGTTTTTTTCCCCCCTCCAGCAGGCGTGTTCCTCCAAACTTAGCAGGAAAACTTTGGGGATCCCAGCTCCAGGCATTCTCACCTGCTCCCCTGTGCCATGAATCCCCTCCCCAATAACCTTGATGCGCATCTCTCTCCCCCCGCCCCAAAATACACATTGATTTGCTTTGGCAGTTGGGACTCTGACGTCCCAAGCATACGGGTGGCCCAGTGGAGTTGGTTTTGGATGGTCATGGCCTCGATACTGGTACTATTGACTCCTTCAAGGACACTAATGTTAGCACGCCTGTCCTCCCAGCTGATTCAGAGCTAAAGTACATTCAGATTTTACAATATATTTTAAGCTGTGTTGTTTAAGAGTCTCCCTGATGTAATGTTCATCCTTATAAGCCTCAGTGATTATTTCAAATGATTTAACAATGTTTAATGCCTTAGTTAACATATGCAAGCATCCTATAAACTAATGTGAACTATCTCTCTGACAGGTATTGCAGAATCCTGTGCAGATTCAAAATATGTAGCTATGCTTCACCTCCATTGAGGCATCACACTTAAAGCTTGGCTTCTTAAAGTCCTGGAAGTTCTTTTGAGGCTTTGATGTAGGCAAAGGGATCATGAGAGAAGAGTCAATCTACATCTCCACCTGGTGAGGAAGTGACTCAATTACCCTCTGTTAAAAGTAAAAGGCAAAGGATATCCCAAAATGATGTCAAACAAGCTATGTGCCAGGTTACTGAGCTTCAGCAGCTGCTACTTTCAGACTTTGAGCTTGTAAAATTAACAATTGATATGTCAAAACATTCTCTCCCTCCTCATCTCACTCCCTCCCTCAGTCCCTTCCCTCCCCGCCCCTTTACAAATAGACAGAACCGTTGTGATAATGTTGACAAATCTATTTTATTGACCATTGTGTTTAAATGAGAAAATATATTTTAATGCAAGAAATTTGTAAAAGTTGAGGTAGTTATTACACAAAATGTCATTGTCCAGCTGATAAAATTAAACGTTAAGTTAAATGTTAACTGGTTTCCAACTTTGGTATTTATAAAATTATTCTTGTTAATAAATGTTTTCCATTAAACTTTACAAGCTTCTACAAATGTCTTAATGAAACATCAAAACATAACATTTAATTATGAGATAATTATAAATGAATAAGGTAATTGAAGTAAATAAGGCAGAAACGCAATAACACAGGCAACACGGTGGTACACTGGTTAGCACTGCTTCCCCACAACACTGGGGACCTGTGTTCAACTCGAACCTTGGGTGATTATGTGGTATTTACACATTCTCCCCATGTCTGTATGGATTTCCTCCAGGTGCTTTGGTTTCCTCCCACGGTTCAAAGATGTGCAAGTTAGGTGGATTGGCCATGCTAAATTGCCCCCCCTAGTATCCAAAGGTTATGTGGGGTTATGGGCATAGGGCGGGAGGTGAGCCTGGGTAGGGTGCTCTTTCGAACTGTCGGTGCAGACTCGATGGGCAGAATGGCCTCCTTCTGCAATGTCGTGATTCTATGATTCTATAAATACAAATCAAAAAACTATCAGTTGTTACAAGGACAGTGCCTGCAAAAAGCCCTGGGGCGCTTTTAAAATCTTATGACCATAATGTAAATTAAAACATACAAACACTTTTAAGCAAGCCACATGTAAAGTTATATAACAATTTGGTGCAGATTTAAATAGTTTCACAGATTTAAAACAAATAACAAAACCTATGTTCACTTATAAATAATAATCACCTTTCATCATGAGAAATAAAATTTAAAATGACTTCAATGAAGCCAATGACAGCAGCAATGCCTGTAAAAAAAAACTTTTAAAAATTCAACATACCTTTAAAACACTTGTAAAAATTGTTCCCTGTTGTGTTCAATATAAATCTGCAGTTTAAATGACTGCCCACAATGGGCGTTCCCATAGCTGCTGCATCAGAAAGGTGTGTGGCTATGTTGAAACTGCGCAGCACTGGAGCCTGTGCAGACCGTCAAGCTGGATGCCTGAGGCTGCCGCTGGAACAGGAAGGTTCGCCACGATTTCTGAGCGGAGGTAAATGCGCACATTTCTCTTCCAGAATTAACGTGCCGTCTCTTTCTACTGCTACTCGGACGTTACAGGCTAAGGTTTCTGATATGGCCATTCGCACCTCAATGTTTCTAGACACCTTCTGATCTTGTTACCGGGCAAATAACGGGCGTAATTTACCTTCCACATCCCGCAGGAATCGGGACGGGATGCGGCCGGTAGATCACTGGAGGCCTCGCCCACGATTCCGACGGTTGTTACGCCTCACGAGATCTAACGGGATCTTGTGAGGCGTCGTTAGTCGGATCCCACCCACAATGCACCCAGACCTGCATAGCTAAAAAGTTCACTTAGCTATGCTGCCGTCGGATCGAACGGCCATCCGGCATCTATCGGCCTCACTGAGGAGATCCCATTGGTCGCCACAAAGGGGGACCAGGTGGAATGGCACTTCGGAGGGTCCCCAAGATAATCAGAGCCCCCTCGGTGGTCGGCTGCTGGGCAGGCTGGCACACCAGCATTTGCTGGTGCCACCCGGGTGCCAGGCTGGCAATGCCAAGGTACCAAGTTGGTATTGTGCCCGTGCCGGGGTTTGGGCCCAGGGTGCTCTGCAGGTATGTGGCGGGGTGCGGTGGGGCTCACGGATCCCCCAACAGGTATATTGGCGCTTTGGGAGATCCGGGCGTCACGTCGGGGTGTTGAAAGATCCGGGCGCCATTTACTTCCTGCACTGAGGAGCTTTGCTCGTCAGAGGAAATTAAATTTCAATCAAATTATTGTCTAGTTATGACTGCTAACTGAAAACCCATGTGAGCATGTTTTTATCCTTTCATCAGATATGGGCATCGGAGGGCGACATGTGCCGCAGTGGTTAGCACTGGGACTGCAGCACTGAGGGCCCAGGTTAGAATCCCGGCCCTGGGTCACTGTCCATGTGGAGTTTGCACATTCTCCCCATGTCTGCATGGGTTTCACCCCACAACCCAAAGATGTGCTGGTTAGGTGGATTGGCCACGCTAAATTGCCCCTTAATTGGAAAAGAAATATAAATGGCTATTCTAAATTTTTTTAAAAAGATATGGGCATCGGTCAGTACTTATTGCCCAACTTTAATTGCCCTGGAGAAGATAGTGGTGAGCTATCTTCTTGAACCATTGCAGTCTGTGTGGTGTTAGTACACCCAGGGCGTCATTCTCTGACCCCCCGCCGGGTCGGAGAATGGCCGTTGGCCGCCGTGAATCCCGCCCCTGTCCCCGCCGAAGTCTCCGGTACCGGAGATTGGACGGGGGCGGGAATCGGGCTGCACCGGTTGGCGGGACCCCCCGCTCAATTCTCCGGCCCGAAGTCCCGCCCAGAAATTGCCTGTCCCGCCGGCGTAAATTAAACCTGGTGTTTACCGGCGGGACCAGGTGGCGTGGGCGGGCTCCGGGGTCCTGGGGGGGCGCGGGGCGATCTGACCCCGGGGGGTGCCCCCACGGTGGCCTGGCCCGCGATCGGGGCCCACCGATCCGCGGGCGGGCCTGTGCCGTGGGGGCACTCTTTCCCTTCCGCCTCCGCCACGGCCTCCACCATGGCGGAGACGGAAGTGACTCTCCCCACTGCGCATGCGCGGGAAACTTTCCGCGGCCGCTGACGCTCCCGCGCATGCGCCGGGAAACTGTCAGCGGCCGCTGACGCTCCCGCGCATGCGCCGCATTTCCGCGCCAGCTGGCGGGGCAACAAACGCCATTTCCGCCAGCTGGCGGGGTGGAAGTCCCTCCGGCGTCGGCCTAGCCCCTCAATGTTGGGGCTCGGCCCCCAAAGATGCGGAGCATTCCGCACCTTTGGGCCGGCGCGATGCCCGTCTGATTGGCGCCATTTTTGGCGCCAGTCGGCGGACATCGCGGCGTTGGGGGAGAATTTCGCCCCCATTGTTCCGTTAGGAAGGGGTTCCGGGGTCTGGTGTATGTCAGATGACATTTAACGTGGACATATTGTCAGGCCCGTGCAGTTGTACTCATGGATTTATGGAAATTGGACACTACTTTTAAAACAAAATGGAGAATGGGCAATCTGCTTTGATACAAAATGGAGGTGAATGGTCATGTGACTTTTCTATTTTGTCAATATATATGTGAAGCAGGGAACAGGGAGCATATGCTAGTAGGGGTAATATTAAAATGTTTTACTAATTGATGCACGATCAATAATTCCAGAAGCGAGATTGGAGAAAATCGAAGGCTTTAATACGCTAGATGTTTCCTCCAGCAGTGCAGGTACAGAAGAAAGCTGCTGGGGCGGCACGGGCTCTTATACCCCGCCTTGCAGGGTGGAGCTAACATACAGGCTTAACCAATAGGAACAAGTACATTCTCCACCAATGGTATTCCGGCATTGCCAGGTACCGTAATCCTTCTAAAAGTCTACCACATTCACCCCGTTAAAAAAGAGTCCGGCGTGGGTGGTGGCTTCGTATTACAACGTGGTAAAGTGGTAGAAGTTACAGTTATGAAGGTACCGTAATACCTCCGTACAGCGTTTTGCCTTATTACATCTTAACTATTTACAACAGTAATGTACATTTCAAAATGAAGCACTTAGTTGATCGGGGGCCCTGGTCGTCCTCTGCGATCATCGTAGCTTTGGTGGTGATGCCGGTGGAGGTTCGGGTGTCAGTGACTCCGGGAGCGTGGTTAGGGCTTCTGTGGCAGCTTCATCACCCCTAGACGAGGCCGGTGGAAGGACCGACTGATCTGGGAAGGGGGCGGCTGTGGGGTGCGCCAGTGGGCGGGAGGGTGGGACTGGTGGCACGGGGGGGGGGGGGGGGGATCCAATGGGTGCCAGGTCCCGGAGGGAGACCATATCCTGTCGGCCGTCGGGGTATGCCACGTAGGCATACTGAGGGTTAGCGTGGAGGAGATGGACCCTCTTGACCAATGAATCCGATTTGTGCACCGGCACATGTTTTCGGAGCAGGATGGGTCCAGGAGCTGCCAGCCAGGTTGGGAGCGAGGTCCCAGAGGAGGACTTCCTGGGGAAGACAAGAAGACGTTCGTGGGGTGTTTGGTTGGTCGTGGTACAGAGCAATGACCGGATGGGGTGGAGGGCACCCGGGAGGACTTCCTGCTGGAAGGAGACTGGGAGATTCCTCGACCGCAGGGCTAGTAGGACGGTCTTCCAGACCGTTCCGTTCTCCCTCTCCACCTGTCCGTTTCCCCGGAGGTTGTAACTGGTCGTCCTGCTCGAGGCAATGCCCTTGCTGAGCAGGAATTGATGCAGTTCATCGCTCATAAGGGAGGACCCCCTATCACTGTGTATGTAGGCGGGGAAACCAAACAGCGTAAAGATACTATGGAGGGTTGCGGTCATGTCAGGGCAGGGAATGGCAAATGGGAACCGGGAGTACTCGTCAATCACATTCAGGAAGTATGTCTTGCGGTCGGTGGAGGGGAGGGGGCCTTTGAAATCCATACTGAGGCGTTCTAAGGGACGGGAAGCCTTTATCAGGTGCGCTTTCTCTGGCCTGTAGAAGTGCGGCTTGCATTCCGCGCAGATTTGGCAATTCCTGGTGGCTGTCCTGACCTCCTCGATGGAGTAGGGCAGGTTGCGGATCTTGATGAAGTGGAAGAAGCGAGTGACCCCCGGGTGGCAGAGGTCCACGTGGAGGGCTCGGAGGCGGTCCACTTGTGCATTGGCACATGTACCGCGGGATAGGGCATCAGGAGGCTTGTTTAGTTTCCCAGGACGATACAAGATCTCATAGTTGTAGATGGAGAGTTCGATCCTCCACCGTAAGATCTTGTCATTTTTTTATCTTGCCCCGCTGTGCATTATCGAACATGAAAGCAACCGACCGTTGGTCAGTGAGGAGAGTGAATCTCCTGCCGGCCAGGTAATGCCTGCAATGTCGCACAGCTTCTACTATGGCCTGGGCCTCCTTTTCGACGGAGGCATGGAGGGTGCGTGAGAAGAAGGCCACGGGTCTGCCCGCTTGGGTGAGGGTGGCCGCCAGAGCTACGTCGGACGCGTCGCTGTCGACCTGGAAGGGGAGGGACTCGTCGATGGCATGCATTGTGGCCTTTGCAATGTCTGCTTTGATGCAGCTGAAGGCCTGGCGGGCCTCTATCGACAGGGGAAAAACTGTGGATTGGATCAGTGGACGTGCCTTGTCCGCATAGTTGGGGACCCGCTGGGCATAGTCAGAAAAAAACCCAAGGCAGCGCTTCAGGGCCTTGGAGTAGTGCGGGAGGGGTAACTCCAAAAAGGGGGGCATGTGTTCAGGGTTGGGTCTTATAATTCCATTACGCACTACGTAGCCGAGGATGGCTAGGCGGTTGGTGCTGAACACGCATCTATCCTTGTTATACGTGAGGTTAAGGAGTTTTGCGGTCTGGAGGAATTTTCGGAGGTTGGTGTCGTGGTCCTGCTGGTCGTGGCTGCAGATAGTGACATTATCGAGGCATGGGATTGTGGCCCGTAAACCGTACCGGTCAACCATTCGGTCCATCTCTCGTTGGAAGACCGAGACCCCATTAGTGACACCGAAGGGAACACTTAAGAAGTGGTAGAGCCGCCCATCTGCTTTGAAAGCAGTGCATTTGCGGTCACTAGTGCGGATGGGGAGCTGGTGATAGGCGGACTTAAGATCCACCGTGGAAAAGACCTTGTATTGCGCGATCCTGTTGACCAGGTCGGATATGCGGGGGAGAGGGTACACGTCAAGCTGCATAAACCTGTTGATGGTCTGATTGTAGTCGATCACCATCCTATGCTTCTCCCTGGTCTTTACAACCACTACTTGATCTCTCCAGGGGCTGTTGCTAGCCTCAATGACACCTTCCCTCAGTAACCGTTGGACCTCTGACCTAATAAAGATCCGGTCCTGGGCACTGTACCATCTGCTCCTGGTGGCGACTGGTTTGCAATCCGGGGTGAGGTTTGCAAACAGGGAAGGCGGATCGATCTTGAGGGTCGCGAGGCTGCAGACAGTGAGGGGGGGTATAGGGCCGCCAAATTTGAAAGTTAGACTTTGGAGGTTTGCACTGAAAGTCCAACCCTAGGAGTGTGGCTGTGCAGAGGTGGGGAAGGCTGTAGAGTCGGTAGTTTTTGAACTCCCTTCCCTGGACCGTGAGATGAGCTACACAAAACCCCTTGATCTCTACTGAGTGAGATCCGGAGGCCAGGGAGATTTTTTGATTAACGGGATGGACGGGGAGAGAACAGCGTCTTACCGTGTCGGGGTGTATGAAGCTCTCCGTGCTCCCAGAGTCGATTAGGCAGGACGTTTCATGCCCATTGATAAGCACCGTTGTCGTAGCAGTCGAGAGTGTTCGAGGCCGAGACTGGTCCAGGGTCACCGAGGATAATCGTGGCAGCAGTTGGATGTTCTCTTCGGGCGGTGTGTGGTCAGCCGAACTGGGGTCCTGGGAGTCCATCCAAGATGGCGGTGCCCACTGGTCGCACATGGCTGGGGGTGCACAAAATGGCGGCGCCCATCCATCGCATGTGGCGTCCGTGGGACAAGATGGCGGCTCCCAGAGTCCACACGTGGCCCAGGAGGAGGAAGATGGCGGCACCCGCTGGCCACACGGTGTCTGTGGAGAGGGTTGTGGTGGCGGTCCGTATTCACCTCCGGAGACCGCAGCGACCGCCCGGGCCTGGCACCCGGCCACAAAGTGGCCCTTTTTGCCGCATCCCTTGCAGATGGATGAATAGCCCGCAAAAATAGCAGCGGGGTCCCCCGGGGTTGCCAGGCCATCTTGCAGCACAAGCTTGTGGGGGGATGGAAGATGCCTCGGGGGGTTCCACGCTGCCCAAGAGGCTGCCGCGCAGTTGGGGACATAAGCGCGGGCGTTTCAGGAGGCCACATCCAGGGAACCGGCAAGGGCCCGTGCCTCCTTGAGGCCTAGTGTCTCTTTCTCCAGCAATCGCTGACGGATTTGGGAGGACAGCATACCTGCATCGAAAGCTTCCCGGATCAAAAGTTCTGTGTGGTCGCTCGCTGAAACATGCGGGCAGCTGCAGTTTCTCCCCAACACCAGGAGCGCATGGTAGAATTCTTCCAGTGATTCCCCAGGGATTTGTCGCCTCGTCGCTAGTAGATATCAGGCATAGACCCGGTTTACAGGGCGAATATAATGTCCTTACAGTAGCTCCATTGCGGCATCAAAATCGTCCGCGACCTCGATGATGGTGTAGATTTCTGGGCTCACCCTCGAGTGCAGAATTTGTAGTTTCTGTTCTCCCATGGGTGTGTTTTCGGCCGTCCCGAGATATCCGTTGAAGCACGCCAGCCAGTGCTTGAAGGTTGCCGCTGAGTTTGCCGCATCAGGGCTGAGTTGCAGACACTCCGGCTTGATTCGGAGCTCCATTCTTTAAAATCTAGCGTATTAAATTGATGCACGATCAATAACTCCAGAAGCGAGATTGGAGACAATCGAAGGCTTTAATACGCTAGCTGTTTCCCCAGCAGCACAGGCACAGAAGAAAGCTGGTGGGGCGGCACGTGCTCTTATACCCCGCCTTGCAGGGCGGAGCTAACATACAGGCTTAACCAATAGGAACAAGTACATTCTCCACCAATGGTATTCCGGCATTACCAGGTACCGTAATCCTTCTAACACAGACTACCACACTAATCTCAAAATAAATGCTGTAGTTATTAGGGTTCCTTTCCTAGGCATGATGGGATACTTGGCCATCTGGGGATGCTGACTCTGCAACTAGCAATAACAGCTATAAGAGCCTGTGTAAACACAATACTGGTCATTGCTGTACAGAAGAAAGAGATAAGAGGAACTGAAGGCCAGAAAAGAAGGTTGAGTCACCATGGAAACTAGCAGACCCAAGACTGAAGATTGAGGTAACAGGAAAATCTGCTGGACCTGCATATTCCAGTTCACTGATGAAATAATATGGTCAAGGATTAATGACTGTCACAAAACATTGTATTGAGAGCAAGAAGATAGAAACTATAAATATGTGTTATAAACTCTGTATCATTTAAAAAAATGCCTTTGGCGACTGAGATCTTCTCCCTCAAATATGCTTGAATAAAAATCTTTGCTAGCCTGCTTGTCTGGGCAGGACATTAAAATGCAAATAACTTCTTTGGGACAGTTCATTGGGAAGGCTTTAAGATGCAACAAATCTTTCCTGTGGATTTAATGACTGTCATTGTCCAAATAACTTCAGGAGCTAGTTCACAATGAGCTTGCAGGCTTCTCGGATGTGGATTAGAATTATACAGAATGGGTGTCAGGAGAAACCCATCCTAATCGCAAAGAAATTCAAATGGGTGAACACACTATTGTGTGCCAATGTCCAAGTCGTCAGAGACTATTAGTGTGAATTATGGAAACCTGGTACTATGGTCACCTGACAGAAACCAACTTGTGATTAAGAGCATTTACTAACACGCATTTTGAGGGAAACTTAAGTCTGTCAGACAAAGCGATTCAGAGGGAGCAAATCCAGATCAGCAAAGGAAGGACCCTGCATAAAATCCATTGGCAGGCAGAGAATTGAGGCCAACCTTTACCTACCTGATTTGAAGTACCAAACTAAATGTTTGCCACTTGACTGGAGTGATGTTAGAAACTGCTGTTGGAACCGCATAGCCATCATCAAAACCTTCCAAGCTCCATTTGTTTTAGTAAACCAAAAGGGAATCATCAGACCTGCAACTTTTCAAGCTTCCATCATGAAAGAACACATTATAACAGTAAATTATTGGACTTACTAAGTGCATGTGGGTGGGTGCTGTTGTGAATACTTTTGGGTGCTGAGAAATAAACATTTATCCTTTTTAAAAAACTGACAAATTTGTTTTTGCTGTTCTTGAGAATCACAGCAACTCAAAAGGGATTGAAACACTTTTCCTTTAACACACAACTGTCTCCAGTCTGTTGAGAGGTGGAAAATGGTGAAACCATCCTACCATCACTCCCTTGCCTATAACAATATGCAAAGCCATGAGTTGGAGAAGGGCATATTGTTGTGTTCTCTATTTTGCCTTACCTGGATGGCTCGGATGCTTGGTGTTGAATGAAAAACACAAAGCTTTGTTAACAAACAAAACCATAAATTTATTACACTACTAACTAAGATTCGATCACATTCCTAAAGTAGAAGGTTTCTCTATTAAACTGTGCTATCTCTAACTAGCGGACTTTCTCAAGGACAATTGCTCGCTCTCATGCCTCACTACCTTATCCAGCTCTCTCCTAACTCGTGACTTCCAGAATCCCTGACGACACATGATATATATATATATATATATGACTGTTCTGTGATTCCCTCTAGTGGTAAGAAGCATTATCACGAATTTGTTAACTCTTTACCTCCCGTCAATATACATATCATTAGACATATTATTATCAGTTCCAACAAAAGCTTGATAGCATTTTTCTACAGGATATCACCAATGAGAGGAATTGGAGATTTGATGGGGGTGAGGTTGGGGCTACATTGGTGTGTCGCCTGATGGTTAGGTTACAAATCCATCAATAGCGAATAAAACAAACTTGGGGCGATTCAACTAATTGGGAACAAAGTCCCATAGCGAGCGTGTTTTCTCAGCGGAGAACGTGTGGCTGAGGCCGAACATATCCCCATTTTGTACACTGGGAGCTCCGCTTGCCGGAACTCCCCAGTGTAGCGGGAGATTTAAATGTGTCCCAATGTCCGAGGCCCCCAAAGTGACCCACAACTCCCCCACAGCCCGAATGCAGTATGGGAGGATCCTGGCCCCCCACGCACCCCACCCCCCAACACCCACACAGACCATCACCAGCCCAATCACACATGCAAGAAATGTCAGACTGGCACCTTAGCAGTGCCAACCAGGCACCCTGGCAATGCCAGCTGGACAATGCCAAGTTGACACCCAGGTGTCATTGCCAGGGTACCAGGTTGGCACTGCCATGATGGCAGTGTCAGGGCACCCAAGTGGCACCAACAGTGCCAGGGCACCACCCTGTCCTAAGGGCATGCAGCTGAGGCCTCCATGACCCCTACTAGTGCCATTCCATCTGGTCCCCATTTGTGGAGACCATACCAAATGGCGCTCGCCCAAGGTGAAGGGGATAAATCCCCAAGCCTCAGGTACCTCAGAAATCTGCACATTAATGTGATACTAGCTGTCTTGCTTTAATATGAAGATTTTCCAAAAGGTGATCCTGCCCACAATGGACGGGATTTACATCTCAATATCTCGCGAGATCCTACAGGATCTCGCGAGACATTGTGAGCCAGGTAGATCCCGGGAGCAGCGGCTTCCAGCTTTTATCGGTCATACAGCGCCGAGACGAACTGACTCTCGGGCGCAGCGTGGCCCTTTGTATAGCCAAAGGATTAGACACAAAACCTGGGATATGGCACACAGTTTGTGTCGAAAAGGAAAAGAGACTGACATATACAATGCACGTTCCATGGACACTGACACCTCAAAGCACTTCACAGTGAAATACATTTTGAAGTGCATTGTAATACAAAAAAGAACACTTGTCCAGCTCTACCTGGAGTACCGTGTACAATTCTGAACAGTGTTCTATCAGAAAGATATCCAGGCATTCACGAGGCTGCAACAAAATTGAGGTGAGGTACTTAGTTATGAGGCAGGGTGTAGGAACTGTTAATGTTTACACTGGAAAAGAAAAAGCTCAGGTGTAATGATTGAGATGTCCAGCATCTGAAAACTTTTGCAGAATATTGACATCAATGGGGCGAAAGAGATGTTGCCTCACTAGTATGTTCCCAAGTAACTGTGACAGGAATCTGGTAGAAAGGCTGCAAATTGGGCCAGAATCAAGATATGCTGGTTTCCAAGCCAATTCTAAACAATGCATTAGTGTAATGGAGGATTAGGGCAGGAGTTGGGAATCACAGACCAGGATGGTGCATTGGCCATGTGTAAATAGTGCATAGATGATAGGAAGTCATATCCCAGAACTCCTGTCTGCACATCTGCAATCGCTGTATCATGGCAGCTTCTGAGAGAGCTCAATTTTTAGTTATTCATTATATTCTGCTTCTCATTTATGCACAAGCTGAGAAGATTAGAGTTTAGTGAATAATCAATCAAAGTCCATAATATAATTACTATTATTAAGTAATGCCTGTCACAGATGAACACTACTTCTAATTTTCTGGTTTGGTTTCTATAGGAACCAAAACTTCTTATTTTCTGCAGAAGTACAGGAAAATGGTGACAGCCTGTGAGTGTGCGTGAGTGGAGAAATCATCTGCCATTTTGTTTGTAATTATTTCTGATCATGCTGCTTAATTCATCCTACTCTGGTTTATTCTCTGTATTTTACTTCAAATCTTTTTTCACTAATATAGCTTTTGCCTGTCGTAGATTTTTCCATCCATCAACTTCAGTTCAATGTTCAGTCCAAGCATACATTATGCTTCGATCTACCTATAATCCCCATCTTACGTATTACCCTTGCCTGTTTTATGTAAACCCCTGGTGATTTATACGTGCCATTTTGCATCGGTCTAAATCTTCCTCCTAATGCAGCCCTGTCTGTGATCATAGGAATCCTTGAACCTTAGTTTAAATGTGTCCTTTCCTGTCACTCTTGCTGCTGTGCTCTCTCTACACATGCCTTAGCCATCTTTGTCCATCTATACTGAGAATAAAAGGTACACTTTAAGATTTAAATGCTTCTAAGTGGTGAAAAATTGCTCTGGGAAAGGCCTTTTGTAAGGACACTAATGATTGCAGTAATGGTTTAATTATTAAACATTTGGGAAAGCCAATAAACTGTGTTGTTCAGTTGAAATAAGTTATGATGGAATATTTTACTCCTGCATTCCTCCTCCCTCTGTTTTTTTAAAATAAAAATGGAGTGAAAGACCTTTGGGGGAAATATTAGGGAGGATTTATACTGAGGGAGTTTAATTTGATAATATGCAGGATAACTAAACTAGTATAATTAAAATGCCGAGTGAAAACACCCATCTTTTCTCCTCTAGGATTCTGAACTGTTTCCTTTCCATCTATCCTATCTGTTCAGCTATTAGAAAATGAGATGGTTTGATGCCTGAATCTAGTTTCAGGTCAGCAAGAGTGTAATGATGCCATGCTCAGTGATGTGTAGCTTCTGAATGAAGAACTATGCCTGCCAGTAACTTAAGGTGTCACTCTGTGTGAAACAAAAATAATATTTGATTCAAATTGCTTCCTTAACTGTATGCAAATTGAAACCTGCTGAAACTGGCCTAATCATATATATTGTTGAGGTAGCTCCTGGCATGTTTTATTTGAGTGACTTGTGCTCGGTTGCATTAATTGGCGATGACCTGCTTTAAAATGCTTTTGTTTTATCCAACTGCATCTGGTAAATGATTCAAACACTTCATTGGAAAATAGATCGGAAATCATTCACAATTGTGTGGGTGAAACATTTAATAAATACATGCCAATCAGAATGATTTATGTACAGCATCTGTCTTGAGAAGTACCAAATAGTTTGGTTCTCCTAAAGGAATGTCTTTGTAATAAAAGAACCCTGCCTAAACCAATCTCTAGGTGGACTGATGTGAATCATCACGAAAAAGGGGAAAAAAGCCATCGGCAGGACCCCGCCTAAAATCAGATAATCATGGTGATTGCGATCCGCAGGAGGTACAGTTAATATTAGCAGAAGCACTCAGATCTTGCCCAACTAAATCGAAGTAGCCAAGGCCAGAGCAACTTCAACTTCTGTGTGGAGATGATGGCCTAGTGGGAATGTCACTGAACGAGGCCGAGACTAATCCTGTGGAGACATGGGTTCACATTTACGTTCAGTTAATAGAAAGTTAGTCTCAGCAAACTATCATCAATTGCTGTAAAAACCCATCTGGTTCACTAATGCTCTTGAGGGAAGGAAATCTGCCATCTTTGCCTGGTCTGGTCCACATGTGACTTCATATCCACAGGAATGTGGTTAATTCTGAACTGCCCTCTGAAATGGCCAACAAGTCAGTCCAGGAGCAATTATGTAGTGATCAGCAAATGTTGGCCATGCCAGTGACACCCACATCCTCTGAAAGAATTTTTTAAATTTCCAGTTTTAAAATGTTTCATTTTTGAACATTTCTCCGCAGAAAGCCTTTGGAAAAGGCTGCCATTTAAAGGAAAGCGTGCTTATATGAGTTAATAAACAATTCTGAGATGGAAGATGATCATAGAGATATGCTAAGCCCTGAAGTTGTTTCCCTGAAGACATAAGGAATTTGTTGGTCTGTCTTTGCGATTCAGAAATGCACCCATTGTATCGGTAAGTATTTGGTCCTGGGCCCTCAGCAAAGGTTATCTCGCATTGATCCATTGCTCTGGTTATGTATACAGGGACAGTGAAGGCTTTAAATAGAAAGTTAGCAGGATAGGTGTACTCATTGACTCATTAGGCATAGATCAGAATGCATAAATGTAATTAGGAATTATATCACCGATCAAGGCGACCTGGCGATTCGAGGAAGAGCAGCATATTCAGTATTTTGCATTGGCCATCTTAGATGTGGAGTCATGGCACCAGTGTACGACTTTTCATTAGACAATATCACGACCTACAGCTTAACAAGAATATCCCCATTTTATCTGAACTGAATACTCATGACTCTTATACTTGTGGTTTTTTTTCAATTTAACTAACAGTGGACTGACACAAAAACAGGAATGAATCGTTAAGCAGTGTTCATACACTAAGTGGATATACAGGGAATGTGTGAACACGCAGGGCTGGAATCTCTGTCGGCGGGATCCTATGTTTCGCCAGCAGCGGACTCACCTCCGCCGATTTCCCGACGGCGTGGGGGTGCCCACAATGGGAAACCCCATTGGCCGGCTGCCGGGAAGGAGAATCCCGGTGTCAGCGGGGGCATACCACCCTGGAAAACGGGTGCTGCGGGACGGAAGATCCCGCCCGCTGTGTTTTCAACCATCAGTGAGTTGTACATACTTAACTCACAAAGTAATTCAGCCCAATATGTTGCTATATTCTCCTGCAAACATCAAGGGCGGGATTCTCTCAGCCCAAGCCGGGCCGGAGAATCGCCGGGATGGGGGCGAATCGCGCGACGCCACCCAGACGCCGGTCCGCCGAATCGGAGCCATTGGCGCCGGTGCGGTCGGCGCGGTGCCGGTCAGGGGCCGTTCTACATGCACCCCCCCCCCGCCCCGCCGATTCTCCACCCAAGATGGGCCCAGCGGCCACGTAGAAAATCCGAGTCCCGCCGACAACGTCCACATGTGGTCTTACGCGGCGGGACCTCGGCGTGCATGCATCCGGGGGTGGCCTGGTGGGAGGGGAGGGGGGTCCGACCCTGGGGGGGGGGGGGGGGGCCTCCGCTGTGGCCTGGCCCATGATGGGGGTCTACTGATCGGCGGGCCGGCCTTTCGGGCTGGGGGCCTCTTTTGTTCTGCGCCGGCCTCTGTAACCCTACGCCATGTTGCGTTGGGCCGGCGTGGAGAAGGAAGCCACTGCGCATGCTTTCTGACCCAATGGCGGGGGCGGGGGGGGGGGGGGGGCGGCGTGCAACAGGCACCTGCAACTTGCTGGTCTAATTTAAATGAAACCACAGGCCCAACATTGGCTGTGCCTTGTATTTGCAGTAGCAGTTCAAGCACAGGGATGTTAAATTTAGTTTGCTTTAGCCAGCCAGTATTCAGCAATTTCCCCCCTGATAAATCCCATTATTACCTGGTATTGAGGAAGACTGGTGAACATGTTGTTCTTGGGGTTTTTAACCCCTTTTAGACAAGTGCACAATGGTTTCTCAAAATATACTTGAACTTTAGGAAAATCAACAGTTGTAACAAATCAATGGGAAATCTGCAGAAGATGATTTGTGCGGATCGGTTACAACATGGGAGAGGCTGTGCGCTGGGCGCCGAGCACAGTTTGCAATCTAACTGGCTGGCTCCAGTTGGCAGGATCCGGATTCTGCCTAGATGTGACGCAAAGCTACTTGAGACCAGTTAAGGGCAAGCTACTTATCATTAGCGAGATGGAAGCCCAATCTAACGGCCTCCCATGATCTAACCAGCTCACCAGTGAGAGATCACGTGGGCAAATGTGGACCAGGCATCAAGGTACCTGGGAGGTCTCCCAGGCCATTCGAGACCCCTGGGTGGTTAGGGATAGGACAGGGCAGGGTGTCACCCTGGCTCTCCCACTGTCACCTGGTCACCTTGGCACTGCAAGGCTGGCAGGGGCACTGCCAGTGTCGCAATGCCATGGTGCTCGAGTGCCAGGGTAGCACTGCAAAGGGCTGGGGCCTGAGGAGGACCATGCCTATGACCGGATGGTTGAGGGGTGCTATAACGGGTAAGAGGGAGTGGAGGGTAGGTATGAAGGGGCCTCCGGAAGGTTGGAGGGAACCTGAATGGGGGGGAAGGGGATGTGAGAAGGCGTGAATAGTGGGGGCCCTCAACAACCCTTAGCAGAGTGTCTTCACTTGGAGTGGGGGGGGGGTGAAATGCCCATTTGTTTTGGGGGGTGACATTGCCTGTCAGTGGGGAGTGTGGGGGACCCGCAAGCTCACTTAAAGATTGGGGCAACCTTTCAAAACGGTGGCTCAATCCCTGAGAAGCCGGTCTGGCCAAATGGTTCAGCTCCCCAATGATGAAAATAATTCGAAGTGTGGGCTAGCCCAGAGGGAAACACCCCAAGGCCCAAAAACCTGTCTAAGTGTGGTTAGATAGCGGTGGGAAATTCGCCGAGAGAGCCAGGAAGAAACTCACAGCCAAACCAGTCTGAAATGACACTTAGAAACTTTTCCGTTAGATCTCTGGAGTGTCCCTGGTTCTTTAATTTTTTAATTTTTAAATAAATTTAGAGTACCCAATTCATTTTTTCCAAGTAAGGGGCAATTTAGCGTGGCCAAGCCACCTAACCTAGCCTGCGCATCTTTAGGTTGTGGGGGCGAAACCCACGCAAACACGGGGAGAATGTGCAAACTCCACACGGACAGTGACCCAGAGCCGGGATCGAACCTGGGACCTCGGCGCCGTGAGGCTGCAGGGCTAACCCACTGCACCACCGTGCTGTCCCTTTTATTTTTAAGCATCAACAAAATACAAAATAAAGCAGTGCATTTAACGAACTGTTACTAATCAGGACTGTTTCAATGCATACCTCACTAATTAGCAATGGAGTCATGACCTTTCATGTAATTTTTCATATTACTATTTCAAGTGAATCTTTGTTACAATAGGCTTACTCTGCCTAATTTTGAGTTCTGAGAATTAAACTGTTCAGTTTTCAGCATAATTGAAACCATTACAGTTAATTATTTCCTGATATTAATTTTTAATTGCCATTTCAGTCGCAGGTTTGTGACAATGTATTACCTGTACACAGACCCCATTCACTGAAGACAGCAGCTTGGCAGTTCCCTTCATTTGGACTCTGAGAAACACAAGTCAATGAGAATGCTCTTTGGAAATTCTCAGTGTATTCTCTTGCAGTGCTACTAATTGCAGCAGGTGGAATATTGGTCAATACATTTAGTCACAGCGCGAACCTATGTGGTTAAATGGAAGCTAAAAGCTGCGGAGAGGATTGGAATTCAACAGCTGTACACAGGTCCGTGAGCAGGTGTTCTTGTTGGTTTCGAGTTACTGTTTGGCCTTGTGCGGAGAAATTGCACAATAGGGAACATCTGCCATACCCACTTGTGTGGCCTGCCAGGATTAGAATGCAAGTTTCTCTAAGGCGGACAAAATCTTCAATCCCAAGTGTGCGGACTTGTGCCTCATGAATACATTCCACCCTTATGCAATACAGCCCTTCTTAGGAGATAGAAGCAGAGCTATCTCAAGACCAATTTTATTCAGATTACCTCATCCTGATTCTATTTCTGTTTAACTAAAGGAACATGAACAGATTGCACATTCTCTGCTACATCACTTTGCCATTTATGTTGTGCAAACTGCTGACACAGGCAAGGCTGGCGACATCTGTGATGAATTTGTAGAGAACTCCAGTATAAATGTGGATCATGAAATTTCCATTGATTTAAAACATGTACATAGGTTATGTTGTGGTTAATTGTACATTTCTGTAAGAAGTTGGTGAAGTGACAGTAATCAAATCCCTCTTTGCTACATAGCATTTTAAATCCATATTTACCCTCAGTTTACTAAAAAATGAATAGGAAGAATTTCAATCTCAGTAGTTTGAGTTTAATTTGATCCAACCTCTCTATGATTGGTGTATCAGATATAATACACATGCAAACTACAATTATGTCGGTATGTGCTCAATGTCCATTGCCTTATCATTTCTGATTGCTAAATCCTCTCAGTCCTTGACTGTTGTTTTTGTCAGTTCTAGAACCTAACTCCCACTTTCAATCAATTTTTTATCTGTGTTTTTAATACTTCTGAGTCCAATTATTACGTTTAATTTTTCTTTATTTGCATTCACTAAACAGCTTGCTGTTTGGATCCAGAGAATCACATGACCAACTTGTAGACTATAATGTCATAAAGTTGTTGTCCATACATGATTTTCTCTTTCCAGCGGTCATTATAAGATTATTTCTCCCTTTTGTCCCTCAGACTACCTGACATTATATAAATTACCTCATAAAACGATTAAATGTTTGATCTATCAAGAGAAATAAGGGAAGATAGTGATATTGTCATTGGGTGAGTAATACAGAAACCCAGGATAATGCTCTGGGTTCCCAGGTTCGAATCCTACCGTGGCAGATAGTGAAATTTCAATTAAATAAAAATCTGGAATTCAAAAGTCTAAAGGTGACCATTGAACAATTGTCGATTGTCATTAAAACCCATCTGATTCACTGATATCCTTTAGCGAAGGAAATTACCAAGCTTACTTGGTCGAACTTATGTGTGACTTTAATGCCCTCGGGGATGGGCCATTGCTGGCCCAGCCAGCGATGCCCATATCCCATGAACACATTTTTTAAAATGCCAAAAGAATATCAAATATTAATTCAAATTATCTGACCAATTAAAACTCTAGCACAAAATCACCACTTTGTTCTACCGTTTAAGTTCTGTTGTATACATTACAGGACAACTAAAACCTTTTGTGGCAGAATGCTGCCTGGAATTATCAGGTGTAGACAGCCTAGTTACTATGCTTACTTAAAGGTAGTAGTCAATAAGCTGAGCATTATGACCGTCAAAATTACCAGCAAGCTTGTTTACAGGTCACCTGCCATCCATTTCAGTGATTATCACGAAGCAGCAGGAGAGAAAAGACTCTCCAGCTTTCTCATATCTAAAGAAACAAAGTAAAAGGAAAGAATGACACACTGTCAAATTATACTGTTAGAGAGCAGAAAATACACAATTCATTCAGCACATGACGCCTCTGGGACAGGAAGTACTTCAAAAGTGCCTTTAATGGTTGTAAACAAAGCAATCTATCAGCCTCCAAAAAATATTTTTCTATGGGGACATACCAACAATTGTTGGCGCCCAGCTGAAAGTGATCCTGTTAAAATTCATTTTTTAAATATAAATTTAGAGTACCCAATTATTTTTGGTACCCAATTAAGGGGCTATTTAGCATGGGCAACCCATCTATCCAGCACATCTTTGGGTTGTGGGGGAGAAACCCACGCAGACATGGGGAGAATGTTCAAACTCCACACGGATAGTGACCCAGGGCCGGGATTCGAACCCGTGTCCTCAGCGCCGTAGTCCCAGTGCTGACCACTGTGCCACTGTGCTGCCCTGATCCTGTTAAAATTCATGGGCACGGTTTAGTGGATTCGAGTTAAAGTCTGCTGAATGGCACGTTTAGTGGGGTGTTTCTCGGTGTCTGCAGCGCTGAGCAAGACCCCACTATTCAACGGCAATTTGGGCTTGGCAAGGATCTCCCCATCGAGGCCTCACGTTAAGTCATTTCTTGGAAGACCACTGGATCGGGGTGCCATTATTAAATGCAGCCCTAATTTTTAGACCCAGATCAGTGCCTCCACTGCAGCCTCCGGATCCCACCCCCAACTTCACCCAACTTACCTCTTCTGGGGTCCTCAAGTACCCCCACTTACCCTGCCTCTAATGGGCAAGGCCCCTCCTGGCCTGACATGGGCAAACTGACACCCAGGCACCTTCGCACTGCTAGCCTGGCATCCTGGCAGGGCCTCTTACAGCTGGTAATTCCACCCGGGCACCTTGGCAGTGTCAGGGTGCCACTGCCAGGATGCCAGGGTGGCTGTGCAAAGGTGCCCATGTGCCAGGGGAAATGCCTGCGTTCTATTCTGCCCAGCGCCTGAACACCCAGGGGCCTCAAATCCCCAGTGAGATCCACCCAGGTGCCATCATGACTGGTTCACGACTTTGTGAACCAGTACCAAACGGTGCCCGGTTGAGGCCTTGTTGGCAAGGCTGGTGAACCCCGGGCCCTGGATGAATCCGGCGAATGCATATTTAAATGAGTCTAATGGCTGGAGAGAGTGAGATCCTGATCACGATGCCTCACGAGATTCTGTTGAATCTCACGAGACGTTTCGAGCCTCGCGCCTCCCGATGAAGACCCCTCCCGAGATTCAACGGCCTGGTCCAGAAACCAAGTCGGGTGCGACAAGGCCACTGAATCATGACCCATGCCTTTCATGCAGGGACCACATATCCTGAGTTTGCATTGGTAAATTTAAGAACCTGGGCGAGATTCTCCGACCCCCCGCCGGGTCGGAGAATCACCGGGGGCTGGCGTGAATCCCGTCCCCGCTGGTTGCCGAAGTCTCCGGCACCGGAGATTCGGCGGGGGCGGGAATCGCGCCGCGCCGGTTGGCGGGCCCCCCCGCGCGATTCTCTGGCCCAGATGGGCCGAAGTCCCGCCGCTAAAATGCCTGTCCCGCCGGCGTAAATTAAACCACCTACCTTACCGGCGGGACAAGGCGGCGCGGGCGGGCTCCGGGGTCCTGGGGGGGCACGGGGCGATCTGGCCCTGGGGGGTGCCCCCACGGTGGCCTGGCCCGCGATCGGGGCCCACCGATCCGCGGGCAGGCCTGTGCCGTGGGGGCACTCTTTCCCTTCCGCCTCCGCCACGGTCTCCACCATGGCGGAGGCAGAAGAGACTCTCTCCACTGTGCATGCGTGGGAATGCCTTCAGCGGCCGCTGACGCTCCCGCGCATGCGCCGCCCGGAGATGTCATTTCCGTGCCAGCTGGCGGGGCACCAAAGGCCTTTTTCGCCAGCTGGCGGGGCGGAAATACGTCCGGCGCTGACCTAGCCCCTTAAGGTTGGGGCTCGGCCCCCAAAGATGCCCGCCTGATTTGCGCCATTATGGGCGCCAGTCGGCGGACATAGCGCCGTTTCCGGAGTATTTCGCCCCCTGTACTGAAATATTATTTGCCATCTCAAATGCTGACTCAAGTTTGGTGCAGATATCAACCAAGTCTACGAAACAAATTGGTGTGAATGCTAGATCTCAGTGGAAAGATACATTGGGAGAGTGTACATGGTGACTGTGCTGCTGCAGCATAGTTCCTGCCGCCATTGAAAGTTAAAATTAACCTCTGTCAGCTCTGTCCATTCTGATGAAAGCTTTATGACTTGCAAAGTCATGTTCTTTATTTAAAAGGGGGGATGTCATAATATACACCAGTATATCATGGTGCAGACACACACACACACACTGATGGACATGCAGTGGGACCAAGCAGCATACACAACACCGCAGCCAATCACCAGATCTCCCCACAGATACTGCCTAACCTGCTGAGTGTTTCTGGCATCCAGAATATTTTGTCTTTGTCTTATTGTCTCCACTGGGGTAGGTTTTCACACCGTGTGGGGTGGGACCTGCCAAAACTGGTTTACTTCCCCATTTATAACAGTGCTGTGACTGCTCCCATTATCAAAGAAACATTCTGCTGGGAAACGGGAGCACTTGCCTGTTGTGGTTGGAAGGCCTTTTCGATATGCAAACTTTTTCTCTCAGTATGCCATGTGGATGTTGCTGGAAAGGCCAACATTTATTGCCCATCCTTAATTATCCTCGAGAATCAGTTGTGAGCCACCTAATGTGTTGGGTGTTCTGGATGACAAACAGGTCACCAACACGGGAAGTGGTGTAACTCTATTTTATTATAAGGTTAACTATATTAACATACTTGAACTGTGGGTAAACGTAATACCAGCTTTAACTGTTGACCCTTGCCTAGTCCTAACCAGGTGATGCACTCAGCACCTGGTGAATGTCTGTGTTGCAGGCTGTGAGCTCTGTGCTCCGAGCTGGCTGCTACTAGAATGAACGGGAACTCTCCTGTCCCCTATCTTTATAGTGCGTGTGCTCTCACTGGTGATTGGCTGCGGTGTTGTGTATGCTGATTGGTCCCACTGCATGTCCATCAGTGTGTGTGTGTGTGTCTGCACCATGATATACTGGTGTATATTATGACATCCCCCCTTTTATATAAAGAACATGTGCCTGCGTGACAATAAATATTGTGTAGTGAATGTACCTGACTATGTGTGTGCGTGTTATTTACATGACTATGTACATGAGGCTAATCTATTTACACGGGAAGGTGCCTGGTGCAGAGAAATAGGGTGTCACACCAACAACGAAATGAACATTATACACAAACTACTGGAACGATGAAACAGGATAACAGAACAGATCAAAGAGTCCAACATTGTAAAACTCATAAGTCAAGTCTCTGAGGTGGGCGACGAATTCTGGTTGACCGTCAGGGTGGCACACCACTCGTCGTCTGGATCAATGCTGTGCACCGACAGCGGCTGGTGGTTTTGATTCGGGGACAGCCTGTTCTCTGTTATAACAGCGACTCGAAAAGGCTCCCTCGGGTCCTCGGTGTCACTGATCTGCGGGAAGTCGGAATCGGACTCGGTGAACGTGGGTTGAATTGCCCGAACGTTCCTGCCAAGCTGGCTGAAGCGATGCAAATTGGCAGGCTGAGCTGCTCGACAGCAGGCAGCATAGTGGCCAAGTCTGCCACATCGTAGGCATTGTCGCGATTTTGCAGGACATTGCCACTTTAAATGGGCGGAGCCACAGTTGCCGCACATCATGACGTCAGTACGCTCGTTGCGCCACCGTGCATGCGCGGTGCGGTCCTGCGTGGTGCGCGCCTGCGCATCGCGTTCCTCCACATCACCGTCCCCTCGTTTGGCGCGTACAAGCACGGGAGGCTGCGAAAAGCACGCAATATGGCCGCCCTCATCCAGGCTGCAGCCTTGGAGGTTGTGGTAGTACGCATTAGGGGTCATGTGGGACTGTGAAGCCGTGATGTCATTGGCTGACAGATCCCGAGTCCTGGTTGGACGTTGACCTCTAGCTCCGCCCTGAAGGCGGAATATAAGTACCAGGAGTCCTCCCCCGCAGGCAGTCTACTACTGAACTGCGGGGGAACAGTCACGCTTAATAAAGCCTCATCGACTTCACTCTATTCGTCTCTCGGAGTCTTTGTGCGCTACAATTTATTAAGCGTGACTAAAGGACTATGGAGCTCAGGATCATCCCGGAATGCCTGAGGATCAGCCCCCACGCAGTGAACGCAGCAGCAGCTTTCAAGCACTGGCAGACTTGTTTCGAGGCCTACCTCAGAACGGCCCCCGGCCGGGTCACAGAAGACCAAAAACTACAGGTCCTGCACTCGAGGTTAAGCACGGAGATTTTCTCCCTCATCGAAGACGCAGAGGATTTCCAGACGGTGTTCGCAGCACTAAAAAGTCTCTATGTTCGCCCAGTTAACCAGATCTACGCTCGCTATCAACTCGCAACGAGACGGCAAAGTCCCGGAGAATCGATAGATGAATTCTACGCCGCGCTACTAATTTTGGGACGGGCCTGCAGCTGCCCGCCGGTGAACGCAAATGAACACACGGACATGTTAATGCGCGATGCTTTTGTGGCAGGTATGAACTCCTCCCAAATCCGCCAAAGACTTCTAGAAAAATAGTCGCTAGGACTCTCAGAGGCACGGGCCCTAGCAGCCTCCCTAGACGTGGCCGCGCAAAATACCCGCGCCTACGGCCCCGACCGCGCGGCAGCCCATTGGGCACCATACGCACCCGTCGCGACAAACCCACCCCCCCCCGGACACCCCACAGGCTTGCGTGGTTAAAACGCCAAGTCGCACCGGGGGAGCCCACTGCTATTTCTGCGGCCAGGCGAAACACCCCTGGCAGCGCTGCCCGGCCCGCGCAGCGATCTGTAAGAGCTGCGGGAAAAAGAGCCATTTCGCGGCTGTGTGCCGGTCCCGCGAGGTCGCCGCTGTCCCGGGAGAACAGGGAGCCCTGCACGCCGTTTACGCTCCCCAACCCCCCCAGCGCCCCATGTATGACCCGCCGGCGCTACCACTCTGGGTCCCGATCACCGCTCTCCCCGGAGAACAGGGAGCCCTGCACTCCGTTTACGCTCCCCAACCGCCCCCCCCCCGCGCCCCATGTATGACCCGCCGGCGCTACCACTTTGGGTCCCGGCCACCGCTGTCCCCAGAGAAGAGGGAGCCCTGCGCGTTCCTAACGCTCCCCAACCCCCCCCAGCGCCCCATGTGCGACCCGCAGGCGCCGCCATTTTGGGTCCCGGCCACCACGAGGGGAGGAAGGGCGCCGCCATCTTGGACCACCCAGACCTGTGCGACGCATGGGGGTGGCCATTTTGTCCTCCCCGCCGCCATCTTGTGACCCCCCAGCCATGTGCGATGCATGGGGGCAGCCATCTTGTTCACCCCCGGCGCCATCTTGGACGGCAACAACGGACCCCAGTGTCGACGGCTCCACGGGGTTCGGAGAAGACGCTCAACCATTACAACCACGTCTGGCTTCAATGACGCTGGACCAAGCACTGCCCCGGACGCTCCAGATGACGACGACAACGGTGCTGATAAACGGGCACAAGACACCATGCCTGGTCGACTCCGGGAGCACGGAGAGCTTTATCCACCCCGACATGGTAAGACGCTGTTCTTTGACCATCCGTCCCAGCGCACAAAAGATTTCCCTAGCTGCAGGATCCCACTCCGTACAGATCAAAGGCTTCTGCATAGTTACCCTAACGGTGCAAGGGAGGGAGTTCAAAAACTACAGGCTCCACGTCCTTCCCCAACTCTGCGCCCCCACATTACTGGGATTAGACTTCCAGTGCAATCTACAGAGCCTAACCTTCAAATTCGGCGGCCCAATACCCCCACTCACTATCTGCGGCCTTGCAACCCTCAAGATGCAACCCCCATCCTTGTTTGCAAACCTCACCCCGGATTGCAAACCCGTCGCCACTAGGAGCAGACGGTACAGCGCCCAGGACCGGACCTTCATTCGGTCTGAAGTCCAGCGGCTACTAAAGGAAGGCATAATCCAGGCCAGCAATAGTCCCTGGAGAGCACAGGTGGTAGTAGTAAAGACAGGGGAGAAGCAAAGGATGGTCATGGACTATAGCCAGACCATCAACAGGTACACACAACTAGACGCGTACCCTCTCCCCCGCATATCCGACATGGTCAATCGGATTGCCCAATATAAAGTCTTCTCCACCGTGGACCTCAAGTCCGCCTACCATCAGCTCCCCATCCGCCCAAGTGACCGCAAGTACACAGCCTTCGAGGCAGACGGGCGATTATACCATTTCCTAAGGGTCCCATTTGGCGTCACAAACGGGGTCTCGGTCTTCCAACGAGAGATGGACCGAATGGTTGATCAACATGGGTTACGGGCCACGTTCCCGTATCTCGACAATGTAACCATCTGCAGCCACGATCAGCAGGACCACGACGCCAACCTCCAAAAATTCCTCCAGACCGCTAAAGCCTTGAACCTCACGTACAACGAGGACAAGTGCGTTTTTAGCACCAACCGGCTAGCCATCCTGGGCTACGTAGTGCGCAATGGGATAATAGGCCCCGACCCCGAACGTATGCGCGCCCTCATGGAATTTCCCCTCCCGCACTGCTCAAAAGCCCTAAAACGCTGCCAGGGGTTCTTTTTATACTACGCCCAGTGGGTCCCCCAGTACGCAGACAAGGCCCGCCCCCTAATACAGACCACGACCTTCCCTCTGTTGACAGAGGCTTGCCAGGCCTTCAGCCGCATCAAAGCGGATATCGCAAAGGCCACGATGGGCGCCATCGACGAGCCCCTCCCCTTCCAGGTCGAGAGCGACGCCTCCGACGTAGCTCTAGCGGCCACCCTTAACCAAGCGGGCAGACCCGTGGCCTTTTTCTCCCGAACCCTCTACGCTTCAGAAATCCGCCACTCCTCAGTGGAAAAGGAAGCCCAAGCCAAAGTGGAAGCGGTGCGACATTGGAGGCATTACCTGGCCGGCAGGAGATTCACTCTCCTCATGGACCAACGGTCGGTAGCCTTCATGTTCGATAGTGCACAGCGGGGCAAAATCAAAAACGACAAGATCTTAAGGTGGAGGATCGAGCTCTCCACCTTCAACTACGAGATCTTGTATCGTCCCGGAAAGCTGAACGAGCCGTCCGATGCCCTATCCCGCGGCACATGTGCCAACGCACAAATTAACCGCCTCCAAACCCTCCACGAGGACCTCTGCCACCCGGGGGTCACTCGGTTCTACCACTTTATTAAGTCCCGCAACCTCCCATACTCTTTAGAGGAGGTCCGTACAGTCACAAGGAACTGCCACATCTGCGCAGAGTGCAAACCGCATTTTTTCAGGCCGGATGGTGCGCACCTGATTCAGGCTTCCCGCCCCTTTGAACGCCTTAGTCTGGATTTCAAAGGACCCCTCCCCTCCACCGACCGCAACATATACTTCCTTAATGTGGTGGACGAGTACTCCCGCTTCCCATTCGCCATCCCCTGCTCTGACATGACCGCGGCCACAGTCATTAAAGCCCTGAACACCATATCCACACTGTTCGGTTGCTCCGCATACGTCCACAGCGACAGGGGGTCCTCCTTCATGAGTGACGAGCTGCGCCAGTTCCTGCTCAGCAACGGTATAGCCTCGAGCAGGACGACCAGCTACAACCCCCAGGGGAACGGGCAAGTAGAGAGGGAGAACGGCACGGTCTGGAAGACCGTCCTACTGGCCCTACGGTCCAGGGACCTCCCAGTTTCACCGTGGCAGGAGGTCCTCCCGGACGCCCTCCACTCCATCCGGTCACTACTCTGTACTAGCACTAATCAAACGCCTCATGAGCGCCTCCTTGTCTTCCCCAGGAAGTACTCCTCTGGAACGTCGCTGCCGACCTGGCTGGCGGCCCCAGGACCCATCTTGCTCCGAAAGCATGTGCGGGCGCACAAGTCGGACCCGTTGGTCGAAAGGGTTCACCTCCTTCACGCGAACCCGCAGTACGCTTACGTGGAGTACCCCGACGGCCGACAGGACACGGTCTCCCTGCGAGATCTGGCACCCGCCGGCAACACACACACACCCCCGACACCAATCACCCCCTTCCTGCCACCGCCGCACCCCGCGACCGCCCCCTTCCCAGGAGGATCGGTCCTCCTCCCAGGCCCGACCAGGAGTGAAGCCCAAGCTGAAACCGTAAGGCTCCCGGAGACGACAACACCGGAACAAGCACCACCACCACCAACGGGGCCGAGGCGATCGACACGGACGACCAGACCGCCCGACCGACTCGTGGCGTCGATCTAACACTACAATATGTGGACTTTTTAACGAGAACATTTTGTCTTTTTTTTCCTGACGATTGCTGTAAATAGTTCGAAACAAAAAAAAAACCTTGTACATACTGTAATAACATGCGAAAGTTTTCCTCCCAGGACCAGCCTTGTAAACCCTTACCACCATGCGAAGCATCACCCCGCCGGGTTCATTTTTAACAAGGGGTGAATGTGGTAGTATGCATTAGGGGTCATGTGGGACTGTGAAGCCGTGATGTCATTGGCTGACAGATCCCGGGTCCTGGTTGGACGTTGACCTCTAGCTCCGCCCTGAAGGCGGAGTATAAGTACCAGGAGTCCTCCCCCGCAGGCAGTCTACTACTGAACTGCGGGGGAACAGTCACGCTTAATAAAGCCTCATCGACTTCACTCTATTCGTCTCTCGGAGTCTTTGTGCGCTACAGAGGTGTTCAATTGTTTGGACTCGTTCCGCCTCATGGGGACCTTGCCACGCCGTTTCAGCCGCCTGTATGTGGGAGTACCGGCTGGTGGCATTTTCATGCAGGACACAGGTCTCGATGGCAGTCGCTAGGGTTAGTTGCTTAATTTTGAGGAGCTGCTGACGCAGGGTGTCCGACAAAACACTAAATACGATCTAGCCGTGTATCATGGAGGCGGAGGTGGGCCCGTAGCCGCTGGACTGCGCAAGGATGCGGAGGTGTGTTAAAAAGGATTGGAAAGGCTCATCCTTACCCTGCAAGCACTGCTGGAACAGGTATCTTTCGAAGCTTTCATTGACCTCTATGCTGAAGTGGGTTTCGAATTTGAGGAGAACCGTCTTGTACTTTGTCTTGTCCTCGTCGTCTGCGATTGTGAGGGAGTTGAAGATGTGGATGGCGCGTTGCCTGGCCGTGGAGAGGAGCAGAGCAATCTTCCTGGTGTCCGAGGCGTTCTCCCTGTCCGTGGCTTCGAGGACGAGCTGGAAGCGCTGTTTAAAAATCTTCCAATTGACCCTGAGATTGCTGGCGATGCGGAGCGGCGGCGGCGGGTTGATGTTTTCCATACTTAAGGATTCCGGAATGCTGATTAGTTGCAGGTGGGTCTCAGAAGTGCTCGTATGCAACCACTCCTTGTACCATGATGTGTTGGGTGATCTGGATCACAAACAGGTCACCAGCACTGGAAGTGGTGCAACTCTTTTTTATTATAAGGTTAACTATATCAACATACTTGAACTGTGGGTAAATGCAATACCAGCTTTAACTGTTGACCCTTGCCTAGTCCTAACCAGGTGATGCACTCAGCACTGGTGAATCTCTGTGTTGCAGGCTGTGAGCTCTGTGCTCCGCGCTGGCTGCTATTAGAATGAACGGGAACTCTCCTGTCCCCTGTCTTTATAGTGTGTGTGCTCTCACTGGTGATTGGCTGCGGTGTTGTGTATGCTGATTGGTCCCACTGCATGTCCATCAGTGTGTGTGTGTGTGTCTGCACCATAATATACTGGTGTATATTATGACACCACCTTCCTAAGCAGCTGTAGTACATGTGGCGTAGGTACACCCACATGGTGTTAGGGAGGGAGTTCAAGATTTTGATCCAGTTACTACATAGTTTCATGATGTATATTGGGCCCATTGGCAAATTTGATGTACAACATGGTGGAGCGTCGAACTGGTGATAGAGAGGAACAAGCAACTAAAAGTTAAGTTGCAAATTATCTTTGTGGGTCCTGGAAGAGCACGTGTGCTCCAGAAGAATAATGTGGGCCACTCTTGTCCCAGGCTTCACGTTCTCCAACTTCCATTTCACTGGCCCCTCAAGATTAACTATTTTCCTGGCCATAGCTTTTTGCCGGCTTGGTTGGTCCCATGAGCATTATCATATTGCACCGTCCTGGAGCTGGCAGCTGTTTGATGGCTGCTCACCACCAGCTTTGTAAGGAGGCCTAACCCTTCAAATGGATCTGATCTCCTGACAGAATTTGGCAGACTGCTATCCGATTGTGAATATTGGCCCCGTCATTTCAATTTTACCTCAGCCTACATCTTCAGGCTGGAATTCTCTGGCCGTTACGATTCTCTTTTCCCGCCGGCAACACCCCCCTGACGTGGGGGTGTAGCCTTGGTGAGGTGCGTCCTAAACACTATCTTGAGCTGGATCAGGCTCAGCCTCGCACAGGATGATGTGGTGTTCACCCTGCGGAGGGGCTCACTCCACAACTCATCCTCCTTCCAGTATGGGTTCCGGCTTCTCCTTCCATTTGGCCTTCACCTGTTCCCACTGTGGGGCTGTTATTGGGAAAAATGAACAGATGCCCACATGCCCAGACTACCTTTCTACAGAAGGAGCGAATATCAACTTTATGATATTGTGGTCTATTAATATATTCCTCGGTCAGATAGAATGTGAAAACCCCTGCAATATGCAAGAATGTCTCATGTCTCACAGTGCTGAGCACTCGGGTTCGATCCTGGCCCAGGTCACTGTCCATGTGGAGATTGTACATTCTCCTTGTGTTTGCGTGGGTCTTACCCCCAAAACCCAAAGATGTGCAGGCTAGGTGGATTGGCCATGCTAAACTGTCCCTTAATTGGAAAAAAATAATTGGGTACACTAAATTCATTTTTTAAAAATATGCGAAAATGTATTGCTCCAAAGCTGAAGAGGCAGCTACCAAAGGTAAGAAATTCTCTCTCTCTCTAATCCGTGTTGAAGCTCAAATGCGGCATAATAATCCACATACCCCCAGGAAGCAGTGTGTGTTTCTGATCCATATTTCCACTAGCTTCTGTAGGAACTGAAACAAGCCGTCATTAATGCAAATTCACATTCACATTCTTCAAATGAGGGACCATTATCTGCCATTATAACTATATTATGTGAACATGGCATTTTTCAAGGAGGAACAATTTGAGGAAGAGCCCACCCACTGCGTTGGCCAATATGTCCTCCTGAGTCAAATCCATGAAAATCACTCATTGACTGATTTCACTGCCGTTCGAGGGGCTGTCATTACGAGATGGCAGCAGTATATGTGTAAAACAATGACCATTGCACTCCAAATGGAACTCATTGGCTGCGTAGTTTGAACTATTTCAACAGCACGACAGGGCATTAAAGAAATGGAAGTATAGTTTTGAGCCAAAATATTTATTCTAACAGCAAATGTCTGTCTATTATTTAAGTTTCACTAAAAGCAGAGCTACAACTTTGTTGAGAAGGTATTATCAATGATGTATTAAGTAACCTTATACTTCCAGAAAGTGCACAGCGTATATTTATGTGATTAATATTTAAATTTTTCAACCATGAATTTTATTTCTAATTCATCAAAATGTCGTTCACAGTGTGCTAGCTCGCAGGAGCATTTGGAACCACCTTTGTTCAGATACTGATGCTCAAGAAAATTGCTCTAATTTCATTATGGCAAATTTGTGGTCACAATAAGGTTTCAAAGCTACTGAAATCAATAAAAAGCTTTCCACTCACTGTCTTCATCTATCAGCTAGGGAGCTAAAGTATTTTACAGCCATAATCATGATGTACTTAATATAAGGGTTCATGAAAGAGAGGGAATGATCATTTTAAAGAAAATGAGATTGTGCTCTATCATATTAATGTCAGTAAATGGAAATGATAATGAGCTTAGAACTTGAAGTACTTTAAAAATTATTAATATACCTCTATGGTGTGACTTCTTAGAATAAATGAAGTGTATATTGATAATGCATATTAATGGAAATTCCTGCAACTATAAAAATAAATGAGCAAGTGAAAACCCCGGAGGAGGAGATTGAAGGTATACGTGGGTGTCATTTTCTTTTACATAGCTTTGGGTTTAATAGCTAATATAATGTTATAAATCTGTGTCTCTTTATAGTGGGGGGACATATTGTCAATCAAAGGTTACCATGTAATGATAGACATTATTTTTGTATATTTGACACATGATCATAAAATCAAATAAAATTTATTTAAGCACATTTATTGGCCAATGAATCACTGCCAGGTCGGTGAGGAATTGATACTTCAAACACATATTATGAAAGATCAAACTCTGCCAGATTAGCAAAGGAAGAAATGATACAATGTTGTGTCCATCTCGGAGTCTGCTTCAGTAAACCAAAGTTGAGAATGGCTTGTTTTGGGAAGCCTAGTTTATAGGCCTAACCAAATCACTACTCTGTGAAATTTGTTTGATTTGTTTATGGTCACGTGTACCGAGGTACAGTGAAAAGTATTTTTCTGCGAGCAGCTCAAACAGATCATTTAGTACATAAAAAGAAAATAAAAGGAAAGGAAAATACATAAATGGGCAACACAAGGTCCACAATGTAAAGACATAAATACCAGCATCGGGTGAAGCATGTAGGGCGGAATTCTCCCCCCCCACACCGGGTGGGAGAATCGCCCGGGTGCCGCACGACTCCCACCACGCTGCCCCAGCACCCGCACGCGATTCTCCCACCCCTCCCAAACCGGCGCGGCGAGAATCATGGCTGGCCGCTGGGAGAATCGCCGCTTGCCGTTTGTAACGGGCGAGCGGCGATTCTCCGGCCCGGATGGGCCGAGCGGCCTGCCCAACACGACAGGTTCCCGCTGGCACTGTCCACACCTAGTCACTGCCGGCGGGAACAGCTCGGGAACGCTGGAGGGGGTGGCCTGTGGGCGGGGGGGGGGGGGGGGAGAAGGGGTAAGGGGGGGGGTTCCTGCACCGGGGGGGGGGGCCTCAAAAGGGCTCTGGGCTGCGATCGGTGCCCACCGATTGGCGGAACGGCCTCTCTGAAGGAGGACCTCCTTTCCTCCACCGCCCCGCAAGATCCATCCGACATCTTCTTGCCGGGCGGCTGCGGGGAGGATGGCAACCGCGCATGCGCGGGTGATGTCATTTACGTGGGGCCGGCCGCGTCATTTACGCGGCGCCGCTTTTACGCGGCTCCAAGGCTCGACGCGCGTAAATGGCGCGGCACCGCTCCTAGCCCCCGGGGGGGCGGGAGAATAGGGGGCTGGGAGCGGCCTCCGACGCCGGAGTGAAACACTACGGTTTTCACTCCGGCGTCGGCACTTAGTCTCCCGATGGGAGAATTGCACCCGCTACCTGTATTAATCAGGTCAGCCCATAAGAGGGTCGTTTAGGAGTCTGGTAATGGTGTGGAAGAAGCTGTTTTTGAATCTGTTCGTGCGTGTTCTCAGACTTTTGTATCTCCTGCCCGATGGAAGAAATTGGAAGAATGAGTTAGCCGGGTGGGAGGGGTATTTAATTATGCTGCCCACTTTCCCCAGGCAGCAGGAGATGTAGATAGAATCAATGGATGGGAGGCAGGTTCATGTGATGGACTGGGCTGTGTTCACAAATAGTAGTATTTGCTATTCCTTGACTAGCTCTAAAGAGTTTGCAAAACTGGACCGTGCTTGAAAGCTTTTTTTTGTTGAATTGCATACCACAATCTCATCATAGATTACATGAATACAAATTGTTTTTCGGCTGAATGCAGATACAACGATGGAAAAGCTTTATTCAGAAATTATACGAAGTTTTCAGGTTTCACTCTCTCCCTCTTTGAGAGCTGCTGACTCCAATTGGTGATTCCTTTTGTGATGGTACTCACCCACCATTTTGTCCAAATTGGCAGGAGTTGGACAGGGAAGAATTTTAATTTTTAAGTTAAATGTATTTAGTAAGGGCACGGGGAGTCCACACCGAGTCAGATTAAAGAACATTGATTTATTTACAGTTAAGTTATCTCCAACTCCCTGTAGTTCCCTCTGGGTCTCTCCTCGATTGGTGTCTTGCTGGCCGACCTTTTATACATAGCTGAATGGACTTTCCCCGCCACTCAGCGGGGGAGCTCATACTCCGTGGGGACCATGGGGATGATAATCATTCCCACCCCGTAAATCCAACGCAGGATCTGACACCCCTCCTCCCCAAAGTCCAAAGACACCCTCGACGGCAGACGAGGAGGAGAAGGAGGAGCAGGTGGAGGACATTGGATCCTCTTCGACTCCGGTGGAATGTCAGGCACCCGAGGCGCCAAATCAGGCGGCATATACCTCAAATTGAATTGTCATTTGCGACAGGAACGCCGTCGTGGACGATTGGCAGGAGGCGGCTGAACCGTTGAATCTGCGTCAGAGACCTCAGACGTCTGCATTGCTATGTCTGAATCCGAAGATGCACATCAGGCATGTTGGCGTCGACACAGCCTGGAGGCGTCACAGCAGGCCGGTTCAGCAATGGTATTGGAGAATCCTGGACAGGATGCTTCTGAGGAACCGCACGAAGGATCAATCTCCCCCAAGTCAATATGATCCAAATGCTAAATTATTATTCGGCTCCCGACCCAAACTTGGTAAGAGACTGGTCCCATTTGACAGACGACAATCCCAGAGAGCCGGTGAGCACCACCGGTGAAGTTACGAACCATGTCGTCAGATTCAAAGCATCAGAGAGCTCGACGTGGTTACAGCGCACCTTTGTGCCGATGTCTGGGAGAAGCAAACAAAGTTGGGTATGAAGTCAATGACCCATGTTCATCTCAGCGGGGGCCACCCCAGTTATTGCGTGTGGTCCTGTACAAGAATAAAAAATGTCCCAGACTGGTATATATTAAGCCTGAAGTCTGCTTCTTTAACCCTGTTTAACCATCTGCAAGGCCCTCTCTGCCAAGCCATTTTATGTCGGATGGTATGGGGACTGTGGACCTGCCGAATACTGTTGCCCTTTGTAAAAGCAGCAAATTCTTCACTTGTGAAAGAGGCGCCCTTACCTTTACGAGCATCTCCGGGATGCTATGGGTTGAATGGTCACCCCAAAGGTGATTGTCGCCATTTTATAGACCACCAGCCACTTGCAGTGGCCGTCAACCAGATCGAGAAACATCGAGCTGAGGAACGGACTGGTGAAATGGGTGTGTACATGGGCCCAAGGGCACCTTGGCCACTCCCAAGGGTGTAGGGCAGTCGCTGTAGGGAACTTCTGGTGCTCCTGACAAATGGACAACATCTCTGTATCTGTGTCCAAACCTGCCCGCCAGACATAACTGCTCGGCAACATCTTCATTTTGGACACTCCTCGGTGACCCGTGTGAAGGTTCGTTAACATGATTTCCTGGCCCTTCATCGGAACGACAACCCCTGTGCCATACAGGGGGATGCCGTCTTCTATGGTCAGCTCCGAGAACTTCAAGGAGAAAGCTTTCAATTTGCCTTTGTAGCAATCATTGCTGGCCACCTTATAGCACCAGATGCCTCCCCTTGGCAAGGACAGGGTCCGTTTGCATCCAGTCACGAATACGCGATGCAGCGATGAATAAGGAGCCCATAAAATTTAGCACAGCGACTACCTTGTACGCTGGAGTGGGATTTGTGGACTTTGATCTGCAGAGGAAGATGGCTCAATGCATCGGCATACGCAATCTGAGTCCTGGGCATTGCTCAAAATGTACTCAGATGCAGCTAATAACAAGGCCCAGAGCTGAATCCGCGCGGAAGCAATTGGTGGGACTGCCTTGTCTTCACGGAAGAGACCAGCAATGGTTTGTGATCCGTGAAGATAAAGAAATAGCGGCCATAGACATGTTAATGAAATTTATTCACCCGAAATATGACCGCCAGATCTTTTCTTTCTATTTGAACATTTAGCTTAGTTGGCTAGACAGTTGGCTTGTGATGCAGAGCGAGACCAACAGCACGGGTTTCAATTCCCATAGCGGCCAACGTTGTTCATGAAGGCCCCGCCTTCACAGCCTTCTCCCTCACCTGAGGTATGGTAATCCTCAGGTTAAATCACCACTAATCAGCTCTCCCCATCCAAGGGGAAAGCAGCCTATGGTCATCTGGACTCTGGCGAACTTACCTTACTTATGCTCAGCCACAGTCAGCATCCGGGAGGCAAAGGCGATTGGACATTCATTGCCATCACTCATCCGGTGAGCCAGGACTGTTCCAATCCCACACAGTTTTGCATCATATGTGATGAACAATGGCTTTGAAGGATCAAAATGTGTTAACACCCTCGAAGAGGACAACCACCCTTTTTGAAATGCCTCATCCTGTGCCTTGCTCCACACCCAAGGCTGGTGCATCTTGAGGAGCAAAGGAAAGGGGGCCAGGATGGTCACCAAATTCGTAATGAAGCTGCCATAATAATTGACCAATCCAAGAAAAGAGCAAAGCCCCTTGGCGTCTTGCTGGGTGAGCCCAGTTGGATGGCTCTCACTTACTCAGCGCCAGGTGCAGACCGACTCGGTCCAACCAATATGCCAGGTAGACGGCTTCCTTTGCGGTAAACACGCACTTCACACGGCGCAGAATCACAGAATAGTACAGTGCAGAAGAGTCCCTTCGGCCCATTGAGTCTGCACCGAAACATGAAAGGCCCTGAGCTGCCCACCTCATCCCTCTTGCCAGCACTTGCCTGCAGGTGAATCCCATACACAGAAAAGTGTTGCAAAAATGCTTCCAAATGCTCCTGGTCCATGGTCCCCATGAGAAGCACGTCATCCAAGTAGACCGCAATGTGCAGCAACCCATGCAAGATGTTCGCCATTACGCGCTGATAGACTGTGCAAGCCGAGGATACGCTGAATGGCAGTTGGGTGTACTCATAGAGACCCTTGTGCATATTGATAGTGACGTACATCCGTGAGGACCTATCGAGCATTCACCGTGGGACCTCTCCACCTTATTAAACAATAACTTTCAATGATCACTGATGGGGTCAGGTTGAAATGTTGTGCCACAAGTTGGTCGAACGAATGTGTATCTGACGCTGCCGGGTACGTAAGACACCTGGGGCGGGATTGTTCAGAAACCGGCGGGGCGGGCAACTCCGGCGTGAAGGAGTGGCGTGAACCACTCCAGCTTCGGACTGCCCCGAAGGTGTGGAATCCTCCGCACCTTCAGGGCTAGGCCGGCACCGGAGTGGTTTGCGCCGTGCCGGCCGGCGCGGAAGTGTCTTGGCGCCATGCCAACCGGCGCTGAAGGGCCTCCGCCATCCGGCATGAGTTGGCGCATGTGCGGGAGCGTCAGCGTGTGCTGGCGTCATCCCAGCGCATGCGCAGGAGGGGTTCATCTCCACGCAATCGCGGAGGGATAGAGTGCCCCCACGGCACAGGCCCGCCCCTGCATCGGTGGGCTCCAATCGTGGGCCAGGCCATCATGGGGGCACCCTCCCACTGGGGCCAGATCACCCCGCGCCCCTCTGAGGACCCCAGAGGCCGCCCGTGGAGCCAGGTCCCACCGGTAAGTACCTGTCGTAACATACGCCGACGGGACCCGCTGAAAACGGGCGGCCACTCAGCCCACTGCGGGCCAGTGAATCGCTGGGGGGGGGCTGCTGCTAGCTGCCGCCGACCGGCGCGGCGTGATTCCCGCCCCCGCCAAATCCCCGGCGCCGGAGAATTTGGCAGCCGGCGGGGGCGGGATTCACGCCGCCCCCCCGGCGTTTCTCCGACCCGGCGGGGGGGTCGGAGAATCCCGCCACTGATCTCTCCAAACGTGTGCTCCTTGCAGGCCGTCAACAGTATGACCGTTAGGCACTCGTTCTCAGTGATGTTGTGGACCTAGAAGAAGTAACGCCTTATTTCTGTGTAGTGGTTCCAGTCTTCAACATTGGTGTCAAATGCATCCTATCGCTTAAACAGAGGCAAGGCGAAACAATTAGTTCCAACCTGGGTCCAGAAAATTGGGGAGGTGACTCAGCTGAGTAGATTGTAGCATTGATAGCAAACAAGTTTACTCCTTAGAGACAGCATGGTGGCACAGTGGTTAGCACTTCTGCCTCACGGCGCCGAGGTCCCAGGTTCGATCCTGTCTCTGGGTCACTGTCCGTGTTGAGTTTGCACATTCTACCCATGTTTGCGTGGGTTTCGTCCCACAACCCAAAGATGTGCAGGGTAGGTGGATTGGTCACGCTAAATTACCCCTTAATTGGAAAAATGAAGTGGGTTTCTAAATTTATGAAATAAATTGTTTAATTCTCATCACCAGTTTAGTAAGGAAACCTGGAGTCCACAGAGAGTAAGATTAAATAACTTTGGTTTATTTACAGTTATGTTATATGCAACTCCTGGTAGATCCCTACCAGGTCTCTCCTTGTCTGCTTCCTTATCTGGCTGATCTTTTATATCTAGCTGAAAGGAGCTCCCCTCTGCGGGGGAGCTCGTACTCCATGAGAACCATGGTGAAGATTACCATTCCTACCCCTTAATCGTGTGCAGGATGTGAAAATGTACTGACATTTTGAATAATCTAACAGTTTTGATGCACCATGTATCTTCATAGCACTTTAATGTAAACTGAGTACCATAACACAAAGATATAACATTACCCTAGTAGCTAATTACATATATAGGCATGTATATTTTTCTCTGACAATCTTCATCACTGTCCACAACTCCAGCAATCTTGGTACCATCCACAAACTTGCTAATCAGACCAGCTCTGTTTTCTTCCAAGTCATTTATATATATTACAAACAGCAGGCGCCCCAGTACGGATCCCTGCGGAACATCACTAGTTACAGACCTCCATTCAGAAAAATACCCTTCCAAAAACTACCCTCTGTCTTCTATGGCCAAGCCAGCTCTGAATCCATCCAGTTAATTCACCCCATGTGATTTAATCTTTTGCACCAGCCTGCCATGAGGGACCTTGTCAAATGCTTTACTGAAGTCAATGTAGACAACATCCACAGCCCTTCCATCGTCAATTATTTTTGTCACCTCCTCAAAAAACTCAATTAAATTAGTGAGACATGACCTCCCTCGTGCAAAACCATTCTGTCTGTCACTAATAAGACCATTCACTTCCAAATGTGCATAGATCCTATCTCTGAGAATCTTTTCCAACAATTTCACTATCACTGATGTTAAGCTCACTAACCTATAATTATCCGGGTTATCCTTGTTACTCTTCTTAAATAAAGGGACAATATTGGTGATCCACCAATCCTTTGGGATCTCACCTATGGCCAACGAGGAAACGAAGATTTCTGTTAGAGGCCCAGCGATTTCATCTCTTGTCTCCTTCAGTAATTTGAGATAGATGCCATCTGGCCCTGGGGATTTATCTACCTTACTGTTTTTTAATACATCTAACACTTCCTCCCTCGTAATAATGACTTGTTCTAAAGTGTTTACATATCCCTCTGAGACACCACTGATCAACGTGTCTCTCTCCTTCGTGAATACCGATGCAGAATACTCATTAAGGATCTCACCCACTTCCTGTGGTTCTACACATAATTTCCCTCCTTTTTCCTTGACTGGACTTTTTCTAGCTACCCTCTTGTTCCTAATATACATATAAAATGCCTTGGGATTCTCCTTAATCCTGTCTCTCAAGAACATTTTGTGACCCATTTTGCCCTCCAAACTCCCTGTTTGAGCTCTTTTCTAATTTCCCTGTATTCTTCAAGTGCTTCATCTGTTTTTAGTTGCCTACACCTCATGTATGCACCCTTTCTGTTTTTGATTAGACTCACAATTTCCCTGGTATCCACGGTTCCTGAATCCTGCCTTTCCTGTCTTTCCTTTTCATCGGCACATGCCTGTCCTGCACTCCCATCAACTGCTCCTTAAAAGACTCCCACATGCCAAATGTGGATTTACCCTCAAACAGCCTCGCCCAAACAACAGCCTCCAAATCCTGCCTAATCTGGTTGTCGTTAGCCTTCCCCCAATTTAGCACCTTAACCCTAGGACAACATTCGTCCTTTCCCATGAGTATTCGAAAGCTTATGGAATTGTGGTCACTGTTCACCACATGTTCTCCCAATGCAACTTTGATGACCTGGCCGGACTTGTTCCCTAGTACTAGGTCCAGTATAGCCCCCTCTCTAGTCAGACTATCTACATATTGTTCCAAAAAACCTTCCTGGACACACTTAACAAATTCCTCACCCCTAGCCCTAAGAGATTTCCAGTCAATATGAGGAAAATTTAAGTCTCCCACTATAACAACCCTATTATTTCTACATCTATCCAGAATCTGCTTACATATCTGTTCTTCAACTTCCCGTGGGCTGTTGGAAGGGCTGTAGTACACCCTCATCATAGTGGCTGCCCCTTCCTGTCCAACAATGCCAAGCAGCGGTACAGATATTTGCACTGGCAGGGGCAGGGACCAAACCATCTTGTGAGTTGCAGATGGGAGCACTTGGTGAGGTAAGAGAAGGTGATGGGAAGAGGAGGAAAGTGCAAGCCGCTGAGCTCAGTGATTCAGAGCTCCATTGGCCTGCCTTCAAATATAATTTGCCGGTTTCCACTCGGTAGTTAACCATTCATTTGAGAGAGTGCAAAATATACTGTGCAGTTTAGGTGTGTGAGTGTAGAATTCATAGCCAGCATTTGTACAGTGATGCATCACCATCTGACTGAACTCTGATCGATCTGCAAGCCACTGTGGAGATCACTGCCATTCTGGGTTTTCATTAGCTGTAAGCTCAGGTGTAGGTTCCTTTATGGTTTGACTTGGACTTTCAATCTAGAACAGTCCACCTTTCCGGGTTAATGATTTCGGAGTATCAGATTGCAGCATCCATAATGCAGAGCTTCATCAACCTCATTGCCCTGCCCAGCAGGTTGCTCTCCCACAGATCTTTTGAACATGTTGAAGATTGCCCATTGCCCAGTGGAAGGGGAATATTCAGGCCAATGGGGGCTCGATGAAGAGGGTTGGGAGATGCTTCTGGAGAATGAATACAAGTACAGACCAGTTAATTTCAATGTTGTGTTTCTGTGGTGTATGTCTAAGCAGATGGTTTTCAGGGTAACTGCTTGACTATAATATCCGTCACTTTGTCCAAATGAGAACAGAGAAGTCACACAGTGTGTAAATTAGCACATCAAGGGGATGGTAGCAGGGTGGTAATGTTGCTGGACTAGTAATCCAGAGGCCTGGCCTAATACTGTGGAGTGAAAGTCGCCATAGTCTCCGAGGACCATAGGCTGCTCTCCCCTTTTGGGAGAGAGCCGCTGGTGGTAATTTAACCTGAGGGTCAGATTTCATAGAATCATAGAATTCCATAGAATTTAAGGTGCAGAAGGAGGCCATTCAGCCCATCGAGGCTGCACCGGCTCCTGGAAAGAGCACCCGATGTCAGTCCACACCAACACCCTATCCCCGTAACCCAGTAACCCCACCTAACCTCGTTGAACACTAAGGGCAATTTAGCATGGCCAATCCACCGAACGTGCACATCTTTGGACTGTGGGAGGAAACCGGAGCGCCCGGAGGAAACCCAACGTACACGGGGAGAACGTGCGGACTCCGCACAGACAGTGACCCAAGCTGGGAATCGAACCTGGGACCCTGGAGCTGTGAAGCAACAGTGCCGCCCATTTGCTTATGAATGAGAGTATTTGCTCAACTCTTAGCTGCTCTCTGAACTGGCCTAACAAGCCACTCAATGTTATCAAACCATTTGCACTGCTAGAAGGAGGCCGACTACCACATTCATGTGGGGGACTATAGATGGGCAATAAAAGCCCAACAATGAGGCTCGCACGCTGAGAATTATTTTTTTGGAGTGGGATGAACTTGAACTCATAACTTTTTGACACCGAAGTTGCGAATGCTACCATCAAACAAGCTGACAGCTCAATGTAAAATAGCAGGTAAGCATACCTCTAGGGCAGGGTAGAACTGACCACGGACCTGGTGCGGTTAATTTATTCCCATCTAAATAATATGAGGTGGCAATAAATGAAACCAGATTGAAGATTACAGCTCTTAAAATGAACCATTGTGACTCTGTGTCTGCCTCCAAAATAATAATAATCTTTATTGTCACAAGTAGGTTTACATTAACACTGCAATTAAGTTACTGTGAAAATCCCCTAGTCGCCACATTCCGGCACCTGTCCGGGTACACAGAGGGAGAATTCACAATGTCCAAATTACCTAACAGCACGTCTTTTGGGACTTGTGGGAGGAAACCAGAGCACCTGGAGGAATCCCACGCAAACCCGGGGAGAACGTGCAGACTCCGCACAGACAGTGACCCAAACCGGGAATCGAACCTGGGATCCTGGAGCTGTGAAGCAACTGTGCTAACAACTGTGCTACCATGCTGCCCAGGTCTCACTCTTACCATCTGCCATTGACGTGTATTGGAAGGATTCAAAAGTAGATATCTGTACCTGTTTGGTCACTTTATGAATGCACCCTCTGTGGCCATCATGTCGTGGAGAAGAAGTAAAACTCAGAGCATTAAACTCAGAGGCAGGGTTGCTGCCCACCCCACCACAAGACCTCCTGAAAGAATAAAAAACAAAATCTAGAAACTGCAAATAGGGATATGGCCATAAGCAGCACACAATCAAAATTAACTAACGGCACGGTGGCACAGTGGTTAGCATTGCTGCCTCACAGCTCCAGGGACCCAGGTTCAATTATCAGCCTTGGGTCACTGTCTGTGTTGATTTGCACATTCTCCCCGTGTCTGCATGGGTTTCCTCCAGGTGCTCCGGTTTCCTCCCACAGTCCAAAGAAGTACAAGTTAGGTGGAGTGGCCATGCTAAATTGCCCCTTAGTGTCCAAAATGTTAAGTAGGGTTCCTGGGTTACGGGGATAGGGTGGAGGGTGCTCTTTCCAAGAGCCAGTGCAGACTCGATGGGCTGAATGGCCTCCTTCTGCACAGTAAATTCTATTATTCTAACTAGCAACGCAGGCAACAGATAGGTAATTAAAGAAGCTGTCAGTGAGACTGCAGAAAGTTTCAATAACGTTCTTTCAACCACTGCAACGCGATGGAACCAAAGCAGTAATTTGAAAACTGCAATATACCTTTGCCAGCAAGGACCCAAGTGAGACAGATACACTCCATGAGGTTGAGTGCCTGGAATTCTATTCAATTGTTCTGAGTGCCTTATGAGAACATCCCTTAATTTGCTTATTAATTCAACCTTAATGTGCCTCACACTTGAAAAGTCTGCAGACTCTTTTAGTTCACAGATACTTCCAGAAGTACTACATGCATGATGCTCAGAAATGTTCAGACCTCAATGTCTCCTAATGTGAGGAGCGGGTTACCAATCTGCCAAAGGCAGTTTTAATCAAGACACAAATGGCAGCAATGTATTTTCCACAATTTTACGCAAATGGCTGGGTTTCTGGTGTGCAAACTCGATAAGAATGGGGATTACTTATACATTTGTCATCTGGCCTCTTCTAATCTGTCAATAGAAAATTGCCGAGGGACGAATTGGAACTTCAAATGCAGCTTAAATGCAAACTTATTCTGTAGATAAAGCAGATCTTATTGGGTTCAATTGAATTTATCATATAAAAATCAAAATATGCCAGGCCAAATCCTGCTTAAGCCCAGTTTTCTGGTCTCCTTCACAGACCACAATAGCTCATGAATGTTTCTACACTAACACATCATTGTGTAAGGTAAATCTGAATGGAAGCATTTCGCAATGACAGCACAAGTTGCAAACGTAGGTGTGCACAGCTGACGATTTGCTGATTCATCATTTTCTCTGTTGAAGAATTGTAGGTGCCACATGCCCACCTTTTGAATTTGTGTTGCGGGCTGCCAAGAGCATTTGGCTAAAAATGCAGACTCTTCAAATTCCCCTCAAGTGTTTACCACCTCCTGTTTCGGCAAATGCTAGTAAAATATGCTTTTAGAAGCACCTTAAATCTGGCAGGTAATGTCCATAGCAAACATGGTACTGATCTTCTAGGCAGAAAGGGATTGACGAGAATCTGTTTAAAGTATTCAACATGGTAAAGACTGTTGCTGATTTTGGTAGAATGCTAATTGGGCCCCTTACTACAGCCATAGTGGGTGCGAAGGCAGGGATGTTTTAGTTAAGGACTCTGGAGCCAATGGTCTTTCACCATGGTCCCACCATCCTTCCCAATTTCTGAAATTAGAACATAAAAAATACAGCACAGAACAGGCCCTTCGGCCCACGATGTTGTGCCGAACCTTTGTCCTAGATTAATCATATATTATCATTGAATTTACAGTGAAGAAGGAGGCCATTCGGTCCTTTGAGTCTGCACCGGCTCTTGGAAAGAGCACCCTACCCAAACTCAACACCTCCACCCAACACCAAGGGCAATTTTGGACACTAAGGGCAATTTATCATGGCCAGTCCACCTAACCTGCACATCTTTGGACTGTGGGAGGAAACCGGAGCACCCGGAGGAAACCCACGCAGACACGGGGAGGATGTGCAGACTCCGCACAGACAGTGATCCAAGCCGGAATCGAACCTGGGACCCTGGAGCTTAAACTCCCTCATCCAAGTCATTAATCAATAAAACAGGTCAAGCAAGTGAATTTACATAAATGGCCAAAGATCTTGGGCGAAATTCTCCTACCCGCCCCGCCACATTTCTGCGCCGACCGGCCGGCGGGAGTCTCCGTAACACCGGCCGGTCAATGGGGTTTCCCATTGTGGGGCACCCCCACGCCGTCGGGAAACCCCCGGGCGCCGGCAGAACGGAGACTTCCGCCGGCGGAGAATGACGCCCCTTAAGACTCCCTAATCTACCAACCATGTTACTGCCCTGTTCATCTTATTTTTTGCCACCCTCAGGAAGGTATATTATTTCTGAGGTTGGGATATAAAATGTCCTCCTACTCTAACCTACACCCCTTTCATATTTCCACAATCATGTTTATGGGTGGTGAAACCTTCCTGTTACCCTTCCCGATAAGACGTCTTACAACACCAGGTTAAAGTCCAACAGGTTTGTTTCGAATCACCAGCTTTTGGAGTGCAGCTCCTTCCTCAGCTGCGCTCCGAAAGCTAGTGATTCGAAACAAACCTGTTGAACATTAACCTGGTGTTGTAAGACTTCTTACTGTGCTCACCCCAGCCCAACACCGGCATCTCCACATCATGACCTCTCACTATCTTCCTGGAATCCTATTCTTTGGGGTTTCCAGATCATAGGATCCTGCATGATGTGATCTGTTTTGTCTACTCCAATTTGCCAACATCCAGTTGGAGCCCAATATTTCTATTCCACGTTGACCTTATTGTGTTAAAATGCAAGTCCACCTGGTTTGCAGGGATTCCACCATAAAATTTAGATGCAGCTCCAGCCACTGGAAAATTCTTTGTGGGTGCTAAGATTTATCACTTAGGGCAGCACAGTGGCGCAGTGGTAGCACTGCAGTCTCACGGCGCCGAGGTCCCAGGTTCGACCCCGGCTCTGGGTCACTGTCCGTGTGGAGTTTGCACATTCTCCCCATGTTTGTGTGGGTTTTGCCCCCACAAGCCAAAGATGTGCACGGTAGGTGGATTGAACATGCTAAATTGCCCCTTAATTGTAAAAAATTAATTAGGTACTCTAAATTTTTTTTAAAAGAAAAGATTTTCCACTTGACCACAGAGGTTTACATCAATCACTTTGTTAGAATCTATGGCGTTGATTACATAACTGCCCTTCTTTCCTTTCACAATAATGTCTATACTTGGTCGATTACATTCACCATACCTGACTGGGCACAGGTACTTGGACTGGGTGCAGCCCCATCAGCCACATTTATTGAATGATTCCAATCTTCCCCAGGAGGTCCAGAATCTAATTTGTCTTCCACATCATTTTAATAGTCTGGTACCATTGCACACATTGCTCCCTTTTCAACAGTTTCTCCTCTAACCCCTTAACTATTTTCTGACTTTCTGCGTGGTTCTGTTATCATAGAATCCCTACAGTGCAGAAGGAGGTCATTCAGTCCATCGAGACCATACAGAGCCTCTCAAAGAGCACCCCAACTAGGGCCATGTCTCCATCCTATCCCCACCCAACCTTACGGAGACTAAGGGGCAATTTAGCATCGCCAATCCCACCTAACCGGCACGTCTTTGGACTGTGGGAGGAAACTGGAGCATCCGGAGGAAACCCACACAGACATGGGAAGAATATGGAAACTCCACGCAGACAGTCACCCAAAGTCGGAATTGAACCTGGGTGCTACGAGGCAGCAGTGCTAACCACTGTGTCACTGTGGTGCCAATGTCTCTACTCTCTCTCTTGAATTGACTGGCTTTCTATCCACGCTGCAGTTCTCAAGTCCTCATTCTGTTTTTCACCTTTGCTTTCTGTTTCTGTTGATATGTTTCCTTCCTTTTGTCACTTAACTTCTGTTTCTCCAATAGCTGATTTTTAAGGTATTGAATCTCATTGACATGGTGCTCCCTTTCTTGTTCCCAGTTTTTCTTTTCTTCACATAGTTCTTTCAGCAATCGATTGACCACAGTCCGCCAATGATGCTTTTATGTTCTTTTCCTCGATTTCTTTTCTCAACTTGGTCTTTTCACATTCAGCATTTTAAGCTGTCTCTTGTATGCCATAAACCAAACAACTTTCAGTAAACCTTTCATTCACTGTTCTATCTCACACATTGGGCGCGATCAGCCATGATTGAATGGTGGAGTGGACTCGATGGGCCGAATGGCCTTACTTTCGCTCCAATGTCTTATGGTCTTATGGATTCGCCCAAAGATTTCTAAGTTAATTTGTGGCGGGTTTTTCAGGGAGTTTCCCGCTCTGCCGGCGAGTTCCCCACTGCTATTCAATGACACTTAGTCACTTTTTTGGGCCCTGGGGAGTTTCTCACCGGTTTAGTCCTCACTTAAGGCGGCTGCGTCCGCCCGGCGAATGGAGAATCCTGCACGAGGTCAACGGACTTCTCCATTGTCTGCTCTCACTTGAGCGCAACGCTGCCAGAGAATTGCGGCCATTGGGTTATCTCCACTTAGGATCAAGCAACCCTCATTTAAAATTAGCTTCCTTGCTTTATGTTTTGTCACTATTTCATCTCGGGCTTTCCCTTTCATCGTTGAGTATGTCTTTTATTATTCTTAAAATGAGCCAACCCAAACGGGTGTAAGAGTTTCTGTCTTTTATAAAACACCTCACCTACTTCTTCTAAGCACAAATCACAAGAGAACAACTTGACTCACTCAAAATGTTGTTACGCTTAATGGGGGTTGTTGTTTTTTGTTTGTTCATGGGACATGGGTGTTTATTGACCATCCCTAATTGCTCTTTAGGGGCAGTTAAGAATCAACTGCATTGCTGTGGGTCTGGAGTCACATAAAGGCCAGACCAGGTTAGGATGGCAGATTTCCTTCTCTAAAGAATATGGGTTTTTACGACAATTGACAATGGTTTCATGGTTGTCACTTGGATTTTTTTAATTCCAGATTTTTATTGAATTCAAATTTCACCATCTGCAGTGGTGGGATTTGAACCTGGGACCCCAGGGTATTCTGGATCTCTGGGTTACTAATCCAGTGACAATGTATTGTTATGAGATCCAAACTCACGTTATTGATGAGTGGAGGCCAAGAACTCCAAGTCCCGACAGACCTCGGGACGTCCTGCTTATGCATGGAGGTGGAGAGGGCGGTAATGCGCATTTTGATGTTTTGTAGTTCTTTGGGTTAAGGCTGGGCCCACTAGGATCACTAGGTTCATCCCAGAGTTGAGGGGATTAGATTATGATAAGAGGTTGAGTAGACTGGGACTGTACTCATTTGGAGTTTAGAAAGATGCGGGGGTATCTTATTGAAACATATAAAATTATGAAGGGAATAGATAGGATAGATGCGGGCAGGTTGTTTCCACTGGTCGGGGAAAGCAGAACTAGGGGGCATAGCCTCAAAATAAGGGGAAGTAGATTTAGGACCGAGTTTAGGAGGAATTTCTTCACCCAAAGGGTTGTGAATCTCTGGAATTCCTTGCCCAGTGAAGCAGTTGAGGCTCCTTCTTTAAACGTTTTTAAGAAAAAGATAGATAGCTTTCTAAAGAATAAAGGGATTCGGGGATATGGTGTACGGGCCGGAGAGTGGAGCTGAGTCCACAAAGATCAGCCATGATCTCATTGAATGGCGGAGCAGGCTCGAGGGGCCAGATGGCCTACTCCTGTTCCTAGTTTTTATGTTCTTATGTAACCAGAAATGCAGCATGATAATCAGAGAAGAGTCCCAGAAAGGGGACAAGGAGAGGTCCCAAATGAAGAGTCCTGGACAGGGAAACACAACAGGGAGAGGTACCAGTTAAGAAGAAATAGAAAGGAGCAGAAAAAAAGGCTCCCAGCAGAAAAAGGGTGGTGGTTGGCAGATTTTAGGGAATGGGAATTCTGAAGAAGACCTGAAGATCGAAGCAGGCAGAAGAAGTTTGGTGATTCCATGCTTCTGGCCATTAGGGTGAAGATACTCCTTGGGAACAATAGTGTTATGCTCAGCATGGCCAAAGAGCTGAACGTATGCTTTTGAGTTGATGTTGGAATGTAGACTCAGGAATGCAGAAGAATGGTGTCTCAGGAGATGAGAATGACACACTGCAAAGTGGGCCGTCATTGAGACTGTCTCAGGTAGAGTGATTTTTGGAGGGAATAACAAGGCTAGATTTTTGAAGGTGAATATTGAATTCCGTTACAAGAGAGATAGAGTTTCAATGAGATTAGTTGACTCACAGTGTTTACTGATGTCTGGGTGGGCAGATGACAAATCCATGGAATCTGATTTGGTCACATCTGCCATTTATTGTGCAATGTGGTATGTTTGACCAAAGTTTACCTGCCAATTCACATATGCCTCATATTAACCCTGAACTTTAGAGTATAAGATAGCTGTTGTAAATTGTAATATCTTTATGACTGTGTGTAGCAAAATTTATTTGTATATGTTTGAAAACCGTGGAATCGCGTGGGATTATTTTCTTAGCAACTGTCTTGAATCTCAAACTTTGGCCAGGAATTTCCTGCCTCCCCCCCCCTTAATGGGTTTTCCCATGACGGATATGGCAAGCCATTGGTTGCCAGCAGGATCTTCTGCTCCTGCCAAGTTCTACGGACTTTTGCATCGCTCACCCATCCCTTTGTCAGGGAACCTGCCGCGGGGATCGACTTGGGTGGGACTGGGAGATCCTGTCAGCGGAACGGCCTGAAAGCCCTACCCGTTGTCCACTTTGAACAAGAAATTACTGGTCCCAACATAGATTGCACCAAGAACTTGGGAGTCTGGTCCAGGATCACAACAATTTGTAGCCGTGATTACAGGTTTAATATGGGCACAGATTTGAAATAATTATAGGACAATGACTCAATGGGCTGGATGGCCTAATTCTGTTCCTATATCTTATGGTCTTATAACTGGTTACATAAATTGATTACATATTTAACAAGCTGGGAAAAGAAAACAGTAATTAAAAATAAACAGCTCTGAAGAAGAGTCATATTTGACTGTAAATATTAACCCAGTTTCTCTCCCAAGAGATGCTGCCAGGCCAGTTGAGTAATTCCAGCACTTCCTGTTTTAAGTCATACTTCCAGCGTTTGGAGTATTTTGCTTTTATTTATATATTGTGTGATAAACATAGAAAATAGAACATGGAACATACAGTGCAGAAGGAGGCCATTCGGCCCATCGAGTCTGTACCGACCCACTTAAGCTCTCACTTCCACCCTATCCCCGTAACCCAATAACCCCTTCTCACCTTTTTGGTCACTAAGGGCAATTTAGCACGGCCAATCCACCTAACCTGCATGTCTTTGGACTGTGGGAGGAAACCGGAGCACCCGGAGGAAACCCACGCAGACATGAGGAGAACGTGCAGACTCCGCACAGACAGTGACCCAGCGGGTTTGTGCCCGGTAGCACAAACAATAGCTGCTTTGCTACTTTATGCCGAACAATTCGACTCTTCACTGATATCTCGCATCAGAAGGCTCAGCTATGTTACTTTCCTTCCAGCAAGTAACCACTTCACCAGTATCGAGCTCAAATATGCTTTTAATTAGCGCCATATAATCACCAGAGGTGACTAGCCCCTCTGGTTGGAGATTCTTTCCCTGATGATTGGTCAGGCTCTCTCTCTGATACCTCTCTCTGACAATTAGTGGGGGCTACTTCCTATGACTGCAATGTAGTCTGCCATGTGTTGTGCCTTTATCTAAACTACAGTGTGTGTTCAACCCGTATACGATGGACAAATGATCACACAAGTTTTGCAGTACAATAATTGTTTATTAATATGCACAATGTTAATTATTTAATCAATCAGACGTTCATGCACATTGGACGATAAATTAATACATTTAAAACGACCTTAACTTAACTTCCAGATGACTGGCAAGTACAGAGCAGATAAGGCCTTATCTGTGAGCTGGTAGTCTGGCAATGTTGGAGTTGTTGTAGCTGGTCGTCTATGTCCTCTGTTCTGGTCCCTCTCTGGATGGTGTGGACGGTCCTCTCCTTGGCTGGTGATGAATTCACCATTGTTGTTGGTTGCCGAAGCTGTAGTCGAGAGAGCGAGTGGTGGGTTCCGCAGTACCTTTTATCCTTCTAGCTTTTGCGCCCTTTTGGGTGGTCCCAGGTGAAGGTCCAATGGATCGATAGGGTCTCGATCACCTTGATCGATCCTGACCAATTGGGGGCGGACACCTTGATGGCTGGGCGGGACCCGCACGGCCATGGCCATTAGTGTCCGAGTCATGTAGGCCTTCCCAAATAAGGAAAGCAGATGCCGCTGAGTCTGCCACTTGTTGTCAGTTTCTACTTGGAGCCCATTGTCCCGAGAAGACCATTTAATGGCCTTTCTCCTGTGTTATTTTCTGCATACGTCTGAGCTGCAGCTTTTGTATGTTTGCAGACTGCAGCCTGTCTGTGCTCAGGCTTGGCCAAATTTCCCATCGATCTTTGCCGGCGGCCATTTTAGATGGCCACACATGTGTCCAATCTTCAATATCCTTTTTCAGGGGATGTGCGTTGCCTTATCATATTGAAAAGCCATATGTCTTATGAAGTTTCTTTTAAAAGCACAGTAACCAATTGTATTCTGTGACTTTTGTTTAAACCGTGACTTTCGTCCGCTCAGAGAATTGTCCACATTTCTTCTGCTTTCGCAAATAATTTTCCATTTTGTGAAACCCCTTATGGTCAGTTTTTCAGGGAAAGCCATTTATAATTTGTTGGAATACTGTGGTCATTTACCTCAATTCAAGGTCAAATCTTTGACACTAGCGTTTCTGGCTGGCTGGTTTGTTATATAATCTTTGTTGTTTTCCTTGACAGTGTTTGTTTTCATCTCTTGGTTTAGCAAGCCATGTTTTTGAAAAAAATCTGTATAAAACATGCTTTCTCAGTTCAGGTCTTTTCATTGCAAAGCATGATGGACTGTATTGTCAATCTCTTGCCTTGAATTCATTTAAAAGGGATTTTTTTTGTAATGACTATATGTCATTACTCCTAGTGTTTCTAAAATATACATTAATAGCTCATTGTGAAATGCTAGAATTTTTAACTGAAGCAGGAGATGTAAAATGGAGAATCACGGAGTGTTCCCCTGTTGTACACCTCTGCCAATTTTTACCTTAGTTTAAATAATGATGAAAGAAATGGTCCAGGTGTATAACATGCGGTGATCTGATATCACTCATCTTTTTGTCCCCACCAAAGTTGCAAGTTCCTCTCGATATACTCAGAAATGCTTCAATTTGTTTGTCAATATTAGCATTTCTCTTGAGATTGAATTCCACTTAAGATAAGGTTCCGGCATATTGATCATAAAAAAAAAGCTCTGCTTACTAGATGGTGGTGGCACTGTGCCATAATTTGTCGAGGAGAATGTGCTATGAAGGATGCACTGAGCAAGTATAATGTCCTTGGACTGCGATTCAAACAATATACCGAGTTGTGATTAATGCCTAGCATGGTGAGAGATTGTTCAGGTGGTGGTAACAAGGTCATTTTGAGCATTTAATTGCGGCGAGTGCAGAGGTATGATACAGTCATTATCCAGCCAGGTTTTTCATCTTTCATTAACTGGATAACAAATAAGCTTTACTGTAGCCTGCAGAGTGTGGAATTGTTTGCATCATCTACTGTCGAGCATTGCTGGAAATGCTGAAAGAAATTGCAATTAAAGATAGAGAATGTGGCAGCTGCTGAGCTATTGACTGAAGTCATTTGCAGTTGAGCTTAGTTCAGGCTGAGATAAGATCACAGCAAAATTTGTGGAGTGCAAAACTAACCTTTCCTTCTTCGTAATTCTGCTGCTTACGAGATATAAATACATTGCAAATAACAAAGACTGCACAAAATCTACAGGTGTTAAATATCAGTCAAGGAGGCTTGGGTCTAATCATTTTGTCCTGAGAGGTAATTTTAAGAGGATATCTCCCAGCATTTAATATTCTCTCCCTTCAGAAAGAATTAATTTCAATAGCAGACAATGGAAAATAGAAGGGCAAGTAACCTTATGAAAGATGGATATTGTCAAATATCTCTGCCTTTGTCTTATGTAGGAATTAACTATCTGCTCCTGTTCCCATGGCCACCTTTGTTTGTCTGTGTTGATGCTGTTCCCTTGCCATGATGTATTATATCCTCATTCAGGTGAAACAATTGGCAAACAAGCTTGAATTCTTCCATTATTCCATCCCCTGCTGATGATTTTGTAGGTAACTGTCTGGGATGGAGTGCATGGAATCTAATTTTCGGGGTAATGTCATCAACCTGTGCTATTGCCAATCTCTGTTCTTTTACAGAGATGCATATTGGCAATTTGGGAATTTGCTGCTTATACTTCTCTGTCCATTACTGATGGCAGAATGATGACTGTGATGGGCCCCGAGCTTCATCTGACATTTCTATTGGATGAAGCTCCCTGCCAACAGTGTGGTTTCAAAACCCAACCTTTCTGCCCACAAAATTAGGCTCCATAACACCCAATAATCTTGGTGCTACATGTGGTGATATGCATCACTATGAATACACAAGGGGTTAATGTAAATATACTACAACTAAGTAACCACTAGAGGGAGCACCAGAGATGTCATGGCATGCAGACATACAGCCAATGGGTCATTATAACAGGACCCAATCAATGGGTAGTCAGGACGCCCAGAGGTGGCATTACCACAAGGGGGCAATTCACAACCCATATAAAAGGACAGGGCACACTGATCTGTCTATTTCCACAGGCGACACTTAGACAGTAGGACCGGGGCAGATCAGAAGCATCACACCCACCACGTGGCTTAGAGCAGACTGGTTAGTTAGACTGAGTTACTATAGCAAGATTAGCAAGAGAGTCGAACTCATAGAGAACTGTGCTAATGGTTCAATAAATCACATTGAACTTACTTCAAAGTCTGGAGTATCTTTTGGTCAAAGCTGCATCGAGTTGCAGACGGTGTTATCCCAGAGTACATAACACAATACTACAGATGTGGTGTTGTAAAGTAACGTCACCATAGTCTCAGATGAGCATAGACTGCTTTCCCTTTTGAGGGGGAGAGCTGACTGGTGGTGATTTTACCTGAGGATCACCACACCTCAGGTGAGGGGCAAGGTTGAGAAGGCCCCATGAATAACCTCAACCGGCACGGGGATTGAACCTGCATTGTTGGTCTCTCTCTGCACCACAAGCCAACTGTCCATCCAACTGGCTAAACCAAAGAGACTTGCCCTAAGACACGGGTGCTGTCTTTGACCTTGGGCTGTAACATGAGAGGGAGATGCAGCAGAGGTAGCAAAGAAGAGGATGAGTTTTTCACATAGGAAGGGAGAGAATGTCACTCAGCAGAAGAAGTTATCTACCCCAGTATCTTCCATGAATATCTTACCTCCAATTAAACCAGGGGTGGTGCATCATGATTCACAAATGTTGTTCTCACAGAACTCTTTCACCTTTTAAAACTAGCCTGCAGCTTCAGAACAGAGGATAAGGATGACATTGCCAATGGCCATGATTGAATGGTGGAGTGGACTCGATGGGTCGAATGGCCTTACTTCCGCTCCTATGTCTTATGGTCTTATGGCTATGCATGTGACTGTAACCCCTGAATCTTTTCTGGTCTGCTGTTAAAATACAAAAAACTGAAACATGACCCTAATCTGCCCACTTGCGGGTTTAATGGAGAAGGAATAAGGTGCGGGCAGCCTACTGGCTACAAGGAGGAGGCTTGGCAGTTTAAGTATTTTAATGGACCTGACAACCTCAGATTTAACCTGCTTTGTAGGTTTAATGTGCAGGATTCTGGAAATCTGACAGCTGAAGCGACGGGTGTTAGCTTCTTCAGAAAGAAGATAAGTGCTTTTACTGCACTACCTGAGGGACTGAAGCAACCTGGGTACTTACCCCTCATCCCTTCCTCCCAGCTCCCTCCAGCTCTCCCTCCCTCCTCCCAGCTGCCCCCATCCCTCGAGTACCGCCATTCCCCAGCATTCCAATCCCCAGCTCCCCCCTCCACCGGGCTCCCTCCTCCCCAAGCTCTCACACCCTCCCTACAGCTCCCTCCTCCCCCAAGATCTTCCTCCTGCACCTCCAGCTCTCCCACCATCTCTCCCCATCCCGAGCTGCCCCCAACCTTCCAGTTCTCTCCTCCCTAGAGCTTCCCTCATCCCCCGAGCTCTCCCAGCCCCCAAACTCTCCCACATCCCCAAGCTCTCCCCCATTCCCCGGGCTCTCCCCTGTAGCTCTATCCCCAGCTCTGCCCCCTCCATCCCAGCATTCACCCCCCTACATCTTTCACCCTCCCCCCTGAGCTCTCCCCCATGCACTCCCAGCTATCCCCTCCCCCCGTTGTCACCACAGCTGTCCCCCTCCCCTCAGTTCTCCCCTATCCTCAGCTCTCCCCCTCCCCTCAGTTGTCCCCTCCCCTCATCTCTGCTCCTTCCCTCTTCCCACTCCCTCCACTGCCCCAGTGCTGCCCCTCCCCCCAGTCTCCCCCTCCCATGCTTCCCCAACCCCAGCTCTCCCCTCCCTAGATCTCCCCTACACTCCAGCTCTCCCCCCTTCATCTCTCCCCCTTACCCAGTTCTCACCGTCCCCCCAGCTCTTCCCCCTCCCCCCAGCTCACTCCCCTCGCCCCTGCTCTCTCCCCTTCCCAGCTCTCCCCTCCCCAGCTCTCCACCTCCCCCAGCTCTCCCCTAGCTCTCCCCCTCCCCCAGTTCTTCCCCCTCCCCCAGCTATCACCCCTTCCCCAGCTCTTCCCTCCCCCAGCTTTCCACTTCCCCCCAGCTCTCCCCCTCCTCCGAGCTCTCCCCCTCCCCCAGCTCTCTCCCTCCTCCCTGCTCTTCCCCTCCCCCCAGCTCTCCTCCTCCTCCCAGCTCTCCCCTCAGCTCTCCACCTCCCTCCAGCTCTCCCCCTCCCCCCAGCTCTCCACCTCCCCTAGTCTTTTATGCGGCACCTTGCCAAATGCCTTCTAGATAAAGCCATAGGTTCCTCATTATCCATCTTGCTGGCTAAAAGCTCGAGTAAGTTCGTGAAGCATAACTTAACTTTCATTAAACCATTCTGACAATGGTGGATTGAGCTTTGTCTTTCCAAATGTTCAGTCATCTTCTCCTTAATGATTGATTCCAGCAACTTCACATACGGAGGTCAAGCTAACCTATCTATATTTTTCTACTTTGTGCCTCTCTCCCTTTTTGAATAGGGCCATCACTGTTTCCAATCCACCAGGACTCTTCCAGAATCCAGGGAATTCTGAAATATCATAATCAATGCATCCCCTATCTCTTTTGCCACTTCCTTTAATACCCTAGGGTGCAGGCCATCTGGTCCCGGAGACTTATCTGCCTTTAATTCCATTAGTTTATACAATACTGCCAGTCGATTCTGTGGTGATATGCATCACCGTATATACACAAGAGGTTAATGTAAATACACTACAACTAAGTAAACACTAGAGGGAGCAGCAGAGATTTCAAGATATGCAAACATGCAGCTAATGAACACTTAGAATAGGACACAACCAATGAGCAGTCAAAACACGCAGAGGTGGCATTACCACAAGGAGGCATTACACAACCCATATAAAAGGACAGGGCACACATGCTCTGTCTCTTTCCACTGATGAACATCTACAGAGTGAGTCAGGGTGTATTTACAGTATTACACCTCCAGCACGTGGCTAAGAGCTAGTCTGGTTCAGTCAGACAGAGTAACCACACTTAGGTTAGCAGAGAGTCAAACTAGTAGCCTGGCCTCAGATCACAGTCTTGACCACAGTTCATCTAATAGCCAAATGAGGCCTTGTGGGAGATTTAAAAACATGTCTCCATTGTGAGCAAGAACTATTGGTCGGAAGAAATAATGAGTAAAGATCACAAGCAGTTAATTCATCCTTAGCAATCACTTATTCCGATGTACTGTGAAGATTCTTTCTGTTTTTAAGCTAAAAACTAATAATCACATTGGATTGGATTGGATTGGATTGGATTTGGATTGGATTTGTTTATTGTCACGTGTACTGAGGTACAGTGAAAAGTATTTTTCTGTGAGCAGCTCAATGGATCATTAAGTACATGGGAAGAAAAGGGAAGAAAAGAAAATACATAATAGGGCAACACAAGGTATACAATGTAACTACATAAGCACTGGCATCGGATGTAGTGTTAAGGAGGTCAGTCCATAAGAGGGTCATTTAGGAGTCTGGTAACAGCGGGTAAGAAGCTGTTTTTGAATCAGTTCATGCGTGTTCTCAGACTTCTGTATCTCCTGCCCGATGGAAGAAGCTGGAAGAGTGAGAAAAAGTGGATCTGTTGGGGAGAGCTCGCAGAGAATCGCCTCGTTCCGACGCCATCTTCTCGACTGGTGTCCCATTGCAATGGTGAACTTAAATGTATCTCTGTTGTGATTGTTTACTCTCATTTGCAACCAAACTGCTACACATGTTATGCAAGTCCAATGTTAGGGAGTTCACTTCTTACAATCTTGGTCTCAGAATGCCGAGATAACTGGTTATATTTCTCAATGTGCTGCTACAAATCAGTTTGGCATTCAAAGTTAGGTGATGGCATTAAATGTGACAAGATGACATCCAGAGATGTAATTAACAATGTGATTAGCCAAACTTGAAGAGATCACATTTATAAATACAATCAATATAGCTTTAGTCTATGCACTTCCAGTTTGAGATTAGCTTCTTATGACAGTTTGAATCACAGTAAAAAAAACAGGAGTTGAACCTGGCACAATCTACACTGCTTGACACTATTTACTTATCCACAGAAAGATGGTAAGGTCATCCAAGAGAAGAAGTTTTGCTCTTTGCATCAGAACAATTATTTGCAGTTTACATCAGCACACTAATTCTGCTATAGCAACAATTTCTATTAGTCGCACATTTTAACAGGGAATGTGCAAAACCATGATTTTGTGTCGGACGCCCTTTCAATTTACATTCAATTTACAATTTACATTAGCCTCTAAATATCCTTATGGGTGTCAATATATTTTGGCTGATTGCTCTCCCTTGAAGAGTCTTGAGATGCTCTACTATGTTAAGGATTCTATGTAAATACAAATTGCTATTGTCATTGCATTGTCAGCAAGATGAAACTAGTGTTTAGTATATAGTTAAATAATTTCATCCAGAATGCCTGTCTTATAAATCAGTTGATATGATCATATGAAATTTCCAACACTATACTTCCATTATTATACCTTATCGCACAAAACTCATGCCCCTAGCTTTTAGAAGAATTTGTTAGTCATTGCATCAGTGATGTATTCTTGAATGCTTTTTATAAACATTATCTGAACACCAGTCACGCCACTTATAGATGAGTGTGTACTTGTTGATACCTTTGTTAAAAGTGCATAAAAAATTATATTAAGCCACGCTCAACACAGAATCCAAATCCAACATTATTATAACTTGCTTTGTTTTATGGCATCGAACAACCCCAAACTTTCATGGATGCACACAATTTTCTGAAGTATTTATTCTGTGTAATTTTGGAGTTTGCTGGAAAATTGTACATGTTGCAATTGTCAAAACAGTTAACAGATGCAAATTGTTAATACTGCATTATACTCCACCAACTAGCACAAATCATTCATCAGGCAGGCAATTCTATCTGAAACGAGAAAAAAAAAAGGCAAAATGGCTCAAAGCTATCTAGTCTATGAAGACTGTCATACAAATCTTCCAAATTGAATATCACTTTTCAAAAGTTCTAATTTGCTCATTATTCAAATCACTGCATGTTTTAAATTGTAAGTTCCAGGTCAGTTTGCAAAGCAGGAAGGAAGGTATGGCTAAAGCTGCCAAATCTAACATCTCCCCTGCGCTTATTTCTTTTGTGCAGTAGTGACAGTGACACCATGGGGAAGTCACAAATTGTCCTCTCTCAGGAGGACCGCGTGCTTACATCCTCACCAGCCACTCAATTAGTGACTGTGTTGGTGCAAGACATGCAGCCAGACAAATTGCCCTGATTGCAGCCATGATGCTGCCCTCTGCATGCAGCCTCTCAGGCAAGAACTCCTTGAGCTTGCCCACCACAGTCATCTCAAGAACCCTCCAGTAGATGATTAGTAGCTTTCTACATTTCTTGTTCTAGCCAATGGGGCAGAGTCTCATAAATGATTAAGTCAGGCACTACTGATGTACAGAAACAATCCCTCTGTGCTGCATTGCGAGGTCAAACAAGATTATGTACTCATGGGGTTTTAACTCACAGAACTTTGACTTAGACATTGGCACTCAAACCTGGATTTATCTGAAAATAAATTACCTCCAGGCAAAATCTTTAATAATCTCCCTCCAAACCTCATTGCTCATTAGCGCTTGATTATGGTTTCTCCATTCAGCCATGTTGCAGCTAAGCAGTGCAACACTCAGTACTCCTCGCCAAATATATTAGAGGTCTGCCTTCTGCATGTTGGTGAGATTGAGGACAGTTTATGATGTGCTAGCCACCTAAATGTTCACATCTACGTCCAATGCTATGTGACAGGCTTGTTCATCACCAACTTTATATATTTTTTTAATGTAAGGGCTTTGACAGAGTTAATGTAAGATGAATGTCAAGCCCAGGGTGTTGAGTGGAGTCCGAAGCCTTCGCGCTCTGCAAACTTTACATTTTTTGGCCACAAGACCAACTCAAGGTGAACTGGCCTTGAATCTTGGAAAGTAGAGTTCAAGTGTTGTTTTTGGGTTGATGTGAAGCTGAAAAACAAACTAAAATAGTTTTGGAATGCATCTGAAATAGAAGTTTGAACAAATTATTTTACCTTAGTATAGTTCATTGGTGAAGATGTGAAATCTAAGATACCCTACCTTGAAAAGAGTGAAGAGCAATAATGTTAATTCTAGCATTTAGGGTTCTAAATTTTGAAGAGGGTCTCTACAGAAACTAGCAGAAGGAATAAGAACTAATTCTTTGCTATTGCACTGCAATGGAAAGTTGTACTGGCTAGACGAGCAGGTTAAGTATTGAGGTTACAGTTGAGGTTGTAAACCTTATCCATGACATGGGTCTATTTCAAGTAAGACGGCTGCTCAGGATTGTGATTACAGAATTATCTGTGTTACCAACCCTTTAGGATCTCAGAGTTCAAGAATTCGAGTTTGAAAACCTATCATCCTGGATAGTTTTTATGGATTTCTTACTGCCTGTGATCAGCATATTTTTATGTGAGGAGTAAATGCTTTCTTACAAATAGAGCGATTGTCCCAATTTAAATATTTTCAGCAGCAAGCTTTTGTGAGTTTAAAAGGATGCAAGTTATTTAACATCGCACACTTGCTCCAGAGGTTTGAAATTGTGACATCTCATTCACTTGAATCATCCACACTATCACTCACACAAAGATTGGATACAGTGAAGGAAGAAACAATGTAATTACAATTTATGATTGTCTGAAACTTTTCCATGGCAGGCTTGTAGTTTCTTAGATTAATTGATGCTTGAGATGAATTGAAGGTCTTGCAATGATGAGGATTTTCAAGAAGCCTCTTGTTGTCAACTTGCCAGGAAGTTGGTTCTCAGATGAACGTGAAATTTGTACCAGTTGAAGAGTGTCCTTCTTCCACTTTATACTATGACTGCTTGTTTCACATGGTTGATGAGTTGACATGCAGCTGCCTTGATGGCTGCCTGGTCGATTTGTGTCTGCAAAACAACTTCTTGCTGTTTTTATGGAAACAGCATACATGGCTGTCTCACCATGTAACCTGTTTCTAAACTGAACAGAAAGGCTACAAACTGCTGCCTATCCAATGACTATCTGGCTTCCCCCGTGGATTTAAATAATGTCCTTGTCTCAAGAGGGAACAAATGGGACCTTGCAGACTGATATTGACTCAATGCTCTTTCCAGGAACTAATACTAAAGCTTATTGCCAAATGAACTGGCCCTGCAAAGACATTGGTTACTTTAAACTCTCAAATGTGAAAACCACAATAGAGGATGTATAATTGATCTAAGCACTCTACTAATTTGGAAATTGACTTTTGACCTATAAATGGTCATGTGATAAAACAGCCGTACTTTCTGGTTTTCTTTATACAAGGTCAAGAATGTTCCTGCATAGAGTTCCATCAGAAAGTCATTGAACCAGCTGCAAGTCAGTTAAGCAGACAAGGTAATAAACAGCAATATATTTAAAGGGGAAGAAGTAACCCCCCACCACTACAGCCTACCAAATTGTTCAAGTTCACCTGAGAACTCACCTCTTGGTAATTCAATCAGAAGAAAACTCACAGCTTACTGATCATCTTCTGCCTTAAAATACCTTCAATTCAACTGAAGTACCAACTCACCTAAGAAACTATATGCCTCCCATTGTCCTTCCTGTTGATCCCTTATTTCCTCTTTCTTTATTTTTACCATGATCATTTTTGATCCATGGATGCTTAATGAACATGTATCTTTAAGTCAAGCAGCAGAGGGAATAAGGAATTCAAGAAGTTGCAACATAGTATATGGTGCTGCTAGCTTTGGACAACAGAACGCAGGCTTTGTGGCACCTGAGAGATGGGGTGGGAATCGGTTTGATTGGTTTGCTGGTGGCATAGTCCCAGTGCTAACCACAACTTTATTGTACTGTTGACTGTTTCATGTTTAATGCCTGGAGGATGTGTATTTGCTTTTGTGACCTGGAAAAAGGATAGGGAGGATGTAAGGTGACCTGCTTCCAGCACTAGAGAAGGAGAATGGGAACTCTCTCTATTCTGGTGTGCTCTGCATCGATTTATCTATCCGGTGTTAGTTACGTGACCCACGAGCGACTTTCCACTGTTGAGAGTCTACTGCTAGGAGTCACGAGAGGGAGAGAGAGAGGCGGATTGATCTGAATGAGCAATTTGATGACTGCGTTGAAGAAATGCTTTTCCAGATTGCTGGTGACTCTGCTGTACTGTTGACTGTTTAATGTTTAATGTCTGGAGGTTGTGTGCTTGTTTGCTGCTGCCCCTTTGCTTTTGTGGCCTGGAGTAAGGAAAGGGAGGATGTAAGAGGACCTGTTGCCAGTGCTGGAGAAGAGGAGGGGACGCTCTTTCTCTCTACTGGTGTGTACTGCATCGGTGTGACTTTCCAATGTTAGTTCTGTGACCCCCCTGAGCGACTTCCAGTGTTGAGAGTCTGCTGCTAGGAGCAGGAGGGGGAGAGTCAATCCGAATGAGCAACTTGATGAAGGTGTTGAAGAAATGCTTTTGTAGATTTCTGGTGACTCTGTTGTACCTTTGACTGTTTAATGTTTATATGAACTGCTGCATCTTAGTGTTTGTACCGATATTCTGTGGCAAAAGGGTGCTTGTGTGTATGGCACGGAACCTTTTCCCTGTTGGTTAATGGTTAGTGTGATGTATTGACTGTTAAATAGTTTGTTTTCATTTTTTTGTATAAAGTAGCTGTTGATCGTTTAATAAACAAAATATACTCAAGTGGCTTTTCATGGGTGCATGTGCCATGTCTCAGACGATGATTATTGCATCAAATTTCAATCTAATTTTGAAGGCTGAACACTTTGCCTGAACTCTAGAAGCATCAGCACCATGGAGGCAGCAGCCAACAATCAAACACTCAGGAGCTGGGCTCCAGCACTGGGGATATCCTCGTGACTAAAGGATGAATATGTGGATCAGGTGAGGGCACGCAAACATGGTCTCCCTCATGCTCCCGGCAGGGGACTGGTGTCTAGGGGCTCATGATGTGGCCAGGGGTGAGTGTGCAGGGTGAGCTTTTCCAGCATAACTGGCTCAGTGCATGGCACCCTGAGAGAAGGTGGGACATGTAAGGGTGGGGGAGTCTTGGGGGATTTGAGGGTCCCGGATTGGAAACCCGAATTGATTTTCGGTGGATCTTCTTCTCCAATTCCTTACAGATACCAAAATGGATAGTGGTGTTTGTCCCGCGGAGGATGCCCTCACAGTGCTGGTGGAAGCCCAGGTGGCTGGACGCTGTAGAAGGCAACAGCATTGACGCAGGCTGGAGGTGGTACCCCATGTGCAGGGGCCTGCCGCACACCCTGAAGATCCGGACGACCATCAGATCAATGAGGAACCTAAAGGGTGACACCGGCGATGGCCCATTGTGTACCGGAGTCATTGGTGTTTCGAGGAGATGACGGACAGCATGTGTTGCAGGAAACTCCGTCTCAACAAAGAGATACGCCACATCCTTGCGGACTTGGCACCCCGTGGAGGAAGAGGATACCCGCTCCCAGTGACCGTGAAGGTCAGCAGAGTCCTGAAACTTTATACAACCCGTTCATTCCAGAGCTTGAGCTGGGACTTGAGTGGCACATCACAAGCTACAGCCCACAGGTGCACCATGAGGTCATACATGCCACGAATGCCTGGGCAGCAGACTAACTCGAATTTGCTCTGGACCAAGCCAATGAAGATGCCTGGGCTGCAGGATTACATAGAAACATAGAAAATGGAGGAGGCCATTCGGCCCTTCAAGCCTGCTCCACCATTCATTATGATCACGGCTGATCATCAAGTTCGATACCCTGATCCTGCCTTCCCCCAGATCCCTTGGTCCCTTTAGTCCCAACAGCTATATCTAATTCCTTCTTAAAATTACACAGCGTTTTGGTCTCAACTACTTTCTGAGTAACGAATTCCACAGATTCACCACTATCTGGGTGAACAAAGTTCTCTTCACCTCAGTCCTAAAAGGTTTACCCCTTATCCTCAAACTATGACCCCTATTTCTGGGCTGCCCCACTATCGGGAACATTCTTTCTGAATCTACCCTGCCTAATCCTGTTAGAATTTTGTAAGTTTCTATGAGATCCCCTCTCACTCTTCTGAACTCCAATGATTGCAATCCTAACCGGTATTTTCTCTCCTCCTATGACAGTCCCGCCATCCCAGAAATCAACCTTGTAAACCTTCGCTGCACTCCCTCCACAGCAAGAACATCCTCCCTCAGAAAATGACAGCAAAACTGCAACAATACTCCAGGTGTGGCCTCACCAGTGCCCGATACTCCGCCATCGCCGGGATGCCCCAAGTCTAGGGGGTCATTGATGGTACGCAAGTCACCTTGTGCACATTGGGGCATCAGGGAGTGTCCTTTATTAACAGGAAGGGTTTCCACTTCCTGAATGTTCTGATTGTTTGCGACTACCACTTCCAGATTATGCACATGTGTGCATGCTTCCCAGGGAGTGGGATATATGCTGGGACACTTGGAGATCCCCGGTGTCTTCAAGGAGCACCCCGGATGACAGATTAGCTTTTGGGCGATAAGGGGTACCCGCTGAGATCCTGGCTGATGAGACCAGTGCAGAGGCTGGAGACCAAGATGGAGACTCAATATAGCGAGGCCCAGGTTGCCAGCCGTGCTGTCATTGAGAGGGGTATTGGACTACTCAAAATGCGGTTCCGATGCCAAGACCACTATAGTGATGCACTGCAATACACCACCCGCTTTGTGGTGATCTGCTGTGCTCTCAAAAACCTGGCACAGCAACAAGGTGACATACTGGAGGATGAGGAGGGACATGCGGCCTCATCTGAGGAGGAGGATGAGCCAGACCAGGAGGGGTTGGTGGACAGATTTGGGAGGAGCCGCAAGAGGAGCAGGAGGATGGAAGACAGGTGGCGGCAAGGGTCCGGCATTTCTGGAGGATCAGGGAGGCCCTCATCCTCGCCCACATCTCATAGGATGAGTCTTTGTCTCTCAGGTCCCCCCCTTCCCCCCATTCCCCTCATTCCAACCATTCCCCTCCTTCCCCATTCCCCTCCTTCCCCCACATTCCCCTCCTTCCCTTTATTCCCCACCTCCCCATTCCCCTCCTTCCCCCCATTCCCCTCCTTCCCCATTCCCCTCTTTCCCCCTCAGTCCCCTCCTTCCCTCACATTCCCCTCCTTCCCCCCCATTCCCCTCCTTCCAACCATTCCCCTCCTTCCCTCCATTCCCCTCCTCCCCCCATTTCCCTCCTTCCAACCATTCTCCCCCTTCCCCCATTCCCCTCCTTCCCCCTCAGTCCCCTCCTCCCCCCCACATTCCCCTCCTTCCCCCCCCATTCCCCTCCTTCCCCCCCATTCCCCTCCTTCCCCCATTCCCCTCTTTCCTCCTCAGTCCCCTCCTTCCCCCACATTCCCCTCCTTACTCCCCATTCCCCTCCCTCCAACCATTCCCCTCCTTCCCTCCATTCCCCTCCTCCCCCCCATTTCCCTCCTTCCAACCAAACTCCTTCTTCCCCCAATTTCCTCCTTCCTTCCCCCACATTCCCCTCCTTCCCCTCCATTCTGCTCCTTTCCTCCTCATTGCCTGCTCCCCCCCCCCCCCCCCGACCCCCCCAGTGTGTCGGCACTGTCAGTGGGTCAATACAAAGCAGGCGAGTGATGATAACTCGCTGTGAGATAAGCTCTGATGCTCCTCAGTTTATGCCAAAGTCTGACTCCTGTCTGTCTGCTGACAGTGAGCTCACATCCATAATCTGAAAGGGGTCTACATTGTGGGGTTTTGATTTTGGACTATTGTGCCTGTGGGAGGGGTGGATGGGGTGGGGGAGCAGAGAACAATAGGCAGGCCTAGTGTGACAGAGACTTCACATGTATCAGGTGTAACATGTTTTAATAGTGAACATTGGACATTTCCATTTCTCCTAGCTGCATATAGTGACCCACCTCTCAGTGCCCACTCGGTGCTCCTCAATCGTCTTGATCTTCCATGGACTACTGCTAGGTGTGTTCCCAGGATGTACATCAGAGATGGAGGCAGCCTGCTGCTTTTTGCATGCTGTGGTCTTTGATATCCTTGGCAGGCGGATGCCTAATGGAGGACCTGGAGTCACAGTATCACTGGCATCACCGTGCCACCTTGTTCTGCCCACTGCCCTTAAGATGCAACAAAGTCAGGAGGGGGAGATACAGAAGAACTGGAGACCACCGTCGTCTCCTAGACGGCAGGCTCCAGGTTGGCCTCCAGCGCTTCCCCATCGCTGGCGGTGCCCGTGGGGCCCTGGAGGTCCCCATGGGATGAAGAGCCAGCTAGAGAGGGCTCCAGAGATCTCTACATTATCTGGCTCTGCCAATCCTGCCACCGCCCCACTGTCTGCACCATGGTATTGATGCGCTCGGTGATGCTCCTCACTGACTGTGCCACGTTCTGCAGTGTCTCAATGACCACCTGCATCTGGGACACGTCCTTTAGTGACTGGAACATGCTTTACAGTCCCTCAGCAACGTCCACCTGCGTATGGTACATGTCCCTCAGCAACTGGATCATGAAATTGAGGCTCTCAGTCTTGGCTGTCACAGACCGAGCCATGCCTTGGTCACCATCACTCAAGATGCTGAACTTGTGCGGTTGCCACCTTAACAGTGTTGGCCTTGGTCACACGCATTGTCGGCATCATCCCCTGCGCCTCTCACCTTTGGGACTTCTCCAATTGGCTATCCACTCACTGGAATGTCCCTGACACTACCTCCTAAATCTCACGGCCATGTCCTAGCATCTGCATCAGCTCTGGGACAACCTTGTCCAGAGGCTCAACATCTGACTGGGACACAGCTGAGTCCTGGGGTCCAGCAGACCTCCGACTGCAGACTCCCTTGGATGATCCTGCCTCTGCCTGATGTGCATCAGGAAATATGTGATGCTCACTGTGGTAGCCCAGTAAACCAGCTCTACGCCTGACATCTGCTAGCGACGAGGCGACAAATCCCCCGGGAATCGCTGGAGGAATTCTACCGTGCGCTCCTGGTATCAGGTAGGACTGTGACTGCCCGCAAGTTTCAGCCAGCGACCACACAGAACTTTTGATCCGGGACGCATTCGTTGCAGGTATGCTGTCCTCCCAACTCCTCCAGCGGCTGCTAGAAAAAGAGACACTCGGCCTCAAGGAAGCATGGGCCCTTGCTAGCTCCCTGGATGTGGCCTCCCTAAATGCCCGCACTTACGTACCCGACCGCGCACCGGCCCCTTGGGCAGCGTGGAACCCCCCCCGTAGCCGACTCCGATGCATCCCCCATCCCCCCACAAGCTTGTGCTGCGTGACTACCCAGGCAACCCGGGGGGCCCCGCTGCTATTTTTGCGGGCAATCCAAGCACCCCCGGCAGCGCAGCCCGGCCCGCTCCTCCACTTGCAAAGGGTGCGGCAAAAAGGGCCATTTTGTGGCGGTATGCCAGGCCTGGGCAGTCACCGCTGTCTCCGGGGGCGAACCGGGACCGCCACCCCAACCCTCTCCGCGAGCCACGTGTGGCCAGCGGGCGCCGCCATCTTCCTGTTCCAGAGCCATGTGCGGGCCCCGGACACCGGCATCTTGTTCCTACGTCACCTACGTGCGACGGATGTGCGCCGCCATCTTGCACACCCCCAGCCATGTGCGACCAGTGGGTGCCGCCATCTTGGCTGGAGCCTCAGGACCCCGGTTCGGACGACCACACACCGCCCGAGGAAACCTCCAACTTCTGCCACGACTTGCCTCGGTGACCCTGGACCAGTCTCGGCCCCGAACGCTCTCGACCGCGACGACGACCGTGCTCATCAATGGGCACGAAATATCCTGCCTGATCGACTCCGGGAGCACAGAGAGCTTCACACACCCCAATACACTACAAGTAGTGAGGCCGTGGAATGCCCTACCTGCTACAGTAGTGAACTCGCCAACATTGAGGGCATTTAAAGGTTTATTGGATAAACATATGGATGATAATGGCATAGTGTAGGTTAGATGGCTTTTGTTTCGGTGCAACATCGTGGGCCGAAGGGCCTGTACTGCGCTGTATTGTTCTATGTTCTATGTTCTAATACGGTAAGGCGCTGTTCTCTTCCCATCCACCCAGTTAATCAAAAAATCTCCCTGGCCTCCTGGTCTCACTCTGGAGAGATCAAAGGGTTCTGCGTAGCGAACCTCACGGTCCAGGGAAGGGAATAAAAAAAATTCTGCCTCTACGTCCTCTCTCATCTCTGCGTTGCCACGCTCCTCGGGTTAGATTTCCAATGTAACCTCCAGAGTTTAACTTTTAAATTCAGCGGCCCTATACCTCCCCACAATGTCTGCAGCCTCGCGACCCTCAAGGTCGATCCGCCTTCCCTTTTTGCAAACCTCACCCCAGATTGCAAACCCGTCGGCACCAGGAGCAGACGGTACAGTGCCCAGGACCGGACCTTCATTAGGTCGGAAGTCCAGCGGTTACTGAAGGAAGGTATTATTGAGGCTAGCAACAGTCGCTGGAGAGCTCAAGTTGTGGTTGTAAACACCGGGGAGAAGCATAGGATGGTCACAGATTATAGTCAGACTATCAACAGGTATACGCAGCTCGATGAGTACCCTCTCCCCCGCATATCTGATATGGTCAATCAGATTGCACAAGACAAAGTCTTTTCCACGGTGGATCTAAAATCCGCCTACCACCAGCTCCCCATCTGCCCTAGCGACCGCAAATACACTGCATTCGAAGCAGATGGGCGGCTCTACCACTTCCGAAGGGTTCCCTTCGGTGTCACAAATGGAGTCTCGGCCTTCCAACGGGAGATGAACCGAATGGTTGACCGGTACGGTTTGCGGGCCACGTTTCTGTACCTCGATACCGTCACCATCTGCGGCCACGACCAGCAGGACCATGACACCAACCTCCGAAAATTCCTCCATACCGCAAAAATCCTTAATCTAACCTACAACAAGGACTAATGTGTGTTCAGCACCAACGTCTCGCCATCCTCGGCTACGTAGTGCATAATGGAGTGAAAAGCCCAGATCCCGAACGCTTGCGCCCCCACATGGAGTTTCCTCTCCCCCACTGCTCCAAGGCCCTGAAACGCTGCCTGGGATTTATTCATATTATGCCCAGTGGGTCCCCAACTATGCGGACAAGGCCCGCCCACTAATTCAATCAACGTTTTTTCCCCTGTCGGCAGAGGCCCGCCAGGCCTTCAGCCGCATCAAAGCGGACATTGCAAAGGCCACGATGCACGCAATCGATGAATCCCTTCCCTTCCAAGTCGAGAGCGACGTGTCCGACATAGCTCTGGTGACCACCCTCAACCAAGCGGGCAGACCCGTGGCCTTCTTCTCACGCACCCTCCATGCTTCAGAAATCCGCCATTTCTCAGTTGAAAAGGAGGCCCAGGCCATACAGAAGCTGTGCGGCACTGGAGGCATTACCTGGCCGGCAGGAGATTCACTCCCCTCACTGACCAATGGTCGGTTGCTTTTATGTTCGATAATGCACAGCGGGGCAAGATAAAGAACGATAAGATCTTATGGTGGATGATCGATCTCTCCACCTACAAATATGAGATCTTGTATCGTCCCGGGAAGCTAAATGAGCCTCCTGATGCCCACATGTGCCAACGCACAAGTGGACCGACTCCGGGCCCTCCACGAGGATCTCTGCCACCTGGTCACTCGATTCTTCCATTTCATTAAGATCCGCAACCTGCCCTACTCCATCGAGGAGGTCAGGACCACCACCAGGAACTGCCAAACCTGCGCGGAGTGCAAGCCGCACTTCTACAGGCCAGAGAAAGCGCATGATAAAGGCTTCCCGTCCCTTTGAACGCCTCAGTATGGACTTCAAAGGCCCCCTCCCCTCCACCGACCGCAACACGTACTTCCTGAACGTGATTGACAAGTACTCCCGGTTCCCATTCGCCATCCCCTGGCCCGACATGACTGCAGCCACCGTCATAAAAGCCCTCCACAGTATCTTTACACCGTTCGGTTTCCACGCCTACATACACAGCAATAGGGGGTCCTCCTTTATGAGTGACGAACTGCGTCAATTCCTGCTCAGCAAGGGCATTGCCTCGAGCAGGACGACCAGTTAAACCCCCAGGGAAACGGACAGGTAGAGAGGGAGAACGGAACGGTCTGGAAGACCGTCCTACTGGCCCTACGGTCCTGGAATCTCCCAGTCTCCTGCCGGCAGGAGGTCCTCCTGGATGCTCTCCACTCCATCCAATCACTGCTATGTACCACGACCAACCAGACACCTCACGAACGTCTCCTTGTCTTCCCTAGGAAGTCCTCCTCCGGGACCTAGCTCCCAACCTGGCTGGCAGCTCCTGGACCCATCCTGCTCCGCAAACACGTGCGGGCGCACAAATCGGACCCATTGGTCGAGAGGATCCACCTCCTTCATGCTAACCCTCAATACGCCTACGAGGCGTACCCCGATGGCCGACAGGATACGGTCTCCCTACGGGACCTGGCGCCCGCTGGGTCCCCACCCACACCCCCACCATCAACCCCACCCTCCCTCCCAGCGGCGCACCCCACAGCCACCCCCTTCCCAGGTGGATCGGTTCTCCCACTGGTCCCATCTAGGGGTGATGAAGCTGCCGAAGAAGCCAAAGTCACGCTCCCGGAGCCACGGATGCCCGAGCCGGTGCCTGCATCACCGCCGAAACTGCGACGATCGTAGAGGACGACCAGGGCCCCCGACCGACTAATTGCTTCATTTTGAATGTAAATTAATACTGTAAATAGTTGCGACATGGAACGAGGCAAAACACTGTACTAATGTATACCGGGTACCACCATAACATCAACCTCTACCACAGTATAACGTGAGACCACTGTGGTAGTATGTATTGGCGGTCATGTGGGACTGGAAGCCCTAATGTCATTGGCTGACAGATCCCGGGTCCTGGTTGGCCGTTGACCTCTAGCTCCGCCCTGAAGGCGGAGTATAAGAAGCCGGAGTCCTCCCCCACAGGCCAGTCTACTATTGAGCTGCGGGGGAACAGACACGCTTAATAAAGCCTCATCGACTTCACTCTATTCGTCTCACGGAGTCTTTGTGCGCTACAATTTATTAAGCATGCCGAAAAAGGACTATGGAGCTCAGGATCATTCCGGAATGCCTGAGGATCAGCCCCCATGCAGTGAACGCGGCAGCAGCCTTCAAGCACTGGCAGACTTGCTTCGAGGCCTACCTCAGAACGACCACCGGCCGGGTCACAGAAGACCAAAAACTACAGGTCCTGCACTCGAGGATGAGCACGGAGATCTTCTCCCTCATCGAAGACTCGGAGGATTTCCAGACGGCGTTCGCAGCACTGAAAAGTCTCTATGTCCGCCCAGTTAACCAAATCTATGCTCGCTACCAGCTCGCGACGAGATGGCAAGGTCCCGGAGAATCGATGGACGAATTCTACGCCGCGCTGCTGATTTTGGGTCGAGCCTGCAGCTGCCCTTCGGTGAACGCAAATGAACACACGGACATGTTAATGCGCGATGCTTTTGTGGCAGGTATGAATTCCTCCCAAATCCGCCAAAGACTTCTAGAAAGAGAGTCGCTGGGACTCTCAGAGGCCCGGGCCCTAGCAGCCTCCCTAGACGTGGCCGCGCGTAATACCCGCGCCTACGGCCCCGACCGCGCGGCAGCCCATTGGGCTCCGTACGTACCCGTCGCGACAAACCCCCCCCCCCCCCCCGGACACCCCACAGGCTTGCGCGGTCCAAACGCCGAGTCGCACCGGGGGCGCCCGCTGTTATTTCTGCGGCCAGGCGAAACACCCCCGACAGCGCTGCCCGGGCCGCGCAGCTATCTGCAAAAGCTGCGGGAAAAAGGGCCATTACGCGGTTGTGTGCCGGTCCCGCGAGGTCGCCGCTGTCCCGGGAGAACAGGGAGCCCTGCAAGCCGTTTACGCGCCCCAACCCCCCCAGCACGCCATGTACGACCCGCAGGCGCAGCCGCTCTGGGTCCCGACCACCGCGGTCCCGGGAGAACAGGGAGCCCTGCACGCCGCTTACGCTCCCCAACCCCCCTCCCCGTACCCCATGTATGACCCGCCGGCGCTACCGCTTTGGGTCCCGGCCACCACTCCCCACGGAGAAGAGGGAGTTCTGGCCGTCTCTAACGCCCCCCTAGCCCCCACCCCGCGCCCCACGTCTGACCCGCCGGCGCTACCAACTTGGGTCCCGACCACCGCTGTCCCCGGTGAGGGAGCTCCGCGCGGTCCTAGCGCTCCCCAACCCCCCCAGCGCCCCATGTGCGACTCGCAGGCGCCGCCATTTTGGGTCCCGGCCACCACGAGGGGAGGAAGGGCGCCGCCATCTTGGACCGCCCCAGACCTGTACGACGCGTGGGGGTGGCCATTTTGTCCATCCCCGACGCCATCTTGGACGGCAACAACGGACCCCACTCCACTACTACAACCACGCCTCTCTTCGATTACGCTCGATCAAGCTCGGCCCCGGACACTCCAGACGACGACGACAACGGTACTAATAAACGGCCACGAGACGCCATGCCTAGTCGACTCCGGGAGCACGGAGAGCTTTATCCACCCCGACACGGTAAGACGCTGTTCCTTGACCACCTATCCCAGCGCACAAAAGATTTCCCTAGCTGCAGGATCCCACTCCGTACAGATCCAAGGATTCTGCATAGTTACCCTAATGGTGCAGGGGAGGGAGTTCAAAAACTACAAACTAAACGTCCTTCCCCAACTCTGTGCCCCCACCTTGCTGGGATTAGATTTCCAATGCAAACTACAGAGCCTTACGTTCAAATTCGGCGGCCCAATACCCCCACTCACTATCTGCGGCCTCGCAACCCTCAAGGTGCAACCCCCGTCCTTGTTTGCGAACCTCACCCCGGATTGCAAACCCGTCGCCACTAGGAGCAGACGGTACAGTGCCCAGGACCGGACCTTCATTCGGTCCGAAGTCCAGCGGCTACTAAAGGAGGGCATAATCCAGGCCAGCAATAGTCCCTGGAGAGTGCAGGTGGTAGTAGTGAAGACAGGGGAGAAACAAAGGATGGTCATAGACTATAGCCAGACCATCAACAGGTACACACAACTAGACGCGTACCCTCTCCCCCGCATATCCGACATGGTCAATCGGATTGCCCAATATAAAGTCTTCTCCACCGTGGACCTCAAGTCCGCCTACCATCAGCTCCCCATCCGCCCAAGTGACCACAAGTACACAGCCTTCGAGGCAGACGGGCGATTATACCATTTCCTAAGGGTCCCTTTTGGCGTCACAAACGGGGTCTCGGTCTTCCAACGGGAGATGGACCGAATGGTTGATCAACATGGGTTGCGGGCCACGTTCCCGTATCTCGACAATGTAACCATCTGCGGCCACGACCAGCAGGACCACGACGCCAACCTCCAAAAATTCCTCCAGACCGCCAAAGCCTTGAACCTCACGTAAAACGAGGACAAGTGCATTTTTAGCACCAATCGGCTAGCCATTCTGGGCTACGTAGTGCGCAATGGGATAATAGGCCCCGACCCCGAACGTATGCGCGCCCTCATGGAATTTCCCCTCCCGCACTGCCCAAAAGCCCTGAAACGCTGCCTGGGGTTCTTTTCATACTACGCCCAGTGGGTCCCCCAGTACGCAGACAAGGCCCGCCCCCTAATACAGACCACGACCTTCCCTCTGTCGACAGAGGCTTGCCAGGCCTTCAGCCGCATCAAAGCGGATATCGCAAAGGCCACGATGCGCGCCATCGACGAGTCCCTCCCCTTCCAGGTCGAGAGCGACGCCTCCGACGTAGCTCTAGCGGCCACCCTTAACCAAGCGGGCAGACCCGTGGCCTTTTTCTCCCGGACCCTCCACGCCTCAGAAATCCGCCACTCCTCAGTGGAAAAGGAAGCCCAAGCCATAGTGGAAGCTGTGCGACATTGGAGGCATTACCTGGCCGGCAGGAGATTCACTCTCCTCACCGACCAACGGTCGGTAGCTTTCATGTTCGATAATGCACAGCGGGGCAAAATCAAAAACGACAAGATCTTAAGGTGGAGGATCGAGCTCTCCACCTTCAACTATGAGATTTTGTATCGTCCCGGAAAGCTGAACGAGCCGTCCGATGCCCTATCCCGCGGCACATGTGCCAACGCACAAATTAACCGCCTCCAAACCCTCCACGAGGACCTCTGCCACTCGGGGGTCACTCGGTTTTACCACTTCATCAAATCCCGCAATCTCCCATACTCTTTAGAGGAGGTCCGTACAGTCACAAGGGACTGCCACATCTGCGCGGAATGCAAACCGCATTTTTTCAGGCCGGATGGAGCGCACCTGATTAAGGCTTCCCGCCCCTTTGAACGCCTCAGTCTCGATTTCAATGGGCCCCTCCCCTCCACCGACCGCAACGCATATTTTCTTAATGTGGTGGACGAATACTCCCGCTTCCCTTTTGCCATTCCCTGCTCTGACATGACCGCGGCCACAGTCATTAAAGCCCTGAACAGCATCTTCACACTGTTCGGTTACCCCGCATACGTCCACAGCGACAGGGGGTCCTCTTTCATGAGTGACGAGCTGCGCCAGTTCTTGCTCAGTAAGGGCATAGCCTCTAGCAGGACGACCAGCTACAACCCCTGGGGGAACGGGCAAGTAGAGAGGGAGAACGGCATGGTCTGGAAGGCCGTCCTACTGGCCCTACGGTCCAGGGACCTCCCAGTTTCACGGTGGCAGGAGGTCCTCCCGGACGCTCTCCACTCCATCCGGTCGTTATTATGTACGAGCACTAATCAAACGCCTCATGAGCGTCTCCTTGTCTTCCCTAGGAGGTCCTCCTCTGGAACGTCGCTGCCGACCTGGCTGGCGGCCCCAGGACCCATCTTGCTTCGAAAGCATGTGCGGGCACATAAGGCGGACCCGTTGGTCGAAAGGGTTCACCTCCTCCATGCGAACCCGCAGTACGCTTACGTGGAGTACCCCGACGGCCGACAGGACACGGTCTCCCTGCGGGATCTGGCGCCCGCCGGCAACACACACACCCCCCCGACACCATTTACCCAACCCCCCCCCTTCCTGCCACCGCCGCACCCCGCGACCGCCCCCTTCCCAGGAGGATCGGTTCCCCTCCCCTCAGGCCCGACCAAGAATAAAGCCCAAGCGGAAACCATAAGGCTCCCGGAGACGACAACACCGGTACAAGCACCACCACCACCACCGGGGCCGAGACGATCGACACGGACGACCAGACCGCCCGACCGACTCGTGGCGTCGATCTAAATCAAAAATATGGACTTTTCACAAGAACATTTTGCTTTTCTCCCTATACCCTCTGTAAATAGTTGAAACAGGACAAAATTGTACAATACTGTATTGCCATGTGAATGTTTTTTTTCCTCCCAGGACCAGCCCTGTAAACCCTTACCACCATACGAAGCATCACCCCGCCGGGTTCATTTTTGACAAGGGGTGAATGTGGTAGTATGTATTGGGGGTCATGTGGGACTGGAAGCCCTAATGTCATTGGCTGACAGATCCCGGGTCCTGGTTGACCGTTGACCTCTAGCTCCGCCCTGAAGGCGGAGTATAAGAAGCCAGAGTCCTCCCCCGCAGGCCAGTCTACTATTGAGCTGCGGGGGAACAGACACGCTTAATAAAGCCTCATCGACTTCACTCTATTCGTCTCACGGAGTCTTTGTGCGCTACAACCACCACCCCCACCGGACTCTTTTTTTTAACAGGGGATGAATGTGGTAGTCGGTATTAGGGGTATTACGGTACCCAGGTAGATGCTGTAAGACTATTGGTGTGGGAGGTACCTGAGACAGCAATATCATTGGTATAAAAGCCTGTGACTTCCTAGCAGCTGCATTCTGTACCTGTGCTGCTGGGGGAAGCATCTAGTCCAATAAAGCCTTCAATTGTCTTCCAATCTCGCTTCTGGGGTTATTGATCGAGCATCACTCACCAGATTGTGCCCCAGAAACCTATCCACTAATGTCACCCACTGAGGTGTGTGTCTCTGCACTGGTGGAAGGTGGGGGTGATAGCTGGGACGACTCGGTGGTGGTCTCCTCGGAGTTCTCCTCTGAGGTGGTGTCTTGGGTGGCAGGGAGGGGGACAACTCCAGACGACCCGGTCCTATCAGATTGATATCTGACTTATCGTATGAGGAACGTTTGAGGACACTGGGTCTGTACTCGTTGGAGTTTAGAAGGATGAGAGGGGATCTTATTGAAACTTACAAGACACTGCGAGGTCTGGATAGAGTGGAAGTGGAGAGGATGTTTCCACTTATAGGAAAAACTAGAACCAGAGGACACCATCTCAGACTAAAGGGGTGATCCTTTAAAACAGATGAGGAGAAATGTCTTCATCCAGAGGGTGGTGAATCTGTGGAACTCTTTGCCGCAGAAGGCTGAGAGGCCAACTCACTGAGTGTCTTTAAGACAGAGATAGATAGGTTCTTGATTAATCAACCCGGTGGCATTAAAACCCGGGGATCAGGGGTGATGGGGAGAAGGCAGGAGAATGGGGATGAGAAAAATATCAGCCATGATTGAATGGCGGAGCAGACTCGATGGGCCAAGTGACCTAATTCTGCTCCTATGCCTTATGGTCTTATGGTATAATGATATCTTGCGAGAGAATGGAAATGTAGTCAGTGAGTGGGAAGGATCATTTTGTCTGACATGAACAACTCACTTGAAACAGGTCAGCTGGAAGAAGGGACAATGCATCCTCACCTCTGTTGCACAGGCCAACCTCACTGTACGTGACTGCTCTCTCTTTGGTCAAGCCCGCGATTTCAGGGCCCGTTCCTCATAGGGAGTGAGGACTCGTTACTCTATCCCCCATTTTGGCTCTTTCCAGCTTATTATGTTCTATCTTTTCCTGCGGGAACAAAGAGAGTGCTTTGTGAGCCACGCGCTTGATGGATCGGGGGGATCTATGGCAGGTGACATGTGGGCACTGCAACAGGACATGAAGGGGTTGTACTCGTGGGTGCCAAGGGACTCTGAGGAACAAGCACAAAGATCGGATCTGGGGAGGGTGCGAGGTGTCAGCTGGTGATGTGTCGGGGGGAGGGGGGTTGGGAATTTGAGGGACGCCAGGCAGAACTGATGCCAGGTGAAACGTGGAAACTTACCCTTGCAGCTCGGTGGAGGTCATTGATCTTCTTCCCACATTGGACGCGGGTCCTCCTGCTCATGCTGCCCACACAGACAGCCACTGCCAGTGCCTCCCTGACGGCATTGGCGACACTACTGTTGATCCTCCGGCCCCCTCAGGGGAACAGGATGTCCTGTCTCACATCCACAGAGTTGAGAAGCCTGGCCAGGTTGACATCGCAGAGGTGAGGAGCAGGCCTGGCCACTGCCATGCTTGTGTGTTGACTGGAGTGGGTGGTGAAGGAGCAATTAAAATCAGCTCCCCCTTGTTAGCGGTGAGATACTGAGGTGCGAGTCTGGTAAATCAGACAGCGAGACAGCCAGTAATGGTGAGAAGCTCAAAGGGGCTCATTAAGTATGGGCCGCGATCTCGTCAATGAGGCTTTTGAGAATCACCCCACCAATTGCCACCAAAACCTCTCAGTATTCACCCATATTGTGTATTAATTTGCCTTGTTTGACTCCTCCAAATGCAACAGTTCTCCGGGTTGCATTCCATTTGTCACTTTTCTGTCTACCTGACTAGTCCATTGATGCCTTCCTGCAGACGACAGTTTCCCTCCACATTATCAACCATGTGGCCAATCTTTGTGTCATCTGCAAACTTCTTGATCAAGTCCCCGACATTTATGTCCAAATCATTAATATATACCATAAAAGGCAGGAGACCTAGTACTGAGCCCTTTGGAACCACACAGGAATCAGCCTTCCAGTCGTAAACATACCCGCCAACCAATACATTTAGAAGAACTTGCCCTTCTATCGGCAGTACGTGTTTGTGGTAGTATGCATTAGGGGTCATGTGGGACTGTGAAGCCGTGATGTAATTGGCTGACAGATCCTGGGTCTTGGTTGGCCGTTGACCTCTAGCTCCGCCCTGAAGGCGGAGTATAAGTACCAGGAGTCCTCCCCCGCAGGCAGTCTACTACTGAACTGCGGGGGAACAGTCACGCTTAATAAAGCCTCATCGACTTCACTCTATTCGTCTCTCGGAGTCTTTGTGCACTACAATTTATTAAGCGTGACTAAAGGACTATGGAGCTCAGGATCATCCCGGAATGCCTGAGGATCAGCCCCCACGCTGTGAACGCAGCAGCAGCTTTCAAGCACTTGTTTCGAGGCCTACCTCAGAACGGCCCCCGGCCGGGTCACAGAAGACCAAAAACTACAGGTCCTGCACTCGAGGTTAAGCACGGAGATTTTCTCTCTCATCGAAGACGCAGAGGATTTCCAGACGGCGTTCGCAGCACTAAAAAGTCTCTATGTTCGCCCAGTAAACCAGATCTACGCTCGCTATCAACTCGCAACGAGACGGCAAAGTCCCGGAGAATCGATAGTTGAATTCTACGCCGCGCTACTAATTTTGGGACGGGCCTGCAGCTGCCCGCCGGTGAACGCAAATGAACACACGGACATGTTAATGCGCGATGCTTTTGTGGCAGGTATGAACTCCTCCCAAATCCGCCAAAGACTTTTAGAAAAAGAGTCGCTAGGACTCTCAGGGGCACGGGCCCTAGTAGCCTCCCTAGACGTGGCCGCGTGAAACACCCGCGCCTACGGACCCGACCGCGCGGCAGCCCATTTGGCTCCGTACGCACCCGTCGCGACAAACCCACCCCCCCCCGGACACCCCACAGGCTTGCGCGGTTCAAACGCCAAGTCGCACCGGGGGAGCCCGCTGCTATTTCTGCGGCCAGGCGAAACACCCCCGGCAGCGCTGCCCGGCCCGCGCAGCGATCTGTAAGAGCTGCGGGATAAAGGGCCATTTCGCGCTGTGTGCCGGTCCCGGGAGGTCGCCGCGGTCCCAGGAGAACAGGGAGCCCTGCACGCCTTTTACGCTCCCCAACCCCCCCAGCGCCCCATGTACGACCCGCAGACGCAACCACCTTGGGTCCTGACCACTGCTTTCCCCGGAGAACAGGGAGCCCTGCACGCCTTTTACGCTCCCCAACCTCCCCCCCACGCCCCATGTATGACCCGCCGGCGCTACCACTTTGGGTCCCGGCCACCGCTGTCCCCAGAGAAGAGGGAGTCCTGCGTGTTCCTAACGCTCCCCAACCCCCCCAGCGCTCCATGTGCGACCTGCAGGCGCCGCCATTTTGGGTCCCGGCCACCACGAGGGGAGGAGGGGCGCCGCCATCTTGGACCACCCCAGACCTGTACGACGCATGGGGGCGGCCATTTTGTCCAGCCCCGCCACCATCTTGTGACCCCCCAGCCATGTGCGATGCATGGGGGCAGCCATTTTGTTCACCCCCGACGCCATCTTGGACGGCAACAACGGACCCCAGCGTCGACGGCTCCACGGGGTTCGAAGAAGACGCTCAACCATTACAACCACGGCTGGCTTCAATGACGCTGGACCAAGCACGGCCCTGGACGCTCCAGACGACGACGACAACGGTGCTGATAAATGGGCACGAGACACCATGCCTGGTCGACTCCGGGAGCACGGAGAGCTTTATCCACCCCGACACGGTAAGACGCTGTTCTTTGACCATCCGTCCCAGCGCACAAAATATTTCCCTAGCTGCAGGATCCCACTCCGTACAGATCAAAGGCTTCTGCATAGTTACCCTAATGGTACAAGGGAGGGAGTTCAAAAACTACAGGCTCTACGTCCTTCCCCAACTCTGCGCCCCCACATTACTGGGATTAGACTTCCAGTGCAATCTACAGAGCCTAACCTTCAAATTTGGCGGCCCAATACCCCCACTCACTATCTGCGGCCTCGCAACCCTCAAGGTTCAGCCCCCATCCTTGTTTGCAAACCTCACCCCGGATTGCAAACCCGTCGCCACTAGGAGCAGACGGTACAGCGCCCCGGACCGGACCTTCATTCGGTCCGAAGTCCAGCGGCTACTGAAGGAAGGCATAATCCAGGCCAGCAATAGTCCCTGGAGAGCACAGGTGGTAGTAGTAAAGACAGGGGAGAAGCAAAGGATGGTCATAGACTATAGCCAGACCATCAACAGGTACACACAACTAGACGCGTACCCTCTCCCCCGCATATCCGACATGGTCAATCGGATTGCCCAATATAAGGTCTTCTCCACCGTGGACCTCAGGTCCGCCTACCATCAGCTCCCCATCCGCCCAAGTGACCGCAAGTACACAGCCTTCGAGGCAGACGGGCGATTATACCATTTCCTAAGGGTCCCATTTGGCGTCACAAACGGGGTCTCGGTCTTCCAACGAGAGATGGACCGAATGGTTGATCAACACGAGTTGCGGGCCACGTTCCCGTATCTCGACAATGTAACCATCTGCGGCCACGATCAGCAGGACCACGACGCCAACCTCCAAAAATTCCTCCAGACCGCTAAAGCCTTGAACCTCACGTACAACGAGGACAAGTGCTTTTTTAGCACCAACCGGCTAGCCATCCTGGGCTACGTAGTGCGCAATGGGATAATAGGCCCCGACCCCGAACGTATGCGCTCCCTCATGGAATTTCCCATCCTGCACTGCTCAAAACCCTAAAACGCTGTCTGGGGTTCTTTTCATACTACGCCCAGTGGGTCCCCCAGTATGCAGACAAGGCCCGCCCCCTAATACAGACCACGACCTTCCCTCTGTCGACAGAGGCTTGCCAGGCCTTCAGCCGCATCAAAGCGGATATCGCAAAGGCCACGATGCGCGCCATCGACGAGTCCCTCTCCTTCCAGGTCGAGAGCGACGCCTCCGACGTAGCTCTAGCGGCCACCCTTAACCAAGCGGGCAGACCCGTGGCCTTTTTCTCCCGAACCCTCCACGCTTCAGAAATCCGCCACTCCTCAGTGGAAAAGGAAGCCCAAGTCATAGTGGAAGCTGTGCGACATTGGAGGCATTACCTGGCCGGCAGGAGATTCACTCTCCTCACGGACCAACGGTCGGTAGCCTTCATGTTCGATAATGCACAGCGGGGCAAAATCAAAAACGACAAGATCTTAAGGTGGAGGATCGAGCTCTCCACCTTCAACTACGAGATCTTGTATCGTCCCGGAAAGCTGAACGAGCCGTCCGATGCCCTATCCCGCGGCACATGTGCCAACGCACAAATTAATCCAAACCCTCCACGAGGACCTCTGCCACCCGGGGGTCACTCGGTTCTACCACTTTATTAAGTCCCGCAACCTCCCATACTCTTTGGAGGAGGTCCGTACAGTCACAAGGAACTGCCACATCTGCGCAGAGTGCAAACCGCATTTTTTCAGGCCGGATGGTGCGCACTTGATTAAGGCTTCCCGCCCCTTTGAACGCCTTAGTCTGGATTTCAAAGGACCCCTCCCCTCCACCGACCGCAACACATACTTCCTTAATGTGGTGGACGAGTACTCCCGCTTCCCATTCGCCATCCCCTGCCCTGACATGACCGCGGCCACAATCATTAAAGCCCTGAACACCATATTCACACTGTTCGGTTGCCCCGCATACGTCCACAGCGACAGGGGGTCCTCCTTCATGAGTAACGAGCTGCGCCAGTTCCTGCTCAGCAACGGTATAGCCTCGAGCAGGACGACCAGCTACAACCCCCGGGGGAACGGGCAAGTAGAGAGGGAGAACGGCACGGTCTGGAAGACCGTCCTACTGGCCCTACGGTCCAGGGGCCTCCCGGTTTCACGGTGGCAGGAGGTCCTCCCGGACGCCCTCCACTCCATCTGGTCACTACTGTGTACTAGCACTAACGAAATGCCTCATGAGCGCCTCCTTGTCTTCCCCAGGAAGTCCTCCTCTGGAACGTCGCTGCCGACCTGGCTGGCGGCCCCAGGACCCATCTTGCTCCGAAAACATGTATGGGCGCACAAGTCGGACCCGTTGGTCGAAAGGGTTCACCTCCTTCACGCGAACCCGCAGTACGCTTACGTGGAGTACCCCGACGGCCGACAGGACACGGTCTCCCTGCGAGATCTGGCGCCCACCGGCAAGACACACACCCCCCCGACACCAATAACCCCCTTCCTGCCACCGCCGCACCCCGCGACTGCCCCCTTCCCAGGAGGATCGGTCCTCCTCCCAGGCCCGACCAGGAGTGAAGCCCAAGCTGAAACCATGAGGCTCCCGGAGACGACAACACCGGAACAAGCACCACCACCACCACCGGGGCCAAGGCGATCGACACGGACGACCAGACCGCCCGACCGACTCGTGGCGTCGATCTAACACTGCAATATGTGGACTTTTAACGAGAACATTTTGTCTTTTTCTCCTGACGATTACTGTAAATAGTTCGGGAAAAAAAAAAACCTTGTACATACTGTAATAACATGCGAAAGTTTTCCTCCCAGGACCATCCTTGTAAACCCTTACCACCATGCGAAGCATCACCCGCCGGGTTCATTTTTAACAAGGGGTGAATGTGGTAGTATGCATTAGGGATCATGTGGGACTGTGAAGCCGTGATGTCATTGGCTGACAGATCCCAGGGCCTGGTTGGCCGTTGACCTCTAGCTCCGCCCTGAAGGCGGAGTATAGGAACCAGGAGTCCTCCCCCGCAGGCAGTCTACTACTGAACTGCGGGGGAACAGTCACGCTTAATAAAGCCTCATCGACTTCACTCTATTCGTCTCTCGGAGTCTTTGTGCGCTAAGTGTGTTGACTGGAGTGGGTGGTGAAGGAGCAATTAAAATCAGCTCCCCCTTGTTAGCGGTGAGATACTGAGGCGCGAGTTTGATAAATCAGACAGCGAGACAGCCAGTAATGGTGAGATGCTCAAGGGGGCTCATTAAATATGGGCCGCGATCTCGTCAATGAGGCTGTTGAGAATCACCCCACCAATTGCCACCAAAACCTCTCAGTATTCACCCATATTGTGTATTAATTTGCCTTGTTTGACTCCTCCAAATGCAACAGTTCTCCGGGTTGCATTCCATTTGTCACTTTTCTGTCTACCTGACTAGTCCATTGATGCCTTCCTGCAGACGACAGTTTCCCTCCACATTATCAACCATGTGGCCAATCTTTGTGTCATCTGCAAACTTCTTGATCAAGTCCCCGACATTTATGTCCAAATCATTAATATATACCATAAAAGGCAGGAGACCTAGTACTGAGCCCTTTGGAACCACACAGGAATCAGCCTTCCAGTCGTAAACATACCCGCCAACCAATACATTTAGAAGAACTTGCCCTTCTATCGGCAGTACGTGTTGTTGAAAAGGAAGGAGCTTAATGACAATCTCATTCCATGCCGATTGTGTGGTAGGTTTTAAATAATTGCAACAGATAAATTGAGAATGGATGGAGGTGTAGAAGCAATTGACCTGCGTAGGGATCCAAGAATAAGGTTGTTTTCAAGGAAGAATTTTATTTGTCAATGATTGCTCTCAATAAAAATGGATGCAATATTTCTTAAATCAATATTACTCAATTTGCAACAGATAATTATTTTATGCATGTGTGTGTTGTTCGAGTGGGATGTCTTTTGAAATTGCGCTGACCTGCAATTTGCCATGTAATTATACTTCTCTAATATCTAGTTGGGAGCCGAAGATGCTTACTTGTTAACACTTTTGCAAATGTCACCCGTTATATAGATATTTAAGCTCGTACAGCACAATTAAATTTCAGGAATGCTCAATGTACTCATTCTGCTCTGCCTGCTCTTCACCCTTAAGTTCTCTCTCTGATTGGTAGGTTACCAGGAGAAAAATTCAGGTCATTGATGTGTGTCTTCTTAGAGTTTGCTTGTAATTGACAAATGGAGCGGAAACCTGAACATTTTGAAGCAGATGGTGCTCGGAAGACTTTTTTTTTTAACAGTAGTTTTGTTAGGATCTTTACTTCATTATAGAATAACATATTTTCAAAATACATTAAGGATTAGCTAACTGTAAAAATGCTGATGGCTTGTTTGTAATCATGTTTAGCTTTTGATCATTTTCCTTATACTCAGCAAGACTGCTCCAATGTTTGTGGCATTGCCTCTCCTCTTCAGCCCATTAGGGGCTGGTTTAGCACAGGGCTAAATAGCTGGCTTTGAAAGCAGACCAAGGCAGGCCAGCAGCACGGTTCAATTCCCGTACCAACCTCCCGAACAAGCGCCAGAATGTAGCGACTAGGGGCTTTTCACAGTAACTTCATTGAAGCCTACTTGTGACAATAAGCGATTATCATTATCATTTGCTGTGGCTGATCTGGCATTCACGTCATGGCTTATACCCGTCTTATATTCCTTTTCCATTTCCCTTCCTTGCCCATCCCACTTGATGTCCGGTTGAAAGATTAGCCAGGGGACTCTTGGATATTCCCACATCCTGATGGCATTTCCAGATTCTAATTGATAGGTTAAGCAGGAAAGCAAAGATACTCACCAGGTGGGAGGTCAGGAGGAGGGATATGGGAACACTGATGGAAAGAGAAGTAGCATGATTGGAGACGGGGAAGGATGCAGGTGGAGAGAGGCACACATCAGAACAGGAAGCAAAGCTTGAAGGCAATGAGCTGGAAAGAAGGGAAGGCAAAAAGCAATGGAACCCGGGGTAGAATTCCTTTGAAATTATGGATGGCTTTTCTATTAACGTATTCAGATAAGCTTTATTTAGCTATATCACTCTGATTTGATCATAGAATGTACAGTGCAGAAGGAGGTCATTCGGCCCATCGAGTCTGCACCATCCCTTGGAAAGAACACCCTACTTAAGCCCTTGCCTCCATCCCTATCACTGTAACCCAGTAACCCACCTAACCTTTTGGACACTAATGGACAATTTAGCATGGCCAATCCACCTAACCTGCACATCTTTGGACTGTGGGAGGAAACCAGAGGACCTGGAGGAAACTCACGCAGACAGTCACCGAAGGCTGGAATTGAACCAGGGTCCCTGGCGCTATGAGGCAGTATTGCTAACCACTGTGCCACCATGCCGTCCATGTGGCTGTGCATACATGCATCGTAAAGGGGATGCTGCTGGCGTGCAGCCTAATTGGTCCTTGCGGGCATATTTTTGATTGCTTCTTGGTTGTATGCCTATGCATCCTAGAGGGAACATTGGCCACAATCTTGGGCAGACCTGTAGCCAAATGGGCATTTCAAAGTAAGTGTATTAGATCTTTTATAGATCCTTTGTCAAGGTTTATTTTGTTTCCAACTCGGCATTCAGAAGTCATAAACTTCTGTGCAGGTGTGCAGCTAATTTCTTAACTTATTCTGCTCTAAGCTCCCAAATTTGGCCCAAGAGGGTCTGGCAGCAGAAACTATCCAATTTGATGTGCTCTAAAGAAAAGTAGACAAGCAGAACTCTGCCAGTCAGGTCGCGCTGCCCTGCAATCAAACCACGACATTAAAGGTAGCACTTTGGTATACATTGCTGGTATGACCTCTCTTCCCAATCATGTCCCAGCTGGCCTGCCCGTGCCACCACAATGAGAGAAGACTGTCAGTCTAATACTTACACTACAACATTCCTTTCTCAGAGGTATCTGAATGACAGCATATTATGTTTTCCATGGTTATTGCAGGAAAGGGTGATCAGGAGTAAGCATTACCTGTTTGATCACACCTTCCAGGACCCCGCTACCATTTCTACAACCCCTGGAAAATTAAACCTGAAAATGACATTGGTCACCTTCCTTTTTAGAGGCTGGGCCAGCAGGAGGGAGACTGTTGAACTCTGCGACACAAATATCTGGGGCTGCCTTGTAGGACAAAACTTATATGAATATACAGGGAACTTAATGATCAACGATGGCCTTAAATGTGTGTGTTTGTACATTTAACCCTGCCCAATACTATGCTCACGTCTTGTGATGCAGTGGGTAGCATTTCTGCCTCTGAGCAAGAGCTCCGGGTTTGGGCCCCACCCCAGGACTTGATGGGCCAAGGGAAAATAACCACTGCAAACGGTATGACTGCATTCAGGAGAACAGCTCGTCTAAATGGCCACAACATTGAATCAATGCATCGAGACCAATCACGGAACAGCTAACCATATACTTCAGTTTTTTCTTTCATGTAATGTAAAATTCTTATAACACTACCCTCTCAGTCAGCCATATCTGTATTTGTGTGTGCATGGGCCCAGAGAAATGTCTGTGACCGTATGAATGATGCTGTGTTTTTCTTTTTCTTACAGCTCGGGAATGGTTTCATTAAATTCAACTCATCCTTTGTTTAACCTAAGAAATCTATCGGAGTTTATTCTATACAACCTCGTCAAGTAAATAATGGGATACTTACAGAATTGGCAAAGCACATCCTCTCTAACTTCTTGAAGAAAAAACAAACACACCCTGATACGGCCAAACGAAGAATGGAAGAATGGGGGAGCCATGTCACCCCTCTTCACCTTGTCATAACACAGCACTGTGGTGTATCTAAACTACACATGGACTGCAGAGGTTCAAGAAGACAGCTCATCACCACCTTCTCAAGGACAATTAGGCATGCGTAATAAATGCTGACCTCGCCAACGACGCCCACATCCCATGACCGAATGAAAGAAATCTAGCAATTATCCTGTAAATTGGAAGCTCCAAACACATTTGTCCAAGTTATTTTATACTTAAATGCAAAACCGTATCTACAAAAGCAAGTCTAAGTATTTTGATTATAGTATTCAACTCCCTGATTATGTGTAAAGTTTGTGACTGTAATCAAAAGAAATATGAATACTTCACCTATAATTAAACTTCTGACTAAATTGTCCGACTCTTTGATCTAGTGTTCGGGAAAAAGAGAAACAACATACATTTGTAAACAAAGTTGAGTTCAAGACCTTTATTTGGCTGTCTCATTTATTACATTATGATGAGATATCATTACCTTATACATAATTTAGCAAAATAATGATTTTACATTAAAATTGTAGGCAGGGGTATACATGTGAATAATGTCAGCAGTCTAAAGGTGAGGAAAAGCAATTATTTCCAACAACAGTGACAGAGTGATTCATACGTTGATGTGCTGGGGTTGATTACTGTAAAGCAGAGGAATTTGTGATGCCATCTCTTAAAGCTCTCTGTACTCACACAAAGATGGCCTTCTCTAAGCCTTTAAGTGTTCTTCATATTTAGCATTCTTTAACTTTCAAGGAGCCCTTTGAAATCCATTTTACATAGTTACAAGTCTGGTTATCACTTTTATGCTTTGTGATTAATTACTTCACAGATTACATTTTCCTACATTTATCTAGGCTAAAATTCTTTTGCGTTATTTGTTGTCCTTCGAAAAGTAAAAACTAATTGAGGAGATTTAAACTCCCTCTAGAAGACAGAAACTGGAGAATAAGAGGTCTGAGACTGAGAATTCGCCTCCTTTCACCCCAAAATCTGTTCAACATCTACAAGGCATTATCAGGCGTGTGATGGAATATTCCAAACTTGCCTGGATAAGTGCAGCTCCAACGACACTGAAGAAGCTCAACACTACCCAGGACAAAGTAGTCCACTTGATTGGCACCACATCCATTACCTTAAACATTCATTGCCTCCACCATCAACGCACAGTGGTAGCAGTGACTACCATCTCCAAGGTGCATTGCAGCAACTCACCAAGGCTGACAGCACTTTCCAGATACACAACCTCTACCACATAGAAGCACACGGGCAGCTATAGAATGCAACCACCTCAAATTGCCCTCCAAGTCACACAGCACCTTCACTGGGAAATATAATGCTGTTCTTTCACTGTTACTGTCCAAAATCCATGGACTCCCTTCTTAAAGCACCATGGTGCACCTATAATGGATGAACTACAGTGGCTCAAGAAGGTTGTGCAGCATTACCTTCTCATAGGCATTTTGGGATGGGCGATAAATGCTGACCTTGCCAGTGATGGTCACATTCCATGAAAGAATAAAAGAAAAGTGGAGTGGAAATAGCAGTTCAGCTACCATTTCTCTTGGGTCATCCCTCTGGGGCAGCAGAGATATCTGCTACAATCAAGTGGGACTCTCATTAAATTATGCACATTGGATCACTTTCACACTACTCCTGTATAGTTTTAAATGAATACCCAGCAGCGGTGATCAACAGTGAAGCGCGGCGGTACAAAAGTTGAGGCCCTAAAAGTTAAGCCGATGGTGTGTGGCCAGGAGGAGGGGATCCACAACAATGATGTGGGGATGCTGCTGCCTCGGGCCTCTTCCCCCATGATAACAACCCCTACCCTAGATCTACAGACTTGATCCGCAAACTTACATTCCCTTGAAGCCCATTCGCCGGCAGGGTGGCCCAGTGGTTTGCCCTGCTGCCTCACAGTGCCAGCGACCTCGGTTCGATTCCAGCCTTGGGTGATTGCCTGTGTGGAATTTGTACTTCCTCCCCGTGTATACGTGGGTTTCCTCCGGGTGCTCCCGTTTCCTCCCACAGTCCAAAGATGTGCAGGTTAGGTGGATTGGCCATGATAAATTACCCCTTAGTGTCCGAAAGGTTAGGTGGGGTTATGGGAATGGGGTGGGGGTATAGTCCGAGGTGGTATGCTCTTTCACAGGGTCGGTGCACACTCGATGGGCTGAATGGCCACCTTCTCACTGTAGTGACTGTAGTGATTCTGGACACGCAGTTCTCCACATATATGCTAACGAGACGCTGCTAATGTCAAGTGGCCAGCATGTGTACTTTGACAGTTGGCTGCCCATTAGCTAAAACCTAACTAATTGCCATTGTCTTTTCTCTGTCTTGTGATCGAGGCTGCGATAACAAAAGGAATGATACAACACACAGTAAAGATGAAGGTTTAGCTGAAATTTAATGGGCCTGTACTGCCAGGTGGTGGTCGTACGTGGGCACGCACTACACATGATATTCCAATCACACTGAATACATGAATTTTTGATCATTCATGCTGGACAAACCTGGACAGAAGCACAATGCCTTGTCCCCACCCCCGCTGTATGATAACAGTATGACATTTGAGCATTCCTCCGATTAATTTCTTCTACTTATATGCTGCTTTGGCAGAAATGAGGCAAATCTTTCGCAGACAGCACATTGTCACTTTTAGATGCAACATTACAAATGCAAATGAGTGGACAACTTCGACAAAGCGAGGGAAAGAAAGCATTCCCAAAATGAAGGTCCACAAACGATATTTAAAAGCAATTTATCTTTTAATGTTAAAAAAATGTGAACGGGCCTGTTTTTCTCAAGACAAAACAAACATCAAATGCAAACCTAACCTCATGAACAGCACATTTTAAGGCAGTCTATTTGCATGATCTTGTTAGTCAGAGATCATTAATTTAGAATTTGAACAGGCTGGAGGGAGCAATGTGGGCTAAGCTGACCCATTTAGTGTTACAGCCCTGGAGATAAGTACAGCAAAGGACAATTGCTTTTCTTGGGGCAGAGGATCCAGCCTCCTCTGTGGGTGTAAATTGCCTGGAAGCACTGGCAGATAAGGTCAACTACCTCTAGCAGGTCCTGTGAGTCTGAGATCAAATAAGGAGGTTTTCCAGTATCTGCAGAGCCGCCAAGGTGTATTTTGCACATTGAATCATAGAATCCCTACAGTGCAGAAGAAGGCCATTCAGCCCACTGAGTCTGCACCGGCTCTTGGAAAGAGCACTCTACCTAGGCCCTCTCCTTAACCCGGTAACCCCACCTAATCTTTTGGGCACTAAGGGGCAATTTAGCATGGCAAATCCACCTAACCTGCGCATATTTGGACTGTGAGAGGAAACCGGAGTACTCAGAGAAAACCCATACAGACATGGGAGGAACGTGCAAACTCCACACAGTCACTCGAGGCTGGAATTGAACCCGGGTCCCTGGCCTTGTGAGGCAGCAGCGCTAACCACTGTGCCACCGTGCCGCCCTATGTACTACCTTTCCCCAGGGTTTGGGGGCTTAATTCCCCCTTAGGGATACAGGATGAGAATGCCATACTTGCTTTGCCACATTGCTGTGCATGCAGTGTAAAATGCAGGGTAATGGGCCACCCTGACATCTTTAAGTTAATATTTGCAGGTTTTCCTGCCTCCTGGTATTGCCAGTACAAACACCAAGCTGTTGTTTTGTATTGTAGACATTGGAGTTCTGTCTGGAGTACGGCGTCATTCATTTGATATTCTTTACCGTGTTCTGCTTGCTGACCAAGAATGCATATAACTCACTATTTTATGAGATGCATTCCTTGCGGGCAGTGTCCTCCACTGGAGGGGTGTAGTTGTGTTTGAGTGCCCTGAAACCCCTAGAGGCAGTGCACCTTGGGCTGTGTGCCACAATGTTCCCACTCTGCCACACCGCTGCTGGCCTCACTAAGATTTGAGTGTCAAAACGGGCCCATGTGACTTGGATGCCCTCATTGGGCTCGGAATTGACCTGTGATATCCTGCACCCTCTATTCCAATAGTCAGTGATTCTGATGCAAATCCCCGGCCATTGGTCTGGACCCGTTTCCCTCTCCAAGGAAGGAACTGCTAGCTTTGAATTGCAGTTTCATAGATTCATAGAATTTACAGTGCAGAAGGAGGCCATTCGGCCCATCGAGTCTGCACCGGCTCTTGGAAAGAGCACCCTACCTAAGGTCCCCACCTCCACCCTATCCCCATAACCCAGTAACCCAACCCAACACTAAGGGCAATTTTGGACACTATGGGCAATTTAGCATGGCCAATCCACCTAACCCACACATCTTTGGACTGTGGGAGGAAACCGGAGCACCCGGAGGAAACCCACGCACACACGGGGAGGATGTGCAGACTCCGCACAGACAGTGACCCAAGCCGGAATCGAACCTGGGACCCTGGAGCTGTGAAGCATTTGTGCTATCCACAATGCTACCGTGCTGCCTCAACACAGTTGAATACCCCTTGATCATCCATGTGTCTCATCTCACCAGGTACATTTGGCTTTCAAAGATGAAAGACGAGTGCCGAAGCCATAGTATCATTCTGTCCACTCAGGTTTATAAAGTTCTCCCAAATCCAAGGCTGCTTCTTTCTCTGATAGTGCAGAATGCTGGAATCCCTCACACCACATAAACAGCCTATAACAACCTGCCTGATGAAACTTTTGCAACACATTCTAAAATGAGGGATATTTGTGGAAAGTTTTCTGTTTCATGGTTGGGATCATCTTCCGCCTCTGACTACTCCTGCTGTTCTTCCCCTGTTTGCCACATGGGCCATGTCCAAGGCTCAAGTCATGTAGGACAAAGCAAACTGCAATAATGTTAATTTCCTTGTCAATACTGTCCTGCAACATTACTCCTGATTTTCTACTGTTGCTTAAATTTACATACCGCGTTTCACAGCGGCGTCAAGCCAAATTTGACAATGGACTACATGATAGAATTATAGAATCATAGAATTTTCAGTGCAGAAGGAGGCCAATCGGCCCATCTAGGCTGCACCGGCCCTTGGAAAGAACACCCCACTTAATCCCACAACTCCACCCCATCTCTGCAACCCAATAAGCCCATCCAAACTTTTTTGTACACTAAGGGCAATTTAGCATGGCCAATCCATCTAACTTGCATATCTTTGGACGCAAAGGGCAATTTATCATGGCCAATCCACCTAACCTGCACATCTTTGGACTGTGGGAGGAAACTGGAGCACCCGGAGGAAACCCACGCAGACGCAGGGAGAATGTGCAGACTCCGCACAAACAGTGACCCAACCGGGAATCGAAACTGGGACCCTGGAGCTGTGAAGCAACAGTGCTAACCAATGTGCTACCGTGCTTCCCTGGGCAATGGTGGAATGATTTAAAACTGAGGGTGTGCAAGAGGTCAGTATTGGAGAAGTTTTAAAATTGGGGTTTTGCCCCCAGACCAGGAATAAGTGTGGATTCGAAAGTACAGCTGGTGGTGTGGAGTGAATAGGGTTTGGTGTGAGTTAGCATAGGAGAAGCAGAGTTTGGAGGTGTATCTCTCACTGCTTTAGAATGCCAGTGGTACCGCCAACTAATTGGAGGTAGAATGGACCACTTTCCCTCTCGCCACAAATTTTGACCTGAGGTTTTGCAGCGCTATCATCCGCCACGGCTGCAGTGTGCATCATTAGCTCCCCGGTAGCATCCTTGCAGTCTTCATAGTCCTTGAAATAGCAACAATATTATGGACCTCTAAAGGATGAAGAAAGAATGAATCTGCCAGTTCATTGGCAATCGCAAGCATAATACAGTTCTTATTTTTTGCAGACCGGCAAATCTTTTTTTAAAAATTTGTTAATTTTAGAGTACCCAATTATTTCTTCTTTCCAATTAAGGGGCAATTAGCGTGGCCAATCCACCTAATCAGCACATCTTTGGGTTGTGGGGGGGAAACCCACACAGACACGGGGAGAATGTGTAAACTCCACGCAGACAGTGACCCAGGGCCGGGATTTGAACCCAGGTCCTCAGCGCTGCAGTCCCAGTGCTACCCACTGCGCCACCATGCTGCCCTACTGGCTGTGTATTCAATGAGTAACAACCTTTTCTGCTCAAAGAGTTTGAGGGTTCAGTGTCATTTGTCCAGTCAATAATGTTCCGGGGAATTAGACAAGGGGGAATTCGACAGCTTGGCTCAGCGCAGCAGAGTAGTGACATAACAGGCAGTTCACATTTGAGTGTCTAAGTTGTCAATGTATTTGTCTGGGATGCCTCTCGCAACCTCTGCACATCAGTTGTTTAGCAGGCCCCAGGAACATATAAAGCAGAATGCCGGCACCAGATGTGCAGCAGCACACGTGCACTGAAGGTCATATTATTGGCCCGTAATTTTTGAAAGTGACATCAAATAAAGATGACAGAGCAAAGCGTGTATCTTTTACCCAACAAGCCACTGGAGCCTACTCAAACCCTTTAAAAAGGCTAATAGATTAGATTAGGTACTGAAACCATTCCCTGACCACAAATGTCTGATGTAATTAAAACAGCTTTAATGAGGAAAGCAGTTACCTTCATGCGATGTTTGTTCTGTTCAAACTTTTATTTAACTAAACCTTCTGATTTTTTCTCTCTACATATTCTGAACGTCATTAAGAATAATTGATACGCTTTCGTACAATAATCAGGCAGTATTTTGGCAATCTGTTGTGGCGGCTTTGAAAACTATTAAACACAAATTACACAAAGAACTGTAATAGAGTGAGGCTTTCTTCTCTGTGGAGTGTTATTTTTAATTAATAGCATAAGGGAAGGTGACTTTTGTAATATAAAGAGAGAAAGTGCAGAGAATGGGTATTGCCTCCATTAATAGGCTCCCTCGCAATTGTTCAGAACAAGAAGCTTTCAGTTATAAAGAAAAGTGACTCTGCACACTGGTGCTGCTCGTGGTATATCAGAGGCTACATTGGGTTGAAGGGGGGGGGAAATGTTTGAGTGTGGAGGTGGGATAAAGTTGAAAATCTCAAGGGAAAGGAGTTAGACCAATGGTGGGCAACATGCGGCCCAATTGGATTCCAAGTGCGACCCACGAGACATTTCGTGGAACGTTGCCCACGCACAGGGTTGTCACAGTCCACTGATTTCCGACCACGTACTTTTTTGTCCTACCGGTATGACTGAAGTGATACACACAGAAAACAAGGTCAACTGAAGTCAGGATCATGCTGATTGGGCACAACGCGTTGGACTTTCCAGTCCCCAGCCATGTGTTTCTCGGCTACACGCCGCTCGCTGGTGGTAGGATTCTCTACTCCCGCTGCATGCCCCATTGAAGCCACCCCACGCCGCCGGGAAACCGATGGGCGGGAGTGCACTGCTGGTGGGAACAGAAATCCCAATGGCCGAGAATTCTGGCCAACATTGACTGTGAGAGACGGGCACTCCCTTTGTTTCCAAAGTGCAAATATTTCTTTTCGTTTTTACCATTTAAAGTTGATGATCGTTTTATTAATATATAAATTATTAAGCATTATCTATAACTCGTTAAGATATATTCAGTGTGCATTAAATGTATTTAATCTTATTCATGGTCATGGTTAGTGAACAAGCCTGATTTCAATCTTGCAGTCCACTGAGATGGAGGAGGGCCACTCTTGCAGCCCACTCACTAGCCTAGGTTGCCCATCACTGAGTTAGACAGATGTTTATCGAAGCAACGGTTTTTGGAGATATTCTGGAGACAGTGAAATAGGTTTATATAATACCTTTAATATCTTGGGCCAACTTACCCAAGCACCAATAATACATTGGCATATTTTTGCTGATTTCTCAGTGTTGCATGAGTTATGACAAAGAAATTGTGAGGCCTGATGTTTGATGAAGAGAAGGTGCCTGCAGGCATCAAGTTGATATAACAGTATGAGTGGAGATATTCTGCTAGGGAAGTTACAGGAACAGTTTGCACCTCTTTCCTTTCTCTTGGGCTTCAACATGGCAGCCTTTGGATCCTGTAAGAAAAACTGTGTCTTAAAGTTTGCCTTTGCTACCTTTCTTTCTTCTTGCTATATCTTGCCTCATTTACCTGTCGTAACATCATGAAGTGATGGGCAAAATTTTATCCGGCCTGTTGCAGCGGGGAACATGGCGACTGGGTCCACTTAATTGTGGGAGAGGCAGCATGTCAGTCACCAGGCAACAGGAAAATCGTCTGTGATTAAGTAAGAGGTGGGAATGGACCCACATGGGAAACTTGCCTGCTCGCGGAAGGATGTCAATTAGGGTTATTAATGAGCCAATTGAACTTCTTGCCTTTGATTGGCCAGCAGTTCTTGGTGGGCCAGATTTCTGCAGGAAGGCCCTGATTGGCCAGTACTCTGAGTGCCCTAACAGACACTTAATTTGGTAGGGCCTTCCCGACGGAAACAATGGGAGTTTCCTACCAGTTCTCCAACTGCAGGGTGATACCAGCAGTGGGAATATTAAATCCAACCCAGTGTTTCAAATAGACCTGCCATTTTGGTAGGCATTGCAAGAATTTTGTTTTTCTGATTTGTACATTTGCTTGAGAAGTGTCCCGTAACCACCACAAAATAACATTGGACTAGTCACCCAGATCTTATAATTTGCCACCCCTCACACTCTTTCTGACTTCATTTTGTTGCTAGGCTGCCTGGTGATATTCCCAGAATTCAATGAGTTTCCATCATAGCAACACTGATGAGACTGAAGCCATTGGGCGGAGTTACCAAAAAGGGTGAAGTGTCAGTTCTGGCAAGAGGTCCGAGTGAAAGCCTCCGACTCTTTTGGTGGGAATTCCCACGGAATTTTAAGTCACGTTAGGAAACGTTTTTTCCCCACCAGAATCACACCGCTCTTCAGGTGCCGTCCCGCTGATTCGATCGCCCCAAGGAAATTTAATCAGTGCATTCACTGAGGAGATCCACATAGACAGCTTCCTAACTCTCATGGAACATACAGTGCACAAGGAGGCCATTCAGCCCATCGAGTCTGCACCAACCCACTTAAGCCCTCCCTTTCATCCTATCCCCGTAACCCAATAACCCCTCCTAATCTTTTTGATCACTAAGGGCAATTTATCATGGCCAATCCACCTAACCTGCATGTCTTTGGACTGTGGGAGGAAACCGGAGCACCCGGAGGAAACCCACGCAGACACGGGGAGAACGTGCAGACTCCGCACAGACAGTAACCCAGCGGGGAATCGAACCTGGGACCCTGGCGCTGCGAAGCCACAGTGCTAACCACTTGTGCTATCGTGCTGCCCGCTCGTTCTCACCACTAGTTGATGATCCATTGGAGGGAAATGTGACACGGAAGTCAGCTCCATGTTTTCCTGAGGGAACCCTCAACAGACTCCTGAATGGAGTGCAGCAGAGGCGGGGTGTACTCGACCTGCAATCCAGGAGCCAGCCACCAACAAGGTTAGCACCCCGCCTGGGAAGCAATAGCTGTCAGTGCCAGCACTCTCCAGAGGAGGACAGGGCAGCAGTGCTGGAAGAAGATGAATGACCTTCTTTGTGTATCCAGGGTAGGTCTGCCACCTCACATCCTTGCTCACATTCCAGGCCCACGCATGTTACTCCACAACCATCTGAATTGGCAGGTGTGCTTCCCTCTGTGTTTGCACAGGACAAACTGGAGCACAACCGGCATGAGAGGGCACAGCCACCTGGAGTCATGCGGGAGCTTAAAAACCTGACCCTGCATGAGGGGAGCACTTGACCTACCCGCAGAGGAGCCTGACTGTGCCTATGCTGATGGCGAAGTAGGGGCAGTGAGGAAAACTGAGAGCCCGCAGGACACACAGTCAAACCTAAAACCTCACACGAGTAAAAATCTTGCACTATGAATCCCTCGTGATGGACCAATGCCATCTCCCTTCCACTGCAGGGCAAAAAGACGACCAACCCGGACCACCCTCAAGCTCCGGGGAATCAGCAGACAGACCAGCTCAGAGGGAGACTTCTCACACTCAAAGAGGCGTCACATCTGTCACCCCCACCCTCCAACAGTGCAGATACTCACACCTCGGTGGAAGTAAGTAGTAGACAGGCTCTGGGGCACTCGCTGGTGGGCACCACACAACCGATGATCCACACAGGGGGAGACAGGGATGTCCCAGCGATCTGGCACTCAGAGGGATACTGGATCCCAGGACTTTGCTGAGCCCTTGGCAGACCACGTGCTCCTGGGTCCAGTCGTCCCAAAGCTGATTGAAATGCAAAGACAGAATTGCAAGAATCAGGAAGGAATGACAGCTTCCCTTCTCAGACTGCAAGTCTGGCTGGAGGAGTCCCATCACCATCTGTCTGAGGAGGTGGTGCCATCACTCGGAGGTCAACACGACGAGGGTGGCATCCGCAGTTTAGACCTTGGTGCAGAGCGCACACTCCATGGTTGGGGATATCCGTGCCATTGCTGAGGGCATGACCTCCATAGCTGAGGACATGACCTCCATGGCTGAGGACATGACCTCCATGGCTGAGGACATGACCTCCATGGCTGAGGCCATGACCTCCATGGCTGATGGCTACTGGTGAGAATTCATGAGTTTCAGCGCCAAAGGACGGCAGAGCTTCTGGATCTCACTCCCAAGGAAGAGCACAGGGGCACTCGAAGAGAAGAGGAACAGCAGGAACACGGCCCGGGGCCTGTGGTGATATGCATCACTGTAAATACACAAGGAGTTAATGTAAATACACTGAGACTAAGTGAACACTAGAGGGAGCACCAGAGACATCATGACATGCAGACATACAGCTAATGAACACATGGAATAGGACACGACCAATGGGCAGTCAAGACACCCAGAGGTGACACTACCACAAAGAGGCAACCCATATAAAAGGACAGGGCACACATGCTCTTTCCCTTTCCACAGGCGACACTCAGAGAGAAGCACAGGGGCAGATCAGAAGCATCATACCCACCGCATGGCTTAGAGTAGACTGGTTAGTTAGACTGAGTTACTATAGCAAGATTAGCAGGAGAGTCAAACTCAAGTAGGATAATTGTGAACTGTTCAATAAATGTGGTAAACCTATCTCCAAGTCTGAACCTTCCTTTGTCAGAGTATACATCAAGGAAGCAGCTTATGCTACATGAAGAAGCATAACACACCAGGGTCCTTCGCCCAGGGATGCCCAGCCCATCTGTTACCCCCCACCATGAGTAACGCACCTCCAGCCCTGTACACTGAGGAAGGGAGCACTGCCACACCCATGCTGATTGGAAGTACGTCGTGATCCTCAAGGTCCAGGGACGCCTACCAACGTCATCTTGGGGAGCAGAGCGTGGAAGGCAGTAAACCGCCTCAACTTCAGCTGTGGATCCTGGACAGACACCTACACGTAATGTGTGGGTAAGGATGAGTAGGCCACTATGGAACGTAGTGGGTATGGGTGATGACAGGCACTCGACAGGATAGGGCATTACTGTAATAAAGCGCTTGTGATAAATTTCACTTTGTTCAGCACCAGATCCTCTATCTTGTCATTTCATGGGTCTAAGATCAGCAAATCCCTGTGCGTACTTGGAGCTTCATCTATGTGCGGAGTGAGATTGATAGAGCTATGTCTCATCTACCACCCACACTGATGACTCATTGATGATGCGCTGCTGCTGGCAACACCCCCGTCCCCCCGTCCCCCGTCCCCTCTCCCTCCCAGCATCAACACTCAGGCCTCTCATCGCAGCCACTCTTCTCCAGTGATGAGGATGCCACGGGCTGACAAACTGCTGAGAGGCTGCCCACCCCAGAGATTAGTTGGAAGATCACGCCAGGATCCCTGACATCAGAGGGGGTAGAAGCAGATGAGAGCATATTCCCTGGGCTGGATTCTCCCAAAATGGCGTTCCACTCTGGAGTTTCCTATAAAAAAGATCAGTCGATTTACTCACCTTCAGGGGGTTGGCAGGGACCCGGGGTAGTTCACGAAGCTTTAGCTGCGGATACGGGCCCCCGCACTTCCAGTTTTGAATCCGCGCATGTGCACGACGGCGTGCTCCCGCGGCCGCATCGAGCACCATGGCGGACTCGGAGTGCGAAGGCAGATGGGAAATGTAGGCCCCCCTGATCGGCCGCGCGCCCAAAGATCCGACTGCCCCGATCTGTCCCCCGGCCGCCTATAAGGCCCCCCCCCCCTCACGGTGCCCGATACCCCCCCGCCCCCCACCAGGGCGGCTGCAGCTTCCCGAACGGCGATAGGCAGGTAGAACCACGCCGTCGGGAACTCGGCCGGTCGGGAGCGGAGGATCGCTGAGCAGGCCCCCCAGCCGCGTGGAGTACTCCGCGAACACGCCGATTCTCGGGTCCCGGAGAATCGCCAGACCGGCACCGGGCCTGATTTTGGTGTGAAATTGGATTCTCCGCCCCTGCGCCAAACGTGATTTTGGTGCAGGGCTGCGGAGAATCCAGCCCCATGTCTGTGAACCCAGGATAAGCCTGTTCCTTGGCTGGACTCGTTCAGCTCTGTGTCAGGTAGGAGTCAGACGCATCTCTGACGATGAGAGGAGAATCTCACTGTCCTCGATGCAAGTCGCCAATGTTCTCCTGCAGAGTCCAACCAATGACTTTAGTGCCCTGCCCATGGAATCAAGCACCACACTAGTGCTGAGATTGCAGTCCCCTTGCATGGAGAGTTTCTCATGGATGGACAGAGAGGGCTATAGTCGCCCCCATTGCCTCCAGCACCACATACACCCCCACCATTCTGTCTAGAAACGTCATACACATCGATTCCACACAGGCCACTGGCTCAGGGTGAATCACGTTACTTGACGGGGGCCCGGATAGGGTGCTCTTTCGGAGGAGCGGTGCCGACTCAATGGGCTGAATGGCCTCCTTCTGCATTGTAGGGATGCTATGAATCTATTCTATGATTCCATCTAGTCCTAATGCTCTCGAATATTCTCCCTATACCTCTCGACTGCCCTCTTCACTTTTTATGCCCCTCCTGAAAAACCCACAGCTTTACCCAAGCTTACTTATCATTTCCCCTAACTTGTCCTTTTTGACTCGTCATCCATTTTATTTGAAGCTGCTTTGGATATTTTTTCTGTGTTAAAGTTGCTTCATAAATGCAAGTTGCAGTATACTGATTCTCTGAGCTGTGCCCCCATATTAAATGATCAGGAGAGAGGTGTGGGGGAATAGCTTTCTGCTTCTCAAAATATTGTTGAAGGTAATTCAAGAGAAATTCCTGCTGAATTACACAGGGAACAATTCAAAACAAGAGCATTAATCTCAAGGTGATGTCATGATATTCAAGTGAACATCACAGCACATACACACATACATAATGATAGACAGATCAACGGACCAATTAGCACACACAACACGACAGCCAATCACAGTCAAGAGCATACACAGTACAAAACAAGGAACATGACACTTCCTGGGCAGCCCAACAGGAGACGGCTCAGGGCAAGGACCTCCAAGCCAGACACTCAGACAGTCACCATGTGCTGAGTACCAAGTTTGTTATATAAATAGTTAAAAGGAATAAAACTACGTTGTACCAATCGCAACTGTGTTGGTTCGTCTGTGTCTCAGAGTACCCAACACTTCAGGTGAGGCTTAGCATTGGCCAACAAAGCAACAGGAAAATTTTGATTTATGAACAGATTTTTCACAGAGTGGTGTTATAAATGTTAAATCAATGAAGTTGTAGAGTGCGGCAATTTATAAAAAAAGGTAAGGCTTGCGATAACATATGATAACATCTATATTAGTCCTCTAGGAAATGTAGTTGACCTGATCGCACAGATACTGCCGTTCATGCACGAGTCACAGACCTTAGAAGCTCAAAAACAAATCAGACTTGTCCTGCCTTATTGATCAGCAGATGAACTTTCACATTGAATTTATTGGAAAAAATACAATATTTTATACAAGGCACAACTTCTTATCTATAAAACAAATGAAAATGCAGACTGGGAAGCAGAATTTGAAATTGAGGCTAATGGATTATAGAGGACTGGAATTTCTATTGAGGTGGGGGAATTTCGGCTCCCATTTTTAGCAGGTTGGAAGGGCAGAGGTTCCTTGTCCACTTATCCTTGAGGGGGTTCCTTTTATTTATTTTTAGTTTTTTTAAATCGGGGCGCCCTTAAAAGAAAGTCCCCAATCTGTCAGGCACTGTGGTTCCTGGTCTGGGCCAGGCTGATTCAGAGGCCCTGCTGCCAGCCTGACATTGTAGGACTCGACTCCAGGATTATTTTTCAAAGACTGCCCTCCACTTTTCCCGCTGGAGGCAACACTTTGATAAACAATTGAAAAATTCCACCCTTTAGGTTGCGTTGATATTATTTTTATTCATGCTTGGCATGTGGGCATCATGGGCAAGGCCTGAATTTGCTCCCCGTCCTTAATTTTCACTGAGAAGAGGGTCTGGAACCGAAGAAGTCCATGTGGGGTCGGTACTCCCAGGGTGTTGTTAGGAAGGGAGTTTCAGGATTTTGATCCAAGAACAGGGAAGGAACGGTGAGATATTTTCCAAGTCAGGAAGGTTTGTGGCTGGGAGGAGAATGTGCGGGCGCTGGTGTTCCCATGTATCTACTGTCCTTGTTCTTCTCGTGGGAGAGATCATGGGTTTGGATCGTGCAGTGGAAGGAGCCTTGATGGAAGCTGCGAGACATTTTGTAGGTGGTGCATACTGCTGTCACTGTGTGTCGTTGGTGGAGGGGATGAACGCTTTATGTGGTGTATAGGGTGCCGATCAAGTGGGTTACTTTGTCTCATATGGTGCTAAGCTGCTTGTATGTTATTGAAGCTGCACTCATCCAGGCAAGTGGGGTGTATTCCATTACACTCCTGGCGTGTGCCTTGTCGATGGTGACAGGCATTGAAGAGTCAGGAGATGAGTTACTCACCACTGTTCCGACCAAATGGGGAAGAGAAGGATGACTTCCCTCTTTTTCCACCCATTGTTTGATCACGAGGATTTTTAAAAGGGTTTGGTTGCCAATTCATTGAGTGATTAACTGGTTTTGTGCTCTGACTTGGAGGGAGTTCCAAAATTCCAAGAGGTAAAAATAAAAGTCTTTAATTTGGGATTGGTAAAATAATTTTGAAAACGTTCTAAATTTCTCACTCACCTAGTCGAAATTCACACAAACACAAATAGATTAAGGTGGGAGGATTGATTAAGCAATTTTAAGGTTAAAAGGCACACAGCTTTTGGAATTTGGTGACATAGCTGGCTTCAGTCAGAACTCCGTGGTCCTTATGGGTTCAGAGTTGAGGTGGTTTAAAGATATAACCAAATTATACATTTATTTTTCTGGGCTCAACAGCTGTTGTGTTGAGATCTTTTCAGAATTTGTGGCATCTATCTATTGAGCAGACAGTGGAAAGAGAGGAGGGAGAGGAAACACACTCCGGATGGGCCAAAGTCCCGCCGCTAGAATGCCTGTCCTGCCGGCGTAGATTAAACCACCTACCTTACCGGTGGGACAAGCGGCATGGGCGGGCTCTGGGGTCCTGGGGGGGGGGCGCACGGGGCGATCTGGCCCCGGGGGGTGCCCCCACGGCGGCCTGGCCCGCGATCGGGGCCCACCGATTCACGGGCGGGCCTGTGCCGTGGGGACACTCTTTTCCTTCCGCCTTCGCCACGGTCTGCACCATGGCGGAGGCGGAAGAGACTCCCTCCACTGCGCATGCGCGGGAATGCCGTCAGCGGCCGCTAACGCTCCCGCGCATGCGCCGCCCAGAGATGCCATTTCCGCGCCAGCTGGCGGGGCACCAAAGGCCTTTTCCGCCAGCTGGCGGGGCGGAAATTAGTCCGGCGCAGGCCTAGCCCCTTAAAGTTGGGGCTCGGCCCCCCAAGATGCGGAGCATTCCGCACCTTTGGGGCGGCGCGATGCCCGACTGATTTGCGCCGTTTTGGGCGCCAGTCGGCGGACATCGCGCCGATACCGAAGGATTTCGCCCCAGGTGTCTAAATACACAAAGGGTTGTCTTGTAACATGACCCACCCTCTCCAACTGCCCAGTGACCCAAATATGGTCATGGCCAGTCTTTTCCTGCTGTAACCTGATTAGATCATGGCCTTTCACAGCCAGGGTTCTGTTGTCCAAGTGATTATGTCTGATGGTTTCTTTCTATCATGATGAATTCCCAAGTGATTTGCTAGATGTTTTGTTCTTGAGTGGAGTGTCCCCTATTCATACTCCTTCAAGGTCATTTTCCTAAATGGTCTACCCAGTATCTTCAGACTATGACCCCGGGGGCAAGATTCTCCACTCCCGCGCCGGTTGGGAGAATCGCCTGGGCCACCAAAATTTCCCGGGATGCCGGTCCGACGCCCTCCCGCGATTCTCCCAAGCGGTGGGAATGGCCCCTTCGAGTTCCGCGGGCCGCAGGCCGGAGAATCGCCGGAGACAACCAAAATGGCGATTCTCCGGCACCCCCGCTATTCTCAGGCCCGGATGGGCAGAGCGGCCAGGCCAAAACGGCGGGTTACCCCCGGCGCCGTCCACACCTGGTCGCTGCCGTCGGGAACAGCGCGGGAACGCTGGGGGGGGGGGGGGGGGGCGGCCTGCGGGGGGGGGGGGGTGCGATCCTGCACCGGGGGGTACCTCAAATGTGGCATGGCACGAATCGTCGGGCCGTCCTCTCTGAAGGAGGACCTCCTTCCTTCCGCGGCCCCGCAAGATCCGTCCGCCATCTTCTTGCGGGGCGGACTCAGAGAGGACGGCACGTTTCGCGCCGTCGTGACCCTTGACGGCGTTCACGACGGCGTTGGCATTTCGGCACGGGAGTGGAGAATCCCGCCCATCCTTCTTGCATCCACCCCGTCTAGTCCTGTTAGAATTTTATAGGGTTCTATGAATTAGTTCCTTCTTGGTGATTTTCAGTGCAATTCACCACAATTGGCCAAACCAGTAGAAAAGGTCAAGAAATTTGAAGTGTAAAGCACATCCAGCACAAATCAAAGTTTGAGCGGGATTCTTCTCTACCCGACGGGGCGGGGGATCCTGGCGCCGAGGAGTCGCGTGAATCACTCCGGCGTCATGCCGCCCCAAAGGTGCGGAATCCTCTGTACCTTCAGGGGCTAGGCCGGCGCCGGAGTGGTTTGAGCCGCGCCGGCAGGCGGGGAAGGGGCTTGGCGCCATGCCAACCGGCGCCAAAGGACCTCCGATGGCGTGTGCTGGCGTCATTCCAGCGCATGCGCAGGGGGGACCATCTCTGCGTCAGCTGTGGCGGAGGCCCACACCAGCCGACGAGGAGGAATAGAGTGCCCCCACGGCACAGGCCCGTCCGTGGATTGGTGGGCCCCGATCGTGGGCCAGGCCACCGTGGGGGCAACTCCCGGGGCCAGATCCCCCCGCACCTCCCCCCCCCCCCCCGAGGACCCCGGGAGCCGCTCATGCCGCCAGGTCCCGCCAGTAAGGACCTACTCTAATTTACACCGGCGGGACCGGCAAAAAAAAACGGGCGGCCACTCGGCCCATCGCGGGCCGGAGATTCGCCGGGGGGGGGTTGCTGCCAGTGGCCGCCGACCGGCGCGGCGCAATTCCCGCCCCCGCCAAATCCCCGGTGCCGGAGAATTCAACAGCCGGCGGGGACGGGATTCACGCCGCCCCCCGGCGATTCTCAGGCTCGGCGGGGCGTCGGAGCATCCCGCCCAAAATCTCCATGCCTGAAGCCAAGTGCACCCAAAAAACCTGTTAAACCTCAAAGTTGAATTAATCACCATGTTTAGATTCTGCTAAGTGAGCCCATTTTTGAGTCTTTGCAGATGCTGTTTAAATTATGCTTAACTAGCTAAGAAGCTGACTACTGTACTCCAATGTAGTTTTTGAAAGTCATTTTTTGTTATTTAAAATCAGATTACTCATAGTTGGTGTACTAAACGCTCAGATTAAAATTGCTTGATTCCATTATGAAATCAGCTGCATTGCAAGAACTGCACCAGGTTACATACTGAACTATCACAATGAGAATTTATTAATGCTAAAAAAGAATTATAATTCAGAATTCATATTGATGATTTGAATGAAGGGACGTACTGTATTGCAATCACATTTGCTGGCAATATGAAGATAGGTAGGAAATCAGGAGTGCAATTGAATGGCCTCCTTACGCCCAAATCGGTGACGTGACAAAGCTGGTAAATCTCGCAAGAGGCCTCGCGAGAACTCGTGAGACATAGAATCATAGAATTTACAGTGCAGTAGGAGGCCATTCGGCCCATCGAGTCTGCACCGGCTCTTGGAAAGAGCACCCTACCCACATTCAGCACCTCCACCCTATCCCCATAACCCAGTAACCCCACCCAACACTAAGGGCAATTTTGGACACTAAGGGCAATTTATCATGACCAATCCACCTAACCCGCACATCTTTGGACTGTGGGAGGAAACCGGAGCACCCGGAGGAAACCCACGCACACACGGGGAGGATGTGCAGACTCCGCACAGACAGTGACCCAAGCCGGAATCGAACCTGGGACCCTGGAGCTGTGAAGCAATTGGGCTATCCACAATGCTACCATGCTACCGAGCGATCAGGATCTCGCTCTCACTGGGTGACATCCAGAATTACATATTTAAGTGAGCAGTTCGGCTCACTTAAATATGTCATTGCCCGATGCTACCAAGGCCCGGGAATCAATGTCATGCCCCATTTAGCATGGTCCACACCAACGTGGTAAAGCTGTGGGAATCCGAGGAGGTGAGTAGCCATCCTCGCTCCTGGACAATGAGCCTGGGGGCACTGGGGATGCTGGCCCGGTGTTTGCAGGGGGCAGGGGGAGCCCCTGTGGGGGGCGCCTTCGGTCAGTGGGGGGACCATCATTGGTGGGTGGTCACCCCTGGGATGGTGGGGGGGGGGGGGTGGGTGTCTCAGTTCCTGTGGATCTGCCATGGCACCTACTGGGATTGCCTGTACCTGTTACAGGGGAAACCCCAGCCCCTGCCTATCAGTCCCACCGTCCACCCATAACTCCCACTGACTGTGGAGGCTGATGTGTTGGGTGTTCTGGATCACAAACAGGCCACCAACACTGGAAGTGGTGCAACTCTATTTTATTATAAGTTTAATTATATTAACATACTTGAACTGTGGGTAAATGCAACACCAGCTTTAACTTGACCCTTGCTTAGTCCTAACCAGGTGATGCACTCAGCACATGGTGAATGTCTGTGTTGCAGGCTGTGAGCTCTGTGCTCCGAGCTGGCTGCTACTAGAATGAGTGGGAACTCTCCTGTCCCCTGTCTTTATAGTGCGTGTGCTCTCACTGGTGATTGGCTGCGGTGTTGTGTATGCTGATTGGTCCCACTGTGTGTCCATCAGTGTGTGTATGTGTGTCTGCACCATAATATACTGGTGTATATTATGACAGAGGCCTCTGGCTGCGCGACTGAAAGCTATTGCTTAGGGAATTGGCAATCATAGTTCAGTGAGCACTTCACAGTTCCCAAGTGGATACCCATGGGTAGGCATCTGTGCCATGTAGCATGTGGGTGTTATTGCTTCCCAATCAGACTGTGATGCCTGGGCACTCTGCCTGAACACTGCAGGAAGCAACACCACAGATGCAGCAGCCAATATCCAAACACCCAGGGACTGGGCCCCAGCACCGGCGACATTTCCGTGACCAGAGGTTGAGTGTGTGCACCAGGGAGGGGACTAGTGGCCGGCCCAGGTAATGTTCCGTGCTGGTGTCCAGAGTACAGGGTCTGGGGCCCGGTGGCCAGGGGTGCATGGGCAGGGCGTGTCGGATGCAGGAGATGTGGGGGGAGAGAGGGGGATGGGGGAGCAATGGAGGAATGGAGGGTCCCGGGGCGGAAGACACTGATGGTTGTCAGTCTCTTGCTCTCTTCAATCCCTTACAGACATTACACGGGATGGATGATATCTTGGATCCCACGGAGGTAGCCCCCGTGGTGCTGCTGGCAGGCCAGGCAGCCAGACACTGGCAGGGGGGGACTTTATTAGCTGCTGGGGGCACTGTGGGGGGGTGGTTCAAGGCACGCAAGCTGGCTAAAAAGGGGGCATTATTTCGCCAGCCGGGTCTACCAGCGGCCTCCACCATGTGGCATGGCGCGGCTACCGCAGGCCGTCGCCGTATGCATGCACGCCCATGGCAGCTAGAGCTCTACGCTTCCGGCATGCTAGCCCCCAGCAAAACGGGGAATCGGTGGCCATTGTACGCCATTTGTCTGGCGAAAAATGCCACCGTTCCCACACCGGCATGGGGACATAGCCTCAGAATCGGAGAATCCAGCCCATAGTGTTGACGATGGGACAGAATTGGTGGACTTCGATGACAGCAAATTGTCACTGGTCCCAGAGCAATTCCGGAACTGTTAATGGGCTAGCACCAGCACCAGGTGGAACACAAGTGATTCCAAAGAAAAGCAGTGTCCGGTTTGCCGTGGTCAGTATTGCCACTCGAGAGGCTGACAAGCGGCAACTGCATTTTAGTATTCCACTCCCCACACACACTTATCCCAGTCAACAAGTTAGCACTGGTTGTGCTGGAGCACATCCATCCCATTGTGGGTGGGCTGAGGCTAGATGATACCTTGAGAGGTGGCCTCGGAGAACACCCATACGACCCGTGGCACCAAGTTCACACGGGGCAGCCTGCATGGCTGCCTGGCAGGCTGCAGTAATCGTGGTCGGTAACCGTCCACCCCGACCCCATATCCCACCTCCTGGCCGCCCCCTGCTACTCCCCCCAGCACTGCCAGATGTCCGCCGGCCAGCGGCACAACTGACAACACACGACAACGATGTTGGACACTTTTCGTATCTCCTCTCTCTCCCTCAGCAGTCATGGCGCTTGTTTCCCGATTTTTAAAATCACAAGTGAAACACATGTCGGTAATACCTCCTGGCAGAGGCAGAGTATCGCGGGAGCCCCAGACAATACCGGGTCAGGCCTTCTAATAATATGCCAATGGCGTTTACTGCAGTGTAAACTGCATTGACGCTGCTGCCGAGGTACTGGCACATGGTATTCTGTTGGGCGCCTGGCGCCAGCCACGATTTTCACCTCACGCGCAATTCTCTGCCCAATCGCGTTTCCCGATTCCGGCTGACAGAAAATCCTTTCCAAGGACTTTGATGACTTCCATTTCTGAAGATCAGGCTTTTGTTCTGCTATTTCCTCCTTCTAGGCTGGTGATAGTTTACTCTGGCAAGGTTGTCTACCTTCTCTGCAGACTCAGCGTCATTTCAGGTTCGCAGCAAAGGATGTGCCAGGCACGCTCTGCTTTCAAAACAATAGAGCTTCTTCTTTCACTTCAATAAGCAGGAGAGAGAGAGGGAGAGAGCATTTATTTCTCTTCCAAAGGCTAATCACTTCTGCCCAGTTCTCTCAGAAAGCATCACACAGGATCGGTATAAGGCAGAACACTGTCCTTGTCAGTTAACAAGTCAAACTGACTTCCTTCAAATCCGGTTCCCAAGATGCACCCGGTGCTAAATAGTCTGGTTTCTCCTCTTCAAAAACAAAACCTGGGAACACAGTGTCCTGACAAGCAGGCTGTTTCAACAGAGTCTTCTGCCGGAAAGCACATCCCGATAATGGGTCCACGGACCAAAATAATAAAATAAAATAAATATGAACAAAGGAAATAAACAGGAAGGACTCTTACAACATTCTCGACATCTCTGCAGCTTTTGATGTTGTCAACCATACCCAACTCCTCTAATGCCTCTTCCAAACAGTCCAGACACGCAGGACTTGTTAGCGTTCATGCTTGCCTAGTCAACCATATTTGTGATTCCCAGACTCTCATTGCAGAGGTTCCCCAATAATTCATCCTTTGTTCCTACTCTCTTCTTATTTCCATGCTATCTCTTGGCAATATCACCCACAGATAAAGGTCAGTGACCACGGGCGAAATTCTCCGTTATCGGCGGAAACTCCGCCGATCGGCGCAAAAAACGGCGCAAATCCCACTTGCGTCACGTCATAAAAATGGGCCGATAGTCTGCGGCCCGAAATGGGCTAGCAGCGACGTAACGGGATCCGCGCTTGCGCAGTGGTTCACGCCGTGCAGCGTCATACGCGCTGCATGGCGTGACGGCTCATAAGGCCGCGCAGCTCCCCCCCACCCGACCGGAACAGCCGACCGCAACACCCGACTTGATGGCTGGCCGTCGCTCAGCCCCGAGGTTCGAGTCACGCGATGTGGAGGCGCTCCTGGATGCGGTGGAGCAGAGGAGGGACGCCCTGTATCCCGGGCACGGCCGCAGAGTTGCCCCACGCCACAGCCGGCGTCTGTGGAGGGAGGTGGCAGAGGCCGTCACCGCTGTGGCCCTGACACCACGGACAGGCACCCAGTGCCACAAGAAGGTGAACGACCTCGTCAGAGCAGGCAGGGTGAGCGTCCCCCATATCCCCCATATCCCCTCTCCCCCAAATCCCCCCCTCCCCATATCCCCCATATCCCCCCTCCCCCATATCCCCCATATTCCCCCCTCCCCCATATCCCCCATATCCCCCCTCCCCCATATCCCCCATATCCCCCCTCCCCCATATCCCCCATATTCCCCCCTCCCCCATATCCCCCATATCCCCCCTCCCCCATATCCCCCCCTCCCCCATATCCCCCCCTCCCACATATCCCCCCTCCCCCATATCCCCCATATCCCCCCTCCCCATATCCCCCATATCCCCCTCCCCCATATCCCCCATATCCCCCCTCCCCCATATCCCCCCCTCCCCCATATCCCCCATATCCCCCCTCCCCCATATCCCCCATATTCCCCCCTCCCCCATATCCCCCATATCCCCCCTCCCCCATATCCCCCTCCCCCATATCCCCCCTCCCACATATCCCCCCTCCCCCATATCCCCCATATCCCCCCTCCCCCATATCCCCCCCTCCCCCATATCCCCCATATCCCCCCTCCCCCATATCCCCCCTCCCCCATATCCCCCATATCCCCCCTCCCCCATATTCCCCATATCCCCCCCTCCCCCATATCCCCCCTCCCCCATATCCCCCATATCCCCCCTCCCCCATATCCCCCCTCCCCCATATCCCCCATATCCCCAAGTGAATCCAGCCCTAACCTTAACCTCTGCAATGCACGCGCAACCGATGGCGTGCATTCATATACCTGCCTAACACTGTTGCCTTTTACCCCTGCCACCACCCCCCCCCCCCCCCAGGAGAAGCGCGCACACAACAATAGGGAGCATGTGAGGACTGGAGGAGGGCCCGCTGATGAGAGGCCACTGACCGTACATGAGGAAAGGGCCCTGGAACTGGCTGGCGGACCTGACGACCGGGAGGTTGCTGATGCAGAGGTCGGGGCCCCACGAGCAAGTGAGCCACCAACAGCCCGTCCCCATATCCCCCCTCCCCTATATCCCCCTCTCCCGTATCACCTGATCACTGCCTGATGTCTAACCATGCATGCTTCATTGTGTATCGCAGGACCAAACGTCCAGGCACCCATCCCCGCAGATGCAGACCGCCCGCAGGATGCCCCTCGGAGACCACGGGAGACGGAGAGACCCGAACCCTCCAGCATGCGACGCCCGCAGGATGCCCCTCGGAGACCACGGGAGACGGAGAGACCCGAACCCTCCAGCATGCGACGCCCGCAGGATGCCCCTCGGAGACCACGGGAGACGGAGAGACCCGAACCCTCCAGCATGCGACGCCCGCAGGATGCCCCTCGGAGACCACAGGAGACGGAGAGACCCGAACCCTCCAGCATGCGACGCCCGCAGGATGCCCCTCGGAGACCACGGGAGACGGAGAGACCTGGAGCAACAGGGAGACGACACCCCCGTCACGTGCGGGAGCGACCACCCAGCGATGAGGGGGGCAGCCACAGGCCCCCGTCACATCCGAGCCAGGACACCACTACCCAGGACACCACTATCCAGGACACCCCTACCCGGGACACCACTACCCAGGACACCCCTACCCGGGACAGCACTACCCGGGACAGCACTACCCAGGACACCCCTACCCGGGAAGACGAAATACCGGACAGTGACTCAGAGTGGATGGGTGGAGACGAACCCCCACCCCAAAGTGCCATGGACTCAGAGTGGGACGAAGAGCACGACACAACGCCACTGCTGTCACCAACACCCTCCACCATCGCAGAAACACTCACCACGGTTGGGCACTTTAGTGATGAGGCGTCTGGTACACTCACTGGTGCGCACAACACAGCCGTCCCGGTACAGCAGGTGGAGGTAGGAGCAGCAGAGGGACCGGGCGGTCGGAGGACAGCCCAGGCCAAGCGAACATCTGCCGCCCAGATGGATCCCGGGTTCCTGCAGTTACCACACCCACACATAGATCCGATGCAACCACCGACACGGAGACGAGCGAATAGGGTGACGGGTGGCTTGCGGCGGCTGCGGTCGCAGGTGGAGGAGTCCACCCGCGTCCAGGAGCTGGGAGTGGTCCCGGTCATGCGTGCCACCCAGGCTGACACCGCACGGGTGGCGTCCGCGGTGGAGGCAATGGGTGCGACGGTGTCAGACATGGGGAACGGTTTGCGAGGCCTGGGGCCTTCCGTGCAGGCGGCGTCTGTGGCCCAGGAAATGGCTGCCCTCTCACAGGAGGCCATGAGCCAGTGCCAGCGCCAGATGGCAGAGGCGCTCAACGCCATAGCCCAGTCTCAGCAGGCCATGGCCCAGTCTCAGCAGGCCATAGCCCAGTCTCTGCAGGCCATGGCCCAGTCTCTGCAGGCCATGGCCCAGTCTCAGCAGGCCATCGCTGAGGGCATCGGCGCCAGTGGCCATGTGCGAGCTGGCGTCGCACTGTCGCAGACAGGGTTCGACAACCCCCTGGGCTCCATGGCTGCAAACCTGCAGACCCCTGTCGATACCAGCACGGGCCTCCAGGACTGGCAGCGCCAGATGTCGGGGGCGCGTCGGATGGCCAGTCCGTTCGCATCCCCCACCCATGTAGAGGCCTGGGGGCCATCGGGCACCCCGAGGGAGGAGGAGGTGGTGTGGTCCGTCCCGGCTCCCTCTGTAGGGGAGGTCCCGGTACACCGCGACACCTCGGACTCCCCCCCTTCCGTCCCAGGTGCATCGGGTGGGCAACGGGCAGGACAGGCTGGCAGCTCGCCATCCCAGTCGCCCGGGCCGCAGCCTGGCCCATCTAGGCCAGGACGCCCCAGGAAACGGCCGCCAAAGGGATCCAGTGTCAGAGGGCAGGAATCACAGGAGTCCACCTCCAGTTCTGCTGTACCGTCTGGGGAACCACGTAGACGTAGTCAAAGGGCCCGTAAGGCCAAACAATTAGACACTGAGTAAGTTGGCACGGGTGCAGGGCACAGATGAGTTTTAGGCGCTAGGGCACGTGCATGAACTCCTTTGGTTATTAAAGTCAATGTTACACCTACCGAAGCTGCCTTTGTGCTCTGTCCAAAGTGTGCGGGGGTGTCATGTACGTTGAGCGCAAGTGTGTGTGTGAGGGGTGGTCTTACCTCAGCCCCAGGTGAGTCTGCCCCCTTCCCCCTGGGCCGCCATCAACATCCCCCGGGCAGAGGACGGGACCGTGCGCTGCAGTGTCACAGCCGCATGCAGGGATGGTCCGGGTGGATGGTGGTACTGTGGCCATGGGTCAGACATAGTCCAACGATGTAGAGCCAGGAGCTCATCGGAGGCGGGCTGTCATCATTCTCCATGGCCTGCGATAGACACGCGTCCACCCGCAACTGGGTGAGCCCGGCCCGTTGTGCCGCCGGTGGATCGGCAATTGGGAGTGGGGGGGTGGTGTGCATGCGGGTGGGGTGTGTGGGGTTGGGGAGGGGGGTGATGGTGCTGGGTGGATGGATGGGTGGGGGGTGTGGGTGGTCGGCTGTTGTCATGGTGTGCGGTCTGTGGCCATACTACCCGATTCCCACGCCCATCTAGTCAGTGAAGCGGGCGTCTATCAGTCTGTCCCGTGCCCGCTGGGCCAGCCGGTAACGGTGGACAGCCACCCGTCTGTGTCTACCCCGTCTGCCCTGACCATTGCCCCCATCCCCCTCATCTGGGGAGGACTGGGCCTCTTCCTGCTGCTCCTCCACTCCGCCCTCCTCTGCCTGCGGCACATCGCCCCTCTGCTGGGCTATGTTGTGCAGGACGCAGCACACCACAATGATGCGGCCGACCCTATCTGACCGATACTGGAGGGCGCCCCCAGAGAGGTCCAGGCACCTGAAACGCATCTTCAGCACGCCAAAGCACCTCTCGATCACTCCCCTTGTCGCTACATGGGCATCATTGTAGCGGTTCTCCGCCTCATTGCGTGGCCTCCGTATAGGCGTCATCAGCCACGATCGCAATGGGTAGCCCCTGTCGCCCAGCAACCAGCCCCTCAGCCGGGGATGGCGTCCCTCGTACATGCCGGGGATGGATGACCGCGACAACACGAATGAGTCGTGTACACTGCCTGGGTAACGGGCGCAGACGTGCAGGATCATCATGCGGTGGTCGCAGACCACCTGTACGTTCATCGAATAGGTCCCCTTCCTATTAGTGAACACGGCCCTGTTATCTGCAGGTGGCCGCACGGCGACGTGCATCCCATCGATCGCGCCCTGGACCATGGGGAACCCGGCAATGGCAGAGAAGCCCACGGCCCGGGCATCTTGGCTGGCCCGGTCCACGGGGAAGCGGATGTAGCGGTGCGCCATGGCATAAAGGGCATCTGTCACTGCCCGGATGCACCGATGCACCGATGTCTGCGATATGCCGGACAGGTCCCCACTCGGTGCCTGGAATGACCCCGTTGCATAAAAGTTCAGGGCCACCGTAACCTTGACGGACACGGGGAGAGGGTGTCCCCCGCCAGTGCCACGCGGTGACAGGTGTGCCAGCAGGTGGCAGATGTGTGCCACGGTTTCCCGGCTCATCCGGAGTCTCCTCCTGCATTCCCGGTCCGTGAGGTCCTGGTATGACTGCCGGGGCCGGTACACACGGGGCGCCCTCGGGTGCCTCCGTTGCCGTGGGGCCGCGACGTCCTCCTCCCCCTCCTCGTCCTGTCGGTCAGGTGTCCCTCCAGCCTGGGCGGCTGCCGCCTGCCCCTCTGCGGCAGCCTGCGCCGCCTCTCTGGCACGCTCCTCCTCCTCCTCCTCCTCCTCATCCAGGGCAACATAGACATGAGCGGCTGCCACCACGGCGGCCAACATCGCTGGATGATCTGAAAACATGACGACCTGGTGGGGGGGAGGGGAACGACGACATGTCATCATTGCCCATATCCCCTCCTCCCCCAGCCAGGTGGCATGGACCGCATGGGTCCAACTCTTGGAGGCTGGCACCTGGCCAGGTGGACCAACTCATTTGCCCTCCCATCACCCACCCCGGCACGGACCCCCCCCCGCCCCAACCTCCACCCCAGCACGGACCCCCCCCAACCTCCACCCCGGCACGGACCCCCTCCACAACCCCCAACCTCCACCCCGGCACGGACCCCCTCCCCAACCCCCAACCTCCACCCCGGCACGGACCCCCCCCCCCAACCTCCACCCCGGCACGGACCCCCTCCCCAACCTCCACCCCGGCACGGTCCCCCTCCACAACCCCCAACCTCCACCCCGGCACGGACCCCCTCCCCAACCCCCAACCTCCACCCCAGCACGGACCCCCTCCCCAACCTCCACCCCGGCACGGACCCCCTCCCCAACCCCCAACCTCCACCCCAGCACGGACCCCCCCCAACCTCCACCCCGGCACGGAACCCCTCCCCAACCCCCAACCTCCACCCCGGCACGGACCCCCCCCCCCAACCTCCACCCCGGCACGGACCCCCTCCCCAACCCCCAACCTCCACCCCGGCACGGACCCCCTCCACAACCCCCAACCTCCACCCCGGCACGGACCCCCTCCCCAACCCCCAACCTCCACCCCGGCACGGACCCCCTCCACAACCCCCAACCTCCACCCCGGCACGGACCCCCTCCCCAACCCCCAACCTCCACCCCGGCACGGACCCCCTCCACAACCCCCAACCTCCACCCCGGCACGGACCCCCTCCCCAACCCCCAACCTCCACCCCGGCACGGACCCCCTCCCCAACCCCCAACCTCCACCCCGGCACGGACCCCCTCCCGGCACTCCCCCGGAGCCCAGCCTACTCTAACCACCCCCCCCCCCCCGCCGCACACACACACAAGCCGAGACACACCTCTCCTCAGGCAATCAGTCTGCGGCCACGCCATTTCCTGCCCAGAGCCAACCCCCCAGGCCGTCACTCACCTCCTCGCTGGTCGGCGTGAGCCTGGAGCACCGGGTCACGCCGATGAAAAGGAGGTTTGATTGACGTCGACGTGAACGGTCATCACGTCGACGGGACTTCGGCCCATCCGGAAGGGAGAATATCGGCAGGCCGAAAATCGGCTGCCTTGCGCAGGCCCGTGACATTCTCCGCGGCAGCGGCGCCATTAACGCCCCGCCGACTTTTCTCCCTTCGGAGACTTCGGCGGGGGCGGGGGCGGGATTCACGGCGGCCAACGGCCATTCTCCGACCCGGCGGGGGGTCGGAGAATGACGCCCCACATGTATATTGATGATAAGGAACCACATCAAAGATTATTGCTTAAAATAAAAGCTCAAGGTGCAGAGAGTAACATGTTGGCATTCATTGATGTCATAACCAACATTGGACTTACAAGGTGGCAATGATTAAACTCCCCATGAGCCTCGCCGAATACGAGCTCCCCCGTTAATGGGGGCGGGGAACCCAAAACCATGTAACTTGTGTATAAAGTCGGCCAATTTGTGTATTGATGGGAAGGCCCAGCTGGGATCTTTCGTGCTGTTAATAGTTATTAAAATAAAACTTCATTTCTCTCTACAAATTGGTGTGGACTCCTTCGTGGTCTACAGAAATTGAAGATTGGCTAGCTACCAGGAAACAGAGGGTTGGCATAAATGTGTATTTTGCTGGTTGGCAGGTTGTGACGAGTGGTGTGATACAGGGATTAGTGCTGGAGCCTGAACTTTTTATAATTGATTTAAATGACTTGGATGAAGAGACAGAAGATATGGTGGCTAAATTTGCTGACGTCACAATGATAGGTGGGAAAGTAAATTGTGAAGAGGATGTAAGGAGGCTGCAAATGGGCATAGATAGGTGAAGTGAGTGGGCAAAGATCTGGCAAATGAAGTATAATGTGGGAAAATGTGAAATTGTCCATTTTGACAGTAAGAATAAAAAAGAAGCTTGTTATCCAAATGGTGAGAGATTGCAGATCTCTGGGGATCTGATTGTCCTGGTGCATGAGTCACAAAAGGTACAGCAAGTAATTAGGAAAGCTAATAGAATGCTATTGTTTATTGTGAGGGAAATGGGGCGGCACAGCGGCGCAGTGGTTAGCATTGATGCCTCATGGCGTCGAGGGCCCGGTTCAATCCCAGCCCCGGGTCACTGTCCGTGTGGAGTTTGCACATTCTCCCCCTGTCTGCGTGGGTCTCACCCCACAACCCAAAGATGTGCAGGGTAGGTGGATTGACCACGCAAAATTGCCCCTTATCTGGGAAAAAAAGAAATGGGTACTCTAAATTTAGATTTTAAAAAATTATTGTGAGGAGAATTGATTACAAAAGTAGGGAAGTTATACTTCAGTTACACAGGGCATTGGTGAGACCACATCTGGAGTATTGTGTACAGTATTGGTCTCCTATTTAAGGAAAGATATAAATGCGTTGGAAGCAGTGTAGAGAAGATTTACTGGACCAATACCTGGAATGGACGGGTTGTCTTCTGAGGAAAGGTTGGAGAGGTTGGATTTGTAAACACTAGAGTTTAGAAGAGTGAAAGGTGACTTGATCAGGATGAATGTGGAGAGGATGTTTGCCCTTGTCGGAGAATCTAGAACTAGGGGCCACTGTTTAAAATAAAAGGTCACTCATTTAAGAGATGAAGAGAAATGTTTTCTCTCAGAGGGTTGTGAGTCACTGGAACTCCCTTCCTCAAAAGGCAGTTGAAGCAGAGTCTTTTAATATTTTTAAGGCAGAGCTAGAGAGATTCTTGATCAACCAGGGGATGAAATGTTAGGGTAGGTGAGAATGTGGGGTTGACATTAAAATCAAATCAACCGGACAGAAACGTAGGCACCTACAAATAAAACACTTCCTCCGCAAAGAGACAGTAGGGTACCCCGTGCTGGCTGGCAGACCTGGTGCAATTTCTCCACTTGGAAAAGATCAAATACACCAGCCGAGGGTGATAGGAAGGCTTCTTCAAAGCATGGGGGCAATTCGGCGGCCTGTTCCAAGACTTGTTCGAAGCCAACAGTAACTAGAAAGGGAAAAAAAATGAGAAGAAGACTGGCAGGAATGCACAGCTCAGGGGGAGGGGGAAAGGAAGAGAGGAGGGAACCTGGGGGAAATGAGGGGAACACCACAGAGGGAGGGGGAGCGGGCGGAAGATCGCCCCCTACCTCAAAGCAGACACAGCAGAAAGCAAAAGGAATGAAAGGGGGGCAAAGGGGAGAGCAGAAACTAGGGGAAAGCACACCCCAAACAAACAGGGAGGATATCAAGGGGTGGGGTGGGGGTGGGGGGTTGGGAGAAGGGGGAGCAAGGGAGGATAGCGCAGCAGGACAGAAGGTAACAAGATGCATATAAAAGAACCCCATGCACTGCACATATTAAACACAAAATGCAACTGTGTATAAAATTGAAAATGCTAATAAAAATATTTAAAATAAAAAATCATAGCCATGACCTTATTGAATGGCGGAGCAGGCTCGAGGGGCTGAGTGGCCCACTGCTGTTCCTGATTCATGTGTTCATATGATACCTGACTCTGCCACTCCAACACCTCTCTCAATCCCTCCACTGGATCGTTGCTGTCAGGCTGCTTGTCCAATTCCTGCTGGAGGTTGAGCTATAGGGCGCGATTTACTGGTTGCATCTTGCGCAATCGGGACGGGACGCGGCCGGTAGATCCCGGGAGAGGCCCCTTCCGGGATTCCTGATGTGAGATCTAACGAGCAGTCAGTTTAACATCTCCCATGACTGGTCAAATGACTCCTTCCTTTTGATTGCAACAACAAATTCCTTTGACAGTTTGTTTTCTACCCTAACTCTTGGGAGGAACAAGATATTATACCGATGGCTTCCAGTTTAATTGGAATGTTTATCAGCCAAAATTGTCCATATTTATGCTCAACCTTTTGTTTGGAGAAGCCCGTGTCAATGAAAATGTCATTTTATTTTAAGCTTCCTTCAGTAAATTTTCATCAGTTTTGGGAGCGTTTCCTTACCTTCTGAAGTTCGACTGAACCTAACTGTGCTGGCATTCTTCCATATGAGTTTGTATCTTACCTGAAGTGATCAAACGTATTAATTCTCGAGGACTGCCAACACATTTCAAACTCAGTTGTTTCATCTCTGAACACACTACGGCTTTGATCGCATTCTCTTCAAAAACACAAATACCATACTACAGTTCAGTATGTTCTAACAGAAACTAGTCGATTTCCTTTTGAACTGTTGTCAGTCCTCAAGGCAAGTGATCTGGTCAAGCTGAAGCAAAAAGTTAATTTTTTTGTAAAGCCATTAACAATCTTTAATGGTCTCCTCCACATTGGATAGACCAAATGCAGATCGCATTGCAGGTCACTTCTGTTTAGTTCACAATTGAGCTTCCGATCATTTGCCATTTTAATTCTCTGTCCCATCAAGTTCTGCCCTCTTTATTCTTTTGATTCTTCAAATGTCCCATTACCACCCCCCTTTGACTTTGCACTATCAGCCTTTTTGCCATTTAAACTCTCCATTTTCCACCCTATCAGAGAACTTGGGCTGGATTCTCCGCTGGTGGGATTCTCATTTGCGCTGGCAGCGCACGCACACCCGGAGATTTCCTGATGACGTGAGGCTACCTACAATGGGTAACAACCCGGACAGATACGCCAAAAAGGCTCAGCTCAGTCACACCCGTCCCGTTAATGGCCCCTGGACTAACCTCCAGATTGAGGTTATCGGACCATTGCTCCCTTGCAGGAATGGTTATAAATATGTACTCGTGGTGATAGACACGTTTACAAAATGGGTGGAAGCATTCCCATCCAGAACGAACACTGCAAAGGCCACAGCCAAGATCCTAACCCACCACATCTTTACGAGATGGGGACTCCCCCGCAGCATTGAATCTGACCAAGGTTCCCATTTTACAGGACGTGTCATGAAGAACGTCCTCACGATATTTGGAATATCCCAAAAATTCCACATTGCATACCACCCCCAGTCGAGTGGTATCGTGGAGCGCATGAATCGGACACTAAAATCCACCCTCAGAAAAATGGTCCAGCAAAACAACACCACTTGGGATTCAGTCCTCCCTTTTGCGCTGATGTTTTTGTGAAATACAGTTTCAACATCCACAGGTTACACCCCACACACTCTCATGACCGGACGCCCCATGAAAGGCACAGAATTTTTATTAGGATTAGATTTGACCAGCCCCGAAGTGACGGCCCTCACACACGAGAAAGCAATAGAACAATTAGTGGCGAATGTTAAAACGGCTCAGCTAGCAGCCGCAGTGAAATTGGGCACAAGAAAGAAACAGAGCAAGGCCTGTTTCGATAAGACAGTGCATGCGACTGAGTTCAGTGTAGGACAGCAAGTCATGCCCTCCGTATACAACACCAGCACATTCCTGTCACCTAAGTATTCGGGTCCATACTCCATTGCGGACAAAGTAAGCCCTTCCGACCACAAAATAAAGTACCCCAATGGAAAGACTGCGTGGTTCCATATCAACCAGCTGAAGGCATATGGAACACAGTCTAACCACGCACATCACGTCATGCTCGACGCAGCAGACCACGCCCCGCCCACAGCCAACGTAACCCTCCCCTCCCCCAACACGTCCAGCCCAGCCACTGACTCAACCTCAACTCCACCCCCGAAATATACACTCCGCCCCAGAACGCCCACAGACAACAGCAGCAGCGACAGCGACTGTGACTCAGACAATAGCCACAGCACGCCTCCGTACTATCCCCATGCAACAGGACCCACACCCAGCAAATCTGACCACGATTCGAGTGATCCCTTCATGATCACTTTCCTAAACAAACCCCACCACCGACCACCGACCTACAATGACGACCCCGATTCCGTACCCACAGAACTAGACACCACCTTTTGGCACCGAGATAATTCGTACAGACTCGTCCGGAATGACGAGAGCGATCCCAAATCACACCATGCAGTCCTATCAGCCCTGATACACTCGAGACTTTGGCACCCGGGAGAAGATGACGACTTTGAGTCTGACTCCCAAAACGAGAACCCCTTTGCGACCCTGTTCGCAACAGATAACTGAGGTGTCCAGATGATGTTTTAAAAAGGAACCGCTTGGGAGAAAACGGTGCCCTTTCTGATGGAACCTGCAGCATGTTTAATGTTGTTTGTACTAGTATTGTTAAATGTTGTATGTGAAATCGGAAATTTTTCCACAGCCTTATTTTTCGGCCGAAACCTCTGAGAGCTTGCCAGACCTCCATTCGTAACTGCCCTTCTGGTTCGAAGGAAGAACCAATACGGCAACCCCCCGCGATGACTACATTTCTTGCCCATTCTTGTTGGGTACTCAGGCAGTGGAGAAACGACATTGGGACTCACCCTGCCTGGGAACCCCCCTCTGGTCAGCTACACTCAGGCATTGGTCACCGTTCTTCCCGGGGACTCCATCCAAATCTTACCCGTCGCGGCCCATACGCACCTCATTTCGGCAAGTTTTGTTTAAAAAGTTCTGTTTTGTTTTCAGGGAACCCTTAGGTTGCCAACCCTCTGCTATTTATATCCTCAAACATTTGGATGGTAAACCGCACAGTCTGCGAGAAGGCTCGCACTGTTTCAGTATTTGTAAGTGTGTCTTGTCCTGAAATTCGGTTTTTGAAAAAAAAATGAGGGAGTCACACATAGTGACCAATTATAAAGGGAGTAATTGGCACTAAAGGACAGACAGGCTATCATACCAGATATTAAACCAAGATAGTAATAGACACTATGCTTTATCCCACAGTACTCCAGAAGCTCCAGGAACAGAAGAGAAGAGAAGAGAAAGAAGAAGAACCATGAGGACATCTTCCGCGTTGCTCATCGTTATAATGGCCTTTGGTTGCGCGCGAACGCGAACCCCCTGACCTCAACCCCCCAAACCGTTAATGATTCACTTCCTCACAGCACCCAGAGCCCAGTCACAAGCGACACCACACCATCTTGGTGTGACAGGTTTATAACCTGGTACTCCCTGTCCTACTTGATAGAATCCCTACTAGTATTGGCGATACTCTGCTGCATCATGCAGACTATTCGTCTGAGGAAATGGAGAAGGAGAGCCTACCGCGCTCGCACCCCGGTATATAGGATCAGATCTCCTATTTTCGGATATGACCAGACCCCCAACCCCCGCGATCTATAATAAAGAACATTCGTTTGTGCGTTTTTTTTGTGAATAAATAAGTGTTTCATGAACGACTACAATCCTGAGCTTGACTGCCAAGCCAGGGAAAATGTGTATAATGCTGCTATGATTTTGTGTGTATTGTTTAGGAAGTTAGTATGATTGAATGTTTGAGTGAGTGTAGTTTATTAAGGATAGTTAGAGGTACCGATTTTTAACATTTTGTAATGCATGTCCCTGTTTGACATAGCGCCCCTCAGAATTGTCAGTTAAAAACTTCTTGCATAGTTATGGTCAGTGTAGAGGCCATAGAAGAGTGCTCGCCGGGTCAGGGAATGAAGAACAACGCAGTTATGTGATCCTTCACGCTTCTCGTTAGAACAAAGAACAAAGAAATGTACAGCACAGGAACAGGCCCTTCGGCTCTCCAAGCCCGTGCCGACCATGCTGCCCGACTAAACTACAATCTTCTACACTTCCTGGGTCCGTATCCCTCTATTCCCATCCTATTCATGTATTTTTCAAGATGCCCCTTAAATGTCACTATCGTCCCTGCTTCCACCACCTCCTCCGGTAGCGAGTTCCAGGCACCCACTACCCTCTGCGTAAAAAACTTGCCTCGTACATCTACTCTAAACCTTGCCCCTCTCACCTTAAACCTATGCCCCCTAGTAATTGACCCCTCTACCCTGGGGAAAAGCCTCTGACTATCCACTCTGTCTATGCCCCTCATAATTTTGTAGACCTCTATCAGGTCTCCCCTCAACCTCCTTCGTTCCAGTGAGAACAAACCGAGTTTATTCAACCGCTCCTCATAGGTAATGCCCTCCATACCAGGCAACATTCTGGTAAATCTCTTCTTCACCCTCTCTAAAGTCTCCACATCCTTCTGGTAGTGTGGCGACCAGAATTGAACACTATACTCCAAGTGTGGCCTAACTAAGGTTCTATACAGCTGCAACATGACTTGCCAATTCTTATACTCAATGCCCCGGCCAATGAAGGCAAGCATGCCGTATGCCTTCTTGACTACCTTCTCCACCTGTGTTGCCCCTTTCAATGACCTGTGGACCTGTACTTCTAGATCTCTTTGACTTTCAATACTCTTGAGGGTTCTACCATTCACTGTATATTCCCTACCTGCATTAGACCTTCCAAAATGCATTACCTCACATTTGTCCGGATTAAACTCCATCTGCCATCTCTCCGCCCAAGTTTCCAAACAATCTAAATCCTGCTGTATCCTCTGACAGTCCTCATCGCTATCCGCAATTCCACCAACCTTTGTGTCGTCTGCAAACTTACTAATCAGACCAGTTACATTTTCCTCCAAATCATTTATATATACTACAAAGAGCAAAGGTCCCAGCACTGATCCCTGTGGAACACCACTGGTCACAGCCCTCCAGTTAGGATCACAAGGAGGGAGTGTAGCCACCTGGGTTGGCCAACTCCCGACGTAAAATGGAGAACAGCAAAGGCTGAAGGGAAATCCACCCAACACAGGCAGAACCTAGCAGGTGCAAGTTTACTGTGTATTAAACTCTGCAAAAGCCCAGACAGCATCGATACAAGCAGCCATCTGCATAATAATGTAGCAGCCATCTACATACTAATGAGCGATCCCCGGGAACAATCAAAACATTTGAGATAAACAAGGCCAAGCCAGACTCCTCGGCGCCAGCAGGAGCCAACACAAAAGAGGTTAACGGACACCTCAAGACCGCCCAACGATCAGGGAACAGCTCCAGTATTGGAGAAATCGAACCAAGCGATTGGAACGAAGTCCAATCACTTGAAACCAGGTACGGGGTCCGCCCCGAAAGGCGGGAAGCCCCTGGGGACTATAAAGTAAGGCCCCCAAGTTCAAATCGTCCTTCTTGACAGGGTCACTCAGCAACGCGAACCAACACTTGACAGTGACCTGTTCAGCTGCCGCCAAAAGACCGTAAGTCTCAAGTCAACGCTCGCTATGAGATAGGTGCTCCTAGCTACCAGTCCATACCAGCTTTTGAATTCCGCAGACTCAGAACCTGAACGAAAGGCCATTTGTTTCCCTGACCTGGTGGGCCAGTCTGAAGCTAAGTATAGGCCTGTTAGTTGTAGAAGTAGCTTGGTAAGAAGCGTTTATGCATGAGTAGATTTGACTGTGTGTAAATAAATGTGCTTTGATTTGAATCTTACTAATTGGTGTATTGAGTTATTGATCATTACTTGAACTTGAACCTCGTGGCGGTATCATAAAGATACCTGGCGACTCTAGAGCAAAGGTTATAAAACAGAGCCAATTGAACCAACCAAAAGTTAGCAACAAAACCCCATTGGCTGGCTGGCGGGACAGAGAATCTCACTGCCGGCGGGAGCACGCCTTACCAGAAAACTGATGTGGTGGGATGGAGAATCCCGCCCCTTCTCTTTAGCTCTTTCCTCACCTCCCCACTTTTCCCTGTCTCTCTACTTGCTTAAAACCTTGTTATATTTGTAACGATTTCCAGTTCTGGCGAAAGGACAGCGACCTGAAACTTTCCTCCATCCACATATGCTGACTGACCTGCATTCCCTGATGCCTGTTGTTGTTCCTCGGGCAACTTGCGTTTCATAAAGGCCCCCTGGACCTGGGGCATCCCGCTGAAGGCAGCAAATCCTACAGCCCAGGTAACTTGTTGGGTCTGGTCCAGGTCAAAGGTGACATGAGCTGATGCCCAGGCATACAGCACATCCGTCACGTTCCCGATATACCTGTGAGTGGAAGATTGGGATATGCCGCACAGGATCCTGCTCAAGCCCTGGAGTGACCTGGTGGTATAGACATTGATGCTGCAGTAACCTTCACAGCCACTGGGAGCAGCTGTGCTCCTCCTCCATGGGGTGCCACGGGGTGTCCAGAATTTTCTTCAAACATTTGTATGATAATAATAATCTTTAATAGTGTCACAAGTAGGCTTACATTAACACAGCAATGAAGTTACTGTGAAAATCCCCTAGTCGCCACACTCCGGCGCCTCATCGGGTACACTGAGGGAGAATTCAGAATGTCCAATTCACCTAACAAGCTCGTCTTTCAGGACTTGTGGGTGGAAACCTGAGCACCCGGAGGAAATTCACGGGGAGAAGGTGCAGACTCCGCACAGGCAGTGACCCATACCGGGAATCGAACCTGGGTCCCTGTGAAGCAACAGTGCTAACAACTGTGCTACCAAGCTGCCTATCATTTGTCATTCTGTTGTTTTGAACTGTTTTGCACAATATTTACTCTTGATTCTGTCTTTGAAAGGATCCAGTTTCTGTAAAATGCTCTAAAAAGTGAAAAATTAAAAACAGAAAAGCCTTGAAAGGTTTTAGATGGGGGAACAAGTCAATTGTGAAACATCTTTAAACAGGGGGCTGACACGCACCCCGAAGTCCGGTTTGCCCATCAGGTTGAGAAGGGGGGACCAGCGACGGCCCAAGGTATGCAGACGTTGTTTGTCCTTCCATGACTTGAGAGGCACCATATGCCATAGAAGGCTCTGTCTCAGCAGAGAGACAATGAGGCACCTGTGCTACATTCTCATGGGTGTGGCACCCCGTGGAGGAGGAGCACAGCTGCTCCCAGTGGCTGTGAAGGTTACTGCAGCGTCAATGTCTATACCACCGGGTCATTCCAGGGCTTGAGCAGGATCCTGTGCGGCATATCCCAATCTTCCACTCACAGGTATATCGGGAACTTGACGGATGTGCTCTATGCCTGGGCATCAGCTCATGTCACCTTTGACCTGGACCAGACCCAACAAGTTACCTGGGCTGTAGGATTTGCTGCCTTCAGCGGGATGCCCCAGGTCCAGGGGGCCATTTATGAAACACATGTCGCCCGAGGAACAACAACAGGCATCAGGGAATGCCCGATATTAACAGGAAGGTGTTCCACTCCCTGGATATTCAGATTGTGTGCGACCACTACCTCAGGATCGTGCATTGGTGTTCCTGCTCCCTGGAGGCATGCATGACAGCTACATCCTGGGACACTCAGAGATCCCTTGTGTCTTCGAGGACCACCCCAGGATGATGGGTCTTAGGGGACAAGAGGTACCGGCTGAGGACATAGCTGATGACACCAGTGCGGAGGCCTGAGACCGAGGCAGAGACCCAATACACTGAGGCCCACATTGTCACCCGTGGATTGGGCTGCTGAAATGCGGATCCGGTGTCAGGAATTGGGGGATTCAGTTGGACTGGAGACGGCCTTAGTCTCCTCGGTGGCAGGCCGCGGGTTGGCCTCCAGCGCTTCCTCCTCCCTTACGGTGCCCATAGGGCCCTGCGAGTCGCCATGGGATGGAGGGGCAGCTGGAGTGAGCTCCAGAGGTCTCTGAGTCATCTGAAAATGCCAGTCCTGGAGGCTCCCAATTGTCTGCACCATGGTGTTGACACCCTCAGCGATGCTCCTCAGTGACTGGGCCATGCTCTGCAGTGCCTCAGCAATGTTCACCTGCCTCTAGGACACATCTGTCAGTGACTGAAACATGATGTCGAGACTCTCAGCCATGGTCTTCACAGACAGAGCAATGCCTTGGACACCACCACTCAAGACGTGGACATCGTGCCCCAGGTTTTCCACTGTGGTCGCCAACCTAGCAGTGTTGGCCTCAGTGCAACACATTGTCAGCACCATCTCCTCCACCTGAAGCCTTTGGGCCTCCTACAATTGGCCTTGCAGTTGCTGGAATGTCGCTGAAAGCCCCTCCTGAATGTCACGGCTCTGTCCTGTTAGCTGCATCAGCTCTAGGAGAACCTTGTCCAGTGGCTCAACATCTGGTTGGGACCCAGCTGAGTCCTGGGATCCAGCAGACCTCCGACTGCTGTCTCCTTTGGATGTTCCTGCCTCCTCCTAATGTGCATCAGCAACTGTGTGGTGCTCACCAGATTGTGCCCCAGAAGCCTGTCCTCCAGTGTCACTCACTGAAGTGTGTGTCTCTGCGGTGTTGGAAGGTGAGGGTGACAGCTGGGACACCTTGCTGGTGGTCTCCTCAGAGCTTCCCTCTGAGGAGTTCTTGTAGGTGGCGGGGGGTGGGGTGGGGTGTGACTCCGGGTGATCGGGCCTCATCAGGTGGAGACAATGGACATGTGGTCAGTGAGAAGGAAGGATCATTTTGTCAGTAATGAACAATTCACTTGAGACAGGTCATCTAGATGAAGGGGCAATGGATCCTCACTTCTGGGGTGTGGGCCATCCCCGCTGCCAGTGACTGCTTTCTCCTCAGACAACCCTGCAATTTCCAGGGCCCGTTCCTTACAGGGTGCTGACTGGGTGTGAATGGTGATGGAGGCTTAGAAGCAGCTCCCTCTTGTTAGGGGCGAGCAGCTGAGGCACGCGAGTTGGCCAAATCAGATGGCGAGGGAGCAGTAATGTCGAGATTCTCGTGGGGCTCATATTTGGCCAAACGGGCCCAAAACCGGACTTTAACTTTGGTCTGTTGAATCGCGCTCTTCAGTACTGCCTAGATTTTTGTGCTCAAATCCGAGAGGGAGACTGTGAACCCACAACCTTCTGGCTCAAAGGCTAATGTGTTGCTAACTGAGGCACAGCTGATGCCTAGTTAGGTTTTTACAGCACTCTGCTGTACAGCAAATGTTCCCTGTTCCGATCTACCCTTTTCCTGATTAATTCTTTTCCCTGTTTTGTTCCAGATAGTGTTATTAAAACGAGTATTTACAAATGGAAATGGCAATATATATCTTCATAAGAAACCACTGGGAACAGCCAAAGAAGTTGTAAGGGTCGTCCCTGCTGAATCCTTTATTTCCCCATTCTTTATTTTTGCCATTATCATTTTGATCCATGGATGTTAAATGTATCTTTAAGTCAAGCAGCGGAGAGAATGGGGAATTCAAAAAGTTGCAACATTATACATGGTACTGCTAGCTTTGGACAGCATGACCCAGACTTCTCGGCACCCGACAGATGTGGTGGGGCTCCATTCGATTGGTTCACTGGTGGCCAATGATTTGGCCAAAAGGCTGTATTCTGCCCAGTAACAAGTGGTGATTGGCGCCTGCCTGAGTGGGGTGATTTACAGAGACTTAAGGAAAGCAGGATTGAAACCTGGACACACAGAGAAAAGGACCTGTTCTCTTTCCCTCATGTTGTCTCCAGAATTGCTGTAAGCTGCTGTATTTCTGAAACTGCACAGACCTGAATGAATCTACAGTGAAGAGCATTGTTATGGGCCAAGGTTTAGAGATCACCAAAGTGTATCATGGAGTTCACCTGACCCACAACTTTTGATAGATTCTGGTATGGGGAGCACACGGCCCACTCTACAGGTGTGGTACAGCAGAAATGGAGAAGTATTTTTTAAAACAAAACAATGTTTATTCTATGAACTCAAGTTAACCTTTTTAAAACATACAGTGAACATCTTAGCAACCATTAATTCAAATACAACCCCCAAAGAATACAACACTAAGTAATCCTTTAAGCTTCCCTTTTAACAGCCAAATGACTTAAAACACCTTTTACCAGAAGCACATCAGGTTAAAGCTGTTATTAGTTTTAAATCACCAGGATCGATTTACAGTCTTTAGATTACAGAGAGAGATTCATACCCCTTCTGGCTGTGACTGCAGCTATCCAACTCTGAAAACGAAACTAAAACACACCCTGCAGCAAACAGCCTAAAACGAAAGTAAAAAGCTGACAGATAGCCCAGCTCCACCCACACTCTGACATCACTGCAGTAATATGAGCAGCCAAACATTTCTTTAAGCGACATTCTCATGACACATTACAGACTGGAAACAGAATTCTCAATCTGAAAGCCTGGTTTGAAGGACAGTGTGCTAGAAACAACCATCCGAAATAAAGACTTTTATCTCTTTCATTATTAATTTTACACTCCTCTTCTCCTCTCAATACTTGTCTGTCATGAGTGTGTGCATGTGTGTGTGAGTGTATAGGGTGGGACAAGTTAAAGTGGGGGGTAGATTAGCAATTAGATAATAGGTAATCAGTTGTATTTGCTGCTGCATATTTCATTCTAGTTCTTGTAATTAAATAAAAAATAATACGGCCAGATTCTCTGTTCCTGAGACTAAGTGTTGACGCCGTGGCAGGATTCGTGGAGTTTTATGATATCAAAACTGGCGCCGTACCTGGACCGATTCAGCGACCGATGAGGAGCTGGCTCCGGTGCCACATGGAGCACGATTTATTCCAATGGAAAATGGTGTTGGATTCGCCGGGGCTGGGATTGACACTCGAGAGGCCAGCAAGCTGCAGCTACATATTAGCAACCACTCCCCGCACACACTCTTCACAGCCATTAAGATGGCTTTGGTTGCGCTGGTGTGCACCCATCGTGTTGGTGGGTCGGCTCGGGCCAGAGGATACCTCGGAGGGGTGGCCGGGGCGGAACACCCATTTGACACCTACGCTAGGTTCACAGTGGGCAATCAGCAACGTGCACAGATGCAATGCTGCCTGGCAGGCTGCAGCAATGACCCTCCACCCCGACCCCGACCCCATGGTCCACCTATTGCCCACTCCCCGCTACTCTTCCTGGCCCTGCCAGAAGCCCCCCCCAGCCTGGAACACAACTTTCAGCACACTATGGTGATGTTGGACACTTTCCGTACCTCCTCTCTTCCCCTTAGCATCCACGGTGCCTGTTTCACGATTTTTAAAGTGAACCGCACTGCCGGGAATTCACCCCAGTGGAGGCCGAGAATCACGGAGGCCCCAGAGAATACCGGGACAGACCACTAATGATATGCAAACGGCGTTTACTCTATATGCGGAGTAGAACGCATTGACAGGATTTAGCATGAACCCGGCGTCCGCCATGATATTGGCGTTAAAACTAATTCTCCGCCCAATCGCCTTTCCTGATTTCAACTTCAGCCGATGGAGGAACTCGCCCATTGTGTTTAAATTTACAAACCTGAGGCTGGATTCTCCGACCCCCCGCCGGGTCGGAGAATCGCCGGGGGCTGGCGTGAATCCCGCCCCCGCCGGTTGCTGAATTCCCCGGCACCGGATATTCGGCGGGGGTGTGAATCGAGCCGTGCACCCCCCCCCGGCGATTCTCCGGCCCGGATGGGCCGAAGTCCCACTGCTGGAATGCCTGTCCCGCCGGCGTGGATTAAACCACCTCTCTTACCGGCGGGACAAGGCAGCGCGGGCGGGCTCCGGGGTCCTGGGGGGGGGGGGCACGGGGCGATCTGGCCCCGGGGGGTGCCCGCACGGTGGCCTGGCCCGCGATCGGGGCCCACCGATCCGCGGGCGGGCATGTGCCGTGGGGGCACTCTTTTCCTTCCTCCTTCGCCATGGTCTCCACCATGGCGGAGGCGGAAGAGACCCCCTCCAATGCACATGCGCGGGGATGCCGTGAGCGGCCGCTGACGCTCCCGCGCATGCGCCGCCCGGCAAAGTAATTTCCGCGCCAGCTGGCGGGGCACCAAAGGCCTTTTCCGCCAGCTGGCGTGGCGGAAATCAGTCCGGCGCGGGTCTAGCCCCTCAAGGTGAGGGCTCGGCCGCTCAAGATGTGGAGGATTCCGCACCTTTGGGGCGGCGCGATGCCGGACTGATTCGCGCCGTTTTTGGCGCCAGTCGGCGACATCGCGCCGATTGCGGATAATTCCACCCCTGGTGACTAATTGTTGGGCTGCCGAGTGCCAACGATTCTGGGTATTTATCTAAGAATTTCTGGTTCATTCAATTGTGTTGCGACTCCGGGTCATGGGGGAGGGGGTGGGAAGTGAGGCTGGAATTGACCGCGCCCTAGCCCAGAGTATCATAACAAAGTTTAATGCAGTGAGAGGAAGCAGACCTTTGGATCAGCATATGGATAAATCACAAGGGAATATGGTTTATTTCTTATTTGCAAATAAGAAGTATGTGTTGCTTGTTAATGAACAGGCTCAATGGAAAATGATAGATGTTCACAAGATTTGTAGGGATTTTTGGCGAACACAGAACATTTCCCACATACGGAATTGTATTTATGGATCAATAAAATCATTGTCAGCATATGTTTTCAATAATAGAGCTGTGTGAACTGCATTAATTCAAACTCGAGATGCTTTCATTAAATAACGCCCTCCCTTAACAAAAGACCAAATTTACAATCAAGGCAGTATGAGAAGATTGGTGTAACAGCAGCAGATGGAAATTTTGATATAAATGTGAACTCTGAGCACTTAAATACGATTTGATGATGTTGTAGGATGATATTGCTTATTTTTATTTGCCAAAATGTAGAAATCTGCCATTATTTGGTGTGTCTGTAGGCATGCCAAATGAAGAAACTAGATGTAAAGATTTTTATGTGGAGGCCAGGGATATTTTAAGGAAAATAGGAAAAGTTTAAAATTCTATATGTTTTTAGGATCTGCAGAAATACCGATGCTCTTTCGATTAAAGGAACACAGGTTATCCCCCAAAAATTCAATGAAAACTATAATTTGGTATTGATATATTTTGAAAGTACAGTAATGTGGCATTTGATTTGGAACTATTTTTAGGTTAACTGTGTTTGGTGATAAGCTACCTAAACAAGAATTTGCGGTAGAATATTTAAAAAATAATATTGTGGAAATTATTCCGAGGCCATCAGCTGCAAAGAAAATGGTAGTTTGATGAAAAGTTCCAGGGAAAATGCATACGGAGACCTTCATTTTGTTAGTAGAGAATAGTCCATAAAAGCAAAGAAGCAATGCTAACCTTTGCTGAGCTCTTGTTAGGCTTCAACTGGCATATAGTGTAAACTTTGGGCTAGGATGGATGTCAAGGCCTTGGAGAGGATGACAGGCGCCGGCGGGACAGGCATTTTAGTGGCGGGACTTCAGCCCGGGCCGGAGAATCGCGGGGGGCAGCCCGCCAACCGGCGCGGCGCGATTCCCGCCCCTGCCGAATATCCGGTGCCGGAGAATTCGGCAACCGGCGGGGGCAGGATTCACGCCAGCCCCCGGTGATTCTCCGACCCGGCAGGGGGTCGGAGAATCCCGCCCCTAATCTTTATTAGTGTCACAAGTAGGCTTACATTAACACTGCAATGAAGTTACTGCGAAAATCTCCGAGTTGCCACACACCGTCACCTGTTCGGATACATTAGGGAGAATTCAGAACATCCAATTCACTTAACAAACACGGCGGGATTCTCCGATATCGGCGCGATGTCCGCTGACCGGCGGCAAAACCGGCGCGAATCAGTCCAGCATCGCGCCGCCCCAAAGGTGCAGAATTCTCTGCATCTTGAGCGGCCGAGCCCTAACCTTGAGGGGCTAGGCCCGAGCCGGACTGATTTCCGCCCCGCCAACTGGTGCGAAACTGACTTTGCCGGGCAGCGCATGCGCGGGAGAGTCAGCGCCCACTCACGGCATCCCCGCGCATGCGCAGTGGAGAGGGTCTCTTCCGCCTACGCCATGGTGGAGACCATGGATAAGGCGGAAGGAAAAGAGTGCCCCCACGACAAAGGCCCGCCTGCGGATCGGTGGGCCCCCATCGCGGGCCAGGCCACCGTGAGGGCACCCCCCAGGGCCAGATCGCCCCCGTCCCCCCCCAGGACCCCGGAGCCCGCCCACGCCGTCCTGTCCCGCCATCCCAAAGGTGGTTCAATCCACGCGGGCTGGCGTGGGTTGACAGCGGCGGGACTTCGGCCCATCGCGGACCGGAGAATCGCCAGGGGATTCCCGCCGACTGGAGCGGCACGATACCCCGCCCCCGCCGAATCTCCGGTGGTGGTGCATTCGCGACATGGCGGGGACGGGATTCATGCTGGCCCCCGGCGATTCTCCGACCGGGTGGGGGGTTGGAGAATCACGCCCCTGGTTTTTCGGGACTCCCACACTGACAAGGGGAGAACATGCAGATTCCGCACAGACTGTGGCCCAAGCTGGGAATCAAACCCAGGTCCCTGGTGCTGAGAAGCAACTGTGCTAACCACTGTGCTACAATACTGTCAAGAGATCCCCATATCAGAGAACTCCCCATATCAGAAATCTCCCCCACATCAGAGACCCTCCCAGATCAGATAATATCCCCCACATCGGAGAACTCCCATATCAGAGAACTCCCCATGTCAGAGACCCCCACCATATAGGGACCCCCCATAACGGGACCCCCCATAACAGAGAATCCCCATATCATAGACCTTCATCTCAGTGAACCCCCAATACCAGAGAACATCCCCGTATCAGTGAATCCCCCATAACAGAGTACCCCTCCAATATCAGCGAACCCCCGCCATATCAGAGACCCCCATATCAGAGAACCTCCCACATATAAGAGAACTCCTCGCATAACAGAGAAACACCCCCAAATCAGAGAAATTCTCCCATAACAGAGAAACACCCCCATATCTGAGAACACCCCCATATCAGAGAACCCCCCCATGTCAGAGAACCCCCCCCATGTCAGAGAACCCCCCCATATCCGAGAACCCCCCCATATCAGAGAACACCCCCATATCAGAGAACCCCCCCATATCAGAGAATCCCCCCATATCCGAGAACTCTCCCTTGTCAGAGATCCCCATTATCAGAGAACCACCCCCCGTATCAGAGAACCCGCCCATATCCGAGAACTCTCCCTTGTCAGAGATCCCCCCATATCAGAGAACCTCCCATATCAGAGAACCTCCCACATATAAGAGAACTCCTCCCATAACAGAGAAACACCCCCAAATCAGAGAACCCCCCATATCAGAGAACCCCCCCATATCAGAGAACCCCCCCATATCAGAGAACCGCCCAAATCAGAGAACACCCTCATATCAGAGAACACCCTCATATCAGAGAACCCCCCCATATCTGAGAACACCCCCATATCAGAGAACCCCCCATATCAGAGAACCCCCCCATATCCGAGAACTCTCCCTTGTCAGAGATCCCCCTCATATCAGAGAAATCCCCCATATCAGAGAAGCGTCCATATCAGAGAACCCCCCGGTATCTGAGAACCCCCATATCAGAGAACCTCCCCATATCAGTGAACCCCCATATCAGAGAACCCCCCATCAGAGAACCCCCCATATCAGAGAACCCCCCCATATCAGAGAACCCCCCCATATCAGAGAACCGCCCATATCAGAGAACCCCCCCATATCAGAGAACCTCCCCATATCAGAGAACCGCCCTTATCAGAGAACCCCCCATATCAGAGAACCACCCATATCAGAGAACCCCCCCATATCAGAGAACCGCCCATATCAGAGAACCCCCCATATCAGAGAACCGCCCATATCAGAGAAACGCCCCATATCAGAGAACCCCCCCATAGCAGAGAAACCCCCATATCAGAGAACCCCCCCATATCAGAGAACCCCCCATATCAGAAAACCCCCCCCATATCAGAGAACCCCCCCATAGCCGAGAACCCCCATATCAGAGAATCGTCCATATCAGAGAACCGTCCATATCAGAGAACCGCCCATATCAGAGAACCGTCCATATCAGAGAACCCCCCATATCAGAGAACCCCCCCATATCAGTGAACCCCCATATCAGAGAACCCCCCTCATATCAGAGAACCCCCCATATCAGAGAACCCCCCCATATCAGAGAACCACCCCCATATCAGAGAACCCCCCCCATATCAGCGAACCCCCCATATCAGAGAACCCCCCTATATCAGTGAACCCCCATATCAGAGATCCCCCATATCAGAGAACCCCCCATATCAGAGAACCCCCCATATCAGAGAAGCGTCCATATCAGAGAACCCCCCCCATATCAGAAACCCCCCCATATCAGAGAACCCCCCCATATCAGAGAACCGCCCATATCAGAGAACCGTCCATATCAGAGAACCCCCCATGTCAGAGAACACCCCCATATCTGAGAACACCCCCATATCAGAGAAACGCCCCATATCAGAGAACCCCCCCATAGCAGAGAAACCCCCATATCAGAGAACCCCCCCCCCATATCAGAGAACCCCCCATATCAGAGAACCCCCCCCCATATCAGAGAACCCCCCCATATCCGAGAACCCCCCATATCAGAGAATCGTCCATATCAGAGAACCGTCCATATCAGAGAACCGCCCATATCAGAGAACCGTCCATATCAGAGAACCCCGCATATCAGAGAATCCCCCCATATCAGTGAACCCCCATATCAGAGAACCCCCCTCATATCAGAGAACCCCCCCATATCAGAGAACCCCCCCATATCAGAGAACCGCCCCCATATCAGCGAACCCCCCATATAAGAGAACCCCCCTATATCAGTGAACCCCCATATCAGAGATCCCCCCATATCAGAGAACCCCCCATATCAGAGAACCCCCCATATCAGAGAAGCGTCCATATCAGAGAACCCCCCTATATCAGAAACCCCCCCATATCAGAGAACCCCCCCATATCAGATAATCGTCCATATCAGAGAACCGTCCATATCAGAGAACCGCCCATATCAGAGAACCGTCCATATCAGAGAACCCCCCATATCAGAGAACCCCCCCATATCTGAGAACACCCCCATATCAGAGAACCCCCCCATATCAGAGAACCTTCCCATATCAGAGAACACCCCATATCAGAGAACTCTCCCTTGTCAGAGATCCCCCATATCAGAGAACCCCCCATATCAGAGAACCCCCCCATATCAGAGAACCCCCCCATATCAGAGAACACCCCATATCAGAGAACCGCCCGTGTCAGAGAACCCCCCCATATCAGAGAACTGCCCCATATCAGAGAACCCCTCCATATCAGAGAAACCCCCATATCAGAGAACCCCCCATATCAGAGAACCGCCCATATCAGAGAACCCCCCCATATCAGAGAACCCCCCATATCAGAGAACCCCCCTCATATCAGAGAACACCCCCATATCAGAGAACTCCCCCTTGTCAGAGATCCCCCATATCAGAGAACCCCCAATATCAGAGAACCCCCCCCATATCAGAGAACCGTCCATATCAGAGAACCGCCCGTATCAGAGAACCCCCCATATCAGAGAACCGCCCCATATCAGAGAACCCCCCATACCAGAGAAACCCCTATATCAGAGAACCCCCCATATCAGAGAACCGCCCATATCAAAGAACCCCCCCATATCAGAGAACCCCCCCACATCAGAGAACCCCCCATATCAGAGAACACCCCCCATATCAGAGAACCCCCCCATATCAGAGAACCGTCCATATCAGAGAATCGTCCATATCAGAGAACCGTCCATATCAGAGAACCGCCCATATCAGAGAACCGTCCATATCAGAGAACCCCCCATATCAGAGAACCCCCCATATCAGTGAACCCCCATATTAGAGAACCCCCCTCATATCAGAGAACCCCCCCATATCAGAGAACCCCCCCATATCAGAGAACCACCCCCATATCAGAGACCCCCCCATATCAGAGAACCCCCCAATCAGAGAATCCCCCATATCAGAGAACCCCCCATATCAGAGAACCGCCCCATATCAGAGAACCCCCCCATATCAGAGAAACCCCCATATCAGAGAACCCCCCATATCAGAGAACCGCCCATATCAAAGAACCCCCCCATATCAGAGAACCCCCCCACATCAGAGAACCCCCCATATCAGAGAACCCCCCCCATATCAGAGAACCGTCCATATCAGAGAACCGCCCGTATCAGAGAACCCCCCATATCAGAGAACCGCCCCATATCAGAGAACCCCCCCATACCAGAGAAACCCCTATATCAGAGAACCCCCCATATCAGAGAACCGCCCATATCAAAGAACCCCCCCATATCAGAGAACCCCCCCACATCAGAGAACCCCCCATATCAGAGAACACCCCCCATATCAGAGAACCCCCCCATATCAGAGAACCGTCCATATCAGAGAATCGTCCATATCAGAGAACCGTCCATATCAGAGAACCGCCCATATCAGAGAACCGTCCATATCAGAGAACCCCCCATATCAGAGAACCCCCCATATCAGTGAACCCCCATATTAGAGAACCCCCCTCATATCAGAGAACCCCCCCATTTCAGAGAACCCCCCCATATCAGAGAACCACCCCCATATCAGAGACCCCCCCATATCAGAGAACCCCCCAATCAGAGAATCCCCCATATCAGAGAACCCCCCATATCAGAGAACCGCCCCATATCAGAGAACCCCCCCATATCAGAGAAACCCCCATATCAGAGAACCCCCCATATCAGAGAACCGCCCATATCAAAGAACCCCCCCATATCAGAGAACCCCCCCACATCAGAGAACCCCCCATATCAGAGAACCCCCCCCATATCAGAGAACCCCCCCATATCAGAGAACCCCCCATATCAGAGAATCGTCCATATCAGAGAACCGTCCATATCAGAGAACCGCCCATATCAGAGAACCGTCCATATCAGAGAACCCCCCATATCAGAGAACCCCCCATATCAGTGAACCCCCATATTAGAGAACCCCCCTCACATCAGAGAACCCCCCCATATCAGAGAACCCCCCCATATCAGAGAACCACCCCATATCAGAGACCCCCCATATCAGAGAACCCCCCATCAGAGAATCCCCCATATCAGAGAACCCCCCATATCAGAGAACCGCCCATATCAGAGAACCCCCCATATCAGAGAACCTCCCCATATCAGAGAACCGCCCATACCAGAGAACCGCCCATATCAGAGAACCCCCCCGTATCAGAGAACCCCCCCATATCAGAGAACCCCCCATATCAGAGAACCCCCCCATATCAGAGAACACCCCCCATATCAGAGAACCCGCCCATATCAGAGAACCCCCCATATCAGAGAACCCCCCCATATCAGAGAACCCCCCCCATATCAGAGAACCCCCCATATCAGAGAACCGCCCATATCAGAGAACCCCCCATATCAGAGAACTCTCCCTTGTCAGAGATCCCCCTGTCGTGTTGGGTGTACCGATACACATACGATCCAACATGGTTGTAGATAGTACAACTCTGTTTTATTACTCTGTACAATAACAACTGTTAACTTCTGGCTGTGGTTCGTACTTCACCAGCTAACCTGTGGACCCAGCCCTAGCACTATCTTAGAGAGGCACTCAGCACATGGTGTATGTCTGAGTGGCACGCTGTGAGCTCTATGCTCTGAGCTATCTCCTGGTGGAATGAGTGGGAACTGTGGTGTTCCCTGTTTTATAGTGCGTGTACTCTCACTGGTGATTGGCTGCGATGTTGTGTGTGTGTTGATTGGTCCGTCTACCTGTCCATCAGTGTGTGTGTGTGATTGCACCATGATATGTTTACATGAATATCATGACATCCCCCCCTTTCACAAGGATATGTGCCTACATGGGAATAAATATTGGTGTGTACTGAGTGCGGCTGAGTATGTGTGTGCAATATTTACAACATGTACATGAGGCTAAACTATATACATAGGAAGGTGTCAGTTGCAACAGAGCAATGAGGTTGTACCACAAACAAAACAAGTGCAATCATCAAATATGGAAAGAGAACTCCTGGAACGACAAAGAAAAAAAACACGTTAACATTATTGCACAACAATTCAGTGAGTCCAATGTGCAAACAGGCTCATAAGTCCAGTCTAGTAGGTGGGCGACGAATTTGGGTTGACCACCTCAGGGTGGGTTAGGACCCACCGGCTGAGGAATGGGCCTGGCCACGGGCGATAGAGGAATAGGCAGAGTGGCAGGAAGCTCCACAAAGTCGACATCAGGGACAACAGGAGGGCGTGGGACCGGTGCATGATCATGTAGCGAGCGCGGAAGCAACCGAAGGGCCCGCCGATTATGCCGGCGAATGGAGCCATCAGGCATGCGAACCAGGAACGAGCGGGGAGCCACGCAGCGGAGAACCTCGGCAGTTGCCGACCAGCCACCCTCTGGTAGGTGTATGCGGACGTTGTCTCCAGGCGCCAGGGCGTGAAGATAAGTTGCCCGAGCGTCATGTGCCACCTCCTGCTGAGCACACTGCTGTCGCATCTTTTACAGTACTGGAGCATGGTCGGGTGTAGGAACATGATTGGACAGCACAGTGGTCCTGAGGATGCGATCCATCAGCAGCTGGGCTGGTGAGAGGCCTGTGGACAGTGGGGCCGAGCGATAGGCTAGCAGGGCTAAGCAGAAGTCAGATCCGGCATCAGCAGCCTTGCAGAGGAGCCGCTTCACGATATGGATGCCCTTTTACGCCTTGCCATTCGACTGGGGATGCAAAGGGCTGGACGTCACGTGTGTGAAGCCGTATGAAGCGGCAAAAGAAGACCATTCTTGGCTCGCAAAACAGGGCCCATTGTCTGACATGACGGTAAGTGGAAAGCCATGGCGAGCGAAGGTCTCTTTACATGCTCTGATTACAGCTGATGATGTCAAGTCGTGCAGGAGTATGACCTCCGGATAATTGGAAAAATAGTCAATTATAATGACGTAGTCCCTGCCGAGCGCATGAAAAAGGTCCAAACCCACCTTTGCCCAGGGGAACGTGACCAACTCATGGGGCTGAAGTGTCTCAGGGGGTTGCGCCGGCTGAAACCTTTGGCAGGTGGGGCAGTTGAGCACCATGTTGGCGATGTCGTCGCAGATGCCCGGCCAGTACACAGCTTCTCGGGCCCTCTGCCTGCACTTTTCAACCCCGAGATGGCCTTCGTGCAATTGTTCGAGGATAAGTCGGTGCATGCTGTGTGGGATCACAATCTCCGGTCCAACTTTAGGAGGACACCATCAATGACGGCCAAGTCGTCCCGGACATTGTAGAATTGTGGGCACTGCCCCTTGAGCCACCCTTCCGTCATGTGGCGCATCACACGTTGTAGAAGGGGGTCAGCCGCAGTCTCACGGCGAATGTGGGCCAGATTTGCATCAGTAGCCGGCAGATTGGCCGATGTGAAGTCTACTTGTGCGTCGGCCTGACAAACGAACCCCCCCCCGATTCGGGTGCTCACTGCTCTGGACAGGGCATCCGCGATGATGAGGTCCTTTCCCGGGGTGTAGACAAGTTGGAAGTCGCACCACAGGAGCTTGAGCAGAATGCGCTGGAGGCGAGGGGTCATCTCATTGAGGTCCTTTTGTATGATGCCGACCAGGGGGCGATGGTCGGTCTCCACGGTGAACTGCGGAAGACCATACACATAGTCGTGGAATTTATCGATGCCGGTTAACAAACCCAGGCACTCCTTTTCAATCTGCGCATAGCGCTGTTCTGTGGGGGTCATGGCCCGCGAGGCATAGGCGACCGGGGCCCATGCTGTGTCGTCCCGTTGCAGGAGTACCGCCCCAATGCCGGACTGGCTGGCATCAGTCGAGATCTTTGTGTCTCGAGTAGTGTTGAAGAACGGCAATACCGGGGCGGTGGTGAGCTTGATCTTGAGCTCCTCCCAATCCTTCTGGTGTGCGGGCAGCCACTGGAACTCCGTAGTCTTCTTTACCAGGTGGCGAAGAGCCGTTGTGTGCGAGGCAAGGTTGGGAATAAACTTCCCCAGGAAGCATCCCGAGAAAGCGTAGCACTGCCTTCTTGCCTGCCGGCTGCGGCATGGCTGCAATAGCTGCCACTTTGTCGGCATCCGGACGCACCCCTGACCGGATACGTGGTCCCCCTTTAGCTCAGTTTGGCCAAAAGAACACTTGGCTCGGTTGAGGCGCAGGCCGTGATCTCGTATCCGAGCAAAGACACGCTGGAGACGACTTATGTGCTCCTGTGGTGTGGTGGACCAGATGATGACGTCGTCAACATAGACGCGCACCCCTTCGATGCCCTCCATCATCTGTTCCATGATGCGATGAAACACCTCGGATGCCGAGATGATGCCAAACAGCATCCTATTGTAGCAGTACCTGCCAAAGGGAGTGTTGAAAGTGCACAGCTTCCTGCTGGACTGATTCAGTTGAATCTGCCAAAAGCCCTTTGAGGCATCAAGCTTGGTAAAAATTGTAGCCCGGGCTATTTCGCTCGTGATTTCTTCCCATTTGGGTATGGGGTAGTGTTCCCTCGTGATGTTATTGTTCAGGTCTTTCGGGTCGATGCAGATCCGGAGCTCGCCGGACTGCTTTTTTACGCACACCATGGAGCTGACCCATGGCGTTGGCTCCATTACCCGGGAAAGCACTCCTTGGTCCTGCAGGTCCTGCAGCTGCGGCTTGAGGCGGTCCTTGAGTGGTGCTGGGACTCTACGAGGTGCGTGAATGACCGGGGTGGCGTCCGGTTTGAGCCGTATTCTGTAAGTGTAGGGCAGTGTGCCCATGCCCTCGAAAACCTCCTGGTTATGGGCGAGGAGCGAGTGGAGCTGCGCCCTAAAGTCTGCATCTGGGAAATCGGACGTGCCTTCTGGAGATAGAGTGTGTACCCGCTGAACGAGGTGGAGGATCTTGCACGCCTGTGCGCCTAGCAGAGAGTCCTTCGAGGATCCAACTATCTCAAAAGACAGTGTGGCTGTATGTGAATTGTGTTCAACCTCGAGCTGGCAGGACCCCATGGCCTGGATAACATTACCGTTGGAATCGACCAATTGACAGTGGGATGGCCGAATCGGTGGTTTGACCTTCAAGGTGTGGAAGGCTGACCATGCAATGAGATTGGCGGAGGCACCAGTGCCTAAGCAGAATGTGATTGGTGATCGGTTGACCGTTAGGGTGGCACACCATTCATCGCCCGGATTAACGCCGTGCACTAGCATCGGCTAGTGGGTCCTACTTGGGGACATCCGATTTCTGTCTATTACCGCAACGCGGACGGGTTCCCGGTCGTCGGTATCACCGGTCTGTACGTCGTCAGGGTATGACTCGGTGTATGGAGGCTGAATAGCTCGCACATCCCTGCGAGACTGGCGGAATTGCGGAGCGTTGGCAGGTTGAGCTGCTCGACAGCAAGCAGCGTAGTGGCCCATCTTGCCACAGCGGAAGCATTGTCGAGTTTTGGCTGGACATTGCTGCTTTAAGTGTGCGGATCCACAGTTGCCGCACGTCGTGATATCATGGCGTTCGTTGCGCCACCGCGCATGCGCGGTGCGGTCCTGCGTAGAACGCGCCTGCGCATCACGTCCCTCTGCGTCGATGTCCCCTCTTTTGGCGCGTACAAGCGTGGGAGGTCTCGGGAAGCACGTGAAATGGCCATGCTCGTCCGGGCCGCGGGCCGGGAGGAACTCGATCGACTGGACCTGCTCGGCCTCGTAGGACCCCTGCTGTGCCGATTTGGCCGCCTGGAATTGGGAGTAGCGGCTGGTCGCATTTTCTTGGAGGTCGCAGGTTTCGATGGCGGTGGCTAGGGTGAGGCGCTTTATTCTGAGGAGCTGCTGTCGTAGGGTGTCCGAGGTGACCCCAAAAACTATCTGATCCTGAATCATGGAGTCGGAGGTGGCCTCATAGCCGCAGGACTGCGTGAGGATACGGAGATGTGTCAAAAAAGATTCAAAAGGCTCATCCTTACCCTGCAGGTGCTGCTGGAAGAGGTACCTCTCGAAGCTCTCATTCACTTCGACGCTGAAGTGTTGCTCAAATTTTAGAAGGACCGTCTTGTACTTCGTCTTGTCCTCACCTTCCGCGAATGCCAGGGAGTTGTAGATGTGGATGGCATGTTGCCCCGCCGTGGAGAGGAGGAGGGCGATCTTCCTGGTGTCCGATGCATTCTCCCGGTCTGTGGCTTCTAAGAAGAGCTGGAAGCGCTGTTTAAACAGCTTCCAGTTGACGCCGAAATTTCCAGCGATTTGGAGCGGCTGCGGTGGGCTGATGGCATCCATGGCGCAGGATGGCGGATCTCTGAAGAGGTGCAGGTAGGTCTTTCAGTCGCTGGCGAGTTTCCAAGCCTGGTATCATGTCGTGTTAGGTGTTCCGATACACAAACGAACCAAAACGGTTGTAGATAGTACAACTCTGTTTTATAATTCTGTACAATAACAACTGTTAACTTCTGGCTGTGGTTTGTACTTCACCAGTCAATCTGTGGACCCAGCCCTAGCACTATCTTAGAGAGGCACTCAGCACATGGTGTATGTCTGAGTGGCACGTTGTGAGCTCTGTGCTCTGAACTATCTCCTGGTGGAATGAGCGGGAACTGTGGTGTTCCCTGTTTTATAGTGCGTGTGCTCTCACTGGTGATTGGCTGTGATGTTGTGTGTGTGTTGATTGGTCCATCTACCTGTCCATCAGTGTGTGTGTGTGATTGCACCATGATATGTTAATATGGATATCATGACACCCCCCCATATCAGAGAACCCCCCATATCAGAGAACCCCCCCATATCAGAGAACTCTCCCTTGTCAGAGATCCCCCCATATCAGAGAGCACCCCCATATCAGAGAACTCTCCCTTGTCAGAGATCCCCCATATCAGAGAACACCCCCATATCAGAGAACTCTCCCTTGTCAGAGATCCCCCCACATCAGAGATCTCCCCCCATATCAGAGAAACCCCCTATATCAGAGAACTCTCCCTTGTCAGAGATCCCCCAGATCAGAGAAACGGCCATATCAGAGAACCCCCCATATCAGAGATCCCCCATATCAGAGAACCATCCGCATCAGAGAATCCCCCCATATCAGAGAACTATCCGCATCAGAGAACCCCCCCATATCAGAGAACTCTCCCTTGTCAGAGATCCCCCATATCAGAGAACACCCCCATATCAGAGAACTCTCCCTTGTCAGAGATCCCCCCATATCAGAGAACACCCCCATATCAGAGAACCCCCCCATATCAGAGATCCTCCCCATATCAGAGAACCCCCCATATCAGAGAACCCCCCATCTCAGAGAACTCTCCCTTGTCAGAGAACCGCCCCCATATCAGAGAACCCCCCCATATCAGAGAACACCCCCTTATCAGAGAACCCCCCATATCAGAGAACCCCCCATATCAGAGAACCCCTCATATCAGAGAACCGCCCATATCAGAGATCCTCCAATATCAGAGAACCGCCCATATCAGAGAACCCCCCCATATCAGAGAACTCCCCCATATCAGAGACCCGCCCATATCAGAGAACCCCCCCATATCAGAGAACCCCCCCATATCAGAGAACCGCCCATATCAGAGAACCCCCCCATATCAGAGAGCCCCCCCATATCAGAGAACCGCCCATATCAGAGAAACCCCCCCCCATATCAGATAACCGCCCATATCAGAGAACTGCCCACATATCAGAGAACCAACCACATTTCAGAGACCCCCTAATATCGGAGACTCCCCCCATGTCAAAGACCTCTGCTTCTGCAACCTATGATTGAAACCAACCAAGACTGATGGGATTACTGTCATTAAAGCTGTCAAAGAGGAAAAGGTTTCAAACAAGCATTGCTCAAAACACACAAACCCTAATACAACACAGGCTGGGGGGTCTCACACTGAGTACACAAGGGAGGCATTTTCCTTCAACTCTTAAATGTAGACACAGAAGTTCAAAAACATGTTTACGTAAAAATAATATTGTCTAAATGTTGGCTATGCATTGACTTTGGCAAATCCACAAAGATTGTGTGAAGAAGAAATTGCTGTTGGTGATTCTAGCAGCCAAATGTTCAATATATTCACATAAAATGTCTTTGGGAATCACGGTAATGAACAGAAGAATGTAATTTAACAAATGTTAAGCAATGTCTACTTACAGAAATTTCCAGCCTGTAGAGTCCAAAAATACTTTTTGGTGTTCAATGCAATTGACCTACTACTTGTTGTTATTTTGGCTCATTTATTCACGTGTGGATTTGGCCCATTGCAATTTAGGAAAACTACAATCATCTTCCTTAGAATCTGGTGCTGAGAAACACTGGTGCACGTCTAAGTCACAAGAGCAAGCAGCAATTATATAATAAGCGGGATTCTCTGGTCTCCCAGGCACGTGTTTCTCGCCGGCACGCCGTTCGCTGGCGGCGGGATTCTCTGCTCCCACCGCTGTCCATGGGAATTCCCATTAAAACCACCCCACGCTGCCAGGATCCCGCGGGTGGGGGTCTGCTGCCTGGGGGACCAGAGAATCCTGACACCAGTGAGCGGCCGGAGAATTCCGGCCAATATCTTTACTTGTTTCCTCTACTTTTTGATCACAAACCATCTTCTAACAATATTGTTATGCTGGTATTTCAGAATCTATGAGGAGCAGTAATGTGCTGTGGAATCTCCTTTGTGTCTGGTAAATAAATGTAACATTTTAAAGGTAAGTTTGTTCAGTGAGCAGTGCAACTTCCAGAATGGTTGGAAGAACATGAGAATGCAAGACAGTAAAGCATAATAAAAGTCCATTTGATTCATGAAATGCCTGTCATCCACAGATTATATGTACAATATGCTCATCAAGGCAGGTCCTTGATCCTCTGAGAAAGAATTTTGCAAATATGCAGAAAGAAAGATCAAAAAAATCTACAGGCAGGTAACTAACCTTGCTATCTGTAACACTTGTCTATAACTGCTGGCTTCCCCGCTATGATATTTCTCTGATCTTAGCATCTCGGGAGCACAATGGGAATCATTTCTTCCAGTCACTGTATGTATCTACATTGTAAAAGAAAGATGTAGGGAAATTCCTTCTGCTATGTTTCTCATGATGTCATAAATGCATTCATAACTCTGCCATTCCTTCACCCTTCACTTTACTCTTCCATATCCTTTGAGTACCCTCATCCTCTTTTGCATTTATTGCCAGCTAACACCGATTGGTGTCATCAGTCGTCTTTCTGCTACAAACATCTAACACTTTCCCCAGCCTGTGCATCCTGCTGAGCATTATTCAATTCCGGTCCAAGAACAGAGCTGTGCTGCCTTTCAGACCAGCTTGCCATAGAGTAGGCATGTTCTTGCTTTACTATATTACAAATAATATTTCCCACAACATTTATTTCTGCTAGTGGTGAACAGCATTGTGCATATTATGGTGAACCCCCATTATCAGTGTGGTGATCTCCGTTCAGATTGGGTGGAGTTTCGACATGGACGATCACGTAGAACTAAGAAATCTGAAGAGAGGTGCAATGGATAATGTAGAAGTATCGGGCTGCAATACCCGATGACCAGGGACTAACAACGAGAGGTTTGTTGATAATACTGAGCAGCTCTTGCATGCTGTGTGTGTGGCCATGCCCAGGGGAAAAACCCCTGCACTCTCGACACATGACCCCTTTTGTACCTGCGTCATCCCAGCATCCACGTGACCATACAGTCTGCACCTTCCCCTTTTAAGTTGGGACAACTGGTACATATTGAGATGGAACATTGTAAGAGAACAGTGACAAGGTTTAACTATTACACCGTACAAAGTTGAACAGGGCTAACAACACATTGTGCAAAACTCTGATTGGGCTGGCGCAGCTGGCGCAGCTGGCGCATAGCCCATCATGTCTCCTTTTAAAAACAAAGTTAATTTGTAGACTAGTCCATCACATAGTCCTTGAACCTTGTGTCATGATATGCGGACACACACATAATGATATACAGACAAGCAGCTAATCGACACAGAGAAAGGACATGACCAATAAGCAGGCAGGACACTCAGGGGTGGGATCTGACTATAAAAGACACGAGGCACTCACACTCGGCCTCTTTCCTCTGATGAACATCTAGAGAGTCAGTCAAGGGTGTTGTTACAATCTCACATCTCCACCACGTGGCTAGGAGCTAGTCTGGTTCAGTCAGACAGAGTAACCACACTTACGTTAGCAGAGAGTCGGAGTCACAGAGAACTGTGCTAACTGTGCAATTAGTTCAATAAACCTGATTGAACTAACTTCAAGGTCTGGAGTATATTTTTGATCTATGCTGCATCCAGTTGCAGCCAGTGTTATACCAGTGTACCTAACACAACATGATACCAGGAGACTACTAATTTAAGTTGGTTTACCTCAGTCCATTCCCTGACGCCCAGCGAATGTATCCCGGCACCATGGAGAAGATTCAGGCTCCTCACCAGCTCAGGACCTCCGGCAATCTCAGTGCCAACTGGCGTATATTCAAGCAAAAGTTTCTACTGTATATCGAAGCTTCAGACCTCAAGGGTGCGTCTGATGAAAGGTAGATCGCGCTTCTCCTCTCGACAGCGGGTGATCAAGCCATCGAATTCTTCAACTCGTTTAACTTCACCGAATACAGGACAAGGCAAAGTTTCAGACCATCCTGGACAAGTTCGATAGTCACTGTGAAGTGGACACCAATGAAATCTTCAAGCGCTACATATTCAAACAACGTCTTCAAGGTAAAGATGAATCTTTCAGTGCCTTCTTAACTAACCTCTGCCTGCTAGTGCTGTCCTGCAACTTTGGTGATATTGCTGACTCCATGATCAGAGACCAAATCGTGTTTGGAGTTCACTCTGATCCTCTGAGACAGCAGCTCTTAAAAATCAAGCATCTTACCCTGCCAGTCGCGATTGAAACATGTACAGTGCATGAGCACGCAAAAAATCGGTATTCCCAATACAAACAGCTGAAAATGAGAAACTTGCCTCCCACGAGGCAGAGAGTGTGCAGGCCATCTCTTGGATGCAGAGCCTCAGCATTGAAGACAGCAGCCATCTCGAGCGCTTTTCCCGGAGCCCCACGCAAGCGCGATGCGAACGGGATAATGAAGCGGCCGACACCCACACTGCGCAGGTGCAGACGTCTGCCGACCGCATTGCGCATGTGCGACAACGTACACCGCATCACGACGCCGACGTTATGACGTGCCTGGCAACGCCCTCCTAAAGGGACACTGCCCTGCAAGAGGCAAGCGATGTTTAAACTGCGGGAAGCCTGGACACTATGCAGCCTTGTACATGTCTGCACCACCAGTCAGAGGCAGGCGCTCCCAATTCCGATGACGGCGTATCCAGAATGTGCAACGACGATTACAGGATTCTGATCCTGGCAGTATAACGGATCCAGAGGACGAGCGCCTGGAGTCCGCCTACCAAGTGGGCATCATTACTACACGTGAACATGCCACACCTAACTCATCTCGCATTCCGTCCATCCTCGCTGTGGATTCGGAGGACGAATGGCGTGTGGTGATGCAGGTCAACCGCTGCTCCATCCAGTTCAAGCTGGGCACAGGTGCTTCTACCAATCTTCTCTCACAGGCAGACTTCAAACGCATCAAAAAGCCCCCCAAGGTCCTTCTAGCAGCCTGCCAGCTCCTGGACGAGAACGATAATGCCATCATGGCACTGGGGTCCTGCCATCTACTCGTCTCCAACCGGAGTACCCATGCACGGCTTGAAATTAAGGTTTGAAATTGTCAAGCTGGACAGGGCATCCCTACTGGGCGCGCATGCCTGCAAAAAGCTAAACCTGGTGCAGCGGGTTTATTCAACAACATCCTCCAACGTGGATCTTCAAGCTGGCATTGACGACATCCTCGTTCAGTATCCAGATGTGTTTGACGGGATGGGCACTTTGCCATATTGGTACAAGATCCTACTGCGACCTGATGCTAAGCCAGTGGTCCATGCACCACGCCGGGTCCCGGCTCCGCTGAAGGAATGCCTGAAGGAACAGCTCAAGGAGCTGCAGCAGCAGGGATCATTTCCAGGGTAACCGAACCGACTGACTGGGTCAGCTGGATGATGGTGGTTAAAAAACCCTCTGGAAAACTGCGCATCTCCATAGATCCCAAGGATCTCAACCAGAATATAATGCGTGAACACTACCCCATCCCGAAGCAGGAGGAACTCACCAGTGAGATGGCACATGCAAGGTTTTTCACAAAGTTAGATGCGCCACATGGATTCTGGCAAATCCAGCTGCAAGAGTCCAGCAGAAGGCTCTGCACCTTCAACACACCGTTTGGCAGATACTGCTATAAGCGTATGCCGTTCAGCATCGTCTCGGCATCGGAGATATTTAATTGCATCATGGAGCAGATGATGGAGGGCATCAAAGGGGTTTGTGGGTACGTGGACGACATCATCATATAGTCCACGACCACTGAGGAGAATGTTTCCCGTCTCCAACAGGTATTCCGCCGTGTCCATGCCAATGGCCTGAAGCTGAACAGGGCCAAATGTTGCTTTGGCATGTCGACACTCAAGTTCCTAGCAGACCAGATCTCTCAGCAGGGTGTGTGCCCCGGCACAGACAAGGTCAAGGCCATCGCAGCCATGACGGTCCCGGAAGACAAGAAGGCGGTATTGCGCTTCCTGGGCATGGTCAATTTTCTGGGCAAGTTCATCCCAGACATGGCCTCACACATCACGGCCCTACGAAACCTAGTGAAGAAGTCCACTGCCTTCGAGTGGAAGGCGGCCCATCAGGCAGAGTGGTTGGAGCTGAAAGGGGCAGCATGGTAGCATTGTGGATAGCACAATTGCTTCACAGCTCCAGGGTCCCAGGTTCGATTCCGGCTTGTGTCACTGTCAGTGCGGAGTCTGCACATCCTCCCCGTGTGTGCGTGGGTTTCCTCCGGGGGCTCCGGTTTCCTCCCACAGTCCAAAGATGTGCAGGTTAGGTGGATTGGCCATGATAAATTGCCCTTAGTGTCCAAAATTGCCCTTAGTGTTGGGTGGGGTTACTGGGTTATGGGGATAGGATGGATGTGTTGACCTTGGGTAGGGGCTCTTTAAAAGAGCCGGTGCAGACACGATGGGCTGAATGGCCTCCTTCTGCACTGTAAATTCTATGAAAGCCAAGCTCACCACTGCACCCGTATTGCCATTTTTCGACCCAGACAGGGAAATGAAAATGTCGACAGACGCGAGCCAGGATGGCATCGGTGCGGTCCTCCTGCAACGCGATGACACCTCATCCTGGGCACCGGTTGCCTTCGCATCAAGGGCAATGACGCCCACCGAACAAAGGTATGCACAAATCGAGAAGGAATGCCTGGGCCTTCTCACTGGCATTGTCAAGTTTCACGACTATGTCTACGGCCTGCCGACATTCACAGTCAAGACGGATCACAGGCCACTGGTCCACATTATCCACAAGGACCTGAATGACATGACGCCTCGGTTGCAGCGCATCCTCCTCAAACTCAGAAGGTACGACTTTGACCTGGTCTACACGCCTGGCAAGGAGCTCATCATTGCCGATACACTGTCTCGCTCCATCACCGTGTCTAGTGAACCACTGAACATCATCCGGCAAATTGAGTCACAGGTTAAGTCACAGTTGCAGTTGTGTGCTTGCACCCTCCCGGCATCTGATGAGAAGGTGATTCGTATCCGTGAGGAGACAGCCAAAGAGCCCCTCTTGCAGCGCGTTATGCAACACCTAGCCAATGGCTGGTACAAAGGGCAGTGCCCTCAATTTTTCAATGTAAAGGACAACCTGACGGTGGTTGATGGCATCCTCCTCAAACTGGACCGGATTGTAATTCCACACAGTCTCCAGAGCTTGGTGCTCCATCAAATCCATGAGGGCCACCTGGGTGTGGAAAAGTCAGACGCAGAGCCAAGCAGGCTGTCGACTGGCCCGGGATCAGCCAGGACATCGCGAACATGGTCCTTAACTGTGCGACCTGTCAACGCTTCCAGCCAGCGCAGAGTAAGGAGACTCTTCAGCAGCATGAAATCGAAACCTCTCCGTGGTCCAAGGTTGGCATCGATCTCTTTCATGCAAATGGACGTGATTACGTGTTAATCATTGATTATTTTTCCAATTACCCTGAAGTAGTGAACCTCTCAGACCTCACATCTCGGACCGTCATTAAAGCCTGTAAGTAGACGTTCTCCAGGCATGGTATCCCACTCACTGTCATGAGTGACAATAGCCCGTGCTTCAGCAGCCATGAATGGTCTCTGTTTGCCCAGTCCTATCAGTATAAACACGTCACTTCCAGCCCACACTATCCGCAGTCAAACTGAACATTTGAGAAAGGGGTGCACAAAGTGAAACAGCTCACCTGCAAGGCCACGGATTCTGCGTCTGACATTCACCTTGCGCTGCTTGCGTACAGGGCGGCCCCACTGTCCACTGGCATGTCGCCAGCTCAACTCCTGATGAACAGGGACCTACGGACGACACTTACAGTCATACACGTGCCCAACCTGGATCACTTCCCGGTGCTGCAGAAGGTGCAGCAACTCCGAGACCGGTAAAAACAGGGCTATGATGCTCACGCCACGATTTGCCCGTGTTATCCCCGTCAGACACAGTTCGGGTCAAGATCCCTGATGAAGGCTGGTCAGCTCCAGCTGTCGTTGTTCGACAGGCTGCCCCCACTCGTATGTTGAGCGTCTGGCTGATGGTTCTGTTGTGCGACGAAACAGACGGGCACTGCGCAAAGTTACCTGCCCGCAACCACATTCTTCCCCGTTTCCTTCTGTTGTTTTGCCACCTCCTGATACCTCGACTCATGAGGCCACCAGTCAGGCTTCAATCCCGCCCATCAAGGCGCTGTTGTCCCCACCACCACCTCTCTGGCGGTCGACCAGGATCAGACGCAAGCCACAGAGACTGGACTTATGAACATTTGTTCTGTTTGCTATGTTCTGTGTTCTCACATTGGGCAACTCTTTTCACATGTACATATGTTCACAAACCCGGTAATGACGGTCCATGTCTGGGCGCCGTCCCAGTCTCGTGGGGGGTTACACCGGCCACTCGTCTTGTTCTCCCCCCACCTGGTCCTGGCAGGCCCCCCCCCCCGCACCCCTGTCAGCCCTGCCAGTGTCCGGCCCGGCAGCCCGCAGTTGCTCCTCTCTGGGACCTAACTCCTCTCTCTCTCCCTCAGCAGCCACCACGCTGATTTCACGATTTTTGAAAGCACGAGTGAACTGCGCCGTGAGATCTCGGCTCATTAGAGGAGAAGAATCACGGAGGCCTCGGAGAATGTCAGGTTGAGCCCGCTAATGATATGCAAACGGTGTTTACTGTACGTATGTTCCGGTAAGCATTGCCGCAGCTGTCCAGGTGACAGAGAATCGTGATTTGGCGACAAATCGGCGCCCGCCGCGATTTTGGCGTCAGAAGCTATTCTCTGCCCAATCCTGTTTCACGATTTCGACATTGGCAAATGGAGAATCCTGCCCCTATTTCTTGCCTGGACCGTCTTTAATTTTTCTGATTGGCCAGCACCGCAATTGATAGGCCTCTCTTTTTAAAATCTTATCCAGTTGTCTGCCACGTTTTCATCAAGCACGAGTGGGTCGATGCTGCCAAGCCCCTGTACCATTTGCCTAACGTTGCAATGACTGTTGACAAGGGACTAACAACGATAGAGGTTTATTGATAATAATGAGCAGCTCTTGCATGCTGTGTGTCTGCCCATGCCCAGGGGGAAAACCCCCGCACTCTCGACACATGACCCCTTTTGTATCTGTGTCATCCCAGCGTACGTGTGACTACTCAGTCTCCAAAGGACAGACCCAATATCTCTTGTATAACTCTATCAGCTAAAATCAAATTTATCCCCACAATATGGAGCTACATTGTGTAAAAGCAACGCAGGAGATATTCTCTGTTATACTTCTCATGTAATCGTAAGTGAATTCAAAAGTCTCCCATTCCATTTTGTTACATTCTGTCGGAAAGCCAGCTGGTGAAGGATAGAACTGGAGCCAATCTTTACGCACTTATGCAAGCATTTATTTACAGAGATACACATTACAAACATGCATCCCTCACCTAACAACCACTGTTTAAGATTATTCATAGGAACAGAAATTAATCCTCTGTGAATGCCCACTAGCTGTGCATCTTGAGTTAAAATTTTATGGGAAGCGGGCGTTGCTGGCTAGATCAGTATTTATTGCCCATCCCTAATTGCCCTTGAGAAGGTGTTGGTGAGCAGCCTTCTTGAACCAATGCTGTCCCTGTGGTGTAGGTACATGCATAGTGCTGTTTAGTGAGTAAGTTCCAGGAATTTGGTCCAAAGACAATGAAGGAACAGCGGTATATTTCCAAGTCAGGAAGGTGAGTGCCTTGGAGTTGTGTTCCTATGTGTCTGATGCCGTTGTCCTTCTAGATGGTAGCAGTCATGGGTCTGGAAGGTACTGCCTAAGGAACCATGGTGAGGTATGGCAGTGTATCTTGTAGATGGTGCACACTGCTGCCATTATTCACCATTGGTGGAGAGGCTGAATGTTTGTGGAGGGAATGCCAATCAAGCAGGCTGCTTTGTCCTGGGGTCGACCTTCTTGAGTGCTGTTGAAGCTGCACTCATTCAGGTAAGTGGAGAGTATTCCATCAGACACCTAACTTGTGCCTTGCAGATGGTGGACATTTCAATAGAGGCTTTGGGGAGTCAGGGGATGAGTTATTCGCTGCTTCATTATCTGAGGAGTTGTAAATAGTGCAGTCGTCAGGAAACATCCCAATTCTGACCTTATGATGGCAGGAAGTTCATTGATGAAGCAGCTGAAGATGGTTGGGCCATCTACCTTGAGGAACTCCTGCAGCGATGGCCTGGAACTGAGATGAACCATCTTCCCTTGTGCGAGGTATGACTCCACATTGCATAGCCCACTAACATGAGTCTCATCTTGGTTGATTTAACTCAATCTCACAGGGCAGAAATTATTATAATTTGTATTACTCTAGTTGATTGTCATTTCTAAGATACCACATACGATGTAGAAGATCATAATTTGCGAACACTTGATTATCCGTAATTCCCTAATGTATAATCAGCAAATTGGGAGCTGACCACCAATAGCATTATACATGAGACTAATGCTGTGGGAGGTGTTGTTTCTTGAGTTAGTTGTTAACTTTTCTCTTCCAGATACTTGAAGCTGTTATCAAAATAGTAAAAATAAAATTTCAGTAGATTTATCATCTTCCCCTCATTGAGCCTAGATTGTTCTCTCTATGTTGTTACCTCTCCCAGGTGGTTACACAGAACTGCCCAGTCTAGATGCCGTAGCCATTATGGGTTTGAAGCAAACACTCTGGACCTGCAAGTCTTTTCCTGCCTGACAATTTAGTACGTTAGTTTGTAGGAGCATTGCCAATGAATACACAAGTTGCAAGGCAGAAATTAATATTGCATAGGTTAATGCACAGAGCCTTGGCAGGAATGCGCAAAAATGGAAGTCTATTTGCTCTAGTTATAAACTAATATTCTAATCTAGAGATTCCCAGGAAGCAGTAGAATATAAACATATGCCAATCTACAAAATGATATGGATTTCTGAAAAACACTCCAAAAGTAAGGGCCTGAAATTTAGACAACAAACAAGTGTTCGCTGATATTACCGCTCTTAAACTGACCATAATTTTAGGGTATGGAGGGGTTTTCTTATGAGGAGAGGTTAAGTAGTTTGGGCCTGTGCTCATTGGACTTTAGAAGAATGAAAGGCAACCTTATTGAGACATATAGGATTCTCAGGAGGCTTGGCACTCTTGTGGGAGAGTCTAGGACCAGAGGGCATAATCTCAGAGTAAAGGGTCACCTATTTAAAACAGAGATGAGGAGGAATGTCTTTTCTTGGAGGGCAGTGAATCTGTGGAATTCTTTACCACAGAGAGCTGCAGAACCGTTCAGTATGTTTAAGGCTGAGATAGACATATTTTTAATCAGCAAAGGAATCAACAGTTATGGGGACGAGGTGGGAAAGTTGAGTTGAAGATTTTATCAGATCAACCATGATCTCATTGAATGGTGGAGCATTCAAAGATGGGCTGAATGGCATCTTATGGATTTAGCACAAGCACTGATCAATGTGGGAATCTTAAAGTTTCGACCATTTGCTTCGTACTCTGTCACTAGCTGCCAAGCTGCACCCTGCTGACTGTAAAATGTTTTTACAAGTTTTTTTAATTTGAGTGCTTTACATTTCCTGGTCGGCTGTCTGTAAAAATTAATGTGAATGGCTGCATGACTTCACTGCAGTTCATAGAATCATAGAACCTCTACAGTGCTGAAGGAGGCCATTCGCCCCGTCGCGTCTGCACCAAAAGAGCACCCTATCCAGGGTCAGGCCCAGTCTATTCCCGTAAGCCAGTAACCCCATCTGACCTTTTAGATACTAAGAGGCAATTTAGCATGGCCAGTCCACCTAACCTGCACATCTTTGGCCTGTGGGAGGAATCCGGAGCACCCGGAGGAAACCCACGCAGACACGGGGAGAAAGTGCAAACTCCACACAGACAGTCACCCAAGGCTGGAATTGAACCTGGACTTTGAATTTAGAGAACAAAGCTGAAACTTTTAATTGTGAGGGACGTGGATGGTTCCACACCAGTAATTGTTCAACCGTGACATCTTGAATCACATTAATCACTTGAATCTCCATTAAAGATTGCTGGAATCAATCGCAAAATGAGCAAGGCAAAGTTCTTGCCACAGGGATCACTAGATCTCCCAGTGAAACTTTCTTCAAGGTCAATGGGAAACACACTTCCTTCAATGCAAAATCCCAGCCATTATTTGAACAATAGCAAATAATCTCTTCACTTGGACATCACAGTTGACACCATTCCCATGGTATGGCAAGTTAGTGCATCATCTCTCCTCCCCAGTAAGATAACTAAACAGCTTCAAAAATTATACCGATAGCTGCAGAAAGCTAAAATGATTGGCTGATATACACAAAGGAAATTGCTGTTTTCAAAAAAAATGCATGACGAACCTTTGTTTGGGGAGTTATTAGAAATTACTGCCAAGCACTCAGCAATTAATTCTTTTTCCGAGTTTTTTTTGAGATGAACTGAGAATTATTGCCAATTCAATATTCTAGAACAGCACCCTCTTCTTCTTCAGATGGTGTCACTGTTTCCAAATACTGCCTTTGTAGCTTAAGAACAAACTGGGTATCATGTCCATAATTGATCTGAAACTGTATACTGCAAAAGTTTTAAGCAGTGCAGATTTTGGCCAGTGTTAAATTGTAAAACGGATGGAAAGCAGATTCAAATTAGGTTGTTTATATGAATGGGTTCTAATATTTTCATTCATACTGGGATAAAACTCTCTGAATAAAGAGGTGTTCATTTATTACTTCTCATGAGAGTGGAAGAAACAAATTGATGCTATTAACATGTAGGTTTTCTTAAATTACAGTCTCCTACCAGTCCTGTGCTTAATTCCAGAGTATTTATCATGGATGTAAAGGTAACTGAGAAGGATTTCCCAAAGCCATAGTGCTGTAGAATCCTTAACGGTCAAAGGGGGAATTGCTTATATTTTCTATCAGTCTTAGTTTGGACCTCAGTCCCAGAGGAAAGGTGAAAAAGATCTGTTCAAACAGTGTGGTCTCTAATTTCTTGAGTTATGCTAAGTTTTTCAATCTCATTTAGTTGTTATGTTGATATGTTGGGATTCATACAGGCAGTCACAATTCCTGAGAGGTATTGTTGGGAATGATTTCAAATGATTGCCAATCACAACATCCTAGCTGAGATTTCCACTATGGTGAGCATAAAGAGAGGGGAGGCTCCCAATTCTGGGAAACCCCCCGAAAATGGCTGGAAATTTCAAGACCTACCCCTGAATCTGGAATTCCCTACTTTTGCAGGGACAGGACTGAAGTCAGGCTGTGGTTCATGCCTGTTCAGTTCACAGAGGCAGCTGTCCATTTAAACCACCTGTTGCCTCCACTGAAGTGTGAAACCCAAAGTGTGCAGATCAGTCCAGATAAGAGGAAGTCTGATCTTGGTGGATTCACTTGTATAGCCAGGGTACTCCTTTGAAGAAATAAGGCACCCCCTTGGATATGATTTTGGGACACGTTTTGGTGAGGTATGGCGCCTTTTGAGAGAGATAAGGCACCCTTAGGGAGTGTTGAAAGTAAACATGATTTATTGTAAAAACTGCATAAACTCTTTGGAACTGTCCACCTCCCAAGGAATTGTCAACCTCTCAAAGAAATATCAAGCTGTCAAAGAACTGTCAAAGCTGTCAAAGAACTGTCAAAGCTGTCAAATATCTATCAAGCTGTCAAATAACTGTCAATGAGTTGTCAAAGCTGTGAAAGAATTGTCAAAGATGTCAAAGAACTGTCACTCTGTCAAAGAACTGTCAACGCTATCAAAGGATACTAGGTGAGTTGGCTTGGATGTGGTAAGGAGTTATGGCTTGGGGGCATAAGTTGGCACAGGTGCTATAAAGAGTGACAGAGACCGGAGGGGCATAGTAGTATGAGAGGCCATGGGGTGTAGGTAGAGGGGTATGGGTTGGCATAGGGGATATAAGGGGCCATGGGGGGATATGTAGAGGAGGCTGATGTGCATGGCATTATGAGGGACCTTGGGAGAGAAGTGGATGGGTACATGTGATGGCATAGGTTGGCATGGATGGGCATTGAAAGTACGTGGGAGGGTGAGGGCTGCTTCTTGTTTTAATCTTTTAAAAACTAACTTAACCAAAGTGCTGAAGCACAGAGGCTGGCATTTTGCTCAGTCCATCTCCGCACCCATAGAGACATAGGAACAGGAGTAGACCTTTCAACCCTCAAGTCTATCCCACCCATTTAGTGAGATCATGGCTGATATGTGACCGAGCTCCAAATACCTGCTTTTGGCCCAAATCCCTTAATATTTTTGCTGAACAAAAACCTATCTCTCTCAGATTTAAAATTAACAGCTGTTCTAGCTTCAACTACTGTTTGTGGGAGAGTTCCAAACGTCCACCACCCTTTGAGTGAAGATGTTCTTCCTCACATCTCTCGTGAACAGTCTAGCTCTAATTTTTAGACAGTAGCCCTTAGTTTTAGACTCTCCAACCAGTGGAAATAGTTGGGGCGGGATTCCCCCCTACCCGGCGGGGCGGGTGGTCCCGGCGGGATGGGGTGGCGTGAACCACACCGGCATCGGGCCGCCCCAAAGGTGCGGAATCCTCCGCACCTTCAGGGGTTAGGCCCGCCCCGGAGTGGTTGGCGCCCCACCGGCCGGTGGGAAGGGGCTTGACGCCACGCCAACTGGCGCCGAAGGGCCTCCGCCGGCTAGCACGAGTCGGCGCATGCGCAGGAGCGCCAGCGCGTGCTGGCGTCATCCCCGTGCATGTGCAGAGGGATTCGCTTCCGCACCAGGAATGGCAGAAGACCACTGCCTCCGGTGCGGAACAATAGAGTGCCCACACGGCACAGGCCCGCCCGCGGATCGGTGGGCCCCGACCATGGGCCAGGCCACCGTGGGGGCACCTCCCGGGGCCTGATCCCCCCGCGACCGCCCAAGAACCCCAAAGCCTGCCCGCGCCACCAGTTCCCGCCGGTAAGGGGCCTACTCTAATTTACGCCGGCGGGACTGGCAAAGAACGGGCGGGACTTCGGCCCATCGCGGGTAAGAGAATTTGGTCAGCCCCGGGGCCCATTGAGTCGTGCCGGACCCTGCCATTCTCCGAGGCAGGCGGCGCGACTCACACCGGTTCAATTTTTGGGGGGCGGTAGAATTAGGAGGATGCCGGGGCGGGATTCACGCGACCCCCGGCGATTCTCCCACCCGGCGGGGGGTCGGAGAATCCCGCCCTTTATCTTTATCTACCCTGTCTTTCCTTGTTAATATCTCGAATACTTCCAATCTAGCCCGCAACCCTGGAATGAAAATCTCAATTGCGCGTGGCTATGTTTAAAGGTCAGTTTCACAGAGCAGGAAATCCCCGCAAGAGTGAAAATCAGGAACCAGGAGCGGGATTCTCCGACCCCCCGCCGGGTTGGAGAATCACCGGGGGCTGGCGTGAATCCCCCCCCCGCCGGTTGCTGCATTCTCCGGCACCGGATATTCGGGGCCCCCCCCCCAGCGATTCGCCGGCCCGTGATGGGCCGAAGTCCCGCCGCTATCAACCCACGCCAGCCGGCGTGGATTGAACCTCGTTTGGGACGGCGGGACATGGCGGCGCGAGCGGGCTCCGGGGTCCTGGGGCGGGGCACCAAAGGCCTTTCCTGCCAGCTGGCGGGCGGAAATCAGTCCGGTGTGGGCCTAGCCCCTCAAGGTGAGTACTCGGCCGCTCAAGATGCGGAGACTTCCGCACCTTTGGGGCGGCGCGATGCCAGACTGATTCGCGTCGTTTTTGGCGCCGGTCGGCGGACATCGCGCCAATATCGGAGAATCCCGCCCCATGTCTCTGAATATACAAGGGTAAAATGTTTTGTAATATCAAGTTAAATTAAGTTTTTTTGAGAGAAGATAATGAAAGAATGATTGATTTTTGGGAACCACGAACCACATTTTTGCACTCATTTTCAGTAAATGTTTAATTTGCAACTTATTTTGATATGGCACATAATGCTGCATAATGAAATCTACTTTGCACTAAGTTTTCAGTGAACATTGATTTTTAGCTTTAATTAAAAAATAGTTGCAGTTGATGTTAGAGCGAAGCACTTGAAGGTTGTTATTATTGAAATTGCTTTTGCCCCCTACTAAAATGTGAAGAACATTATATTCTTTCCAAATAAGTCTCTCTGGTTGTTACCATTGGTTACCTTTATCTATAACGTTACAAAAAATGTGGCGCAAAAACACATTTTTCTTACTTCCAATCCAGTTTGTTTGCAAGTTCATAACTTCAGAACTGCAGATTGGTGATAACATAATCTTCAATGATATACAGAGCAAACCAAGGCTGCATGTCACATCCATCAGGGAGGTCCTGACATCCATGCTGCTCCTGCCTGTTTTGCGTGTACCTATAATCGTTACATCATGTGTAAGCTGTTGGCAGCACATCGACTGCCAACAGATTTTAATGTCAAGCCTTAATCACCTACCGCAGGACATAGGATTCAGACTGTTAAAAGAGATTGAAATAGACTGCAGAAAATGGCATGGCTGAACATGGAAATTCTGCACTTAATACAGGTGAGAGATTGAAAAACAGATGGTTTGATGCTCTGATGATTTGAGGTTAAAGTTCAGTTGAAGTATGGCTTATCATTTGCAGATCCACATAAATTACTTTACACTCAACTGGGAAGCTGACTTTTATCTAGTTCAAGCTATCTGGATTAATGACAGTTCATTGTAATTACAAGCTATTTGCAATGATTAGCGGTTACCTTGAAACTTCTTGTCATTGGCATCTTGCTCTCTAACTCCTGTTAATAGATGATTTCTTATTTTCACAATGTCTCCCATTGTGTCGCCCTCACGATGCTCAGCACAGTCGCTACATTACTGTACAGTTCGACATAGTTTTTTTGTTGCTGTGCTTTAGGAAGAACAGCATTGCTCACATTTTCACAGCTTGTTGGACTTCAAGTGCTGAAAATTTCAACTCATTGGTTGGGTGAAAGATGATCATTGATTTCAGCAAATCTTTTTCAATAATGGATCTTGCATACCAGCTCAGTCCTTTATATTAGCCCAGTTCACCCAAAGCATCATAAAAAATCTGCCAAGGCAATTGTTTATCTGAGCACAATCTAAAATAAAATCAAATAAAAAGATGTTCATACTGAACTAATACTTCCAAATGCAATCTTTCTCTCCTGGAAGAAGAACCGTTTTTGAATTTTGATGTCTAAAATATGGTTTCATAACGATATTGGTATCACCACAGATATTTTCCTTCTTTAATTGAGGAGACCGTAAGATAAAATATTGGGGTTTTTTTCAGTGTAAAGAAAAACTGTGTTCTTGTGTTATTTACTAAACACACAGTTTGATAGCAGTAAGCTTTTTTGCCAAATGCAAATCAAACAAAATAGAACCAATTTGAATTTATTCTCTCCACATGTATTAGTTTTCGGTCCGGCTACAATGGAGACTTAACATTTTTAAAATATGACTACTGTTCCTTTGTATAAGCTTTTTGCCAAATTGATTCCCCCCTGCATTCCAACATATTCTCCCCTACAATGAGCTGGAGAGGATACTTGTATGTGGAATCTTTATTTCCATGGTGCTGCAGTGACTATGTACTGAGGAATCTGTTTCTGAGGTACTCTAGCTGTACATCTGTCTGTGACATCTGTTTTCCTGGCAGCTTAGGTGGACATCTGCCAATGACATCTGTTTTCCTGGCATCCCAAGGATGCTCTCCTCAATAACCTTGTGCACTTGTAAAGATTTTTCAGGACTGATATGGATGTCAGGTGATCCAAACATGGTCGTGTTGTTCATCTCTTCCTATAAAATTAAATTTTGCTGTCATTGAGGGCATAATCTTTCACGCATTGACCTGTCTTAATGATCTAATCTATAATTAGAACAAAAGTATTTTAATTAATTGAGAAATATGTTAATCATTAATGTATCAAATGTTATCAATAAATGTAAATGCTTGTGCTTATGCATTTATCAGCAGAATAGATCTATTTTATAGTGATTAACTTGGTAATTATAATTCACAACAGGTGTTTTTCCCATGAATCTTTACTTTGACTTTAAAAATCCAATATCTTACCCTGACATTTTGTGCTTCTCTTTTCACCATCCCACATTTCCACCTCCCGAACCTTGCCACATCATTGACAGCCATCTGTGGTGAGTAACTTCATTTGAAGCCTACTTGTGACAATAAGCGATTTTCATTTCATTTCATTCTCCTTTTCGGAGACTTGGGGAGGTGGGCGATAAGTATTGACACCGGAACTGAATTGGGAGTGTTCCCTGATCCTGTTGGGGACATCAGTCCTGGAGATATTCAGGACATGCTAATGGGCCAGCAATCTGCCCAGGTGAACCTAGTGCAATCCCAACTGACGCTGTCGTCAGATTAGCTGAATTTGGCAGTGGAGAGCTCGACAAGCTGGAGTTGCTTATAAGCACTCCACTCTCCACACACCCTCATTCCAGCCAGGAAGATGGCACCAGGGAGAGCGGCCCCTGAGGTTCGCGGATGCAGAGTTGGAGATGCTACTGGATGCTGTGGAGGAGAGGGGGGACGCCCTTTTCCCCAGGGTGAGCACGAGGCTACCACCCATGGAGGTCAACTGGGCCTGGGCGCAGGTAGCAGAGGCGGCGAGCGCCATGGGCCCCACTGTGAGGATGGGCCTGCAATGCCGGAAGAAGCTAAACAAACTCCTTAGGGCGGCCCGTGTGAGTTTGTGCACCTGGCATCACCCCCGTCCCACAGCCCCCCACCCCTTATCTCTCACCACCCATTCATGCAGCTCCCACTATGTGGACAGGTAGGTAGGCAGTGCTGCGTGAGGAAGGGTAATCCCTCTAGACCAGTCAAGGTGCGCCATCACCTCTGGACACCTGGCATTCCCCACCCCCCCACCGCCCAGAGGGGTATTGAAACCCAGCCACCGGAAGCCCCTTAGACCGAACCCTGAACCACATGCCAACACCTGTACCCATGATGTGGAGATGCCGGCGTTGGACTGGAGTGGGCACGGTAAGAAGTCTTACACCAGGTTAAAGTCCAACAGGTTTGTTTCAAATCACTAGCTTTCGGAGCGCTGTTCCTTCCTCAGGTGAATGAAGAGGTGGGTTCCGCAAACCCATATATAGACAAAGTCAAAGATGCACGTTGATACTTTGAATGTGAGTCTTTGCAGGTAATTAAATCTCTACAGGTCCAAACGGAGCAACTGGAGAGAGGGATAACCCCAGGTTAAAGAGGTGTGAATTGTCTCAAACCAGGACAGCTAGTAGGATTTTGCAAGCCCACGCCAGATGGTGGGGGGTGAATGTAATGCGACGTGAATCCAAGGTCCCGGTTGAGGCCGTACTCAAGGCCGTGCGGCACTTGGCTATAAGTTTCTGCTTGGCGATTCTATGTTGCCGCGCGCCTTGGAGAACGCTAACCCGAAGATCAGAGGCTGAATGCCCTTGACTGCTGAAGTGTTCCCCGACTGGAAGGGAACATTCCAGCCTGATGATTGTCGCGCGATGTCCATTCATCCGTTGTCACAGAGTCTGCATGGCCTCGCCAATGTACCACGCTTCGGGACATCCTTTCCTGCAGGGTACCGCCCATCAACACATGCGGCACCTGCATTTGCCTGGTGCCCTGCAGTCACAGACCACTAGCTATGGACCCCCTATGCAACCTGTGTCCGAGTATCTCACACTGTGCATTATCTGTCCCCCCAGAAGATGGCCCACAGCCGCCGGGAGCGAGAAAAGACTGGAACGGCACGTTGGATTGGCGGGACATGGGTGCGGCAGAGAGAGGACGATAGAGTAGGTCGGGGAGATGGGAGAGCAGGCAGTCACCCAGGTGGAGTTTGGCATGGGACAACCAAGTGAGCCCCAAATGCATTGCCATGTCCGTATGGCAGGTGAGTCACCCCTCCCACCCCACACCACGCCTACCTGAGATCTCACCATGTGTCTTGGCTTTTGTCTTGCAAGATCACCATCTGACGAGGTAGGACCGTCCGGTGTACCTCACCCCCAGCCGCAACCTTGTAACACCCCGGAGTACCAGTCCGGGGACGGAACTGACTTTCCATCACTGCGGTCATCTGCACCCTCCACCATCCCAGAGACTCGCACCTCGGTGGGCCATTTAAGTGAAGAGGCTCCTGGGACACTCTCTGGTGGGCACGCCACATACAGCAATACATAGATGGAGGTAGGAAGGCCCAGGGGCCAGACAGTCGGAGGGCGGCCCGACTCCTTGGACTAGCTGCAGTCCAGATGGGTCTTGCACTTCTGGAAAGGGCGGTCCCATCAATGATGGAGATGCAAATGCAGAGCCAGGATCTACAGGAGGAGGTGTCAGCAATCTTCCAGCACCTGTAGGTGCAGTGGGAGGAGTTCAATAACCTGCAAGAGCAGGAGGCGGTGCTGACAATACATGCTACCCAGGCCAACACAGAACATGTGGTGTCCGTGGTGGAAGCCTTGCACGCGAGGGCCACGGCTATCGATCAAGATGTCCAAGGCATGGGGCACACTGTACTGGTGGTGGCTGAGGTGCAGGACAGGGCAGCTTTGTCACAGGCAGACATGTACCAGGCCCACGTGAACATTGCTGCGGCACTCCAGAGCGGACCAGTCACAACCAGCCTTGGCTTCGGGCATCGAGTGCATTGGCCGGGCGCTGCCTGACCTAAGCCAGTCACAGAGGGATGTGGCACAGTCCCTGTGCTTCATGGCATTGAGACCCTGATCAAGACAAAAGTGGTCCTCCAGGACTGGTAGCACCAGGTGACTGTGGAGCCTCCAGAGCTCATTCTGGCCACACCCCCTTCCCAAGGAGTAGCCCGGGGGCCATCGAGTACCCTGAGGGAGGAGGAGGAGATGCGGCTCGTGTCAGTGACTCCTGCAGGGGAAGTGCTGGAACACCGCATCGCCTCTGAATCCCCCCCCCCCCCCTCCCACAACTGACACTGGCGCATTTCATGGGCAACAGGCAGAACCGGGTGGCACCTCTTCATCTATGAAACCCGAAAGTCGGCCGGGCCCATGCAGGCCAGGCCTTGCATAAGTGGCCGCCAAAGAGAAACCAAGTTACAGGGTGAGATCCGCAGCAGACCGCCTCCACATCTGATGGGCCGCCTGGGGACCCACCTAGAAGGAGCACTGGAGCACAGAAGATAAGAAAGTTGGATACACGTCGACACGGATGCAGGGCACAATACTTGTGTATAGCACTATTTAACACCTGTTCACTGAAATTTTGAACTGCCTTGGTCCTCTAACTGAAGAGTATGAGGTATGGGCTGGGTTGAATGCAGAGGGTGTGCAGGGTAGGAGGTGTGGGAGGCCGGTGGTGTGGGGTGTGAGTGTTGGAGGGAGGCACGGGGCAGGATACCCAGGATAGTTTGCTATTCCGCCCAGGGTCACACTCGGAGGCAGCAGGGGACTGAGCCAGAGATGTGGGGGTGTACTGTGGGTGCCCTCCTTGGGTGGGCCACCTGATACCCCGCCAGCAGGATGGCATCAGGTTGTGGGGTGTGGGGGGTCACCTTGAGCCACTGACAGCCCTCAAACTTAGTGGCATGCCGGTAGGTAGGGCCTACGAATGTGGTTGGGCATCTGTTGGGATCATAGCTGTAGTGTACTGTAGGTCCTGGGTGTGGCACACGGGACATGGCAACCAGTCTGGGGGCAGGATAGATGAGAGCAGTGGTGCAACGGGCAGGCAGGGCTTGGACACAGCGCAGGACGCGCCCCCAGCCAGCGGCACAATTGTCAGCACAGTATTGCAATTTTGGTAACCTTTCTTACCTCCTCTTTCTCCCTCAGCTGCAGTGAGCCGTGCCCACATAACTGCCACCTGGCAGGGCCGCGCATCGCAGAGGCCTGGAGAATACTGGGCTGAACCCTGTAATGATATGTCAAGGCAGCAAATTCTGGTTTTGCATGCCAACGAAGGAGGGACATGTAGCGCATTGGCATTGATTTGTTATGTTGTATGTGTAACATTAGCGGCTTCCTTGTGGTGCACTTGACAAAGGAAGGTTCAGACGTGGAGATAACTTCAACACCTTTATTAAACTATTTACACTTCTATTACTCGGGTTCGGCACTACTGCCAATCCTACTATAGCTACCCAGACTGACTAACCAGCTGCTGCAATCCACGTGGTGGGTGTAATATTGAATCAACCCTGTGTCTGTACTCACTGACTGTCTCCACTGGAAAGAGGCAGATCATGTGTGTGGTGTCCTTTATATGTGGGTTGGTGTAATGCCCCCCTGTGGTCGTGTCACCTCCTTGTGTATCGTGATTGTCCATTGGTCGTCTCCTTTCTAACTGATCAATTGGCTGAGTGTGTGTGTGTGATGTTTCTGGTGCTCCCTCTAGAGTCTAGTTAGCCTACATGCATTTACATTGATGCACATCACCACAGCCGTCACCAGCGGGGCCCTGGAACATGGCGGTCAGTCCGGCGCCCTGTGCGAACATCAATTTTCAGCGGACGCCTGATTCGCTGCCTGATTGCGATCCATTTTCTGCCGTCTGGGCTGAATTGCGTGTGGTTCGCATTCCCATTGGGGCCGTTATTCCTGGAGCAATTCAGGACATGCTAATGGGCCAGGACTGCCCATGTGAATCTAGAGCAATTTTCATTGTCGCTGGATTTGGATTCGCTGGGGCGGAAATTGGCACTGGAGAGCTTGGCAAGCTGGAGCTGCTTATAAGTCCTCTACCCCCCCCCCCCCCCCCCCCCCCCCCACACACACTCTCTCTCCAGCCAAGAAGATGGTTCCACGAAGAGCAACACCATGCTTCGCGGATGTGGAGCTCGATACAATGTTGGATGTGGTGGAGGAGATGTGGGATACCTTCTTCCCCAGGATGACCAGGAGGCTCCCGTCGCAATCCTCAACCGGGCCTGGGCGCAGGTGGCCGTGGTGGTCAGTGCCGTGAGCGTGACCAGGCAGACTGGCAAGAAGATGAACGACCTCCTTAGGGCAGCTCGGGTGAGTCACCGCCTCTGTTCCCCTGGCATCACTCCTGCCCCTCGCTCCTCACATCACCCCCCCACTCCCATAGAGGCAAATCAAAACCCACCAGCCCAAATCTCCCTCACATTTCAACCTGCAACAAACCCCAACACATGTATTGTCCTCTTAGGCCAGGTGCCTTGCACACACATGTCATCAGCTACAGACCCCCCCGTAACTCGCCTTCATGTGTCTCCTCATTTCCTTTATATGTCCCTCGGGAAAGATGGCACACAACAGAAGGGAGTGGGAGAAGACTGGAGGGGGTGTCCCGTACATCAGGACTCTCACCCCAGCCGAGCAGAGGGCGATGGAATTATCCGGGTGGTGCAGGAGTGGGCTATCTCTGAAGTGGAAGTCGGCAGGTGGCAACCAAGTGAGCCCATAATGCAAAATGATGCCCCTGAAGCAAGTGAGTCACCCCTCTCCCCCAGCCCACTCCTTCCTGAGATCTCACCATGTGACTTGTCTTTTGTCTTGCGGGATCACCATCTGACCAGACTGGCCCGCCTCGTTCCCAGCCACAGGAGCAGCACACCCCGGAGGACCATTCCGGTAGAACACCAACATCTCGGCACTGCATTGACCTGCACCCCCCGACATTGCAGAGACTATCACCTTGATGGGGTATATTAGTGAAGAGGCTCCTGAGTCACCTTCTGGTGCGCACAACATACATGCTGGCAGCACAACAGGTGGAGGTAGGAACTCCTGAGGGAGCAGACAGTTGGAGGGCTGCCCAATCCCTGGAATAAGCTGTAGTCCAGACAGCGATCGCACTTCTGGAAAGTATGATCCCATCACTGGTGGAGATGCAGAGCCAGGATCTACAGGAAGAGGTGTCAGCATCTTTCCAGCACCTGCAAGCGCAGCTGGAGGAGTCCAACTGCTTACACTGCGTGGTACCCAGGTCAACATTGATCGGGTGGTGTCCCCGTTGGATGCCATGGGTCAAAAGGTCACAGAGATGGGTCAAAACGTCCAAGGCCTCGGGCACATTGTGTGATCGATGGCTGAGGCTCAAGACAAGGAAGCCCAGTCACAGGCAGACATGCACCAAGTCCACATGGACATTGCTGTAGGCTCCAGAGCTTGGCCCATTCACAAAGCGTCATGGCTGAGGGCGTCAAGAGCAGTGGCTCGGCACTGACTGACCTGGGGCAGTCACAGAGGGACATGACTAAAGCTGTGAGGGACATGACTCACTCACTGAGGGACATGGCCCAGTCTCTTTGCTCCATGGTTGAGGGCACCGAGACACTGGTTGAGGCAAGACCAGGCCTCAAGCACTGGCAGCACCATGTAGCCCAGGGGTTATCGAGCACCCCGAGGGAGGAGGAAGTGATGTGGCCTGTGCCAGGGGAGGTGTTGGAGCACTCAGCGCTTCTGAATCCTCCCACCTGACACTGGCGCATATGATGGGCAGTGGGCAGAACAGGGTGGCACCTCATCACCTGTTACACCTGAAAGTCAGCGGGGCCCATCCACGTCTAGAACCTCCAGAGGACGGCTTCCAAAGGCACCTCAGGTCAGGGGGTGAGATACACAGCAGGCTGCCTCCACATCTGATGTGCTGCCTGGGAGGAGTGCTAGGCCACGTAAAATAAGGAAGTTATACACCAGTTAAGTTGTCACGGTGCAGCACATAGGTTAGAGGTAGGGTCAGGGCACAATCATGTATATGGTCACTATTGGCACCTATTTACCAACATTCTGACCTTCCTCAATCCTCTGTCTGAAGGGCGTGAGGGATGGGCTGGGTTGTGTGTACAGGGTGTGCTGGGTGGGGTGTGTGTGAGATTGGTGGTGTGGGGTGTGGGTGTTGGAGGATGGCATGGGGCAGGGCCCCCAGGACAATTGAACGTTCCACCTGGGGTCACCCTCAGAGGTGGCAGGGAACGGGTACAGAATTGTGAGGCCAATAGTACGACAGCTTACCCAGTGAGTAACCCATCAATACTCACCATCTCCATAACCACTCCCCCACAAACGATATATGGGCCCATGAGGTGGAATGGCCAGCACACATGCAGGGATCATCCGGGCAGTCAGTGGAAAGTGATCCTGAATTTAGGAGTCGGACGTTTTTAAATGATGAGGAGCACCAGAGTTCATCTCACAGCGAGTCATCATCGTCCTCCGTCCCGTGGATGAAACCTGCTAATACTGCCTGCCCAGGGCCAACACTCTGTACTGATGCTGGTATGACCCTCAGAGGGGGGGGAAGGGGAGCTGCGGTGATGGGATGGAGTGAAGGGAGGAGGCACAGGGGTGGTGCAGTGAAGGAAGGAGGGACAGGGGAAGATGTGAGTGGTTATGAGGAAGGGGGCACCACTCGTAACGTGATGGGGGGGGGGTATGGAGAGGTGGGATAGGGTGGTGGAGCTGCCGGTGGCCAGGCCTCCGAGTCGGCAAATCAGGAGGTGATGAGGTTGTGCCATGTGCGGTAGGCCTGGAGCACACTTGGGCAGTCTGCCATGCCTACCCGGGCTCCGTGCACTGTTCTTCCTGGCTATCCTCCTCGTCAGATAAGGCCTGGCATTCTTCCTCCTCCTCCTCCAGCATGTTCCCTCCTATGCAGTACAATATTGTGCAGGACACAGCAGGCCAGCACACTGTGGGAGACCCTCTTAGGGTTATATTGGCTTGCCCCACCAGAGCGGTCCAGGCATCGGAACCACATCTTTCGGATGATGAACCCCTTAATGACGCATCTGGTTGCTGCATGGGCATCGCTATCGCAATTCTCCGCATTGGTCTGGGGCTTCTGGACAGGTGTCATTAGCCATGACGCACCAGATTACCCTTGTCGCCGAAGAGACATCCCCTCACCCGAGGGCGCGCCTCAAAGGCCTCAAACCCTATCGAGTGCGCCAGGACGTACGCGTCTGATTCTGATTGATGAAGGGCACCCCCTGACGAGCCAGTGCTTGTGGGGGACACACATGCCATCAATCACCCCGTGGACCTGGAGCACGCCAGCAATGGTGGCAAGTCCTGCTGCCCAGGCATCCTGGTATGTCTGGTCAGGATTGAAGTTTATATAGCCTGTTGTCTGGGCGCATGGGGCATCCATCAAAGTGCGGATGCACCTGTTTGCAGATGTCTGAGAGATCCCAGACAGGTCCCCACGGGGTTGCTGGAAAGATCCAGAGGTATACAAATTCAGCGTGACCGTCACATTGACAGTCACCAGGAGCGGGTGCCCTCCCCCCGTGGTGCCAGGTTCCCCAGCATCTGCCATAGCTGGTCCACGGTCTCCCTGATTAGCCAAAATCTTTGGCCGCACAGGTTCTTGAAGGGCAGGGTCTAAAGGTATACATGTGGCCTGATGCAGCACCTCCTTCATATCTCCACCTCGGCCGGCACTGGAGCCTCACCTGCTGGCCCCTGCTCTTCTGGAGCAAGCTTCCGTTGTGCAGCGTCCTCCCCAAGCAGGCCCTGTGCCTCCAGCCTCTGTGCATCCGTAAAGGCAGCTGTGGTCAGATAGATAGAGAGCATTCCTGACTGTACTCCGAAATTCATTCTCTGCAAGGGGGTGGGGGGGTGGGGGGGAGAGGGGGGGGGGGGGGGGGGGGGGAGGGGGGGACGATGGGGGGGTGGGGAGGGGGAAGAAAAGACATGTTAGCTAGATGAGTATTCCCTTGCCCATCCAGATCCAACAGACTACATGGTGACCCTAAGTTGCACTTCAGCTCCATCCTCCAAATGTCCCCTTCAAACCCACCCCGTCCTTCAACCATTCCCGCCAATGTGTTGCTTTTCACATTGCACCCATGTCCCCGTCGGTGAGTCGCACCTTGGAACCTTTATCTTCACCACTCGTCCCTGTAAACAGGGTTACTGGTGGCTGCTGCAACCCGTGTCAGTGATGGGCTCTGCGGCCTCTACCCTGTTTCCCCAGTGGGGTCAACTGTGGGTGTCCTCATTGGCTGGGTCGTGTGGTATCCTGCCAGCAGGATGGCACCTGGTTGTGCAGTGGAGAGGGTCACCCTGTGCCACCAATCGTCTCCATGTTTAGAGGCTTGTGTGTGGGCACGTCCTACAGATGGGGGTGAACGAGGGTAGTGGGTCTGCTGGGAGCTTACCTGCAGTGTGATGTGGGTACTTGGTCGTGACAATCTGTCTGGGGACAGGATGGATGGGAGCAGGGAAGCGGTGGGCAGGCAGGGCATGGAGACAGTTAGTGATCCTGCTGACAGTGTCACTGATGAGGCCTCTGCCCTGTGAGGGGCAGTGTGCCAGGGAAGGTGCCAAAGGCCACGGTGCATGTATCACTTGTTTGAGGTGAGCTCTGTTATTCCCCTTCTTCCCCTGCAATGGGACTGCACTTCTGATGAGTGTCCTGAGGAGTGCCAACACCAGGTGTGCTACTGATTGAGCTTGGCCACGCCCATCCCATTGATAGGTCAGCTGGGGTTGGAGGGTTTCCAGAGGGGTGGTCTGAGTGAGCTCCCAAATGGCCAGAAATGGTCCCAAATGGCCTGTGAACATTGACAGGACAAGTGAGCAGTCAGCAGAGAGAGCAGCCAGGAGCCTGGAACTTGTACTAAATGGGAGCGTTTAAAGTAAATACTGCAGCAATGGCAGCCTGAGCCAACCCACCCCAATCCCGTGGGGAACACCCCAAATCCATGTCACCACGTTGCTGCCTACTACTCCCCCCGGCCCTGGCAGCCACCACCCAGCTAGTGATACAATTTTAAACTGTTTTTCAAATTTTGCTTATCTTCTCTCTCCCCCTCAGAAGCCATGGCGCCCAGTCCCCATTTGGAAATCCGGGTGCTCTGGTTTCCTCCCACAAGTCCCGAAAGACGTGCTTGTTAGGTGAATTGGACATTCTGAATTCTCCCTCAGTGTACCCGAACAGGCGCCTGAATGTGGCGACTAGGGGATTTTCACAGTAACTTCATTGCAGTGTTAATGTAAGCCTACTTGTGGCAATAATAAAGATTATTATGATAAACACCGCCCATGTGACTTACGCCAGAAAGGAGCGGAGCATCACGGAGGCCCAGAGCACGCTGGGTCAAACACGCTAATCACAGTTAAATGAATGCAAATGCCGGTTTTGCATGGTCCCCGCAGGTATGCAGCAAAGTTTGTTATCGCCACCAGCAAAGGCCCGGAACATGTGGACCTCGATGTTGGCAGGACGCTCGATATTCCGCCCGATTGCGGTACGTGTTTGCGGTGTCGTGAGGAGGATAATTTCACCCGTCTTGGATTTGACCCCTAAACTCCCTTGTCCCTCCATCTTTCCCTCTTTTTATTTTGAGACACTCTTTCAAGCCCACCTCATTGATCACCCTTTTTTGACACTGCTCTTAAAACCTCCTTCTTTGACTCAATGCCTTTTCTTTGCCTGATTATGTTGCTGTGTGGAGCACCTTGAGGTGTTTTCTACTTTAAAGGTGCAATCAAGGGGCAAGCTTTGTGTTTGTTCCTTATCATCCATTTCCACAGATTGAACAGAGAAAATTAACAGGCAATTATCATATTCGATTTGTGCATTTATTTGCTTTGGAGGAAAATGATAAGCCATCAATAAAACTGCTGTTGTACTAACAATGTAAAGATGGAGCCTGCTCAGATGTACGACGCCAGCCAAGCAAACCAGAAACTGTTTAAAGGCCTCGATAAAGCTAATGTGGATTTATAGCACTTGCTGCATTCATTCGTTTCTCATGCCTGGGTAAACACCAGAAGAAATGCTTTGCTTCTCAACAATTAACATTTCTAATCACGAGGGACTGAAATATCAAATAACTTATGATTGTGGACCCTGCCAAATGACAGAAATGGTGCAGAAATAAATGACTAAACAGTCAAACTAACATTTCAGGAACAGCATGATCATTATACTTGAGTTATAATACAAGTGTAACGGAACTTCAGTATGCGATTGACAGGCTGTGAGCAGTGTAGCAGAATCTGCAAAGGTCCTGAATGAGTACGTGACAAAGCTGTGCATCTCATCGACTTCAGTGCAACTGAAGTTCCTGTAGCATTCTTATAATCACAAAGAAGTCCCAATATCTATAATTTAATTCGATAAGTCCTCACAAAGAAAACAAATTGCGTCTCGTATTCTTCACTTCCAGCTCACAGGGGAGATTGCTCTGCAATGTGTTCATTTCTTTTCTTGCAGGCAACCGATAATTAATCTGTTTTCAAAATTGCCTTCCGCTGATTTCCTGATTACTTTTGATCAACAATGCCGTCCAAAGACAGAGCTCTCATTATATTATTCAAGTCTGGCCGGATGGCTTCTTAGTTCCCAGAGAAATCATTCAAGAGCTTCTGCAAATTAGAACAGTAATAAGATGTGATAAGTTGTCACACAGCATATCGTATCTTTACTTGTCTCTTAAATTTCAAATAACAAGGATGCTAACACAAATGGAAATGGTGAATGTGGTATTTGTGACCCGTTCCGGAAAGATTTATGTTTTAGTTTCTTGTTTACACATCCGAATTTCCTCGGTAAATATTTTCCACTAATTTTCATCAGGGTCCATGGAATCTCTTCAGTGCAGAAGGAGGCCACTCAGTCCATCGAGTCTGCACAGACTCCTCAGAAAGAGCACCCTCCCTAGGCCTACACATCTTGCCCTATCCATGGAACTCCCACCTAAACGTTTGGACACTAAGTGGGCAATTTAGCATGGCCAATCCACCTAATCTGCACATCTTTGGACTGTGGGAGGAAACCGGAGCACCCGGAAGAAGTCCACGCGGACATGGGGAGAACGTGCGAAGTCCACACAGACACCCAAGGCTAGAATTCAACCCCGGTCCCTGGTGCCGTGAGGCAGCAGTGATAACCACTGTGCGACCATGCCGCCTTAGGTGTTAGTCTTGTTCGCTGCTCTCATTAAATCTTCCAATGTTTAAGATAAACAATGCAAGAGGAGACTGTATTGCCAAAGCAATGCACATTCCATCTCGCCGTCTTAAAAGAAAATGTTTGAAGCAGACCAGCAAATAATACATTACAGCATAAATAAATGTTATTTTGCAGAGAATCTTGCCATCTCACCCCTGATCCCATGTGACTTCATCTTCTGTACCAGTCTTCCATGAGTGACCTTGTCAAATGCCTTACTGAAGTCGATGGTATCGACAAGGACTTCAGTAAGGCTTTTGACAAGGTCCCTCATGGCAGACTGGTACAGCAGGTGAAGTCGCACGGGATCAGAGGTGAGCTGGCAAGATGGATACGGAACTGGCTCTGTCATAGAAGGCAGAGCGTAGCAGTGAAAGGGTGCATTTCTGAATGGAGGACTGTGACTAGTGGCGCTCCTCAGGGATCAGTGCTGGGACCTTTGCTGTTTTTTATATATATAAATGATTTGGAGGAAAATGTAACTGGTCTGATTAGTAAGTTTGCAGACAACACAAAGGTTGGTGGAATTGCGGATAGCGATGAGGACCGTCAGAGGATAAAGCAGGATATAGATCGGTTGGAGACTTGGGTGGAAAGATGGCAGATGGAGCTTAATCTGGACAAATGTGAAGTAATGCATTTTGGAAGGTCTAAAACAGATGGGAAAGAGATATAGTAAATGGCAGAACTCTTAAGAGCATTGATAGGCAGAGGGATCTGGGTGTACAGGTCCACAGGTCACTGAAAGTGGCAAGGCAGGTGGAGAAGGTAGTCAAGAAGGCATATGGCATGCTTGCCTTCATCAGCAGTGGCATTGAGTTTAAGAATTGGCAAGTCATGTTGCAGCATTAAAAAACTTTAGTTAGGCCACACTTGGAATATAGTGTTCAATTCTGGTTGCCACTCTACCAGAAGGATGTAGAAGCTTTGGCGAGGGTACAGAAAAGATTTACCAGGCTGTTGCCTGGAATGGAGGGCATTAGCTATGAGGATAGGTTGGAGAAACTTGGTTTCTTCTCACTGGAACGACGGATGTTGAGGGGCGACCTGATAAAAGTCTACAAGATTATGAGGGGCATGGACAGAGTGGATAGTCAGAAGCTTCATTCCAGGGTGGAAGAGTCAATTACTAGGGGGCATAGGTTTAAGGTGCGAGGGGCATGGTTTAAAGGAGATGTATGAGGCAGGTTTTTTACACAGAGGGTAGTGGGAGCCTGGAACTTGTTGCCAGGGGAAGTAGTGGAAGCAGATACGACAGTGACTTTTAGGGGGTGTTTTGACAAATACATGAATAGGATGGGAATTGAGGGATATGATCCCTGGGAGTGTAGGTGTTTTTAGTTCAGAAGGACAGCATGGTCGGTGCAGGCTTGAAGGGCCGAAGGGCCTGTTCCTGTGTTGTAGTTTTCTTTGTTCTTTGTTCATGTAAGGAGACCATTTAATCTGATGTTGTTTGTGCTGGCTCCTTAAAAGAATGATCCAGCTAGTGCCTCATTCTTTCACCATAGCTCTGCTTTTTTACAATTGCCTGTTGCATGCTAGTGTTGAGTCTCCTTCGCACCACCACCACAACCCCCACCCCACCACAACCCTTTTAGCAGTGCACTGCAGATAATGAAAACCAGCCGTATAAGGAACAGTCTCCTCCTCGCCTCTCTAGTCCGTTCAACACATATACCAAATCTGGTGTCCTCTGGTCACCAAACCTCTTGCCAATGGAAACAGCTTCCGACTTACTCCATCAAAACGTTTCATAATTTTGATGCCTCTACTAGTTCTACCTGTTACCTTCTCCACCTTCATTATTGTTCTCCCTGCTTTCATCCATGAAGACCAGGTATGGAATTTTCATCCCACCCCCACCCGCGGCGGCATTTTGTTGGTGACGGAAATGGGCCGTCGCGGGCGGCGGCGGGATCGTTTGGGTCCTGCCGCTGTCAATGGGTTTTCCATTGTTCACACCATCTACTGCCAGGGACCTCGGGGCGCGGTGGGGGGAGGGCGGGGGGGGGGGGGGGGGTCACCATGGGCGGGACTGGAAGATCATGCCAGCAGGATTGGCCTGAACATTTTGGCCAGGGATTATGTTCGCTTCTCTCTGGAATCTGAGTAACCATCAACAGGCTACAGAAAAAAATATAAAGAAATATTAATGGTAAACATCAGATAATGGATAGGAGGTTGAATATAAAAGCAAAATATTGCGGATGCTGTGAATCTGAAGTAAAACAAAACTGGTGGAAATACTCAGCAGGTCAAGCAACACCTACAGAGAGAAATAGAGTTTGCCTTTAATGACTAGCCCCACATTGCCCCCAGGCGGACAAGGTGGTCACGGTGGTAACCTCCATGGAGTTTTTGCCTGTCATGGCATTTCAGATCCACGAATGGACTCAGACAGACACGATTCTCACAAAAGTTCGACACGCAGTGTTTTATGGAGGTCAGTATCGTCAGCTACCAGGCGCATGAAGGGCGTATTCGTCAAAACTGTCCAGGTTTAGTGTGGAGGACATGATACCGCTATGGGATATGTGCAATGTAATTCCAGAAAAAGGCCAGGAGTTGATATTGAAGGATCTCCACAAGGGAAATCCAGGGGTGTCCAAAATGAAGATGTTGCCACGCAGTTATGTCTGACGGCCGGGCCTGCATGCGGACATCAAGTAGCTGGCCCAACAATGCTCAGTCTGTCAGGAGCATCAGAAGCTCCCACCAGCTCCGCCCCTTCACCCTTGCGAATGGACAGGACAGCCATGGGCACGATTGCATGGCGACTTTGCCGGTCTATTTCAGGGTTCAATGTTGCTCCTATTAATTGACGCCCATTGTAAATGGCTGGAGGTCCACAGGATGGGGCAACCATCTCCCAGGCACCCATCAAGAAGTTGTGATTATTGTTTTCCATGCACGGTATCCCTGAAGTGTTTGTTCCAGACAATGTAAGCCCTTTCACGAGTGAGGAGCTCTCGGGGCTTTTGAAGGCGAATGGGGTATGGCACATTTGTACCTCCCCGTACCGCAACAGCAGAACTTTACTGGCCTAAAATTGCAACAGTATATACACAATAAAGCATGGCAGCTCGAGGTGGTAAAGATGCTGACTGAAAACCTCGGCCTTGCTCCAGATTCAGAACAGGTCGAAGACACACAACCTAAATTAAATCAGGTTACCTGAGCCAGAATTCACCCCAAAAAGCAAAGGCGAGAGGTAGAGTTAAGGGCAGGGGAGAAAATGAGAGAAAGGGAAGCCCAAAAAGAAATGGAGGAGGAAGAAGCTCAGGAAAAGAGAAAGAGAATTCCAAGAGAGAAAGAAAGACTGTTTTTATCCAGCTAGGAAATCGAGAGAGAGAGTGTTGCAGGCACAGAAGACTGGAGAATTGAGACTGATCGCAACAGCTATTGAGAACCTGGGGTTTCTTGCATAGGGGGAATGTGACTCCCTTTGTATCACAAGTTCCAACAAAATAAATAACTAGTTTTAGAGACGTAGGGTGCTTTCAAACCTTGCTTGCTGTTTTGCTGCACGCACCAAAGTGATTCGTAAAAGAGATTACTGGTTCATGTTTAACGGTTTCCTGAGGATACGTTCACCGATAGAGTTAATGGATCACTGCTGTAGAGATGGGGTTGTGCCGAGCTTACCCACGAGGGGAGTGGACCTATTATTGGGGTATAACTCATTTGGAAGGCAAAATACAGTCCAGGTGAACTTGGGGAAACAAAAGGGAACCAACAAAATTCTGTCCAGCTGCAGAGAGGTGAGGAAGTCCCGAACATCCGACAATGGAGCAGAGAGCCAATAAGGGGTAGGGAAATAGAACGAAAGCCAGAGGAGCCCTCTGCGATAAAAGGGCTCAGGATAGAACCCATGAAGGCTAACGTGGCCAAAACCAGACAATTACAGTTTAACGATGCCAAGGCAAGGCCTGTCGAATTTAGAAGGAAAGGGGTTGAAAATGGAGGCCTGGTCAGCAGACACCTTCTATCAGGATTTAAATAGGGACAGAGGAAGTTACCAAACCACAGGCAGACCTTGAGAGGGATGCCTCATCTAGTTGAATTGCTACAGGACAGTGTAGTGATCTCTATATGTGCATGTACACAAGGGGTTAACGTGTATTCAGTAGCACCATATGATCACTAGAGGGCCAGACCAACAGGGGTATAAAAGGCAACCACATTGGGTCTCTGGCTCTCTCGGGGGTGCACTGTGACCAGGGCAATAGCAGTGTAGTTCAGATGGCTAGTGGAGTTATGTATAGTTACTGTAGTTAGATCTTGTTAACCTTATCACTAGTATCAAAGTTAAAGTAAAGAACTTATGCCAGTCTTGTTATAGTTACCCAATACACCTTTTGTTACTACTGGATGAGTTTGAGTCTTCTTCATCGAGATTCAGAAGACCTCTTCATTAGCCAAGGATTGAGTAGCACATGTTATCTACCACACAGGTAACAAAACATGGTACCAGGCGTGTTGGCTTGAACAGAACTAATTAGATTAGGTTAGACAAAAGTAGAGAAGAAAATTCAGACCGGATATTCGATTGTGGAAGACTTTGCAGCAAATGGATCCTTGATGACTAACTATGGGACTCATTGGACCTCCAGGGCAGCTGGAAACAACCGGTAATTTAAGTTATAACTGGAAAAGTTTTGAACAGATATTCCAAATATTTATTGCAGCTAATGATTTAAGCATGGTCCCTGATGCAATGAAAATAGCACTACTACTCTCAATAGGAGGGCATGAAGCTGCAGAAATCTATAATTGCTTTAATTACTTAGAAGGTGAAGACAACACCAAAATAGAAGCAATACTCAAAAAATGTGATGAACACTGTAAGAGTCAGTCTGGAGAGATGCTAGAAAGATTTAACTCTTGTCATAAATGCCAGAGAAACGGAGGGCCCATCACTGATTTTATTACAAATCTCAAGTTAATACCACAAGGCTGTGATTATGCTGATTTCAGAGACACTATGATAATGGATCAATTAATTTCTGGACTATCGGACAAAAATTTGAAGGAAGAACTTTCACACGATAAGTATCTAACCCTAGAAACTGCTGTAGAAAAATGCCTTGCTTATGAACAAAAGCAAAATCAATACTGTCTTTACAAACACAGAATCAGTATCCACAAAACAAAATCGGTAAAAATGGCACGAACACTCACCACGAGGCAGAGGCAGGACCTCACTCGATGCAACAGCGCTTTTTGATTGGCAGCCACCTTGAGCGAGAGCGTTCCGGCCAGTACGCACATGCGCACTTCTCAAAAAGAAGGAAAACGGCCAAATACACTCGAGAAGCCACGCATGCGCAGTTGCGAAAAGAGCGCACAGTAAAGGAAACTCAAATTGCGCATTCGCAATTGATTCCTACGCATGACGTCACGAGTGTCATGAAGTCAGAGGACCCGGACCATGCCCATTTAAAAGGGAAATACACGAAAATGAACAAAAAGACATTGAAAGCTGCAAAACCAAATGTTCTTACATCAAAAGACAGAACAATACCCGAACTTACACCAGCAGTTAAAAATAACCTCCACAGCACCCTGGCAAAAGCAGTTTGCACCACCCAAAGAGGAAAGCACAGTGATTTGTTCATTGAAGAATACTACTCAGAAGATGATTTCTTATTTGAACATAGAAAGAACAATGACAAATCCAAAACAAACAGATGATTTGTTCATTGAAGAATACTGCTCAGAAGATGATTTCTTTATTAGACATAGAAAGAACAATGACAAATCCGAAACAAAAAGAGATGATTTGTTCATTGAAGATTACTGCTCAGACATGGATGAGTTATTCGGAATTGATGATCATTGCATCAGCAACACGGTTGAAACGCTCAACATGACTCTTCTCATGGTAGATGAATCCAATACCATGATGCTATGGCAGATCGTCGATACATTGGATGACAGAAATACCCAAGAAGAAGGCAACGCCACACAGAGAGCACAGATCGACTCTACAGCGAGAACACTGCACAACTCCACAGAGAGAGCAATGACAGACTCCACAGAGAGAGCGATGACAGACTCCACACAGAGAGCGAAGAAGGACTCCTCAGAGAGAGTGATGAAGGACTCCACAGAGCGAGCGATGAAAGACCCCACAGAGAGAGCGATGACAGACTTCACAGAAAGAGCGATGAAAGAATTCACAGAGAGAGCGATGAAGGACTCCACAGAGAGCGCGATGAAAGACTCCACAGAGAGAGCAATGAAAGACTCCACAGAGAGAGCGATGAAAGACTCCAGAGAGAGCGATGAAAGACTCCACAGAGAGCGCGATGAAAGCCTCCACAGAGAGAGCGATGAAAGACTCCACAGAGAGAGCGATGAAAGACTCCACAGAGAGAGCGATGAAAGTCTCCACAAAGAGAGCGACGCAAGCCTTCACAGACAGCTCGGTGACAGACTCAAAAATGGAAGCAAGCAAACACTCCATAGCGAACGCCATGCAGGAACAAGACTATGAAGGTCTATCCACGTTATCTGCGCAACCAGCAGCAGAGTATAAATGTCTACCAAGCTCACATGTACAACAAAAAGACTATGACAGTCGACCCAGCTTATTTGAGCCACCAGAACCCAGCTCATTTAACCAACAAGAAGACAGTCTACCCAGCTTATTTGAGCCACCAGAAGAAGACTGTGAAAGTCTACCCAGCTCATTTAACCAACAAGAAGACACTGAATGTCTACCCACTGTATGTGAGACAAGTGACGAAGAAATCACAATTCCCATACAGGATGTGCAGGATGACAGCGAGACTGACAGATCTCAGCTTGTCTGCACAGAAGCACTCAACAATCAGAGGAGGGCTACTCATGAGTCCAGAGAGACCACATCAATTGAAATCGTGAAGATTTTGACTTCAGAAGAGGAGCACCAAGACCCACAAGAGAATTAAATTGTGAAGATTTTGACTCCAGAAGAGGAGCACCAAGACCAACAATAAAATTAAATTGTGAAGATTTTGACTCCAGAAGAGGAGCACCAAGAAACCAAAGGTGATTCAAATGAACCAGAAATGACTCCAGAAGAGGAGCACAAAGAAATCAATGATGATTCAAGTGAACCAGAAATGACTCCAGAAGAGGAGTACCAAGGAAGCAAAGAAGAGGAATCAAATCCACCACAAATGACTGATGTCACCAACATCAATGCAACATCAGATCATTCTCACAATTCTCAAGAAGAAATTATCAATGTAACAGATACCACAACGGACACTGACACCGATAACTGTGACAATGACTCAAATCATCCACACGGAACACTCATTGAGCACAACAAGAACAACAAACACCGCACGACGCACAGCAGAAACAAGAACAACAACAAGAAACACAACATGCAGTGCAACAAGAACAACAAAGACAACAAGAAGCATAACAAAAACAACAAGCACGACAAGAAAAACGACAAGAACAGCGGCGAAAACAACAAAAACAGAAACAACAAGCACAACAAAAGCAACAACAAGAACGACAATAAAAACAACAAACACAGAAATGACAGAAACAAACAACAATGAAACAATGACCTGTACAACATGGTACAACTCTGCACATGAAGGAAAATGCCACAGCACACTGCAAAACAATGACAAGACTACAAATATGCCAAGGCATGACAAAGAATCTCACAAATTCACATCTGCTCCGGAACAAGCAAGCACGCCAGCTTTCAAGGCAGATGACACACTAGATCAATATCGCAAGCACAGGAAAAAGTCCAGGTCAGACGACAATGATGACACGCAGAATCAATACCGCAAGCACAGAAAAAAGTCCAGGTCAGACAATGATGTAACACAGAATCGCTACGACAAGTATAGAGAAAAAAAAGTCTAAATTAGACAACAAAGTGATTCGACCATTCGAACACCTCATGATGACTTGATGGTTATTTAAACACAAGAACACTGACGACGTTCACAAAGAAATAACGACACCAACCTCACCACTTCAACAACAGAAGAAGAAAGCAACTCAACCGAACAAATTCATAAAGTTTGGACTCACAATTTTTTTTATTAAGATTGGACTCATAAATATTAATTGGCTTTGTATAATCATCAAGATCACACCTTGTACATAACATCATTTGTCTACCTATTTCATGCAAGCGAAAAAACCTTAGAGACTAAATGTATTCACATTTGACGGACTAACTCTTGGATTTTATGTAATGCATTTGCAAACTGCATCCATTATATTTGTTCAATTTTCTTTACAACATACAGAAAATATGTAACATGAAAAGGGGGATGTAGTGATCTCTATATGTGCATGTATACAAGGGGTTAATGTGTAATCAGTAGCACCGCATGATCACCAGAGGGCCGGACCAAAGGGGAATAAAAGGCAACCACATTGGGTCTCTGGCTCTCTCGGGGGTGCACTGTGACCAGGGCAATAGCAGTGTAGTTCAGATGGCTAGTGGATAGTTACTGTAGTTAGATCTTGTTAACCTTATCACTAGTATCAAAGTTAAAGTAAAGAACTTATGCCAGTCTTGTTATAGTTACCCAATAAACCTTTTGTTACTACTGGATGAGTTTGAGTCTTCTTTATCGAGATTCAGAAGACCTCTTCATTAGCCAAGGATTGAGTAGCACATGTTACCGACCACACAGGTAACAAATCAGACAGTACAACTGAGGCTGGTCAATCACCTGGGCAGTACTGTCTCAAAGGACATGGGGTGGACTGGGGACCAACCCATGCCCAGGGGAACAGAAAAGGGGGAGTCAATACCCCTGAAGGTGAATCATAAACGTGTTTAGGGAAACACAAGTGCAGCTAACACAGAATCCTCCAACACACCATCCAAGGATCAGATTCAAAATTTCAATCCCCCTCAATCCAACAGTGCAATTTCCAAGGCAACTGATGAAAATGTTCAGGGGGGAACACTGACTCCTCACAGGAGTTTAAAAACAACCACCTTGGAAATACAAATGGATCAGAATCTAAATGATCAGATTTATTGGCTGAAATTCTCCGGCTGTTCACTGGCGGTGGCATTTTCTGGTCCTGCCGGCAGCGCACCCCCGCCCGCGGGTTTCTCGGAATTCCCATTGGCAGTGGTGGGAACAGGAAATCCCGCCACCAACGAATGGCGCGCTGCCGAGGAACACGCAGCTGGGAGGTTGGAGAATCCCACCCATGCATTGTCGAAACAGCCATGAAAGGTTAAGAGCCCCACAGACACCACAGCAAAACAGCCAGGGGCATTTGCATATCATTGACATGGAAATAAAACCCAGGCCTGCAAAATCTGACTCCTCTCCAGAAATCAACATGGAGTTTGAACTTTCCCCACCTGCTAAATGCATCGAGAATCATATACCTGTTGATCTTACAGCACCTGAAACTTTGCGTTCCGATATTAATGAATGTTCACCAGATATCACAAACCTGCCCATTCTTTTCGAAGAGGATGCGGCAGATAAAAAACAGCATAGTCCGTGTGTAAATGTCGGAACATGTGTGAAACGTATATGTATACATTTTCTTTTGTTTCATAAGGAAGCCATGTAAACAAAATACCATCACAGATTACATTTTTCCCCCATGTATGAAGGTTTGTCATGTTAGTATGTTACGAACTTTCAGTCAATACTTAATATTTTTAGAAACAGAAGAAAATGTGACAAAAATGTGGCCACCATAGGATCACTTGGCATATTTTTGGACTAGAGCTACTCCCTTGCCTCAAGAGGGTATAAGAGGAACCTTCCAGACTGATGCTGACTCAATGCCTTTTCCTGAAACTAAGGGTAGTATCAAATAAATGGGTCATTCAACCACAAAAACACTGGGGGCTGGATTCTCCGCAACCCGCGCCAAAATCGCATTCAGAGCGGGGGCGGAGAATCGATGTTCCCAACCAAATTGGGCATGGCGCCGCCGGAGAATCGCTCGTCCATGAAATACGGCGCATGGCTGGGGGGCCATTGTCAGAGGCTGTCTCAGTGATACTCCCAGCCCGACCGGCTGAGTTCCCGACGGCGTGGAACTAATGTGGTATGGTCAGTCGGGGCTCTTGTCTGGCGGCTGTGTCCTCAGTCCGCGGCCGCTCTAGTGGGGGGTGTGGGGATCAAGCACCGGGGGGTGCCACAGCAGCGATCGGGCAGGTCCGTTGCAGCGGCACACGGCTGATCAGGGGAGGCCTTGTTTCTTGGTCTTAATCTGGGTCCGAATCCGCCATGACGCTCGGCGCGGCCGCGGGAGGCCGTCGCCATGCACATGCGCGGACTCGGAACCGGAAGTGTGGGGGCCCGTATCCACAGCCAAAGCTGCATGAAGCTCCCCAGGTCCCTGCTAGCCCCCTGCAGGTAGGTGAATAGCCGTTTATCTTTTGCAGGAAACTGGGGAGTAAGCCGCCAGCTTTTTTACACTGGTGTGGGGACATAGCCCCATTTTTGGACAATCCAGCCCTAGCTGTCTCAAACACGCAAACCATTTAAGAAACTACAGGCCTGCCATGAAAGAGGCTAAGATAATTATAAGTTACAAGTGTCATGATATTCAAACACACACATCATGATGGACACACTAACAGGCAAATCAGAGCACACAACACCACAACCAATCACAGACAAGAACACCAACCACATAAAAAGCACGAGCACGACACCTGGAGGTCAGTAGGTCTGGGGAGAAGGAAACAAGAAAGAGCTGTTGAAACACCACAAGCAGGGAGCCCCCCACGTGCAGAGTGCAAAGACCAAGTTGTAAATAGTGAGTTTAAATAAAGAAGCGTTGTACCATATGCAACTGTGTTGGCTCTTCTGTGTGTCAGAACACCCAACACCACATGGTACCAGGAGTGGGGTACGTGTATATGTGGACGATATCATCATTTGGTCCACCACTCCGCAGGAACACATGCATCGTCTTCGACGTGTCTTCACCCGCATACGGCAAAATGGCCTGCGTCTCAACCGTGCGAAGTGTGCTTTCGGCCAGACGGAGCTGAAATTCCTCGGGGACCACATCTCAAGGTCCGGGGTCCGTCCCGATGCAGACAAGGTTAGCGCCATCACAGCCATGCCACGACCGGCTGACAAGAAGGCTGTCTTAAGATTCCTGGGCATGGTCAACTTCCTTGGGAAGTTCATTCCCAACCTGGCTTCTCATACAACAAACATGCGCCATCTCGTAAAAAAATCGACGGAATTCAACTGGCACCAGTCGCATCAGCGGGAATGGGAGGAGCTCAAGCACAAACTGGTCACGGCACCAGTGCTGGCCTTCTTTGACACGACTCGCCCTACAAAGATCTCAACAGACGCCAGCCAATCTGGTATTGGAGCGGTACTCCTGCAAAAAGACAGCACGTCATCATGGGCCCCGGTTGCGTATGCCTCACGAGCCATGACCCCTACCGAACAGCGCTACGCGCAAATCGAAAAAGAATGCCTGGGCTTGTTAACTGGACTGGACAAGTTCCACGACTATGTGTATGGCCTGCCACGATTCACGGTCGAAACTGACCACCGCCCCCTGGTCAACATCATTAACAAAGACCTGAACGACATGACTCCTCGCCTCCAGCGCATCTTACTTAAACTCAGGAGGTACGATTTTGAACTGATCTACACTCCGGGGAAGGAACTAATAGTGGCGGACACTCTTTCCCGAGCAGTGAGCACACCACCAGATGCGGAGGGGTTCGTGCGTCAAATTGAGGCACACGTGACTCTGACAGCAGCAAATATGCCAGCTGATGATCCTTGTCTGGCCCACATACGCGCAGAGACGGCGACTGACCCTCTGCTGCAGCGAGTGATGCGCCACATGACGGAAGGGTGGCTAAAAGGGCAGTGCCCCCAGTTTTATAATGTGCGAGATGACCTCACCAATATAGACGGGGTCCTTATGAAATCGCATAGGATCGTCATTCCACACAGTGTGCGCCAGATGATTCTTCGTCAACTACACGAAGGCCACTTGGGCGTCGAAAAATGCAGACGAAGGGCCCGGGAGGCGGTATATTGGCCGGGTATTAATGAAGACATAGCCAACATGGTGCTCAACTGCACAACCTGTCAGAGGTTTCAGCCAGCGCAACCTCCGGAAACACTTCTACCACACGAGATGGTGACGTCCCCCTGGGCGAAGGTGGGTGTTGACCTATTTCACGCGCTCGGCAGAGATTACATTGTTATTATAGACTACTTCTCAAACTACCCGGAAGTCATGCCTCTCCATGATCTGACGTTGTCCGCAGTCATTGGGGCCTGCAAGGAAACGTTTGCTCGCCACGGCATTCCAAGGACTGTCATGTCAGACAATGGACCTTGTTTTGCCAGCCGTGAATGGTCGTCCTTTGCCGCAGCATATGGTTTCACTCATGTGACATCCAGCCCTCTGCATCCACAATCGAACGGGAAGGCTGAAAAGGGTGTCCACATCGCAAAGCGGCTCCTGTGCAAGGCGGCTGATGACGGATCGGACTTTAACCTTGCCTTGCTGGCCTATCGATCGGCCCCGTTATCCACGGGCCTCTCGCCAGCGCAGCTACTAATGGGTCGCTCCCTCAGGACGACGGTACCTTCCGTCCTGGCACCGACAACAGACCATGAGGCGGTTCTTCGGAACATGCAACTGCAGCGTGATCGCCAGAAAGGTCGGTACGACACACGAGCGACGGACCTGCCCCCCCTGTCCTCCGGAGACAAAGTACGCGTCCATCAACCGTATGGTGGCTGGTCAGCACCGGCCGAAGTCCTCCGACAAGTGGCTCCCCGCTCGTTCCTGGTTCGCATGCCGGATGGTTCCGTGCGTCGCCGCAATCGGCGCGCCCTTCGCCGACTTCCACGCTCACAGCCACACAACACGCCAGATCCTCAACAGGCTTCCGAGGATGACTTTGTGGAGCTGCCGCACATCACGCCCTTTCCATCGCCACCCATGGCCATGCCTGCACAGCAGCCGGTGGTTCTTGATCCACCCTTAAGGCGGTCAACCCGAATTCGTCGCAAACCCATTAGAATGGACTTATAATACAGTTCATATGTTTAATAAGTTGGACAATTTTACATGATAACCTGTTGTTGTTTATCGTTCCAGATGTCGTCTGACTGGACAACTGTTCAAATTTTTTTTTCTTCTTCTCTCGTTCGCATTTCTGTTATGTTATGGTACAACTGGATTCATGTGACGCACTCGACATCGCCCCATGTACATAGTTCCGTCATAGACACATGCTGCACACAACACACACACACTCTTAGATGCACTCACGTCACGATCATATTTATTACCACGTAGGCACATATCTTTGTAAAAAGGGGGGATGTCATGATATTCAAACACACACATCATGATGGACACACTAACAGGCAAATCAGAGTACACAACACCACAACCAATCACAGACAAGAACACCAACCACATAAAAAGCACGAGCACGACACCTGGAGGTCAGTAGGTCTGGGGAGAAGGGAACAGAAAGAGCTGATGAAACACCACAAGCAGGGAGCCCCCCACGTGCAGAGTGCAAAGACCAAGTTGTAAATAGTGAGTTTAAATAAAGAAGCGTTGTACCATATGCAACTGTGTTGGCTCTTCTGTGTGTCAGAACACCCAACACCACAACAAGTGTAATGTTTTTACCTGTACCTGCATGTAGATTTGGTTGTGCGAGTGGGTGTATGTAAAGCGAGTGAATGAGATTTCGCTTTTTAAACTCTGGGGCAAATGTGTGATAATAAATAATCCCTTTATTACAAAACTCACTAAATGCTTACTGCTGGAATTTTTAAAATTGGGATTCTCACCTTGAAGATAAGAAAAAAACTCCTTTTACACATCCATACTGATTACTGACAGTTAAAGAAAATATACATTCCCTGTGTAACAGTTTAAAATTTAAAAATAAACAGTTTTAAGTTGACCGGTTAAGATGATCTTTTCATTATACAGAGTTGTAACACTGAGGCATAGCATCATGGTTGCTATGGTGAGCACTGGACTGCTTGCTGATCGTGCACTCTGAGGTTGATTGATTGTTACACTGTGCCAGTCGTGCGGTGTGCTTTGTTTGCGTTACTGACAGTACAAAAGGCTTAGTGGCAGTTACGAAGTGCAAGTTGTTATGGTTACAGCTGGCAGTTGCTGCCAGGAGTGCAATTGTGCAGCTGTTGAAAGTCTTGAATAGCTATTAACTCATGAGAATGTAGTCTTGGTCATTTTGTTTTTGGCAAATGGCATTTCATTTAAATAAGAAGAAGAATTTATAAATAGCATTATTGTCTGAAAACATGTTGCATAAATGTCTCTATAATGCCACAGAATGCGTAAATAGAATACTCCATTCATCCAAGATAGGGTGACTAGTCCCATAACACACACGAAGAATCCAACCGTATCCAGAATATTTATTCTCTTGAAGCACCTGGAGAAGGCCTATTTTGCATAATTATCCAAAGTAAATCAGGTGCAGGGTGCATCAAAACAGGCATGAGGCCTGATTTACACATGCTCCTTTTTTGTAGCCTAACACCTATTTCAGATACCAGCCCAGGATATCTCTGTAGATGCATAAACCAATATGGTAGGTAGTAAATTCCAGTTCAGAATGTGTGCGCCCCCACTACCCCCACACAGCCTGCCATATTAGATCATTTTCACTTGTAAAATGGGTCCGGCACCGCAGAACTTTTAGGCCAGAATTTCTTCAAAAATAGGAGGATGCTTCATTTGTCAGAGTCTTGGGCAGACCTCCTCTGTCGCATTGATTCCAATCTTGGGCACTGAATCAGGATCGATTCACCAGGGTAAAACCAGGAATTAAAAGGGTTAAATTCAGAGGAAAGGTTGGGTAATTTTAGCTTATGTTTTCTTGCATTTAGAAGATTGCAGAGCAATCCAAGTGAGATGTTTAAAATGATGAATTCCTAGCATTCGTACAGTGCAGAAGGAGGCCCTTCTGCCCATCGAGTCTGCACCGACCATTTGAAAGACCGCTCTACACAGACCCAATTCCTGCAACCCCACCTAACCGTTGGACACTTAACGACAATTTAGCGTGGCCAATCTATCTAATCCTGCACATCTTTGGACTGTGGGAGGAAACTAGAACACCCAGAAGAAATCCACGCAGACACGGAGAGAATGTGCAAACTCCACACAGTTACCCGAGGTTGGAATTGAACCGGGTGACTGGCGCTGTGAGGCAGAAGTGCTAACCATTTTGTCACACTGATAGGAATCATAGCTAGGTGAAATACAAAGAAACTAATTCCTTCAGTGCGAGAATCCAGAATGAGAGGGCATCTCACAATTAGAGCCAGGCGATTTTAAAAATATATATATTTATTATCACAAGTAGGCTAACATTAACACTACATTGAAGTTACTGAGCAAAGCCTCTAGTCGCCACATTCTGGCACCTGTTCGGGTACACGGAGAGAGAATTCAGAATTCTGAGATCGGGAAACAGTCTTTTGACCAAAGCACGGTGAAAATTTGTAACTCACTCCGCCAACATTTACAGGACTGAGACTGATAGTGGTTAGACAGTGTTGTCAAAGGATATGAACCAAAGGTGGGTAAATAGAGTTCAGGTACAGATCAGCCATGATTCAATTGGTGATTCCTCATTCACCTGAGGAAGGAGCAGTGCTCCGAAAGCTAGTGATTTGAAACAAACCTGTTGGACTTTAACCTGGTGTTGTAAGACTTCTTACCATGATTCAATTGAACAGTGGAATGGATTGTGGAATAGTCGACTGTGATTCCGATGTTCAAGTAATTTCATGACTTTTTGTTTAAAAGATGCCAGGAACATTGCGTTCAGATTGTAAATAGTGGGTAAGATTTTTTCAAAAGATTTGTTTACACCAACTATTTGGACAATCTGTCTACTTTGCTAAATAGATTGGAGTGTCTCCCGATTGTTAGCTTAAGCCACATATCTTTGTGTCAATTCTTTATTTTAAAACAAAATCCAATTCAAGGGCAACTTAGTGTGGCCAATCCACCTACTCTACACACCTTTAGGTTGGGAGGGGTGAGACCCAAGCAGACACAGGTGTCGTGTTGGGTGCTCTGCTACACAGACGAACCAACACGGTTGCAGATGGTACAACTCTATTTTATCACTATCAATAACAACATCTGTGAACTTGTTACTGTGGTTCGTTCATTACCCTGTTACCTGTGGACCCAGCCCTAACACTATCTTGGAGAGGCACTCAGCACATGGTGAATGTCTGAGTGGCTTGCTGTGATCTCTGTGCCCTGAGCTGTCTCCTGCTGGAATGAGCGGGAACTGTGGTGTTCCCAGTTTTATAGTGCGTGTGCCCTTGCTTGTGATTGGCTGTGATGTTGCGTGTGTGTTGATTGGTCCATTGATCTGTCCATCAGTGTGTATGTGTGTTTGCACCATGATGTTTATCTGAATATCATGACAACAGGGAGAATGTGCAAACTCCACACAGACAGTGACCCGGGACCAGGATCGACCCGAATCCTCGGTGCCGTGAGGCAGCAGTGCTAACCACTGTGCCGCCGTGCTGCCCTCGTGTCAATTCTTTGTGACGTTTGGTATGATCTGGCCCATTTATTAATTTGTTCTCAACTTTCATTCCATAATCTTTTCACAACATCTTCTGCAAGTACAAATTAGGTTTTCTCAGCAAATGCCAGGACCCCAAATCATCCAGCGCCTTTCTGTAAATGCCGCTAAGGTTTGCCAAGGTAAAAACAGCTCAGTTTCAGAAAAGTGGCCATCTTTTGTATTTTTTGCTTTGGTTTCCATCTTCCCTTTTTAACATCAGTCAAGGTACGATATCACATTCATTAATTCGGTTCAAGTGTTTGTTCCTTGAGGCTGTTAGCGGCAATAATTTCAACTAACAGCTGCTTGAGTGTTATTAACTGAAAGCCGGTGATACGTTGAGATTCTGAGGCACTGTCAAAATGTCAAGCATTGTCAGCTGCTCACCAAGTGCCTTAATGTCTGATCACCCAAATACTTCAGTTAGGTTTTTTTTCCGGAGTTAAGGTTAGGCTATTTTAGCATGCACTGATTCCTGTTTCACATACGCTGACATAATCCCCGACGTCCCATCAATTCAAATCATTAGGCACAACGGTAATTTGTTGGCTATCATGTGATTTATAGCAGGAATCTGTTCCTGTTTCCTGCACTGCATACCACCAACAAGTAAAAGTTGCAGAACGAACAATATATAGCTAACAGAGATTTAGAGCCTTAATTGTTTGACTCGGGTGCTCAGCTCCCTGGTTCATGGGTATCACTAGTAATGGTTAAGGTGTTAGTTCACTCAAATGCAACCAAGTGGTGTGAACATCAGTGGATTTCAAATTGGCGATATTTCCAACTGTTTGAATTTAACAAGTTCTCTGTTTTTTGTGCAGCCTGTTTTAGCACCTCGCATTATTATCTATGATACGGGAATAGAGGGTAGGAATTATTATTGGTGGAAGAATACTTAACATTTTGTGTGGTATTGCTATGACCAATATTCAAACAGAGCCATAAACCTATTCAAGTAACATACAGGCATGCTCTTTGATATCACTAACAGTAATTTGGAGGTTTTTTAAAAAATGTTCACTAGTTCGCCCGTTGAGTGCTGCTTTACTATTTTCAAACTTGATTCTTACCATTGCCATCAGTTCGATGTTTTTCAAATTACTACCTACACTGCGAAAAAAAAGAGGGGAGAGATGATTTCAGGATTGGAATGTCCAGAATGATGACCAGCCGTGGTTATATCTGAATTTATACCATAGGCTATAGTTAACTGTTGCTCAAAAGCAGCATGTGAAACCTATTTTTGGTCAGAAAGCATTTTGGAACACCTGAGGACATGAGAAGTGGTTTATAAATGCATATTCTATCGTTTATCTTTTTTTCATCATCCAAACTCATTAACGCTTGTTTATTCATTCAAGAGATGTGGTCATTGCTGCCTCGGCCAGCATTCATTGCCCATCCTTGGGTGGTGGTGAGCTGCCTTCGTCAACCACTGCAGCCCATGTGGTGTAGGTACACCCACAGTGCTGTCAGGGAGGGAGTTCCAGGAGTTTGACCAGCGACAGTGAAGGAACAGCGCTATATTTCCAAATCAGGGTGGTGAGTGGATTGGAGGGGACAGGTGGACAGGTGGTGGTGTTCCCATGTGTCTACTGTCCTTGGCTTCCTAGATGGTAGTAGTCATGGGTTTGGAAGGTGCAGTTGAAGGAGCTTTAGTGAGATCCTGCAGTGCATCTTGTAGATAGTGTACACTGCTGCCACTGTGCATCGGGGGTGGAGGGAGGGAATTTTGGTGCCAATCAAACAGGTTGTTTTGTCCTGGATGGTGTCAAGTTTTTTGAATGTTGTTGGAGCTGCACTTATTCGGGCAAGGGGAGAATACACCATCACACTCCTAACTTGTACCTTGTAGATGGTGGACAGGCTTTGGGAGTCAGGAGGTGAGTTACTCACGATAGGATTTCTAACCTTTGACCTGCTCTTGTATCCATAATATTTATATGGCTAGTCCAGTTAATTTTCTGGTCAATTATAACCCCCAGGATGTTGATTGTGGGCATTCAATTAAGGTAATGCCATTGACTGTCAAGGAGTGATGGTCAGATTCTCTCTTGTTAGAGATGGTCATTGCCTGGCACTTGTGTGGCACGAATGTTACTTGCCACTTTTCAGCCCGAGCTTGGATATTGTCCTGGTCTTGCAGAATTTGGACATGGACTAATTCCGTATCTGAGGAGTCATGAATGGAACTGAACATTTTGCAATTATTAGCAAACATTCTCACTTATGACCTTATAATGCAGGAAGGACATTGATGAAATAGCTGAAGATTGTTCGTCGAGGACACTCCCTGAGGAACTCCTGCAGTGATGTCCTAGAGCTGAAATGACTGACCTCCAACCACCAAAACCACCTTCCTTTGTGGTAGGTATTATTCCAACCAGTGGAGAGTTTTCCTCCTGATTCCCGTTGACTCCAGTTTTGCCAGAGCTCCTTGATGCCATACTTTGTCAAATTTGGCCTTGATATGAAGGGCAGTCACGCTTACCTCACTTCTCGACCTCAGATCTTTTTGTCTATGTTTGAACCATGGCTGTAATGAGGTGAGGAGCTGAGTGACTCTGGTGGAACCCAAACTGAATGTTAGTTAGCAGGCCATTGCTTACAACACTTATCAAGCAAGTGTTGTTTGATAACACTGTTGATGACTCCTTCCATCACTTTACTGATCAACGAGAGTAGACTGATAAGATGGTAATTGGCCGTGTTGGATTTGTCCTCCTTTTTGTGTACAGGCATACCTGGGCAATTTGCGAAATACTAGTGATGTAACTGTACTGGAACAACTCCAACATCTGGAGCACAAGTGTTCAGGACTATTGTGGGAATATTATCAGGGCTCATAGCCTTTGCAGTATCCAATACCTTCAACCATTTCCTGATATCGTTTGGGGTGAATCGAATTGGTTGAAGACTGACATCTGTGATGCTGGGGACCTCTGGAGGAGGCCGAGATGGATTATCCACTCTAATAATCTAATAACCTTTATTAGTGTTACAAGTAAGCTTACACAAACACTGCAATGAAGTTACTGTGAAAGTCCCCTAGTTGCCACACTCCAGTGCTTGTTCGCGTACACGAGGGAGAATTCAGAAGGTCCAATTCACCTAACAAGCACGTCTTTCGGCACTTGTGGGAGGAAACCGGAGTCCCCGGAGGAAACCCACAGAGACACGGGGAGAACGTGCAGACTCCGCACAGACAGTGACCGAAGGTGGGAATCGAACCCGGGTCCCTGGTGCTGTGAAGCAACAGTGCTAACCACTGTGCTACCGTGTCGCCCACTTGGCGCTTATGGCTGCAGGTTGTAGCAAATGCCTCAGCCTTATGTTTTTCACTGTTGTGCCGAGCTCCCCCAAGATGGGGATATTTGTGGAGCCTCACCATTCACGGCTGGATGTCGCAGGACCGCAGGGCTTGGATCCAATCCATTGGTTGTAAAAACATAAAAACTGGGAGCATGAGTGGGTTATTCAACCCCTCAAACTTGCTCCATCATTCAATACAAACATCGCTGGTCTCATCTCGGCCTCATCTCCACCTTCCTGTTTGCCCCCCACAACCATTTATCCCACCATTAATTCAAAACCTATCTATTTCCTCCTTAAATTTGTTAGGTGTTCCGGCGTCCACCTATCTCTGTCTATCACTTGCTGCTTATGTTCTTTGGCACAGGAGTAGTCCTATGTTGTAGCGTCATCTAGTTGACACCTCATTTTTTGGTATGCCTGGTGCTGCACCTGGCATGGCCTCCTGCACTCTTCATTGAACCCGTGGCTTAGCGGTAATGGTAGAGTGGGGGTTATATCAGGCCACGAGGTTGCAGTTTGTGGTTGAGTACAATTCTGCTGCTGCTGATGGTCACAGCGCCTCATGGTCACTAGATCTCTTTGAAATCTATCCCAATTGGCACAATGGCAGTGCCACACAAGACCTCAATGTGTGGTGCGGTGGTCACTCATAATGTCATGGATAGATGCATCTGCGGCAGGCAGGTTGGTGAGGGTGAGGTTAGGTACATGTTTCTCATGTTGGTTCCCTCACCGCCTGCTGTAGACCGTGGATTTGACGAGCTTGGTCAACAGTGGTGCTACTGAGCCACTCTTGGTGATGGACATTGAATTCTTCCACTTATAGCACATTCTGGGCCCTTGCCACTCCCAGTGCTTTCGCCAAATGTTGTTCAACATGGAGGAGTTCAGCTGAGGGGTGGGGGTCAGTTGTATGTGGTAATAAGCAGAAGGTTTCCTTGCCCATATTTGGCCTGATGCCATGAGGCTTCCTGGGATCCATAGTCGATGCTGAGGACTCCCTCCCGACTGTATACCACTGTACACCACTTCTGCTGGACTTGGCTTGCTGGTGGGACAGGACGTACCCAGGAATGGTGATGATGGTGTCTGCGACACTTTCTGTGGTATGATTGTGTGAGTATGACTATGTCAGGCTGCTGCCTTGACTCATCTGTCAGACAACTCTCCCAACTTTGGCACAAAGCCTCAGATGTTTGTAAGGAGGTCTTTACAGGGCCAGGTTTGCCATTGTTATTTCTGGTGGCTAGGCCGATGTCAGCTGGTCTGTCTGGTTTCATTCCTTTTTGTAGGCTTTGTCACAGTTGGGAAACAACTGAGTGGGAGGCTAGGCCATTTCCGAGGGCATTTAATGTCAGTCAGACCAGGTAAGGGATGGCAGGTTTCTTTTCCTTCACCGAAAGGGCGTTAGTGAATTCAATAGCTATTTATGACAATCGAGATCATTCGGCTTTTAATTCCAGGTTTTTTATTGAATTCAAATTTCACCATCTGCCATTGTGGGATTTGAACCCGGATCCCCAAAACCTTACCTGGGTCTCTGGGTTATGAGACCATAGACATTGCCACGATGCCACCACCTCAATGTGTTGCATATTCCAACATATTATTCATTGCACCAGAACCATTAGCAACCCTGGGGATTCTATGGCACTGCCTGTGTCTCAGGCTGGGTAGGATAGAGGTGAGAACGGTGCTGCTTCTACACATGGGAGACCTGCAATTGGACAGTGAGACAAAGCAGACAGGCCGAGTCTGCAGTGATAGAATACAAGAAGGCTTTCGAGTTCCACAGACTGAAGATCACAGATTAGAGTGCCTGGTCCTGTCTCTGATAACACAAAGCTGACCAATTTTAACAGTCTTATCATTATGCTATGCTACATGTGAAAAGATAAAACTGATATTTGGTACCTTGGGGACATACCAGTGAGAATGGAAGGAGATATAAAAGAGAGCAAATGTGAAGCAGTCACCTCTACAATTGAGTTGGGGGAGGACTACGTGCAATAGTTAAAAAAGCAAGGAAAATTACTTGTTAAATTGTGTCTTCTCTTGAAAGACAATGACACAATTAAAATGCATACCAAAGTAATACTTTGCCCATTGTGTTAGCTGTGCTGAAGTATGTTAATACCTAAAAATTATCTTATTTCATATACAACCATGTAAATAATAAAAATACACCGTCCCATTTTCCCATATACTCTATCAATGAAATTATTTTCAGATTTGCAAATGTGAATATTTTTTGCACGGACCATTAATTTTTCATGCAAAAATATCGGATCTGTGTAATTGATTGTGTCCAAAGTGTGACTGACGGCAGATATTCTTTGACATCAGTCCCGCCACAAGGTCCAGTTTCTAGATTCTAACATGATAAGTTGGCTCTCATTTTCGTCACTCTGTTGGCATTTTATATAAGATGAGGTTTGATTGGAACAGCAGTCTCCCTTTTTTTGAAGATATAAGTGTTGAACAGTTTCTGCCTTTGATCAGTGAGAAAATCTAACGAGAAGCGACAGTTCTTCAAGAATCGCACGGCTCCTGTGGGAACATGAAAGGCGACCATGTAAACAATGACATACACAAGCAAACTCAAAGCCAGAGCTCATATTGATCTGATTAGACTGATCTTGATGGTTTGATCTTTCAGCTGAACTGGATGCATTTGAACTTTTTTTTTTGCACTTTAAGATGAATGCAGCCATGCGTCGCCAAGAGCTCACAGCTGGGTTGCAGAGAAGAGGAATAGCACGGGCAGTCCACAATCGCACAAGGAGAGAAATGTGTTAACCCTCAGAAGTACTCTGAATGTATGCTAGGATTCTGACCTTAAAAATCATCGCTATTATTTTGTGCAGTTGTTTTATTATGTAATACGAGGTTAGCAATAGTAAAATCTGCATTCAAAGTTTTTTACCAAATGTTAGGGAAAGTTATTAAAAGGATGCCACCTGGTGGCTTTACCTTAGTATTACATATGTTTTCTTTTTAAAAAGCAGCTACTTCAATATCAACCGTCGTAATAATATTCTTTATTAGTGTCACAAGTAAGCTTACATTACCACTGCAATTAACTTACTGTCAAAATCCCCTAGATGCCACACTACGACCCCTGTTGGGTACACTGAGGGAGAATTCAAAATATTTAATTAACCTTACAAGCACGTCTTTCGGGACTTTTGTGGGAGGAAACCGGAGCACCCGGAGGAAACCCATGCAGGCATGGAGAGAATGTGCAGACTCCACACAGACAGTGACCCAAGCTGGGAATCGAACCCGGGTCCCTGGCCTGTGAAGCAACAAGTGCTAACCACTGTGCTACCGTGCATAATGCCAGTACTAAACTGTGATAGCTCTCACAAGGATCATAGGGGATCACTGATTGATGGACAGCATTCTCCAAGGCCTACCTAAGGTGGCAGTATACTTAGCTGATGTACTAATCACAGGAGCCACGGAAAAAGGTCTCCTAGCAAACTTGGAGGAGGATTGGAGACGACTCTCCGACGCAGGTGTGGGTCAGTCTCACACGAGACAAATGTGTTCCAGGCAGGCAAAGTGATCGATCTCGTCTACCAACTGGATAAAAAAGCCCTACACCCCATGGAGGGTGAAGTTAAGGTCATCAAAGAGACCCCAACTCCGCAAAATACGAAATAATTAAAATATTTCCTCGACCTCGTAAACTACTATGGGAAATTTATCCCAAATTTGGCCACTTTATTACCATTCCTGCACACACTGTTAAAATAAAACATCAGGTGTGGTCATGGTAGGTGCTGCAGGATGACGCCTTCGTGAAGGTGAAGCAGCAGTTACTATCATCAAACATCGTGGCTCAAGCGAGAACTGGTATTAACATGTGATGCCTCTCCATATGGAGTCAGGGCAGTCCATTCCCATCGATAGGACAATGGCACAGAGAGACCTATAGCATATGCATCCAGAACCTTGGCGGATGTGGGAAGATGTTGTTCTCAGATCGAAAAAGAAAGGTTGGCTGCTATTGTTATGGCGAAGAAATTACACCAAGATGTCAATGGCCCACATTTCCCAATCGTAACTAACCATGAACCCTTGCTGGGCCTCTCCAAAGAGGATAAGGTGCCTTGGCTCGGATTCAATGTTATTGTAATCGGCTTACGGATACTCTTGCAGGTACTACCCTGGAACACACATTGTCAATGGGGATGCCCTGGGTTTACTCCTGCTGCCCACAAGCTTGGCCCATCGGTCGGCATTGGAAGAAGCCCGTGACCTTGAACTTCCTGGATCCTTGCGGAGCTGATTCAAGCGTGGACCCAGAATAATCCCACACTGGCAAAATTGCGCCAAAAGATCGTCAGATGATGGCATCCGAGGACACCCCATGGATGGCATGAAGCCCTTCCTCACTAAATGTCAAAAACAGAGTGTAGAAGATGGCAATATCCTGTGGGGAGCCCGCGTAGTCGCTCCCCCCCCCTGCCAAGGTCAGCGCCCAATCCTAGCTGAATTATACAATGTATTCCTGGGGTAGCCAAGATGGAAATGCTCGCTAACTACGTTTGACGGCCCGGGTTAGACACAGATATCGAGAATCTGGTGAAGCAGCACTCTTGTGCCAGGAGAATCAGAATCTATCACCTTCATCCTCTTTGCCAAGAGATGTTCCTTATCAAGGATGACGCCTACTTGAAATGGTTAGAAGTAGATCGTATGTCCTCCACGACTTCTTATGGAACAATAGAAAATCTCTGCCAAAGTATCTGTGCCCACAACATACCAGAGTTTGTCATATCTGAAGATGGTGCTCCCTTTACCTGTGGAGAATTTTAGGCATTCGTGAAACCGAATGGCATTAAGCACTTCCAAACGACAACCTGACATCCATCGCCTAATGGACTGGCCGAATGGGCAATTCAAACATTCAAAACCAGAATGAAGAAACAGCCTTCTGTGTTCCCTGGATATGAAATTGGCTCAGTTCCTCTTTAATTATAGACCTATGCCCCACACGACGATGGGGTTGTACCAGTGATATTGTTAATGGGATGATAACTGCACCATGCTCAGCCTGCTGTTTCCCAAATTTGGGGGGGGAAGCTGGTTCAAAGCAGGAGACCCAAAAAAAGAACTACAATACCTGAAGTCCCAAAGACGTCATCTACATGCGGAGCTTTGGAGATGGCTCCCAATTGATCCTGAAAAAGAATGGTATGGTTCCTTCCAATGTCAATGCCCAAAGGAAGGCCATGAAAAAACACCTGGACCACCTGAGTAGCAGGGAAACCATTTCAGTGAAAATGATTTCAGCTGAGACGATGTTCTTGATGTCGAGGTCAGCACTGCAGACGAGCCTCCGTCTGTGGCCATTCGGCACTCAACAAGGAAGCGCCTAACCCCAGAATGCTTCATGCCCCCCCCCCCGATCCGGCTCCACCTGCTGATGACTCGAGGCCTTGTGCAATGCGATCAAAGAGGCCTCATTGCCGTGGGAATGAGTGGGATGACTTGGACCTGAGGGAGGGAGAGATGTGATAAACCTCATGAGGACCATGGGGGATTGTTGGTTTGGGCAGTCATTTTCAAACTCAGGGTCGCGATCCACAGGTGGGTTGCGGGGCTATCGGTTGCGGCATTCCCGATCACGGGGAGAGGTGTACAACTGAAGAATCTGAAAACAGAAACAAAGCAGTAGAAAGATGATTTCTTTGTTAGTCGTGCCACTGAAAATCTGGATTCAAAGTTCATGTGTGCTTTATGTAGGGAAGTACTGGCAAATGAAAGACTAAAACCCTCAAAATGTCAAAAGCATTTCAAGACCGAACTTGGCGAGTTCGAGGACAAACCTCTTGATTTTTTTCAACGGATGCAGTGAGATCTTAAATCATCAGCTGAAGTCCTGAGCAGAAATGTAACATTGAGCGACAAAGCAAAGCTGGTGAGATTGTGGGGGGACCAGGCAGGCTCACCTGTCACATTAAAGGTAAGTGAAAATGGTGGGTTGCGAAGTTCAGGAGGCGTGGGGCACAAGGGTCGGCCTTCGTGGGTCGTGAAGGATGGGCGATTGGTAAAAATAGGTCCTGGGCAAAAAAGTTTGAAAAACACTGGTTTAGAGCAGCACGATGGCACAGTGGTTAGCACTGCTGCCTCACAGTGCCAGGGACCTGGGTTCGATTCTGGCCTTGGGTGACTCTCTGTGTGGAGTTAGCATGTTTGCATTCCATAGCCATTTTATTGGCAGGCGCACCTGTGTAGGTGCACTCTCCATTTTTAATAATGGGGTCACTTTTGCACTTTCCCAATCCATAGACTCAGGGCGGGTTTCTACGTCCCGCCGCACCAGATTTCTAGTGCGGCACGCCGGCGGGATGCTCCGTTTCGCCGGCTGGTCAATGTGGTTTCCCATTGTGCGGCAGCCCCACGCCGTCGGGAAACCCCCAGGTTTCCGGCAAAATAGAGAATCTCGACGGTGGAAAATTCAGCCCTCAATTCTTGAATAGAGAGATTTTGGAAATTTATGATTAATTTGCTTACCTATTTATTTCAATAGTGGAAACCACTGGGTTCTGGAGATTTGTCCACCAAGTGTTCCATTGTTCTCACCATTACCAGTTGTTTAGTTACACTGGCTCGGATTATCCACCGGATTGTCGCTCAGCCTGATCTTTTCTGCGTCCCATGGAGCTCCACTTTTCTGACAACATCTTCCAAGCCCAGCTTCTCCAGAAACATGGAGCAGACAGTCCATCAGAGAACTCCATTGCAGTGCTGTAGCGTTGGGGAGAAGGCAGAACATGTGCCCTTTTTGATGTAAGTTTAAATGTCCAATGTTGATGCTGGTGAACAGGCAGGTGGGTGAGCTAACTGGGTAAGTTAGTGGCGTGATATGTGGGTGGGGCAGCAGGTGGTTTATGCCGATAGGTAGGTGAGTGGGTAAATGGGACAGGAGGCAGTCAGGTTTGTTTCAGAGGGGTAATCAGGTCACAGGCTAGTCGCATTGGTTTTGAATGGAGGGGATAGTTGTGGTGGGTGATAGTCAGGTCTGGTCGGGGAGTAGTCATGCAGGTAGGGAGGAGCAATCAAATGGTCGGGATTAGGTCAGAGGTCAGGAGAGGTACTTGGGTCAGGTCTGGGGGGCGGGGTTTGGCATGTTTGTCAGGTTGGCTGAGTGTCAAAGGTGTAGTCAGGTGGCTGGCAGGAGTGAACTGATTGGTCCATCAGTTTGTTTGTGACAGGGTTCTGAGACAGCAGAGCAAAGTCTGCCTGGTTTGACTACTTCACAAGGGTTCCATGATACTGGACGTTCCATCATTTGGACATTCACACATCAGACAGCAAGCAGAATGAGATCATGCAGGTCAGTGCTCACACTCCGAGCTGCGGCCACCCCTTTTCAGCAACCTCAGTATCGTCTACCACCAACTTAAGATGACTTGGCAATTTTCCAGAATGATAATGGTCGAGGTGGGCCTTTCATCAGGCTTGGTGTGGAATCAACCCCCCTCCATTTGCGGATTGAGTTGGCCGAAGTGGGCAGCAGACCTGTCTCCAGGTCAAAATTAAGGGTATCGCAAAATCACGCTTCACGGCAGGCTGGAGATGGAAACAGAATTAGTCTCTCCCACCTTACTCCCCACCTCCAATGGGAAAATCCGGCCCAAGGTGTTTATTTAAGAAGTCTGACATTTCCTTATTATCTATTATCGTCTCACTTGCACCCCACATTAATGGTCCCACATTCCCTTTTGCTTCTCTCAGTCTCTCAGTATTTTCGTAAAACCTTGGCCATACGCAGTCATTCGAACCCCAAGAGTGCACTACAGCCTCAAGCATATGTTTTTCGAAAAAAAAGACTTTTCAGAGCTTTCCCCGTGGGAGAGTTAGTGACAAAGATGGATTTTCAGTTCCCACCACTAACCAGTGGCATTATGGCTGTTGAGCATTTATATTGGGTTGTTCATCAAGGGAAGTAAAGAAATGTTATTTTACTATCGTATAACGCTAAATCAAGAGTATACTGTGGCCAACTAAGAAGACATCAATTGCTAAAATGAACTACACTTTTGGCCTGAAAGTCAGATACTTAGTGTCTGTTATTTTGGAGCTGCAGTTGCCACTTATTGTCCAAGACATCTTTAAGTTTTGGGGTGACTTGGGCCAGGTGTTATGTTAGTCCAGCCACAGTAAAGAGCCACCAGTTGCAGAGCGGACTGATCCGAGCATCAATCAGCGTGCAATGCTGATCTTATGCCAGTCGTGCCATTTTGGAACTCAGCGCTCTGTAACAGGCTCTCTTAACCTTGCACAGCTGAACATGCATTCAGCAGCCGAAAGGATCCTCCCACCCCCACATTCCCAACCAGCATTATTTAAAGGGTTTATCAAATATTTATAGTTTAGTTGCAAGTTGATTTTTTTCTGCCCCTTGCTTTGATTCTACTAGTTTGTTATTTCTTTGTTATTTCTTTGTTATTCACAGCAGAGAAGGAGGGCATTTGGCCCATTGTGTTCCCACCAGCTCCCTGGTCCTATTCTCCAGCCCCATCTCCACAGCCCCCTAAATTAACCACTTTCCAATATGTATCCAGCTCTCTTTTGAAACCTCCTATGTAATCCACCTCCACAACTCTCCCAGGCAGCGCATTCCAAACCCCAACAGTTCTGCGTAAAGGGGTTTCTCCTCCTCTCACTCCTAGCTCTCTTGCTGACCATCTTGAAATTATGACCCCCCTAGTCGCTGATAGACCAATTAATGGAAGCAGAATATCTTTCTTTGCCCTGTCAAATTGTTCATCATTTTGAACACCTCAATAAGGTCACCTCTTAATCTTCTCTGCTTCAAGGAGAGCAAGCCCAATTTCTCCAATCTTTACTTGTATCTAATTTGGACACTCATTCACTGATCTTGACCACTCATTTGAGGTAATTAAACATCCTGTAGGTGTCCAGGTCCTGGGAGGCTTTATCTCCATGACTATCTACTCCCAATGCCTTCTAAATATGTTTCGAGAGGGCCTCCTGGTCACCTGCATATATAGGACATCTCTCCACCATGGCCTCCCATGCAACATTCGAGAAACATTGAGCCTGAAATCTCCCATGTAGTGCCATTCTTCAATATTTTCCAGGTCACAATCGTTTCCTGTATGACTGTCAGCAACCACTGCAGTCACAATGCAACTCTCCTTTAAGAAGTACAGTCTAGCTTTACGTGGCATTAGTCAATCATATTATTGACCTCCCTGCTCAGGTGTCCATGTAATTAACAGTGTGGCTAGCACTGGCTGGTCACTGCAAGCATGCAAAATGTCCGAAAGCACCAAGTTGGTGTTACAATCAACAGGCAGAGGTCCATCACACATCCCAATGCCTGTCTCAGAACTATTGCATTTGGGCCCCTTTGACTCTGAATTCACATCATGGCATAAGAACACAAGAAGTCTAATTGAACTTGGTTAAAAATTCTCCCCCTGCTACTTTACAGATTATTTCCCTCATTCATAATAAATGTATAAACATCTGTCATAAAATATCAAAGAGAAAAATTTTAGATGATCCAATGGAGCATTTGTGTGTCAATATCCCATGATCCAATTTCAGGTCCAGATCTCAGTTTCACAGGCGTGTAAAACTGCTGTCTGTATACAGAGGGGATTGGTTACCAGCAAATTACCAAACACCAATCCAGTCCTGGGTTGTCATAGATCAACAAAGGTGCAAGTCCCAGAGAGTCAATGTTCCTCAGTCTTCTCTTTTGAGTCAGTGTTACTTTGAAATGTTTCTGTTGTCTTTGCATTCAACCTATACGCTGCTTCCCAGCAATGCTGCGCGAGTGTTTTCCTATTCTGGGCGGCACGGTTAGCGCTATTGCTTCATAGCGCCATGGTCCCAGGTTCAATTCCTGGCTTGGGTCACTGTCTGTGCGGAGTCTGCACGTTCTCCCCGTGTCTGCGTGTCTCTCCTCTGGGTACTCCGGTTTCCTCCCACAAGTCCCGAAAGACATGCTATTAGGTAACTTGGACATTCTGAATTCTCCCTCTGTGTACCCGAACAGGCGCCGGAATGTGGCAACTAGGGGTTTTTCACAGTTTCTTCATGGTAGTGTTAACATAAGCCTACCTGTGACAATAAAAAGATTATTATCATTATTAGGTGATGATTACCTGCTCACTACAGTGTCTCCAAGATGTCTTCCCTCAGAACCAAGAACACTTCGGAGTTTGTATCCCCCAGGATTGTGACTTGAGGAGGGGAAGAATAGAAATTGGAGCTGGGTAGAATCTGTAAATGTAATCAGGCAGTTGCAGAAATTCAATATAAATAGTTAAGGACACTTAGACCGTCACTTCTAATGGCATGGCAATTGAGTCGGATTGCATTTTCTGGGTAAGTTTGCAATTGTAATCGTATTTTCAAATAATTGCCATGAAAACCATACCTCAGAACCTCTGGGGAGCCAGGGTGGGGATTGTTTTCAGAGTGGGGAGAGGTATCCCCCTAAATATGACATCCTGGAGCTCGGACTTTATGGCCCACAGCTTCATGTTGTTACAAAATTGGATAGTACACTTGGGGGGAGGTATAGAATTCGGCACAACGTAACTGCAACTTAGTGTTTATGAAGATTCAACACAGCTTTCTTGTTTTTGCACCTACCTCTGTTTTGTAAAGACTAGAATCCGAAACACTTGATTTGCGACCTTATCAATATTTCCTGCCACATTCAAAAATTTGTGTGCATGTGAACCCTCGGGTCTCTGTGTTGCTACACCCTTTCCAAAGTTGTATGAGTTAGTTTGTATTGCTCTTCTCGTCCTCCCTCCCAACATGCGGCACATCACATCTTTCTGTGCTCAATGGGCTTTAGGATTGTGTTTGGAGAGTACTTTGTGCGTTTCTTGATTTGTCTTTCAAGAACAAGTTAAATTGTAAAAGATGTCGGGTTTGACAAACATTTACACCAACTCATAGATTGCCAGAGCAGTGTTAGGGATGAAGTTACTCAGGATATATATTTGAATTTCCTCCATCAACTGATTATCTTATTTTAAAATGAATAATAATTCAGTAAAATGAAAATAATATTGGACATCTTTAGTTTTTAGCTTTCTCCGTTCATTGCATTGGATTACCAGCTGTCAACTGGTGGTGCAGAAATGCTGAGAACTTTACTTCATTAGAGATTTTGAAACTATTAAATGTGAATTAATTCAACTGCAGCATAATGTCCTTGAATGTGTTTGAAATGTATTAATATTTCTCAGTAGCATTGAATGCAAACGATCTAATTAAATCTTAAACTTAAACACAAGCTCAATTTGATTACTAAATATAAATCAGTGCCTGTGTTTATCATAGATTATCATAGAATGGGTTAGAAGATATTCTCTTAATTGCTGCAATCGACTCAATTAAATTCTATGACCTCTATAGTGTGCATTAATTATACTGCTGTTACATTGTTACTTCCCCCCAAATAATATTGGCTTAGATATTAATCTTGAAGAAAGAATAATCCTTGTCTGAATATTACTAATTAAAAGATATTTCCTGTTCATTTTTATTTATCACCTTTCCCTTCTTCTTGAGAGCTTTATCCTCTGTTGTACTTTTAATTTTGATGACATTTCCTCCACTCTTGCTACTGCTTAATGTACTGGATTATATTCTAATGTTGCTGCTATTCTTCTTCAGGCTTGGCTGCTCGCACTCTTGTTTTAATCAGTTAATTGTGAGAATCGGATGGGGAACAGCTTCTTTGCTGACACTACTGGGCCACAATTTGAATAGACCACAAAATAAAGCAGTTGTCGACTGGGCCATGTGCACTGATCAGAGATTCGTAGAATCCTGACAGGGTAGAAGGAGGCCATTTGGCCCATTGAGGCTGCACCGATCCTCTGAAACAACACCCTATATGGGCCCAATCCCCCACCTATCCCCGTGACCCCACCTAACCTGCACATCTTTGGACACGAAGGGGCAGTTTAGCATGGCCAATACACCTAACCTGCACATCTTTGGAAACGCACACAGACACGGGGAGAATGTGCAAACTCCACATGGACAATCAGCCTAGGCTGGAATTAAACCGGGTCCCTGGTGCTGTGAGGCAGCAGTGCTAACCACTGTGCCACTGACTAGTAACAGCTCCATTCTAACCCAAGATGACAACAGCTCCGCGTGCGGTATCTTTTCCAGGTGGTGTGGGACAGCAATAGACCTTTGTGCACATTGAGAAGCAAGTTAGTTTGGGAATTAAGTTCTTGATCTATTGCCATGGTGATTGCAGCTGTGACTCAATTAAACGTTATCAGTTGCAGTGAGCCCCATCTCTCCCAACAAAGCTGTCGGCTGTTGATAGCTCCATAACATTTCTCCTATCGCAATGTTTTTGTGTGTGGGGAACATTCTGGATTGCAATGGGACTTCTCCAACCCTGTAAAAAATTGACAGAATCCTCCACTCACAACGGTGGAATTTGTTGATCATTTGGGAGAGTGCCATTAACACTTCTCACAAACATGACTAAGTCATGCAACCTTGCCAGGTTTGGTTTTAAACTTGCTCGACTCATCTTGTTCATTCAATAATACTCAATAGAAACACCTTACATTTATATAGTGCTTTCATCATAGTTTCACAGGAGTCTAATCAGACAAATATTGACACGAAGCTGAAGAAGAAGACATCAGAAGAAGTGATCAAATATTTTTGTGCCTTAAAGAAGGCAAAAGAAGTGGAGGTATGATGAGATTTGCAGAGGGTATTCCAGAGTTCGGGTTCAAATGTGAAGCCAAGTAAGTGCGAGGTGCACAAGAGGCCAGATCTGGGGGTAGACAAAAGTTCTCAGAGTGTAATTAGACATGGAAGAGTTATAATAAGAAAGGGGGCGGGGATGGGGTCGAGGCCAGGGAGAAATTTACAAACGATGGTCAGAATTTATAATTGAGACCTTGGTAGACCTGGAACTGATAACGGTTCGTGAACACGGTGGTGGTAGGTACATTGAACATGGCGTGAGTGAGGAGACAGACAGCAGAGTTTTGGATGAGTGCATGTTTACAGGTAATGGGAGTGATGGGTGAGTGGGGGGGTGGGGTTGGGGGGCGGGGCGGTGTGGGGAGCTTATTTTCTTTGCTTTAACTTTTCATGGCCGGGATTCTCCAAGCCCGCTCTGGGTCAGAGAATTGCCGTTGGCGGCGTAAATTCCCGCCACGTCAGGGGCCGTTGAAAGAGGCCCCCGCGGCGATTCTCCGCGGTCAACCGGCAGAGTTCTCGCCGAGTTCCGCCGGCGTGGTTCACATATGGGCCGGGATTCTCCAAATCCCGGCTAAGTGTTGATGCCGGCGTAAACACGGGAGTTTTCACATCGGTGTCAACGGGTGTCGTGGAAATCATAATAAAGACAAATTCCTCGAGGTTCGATTTAAGGAAATCTATTTACACAAATATACTTGTGGAGAGAGAGTGTTTCAGCTGCAAAGCCAAGGCACTGCACTCTGAGTTATGCAGTCAAAAACCATGATATTTATAGGTTGAAATAATCAACTTTGAAGAGATAAAGCGTGGGAACATACGCAAGAGGAAATATGATTGTTTTGCCCTTGGTTTAAAAACAATTAGAGTACGCATTTTGTTGTCCTTCGGAAGAACAACTTATTATCAAAATAATGCAGAGTGCAAAATACTAAGAAGTATTTAGTTTACATTACTTGACCTACTTATTTTCGCTCAAAAGCAATGTTAAATTATATTTAATATTCCCAGCATGCTTCTAAATTGGTAACTCATTAACTTCCCTTCCACAACGGGCCTCTTGGCCCAGCGATTCAGTGGCCCACAGGGGGCCAGCACGGTGCTGGAGTTGCGTGGAGCATGCGTGCGGTGGCCGTTTCAACGCCGGCGCATGCTAGTGGTGGCCGTTTCCACGCTGGCGACGTGCAACATGGCATAGCAACACAGCGGGCTCGCGCGGAAGAAGGTAGGCCCCCCTCAGATCGCGTGTGCCCGTTGATCGGTAGCCCCCGATTGGGGGCCTGGCCATCGTGGTGGCCCACCCCGGAATCTGATCCCCCAACCCCCCCCACCAGGACGGCCACCGCGGCCGCGGGTCCGAGCTCCCACCGGGTTCTACCATATGTGAACAATGCCAGCGGGAACTCGGCCAGTCAACTGTGGAGAATCACCACAGGGGCCTTTCAACGGCCCCCGACCAGCGCCGCGTTGATCCGGTGTGCTCGTCTGCCGCTGATTCTCCGGTCGGCGGAGAATCGCGGAGCGGCGTGACGGGAATTATCGCCGTCAACGGCGATTGTCCGACCCGGCACGGGCTCGGACAATCCCAGCATTGGTACCACCTGGCGGGATCTCTGACCCGCGGCTGCGGTGGCCGTCCTGATTGGGGGGGGGGGGGGGCGGGTGTATCAGTCTCCGAGGGGGGCCCCTACGGCAGCCAGGCCCGCGATCGGCGGCTACCGATCGGTGGCCGAGCGCAATCTGGGGGGGGGGGGGCTACCTTCTTCCACGCGGGCCCGCTGTGTTGCTACGCCATGTTGTGCAGCGCTGCCGCGAAAACAGGCACCACGCGCATGCGCCGGCGCGAAAACAGCTGCCATGCGCATGCGCCAGTGTGGAAACGGCCACCACATGCATGCGCGGACCCGCTCCGGCAGTGCAGAACCCCGTATCAGCACCGAAGCTGCGTGGAGCACTCCGGCGCCGCGATGGCCCCCTGCGGGCCACTGAAACGCTGGGCCAAGAGGCCCATTGACGCCGGCATGAAACACTCCGGTGTTTATGCCGGCGTCAACACTTAGCCGGGATTTTGGAGAATCCCGGCCCATATTTTTAAACTAGATTTAATCCAATTACATTTAATACCACTATGATTTTGTTTGTCTGTTCAGTGCATGTGTGTAGGTTATGACTTTGTGTTCTGCTGGCTGGTTTACTTGAAAATCTTCTAGTGAATGTTTCAGCAGAAAGGCAGGGGCAGAGTTGGATAATATTATTGGATTGGATGTGTTTCTTGTCACGTGTATAGAGGTGGATATTGGCAGTCCTTGTGAAGGAGAGGATTATGGGGTTGGAAGCTCAGCTTGGTCGACCAGAATGTCAAGATTGTGAACAATATAGCTTAGCTTGAGGCAGAAGCCTATTAAAATGGCATTGTTCTGTTTTTTCCAGAAACAAATTCAGAAACCTTTCAGCTTTAGCAAGATAGGCTTTTCCCAATAGAGATCAAAGGAAATAAGGAATTACAGGAGATCACACTCAGATAAATCATATATTTTCAAACTCTTCATTCAATTAGCTCTCCGTTCCTTCTTCCCTTCTTTTCATTGGTGCTAAAAGTGTTCAAATGAATCCTATTCCGCAATATCATTTTGCACAACTGTTCAATATCAATGTTCAATACCATATTTAATACCATTATTTAACACAGTTTTTAATTACTTGTTCAATACCAATGTTCGATGCTGTGTTCCATACCGTGCTCAATACCAATGCCAGGGTTCCCGGGTATTAGGGGCTGTGCCAGGCTACTGCCCTGCCCCCAACCACTCGGGGGGCTCCAATGGCCTCTGAGGCTGCCGCAACGGCTATCACACCTGGTCTCAGCTTGTGGAGACCAATACAAATCGGCGCCTTGTTGAGGCCTCATCGGTGCAGCCTGGATTATCTGAACCATACCCAGTGAGGGCATGATCCAGATCGTGCCGCGTGCTGCGGGGCAGGTAGGCTCATGCAGTGTTGCGCCCGGCACGAAGCTAGTTTTGGGTCTATCTCACGATGCACAGGCGCAACAAGACCAGCACCAGGCGCAATCGGGTGGCAAAATCACACCCCACGTTTAATACCAATGCTCAATACTATGTTCATTGGCCGTGTCCAAAACCATGTTCAAGAGCAATGTCCAATACCATGTTCAATACCTTATACTTGTTCAGTATCCTGTTAAGCGATGCTTTTAATACATTGTTGAATAACATATTGAGTACCGTGCTCAATAGTGTGAATGTGTGTTCAATCCCATGTTTAAAATTATTTTGAATACCAATGTTTAACACCAATGTTCAATTCCATGTTCAATACCAACAAACAATACTGTGTCAATACCAATGTTCGAGACTGAGTTGAAGCCTATGTCTAATGCCAATGTTCAATACCATGTTCAATAACCATGTTCAATACTGTGTTCAATAACCATGTTCAATACCGTGTTCAATACCAATGTTCATTCCATTTTCACTACTAATGTTCAAAACTGTATTTAATACTAATGCTCAACACCATGTCCTATACAGTATTCAATACTGTGTTTAATAGCAATTTACATAATTGTGTTCAATATCATGGTCAATGCTTAATAACAGTGTTCAATATTGTGATCAATATCATGTCCAATATCAATGTTCAATACCTTGTTCAATAACCATGTTCAATACAAATTTTCAATTCTGTGTTCAATATCCTGTCCAATACCATATTCAATACTGATATTCACTTCCATGTCCAATTCTATGTTCAATAACCATGTTCAAAACCCATGTTCAGTATCCTGTTCAAGATCAGGGGCGTCATTCTCCGACCCCCCGCCGGGTCGGAGAATGGCCGTTGGCCGCCGTGAATCCCGCCCCCGCCCCCGCCGAAGTCTCCGCTCCCGGAGATTGGGCGGGGGCGGGAATCCAGCCGCGCCGGTTGGCGGGACCCCCCGCTGGATTCTCCGGCCCGGATGGGCCGAAGTCCCGCCCAGGAATTGCCTGTCCCGCCGACGTAAATCAAACCTGGTATTTACCGGCGGGACCAGGCGGCGTGGGCGGGCTCCGGGGTCCTGGGGGGGGGCGCGGGGCGATCTGGCCCCGGGGGGTGCCCCCACGGTGGCCTGGCCCGCGATCGGGGCCCACCGATCCGCGGGCGGGCCTGTGCCGTGGGGGCACTCTTTCCCTTCCGCCTCCGCTACGGCCTCCACCATGGCGGAGGCGGAAGAGACTCTCCCCACTGCGCATGCGCGGGAAACTTTCGGCGGCCGCTGACGCTCCCGCGCATGCGCGGGGAAACTGACAGCGGCCGCTGACGCTCCCGCGCATGCGCCGCATTTCCGCGCCAGCTGGCGGGGCAACAAACGCCATTTCCGCCAGCTGGCGGGGCGGAAATCCCTCCGGCGTCGGCCTAGCCCCTCAATGTTGGGGCTAGGCCGCCAAAGATGCGGAGACTTCCGCACCTTTTTGCCGGCGCGATGCCCGTCTGATTTGCGCCGGCTTTGGCGCCAGTCGGCGGGCATCCCGCCGTTGGGGGAGAATTTCGCCCCAGATTCAATACCGTGTTTGATACTGTGTTCAATACTTTGTTCAATACCAAGTTCAATACCATATTTAATACCAATGCTCGGTACCATGTTCACTGCCCCTGCTCAATACCGTGTTCAATATCATGTTCAATATCCTGTTCAGAACCTTGCTTAATACTGTGTTCAATACCTTGTACAAGACCCTGTTAAGAGATGTTTTGAATATGATGCCGAATGACATGGTACCCTGTCCAGTACCATATTCAATACTATGTTCAATACCATGTTCAATATTGTTTAGAATATCGGTGTTCAATACCAATGTTTAATTCCATGTTCAATACCATGTTCAGTACCAATGATCAACGCTGTGTTCAGTAGTAGGTTCAATACCAATGTTTGATACCATACTCAATGCCATTTTTCAATTCCATTTTCAATACCATGGTTCAATAATGTGTTCAATACCAATGATCAGAAATAATGTTCATTACCACCCATGTTCATTACCAATATTCAAATAACTGTTCAATACCGTATTCAATAACAGAGTTCAATGACCTGTGCAATAACCATGTTCAATACCAATATTCAATTCCGTGTTCAGTACCAATGTTCAAAACCATGTTCGCTGCCAATGTTCAATATCGTGTCCAATATCACGTTCAATAGCAATTTACTATACTGTGTTCAATACCGTGATAAATACTGTGTTCAATACCATGTTCAGTACTCATGTTCAATAACGCGTTCAACAATCATGTTCAGGACTTCCGTTGGTGGCTATGGAGGAATAAGTCGCACATTTGGTGGCTCACGCTCTGGTCGGACTTTTGGACCTTTCCCCCGGACTTTTCTCCGGTTTGAAATGGTAAATTTGCAGGCTGAGGCAATTGGGCACCGTTTCCACGCTTCGGTGTGTGGAGAAAAGGACCAGAAGTGCACAAAAGGGCAGAAACAAGAAGTCAGTAACGAGCTGTGTTGAAGCTGCAGCGGGAGACAGTATTGCCGAGGGCCAGACCCCTGGGGTGGCAGCGCAGCAGCCAACAGACCCAGTGATGCAGGCCATTCAGGATGGCTTTGCCAGGCAGAAGCAGGAATGCTTAGACCCGATCAAAGAATCAATTGATCGGCTAGAGAGCAGACTGGACGCCCAGGACCGGGCGATTCAGTAGGTGGAGAAGGTGCTGCTTGAACAAAAGGAGCATCAAAAAGCGGTGGAGCTGGAGGTGGGGATGTTTCGGGAACAGCAGAAAAGGCTTCTGGAGAAGTTGGAGGACCTTGAGAACCGGTCCCGCCGGTAGAACCTAAGAATTGTCGGGCTCCCGGAGGGAGCTGAGGGAGCAGATGCTGGGGCATACGTGGCGGGTATGTTCAAAACGCTGCTGGGGGAGGGGGCATTCTTCGGACCGTTGGAGGTGGACAGGGAGTATCGGGCGCTTGCTAGGAAGCTGCGGGCGGGGGACCCTCCGAGGGCAATGGTGGTGAGATTCCACAGGTTCCTGGACAAGGAATGCATTCTTCGGTGGGCCAAGCGCACGCGGAGTTGTTAGTGGGATAACAGCATCCTGCGGGTGTACCAGAACCTGAGTGTGGAGGTGGTGAGGAAGAGGGCAGGCTTTAACCAAGTCAAGGCTATTTTCTTTAAGAAACAGGTGAAGTTTGGTCTGCTGTATCGGGCGCGACTTTGGGTCACGCATGAGGACCGACCGATGAGGCACTGGACTTTGCGAAAAGAAAAGGACTGGTGGGAGTTTGAGAACTTTCGGACTTAGAGACAACTTGTTGGCCTATATTGGGCCCTTTTTTCTGTTTTTCTATGGGGTTTTTTTTCCTTTTCACCCTTTGATTTTTGGTGGCTTTTGTTTTCCTGTTGTTAAATGGGTTATGCCTTCTCGTATTGTTATGTGTCTGTGTTTTGGGAAGTAAAAGCGGGGGGAAAGTCGATTTTTCATTTTCTGGTTCTTTTTCTCGGTAGATGTTGGCAATGTCCCTTTTGTGTTTTATCTTGTGTGTTTTTATTGATGTGCATTTTGTGGGATGATTGTCTGAGTTTCGGTGGGTGGTGCTTTTGTTTTTGTGTTTTCTTGCTGCTGGGTGTTTGTTTGAGGATTGTTGGATGAGGGAATTTGTTTACATGGGTGGGGGAGGGGAGCGACGGAACAATAAGTGGGAGACGTCTTGGCGCTGGGGGGCGGGGGCCACCAAGCTAGCTGGGTGAGCTAGCTCATGGAAGCACAGTGGGGCGGGGGGGGGGGGGGGAGGTATACGCTTAGGTCATTAGATGGGTTGGTTTTAAAGTAGTGTTGCTGGGGGGGGAGGGATGGGTTCTGCTGACGTGGGAGGGCCTTCAATGGAAGTTCACTGATGGGCTCAGGGGTGGGAGCCGCCGTGGGGCGGGCCGGAGGAGGCGCAGCGCATGGGCTGGAGGCGAGCCCAAGAAAGGTAATGGCTGACCGGCGGGTGGGGGTGGCATTTTGCCCCCAACTAGGCTGGTCACCTGGAATGTCCGGGGGCTAAATGGGCTGGTAAAGAGGGCTTGTGTGTTTGTACACTGAAGGCGGACGTAGTAATGTTGCAGGAGACGCACCTTAAAGTAGTGGGTCAGGTCAGGTTGAGGAAAGACTGGATTGGTCAGGTTTTCCACTCGGGGCTGGATACAAAGATAAGAGGGTTTGCGATTCTGATTAACAAGCAGGTGGCACTGAGGTGGGGAGAATAGTCTTGGATGTGGGAGGTCGATATATCATGGTTAGTGGCAAGCTGCAGGGGATGAAGGTACTGCTGGTCAATGTATGTGCGCCAAATTGGGATGATGGGGATTTTATAAAGAGGGTGCTAGGGAAGATTCCGGACCTGGATTCGCACAGGCTGATTATGGGAGGGGATTTTAATACGGTTATTGATCCAGGCCTGGACCGGTCATGCTCGAAAACAGGCAAGGTGCCAGCAATGGCAAAGGAGCTGAAAGCGTTCATGGAGCAGATGCGAGGGAGGGGTGGATCCATGGAGATTTAGGCAGCCGAGGGCCAAGGAATTTTCTTTTTACTCCCACATACACAAGGTGTATTCCTGGATAGATTTCTTTGTCATGGGTAGGGCCCTATTGGCGGGGATGGTGGACACAGGTTATTCGGCGATTACAATCTCGGACCATGCTCCGCACTGGGTGGACCTGCAGGTCAGTGTGGAGGTCAGTATGGATAGCAAGCAGTGCCCGCAATGGAGGTTGGATGTAGGGCTATTGGCGGACGAAGCGGTGTGCGAGAGGCTGAGGAAGTGCATGCTGAACTACCTATACGGGGGGAGGTCTCAGCAGCGGTGGTCTGGGAAGCGCTGAAGGCAGTGGTGAGAGGAGAGCTGATCTCGATCCGGGCTCACACGGACAGGACGGATCGGGCAGAAACGGACCGACTGGTAAAAGAGATTCTACGAGTGGATAGGAGGTATGCGGAGGCTCCAGAGGCAGGGCTTTTAAGGGAACGCCGGAGGCTACAGGCAGAATTTGGTTTATCAACCACCGGGAGGGCAGTGGAACAGCTCAGAAAGGTGAAGGGGGCCTATTTATGAGCATGGGGAGAAGGCCAGCAGGATGCTTGCACAGCAGCTCAGAAAGAAGGAGGCAGCTAGAGAAATAGGGAAAGTTATTGACGGGGATGGGAACTTAGTTGGGGACTCGGCGGGGGTGACCAAGACCTTTCGGGATTTTTATAGCAGGCTGTACAGGTCGGAACCCCCTGTGGGGCCAGAGGGGATAAGGCACTTTTTGGATGGGCTGACTTTCCCGAAGGTGGATGGGGAGCTGGAAGAAGGGCTGGGGGCCCCGATCGGGCTGGAGGAGATAGTGGAGGGTCTGAAGGCCATGCAGTCAGGTAAGGCCCCGGGACCGGACAGGTACCCAGCCGAGTTCCATAAAATATTCTCTGGAATATTGGGGCCGGTGCTGATGAAGGTCTTTAACATAAGAACATAAGAACTAGGAACAGGAGTAGGCCATCTGGCCCCTCGAGCCTGCTCCACCATTCAATGAGATCATGGCTGATCTTTGTGGACTCAGCTCCACTCTCCGGTCCGTACACCATATCCCCGAATCCCTTTATTCTTTAGAAAGGTATCTATCTTTTTCTTAAAAACGTTTAAAGAAGGAGCCTCAACTGCTTCCCTGGGCAAGGAATTCCAGAGATTCACAACCCTTTGGGTGAAGAAGTTCCTCCTAAACCCGGTCCTAAATCTACTTCCCCTTATTTTGAGGCTATGCCCCCTAGTTCTGCTTTCCCCGACCAGTGGAAACAACCTGCCCGCATCTATCCTATCTAGTCCCTTCATAATTTTATGTGTTTCAATAAGATCCCCCCGCATCCTTCTAAACTCCAATGAGTACAGTCCCAGTCTACTCAACCTCTCGTCATAATCTAATCCCCTCAACTCTGGGATCAACCCAGTGAATCTCCTCTGCACTCCCTCCGGTGCCAATATGTCCTTTCTCAGGTAAGGAGACCAAAGCTGAACACAATACTCCAGATGTGGCCTCACCAACACCTTAAACAATTGCAGCATAACCTCCCTAGTCTTGAACTCCATCCCTCTAGCAATGAAAGACAAAACTCGATAAGCCTTCTTAATCACCTGCACACCAACTTTTTGCGACTCGTGCACCAGCACACCCAGGTCCCTCTGCACAGCAGCATGTTTTAACATCTTACCGTTTAAATAATAATCCATTCTGCTGTTATTCCTCCCAAAATGGATAGCCTCACACTTGGCAACATTGAATTCCATCTGCCAGACCCGAGCCCATTCACCTAACCTATCGAAATCCTTCTGCAGACTTCCGGTATCCTCTGCACTTTTTGCTTTACCACTCATCTTAGTGTCGTCTGCAAACTTTGCCACATTGCACTTGGTCCCCAACTCCAAATCATCTATGTAAATTGTGAACAACTGCGGGCCCAACACTGATCCTTGAGGGACCCCACTAGTTACAGGTTGCCAACCAGAGAAACACCCATTTATCCCCACTCTCTGCTTTCTGTTAGTTAACCAATCCTCTACCCATGCTACCACTTTACCCTCAATGCCATGCATCTTTAGTTTATGCAGCAACCTTTTTGTGTGGCACCTTGTCAAAAGCTTTCTGGAAATCCAGATATACCATATCCATTGGCTCCCCGTTATCTACTGCTCAGGTAACGTCCTCAAAAAATTCTACCAAATTAGTCAAACACGACCTACCCTTTATGAACCCATGCTGCGTCTGCCCAATGGGACAATTTCCCTCCAGGTGCCCCGCTATTTCCTCCTTAATGATAGATTCCAGCATTTTCCCTACAACTGAAGTTAAGCTTACCGGCCTATAATTACCCGCTTTCTGCCAACCTCCTTTTTTAAACAGTGGTGTCACGTTTGCTAATTTCCAATCCTCTGGGACCACCCCAGAGTCTAGTGAATTTTGATAAATTATCATTAGTGCGTTTACAATTTCCCTAGCCATCTCTTTTAACACTCTGGGATGCATCCCATCAGGGCCAGGAGACTTGTCTACCTTTAGCCCCATTAGCTTGCCCAATACTGCCTCCTTAGTGATTACAATCATCTCAAGGTCCTCACCTATCGTATCTTTATTTCCATCAGTCACTGGCATGTTATTTGTGTCTTCCACTGTGAAGACTGACCCAAAAAACCTGTTCAGCTCCTCAGCCATTTCCCCGTCTCCTATTATTAAATCTCCCTTCTCATCTTCCAAAGGACCAATATTTACCTTAGCCACTCTTTTTTGTCTTACATATTTGTAGAAGCTTTTACTATCTGCTTTTATGTTCTGAGCAAGTTTACTTTCATAGTCTACCTTACTCTTCTTTATAGCTTTTTTAGTAGCTTTTTGTTGTCCCCTAAAGACTTCCCAGTCCTCTAGTCTCCCACTAATTTTTGCCACTTTGTATGTTTTTTCCTTCAATTTGATACTCTCCCTCACCTCCTTAGATATCCACGGTCGATTTTTCCCCTTTCTACCGTCTTTCTTTTTTGTCGGTATGGACCTTTCCTGAACACTGTGAAAGATCGCTCAGAAGGTTCTCCACTGTTCCTCAACTGCTTCACCATGAAGTCTTTGCTCCCAGTCTACCTTAGCTAGTTCTTCTCTCATCCCATTGTAATCGCCTGTGTTTAAGCACAAAACACTAGTGTTTGATTTTACCTTGTCATCCTCCAACTGTATTTTAAATTCCACCGTTTTGTGGTTGTTCCTTCCAAGAGGATCCTGAACTATGAGATCATTAATCAATCCTGCCTCATTACACGGGACCAGATCTAGGACCGCTTGTTCCCTTGTAGGTTCCATTACACACTGTTCCAGGAAATTATCCCGGACACATTCTATAAACTCCTCCTCAAGGCTGCCTTTACCAACCTGGTTAAACCAATCGACATGCAGATTAAAATCTCCCATGATAACCGCTGTACCATTTCTACATGCATCTGTTATTTCTTTGCTTATTGCCTGCCCTACCATCCTGTTACTAGTTGGTGGCCTATAGACTACTCCTATCAGTGACCTTTTCGCCTTACTATTCCTGATTTCCACCCAAATTGATTCAACCTTGTCCTCCATAGCACCAATATCATCCCTTACTATTGCCAGGATGCCATCCTTAAACAACAAAGCTACACCACCACCCTTACCGTCCATTCTATCCTTTCGTATAGTCTGATACCCTTGGATATTTAACTCCCAGTCGTGACCATCTTTTAACCATGTTTCAGTAATGGCCACTAAATCATAGTCGTTCACGATGATTTGCGCCATCAACTCATTCGTATACTACGAGCATTCAGGTAAAGTACACTTATGCTGTTTTTTATGTCTTTGTTATGAATCCTAACACCTTGATCAGTAACTTTTTGCAAATTATTTTTCCTCTTATCCTTTCTCCTAATTTTCCTTGTCTTTGAACCCATATCTCTACATCATAACCTGTCACGTAACCTGCTGCCTTGCTCTCCATTAACCATTATACTGTCCATAGCTTTACCCTTCCCTTCCCCCCAACTTGCTAGTTTAAAGTCCTTGTGACCAACCTATTTATCCTATTCGCTAGAACACTAGTCCCAGAATGGTTGAGATGAAGACCATCCCAACGGTACAGGTCCCTCCTGCCCCAGTACTGATGCCAATGCCCCATGAAATGGAATCCCTCTTTCCCGCACCACTCCTTTAGCCACGTGTTAATTTCCCTAATTTTCTCAACCCTATGCCAATTGGCACGTGGCTCGGGTAGTAATCCAGGGATTATAACCCTGGAGGACCTGTTCTTTAATTTAGTCCCTAGTGTTTGATAATCCCCAAACAGGTCCTCTTTCCTAGTCTTACCTATGTTGTTAGTCCCAACGTGGACCACAACAACTAGATCCTCCTCCTCCCCCTCCAAAATCCTTTCAAGCCGATCAGAGAAGTCCCTCACCCTGGCACCGGGCAGGCAACCTACCATGCGGGACTCACGATCTGGCTTACAAAGGATGCCATCAATCCCCCTAATTATAGAATCCCCTAAAACTACCACTTGTCTTTTTGCTCCCCCCTCTTGAATGGCTTCCTGTACCACGGTGCAGTGGTCAGTCAACGCATCCTCCCTGCAGCCCTCTTCCTCATCCACACAGGGAGCAAGTACCTCATACTTGTTGGACAAGGTCAAGGGCTGAGGCTCCTCAACTCCTAAACTCAGGATCCCCCTACCTGCCTCCCTTGCAGTCACACCACTCTGTCCCTGACCACTGACCAAATTAACAGTACTTATTCTACCGGGTGTGACTGCCTCCTGAAACAAAGCGTCCAGGTAATTTTCCCCCTCTCTGATGTGCCGCAGTATGTGCAGCTCTGTCGAGGCCGCGGGATGAAGATGGGGAGGCTACGTTAACAAGGCTAAGTAAAGAGGGGCTCAGCCCCAGACAATGTCACAGGCCATGATCTCACTCATTCTGAAAAGGGACAAGGACCCGGAGCTGTGTGGGTCTTACAGGCCAATTTCCTTGCTGAACATAGATGCCAAAGCTCTGGCCAACATTCTGTCCTCCAGGATTGAGGACTGTGTACCGGGAGTTATAGTGTAGCTTCAGACTGGATTCGGTAAGGGCAGGCTGCTGGTGGCCAATGTAAGAAGGCTGCTAAACGTGATCATGATTCCCCCGGAAGGTTGGGAAGTTGAGGTGGTGGTCGCGATGGACACAGAAAACGCCTTTGACCGGGTCGAGTGGGATAACTTCTGAGAGGTGCTGGAGCGGTTTGGGTTTGGAAGGGGCTTTGTTGACTGGGTTAGGTTGCTATACCGGGCTCCGGTTGCTCGTGTACGGACAAACAGGACGACTTCAGACTATTTCAGGGGGATGAGACAGGGATGCCCCCTCTACCCACTGCTGTTTGCGCTGGCTATAGAGCCGTTGGCAATTGCTCTCAGGGCCTCAAGGGGCTGGAAGGGGTTGGTCCGGGGGTGGGGGGGGGGAGCACAGAGTCTCGCTATATGCGGATGACCTACTGTTGTATGTCTCAGACCCAATGGAGGGGATGGAAGAAACTATGGGAATTTTGGGGGAATTCGGCCGGTTTTCGGGGTATAAGCTCAATATGGGGAAGAGCGAGATGTTTGTGGTCCAGGCGAGAGGTCAGGAGAGGCAACTGGGGGAACTGCTGTTCAGAGTGGTAGGGGACAGTTTCAGGTACCTGGGTATCCAAGTGGCGAGGGATTGGGACAGGCTAAATAAATTGAACTTGGCCCGGTTGGTGGATCAGATGAAGGAGGATTTCCGGAGATGGAATGCGCTCCCGTTGTCTCTGGCGGGCAGAGTGCAGTCGCTAAAAATGACGGTCCTCCCGAGATTCCTATTCGTCTTCCAATGCCTCCCCATCTTCATCCCACGGTCCTTTTTTAAGCAGATCAATAAGATTATCGTGGGCTTTGTGTGGTGGTGGTGGGGGGGGGGGGGGGGTGCAAGCCCCCGCGGGTGAAGAGGGCAATGCACGAGCGGTGTCGGGGGGATGGAGGGCTGGCGCTGTCGAATTTCAGCAACTACTATTGGGCGGCTAACATAGCCTTGGTGAGGAGGTGGCTGGTGGGGGGTGAGCCGGCTTGGGTGCGCATGGAGGCGGCTTCTTGTGAGGGCACAAGTCTGGGGGCATTGGTAACAGCGCCCCTGCCATTCCTGCCGGCGCGGTACTCCACCATTCCAGTGGTTGTGGCGGCCCTGAGAACCTGGGGGCAGTGGAGGGGACATGTGGGGCAGCGGGGGCTCGGTGTGGTCCCCAATCTGCGATAACCATCGGTTTGCCCCGGGGAGGATGGACGGGGTCCCGAATTTGGCGGACAGCGGGGATTGAGAGGATGGGGGACTTGTTCATAGAAGGAAGCTTCCCAAGTATGAGGGCGCTGGAGGAGAAGTTTGCATTGGCGGGGGGAAATGAATTCCGATATTTACAGGTGCGGGACTCTTTGCGGAAGATGGTACCAACCTAGGGCAGCACGGTAGCACAAGTGGATAGCACTGTGGCTTCACAGCGCCAGGGTCCCAGGTTCGATTCCCCGCTGGGTCACTGTCTGTGCGGAGTCTGCACGTTCTCCCCGTGTCTGCGTGGGTTTCCTCCGGGTGCTCCGGTTTCCTCCCACAGTCCAAAGACGTGCAGGTTAGGTGGATTGGCCATGCTAAAAATTGCCCGTAGTGTCCATAAGGGTTGGGAGGGGTTATTGGGTTGCGGGGATAGGGTGGAAGTGAGGGATTAATGTGGGTCGGTGCAGACTCGATGGGCCGAATGGCCTCCTTCTGCACTGTATGTTCTATGTAATCTATGTAAACCTTCCCACTCCTGCCGCTGAGGGGGATTCAGGATAGGGTGGTCTCTAGAGGACGGAGAGGAGAGGGGAGCGTCTCGGAGGTATATAGCGAGCTTATGGGTTCGGAGGAGATGCAGACCGAGGAGCTGAAGCAAAAGTGGGAGGAGGAGCTGGGGGGAGAGATAGAGGAGGGCCTCTGGGCGGACACATTGGGAAGGGTCAACGCGACCGCGACATGTGCCAGGCTCAGCCTGATCCAATTTAAGGTCGTTCACCGGGCTCACATGACAGTGGCCCGGATGAGCAGATTCTTTGGGGTGGAGGACAGGTGTGCGAAGTGTGTGGGGGGGGTGGGGGGCAGTGAACCATGTCCATATGTTCTGGACATGTCCAAAACTGAGGGGGTTTTGACAGGGGTTTGCCGACACCATGTCCAAGGTATTAAATACGAGGGTGGGAATGAGTCCGGAGGTGGCGATTTTCGGGGTGCCGCAGGATCCGGGAATCCAGGAGGAGAAAGAGGCAGACGTTCTGGCCTTTGCTTCCCTGGCAGCCCGGAGGCGCATATTACTAGCATGGAGGGACTCAAAGCTCCTGAAATTGGAGACCTGGCTTTCGGACGTGGCTGGCTTCCTCTGCCTGGAGAAAATTAAGTTCGCCATGAGAGGGTCTCTGTTAGGGTTCGCCCGGAGGTGGCAACCATTCGTCGACTTCCTCGCAGAGAATTAATCATCAGCTGAATGGGTGGGGGAGGGGGTTAGGTTAGCGTAGATTAGGGGGGTAAGCAATGGTAGGACCTGTGGGAGAGGGAGGTGGTATTTGCACTATGTTTATAGTTTGTTGCTGTTACAATGCCAAAGAAATACCTCAATAAAATGGTTATTAAAAAAAACCAATCATGTTCAGTATCGTCTTCAATACTGTTTTGCATCTTGTGTTCAATACCAATGTTCAATACCCTATTCAATAACCTTGTTCAATACCGTGTTCAATATCCATGTCCAATGTCAATGTTCCATTCCCTGTTCAATACCGTATTCAATAACATAGTTCAACAACCTGTTCAATAACCATGTTCAGTACCATCGTTCAGTTTTGTGTTCAATACACCGCTCAGTAACCATGTTCAATAATGTGTTCAATGCTCAAGTTTAGTACTGTGTTCAATACCGTGTCCTATATCCTGTTCAGTACTGTTGCAGGAGAAAGTACAGCTATTCAGCTGCACTTTTCCACTCATGAGAAACCAGACGAAGATTCTTGGAGTTACAAATGAGGCCTTTATTACAATGCTATATTACAGGCTAATGGAATTTTATGTTGGAACACCAGAGAACAGTGATTCAAGAATTGTACCGACAGGTATACTTCCGATTCCGTTACAAGAAATTAGCATATACCAATCATTTGTTTGTAGTTATCTGTGTCCAATCATGACTAGGTTTATATCATGCATAGTATAAGAGAAACGACTAACCAATTACAATAAGTGCATGCCTATTTAATTCTAATATTTAATCAGTACAAAGACATGTACAGTTTAGCTCAGTGGGCGAAACAGCTGGTGTAATGCAGAACAATGCCAGCAGCGCGGGTTCAATTCCCGTACCAGCTTACACGAACAGGCGCCGGAATGTGGCGACTAGGGGCTTTTCACAGTAACTTCATACTTGTGACAATAAAAGATTATTATTATTATTTTTATTACAGAGTGTCTCCTAATCTTTATCACCGGTTCCCCATTATCATGAATGTGCTAACCAATCACCCCTCCACCTCTTCTTCCCAAGGTAAAATTGCCCATTGCAACAACAATTCTGTATTATTATGTCTTTGACACCAGTACAAAAATGGCAAAAAGATCCTACATTGTTCATTGCTATTCTTAATAACGATCATTTGTGGCTTTTCTCTTTCCTAGAGCCCCATCACCAGTAAGATATGTCCTTGGGCATACTTCCTGCAGCTAACAGCTTCAACGAAACAGCTTGTGTGTGCAATACAGATTGATACAGCAGAGTTTACCCCTTCAGCACTTATTGGATAACTAAAGTTTTAAAAACTAATTTTGATCTCAGGTCTAAAACTATACCCTTTCAGTCCCTCCCGTTGTATCTTGATTGGACCCAAACAGGTCTATTCAACATTGAGAATATCTCTCCAATTCCTTCGAATGGCTAGTCCTTCAGATATCAGGAGGCATCCTAAACTATCCTGCCCTAAATGTCAGCCACAAATCCTTTTCCCTTCTCCACCTGCACAGTGCCATTCGTGCATGATGGGATGCCACTGTTGTCCTTCTCCTTTTATACTGTGAGCTGCACACAGTTGTTGCCCATAGGAGTGGTATCCCCACGCCAACTGTCATTACTACCCTAGCTATCGCCCTCCAGCTAGTTAGGTCATTCGCTGCCACTCCCGGAACAAATATGTCCTACCAATAGTTTGTCTCGGTTTGCTTCACTCTGGTGACAGTCTGGGTAGCTAGGTTTGGAGTGATCTCTATGTGCATGTACATTTGGGGTTAATGTGTAATCAGTAACACCAAATGAGCATTAGAGGGCCGGGCCAACAGGGGCATAAAAGCAACCGCATTGTGCCTCTCTCGCTCTGTAGCCCTCTGTGTGTCCTGTCGGATCACCTGTACTGTGACCAGGACAGGAGTATAAGATTAGCTCAGATGGTTAGTGTAGTTGAGCATAGTTACTGTAGTTAGATTTTGTTGACCTTATCGCTAGTATTAATATTAACGTAAAGAACTCACGCAATTGTGTTATAGTTACTCAACAAACCTTTTGTTACTACTGTACGATTCAAGTCTTCTTCATCGAGATTCAGAAAACCTCATCAGCAACCTGTCGTGTTGGGTGTTCTGATGTACAAACGATCCAACACGGCTGGAGATGGTGTAACTCAATTTTATTAACTACTCAACTGTAACAGCACACTGCTAACTTGGGTACGTGCATTACCAGCTGATCTGTGGACCCTGTCCTATCACTATCTGGGTGAGGCACTCAGCACATGGTGAATGTCTGAGTGGCAGGCTCTGAGCTCGGTGCTCTGAGCTGGCTGCTGCTGGAATGAGCGGGAACTCTAGTGTCCCCTGTTTTTATAGTGCGTGTGCTCTCACTGGTGATTGGCTGCAATGTTGTGTGTGTGTTGGTTGGTCCTACTGCATGTCCATCAGTGTGTGTGTGATTGCACCATGATATACTGATCTAAATATCATGACATCCCCCCTTTTCGCAAAGAATATGTGCCTACATGATAATAAATAAAGAAGTGTAGTGAGTGCATCTAATCATGTGTGTGCAATATTTACAACAATATGTACATATGGCTATACGATATACACAGGAAGGTGCCAGGTGCAGAAACTAACTATGTTACACCAAGAACGAAACCAATGTTATTAACAAACAATAACAAAATCTTAAACAGTATGGCAAAAAGTCTGAAACAGTATGTCAGAACAAGTCAGTGAGTCCAATATGAAAAGGTTCATAAATTAAGTCTCTCAGGTGGGCGACGAATTCGGGTTGATCGCATCAATGGTGGGTCAGGATCCACCGGCTGAGGAACGGGCCGGGCCACGGTCAAGTGAGGAGGATGCAGGGTGTCCGGAAGGTCAACAAAGTCTATTGCAGGGACAACAGGAGGGCTTGGCACCGGTGCAGGATCACGTAGCGAGCGCGGAACCAGATGAAGGGCACGCCAATTGTGGCGGCGAATAGAGCCAGACGAACCAGGAATGAGCGGGGAGCTATCTGTTGGAGAACCTCAGCAGTTGCCGACCAGCCGCCCTCCGGACGGTGTATGCGGACATTATCTCCAGGCGCCAGAGCAGGAAGATCAGTCGCCCAAGCATCATGTGTCGCCTTTTGTTGCGCACGCTGTTGCTGCATCCGCCAAAGTACCGGAGCATGGTCGAGGTCTGGGACGTGAATGGATGGCACAGTGGTCCTGAGGGTGTGACCCATAAGCAGCTGGGCCGGCGATAGGCCCGTGGACAGTGGGGCCGAGCGATAGGCCAGCAAGGCGAGGCAGAAGTCAGATCCTGCAGCAAAAGCCTTGTAGAGGAGCCTTTTAACGATGTGGACGCCCTTTTCTGCTTTGCCATTCGACTGAGGATGCAGAGGACTGGACGTCACGTGTGTGAAGTTGTATGAGCGCGAAGGAAGACTATTCCTGACTCGCAAAGCAGGGGCCATTGTCTGACATCACGGTGAGCGGAATGCCGTGGCGAGCAAAGGTCTCTTTGCAGGCCTGGATGATAGCCGATGACGTGGTGTCGTGCAGTCGTATGACCTCTGGATAGCTGGAAAAGTAGTCGATGATGATGATGTAGTCCCTGCCGAGAGCATGGAACAGGTCCACGCCCACCTTCGACCAGGGGGACGTGACCAACTCATGGGGCTGAAGGGTCTCACGGGGTTGTGCCGGCTGAAACCGCTGACAGGTGGGGCAATTGAGCACAGTGTTAGCAATGTCGTCACTTATTCCCGGCCAGTACACAGCCTCTCGGGCCCTCCGCCGGCACTTCTCAACGCCGAGATGGCCTTCGTGCAGTTGTTTTAAGACAAGCCGGTGCATGCTGTGTGGGATCATGATGCGGTCCAGCTTCAGGAGGACACCATCAACAACTGCCAAGTCGTCCCGAACGTTGTAAAACTGTGGGCATTGTCCCTTGAGCCACCCGTCCGTCATGTAGCGCATCACGCGCTGCAGAAGGGGGTCGGCCGCGGTCTCACGTCTAATGTGGGCCAGGCGTGCATCAGTGGCCAGCAGATTGGCAGAAGTGAAGCCTACATGTGCTTTGACTTGGCAAACAAACCCCTCAGGGTCGGACGGCGTGTTGACTGCCCTAGACAGAGTGTCTGCTATGATGAGGTCCTTACCCGGGGTGTAGACAAGTTGAAAGTCGTACCTCCGGAGTTTGAGCAGAATGCGCTGGAGGCGAGGAGTCATATCATTGAGGTCCTTTTGAATGATGCCAACCAGCGGGCGATGGTCAGTCTCCACAGTGAACTGGGGAAGGCCATACACATAGTCGTGAAACTTGGCAACGCCAGTCAACAGGCCTAGGCACTCCTTTTCAATCTGCGCATAGCGCTGCTCTGTGGGGGTCATGGCCCGTGACACATAGGCGACTGGAGCCCATGATGAGGCGTCATCCCGTTTCAGGAGGACCGCCCCAATGCCGGACTGGCTGGCGTCAGTCGAGATTTTCGTCTCCCTTGCAGGATCGAAAAACGCCAGTACCGGGGCGGTGGTGAGCTTGACCTTGAACTCCTCCCATTCACGCTGGTGGGTGGGAAGCCACTGGAATTCAGTTGTCTCCCTGACAAGGTGCCGGAGAGCTAGGGGGCGGCTGTAAGGTGCACCAGTGGGAGGGAGGGTGGGACTGGTGGCTGGGGTTTGCGTGGGAATCAGGCGGGCGCCATGTCTTGCAGGGAGACCGTATCTTGCCGGCCGTCGGGGTACGCCACATAGGCGTACTGGGGGTTAGCATGGAGAAGATGGACTCTCTCGACCAACGGGTCCGACTTGTGCGCCTGCACGTGTTTTCGGAGCAGGATGGGTCCGGGAGCTGCCAGCCAGGTCGGGAGCGAGGTCCCAGAGGAGGACTTCCTGGGGAAGACAAGGAGACGTTCGTGAGGTGTTTGGTTGGTCATGGTACAAAGCAGTGACCGGATGGAGTGGAGGGCATCCGGGAGGACTTCCTGCCAGCGGGAGACTGGGAGATTCCTGGACCGTAGGGCCAGTAGGACGGTCTTCCAGACCGTTCTGTTCTCCCTCTCTACCTGTCCGTTACCCCGAGGGTTGTAACTGGTCGTCCTGCTCGAGGCGATGCCCTTGTTGAGCAGTAATTGACGCAGTTCATTGCTCATAAAGGAGTACCCCCTATCACTATGTATGTAAGTGGGGAACCCGAACAGCGTAAAGATGCTATGGAGGGCTTTGATGACGGTGGTTGCAGTCATATCGGGGCAGGGGATGACGAATGGGAACCGGGAGTACTCGTCAATCAAGTTCAGGAAGTACGTGTTGCGGTCGGTGGAGGGGAGGGGGCCTTTGAAGTCCATACCGAGGCGTTCAAAGGGACGGGAAGCCTTTGTCAGGAGCGCTTTCTCTGGCCTGTAGAAGTGCGGTTTGCACTCCGCGCAGGTTTGGCAATTCCTGGTGGCTGTCCTGACCTCCTCGATGGAGTAGGGCAGGTTGCGGGTCTTGATAAAGTGGAAGAAGCGAGTGACCCCCGGGTGGCAGAGGTCCTCGTGGAGGGCTCGGAGGCGGTCCACTTGTGTGTTGGCACCTGTGCCACGGGACAGGGCATCAGGAGACTCGTTTAGCTTCCTGGGACGATACAAGATCTTGTAGTTATAGGTGGAGGGTTCGATCCTCCACCGCAAGATCTTATCATTTTTCATCTTGCCCCGCTGTGCATTATCGAACGTGAAAGCAACCGGCCGTTGGTCAGTGAGGAGAGTGAATCTCCTGCCGGCCAGGTAATGCCTCCAATGTCGCACAGCTTCTACTGAGGCCTGGGCCTCCTTTTCAACTGAGGAGTGGCGGAAGCATGGAAGGTACGTGAGAAGAAGGCCACGGGTCTGCCCGCTTGGTTGAGGGTGGCTGCCAGAGCTACGTCAGACGCGTCGCTCTCGATATGGAAGGGGAGGGACTCGTCGATGGCATGCATCGTGGCCTTTGCAATGTCTGCTTTGATGCGGCTGAAGGCCTGACGGGCCTCTATCGACAGGTGGAAAATTGTGGATTGGACCAGGGGACGGGCCTTGTCCGCTTAGTTGGGGACCCACTGGGCATAGTAAGATAAAAACCCAAGGCAGCGCTTCAGGGCCTTGGAGCAGTGAGAGAGGGGGACTCCATAAGGGGGCGCATGCGTTCAGGGTCGGGGCCTATAACTCCATTTCGCACTACGTAGCCGAGGATGGCTAGGCGGTCGGTGCTAAACACTCATTTATCCTTGTTATACGTAAGGGTAAGGATCTTTGCGGTCTGGAGGAATTTTCGGAGGTTGGTGTCGTGGTCCTGCTGGTCGTGGCCGCAGATGGTGAAATTATCGAGATACGGGAACGTTGCCCGTAAACCGTACCGGTCAACCATTCGGTCCATCTCGCGCTGGAAGACCGAGACCCCGTTAGTGAAGGGAACCCTTAAGAAGTTGTAGAGCCGCCCATCTGCCTCGAAGGCAGTGTACTTGCGGTTACTAGTGTGGATGGGGAGCTGGTGGTAGGCGGACTTGAGATCCACCGTGGAGAAGACCTTATAATGCGCGATCCTGTTTACCAGGTCGGATATGCGGGGGAGATCGTACGCGTCCAGCTGCGTAAACCTGTTGCTGGTCTGACTGTAGTTGATGACCATACTATGCTTCTCCCCGGTCTTTACCACCACTACCTGAGCTCTCCAGGGACTGTTGCTAGCTTCAATGACTCCTTCCCTCAGTAGCCTTTGGACCTCTGACCTAATAAAGATCCGATCTTGGGCACAGTACCGTCTGCTCCTGGTGGCGACGGGTTTGCAATCCGGGGTGAGGTTCGCAAACAGGGAAGGCAGATCGTCCTTGAGAGTCGCGAGGCTGCAGACAGTGAGACGGGGTATAGGGCCGCCGAATTTGAAAGTTAGACTTTGGAGATTGCACTGGAAGTCTAACCCTAGGAATGTGGCCGCGCAGAGGTGGGGAAAGACGTAGAGCCGGTAATTTTTAAACTCCCTTCCCTGGACCTTGAGGTTTGCTACACAAAACCTCTTTATCTCTCTGAGTTGGAACCGGAGGCCAGGGAGACTTTTTGATTAACCGGGTGGACGAGGAGAGAACAGCGCCTTACCGTGTCGGGGTGAATGAAGCTCTCCGTGCTCACAGAGTCGATTAAGCAGGACGTCCCGTGCCCGTTGATTAGTACTGTTGTTGTAGCAGTTGAGAGTGTTCGAGGCCGGGACTGGTCCAGGGTCACCGAGGCTAATCGCTGCAGTTGAGTGTTCTCTTTGTGCGGTGTGCGGTCAGCCGAGCTGGGGTCCTGGGAGTCCATCCAAGATGGCAGCTCCCATTGGTCGCACATGGCTGAGTGTGCACAAAATGGAGGCACCCATCCATCGAACGTTGCATCCGCGGGACAAGATGGCGGAGCCCGGGGGCCACACGTGGTCCTGGAGGAGGAAGATGGTGGCGCCCGCTGGCCGCACGGGGACCGTGGAGAGGGTTGTGGTGGCGGTCCGCATTCGCCACTGGAGACCGCGGCGGCCGTACGGGCCTGGCATACCACCACGAAGTGGCCCTTTTTACCGCATCCCTTGCAGGTGGATCCGCGGGCCGGGCAGCGCTGCTGGGGGTGCTTGGCCTGCCCGCAAAAGTAGCAGCGGGGCCCCCCGGGGTTGCCAGGCCGCCTTGCAGCACAAGCTTGTGGGGGGATGGGAGATGTCTCGGGGTCGGCTGTGGAGGGGTTCCACGCTGCCCAGGGGGCTGCCGTGCGGTCGGGAACGTAAGCGCAGGCGTTGCGGGAGGCCACATCCAGGAAGCCTGCAAGGGCCCATGCCTTGAGGCCTAGGGTGTCTTTTTCCAGCAATCGCTGGGGGATTTGGGAGGACAGCATACCTGCCACGAAAGCGTCCCGGATCAAATGTTCTGTGTGGTCGCTCGCCGAAACCTGCGGGCAGCTGCAGTTTCTCCCCAACACCAGGAGCGCACGGGAGAATTCTTCCAGCGATTCACCAGAGATTTGTCGCCTCGTTGCTAGCTGATCTCGGGCGTAGACCTGGTTTACCGAGCTAATATAATGTCCTTTTAGCAGCTCAATATCTTCCACTATGCTACTTTTATTTTGTATTCGCGACTCTGGAGCAATTATGTAGTGTTATGGGCCAGGGTTTAGAGAACCCCAAAGTGTATCATGGAGTTCACCTGACCCACAACTTTTAATAGATTGTGGTATGGGGAGCACACGGCCCACTCTACAGGTGTGGTACAGCAGAAATGGAAACGTATTTTTTCAAGCAAAACAATGTTTATTTTAGATACTCAAGTTAACATTTTTAAAACACATAGTGAACATCTTAGCAACCATTAATTGAAATACAATCCCCAAAGAATACAACACTGAGTAATGCTTACGCTATCCTTTTAACATCCAGAAGACTTATATAAAAGAAACACCTTTTAACAGAAGCATATCAGGTTAAAGTCACTACTGAAAACACTTATAATTCTGAATTCACCAAATGATCAAGAGATAGTCTTTTCATGGCAGAGAGATTAACAGTACAGCTGCTCTGTCTGACTTCAGCTCCAACACTGAAAACGAAACTAAAACACACCCTGCAGCAAACAGCCTAAAATAAAATTAAAGGCGACAGACAGCCCAGTTCCACCCACTCTCTGACATCACTGCAGTAGTAAACACCCATTTCTTAAAGGTACTCTCACTACAGATATTTATATACACACCCATTTATAAACACCCATTTCTTAAAGGTACTCTCACTACAGATATTTATATACACACCCATTTATAAACACCCATTTCTTAAAGGTACTCTCACATGACAGTAGATATAATCATCAATGATTCGTTCAGGCTTTGGACACAATTATCTTGCACTCTCTAAACTTTAGTTCGAGGTGGGTGGGTGGTTATTACGTCAGTGATCCAGTTATTTGGTCTCTTTATCCATTCTCCGATTCCTCCTCTCGGAAGCTGTATATATTGTCCGGATGAAGGCAGGCATCATGGTCCTCCTATACCATCGGTGCCTCGCACAACTTCAGGAGTGTCACCACAGTTAATAGGAACCTGCAAAAAAGATCATCATTGATCTTCTCCCCCCTCCCCCTCAGTCAGGTTGGCAGATTTAGAGGCATAGACTATTTTCTAAATGAGAAAAGGCTTAGGAAATCAGAAGCACAAAGGGACGATCCTTCAAAAATGAGATGAGGAGGAATTTCTTCAGCCAGAGGATGGTGAATCTATGGAACTCTTTGTCGCAGAAGGCTGTGGAGGTCAAATCATTGAGTGTCTTTAAGACAGGGAAATATATGTTCTTGATTAATAAGGGGATCAGGGGTTATGGGGAGAAGCCAGGATAATGGGGATGAGAAACACATCAGCCATGATTGAATGGCGGAGCAGACTCGATGGGCTGAATGGCCTAATGATAATTCTGCTCCTATGTCTTATGATGTTATGGTCTTTGTCGGCCTGATCATTTCATTTCTGTTCAGGAGTTTCAATTTGCCCTGGGCTCTGATTTTACTTGCCGCACTCTCCTCTGTTTCCTGATTTGCCTGGATAAGTTCCTGAATTAGTGTTTCATGTTGGACCGGCTGCCCACTCGATGTTACGTGCCCTCGCCTACTTCAGGGTCCCATATAATCATCTTCTACGCCAAAGGCATATTGGCTATCGGCGTAGACATTGACTCGCCTGCCCCTTGATACTTTCAGTGCATCTATCAGAGCTCGCAACTCCACTACGTGGGCTGATTTCCTGCCCGGCATCTGGCTGCTTACGCCCACAAACCCGGCTTGTTCAACCACTGCCCATCCTGCTCTCAGTTCCCTGTCTACTATCCATCCACAAATAGCGTCATCTCTGTCCCTTCTAGCAGTTCCTCTCTGACTCTATTCAGAACTTGTACTATGGTGTGTTCCATGTGCAGGGGTACCTCGCCCAGCATTGTGATTCATTCTCCCCGGCTGCACAGGCCAAAGCTTAGATGCACCTGGTCAGTATTGCAACAACTGCTGATTGCTTGTTAGAGTAACAGGCTACAGGTTGTTTTTGGTCCCCATCTTGTGCATCACTGCAGCAGTGTAATAATTCCTGTTATTATGGCGGTATAAGTGGAATGGGTAGGTTAAATCCGGCAGCCCCAATGCAGGGGCTGTCGCTGATTGCTGTTTGATTGTGATAAATGCACTCTCGCACTCCTCTGTCCATTCTGTATTCTGCACCTCCCCACTAGAAGCCCACCCCCATTTTATCGGATTTTGAATTGGGCTTGTAGTTATTTCTGTATATGAATATATTTGATCAATGTATGTAAATGTGGTACAGTAATTTCAACACTAAATGCTATCAGCTGGTATAAGAATGACTTTCCTGCTCTTTCTGGGACAGTGTGCTTCAGAAGAGTGAACAGACAAGACCTATATTAGCTAGAGGGAGAAGTTATTTCATTATTACATTGTATAGTTAGTTAGTTATATTTACTGTATTTCATTTCTTTTACTAGTTGAGTATTAAGTACAAAGGACTCACAGAATATTATTTATATTAAATTAGTCAATCTTTCAAAGAAGACTATTGTTTATTTCATCAACTTGGCTGGTTCAAAGAGTAATATATAACATGGTACCAGAGTGATTAAAGCTTTTAAGAAAGACTAATGAAGATTTAGAATCAGAAGATTAAAAAAAAATCGGAATCAACTATTCGACTACAGAAGTCATTGCAACATCGGCAACTTCGACAACAACTTTTCAATGGACCAAGTTCAAGCACCAAAACATCTCAGAACCACTGGTTGGAACTTGTTCAAACGACAGTTTTAACTTTATTTAGAAGCTACTGACTTAAGTGCTGCACCAGAAGCTACAAGAATTGCTTTACTTCTGTCCCTGGCAGGAGAGCAAGCAATCAAAATCTTCAATTCCTTTAATTTTAAAGCTGGTGAAGATAAAACAAAATTTGATCAAGTTATAGCGAAGTTCAATGAACATTGCAAAATGCAGACCAATGAAATTTTCGAGCATTTAAAATTTCACAGAAGAGTTCAAAAAGTTGGTTAACCGGGGAATAATTTCATCACTAATCTCAAACTCTTAGCTAAAACATGTAATTATGCAGAATTACATGATTTGCTTGTAAGAGACCAGATTGTATATGGTATACTTGATGATTCAGTCAGAGAAGCATTAATTTGGCAAAATGATTTCACATTACAAATCGCGATTGATCCATCTCCGTGGAACAGACCAAAAGTTAATACTTAGCATTTTACCCTAAAGAAAAAAGCGTGAATCTCTACCATGAGGCAGAGAATATCAAAATGGTGTCGCAAGCACAGCAGAAGACTGTGAGGAACGGAAGCTATCCTTCACAAGCATTTTCAGGCCCTGTACACGCGCACAACTCACAGAAATGCGAGACATCGAAGAAGACGCCTGAGCTTGCACATATGTCACTAATACGTCATGACGACAATGTGATTACGTGCACTGCATTTGGTAAACGCTGTTTAAGGCGTCAGAAGTTAAACCATTATGCTTCTCAGTGTCATCCTCCGCAAGTTACATTCCTCCTGCACAGAAAAAATATTGGAAAGTGAGGGCTGTGGACAAACAAGAAGAAATCAACACACAAGAAGACATCATGGAAGATGATGAAATTTCCTCATTAGAAAATATTTTCTTCGTTGGTGTGGTTGAATCGTCCAACAAGAATGATCTGCAAGCAAGCAAGCATCATCTTAAAGCAACAAAGCCAGCTCATCAAGAATATGAACGAGATCTTCAAGCAACGAAAGATCAGAGTCAATATCGTTAGCAACAAATGGATGACTACTGTGTACATTAACACAATTCCAATTACTTTCAAACTGGACACAGGTGCCTCGGCAAATCTTTTGAATTCCAAGGACTTGTCCAAGATAAAAAGTCATTGTGAGATGATACCTCCAGAATGCTCATTGCGTGACTACAATGGTAATCCCATTTTTTCGCATGGTTCATGTTACCTGAGTGTCACAAACAGGGACATTCAAAAGCAAGTAAGATTCAAGATTGTCAATGATACTAGTTCATCTTTACTTGGAGCTCAAGCGTGCAAAGATTTGAAGCTTATTAAAGAATTGTTTTGAATACCTGTCAGTCGACTACTCTCAATGGTGACATTCAACAACTCTTAAAGGAAAACCCTGATGTATTTCAAGGTATGGGTACATTATCTTTTCAGTACAAAATTCAACTGAAGAAGTATGCCAAATCGGTAATCCATCCACCTAGACATGTACCTGTTCCTCTTAAAGACAGACTCAAGGCTGAACTTTCAAGATCATAAGTTCAAGGTATCATATCAAAAATTACTCAACCTACTGACTGGGTTAGCTCCCTGGTCTGTGTGAAAATACGTACAGGTGAGATAAGAATCTGTATGGATCCGGAGGATCTCAATCCCAACATCAAAAGAGATGTCAAAGAAGGAAGATATTACTGCAGAGATGGCCAATGCCTGAATTTTTACCAAACTTGATGCCTCTCAAGGTTTTAGGCAGATGAAACTAGAAGACTCCAGTAAACTTCTCTGTACTTTTAATACACCTTTCAGAAGGTACTGTTTTAACAGGATGCCCTTTGGAATTATCTCAGCTTCGGAAATTGTTCACAAAATTTTGGCACAAATGACCGAGAACATAGAAGGTGTTCGGGTTTATGTTGACGACATCATCGTCTGGTCAACAGCACCCGAAGAGCATATGAAACGCCTTTGGGATATTTTTTAAAGGATTTGTGAATATGGTTTGAAATTAAACAACGCCAAATGCATGTTTGCTGCCTCCTCTCTCAAATGTTTAGGTGACAACATCACAGCTGAAGGAATAAAGCCAGATCAAGAAAATGTGCAAGCTATCAACGCAATACAAATTCCCAAAGACAAGAAGGCAGTCTTAAGCTTTCTTGGATTTGTCAACTTTCTTGGAAAGTTTATTTCAAATCGAGCAAACAGAACAACTGCACTACGTCAGCTGATTAGGAAGAACACAGATTTCATCTAGACTGAAAAACATACTGAAGAATGGACTGATTTAAAACAACAATTGATACAAGCTCCATGCTTATTATTTTGTGATGCTACCAGACCTCCTAAAATCTCAACGGATGCTAGTAAAAACAACATAGGTGCTGTTTTACTTCAACAAGACCATTTCAATAATTGGGTTCTTATTGCCTATGCGTCAAGATCCATGACTGAAACTGAGTATAGGTACGCCCAAATTGAAAAGGAGTGTCTTGGGTTAATTACTGGGATTTCCAAATTCCGCGACTATGTTTATGGTCCACCCAAGTTCACAGTGGAAACTGACCATCGCCCACTTGTACATATCATTGAACAAAACTTGAATGCTATGACTCCCAGACTTCAACGTCTGATGATGAAATGAAGAAGATATGGGGCAAAATTCTCCGTTATCGGCGGAAACTCCGCCGATCGGCGCAAAAAACGGCGCAAATCCCACTTGCGTCACATCATAAAAATGGGCCGATAGTCTGCGGCCCGAAATGGGCTAGCAGCGACGTAACGGGATCCGCGCTTGCGCAGTGGTTCACGCCGTGCAGCGTCATACGCGCTGCACGGCGCGACGGCTCATAAGGCCGCGCAGCTCCCCCCCACCCGACCGGAACAGCCGACCGCAACACCCGACTTGATGGCTGGCCGTCGCTCAGCCCTGAGGTTCGAGTCACGCGATGTGGAGGCGCTCCTGGATGCGGTGGAGCAGAGGAGGGACGCCCTGTATCCCGGGCACGGCCGCAGAGTTGCCCCACGCCACAGCCGGCGTCTGTGGAGGGAGGTGGCAGAGGCCGTCACCGCTGTGGCCCTAACACCACGGACAGGCACCCAGTGCCACAAGAAGGTGAACGACCTCGTCAGAGCAGGCAGGGTGAGCGTCCCCCATATCCCCCATATCCCCTCTCCCCCAAATCCCCCCCCTCCCCCATATCCCCCCCTCCCCCATATCCCCCCCTCCCCCATATCCCCCATATCCCCCCTCCCCCATATCCCCCCTCCCCCATATCCCCCCCTTCCCCCATATCCCCCCTCCCCCATATCCCCCATATCCCCCTCCCCCATATCCTCCCCCATATCCCCCATATCCCCATATCCCCCCTCCCCCATATCCCCCATATTCCCCCCTCCCCCATATCCCCCCTCCCCCATATCCCCCATATCCCCCCTCCCCCATATCCCCCCTCCCCCATATCCCCCATATCCCCCATATCCCCCCTCCCCCATATCCCCCATATTCCCCCTCCCCCATATCCCCCCTCCCCCATATCCCCCATATCCCCCCTCCCCCATATTCCCCATATCCCCCCTCCCCCATATCCCCCTCCCACATATCCCCCCTCCCCCATATCCCCCATATCCCCCCTCCCCCATATCCCCCATATCCCCCCTCCCCCATATCCCCCATATTCCCCCCTCCCCCATATCCCCCCTCCCCCATATCCCCCCTCCCCATATCCCCCATATTCCCACCTCCCCCATATCCCCCCTCCCCCATATTCCCCATATCCCCCCCTCCCCATATCCCCCCTCCCACATATCCCCCCTCCCCCATATCCCCCCTCCCCCATATCCCCCCCTCCCCCATATCCCCCCCTTCCCCATATCCCCCCTCCCCCATATCCCCCATATCCCCCCTCCCCCATATCCCCCCTCCCCCATATCCCCCATATCCCCCCTCCCCCATATTCCCCCCTCCCCCATATCCCCCTCCCCCATATCCCCCATATCCCCCCTCCCCCATATTCCCCCTCCCCCATATCCCCCATATCCCCCCTCCCCCATATCCCCATATTCCCCCTCCCCCATATCCCCCCTCCCCCATATCCCCCATATCCCCCCTCCCCCATATTCCCCATATCCCCCCTCCCCCATATCCCCCCTCCCACATATCCCCCCTCCCCCATATCCCCCCTCCCCATATCCCCCATATCCCCCCTCCCCCATATCCCCCATATCCCCTCTCCCCAAAATCCCCCCCTCCCCCATATCCCCCCTCCCCCATATCCCCCCCTCCCCCATATCCCCCATATCCCCCCTCCCCCATATCCCCCCTCCCCCATATCCCCCCTTCCCCCATATCCCCCCTCCCCCATATCCCCCATATCCCCCCTCCCCCATATCCCCCCCTCCCCCATATCCCCCATATCCCCATATCCCCCCTCCCCCATATCCCCCATATTCCCCCCTCCCCCATATCCCCCCTCCCCCATATCCCCCATATCCCCCCTCCCCCATATCCCCCCTCCCCATATCCCCCATATCCCCCCTCCCCCATATCCCCCATATTCCCCCTCCCCCATATCCCCCCTCCCCCATATCCCCCATATCCCCCCTCCCCCATATTCCCCATATCCCCCCTCCCCCATATCCCCCCTCCCACATATCCCCCCTCCCCCATATCCCCCATATCCCCCCTCCCCCATATCCCCCATATCCCCCCTCCCCCATATCCCCCATATTCCCCCCTCCCCATATCCCCCCTCCCCCATATCCCCCCTCCCCCATATCCCCCATATTCCCCCCTCCCCCATATCCCCCCTCCCCCATATTCCCCATATCCCCCCCTCCCCATATCCCCCCTCCCACATATCCCCCCTCCCCCATATCCCCCATATCCCCCCTCCCCCATATCCCCCCCTCCCCCATATCCCCCATATCCCCCCTCCCCCATATCCCCCATATCCCCCTCCACCATATCCTCCATATTCCCCCCTCCCCATATCCCCCATATCCCCCCTCCCCCATATCCCCCATATCCCCCCTCCCCCATATCCCCCATATCAACCCTCCCCCATATCCCCCCTCCCCCATATCCCCCATATCCCCAAGTGAATCCAGCCCTAACCTTAACCTCTGCAATGCACGCGCAACCGATGGCGTGCATTCATATACCTGCCTAACACTGTTGCCTTTAACCCTGCCACCACCCCCCCCCCCCCCCAGGAGAAGCGCACACACAACAATAGGGAGCATGTGAAGACTGGAGGAGGGCCCGCTGATGAGAGGCCACTGACCGTACACGAGGAAAGGGCTCTGGAACTGGCTGGCGGTCCTGAGGACCGGGAGGTTGCTGATGCAGAGGTCGGGGCCCCACGAGCAAGTGAGCCACCAACAGCCCGTCCCCATATCCCCCCTCCCCTATATCCCCCTCTCCCGTATCACCTGATCACTGCCTGATGTCTAACCATGCATGCTTCATTGTGTATTGCAGGACCAAACGTCCAGGCACCCATCCCCGCAGATGCAGACCGCCCGCAGGATGCCCCTCGGAGACCACGGGAGACGGAGAGACCCGCACCCTCCAGCATGCGACGCCCGCAGGATGCCCCTCGGAGACCACGGGAGACGGAGAGACCCGCACCCTCCAGCATGCGACGCCCGCAGGATGCCCCTCGGAGACCACGGGAGACGGAGAGACCCGAACCCTCCAGCATGCGACGCCGGCAGGATGCCCCTCGGAGACCACGGGAGACGGAGAGACCCGAATCCTCCAGCATGCGACGCCCGCAGGATGCCCCTCGGAGACCACGGGAGACGGAGAGACCCGGACCCTCCAGCATGCGACGCCCGCAGGATGCCCCTCGGAGACCACGGGAGACGGAGAGACCTGGAGCAACAGGGAGACGACACCCCCGTCACGTGCGGGAGCGACCACCCAGCGATGAGGGGGGCAGCCACAGGCCCCCGTCACATCCGAGCCAGGACACCACTACCCAGGACACCACTATCCAGGACACCCCTACCCGGGACACCACTACCCAGGACAGCACTACCCGGGACAGCACTACCCAGGACACCCCTACCCGGGAAGACGAAATACCGGACAGTGACTCAGAGTGGATGGGTGGAGACGAACCCCCACCCCAAAGTGCCATGGACTCAGAGTGGGATGAAGAGCACGACACAACGCCACTGCTGTCACCAACACCCTCCACCATCGCAGAAACACTCACCATGGTTGGGCACTTTAGTGATGAGGCGTCTGGTACACTCACTGGTGCGCACAACACAGCCGTCCCGGTACAGCAGGTGGAGGTAGGAGCAGCAGAGGGACCGGGCGGTCGGAGGGCAGCCCAGGCCAAGCGAACATCTGCCGCCCAGATGGATCCCGGGTTCCTGCAGTTACCACACCCACACATAGATCCGATGCAACCACCGACACGGAGACGAGCGAATAGGGTGACGGGTGGCTTGCGGCGGTTGCGGTCGCAGGTGGAGGAGTCCACCCGCGTCCAGGAGCTGGGAGTGGTCCCGGTCATGCGTGCCACCCAGGCTGACACCGCACGGGTGGCGTCCGCGGTGGAGGCAATGGGTGCGACGGTGTCAGACATGGGGAACGGTTTGCGAGGCCTGGGGCCTTCCGTGCAGGCGGCGTCTGTGGCCCAGGAAATGGCTGCCCTCTCACAGGAGGCCATGAGCCAGTGCCAGCGCCAGATGGCAGAGGCGCTCAACGCCATAGCCCAGTCTCAGCACGCCATAGCCCAGTCTCAGCAGGCCATGGCCCAGTCTCAGCAGGCCATGGCCCAGTCTCAGCAGGCCATAGCCCAGTCTCTACAGGCCATGGCCCAGTCTCTGCAGGCCATGGCCCAGTCTCAGCAGGCCATCGCTGAGGGCATCGGCGCCAGTGGCCATGTGCGAGCTGGCGTCGCACTGTCGCAGACAGGGTTCGACAACCCCCTGGGCTCCATGGCTGCAAACCTGCAGACCCCTGTCGATACCAGCACGGGCCTCCAGGACTGGCAGCGCCAGATGTCGGGGGCGCGTCGGATGGCCAGTCCGTTCGCATCCCCCACCCATGTAGAGGCCTGGGGGCCATCGGGCACCCCGAGGGAGGAGGAGGTGGTGTGGTCCGTCCCGGCTCCCTCTGTAGGGGAGGTCCCGGTACACCGCGACACCTCGGACTCCCCCCCTTCCGTCCCAGGTGCATCGGGTGGGCAACGGGCAGGACAGGCTGGCAGCTCGCCATCCCAGTCGCCCGGGCCGCAGCCTGGCCCATCTAGGCCAGGACGCCCCAGGAAACGGCCGCCAAAGGGATCCAGTGTCAGAGGGCAGGAATCACAGGAGTCCACCTCCATTTCTGCTGTACCGTCTGGGGAACCACGTAGACGTAGTCAAAGGGCCCGTAAGGCCAAACAATTAGACACTGAGTAAGTTGGCACGGGTGCAGGGCACAGATGAGTTTTAGGCGCTAGGGCACGTGCATGAACTCCTTTGGTTATTAAAGTCAATGTTACACCTACCGAAGCTGCCTTTGTGCTCTGTCCAAAGTGTGCGGGGGTGTCATGTACGTTGAACGCAAGTGTGTGTGTGAGGGGTGGTCTTACCTCAGCCCCAGGTGAGTCTGCCCCCTTCCCCCTGGGCCGCCATCAACATCCCCCGGGCAGAGGACGGGACCGTGCGCTGCAGTGTCACAGCCGCATGCAGGGATGGTCCGGGTGGATGGTGGTACTGTGGCCATGGGTCAGACATAGTCCAACGATGTAGAGCCAGGAGCTCATCGGAGGCGGGTTGTCATCATTCTCCATGGCCTGCGATAGACACGCGTCCATCCGCAACTGGGTGAGCCCGGCCCGTTGTGCCGCCGGTGGATCGGCAATTGGGAGTGGGGGGTGGTGTGCATGCGGGTGGGGTGTGTGGGGATGGGGAGGGGGGTGAGGGTGCTGGGTGGGTGGATGGGTGGGGGGTGTGGGTGGTCGGCTGTTGTCATGGTGTGCGGTCTGTGGCCATACTACCCGATTCCCACGCCCATCTAGTCAGTGAAGCGGGCGTCTATCAGTCTGTCCCGTGCCCGCTGGGCCAGCCGGTAACGGTGGACAGCCATCCGTCTGTGTCTACCCCGTCTGCCCTGACCATTGCCCCCATCCCCCTCATCTGGGGAGGACTGGGCCTCTTCCTGCTGCTCCTCCACTCCGCCCTCCTCTGCCTGCGGCACATCGCCCCTCTGCTGGGCTATGTTGTGCAGCACACCACAATGATGCGGCCGACCCTATCTGACCGATACTGGAGGGCGCCCCCAGAGAGGTCCAGGCACCTGAAACGCATCTTCAGCACGCCAAAGCACCTCTCGATCACTCCCCTTGTCGCTACATGGGCATCATTGTAGCGGTTCTCCGCCTCATTGCGTGGCCTCCGTATAGGCGTCATCAGCCACGATCGCAATGGGTAGCCCCGGTCGCCCAGCAACCAGCCCCTCAGCCAGGGATGGCGTCCCTCGTACATGCCGGGGATGGATGACCGCGACAACACGAATGAGTCGTGTACACTGCCTGGGTGACGGGCGCAGACGTGCAGGATCATCATGCGGTGGTCGCAGACCACCTGTACGTTCATCGAATAGGTCCCCTTCCTATTAGTGAACACGGCCCTGTTATCTGCAGGTGGCCGCACGGCGACGTGCATCCCATCGATCGCGCCCTGGACCATGGGGAACCCGGCAATGGCAGAGAAGCCCACGGCCCGGGCATCTTGGCTGGCCCGGTCCACGGGGAAGCGGATGTAGCGGTGCGCCATGGCATAAAGGGCATCTGTCACTGCCCGGATGCACCGATGCACCGATGTCTGCGATATGCCGGACAGGTCCCCACTCGGTGCCTGGAATGACCCCGTTGCATAAAAGTTCAGGGCCACCGTAACCTTGACGGACACGGGGAGAGGGTGTCCCCCGCCAGTGCCACGCGGTGACAGGTGTGCCAGCAGGTGGCAGATGTGTGCCACGGTTTCCCGGCTCATCCGGAGTCTCCTCCTGCATTCCCGGTCCGTGAGGTCCTGGTATGACTGCCGGGGCCGGTACACACGGGGCGCCCTCGGGTGCCTCCGTTGCCGTGGGGCCGCGACGTCCTCCTCCCCCTCCTCGTCCTGTCGGTCAGGTGTCCCTCCAGCCTGGGCGGCTGCCGCCTGCCCCTCTGCGGCAGCCTGCGCCGCCTCTCTGGCACGCTCCTCCTCCTCCTCCTCCTCCTCCTCCTCCTCATCCAGGGCAACATAGACATGAGCGGCTGCCACCACGGCGGCCAACATCGCTGGATGGTCTGAAAACATGACGGCCTGGTGGGGGGGAGGGGAACGACGACATGTCATCATTGCCCATATCCCCTCCTCCCCCCAGCCAGGTGGCATGGACCGCATGGGTCCAACTGTTGGAGGCTGGCACCTGGCCAGGTGGACCAACTCATTTGCCCTCCCATCACCCACCCCGGCACGGACCCCCTCCCCAACCCCCAACCTCCACCCCGGCACGGACCCCCTCCCCAACACCCACCCCAGCACGGACCCCCCCCCAACCCCCAACCTCCACCCCGGCACGGACCCCCTCCCCAACCTCCACCCCGGCACGGACCCCCTCCCCAACATCCACCACGGCACGGACCCTCTCCCCAACCCCCAACCTCCACCCCAGCACGGACCCCCCCAACCTCCACCCCGGCACGGACCCCCTCCCCAACCTCCACCCCAGCACGGACCCCCCCCCAACCTCCACCCCGGCACGGACCCCCTCCCCAACCCCCAACCTCCACCCCAGCACGGACCCCCCCCCAACCTCCACCCCGGCACGGACCCCCTCCCCAACCTCCACCCCGGCACGGACCCCCTCCCCAACCCCCAACCTCCACCCCAGCACGGACCCCCCCCCAACCTCCACCCCGGCACGGACCCCCTCCCCAACCTCCACCCCGGCACGGACCCCCTCCCCAACCCCCAACCTCCACCCCAGCACGGACCCCCCCCCCAACCTCCACCCCGGCACGGACCCCCTCCCCAACCTCAACCCAGGCACGGACCCCCTCCCCAACCCCCAACCTCCACCCCAGCACGGACCCCCCCCAACCTCCACCCCGGCACGGACCCCCTCCCCAACCCCCAACCTCCACCCCAGCACGGACCCCCCCCCAACCTCCACCCCGGCACGGACCCCCTCCCCAACCCCCAACCTCCACCCCAGCACGGACCCCCCCCCAACCTCCACCCCGGCACGGACCCCCTCCCCAACCCCCAACCTCCACCCCAGCACGGACCCCCCCCCAACCTCCACCCCGGCACGGACCCCCTCCCCAACCCCCAACCTCCACCCCAGCACGGACCCCCCCCCAACCTCCACCCCGGCACGGACCCCCTCCCCAACCTCCACCCCGGCACGGACCCCCTCCCCAACCCCCAACCTCCACCCCAGCACGGACCCCCCCCCAACCTCCACCCCGGCACGGACCCCCTCCCCAACCCCCAACCTCCACCCCAGCACGGACCCCCCCCCAACCTCCACCCCGGCACGGACCCCCTCCCCAACCTCCACCCCGGCACGGACCCCCTCCCCAACCTCCACCCCGGCACGGACCCCCTCCCCAACCTCCACCCCGGCACGGACCCCCTCCCCAACCCCCAACCTCCACCCCAGCATGGACCCCCCCCCCAACCTCCACCCCGGCACGGACCCCCTCCACAACCCCCAACCTCCACCCCGGCACGGACCCCCTCCCGGCACTCCCCCGGAGCCCAGCCTACTCTAACCACCCCCCCCCCCCCCCGCCGCACACACACACAAGCCGAGACACACCTCTCCTCAGGCAATCAGTCTGCGGCCACGCCATTTCCTGCCCAGAGCCAACCCCCCAGGCCGTCACTCACCTCCTCGCTGGTCGGCGTGAGCCTGGAGCACCGGGTCACGCCGATGAAAAGGAGGTTTGATTCACGTCGACGTGAACGGTCATCACGTCGACGGGACTTCGGCCCATCCGGAAGGGAGAATATCGGCAGGCCGAAAATCGGCTGCCTTGCGCAGACCCGTGACATTCTCCGCGGCAGCGGCACCATTAACGCCCCGCCGACTTTTCTCCCTTCGGAGACTTCGGCGGGGGCGGGGGCGGGATTCACGGCGGCCAACGGCCATTCTCCGACCCGGCGGGGGGTCGGAGAATGACGCCCATGATTTCACACTGAAATACACACCAGGCAAAGAATCGGTAATTGCTGACACCTTATCTAGATCAGTCAACGCTGACATTCTCCAAGAAGAATCGATCAATGATGTTGATTCTCAACTGCAATTATTCAGAGAACTACTTCCTGTCTCTGATGTCAAATTTCAACAAATTTACATTGAAACACTGAAAGATTCTATGTTGATGAAAGTCATGCATCATCTTCAACAACGATGGCCTAAAGGTAATTGTCTGCAATACCAAAGTATTCAGTCAGAACTGACTATGGTAGATGGTATACTGTTGAGACAAGATCGCATTGTGATTCCACAAAGCATGAGGTCTGAAATGCTGTCAAGACTTCATGAGGGACACTTCGGCATTGAAAAATGTAAACGTCGTGCCAGACAATCGATCTATTGGCCAGGTATCAACAATGATATCTCGGACATGATATCATTGTGTTCAACATTCCAGTCACGTCAAAAGCATCAATGCAACGAACCACTACAACCACGTAATCTTGTAATATCACCATGGATCAAGGTTGGTGCTGATCTCTTTCACTTATTTGGTAAGGACTATCTCGTAGTCATTGACTATTTTTCCAATTTTCCTGAACTAGTGAAATTGAGCAACATCACATCCAGGACTGTCATAAAGGCATGCAAGGTAATTATCGCCAGGCATGGTATTCCTCATATCGTCATGTCTGACAATATCTCAAGTCATGACTGGCAAGAATTCTCATTGAAGTACAATTTTGAACATGTGACTTCAAGTCCTAATTTTCCACAGTCCAATAGAAAAGCAGAAAAAGATGTTCACATTATGAAACAGCTACTTACTAAATTCAAAGAGTCTCAATCTGATTTTCATCTAGCATTACTCAATTACAGAACTTCACCTTTATCTACAGGATTATCTCCATCTCAAATGACGTATAACAGAATTTTGAGGACCACTCTACCTCGGTTACATTTTCCTGATCCTGAGCAATGTTGCACTGTGAAGAAAAGTCAACAGCAGAAAATGAAGCAGAAAAGCTACTTTGATCAACATTCAAAAGAATTGTCTACTCTATCTGAGGATGTTACTGTTAGATTACGACTTCCTGAAGGAGGTTGATCTGACATTTCTCGCATAATTAGGCAATTTTCTCCAAGATCTTATCTGATAAGAACTTCAGAAGGAAACATTCTGAGAAGAAATAGAAGAGATCTACTTCAAGTCACAGATACTGTGAAGATTTCTCCTAATCTTGATTTGAACTAGACAATCTTGAAAAAAATTGAACAGCGAATGCATTCAAATTTGATGATCAATAAAGACTTCTTCTTCCCCTTTGACGTTCAGAAGATCAACAAGGAGAAGAAGAAGACCCAATTGTCTGAATTTGTGAACTTTTTCATGATTCTTGTGATTACTGTACATTGTATACACTGCATTACATATATAACTAAATTTTCTTTTAATATTTCCAAGAAAATGTTCAAAAAAGGGGGATGTAGTGATCTCTGTATATGAATATACATGATCAATGTATGTAAATGTAGTACAGTAATTTCAACACTCGCTATCTCACTATCAGATGGTATAAGAACGACTTTCCCGCTCTTTCTGGGAGAGTGTGCTTCAGGAGAGTGAACAGACAAGATCTATATTAGCTAGAGAGAGAGAGAAGTTACAAGTTATTTCATTATTACATTGTATAGTTAGTTAGTTATCTTTACTGTATTTCATTTCTTTTACTAGTTGAGTATTAAGTACAAAGGACTCATGAAATATTATTTCTCTTACTCATTAAATTAGTTAATCTTTCAAAGAAGACTATTTTTTATTTCATCAACTCGGCTGGTTTAAAGAGTAATATATATATTACGTAAAGTAATATAACAGGGCTGACTATCGCTGCATATTTGTCTGTGAAGTTACAATAATAATTAAACAGCCCCAATATCTGCCGTACTTCCCTGACTGTCCTAATAAGAGGAAGGGCCAGGATGGCCTTCCTTCATCAGGGGCAGTGTCTTGGATCCCTGTGAAATTAAATTTTCTAAATTAACTGTTGCTTGTTCTAATTGTACATTTACAGGATTAATTTTTAGCCCTACCTCATCAATAGCTTGTAATAATTGCACTAGCTCAAAGGTATGGCTACGATCTTCTGTGGAGGCCAACAAAAGATCATCTATATATCGCAGTAAAACACCTCCTGTCTCAGTAAATCGATTCTCACTATAGTCTTGGCCATGTTCTGGTGGAATATATTCGAGCTGTTGTGGAACCCTTTTGGGACTCGTGTCCACTTATATTCTTGATTTCCGACAATAAAGGCAAACTTGGGTCCGGGGTATTGCTCAGGATCCGTTTTAAATCTCCAGTACCGTGAACACCTTCTGCTTTGATGTGGAGATACCGGCGATGGACTTGGGTGGACACAGTAAGAAGTCTTACAACACCAGGTTAAAGTCCAACAGGTTTATTTGGAATCACGAGCTTTCGGAGCGTAGCTCCTTCGTCAGGTGACTCACTTGTTAACTTTAGGATTTTCTCATCATCCGTGTCTCTCTCTCTTTGCAAATATTCCCCATCGCAGTCCTCATTTTGTTCGTTGTCCCCCGTTAACCTGTCCACTTTCGCTGTCACCAGAACATGACAGTCTCTCAAGGTCAGATCATGGGCTTGTCTCAGTTTCACTAATTTATCTCAAACTTTTATGTTCCCACTGTTCTTTTTCAGGGGATGAAGCTCATTAAGCAACATTTGCCTCTATGTCGGGGTGAAGGGCCATACAAATGTCTGTTACAATGTCTCTGTCCTCATCCCTCCTAGATGCTTCTTGGTAAGGGGCCTATGGGAACGGGGTCATGCTTTGCCATAGATTTCTCCTAAGCTTTGTAAGGTTGAGGAATTTGGTATGTGTTCTCCAATCTCCCCTGTAACTATCTCCACCTCATTCCCGTGTTCCACACCCATCTGAATTTTCTCTGTGATGGTTATTGGGGCAGTCGAATTTGGTACTGGGAGATCTGGGTATAATGTCTCCACAGCAGCCACTGGAGTCACTGCAGCTTCAGAATTTTAGCCTGTTGTAGGTAAAGACTAAGGGTCACAATGTGAGCCTTGTCTGCCTTACCATGAATCTGGGCTTTCCCACCAGCCGCTTCATTTTGTCAATAGAAGGTCTACAACTACATCCTTTCAAGTACCCTGTTCAATACCAATGCTCAGTTCCCTGTTCATGACTGTGTTCAATACCAATGTCTATTACAATGTTCAATAACGCACCCAATAACATGTTCAATATTATGTTCAATACCGTGATCAATCCCTTATTTAATATACTGTTCAGTATTGTGCTAAATATCTTTTCAATGTCATGTTGAATAATATGTTCATGAACCTGTATGTAAAGATCCAGATGACCTTAGGCTGCTTTCCCCTTTGAGGGGGGAGAGCTGACTGGTGGTGATTTAACCTGAGGATCCCCACACCTCAGGCGAGGGGCAAGTTAAGAAGGAGGGCCTTCATGAATAACCTCAGCCGGTATCGGAATTGAACGCGTGCTGTTGGCCTCGCTCTGCATCACGAACCAGTTGTCCCACCATCGGAACTAAACCGGACGCCGTGTGCAATATTACCATCTTCAATATTGTTTTTAATACTGTGTTCAACACTTTTTCAATACCATTTTCAATACCAGTGTTCAATACCATGTTCAATACCGTCTTTGATATCCTGTTCAATACCACGTTCAGTATATTTTCTAATAATATTCAGAGTTGTGTTCAATATTGTGTTCAGTCTTGTGTTGAACAATATATTGAGTACTTTTTCCAGTACCGTGTTGAATACTGTGTTCAGTACCAATGTTCAATGTATTGTTCTATAGCTTATTCAATATGATCAATTTTCAATGCCCTGGTCTCTCGCACGTTCAATTTCATGCTCAAAACCAATGTTCAAGACCATGCTCAATATCAATGTTCAATATTGTGTTCAGTACTGTGTTCAACATCATGTTCAATACAATGTTCAATAACCATATTGAACAATGCGCATGTTCAATACTGTGTTCAACAGTGTGTTCAATTGTACCTGTTCAGTACCATGTTCAATAGCATGTTCAATAACAATGTTCAATACCATGTTGAATAACATGTTGAGGACCATTTCAAGTAGCGTGTTCAATACAGTGTTCAATATCGTTTTCAATACCAAGGTTCAATGCCGTATTCAGTGCCACGTTCAGTACTATTGATCAACGTGATGTTCCATACCATGTTCAATACCAATGTTTCATACTGTGTTCGAGTCATTCTTCAATGTCAAGCCATGTTCAATATTCAGGTTCAATATTATATTCAATACAGTGTACAATACCCATACTCAATATCATGTTCAATTGGTATTGTTCAGTATCCTATTCAATACCAATGTTCAATACCAATGTTCAGTAACATGTTCAATACCAATGTTCAATACCCATGTTCAATACTATGCTCAATACCCTGTTGAATAACACATTGAGTACGGTTTCAAGTAGCATGTTCAACACTGTGTTCAATGTTCGGGGGGTTGGTTAGCCCATTTGGCTTGACGGCTGGTTTGTGATACGGAGCGACACCAACAGCGTGGAATCAATTCTCGTACCAGCTGAATTGAAGGCCCCACCTTATCAATCTTGCCCCTCAGCTGAGGTATGCTAAATCATATTAAATCATCACCACAAAGCTCGAAAAGGGGAGATCAGCCTGTGATCCTCTGGGACTGTAGTGACATTTTTACTGCATTCAATATTGTTTCAATACCAAAGTTCAATTCTGTGTTCAATTAAATTCAGTACCAATAATCAACACTAATGTTCAATAACATGCTCTATACCAACTTCGATACCGTGTCCATTAGCGATGTTCAATATCAATACCCATGTTCAACAATATGTTCCACACTAATGTTTGATACATTGTGTTCAATAGCGGTGTCCCGTTTTCAATATCCTCTTGAATACCAATGTTCAAAACTTGGTTTTTTACTGTTTAGTACTCTGTTCAATACTATGTTCAGTAATGTGTTCAATGCTATTGTTTAATACCATGGTCAATATTTTGTTCAATACCATCTTCAATGCCAAAGTTCAATACCATCTTCAACATCTTGTTTATTACGATTGTCCATTACGGTGTTCAAAACCGTTTTAGAATCATGGAACCATAGAATTGCTACAATGCAGAAGCAGGCCATTTGGTCCATTAAATCTGTACAGATCCTCTGAAAGAGCTCCCTACCTAGGCCCACTTCTTGCCCTCTCCCCATAATCTCACCTAACCTGCACATCATTGGACACTAAGGGCAATTTAGCATTGCCAATCCACATTATCCGCATATCTTTGGATGGTGGGAGGAATCCGGAGCACCCGAAGGAAACCCACGTAGACACAAGGAGAAAGTGAAAACTCCACACAGTCACCCAAGGCTGGATTTGAAACCGGGGCCGGGATTCTCCCCTACCCGGCGGGGCGGGGGGTCCCGGCGGGATGGAATGGCGTGAACCACTCCGGCGTCGGGCCGTCCGAAAGGAGCGGATTTCTCTGCACCTTTAGGGGCCAAGCACTCACCGTGAGGGGCTAGGCCCACACCGGAGTGGTTTCCGCTACACTGGATGGAGTGGAAGGCCTTTGGCGCCACGCCAGCCGGGGCCGAAAGACTTCGCCAGGCGGCGGAAGTCTGCGCATGCGTGGGAGCGTCAGCGGCCGCTGACGTCATCCCCGCACATGCGCGGGGGGGGTGTCTCTTACGCGTCGGCCATCGCGGAGGCTGTGGCCGAGGCGGAGGGAAAAGAGTGCCCCCACGGCACAGGCCCGCCCGTGGATCGGTGGGCCCCGATCACGGGCCAGGCCACTGTGGAGGCATGCCCCGGGGCCAGATCGTCCCATGCCCCCCCAGGACCCCGGAGCCCGCCCGCGCCGCCTAGTCCCGCCGGCAAGAGAGGTGGTTTGATTTTCGCCGGCGGGACAGACATGATAGCAGCGGGACTTTGACCCATTGCGGGCCGTAGAATCGCCGGGGGGAGCCCGCCGACCGGCGCAGCCCGATTCCCGCCCCCGTCGAATATCCGGTGCCAGAGAATTCGGCAACTGGCGGGGGCGGGATTCACGCCAGCTCCCGGCGATTCTCCGACTCGGCGGGGTGTCGGAGAATCCCGTCCCGGGTCCCTGATGCTGTGAGGCAGAAGTTCCATCCACTGTGCCACCATGCTATCCATGACCAGTATCCATTACTGTGTTCAATGCCCTGTCCATTACTAATGTCCATTACCATGTTGAATTCAATCAAAACCAATAATAATACTAATAATAATAATTTTTAATAGCGTCACAAGTCGGCTGACATTAACACTGCAAAGAAGTTACTGTGAAAATCCCCCAGTCGCCACACTCCTGCACCTGAGGGAGAATTCAGAATGTCCAATTTACCTAACAAGCACGTCTTCGCGGCTTGTGGGAGGAAACCGGAGCACTCGGAGGAAACCCACACAGACATGGGGAGAGCGTGCAGACTTCGCACTGACAGTGACCCAAGTCAGGAATCGAACCCAGTTCCCTGGCACTGTGAAGTAACAGTGCTAACCACTGTGCTATTGTGCTGCCCAATTTATTACTTTAACTTGAAATATGTTGTTGCATTAGGAAGCATCCAATCAGCAGGTGAAAAGTATGTATATCTGCACTGATGGCTGGTGACTGTATGATTGTGCGAAAGGTCATCAACAGATGGGAGTACATGCTGTCCATGCTCTGCCAACCACTTCATATTTCACCAGTGACAAGCCCCTTATCTTTGCTTCTTTTCGATCATAAAGGTTATTGAAGTACAACCTAATTACCTTTGCCGCTAAAATTGTACCCATCAGTTCCACAACCTCTTTTCCTGCAATCACCTTACAGTTCTGTAAATGTTTTAACGTTTCCTTATCTGCCGCTTCTTTTTGCTTCCACCTCCAGTTATCCTGTCCTTTTCTTTTGATTTTTGCTGAAATTCATGTTTTGCCTCTTTCTGAATTCCAATTTATCTTCCACACATTCTGCTCCACTCCCTGACCCATTGGAGAGACGTGTAGGCCTGCTGCTCACTTCAGCTCCCATAAATGATCTGACTTTGATCTGTTGTTACTGAAATGATATTTCCCCTGAGCTCACTGTGATGGAAGCAGAACCTATCATTGCTAAAACAGTTACATTTCTGTATTTTTTTTTAGATAAACAGACCAATGTAATTTAAATAAAGGCAAAATACTGTTGACACCTGGCAGGCGGTGAGGGAACCAAGAGGGAAAAACCTACTTGACCTCATTCTCACCAACCTACTTGCTGCAGATGCATCAGTCCATGACACTCTCGGTGTCAGTGACCACCGCAGAGTCCTTGTGGAGACAATGTCCTGTCTTCACATTGAGGGTACCCTACATCATTGTGTGGCACTACCACTGTGCTAAATAGGATAGACTCCAAATAGATGTAGCAATCCAAGACTGGGCATCCATGAGGCATTGTGGGCCATCCGCAGCAGCTGAATTGTACTCGACCACAATCTGTAACCTCATGGCTCAGTATATCCCACACTCTACCGTTACCAGCAAACCAGGGGATTCGTCCTGGTTCAATGAAGAATGCAAGAATGCAGGATGGCATTCCAGAAGCAACACCAGACACACCTAACAATGAGGTGTCAACCTGTTGAAGCCTCAACACAGGACTACTTACATGCCAAACAGCATAAGCAGCAAGTATTAGACAGAGCGAAGCGATTCCACAACCAATGGATCAGATCCAAGCTTTGCAGCCCTGCCTCATTCAGCTCTGAATGGTGGTGGACAATTAAACAACTCACTGGAGGAGGAGGATTCACAAGTATCCCCATCCTCATTGATGGAGGATAAGGCTGAAGCATTTGGAACAACCTTCAGCCAGAAGTGCCAAATGGATGATCCATCTTATCTTCCTCCAGAGATCCCAGCATCACGGATGCCAGTCTTCAGCCAATTCAATTCAGTTCACGTAATAGCAAGAAATGGCTGAAGGTATCAGATGCAGCAAAGACAATGTTCCGGAAATAGTACGAAAAACATGTGCTCCAGAACTTGCCACACCCGTAGCCAACCTGTTCCAGTACAACAACACTAGCATTCACGACCTTCAATGTGGAAAACAGCACATTATGACCTGTGCATAAAAAGCAAGACAAATCCAACCTGGTCAATTCCACCACACCTGTCTACTCTCAATCATCAGTAAAGTGATGGAAGGGGTCATCAACAGTGCAGTCGAGCAACACTCTCTTAGAAATAACCTGCTCACTGATGTTGAGTTTGATTTCTGAGTTTGAATGGCCTCCTTCTGCACTGTAAAGATTCTATGATCTTCCAAACCCACGACTACTACCATCTAGAAGGACAATGGCAGCAGATATGTGGGACACCGCCACCTGGAAGTTTCACTCCACAAGTAACTCACCATCCTGACTCAGAAATATATTGTCCTTCCTTCCCTGTCGCTGGGTCAAAATCCTGGAACACCCTCCCTAACAACACTGTGAATGGACATACACCACAGGGGCTGCAGTAGTTCAAGAAGGCAGCTCTCCACCACCTTCTGAAGGGCAACTAGGAATGGGCAATAAATATTCTCCCATCCAGCGGTGCACACATTCCATAAATTAATTTTAAAAATGTTTTATATAAATACAGATGATGCTGGAAAAACCCAACAAGTACCCAGCAAGCAGGGTAAGCAGCCAATCACATTGGAATATTCACACAGGAAGGAAAACAGGAAGTTAAGAGCACTTTATCCTTGACTTTTAATTAAAAATTTCAGGTAGCAAAATCAATGATTCTGATTGGAATTCTGAGTGCAAATAAACTTTCAATATTAGTATTTTAGAATTTTTGAATTGTCTTTTATCAAGATGGAGAAAATTGACATTCCACAAAAACAAAGTTAGTTTTTCAGAGCCAGTGAGTGTATGTAGCAGGAATCATGAAAGCAGTACATTATTAAAATCTCAGTTACATCTCAATCAACAATCTCTAACTTTTACAAGCATGCTTACAGGGAAACTAACAACAAAAAACTGGATGTTTTCACCAAACATGGGGCGGGATTCTCCGAGCCCGCGCCGGGTTGGAGAATCGCCGGGGGGGGGGCGCCATGCTGCTCCAACGATTCTCTGGTCGCGCGCTGGCGCGGTCGCCGCGGCGCCGGTCGGGGTCCATTGAAAGCGGCCCCCACGGCGATTCTCCGCGCTCGAAGGGCCGAGTGCATCCCGGGTCCTGCTGGCTTCATTCGCTTGTGGTCGTACCCGGAGGGACCTTGGCGTTCTGGCTGCGGGGGCCGTCCTGGTGGGGGGGGGGGGGGGGAGCCGACTCCGTGGGGGACCTCCACGGTGGCCAGGCCCGCGATCGGGGGCAACCGATTGGCGGGTGCGGTCATTCCGGGGGGGGCCTAATTTCCTCCACGCCGGGCCCCTGTAGGGCTCCGCCATTGTCCTGGGGGCCGCCGCGGAGATGGCCGTGGAGTGCATGCGCAGACCTGTGCCAGCCGTGCAAGGCTGGCTTTCAGCGCCAGAGCAGTGCACAGCACTCCGGCGCCATTCTAGCCCCCGAGGACGGGGACTATGACTGGTCCTGGAGGCCTGTTGACGCCGGCGTCGCTCGCGCCGGTTTTGGCGCTGGCGTCAACACTTGGCTGGGATTTTGGAGAATCCCGGCCATTGTTTTTTTGGGGATTGCACTCTGCGGTGGCTTTAACAGCACACCCTCTGAAGGGCATCAGAATTACAGAGTGAATTTCAACAGTTTGAGTGTCATTAACACTTAAAGATATTTTGAGTTTATTAACAACTCCATAATTTAAAAAAAATAGCCAAATACAAAATAATCAGCAATATGCTAAAAACATCCACAATGCACCAAAGGCAAAAACCAATGAATCAACAAGAAAATGAAACCAGCACACGTTCCCCCCCACCCCGCCCCATCGGTAGCCCCACGTTGGTTGAAAGGTGCCCAAACGAGCAACACAGACCACTGCAAAAGGACACACCGATGCGGGGCACGGCAAAAGTGAGAGAGAATACCCCTCCCCTCCTAAGAGTGGCACAGTTAAACCCCAAAAACCCAGCTCAAATACACAAGAAATTAAACGAAATAAAGGGAAACCACAAAAAAGTCAAAAATACAACCCAACAAACAGGCTACAAAGCCAGACCAGACAGAAACTCTGCCGTGCTGCCCCTTTAACCTCTTTAACCTCTCCCTGCTCCGTTCCGAGGTTCCCACCTGCTTAAAGAAGATCATTATCATACCAGTGCCAAAGAAGAATCAGACAACATGCCTCAACGACTACTGACCGGTGGCTCTGATATCTATAATTATAAGGTGCTTTGAGAGGTTAGACATGAGGCACACCAACTCCAACCTTCCAGATTGCCTTGATCCACTGCAATTCGACTGCCGTCACAACTGGCCACAGCAGATGCTATTTTCTTGGCCCTATACTCCTCCTTGGAGCATCTCAACAACAAGGACACCTATGTCAGACTCCTGTTCATTGACAACAGCTCTGTCTTCAACACCATAATCCCAGCCAAGCCCATATCCAAACTTTAAAACCTAGGACTCGGCTCTCCCTCTGCAACTGGATCCTTGACTTCCTGACCCACAGACCGCAATCAGTAAGGATAAACAACACCTCCTCCAAAATAGTCCTCAATACCGGTGCCCTGCAAGGCTGTGTCCTTAGCCCCCTATTACACTCCCTATATACACATGACTGTGTGGCAACATTTGGCTCCAACTCCATTTACAAGTTTTCTGATAACACGACCGTAGTGGGTCGGATCTCAAACAACAACGAGTACAGGAGTGAGATAGAGAACTGCATGGTGCATTGACAACAATCTCTTCCTCAATGTCAGCGATACTAAAGAGCTGGTCATCGACTTCAGGAAGCAAAGTACATTCCCCCGTCTGCATCACTGGTGCTGAGATGGAGGTGGTTGACAGTTCCAAATTCCTAGGAGTAAACATCACCAACAATGTGTCCTGGTCCATCGACGTCGACACTCTGTCCAAGAAAGCACAACAGCACCAATACCTCCTTAGGAAATTAAGGATTTTCGGTATGTCGACAAAAACTCTTCGTACCTATCCTATCTGGCTGCATTACAGCTTGGTATAGCAACTGCCCGGCACAAGACCATAAGAAACTACAGAAAGTCGTGAACACAGTCCAGTCTATCACGTGAGGCCGCCTCCCATCTATTGACTCTGTTTACACCTCCCGCTGCTTTGGGAAAGCGGGCAGTATGACCAAGGACCTCTCCCACCTGAGTTATTCTCTCATCCAACCTCTTCCATCGGGCAGAAGATACAAAGGTTTGAGAATACGCACCAATAGATTAAAACACAGCTTGCCCCCAATGTTACTAGACTCTTGAATGGCTCCCTTATGAACTGATCTTATCTTCGGGACTGAACTGATCTTTCTATGCATCTTCTCTGGACTATACGCTGAACAATACTTTTCACTCGGTACACGTGACAATAAACCTAAATCTAGCTGCAAGCTTAAGTTCATAAAAGACATGAATTTGAAAACAAGATATAAATATTGTGTGATGAATGGTTACTGCACCTTTAATGTAATGATCCCTTCAAGTCCGGGTTTGGAACCCTGGGGGACTCCGCCTCCGGCTCCACTCCCCCAAGGAGCCATATATAAGGTCATGCCCAGGGGCAGTGTGCAGTGAGCACACTTTTTGGTAGCTGACTGGTTCTCTGCTAATTAAAGCCTTTGTATTACCAATCATCTCTCTCGAGTTGTAATTGACGGTATCTCAATTTAATTACCAGACTACTTCAAGATGGACAGCGGTCTAAAGCTGGAGAAGCTCAATTTGGACGCTCGGCCTCCGGAAGCCGCAGAAATTTTTAAATACTGGCTTCGGTGTTTTGAGGCCTACCTGGACTCCTCGGACACTACAGTTGAAGGACCTCGCAAGCTGAGCCTACTACACGCCTGGGTGGACCACAGACTCTCCTCCGCGATCGAGAAGGCACCACGTACCAGGTGGCGGTCAGAATCCTGCAGAAGCACTTCGTTAAGCCAATAAACGAGGTACACGCCCAGCATTTGTTCTCGACCTGCCGGCAGTGCTCCGGGGAAACGGTAGACGAGTAGGTGGAAAGCTCACCGCGCTCGCTAGGAACTGCGACCACAAGGAGGTGACGGCAGAAGTCCATATGAACTTGCACATCCGAGATGCTTTCGTGTCCGGCATACGATCCACATACATCAGGCAGCGACTCCTCGAAGAAGGAGCAAAAGACCTTCAAGGCCTCCTCTCTGGAAGTGGCCCACCATAATCTCCGCACGTACTCCACGGAACCTGCGAGCCCCTCTCGGTACCCTGCAAACTCGGCCACGCTACAGGCCTGCACCGCGCGGCGACCCGCTCACACCGGGGGCACACCGTGCTACTTCTGTGGGCAAGGCCAGCACCCACGTCAGCGTTGCCCAGCCCGCTCCGCTATCTGCAACGACTGTGGAAAGAAGGGGCATTTCACAAATGTCTGCCTGGATGGGCCCATGGCCCAGAAACAAAAGTCTCATCGGGCCCACAAATCGAGCTCCCAGGCCCACAGGCCCCTCAACGCGGCTGCGCGCTGGCCAGACACGCCCCCTTCTGACGCGTCATCAGCCTCGTGCAAGTCATGGGGGCGGCCATCTTGGCGGCAGCCATCTTCGAAATCTGACACGTACGACCGATGGTGGTGGCCATTTTGTGAGTCCGATTCAGCTTAGGACTCTGACTACCCGCAACTGGGAGCGATCACCCTCGACCAATCATGGTCGAAGCACCTGCGGAACTCCATGATGCAGGTCCAAATCAATGGCGCGACACCCTCTGCCTCTTCGACTCCAGTAGCACGGAGAGCTTTATCCACCCAGAAACGGTAAGGCACTACTCCTTGCGCATCTATCCCGCCTCCCAAACTATCGCCCTTGCCTCCGGGTCCCACTCGGTCCAAATCACGGGGTACTCTGTCGCAAACCTCGCGATCCAGGGCACCGAATACACCCATTTCAAACTTTAGATCCTCCCTCACCTCTGTGCCCCCCTGCTGCCCGGTCTGGACTTTCAGTGTAGCCACCGAAGCCTGACACTGAAGTTCGGCGGACCCCTACCCCCACTCATGGTATGTAGCCTGGCAATACTTAAAGTTGCACCACTCCCCCCTTCGCGAACCTCACCCCCGACTGTAAGCCCGTCGCCACCAGGAGTCGGCGGTACAGTGCCCAAGATATGACTTTTATCAAGTCAGAGGTTCAGCGGTTGCTGAAAGAAGGGGCCATAGAGGCTAGAAACAGCCTCTGGAGAGCACAAGTATTGGTAGTCCGGTCTGGGGAAAAGAAACGGATGGTGGTGGACTACAGTCAGACCATAAACCATTTTACGCAGCTCGATGCGTACCCCCTTCCCCGCATAGCAGAAATGGTTAACCAGATCGCCCAGTACCGGGTATTCTCCACGGTTGACCTAAAATCCGCCTACCATCAGCTGACTATCCGCCCGGAGAACCACCTCTACACGGCCTTCGAAGCAGCCGGTCGGCTTTTTCACTTCCTCAGCGCCCCTTTTGGCGTCACAAATGGGGTCTCCGTTTCTCAAAGGGCGATGGACCAAATGGTGGACCAGTATGACTTACGGGCTACTTACCCGTACTTGGACAATGTCACCATCTGCGACCATGACCAGCAGGACCATGACGCAAACCTAAAAAAGTTCCTGCAGACCGCCCGGGACCTCAATTTGACCTACAACAAAGAGAAATGCGTTTTCCACACAACCCGACTAGCCATCCTCGGCTACGTCGTGGAAAACGGGGTCCTAGGCCCAGACCTCGACTGCATGCGCCCCCTTAAGGAACTTCCCCTTCCCCGTAGCCTCAAGGCACTCAAACGGTGCTTGAGGCTCTTTTCCTATTACGCCCAGTGGGTCCCCAGATATGCAGACAAAGCCCGACCACTCATTAAGACCACCGTTTCTTCCCTGATGGCTGAGGCCCGTTCGGCCTTCAGTCGTATCAAGGCTGATATCATCAAGGCCGCCATGCACGTGTTGGCCAAACCATCCCCTTTCAGGTAGAAAGCGATGCATCAGACGTCGCCCTGGTTGCTACCCTCAACCAGGCAGGCAGGCCAATAGCATTTTTCTCCCGAACCCTCACCGCCTCGGAAATTCGGCACCCTGCAGTTGAGAAGGAGGCACAAGCCATTGTGGAGGCCGTGCGGCACTGGAGGCACCACCTATCCAGTAGGAGGTTCGCCCTCGTCACTGACCAACGGTCGGTAGCCTTCATGTTTGATAACGCACAACAGGGCAAATAAAAAATGATAAAATTTTGAGATGGAGGATCGAACTCTCCACCTACGCGTACGATATTACATATCGTCCGGGGAAGCTCAACGAGTCCCCAGATGCCCTGTCCCGCGGCACGTACGCCAATGCGCAGAAAGACCGTCTGCGGGCCAACCACGATGACTTCTGTCACCCGGGGGTCACCCGGCTTGCTCATTTCATCAAGTCCCTCAATCTACCTTATTCCACCGAGGAGGTCAAGGCCATGACCAAGGCTTGCCAGATCTGTGCGGAGTGCAAACCGCACTTCTACCGACCAGACAAGGCTCGCCTAGTGAATGCCTCTGGGCCCTTTGAGCGACTAAGAGTGGACTTCAAAGGGCCCCTCCCATCCACCAACCGCAACATCTACTTCCCCACTGTCATCGACAAATTCTCCCGCTTCCCATTCGCTGTCCCCTGCCCCGATATGAACTCGGCCACAATAATCAAGGCACTGCACAGCATCTTCACCCTGTTTGGTTTCCCCGCTTATATCCACAGCGACCGGGGTACATCGTTCATGAGCAATGAGCTGCGTCAATATCTGCTGAACAAGGGCATCGCCTCGAGCAGAACGACCAGCTATAACCCCCGGGGAAACGGGCAGGTGGCGAGGGAGAACGCGACAGTTTGGAAGGTTGTCCTTCTAGCCCTACGGTCAAGAAGTCTCCCAACCACCCGCTGGCAGGAGGTCCTACCCGATGCCCTACTCTCCATTAAGTCGCTCCCGCTCCTCTGCACGGCCACGAACGAGACCTCTCACAATCGCTTGTTTGTCTTCCCCAGGAGGTCCACCTCTGGAGTCTCGCTTCCACTTTGGCTGATGACTCCGGGACCAGTTCTACTCCGGAGGCACGCGAGGAGTCATAAGCTGGACCCTCTAGTCGAGAGGGTCCAGCTGCAGCATGCGAACCCCCAATACCCCTACGTCGAGCACCTTGACGGAAGGCAAGACACAGTTTCCCTGTGAGACCTGGCACCCGCTGGCTCTCCCACCGACGCCCCCCCTCTACCGACGCTCCCCTCCCCACACCGGCTGCCGACACCAATAGCGCCCCCCCCCCCTCTAGCGCCTCCTCCGCCCCCCACCGGCGCCGGCACCAATCATCCTAGTTACCCCAGATACCCCCCCTGCTCCACCACGGGCAAAGGCTCAGACCACCGTGCTCCCGGATATACCCCCACTGAAGACGCCAGTGTCTGCCGCATCACCGCCGGAGTTGAGAAGGTCAACAAGGACAATCAGACCCCCAAAAGACTGGACATGTAATTCCACTTCACCCCCGACGGACTCTGTGTTTTCTTTTAAAACAGGGGGTGAATGTGATGAATGGTTACTGCACCTTTAATGTAATGATGACATTATGACCAGGTTTGGAACCCTGGGGGACTCCATCTCCGGCTCCACCCCCAGGGAGCCATATATAAGGTAATGTCCAGTGGGCAGTGAGCACACTTCTCGGTAGCTGACTGGTTCTCTGCTAATTAAAGCCTTTGTATTACCAATCATCTCCCTCGAGTTGTAATTGAAGGTATCTCATATTGGTAAAGAACATCGATTGCTCTGACACTAAAGTAATTTGGTGTCAATCACTCTCCCAGCCAGGGCGACTCTCAGAGTTTTTCTCACAACAAAAGTTGAACCTATCCACCCCAGCTTCCATCCTGCTAAAATCACCATATTTGATGTCTCAAAGTAATTATCAGCAAATTGTCTCTGCTTCTGTGTATCTACCGGTCTGGTTGGTATTGATGCCAACCAAGCCTTTTCTGTTCGGATTGATATCAAACAACTCACGAATCACATCTCTAATTGCCCTACTAACTTATCTATTCTCCTGGACTTTCCTCATCATCTACATCCCAAACACCCCTCTCACCTGAACCTAACTCTCTGCTGTGTTGACCATTATCCCATCACTTGCAGAATATCCCAGATAAATTTTGCCCTGTGAACTGATCAGGATCACATTCCGTAAACAAGTTCTGTCATGACTGCATAAGGCCAGGCAACTGAGAGAATTCTTTTTTGCTCTTATATTGAGTGTGATGCTTTGATTCTGACAAGAGGACCTATACCCAGGGCATTAACTTATAAATTCTCTTTTTTGCTATCTCGCCTGCTGTGTATTTCTAGTAATCTTTGTTTTTATTGTTTCTTCCATTTGTCCGATCCTTCCATCAAAGCCAGTGCTGGAATGGGAGGTTTAAAGATCATTGTCACTCTTCTGTCACACCTGTGCAGCACGCTAGTCCAACCTGGTGTATTCTTCTGCTGTTCATTGGTTCAAAAAATATATCCCTCTCACACCTAACATCTTGACCCATCTCCTGAAGCATTTCAAACTCTTGGAACCGGAGCAATGAGACAGCCCAGTTGGGCTGAATGGCCTGTTTCTGTGCTGTAAACTCAAAGTAATTGAGTTTGTCTCTGTCTGTAAGCTGTTCAAAATCTATTGCCTCAGCTGCTAAAGGCAGCTTTATGAAAAAGAAACACCACTCACTTTTCTGCTGCCTCCTGACAAACTCATTCATTTCTGATCCTGATGATACAATTGCTAGCTTTGCTGACCTTATTTCCTAACTTCTTTGTTCCAACTCAAAATTTGATAACCTTGACAAATATAAGCTCCCACCACTGCTCCATTCTGTCAGATCATTCCAAATGAATTGACCTACCTGGATTGACAGATGCTCTGCTTTTTGGACCCGATTGGCACTTCGGATCCTGACTGTACCCTGAGTTAACAAAAATGGAAAATGCTGGAAAATCTCAGCAGGTCTGACAGAATCCGTGGAGAGAAAACATAGCTAATATTTCATCAGAGCTAGAGAGAACTTTACATAGGGTGAGATTTATACCATAGTGGAAAGGGGAGGTGGGGCAGTGATGGTTGGATTGAGGGCCAGCGATAGATGGGGGTTGGGGAGAGATTGACAAAGATGTTGTGGTGAAAAAGACAAAGGGAATGTAAGTTGTGGTGATCGTCACCAAGAAGGGTGCTGATAGTGTCTTTTTGTCCATGCTATTTCTGTCAATAACTCCACAGACTCCACCTATCACTGGGCCTCTATCCAGCCCTTAATGCTCCACAACACCATCCCCTCACCCACACCCACCCACAACAGTATAAATCTCATCCTATTTCCAGTTCTGTGGTAGTCACCACTGTTGTATTGTATATACTGCATGCGAGGGTATTACGGCAAGGCCCCTGTACTGCAGGTACGGGGGTAGATCCCTGCCTGCTGGCTCCATCCAGTAGGCGGAGTATAAATGGGTGGGCTCTCCGAGCTGCAGCCATTTTGGCAGCAGCTGCGGGAGGCTCCACATCTCTGCATAATAAAGCCTCGATTACTCTCTACTCTCATCTCGTCGTAATTGATAGTGCATCAATTTATTACGCAGATATGTGGAGCCTCCCCTTGGCCCCACCCGGGTATGAAGATGAGGTCGACACGCTCCAGGAGTCACCGACGACCGAATTGACGCCTGAATCACTACCAGAACTGCGCCGCTCGCAATGAGGGATCAAGGCGCCCGATCATCTAAATTTGTAACCTCTTTCTTAAATTTTAAACAACCTGTATGTAAATAGCTTTACACCACCTCCGCTGGACTCTTTTTTAACAGGGGGTGAATGTGGTAGTCACCACTGCTGTATTGTATATACTGCATACAAGGGTATTACGGTAAGGCCCCTGTACTACAGGAATGGGGGTAGATCCCTGCCTGCTGGCTCCGCCCAGTAGGCGGTGTATAAATGGGTGGGCTCTCCAAGCTGCAGCCATTTCAGCAGCAGCTGTAGGAGGCCACACATCTCTGCTTAATAAAGCCTCGATTACTCTCTACTCTCGTCTCGTTGTATTTGATAGTGCATCAAGTTCGCTCTCGCTCTGACAAAGAATCATCCAGACTCAAAACTTTAGCTCTGTTCTCTGTCCACAGATGCTGTCAGAGTTGCTGTGATTTTCCAGCATTTTTTTGTTTTGTTTCAGATGCCAGCATCCACAGTAATTTACTTGTACCCTGAATTATTGCCTTCAAAACATCCGCTTCCAGACTTCTGCCATCGATGAATCGTATCCATACATCCCACTTGCAGTCTCTAATTCTCTCCCTTTGGGAACTTACTAGCACTTACCTTTTGTGTAAGAAAGATGATGCTTCTTATCATTCTACCCTTCCCTCTATTGACTGTATGTTGGTACTTGTCAAGATGCCCTTGACTCTCACTTTATCTGCCACCTCATAAAAAGTGGTCTAATCCATGATTGCCTGTATGGTTTGTGAGATAGTCATTATTCTGCTGATCAATTTGTCTATGCTGTGCAGTCTGGAAGTCTGTTATGCAATATTTTAAAGAATGACTTATCATAGAACCATTGAATCCCTATAGTGCAGAAGGAAGCCATTCGGCCCATCAAGTCTTCACTGGTCTTTGGAAAGAGCACCCAACCTAACCCCATGCCTCCACCCCAGCCCTGTAACCCAATCAAACCTTTTGGACAGTAAAGGGCAATTGATCATGGCCGATCCACCTAACCTGCACATCTTTGGACTGTGAGAGGAAACCGGAGCACCCGGAGGCAACCCACACAGACACGGGGTGAAAGTGCAAACTCCGCACACACAGTCACCCGAGGCCGGAATTGAACCCGGGTCCCTGGAGCTGTGAGGCAGTAGTGCTAACCACTGTGCCGCCATGCTGCCCTCCTACAAACATCGCTAAAACCTCAGACAGCATATGGCAGTGCACCATTTGAATTTTAAAACAGCCTCATATCAAAGTCAAATGGTCTACACTCGCCTCCCATTGGTGAGTTTCTTAAAGTCTGGTCCTAATGTCAACCAATTTGAAACTGACACTAACTCACTACACTTTCTTCTCCAAGCCCTCATTAGCCAGGCCTCGTGGTTTGGAAATCACCTTTTATTGGTTCCCATTCTTTAAAAGACTGTTGCCAGTTTGAGGGCAATGCTATTTGTTGGCAATAACTGATGAAGCAATAGTACTGGCCTTGGGACTTCCCAGCAATCGGAAGAGCACAAAGATCTTTTGTCACATTAGTTGGTGTGATGCTGGCAGAACTGAGAGATTAGGGACACTGCCAGGGGGGTGCTGAGCACAGATTGCCCTGCCGGAGCACGGTTCAGGCTGGCTGGAAGGAGGTGGAGGAGACAGTCGGTGCAATCTCCATGCGAAGAGGAATCACACAGTGCAGGAAGAGGCCGCATGATGTCATAAGGAAGGTCAAGGTTTGTGAAGGCTCTGGTATCAGCACACATCCTCTGCTTCTCAGCTGTACACGCCTTGTCTAAACCCTTTTGCAGCAGTTACGAGCCAAGGAAACTAATTTCTGCAAAGGGCGTCCACTGGAATTCATCTTCGTTACTCAAATCTGTGCTTTCAAATCATTTTGCTTGCTAAAAGTATTTCTGATAGTCTTCAGTGATGTTGGATTTTTAAAAAATAATTACATTTAGAGTACCCAATTATTTTTTTTTCCCAATTAAGGGGCAATGTAACATGGCCAATTCACCTGTCCTGTACATCTTTTTGGATTGTGGGGGTGAGACCCACACAGATCCGGGGAGAATGTGCAAATTCCACGCGGACAGTGACCCAGGGCTGGGATCAAACCACGGTCCTCGGTGCCGTGAGGCAGCAGTGCTAACCACTGTGCCACCGTGCTGCCTCGAACGGATATCGAATTTAAAGGGAGAAATCACCTTCATCTCTTATTCTGGCTTGCATGACATCATATGAAAGAAGTCTCCATGATGTTCACAAGCTTTTAATGTCTCTCTGTCCAATAGAACAGAAATGGTGTGCTATCAGCACCACTACATGAGAACCTGTGCTGAGGAAGCTGAGGGTGCTGGGTGGTGGTCGGGGTGATTTTCCTGCTGGCTGTATGCATTATTGTTGTTGACTGGGACTAGCCTGTAAAAGATGACAGTTTGCACCAGGAGTGGTAGTAAAAGCCCAGGAGTTTCCAATGGAGGAAGTAGGCCTTGTAGCAGCCTCCACGCCCTCCAATCGGGTCCCAATAACTTTACTGCATTATCTTTGTCCTATGACAATGTTCTGATCTCTCGGACCACAGTTCCCCTTTCAGTGTCTGTCCTGCTGCAGAGTCAGTGGGATTTTGTGGCTGGGCATTAGTGAGATCCCTTCTTATTGATGAGGATTCTGCTTGAGTGATGAACTCCAACTCAGGAAATTGGGACACTGTCAGAGGGTTGGGCTAGAAGCCCCAATTGAGTATCTCCACTGTGAGGAGAATGTCATTGACGGCACATCTCCCATACTTCTGACCAACAATTGTTTCTTCCATAATTTGACATCAATGGCCTATCTTACACTGTCCACAAAATTGCAATTACATCATTGAGTTTAATTTTAAAAACGGCTTGGCTCTTTCTTTTCCCGAGAAGAATTATAGAGGCCTGTGAAGTTAGAGAATTATTTGCCACAATCAGTATTGCTTTCTTGTAGCAGATTTGCAAAATAATTTTTTTAGGCCCTCACACAAGAAAAAAGTGCAGCATGTCTTGTGTCAGAAAATTTGATTCTGATAATAAATTGAATTTTTTGATTGGACCTGTACATGCTTTTATTCTTTAAAGATTTTGTATTTTTCTCTCGATGTCCAACACAAAAAGATCAATTCCTACTGTGCGCACAATATCACTTTCCAGTTGAATGAAAACATGATGGCTTTTTGAGAATAATAAATGTTGCTTTATTGATGTAACTAGAAATGGTGTACAGAGCATTTTTCATATATTTTACTGTGCGTAGCAATCCAGAATATATCTGCAATTTTTATAGTCACTTACTTTCTTCCAAGACGTGGTGTCATTTTGTGTGTGTAAAATGAACTAAATTATGAGTCCATAAAACAAACAACTTTGATAAGCTCTTAGTATATGTGGTGGTATGTATTAGGGGTAGTACGGTACCTGTGATGCCGAGAGGCTATTGGTAGACAGACACTGGGTCCTGATTGGATCTGCCGCCTGCTGGCTCCACCCAGTAAGGCGGAGTATAAGAGCCCGGGTTCTCCCAGCAGCCGCATTCTGTAACTGAGCTGCTGGGGAACAAGTCTTGCTTAATAAAGCCTCGATTGACTTCATCACTTCTCGACTCGCGAGTAATTGCTTGCGCCACAATTTATTAAGCAGACTTAAAAAGACTATGGAGCTCCGGATCGCCCCGGAGTGTCTGCGAATCAGCCCCCATGCAGCAAACTCAGCGGCCGTATTTAAACACTGGCTAGCGTGCTTTGAAGGATACCTCCAAACGGCCCCCGGCCGGACCACAGAAGACCAGAAAATGCAGGTCCTGCATTCCAGGGTGAGCCCGGAGATCTACACGCTCATCGAAGACGCGGAGGATTTCCCGACGGCGCTGAACACTGAAAGGGGTCTACATTCGGCTCGTAAACCAAGTCTACGTACGCCACCAACTCGCGATGAGACGGCAAATCCCTGGAGAATCGCTGGACGATTTCTACAGCGCGCTGCTGATATTGGGAAGGAACTGCAACTGCCCATCGGTGAGCGCAAACGAACATACGGAGCTCCTAATCAGGGATGCTTTTGTGGCAGGTATGACTACTTCTCAAATTCGCCAGCGGCTGCTAGAGAGAGACTCATTAGGACTCACAGAGGCCTCCTTGCGGCATCCCTCGACGTGGCCTCACAAAATGCCCGCGCCTACGGCCCCGACCGCGCGGCAGCCCCTTGGACTCCGTGGACCCCCGTTGCGACCGACTCCCAGGCACCCCCACCCCTCCGCAAGCCTGCGCAGCCAGAGCACCAGACCACCCGGGTGGGCCCCGCTGCTATTTTTGCTGGCAGTTGAAACACCCCCGGCAGCGCTGCCCGGCCTGCTCGGCCATCTGTAAAAGCTGCGGCAAAAAGGGGCACGACTCAGTGGTGTGCCAGTCCCCGGGGGGTCGCTGCAATCTCCGAGGGAGAATGGGGACAGCAGACTCAACCCCCCCAACGATCCATGTGCGGCCAACGGGCACCGCCATTTTGGGTCCCGGACGCCACGCGGGGAGGATGGGCGCCGCCATCTTGTGACCCCCCGGTCACGTGCGATCCATGGACGCCGCCATCTTGGCTGATAGCCAAGGACCCCAGCATAGACGGGTCCACAGGGTCTGAAGAAAACGCCCCGATGCAACAACCACGACTGGCTTCGGTGACCCTGGACCAGTCGCGGCCCCGGACTCTCCAAACGGCAACAACAACGGTGCTGGTCAACGGGTACGAGACCCCATGTCTGATCGACTCTGGGAGCACGGAAGACGTTGTTTTCTTTCCATTCGTCCGAGCACCAAAAGATTTTCCTGACAGCGGGATCCCATTCCGTAGAGATCAAAGGGTTCTGCATCGTGCACCTAACAGTGCAAGGGAGGGAGTTTAAGAATTATCGGCTTTATGTCCTTCCCCACCTCTGCGCTCCCACTCTCCTAGGGTTAGATTTCCAATGTAACCTCCAGAGCCTAACGTTTCAATTCGGCGGCCCTATACCCCCACTCACTATCTGCAGCCTCGCGACCCTCAAGGTTGAATCGCCTTCCTTGTTTGCGAACCTGACCCCGGATTGCAAACCCGTCGCCACTAGGAGCAGACGATACAGCGCCCAGGATCGGACGTTTATCCGGTCTGATGTCCAGCGGCTGCTGAAGGAAGGCATAATCCAGGCCAGCAATAGTCCCTGGAGAGCCCAGGTGGTAGTTGTAAAGACCGAGGAGAAGCAGAGGATGGTCGTAGACTATAGTCAAACCATCAATAGGTACACGCAGCTAGATGCGTACCCTCTCCCCCGCATATCCGACATGGTCAATCGGATTGGACCTTAAGTCCGCATACCACCAGCTTCCCATGCGCCCGAGTGACCGCAAGTACACGGCCTTCGAGGCAGACGGCCGACTCTACCACTTTTTAAGGGTTCCATTTGGCGTCACGAACGGAGTCTTGGTCTTCCAACGGGAGATGGACCGAATGGTTGACCAGCACGGTTTGCGGGCCACGTTCCCATACCTCGACAATGTAACCATCTGCGGCCATGACCAGCAGGACCACGACGCCAACCTCCGCAAATTCCTCCAGACCGCTAACGCCCTGAACCTCACCTATAACGAGGAAAAATGCGTGTTTAGCACCAACCGTCTGGCCATCCTGGGATACGTAGTGCGTAATGGCGTGATAGGCCCCGACCCTGAATGCATGCGCCCCCTTATGGAATTTCCCCTCCCCCACCGCTTCAAAGCGCTGAAACGCTGCCTGGGCTTCTTCTCGTATTACGCCCAGTGGGTTCCCCAATATGCAGACAAGGCCCGCCCGTTAATTCAGCCCACTACCTTCCCCCTGTCGACAGAGGCCCGCCAGGCCTTCAGCCGCATCAAAGAGGATATCGCAAAGGCCACGATGCACGCAATCGACGAGTCCCTCCCCTTCCAAGTCAAGAGCGACGCATCCGATGTAGCTCTGGCGGCCACTCTCAACCAAGCGGGCAGACCCGTGGCCTTTTTCTCCCGGACCCTCCACGCCTCAGAAATCCGCCACTCCTCAGTGGAAAAGGAAGCCCAAGCCATAGTGGAAGCTGTGCGACATTGGAGGCATTACCTGGCCGGCAGGAGATTCACTCTCCTCAGTGACCAACGGCCGGTAACCTTTATGTTCGATAATGCACAGCGGGGCAAAATCAAGAATGACAAGATCTTGAGGTGGAGGATCGAGCTCTCCACCTATAACTATGAGATCTTAAATCGTCCCGGAAAGCTGAACGAGCCGTCCGATGCCCTATCCCGCGGCACATGTGCCAACGCACAAGTAGACCGCCTCCAAGCCCTCCACGAGGACCTCTGCCACCCAGGGGTCACTCAATTCTACCACTTTGTGAAGACCCGCAACCTCCCCAACTCGGTTGAGGAGGTCCGAACAGCCACCAGGAACTGCCAAATCTGCGCAGAGTGCAAGCTGCACTTTTTCAGGCCAGATAGAGCGCACCTGATAAAGGCTTCCCGTCCCTTTGAGCGCCTCAGTCTGGATTTCAAAGGCCCCCACCCCTCCACCGACCGCAACGCGTACTTCCTAAGTACGCGTTGGTGGACGAATACTCCCGTTTCCGCTTCGCCATCCCCTGCCCCGACATGACCGCAGCCACAGTCATTAAAGCCCTCTGCACCATCTTTACACTGTTCAGTTTCCCCACGTACATCCATAGCGATAGGGGGTCCTCCTTCATGAGCGACGAACTGCATCAGTTCCTGCTCAGCAAGGGCATTGCCTCGAGCAGGACGACCAGTTACAACACCCGGGGGAATGGTCAGGTAGAGAGGGAGAATGGTACGGTCTGGAAGACGATCCCACTGGCCCTACGGTCCAGAAGTCTCCCAGTTTCCCGTTGCAGGAAGTCCTCCCGGATGCCCTCCACTCCATCCGGTCACTGCTGTGTACCACCACTAATCAAACGCCTCACGAGAGCCGCCTGGTCTTCCCTAGGAAGTCCTCCTCCGGAACGTCGCTGCCGACCTGGCTGGCAGCCGCAGGACCCATCTTGCTCCGAAAGCATGTGCGGGCGCACAAATCGGACCCGTTGGTCGAGAGGGTTCACCTTCTCCATGCAAACCCTCAGTACGCCTACGTGGCGTACCCCGATGGCCGACAGGACACGGTCTCCCTGCGGCACCTGGCACCCACCGGAACCACACATACCCCCCCAACACCAATCAACCCCTCCCTCCCGCCGGCGCACCCCACGGCCGCTCCCTTCCCGGGTGGATCGGTCCTCCTCCCGTGCCCGCCCAGGAGTAAGGAAACAGGGACAAACAGCACAATGCTCCCAGAGACGACAGTGCCCGAGCCAGCACCTGCACCACCACCGGGGCTGAGACGATCGACGAGGACGACCAGGGCACCCGCTCGACTCGTGGAATCCATGTGACAAAACAAAAATCTGTAAATAATTCAGCCAAAATCTGTAAATAGTTAACTGTTGAGATCAATGCATAGCCACTGTATGAAGGTAATTCCAGGACCAGCTTTGTAAACCCCTACCACCATGCAACCCACCACCCCGCCGGGTTCCTTTTTAACAAGGGGTGAATGTGGTGGTATGTATTAGGGGTAGTACGGTACCTGTGATGCTGAGAGGCTATTGGTAGACAGACACTGGGTCCTGATTGGATCTGCCGCCTGCTGGCTCCACCCAGTAAGGCGGAGTATAAGAGCCCGGGTTCTCCCAGCAGCCACATTCTGTAACTGAGCTGCTGGGGAACAAGTCTTGCTGAATAAGGCCTCGACTGACTTCATCACTTCTCAACTCGCGAGTAATTGGTTGCGCCACAGTATACTGTTAGTTCAATTTTGTGTCCCTGTGCTTCTATCACCAGTCGCTGTTGTACTTTTCTCGGTGAGGCTGTCACTTTTGTGCTGGACTATGGGCTTCAATGGGTTTCACCATGGCCTTCTGTGTCTGTGGATACATGTATTTGAGAATATTCAGAGGTAGAATCTTGGCCAATAATGAGTAGGTATTAACTTTCTTAGGGAAAATAATATGAATCTTGGCAAATACTTCAGAAGGTGAGGTGGGATCTATGCATTCCACAGGATTGGCAGTGTCGAACATGTATTCATCACTCTGCATCTCATTGTGCACATCATTATCAGTTTCTGATTTTCCAATACACCTCATGTATATGTTTTTGATGGAATACCAGATGCTCATTCTCATTGCTGTAAGGTACCCATTGTGTACTGTCTGTTTTGATCAATGCACAGCTCTTGGTAGCTGCATCTGTCTTTGCTCTTGTGCACTGCAACTGTTCATGGCCCTTTCTGTCACATGGCTTGCAAAATTGCTGGAACGCTGGGCATTTCTTTGGTGCATGCAGAAGGCCACACTTCCACATGTCTTGCCAGATTTAGGTATTCTAATAAATGTGTCAACAATTAGGGTTCCACTTAGGACCTGTAAGCTTTGTCTTCCGGCAAGGATTGTTTCGTACTCATGTCCATCCTTGAGTAGTTTGTCATACTTCACCTTTTGGGCTTGTCCAGCAGACCTTTCTGGAATGATTCCTCGCTCGTTATCGATGCGGACCACACCCTAGTCACTCGCCTTTACCGACTGAACTAACTCAGTGCTGGTCCTCTTGATGAACTGTCTAACTCACAGAACTGACAGACTATCCACCATGAGGGATCCCTCCACTTACCAGCTCTTTACTTGAGCACTATCTTGGTCTGTGTCATTGGTGCAGTCACCACGGTGCGACTTCAACATTCTCCGATGCTGCTGCTTTGTTGTGTTCTGACCGAAATGTCAAGGGACCTCTCATGTCACGTAGCACAATTTAAGACTGTTTACCAGTTTGTAACTCATTTAATCTTGCTGCCATACTATTTGACCAGCACTAAGCACCAGGTGATGTTTTCATAATTATATAAAGACATCAATCAGCCACAAGGGATTGTCTAAACATGTTGTCGGTTCATTTATTAAGACCAGGCAGGTGGGGATGTTTATATTAAGGTTGAAGACTTGAAGAATTCAACAGCAGTTGTGTGTGCAGAGGTCTGCTTCCCGGCCAAAGTGAAATTCAAACTTGTTGGCAGGATACACTTCCCTTTCTAGTGATGTCATGTGGCTGTCCCTTAAAGACATATTAAAACAGGGAACTCACTGCAAGTTATATTTTTTCAACATACTTTTTTTTTGGCACAATCTGCCTGAATGCAGCCAAATTGGCACAAAAGATGAGCAATTTTAAGTGCAAACTTGCATCCAGCACAAATCAAGTTTCCAGGATTTTGCACTAATTTTGAAAACATTGTTTGGCCCTGCGCATAAAAATGGCCACGCCTCCAATCAAAGAACAAAGAACAAAGAAAAGTACAGCACAGGAACAGGCCCTTCAGCCCTCCAAGCCTGTGCCGACCATGCTGCCCGTCTAAACTAAAATCTTCTACACTTCCGGGGACCATATCCCTGTATTCCCATCCTTGTCAAGATGCCCCTTAAACGTCACTATCGTCCCTGCTTCCACTACCTCCTCCTGCAGCGAGTTCCAGGCACCCACTACCCTCTATGTAAAAAACTTGCCTCGTTCATCTCCTCTAAACCTTGCCCCTCGCACCTTAAATCTATGCCCTCTAGTAATTGACCCCTCTACACTGGGAAAAAGTCTCTGACTATCCACTCTGTCTATGCCCCTCATAATTTTGTAGACCTCTATCAGGTCACCCCTCAACCTCCGTCGTTCCAGTGAGAACAAACCAAGTTTATTCAACCTCTTCTCATAGCTAATGCCCTCCATACCAGACAACATCATGGTAAATCTCTTCTGCACCCTCTCTAAAGCCTCCACATCCTTCTGGTAGTGTGGCGACCAGAATTGAACACTATACTCCCAAGTGTGGCCTAACTAAGGTTCTATACAGCTGCAACATGACTTGCCAATTTTTATACTCAATGCCCCGGCCAATGAAGGCAAGCATGCCGTATGCCTTCTTCACTACCTTCTCCACCTGTGTTGCCCCTTTCAGTGACCTGTGGACCTGTACACCAAGATCTCTCTGACTGTCAATATTTTTGAGGGTTCTACCATTCACTGTATATTCCCTACCTGTATTAGACCTTCCAAAATGCATTACCTCACATTTGTCTGGATTAAACTCCACCTGCCATCTCGCCGCCCAAGTCTCCAAACGATCTAAACCCTGCTGTATCATCTGACAGTCCTCATCGCTATCCACAATTCCACCAAACTTTGTGTCGTCTGCAAACTTACTAATCAGACCAGAAACATTTTCCTCCAAATCATTTATGTATACTACGAACAGCAAAGGTCCCAGCACTGACCCCTGCGGAACACCACTTGTCACAGCCCTCCAATTAGAAAAGCATCCTTCCAATGCTACTCTCTGCCTTCTATGACCTAGCCAGTTCTGTATCCATCTTGCCAGCTCACCTCTAATCCCGTGTGACTTCACCTTTTGTACCAGTCTGCCATGAGGGACCTTGTCAAAGGCCCTACTGAAGTCCATTTAGACAACATCCACTGCCCGACCTTCATCAATCATCTTTGTGACCTCCTAGAAAAACTCTATCAAGTTAGTGAGACATGACCTCCCCGCCACAAAACCGTGCTGCCTCTCACTAATACGTCCATTTGCTTCCAAATGGGAGTAGATCCTGTCTCGAAGAATTCTCTCCAGTAATTTCCCTACCACTGACGTAAGGCTCACCTGCCTGTAGTTCCCTGGATTATACTTGCTCCCCTTCTTAAACAAAGGAACAACATTGGCTGTTCTCCAGTCCTCCGGGACAATCAGGTTAATCATTGTGACCAATTATACATAGATATATATATATATGTAATGGGCGGGATTCTCCGGGAATCGGCGCGATGGTCCAACGCCGGCGCCAAACATGGCGCGAAACACTCTGGCGTCGGGCCCCCCCTGGAACGTCACAAATTCTCCGGCCGGGAATGGGCTAGCAGTGGCATGACGCCATTCGCGATGGCGGCACCCGTCACGGACACGTGCGCGGCGTCGCAGCACAAAAGACGGCCCCCTCCGGAGACCAGCAAAATGGCCGCCCGCCGCGCAGCTCCGTGGTTCCAGGAGCGCGACATTGAGGCACTCCTGGATGTAGTGCAGCAGAGGAGGGAGGTCCTGTACCCCGGACACGGCCGCAGGGTCGCACCACGTCTCAGTCGGGGCCTGTGGAGGGAGGTCTCAGAGGCCGTCAGCGCCGTCGCTGTAACAGCCAGGACAGGCGTCCAGTGCCACAAGAAGGTCAATGACCTTGTCAGGGCAGCCAGGGTGAGTACCCCTCCCCACCCCCGATGGGCGGCATGGCCCTAGGTGCAACCGACAAGGCTGCACCCACCCATGCAGGCTGCATTGGCAGAATGGGTTGTGAACCTCTGCCAACAGACACACAACAGCTGGTCCGCATGTATATGTCTGCCTAACACTGTTGCTATTTATCCCTGCCACCCTCCCGCCCCCACAGGAGAAGCACGCTCACAACAACCAAGAGCGTGATAGGACCGGAGGGGGTCCACCTGAACTGCGACCACTCACCATTCATGAGGAGAGGACTTGCAGGCGGACCCGAGGACCGGCAGGTTGCAGGTGCAGAGGTCGGGGGCGCACCACCAAGTGAGACCCCCCACTGCCTGCCCCCCTTTCCCCCATATCCCCCCTTCCCCCATAACCCCCCTTCCCCATCCCCATATCCCCCTTTTCCCATATTCCCCCATATCCCCCATATCCCCCCTTCCCCATATCCCCCCTTTCCCCATATCCCCCTTTTCCCATATCCCCCTTTCCCCATATACCCCCTTTCCCATATCCCCCCTTTCCCCCATCCCCCCTTCCCCCAAATCCCCCCTTCCCCCATATCTCCTTTCCACCATCCCCCTTCCCCCATATCCCCCCTTTCCCCATTCCCCCCTTCCCCCATATCCCCCTTCCCCCATATCCCCCCTTGCCCCTATCCCCGTCTACGTGTCTAACCATGCATGCTGTATTGTGTATTGCAGGACCAAACGTCGACGCACCTGTCCCCGTGGATGCCGACCGCCCCCAGGACGTGCCCGGGCGCCCACGAGTCAGGGACAGACCCGGAGCACCAGGTGGACGCTGCCCCCATCTAGTGCGAGTGCGGCGACGCCGGCGGGCCGCACCCAGTGATCAGGAGGGCAGCCACAGCAACAGGCCCCCGTCGCAGTCGACCAGGACACTGACGCACGGGACACAAGCACCCAGGAGAGCCACATACAGGACACACCCACCCAGGAGACCCACATACAGGACACACCCACCCAGCACACCGACACCCAGGACACTGACCACTGACGCCCAGGACACTGACGCCCAGGACGCTGACGCCCAGGACACTGACGCCCAGGACACTGACGCCCAGGACACTGACTCCCAGGACACTGACACCCAGGACACTGACGCCCAGGACACTGACGCCCAGGACATTGACACCCAGGACACTGACACCCAGGACACTGACGCACAGGACACTGATGCACAGGACACTGACGCCCAGGACACTGACACCCAGGACACTGACGCACAGGACACTGACACCCAGGACACTGACGCCCAGGACATTGACACCCAGGACACTGACACCCAGGACACTGACGCACAGGACACTGACACCCAGGACACTGACGCACAGGACACTGACACCCAGGACACTGACACCCAGGACATTGACACCCAGGACACTGACACCCAGGACACTGACGCACAGGACACTGATGCACAGGACACTGACGCCCAGGACACTGACACCCAGGACACTGACGCACAGGACACTGACACCCAGGACACTGACGCCCAGGACATTGACACCCAGGACACTGACACCCAGGACACTGACGCACAGGACACTGACACCCAGGACACTGACGCCCAGGACACTGATGCACAGGACACTGACACCCAGGACACTGACACCCAGGACACTGACGCCCAGGACACTGACGCCCAGGACACTGATGCACAGGACACTGACGCCCAGGACACTGATGCACACGACTCTGACGCACTGGACATCGACGCACTGGACACTGATGCCCACGACACTAACACACAGGACACCGACGCCCAGGACACCGACACACACGACACCTAGACACAGGGGACGGAAGGACAGGAATCACCACTCCAGGGGACCATGGACTTCGGGTCGGATGCGGAGCACGACACTACGCCACTTCTATCTCCTACACCCTCCACCATCGCAGAGACACTCACCACGGTTGGGCACTTTAGCGATGAGACATCTGGGACACTAATTGGTGCGCACAACACAGCCGTCCTGGTACAGCAGCTGGAGGCAGGAGCAGCCAAGGGGCCGGGTGGTCGGAGGGCAGCCCGGCGCAGGCAACCATCTGCCGCCCAGACGGCTCCCGGGTTCCTGGAGTTACCACACCCACCCATAGACCCGATGCAGTCACGGACCAAGGGACGATCGAAGGAGTGACGGCCAACTTGCGGCAGCTGCAGACGCAGGTGGAGGAGTCCACCAGCAGCCAGGAGCAGGGAATGGTGCCAGTCATGCGTGCCAGGCCAACGCCCACACGGGTAGCGTCCGCGGTGGATGCAATGGGTGCGACGGTGTCAGACATGGGTCGCAGTATGCAAGGCCTGGGGCTTTCCGTGCAGGCGGTGTCCGTGGCTGAGGATATGGCTGCCATGAGCCAGAGCCAGCAGCAGATCGCAGAGGCATTCAACGCCGTGGCCCAGTCTCAGCAGGCCATGGCCCAGTCTCAGCAGGCCATGGTCCAGTCTCAGCAGGCCATGGCCCAGTCTCAGCAGACCTTGGCCCAGTCTCAGCAGGCCATGGTCCAGTCTCAGCAGGCCATGGCCCAGTCTCAGCAGACCTTGGCCCAGTCTCAGCAGGCCATGGCCCAGTCTCAGCAGGCCATGGCCCAGTCTCAGCAGACCATGGCCCAGTCTCAGCAGGCCATGGGCCAGTCTCTGCAGGCCATGGCCCAGTCTCAGCAGGCCATGGCCCAGTCTCTGCAGGCCATCGCTGAGGGCATCGGCGCCATTTCCCAGGTGCTGGCCGGCGTCGCCCAGACACAGACAGGGATGGCCAATTCCCTGAGCTCCATGGCTGCAAACTTGCAGACCCTTGTTGATACCAGGGCAGGCCTCCAGGTGTCGGGGGGGCATCGGATGTTTGGTCCGTTCGCATCCCCGACCCATGTAGAGGCCCGGGGGCCATCGGGCACCCCAAGGGTGTAGGAGGTGCTGGGGCCCCTTCCGGATCCACCTGCAGGGGCGTTCCCGGAACACCTCGGACCCCCCCCCCCTTCTGTCCCAGGTGCATCTGGTGGGCAACGGGCAGGACAGGCTGGCAGCTCGCCAACCCAGTCACCCGAGCTGCAGCCTGGCCCATCTACGCCGGGCCGCCCCAGGAAACGGCCGCCAAAGGCGTCCCCAGTCACAGGGCAGGAATCACAGGAGTCCACCTCCAGTTCCGCTGCACTGTCTGGGGAACCACCTAGACATAGTCATTGGGCCCGTAAGGCACTGAGTAAGTTGGCATGGGTGCAGGGCACAGATTAGTTATAGGGGCTGGGGCACGTGTATGAACTGTTTGTCATTAAAATCACTTTCACACCTACAGAAGCTGCCTTTGTGCTCTGTCCGATGAGTGCGGGGGTATGGTGTGAGGCAAGTGCCAGTGTGTGTGTGAGGGGTGATAGAACGTCGGCCTCAGGTGAGTGTGCCCCCTCCCCAACCCCGGGTCGCCCTCGCCATCCCCCCGGGCAGACGACGGTACCCTGCGCTGCAGTGTCACGGCCGCATGCAGGGACGGTCCGGGTGGAGGGTGGGACTGTGGCCATGGGTCAGATATTGTCCAACGATGTAGAGCCCAGAGCACATCGCAGAGCGGGTTGCCATCATTCTCCATGGCCTGCAATAGACACGCTTCCACCGGCGACTGTGTGAGCCCGGCCGTTGTGCCACAGGTGGATGTGCAATGGAGGGCCGGTGTGCATGCGGGTGGGGTGCGGGTGGTTGGTGTTGGGTAGGTGGGGTGAGGTTGGTTGCTGTTGGGTGGGGTGAGGGTGGTTGGTGTTGGGTGGGTGGGGTGAGGGTGGTAGGCAGGTGTCGTAGTGTGCAGTCTGTGCCCATACTCGGCGATACCCACGCCCCCCCTAGTCCATGAACCGGGCAGCTATCAGCCTGTCCTGTGCCCGCTGGCCCAGCCGGTAACGGTGGGCAGCCACCCGTCCATGTCCAGCCTGTCAGTCCTGAACATTGCCCCCATCCTCTTCTTCTGGCGAGGTCTGTGCCTCGTCTTGCTGCTCCTCCCCTTCCCCCTCCTCTGCCTGCAGCACATCGCTCCTCCGCTGGGCTATGTTGTGCAGGACGCAGCAGACCACAACGATGCGGCCGACCCTATCTGACGGGTACTGGAGGGCCCCTCCAGAGCGGTCCAGGCACCTGAAGCGCATCTTCAGCAGCCCAAAGCACCTCTCTATCGCACCCCTGGTCGCTGCATGGGCATCGTTGTAGCGGTTCTCCGAGTCCGTCTGTGGCCTCCGTATAGGCATCATCAGCCACGACCGCAACGGGTAACCCCTGTCGCCCAGCAACCAGCCCCTCAGCCGGGAGGGGGCGTCCCTCGAACATGGTGGGGATGAAAGATTGTGCCAATACGAATGAGTCATGTACACTGCCCGGGTACCGGGCGCAGTTGTGCAGGATCCTCATACGGTGGTCACAGACCACCTGCACGTTCATGGAGTAGGTCCCCTTCCTATTTGTGAACACGGCCCTGTTATCCACAGGTGGCCGCACGGCAACGTGCATCCCAACAATCACCCCCTTGACCATGGGCATCCTGGCCACGGCAGCGAAGCCCGCTGCCCGGGCATCCTGGCTGGCCCGGTCCACATGGAACTGGATGTAACGGTCCGCAATGGCATATAGCGCGTCCATCACTGCACGGATGCACCGGTGCACCGATGCCTACAGGATGCCGGACAGGTCCCCACTCAGCGACTGGAATGACCCTGTGGCATAAAGGTTCAGGGCCACCGTAACCTTGACGGCCACGGGGAGAGGGTGTCCTCCCCCAGTGCCACACGGTGCCAGGTGTGCCATCAGGTGGCAGATATGAGTGACGGTTTCCCGCCTCATCCGGAGTCTCCTCCTGCATGCCCGGTTTGTGAGGTCCTGGTACGACGAGCAGGGCCGGTACACACAGGGCCTCATCTGGCGTCTCCGTCGCCGTGGCACCACCTGCTCCAGCTCCCCGAGGGCAACATGTAGAAGCGCGGCTCCCGCCATGGCGGCCAACATCACTGGGTGATGACCAAACATAACGGCCTGCAGGGGGTGGGGGTGGGGGGGATAGACGGCATGTCATCATTGCCCGAACCCCCTCCCCCCTCCCGCCGCAGCCAGGTGCCATGGGCTGCATGGTCGCGACTGTTGCCAGTTGGCACCTGGCCAGGCAGACAACCTCCCTGCTCCCTCAACACGCACCCTCCCCAACCCCCCCCCCCGTCTCCTCCCCGGCACGCACCCTCCCCAACCCCCCCCCCCCCCCCCCCCGTCTCCTCCCCGGCACGCACCATCCCCAACCCCCCCTCCTCCCCAGCACGCACCATCCCCAACCCCTCCCCCCCTCCTCCCCGGCACGCACCCTCCCCAACCCCCCCTCCCCCTCCTCCCCGGCACGCACCCTCCCCAACCCCCCCCCCCCCCCCCCCTCCCCGGCACGCACCCTCCCCAACCCCATCCCCCTCCCCAGCACGCACCCTCTCCAACCCCATCCCCCTCCCCGGCACACACCCTCCCCAACCCCATCCCCCTACCCGGCACGCACCCTCCCCGACCCCATCCCCCTCCCCTTCACTTGCCCTCCCCGGCCCCCCTCTCCTCCCCGGCGCGCACCCTCCCCAACCCCCCTCTCCTACCCAGCACGCGCCCCCCCCAACCCCCCCTCTCCTCCCCAGCACACACCCTCCCCAACCCCTCCCCCTCTCCTTCCCAGCACGTGCCCTCCCCAACCCCCCCCTCTCCACCCCGGCACGCACCCTCCCCAACCCCCCCCCTCTCCTCCCCAGCACACACCCTCCCCAAACCCCCCCCTCTCCTCCCCGGCACGCGCCCGCCCCAACCCCCCCCCCTCTACTCCCCGGTATGTGCCCCCCACTAACCCCCTCCCCAGCCCCCTCCCTCCCCAGCCCCCCCCTCCCCAGCCCCTCCCCACCCCAGCACGTACACTCCAACAGCTCCTGCGACCCCCCCCCCACTAACTGCTGCTGTGTCGTTCCCTCTCCGGCGGCCGCCCCACACCGACCCCTACCTCCGCGCTGGCCGGCAGCAACCAGCAGGACTGGTTGACGCCGTTAAATAGGTGGTTCGATTACGCGGCATGACCTGTGGTCACGTCGGCGGGACTTCGGCCCATCCGGCCCGGAGCATTGGGGCGGCCCCAGGGCCCATTGCATCGTGCCGGTCCTCGCCATTCTGCGAGGCGCGCGGCGCGATTCACGTCGACGGCATTTTGGGGGGACCGGAGAATATCGCGGGCGGCGTCGGGGCGGGATTTACGCCGCCCCCCCCGGCGATTCTCTGACCCGGCGGTCGGGGTCGGAGAATCCCGCTCAATATCTATATATTTAATTTTCTAAGGAATGAGAGGTTAAGTATACGAACATAGAACATACAGTGCAGAAGGAGGCCATTCGGCCCATCAAGTCTGCACCGACCCACTTAAGCCCTCACTGCCACCCTATCCCCATAACCTAATAACCCCTCCTAACCTTTTTTTTGGACACTAAGGGCAATTTAGCATGGCCAATCCAACTAACCTGCACGTCTTTGGACTGTGGGAGGAAACCGGAGCACCCGGAGGAAACCCTTGCAGACACGGGGAGAACGTGCAGACTCCGCACAGACAGTGTATTGACATAGATAGAGACAGGACGCAGAGAGTGGGAATAAATGGGTGCTTTTCAGAGTGGCAGGCAGTGACTTGTGGGGTACTGCAGGGTTCAGTGCTGGGACCCCATCTGTTCGCAATACACATTAATGATTTGGACGAAGGGATTGCTTGCAATATCTCCACATTTGCAGACGACACTAAGCTGGGTGGCAGTGTGTGCTGTGAGGAGGATGCAAAGAGGCCGCAGGGTGATTTGGACAGGCTGGCTGAGTGGGCAAATACTTGGCAAATGCAATATCACGTGGGTAAATGTGAGGTTATCCACTTTGGCGGCAAAAACAGGAAGGCAGATTAATATCTGAATGTTGGCAGTTCAGGAAAAGGAAACATGCAATGAGATCTGGATATCGTGGTGGAACAGTCGCTGAAGGTTGGCATGCAGGTACAGCTGGCGGTGTGGAAAGCTGATGGCATGCTGGCCTTCATAGTGACAGGATTTGAGGAGGAGAGGGATGTCTTGCTGCAGTTATAAAGGGCCTTGGTGAGGCCACACCTTGAGTATTGTGTGCAGTTTTGGTCTCCTAGTTTGAGGAAGGACATTTATGCAATTGAGGGTGTCCAGCGAAGATTCAACAGATTAATTCCCGGGATGGCAGGACTGAATATGAAGAAAGACTGGCTTGACTGGGTTTGTACTCACTGAACGCGATTTTGGCACGGGGCTGCGGAGAATCCAGCCCCACAAGTGAACCTTGCTGTCGGTAATTCCTCCTGGTGGAGGCAGAGAATCGCGGGAGGCCCGGAGAATACTGTACAACTTGTATGCCCACGACGGCATGCGGCATCGGATGCATTCATGCCGCTGTTGAGGCGCTGGAGTATGACATCCCGTTTGGCGCAAGCGTCGATTTTCGTCTAACACACAATTCTCCGCCCAATCGCAACTTTACTCTTTGCTTACTCTGTACAGACCAAGAATTATTCTCTTGGATCTATTTGAAGAGTAGATTCACATAGACATGAGAAAACCTTTGCAACTGGAGCTGCTGCTCCCTGTTAGGCTGGGAAGTGAGGGGACAGTCATGCTTTGCCCATAAATCTCCATTCAGTCTGCTATAGGGAGAGAGGTGTGTGTTTGTAGGAGACAGGGTCTGCAGCAATCCTTATCCAATGAGGTAGAGGGATGGGGATTGTTGGCAGCAAACCGGTTTTTACAGGTGCTGTCATTATCAATTCTAGCATTCTTCCAGCTAAATTCGAATCAGAGGATGCAACCTTGCCTTAAGAGGCAGATCGGTGTTTCAGTTAGTGTTCCGAGTGTGTAAAATGGCTACTACCCAAAACCATTATTTACATAAGGTGACATCAGACATCCACAAGGGGATGACCAGGACACATTGTACAAAGACATTTAACGTTCCTCTTTTCATTAAATGCCCTATCATTTTCAAGTTACTCATCCCACATCGTCCATAAAGATAATTATCACACATAAATAAAGAAAAACTGTTCGTTCTTTCTCGTCTGTTTCTTTAGTTGAACAATATCCTCTCTATCAAAGGTCACACTGTTCCTAACTGCTCTCAACTTCTCCAGCTCTTCCTGCAAGTTTAATGTCTGTTCTTTGATCACGGTTTCATCCAACTGTATTTTAAGCTTGTCTGACTCCTGCTCAACATGCTCAGTTGTTGACTGGACTTACTCTCTATCGCGCATTTTCACAGGCGCTGCCTCACCTGGGAAAGCGCCGCACTGTGTCCCTGTACATCTATCAAGCTGGCGTTGCGATTCTGTTAGGGGTTTGCTCAATACTGAGTATTTCTGGCACTGCACGTGCACAGATTCTCATTGGTATTGTAACTGTGCCTCCAATTCAGTAGGCAGCTCCTTCGTCTGTTCCGTGTTTTGGAATTCTGGCTTCATCTTCAATGCTTGTCCTCCAATGCTTTTGCTTGTGTTTGTGCCTCCTGAACTCGTGCCTGAGTCTCTAATTTCTTGCCTTTCCATACATACTCCCCCTCTTCCACACTTTTCTGAAGCTCTCTCAGCCTTCCCTCTGCCTCAGCAAGAAGCAATCTGTACTGGTCACAATCTGCTTGTACATTGCTTTGGGCTTTTCGTCTTTCTTTAACTTAAGTGAAATGAAATGAAAATGAAAATTGCTTATTGTCAAATGAAGTTACTGTGAAAAGCCCCTAGTCGCCACCTTCCGGCGCCTGTTCGGGGAGGCTGTTACGGAATAAGAAGGTTCACTTGTGGAGCTGGATTCTCCGCAGCCCCGTGCCAAAATCACGTTCGGTGTGTACAAACCCAGTCAATCCAGTCTTTCTTCATATTCAGTCCTGCCATCCCAGGAATTAGTCTGTGCTGGAGGGAGCTCTGTTGGTTCAGATATTCCAAGGCCCTCTACTTGAACTCTTGCAACCAATCGTTATGGAGCTGTTGTGACAATACAGTCACCTCCTAGAAGAGCAGTACCTAGGGCAGCACGGTAGCATTGTGGATAGCACAATTGCTTCACAGCTCCAGGGTCACAGGTTCGATTCCGGCTTGGGTCACTGTCTGTGCGGAGTCTGCACATCCTCCCCGTGTGTGCGTGGGTTTCGCTCCGGTTTCCTCCCACAGTCCAAAGATGTGCAGGTTAGGTGGATTGGCCATGATAAATTGCCCTTAGTGTCCAAAATTGCCCTTAGTGTTGGGTGGGGTTACTGGGTTATGGGGATAGGGTGGAGGTGTTGACCTTGGGTAGGGTGCTCGTTCCAAGAGCCGGTGCAGACTCGATGGGCACATATGGCCTCCTTCTGCACTGTAAATTCTATGATAATGAAAAAGCCCCTCTGCATTCCTTTGGTATGTGTCTGGACCAATCTCAGCTCTGCGCGTCATTGTTTTTATTCTTTTGCTTTTCAGCTATTGCTGTGAGCAGCAGTAACGCCTGTGTCAGTGTGGTAATCTGAACATCTTTATCCTTCCGTCTGCCCCCCAGCTGCTCTCGTTCTACCCGTTGGGTTGCTTGGGAAATGAATGCTCTTTTTCCATTATTCTGACCAGCCGCGAGCAGTGCCTCGATCGACTTGATTTGCTCCGCAAGGTGCTGGCCTCTGTCAGCTGACTCAAAGCTCTTCCAATACCTCCACCTTGCTCTTCGCTTCAGCCTCTGTGGACACCATTTTAGGCCGAAAATCAGTGATTTTTAATTGAAAGTAGTGCATTCTTCCTCTCTCATTTTCTTGCTGCCTGTGAGCAGGTTGGACCAACTGCGCTGCGACATGCAAGGCTCTGGCATTGCCAAGTCGCCTCTGTAACATCCTCTCTCTCATTCCTAATGACACAACGAAAGCTCAGTGAGCTGTTGCACGCACTTGCTGACTTTGTCCTCCAGCAGCTTCCTCTGCTTCTTATCGTGTTGGAGGGTTTCCGACTTCTCACTCAGTTACTTTATCTCGTCTTTCAGCCTGGACTTGAGGGCAGCTGAAACTCTCCCTGGACGATGTTGAATTGGCCTCACATTTTCATCACCTTCAAGATAAAATTCCAAGACAGTCAAAACATCTTTGTAAATTGTCAGAATCTGTTCAGCAGTCAATGGCTTGGACTCGTATAACATAACGCAAATCTCTTCTGATATGTGGAGGATTACCAGTCCAAACCTTTGACTTGTTTTAGCTGAGAGCAGGAGATTTTGCTAAGTGCCCACAATCTGGGACTGCAGATCTCCTTTCTTTTCGTTGTGCTCCACAGCTGAATTTCTCCTCTTGGGGACAGCATCACTCCATCCTCGAGCCTCAATTTTACCTTCATTCTCAGGTCACCATCTTGAGAAACTCCACACAGATCTGCGAAGCTCATGAGCTCATGATGTTGCACATGGTTCTAATTTCTATCTGACACTTTGCATCCACCTGATGCTTTCTTTTTGGAGTAATCATTCCTTTTTGGAATAATTATTCCCACAGTTGCAAATGATTATTTTGACTTGAGACTTGGTGGCGCCGGCCTGTTCTGGGGTGTAGAGATGTTCTTCACAGAATTATTGTCTAACATCCCATCAATCTACTCATTTTTCCTTCTTGTGATGTCATTCCCCCCACCCTCACCCCTCGCCTTGCCACTGTATCTCTCCTTAATCTCTCTGCTGGTCCTTCCGTGAATTGTCCTTTAATTTCTCTATTGACTTATGGTTGGAAGTCTGGATTGCCTTTCAGCATATGCCTTTGAGGGCTGGTTTAGCACAGGGCTAAAGAACAGGCTTTTAAAGCAGACCAAGGCAGGCCAGCAGCACGGTTCAATTCCCGTACCAGCCTCCCCGAACAGACGCCGGAATGTGTTGACGAGGGGCTTTTCACAGGAACTTCATTTGAAGCCTACTTGTGACAATAAGCGATTTTCATTTCGTTTCATTTCATAGTGCAATGCCTCAAGAGTTCTTCCATCCAAGATTCTTCAGCTGATGATTAGCAACATCAGAGCTTCTGTAAATATCAATAACTTTCTTGCGTAAGTTTCTCTTACCTCTGCAGGTGTGCTCTCACACAGGATCCCTCGTTCCCAAGACAATCCTATCTCTGATATCCTTCAGTTGCCCAAACTCACAAGATTCAGCAAGATGACTCAGTGCAGTCATATATCGAACAATATTCCCTCTTTCAGCCTGAGCTCTGGTGTTGAACACATAGCATTCATAAATAAATGTCAAGAAAATCTGTCTGATAAACCGAAGAAATTGTAATAGTTTTCTGTTAGCAATATTCTGGTCATTTTTTAAGCTGTTAGGGTATGCTCGTGGTAATTAAAGCAAGGGACAGAGTGACAGTGTGAAGGTAAATTGTGAGTGTGATATGTTAACGAACATAGCAGGACTTCAAACAGATGTTTACCTCAGGTAATTTAGTAAGGATCGTTATGGAACAAGGATAGATTTGAATGGATTTTTTGTGGTTCAAATAATTAGATACACAAATGGGTGAAGGAATGGTGTCATAGGTGAAGTACGGATAAAGGGAGATAGATTTTCTTTTAAATTCTGAAATCTAAAGTAAAGAGATGATGTGTATCAATTTTTGGAGAGAATAGTTCTAAAGGAACTGGGTGAGATAATGAGAGATCAAAGGGAAGGGGTGTTTTTATGGAGAAACTGGGGCAGCACGGTAGCATTGTGGATAGCACAATCGCTTCACAGCTCCAGGGTCCTAGGTTCGATTCCGGCTTGGGTCACTGTCTGTGTGGAGTCTGCACATCCTCCGCGTGGGTTTCCTCCGGGTGCTCTGGTTTCCTCCCACAGTCCAAAGATGTGCAGGTTAGGTGGATTGGCCATGATCAATTGCCCTTAGTGTCCAAAATTGCCCTTGGTGTTGGGTGGGGTTACTGGGTTATGGGGATAGGGTGGAGGTGTTGACCTTGGGTGTGGTGCTCTTTCTAAGAGCCAGTGCAGATTCGATGGGCCGAATGGCCTCCTTCTGCACTGTAAATTCTATGAAAAAAAGAAGGTACGCATTTTAGATCTCAGCCAACTACACAAGTAGTTTGTTAACTCCGAGCAAGAAGTGTGAATGAACTCAGAGTGCATCCCAAGAGAACTGGAAGCACTGTATGGTAAAAGTTACTGAACTTTTATAGATCTTAAAAATATGGGAACTGTTGCAAAGTAGAACGTGGGAACATAAGCTCTGAAGGTAGTTAAATTAAGATTGTTTGCAGCTGTTTAAAGCAGTGTTTTTCAAACTTTTTTTGCCTGGAACCCATTTTTACCAAATGTCCAACCTTTGCCCGAACTTTGCAACTTTTATTTGCTTACCTTCAATGTGACAGGTGAGCCTGCTTGGTCCTCACAATCTCACTTGCTTTGTCATTCGATGTTACATTTCTGCTAAGGGCTTCAGTTGATGATCAAAGCTCTCGCTGCATCCTGAGAAAATCCTCGAACTCACCCTGCTTCGTCTGCAAATGCTTTTGAAGTTTTGAGGGTTTAATCTTTCATTTGTGAGTACTTCCCTGCACATAGCGCACACGGGCATTGCCACCTGATTTGCATTGGCACAATTAATAAAGCCATACCTCAAGAAATCATCTTTATACTGCTTTGATTCCTATTTCAACATCTTCTTAATGGGTTGTTCTTCAGAGGTCCTGGAGCTCGCACTGCTTTGTCCTGCCATGGACTCTCCTGCAAATCTCTCTCCAGCAGATTCAGTTGCGCGTTCCTGGCCTGTTTATGTCTATGGCCCTCTCTTCCTTATTACAAATCCATCTTCAGTTATGCTATGGGCCAGGGTTTAGAGAACCCCAAAGTGTATCATGGAGTTCACCTGACCCACAACCTTTAATAGATTGTGACATGGGAAGCACACGGCCCACTCTACAGGTGTGGTACAGCAGAAATGGAAAAGTATTTTTTAAAGCAAAACAATGTTTATTCTATGAACTCAAGTTAACCTTTTTAAAACATGCAGTGAACATCTTAGCAACCATTTATTCAAATACAACCCCCAAAGAATACAACACTAAGTAATGCTTAATAACTTCCCAAACAACATTCAGAAGACAAAAGAAACACCTTTTAACAGAAGCACATCAGGTTTACATTCACTACTGAGAACATTTATAATTCTGAATTCACCAAATGATCAAGAGATAGTCTTTTGATGGCAGAGAGAACAGCAATACACCGGCTTGATCTGGCTTCAGCTCCAACACTGAAAACGAAACTAAAACACATCCTGCAGCAAACAGCCTAAAACAAAAGTATAAAGCTGACAGACAGCCCAGCTCCACCCACACTCTGACATCACTGATAACCACCCATTCCTTAAAGGTACATTTCGTAAGCACCCATTTCTTAAAGGTACTCTCACATGATAGTTATTTCCACACTCCTGTTGCTTGCTTGTTGGCAGCTACAAAATGGAGGAACCCCTCCTTCAGGATTTTGCGCCCAAAGTATGTAAAGTATGCCATGCGCCCTGCACATGTAAAGGTCGCCATTTTCTCATCAAGACATTACTTTTACGGTAGTAACACTCTGGTATCCACTCAGATTCCTCTTCTGTATATGCTTTCTGATACATCTGTTTTATTTATACATCTTTCTGTTGTAACATTGCCAATTTTCCTGAACTAAAAATATCTGCCTCATCCTCCACCAGTTCTTGTTCTTTTTCAATCATCTGATCAAAAATAGTTTCTGATAATTGCACCTCAACTTCATCTCCACTCTTTGATTTCTCCTCTTGTCTTAACCTGTGACTTTGTGACCTTGTTACTATACAATCCAGAAATATACCAGGATATTCGTCCTTAAACACTTCAGTTGTCTGATTTTGCACTGGTTTATCAACCACAGTAGGCATCACTCCCTCCTGCGATCCAGCTGTATCATTACCCAAGACAAACTGTATTCCTGGACAAGATAGTTTCTCTATTACTCCTACTACCACTCCACCACTCTTCACTGGACTTTCCAACCTTACCTTATATAATGGAACACTACTCCTCTCACCCTGAATTCCACATATTATCACCTTTTCTGGCAACATTCTTCCCAAACTACATAACTCCTCATCTCTTACCATTAAAGATTGACTCGCCCCCATATCTCATAAAATTGTGACTTCTTTACCTGCTCCTCCTGATACACATGAGTAAACTTTACCCACACAAGTAAATTATTTAAAGAGATCTGGCACCTTCTTATCAATCACCTCTTTATCAGGCTGTACAATCTTTTGCACCTCCTTCGCTTCACTTGGGCTTTCCTTTACCACTTTAACAAACCCCACTGTCTTATCCTGTTTTACCACATCCGCCTTCCCAGTGCTTTTCTTCAACCACCAACACTGTGACTTTACATGGCTTAGTTTATTACAGTGAAAACATTTGAAACTTTTCATGTCTCTTCCACCCTCCTGGATTTCTTTCTTAGTCTGAGGTACACTTTCCTTATTATCACCCATTAGATCACCTTTACCATTACCACTTGAGTATTTCTCATGTCCCTAGTTTCTATCCCTCACAGGCTGAAACTGATGTTGGAAACCAAGCTTTGATTTATGAACTAATTCATAATCATCTGCCATTTCTGCTGCTAACCTTGCAGTTTGACCCTCTGCTCTTCCACATGAGTTCTCACTACATCAGGAATTGAATTTTTAAACTCCTCCAAAAGCATAATTTCTCTGAGAGCTTCATACGTTTGGCCTATTTTCAAAGCCCTTATCCACCTATCAAAATTACTCTGTTTGAGCCTTTCAAACTCCATGTATGTTTGACCAAATTATTTCCTTAAATTTCCAAACCTTTGTCTGTCGGCTTCAGGCACCAGTTCACATGCACCTAAGATGGATTTTTTCACCTCCTCATATGTCCCAGATACCTCCTCCGGTAGTGATGCAAACTAGCCCTACCTATCAGCTTTGTTTGAATCAGTAATACCCACATGTCCTGTGGCCATTTCATTTGTTTAGCCACCTTCTCAAATGAAATGAAAAAGGCTTCTACCTCCTTCTCGTCAAACCTTGGCAATTCTTGTACATATTTAAATAAATCCCCACTTTGACGCTCTTTCTCACTATCCTGATCAGTATCATCCTAACAGCCTAAAACAAAAGTATAAAGCTGAAAGACAGCCCAGCTCCACCCACACTCTGACATCACTGATAACCACCCATTCCTTAAAGGTACATTTCGTAAGCACCCATTTCTTAAATGTACTCTCACATGATAGTTATTTCCACACTCCTGTTGCTTGCTTGTTGGCAGCTACAAAATGGAGGAACCTCTCCTTCAGGATTTTGCGCCCAAAGTATGGATCAAGTGACATCAGTGCAAGTGTTGCGAGCGTGACCTGCTCTCTCTCACCACTTCTGGTAAGAAGGTTTTGCAATTTCTAATATGAAATTTGTTCCTGAGACAGCACGCGGATGTCAGGAGGAGGCGGTAAGTGGACAGCAGGCTGACGTTAGGACGAGACGGTGCTGGGTTAGTGCGCTGATATCAGGTGGTGGCATTCTGCCCCACACGGGCATGTGTATAGCCAGATCTGCCTGAGAGGGCATGCATGTGGATGGTGTTCTCTCTATTTTAAACAGCACATGGTGTCCCTTGAGTTTTATTTGTGAAGACTGATAACTTATAATACACCATTCTAGTGACACGATTGCAGAGGTTTCAAACATTCACACAGATTTCACATGCTGGTGCTTAAATTCCACTTACCTTCTCCCAGAGGAAAACCGCATAATTTATTTTCTGTGACTGCTGCTGGTGACTTCTTCTTGGATCTCAGGTTGAAGCACAAACAATGTGCTGCAATCCATGTTTATGTAGCTATCACATAATTCCTCCTCCCTGTGATGGTGTAGGCATTGAAGTACTTGTGGAAGCCAGTGAACTGGTGCTGACTGCCAGCATCGTGATGCACCATTCTCAACCCTCACACAAGCTTAACTCGGCCGCTCTCTGTGTCCTTCACAGGCCCCGAGCTCCAACAATCCCACCACCGGATGTACCGCCTCCTCCTATTGATCAGCGGATCAATTAGACGTCAATGTGACATTAGGAAAGCTAATCACCCATTGGATAATCTGGATGCCAATCGGGTGGAGCAACGCGGAATGCTATGGCTGCTGGCAGACGCGGGTGGCATTCTCAACCTAAAAGCCAGTCGCAGCTGTTGGGCGCTTCTCCCGCGATCGGGAGCGCCACGACCGATCGCTCCGCAACTCTCCCGACACCCCGCGGGTTGTGACCTGGGTTTGAAAAACTCTAGTTTAAGCTACAAGTGCTGTGTGAAGCCATTGTCTAATTTACATGTAACTCTATTTCACTTCATTGTCTTTCCTACTCCTTAATAAAGATTTACTTTGCTATAAAATAGTAAAAGCAAAGTAGCCATAGTCCCAGATGACCATTGGCTGTTTTCCCCTTTGAGGGGGGAGAGCTGACTGGTGGAGATATAACCTGAGGATCACCACACCTCAGGCGAGGGGCAAGGTTGAGAAGATGGGGCCTTCATGAATAACCTCAGCTGGTACGGGAATTGAATCTGCGCTGTTAGCCTCACGAACCAACTGTCCAGCCAACTGAGCTAAACTGGCCCCCACCAGCTATAAAATAAGCACAAATAGTCAGGGACATCATTTCTGGACTTTGGAACCTCTCCTCTTACAATACAAGTTGCAAACACAAATGTGAGGGTAGTTGTTTCACGTTTCCCTTCTAGGATTTGAATAGCTCAGCATTTACCATCAGTCATAACATTGGTAGGGGGTTCAATTTGGTCTTCAAACCCTCCAAAAATTCACACGTCTGGCTTTTCTGCTCCTAAATTGTGTCCAAGGGGAAATACAGCTTGCATTGAAAATGGAATTCCTAGTCTTATTTGTTCAGGTACCGTACTCAACCCTGCGGCAATCCCAAATTCTGCCATTGAGACTGGAGGAGCTTCCAATTCACTCTCAACTCCCCCTTCATCTCCATGGAAACAGGCACTGGAATATTTAAAGCTGCAATGACTCACCCAGCAGTCCATGTCCCCGACAAAGTTGCAAACTGAAGTTGTAATTATTCTCTGCTGTGATTGGTAAACAAAGGTAGATTTTGAGGGATTTATATTTGTATTGGTAATATTTGTATTGGTAAACATTAGAAATAAGGCAATGTTTTAAGTGGGTTTAATTTAATGTTTCTGTATAAGGAAGGTGCCATAAGCAGAATGGAACTTACGGGGTAGCAACAATCAGACTGCCCATTAACCTTGCAGAATACGAGTTCCCCCATGAAGGGGGTGGGGACTTCTAATTGTAGAACAATTATCTGTGATATAATGTCGGCTGGTTCTGGCACCGACAAACAGCAAACCCAGCAGGAGTTGCTGTGTGGTGTACATAATAGTTCTTCTAAATAAAACTTTACTTCTTTTATTATCCTCAATTTAGGACTCTTTTGTCACTTTACAAAAGAACGATCAAACCAATAATTAGATTCATGCTTGGCAAAGGTGTTTGTATGTGTGGGGGTTGGTTCATTTCCCACTGTGCTTCCATCGTACTTTAGAGAGAGTTCAGGCGTGAAAAGTGAATAGCAGGTGCATGTGACCGCTGCTTAGCAACTGGGACCCCTTTAAGGTAGGAGGGCTTTTGAATTTAGTTTTAGCTGAATTCATTTGCAGCTGAAGATTGGACACTGGGAGTGAATATCTCTTGACTCTGCCAGGAAACGACAAGCTGGACAGGACAACGGATCTGCAACAAGGTAGACTTCCCAAAAAAACAGATGCAGTCCAGGTATTCAGGGAATTGGGACAGAAATAATATCTTAGGAAGACTGAAGTTAAGAGAACAGAGACAAAAGTATTGTTCAGATGAATTCAAGGAAAAAGCAGGTAGAATGTTGTGAGTGAAATAAATCAGATTTAGAGTGGAAAGGCAGACTTCAGAGGTAATTCAAATGTTTGATCTCATCTTAATACAGTCTGAGTATTTATAGTTGATGTTATTGTGAAGAACTGGTGCAACAGGCAAAACAAAGAAATCCTGAAGGGCGAGTTGTAAAGTCTGGATTCATTGTTAAAAGTGGAGCGGAAGCTTTGTTCGAAAGAATAATTTGGAAAATCTAGACTGGATTTTGAATGAAAACTGAATGAAAAAGCATTGTGGTGAAAGAAGATTTTAAAGCATATTTTTCAGCAATGGAGTTTGGAAATTCACATGTGACAATCATCTGGGGGACTTTGAGGAAAAATGCACAGGGGCTGGTTTAGCACAGTGGGCTAAACTACTGGCTTGTAATGTGGAACAATGCCAGCAGCGGGGTTCAATTTCCGTACCAGCCTCCCCGAACAGGCGCCGGAATGCTTTTCACAGTCACTTCATTTAAGCCTACTTGTGACAATAAGTGATTATTATTATTATTATGTTCACTTGGGTTCAGAGTGGGGTTTGTGTTTTGCCACTGCCAGCTTGTGTTTATAAATGGACTTTGTGTTATTGAGACTATTTTAGCTTAACCTATACTGTGTAACCTGTGTTAACTTTGGAATCTGTGTGCGTTTGTTAAGCTAAGAGGGGAGTTGTTAACAATTAGGAAAAAGTACGATTAAAAAGTGACATTGGGGTAAGATAAAAATTAGGGCAGCTATCCAAAGAGATTTTACGATGTGAATTAGCATATCAGTAAGAAAAGCAAGTTTACCTAGGTGACAAGGTGGAAACAATGGGGCATAGAAGAGGTAGCTTCAAAGTGGAGTGATAAGGAAATTGACATGTATTTGCTAAAATCTGGATCCACAGGGTAAATAACATCATAGGGAAATAATGATGTATCCATAACATAATAACTGGAGGAAGGGACATAGTAGTGGCTACCATCACAGCCACACTCAGCTGCTGAAACAGTTGCCTTAAAACAAGTTAGTGCTAAATATGCTGCCTATTAAGATCCAAAACCCGAACCAAGCAGATCTTTCCTTCATTGAAACTAAAGACGGTTTTCCCAAATGGGTCAGATAACCTGTGCATGGTAGCTATCTGCTGGATTTAACTAATTGGATATATAATATTGGATGTTGTTTGGGAATAAAGGGGTAACTTCATGTAATACTGTGTGTATCATCAGCCATGTGTGTAATTAAGTACTGGAGTGTATTATAGTCCTTCTTGTCGTGCATTTTTTTCTTTTAAGTTTTTTAAAAATAGAATTTACAGTGCAGATGGAAGCCATTCGGCCATCGAGTCTGCACCAGCTCTTGGAAAGAGCACCCCACGTAAGCTCACACCTCCACCCTATCCTCGTAACCCAGTAACCCCACCTAACCTGAGGGCAATTTAGCATGGCCAACCCACCTAACAGTGCACAACTTTAGACTGTGGGAGGAAACTGGAGCACCCGGAGGAATCCCACGTAGACACGGGGAGAGCGTGCAGAGCTGTAAAGCAACTGTGCTAACCACTATGCTACCGTGCTGCCCCCTAAGTTAATAAGTTAATAAAAATTCTTTATTAATTGTTCACAGAAATGACTGGAGTATTCCTCCCTGGTTCACATATTTTTCCGCACAGTATATCAAATTGAAAATATACACCACTAAAAACCGTGTTCCAAGTTACCCTTCTGCATTTTGAGATACTCTTGCATTAAACATAAATGGGGTTCGAAGCAGGATTAAAGGGCTATTACATCATAATATACTGTTCATGTTTAATAAATGTATTTTTTCTTGCTGTTAAAACTAATCAGCAGTCTTGTGGCTCTGTTCCTCCATGTTTGATGAAATAAAGTAAATGATACTGGGCGGGATTCTGTGACCCTGAGGCTAAGTGTTGACGTCGTTGGAAACGCCGTCGCATTTCCCGACGGCATCAACATGGCCTCAGGATCAGCAATTCTGGCCCCTAACGGGGGCCAGCACGGCACTGGAGCGACCCACGCCGCTACAGCTGCTGATCCCGGTGTCAACTGGGCGCCGGGGGATCCGCGCATGCGCAGTGGCTCCCTTCTCCACGCCGGCCCGCGCAACAGGGCGTAGGGCTACAGGGATGGCGCAGAAGAAAAGAGGCCCCCAGCACAAGAGGCTGGCCCGCCGATCGGCTGGTCCCGATCGTGGGCCAGGCCACAACGGAAGCCCCCCCTTGGGTCGGACCCCCCCTCCCCCTCACAGGCCGCCTCTGGACCCTTCCACGCCGAGGTCCTGCTGGCTCGGAGCAGATTAGAACGGCGCCGGCGGGACTCGGGTTTTCTGTTACAGCCGCTCGGCTCATCCCGGGCCGAGAATCGCAGGGGGTGCCGTGTAGAGCTCTGCGGAGAATCCCGTCCCGGCGTCGGGGCGGCGCTGGTCGCGGGGATTCTCCGTCCCGTTCCTGAGCTGAGAGAATCCCTCCCACTGTTTTGAGCCAGGGTTCCATTCCGGGTCTTCCCGTCCAGTTATAAGATCAACTGGGAGCATAACAGCTCTTTTTTTTTCCTGCTGCCGGCTCTCCTAAAGGTGTCAAATTCCAGTCAATCCCACATGTTCCATGCAAAAAATGCTACTGCCCAAAGCCTTTATTTACTAAAATGACACCAGAATTCACGTGCATATGACAAAGTGTACAACGGTATTTATCCAAACAGTCTTGTGCACACTGCAGATACTGGGCTGGGTGCCTGTTAAATGATAATGAGGCCCAGAATTAAAATTGTCCTTTCCTCATGCTGACATCATGGGGACTTCCCAAGCATGCACACGCACACGCATACACACACGCCTTATTCATGCCCTGAGTTAAAGCAAGTCTTTAACAATGGACCCCTCTTTCTGAACGTTAAGCAGTTCAGAGTCTGGGTTAAGTGCCTTAAGCAAGAGCCAAATGAAGTGGAACGAAGCCCAAAATGCACACAATATGTAGCTTATTCATTCTTCCCGTTTTCTTTCTTGTTGTCCATGGTGACAGCTTTATGTCTCTTTTTTTGTTAAAGAGATGATGCATTTTATTTGGTGCAATTTAATTTGTTCCCGCAGATGATTTAATTTGCAGACATTTGTTGTTTCTTAATTTTCTGAATGGTCACTTTCTCTTTCTAGGAGCTGAATATTTGTAATGCTCTGATGGGGAAAAAGAAGACATCACATTCTCTTTCTGTTTCACCTGAAACTTAAGTCAGCAGGAGGACAAAATGGAGAAAACTGCATTCTCTGCTTCAGTGAAGCTTGTTATCAAAGAGGCAAAATCTTGAACCTTTCAACAAGTGCATGAATTATGTGACAGCTTGTGAGCCATGATGTATTGAATGGGGTGCACTCAGCTCAGTCTCACAGTATAAATTATCACTAGAGCGATTAGCTGCTACCAACTAGCTGGCAGACAGTGTGAGCCAGCTCTGTGATCACAGCAGTTAAACGTGGGAGAGTTAAACTGTTTCAGCTCTGAAGAATGCAAAGAAGTGCTTCTATCTCTTCACATGGTTGTATATTTATTGTAATAAGCAATTATTTGTCGTCTGTGTTATTTATCCAAGCTCACACCTTTAAGACAATGCACTATGGTGTGTCTTTTTGTTTTGATGCATTGTGTGCCCAAAGGCATGCAGTCCAGAATCATTTCACCTTTGAAGTATTGAGGGCGAGCAACTGAATAAGGCCCATTCTTATGCTAAAGGTAAGGCACTGTAGAACACTACAAACCCAAGGCTCTTCCCAAATTAGAAAACACTGAAGAAGACTGCAGTCCCAATCCATGGAATATAGAGCATAGCTGACCACATGCTCCACTCAATGTTGTTAACTTTCAGAGTGAGGTCATGAAACAGGTGTAAAACCGTTCATTCCAGTGACATCTACATATCGACAACACAATATGATTGGACATATTTCTTGGGCTGGGTTCTCCATTATTGAGACTATGTCCCCCACGCTGGTGTCTAAACCGTGCAATTTTACAACTGAAATTCCTGCAAAAAAAATGAAACAAATTCATAGCCCTGCAGAGACCTGGAGTGAATCTTGCAGTTTTTGCTGCAGATACCGGGCCCCCACACTTCCGGGTCAGAGGCCGCGCATGGGCACGGCGGCGGCCTCCAGCGGCCGCGCCGTGCTCACTGGCGGACTCGGACCGCGGAGGTAGATCCACAAAGGAGCCCCCCCGATCAACCACGTGCCCAACCCTCAAACCCCGCACATTCATTCCCTGCCCGCCTATAAGGTCCCCCCGGTCTCAAATGTGGCGGCCCCAACTGCCACAGCTGCCACGCGAGCATCCTGACCGGCAATAGCAGGTTAGTTCCATGCCGTCGGGAACTCAGCCGGTGGGGGTCAGAGGATTGCTGGGCGGGAGCATTGTGTCACTGGAGCATTTGGTACTTTTTGGTCCTATTTTGCATTCAGGAAAACAGGCATCAGGTGGTCCAATTTCACCCCGTGGAGTTTACAAATAAACTGCTAAATTGTTACCGGTGCAAGATTTGGGCTGCCCTGTTCTTTGTTTCAGTACAAAAATATTCACTTTTCCTTTGAAACTTCGGCATTATCTGATGGGGGTTGTTGGCGGGGAGATAGTTTTCTTTGTTTGGCATTATATTGTTATATTATTCATGTAGAACTCGGAACTGATTGATATGCAGATGTACATCCATAATGCCACATTTACTGCTGCATTGGAGTCAGGTGGCAATTAAACACCAATCCACCAGCCACATGGAGAGCTGTGAGAAATACGCTCAAAGCATTTTGAGTCTAAAAGTGTGATTATTTCAAACCTCTGGGATCAAGAAGACCCAACAGTAGGCAAATAAATTATGACAATACTCATCTTTCAAGAAAGACAAATCTGTAACTACATGTAGCTTGCAAACGTACTGGAAATATTGGGAGTGGAATGCTTTTATATTGAGAAAGGTGCCAGGATAGTTATGGGGAGCATGCAGGACAAAATAGGTTTAATCTGTGGCACCTTGGACTCAGGAGAAACCAACAATGTGGGTAATGCCATGCGATCTTTCACCCTGCTTCACTCTGTTCATTGAGAATGTGATGTGGCTGTATCTTCTGGCGTAGCGAGTCTCAGTGACCTCCCTAACAGAGTGCTCTGCAACAACCTGAGAAATATCACTGATTTAACCTACGGCAGTCTTTAAGGAGCTGGAAATGTCTGTGTACAGAAGAACCACGGTGGCCTTGACAGTCACAGGCTGTGCTGTCCATGCCCCGGTTTGACATCTGTGAGCTGACTGCAGCATGGGGCATATGGCAGATGGAGAGATTAGAGAAGCTGGCATTGTTGCCTCAGAGCAAAGAAGGTTAAGACAAATTTAACATTTTTTTCCAAATCATGAATTGCTTTCATAGAGCAGACAGAGAGTAACTGTTTCCTACTGGTTTTGTAAGTAGAAGAAACAGGACTGGATTTTATAGTACTGTGTTCCCTGCTACACCTCCGATACCTGACTATCAGGTTGGCTAAGAGCCCAGCCACCAAAGATCCAGCTGCCCTCTAGCCACGTTGTGCTTGGCTGGGTGTTAATTAAGTTCAGCCAAGGCTTCCATCTCCATCTGGGGAGGAAGTCCCACCTTGGAGAGCTGCCAACCAAGCTGATTGGCCGGCAGTTCTGTGGTCTCAGCAGCCCCAGGTTCAAGTGGTGGCCACTGCTGGGACTCTAGCCAACCCTTGAAGAAGAGGAAGCGAAGGAGGCCAGACTTCAGGTCAGTCTAGGAAATCACCAGGGCCTGGCTGCAGACCCAGTGAGGGGGGCTGAGAGAGGTCAGGACTGGGTTTGAGAGGCCTGGGCGAGGGGTTTAAGGGTCAATATCCTTGGAGCAGGGGAGGGGGTTGCTTCCGTTGGGCAATGGTGACTTCGAGAGGAGGTTCCCTCTCTCCATCGCTCAACACCAGCTCATTCAGTAAAAGCTGCCAGGCTGGCTGCTTGGTCTGGGCTTCCTTCTGCCACAGTTAAATTAGTGAAGGAAGTGGGATGAGGCACTGAATTGGCCATAAATTGGCCACTTGAGAGCTTTAGTAATGTAATAACCTGCACAGAGAACATAGGGTTGGCTTAATTGTTTTCCCAGTGTGTGTCAAGGATTATGAGCTCCCCCACTAACAACGGGGCTATTACCATGTGTACATAAGATCAGCCAGATAGGAACTGGAAGGGCGGCATGGTAGCACAGTGGTTAGCAGTGTTGCTTCATAGCGCCAGGGACCTGGGTTCGATTACCGACTTGTGTCACTGTCTCTGCAGAGTCTGCATGTTCTCCCAGTGCCTGCGTGGGTTTCCTCCAGGTGCTCCGGTTTCCTCCCACAAGTCCTGAAAGATGTGCTGTTCGATGAATTGGACATTCTGAATTCTGAGTGTATCTGAACAGGCGGCGGGAGTGTGCCGACTAGTGGGATTTTCACAGTACTTTCATTGCAGTGTTAATGTAAGCCTACTTGTGACACGAATAAAGATTATTTAACTGACGGGCAGAGAGAGAGGACCCGGTAAAGTTTAACTGGGCCCCTTTGTACATAGTTATAAATAAATGTTTTCTTGACATCACTCATCTGACTCCCTTTCACCTTTACTGAACTGGCAATGAAGATAAACTGGAACTGTCAACATGCTACTATGTCACCTACACTGGCTCTCCATGACATTCCATCACCTGGGACTAAGGTAGAGAGTTGGGTCTTTGCTATGCCTTTGTTTGGTCGACTTGATGCTTATGACCCTGCAGCTGAGTTGTGAACTAGTACGCAGAACATTTGCGATACCTTTTCCGTGCCAACAACATAACCAAAAATGAGCACCAGACTGGTATTATTAACAGCCTGTGATGTGCACACATTTGACATTATTAGGGGCCTCATGTTTCTGGCAACACCGGATATGGTAGTATTTGACCAGCTCACTGCGCTGGTGGTGAATCATTTCAACCCAACATCATTCAGCATTGTGCATCGGTACAGATTTAACACGGTGGAAAGGGTGGAAGTGTAGTCAGTTGCCGAGTTTTTTTCCCAGCTGTTGAAAATCGCAGGAGCTGTGTTGGAGGATATGCTTCGTGATCGCTTGATTTGCGGTGTTAATAATCACGATGTACAAAATCGGCTTCAGCAGGCTGTGCAGATTACTCGTTCACAGGAGAGTGCCACTTGGGATGTACAGGAGATGGAGATTAATGTTGTTCAACACTGCCCCATTCGCCTCCTTTCTCCGGCTAAACAAAGATTGCTGTGATGCAGCAGACCCAAATTCTCGAGGACCTAAGGCATGGCACACGCCCTCGCTGGATTTGGGAGGGCCCGACTGCGCCCCCTGTGAGAAGTGTGGGCATTGGCATCGACAAAGCCTCCAACTGCATGAAGGACAGCACCCAGACCGCCTGAGATGAGATAGACGTGGAGCCCATGCGTAGGTCCCTCTTTTGGGCGATCCCAAAGAAGTGAGAGTCCGAAATGCAGCTGAACTGTGTGGCTGCACCAAGAGTGGCTCCTATCCGCATCCCCGTGGGAGTTAATGGCCACTTAATTCAGAAGGAACTAGATACAGGTGCTGCCTTATCTGTGGTACCCCATCACGTGTTCAACCGGATCCGACAAGGAGTGAGTAAATTATCATTAGTTGATTCGACCACCCGCCTCACTATCTATGCAGGAGAGCGTTTGTCAATTGTGTGCTCCAACCGTATCCCAATGGTTTACGGGCATCAGTCTTTGAGTCTTCCCCTTAACGTGGTGCAATTCGACGGTCCCAAACTGTTGGGTCAGGACTAGCTGCACCATTTGCCGGTCGACTGGCAACGTATCCTCAATAGGCTCAACCTTGTTTTCTGCAATTGAGGTCAAGTCAAAGCTGAGCTCTAGCGGTTAGAAAGCCGCAAGATCATTCAGCCGGTTCCTTTTGCCGACTGGGTGGCGCCGGTGCTCCCAATCATGAAACTGGACTGGACTGTCCACCTCTGCAGAGATTACAAATTCACTGTAAACATGGCTTCTCGCTTAGACCGCTACCCACTCCCTCATATCAAAGACCTGTATGACACACTGGCAGGTGGCTCCTTCACAAAATTGGATATGAGCAATGCTTATTTCTGCTCAAACTGCACGAAAATACGTTATGATCAACACCCATAAGGGATTATATGAGTATGCATGACTTCCATTCGGCATCTCTTCAGATTGCGCCCTGTTTCGATGAGTCATGGAGGGTATTTTGTGAGGCCTCCTGCAGATTGCTATACATCTTGACGATCTGTTAATTACGGGAGCACCAGAGCCGGAGCAGCTCAAAAACCTTGAGGAAGTTTTACAGCAGTTTTCTGAATGTGGCGCCCATCTGCGTAAAGCAAAGTACATCTTCAATGCGAAGGATGTGGTATATTTAGGCGAACTGGGTGGACCGGGATAGCCTACACCCAGTCACCGGCAAAGTACAGGCTATAACGATGACCCCCGCACCACGTGATACTACAGAGCTTCACTCCTTCTTGGGCGTGATAAATTATTATGGCCGTTTGATATCGAATTTGGCAACAATCCTGACCCCCTTCATTTTCTTCTGCAGAAAAACTGACCCTGAGGTTGGGGTGCTGACCAGGAGACCACATTCCATTTGGTAAAACGGACATTGGTTTCGTCCAAAGTCCTCACATTTTGATGCTGCAAAACCCATTTATTTGACAGAAAATAGGCCGCAAAAACGCTCTTAAGATCAGTTTCGGAGGGTAAAATACAGCAGCTAACCTGATGGCCACACCAGACTACCCATGACTTCAACCGTGCTGTTTTGATGGTGGATAAAAGTTGTCCAATGCCAGCCCCAAGTTGTCAACAGAAGGCAGGATTCAGTTGTTGAGCATAATGATGCTCACAAAAATGGCCCAGAAGTTAATCAGCAACTTGAGAAGACAAACCAGCAACTAAACTGTACGGCCAAGATTTTGCTGCCCCTCCCGCCTGACGGGATATTACGGTCCTGTCAAAGTAAACGGCAATTTACATGGCCCGCCACATCCATCAGTGGGGGACATGCCCTGGCAGGGCCGTAAGATCCTGGTCTATAGGTTGGACTAGCCCCATTAGTCCAACCTATAGGCCCCCTTCAAGGCCTTTGCTGCCAGTGAGGGACATAATTTGCCAGCTAGGCAGGTTCATCACATGATGAGCCATGAGCTGGGGCAGACCAATGTCACAAAAGAGTCCAAAAAAATGCAGGGTGCTTATTTAAATATTATAGTATCCAGTTAAATCTTCTGGTAGACATTCTTATGGAGAAAATCAATCCAATATTCTGGGTGGCGCATTTCCCTCAGGGAATGAGTATGCACATGCTGGCTGTTTATACTGAGCCCTTTCTCGGTCCCATGTTTTGTACTGCAATCCAATTTCTAGGCCACAATCTTTACTTTAAGTCAGGTTATGATTTCCTGATTGCCTGCTTTGAGAAGTTGATGTTTATATTTTCCTTTTTGAGAGTGTGCGGCAGTACAATAATCTTTTCTTCATTTCTCTTTGTCTGGCATTTTAAAAGGACTGCTTTGACCTTGAACGGATACAGCTAGCAATATTTCTTGACGATGCCGCATATTGCAAGCTGCTCTTGATGCCTTCCGCAGCAGTGTGATTTCGCACATCCTTTTTGAGAAAGGAGCTATAAATTATCTTGGAAAAATGTTTGCACCATCAACTCAGTGAGGGGGGGTCAGAGATGACAGCCAATGACTAAATGGGAAGTTTGGAGATGACAGCCAATGAGTGATCGCAGATTCTGGTTCTGTGTTGTCCAATACATCAGAGAAACTGCTCCTTTGACAATATTTCACAAAAGAGCCGGGGATTCAAATCTCTTGAGAGCAGAGAAGAGTAAATAAATGTGTAACCCTGTGCTAAGCTACTGTTATGAACAACTCCCTTGAAAGGGATTTTTAATCCTACTATTGAGAGAATTGGTCCGACTAAGGCCAACCTCCCCTACCTGATTTCCTCAACAGCTTCTGATTTCTGCTTTCTGAAGTGTGGCTCCTTATCTCACTGCCACAAATATCTTCCATTATGTTGTAACACGAACCATGAGCTTACAGACATATCAAAATGTTAGTCATCTGAGACGCAGTTTGAGGAGGTTTCCAGCTGTAGAGTCATAGATGTTTACAGCACAGAATGAGTCTATTTGACCCATTACGTTGCTGCCGGCAAAAAGAGAGCTATCCAGCCTACCTTCCTGTAGGTTACAGCACCTCAAGTATATAATCCAATTGTTTTTTTAAAAAATAGATTGAGGGTTACTGCTTCAATTCCCCTTTCAGGCAATGTGTTCCAGACTCCTAGCTTTCTCTGCGTGAAAGTATTCCTCCTCAACTCCCCTCAAATCCTTCTGCCAATTACTTTGAATCATGCTTTAGTTTGCATTCAGATTATGAGCATCCTGAATGGCTGCTGGTCTGCAGGTAGTATGAAGTTGAGGCCTGTTATCAAGCCCTTTGACCCTGAGAATACGGCGCCCACACCATTAAACTGTTGAACACCCCCTTCATTCCAACCCACACCCTCCCTTAAACCCACCCACCTCCACCCGCTCTCCCCCCCCCCCCCCCCCCCCCCCCCGACCAACCCAAACCCTCGCTGCCCAAGACCCCAAACTTAACTGTTTCCGGAGACCCATGAGCCTTCTTCCTTCTTCTCGGAAGTCCCACTCAGCCGTTGTTTAGCACTTTATTGCTGAGGAGTGCGACAGTGTGGAGCATATCCATTCCATGTCAACTTTGCTTCCGGTGTTTATGTTGTCTGTAATGCGCCCCCCCCACCCCTCCCCCCCCTCCCCCACCCCACCTCCTGCTTATGTTATTCTGCCACCGACTTTCATGTAACATTCTGCAGTTTTATTGATAAGCAGTTGAAATTCAGCTTTCAGAAGCTGCAACATTTTATACACTCTGCAGTCAGTTCCTTCCCTTCACAGAGACACCACCCACTAGACCTGGGGCAGACAAGTAAGTTGTGAATCTCTCCGTTCTTTGTAAAGTAAGGCCAGGGGCAGAGGGGGTGCAGCATCGCAGCAGGCAACAATCACCTCCCTGAATACTTGCTGGATCAAGCAATCAGGATCAGACGGCCTCTCCAACCATCCCCTTCCGAACCAGTGTGTGATAGGAAATGTAATTGCAGTGTCCTAAGTACTACACTGGCTGAAATCAGGTATCACAGCCAAGAGTAGGAATCAAATGTTGGCTATTTTCTAATATGTCCGCCTCATATATGCAAATTTTCCTTCTGAGGAATAAGAATTGTTCTGAAAATATTACTTATTGTCACATACAGCTTGCCATTTATTCCAATGCGCACTTGATGTTTCCTTTCCTGGATTATAATTACTTTACCATAAATCCTTCATTTATTCATTTAGAGAAATAAATGCAGTAATCACTGTTATGATTCTCAAAATATAATTTTGAAGTATGAATTATAGGCTTACGAATATACGTGGCTTAAAGCAACTTGCCAGCAGAAATCATACAACATAGGTAGCAATATTGGTGTTCTTTAACTCGTTGATGCTGAATATCTTGCATTAAAATTGCTGTAGGGCTTCTTGAGCTGGAGATATTTGGAGCATACATGTTGGGCTGGATCTCCAAAAATGGGGTTATGCCCCCACGCTGGTGTAAAAACGCTGCTGTGTCTCCTACCTGCAGGGGGCTGGCAGGGCCCCAGAGTGCTTCTCGCAGCTCTGGCTGCGGATACAGCGCCAAGCACTTCTGGTCGGGCGTTCGCGCATGTGGACTAAGGTGGACTCGGAAGGACATCGAGAATGTAGGCGCGCTGCCCTAGCTGTCCATTGGTATGTGGCCTCTGGATAGCCATCATCAGCAGTGGATAAACCTTGTCACCCAGGACCAAACTCCCCCAATGAAGGTTGTGGGGGGGAGGGGGGGGGGGGGGTGCAGGCATCACAAACATGTCAGGAATCGTCGGTGTGCCAGGATGAAGGCCTCGTATATGCTGCCTGGGTATCGGGCGCAGACGTGCATGATGCGCATCTGATGATCACATGTTAGCTGCACGTTCATCAAGTGCAACCCCTTTTGGTTTGTGTAGAATAGCCTGTCATTTGCAGGAGCTCATAGGGCGACGTGCATCCTGTCGATTATTCCCGGGACATGTCGGCGATGGTGGCGAACCCCGCTGCCCGGGCATCCTGCTGGGCTCAGTCCACGTTGAAATAGATTTATTATGCCGAGTGGGCAGACAGGGCCCATTGTATGCCCACAGCATACAGTGTGGTAGTGACAGTGCAGATGCAACTGTGCACTGAGGTCTGTGAGATCCCGGACAGGTCCCCACTCAGCGCCTGGAAGGATACCATGGCCTAAATATTCAGGGCGACCGTCACTTTGATGGCCACCGGGAACTAATGTCCTCTCCCATATCCCCATAGTGGCAGGTGCACCATGATCTGACAGAAATGTTGCACTGTCTCCCTGCTCAGCTGGAGTCATAGAATTCTAACAGTGCTGAAGGAGACCATTCAGTCCACCGATCTGCACCGATCTTCCGAAAGAGCACCCAGCCTAGGCTCCATCCCCCATCCTAACCCTGTAACCCCACCTAGGGGCATTTAGCATAGCCAATCCACCTGATCTGCACATCTTAGGACTGTGGAAGGAAACCGGAGCACCCGGAGGAAACTCACGCAGACACAGGAAGAATGTGCAGACTCCGTGCAGACAGAAAACAAAATCGGTAAAAATGGCACGAACGCTCACCATGAGGCGGAGGCAGAGTTCAATCGGAGAAAGACGGAGGTTCTGAGCGGCAGCCAGCTTGAGAAAGGAGCCGCACTTGCTCAGTTGCGAAAAGAGAGCACAGTACAGGAAAATTGGTGTGACCATGGGCAATCGAGTCCTACACATGACGTCACGTGCGTCATGACATCAGAGGACCAGGACCACGGCCACTTAAAAGGGAAATGCACGAAAATGAACAAAAGAAAACTTAAAGCTGCAAAACCCAATTTCCTTGCCTCAAAAGGCAGGACAATGCCTGAACTTACACCAGCAGTTGAAAATAACTTTCACAACACCCTGGAACAAGCAGTTATCACCCCCCTAGAAGATGATATGGTCCTTGTAGACTATGACTCAGACAAAGATTTCATCTTGGAGATGGCTACCCCAGTACCAAATCCGAACCGCAACTAGAGGTGTTGTACCGTGAAGACCCCGACGATGAGTTCTTCGGATTGGGGAATCTTCAGCCCAGCATATATGACATCCCGACTCGTGAGTGCAGGATTATGCTGCGGCCTGACGTCAAGAAACAGAGAGTGGTCCACGCACCACGAAGGGCCCCAGACTCCACACAAGAAGATGATTTGTTCATTGAACCTGAAGGGAACAATCCGCTCAATGTAGCAGATACCACAAAGGACACTGACACCAATAACTGTGACAATGACTCAAATCATCCACATGGCACACTCATTGAGCGCAACAAGAACAACAAAAAACGCAAGAAGCACAGCAGAAACAAGAACAACAACAGCAACAACAAAAACAACATGCAGCGCAACAAGAACGACAAAAGCATCAAGAAGCATCCCAGAAATAGCAAGCATGACAAGAAAAAGAACAAGAATAAAAGCGAAAACAATGAAAACAGAATCAACAAGCGTGACAAAAAGAACAACAAGAACGACAACAACAAGAACGCCAACGAAAACAACCAAGACAGAAACAACAAAAACAACCACAAGAACGACAACGAAAACAACAGAAACAATAACAATGAAACAACGACCTGTACAACATGGTACAACTCTGCACGTGAAGACCAATGCCACAGCACACTGCGAAACAATGACAAGACTACAAACATGCCAAACAAGCAGTTGATGTGTATATGGATTTCAGTAAAGCGATTGATAAGGTTCCCCACGGTAGGCTACTGCAGAAAATACGGAGGCATGGGATTCAGGGTGATTTAGCAGGTTGGATTAGAAATTGGCTAGCTGGAAGAAGACAAAGGGTGGTGGTTGATGGGAAATGTTCAGATTGGAGTCCAGTTACTAGGGGTGTACCACAAGGATCTGTTTTGGGGCCACTGCTGTTTGTCATTTTTATAAATGACCTGGAGGAGGGTGTAGAACGATGGGTGAGTAAATTTGCAGATGGCACTAAAGTCGGTGGAGTTGTGGACAGTGTGGAAGGATGTTACAAGTTACAGAGGGACATAGATAAGCTGCAGCGCTGGGCTGAGAGGTGGCAAATGGAGTTTAATGCAGAAAAATGTGAGGTGATTCCATCAGACCATAAGATCATAAGACATAGGAGCGGATGTAAGGCCATTCGGCCCATCGAGTCCACTCCACCATTCAATCATGGCTGATTTCAACTCCATTTACCCGCTCTCTCTCCATAGGCCTTAATTCCTCGAGAAATCAAGAATTTATCAACTTCTGTCTTAAAGACACTCAACGTCCCGGCCTCCACCGCCCTCTGTGGCAATGAATTCCACAGACCCACCACTCTCTGGCTGAAGAAATTTCTCCTCATCTCTGTTCTAAAGTGACTCCTTTTTATTCCAAGGCTGTGCCCCCGGGTCCTAGTCTCCCCTGCTAATGGAAACAACTTCCCTACATCCACCCTATCTAAGCCATTCATTATCTTGTAAGTTTCTATTAGATCTCCCCTCAATCTCCTAAACTCCAATGAATATAATCCCAGGATCCTCAGACGTTCATCGTATGTTAGGCCTACCATTCCTGGGATCATCCGTGTGAATCTCCGCTGGACCCGCTCCAGTGCCAGTATGTCCTTCCTGAGGTGTGGGGCCCAAAATTGCTCACAGTATTCTAAATGGGGCCTAACTAATGCTTTATAAAGCTTCAGAAGTACATCCCTGCTTTTATATTCCAAGCCTCTTGAGATGAATGATAACATTGCATTTGCTTTCTTAATTACAGACTCAACCTGCAAGTTTACCTTTCGAGAATCCTGGACTAGGACTCCCAAGTCCCTTTGCCTTTCAGCATTATGAATTTTGTCACCGTTTAGAAAATAGTCCATGCCTCTATTCTTTTTTCCAAAGTGCAAGACCTCGCACTTGCCCACGTTGAATTTCATCAGCCATTTCTTGGACCACTCTCCTAAACTGTCTAAATCTTTCTGGAGCCTCCCCACCTCCTCCATACTACCTGCCCCTCCACCTATCTTTGTATCATCGGCAAACTTAGCCAGAATGCCCCAGTCCCGTCATCTAGATCGTTAATATATAAAGAGAACAGCTGTGGCCCCAACACTGAACCCTGCGGGACACCACTCGTCACCAGTTGCCATTCCGAAAAAGAACCTTTTATCCCAACTCTCTGCCTTCTGCCAGACAGCCAATCGTCAATCCAAGTTAGTACCTTGCCTCGAATACCATGGGCCCTTATTTTACTCAGCAGTCTCCCGTGAGGCACCTTATCAAAGGCCTTTTGGAAGTCAAGATAGATGACATCCATTGGCTCTCCTTGGTCTAACCTATTTGTTATCTCATCAAAGGACTCTAACAGGTTTGTCAGGCAAGACCTCCCCTTACTAAATCCATGCTGACTTGTCCTAATCCGACCCTGCACTTCCAAGAATTTAGAAATCTCATCCTTAACAATGGATTCTAGAATCTTGCCAACAACCGAGGTTAGGCTAATTGGCCTATAATTTTCCATCTTTTTCCTTGTTCCCTTCTTGAACAGGGGGGTTACAACAGCGATTTTCCAATCCTCTGGGACTTTCCCTGACTCCAGTGACTTTTGAAAGATCATAACTAACGCCTCCACTATTTCTTCAGCTATCTCCTTTAGAACTCTAGGATGTAGCCCATCTGGGCCCAGAGATTTATCAATTTTTAGACCTCTTAGTTTCTCTAGCACTTTCTCCTTTGTGATGGCTACCATATTCAACTCTGCCTCCTGACTCTCCGGAATTGTTGGGATATTACTCATGTCTTCTACTGTGAAGACTGACGCAAAGTACTTATTTAGTTCCTCAGCTATTTCCTTGTCTCCCATCACTAGATTACCAGCGTCATTTTGGAGCGGCCCAATGTCAACTTTTGCCTCCCGTTTGTTTTTAATGTATTTAAAGAAACTTTTACGACCATTCCTAATGTTACTGGCTAACCTACCTTCATATTTGATCCTCTCTTTCCTTATTTCTCTCTTTGTTATCCTCTGTTTGTTTTTGTAGCCTTCCCAATCTTCTGACTTCCCACTACTCTTTGCCACATTATTAGCTTTCTCTTTTGCTTTGATGCATTCCCTAACTTCCTTTGTCAGCCATGGCTGCCTAATCCCCCCTCTGATAGCCTTTCTTTTCTTTGGGATGAACCTCTGTACTGTGTCCTCAATTACTCCCAGAAACTCCTGCCATTGCTGTTCTACTGTATTTCCCACTAGGCTCTGCTCCCAGTCGATTTTTGTCAGTTCCTCCCTCATGCCCCTGTAGTTACCTTTATTTAACTGTAACACCTTTACATCTGATTCTACCTTCTTTCTTTCAAATTTGAGATTGAATTCTACCATATTATGATCACTGCCTCCTAAGTGCTCCCTTACTTTAAGATCTTTAATCAAGTCTGGCTCATTACATAACACTAAGTCCAGTATGGCCTGTTCGCTCGTGGGCTCCATCACAAGCTGTTCCAAAAAGCCCTCCTGTAAACATTCAATGAATTCCCTTTCCTTGGGTCCACTGGCAGCATTATTTACCCAGTCCACCTGCATATTGAAGTCCCCCGTGATCACTGTGACCTTGCCTTTCTGACATGCACTTTCTATTTTGTGGTGAATTTTGTGCCCCCGGTCCTGACCACTGTTAGGAGGCCTGTACATAACTCCCATTATGGTTTTTTTGCCTTTGTGGTTCCTCAACTCTACCCACACAGACTCCATATCATCTGACCCTATGTCGTTTAGTGCTATTGATTTAATTTCATTCCTAATTAACAAGGCAACCCCGCCCCCTCTGCCCACCTCTCTGTCTTTTCGATAGGTTGTGAATCCCTGGATGTTTAAATGCCAGTCCTGAACCCCCTGCAACCATGTCTCTGTGATGCCTACCACATCATACCTGCCAGTCACAATCTGGACCACAAGCTCATCTACCTTGTTCCGTACACTGCGCGCATTTAAATATAGCACCCTTAATTCTCTATTGACCGTCCCTTTTTGTTTTCTTAGTGTGGTGGACCTTGGTTTACTGAGCCTTTCCATACACTGTGTCATATTTTGTGGGATGGGGACTATCGTAACCTCTCCTGAGTTTTGTCTTTTCGTGCTTTTTTGTATTCCTAAGCAGCTATGCTTCCCACTGATTACTTCACCTCTTGGTTCCCTGACTTTCTCTTCCCCCCCAATCTTTAGTTTAAAGTCCTATTGACCACCCTATTTACTCTTTTCGCCAGAACACTGGTCCCAGCTCGGTTCAGGTGGAGACCATCCCAACTGTATAGGTTCCCCCCTGTCCCAAAACTGATGCCAGTGTCCCATGAAAAGGAACCCCTCTTTCCCACACCACTCTTTCAGCCACGTGTTAACTTCCCTTATTCTTGCCTCCCTATGCCAATTTGCACGTGGCTCGGGCAGTAATCCGGAGATTATGACCCTTGAGGACCTGTTTTTTAATTTGAATCCTAGCTCTTTGTAATCTCTAAACAGGTCCTCTTTCCTAGACTTGCCTATGTTGTTGGTACCGACATGGACCACAACAACTGGATCCTCCCCCTCCCTCTCCAGTATCCTTACAAGCCGGTTAGAGATGTCCCACACCCTAGCACCGGGCAGGCAACATACCATGCGGGACTCTTTATCCTGCTCACAAAGGATACTATCTATCCCCCTGATAATAGAATCCCCCACAACTACAACTTGCCTATTTACTCCCTCCCCTGGAATGGCCTCATTTTGGAAGGAATAACAGGAAGACAGAGTACTGGGCTAATGGTATAGATTCTTGGCAGTGTGGATGAGCAGTGAGATCTCGGTGTCCATGTACATAGATCCCTGAAATTTGCAATCCAGGTTGAGAGGGTTGTTACGAAGGCGTACGGTGTGTTAGCTTTTATTGGTCGAGGGATTGAGTTTTGGAGCCATGAGGTCATGTTGCAGCTGTACAAAACTCTGGTGCGGCCGCATTTGGAGTATTGCGTGCAATTCTGGTTGCCGCATTATTGGAAGGATGTGGAAGCATTAGAAAGGGTGCAGAGGAGATTTACCAGAATGTTGCCTGGTATGGAGGGAAGATCTTATGAGGGAAGGCTGAGGTACTTGAGGCTGTTTTAGTTAGAGAGAAGAAGGTTAAGAGGTGACTTAATTGAGGCATACAAGATGATCAGAGGATTAGATAGGGTGGACAGTGAGAGCCTTTTTCCTCGGATGGTGATGTCTAGCACGAGGGGACATAACTTTAAATTGAGGGTAGATAGATATAGGACAGATGTCAGAGGTAGGTTCTTTACTCAGAGAGTAGTAAGGGCGTGGAATGCCCTGCCTGCAACAGTAGTGGACTCGCCAACACTAAGGGCATTCAAATGGTCATTGGATAGACATATGGACACTAAGGGAATCGTGTAGATGGGCTTTTGAGTGGTTTCACAGGTCGGCGCAACATCAAGGGCCGAAGGGCCTGTAGTGCACTGTAATGTTCTATGTTCTATGGCATGATAAAGAATCTCACGAATTCACATCTGCTTCAGAACAAACAAGCAAAACAGCTTTCACGTAGGATGACAAACAGAATCAATACGACAAACACAGGAAAAAGTCGAGGTCAGACAACGGTGTGACACAGAATCGCTACCCGCAATCAAATGGAACAGTGGAAAATGTGTCCACATCATTAAACGACTCATCAACAAAGCAGCTGAGTCACGTTCCGACATCAACCTAGCTCTGTTATCGTACCGAGCAACCCCATTGAGCTCAGGACTGTCGCCAGCGCAAATGCTCTTCGGCAGAGACATCCGGACAACCCTACCGGCAAAGCAATTCCGAGACCCCGGCAACACACCGTTTCTCGACGACATGCGGGCACTATGCTCCAAACAAAAACTATACTACGATCAACCTGCAATCCCACTCAAGCCACTGACAATAGGTGGCACCATCAGAATCAGGGACCCAGAAGATGGATGGTCTGAGTCAGCCACGGTGATCAGGCAGGCGGCACCGCGGTCCTACATTGTCAATTCGTCTGCGGGAGTATTTTTTCACTGTAACCGCCGGGACCTATTAGAGATTCGACCTACGACGCCAGTATTTCCCACACTGGACATGACCGAGTCCATTTGTCCACAGGACGTTCCTCACCACACAACGCAGACAGCACTCTTGGTGACATCAAACCATCATCCCTACTACCACCGTTAAGACGCTTCAGCAGAAGCCGTAAGGCACCTGACCGGCTAGATTTGTGACGACACTTCAACACACGCACAAGACGAATATGGACATTTCTCACGATGGACTCACAACACAGTTAATTGTTTCTGTATTACTTTTATCATTTTCACAGTGTGCAGGTTTGCATATTCTTACCACTTGTTATGTACAGTTTTCTTGAGGCCAGTCTGGAAAACATGTCCAATAAAAGGGGCGGGGGGGGATGTAGTGATCTATACATCTGTACATACATCTGCACATCCACCAGGGGCTACAGACAGATGTAACAGCCACAGCATCACTAGAGGGCAGCATAAGAGATGGGTATAAAGGGTCCAGCCTAAGGGAGGATCCACCTCTTTCAGAGGCACAAGGCTAGTGAGCAGCAGCAGACAGAGACAGCTCAGCATAGGCAGTTTACCTTAGCTTCACTGGTCATACCTCCTGACTGTATTATATCTAGTTAAGCTCAGGAAACAGAACAAACCCACTGAATAAAGTATTTGTGTTAACTGGAAGTCTACAATCTTTATTCAGACTTAGAGAACAACATAATAACCACCCCCATCCCTCCACTCCACAATTCTCAACATATGATATGGGCATTAGGGTCTCTTAAAATGTTTTTTCTCATTGAATAACAGCAAAACTCGCAGCAGTTTGATGAGCAGACAGCTAATGTTGTATCTTCAGTATTTCTTTTAGATGCTGGCCATGTTCAGCTGATTTTTCTTCATTTGCTGTCATGAGTTTCTTCCGTTGCGTGGAGATTGGAGAAGTTAGGCTTGAGAGGAGATTCAACGGGGATGTTCAAAATCATGACTGTTTTGATGTGGAGTAAATAAGGATAAACTGTTTCTGGTGGCTGAAGGGTTGATGACCAAAGGACGAAGATTGAAGGTGACCATAAAACATCAGCCTTTTGGCTCATTGTGTCTGCTCTGCCATTCAATGAGATTCTGAGTTATCCGATATGACGATCCTCAACTCCACTTTCCCGCCTTATCCCCATTACCCTCGATTCCCTGACTAATTAAAAATCGGTCTATCTCAACCTTGAGAATACTTCACGACCCAGCCTCTCAAAGCCGTGATTGGCAAAAGAACCAGAATAAACATGCCGAAAGATTTATTTTTGACAACATGTTATTATGATCTGGAATTCACTGCCTGAGGGTGGTGGAAGCAGAGTCGAGAGTAACGTTGAGTGAGAATTGAAGGAAAAATATTTACAAGGCTATGGGGAATGAAATTAATTCAATAATCTTACTAAAGAACCAGCACTATCACAATAAGCTGAATACTCTCTTTCTGTGCTACATGCTTCTATAGTTCTATTTTGTGTGAAAGATGTGTGTGTTTAATACAGATTGGAAACAGTGAAAAAATGTGTATATCATGCTCTCCCCCAGTTAGCACATAAATTGTAATTTCTAAGCTATGGCTTCCCCATGTGATGTAAATATTGCATTTATGGTTATCACATCCAAGGACCAAAGGGAAGAGGTGTTTTATTCAGGCATTAAAATCAAAACGTGGCTTGAATTAATTGAGTTTGAGTTTTGTAATGCTTCCAAGATTCAAAAGCAGTCACGCTGCACTCGTCAAATCAATCATTTGTCCTGGGTGGCAGTTATCAATTTCCAACACTCATTGCAGGTGAACAAAGCAGGTCTGTGAAGCAGTCACGAAAAAGATCGATTGAGCTCATTAAATGGGGTGGAGGAAAGAACATTCAATTAAAATTTGCCATGTTGCAATATCTGATCACTTGGCTGGGCTTAGACCAGCTTTGAACAAGGTCTAATTGAACAAACTCATTCCCATTAACATTGGGAAGACATCATCGGAATGTAGAAACACCAGGAACAGAAGGAGGGCCATTCAGCCACCTGGGCCCACTTTGCTGTTCAATCCATTCATGGTTGATCTCCATCTCAAATCTATTTATCTGCCTTTGTTCTGAATCTTTTGATACTCTTACCGTGAACAAAAATCTACTGATTTTCATCTTTAAAGTTCCAAATTAGTCAGCATCCACTGTTTATGGAGAGCGAGTTCCAGATTTCTATTACCTTTGATGCGAAAAAGCGTTTCCTGATTTCAATCCTCAGCGGTCTAGTTCTATGATTTTTGAACACAATGACCAATATGATTGATTATTACACAATATAGGTTGGACCTTAAAAAAATGACTTATGACCCTCTAGTACAACCAACAGAGAGTTGAAGAACAACGATTCAACGATGTACACAAGAAATTGCACTGCATGGCAGAGCAAGCATCATGTACTCGGTACCTATGACAAATTGATTCCTTGGCAATGGGAGGAATAAATAGTACAAGTCAACCAAATTATGAAACATAGGCATGGTCTACTCCAAGCTGTACAAGCTCACTATTGAAAAGCAGTTCCACTTCAAACTGAAGGGCGAGCATATCAAAAACATTGACATGGAAATAAAATAATCCAACTCACTTGATCGGCAGAGAATGAGGAAATTAGAGATGGTCTGACTGTCACATGATTTAAAAGAATCTTCAATTTCAAAGTAAAAAATCTGGCACACATATGGACTTAATGTATTGAACTTCATTTGTCTCTGACTGAAAACAGAACTTACTGTGTATATTTTGTGGTTTTCCCCTATGAGACTAATATACTGTTGTGCCTCTGTTGGCTGCAACTGACGAATGCAGTCAGATTGATTTACCTTAAAATAGAGCTTTTATTATTTCCCTGAGACTTTATCAAGATTACATCTATGTGTTTATTTAAACAGTTACGTAACTTTCAAGACTCACGCTAGAATTAAATACTTCCCATTAGGGAGAGCTTGACCAGGTTCCCTCTGAGGGGCACGAACTAATGTGCTTTGAAAGTCAGGTCTGCACATATGACGGTTGATCCCGGGTTATTGTTGGTTAAATCACAGTGCCACCGTGTGCACTGTTTAAATGAAAAAATCCTTCAAGCTTCTTATGTCATTTGAGCTTATCCTTCACATTCCACAAGCAAGGGTGTCATCAGTGATGTTATTGTCTCATTAAATCCATTTCGCAAAGGGCAATAGTTTTTTTGTTAGCTTCTTTAAAGTTATCACTGACTTCTTCTCCCATGATGCCTTATGGCTCAATGTTGGCCATTGTCTTCATTTACCATCAATACTTTTTTCTCAAACATCAAACAGTATTTGTACTACTGATGAGCACTACATTATCCAGCTGGGAACCTTCAGGTGAATGGTTTGGGGTCAGCAGCACTACCTTGTGCTGCAGAATTTGGGAAAGGAATTTCTCGGGCAACCTCCTGAAAACTTTTCAACAATATAATTAGGGATTTGCAGCCAAGGCTGTCTGATATCAAGGACATGTCACTAGTTTCCATCCTTTTAATGATTCCAATACAGACCATGCAAAATGGCATTATTACAACACCCTGGGCTATTGCACAGCCAATGTCAGCTCCATTTGAACCAGAGTCACAACGCGAGTGAATTATCCAGCAATTCTTGGAAAAATGCCCAAAGTCTTTGGCCCTTGGCTGCCAATAATTACAGTCACCAGGTTTGTGAGTTTAAACCCAATTACTGTTTATTTATAACACGAACTAGGATGAAATCTGCAGCAAATACAACTGTTTAACTATTATCAAATTTCTAATTCTCCACTTTAACTTGCCCTCTATACACACACTAAGACAGACAAACACAGAGGGGACGCAAGGGGCAAAAAAAAATCATAGGTAAAATGAAAAAGAGTATTTTTTTTGAGATGGTGGTTTCCAGCGCCTTTCTCCTCTTCAAACTTGCTTTTAGTCCGTGTTGTTTTGTAGATGTATCCAGGTCTCTATAATTGCAGAAATACAGCACTCACAGGACTTACTGGACTGAGAGGGATGGTTATTGTCTTTGTTTGCAGCCAGTAATGGTTTTCCTGTAGATTCATTCATTAAGGTTCTCTACAGTCCCAGGAATATAGCCTTTCTGGGTAAAACAAGGAGGAGAGAGAGAGCAGGACATTGCCCTTGTGCTGCCAAGTGTCAAACTGAAATGCCTTGGGACTCTGAATATCATTCCACTTGGATAGGATCCAATTCCCACCTGTTACTGGGCAGAGTACAGCCTTTTGGACCAATGCATTGCCCACTAGCCAAAGCGAGTCCCACCCCATCTCCCTCTCTGGTGCCAACAAGTCTGAAGCTCCTGTCTAAACAGGAGGAGACTAGCAGAGTGTTCTCTCCTGTAACTTCTGAATTACTCAATCTCTCTGCTGCTTGACTCAAAGATAAATGACCATTAATCACCCAGGGGTCAAAAGTAATAACGGCAAAATAAAAGAATGGGAAATAAGGGAATAAGCAGAAAGGACCCTTACAACATCTGATCATGCTAATGTGATTTGTCAAAGGAAAGAGAAGCAAGTCTTCAAGTCAAGGAATCCTTCCCCCATGAAGTCCTGATAATGCAGTGCTTCAGGAAGAGGGAAGAGATAGCCGGACACTTTGAACTGGGAAGCAGTATGCATGGGGTTAGACAGGAATTTGGATTTAGTTCATGGTCAGAGACAGGAGGATATGCCTGCAATCAATGGTTCTCGTTCACCAGGTAGAAAGCACTTCCTACTCATGTGGATGCGAACATAGACTGCAGGGGCAATGGGCATTTGAACATTGCATTATGTGACAGGAGGCCATTCAAATGGGGCAGAGAAAAGGATTGCAATGGTATTAGGAGACCATGAAGTCAGGGGAGAGAAATTGTTCTCTGCAATCGTGACCGGGAATTCTGAAGGTACCAGAGCGTCAAAGATGTTTACTTGTAGTCTGAAAACAATTTGGAGTAGGAGGGAGAGGATCCGATTGTCAAGGTCCACGTAAGATCCAACAATTTAAGTAGAAGGAAGAATGATATTCTACCCAGGGAGTCTGAGAAGTTAGACTCCAAATTCAAAGCAAAAGATGATATTTTGTGTATTAATAACTGAACCACAAGCAATAGAGACAATTAGATTAAAGATGACTTGAGCGACTGAAAGAGTTGTGTGGGCAGCAGGGCTTTCCATTTTTGGGGCAGTACCACCTGTCTTGGGCAAAAGGGTCCATTCTGTTGAGACAAATTGCACTTAAACTGGACCAGAAATAGAGTCAAGGCAAATTAACTAATGACAGATGGGTATTTAAACTAATAAGAGGGAGGGTTCAAGGAAGGGTGAATTTATGTCGATAGAGAAAAGTCAAGGCTGTAGAACAGAGTCACGAAAGGACAAAGCGAGAGATTTAATTGAAAAGTTTCTAAGTGTGGTAGCGAGCAGGAACTGCCGCGAGCTTTCCAACGCTCGGCCTGGTGAGAAAAATTGGACCACTTAACGAGGCCTCAGTGACATTCACACCGTAAATGACTGCCCCCTGGCTGACTTGCCAGGACCGCGCATACCAGCCCCCTGGTAACAATGGAGAGCTGCACTTCAACCACACCTGCACAGCCAACCCCACACAACTTGCAGCCAAGCCTCCGAGGAGACCAGCCCCACGATTGAAGGATGCCGACCTGCCCAGGCTGTTGGACGCTGTCAAAATCAGATGGGTTGCCCTGTTCCCCCAAGGGTCTCGGAGAGTCAACCACGGGGCAGCCAGTGCTTCCTGCGAGGAAGTGTCGGACATCAGAGTCCTTGCCCCCTTTGAGGAATGGGCCCACGAGGTCCCGGTGCATGACCGAGGACAGATCTGTCACCAGCGTAGAGGTTGGCGTATGGCACAGAGGTAAGGTTCCACTGGCACCCACCCAGATGACCTTTCACACGTGAGTTGTTGATGCCACACACAGAATGACCCATCCCTCCCACTGACCACATGTCCATTCTCCCACAGGATCCTCAGCTGCTGGTGTTGGCCCATCTGGGGAGGTTTACCTTCCCAACACCCCCCTCCCATGAGAACACTCTCTGGAGAGCTCCAAGGAGCCCAGTGTATTTGCGGAACAGCTCCCATCCCCACCGTCCACCAGTACAGAAAAACACCTTGGTGAGCAACAGTAGTGGTCAGGTTTCTGGGGCACATTCTGGTGAGCACCGTTGCTGATGCCCATCAGGTGGAGGCAGGTACACCCAAGTGGGACAGCAATCGGGGGTCTGTTGGATCCCTGGACCCAGCTGTATCACAGTCAGATGCTGAGCCTCTGGACCAGGCTTACCCGGAGCTGATGCAGTCGCTAGGGTGCGGCCACAATATTCAGAGGGGGATGTAAGCAACACTCGAGCAGGTCCATAACCAATTGGAGGAGTCCCAGAGGCTACAAATGCAGGAGATGGCCCTGGCAATGCATGGCACCATGGCCAACACTGCTTGGGTGGCGACTGCAGTGGGCAGCCTGGTGCACGACGCCAGCAGCATGAGTGGGGATGTCCAAGGCTTGGCTCAGACAGTGACAGAGGTGACTGAGTGCCTCAACAGCATTCCCAGGTCTCTGGGGTCGTGATTCAGTCCCAGGTGGACCTTGATGAGGCGCTGCAGGGCATGTCCCAGTCTCAGCTGGGCATTGCCAAGGCCGTCCAGTACACGTCCCGGTCTCCATCCAGCTGCCTCTCCATACTGAGTTGAACCCCAGGGCCCTATTTTCACTGTCTGGGAGGTGGGAACGCTGGGTGGTAATCCGGAGAATATCATACAAAATAGTGATGGCAGCCACCAGGTGGCCCAAGACCCACTCTCCTAACAACGATGCGTCATGGAGTCAGTATCTGAAAAACGATGGCACAGCGGGGCATGTGCCACCAGCAAGTGGGCCGAGTCCCTCCGACTCCAGCGCTCCCAGAGGATGCCTGCCAGGGGCATCAAAGGCCATGGGATGCAGTAGCAGCAGGCTGCCTCCCCAGCTCTGATGTGCATCCTGGGAACACACCGAGACACTGCGGTAGAGCACGGAAGGCTAAACAGGTCGAGGTCACTGAGAGGGCATGAGGAGGGGGGTTGGGTTAAGGGGGGGGGATGGTGCGAGGAGGGGGAGGGGTGGCGGAAGGTGTTGGGGGGCAAGGGGACACATATATATAGCATTAAAAAACGTCACACTTAAGAAATATGACGCCTCTGACACTTTGTTCTGCAATGCGGGACGGGCACCAATTCCTCACAAATTACCCGCTGACAGCGCCAACAGAGTCCCCCTGCCCTGGAATGATATTACGCAGATCCTGGAAGGGTGGAACAGGGTGGAGCAGGGGGAAGGGTTGGAGAGGAATGGGGGTGAATGCTGAGGGATGGGGAGGGGGGAAAGGGAGGAAGGGGGGAAGGGGAGAGGAGAGAATGATGGACTCTCCGAGTTTGCCAGACCCTTGCTGCTGCTGCCTGTCCTCCATCCTTTGGCTGCTTCTTCAGGTCCTCCCATGGCTTGTCCTCCTCCTTAGAGATGGCCATACTTTCCTCCCCCTCCACCTCCATGACGTCGGCCCGCTGCTGTGCTAGGTTGTGGGGGGCACAGCAGACCCCACAACGCGGGCAACCCTCCGAGGGGCATACTGCATGGCCCACTGGAGTGGCGGGGCATCGGAACCGCATTTTGAGGCGTCTGATGCCTCGCTCGATGGGTGGCCTCATGGGGCTCGTTGAATCGGGTCTCCGCTTCGGTCACCTACCTCTGTACTGGCGTCATTAGCCAGGTCCTCAGCTAGTACCCCTTATTCCCCAAGAGCCAACTGGCCAGCTGGAGTGGTCCTCGAAGAAGCTTGGGATGTCCAACTACCCAAGGATGTAGCTGTCGTTCACACTCCCTGGGAAGCGTGCACACATGTGTATTATCTTCATGCGGTGGTCGCACATGAGCTGGACATTCATGGAGTGGAACCCCTTCCTGCAGATATAGGGCATTCCCTGACGGCTCGGTTAGCATGCCATCCATTACCGCCTGGACCTGGGGCATCACAGCGTTGGCAGAGAATCCTCTGCCCGGACATCCTGTTGGGCCTGTTCCATGTCTAAGTTTATATAGTTCACTGCCTGGGCAAACAGGGCATCTGTGACCTGTGGGCTGTAGCTTATGAGATTCCCTGCACAATTTCCTGCTCGAGCCCTGGAATGATCCAAGGCGTAGACGTTCATTGCTGTGATGACCTTGACGGCCACCAGGAGCAGGTATCCTCCTCATCCTTGTGGTACCATGTCAGCAAGGACAAAGGGACAGTGTGGCTGCTGTGCCATATCCTTGTTGAGGCGAAGCCTGCTGCAGCACACACTGTCCACCATCTGTTCGAAAGACCAGAGACGCCTGTATACCTTGGGTCTTCGCTGGCCTCCCCCTCTGGGTCCATTCCTGGCCTGATTGGGCTGCCAGGTCCTCAGGATGTGGGGCGGGGCCCTGCACATGGGCCACCGACTCAAGCCTCTATTGACGATGCTGTCGCCGCCTTCTCCTGCGTCTGGCCACCTGTCCAAGATCTCATCCATTCCGACTAATGTCTGTAAGGAATTGGAGAGGGTGTGAGACGAACAGCCAGTGGTGCCTTCCACCCTGGGACCCTCCATTCCTCCATTTCAACCCCCTTCCCTCCACCCCCTGCCATCCGACTCGCCCTGCCCACACCCCCTTGGCCACAGCGGGGGGCACTGCTCACCAGACCCCACACCCTTTACCCCAGACACCCTCACTTAACGTTAACTTGACCAGGCACCAGTCCCCTCCCCAGTGCACACACCCACCCTCTGGTCGCTGAAATGTCCCCGGTGCTTGGACCCAGCCCCTGGGTCTTGGATGTTGGCTGCTGCATCCGTGGTGTTGCTTCCTGCAGTCTTCAGGCAGAGTGTCCAGGCATCAAAGTCTGATTGGGATGCAAAAGCTCCCACATACTACAAGGCACGCCTAGCCACAGGAATTCACCTAGGAGCACACTTAACTACGATTGCCAATTCACAATTAGTAATAACCTTAAGCCGCACGGCCAAAGACCTCCGCGATCAGTGGAAGTTATGGTGGTCGGTGGGGAATACAGGGAGGGGCTGGGGTTGCCCCCAGAATGGGAATACATGTTCCAGGGAAGTGGCATGGTGGATTTGTGGGTGCTAAGTCACTCATCGCCCCCATCATCCCAGGCCATGGGTAGGCACCCCCTCCCTCCTCCACACCCCTCCCACCACCAATAGTGGGCCACCCCCCCCCCCTCCCCCCGGGTCCGCTGCCTCGGGGGCTCCCCCTCCCACGAGACCATCCCGCCAGAGACTCGCCCACCGCCCCTCCGAGAACCGGGGCAGCAAATCTAGTGCCCCTCGAGCTCATTGCCAGGAGCGAAGATGGCTACTCATCTCCTCAGATCCCCACAGCAGCCCTTCCGCCAACTTCACATTTTTAAAAAGGAGTAATAATCAATGCCGGCGTGACCACTTGCTAACCCCGGCGTAAACCACCGTTACATAGGGGGTCACTCCTGTTAATTGTATGGAGATTGGCCTTAAGTGGGGATTATTGGTTTCTCGCCACGCTACAGCGGGTTCCTGATTCCGCCAACGGGAGAGGGCCGGTTAGATCGTATGCCGATCGGTGCGTGGCACGGTTATTGTTTGTGCCCTCTCCCACGATCTAACAGCCTCATCACACACTCGCTTAAGCACAATGAGGCCATTAAATCACACCCACAGAGTTTAACAAAGGGAATGGGGGCATATGTGACTTAGGTCAAATCAGGGAACAATTGTGAAAAGTTAAATTTAAAGGTATTATAATCTGAATACATGAACCATTCACAACAAAGTAGATGAACTAAAAGTACAAATAGAGATAAGTGAGTGTGATAGTGACTATTGTTGAGATATGGTTGCAGGTTGAACTAGATTGGAAACTAAATATTGCAGGTTCTTAACCTTTGGAAATGATGGAGAAAATGAACAAAAGAGGTGGAGAAGCTCTGCTAATAATGGATGAGACTGACACCAAACATCAGGTCATAAAATCATAATGGGTGTTGTTAAGAATTAGCAAAGGGAATACAGGCAACTTCAGTTTATGGCCCTTTTAGCAGTAGTTATTGTGTTGGATAATTTATAAGTCAGTAAATTAGGGTGGAATGTAACAAGGGAAATGCAATAATCATGAAGAACTTAAATCTTAATATAGGCTGGTCAAACCAGACTGGCAAAAGTGGAATGAGCTCAAATAACAATATGGAGAACAATCAAGTGGACAACAAATTATTTTTGAACCAATATTGTGTAATAAGACAGGGCTAATTTATAATCTTTTAAAGCATGTTTTATATCAAAATTACTTTATTTATCGAGTGGGCTGAAGCCACAGGGCAGGTTTTTGAAATGACTGACAACACCATATTTTAAGTGAATTAAATAGCAATTCTCAAAACGGTTGAACCTTTCCACAAAATATCTGGTTCAGGAAAATGGTTTACGGAAAAGTTGAGCATTCTTAGATAGCTTAACAAGCTAGATGCTGAAAGGCTTCTTCCCTCGCTTGGAGGGTCCGAGACTCATGATCTGTAATCGCCGGGTAAGGAGTTGCCTATTAAGGACTGTGATGAGGAGAAGTGTCTTCAATCAGAGAGTTGTGAATCTTTGAAAATAGGGCTGTGGCTGTTCATAGATTTCATAGAATTCACAGTCCAGAAGGAAGCCATTCGGCCCATCGAGTCTGTTCCGGCCCTTGGAAAGAGCACCCCACTTAAGCCCATGCCTCCACCCTATCCCCGTAACCCAGTAACCCCATCTAACCTTTTTGGATGCTAAGGGTAATTTATCATGGACAATCCACATAACCTGTACATCTTTGTACTGTGGGAGGAAACCGGAGCACTCGGAGGAAACCCACGCAGACACAGTGAGAACCTGCAGACTCCGCACAGACAGCGACCCAAGCCGGGAATCGAACCTGGGACCCTGGAGCTGTGAAGCAATTGTGCTAACCAGAGTGCTACTGTGCTGTCTTTAGTTCAGTTAAAGTGTACAGCCAACGATTGGACTGATAGATATTTGGACCGTCAACGACTCAAGGAATCTCAGGATTGAGTTAAAAATCAGCATCATCTTATTGAATGTTGAAGGAAGCTCAACAGACATATGTCTTACTTCTGCTCCGATTCCTGATGTGCTGTGTGAATTACCAACAATTTAGGGCTGTGAAACTTGGGGGACTCCTTTCTCTCTACTCCAATAAAAACATACTGTGTAAGGGCCCCTCCACTGATTTCCATTTTTCCCATTTCTTTTATTTTGCCTTTCTCATTTTTGATTCATGAATGTTTAATGGAGATATACCTTTAAGTCGAGCAGAGGAAGTGAAGAACTCAAAAGTTACAATATAATACACTGCTTTTGGACAGCAGAACTCAGACTTTTTTTGCACCTGGGAGATTGATGGGATTTGGTTTGATTGTTTGGCTGGTGGCCAAATGAATTGGCCAAAAGGCCGTATTTTGCCCGGTGATAGGTGATGACTGGGTCCTACTCAATTGGGATGGTTTTCAGGTAATCAAGGAAAGGACAGTCGGGTCCTGGATATGCAGAGAAGAAGCTGTGAGTTTCCCCTCTCTTTTTCTCCAATAAAGCTGCATGGCTGCTGTTTTCCTGAATTTACAGGGAACTTAGATGGATCTCCAGTGAAAACCATTACTGACTGAAAGCAGAAACCTCGAATTGAAAGCCTAGTCTGAAGGAAGGTGAAACAAAAACGCTTAGTCTTTTACTTTCATCAATATTTTTACACCCCTTTTTTCCCCTCTGTGTCTGTTTGTCTGTCTTGTGTCCATGTGTGGAGGGTGAGTTCAAGAGGGGGGGGGGTAGGAATTAGATAATAGTTAACCAATTGTATTTGCTGCATATTTAATTATAGTTACTGTTATTAATAAAATTAATTGTGTTTACATTTACAAACCTGGTGACGGTAGTTACTGAACAGCCAAGAGCCAAAGACTCTGGGTGTTTTTCGAAGAATTATTTGTTAATTTCAATTGTGTTGTGACTTCGGGTCATGTGGGGCTGTAATTGACCACGCTCTAGCCCAGGAGGCCGTAACAACTGTGAACAGTTTTGGTCCACTTATCTAAGGAAAGATATACTGGCATTGGAGACAGTCCAAAGAAGGTTCACTAAGTTGATCCAAGGGTTGGAGGGAATTTTTTTATGAGGAGAGGTTGAGTAGATTGGGTCTGAACTCATTGAAGTTTAGAAGAATGAGAGGTGACCTTATTGAGACATATAAGAATCTCAGGCGACTTGACAGGATAGATGCTGAGAGGTTGTTTCCTCCTGTAGGAGAATCCAGGACCAGAGGGCATAATCTCAGAATAAAGGGTTGCCTATTTAATAGAGATGAGGGGGGATTTCTTCTCTCATACGCTGTGAATCTGTGGAATTCTTTACCAGACAGGTGTGGAGGCTGGGTCATTAAGTATGTTTAAGGCTGAGAGAGACAGATTTTTAATCAGCACACAGCTAATGATGTTTCAGTAAAATATGTTTTTGCTTTGAAAATTGTGAATATACTTGCAGTTTATAAACTAAGCAAGTACTGGACGTTTCATGATAAGGCAGGAAAATTGAGTTGAGGATTATCATTTCAGATCAGTCGTGATCTTGTTGAATGGTGAAGCCGAGTCGATGGGCCAAATGGCCTACTTCTGCTCCTACATCTTATAGTCTTATGGTTTTATATCCTTGACGTCCAGTAACTGCACAGGCAAGAGTACATTAATTATGCCCAATTGTATCGCCTGTCTAGTACACTCTGTTATTCTACAAAAGGTTATGTTGTACCATTTTGTTGCAGTGTATAAACTGTTGACACTTCAAATACCCTTCCTCTGCAGTTGTCAGTGAGTGGCATATGGTGGCAAAGGGATGACAGCAAATTGCAATCATGAGATGCTGACTTACATTCTTAATGGAGTGCAGTATAAAATGTGCAAATACTATTACCAAGTTCCTTGTTGCTGTAGTTGAGGATTGTGCGAATAGATTTTTGAACACTTGCCAATAATTAAATGGTTTATTAATTCATGGTGAGTGAAAGCAGAATATTTGAACGATTAGAATCTTCTGCAGTCGTTGCAGAGAAAGGAGACACAAAATAAATAAAGGAGATCTATCTGGTCAATAAAAATAACTCCACCCAGTGAAATGTGCGAGTTGCACCACTGTGGATTTTGCATAACTCATACAATCACCTGGAGAAATTGAAAACTACAGGTGAAATTTCCGCGGAGCTAATATTCTGGGAACCTTCTTTTTAATCTCAAAGGCAAATGAGCGAAAATGCCATAGATTTCAATCTATCAAATATTATTTATCCCTGGCCGGTTGCACTCGAATATTATTGTTCACCTTTCTGGTTACAAGATGATTTGTCTTTGTCATTAGCAGCTAAATCACACATCTTGGATTCTGTTACCCCGATAAAGGTTATAAATCACATCCATTAATGCTCATTCACCTTTGCAGCCTAGAACTTTAAGCTTATAAGGCTAGAGTTTGCTGATAAATTTAACCAATCTGATTAGCCATTAGATAAATCGGTAGCTACCTTTGTATAAAACGTTTTACAAAATGCCTGTTCTTCGACTAGAAACAGCTACTTTTTAACCAGTCATTTAATGATCAATTTAATTATCCATACCTAGATAAGCAGTTTTATTTAGGCAACACATGACAGGAACTAGTTGGAAAAAAGACAATCTATTAACACAAGTAGTGGAGACCTCAGCCTGGCTTAAATAGATTCTCTTGCAGTCAAGGTATCTGATTAAAATTGCCATTGTGATTCATTTTATGATGCAGAATATCATTATTTACCGCCTATCTTAAGCAGCCAGCTTAATTCAGTTCTGTAACTGATTGCTTTTGTGTCTGTTTTTACGCCACCCTGGGAAAGTGCGCGGTCAATTCCAGCCCCATGTGCCCCGGGGTCACAACACAAGGAAATTAGCCAATAATTCTAATAAAACTTCCCAAAATCTTTGGCTGTTGGCTGCCCAATAATTACAGTCACCAGGTTTGTAAGTTGAAACAGAATTACTGTTGATTTAAAACTAAAATAATGGTGAAATAAGCAACAGATACACAGCAGATGTGCAGCAGATGTTTAAATATTTATAAGTACCTAACACCTACTATGAATTGCCTCCTCACCCTCTACACACACCCATACACACACACACACACATACAAGACAGACAAACACAGAGGGGTGGAAAAGGGGCCAAACTGAAATGAAAGAGAAATTGAAAACTACAGGTGAAATTTCTGCGGAGCTAATATTCTGGGAACCTTCTTTTTAATCTCAAAGGCAATTGAGCGAAAATGCCATGGATTTCAATCGATCAAAAATTATGTATATCTGGCCAGTTGCACTCGAATATTATTGTTCACCTTTCTGGGTACAAGATGATTTGTACCCAGATGGTGACTCCATACAGGCTTGCTCCATAGTAGCTTGTAAATCATAGTCCTTGTTTTGAAGCAGGTACTCACAATTGTCCTGGAAAGACAGAATCCCTGTTTTATCAGATTTGCTCTCAGTTCGTGGTCTGCCTTCAGGTCCTGGTATCAGGAATCCAACCACCACAGGCTTATTGGAAAAAGAGAGAGTTAGCAGTACCTTTTTTTGAAGAGGCTTAGCGGCAGCTTTCTGGAGAGGATTTAGTTGGACCTTCCACCTTCAGCCAGAACAACAAGTGATTCTAAAATGAAACATTGTGGCTCTGAAAATGTTCCAGAGGGATAATATCCAATCACCATCTGTTACCGGGCTGAACACAGCCTTTCAGGCCAATTTACTGGCCACCAACCAAATCAGTCAATCTCTGCCATTAGTGCCAGTCCGCAATTTAAATCAGCATAGCTTTCTGGATCCTTTTATTTGAATTAAAGGCACAGGACATTGCTTTATTCTGCTTGAATTAAAATGCCAGGCTACCTTAAAGACACATGTCCATAACTCATCCATGGACCAAAAATGTAACAGCAAAAATAAAAGAAAGGGGGAAACAAGGGAATAGACAGGAAATAAACATGAAGGACTCTTAAAAGTTGGGTATTACACTGAGTAAAAAATAACACATGTTCAACTTCAGGAAGCCATTATTGAATGAATTTAGCTCGGTTTGCTGGACTGCTGGCTTGTGATGCAGAACAAGGCCACTAGCACGGGTCCAATTGCCATTGCAGGTGAGATTATTCATGATGGATCCTTGGATTAAACCAGTACCAGTCAGCTCCCCCCCTCAAAGGGCAAAGCGGCCATGGCCATCTGGGGATATAGTGACATTACTTTTACTTTATTTGCACCTCCCCAAGAGAGGGTAATATAATAATTACAAATATTATAACACCTCCCTCCTTTAAAAATACAACATAGGCATTAAAATATAAAATGGGCCATGCACATAAGTTCCAGAAATACAATCCAATTAAACCAACATCAACAATACCTGAAATTGGGCTGCATATTTTTTTTTACTATTATCATAACCAAAAGATATTGTGATACTGGAAACAAGCTGAAAAGGGGGGGAATACATAGGCCAGAAACAGAAAATGCCAGATAAGGCCTGGCTGAAATCGATACTAGCGTCTGCCAGAACACTCAAGTCAACACAGAAACACATTATCGCGATATGGACTTTGTGATTACTCAATCACAGTGGTTAACATTTTTACACAAGAGAACAAGAACATTCTATGAATATTTAACTAACGTCCAGACAGAGGTCATCAACTTTGCAGCAGGATGAACAATAAACAAAGTGGCCATCAGACTCCATAATGGGCTAATAGCTGGTCAGACAAGAGTGTTTCAGAGGACAATGGATCTTTATTGAATTACCCAGGCTGAACAGGAGTGTCCTGTTTATTCCTATTAATGAGTTTAAGTCTGGGTGGGACAATAACACTCAGATCAGTTGTGGGCATATACTTATGAGTCAGTGCTAGCAGCAACGATATGAAAGAAAAACATCAGAACAGATCATCAGTGAGAACCTTGGAGTCCCCCAGGCATAACCATCACAAGGGAAAGGGATCCTGGGCTCCAAGCTCAAAGACGATATCCACATTGAGTGATCGTAGCTTGGCCAGCCTCCTTCACTAAGTGTGGGTAATACCTAGAGTTCAGCTGTGAGTCTGAGTCATATTTTGTGTGAGTGATATTGAACATTGTAATACCCAAATAAAATAGAAGTGTGGTAAAAGAATCGGAGAGTTGTAAATAAAATTAAAACTGCAAACCTGTTTCTGTCCTTTGTTCATCTCAACGTTCATGTTCCCGTACCAGCCTCCCCGAACAGGCGCCGGAATGTGGCAACTAGGGGCTTTTCACAGTAACTTCATTTGAAGCCTACTTGTGACAATAAGCAATTTTCATTTTCATTCATATGTAAAGGCACCTGGGTACATATTTTAATAATAAACTGGTTGAAATGTCTGATAATTCACCAGACAACAATATATATGACCAAAATGACCAGTGTAATTTACATAAATAAAATATCCTGAAGAAGTGTAGGTGTTTAACAAAAATATCATTTGACAAGAAGTAATGAAAATACAACTTTTTTTCTTTTTCTTTCCAACATAATTTCACTTAATGTATTTGGCTTCTTTATCTTTCAGTCTGGATAAAAGTCTTTATCTTTCAGTCACGAATCACTACTGGTTTTCTTCCATTTCTATTAGCTTGACTCAGCATTCTCAACACCTCTGTGAATCCCAAACTTGAACTTTACTTAATAACTAGGACTTTGACATTCATTGATTTGTCTTAACTCACTTTGCTCTACTAGTCTATTTTGTGATACCGGCAAACTTTCAGTTTCTTTGTGACTTTCAATTTTTTGGTTACTTTCACTGGTGAGACGGTAGGAGAAATTTAGTAGACACGAGGTTCCTTATGCCCTTCCTTTTTCAAATTTAGACTTTTAGGAAACTAATCTACAGGGCAGAAAGAGTGAATATCTCTCCAATATTCACTGGATATGTGAATGCATCCAGTCTCTTTATAACTGCTCCAGCCGCATACTTCTCCTTATCTCTCCAGTGGTTTTTCACTATGACCTTCTGAAAAGTATTGAACTTTCTAAGTTTCTCATGTCATGTCGCTTGACTTATCTTCACTTTATCTTGCTTTTTTCTTACGTTACTGATGATGTCAGCCTTAAAAAAACGAAAGCTTGTCCTACGTGTGTATACAATGATCATACAATGAGCAACCTGTTGTAGACTGTGGGGTTACCCTGTAAGAGAACAGAAAATTGTCTAGCCAGTTCCAAAGAGAAACATGGAAATTATTGCCTAACTTGTCACCATGCAAATACTTCTGTAATGACCTCTTCACAATCTGCACTCTTCCTGCAGCACCATTCGATGCTGGATGGTGTTAGAGCATGTCTAACTCCATTTTTAATCAGAAATATTGCAAACTCTCCGACCATAAACTGTGGACAGGCGGTGAGGAGGTGAGTACTCACGACAGGATTCCTAGACTTTGTCCTGCTCTTGTAACCACAGAATTCATATGGCTAGTCCGGTTTGGTTTTTAATCAATGGTAACCCCCAGGATGTTGATTGTGGGGGATTCAGCGATGGTAATACCATTGAATGTCAAGGGGCAATGGTTAGATTATTTCTTGTTGGAGATGGTCATTGCCTGGCCCTTGTGTTGTACAAATGCTGCTTTCCACTTGTCAGCCAAAGCCTGGATATTGTCCAGGTCTTGCTGTATTTGGAGGAGAACTGCTTCAGTGTCTGAGAAGTCGTGAATGGTGCTGAACTTTGTGCAACCACCACAACCATCTTCATTGTGCTAGGTATGACTCCAACCAGAGGAGAATGTACCTCCAGGGGCGAAATTCTCCCAAAACGGCGTGATGTCCGCCGACTGGCGCCCAAAACGGTGCCAATCAGACGGGCATCGCGCCGCCCCAAAGGTGCGGTATGCTCCGCATCTTTGGTGGCCGAGCCCCAACATCGAGGGGCTAGGCCGACGCCGGAGGAATTTCCGCCCCGCCAGCTGGTGAAAACGGCCTTTGTTGCCCCGCCAGCTGGCGCGGAAATGACATCCCCGGGTGGCGCATGCGCGGGAGCATCAGCAGCCGCTGACAGTTTCCCACGCATGCGCAGTGGAGGGAGTCTCTTCCGCCTCCGCCATGGTGGAGACCATGGCGGAGGCGGAAGGGAAAGAGTGCCCCCATGGCACAGGCCCGTCTGCGGATCGGTGGGCCCCATTCCCGCCCCCGCCGAATCTCCGGTGCCGGTGGGGGCGGGATTCACGGCAGCCCCTGGTGATTCGACGCCCCTGATTCTCATTGACTCTAGTTTTGCTCATCAATGCCATAATCGGTTAAATGACCGCTTTGATGTCAAAGGCAGTCACTCTCACCTCACCTCTGGGGCTCAGCTCTTTTCTCTATGTTTGAACCAAGGTTGTAATGAGTTCAGGAGCTGAGTGGCCCTGGCGGAACCCAAAATGAGCGTGCATGAGCAGGTTATTGCTGAGTAAGTGCCACTTCATAGGGGTATTGATGACACCTTCCATCACTTTGCTGATTATCCAGTAGACCGATAGGGGGGTAATTGGCCTGATTGGATTTGCCCTGTTTCTTGTGTCGAGGACATGCCTGGACAATTTTCAACATTGTCGGGTCGACGCCAGTGTTGTCGCTGTACTGGAACAGCTTGGCTAGGGGTGCGGCAAGTTCTGGAGCACAAATCATTAGGGTTATTGCCTGAATATTGTCAGGGCACATAGATTTTGCAGTATCCAGTACTGTTTCTTGATATCACGTGGAGTGAACTTAATTGGCTGAAGACAGGCAGCTGTGATGCTGGTGACCTCTGGAGAAGACCAAGATGGATCATCCACTCTGCACTTATGGGTGAAGATTTTTGCGAATGCCTCAGCCTTTTCTTTTACACAGATGTGCTGGGCTCCTCCATCATTGAGGATGAGGATATTTGTGGAGCCTTTAGGGCCAGACCAGCTCAGTCTGTGTTGGTACTATTGGGCCACTCTTGCGAATAGACATTGAAGTCCCCCACCCATAACACATTCTGCACCCTTGCCACCTTCAGTGCTTCCTCCGAGTTGGGGTCAAAGTGGAAGAGTTCTGATTCATCAGCTGAGGGGGGACGGTACGTGGTAATCAGAAGGCGGTTTCCTTGGCAATATTTGACCTGATGCCATGAGACTTCATTTTTACTGTGAATGCTGGGATTACATCATCAGCCTTTTTACTTTCATCTTTCATGTGCTGCCTTTCTTGCTCTTTGACTAAGCACAGTTTGATCTTCCTACTCAATAGCATCAATTTCTGTTTCAATACCTATCATATGCGAATTTGAGGACTTCCAACCTCCTGAACTAGTTTTTGGTCTGCCATGATGTTGACTTGGGTGCATGGCTGTGACCCAGAGCTTTACCTCTCCTCCAACAGCACCTTCCAACGCCGTGACCTTCACCATCTAGAAGGACAAGAACAGCAGATGCACGGGACGGGACACCATCACCTGCAATTTTGCCTCCAAGTTACACACAACCCTAACTTGGAACTGTATCGCTATTTCTTCACTGACACTGGGTCAAAATCCTGGAATTCCCTTCCCCACAGAACGACTGATATTCCTAAAACACATGGACTGCATAAGCTCAAGAAGACAGCTCACAAACATCTCTGAGCAAGACAGCAAAGATCAAAGAGTGAAACAACCTTCTCAGCACACTTCCTGGCCCTTTATACGATGCAGATGCTCAAACCTTAAGGACCTCGGCTCTTGCTATCGTCTACTCGACCGCAGAGTACTATCCACCAATTGATATAACTCATCCCACACCAGTCTAGTAGATACCCAGCTCAATTCAATAATACATATTGTGGTATTGAAAACAGGCTGAGAAGATACACATAGGCCAGGAACAGAAACAGTCTCAAGAGGCCCTGGCTGGAATCGATACTGGCCATCTGCAAGAGCATAAACTTATTATTGCTATATGGACTTTGTGATTACCCACTGCAAAAAACAAGACAATGCTAGACAAGACAATGAATATTAAACAAACTTCCAGACACAGGTGATCAACTGTGCAGCAGGACAAAGAACAGACAAAATAAGCCATCAACTCCATAATGAGCTGATGGCTGGTCAGACGAGGGTGTTTCAGAGGACAATGGGTCTTGATTGAATCGCCATGGATAAACAGGAGTATCTAGTCCTTCCCATTAACAAGTTGCGGACAATGGCCAGTGGTGGGCATATACCTACGACTCAATCATAGCATACCAGTATAAAGAAAGAAACATCAAGCAGATCTTCAGCGATAACCTGGGAGTCAGGCACAACCATCACAAGCAGAAAGGACCCTGGGTTTCGAAACCAGAGAAGACATCCACATTGAGTGATTGTAGCCTGGCCAGTCTCCTTCACAAAATGTGGATAGAACCTGAAGCTCAACTGCGAGACTGAGCCATATTTTGTTGGATAAGAGAATTCTGAATAAAATTGTGTTAACCTGTGAACCTGTTTTGTCCTTTGTTCATCTCGCAAATAAGGGCACCTGGGTAACACTTTTGAGTAAGTAAACTGGTCAAAAGTATCAGAGATTTTACAGGTACAACAATATCAACTCAGGTTACCTCCAATCAACTTAACTCTCCTGGTCCCCAATCCTGAGCAACATCCAACCCCCTCACATAAGGAAGGAGATTGCAACAAGAAAGCTCCTGAAGAAGGTTTACATCAATTTAAGCCTGTCACTACATAAGGGCCTTACCAATCCATCTGCTGCTTGCCTCCCATTATGCCAGCCAGTATGGCCAAGACCACTGTGCCAAGGAATAACAGAGAGATCCTGTTGCAGCAGGAATGGAACCAACACTCCACCATTAAAAACACTTCCTCATCACAGATCCTACAGTCCATCCACCCTGCTCGAACCTGTCATGCCAACATAGAACCATGAAATGTTTGAAATGCTACAGGACAGAAGGAGATCATTCGGCCCTTCTTGCCCATGCCAGCCCAAGGACACCCAGGAGCCCTTTCTAATCCCACCTTCCTGCATTTGGTCCATAGCTCTGTAGCTGACAGCACTTAAGGTGCAGATCCAGGTAGTTTTTAAAATACTTTATGGTCTCTGCCTCCACCACCAACTCGGGCAGCGAATTCCAGAGACCCACTAGCCTCTGCATAAAAACGTTCTTCCGTATGTCCCCTCTACACCTCAAAACATTGAGCACACCTCAATCATTTCCACACTGGTGATGATCTTCCTGCAGTAAATCGGCACAAATGAGGCCTTGCATGGAACCCGGATTCCAGCTGTGATGCACTCCGATTACGGACTCACACATTGAAGGATCCCCCCTGACATAATTCAGCGGAAGTCTCAGAGAGCTCCATTTAGCCACTGCGGAAGCTATTTCCTGGCTTGGTGATTGCTGCACCTGCGGAAAAGAAACCTACCACTTCTCAAGAGCAATTAGGGGTGGGCACGAAATAATGGCCTTTCCAGCGATGCCAACAGCCCATAAACGGATATTTTTAAAAAATCTGGATGCCATCTGGATATGATTGACATTCCCACAGTCATAACGCTGACTGGAAATGGGGCATTTAAATGTTTGATGGCTACAAAGGCAGCAGTAGTACCAGAATTTCTGACACTGAGACCATGGATTTTGTTGCTGTGGCCTGGTTTTTACTCAAATCTTGTGGACCTCCCCTGCCAGCCCAGGAAAAGAGCTCCTTTGCAATTTGCAACTTCCTCTTTCTGCCGTTTTCATGGTGGCGGTCTCATTCTGGGCTTCCTTCCATATCAGCTTTTGTTTTTGCTCAAAATCCTGGCAGTATATAGTTTATATTGGATAACGATGAACTACACTGGAAATTGTTGAAACTTCGCACTGGTATAGGAAAGAGAAAAGATGCATTAATATTTTGCATACAGACACCTCAGCAGAACCGGAAGATAACTAAACTTAATTGCAGAATTGGACAAAGTGAAAAGGAATTCAAACAAGTAAAAGTAATGATGCAGAATACAACAGCAAACCACTGGAATAATTTTGCCAAGCAGACCAGCCATGATCTTATTAAATGGCGGAGCAGGCACAAAGGGCAGGGTGGCCTATTCTTGCTCCTAATTTATATGTTTGCATGTTTGTATAATCATGGACCAATCCAGAATGGAAGTCCGTTTCTGCCTCTTTAAACAAGGCACCTGAAGGAGAAAATAAAGTAATAAATGTTAATGAAAGGCAGCACGGTGGCGCAGTGGTTAGCACTGCTGCCTCACGGCGCCGAGGTCCAAGGTTCGATCCCGGCTCTGGGTCACTGTCCCTGTGGAGTTTGCACATTCTCCCCGTGTTTGCGGGGGTTTCGCCCCCACAACCCAAAGATGTGCAGGGTAGGTGGATTGGCCATGCTAAATTGCCCCTTAATTGTTAAAAACAAATTGGGTACTCTAAATTCTTTTTTTTTTTTTAAATGTTAATGAATTTTGACTCCTAAAGAAGTTAATGATTCATATAATCTTCAAAATGATTATTTGAAAAGTTAGAAGTGAAACCACTAGGAAGCTAAGTGTAGCAACACAACTGGGCAATTCTGCAAGACCAGAATTGTACTAGTTACATGAGACTGATCATGAGGGTGCAATTAATCAACAAAATTGGTCAAGGACCAATCTTAAAGTAGATGGGCCATCAGTGCTAGCTTCACTGATAACAGATACTCACCTCATCAGAATCTTGACAGACTATATGGGGAGGTACATTTTGGCTGCAGGCAACTAAAAGATAATTTCAGCCAAGGAGAAGCTTTGAGGGCTGGAGGAGTCACATCCATTTCACACCAAGCAGTAGGAAAATGACATTCCCATCCAGTAGCGCAGCAGCAGTGGGTGAAATTGACAGAAAATGTCAGTGCAAGAACATTGCCACAGGATAGTTCTACAATGGTCTGCTGCTCCTAATTTGTTTGTTTGTGTGTAAGTTCAATGGCCAGACCAGGTTTGTGCAGGGAAACAAGGTGAAAAACAAGGAAGAGATGAGGACAGGAAAAGGGAGGTTGCCACTTCAGGTTCTGCCCAAACTGTGATGATGGATCATGTTGGGGGTGTTTCAAAGGCCAAGTTGGAGATGCATTCTGCAGGGTTCATGGTAATGTTTCATTCATTCCCTGCTCACTGAAAATTCATCCTCCCACATTATGCATGACAAAGAGCATTTGCTTTCAGTAGCCACATATTTGTCTCAGCTTATCCATGACTTTGAATACTAATCTCTGTCCCTCTCTTACTTTTCAGTTCAACAGAAGGAGCCAGAGGCTGAGCCCACAGGAACTATCCCCCAAACTGGAACAGCATCACTCGATCTTACTTCAGCAAGTACCAGTGCTTTCTTTTCATGTTATTGTTGGTATTCATATTCTTAGTTAGGTAAGAAGATGACTGATCAGGTGGTGTTGTAAGAGGTGTCAGGGTATGGGTTTAATATTTTGAGGGATTAGGCATTGTGAATTAAGCTCCTGGCTGCAAGATTCTGCTCCATAGCACCTGCCGTTCTGGTGCTATGAGTGTCTGTTTGGTAGCAATGTGGTGTTTGCACTGCTTCCACCCACTCCCAGTGTGGCCCATGCTGAACACCATCTTGATGAAGCTGTTACTGGGCACTATGTTCAGACACTGTGATGAAATCTACCAAGCGGAATTAGTGAAGTCTTGCAACACTAAAACTCAGTATAAATTGGAGTTAAACTTCTCGGATGCAAATAAGAATCTTTATTGCCTCTATTTGATTACAATTGAGAGAAACTTAAATCTATTCTCAATAAATGCAGGCTAGCAAAGGACTTAAAGAGAAGTAACTTATAAACAATTTAACTTTCAAAATAATACAGAAATGGTTTCTTGCTTACGGCAAAACAGCTTACATTGACTTCAAGAGTTAGAGTGGAGAAGTGAAAATATGAAAATAAGAATCGCATGTAGTATGATCCAGGATAAAGATGGCCGTACGGACCATCATGTTTCAGGAGAATCTTATCAGACTTTCGTCATCTCACTACATCTCTAAGTCATCCTAATTGGTTTGGGTTAGAATCAAATACATTTGATTCGATGGGTAACTGTCAATCCTTAATATGCAACACATGTTTCATGTTTGAATATTTGTGTATGTTATGGAATGTGATTCTGTGCTTTTATCAAAACTGGTTTCTACTGGTTTTCTGCTGACTTTGCTTTTATCCACATTCTGGACAATGGTGCCATCATATTGCTATGGTGCTTACTTGGCCTTGATCTGATTACTGGTACAGTTACTTTCTTAATGTCAAACTGTCTTTGAAAATATGTTTTTTCGAACAATAGCTTTTTCATCTTGCTTCGTGAAAATGTTGTTTTTATCTCCAATTAGTTTATGCATGTGTCAGGCTTTTTGTGCCTCTGTTGAAGCTGTGTGTTTTGTCAAGACCTGAGGTTCTGAGTGCTGAAATCCTCATTTTAAAATGGGTATTAAAACTGGGTCTTAATATTTATATTAAAATTGCCTTTTTACCTATTAGATCTATCAGGAAATAGTTGATTACTATCACACTGGAAGTATGCAGAGTCGGCAGATCATCATCAGTCAGCTTCTGACACTGAGTTGGTGCCATCCAGTTATTTGGTGCTTTGGTCAACATCCTGTCTTAATCTCGCAAAGCCGGACGTGTGTTCAGCAGCACAAGGGGCCATTTCCCCTCCTTCCAACCCTTTAAAGGGATCGTCAACAACTTGCAAGTTAGTCACTGATTCCTTTCTACTGTTTTGAGCTTGTGCAAGTGTTGGGTATTTCAGAGGGCTGGTGAGTTTGATGAAGTCTACAGGAAATGGTACTGCATGAGTGGGCGGGGGAGGGGGGTGGAAAGGCGTTATTGATGACTGGAAGGTATTGAGTACAACACTTGCTCCCAGGTATGAGAGCTATAATGGCAATCTGCATTGAGCTGCAACTTGAGAGAGATATGGTACAGAAGAGGAGGAGGAGGGCTCTTAGCAGGAGGCCTTATCTGCCTGGGGTTGCAGGAGTACTTTCTCTCATTCCACCTGAGGCAGACACAATGTGCTTGGCACAGAACTCTGTCACTTCTCAGAACCAGATCTTCAACCTCAGAGCAGATTGTGCTGGTTGTGGCTGTGCTGCCAGTGATCATGATTTTGATTTATAAATTGTCCTAAAACCACTGAATCAAGTGTTTCCTTGTCAGTTGTTCCCTTTAAGGGAAGGGCTTGGCTGCCTACATGACTAGCTAGGGGACCAACCGTGTGGGAGTACGTGAACCCCAGCCAATAGCGAGTTAACGCGGGGCCTTGGGAGCTCACAACAGCCTGTAAAATGAAGTTGGCTGCTGCCACCTGTCAAGGGCCACCTTGTCTTGCAGAAGAGAGGAAGGGAGGGCAGCGATGTGGCGCAGTGGGTTAGCACTGCGGCTTCACAGCGCCGAGGTCCCAGGTTCAATTCCGGCTCTGGGTCACTGTCCGTGTGGAGTTTGCACATTCTCCCCGTGTTTGCGTGGGTTTTGCTTCCACAACCCAAAAAGATGTGCAGGGTAGGTGGATTGGCCACGCTAAATTGCCCTTTAATTGGAAAAAAAATGAATTGGGTATTCTAAATTTATATTTAAAAAAAGAAGGGAGGAAAGTGTTTCAGCGAGTGTGCTGCAATGTGTTTAGATAGTGTGTCTACCACAGTTGAATAGTTGCAGCATATGCAAAGCGCGAGTGTGGCATGTGAGTGACAGGGTCTGCTGGACGGGGCAGGATGTGAGGCTGGAGGTGAAGTTGGTAGGATGTGGCATGCAAAGATGCATTCACTGACCTTCATCACTTGCCTTGTTGAACTGCAGTCACTTCCTTGGGGTTACACTGTTGCTGCGGCTATATACTCTCATTGCCTTCCCAGTGTCTGTCTGGAGGATCTCCTGACTTCGCGAGGGAAGAGAAGAGAATCTTCCCTCTGCTGTCTTTTACCAAGTGACATCTGAGTACCTTGGAGCACATTCTCTGACCTGTTGCTCCATTTTTCTAGCTGGCCTTACACTCTTTAACCAGTTTCAGCCCCTGCTGTAACCAGGCTGCATTTCAGCTTTAAGTGGTGCATTTCAGCGTTTCAGTGATGCTGGCTAGGTTTACCTGATACTGGTCTCTCCAAGACTTGAGGCTGCTACTGAGGTGTGCAGCCATTTAGCAGCATGTTCAGCATTGGGCTGCATGCCACAATCATTCCAATGAATAGGGAGTACAAACTGTGTGTGCTGCCTGAATTACATACATAAAACGTGTGAATCGTTCACTGTGATACCAGTGCACAATTTAGGGGCTATCCAATTTTGCCCCAGCTCTTGTGTAAAAATATACTACTTTGGATTGTATGCAGAATTTTAGCAGGTGTAGAGCCACAAGTGGATTTGTTATTGCAAAGCTACTTATCAATGTTGGAAGAAGGGGAAGTGTAGAATAAGACTTAACACTGTCCGCATCCTTATTTCAAATCTCTCCCTTTGTCTCTGGCACTGTGAAAACTTGTGTAAGTTGTTTCAATATAATCAACTATATTTCCTTTTTTGCTGTTTTTCTGTATTAAGTTTTTATTGGAATGCCAATTAATATTAAGCTTGCTAGTCTGTAGGTTTATATATTGCTTCTATTTCATTTCTCATCTGTTAAAATTAGAAAAATGTCTGTCAAAATCTAGATGTTATTCAGATGTTATTCTTGTCATCAAGGCCGCTGGGTTGCAGCATCATCAACAGAAACAGATATAAAGCACAGAAGAAACTTTTGGGAAGAGTTAAAGTAAATAGAAGGGCATCCAATATGTCTGTAGGAGCGGTTTCAAGGCCTGTGTATTGAGTCAGCTTCCATGTGGCCTTTTCTCCTGTGGCTCAACTCAGTACAAAGAGCAGCAGACACATCAACAATTTGAAGACGGTTTTCATTTTCTACAAGCTTGCATTCATGTACATGAGAGATAAGACCTGGATAGCTGCCAAGATCCTTCTACAGAACAAAGACACAAACTCAGCACATATACAACTTTCAAAAATCAATAGCCCTTCCCAGTCAGACACGATCCAATCCCTGAAGTTGCTATGTTTAAACTTATCCAATAGAATCACAAGCAATGTTTAAACTTCACCCAATAGAATTGCAAGCAATTTTTAAACTTCACCCAATAGAATTGCAAGCAACCCATGATTGATGCCAGGATCTTCATCCTGACAGCTATGTACAATCTCAGCATCCTGTGCTGATTGTTTGTGAGAAACAGAACAACAGAACCAGCACCCTGGATTGTTTCACTATTGAATACTTATTACTGCTATGTCCTAAAAATACATGTTTAATGGTTAATAATGATTACTTGGTATTCTTCCTATAATTCATCTCAATCCTGAATAAAGTAAATTATGTAGAACTACTCTAGTGGCATGCTAACTATTGAGTTTTAAGAGGTATCATCGCTGAACCCCCCCTTCAACGAGTAACCACAGAACCTGCTGTGCCCATGGTTGAACGGGTTTCTGTAGTTCTGGTTTATGTGGCATAATTGAAGATGTTTGGGTCATTCTCAGTTGAGGGGAACCTGGGAGGTCACCAAACATATATAGCCACAAATATGAGAAGGAACAGGAAATAGATCATGACCTCTACCCAAAGGACAAAAAAAAGATAATATAATTCTTATAGGTGGGATTCTCTAGCTACGCCCGCCCGGCGACCGGAAATTCAATGATCTTGCGGTGGGCGGTGCGGAAGAATCCATCCCAACTGTTTGTTGCAAATAAAAGAGGAGTAAATGTCGCCACAGTCCCAGGGAACTATAGGCCGCTCTCCCCTTTGAGAGTGGACTGGTGATGATTTAACCTGAGGGTCACCACACCTCAGGCGAGGGACAACGTTGAGAAAACGTGGCCTTGACTTCCGGGTGCGGCTATGCAGAGCTAGGTTGCATATTCGGCAGCTCCCACTTGGAACGGACTTTTGGGCTCTTTTACAGGGCCCCCACGGCATTTGTTTGACATTTCCCGGTGTGGGAAGAAGGCTGCAGCATTCCCCTGACAGTGTCCCCCAGGATTGTTGTGTCTTTTGGCTACCAGACCTGGCAGAAACAGTGAAAGATTTGGCTTGAGCTGCAGCAGTAGACGAGGGCCTCTTCCAGCCTGCAGGCGGGGGAAGGGCAAGCTTAAAGCTGCAATCTGGCTTGACTCTATCAAAGGTGAATTCTAGCAGCAGAGGTAACAACTGTGAAAATATCTACCAGGGCAATTGAAGAAGCAGGGACGAGGCTTCTGGTGGCAGCCCTGGGGAGTAGGTTGCGCATTCGGCAGCTCCCGTCTGGAGCCGACTCTCAGACCTTTTTCAGGAGTTTCCATAGACTTTTTGGGGCAGACTGGTGAAGCAAACACTGCCAACTTCTATGAAACGGACCAGAAGTGTAATGGCCAAAGAAGCGGCACTGGAGCAACGGGAGAAGCGAGGGAAAGAAAACAAAGTGGCGGCGGCCAGGGACAAAGGGGAGCTGCAGGAGTTCATCAAGCGCTGCTTCGAGGAGCAGCGCGAGGAGATGCGCAAAGAGATGTTGGCGCCTATGCTTTCGGCAATTGAAGGACTCGGGATCACGCAGAAGGCCCACGAAGCTAAGATCCAGGAGGTACAGAAAAGAGTCAGTCAGAATGAGGACGAGCTCGTGGGCCTGGCGGTGAGAGTGGAGCAGAAGGAGGCGCTACACAAGAGGTGGGCGGGAAGACTCGAAGACCTGGAGAACAGGTCGAGGAGAAAGAATCTGCGAATCCTGGGTCTCCCTGAGGGAGTGGAGGGGGCTGATGCCGGGGCATACGCGAGCACGATGGTCGAGGCGATGATGGGCACGAAGGCCCCTTCGAGGCCGCTGGAGTTGGACGGGGCACATCGGGTGCTGGCGAAGAAGCCCCAGGCAAATGAGCCGCCAAGGGCGATGGTGGTGAGGTTCCACCGGTTCACGGACAGGGAGTGGGTCCTGAGATGGGCCAAGAAGGAGCGGAGCAGTAAGTGGGACAATGCAGAGATCCGAATATACCCGGACTGGAACACGGAGGTTGCAAAGCAGATAGCGGGTTTCAACCGGGCCAAAGCGGCGTTGTACCGGAAAGAAGTGAAATTCGGAATGCTGCAGTCAGCACGACTGTGGGTCACATACAAGGGCCAACACTATTACTTCGAAACACCTGAAGAGGAGTGGACCTTTGTACAAGCCAAAAAGTTGGACTCTAACTGAGGGTTTGTGAGGGTGGGGGGGTGTTTTGGGGTTTGATGTGTGATGGTTGTTGTATATAGGGGGTTAATCACGCGCAGGAAATGTTACATGGGCTGGGGGAGAGAGACAAGGCCGCGACAGGAGCTGCGCCAGAGGGGGCGGAGCGGGCTTTGGAAAGTGCGGGTTTTTTCCCACGCGCGGGAAGAAAGGCGGGAAGGGGAACGAAGGAATGCATATGGATTGGGAGACTCCCACGCAGGGAGGTCAATGGGACGGCGGGGGAAGCTGGGGTCAGCAGGCGTCAGCTGACTTACAGGAGTGACATGGGGGGAGCAAAAAAGCTAGACCGGGGTCTAGCGGGGGGAAGGGGGAGGGGGAAAGGGTTGCTGCTGCACTGGCCGAAAGGGAACAGGACACAGATGAGGTGGTCGGGACGGGGGTCCCCCCTCTGGGGGACTGGAGGGTGAGGGGGACGTGGACACGGGACTGGCACAGAAAAGGAGATGGCTAGTCTTAGGGGCGTGGGGGGGGTGAGAGCCCCTCCAATCCGGCTGATAACGTGGAATGTGAGGGGCCTGAATGGGCCGTGAAGAGGGCTCGAGTGTTCGCGCACTTAAAGGGACTGAAGGCGGACGTGGCCATGCTCCAAGAGACACATCTGAAGGTGGCGGACCAGGTCAGGTTAAGAAAGGGATGGGTAGGACAGGTATTCCACTCGGGACTGGACGCGAAGAATAGAGGGGTGGCAATATTGGTGGGAAAGCGGGTGTCATTTGAGGCCAAGACTATTGTAGCGGACAATGGAGGGCGATATGTAATGGTGAGCGGTAGGCTGCAAGGGACGTGGGTGGTGTTGGTAAACGTATACGCCCCGAACTGGGATGATGCAGGATTCATGAAGCGCATGTTGGGGCGTATTCCAGACCTGGAGATAGGAGGCCTGATAATGGGAGGGGACTTCAATACAGTGTTGGATCCAGCACTGGACCGCTCCAAATCAAGGACTGGAAAGAGGCCGGCCGCGGCCAAGGTACTTAGGGGGTTTATGGATCAGATGGGGGGAGTGGACCCATGGAGGTTTGCAAGGCCGCAGGCCAGGGAATTTTCTTTCTTCTCCCATGTACACAAAGCCTACTCCCGGATAGATTTCTTTGTTCTGGGTAGGGCGCTCATCCCGAGGGTGGAGGGGACGGAGTATTCGGCTATAGCCGTTTCGGACCATGCCCCGCACTGGGTGGATCTGGAGCTGGGAGAGGAGAGGGACCAACGCCCGTTGTGGCAGCTGGATGTGGGACTGCTGGTGGACGAGGTGGTGTGTGGGAAGGTGAGGGGGTGTATCGAAAGGTACTTGGAGGCCAACGACAACGGGGAGGTGCGGGGGCGGGGGGGGGGGGTGGTATGGGAGGCGTTGAAGGCCGTGATCAGGGGAGAGCTAATTTCCATTAGGGCTCAGAGGGAGATGACAGAGGGTATGGAAAGGGAAAGGTTAGTGGGGGAGATTTTGAGAGTGGACAGGAGATACGCAGAGGCCCCGGAGGAAAGATTACTTGGGGAAAGACGACGGCTCCAGACGGAGTTTGACCTGTTGACCACAGGGAAGGCAGAGGCACAGTGGAGGAAAGCGCAGGGGGCGACCTACGAGTATGGGGAAAAGGCTAGTCGGATGCTGGCACACCAGCTCCGTAAGAGGATGGTAGCGAGGGAAATAGGGGGAGTCAAAGATGGAAGGGGAACCACGGTTCGGAGTGCAACGAAAATAAACGAGGTATTCAAGGCCTTTTATGAAGAGCTGTACAGATCCCAGCCCCCAGCGGGGGAAGAGGGGATGAGACGATTCCTAGATCAGCTGAGATTCCCGAGGGTGGAGGAGCAAGAGGTGGCTGGTTTGGGGGCACCAATTGGGTTGGAGGAGCTGAGCAAGGGTTTGGGGAGCATGCAGGCGGGGAAGGCCCCGGGTCTGGACGGATTCCCGGTGGAGTTCTACAGGAAGTACGCAGACCTGTTGGCCCCGCTACTGGTGAGGACTTTTAATGAGGCAAGAGAGGAGGGGACCCTGCCCCCGACAATGTCGGAAGCGACAATTTCTTTGATCCTAAAGCGGGACAAGGACCCACTGCAATGTGAATCGTACAGGCCGATCTCGCTCCTCAATGTGGATGCAAAGTTGCTGGCAAAAGTGCTGGCCACGAGGATCGAGGACTGTGTCCCGGGGGTAATCCACGAGGACCATACGGGATTTGTAAAGGGCAGGCAACTAAACACCAATGTGCGGCGGCTCTTAAACGTGATAATGATGCCATCGGAGGAGAGAGAGGCGGAGATAGTGGCAGCTATGGACGCGGAGAAGGCCTTTGACCGAGTAGGGTGGGAGTACCTCTGGGAGGAGCTGCGTAGGTTTGGGTTCGGGGTAGGGTTTATCAATTGGGTTAAGCTCCTTTACAGAGCCCCGATGGCGAGTGTAGTGACGAACCGGCGGAGGTCGGAGTACTTTCGACTGTACCGAGGGACGAGGCTGGGGTGCCCCCTGTCCCCCCTGTTGTTCGCATTGGCGATCGAACCATTGGCCATGTCATTGAGGGAGTCTAATAAATGGAGGGGCGTGGTCCGAGGGGGAGAAGAGCATCGGGTGTCGCTATATGTGGATGACCTGTTGCTGTACGTGGCGGATCCAATGGAGGGGATGGTGGCGGTCATGCAGACTCTAAGGGAGTTTGGGGAGTTTTCGGGCTATAAGCTCAATGTAGTGCAGAGTGAGCTCTTTGTATTACAGGCGGGGGACCAAGAGAGAGGGATAGGGGACCTACCGCTGAGGAGGGCGGAGGGGAGCTTTCGGTATCTGGGGATCCAGATAGCCAGGAGTTGGGGGACCCTACATAAACTGAATCTGACGAGCTTGGTGGAGCAAATGGAGGAGGATTTCAAAAGATGGGACATGTTACCGCTCTCGCTGGCGGGTAGAGTGCAGTCGGTCAAAATGGTGGTCCTTCCGAGGTTTCTGTTTGTGTTTCAGTGCCTTCCCATCGTGATCACTAAGGCCTTTTTTAAGAGAGTAGGCAGGAGTATTATGGGGTTTGTGTGGGCGAATAAGACCCCGAGAGTAAGGAGAGGCTTCCTGGAACGCAGTAGGGACCGAGGAGGGCTGGCGCTGCCAAACCTGGGGAGCTACTACTGGGCAGCAAATGTGTCGATGATCCGCAAGTGGGTTATGGAGGGAGAGGGGGCGGCATGGAAGAGGATGGAGATGGCGTCCTGTAAAGGAACGAGCCTGGGGGCGTTGGTGACGGCACCGCTGCCGCTCTCGCCGACAAAGTATACCACAAGCCCGGTGGTGGCGGCAACGCTTAGGATCTGGGGCCAGTGGAGACGGCACCGGGGTGCAATGGAGCATCGGTGTGGTCCCCGATCAGGGGTAACCACCGGTTTGTCCCGGGGAAGATGGACGGGGGGTTCCAGAGCTGGCATCGGGCGGGGATTGGAAGAATGGGGGACCTGTTCATCGACGGGACGTTTGCGAGCCTTGGGGCACTGGAGGAGAAGTTTGAGTTCCCCCCCGGGAAATGCCTTTAGATATATGCAGGTGAGGGCTTTTGTGAGGCGACAGGTGAAGGAATTCCCATTGCTCCCAGCACAAGAAGTTCAAGATAGGGTGATCTCGGGTGTATGGGTCGGGGAGGGTAAGGTGTTGGAAATACACCAGGAGTTGAAAGAAGAGGGGGAAGCGCTGGTAGAAGAGCTGAAGGGTAAATGGGTGGAGGAGCTGGGGGAGGAGATCGAGGAAGGTCTGTGGGCTGATGCCCTAGGTAGGGTTAATTCCTCCTCCTCGTGTGCCAGGCTCAGCCTGATACAATTTAAGGTGGTCCACAGAGCGCACTTGACGGGGGCGAGGTTGAGTAGGTTCTTTGGGGTAGAGGACAGATGTGGAAGGTGCTCAGGGAGCCCGGCGAACCATGTCCATATGTTTTGGTCATGCCCGGCACTGGAGGGGTTCTGGAGAGGAGTGGCGGGAGCAATATCTCAGGTGGTGAAAGTCCGGGTCAAGCCAAGCTGGGGGCTAGCAATATTTGGAGTAGTGGACGAACCGGAAGTGCAGGAGGCGAAAGAGGCCGGCATTCTGGCCTTTGCGTCCCTAGTAACCCGGCGAAGGGTCTTGCTATTGTGGAAGGAGGCGAAGTCCCCCAGCCTGGAGGCCTGGATAAATGATATGGCTGGGTTCATAAAGTTGGAAAGGATTAAGTTTGCCTTGAGAGGGTCTGCGCAGGGGTTCTACAGGCGATGGCAACCGTTCCTAGACTATCTCGCGGAGTGTTAGAGGAAGGTCAGTCAGCAGCAGCAGCAACCTTGGGGAGGGGGGGGTGGAGGGGACGTCCTGGGAGGGGGGGGAGGGGGGGAGGGGGGGGTGGGAAAGGGGGGACTGCCTGGGAGGGTGGATGAGCAAGAGATAACATGAAGGGTTGGGGAAACTGGCACGTACGGGTGAGGGCCAGTGTACAAAGCTGTGTAAATGTATAATTTTGCCATGTATATATCTTGCTCTGCGCGATATCTCTTTGTTTTTGTTACGAGGGGTGGGGGGGGGGGGGTTATTGTTTGTAAGGGAGAAAAATTGTGTTAAAAAACTTTAATAAATATATATTTTTTTTTTAAAAGAGAAAACGTGGCCTTCATGAATAACCTCAGCCGGTATGGAAATTGAACCCAAGCTGTTGCCGGTGCCCAGCTGTCCAACCAACTGCTGCTCAAATACCACTTGAACAAAGAGTAGGAATAAATGGGTCTTTTCCAATTGGCAGGCAGTGACTAGTGAGGCACCGCAGCGATCGGTGCTCGGACCCCGGCTATTCACAATGTATATTAATAATTCAGATGAAGGAACAAAATGTAATATCTCCAAATTTGCAGATGATACAAAGCTGGGTGGGAGGGTGAGCTTTGAAATGATGCAGAGATCCTTCAGTGTTATTTGGACAAGTTGAGTGAGTGGGCAAATGAATGGCAGAGGCAGTATAATTTGGATAAATGTGAGGTTATCCACATTGGTAGCAAAAACTGGAAGGCAGATTATTATCTGAATGGCCATAAATTCGGAGAGGGGAATCTGCAATGAGACTTGGGTGTCCTTGTACACCAGTTGCTGACAGATAAGCATGCAGGTGCAGCAAGCGATAAAGAAGACAAATGGTATATTGTCCTTCATAGTGAGAGGTTTTGAGTACAGGTGTAGGGATGTCTTGCTGCAATTATACAGGGCCTTGGTGAGGCCATACTTGGAATATTGTTCAATTTTGATGTCCTTATCTGAGGAAGGATGTTCTTGCTCTAGAGGGAGTGCAGCGAAGGTTTACCAGACTGATTCCTGAGATGGCAGAACTGTTGTATGAGGAGAGATTGAGCCGGTTAGGATTGTATTCATTGGAGTTCAGAAGAATGAGGGGTGATCTCGTAGAAAGGTTAAACTTCTTACAGGATTATACTGGATAGATGTAAGAAGGATGTTCCCGATGGTGAGCAGGGGGGTGTCCAGAATCAGGGTCACAGTCTGAGGGGACGAGGTAGACTATTTGGGTCAGAGATGAGGAGAAATGTTTTCACCCGGAGAGTGGTTGGCCCATGAAATTTGCTGCCACAGAAAGTAGTTGATGCCAAAACAGTGTGGCCCGTAACTTTCCGTCCTTTTTCAGACTTAAGTTGATTGGCTGCCGCACATTCGCTGGACGACCAGTTGGAAGTGGCAGTGCACAGACATGCACGCTGGGAGCGCACCACATTTAAACTCACGGTCGAGTTTTTTCACCTTCTTTCCTTCTACCGCTGCGCTGAACCTGCTGTATTAAAAATCCAGGGACAGTAGTAACTTGGCCCGCTTCCCCCAATATGAGGTCAGTTTTACACTTCTTTATTTGTGTTTTTTTTCTTGATCCAGAATTATCAGGTAGAGGCAGGAGACATTGGGTCAATGTTTTATAATATTAGCGTTTAGTGTTTATAAATATGTTTTAAATGCAAATAAAGTGAAATAAAGATATATACATTTTTTTTAACTTTGGTTTGCCATAAAACTGTTAATTCCATTAAAAATACTTTACTGTACAAAGTGAGTTTGGAGTCACATTCTCTGGCACCGGAGATTCGGCGGGGGCGGGAATCGCGCCGCGCCGGTTGGCGGCCGTCCCCCACCCCCCCCGCAATTCTCCGACCCGGATGGGCCAAAGTCCCGCTGCTAGAATGCCTGTCCCGCCGGCGTGGATTAAACCACCTCTCTCACCGGTGGGACAAGGCGGCGCGAGTGGGTTCCGGGGTCTTGGGGGGGGGCGCGGGGCGATCTGGCCCCAGGGGGTGCCCCCACGGTGGCCTGGCCCGCGATCGGGGCCCACCGATCCGCGGGCGGGCCTGTGCCGTGGGGGCACTCTTTTCCTTCCGCCTTCGCCTCTGTCTCCACCATGGCGGAGGCGGAAGAGACTCCCTCCACAGCACATGCGCGGGGATGCCGTGAGCGGCCGCTGACGCTCCCGCGCATGCGCCGCCCGGCAATGTCATTTCCGCGCCAGCTGGCGGGGCACTTCCGCCAGCTGGCGGGGCGGAAATCAGTCCGGCGTGGGCCTAGACCCTCAAGGTTGGGGCTCGGCCCCCCAAGATGCGGAGGATTCCGCACCTTTGGGGCGGCGTGATGCCCGACTGATTTGCGCCGTTTTTGGCGCCGGTCGGCGAACATCGCGCCGATACTGGAGAATTTCGCCCCTAGAGTCAAACTATGTGTCAAGTAGAGAAGGAGTTGGCATTTGGACTTAGTTATGATACAGAAGAAAAGGATGTACATGCACCTTTGCATGAGGTTTAACTTCTGGTAGTGGATCATTCATTTTGGAGCTATCCAATCCATTTGACTTTAATCACTGACTGTACCAACTATAACTGAATGTGTAAGAATATTTTACCCAGCCCTTCTTTTAAATGTTCATGATTGTAATCCACTTATGTTGCACACACTTTGTATCGAATTTTTAAGAGTTACCCACTGCGTAATCCTCTGTATTATGTTAATATTGCTTTGGTTAAAATTACAAATAGCTTTGCAATCCGTCTTAAATGTAAAATACTTACTCGGAACACAACAACCACAATAAAATATATCACCCAGCAGGAGACCGTCCAAAAAGCAGGCAGGGATTTAAAAACTGATCTAAGCAACAACACGTACAGACAATATAAGTGTCTGATTTAATTCAGAATTCATACTAAATAAGCAAAGTCTGAGACAATGAACTAATCATGCTTCCTATCCTGGAGGAATTGACATCAGGAGATGACCATGCACTGTACATACCTCACCTAGCCAATCAGAAATGAATCATGTACTTTTTGGACCAATCTTAGTTTAGGGATACCACTGGTCAGGCTGAGGCTGATATTTGGAAAGCGTTCATAAGGCCTGATTTTCAATGATACAGGAAGCAAAAGGAACACTGATGTTGGAAGAAAGATGAATTTTAGTGAGAGAGAGCATGCTAGCACAATAAGATTCAATATTCCACTGTGAAGTGACATGGCAGCACAGTGGGGAGAACTGTTGCTTCACAGCGCCAGGGTCTGAGGTTCGATTCCCAGCTTGCGTCACTGTCTGCGTGGAATCTGCACGTTCTCTGTATCTGAGTGGGTTTCTTCCGGGTGCTCCGGTTTCCACCCACAAGTCCCAAAAGACATGCTGTTAGGTGAATTGAACATTCTGAATTATCCCTCTGTGTACCCAAACAGGTGCCGGAAGGTGGCAACTAGGGGTTTTCACAGTAATTCTGTTAATGTGAGCCTACTTGTGACAATAACGATTATTATTATTATCTAATATCTGGTTAAGTGTCATTTCTGCTGTCATTTGGATAACTCAATAATTGATGAATCTTGTTTGAACACACTTGTACCTGGAGTCGTCTCGTACTTAGTCGGACCCTGAACCTAAGTTAAATTCAATTTCAGAATTCTAGAGCAATTTGAGTTCACCTGACAGCTGCTACATTTGGACATTGAACTCTCTCTTCTTCCCCCCTCCCTCCCCTTCCCCCCTCCTCTCCTCCCCTCTATTTACAGAAAGATAACAGAACCGTTGTGTCCAAGTAAAACAAATGTTGAAGTGAAAAGATATATTTTATGGCAAAGTGTTTGCAAAAGCTGTGGTAGTTGTTAAAGGAAATGTCATCCAGCAGCTGCGAATATTATGCTAACATTGTATCAAAGCTTTGTGTTTATAGCATTATTTTTGTTAATAAATGTTTTCCATTAATCTTTACAAGTTTCTACAAATGCCTTAGTGAAACAACAATAAACAACATTTAATTATGAGATAATTATAAATGAATAAAATATTTGAAGTGAACAAGGCAGAAACATAATAACACAGGTAAAACGGTGGCGCACTGGTTAGCACTGCTGCCTCACAATACCAGGGACCCGTGTTCAATTCGGACCTTCGGTGACTGTTTGGAGTTTGTACGTTCTCCCCGTGTCTGTATGGGTTTCCTTTGGGTGCTTCAGTTTCCTCCCACAGTCCAAAGATGTGCAGGTTAGATATTGGCCTTACTAAATTATCTCTTAGTGTCCAAAGGTTAGGTGGGGTTACAGGAATCGGGCGGGGGTGTGGGCCTGTGTAGGGTGCTCTTTCAGAGTGTCAGTGCAGGCTCGATGGGCTGAATGGTTTTATTCTGCACCGCAGTGATTTTATGATTGTTTAAATGCAAATCAAAAAAATATTCGACGTTACAAGAACAGTGACAGCAAAAAGCCCTGGGGCGCTTTTAAAATCTTATGACCATAATGTACGTTAAAACATACAAACACTTTTAAGCATGCCACATGTAAAGTTAGTAAAGATTTAAATAGTTTTACAGAGTTAAAACAAATAACAAAATGTACATTCACTCACAAATAATGATCACCGTTAATCATAAAATTACTTTAAAAGAACCAATAACAATGGCAATGCCTGTATAAAAAAAACTGTTAACCAAACTTCTACATACCTTTAAAACACTTGTGAAACTTGTTGCTTGTTATCTTCAATATAAAGCTGCAGTTTAAATGCCTGCCTCAATGGGTGTTCCAGCAACTGCTGCGTCACAAGGGAGCGTGGCTACATCAAAACTGCGCCGTGTGGGAGCCTGTGCAGACGGTCGCGCTGGAGACCCGAGGCTGCCGTTGGAGCTGGAAAGTTAGTTGTGCTTTTAGCGCACAGGCAAATGCGCACATTTCTCTTCCAGCATCAGCAGGCCAGGGCTTTCTGCCATGGAAGTTACGGGCCTGTATGTTTTCAAGAAGTGGTTAGATATCGAAGGGGATCAAAGGATATGGGGGAAGGCAGGATCCGGCTATTGAGTTGGATGATTAGCCATGATCATAAAGAATGGCGGAGCAGGCTCAAAGGGCCGAATGGCCTCCTGCTTCTATTTTGTATGTTTCTATGTATTAAGTCTCAAAAATGGCTTGATGAAATCATAACTGTTATCAATATTGAGCAGATTTTGATCTATTGAACGTGCAGTCCACTAGGGACATAACATTTATTGCAGCTGTGAGCTTCATCAGTAGCCGATTAACAGTTATTGATATACTTGTGTGTCAGGCGCTATCAAGGTTGGTCAGCCAGATGGCATAGGATGGACACCCTTTGATGAGTGTCAGGCATTGTGACCTCGCAGTAGTGCTGTGTCAATTTATTCATGATGGCAGACTCCAACAACGTCAAGCGGACCCAAGGTGAGGAATCTGAGAAGTTGGATTTAGTGTCATCTTTGACCAGCTCTAACAATTTGCATCAACAGGCAACAAAATGGATCCAAAGCCAAATATCTCTGAAATAAATCAAACCAGATACGGGCAAGCTGTTGTTATAGTCTGCAGCACATGTTTGCACCCAACATATGGTGACGTAAGGCATAACAATTACCAGTGAGAGAAATAAACTTAAAGTGGAAACCATCCCTGAAGCTGGTAGTATGTGCTGCCAACTTCTGTGCCGTGAAAATGAAACACAAGTGGGAGAATTACTGAGTGAAATAAAACTTAAAGGCTGTTGGGATTTCAGTTTGTGTGAACCTGTACATGAAGGTGTGGAAGTTTCCCGGTCGTGAATGATTAAAAAGTTACACTATTCCTTGTGCTTCATAGTCTCTCTTTACAAAGTGCCTGCCTTATTGTTTTTATCACCAGTGACACCCACTGTTCTGTTCACAGAGCTAGAAAGTCTGTTTGCTCCTCCTGTAGTCTTGTCTCTGATGTTGTAAGTATTTTAGAATTGGAATCAATGTCTTTTCTGCCTAACTTACTTGATTGTTTTCTCAATGTATGTCTTGCTTTTGAGATACTTTCATGTTTTTGGTTTTGAACTGATTTAAACTACCTGAATATTTCGTGGCTCGTGATTTTGGGATATCACATAATAGGCTGGCATCTTTGAGTTCCTAACGCATTACAGGAGACCAATATTTCCCATTTGTTTGGAAGTGTGAATATTGGTAAGCATTCAATTTAATATGCCCCGAATTGAGAAAAACTTTAATTCCAATTCATGGTAAAGGTGCTGGGGGGGGATTCTCCGCTGGCCGACGCCGAAATCGCGAATCGCGATTGGGCGGAGAATCGGTTCCGACGCCAAAATCGCAGCGGGTGTCGATTTGATGCCAAATCGCAATTCTCCGTCACCTCGACAGCGGCGTCAATGCGTCCCAGAAAGCCCATACAGTAAACACTGTGTGACTTATCTTCCGGATTATGGCACACCTGGCACCCGCTCCCGGTGGCCATCAAGGTGACGTTTGCACTGAACCTTTAGGCTACGGGCTCCTTCCAGGCGCCGAGTGCGGACCTGTCTGGAATCTCACAGACCTCGGTGCACAGGTGCATCCGCGCCGTCACAGAAGCCCTATATGCCCAGGCGGCTCAATACATCCTCTTCAGTGTGGATCATCGATGGGATGCCCATGGTCCAGGGGGTGATCGACAGGATGCATGTCCCCCAGTGAGCACCTGCAGATGTCAGGCCGCTCTGCACAAACTGAAAAAGGGTTCCACTCGATGAACGTGCAGCTGATATGTGGCCATCAGCTGCGTAGCATACACGTCTGCACCCGATACCCGGGCAATGTGCACAACGCCTTCATCCTGGCATACTTGATGATTTCTGACATGTTCAAGATGCACCCACCCCCCAGCTGGGTGACAGGGGTTATCCACTGTGGTCGTGGCTGATGACGCCTATCCGGAGGCCACAGACTGGCGCGGACACCCGCTACAACAACACCTGTACAGCAATCAGGAGCGTGATCGAGTGGTGCTTCGGACTCCTGAAGATAGGCTTAGGTTCCTGGACCGCTCTGGAGGGGCCCTCAAGTATGATGCAGAGAGGGTCGCCCACATCGTAGAGGCCTGCTGCGACCTCCACAACATCGCGCAGCAGAGAGGCGATCTGCTGGAGCAGGAGGAGGAACACCAGACCTTGTCGAATGAGGAGGATGCGGGGGAGGGTGAAGATGGGCAGGTCTTGGGACCCAGTCAGGCAAGGGAAGCCACACAATGTGTGCACCAGGGCCAATGCCCTCGGGTCGCTCTGAATGCCTCGGAGTTCACCAACTAAGCGGTGGAATGGCCAGGGGCACGGATGCTCCATTACATCCCCACAGCTCCTCACAACCCGCCTGGCCACCCTCCTGTCTGGAACGGGAATTCCCTCCGTGATACATACCTGCCGCACTAAGGGGTGTGGACCCTGGGTTGGAAGTAACAGTGGGTATGACCCATGCGATGGAGGATGATGACAACCCACTCTGCGGTGAGCTACGGTGCTCGGAGTCGTACGATAACGTCTGACTCCTGCCCATCGTTAGCACTTTCCACCGTCCACCTGGGTGATCCCTGCAGGCGATCTACCATTCCATCACACGATCCCATCGGATCCCTGGGTGACGAATGTGAGGACGGTGGGCGAGGGGGTTGGAGAGCACGGGCCACCCACAACATCGGCTCATTCTCTCCCCGCACCCGCTCTCTGGCCAGTCCAGACCAGCCCATCCCTGACACCCATCTGACAGGGCACCGAGACAGGTGGTAACAGTGTTGACAGCTGTTTAATGTGCACAAATATATACAGAGACGTGCCCTAGCATCTATAACTAAACTGTGCCCTGCATCCATGACAACTTAACTGGTGTCTAACTTTCTGGCCTTACGGACCCTAACGCTACGTCGAGGTGGTTCCCCAAACAGTACATCAGGAGTGGAGAAAGCCTGCTGATTCCTGCCCTGCAACCTGGGTCATCGTTGATGGGCGTCTTCTGGGGCAACCGGACCTGGATGGGCCCGACTACTGCTCAGGTGTCTCAGGAGGCTTGGTGCCATCCCACAAGATGCACCATGGATAGGAGGGGGGGAGGGTCCGAAGTGCTGTGGTGTTCCGGCACCTCCCCTGCGGGAGTCACTGGCATGGGCCCTATCACCTCCTCTTCCATTGGGTGCCCACACATAGGCAATGCCACTGACGTCCCAAGCCGTGGCCTGCTGTGACTGCGCCATGCTCAGGAACGCCGCTGCAATGTCCAGGTGGTTTTGGCACGCGGTTGCCTGTGAGGTGGGCCTCAGCCAGCGCCTGCACAGAACGCCCCAGGCCTTGGACATGCTGATTCATAGCCAAATCTGTCGGCCTCAATGCCTCCATTGAGGACGCCACGCGTGCGGTGTTGGCCTGGGTGGCAAGCATTGTCAGCACCGCCAGGGTGGCAAGCATTGTCAGCGGTTGGACTCCTCAAACCGCACCTGCAGGTGATGGATACCCACATTCAACTCGTCATGTAGTTCCTGGCTCTGTGACTGAATCTCCACTATGGATGTGACTGTCCGTTCCAGAAGCCCAAAACCCATTTGGACGGCAGCTAGTCACTGGGGTCGGCCTGCCCTCCGACTGCCCGCCCCTCGGGAGTTACTACCTCCATCTGCTGAACTGCAGCAGCTGTGTGGTGAGGACCAGAGAGTACCCCAGGAGCCTCTTCATTAAAGTGCCCAGCCGAGGTGAGTGTCTCTGGAATGGTGGAGGGTGTAGGATACAGCTGTGATGGGGAATCCAAGTCATCCTCCGACTCGAGCTCTGGGGTCTCCTGACTCTCGGGCGATGGGCTGCCATCCAAGTTGCTCTCATCACTGCTCAGATCACGGGGAGCGGGAGGGCTCTGGCTGCATCACTGGCTAGGGGTGGGGGATGCCAGATGGACCCACTCCATCTCCAGAAGCTCCTGCGAGACACAAGGCAAGACATGATGAGACGGCGGGCCGGGTGGTGGTGGGTGAGCGTGTGGGCGGTGTAGGCTGAGGGGGTAAGGGTTGTGTAGGCTGAGGGGTAGTGTGGGGGTGAGAGTGGTATTGGGGGGGTTGCCACATGTGGCACGGGGAACCACAACTAATCGGGTTCTCACTTCCTCGCCCACGGCCGAACTCCAACTCGGGGACGTCCCCATCCACCGGGCCGTGGACCACGTCCAGGGCCCTCTGCTCTGCCATGGTTAAGGACTGCAGGTTCGGAGTCCTCTCCAGTTTTCTCCCGCTCCCGGTGGTTGTGGGCAGCCTTCTCCTCGGGCGGGAAACAGAAAACGACAGTGTTAGACAGCCCAGGGGTGGGTAGCTGGCCAGGGCAATGTGGCCGGCATGGGTGACAGCATGTGGAGGTGCTGGGTGCGGGTTCTAGAACATAGAACATAGAACATTACAGCGCAGTACAGGCCCTTCGGCCCTCGAAGTTGTGCCGACCTGTGAAACCACTCTAAAGCCCATCTACACTATTCCCTTATCGTCCATATTTCTATCCAATGACCATTTGAATGCCCTTAGTGTTGGCGAGTTCACTACTGTTGTAGGAAAGACATTCCACGCCCTTACTACTCTCTGAGTAAAGAAACTACCTCTGACATCTGTCCTATATCTATCTCCCCTCAATTTAAAGCTATGTCCTCTCGTGCTAGACATCACCATCCGAGGAAAAAGGCTCTCACTGTTTACCATATCCAATCCTCTGATCATCTTGTATGCCTCAATTAACTCACCTCTTAACCTTCTTCTCTCTAACGAAAACAGCCTCAAGTCCCTCAGCCGTTCCTCATAAGATCTTCCCTCCAAACCAGGCAACATTCTGGTAAATTTCCTCTGCACCCTTTCCAATGCTTCCACATCCTTCCAATAATGCGGCGACCAGAATGGCACGCAATACTCCAAATGCGGCCGCACCAGAGTTTTGTACAGCTGCAACATGACCTCATGGCTCCGAACCTCAATCCCTCTACCAATAAAAGCTAACACACCGTACGCCTTCTTAACAACCCTCCCAACCTGGGTGGCAACTTTCAGGGATCTATGTACATGGACACCAAGATCTCTCTGCTCATCCACACTGCCAAGAATCTTACCTTTAGCCCTGTACTCTGTCTTCCAGTTATTCCTTCCAAAATGAATCACCTCACACTTTTCTGCATTAAACTCCATTTGCCACCTCTCAGCCCAGCGCTGCAGCTTATCTATGTCCCTCTGTAACTTGTAACATCCTTCCGCACTGTCCACAACTCCACCGACTTTAGTGTCATCTGCAAATTTACTCACCCATCCTTCTGCGCCCTCCTCCAGGTCATTTATAAAAATGACAAACAGCAGCGGCCCCAAGACAGATCCTTCAGACTCCAGTCTGAACATTTCCCATCAACCACCACCCTTTGTCTTCTTCCAGCTAGCCATTTTCTGATCCAAACTGCTAAATCACCCTGAATCCCATGCCTCCATATTTTCTGCAGTAGCCTACCGTGGGGAATCTTATCAAACGCTTTACTGAAATCCATATACACCACATCAACTGCTTTACCCTCATCCACATGTTTGGTCACCTTCTCAAAGAACTCAATAAGGTTTGTGAGGCACGACCTACCCTTCACAAAACCGTGTTGACTATCTCTAATCAAATTATTCCTTTCCAGATGATCATACATCCTATCTCTTATAAACCTTTCCAAGATTTTGCCCACAACAGAAGTAAGACTCACTGGTCTATAGTTACCGGGGTTGTCTCTACTCCCCTTCTTGAACAAGGGGACAACATTTGCTATCCTCCAGTCTTCTGGCACTATTCCTGTAGACAAAGATGACTTAAAGATCAAAGCCAAAGGCTCAGCAATCTCCTCCCTAGCTTCCCAGAGAATCCTAGGATAAATCCCATCCGGCCCAGGGGACTTATCTATTTTCACACTTTCCAGAATTGCTAACACCTCCTCCTTATGAACCTCAAGCCCTTCTAGTCTAGTATCTCAGTATTCTCCTTGACAGCATTGTCTTTTTCCTGTGTGAATACTGATGAAAAATATTCATTTAGCACCTCTCCTATCTCTTCGGACTCCACGCACAACTACTGTCCTTGACTAGTCCTACTCTTACCCTAGTCATTCTTTTATTCCTGACATATCTATAGAAAGCTTTAGGGTTATCCTTGATCCTACCTGCCAAAGACTTTTCATGTCCCCTCCTGGCTCTTCTTAGCTCTCTCTTTAGGTCCTTCCTAGCTAACTTTAAACTCTCGAGTGCCCTAACTGAACCTTCATGTCTCATCTTTACATAAGCCTCCTTCTTCCTCTTGACAAGTGTTTTGACTACTTTAGTAAACCACGGTTCCCTCGGTCGACCACTTCCTCCCTGCCTGACAGGTACATACTTATCAAGGACACGCAGTAGCTGTTCCTTGAACAAGCACCACATTTCCATTGTGCCCATTCCCTGCAGTTTTCCTCTCCATCCGATGCATCCTAAGTCTTGCCTCATCATTCTGCCGCATGATGTGTTGGGTGTTCTGGATCACAAACAGGCCACCAACACTGGAAGTGGTGCAACTCTATTTTATTATAAGGTTAACTATATTAACATACTTGAACTGTGGGTAAATGCAATACCAGCTTTAACTGTTGACCCTTGCCTAGTCCTAACCAGGTGATGCACTCAGCCCATGGTGAATGTCTGTGTTGCAGCTGTGAGCTCTGTGCTCTGAGCTGGCTGCTACTAGAATGAGCGGGAACTCTCCTGTCCCCTGTCTTTAATGAAAATGAAAATGAAAATCGCTTATTGTCACAAATAGGCTTCAATGAAGTTACTGTGAAATGCCCCTAGTCGCCACATTCCGGCGCCTGATCGGTGAGGCTGTTAGTGCGTGTGCTCTCACTGGTGATTGGCTGCGGTGTTGTGTATGCTGATTGGTCCCACTGCATGTCCATCAGTGTGTGTGTGTGTGTGTCTGCACCATGATATACTGGTGTATATTATGACATCCCCCCTTTTGTATAAAGAATATGTGCCTGCGTGACAATAAATATCATGTAGTGAATACACCTGACTATGTGTGTGCGTGTTATTTACATGACTATGTACATGAGGCTAATCTATTTACACGGGAAGGTGCCTGGTGCCGGGAAATAGGGTGTCACACCAACAACAAAATGAACTTTATATACAAACTACTGGAACGATGAAACAGGATAACAGAACAGATCAAAGAGTCCAACATTGTAAAACTCATAAGTCAAGTCTCTGTGGTGGGCGACAAATTCTGGTTGACCGGCAGGGTGGCGCGCCGCTTGTCGTCTGGATCAATGCTGTGCACCGACAGCAGCTGGTGGTTTGATTCGGGGACAGCCTGTTCTTTGTTATAACAGCGACTCGAAAAGGCTCCCTCGGGTCCTCGGTGTCACTGGTCTGCGGGAAGTTGGAATCGGAATCAGTTTGGGGGTAGGTAACTGCTTGTTGCAGGGTTCTTTGGAGGTTTATTTCATTTCCTGGTTCAATTTGAGGCATTGTGCTGTCATTCCAGGTGAAGGAAGGTTGTTTTACAGCTTTAAAAGATTTTTTCTTTGATTTGGGATGTTTCCCCTTTAAGTGGGCGTGGTCCAGGGCCTCTGACATCATGACGTGCGTGACGTAGCATGTAGGAAGCGTTTGCACATGTGCAGATCGCATTTCCTTTACTGATGGCCCTTTTCATTATTGCGCATGCGTGGCGTCGCGCAACTGCGCAAGTGTAGTCCCTTTAGAAAGATGGCCGACGACCAAAAACGTTCTCTGCTCCGGGATTTCGGCATCGAGGTGAGTACTGGCCCTTCTCTTACCTTTTCTTGCTGGCTGCAGTGTGTTTTCCTCACAGTATTTGTCGAATTTGTCCAGGACTGCCTGGAAGTCGCTCCTGTTTTGCCCCTTGGAGAACTTAATTTTTAAAAGATTTCTTCTGCTCTGGCACCAGCGATGATGAGGAGACGCTCTGTTTTTTTCAGGATCGGCCAGGTATTCTAGTTCGGCTGCCAGCAGGAAGATTTCAAACTTTTGCCAGAATGCCCGCCAGTTTTCGCGGAGATCGCCGTGGCACTGGAGCTGCTGCGGAACCCGGATCTTGAACATCTTGCCTGGGTATCGTTGCTGGTTGTCACTGTACGCTGAGGTGCCGGCGATGCGGAGGCAGCGGGTTGATGTTCTGCATACTTCAGGTTGCCGGAATGCTGATTAGTTGCAGGTGGGTCTCAGAAGTGCTAGTATGCAACCACTCCTTGTACCATGATGCGTCGGGTGTTCTGGATCACAAACAGGTCACCAACACTGGAAGTGGTGCAACTCTATTTTATTATAAGGTTAACTATATTAACATACTTGAACTGTGGGTAAATGCAATACCAGCTTTAACTGTTGACCCTTGCCTAGTCCTAACCAGGTGATGCACTCAGCACATGGTGAGTGTCTGCGTTGCAGGCTGTGAGCTCTGTGTTCCGAGCTGGCTGCTACCAGAATGAGCGGGAACTCTCCTGTCCCCTGTCTTTATAGTGTGTGTGCTCTCACTGGTGATTGGCTGCGGTGTTGTGTATTCTGATTGGTCCCACTGCATGTCCATCAGTGTGTGTGTGTGTGTGTGTCTGCACCATGATATACTGGTGTATATTATGACATCACACTTTGGGAGAGATAGGGTTATGGGTGTGTGGGATGGGGGTTGGTGCCAGGGGCACAGTGCTGTCAACTCACCCTGGCCGCCCAAAGGAGATCTTGCAGTGTTTTCTGGCACTGCTGGCCAGTCCAGACAGTGTCGCCCATGGCGCTAACCATCTCTGCCACCTGCGCCCAGGCACGGTGAATTGCGGCAGCTGGCAGCTGCCTTCCCAGCTTTAATGGGACTTCCCATTGACATCGGCAGGAGCGGAGAATCCTGCCGACAGTGAACGCAGCACTGGAACACGTGGCTGGGAGGCCGGAGAATCCCGTCTAATGCTTCGAGTCTGTGTGACTCTCCTTTGGATCCGATGGTTCATGGCCCTAAAATGCCTGTAAGAGAAAGGAGAATTTTTACAGTTTGCGGTAATGATGGATCTCTGTGTCTATTCGGAACCCTGGATATTCTCTGTCCCTTCTCAGTTCCCAAATAACTGAGATCAAGTCTGTGCTTTTTGGCAAAGTCCACTGGAACTTTATTTGTCAGCTTGTGGTGCCCACTGGTAACTTTATTTTCAATACAACATTAAGAGAATTCCGACTAGCCCTTTAGCAAGCAAGTCGGATTGATTGTCTTTAGCGAATACAGTGGTTGAGTTTGCTATGGGCCAGGGTTTAGAGAATCCCAAAGTGTATCATTGAGTTCACCTGACCCACAACTTTTAAAGCAAAACAATGTTTATTCTATGAACTCAAGTTAACCTTTTTAAAACAGACAGTGAACATCTTAGCAACCATTAATTCAAATACAACCCCCAAAGAATACAACACTAAATAATCGTTAATAACTTCCCAAACAACATCCAGAGACAAAAGAAACACCTTTTAACAGAAGCACATTAGATTCACTACTGAGAGCAGTTATTAGTTTTAAATCACAAAAGGATTGATTTACAGTCTTTAGATTACAGAGATAGAGACTAATACCCCTTCTGGCTGTGACTGCCGCTATCCAGCTCTGAAAACGAAACTAAAACACACCCTGCAGCAAACAGCCTAAAACAAAAGTAAAAAGCTGACCGCTGCAGTAATACACACCAATTTCTTAAAGGTACATTTCTTAAATACCCATTTCTTAAAGGTACTCTCACATGACACCTCCACCACCCCCTCAAGAAAAAAAATAAACCATCAACTTCAAGATGGTTTCATTTTTCACCTTTGCACTATCCTTTAAAAAATGCGCACAGTAAGTATACTTTTTTGTTTCAAAAAAACCCACACATGCAAACAGGTACAATAATATAGTCCATTTTTGTTCTTCTTCCTCCAATTGGAATCCCTCTCGATTAACAGTCATTTTCAACAAGAAGGTCTCTGCTCGATCCATCCATTTCTCTACGCCTCGGCATTTCTCTTTAAAGTCAGATACTTTAGTTCAATCTGATCACAGAGCCCCTTGCAATTCTCCAACAAACACAGGAGCAGTGGTTATCACAGCTTTCAGGCAGTCAAATTCCTGTTGACACGCTGCCAACTGGAATTTGTTACGCTTCTTGAGCAAGTCCATCAGTGGAGCCACCACGCTACAAAAATCTTGCACAAATGTTCGATCAAATCTACTCATGCCAAGAAATCGCATTATTTCCCTTCGTCTTGAGGGTATAGGAAACTCCGCAAAGAAAGTGACTTGGGCTTTTCCAAATTCACTTTTGGCTAGGTTTATCACCAAACCCGCCTCCTGAAGTTGATCGAATAACTCCATCAGCTGTTTTAAATGTTCTTTCCATGTCTGGCTGAAAATTACGAGATCGTCGATGTATACCGCACAATTTGGTAATCCTGGCCGGGATTCTCCCCTACCCGGCGGGGCAGCTGGTCCCGGCGGGATGAAGTGGCGTGAACCACTCCGGCGTTGGGCCGCCCCAAAAGGTGCGGAGAATCCGCACCTTTAGGGGACAAGCCCTCACCTTGAGGGGCTAGTGTGGTTGGCGCGCCGCCGGCTGGCGGGACAGGCATTTGGTGCCATGCCATCCGGGGCCGAAAGGTCTTCGCTGGCCGGTGGAAGTCCGCGCATGCGCGGGAGCATCAGCGGCTGCTGACGTCATCCCCGCGCATGCGCGGGGGGTGGTGTCTCTTACACGTCGGCCATGGTGAAGGCTGTGGCCGAGGCGGAGGGAAAAGAGTGCCCCCATGGCATAGGCCCACCCGTGGATCGGTGGGCCCCGATCGCGTGCCAGGCCACCGTGGGGGCACCTACCGGGGCCAGACCACCCCGCGGCCCCCCCAGGACCCTGGAGCCCGCCCACGCAGCCGAGTCTCGCTGGTAAGAGAGGTGGTTTGATTCTCGCCGGCGGGACTGGCATGATAGCAGCGGGACTTCAGCACATCACGGGCCGAAGAATCGCCGGGGGGGGGGGGCCCGCCGACCGGCGTGGCGCGATTCCAACTCCCGCTGAATATCCGGTGCCGGAGAACTCGGCAACCGGCGGGGCCGAGATTCACGCCAGCCCCCGGCGATTCTCCGACCCGGCGGGGGGTCGGAGAATCCCGCCCCCTGAAACAACTTTGTTAGTTAACCATTGAAATGTGGCTGGGGTGTTCTTCATGCCAAATGGCATATCTTTGAATTGGTATATACCATCTGGAGTCACAAAAGCTGAAATTGCCTTCGCCCTTTCGGACAAAGGTACCTGCCAGTAACCTTTAAGTAAATCCAGTTTGGAAATAAAAGCTGATTGTCCCACTTTCTCAATGTAATCCTCCAAACGTGGGATAGGATAAGAGTCCGTTCTTGTAACTGCATTAACCTTTCTATAGTCCACACACAACCGTTGGGTACCGTCTGGTTTAGGCACCATCACTATGGGTAAGCTCCATTGGCTGCAATCCACTTCAATTATGCCATTTTAAAGCATACTCTCAATCTCTTTGTTAACCTGTGCCAATTTTAATGGGTTAAGTCTGTATGGATGTTGTTTGATCGGAACAGCCTTTCCCACATTTACATCATGCATAGCCATTTTAGCACTTCCCAATTTATCTCCACAAACTTGACCATGTGATATCAATAACTCTTTCAGGTCAGTCTGTTTTTCCTCTGGAAGGTAACTCAACAATTTATCCCAATTTTTAAGAACATCCTCATTTTACAATTTAATTTGAGGTATGTCAAATTCACAGTTATCTGGATTTGGTTCGTCACTTTGAGTTAGAATCATTAAAACCTCCTCCTTTTTCCCTCCTTCCCTTTCAAAGTACCTTTTAAGCATATTCACATGACACACTGGTATACACTCCGATTCCTCTTCCGTATATGCTTTCTGATACATCCGTTTTATTTCTATATATTTCTGTTGTAACTCCGCCAATTTTCCTGAACTAAAATATCCGCCTCATCCTCCACCTGTTCTTGTTCTTTTTCAACCACCTGATCAAAAATCGTTTCTGATAATTGCACTTCAACGTCATCTTCACTTTTTGATTTCTCTTATTGTCTTAACCTGTGACTTTGCGACCTTGTTACTACACAATCCGGAAAAATCCAAAGATGTGCGGGTTAGGTGGATTGGCCATATCAAATTGCCCATAGTGTCCAAAATTGCCCTTAGTGTTGGGTGGGGTTACTGGGTTATGGGGTTAGGGTGGAGGTGTGGACCTTGGGTAGGGTGCTCTTTCCAAGAGCCGGTGCAGTCTCGATGGGCCGAATGGCCTCCTTCTGCACTGTAAAATCTATGATCTATGATATTCATCCTTCAACACTTCAGTTGCCTGATTTTCCACTGGCTTATCAACCAGAGTCGGCATCACTCCCACCTGCGATCCAGGTATATCATTACCCAAGATAAACTGTAATCCTGGACAAGATAGTTTCTCTATTACTCCTACTACCACTTCACACTTCACCACTCTTCACTGTACTTTCCAACCTTACCTGAGATAATGGAACACTACTCTTCTCATCCTGAATTCCACATATTACCACCTTTTCTGGCAACATTCTTCCCGAACTACATAACTCCTCATCTCTTACCATTAAAGATTGACTAGCTCCCGTATCTCTTAAAATTGTGACTTCTTTACCTGTTCCTCCTGATACACATGAGTAAACTTTACCCACACAAGTAAATTCTTTAAAGAGATCTGGCACCTTCTTATCAATCACCTCCTGATCAGGCTGTACAATCTTTTGCACCTCCTTCGCTTCACTTGGGCTTTCCTTTACCACTTTCACAAACCCCACTGTCTTATCCTGTTTTACCACATCAGCCTTCCCAGTGCTTCTCTTCAACCACCAACACTGTGACTTTACATGGCCTAGTTTATTACAGTGAAAATATTTGAAATTTTTCATGTCTCTACCACCCTCCTGGATTTATTTTTTAATCTGAGGTACACTCTCCTTATTATCTCCCATCATATCACCTTTACTTTTACCGCTTGAGTATTTCTCATGTCCCCAGTTTCTATCCCTCACAGGCTGGAACTGATGTCAGAAACTGAGCTTTGATTTATGAACTAATTCATAATCATCTGCCATTTCTGCTGCCAATCCCGCAGTTTTAACTCTCTGCACTTCCCCATGAGTTCTCACTACATCAGGAATTGAATTTTTAAACTCCTCCATAAGTATAATTTCTCTGAGAGTTTCATACATTTGGTCAATTTTGAAAGCCCTTATCCACCTATCAAAATTACTCTGTTTGAGCCTTTCAAACTCCATCTATGTTTGACCAAATTATTTTCTTAAATTTCTACACCTTTGTCTGCAGGCTTCAGGCACTAGTTCATATGCACCTAAGATGGATTTTTTCACCAACTCCAGTAGTGATGCAAACACTTAATTCGCCCTACCTATCAGCTTTGTTTGAATCAGTAATACCCACATGTCCTGTGGCCATTTCATTTGTTTAGCTACCTTCTCAAATGAAATGAAAAGGGCTTCTACCTCCCTCTCGTCAAACCTTGGCAATGCTTGTACATATTTAAATAGATCCCCACCAAGCCTTCGACTTTGACGTTCTTTCTCGCCATCCTCATCACTATCATCCAACTGTACATTTCCCTTTATGTCTGACAATTTTAACTGACTGTCATGTTTCATGGCCATTTTCCGAAGTTCAAACTCTCTCTCTTTATCTTTTTCCCTGATCTGTATCACACTTTCTCTTTCTTTTTGTTCTGCTGGGGGTATTCATTCTTTTCTCCTTTCTTTTCTCTCCTTTTCTTTTTCCTCCCTATCTTTCTCTTTCCGCTCTCTCTTTCTTTTTCCTCTCTTTCGTATTCAAGCTGCCTTAGTTCTTTCTCATGTTCAAGTTGCTTAATCTGCAACTGGATCTTTGCCATTTCTAATGAGTCAGACTGTATCTCAGGCAACTTTAAATGCTTAGCCACCGCCATAATTACCTCATCTTTTCGCATTTTGACAGGTAATGTTAACTGCAATGTTTTTGCCAAATCAAACAGTCTGCTTTTAGTCTCTGTCTGTAAGGTACTGCGTGTGACTGTCTCCACCCTGAAAAACCTCAGAGCCTCTGAAATTTCTATTGTCCACAACATACTCCCTACTTAAACTAAAATACCACACCTGAAAGGCAATCATAATATGCTCACCTCTCACTGTCTTTACGTTCACTAAGCCAATCCAATAGATAGACTGTTATCCCAGACGAGCCCCCAATTTGTTATGGGCCAGGGTTTAGAGAACCCCAAAGTGTATCATGGAGTTCACCTGACCCACAACTTTGAATAGGTTGTGATATGGGGAGCACACGGCCCACCCTACAGGAGTGGTACAGCAGAAATGGAAAAGTATTTTTTAAAGCTAAACAATGTTTATTCTATGAACTCACGTTAACCTTTTTAAAACATACAATGACCATCTTAGCAACCATCAATTCAAATACAACCCCTAAAGAATACACCACTAAGTAATCCTTAATAACTTCACAAACAACATCCAGAGACAAAAGAAACACCTTTTAACAGAAGCACATTAGGTTTACATTCACTCCTGAGAGCTGTTATTAGTTTTAAATCACAAAAGGATTGATTTACAGTCTTTAGATTACAGAGCGAGAGACTAATACCCCTTCTGGCTGTCACTGAAGCTATCCAACTCTGAAAACGAAACTAAAACACACCCTGCAGCAAACAGCCTAAAACTAAAGTAAGAAGCTGACAGACATCCCAGCTCCACCCACTCTGACATCACTGGAGTAATACACACCCATTTCTTAAAGGTACATTTCTTAATCTCCCATTTCTTAAAGGTACTCTCACATGACAAGTTTAAAATGCAAATTGTGGTAATTCTTCAAATCATAATCCACAGTATAAAAAGACAGTGATTAAAGCAAAAGAAAGATGGCATTTTAGCAAAAGCAAGCCAAGGAAATAGGTTTCAGAAAGAGATAGATTGATTCCTGAATGGAGTTTTCCATCCCCTTACGTGATTCTTAAGAAGAGTATTACCTTAAGGTTTCACCTTCTTTACAGCTGTGATTGGCTTTAACTAATTCATAATTCATTCAATTCGGCCAAAGTGTCTATCCATCAATTTAAGAGAGATATGTATTTAAATATATCAGTACAAACTTTTCCATACCATCGCTTGCCAATTTTCCAAGTTATCTGCATCTCAACATAGGCTGGCTGTTACTATAGAAACGGAACTGCCCGTACTGGGCAGCCACCCAGTTTTTACCAAACAATAGGGTCTTTTAGCCAGTTGCGTCACTGACCTTGCAGGCCTCAAGTAACTTTTGAAATGTGAAAATCAGAGTCTTATCTGATTAATTCCCAGCGATAGTTGCACTGAATTAATGCTTAATATGATTTCAGTTAATTATTCTTAATGAGTTCTCAATTAAACATTTTGCCTATATCATCTCTTGCTCAGTAGAAAATCAATTTCTATCAGGTAACCTGTGACTTTATAGGGGAAATGGGTGGTCCTGCAGACATTTTGTAATGACCTGGTGCATTGACTCAGCACTCGAGTGGGCAATAAAGGATGTCAGCTAGATGCGGCAGCTATGGTGGCCTGGAATGGATCAGATCATGAATACCACTATTATTGACTACCTCGCCTGTATCCAATGTGATCACGGCGCAGACTTAAAATGTCTTCCAACATGGCCCAGTGTCCATGGCCAGTAATAGAAATGTTTTGTAAGCGATTGCATTGGTCCTTTTCCCAGCTTCAGGGGGGAAACCATTACATTGTGGCGATAATAGAATGTGAATAAAACATCAAATATTGTAAATGAGTGAGAAATCACTAAATTAGTCCATGATGGAATAGCAACTGTTGTCCAGAAAGAGAGATTTATCTTATCCCCCCCCACTCACTCAATCCAATTCAGCACCTGGTGCATGTGACCATTCCTAAGTTAAGGGTTGAGACACCTTCTCAATCCAATGTCCATACTTACAAACGTTCTGGAAGTTGTAACTGGAGAGTGATGAATAGTGAAGTCCGAATTGATTTTCCCCCATTTACCCTATGGAATACTATTATGTTAATTTCAAATAGGTAAATGTTAGCTATTTTGAGGGGAATTTGATAAGGAATCTATGTATCTATGAATTGTTTCTCTTGCCACATGATCTCACCAAACATGGCTAAGTATTCTAACTTGGTAGCAATGCAGGCATTCAACTTCATTTTTTATTACTGATGAATGAATTGCAAACTGAGAGTGCTACATAATAATATAATAATCTTTATTGTCACAAGTAGGCTTACATTAACACCGCAATGAAGTTACTGTGAAAACCCCTAGTCGCCACGTTCCGGCGCCTGTTCGGGTACACAGAGGGAGAATTCAGAATGTCCAATTCGCCCAACAGCACAAATCAAACCTGGGATCCTGGCGCTGTGAAGTAAAAGTGCTAACAACTGTGCTACCATACCGTCCCTAATATAGATGTAATAATTCTGCATGAATAGCTGTGAGATAAATCCTGAAATATATTTGCTCCCATAGCAAATATTCTATATATTTATCTGTCTATATTTTATGGAGTCTTTTACTCCCATTATTTCAACCTGCTCCTCTAAGAGAACATTGGGTATCTGGATAGTCTGAGTTAAAAATTTCTCCATAACTTCAATCAAGGTCCTTTACTCTCCCTTCAACCCTGCTACCATTTAAAAGTTGATCCAGTTACAACCAGAAAAGCCATCCGGTCTCCCATCACCCCAATAAAGAGCATACCGCCATACTACTCCCTGAGCTCCCAGCAGTGGCAGGTGGATACAAGAGACAAGGAAGGTTTTGGAACATAAGCCCATAGTTATCTGGATGGCAGGTGGGTGTTCTGCTCACCTTGTCTGCCAGTTTGCTACTGAATTGTGTTGAGCCACAAGGAACATTGCATGACAACATGATGAATGCCAATGTCACCAAACCTCAGCACATCATACACCAGCGGCGGGATTCTCCGACCCCACGCCGGGTCGGAGAATCGCCGGGGGCTGGCATGAATCCCGCCCCTGCCGTGTCCCGAAGTCTCCACCACCAGACATTCGGCAGGGGCGGTAACCGCGCCGCGCCGGTCGGCGGGCCCACCCCCGCCGATTCTACGGCCCGCGATGGGCCAAAGTCCCGCTGCTGGAATGCCTGTCCTACCAGCGTGGATTAAACCACCTTTTGAACTGCGGGACAAGGCGGCGCGGACAGCCTCTGGGGTCCTGGGGAGGGCGCGGGGCAATCTGGCCCCATGGGGTGCCCCCACGGTAGCCTGGCCCGCGATCGGGGCCCACCGATCCGCGGGCGGGCCTGTGCCGTGGGGGCACTCTTTTTCTTTCGCCTTCGCCATGGTCCTCACTATGGCAGATGCGGAAGAGACCCCCTCCCCTGCGCATGTGCAGGGATGACGTCAGCAGCCGCTGACGCTCCCACGCATGCGCGGACCCGCGTCGCCCGGCGAAGGCCTTTTGGCCCCGGCTGGCTTGGCGCCAAAGGCCTTTCCCACCAGCCGGTGGAGCGGAAACCACTCCGGCGCAGGCCTAGCCCCTCAAGATGAGGGTTTGGCCCCTAAAGGTGCGGAGACTTCCGTACCTTTGGGGCGGCCCGACACCCCAGAGTGTTTCTCGCCACTCCATCACGCCGGGCACCCCCCGCCCTGCCGAGTAGAGGAGAATCCCGCCCGTGGTCTCTATGTAGTTCATGAATTTGCCTTTGACGATAGACATGAATTGCCAAGTGACAGACTTTAGCATGGCAACTGAATGCCATTGCACTGGATTCGGTACTTTGAGGCTTAGGGATTTTAATTTACTTAACAGAACCAGTCATAATGATATGCAATAATTTGTCTGACCTATTAAGTAGTTTCCACATAATAACAGGACAGCATGCGGTATGTTCAAATTAAAATATGCAACTCTGTCTGGGCCATGAACCTGTATTGTCCCGTTGGGAGCAGATGTACCTGTAATATTGCTGTGGTTTGTCGGGCTCTAGCCATTTTAATTAATAACTGCAGATATTCATAAATGCTGCTGGCTTATGGTTCAGTGCACATATAGCGGCAGGCCTATTGCCTCATGAGAGCAGTACTGGCTGTAAGATCTTCTCTGGGCCTCTAAACAATCCATTTTACCTCAGCAGCTCCCACACATGGAAGGTTAATGATACTCATAGATAACAAGTTTTACTAAACTGGGCCATTCCCAAAGGTATCTTCTAGGTTCTCAGAAGACACAGAAGCTTCAAAAGCAAATTATAAAAATGGCACAAAGTATTCAAGCGCAAGGGTTTCTCAGGCATGTAAAAGCCAATATATGAAATTCCATTTATACTAAATCTGTATTAGTTATTGACTGGCAACACTGTACTTCCAGACGGTAGAATAAATGAATGAGGATGCTGTAAACATATTCTTTCTGAGTCAGGGTGTACAAGATGTTTTCATTGATTGTTATGCTAATTCATCACTTATCAGTTTTCACAAGTAATGAGAATGTTGAAGAATTGTATAGACACAAGAATCATATACATCTTTGCAAGCAAATTTATGTGACATGTAATATGTATATACTCACATAAAAGTATTCATAGCTGCCTCACATTAAAATAATGACAGGTTAATAGTGTTTGGAGTATAGTTAATCAATGTTGAATTATAACAAATACCCACATGAAATACCCACTGAAACATTCTGCCTGTGTTTAAATTATTTTAGTTGCAATTCCTAACATTAAATAAAACAACTAATTTTAGGGGTGTTTGTGTGACAGTATTGTAGTACTAAATTTGCTATCTCTTAGTGAGAAATTATTGAGCCCAGACAAAAATAACAGAGGACATTCTCTTTTAAAAAAAAATTAATTACATTGTTTTTTTTAACCTTATGCTGGTTCAGAATGCTTGACTTTACACGGATAGGAATTATTTTATTAAGAATGCTTCATGGAGGGAGACTGAGGTGTGGTGGGTTGTGGAGAGAATGGATGATAGTATTGGTGGCGCTGTAAATTCATGTGATTATACGCTACCCAGACCCCACAATCAACATCCTGGGGGTTACCACTGATCAGAAACTGAATTGGCTTAGCCAAATTAATACTGTGGCTACCAGGCAGGTCAAAGACTAGGAATCCTATGATGGGTAACTCACCTCCTGACCCCCTCAAAGCCTGTCCACCATCTACAAGGCACTTGTCAGGAGTGTAATGGAATACTCTCCACTTGCCTGGATGAGTGCAGCTCCAACAACACTCAAGAAGCTCGACACCATCCAGGAAGATGGCCTGAAGAGCAACTAGGGATGGGGAATACATGCTGTCCTAACACCCTGTAAATGAATAAAATAACATTTTAAAAAATTATTTCTATGACCCATATTGATATTGTTTCTAAAGTATGTTGGTTGGAATGTGTTCTGATGCCAACTTTTTCAATTTATATACTTCTTACAAAGTGTAATTTTTTAGTATTAGTACGAATTGCATAATTACGTATCTTTTTCTAAGAGGGCAAATGCAACCTAATACAATCATGTGAGACATTGCGATGTAAAACCCGCCGCCCATTGTGGGTGGTTTCACTTTTTCGCAAATCCGCAAATTAGAGCGAGGCGGCTAGTCTCACTCTAAAATGCAGTTTCCCGGGGTAACCGAGGAGTTGGGATCTATCCCCTTCGCCCCAGAGACCTTGGGAGAGTGCCATTTAACACTGGTCCCCACACATGGGGAACAGCCGGAACAGCATTCCTGGGGGTCTCCCAGGGGGTCGGAGGCCCCCCCAGGTGCTTGCCCTTTGGGAAGGGTGGTACCCTGGCTGAGCTGGTGCCGGCCTGGCAAGCCGGTATAGAAAACGGGGCTATGCGCTGCCTTGGCCACGCGTATCCACTGAGGCCCCTTATTTAATGCGAGTGGCGTTGTATAGCCATGTGTTTCTCGGCACTGCGAGCACCGGAAAACAGGTGGCTAAATGCGCTCGTTATGCGGCTTTGTTCCCATTTAGTTGGATCGCGCCCATAAGATTCTCTGGGGGCTTGGCAGGGTAAATGCTGAGAAGTTGTTTCCAATTGTGGGGAGTGTAGAACCAGAGAGCAAATTCTCAGAGTAAGGGTCACCCATTTAAAACAGAGATGAGGAGGGATTTCTTCTCTCAGAGGGTAGTGACTGTAGACTTTTTTAACACACAGGGCTGTAGAGACTGGGTTGTTAGGTATGTTCAGGGCTGAGATTGTCAGATTTTTAATCAATAAAGGATTCAAGGATATGCCGATAAGGTGGGAAAGTGGAGTTAAGGATCATCATATTAGCTATTATCTCATTGAATAGTGGAGCAGACTCAATGGGCCGAATGGTCTATTTCTGCTCCTATGTCTTATGATCTAACGGTTCCACCTCTGATTACTGTTCAATAACATCTGTTCCAAAGTGCACATGAATGGATGTCAAGTGAGGACAGGATTGGGCTCTCCTGTGATGCCTTCAATTGTTCAGTCTTCCATCAGGACATGGTACACAGCAGGCTGGCTTCACCTCTGATGTGCATCTTGGGGACACACCTGTGCGCAACGGTAGTGCACGGAAGGCTAAGCAGGTTGAGGATCACTGAGAGGGCAGGGGGACGAGGGGGGTTGGAGGTAATGAGGAGAGGGTGCGATGGCAGGAGGGGTGGAGGGAGGGCTTGGGAGGAGTGGGGATGGCGGGGCGGCACCATCGGGGGATGGGGCAGTTGGGGACACATGTATAGCAGTTAAAAATGTTGCACTCGAGAAATATGATTCCTCTGGCACTTTCTTCCACAATACATATAGGCCAAGCACCAATCCACCCCCCAAGCACCTCCACCACCCACCCACCCCCATCCCCCACTGTACATGGGCCGCCACCTCGAGCTTCTGTCAACACTGCAGCTACGGCCTCCAGCGTCTGGCCGTCTGGCTTACCAGCAGCGCCACAAGGGCAGTTTCTGCGGGGTCCAAGATATCATCCATCCTGTGTGATATCTATAAGGAATTTGAGAGGGTGTGAGACTGACAACCAGCAATGATTTCCACCCAAGGACCCTCCATTCCCCTATTGTTCCCCCCTCCACACCCCATGTCTGCTGCCATCTGACAATCCCTGCCCATGCACCCCTAGCTGCCCCTGTTCACCAGTCCCCACACTCTGTACCCCAAACACCCGCATGTAATGTTACCTGGACCAGGCGCTGACCCCCCACCCCCCCCATGGCACAGCCACCCTATGGTCGTGAAGTGTCCCCGGTGCAAGTATTCGGATGTTGGCTGCTGTGTCTGTGGTGTTGCCTCTCGCAGTGTTCAGGCACAATGACCAGGCATCACGGTCTGATTGGGATGCTCGGCAATAACTGCCACATGCTACATGGCACACATGCCTACCTATGGGAATCCACTTGGGAGCTGTGAAGTGCTCAGTTAACTACGATTGCCAATTCCTAATTAGCAATAGCCTTCAACCGTGCGGCCAGAGACTTCTGCGGTCAGTAGTAGTTATGGGTTGTCAGTGGGGCGGACAGGCAGGGGCTGAGTTTCCCCCAGAACGGGAACTCACAATCCAGGGGATGGCATGGCAGACCTGCAGGTGCTAAGACACCCACCTCCCCCCCCCCCTCCTCCTCCAGGATATGGACAGGCACACCCCCCCTCCCCGTCCCCCCCGTCTCTGCACCTCCCCCACCACAAATGGCGGCCATCCCGACCGAGACCGCCCCTCTCGGTGCTCTCCCTCCGAGCATTGGGGCAGAAACCCCAGTGCCCTGTTTCATTGCCCGGGACCGAAGATGGCTACTCGTCTCCTCGGATCCTGTCACGGTGGCACAGTGGTTAGCACTGTTGACTTACAGCTCCAGGGTCTCATGTTGAATTCCGGCCTCGGGTGACTGTCTATGTGGAGTTTGCATGCCCTCCCCAGGTCTGCGTGGGTTTCCTCCGGGTGCTCCGGTTTCATCCCACAATCCAAAGATGTACAGGTTTGGTGGATTGGCCATGCTAAATTGCCCCTTAGTATCCAAAAAAAAGGTTAGGTGGGTTTACTGGGTTATGGGGATAGGGTTGAGGCATGGGCTTAAGTAGGGTGCTCTTTCTACGAGCCGGTGCAGACTCGATGGGCTGAATGGCCTTCTTCTTCACTAAATTCTATGATTCCAGGCCTTCCGCCAGCTTCACTTTTTTAAAAAGGTGTTCCAATCGGCACCCATGTGACCATTTGCTGGGGAGGCTGTTAGATCACGGGAGGCCCTTAGATAGGGGTCGCTACCGTTAATTGCATGGAGATTGGCCTTAAGTGGTGATTATTGGTTTCTCGCCATGCTCCGGCAGGTTCCTGATTTCATCAATAGGAGCGGGCCAGTTAGATCACAAATCGATTGGCGCCCGGCGCTGTTCTCGTTTTTGGCCGTTCCCGTGATCTAACGGCCTTATCACGCTCTCGCGTAAGCACAATGTGGCCATTAAATCATGCCCATTGTAATGTGCCAGTGTAATGAAGTTATCACAATGCCTGTCTGTCTAGACAGAGCAAGATGTATGTACATATTTTGTCCCTTTCATTTTAAATGCAACATACATACTATGATGTTTCAGAATATTTTAAAGGTTTGAAGTCTGACAATACTATACACCAATATTGAAATGTTTATTGGGAAGTTTACAAAATGTATCTCTGCATCTTCTTAAGCACTTCATTGCCCTAACACTCGCTCATCTTAGCTCTCTTTGAGAAAATCTTGTGAAAGTGCTAATATGTATTTATGTTTTGTATCAGACTGAACATGCTTGCCCCTATTATCCCATTGGTTTCATACATGTGCATCAACCATCCTTTTTGCCCCATCTCCCCAGGGTGACGAAGGAAATACACCTGTCAGAGGCATCCAGCCGATCTCCATAGCTCAATGATCTCTGGCTGGGAGCCATCTTGCTGTCCCTCTGCCTCTTCATCAGAGTCATAATTGCCTTCCTGTGGGTATCAAAACTGGACACAGCATTTCAAATAAGGCCATGTTAAAGTTGCATTTAACCTCGTGATTGTGCTCCCAGTTTTGTGTTGAATAGTCCAGGTGATAAAACCAAGAACTCTTATTTGCATTTGGTGTAGCCTCCTGTCAATGAATTTTGCGATGGTGATATCATGTATCTGGTTACCCAGTGAAGGCGATTCAGAAATCACCAGGACAGACACACACACAATAACTGAAGAAGTGCTTCACTGCAGCTTAACCCTTTCATAATTACCTATAAATCAAAATGATACATTTGGAATAATTGTAAATAAAAAGTACCTGACAGACCTGATCATAAGAAATAAAGAATGTACTGAAGATTCCCAGTCTTTTCCATGCCACATGTATGTCCGTGTACATGTGCAGATTACTGCCTGAATAGGAAGGTTTTTAATTTTCTTTCGAGCTGCGAATGACTCCACCACTTCTCCACAGTGGTGACAGCATGAATGTTTATTTGCACAATGTGATGGAGTCAATAAGTAGCATTTTGAAACCTAGGGCAAAGAGATTTGTCATCTAAATGGGAAGTTTTCTTTGCCGGCAGCAGAACCCAGTTTGAACTGCTAAAAAATCCATTTTGGTTAAATTTGCTGCTGAGGATGTATTACTTTAACAGCAGGCAGAGATTAAGAAGTGTTACATTGCTCCCTAACACATTATAAATTGCCACAAAACAATATGGCACGCAGTTGAATTCTTTTTTTTTCAACAAAATGTCAAACAGCACCTGCTTCTAACCATGAAAAGGAAATGATATATTTTCTATAATCTCTGAGTCCCTATACATATGATGAGTAAATTCAATATAAATGTTTGCGATATTGAGCAAACATGGAAATTGGTGTACAAAATAATCTCTCTGTAACTTTTCTTCCTCCTATTTAATATCAAAATGTTTTGCAGCAAGAAAGTTTCAATTCATATTTGCATATGTGTTATTATACTTGCAGAATGAATTTCAGATCTTACCAATTTTATTCATTATAATGTAAATTGGTTTGGGGAATCAGCTGCTAACTGTCTCTGACATACTTCATTTAGAGTCTATAAATGCAATTAATGGGACTTTATTCACAAGAAAGTTAATTGACTGTAGCAAATCTTGATACATTATCATTGTTTAGATAACTTCCAAAACTTCCTCAGTAATGAATAGTTACAATAACTTGGTAGGCTTCACAGATAATATTATTCAGAATTGTGTTCCCTACATTTGAAAAAAATCTAAATCATCTAATTAAGCAGCATTATATCATCAAGCAGAATGGACAATGGACACCTTACTATTCTATTTACATCAATGAGCCCTTAACACACACCATTAGTCTCAGCACTTGGAATCTTTCATTCATATTCTGTTCAAATTAAAGGCTGCTCTGACTCGAGCTGTTTGGCGTAATGCCTCCCAATTAGAGTCAAATTAAAAATGTACTACACAGACTCCTTAAACTTGCTTAGAATTTAATTCAGAATATGCCCTTGTAAAGTCAGAAATGGAATTATGTTACTCCTGGTTTGGACATTTTAGGGAATGTACTGGGAATCCAAAGGACACAACAGATCGAACATCTGAGATTGGGTGTGCCCAGCGGACCCTGGTCAATGCTCCCATCTGGTTACCATGGTACCGTGACGGAATTATGTCTTCAACTGGCAGTGAAGTTGAGTATTATGTACATAATAATTCTTGCATATCCACACTAACAATCTATCAAAGAGCACCATGCATATTGCACATTCAATAGTGTTAATGAGTGCATATGGGGATGATGAGCTTTCATCAAGATCAGAACCTATTATTCATTCTGAATCAGATTCTGATTCATGCAATCACCAGTACATTAGCAGGCACTGTAACTTCTAAATTATATTGCCTTCACTTAGATAGATGCATTTAGAATGGGTTTTGATAACTGAAAATTTGTTGCAATGACATGTTGATCTCTTTTGGCATTGCTTATCTACAAAAGTGGGACGAGTATCTCTCGCTTCCTCTCTTTGTTTACCTCCTGCTATCTCGTTCTTGTCATCTCCCCCTTGTTTTCCATTACTTTTGTGTCCATCTTCCATTTGGCAATCACACATGCCCTCTTATTGTCATCACTGAGGAACAGGTACTGTTGCTAATCAAGCTGAGGAACTACCCTTAATTGAGAGGCTGTAAACAAGGCAAGTATAGTTTTTCTCACTCTTGCACTTCCTGATTAGTTTAAATATTTTTCTCTTCATCATTTATGCAGCTTACAATTTTTGTTCTTGCAGTTTTATTTTTTCACCGTGGTTAATTGCTTGAGATAAGATGCCCAATCCTATTATTCAACTGGCCAATTGGAGATAATTCTATTGACCAACTGGGACCAGTTCAAACTGGGCAACTGGACTGGCATTCGAACTGGCCAACTGCTAGTTCCAATTTCCATTGAAAATTGGACCTGTTGCAACTGATTTGTATTCCTGGGTTCCCTGTGGATCTAGATGCCATGGTCTTTTTAACCGCGTCTGGGTCAAGAGGCATTGAGTCATCAGAAAATACATGAATTCCGTTTACAATGCATGCACATGCATTTTTCATGTCAGGCCTTCAGGCTTGAGTTGTGCTGTGCCCTGGAGTCCAGAGATATGAATATACTTGGTGTTCTCTGCTAATGAGTGTATCCAGACTTAAGGTTGCTGTTTTTCTGGTGGGGCGATGCAATTATACATACGATTGTGAGTTTTTTAACCTATTGAATATTTAAGTTTTATGTGATGATTGTTTTTAGCAGTACGTAGTAAAGTGAATAATAGCAATAGTATGACAGGACTGTGTTGCAAAATATTTATATTTATAAAACATTAGTCATCTTTTTAACAAAGCTTTTTGGATGAGATTTTCTCTTGTCTGGGGCCTATTCAAAATAGGGAGCAGAGCAACTATCTCCACATTGCTGCACAACCTATCCCCATTATCTGATATTCAAGCCCACAGATTGCATGAAGGTCATAAAATAGGGTTCTCTCATTCCACCAGCATCAAAACTGCAGAAAGTCTCAAGGGAAAGCTTAACTTCGAGGAACAAACTGTTCATAGTAAATGCATGACCGATGCTCTAGACCTCTGCCCTATTCATGGCCTTAGCTCTCAATGCAGTGATTCATCATTCTTGTACACCTGCCCCTTGCCGTTGACCTGCTCCATTCTCTCTCCACAAGGCATCTCACCCCTCCTTCTCCTCCAGCCTGTGCTTCCAGCTCAGGCCCCACATTCAGCTCTCTTCAACCCACTCTTTCAACTGAGGCTCTTCTCCTTGTTTTCCAAGTAAGAAGCCTTACAACAAAGATGCAGGACGATTGACTTTGTCTATATATATATGTTTCTGGAACCTACCTCTTCAGTCACCTGAGGAAGGAGCAGTGCTCCGAAAGCTAGTGATTTGAAACAAACCTGTTGGACTTTAACCTGGTGTTGTAAGACTTCTTACTGTGCTCACCCCAGTCCAATGCCAGCATCTCCACATCTTGGGCGGGATTCTCCCCTACCCGGCGGGGCGGGGGGTCCCGGCGCCAAGGAGTGGTGTGAACCACTCCGGCGTCGGGCCGCCCCAAAGGTGCAGAATCCTCCGCCCCTTCAGGGGCTAGGCCCGCCCCGGAGTGGTTTGCGCCCCGCCGGCCGGCGAGAAAGGGGCTTGGCGCCACGCCAACCAGCGCCAAAGGGCCTCCGCCGGCCAGCGCAAGTTGCCGCAAGTTGGCGCATGCGCAGGAGCGCCAGCGTGTGCTGGCGTCATCCCCGCGCATGCGCAGAGGGTTTAGTTTCCGCACCGGCAATGGCGGAAGGCTACAGCTGCTGGTGCGGAAGAATAGAGTGCCCCCACGGCACAGGCCCACCCGTGGATCGGTCGGCCCCAATCGCGGGCCAGGCCACCGTGGGGGGCACCTCCTGGGGCCAGATCCCCCCCCCCCCGCTCCCCCCAAGAACTCCGGAGGCTGCCTGCGCCGCCAGATCCCGCCGGTAATGACCTACTCCAATTTACGCCGGCGGGGCTGGCAAAAAACGGGCGGGACTTCGGCCCATCGCGGGCCGGAGAATTCGGGCAGCCCTGGGACCCATTGAGTCGCGCCGGTCCCCGCCATTCTACGAGGCAGGTGCCGCAATTCACGCCGGGCCGATTTTTGGGGGGCCGGAGAATTTGGAGGACGGCGGGGCGGGATTCACGCCGACCCCCGGCGATTCTCCGACCCCTTGTTTTCCAAGGACTTCGACTCTTGTTCTGAGGGGTATCCCCAGGGATGATCAAATCCTCTGCCCAGGGCCCTCCCAAGTCAACGACATCTGCTAGTGGGGACCTAGTGCCCCGTTGGAAACACCCCGTTTGGAAGTTGGGATGCTGAGGACTTGTCACCCCATCCACTACATTTACTATTGGAACAGGCAGATTACAAATTCTGAAAAGCAGAATTGCCTCTCTCCAAATCCAAGTGTAGCTTCTACGTCATCCAGTACATTGGTGTTGGCAGCAATACCTCATCCATAGTCAGGCAATGAATTTCTTATTTCAGCCTGCAATACTGAGTCCATTCCCAAAGCAAAGAAGCAGCATCAACAATGGATCAGGGCGAATGAGATGATCATTAGAGGAGAATGGCAGTAATTTCCCAGACAGACCCAGTGCAACAGTTAGTCCTCCTACACGGTTTATCCTTCACCCATAGGCTGAAAAATTGTAAAGATGTGTACAATGCATATGTCTTTGTAATCAGCAGGGGTCCAAAAGAGTATTTTTCAGCAGTGGTCATAAATAGCAATCAGGGGCGACATTCTCCGACCCCCCGCCGGGTCGGAGAATCGCCGGGGGCTGGCGTGAATCCCGCCCCCGCCGGTTGCTGAAGTCTCCGGCACCGGATATTCGGCGGGGGCGGGAATCGCGCCGCGCCGGTTGGCGGGCCCTCCCCCTGCTCGATTCTCCGGCCCGGATGGGCCGAAGTCCCACCGATAAATTGCCTGTCCCGCCGGCGTAAATTAAATCACCTACCTTACCAGCGGGACAAGGCGGCGTGGGCGGGCTCCGGGGTCCTGGGGGGGCGCGGGGCGATCTGACCCAGGGGGGTGCCCCCACGGTGGCCTGGCCCGCGATCGGGGCCCACCGATCCGCGGGCGGGCCTGTGCCGTGGGGGCACTCTTTCCCTTCCACCTCCGCCACGGTCTCCACCATGGCGGAAGTGGAAGAGACTCCCTCCACTGCGCATGCGTGGGAAACTGTCAGCGGCCGCTGACGCTCCCGCGCATGGGCCGTCCGGAAATGTCATTTCCGCGCCAGCTGGCGGGGCAACAAAGGCCGTTTCCGCCAGCTGGCGGGGCGGAAATTCCTCCGGCGTCGGCCTAGCCCCTCAATGTTGGGGCTTGGCCCCCAAAGATGGGGAGCATTCGGCACCTTTGGGGCGGCGCGATGCCCGTCTGATTGGCGCCGTTTTGGGCGCCAGTCGGCGGACATTGCGCTGTTTCCGGAGAATTTCGCCTATATTCGGCTATATTCCCCCTTCCTCATCCAAGTGTACTCAGGGCCACTGAACCAATTGGTTCCATGGTTCCTCAACGCAGACTGATGCACAAACCTGAAATCTAGTTTGCGTAAGACAATTACTCAGTCGGTGCGATCGAAAGGCCATGCGGTGCCCGAAAAGCAGTGCGCCATGGCGCATCGTGGCCAATAAAAGCTGGGAGGCCCTGCTCACGGGATCTTCCTGGCTGGCAACACCTCGCGAGATCTAAAGTGACCTCGCGAGACTATGCGATGAGAATCCTACCCATTTTGAGCAGAATTACATTTTGACAAATCTGCATATTAAAGCAAGACAGCTATTCTCACTGTAATATGCAGTTGCCCGAGGCACCCCAGGTGTGGGGATCTATTTCCTTCACCTTGGAGATCTCAGACAAGTGCCATTCAGCACTGGTTTCCACAAACGGGGATCAGACGGAACGACATTCGTGGGGGTCTCCCAGGGGATTGACCCTAGGTGCCTGCCTTTTGGGCAGGCTGGTATACTGACACTTCGGGTGCTGCCCTTGCACCCTGGTATCCAATCACACCCATTGTATCTGCAAGATCAATTATTCAGTCAGACAGTATAAGCACTGATACTGCTCATTCTAATAGTTCTTTTGATGTTACAATGCAAATGAGTTTATCTGGAGACATTAATACAGATAAAGAGACTGTATCCAATTGTTCTGGTTTTAAGGAATGAAAAATCTGATCATTGAATTTTAGATTTCCACTGGGCCCTTAAAACAACTCACATATGCAAATGCTTAATTTTTCTTCCCTGAAGCAACCTGTGAAAATTGGTTTATTATCTTTATATTGTTACGTCAATGATAGACGGTCAGGTAATATAGACTCAGTACATTACCAAGACATGACCTACACGGACAAGAAGAAATATAGGAAGAATAATACTGCGCATGCTGGAAATCAGAACCAAATACAGGAAATGTTGGGATGTTAATGCAAGCCCAGTAGTATTTTAAAATCAAAACGACAATGGTACAATCAGGTTAGGGAGCAGTAGCTTTTTATTTAAATTAGACAAAGTTTGAAATTCCAGTTACCCACTAGGAGAATAAAGCCATAGAATTCCACGGTTTTAAACAAACAAAATAAACTTTACAATATATACTCAGAAAAGTTAAGCAGTCTACAATATTTATTGTTATACTCTAACATTCAGAATAGGCAAAATGTGGTTGAATACACCACACTGCACGTTACATGGCAGATATCACCAAGACTGATCCCATGGATTTCTCGGCACATATCCCAACATCAGTGAATACTGGAAATCACAAAATCTCATGAATATTCTGTCTCTCTCAGGAGTGATTGCAAGTCTTCACTTTTGAAAATCTTGCCTCGGAATACTTATCTTTCTGATCTTTGATGTATTGTTGCACTGTTGTACAGTAAGCTAGAGATACAATACCACACTGGTATGGCCAGCTTTAAGAAGCCGTTTGGAGAAAAACATGAATCAGCTCCTTTTAAATATCAATCCAACTCCTTTCAATATTGGTCTGGATTCTCCGCTGCCTGCCGCCGGTAGTGGGCACCCCAAAGCGGTGGAGAATTGAAATGTTCCAGCCTCCCGTTGGGGCGGGATTAGGATTCACGCCCTGGATGTAAATAAATGCAAATGTGTCCTAATGAGCTCAACCTATTCTCCGTGCTCCCCCCGTGATTCCCCGGTCCTCTGGACTGGAAATCAATGGGTGGAGATTACTACAGGTCCCACCAATGTGGTGGCCAGGGGAGTAATCTCTTAAGGGAATTGCCCCCAAAGTCCACTTGAGGGCTACTCTCTCTACCCCTCCAACAATGCGTGACCTGCCCATCCCTCCTGAACCATGGTCCACCCTAGAGTCCCCTAAAATGAGGGACTCCAGGTACACCTTAATAGGGGTACACCCTCACAGCTACCTCTTTAATAGGGAGACCCCCACAGGGACCCACTTAATTCTCTCTCCCCACCAGAAACCAGCCCCCCCCCCCCCCGTGCCGCCGGATTTCCCCGCAGCATGGAATGGTTTCAATGGGAAATCCCATTGAGAAGCGGCAAGAATACAATATCCTGCCGCCACCGAACCGCGCGCCAGCGAGAAACGCGTGGCTGGGCTGGAGAATCCAACCCAATATTACAAAGGCACTTTTAATTTAGAGAATCAGGTTACATGTATAATCAAGTGCTTATATAGCAGATAAACAAGATTTTGATGATGCCAATCCTCTTTGACGGAGAAGGTGTGTTTTGGCATAGCTCCCTCTTTTTTTACTTTGTTTGCACTCGCATTTACTCCCAATCTCATTTATCATCCTCACTTCTTGCTCTCTCCGATTCTTGTTCATCTCTTTCCCCTTTGTCTCTCTTCCAATCATTTTTGTAAAAATAATTTCACTGGATTTGGGCATGACTGGCTAGGCTAGCATTTGTTGCTTATACCCAATTGCCCTTGGGAAGGTGGTAGTGAGCTGCCTTTCTCCAATGGGTAGCTTAGTAGTTAGCACTGTTGCTTCACAGCTCCAGGGTCCCAGGTTCGATTCCCGGCTTGGGTCACTGTCTATGCGGAGTCTGCACGTTCTCCCTGTGTCTGCGTGGGTTTCCTCCGTGTACTCCGGTTTCCTCCCACAAGTCCCGAAAGCTGTGCTGTTAGGTAATTTGGATATTCTGAATTCTCCCTCTGTGTACCCGAACAGGCGCAGGAGTGTGGCGACTAGGGGATTTTCACAGTAACTTCATTGTAGCCGACTTGTGACAATAACGATTATTATTATCATTAAACATAATGTTAATTTTCAGGCTGTACCTCAAAAATGTTGGCTGTAAAATAATAGAGAAGCAAACTGAAATAATCGATTTACAGTAATTTAACAATTCCTACAGCCTTCTTGAACTGCTGCAGTCCATCTGCTGTTTGGGAGTTCCAGCCTGGTTGGCTCTCCTGCTTGGCTGGGGCATAATGTCAATGCCTGGGGCGAGATTCTCCGACCCCCCGCCGGGTCGGAGAATCGCCGGGGCTGGCATGAATTCGGCGGGGGTGGACATCGCGCCGTTTCCGTAGAATTTCGCCCCTGATAATGCTTGTTGAGTAAGAGAAAGCAACGATTGGTGGGCTGACTTCAAATGACTATAAAAGTGTATTGAGTGCATGCTCGCTCCCTGTAGGAGTACAGCATACTTACTGAGTTTAACTAACTAAAGATTCTTCAGCTTTCTGCCTGACCAGTGAGGACCATCCTATGCATTAAGGCATCGGTTACAGAGTTATCTTGTGCAAATGGAAAAAGATCCCAGCTCTCCAGGAACAGCTCCACTTTTACACGTTGCATTAATTTGCCAAGCTAGCTGGTCAATCAGCAATAGTTTCCAACAAACCTCCAGAAAACAGTTATTAGATGACTTAATTCACCAAAGGGAGTTGTCCCAGCATTTTACTTCACCACCAATGGGGACACCACCACCTGGAAGTTCTCATCCAAGCCACTCAACCCTCCCTCACGGCACTGAGGGTGTACCTACACTGCATAGGCTACAGGGATTCAAGAAGGCAGTTGGTGATATCGGGAACTGGCAAATGTATTGCTGAATTAAGCAAAATATAGAACATACAGTGCAGAATGAGGCAATTCGGCACATCGAGTCTGCACCGACCCACTTAAGCCCTCACTTCCACTCTATCCCCGTAACCCAATAACCCCTCCTCACCTTTTTTGGTCACAAAGGGCAATTTATCATGGCCAATCCACCTAACCTGCACGTCTTTGGACTGTGGGAGGAAACCGGAGCACCCGGAGGAAACCCACGCAGACACGGGGAGAACGTGCAGACTCCTCACAGACAGTGACCCAGCGGGGAATCGAACCTGGGACCCTGGCGCTGTGAAGCCACAGTGCTATCCACTTGTGCTACCGTGCTGCCCCCAAATTGTCCATGAACGGAGATACATTTGTTGCTGGTTTCATGCGAGAGGGAGATCGACCACAATTAACTCCTGGACAGTCATTTGTTTTAATTCTAAACATTAATTTATGACCGACTAACCCTGGCTCAGCAATAATGTTTCACACTGCATTTGATCCTCTGTTTAAAGAAATTGAGATCCAGGCAAAAGCATTATTTCAGAGATGATTGCACAGTGAGGAGAATGGCATCTGAAGGTTTTCGTAGATTTTTGCACTGATCCTGAATGGGAATATTTAATTTAGTAGCTGCTGTACTATGGTTCTAAATGTAAGCGTCTTTTTAAAACACTAGCCATTCTTATTTTACTATGCCATGCACAATCCTGTAAGTATATGTGTGAATTATGTTTTTTCAGTGTGAAGGGGGGGATCCTGCGGTGAGACCTTTTAAAACTGAATAGCTAGGATGCCACTAGAGTATTTTACATAAGTTAGTTTATTAAGGATTGAGATTAATTATAGGAAATGCACTGAGAAATCATTATTAACCATTAAACATGTATTTTTAAGACATAGCAGTACTAAGTAATCAAACTCTTGCTACAAGCAGTGGTCACAATGCATGATGGGATTTAGGATAGCTAACTTGACCATGTTTTTGAGACACAGGAGATGTGTGATCAGCAAATTACTAGTAAACACACGTTTTTCAGTAGCCCCCGATATCCTCTGGATGCGAAAAGGAAGTCACTTTTGATATCCTGCCTTTCTGAAACAATCCATGGAATAAAGAGGATGCCAGTTCTGCCATCCATGTTCCTCATGAACAGTGGGTGCACAGGATGCTGAGATGGGGAAACAACTACTTAGGATGTTAAGACTGACATCAGGCCTTTTGGGAAACACAACTACCAGGATGACGTTCAATCATGAGTTGATCGCAATTTTATTGGATGAAGTTTAAACATGACGGGCGTGATTCTCCCGATTCCCCGCGATGGTCCGACGCCGGCGTGAAAAACGGCGCGAACCACTCCGGCGTCGGGCCGACCGGAAGTTGCGGAATCCTCCGCACTTCCGGGGGCCAGGCCAGCGCTGGAGGGGTTGCCGCCGTGACAGCAGGCGCCGAAGGGCCGGCATGAGTTAGCACATGCACAGAGCCGCCAGCGTGGTTCCTCGCATGCGCAGACCGGCCGACGTATTCTAGCCCATGTGCAGGGAGGTGTCTTCTCTGTGCCAAGCATGGCGGAGCCCTACAGTGGCCGGCGCGGAAGGAAGAAGTGCCCCCACGGCGCAGGCCCGCCCGCAGATCGGTGGGCCCCGATCACGGGCCAGACCACCATGGGTGCCCCCGCCCGAGCCGGATCCCCCTACGCCCCCCTGAGGACCACACCAGCCAGCCTACCAGCCAGGTCCCGCCGCGTGGGACCATGTGTAATTCACGCCGGCTGGACTGGCCAGAAACTGACGGCCGCTCGGTCAATCAGGGTCCGGAGAATTGCCGGGGGGGCACTGCCAACGGTCCCCGACCGGCGTGGCGTGACAGAATACGGCAGCCGGCGTCGTAGCGGCGGGGCGGGACGGGATTCACACCGATCACCCGGGGTTTCCCTGACCCGGCGGGTGGTCGGAGAATCCCGCTCGACAGCTTCAAGCATTGGATTGAGTCCAACTGGGATGGACTATTGATTTTTGGAAATTGCATAATTGATGTGTTTTTATCAATGTTCAGTAGATAGATTTTGCATTATCCGGATCTGATCTCCATGTACACGTAACCAAGATTGGATTAATAAATAAGCCATCTGATCCAGATCGCTGATGTGTCTTTTGCTCTCTGTACTGAGCCACAGGGAAGAATCCCACGTGGAAGCTGACTCAATACACAGGTCTTGAAACCACTCCTACACAGTGCTACACAAAGCATTGGCATTGGGGAAGAGTCTGTTCTGAGTTTGAACTAATCTGACTCCAATGATATTTAATTAAAGCTGCCAAACAGGTCCACACACTGAAAGAATATAGGCTTTGTGGGGCACTGACATTACTAACAGTGACAAGTAGAGCTGGGTTTCCCCAAATATTCACATATTTCTGTAAAAACTCTGAAAACCTTGCACAATAAAAGTATGTGGGCAATATCTCCTTCACTCACCTGATGAAGGAGCTGCGCTCCAAAAGCTAGTGATTCCAAATAAACCTTTTGGACTTTAACTTGGTGTTGTAGGACTTCTTACTGTGCCCACCCCAGTCCAATACCAGCATTTCCACATCATTGCAATATCTCAGTAATTCTTTCCAGGTCTTTTTACCACAGAAAATAATGTATAATTTAATCACCCCTCCATCTGATTATATTTACCATTGCCTCCATTGAAGCATTTCAGAAAAAGCTTATCCACTGAGAACATGATGCCATTGCTAAAAAAGACCTTCAGCCTTTTAGTGGTAGATTTGAGATTGTTGAACTTGACCAGGATATAGAGCAAAACCTTAAACTTGTCCCACACCATCATGGCAAGCTGACTTTACCAGACAACTTGCGTTAGTCGTTTGCCACTTCCATAAGAGCCAATTGCAAAGAAGTAGCTTAAAATTAATTAAATGTCCATCTATTTTGAGCAGTTCAATAAGTTTTATGTTGACACCAATACTTACTAAAATGCACATCACTCTGTGCAACCTACATTTTTTAGAACCAAGGAAAGCAGGAATTAATATATCTGAAAGAATTACTATATCAACCCACATTGCAAAAATCAGATTGAACTTGTAGACAGGAGCACGTACCGTAAAGGTTCTTGATCTGACCACTTTAAGAGGCATGAAGATGAATAAGAATAAAAATGCATGAATGTTTATGTGATTAATATTGAATGAATGGGTTCATTGTCTGGTTCTAAGGTTAAGTTCTCCCACCCTTACCTCCTGCCATGGAATGCTAACCACAGAGGGACTCTACCCACTGCGCCACGGGATCACCATAGAATAATATAACTACTTCCTATTTCATTGTATTGTAAAAGTGCTTAGTAATAATTATGGTCTCTATCTGAAGGAAATTAATAGATTGGTAAATCTTTAGCAGCCTCTGCCCCTGCGGTTGGTCACTTCTACAGTGAAGATAGGTAAGAGAATGGAAAACAGGCTACCTTCTTCATGCAACAGTGGATGAAAAAACAGGTGCTTCTACGTATTGTCTGTTTATGCCTGGAAGGACTCCACGCCATAATGATCGAGAGCCATAATAACCTGCTAACCCAAACACGACAAGAACATCATTCACAATGTATCACTATGCAAGTAAAGTTTGAAATTATTTCTTGGAGTCAACAATATGAAATGACATCCTGCCCTATTTTAGTGGGCCTGCGAGATGGAATCCTCTCCTGGCAGAAGAGGTGGCCCTGTGTAAGGGAATTTCTTGAGCACACCCCATTAGTGCACATGGGATAAGTTACATCCGTTGAAGAGAAGCAACAGCTATCCAGATCAGCTGTTAAGGCAAGGGTGAAGTTCCTACAGCTGAGTGCAGTTGAAGATTTCTGAAGGAAGGAATCATGGGCGAGATTCTCCATTTGTTGACACCAAAATCGTGATTGGGCGGAGAATAGGTGCCAACGGCAAAATTGTGATGGGCGCCGATTTGATGCCAAATCGTGATTCTTCATCACCTCAACAGCGCCGTCAATGTGTACCGGAATGCATGCACAGTAAACGCAGTTTGCATATCAGTGGTAGGCCTGACCTGGTATTCTCCGGGGCCGACGCGATTCTCCGTCTCCGATGGGCCAAGTTCCCGATGGCGGGCTTCACTTGTACTGTTAAAAATTGTGAAACTGCTGTGGTGGCTGTTGAGGGAGAGAGAGGAGGTACAAACAGTGTCCAATATTGTCATATTTTGCTGACAGTGCCGCTGGCCGAAGGCTTCTGCCAGTGCTGGGAGGAGTAGCGGGGGGTGGCCAGGGGGTGGGATGTGGGGTCGGGGTGGATAGGCACGGAACAGCATTGCCGCAGCCGGAAAGGCAGTCATGCAGCTGCGCACGCTGCTGACAGCCCACTGTGAACTTAGGGCCACGGGTCATTTAGGTGTCCCCCCCTAGGTGCCCTCTGCCCCCAGTCGACCCACCAGCTGTATAGGCATGCTCCAGCACAACCAGTGCCATCTTGTTGGCTGGGATGAGTGTGTGTGGGGATTGTAATGTGAATATGCGGCTGCAGCTTGTCAGCCTCCCGAGTGTCAATGACGTATCTGGTGAATCCCGCACCGTTTTCCATTGGAATTGATTGTGTTTCACGTGGCGCCGATGCTCGCCCGTTAACATGAGCGGAATCGGTCCTAGTGTGGCGCCAGTTTTGCTGTCAAGGAAGTCCACAAATTCTGCTTTGGCGTCAACACTTAGACTCAGAAATGGAGAATCCCACCCCATTTCTTTGAAACTGTTCTGCTGATAGGCATCTGCATTTACTTCTGACAGGTTTTCGGAGCCCCCATTCCCAACATTAGGAGAGCAGAGATAGCAATCCTTTTGAGCACCTATTCAAAGGGTTTCAAGTCTACAGAGCGAAGACATACACCTTCATCTGACAGTTCCTTGGACTTGACATGGTGGGAGAGCAAAAGGCACATCAAAGGGAAGATTTTGAACTACAACTTGACGTGTTGAAAGACAGTTGAATGATTTTCAAAGCTACAGAGGGATGACCTGCCACACGACCCCAATCCCAGGAAAGACCTTTGACCTGAGCCCCTTCAGCCCACCCCGAGCTTCCCTGAAGGAAGCCCTCCATGCCCTGGAGGTAAGTGCAAAGAGGGTATTCACCCCCTACAGCATTAGGGGTCGGCACAGTGGTTAGCACTGTTGCTTCACAGCACCAGGATCCCAGGTTTGATTCCCGCTTGGGTCACTGTGCGGAGTCTGCACGTTCTTTTCGTGTCTGCATGGGTTTTCTCCCACAAGTCCCGAAAGACATGCTGTCAGGTGAACTGGACATTCTGAATTCTCCCTCAGTGCACCCGAACAGGCACCAGAATGTGGCGACTAGGGGCTTTTCACAGTACCTCCTTTGCAGTGTTAATGTAAGCCTACTTGTGACAATAATCAAGATGAAAAGTATTAAATTAGTGTTGCCAAGGTATGGGGCCTGAAGGGGTGGACTGAAGGGGGAGCTTGAAAGGGGGGACTAAGAGGCTCCCTGAAGTGTGGGGGGGGGGGGGGGGAATCTGGCGAGCCCATAACGGTGTGTCGCTCACTGGGGGGGGGGGGGGGGGGGGGGTGGCAAGCCATCTATTTGTTGGGGGGACTTGCCAGTAATTCTGAGAGGGAGGGAGTTGCCAGAATCCAGGGGGGGGTGGGGGGGCTTGCCAATGATTCTGAAAGGGTTCCCTTTTCTTTGAGGAGCAGGATCTTTCAGTGACTTTAGGCCCCGACGCTCTCATTACCAGTGCTAAATCCACCCCCTCTTGAACTCAGTTTCAAAGTGCTGCTGCCAGCACCAGAGAGAAGCGCACTGCTTTTCCGCTGGCGGCATCACTTGGTTTTTATTTGTTTGAATTGCGGCCATAATTGGTAATTGTTTTTCAACATGGATAAGTGTGAAGTATTACATTTTGGTAATAAGGAGCGTGCATATTGGAAAATATGAATCAGATTTGGACAGAAAAACAAAGGGATCTGGGGGTATTAACACAAAAATCACAAAACGCTGTGATGTGGGTTATTAAGGCCATAAAAAAGGCAAAGCAATCAGTGAGATTTATTCCAGAGGGCTGGAATTCAAAAATAGTGAAATTATACCAAAGTTCTTTTGAACATTGGTTAGATAATACTTGGAGAATGTGTAGTGTCCTGGTTGCCATATTATAAAAAGGATATAGAAGTACGAGAGAGGGTGTAAAAAGATGTATAAGAATTATACCAAAAACTTTAATTCGAACAATCAGGAAAGGTTGAACGGGCTGGGCCACTTTGCTGGAGTGTGATCTGGTGGAAGTCTTTAAATGTACGAAAGGATTTAGATACAGAAAGTGTTTGCCCTTGAGTGGAGGTTAAAAAGTAGAGTCTCTCATTATATGATAGTCACCATGAAATTAAGTAAAACAGTCACAAGAAACTTCATTACCCCGAGCGTGGTCAGAATATGGAACTCACTGCTAATAGGGAATGGTTGAGGCAAGTAGGATGTATCTAAGGCAGATTAAATAAACTTGCGAAAGACAAAGGAATAGGGGCTGAAGCTGATAAAGTCAGGTGAGGAAAAGTTTGATGAGGCCACAGTGGAACAAATGATTTGTTTCTAAGCTGTATATCATTCAATAAGTTTATGTAAATAATTTCCTTTTACCCCAGTATAAAACTACATTCTCTGTCCACTTTTTTTCACCTGCCTCTGCTTTGGACATTATATCCTGTTTGACCCTGATCTCATTTTCACTGGAATATGCCCCTCAATGATTTCCTATTCTCCACACTCCACTTGTTTTATCCTGTCCAAATATCTGCCACACATATCTTGTTTCATATTATGTCTAACTTATCCATCACCTTTGTCCTCAGTCTTCACACTGGTTCCCGAATGCAATAACATTAAATTCCTCATCCCTGTTTTAAACATTTCAAGGCCTCACTTCAACTAGCCTCTTAAACTTCTTTATGGTTTATATTCAGGCCCTTCCCCCAGGAATACTTCACAGCCTCATTCCGCCCTATCTTCATTTCTCTGACTACAGTCTTTTGTGCATCAATACTTTCAATTTAATCCACCATTGGTATGAGAGCCTTCAGCCACTTGGGCCACTTCTTACACCACTCTGCCTCTCCGTGCTTTTCCTTCAAAAATGTCTTCAAAATCCACCTCTTTGATTAAGTTATTGATTGACCCAGCCATCATTCTTTTCCGACTCAACTTCTGTTCTCTGCGTACCTACGTATGAAATGCCTTGGGGACAGTCTTGAACTTAAATGGAGTTATGTCAATACAAGGGATTATCAAAAGCAGGGAAGCTGGCAAACAAGTCCTTCACACTTGCAGCTGTTCACAAATGGACAGACGGCCCCTAGTGCAGTAGAATCTAACATTCTGGTGGGAATTGGGGTCTGTATCTAATCACCAAGGAAAAGAGAAGCACGGACTTTGAATGGAAAAATTATTCCAATTAAATGTCGGATTGGATCTAAGAACACAGTCACATCAGTATGAAGTCCAACTTGGTCTGGCAAAATGGCTTTCCCACTGAAATCAGGTAAGGTGCCATTAGGGCAGGGTTAGATTAATTTATGTACATCTGGTGGAACGCTAGGCAGGATTGCTGCTGGGGCCTGGGTGTTTTTCATTGCAGAAGAATGGGATGTAGTGATCCCTGTATATCAGTATGCATGATCAATGTATGTAAAACTAGTACAGTCAATTCAACACTAGATGCCTCACTATCAGATAGTATAAAAAGAACTTTCCCGCTCTTTCTGAGAGAGTGTGCTTCAGGAGAATGAACACACAAGACATAGAATAGCGCGAGAGAGAGAAGTTATGTTATTACATTATTACATTATATAGTTAGTTAATTATCTTTACTGTATTTTATTTATTTTACTAGTTGAATGTTAAGTACAAAGGACTCACAAATATTATTTATATTACACAATAAATTGGTTCATCTTTACAAGAAGACTATTGTTCATTTCATCAACTCGGCTGGTTCAAGGAGTAATATATATATTACGAAAGGTAATATAACATGCTACCAGGGGTTTAAAATATAACATGTAGCATAAAATATAATATGGTACTGTTATGGGAGAGGCGTTTTCAGAACCCCAAAATGTACCATGGAGTTCAACCAATCTCTCCCTTTAATGTATTTGTTGCTTTTCCTAGCACAAGGCTTTTTCCCTAGGTGTGGGATTACAATTGTGGACACGTGGGTTTTTAAACATAAAACAATGTTTATTCCTTGAACTCAACTTAACATCTTAAATAAACATTTGATCTCTTAACACCCCTTACTTCAAAGATAACTCAGAAAATATTGCAACAGTAAATAATTCCTTAAAATGTTCCTTCAAACTTCCAAGAGACTTAACACCTTTAAACAAAATCACATCAGGTTAAAGGCTTTACTTTAAATCACCCAAATGATCCAGAGATAGTCTTTCATGGCAGAGATCCAGCTCACTGCAAACACAGACACACACAAGCTCTTTTCAAAACTGCAAAACAAGACTGCAAAATGGCTGAACTGACCTCAGCTCCACCCATTCTCTGACATCACTGTTTTCTTAAAGGTACATTGCTTAAACATCCATGTCTGAAAGGTACTCTCACATGACACCTCACCCCAAGAAAAAAAATAAACCATCAACTTCAAGATGGTTTCATTTTTCACTTTTGCACCATCCACTAAGAAATGTACACAGTAAATATACCTTTTTGTTTTAAAAAAAAAAACAACACACGCAAACAGGTATAATAATATAGTCCATTTTTCTTTGTTCTTCTTCCTCCAACCAAAATCCTTCTCGATTGACAGTCTCTTTGAACAAAGTCTCGGCACTATCCATCCATTCCTCTACTCCTCGGCATTTCTCTTTAGAATCAGATACTTTAGTTCAATCTGACCACAGAGTCCCTTGCAATTCTCCAATACAGGAGCATTGGTGATCAAAGCTTTCAGGCAGTCAAATGCCTGTTGAAAGTCCGCTGTCCATTGAAATTTTTGACGTTTCTTTAGCAAGTCCATCAGTGGAGTCATCACGCCACAAAACCTTTGCACAACTGTTCGATCAAAGCCATTCATGCTAAGAAATCGCATTATTTCCCTTCGTCTTGAGGATAACGGAAACTCCGCAAGGAAAGTGATTCGGGCTTCTCCAAATTTACTTTCGGCTAGGTTCATCACCAAACCCGCCTCCTGAAGTCGATCGAAGAACTCCATACAATGGTTTAAATATTCTTTCCAGGTCTGGAAGTTGGAAATAAAAGTAGATTGTCCCACTTTCTCAGTGCAATCCTCAAACATGGGATAGGATCAGAGTCCGTTCTTGTAACTGCATTCACCTTTCGATAGTCCACACAACCGTTGGGTACCATCTGGTTTAGGTACCATCACTATGGGTGAGCTCCATTGGCTGCAACCCACTTCAATTGTGCCATTCTTCAGCATACTCTCAATCTCTCTGTTAACCTGTGCCAGTTTTAAAGGATTAAGTCTATATGGATGTTGTGTGATAGGAACAGCATTTCCCACAATAGCCATTTTAGTACTTCCCAATTTATCTCTACAAACTGCCCATGAGATATTTCTTTCAGGTCAGTTCGATTTTCCTCTGGAAGGTAACTTAACAATTCATTCCAATTTTTAAGAACATCCTCATTTTCCAATTTAATTTGAGGTATGTCAAATTCACAGTCATCTGGATTTGGTTTGTCACTTTGAGTTAGAATCATTAAAACCTCCTTTTTCTCGCCTTCCCTTTCAAAGTACCTTTTAAGCATATTCACATGACACACTCGGTGAGTCTTCCTTCTATCTGGTGTTTTTAACCACATAATTCACCTCACTTAATATCCTTTCAATCTAATACGGTCCACAAAACCTCGCTTTTAAAGGCTCCCCTTCCACTGGTAACAACACTAAAACTTTATCCCCACTGGCAAAACTACGAACTTTGGATTTCTTGTCCGCTACCCGTTTCATCACATTTTGTGCAACTTTCAAATGTTGTCTAGCCATTTCACCTGCTCTATTTAATCGTTACCTAAAATTTAACATGTAATCCAATAGTGTAATTTTCGATTTCTCACCCACCAATTTTTCCTTAATCAATTTAAGTGGTCCTCTTATCTCATGACCAAAAATTAGTTCAAAAGGACTAAATTTGGTAGACTCATTAGGTGCATCCCTAATTGCAAACAATACGAATGGGATTCCTTTATCCCAATCCTCTGGATAATCTTGACAATATGCCCTCAACATTGTCTTTAATGTCTGATGCCACCTTTCTAACGCTCCCTGCGATTCTGGATGGTACGCAGTTGATTTACATTGTTTTATTCCTAAGCTATCCATAACTTCTTTGAATAACTTTGAAGTAAAATTCGTTCCTTGATCCAATTGAATTTCTGTGGGTAGTCCATATCTAATAAAGAATTTAAGTAACTCCTTCACAATCCTTTTAGCTGTAATATTACGTACTGGAATGACCTCTGGAAACCTAGTAGACACATCCATTACAGTCAAAAGATATTGATTCCCACTTTTTGTTTTAGGAAGCGGTCCTACACAATCGATTAGGACCCTTGTAAAAGGTTCCTCAAATGCTGGAATGGGTATTAAGGGCGCTGGTTTTATCACTGCTTGAGGTTTCCCTATCACTTGACATGTGTGACATGATTGATAAAATTTAACTACATCTTTATGTAGTCCAGGCCAATAAAAATGTTTCTGGATTTTAGCTTGAGTTTTCCTTATCCCCATATGACCTCCCACTGGTACCTTATGTGCAACTCGCAACACCTCCTTTCTATACCCTACCAGCAATACTACTTGATGAACTTCTGCCCACTTTTCATCCGCCTACATATGTACAGGTCTCCATTTTCTCATCAAGACATAATTTTTACGGTAATAACACTCTGGTATACTCTCAGATTCCTCTTCCGTATATGCTTTCTAATATATCCGTTTTATTTCTTCATCTTTCTGTTGTAACTCCGCCAATTTTCCTGAGCTAAAAATATCTGCCTCATCCTCCACCTGTTCTTGTTCTTTTTCAACCACCTGATCAAAAATCGTTTCTGATAATTGCACTCCAACTTCATTTTCACTCTTTGATTTCTCCTCTTGTCTTAACCTGTGACTTTGCGACCATGTTACTACACAATCCGGAAATATCCCAGGATATTTGTCCTTCAACATTTCAGTTGACTGATTTTCCACTGGCTAATCAACGTAATCAACATAGGCATCACTCCCACCTGCGATCCAGCTATATCATTACCCAAGATAAACTGTATTCCTGGAAAAGATAGTTTCTCTATTACTCCTACTACCACTTCACCACTCTTCACTGGACTTTCAAACCTTACCTGATATAATCGAACGCTACTCCTCTCACCCTGAATTCCACATATCACCACCTTTTCTGGCAACATTCTTCCCAAACTACATAATTCCTCATCTCTTACCATTAAAGATTGACTAGCCCCTGTATCTCTTAAAATTGTGACTTCTTTACCTGCTCCTCCTGATATACATGAGTAAACTTTACCCGCACAAGTAAATTCTTCAAAGACATCTGGCACCTTCTTAACAATTACTTCTTGAACAGGCTGTACAATCGTTTGCACCTCCTTCGCTTCCCTTGGGCTTTCCTTTACCACTCTAACAAACCCCACTGTCTTATCCTGTTTTACCACATCAGCCTTCCCAGTGCTTTTCTTCAACGACCAACACTGTGACTTTACATGGTCTAGTTTATTACAGTGAAAACATCTGAAACTTTTCTTTCTTTTCCACCCTCCTGGATTTCTTTTTTAATCTGAGGTACACTCTCTTTATTGTCTCCCATCAGATCACCTTTACCTTTACCATTTGAGTATTTCTCATGACCCCAGTTTCTATCCCTCACCGGCTGAAACTGATGTCGGAAACCAATCTTTGATTTATGAACTAATTCATAATCATCTGCCATTTCCGCTGCTAATCTCGCAGTTTTAACCCTCTGTTCTTCCACATGAGTTCTCACTACATCAGGAATTGAATTTTTAAACTCCTCCAAAAGTATAATTTCTCTGAGACCTTCATACGTTTGGTCTATTTTTAAAGCCCTTCTCCACCTATCAAAATTACTCTGTTTGAGCCTTTCAAACTCCATGTATGTTTGACCGAATTCTTTCCTTAAATTTCTAAACTTTTGTCTGTAAGCTTCAGGCATTAGCTCATATGCACTTAAGATGGATTTCTTCACCTCCTCATACGTTCCAGATACCTCCTCCGGTAGTGATGCAAACACTTCACTAGCTCTACCTACCAGCTTTGTTTGAATCAGTAACACCCACATGTCCTGTGGCCATTTCATTTGTTTAGCTACCTTCTCAAATGAAATGAAAGAAGCTTCCACTTCCTTCTCGTCAAACCTTGGCAATTCTTGGACATATTTAAATAGATTCCCACCAAGCCTTCGACAATGATGCTCTTTCTCACTCTACTCATCACTATCATCCAACTGTACTTTTCCCTTTACATCTGCCAATTTCAAATGATTGTCATGTTTCATGGCCATTTTCTGAAGTTCAAACTCCCTCTCTTTATCTTTTTCCCTGATCTGTATCTCCCTTTCTTTTTCTTTTTGTTCTGCTAGGGCTATTCTTTCTTTTCTCCTTTCTTCTCTCTCCTTTTCTTTTTCCTCTCTCTCTCTTTCTGTTTCTTTTCCCTCTCTCTCTCTTTCTCTTTCTTGTTCCTCTCTCTCACTCTCGTATGCCAGCCGCTTTAATTCTTTCTCATGTTCCATTTGTTTCATTTGAAACTGAATTTTTGCCATTTCCAATGAGTCAAACTCTATCTCAGGCAATTTTAAATGCTTAACCACCACCATAATTACCTCATCTTTTCGCATTTTGTCAGGTAATGTTAACTGCAATGTTCTTGCCAAATCTAACAGTCTGCTTTTCGTTTCTGTCCGTAAAGTACTACGTGTGACATTCTCCACCCCCAAAAACTTCTGAGCCTCTGAAAGAGCCATTGCCCATAACACACTCCCCACCTAAACTAAAATACCACACCGGAAAAGCAACAATCCTTCACTGTCTTTAAGTTCACAAAAGCCAATCCAATAAATAGACTTTTATCACCCTCGGGCCCCCAATTGTTATGGGCGAGGGGTTTTCAGAACCCCAAAATGTATCATGGAGTTCAACCAATCTCTCCCTTTAATGTATTTGTTGCTTTTCCTAGCACACGGCTTTTTCCCTAGGTGTGGGATTACAATTATGGACACGTGGGTTTTTAAACATAAAACAATGGTTATTTAATGAACTCAACTTAACATCTTAAATAAACATTGGATCTCTTAACACCCCTTACTTCAAAGATAACTTAGAAAATATTGCAACAGTAAATAATTCCTTAAAATGTTCCTTCAAACTTCCAAGAGACTTAACACCTTTAAACAAATCACATCAGGTTAAAGGCTTTACTTTAAATCACCCAAATGATCCACAGATAGTCTTTCATTGCAGGGATCCAGCTCACTGCAAACACAGACACACACCAGATCTTTTCCCAACTGCAAAACAAAACTGCAAAATGGCTGACCTGACCTCAGCTCCACCCACTCTCTTACATCACTGTTTTCTTAAAAGTACATTGCTTAAACGTCCATGTCTTAAATGCACTCTCACACGACAGTACCATAGTACTTAAGCTTTTAAGAAAGAGTAGTGAAGATTTAGAATAACAAGAAAGAAAAAAAATCGGAATCAACTATTCAACTACAGAAATCATCGCAACATTGGGAATTTCGACAAAAACAACCTTTCCATGGATCACGTTCAAGCACCAAGACATTTAATGACCACTGGTAATTTGAATTGGAAATGGTTCAAACAACAGTTTCAGCTCTATTTAGAAGCTAGTGATTTAAATGCTGCACCAGATGCTGGAAGAATTGCTTTACTTCTGTCCCTAGCAGGACAGCAAGCAATTCAAATCTTCAATTCCTTTAATTTTAATGCTTGTAAAGATAAAACAAAGTTTGATCAAGTAATCACGAAGTCCGATGAACATTGCAAAATGCAAACTAATGAAATTTTAGAAAGATTCAAATTTCATAAAAGAGTTCAAAATGTTGGTGAACCGGTGAATCACTTCATAACAGATCTGAAAATTTTCTCCACCTCCTGCAATTTTTTAATGCTGCGTGATTCTAAGATTCATGATCAGATAATTTTTGCAATAAGAAATGAAAGTTTAAGGCAAGAACTTTTAAGGCAAAACGATTTAACACTAAAAATAACAATGGAAAAGTGTTTACATCACAAACAATCAAAGAATCAGTAGAACGAATACCTAGAAAATAAACGTGGTGAAAATGGCACAAATATGTACCACAAGGTAGAGGCAGTATCTCAATTGATGCAGAAGCATATTTGGAATGGCATCCATCTTGAGCGAGACCAGTATGCACAAGCGCACATCCAGAAAATACGCAAACTGGTGAAATTCCGTTCTATGCATGCACGAGAAGCTGTGCATGCGCAGTTGAAAAAAAGAGCGTACTCTGGGTGAAAATCGATTTGCACATGCGCAACCGATGACTACGCATTACATCACGAGCATCATGACGTCAGAAGACTCAGACCACACCCACTTAAAGGGAAACTGCCCGAAAGGAAAACAGTTTTAAAGCTACAAAACTCAATTGTTTTACCTTAAAGGGTGCAACAATGCCTGAACTTCAACAAACAGTTGAAAATAACTTTCGCAACACTATGGAACAAGCAGTTTGCAGCATAAAAAGTGAAGAGCTAAATACTCCAAAATCAAAGAAGATGATTACTACTTGGACATAGCTATGTTATTTGGGTATGATGATCATAGCATCAGCAACAAGATTGAGTACGACTCCACACACAGAGTACTGACTGACTCGGTTGAGAGAGCGCTGATTGTCTCCACAGAGAGAACACTGCATGACTCCACACAGACAGCGATAAAAGACTCCACAGAGAGATCGTTGACAGACTCCAGAATGGAAGCAAGTAAAGACTCCAGAGTGACAACCATGCATGAAGAAGACTATGAAGGTCTATCCACCTTATTTGGGCAACCAGATGAAGACTATGAAAGTCTACACAGCTCATTTAATCAACAGCAAGAAGACAATGAAAGTCTACCAACTAAATGTGTGAACAGTGACAATGTGATCACAATCAAAATACAAGATGTGCAAGATCACAGTGAGACTAAAAGATCTCAGCTTGACTACACAGAAGCACTCAACAATCAAAGTAAAACTACTCATGAATCCAGTGAGACTGCATCAATTAGACCCTCGCCTACTCTTGACAATCGTGAAGACATCAAAGATGAAGAAAATCAACCAGAAATGATTAATATCATCAAGATCAATGAAACATCAGATACCACAAAGGACGCTGATACCAATAACAGTGAGAATGACTCAAATTTTCAACAAGGAACAGTCATTAAGCACAACAACAGAAACAACAACGAAACAGAAACATGGTACAACTTTGCACATAAAGACAACATAACATTGCATGACAATGAATTTCAAGAATTCATATTTGCTCCAAGACAAAGAAGCAACACAGTTTTCAAGGCAAATGACATACAGTGTCATTACCACAAGCACAAGAAAAAAAATCAAGATCTTATCTGATAAAAACTTCAGATGGAAACATTCTGAGAAGAAGTCGTAGAGATCTATTTCAAGTCACAGGTACTGTGAAGATTTTTCCTAATCTTGATTTGAATAAAACAATTTCTAATCAAATTGAACAGCAACTGCATTCAAATTTGAAGATCAACAAAGACATTAACGCTTCTTCATCACCTTTGACATGAAGATCGACAAGGAGAAGAAGAAGACCCAATCGTCTGAATTTGTGAATTTTTTCATAATTCTAGTGATTGCTGTACATTGTATACACTGCATGAAATATGTGACATTTTCTTTTAATATTTGCAGGAAAATGTTAGAAAAAGGAGGATGTAGTGATCTCTGTATATCAATATACATGATCAATGTATGTAAAACTAGTACGGTCAATTCTCACTATCAGATGGTATAAAAAGGACTTTCCCGCTCTTTCTGAGAGAGTGTGCTTCAGGAGAGTAAACAGACAAGACATAGAATAGCTAGGGAGAGAGAAGTTATAAGTTATTTCATTATTACATTATATAGTTAGTTAGTTATATTTACTGTATTTTATTTATTTTACTAGTTGAGTATTAAGTACAAAAGACTCACAAATATTATTTATATTACTCAATAAATTAGTTTACCTTTACAAGAAGACTATTGTTCATTTCAGCAACTCGGCTGGTTCATGGGGTAGTATATATATTACGTAAGGTAATATAACATGCTACCAGGAGTTTAAAATATAACATGTAGCATAAAATATAACAGATGGCTTTCCCACTGAAATCATGGAAGGTGCCATTAGGGCAGGGTCATATTAATTTATGTATGTCTGGTGGAATGCTAGGCAGGATTGCTGCTGGGGCCTGGGTGTTTGTCATTGCAGAAGAATGGGAGCTGATAATTCCTGCAGGAAATGAGGGGGCAGAGTTTTGTACGTGCCAACTCCCACCCTCCCTCACACTAGGTGAAAAGACTGTGGTTGTCAGGCTGTTAATTGTCTGAGGTCCCAGCATCTGCATCCATCAAGGAGGTTGCCCCACCTCCAAACACTATCAGACAATGAAGGAACTGGCATTTTGCCAGTCCCAGCAGCGCCACTAGGAGGATTGGTGGCCACTGTTGGGACTGCATTTAATCCCATGGAGGACAGGGAAAGGTAAGTTGGACAGTTTTACTAGGGAACCACTGCAAGCTGTTTGATACAACTGAGTGGCTTGCTAGATCACTCAGGAGGACCAGTGAAGACTCAGCTACACTGGTGTCAGACTGGAGTCACATAGAAACAGGAGTAGGCTATTTAGCTCCTTAAACTTGTCCTGTCATTTAATTAGATCATAGATGATCTGTACCTCGATTCCATTTAACCGTCTTTGATCCCTATCCCTTGATAATCCTACCTCATAAAAATCTGTCAATCTCAGTATTGGAAATTTAATTCAGCCAGCACCTCCTGCCATGTGTGGAACAAAATGCTGCTCAGGTTTACTGCTGAATGGCTTGGGTCTAATTTTAAGGTTACTGCTTGTTCTGTTTTTCTCCACCAGAGAAATATAAATATTCTCTGAATATATTCTTGAATCCTTTTGTCAGCTTAAGCATCTCAGTTAAATCATCCCTCAACCTTATAAACTGAAGGGAATACAAGCTAAGTTTATGCAACCTGATCACATAGTTTAGCTCTATAAGCCCTCGAATAACAGTAGTACACTGTGCTGTACCCCATCAAGGCAGGTACATCTTTAAAAAAAAATTTAGATTATCCAATTCATTTTTTCCAATTAAGGGGCAATTTAGCATGGTCAATTAACCTATGCACATCTTTTGGGTTGTGGGGGCAAAACCCACGCAATCACTGGGAGAATGTGGAAACTCCACACGGACAATGGCCCAGAGCCGGGATCAAACCTGGCACCTTGGCGCCGTGAGGCAGCAGCACTAACCACTGTGTCACCGTGCTGCCCTAGGTACATCCTTTTTTGAGGTCAGCTGCCCAAAATTGAACGCAGTGCTCCACGTGAGATTTGACCGAGACACTGCTTTTTGTGATTTGTGTATTTGGTCAGCCAAATCCCTTTGCTTCTCCACAGTTGCTAGTTATTTACATAAAGGAATTATTCAGATATAATTTTCTTGGATCCAATGTATCTAACTTCTTACTTTTCCCACATTGAACAAATAGGCAGACTGAGAATGGACACTAAAGGTTTCTGACCTAAAGGATATTAGTAAATTAGTTGGATTTTCATGGCAATCCAACAGCATCACGGTCACTTCCTGATCTTTCTTGCTACATAGCACAACCACTCTTTTTAACACTTACCAAGCAGTAAGTGAGCTAGGTTTTAACCAGGCCTTCTGCACATAAATACAGCAGTACAATGAAGAAGTGAGAGTGGAGAGGCAATACCTGCCAAGAATATTCAACAACACTGCTTTCCTGGCTGTGGATTTATCATGCTTCTTGAAAAAATGAATGAGAAATAGGATGAAATTTCAGGATCAAAAGACAACCAAATTAACAAATTTTGACCCCAAGATTTGTGGGTATAGATTATTCATCTCCCAGCTGGTCAGCAGGCATCCAAAAAGACGAAGAACTTAATGTTAAAGAAAATCAGAAAGAACCTGCATTTGCATGACACCTCTCGGGATCTCTGGAGTTTGCAAAATGCTTTACTGCCAAATAATTCCTTTCTAAAGTGCAGTTGCAGTCACAATATAGGAAAGCCTGGTGGCCAATTTGTGTACTGCAAAATTCCACATTCAGCCGTGTGATAATGACCAGATAATCTGTTATTTTAGTGAAATGAAAACAGTTCCGAAAAAGAGTCACATTTGACTGAAAACGTTAACTCTGCTTCTCTCTCCATAGATGCTGCCAAGTGTACTGAGTATTTCCAGAACATTGTTTTTATTTTGGATTTCCAGCCTCCACCGTATTTTGCTTTCATTATTGTTTTTTGCAATGGCGCTTAAAAGATACAAATTCGTCAGGACTCTCCTTCTTTGAAGTAATGCCTTGCGATCTTTTCTAATCTCCTGAAAGGGGAGACAGGTTATCAGTTTTACACCTCATCCCGAAGATGGAACCTCCTACAGTACTGCACTGGAGTGTCAGTCTAGATTTTGTGCTTAATTCTTTACAACAGGACTTGAATCTATAAAGCTTTGGACACAGGTGAGAGAGCTACTATTGAGCCATGGATCGGCATGGCTAATAAAGTAGTACTGCAAATTTTCCAGTCTTCTTCAGTATCTTCAATATCTTCATATATTTCAATCTGATAGTTTAAGTGTGGCAAATGTTGACAGTAAATCTCATGCTTAGTCCTCTGCTGTCACAAATATTACTGAGAAGAGGTGTCAGAATAAGGGGCGAAATTCTCCGGTATCGGCGCGATTTCTGCCGACTGGCGCCCAAAACGGTGCAAATCAGTCGGGCATCGCGCCGCCCCAAAGGTGCGGAATGCTCCGCATCTTGGGGGGCTGAGCCCCAACCTTAAGGGGCTAGGCCCGCGCTGGACTAATTTCCGCCCCGCCAGCAGGCGGAAAAGACCTTTGGTGCCCCGCCAGCTGGCGTGGAAATGACATCTCCGGGCAGCGCATGCGCGGGAGCGTTAGCGGCCGCTGACGGCATTCCCACGCATGTGCAGTGGAGGGAGTCTCTTCCGCCTCCGCCATGGTGGAGACCGTGGCGAAGGCGGAAGGAAAAGAGTGCCCCCACGGCACAGGCCCGCCCGCAGATCGGTGGGCCCCGATCGCGGGCCAGGCCACAGTGGAGGCACACCCCGGGGCCAGATCGCCCCGCACCCTCCCAAGGACCCCGGAGCCCACCTGCGCCGCCTTGTCCCGCCGGTAAGGTAGGTGGTTTAATCTATGCCGACGGGACAGGCATTTTAGCAGCGGGACTTCGGCCCATTCGGGCCGGAGAATCGCGGGGGGGTGGGGCCCGCCAACCGGCGCGGCGCGATTCCCGCCCCCGCCGAATATCCGGTGCCGGAGAATTCGGCAACCGGCGGGGGCGGGATTCACGCCAGCCCCCGGCGATTCTCCGACCCGGCGGGGGGGTCGGAGAATCTCGCCCCAGATTTTTTTTTAAAAACAGGTTAGCATAGTGAATGGCATTTCAAACATATAAACTGACAGATATGGGGCTGTTTAGCACAGGGCTAAATCACTGGCTTTGAAAGCAGACCATGGCAGGCCAGCAGCACGGTTCGATTCCCGTAACAGCCTCCCCGAACATGTGCCGGAATGTGGCGACTCGGGGCTTTTCACAGTAACTTCATTTGAAGCCTACTTGTGACAATAAATGATTTTTCATTTCATTTCATATTATCTGAATCGTGCTCAAAGGATTCCGACAAGACCATATCTACTCAAGCCACTTAAACAGAAAGGAATCTAGAGTGGTAATAGTGAGTTAGTAATACAATGAAGTCTCTGACAACCGTTGAACAAAGGACTATCTCAATAAGGAGCGAGTGGAAAGAACTCCTAATGAAGGAGGTATGCATCATCTGGTTGGTTCCAAATTAATTCTATCTTCTTCTGGTCTAAAGGTAACCAACAGTGACGGCTCAATTTTTGACAGAGAATGACAATTTCAATCTCATTACTCCTATACATGCACTTTCTGCTCTCTTTACAGATGGTGGTGTAGGCTAAGTATAAGTTTTACTGTCAACATTTGGTGCATTCGAGACATAAATTACACCAGAGTACCCAAGCATTGTCACCTACCGTAGACTTGCGATATGTAACCTGTACCCAGGTGTCAACCCATTTATTGGCATCTTCGAACCGACGTGTAGAGCAGGATTTTTCAAACTCAGGGTCGTAACCAGTGGGTGAATACCGGGCGTGTGTTGGGAGGGTCACGGAGCGATCGGTCATGGCATTCCCAATCATGGGAGAAGCGCCCAATGGCCGCTCCTGGCTTTTCAGAATGCCAGCCGTGAGCGGCTTTTAAGTCGAGAATGCTGCCCACGACCGGCCTTTAAATGCGAACACTGAAGTCTTCCTGCCAGAAGCAGTGCAGAGAGCAGGTCACACGCCTGGCATGTACACTGATGTCACGCGCCCTGTAGGTCCGTGCTTTGGACTCAAAATCGCGGAGGACAGATTCCTCCATTTTGTAGCTGCCAGCAATCAATCAACAAGACTGACGGGTTGAAGATGGAATATTTTGTAAGTTGGAAGAGAGGGCAAGAGACACAAACAGGTCAGGATCTCACAACTGAATCTGCTGCAGAGAGCTTCTCAGAAGAGTCCACTGCAGGCCAAAGCAATGCTGGTGTGAGCTGTATCCAAACCTCCAGGGCCTCTGGTGAACAATCCATTAAGAAGAAACTGAAATTGGGAACAGAGCAGTATAAAGACGATTTCTTGAGGTATGGCATTGTTAATTTTGCCAATGAAAATCAGGCTGCAAAGCCCATGTGTGTTATATTGTAAGGAACCCCCTGTTAATCCCTGTCTGTCCCTTGTTTTTTTCTTTTTAACTTACTTCTGTTATTTCAAGTTTTGTACATGGATTAAAAATTGCTTATGCCTTTAAGATGGACTTCACTTTAGTTTTTTAGAAACAAGACCCAGCAGGATGTGCTGACATCAGTGATGACATGTCTTGATGGACTTGGCTGTTGGCCAATGAGCTTTTACTTTGCCGGGCTGCCAGCTGATAGTCTATGTTGATTGGTGCTGACCGTTTTGGAATGTTCTGCCAAAGACAGGAAGGCTTCATCTGGTGTTTAGTTTTGTTTTGAACTCTGAGCAGAAGTAGACTTTTGAATTTCTCTCTCCCCACAAAAAAAGAGTAAATCTCCCTCCAACACCCAATTTGGAGCTGTGCTTTCTCCTCAGCCAAGCTCGTAGACATTCTAGTGAGACTGGACACCAAGTAGGAATAATATTCAAGCTGAGATCTTAGTTTTAAGGGAGACAAGGAATCTTTTTTTTTTAAGAATATATTTTATTGAGGCACTTACAATTTTAACAACTTTAAACATCCAAATTTCAACAAAAGCAAAAACACAATAATATAACCAACAAACACCCCCCCCCCCCCTCCATGACTTACACAAGCAATGCCACCTTCCCCAACCACCACTCCATTGGTTCTCCTATCCTTCCTCGTCTCTCCCATGCCTCTCCTCCCCCCCCCCCCCCCTCCCCACTGCTGACAGCTTAATTTTTCTCAAAGAAGTCGATGAATGGCTGCCACCTCCGAGCAAATCCCTGCAACGAACCCCTCAAGGCGAATTTTATTTTTTTGAGTCTGAGAAACCCCGCCATGTGGCTAACCCACATCTTTGGGGGCTCCGAGTCCCTCCGACCTAGTAAGATCTGTCTCCGGGCCACCAGGGAGGCAAAGGCCAGGTTGTCGGACTCTCTCACCCTCTGTGCTCCGGGTCCTCCAACACACCGGAGATCGCCACCTCTGGACTCGGAACCATCTTCCGTTTTAAGAGCTCTGACATGACATCAGCAAACCCCTGCCAGAAACCGCTCAGCCTCGGACATGCCCAAAACATATGGACATGGGTCACCGGACCCCCCGCACAGCGCCCACACCTATCCTCCACCTCCTCAAAGATCCTGCCCATGTAGGCCACAGTCATGTGTGCCCTGTGGACCACCTTAAACTGTATCAGGCTGAGCCTGGCGCACAACGAGGATGCATTGACTCTCCTCAGGGCCTCTTCCCATAACCCGGCCTCCAACTCCCCACCCATCTTTTCTTCCCACTTTTTCTTCACCTCCCCTATTGGGGCTCTCAACCATTCCATCAGCTCCTTATAGATCTCTGAAACCTTCCCCTCTCCTACTCCTATACTCGACACAACCTTATCCTGTAGCCCTGGGGCAGCAGGTGCGGGAAGGTCGAAACCTACCTTTGCACAAGATCCCTCACCTGCAGTTACCGGAACCCATTCCCCCCAACAACTCAAACTCCACCTCCATCTCTTCCAGGCTCGGAAAACCTTTATCAATAAAGAGATCCCCAAATTTCTCTATCCTTTCTTGCTGCCACCTCCGAACCCCCATCCAGACCCCCTGGAGAGAACCGGTGGTTATCACATATCGGTGTCCACAACGATGTCCCCTCTAAACGCATGTGCTGCCTCCACGGTCCCCACACCTTCAGGGCTGCCACGACCACTGGGCTTGTGGAGTACCAAGCCGGTGAGACCGGCAAAGGTGCCGTTAACAATGCCCCCAAACTTGTGTCCTTACATGAGGCCGCCTCCAACCGCTCCCAGACCGACCCCTCCCCTACTACCCACTTCGAGACCATCGAAATGTTCGCCGCACAGTAGTAGTTAATAAAATTCGGGAGGGCCAGCCCCCTATGCCCCCGCTCCACCAGCACCTTTTTCACCCGTGGCGTTTTACCCGCCCAAACAAATCCCAAGATCTCAGCATTCACCTATTTGAAGAACGCCTTGGGAATAAAGATTGGGAGACTCTGGAAAATAAATCGTCTGAACCCGCCCTGTCAATGACAACGGGAGCGCATCCCACCTCTGAAAGTCCCCCCTCATCTGTTCTACCATCGCCCCAAATTCTGTTTATGCAGCTGCTAGCACTCCCGCGCCACCTGGATACTCAAATATCAAAAGCGCCCTCCCACCACCTTGAACGGCATCTCACCCAGTCTCTTCCCCTGCCCCCTCGTCTGGATCGTAAAGACCTCACTCTCACCCATATTCAATTTGTATCCCGAAAACCTGCTGAATTCCTCTAATATCCCCATAATCCCTCCAATTCCCCTGAGCGGGTCTGATATGTACACGAGCAGATCGTCACGTAGAGCGAGACCCTGTGTTCCGACTCCACTCCATGCTATCCCCTGCCAGACCCTCGGCGTTCTCAATGCCAATGGCTCTATAGCCAAGGAAAACAACAGTGGGGAAAGTGGACATCCGTGCGTCTTCCCCTGGTACAACCTTAAGTAGTCCGATCTCACCCGATTCGTCCGCAAACTCGCCACCGGTGCCTGGGACAGCAACCGAACCCAATCCATAAATCCCTGCCCAAACCCAAACCGTCCCAGGACCTCCCATAAGTATTCCCACTCCACACGATCAAAGGCCTTCTCTGCGTCCATGGCCACCACCACCTCAACCTTGCGCCCCTCTGGAGGCATCATGATTACATTCAGCAACCTCCTATCGTTGGTCACCAAGTACCGCCCCTTAGTGGACCCCGTCTGGTCCTCCCCAATTACCCCTGGGACGCAGTCCCTGATCCTTGTGGCCAAGATATTCGCCAACAATTTGGCATCCACATTTAAGAGGGAGATCGGCCTACACAATCCACAATTTTTGGATTCTTATCCTGTTTAAAATGAGTGAGATCGACGCCTGTGACAATGTCGAGGGGAGCGCTCCCATATCCTTTGCTTCATTGAAGGCCCTTACCAACAGCAGTCCTAACACCCCTGAGAACTTCTTATAAAATTCCACCGGGTACCCGTCTGGTCCCGGGGCCTTACCCGATTGCATCGCCTCCAACCCCTCAACGACTTCTACAAGCCCAATTGGGGCCTCCAAGCCCTCCACCAGCTCCTCATCAAGCTTCGGGAACTCCAACCCTCCCAGAAACCTCCTCACCCCCTCCTCCCCGGTTGGGGGTTCCGACTTATACAATTTGCTATAAAACTCCCTAAATACCCCATTCACCCCCGCCGGGTCAAAGACCGTGTTCCCTCCTGTGTCCTTCATTTTCCCAATTTCTCTCGCCGCCTCCTGCTTCCTCAACTGGTTCGCTAACATCCAACTGCTCGCTTTCTCCCCACACTCATGTACTGCCCCTCTCACTCTTCGCAACTGCCCTACCGCTTACCCGTGGTTAACAACCCAAATTCCATTTGCAGCCTCTGCCGTTCCTTTAACAGCCCGTCCTCCAGGATCTCTGCATATCTCCTGTCCACCTGCAGGACTTCCTCCACTAGCCTTTCTATCACCATCCGCTCCGCCTTTTCCCTGTTTGCCCGAATCAAAATAAACTTCCCCCTGACCACTGCTTTCAGTGGCTCCCAGACCGTACCTGTTGAAATCTCCCCTGTGTCATTAATCTCAACATATCGCTGGATGGCCTTCCTCACCTGCTCACACACCTCTTCCTCCCCAGCCGATGAGAGTCCAGGTCCGAAACCTTCCCCAGCATGCGCCTCATAAATTCCACGTCATACCAGTTTGGGGTATAGATGTTGAATAACACCACCGGCATCCAATTTCCCGCTTAACATAACGTACCTCCCCCCAGAGTCCGCCACTATATTTCCCACCTTGAACGCCAACTGCTTATTGATCAAAATCGCCACCCCCTCATTTTAGAATCTAACACTGAATGAAACACATGCCCAACCCATCCTTTCCTCAGCCTAATCTGGTCCCACACCTTCAAGTGCGTCTCTTGTAGCATGGTCACATGCGCCTTCAATCGCTTTAAGTGTGCGAACACACGGGCCCTCTTGACTGGCCCATTCAATACTCGCACATTCCACGTGACCAGCCTGGTCAGTGGGGAATTCTGCCACCCCATCACCCCCCTCCGTCACCCCCGATCAACCTGCGCCCCTCTTGGGCCTGCATCCGACCCTGTCCCACACCTCCCCAAGCCCACCCTTGGACAACCACCGTCATCAATCCTCCTCCCCTCACACTTTAAAAGCCCGACCCCTGTCAGCAGTACCTCCCACTCCTACTCCCCCATCCCCCCACTGACCTTCCACTGCGTTTCCATGAACTAGCCCTCCCAGCTATCCTGGCAGCCCCCGCCAATGACGCCTAGCACCCTACCCCCTGCTGATTCTCCCCCCACCCTCGAACATTAGTCAAGACAAACCAAAAACAACCTCTCCCTAAACTCAAACAAAGAAACCCCCCTCCGTTAACAAAGGACAAAAAAAAAACCTGAAGCCAAAACAGAAAGAAATGGCCCCGAGCATAAGTAAACAGCAACATCATAACAACATTTCCACTAAAGTTCAAAATCCACCTTCCCCTGCCAGTCCATTGTCTCTGACAAATTCTACAGCCTCTTCCGCCGATCCAAAGTACAATTCCCAGCCTTTGCAGGTCACCCACAGACGTGCAGGGTACAGTAGCCCAATCTTCATCCCCTTCTTGTAGAGGGCTGCCTTGACCTTGTTGAAACTTGCTCTCCTCTTGGCCACTCTGCACCCAGGAACTGGTACACTCGGATTTCACTGCCCTCCCACGTGCAGCGCCTCGTCTGCCTGGCCCAAATCATAATTCACTCCTTGGCCAGGAACCGGTGTAGTCACACCACCATCGCCCTGTGCGCTCGATCCACCTGCAACGGCCGTGCAAACGCATCCTCTCTGAGCAGCTTCTCCAGCATCCTCACCACGTACGCACCAGCATCGGCTCCTTCACTCCCCTCTGGCAGGCCAACGATCCTTATATTCTGCCTGTGCACCGGTTCTCTAGGTCCTCGACCTTCTCCTGAAGCCACATCTCCTGATCGCGCAACAGCCCCATATCGGCTGCCATCGAGGCAAACTGCTCCTCGTGTTCCACCACCACCTCCTCCATCTTCTGGATCGCCTGACCCTGGGCCGCCAGCTTCGTTTCCACGTAGTAGATCACCGCCTTGATCGAATCCACTGCCCGGACCAGGTCCTCCAGACTTTCCTTCCATTGCTGGGTGAACTTCTGGCCACGCTAAATTCCCCCTTAATTGGAAAGCTTTTTTTAAAATTAGAAGTGAGGTTGGCTGATATCTTACAAGGTGATATTCATTTTCTCCCTCCTTCTTGCTGCCACATGAGCAGTTGCTTTCTTTCCATTGCCAGCTCTTCATATAATGGATGAAATTCTGACCAGGATCTTTGTCCTGGTTTTATCTCCTGACAAACACCAATGGTGGTTAGCGACTGAGTTTGTAACACCGTATGGCTATCTTTTCTTCAGCAGTGAACAGGTTCATCATGCTCTTTGGGAGACACTTGAATTCTCGATTCCACAGTCCTGCCTCGAGCAGGTATGGGTCTATGATGAAGTTCTTGCCAATGATACATATTTTTTAAGGGGGCCACTTATTGGTTCTCCCAAATCAAGATGTTCAACATCAGCCAAATGCTTGTGAGCTTGTTCACACAATTAATTAAACAATCACAGTACATCTGCAAGCAGTTTATTAGCAAATTAACTTTTAACATTAGAATAAAACAGATCACGGCTGCCAGTTGTTCATAATGACACTCATGATAATGATCCAGATGTGTAGGTATAAATCATTTATTTATACATTTGAACACATGATAACAGTGGCAGAGTAAAACAAAAGCAGCAACAACAAAGATCTGTTCAACTATCACAAAATATTGAAGAATAATCTCTGGAGAAATATGTTGAAGTAATTAGTAGAATCATAGAAACTCAGAATGGGCACAGAAGGAGGTCATTTTGCCTGAACACTCTGCAAGATCAATATAGCTAGTCTTGGTACCCTGTCCTTTCTGCATTGCCCTGCAATGTTTAATTCTCTTCAGGTACTTATCCAATTCTATTTTGAAAATCCCCATTGAATCTGATGTCATCACTCTCCGGGGCAGAGCATTCTAACCACTTATGACATAAAAATGCTTTTCCTCATGTCGCCCATGGTTCTTATGCCAATCACCATGAATCTGCGTTCTCTGGTCCTGACCCTTTTAACAATGGGAACATTGTCTATCTACTCTGGAACTCTCATGATTTTGAACGCTACGTTAAACACCAAACTATGCACATAACCAAAGTCCTTCATCCCTGAATCTATTTGCATTAATCTTTTCTGCACCCTCACTAAAGCCGTCACACTTTCTTAAAGTATGGTCAAAGAGGTCAAACCAGAGCTTTAAAAAGGTTCATATAACCTCTATTTATAAAGCCCAGGATCTCTTATGCCTTCTTAAGCACTTTCTGAACTTGCACTATCACCTTCAATAATTTATGATGTGGAGATGCCGGCGTTGGACTGGGGTGAGCACAGTAAGAAGTCTTACAACACCAGGTTAAAGTCCAACAAGTTTGTTTCGATATCACTCGCTTTTGGAGCGCTGCTCCTTCCTCAGACCTGATTATTATTATTATAATTATTCACAATATATATTAATGACTTGGACGAGGGAAGTGAATGCACTATTGCCAAGTTTGCGGATAACACAAAAATAGGTTGGGAGGCAAGTTGTGAGGATGACACTAAGAGTCTACAGAGGGATATAGACAGGTTAGGTGCATGGGTAAAACTTGGCAGATAGAATATATGTAGGAAAATGCAAAGTTATGCACTTTGGTAGGAAGAACAAAAGGAGCTGAATATTATTTAAATGGAGAAAGACTGTGGAAAACTGCAGCACAGAAGGATTTGGGGGTCCTCTTGCATAAATCACAAAAAGTTAGCATGCAAGTTCAGCAGGTAATAGGCAAAGCTAATGGAACGTTGATCTTTATTTCAAATGGAATGGAGTATAAAAATAGGGAAGTCTTTCAAAAACTATACAAGCACTGGAGTAAATGAACAGCGTGGGTCCCATTACCTAAGAAAAATTATGCTGGAATTGAAGGCAATCCAGAGAAGATTTATTGGGTTGATCCTGGGTATGGAAGAATTTTCTTATGAGGAGAGGTTGAGTAGGTTGGGCCTGGACTCATTGGAGTTTAGAAGAATGAGAGGTGACCTTATTGAGACATATAGGATTCTCAGTGGGCTTGACAGGGTAGATACTGAAAAGATGTTTACTCTTGTGGAAGGGTCTAGGACCAGAGTGCATAATCAAAGAGGCACAGTAATTAAAGACAGAGATGAGGAAGAAGTTCATCTCAGAAAGTACTGAATCTGTGGAATTCTTTACCACAGAGAGCTGTCGAGGCTGGGCCATTAAGTATGTTCAAGGCTGGAATGGACAGATTTTTAAGCAATAAGGGAATCAAGGGTTATGGGGATAAGACTTGAGGATTATACCAGATCAGCCATGATCTCATTGAATGGTGGGGCACACTCAATGGGCCGAGTGGCCTACATCTGTTCCTACGTCTATGGCCATAGGTATAAGATGAGAATCCACACATAGTGAACCGGATGATTCAATAGCATCCTATTGGCATAGTATCAGTCACATTGAAGGACATAGCAATCCAAATTGAACCCATTTCAGGCTGCAACTTGCCTGTCATACACCATTGCTATAGGCATCTTATGCTTTGCTTATACACATTCTCTTTCAGAAATCTCACAGAATGTGGTTCTACCAGTTGTGTAAATACTTGAGATCATGATATCCACAACATTCAAGGACAGGGTGAATGGCACACAAAGAGTTATCTTTCATGAAACCTGGTTTATCCTCAATCCGAACTTGTCCTATTGCATGATGAGTAGAATATTCCAGCTTGTGAATTGTCGATTGAGGTGGAACCTCAACCTTCACATTGGTTTTGCCATTGCCCCTAGGATGCGAATGGATGAGATCTAAGTCCCTCCAAAAACCCCATTATTGGATCAATGGACAAAATCACACGTATTTTGAATGCTATATAAAATAATGGTGTTCATAAATTTCCTTGTGTATTAACAAATGTATTAATCAAAATTAATATATGTGGTCAACTTGAATTCAGTAAAGTAAGCTCCAGCTACTCATGATGTTGGGAACTCTCTGTCTGGGCAGGATGTGAGTTTCACATTCGTCCAAAAAGTCACTCCCTTCATAAATTAATCTTTCTTTGATTTCAGTTAGTTTCATAAAAACCTGCAGTAGGACTGCCTTTGCATGTCCCATTTGTCGGCAGCGACAATATGCCAACCTAGGCAAGCACTATCTGCTCTTCCTTAGGGATCTTACCTACATTCCAACTCTCACACGCTCAACAATGAAACTTTTGCTCAGACATTTGGGAGGATCTGTTTCTCTTCCTTGTTATCTGCTTCGAGATTTCTTTAAATTTATGGTGTTTCAGTGTTAATTGGCCCTTTCCTGCCGAGGTTGTTTATAAAAAGAACTTCCTTTCTAGTTAGCACTACCAATTTGTGAGGCTTTGTCTGATAGTTCAAAGATATTATTCATGTGTTTTTAGAACAAGAGCGAAAAAGTCATCCTATCACAAATGATAAAGCACAGACCACAAACATTTCCACTGCACCATTTGTTCTTGCATTTGCATTTGTTGTAGTAGATTGTAACTAGACTTCAGTAATATGATTAAACAAATACAAAGACAGCTTCTTCGGAAGATATAAGGTAGAACATACATTTCTCGAGTTTACTCTGCATTACAACACAACAGTGAAAATGTATGGCAATGAAATTCCTTGATGGTTTCACGTCAGTCTCCCACTAAAACTCCAGCATTTGGCCAGCGAAACCCCCCAGACACATGCCTCTGTCGGATCTCCACCATTTCTAGCTTCTTCCTAGCCGTTATTCCTAGCAGTGTACTTTCAAAATGCAATCTATTGTTCCGTCAGCAAGTATCGCAAACAATTTACAGATAACACACTTCAGAATCAGCACTGAGCTGATTGATCAGATAGTCTGGTTTGGTGGTGTTAGTTGAGGGATGAATGTTCACCCGATACCAGGAGAACTCCCAGTTCAAAACAGTGTGACCTTTTATAGTCACCTAAGCAGGCAGGTGTGTGCTTAACATCTGTCCTAAAAGACAGTCCTCCCTGACCATTCAGTATTTCTCTGTCATCAGTTTGTCTGTTGAAGTTCGATAATGCATGATAATGTGGATGAGCAAGACCATTCAACCCCACTTTGATTTATCCAACCAAAATGATCCTAATGTCCCTAATGTTTCTTATTATGTCAGTAATTTTCCTCTATTTTACTGATCACTTGCTGAGTAAAGATGAATTTCTTGTTCTCGATCAACTTGTTTTACCTGTGCAGTTTGATTTCAATTAATTTTCCAGGATGATTTTTCTGTACCTTTAACAATCTTATGCCTCTTTAAGATTAGCTTTCAAATGTTTCCTCGCTAGGCTGAGAAGGTTAAGTCTTTCTTTCCTTGTAACTCAGACCCCTGACACTAAGGATTCGTCTCAAGGTTACTCTCTGCACTGCTTCCTCTGCTTGAATGATGCTCTTATGTCTTGGTGGAAAATTTGGATGTATTGTTAATGTTGCAGTGTAATCAGAGAATTCCAAAATGGAATCATCCTCTCTTCTATTGGGCGTGGTTGAGCTGTCACGCTGCCCCCGAAAAGCAACTCGCCGCGTCGCAGTGTGGCTGATAGAAGTGGGAGACCCCACTCCCGGGGTTTACCCGGCTCGCAACGCCTCGTGAGATATAACGCAATCTCGTGAGACGATGCAATGTGAATCCCGCTCATTATGGGCGGGATCACTTTTTAGAAAATCTGAATATTAAAGCGAGACAGCTCGTCTCACTTTAATGTGCAGATTCTCAAGGTATCCGAGGTGTTGGGATCTATCTCCTTCACCTCAGAGACCTCGGGCGAATGCTGTTCAGTACTGGTGTCCACAAACTGGGACCAGATGGATTGGCACTCGTGGGGGTTTCCCAGGGGATCGGAGGCCCCAGGTGCATGCCCTTTGGGCAGGGTGATATCCTGGCAGGGCCACCCTGGCAGTGCCACCTGGTTACTGCCTGGTGGTGCTAAGGTGACACTGCCAGCTGTCAGGGGAACTGCCAAAGTGCCAGGTTGGCACTGGCAATGTGCTAAACTGGCACTTTTTGTGCGCTGGTGATTGGGCCAGGGGTGCTCTGCACAGGTGTTGGTTGGGGAGGTGCAGGAGGACCTGGGGCCCCTCCAATGGTGTGTTGGGGCTTGGGGGAGTCGCAGGTCGCATCAGGGGCCTCAGAGATCAGGACGCCATTTACAAATGGCATCCCGATTCTTGCTGCCCTGAGGAGTTTCGGTGCGTGGAGCTCCTTGGTGTATAAAACAGGGCTAAACGGGGCTATGTGCGGTCTCGGCCACGGGTTCCCTGCTGAGGCCTCTTATCTAACGTGGGTGGCATTTTATAGCCTTGTGATTATCAGCGCTGCGAGTGCTGGAAAACATGTGACCAAACAAACTTTTAGTTAAATCCTGCCTAATGACTTTCTTGATTGCTGTTTGTGTTAGTCTACTAATGCTCAATGTTAAACATGTCAACTGATGCTCAACTTCATCCTTTGTTAATTCAACACCATTCATTGATAATATACATCATTTATTTTTCTTTTCATATCCTGCATTTTATAGTTTTACGCATTAAATGTTCTATTTTCCACTCACTTCCAAATCTTGCCACTCTTTACTAATTCTGAGCTGTCTCTTCTTATTCTACTGATCCATCTTGCCTGGTATCATTAGCAAATTTTATCATTTATCACCTTGTTATTTTGGGATCATCAGCATTGCATTTCTGAGTACAGGTCATTCATGTAAATTGGAAAACCGTAATGGTCCCTACATCGAGTCGTGCAGTGCCCCACTTAGTATATTGCCCCTAATCTGACATAGCTCTTCCAGCGAATATTTGTTGTTTCCCACCCTACAACGAGTTTCTTATCCTTTTCCAAGCTTAACGTAAATTCTCACAGTCATGAGTTTAATAAATAAACTTTTGTGTGAAACTTTATCAGAAGCCTTTTGGAAGTCAAGATATGCCGTGTCACCAAGGCTTCCACAGTCTACCTGGGTTGTTAATTCTTCAAGTCAAGGAGGTTGCTCATGGAGGACCTTCCCTCAAGTTTACTTCTGATGCTGTTCTCTTTTTTTACATAGAATGGATAAATTAAAAGACGAATGACTCTGTCGTTGCCAACGTCCACAATGTCTCTCCTTTTGAACCATGTTAGCCTGTTTCCTGTGGTGTTCATTAACTCCCTCTTAATAATTGTCAATGCCTCACAAGTCTCCTCCCTGTTTTAGTCAACACTACAGGATAAATGTATTCTTGGCCATTTCAGTGAACACCTTTGACCTTTCCACTACTTCCAACTAATTTACAACAGCAGCAGCAAGAGCACTCCCACTGAACCAAGCTGATGCTTAACTCCATTGAGCATTTGAGTTCAGAGTTGATGTGTAAGTGCAGGGTTCAGGTTGAAAATTACAGCAAGATTAATTTAAACAAGCATCCTATTTTATAGTGTGTGGCCTGCTAGTTATGGATTGCATTTAACTATGTGTGCAAAAAAATGTTGAATTAAACCATCTTTCATTTAAGTTTGGTAAAAGTGTTGTCTTATCCTGAATGCACATATGAAAATATAGCTTTAGAACAGACTAACCCCCATTATTTTATTTAAACAAATTTGGAGGACTCAATTATTTCTTTTTCCAATTAAGGGGCAATTTAGCGTGCCCAGTGCACCTACCTGCACATCTTTGGGTTGTGGGGATGAGGCCCACACAAACACGGGGCGAATGTGCAAACTCCATACATACAGTGACGCGGGGCCCAGATCGAACCCAGGTCCTTGGCGGCGTGAGGCAGCAGTGCTAACCACTGCATCACCGTGCTGCCCTACTAACCCACAGTATTAATTAACATGAGCTCTCACAACACAAGAGGATCAAACTCGATTTGGTTGTTTCAAAGCACCAAGTATCTGTAATCAAAAAAGGTTCAATGAACTCACCCCAACATGAACAAACAACCAACAAGCCCTTAAGAAATGTTATTTTCACTCTCCATTTTAAATTTGCATATTCGCAAGTTATAATTTGAAGGAAGTCACCTTTTAGGTGATAGCACAGTTGGGAGGGAACTTTCAGAATGAACAGATTTTCACAGCAGTTTGTCCAACTGCACCTTTTTTGTAATGATTAACACCATAGGGAAAATATAGGCCAATGTCACAATTATATGATAAATTATACAATGGCACAGTCACACAGACCCATAATCCATTACCAATCAGTCCCACTGTTGCTCCGTCATCCGCCTTAATAGTCATGCATTCAGAAATTCTATAGTCACACATTAATTTATCTTGCAGTTAGTCATGTAAATACATGGTAATGCAGTTACCCAGCCTCGCCATGAGGTATACAGTTATTCTTATTGTTTTGCATGTCGCCAAAATATGAGCACTGGAGGGGTAAAGAAGGCTTTGCCGATGTATATAATCTGAACCGCATTGAACACTCCATAATGAAAGTATTGGAATGTTTGCAATGTTCTCATTACTGTATTGAAGCACCTCAGAGCGTGTTTTGATCTTTGTAGAGAATGTGAATATCATTGCACTTGTGACATTTTGTAATGTTTATTTCAGATATTTTATGAATAAAGTATATTGTTGCAAACAGAGAGGGTTGTCAGCTTGGACCTAATATGTCTATTTTATGGCAACCACAAATTGGATTCAATTTGAATTGGTTTTTGGAGCAAGCAAGGAGATGGATTAAGTGTTTGCCTCATCCACTCTGCGCATTGGCTTTGTAACTCCGAAAAAGGAATATATTTTTAATGGGTTAATAATGTCATGTTATGCGGACATGCAGATAATGATATACAGACAGGCACAGACAGGCAGCTAATGAACACAGAGAACAGGCCATGACCAATGAGCAGGCAGGACACTCAGGGGTGGTATCTCACTATAAAAGGCACAAGGCACTCACACTCCGCCTCTTTCCACTGATGAACATCTACAGAGTGAGTCAGGGTGTATATAGAGTGTAACACCCCCAGCACGTGGCTAAGAGCTAGTCTGGTTCAGTCAGACAGAGTAACCACACTTAGGTTAGCAGAGAGTCGAACTCATAGAGAACTGTGCTAACTGTGCTACTGGTTCAATAAATCAGATTGAACTAACTTCAAGGTCTGGAGTATCTTTTGGTTAAAGCTGCATTCAGTTGCAGCCTGTGTTATCCCAGAGTACATAACACGACAAATAATTCTACTTGAGATAAATTTGATACAAGCATGTGGAGGAATGATATGAAAATATAGTTGAGAGTCAATTCCAAACTATTATTTTCATAAAAATGCGTGTAATTCATTAAAATGCATATTAAAAATCAGTTCTAAAGATTCTCATGTTGGCTAATAAACAGGTGAAATTTCAGAACTATATACATATTATTTTTTTGAAAAAATGTTAATAATTGATAAGAATGGACTTCAAGCATGTTGTGAAAATCTGTAAGCCACATGGTACAAGAATACGTCAATAGTGGTAGAAATGATTGGAAAATGTAATAAGACCATAAGACCATAAGACATAGGAGTGGAAGTAAGGCCATTCGGCCCATCGAGTCCACTCCACCATTCAATCATGGCTGATTTCAACTCCATTTACCCGCTCTCTCTCCATAGCCCTTAATTCCTTGAGAAATCAAGAATTTATCAACTTCTGTCTTAAAGACACTCAACGTCCCGGCCTCCACCGCCCTCTGTGGCAATGAATTCCACAGACCCACCACTCTCTGGCTGAAGAAATTTCTCCTCATCTCTGTTCTAAAGTGACTCCCTTTTATTCTAAGGCTGTGCCCCCGGGTCCTAGTCTCCCCTGCTAATGGAAACAACTTCCCTACATCCACCCTATCTAAGCCATTCATTATCTTGTAAGTTTCTATTAGATCTCCCCACAACCTCCTAAACTCCAATGAATATAATCCCAGGATCCTCAGACGTTCATCGTATGTTAGGCCTACCATTCCTGGGATCATCCGTGTGAATCTCCGCTGGACCCGCTCCAGTGCCAGTATGTCCTTCCTGAGGTGTGGGGCCCAAATGTGTTTTGATCCTCCATTTATAGACCCTACTGCATCCTCAGCTATTTCATTTCACTTGTAGATTTTACCTCTGGAAGGTAAAAGCTCTGTAAAACAGTCACGGACATGATAAAATTCTGCTATTTTAAAGCTCTTGGCTAGATCTCCCTTGCAATGCTCTTTGTAAGTATTCTGCTCAGGGCTACAGAGTTTAACTGCACAACAGCTGCAATAATATGTATTTATATGCTCCATATGGGTTTAGCAATATTTTTCAGATGATTTCTGTTGATTTTATGTTTTTGACAATAATAATATCTCGTAATTTAAGACCAACATCTAGATTAATGTGAAAAGGCTAATAATCCATGGGTGACCCTATTTGTTAATAAGGGCTTAAGCAGTCCCTTTAACATTGGACCATTCATTTGATATATGACACTGCAGAGGAAGAGCAATATTTTACAGATCTAAGTGATGCCAGATTATAAAAAGCCATCTATAACTGACAGTAGTTGTTCACGCCGTAAAAAGATTGAGAGGGGCAGTTAAGATAAAAGAAACTGATTTGCTGCAACCTCTAGACACTAAAAAAAAAATCACATCAGATAAACCTTCTTTTGCAAATGGTGTTTTCTAAATCGCACTGGAGCGTTTGCCTTCTGAAATCGCAACACAATATTGCACAACTTACAGTGGTACTGCATCTTCCAGAAAAGGGAATTAAAAACAAACTTGTCTTGCCTATCACTGCAGAATCTATCGATGTGTTCCTTCTTTCTGTCTGAAATGACAAAACAAAATTATTCACTGTAAAGACAAATTCATCTCCCTCTCGCCTCCCTGTCTATCTGTTCCTTCTCATTCTTGACATGTTTAAAATTCCGTAATCATCGTTTCTCTTTGTTTGGCTGCCTAACCATATTTTTTCTTTATTTTGGATTATTGTACCCTTTTATATATCCCTTCTTAAATATTATTTCTCTCTCGCATTCTTTCATTTGATTATCTCATCCTTTTTTCTTGCTTTTTAAAACCTTTTAATGATTCCTTTCTCCCTTTACATCCTGGATCTGTCCTGCTCTGTCCCTGAGCTCTGTTCAAATGACCAATATCCCCCCCCCCAATTCAGGCACGTGTTTGCTACTGCTCCTTTGCACTTTCCACTCATCATGGTTGTGCTCTGAAACATTTTTTTTAATAAACATTTTATTGAGGGATTTCTTTGGCATTTTAACAGCAACAAAATCAACAATATACAAAACAAGAAAAATATCTTCATAGTGCAAATTCCACCACCCTCTCCCGCAGGTCTTGCCATTACTTACCTCCTAACCTACGCTAACCTAACACCCACCCACCCACCCCTTTTCCGCTGATGATTAGTTCTCTGCGAGGAAGTCGGCGAATGGTTGCCACCTCTGGGCGGACCCCAGCAGAGACCCTCTCATGGTGAACTTAATTTTCTCCAGGCAGAGGAAGCCTGCCATGTCTGAAAGCCAGGTCTCCGATTTCAGGGGCTTTGAGTCCCTCCATGCCAGCAATATACGCCTCCGGGCTACCAGGGAAGCAAAGGCCAGAACATCTCTCCTCCTGGATTCCCGGTCCTGCGAAACCCCAAAGATCGCCACCTCCGGAGTCATTGCCACCCTCATATTTAGTACCGTGGACATGGTGTCGGCATTGCGCTCTGAAACTTGGCACACTGTAAACCCTGCCTGCATGAACATAGAATCATAGAATTTACAGTGCAGAAGGAGGCCATTCGGCCCATCGAGTCTGCACCAGCTCTTGGAAAGAGCACCCTACCCAAGGTTAACACCTCCACCCTATCCCCATAACCCAGTAACCCCACCCAACACTAAGGGCAATTTTGGACACTAAGGGCAATTTATCATGGCCAATCCACCTAACATGCACATCTTTGGACTGTGGGAGGAAACTGGAGCACCCGGAGGAAACCCACGCACACACAGTGGAACCCACTGACCCAAGCCGGAATTGAACCTGGGACCCTGGAGCTGTGAAGCAATTGTGCTATCCACAATGCTACCGTGCTGCCCGTAACATCCGCCATTCATGCTTGGTCTTAGTCAGCGAAGAGCTGTTTAGTTAGCTCTGTCTGCCCAGCATGGCCAAATAGCCATCCATCCCTTGCTCTTGTGGTTGGCTTCATGCAAGTTTGAACCTTAACCTGGTTTCACTGTACCTCGGTCCACGTGACAATGAACAAATCCAATCCAAGAGTGACACCCTTGGTACTGTTCCTTTAAATTTTAATGATAATGTGCTTCACTTTCTCCTGGGAGGCCCACTTGAACCCCTTTCTTCTCAACTTGACTTCCTCCTGCTTTCTGACATCTAGCTTGCAACTGTTTAATCACTGGATTTATGCAGGATATTGACATTAAAATTATGCTGATGAGGTTCAGACAATTTTCAGTAGGCTCCTGTACCAATTTGAAATGAACCTTTGCATATCAGAGCTGGGTATTGAATCATCAGAGGTGGGGGGGCGGGCGGCAGTGTAGATAGGGGTGTGGGCATGAACTAAGAGGAGGGGGTGGGGGGCACCTCATAAATAAGCTCAATCCTGTCCTTATTTAATACCCAACAAAGCGGCCTGGATTTTGCAGTCGGTGGTAAAATGATGGGGCTCACCGTTGACGTCGAAGTAAACTTCCCATAAATATCAAACAATTTCTGTGGCGTGGACTTCACTTTTCTTGATGTTGATTTAATTCTGACATCAGTATTCAGAGAACATCATCAACAGTGATGCCATCAAAAAGGTTAAGTAGCCAATCGCATTGAATATTTCTCACAAACAGCAAAACAGGAAAAAACACTCATTTTCCTTCATTTTGTAATCAGACAGCATGGAATTAAAATAGAAGCTGAACTGTCACAAATGAATATTGAGAAAATCTTTATTTATTTTTAAAAAACAATTACAACATTTTTATCATGGAACGAAGAAACCTTTTTTTTTTAAATATGCTTTATTGAAAAATTTTTCGATCAAAATTTTTTCCCTTTACAGATCAAACATAACAGTAAAGAAAGTTTAACAATAAACAAATGGCTAATCAACATGGTAATCTAATCGTTTAACATAAACTAAAACTTCCACCCCCCCCCTCCCCCCTGGGTTGCTGCTGCTGGTCATCTGTCTTCCCTCTAACGTTCCCCTAGGTAGTCGAGGAATGGCTGCCACCGCCTGGTGAACCCTTGAACCGATCCTCTCAGGGCAAACTTTATCCGCTCCAGTTTTATGAACCCCGCCATATCGTTTATCCAGGCCTCCAGTCCGGGGGGTTTCGCCTCCTTCCACATGAGTAGAATCCTACGCCGGGCTACTAGGGACGCAAAGGCCACAACGTCGGCCTCTTTCGCCTCCTGCACTCCCGGCTCGTCCGCAACTCCAAATAGAGCTAGCCCCCAGCTTGGTTTGACCCGGGCCTTCACCACTTTGGAAATCACTCCCGTCACTCCCTTCCAATACCCCTCCAGTGCCGGGCACGACCAAAACATATGTGCGTGGTTTGCCGGGCTTCCGCCGCACCTCCCACACTTGTCCTCCACTCCAAAGAACCTGCTCAGTCTTTCTCCCATTATGTGTGCTCTATGTAGCACCTTGAATTGAATCAGGCTAAGCCTGGCGCACGAGGAAGAGGAATTTACCCTGCTTAGGGCATCAGCCCACATACCCTCCTCTATCTCCTCCCCTAGCTCTTCTTCCCACTTTCCTTTTAATTCGCCCACCAACTCCTCCCCCTCTTCCCTCATCTCTCGGTATATCTCTGACACCTTGCCCTCTCCGATCCACACCCCGGAAAGCACTCTGTCCTGAATCCCCTGTACCGGGAGCAGCGGAAATTCCCTCACCTGTTGTCTTGTGAACGCCCTCACCTGCATATATCTAAGGAAGTTTCCCCGGGGCAACTTATACTTTTCCTCCAATGCTCCCAAGCTCGCAAACGTCCCATCTATAAATAAATCTCCCACCCTCCTAATTCCCAACTGGTGCCAGCTCTGAAATCCTCCATCCATTCTTCCTGGGGCAAACCTATGGTTGTTCCTGACTGGGGGCCCCACCAGGGCTCCCCGCACACCTCTCTGTCGCCTCCATTGTCCCCAGATATTCAATGTTACCGCCACCACCGGATTCGTGGTAAACTTTTTTGGTGAGAGCGGTAGCGGCACCGTCACCAGCGCCTCTAAGCTCGTCCCTTTACAGGACTTTCTCTCCAGTCTTTTCCACGCCGCTCCCTCTCCCTCCATCATCCATTTACGAATCATCGCCACATTGGCGGCCCAATAGTAGTCGCCCAAATTCGGTAGCGCCAATCCTCCTCTGTCCCTGCTACGTTGTAGGAACCCCCTCCTTACCCTCGGGGCTTTCCCTGCCCACACGAAGCTCGTGATGCTCCTGTCTATTTTTTAAAAAAAGGTCTGAGTGATTAGTATAGGGAGATATTGAAATACAAATGAGAACCTCGGGAGGACCATCATCTTAATTGCCTGCACTCTGCCCGCCAACGACAGAGGCTGCATGTCCCACCTCTTGACGTCCTCCTCCATTTGTTCTACCAATCGTGTCAGATTAAGTCTGTGCAAGGTTCCCCAGCTCCTAGCGATCTGAATCCCCAGGTATCGGAAGTTTCTTTCCGCTTTCCTTAGAGGCAGGCCTTCTATCTCTCTACTCTGGTCCCCTGGGTGTATCACGAATAGTTCACTCTTCCCCATGTTAAGCCTATATCCCGAGAAATCTCCGAACTCCCTCAACATCTGCATAGCCTCTATCATCCCCCCCGCTGGGTCCGACACATACAACAGTAGGTCATCCGCGTATAGCGAGACTCGGTGTTCTTCTCCCCCTCTAATCACCCCTCTCCATTTCCTGGAGTCTCTCAACGCCATGGCCAGAGGTTCAATTGCCAACGTGAACAACAGTGGAGATAGCGGGCATCCCTGTCTTGTTCCCCTATATAATCGGAAATACTCCGATCTTTGCCGACCCGTGACTACACTTGCCGTTGGGGCCCCATAATGAAGTTTGACCCAGCTAATAAACCCGTTCCCGATCCCAAACCTCCTTAACACCTCCCATAAATACTCCCACTCCACCCTATCAAATGCCTTCTCTGCATCCATTGCCGCCACTATCTCTGCCTCCCCCTCCACTGGGGGCATCATTATCACCCCTAATAGTCGTCGCACGTTGACATTCAGTTGTCTCCTCTTTACGAACCCTGTCTGGTCTTCGTGCACCACCCCCGGGACACAGTCCTCTATCCTCGATGCCAGTACCTTTGCCAGCAATTTGGCGTCCACATTCAATAATGAAATAGGTCTATAGGACCCGCACTGCAACGGATCTTTATCCCTCTTCAGAATTAGCGATATCGTCACCTCCGACATTGTCGGGGGTAAAGTCCCTCCTTCCCTGGCCTCATTGAGCGTCCTCACCAACAACGGGGCCAACAAGTCCACATATTTTCTATAAAATTCCACCGGGAACCCGTCTGGTCACGGAGCCTTCCCTGCTTGCATGTTCCCCAGCCCCTTAATAACCTCGTCCACCCCAATCGGTGCCCCCAGGCCTTCCACCTCCTGCTCCTCCACCCTCGGGAACCTCAATTGATCCAGGAACTGCCGCATCCCCTCCTCTCCCTCTGGGGGTTGGGACCTATACAGTCCCTCATAAAAGGTCTGGAACACCTCGTTTATCTTCCCTGCTCTTCGCACCGTGGCTCCCTTTTCGTCTCTAATTCCCCCTATCTCCCTCGCCGCTGTCCTCTTTCGCAACTGATGAGCCAGCAGGCGACTAGCCTTTTCCCCATATTCATACCTCCTCCCCTGTGCCTTCCTCCACAGCACCTCCGCCTTTCTGGTGGTCAGGAGGTCAAACTCCGTCTGGAGTCGTCGCCTCTCCCTGTACAGTCCCTCCTCCGGGGTCTCTGCAAATTCCCTGCCCACCCTTAAAATCTCCCCCAGTAATCTTTCCCTTTCCTTGGCCTCTGTTTTCCCTTTGTGGGCCCCAATGGAGATCAGCTCTCCTCTGACCACCGCTTTTAGTGCTTCCCATACCACTCCCACACGGATCTCCCCGTCGTCATTGACCTCCAGGTATCTCTCAATACACCCCCGCACTCTTCCACACACTCCCTCGTCCGCCATCAATCCCACATCTAATCGCCAGAGTGCTCTCTGCTCCCTTTCCTCTCCTAGTTCCAGGTCCACCCAGTGTGGGGCATGGTCCGAAACCGCTATGGCTGAATACTCAGCTTCTTCCACCCTTGAGATCAACGACCTTCCCAGAACAAAAAAATCTATCCGGGAGTACACTTTATGGACATGGGAGAAGAAGGAGAACTCCCTGGCCCTCGGTCTAAGAAATCGCCATGGATCCACTCCCCCCATTTGGTCCATAAACCCCTTGAGCACCTTGGCCGCTGCCGGCCTTCTTCCGGTCTTTGATCTGGATCTATCTAGCCCTGGGTCCAGCACGGTATTGAAGTCCCCTCCCAAACCTCCAGGTCCGGTATACGACCCAGCATCCGTCTCATAAATCCCGCATCGTCCCAATTCGGGGCATATACATTAACCAACACGACCTCCATTCCCTCCAGCCTGCCACTCACCATTACATATCTACCTCCGCTATCTGCTACGATGTTCTTTGCTTCAAATGCTACCCGTTTCCCCACCAATATGGCCACCCCTCTATTCTTTGCATCTAGTCCTGAGTGGAACACCTGTCCCACCCATCCTTTCCTTAACCCAACTTGGTCCGCCACCTTCAGGTGCGTCTCTTGGAGCATAGCCACGTCTGCCCTTAGTCCTTTCAAGTGCGCGAGCACTCGGGCCCTTTTAATCGGTCCGTTCAGGCCTCTCACGTTCCACGTGATCAGCCTCACTAGGGGGCTACCTGCCCCCCTCCCGTGTTGACTAGCCATCACCTTCTCTAGGCCAGTCCCATATCCCGCCTCCGCGCTCCCACTCGCTCCCCCGGCGTCGCATTCCATCCCCGTCCACCCACTCTTTAGCCATTTCCTTTTTGATTTCCGCAGCAGCAACCCAGTTGTCCCCCCCGCCCCCCCCCCCCGCTAGATCCCTTTCTAGCGTGATTGCTCCCCCCATATTACTTCCTCAAGTCAGCTGACTTCAACTGACCCCGGCTACTCCTGCTCACTCCTTGACCCCCCCCGTGTGGGAGACTCCCATCCGCCTTGCGCCTGTCTTCCCGCCATAATCTTTCTGGCGCGGGAACATCCCTTTATCTGACCCGCCTCTTGTGGCGCAGCTCCCTTTCCTCTCCCCCTCCCATTCCTCATTCTCCGCCTATGTCCCTTCTTTCCCCCCCTCACCGGCGCCCACATTTCCTAGTGTCTCCCCCATCCCAATTTACTTCTCTATTTACATCAACCATAACAATAACAATAACATTCCCTGCAGTATCAGCCCCTCAGTTCCGATCCAATTTCTCCTCTTTAATAAAGGTCCATGCTTCTTCCGCCGTATCGAAATAATGGTGTCTCTCCTGGTACGTGACCCATAGTCGTGCCGGCTGCAGCATCCCGAACTTCACCTTCTTTTTGTGTAACACCTCCTTGGCTCGGTTAAAACTCGCCCTCCTTCTCGCCACCTCCGCACTCCAATCCTGGTACACCCGTACCACTGCATTCTCCCATCTGCTACTCCGCACCTTTTTAGCCCATCTCAGGACCTCTTCTCTATCTTTAAGGCGGTGAAATCGCACGATTGTCGCCCTGGGTGGTTCTCCCGCTTTTGGTCTTCTCGCCGGGATCCGATGTGCCCACTCCACCTCCAAGGCCCGCAGGGGCCTCAGCACCCATCAATGAGCTTAGCATCGTACTTACATAAGCTCCACAGTCCGCTCCTTCCACTCCCTCAGGGAGACCCAGTATACGAAGGTTCTTCCTTCGCGCTCTGTTTTCTAGGGCCTCAATCCTTTCAATACACTTTTTATGGAGTGCCTCGTGCGTCTGTGTTTTGACCGCCAGGTCCAGGATCTCGTCCTCATTATCCGTCACCTTCTGCTCCACCACGCGGAGCTCTGTCTCCTGGGTCCTTTGTGCCTCCTTGAGCCCCTCAATTGCCTGTAGCATCGGGGTCAGCACCTCCCTCTTTAGTAGCTCCACACACCGTCTCAGAAATTTGTCTTGCTCGGGCCCCCATGTCGCCTGGGCTTTCTCCGTCGCCATCTTGTGTCTTCTCCCTTTCTGTCCTTTTCGTCGACGATTCCTCGCGCTGCAGCCGCCGCCGCTGATATTTTCCTCTTTCGTTGGGGGGGGGGGACTCCTTATTCACTCACCCCACACCGGGTTGCGTCGCCCAAAAATTTCCCGTTGGGGCTCTTAAAAGAGCCCGAAGGTCCGTTGGAGCTGGAGCCACCGAAACGTGCGGCTAGCAGGGCATCGCCGCAACCGGAAGTCCGGAACGAAGAAACCTAACACCCCAAAAAGTAAAATCAGTCTTTCAGGGCCAGCAACATTTATGATGGTGCAACGCTCAAAACCCAGTTCAGCCCCCTTCGACAAAGCGTATGTTGTTCAGGTACATCTACAGGGAGAATAACTGTATACAAAGTGGAATTTTACATCAATTCAATGATTTCTATGATTTCCATCTTTTAGGGCTCAACAGCACACATGGTGGAAGAGCAAGGAATCACTAGAGATGATTTCTGGATTTCAACATTTAACCATGTACGTGTGGACACAAGAAGTTTTAAATCAATTTCACAGTGTTAAAATGGCAGAAAAACAGTTTCACCATCATAATGAATGCTAAATCAGCACAAATTCGTTTCCAGCAGGGAAGCAAGGAGAATTTGGAATCTGGCTAAACTGCCCTGTACTAACTTGGGATGCCGAAGTAATTTGTACCATCCCCAGCAGGGATCAACTAACAGCACATACAGTGGTCAGAGCAGGCAAGGTTCTGCTGCTTACTGGCTAATGCATCGGGAACCCTGGAATAGCTCTGCTTAAAAACATCAAACAAAACACTGCAACTGCAGGAAAACTGAAATAAAATTATACCGTGCTTGAACACTTGGCCGATCAGGCAACAGGAGGGAAGACAATTGGACTGATGACCTTCCATCAGAACTCAGGGATCTCTATAGCATGAAGCCCAGGCTCTGACAAAAGGTTATCAACCTTAAATGTTAACCCTATTTACTCATTTCTACAGCTGCTGTCTGATCTGCTAAGTATTCCCTGTATTTTTATTTATATTCCACGAAACAAAATACTACTTTTAATACATTTTTATGCAATTAATTAAAAACAAAAAACTGAGGAGTTCTCTTGGCTTCAAAACTTTGCAGTCAGCCCTGGAATGTAATCACTCCTGAGTCCATGGAATCTGAGTCACTCCTCCACTAGAGACTGTGCTTTCAGCAATTGTGTCTACCCTGAATAGCATTTAATTTTTAAAATATATATTTTGCGCGACTTGGGGGATTTCTGTGCTAGAGTGTCTCCAGCAGATTCAGTGATATAGCAGTGATGGCCTGATGAAGCAAAATGAGGCCCCAGAGGAGGATAATCATTCGGTCACTGAAGACGGTAGATGAAAATGTGAACACCAGTCTACTGGATATCGATGCAGTGTCGACAGAAGTTCAATTACCTCACCAGGACACCGAAGGTGAGAATGATGTCATGCAATCTTTTTCTTTCAGGGTAACACCATGATACAACACTTCCTTCAACGCTACCACGTCCCCGGGCACTCCAAACACTTCTCTCCCCCATTCCATATGCTTCTCCTCCCATCACAATAGGAAATTGCACTAACCCCTCCTCATTTTCATCACAATTTCATCCGCAGAACAGACAGAAAGATCGTTCTGCTTTTCCTTGGTTAGCAACTGAAAAACACTGCAAAATGCGTTCACTTTTTTTCACACTGCACCGCTTTCTTTTACACCTTTTGATCCTGTTCACAACCTCCAGCTTCTCTTGCTCAGCCTGCACACCGTCTAAATCTACATCAAACTGCTTCATAACCCTTTACATGAACCAACAACCAACTCACTCCTACTCTATCCACGGGACAAAATAGTTCACAACACTCGTCAGAAGATCCAGGGGTTTGAACAACCTTCTTGCAATCCTTCACTCAGGAGGAAGTGGAAGCCGAGGAGATCATTGAGTCGGCAGCAGCGGAAGTATTGACGCTGGCAAGATTGGAGGATGAGTCGTCTTTGGATTTCACTATTCTTGTTCCTCTCTGTAAGGGTAATCAGCCACCATCTCTGGAGAAGTAGGGACCAAATCACGGGATGGACCTGGAAAAGGGCAATTTGTCAAATTATGGGCAAGGGACATGTAGCTGATAACTGCAGCATGTTGCAGAACCCTGTTCTCGCGTCTTTTATTCCCGCAGCCAGGAAGGAGCTGTCATGATATTCAAACACACACATCATGATGGACACACTAATAGGCAAATCAGAGTACGCAACACCACAACCAATCACAGACAAGAACACCAACCACATAAAAAGCAGGAGCACGACACCTGGAGGTCAGTAGGTCTGGGGAGAAGGAAACAAGACAGAGCTGTTGAAACACCACAAGCAGGGAGCCCCCCACGTGCAGAGTGCAAAGACCAAGTTGTAAATAGTGAGTTTAAATAAAGAAGCGTTGTACCATATGCAACTGTGTTGGCTCATCTGTGTGTCAGAACACCCAACACCACATGTGATTGGTTGTGGTGTTGCGTACTCTGATTTGCCTATTAGTGTGTCCATCATGATGTGTGTGTTTGAATATCATGACAGGAGCGACCAATATCACAGTAGTTTGACGGTACAACACCCAGCCTTCGGTTCCAAAAAAATAGTTGGAAAGCAAAAGAAAAATGCCAAAAATTATACATTTTAAAAGAAAAGGGTCTCTAGATGGATAACAGTGAACTGACTGCCCCTTTAAATACCATCAGGCATATCCGTTTCTGACCTGTACTTTCCAATAGCACTGGAAAGGTACACTCTATGTATTCACCATAATAGTGTGTCTAATAATGGTGCTAGTGTCCTATTGACACGATAGGAACCCGACTTGCACAGATTAATGAGATTCCTGCCTGTCCTGTTTATGTTTTGCCCCAGTGGGAATGGTTACTGGTAGATGGGTAATGAGAATGGGCCAGTAAGTTCGGCACAACCAATCTTCATAGCGCTATTGACTCATCCTTCCCCTCCCAAAAGAAGGGCCAAAGAAGCCCCAGTCATTGCTAATGTAGGCGAAACTTTAAGGGCAGCTGATACAAACATTTTAAACTCACTTTTTTTAAATCTGCATAATTAAAGGTCTTGTGCCTTGCATATTTCCCTGTCACTGCTTTCAGAGGTGTCATAAGTTTAGCCTCAGACAAAACACACTTCAAAAGTCTAACACCTCAAGGTGTTACACCTCAAAGCACAACAAAGCAAAAATTAGAGATGCACATTTCTTGTTACCAACTGAATTCCGCATTCGAGCTGTCATCTGTGTAAGGATCTATTTTCTGATCTGCATTTTAAATTATTTTTGTAATTATATTAATTTGCTCCCTCTTTGTTACTGTATCACCACCATTTACTCAATCATATGTTCATAGTCTTAATTACCTAATCAACTTGGCTCCACTTCAAGCAATTTCTCAGCAATCGTTTCACATTGTAACCCATCACCCCAGAAAAATTAATAATGGATCCTCACTGCAGTTTTTCTTTACTTTTATATCCTTCTTACACATTGAAACACCCAAACTTTCGCCCAGTGTTCCATAAGAGTCTTTACCAAGACTTTGCACATGTTTAGTAAGAAGGTTTATCTCCTAGTTATGCATGCTATTTTTCTCGAAAGAAAACCAAGGACTCTATTTGCCTTTTCTTTGTGCTGCTATTTTTCATGAACATATATTGGCACTCCAATACCCCTCGGGCCCTATACTCCATTTGCAATCTCATCATTTAAATTCTATTTCCCTTATTTGCTCATGCTTCCAAAATATCACTTCACATTTCTTTCTACAATGAGCATTATCTGTCACCTAGCCATCCATCCTTCTGTATACTTCCACGTTTCATATTGCAATTTGCTATTCCCCACACTTTGGTGCCATTGTCAAATTTTGATTTTCCTCAAGCGGAGATCATGTGGTAAAAAGCAGCTGCCGGGGAGAGTCCTTGAGGTTCTCCATGCACAACACCTTTCCAATTCGAGAAACCGCCGTTTATCTGCTTCTCACTCTCCAGCTATTTTTCCACTTATCTTTCCCTCGGACTCTATGCTATAAGTCTCTTATATTTTTGAAAATCCATACAAGCCACCTCAATCACTTCTTCAAAGAATTCAGTAAATTTGGACAAGACCTGCCTTTACAAAATTGTGCTACATGATCCTGATTAACACATTCTTCTCTTAAATGCTTCGTATGTGCACCCTGTATTTTTCACCCTCCTATATCATCAACTGAAGAAAGACTAATCAGCCTATAATTCCAAGCCTGTCTCCTTTTTTTAAGAGGATGGCACATTCATTATCCCTCTGTCCTCTGATTACCTACTCATTCATTCATTTGCTGTTTTTGTTCAAATTGGCTGTTGCATCTGTCAACTAGATGAAGACAAAAGGCCTCTGTGATCTCTGACCGTTGGCTCTTCCAATCTAACCTCTTATCAGCATCCTTCCTAATACAGTACGAAGTCTTACAACACCAGGTTAAAGTCCAACAGGTTTGTTTCGATGTCACTAGCTTTCGGAGCGCTGCTCCTTCCTCAGGTGAATGCAGAGGTCTGTTCCAGAAACACATATATAGACAAATTCAAAGATGCCAAACAATGCTAGGAATGCGAGCATTAGCAGGTGATTAAATCTTTACAGATCCAGAGATGGGGTAACCCCAGGTTAAAGAGGTGTGAATTGTCTCAAGCCAGGACAGTTGGTAGGATTTCGCAGGCCAGATGGTGGGGGGTGAATGTAATGTGACATGAATCCCAGGTCCCGGTTGAGGCCGCACTCATGTGTGCGGAACTTGGCTATACGTTTCTGCTCGACGATTCTGCGTTGTCGCGGGTCCTGAAGGCCGCCTTGGAGAACGCTTACCCGGAGATCAGAGGCTGAATGCCCTTGACTGCTGAAGTGTTCCCCGACTGGAAGGGAACATTCCTGCCTGGTGATTGTTGCACAATGTCCGTTCATTCGTTGTCGCAGCGTCTGCATGGTCTCGCCAATGTACCACGCTTCGGGACATCCTTTCCTGCAGCGTATGAGGTAGACAACGTTGGCCGAGTCGCACGAGTATGTACCGCGTACCTGGTGGGTGGTGTTCTCACGTGTAATAGTGGTATCCATGTCGATGATCTGGCACGTCTTGCAGAGATTACCATGACAGGGTTGTGTGGTGTCGTGGTCACTGTTCTGAAGACTGGGTAGTTTGCTGCAAACAATGGTTCGTTTGAGGTTGCGCGGTTGTTTGAAGGCAAGTAGTGGGGGTGTGGGGATGACCTTGGCAAGATGTTCATCGTCATCAATGACGTGTTGAAGGCTGTGAAGAAGATGACGTAGTTTCTCAGCTCCGGGGAAGTACTGGACGACGAAGGGTATTCTGTCGGTTGTGTCCCATGTTTGTCTTCTGAGGAGGTCGGTCCGGTTTTTCGCTGTGGCGCGTTGGAACTGTCGATCGATGAGTCGAGTGCCATATCCCATTCATACGAGGGCATCTTTCAACGTCTGTAGATGTCTGTTACGCTCCTCCTCGTCTGAGCAGATCCTGTGTATACGGAACGCTTGTCCATAGGGGATGGCTTCTTTAATGTGTTTAGGGTGGAAGCTGGAGAAGTGGAGCATCATGAGGTTATCCGTACCACCCTAAACACATTAAAGAAGGATAACCTCATGATGCTCCACTTCTCCAGCTTCCACCCTAAACACATTAAAGTGGATAACCTCATGATGCTCCACTTCTCCAGCTTCCACCCTAAACACATTAAAGAAGCCATCCCCTATGGACAAGCGCTCCGTATACACAGGATCTGCTCAGACGAGGAGGAGCGTAACAGACATCTACAGACGTTGAAAGATGCCCTCGTATGAATGGGATATGGCACTCGACTCATCGATCGACAGTTCCAACGCGCCACAGCGAAAAACCGGACCGACCTCCTCAGAAGACAAACATGGGACACAACCGACAGAATACCCTTCGTCGTCCAGTACTTCCCCGGAGCGGAGAAACTACGTCATCTTCTTCACAGCCTTCAACACGTCATTGATGACGATGAACATCTTGCCAAGGTCATCCCCACACCCCCACTACTTGCCTTCAAACAACCGCGCAACCTCAAACGAACCATTGTTTGCAGCAAACTACCCAGTCTTCAGAACAGTGACCACGACACCACACAACCCTGTCATGGTAATCTCTGCAAGACGTGCCAGATCATCGACATGGATACCACTATTACACGTGAGAACACCACCCACCAGGTACGCGGTACATACTCGTGCGACTCGGCCAACGTTGTCTACCTCATACGCTGCAGGAAAGGATGTCCCGAAGCGTGGTACATTGGCGAGACCATGCTGACGCTGCAACAACGAATGAACGGACATCGCGCAACAATCACCAGGCAGGGATGTTCCCTTCCAGTCGGGGAACACTTCAGCAGTCAAGGGCATTCAGCCTCTGATCTCCGGGTAAGCGTTCTCCAAGGCGGCCTTCAGGACCCGCGACAACGCAGAATCGCCGAGCAGAAACTTATAGCCAAGTTTCGCACACATGAGTGCGGCCTCAACCGGGACCTGGGATTCATGTCACATTACATTCATCCCCCACCATCTGGCCTGCGAAATCCTACCAACTGTCCTGGCTTGAGACAGGTCTGACAGCATCTGTGGAGAGAGAAGGGAACTAACCTTTCAAGTCTGGATGACTTTAACAAAAAGTCAACCAAATTTGTAACTGTCTCCAACTCACTGACTTCTGCCTTTAATGGCAGCAGGTTAGGCTGTATTCAAGCAATCGCTTTGATGGATTATTAATCACTCAATTCCAGCAATACTAACATGGCTTTTGGAATGTACCTGTGGGTTTACGGTTTTCCCCAGCTTCCAGAAACTTGCCAGAAAGAGCACTGCGAGAACTCAATGCCTATAGGAGTTGACAATGTAACAGGGAGATTTTGCAATAAATACTGAAATCTCACAGCTGTTTTTTTCCCTGATTGTGTGAAAGGCTCTGTTCACAGTGTTTGTTCCGAAAAGTTACTTTCACAATGCTAGGGGTAACTATCAGAAATTTGGAGGTTGTCTGTCTGATCTCCACTTTAGAGCTGTTATTGATCAGAACAACGAGAGTGCCACTTATGCAGTTTCCTTCTGGAACTCAGATGAGGACCGAGGTGACCAGCAGAAGTGGGAAGCGAGCCAGCAGGAACTGGAACAGTAATAGTCTCCTCATTACAGACCTGCTGCTGCACAGGAGAGAAGGGATGAGCAGGGGAGGTGCAGCCCACACCCACAACACAGGCAGGCAGAGTGTAAGCGGCATGGTGGCACAGTGGTTAGTACTGCTGCCTCACAGCTCGAGGGTCCTGGGTTCAATTCCCGCCTCGATTGACTGTGTGGAGTTTTCTCCCTGTGTCTGCATGGGTTTCCTCCGGGTGTTCCGGTTTCCTCCCACAGTCCAAAGATGTGCAGGTTAGGTGGATTGGCCGTGCTAAATTGCCCTTAGTGTCCAAAAGGTTAGATGGGGTCACTTAGTGGAGGCATGGTCTTAAGTAGTGTGCTCTTAAGGCCGATGCAGACTCGATGGGCTGAATGCCCTCCTTTTGCACTGTAAATTCTATGATTCCTTGACTCTAAGCTGTCACGACATGTCAGAACACCATTGTCTCAGGAGGCTCAGGGTGTCATGTCAGGTGGTGGCAGACATTGGTAGCCTGCTGATACAAGACCTGCTGCCATGATTTACCACTGTCCTCATCCTCTTTGCCTCGCGCTCCTTCCAGGGCTCTGCAGGAGATGCTTGACAGGTTCCCACAGACTGAGGCACACTAATGTATGAGACAGTTAACTAATGGCTTGTTCACCAGGGCAGGCTATTGTCAACTTCGTCACACATGAAGCCTGTCTAAATGGCAATCACAGCACCCCACAACACCCAGGAATATTCTGCTCTATTCTGTGTGTAAGAATCAGCAATCATGATGTTTTCATCCTATGAAAGTCTATACTCCTTAAAGCACGTTTACCGGCTGGTTGTTCAAACAAAATGTATACCCATTTAAAACCTGAGGAAATCAACTAATTACCTCTGGAAGCAGTACGAAGGAAGTCATAAAATCATAGAATTTACAGTGCAGAAGGAGGCCATTCGGCCCATCGAGTCTGCACCGGCCCTTACAAAGCCCCCGTATCTACCCTATCCCCATAACCCAGTATCCCCACTTAACATTTTCTGGCCACTAAGGGCAATTTAGCATGGCCAATCCACCTAATCCGCATATCTTTGGACTGTGGGAGGAAACCGGAGCACCCGGAGGAAACCCACGCAGACAGGGGAAGAACGTGCAGACTCCGCACAGTGACCCAACCGGGAATTGACCTGGGACCCTGGAGCAACTGTGCTAACCACTGTGCTACCGTGCTGTCCATGAACCAGTGTCCCTGAACAAGCCATTAACATGATGAAGATGCTCTTCAGGCCCTTGGACAATTCCAAAAGCACCCTCAGTGCACAGCCAGGGGCCCAGAATCATTTTGGAGGCTGCCCTCTGCACAACGTGGCACAGTGCGGTCTGAACCTGCAAGAAAAGCAAGGCTCAGATCCTAGTTGAATACTTGTGAGGAGGGGGACAAGTTGAGGAAGAAGATGATGATGAGGAGAATGCAGCACCGATTGCTCATATTGCTGCCTCGGATGACAGAAACACCCTTATTAGTGAAAACCCACATCGGTGCACCTGTGGATCCATGTCAGAAGATAAGGATCCTATGGGGCCCCACCAAAGACTGTTCCACCTGCACCTATGTAGATGCAGATTTACCCATCAAGTGTCAAGTCGGCATGTTACGTACCGACTGAGGAGCAGGAGGAATCAGTTGAAAAGTGAACCACTCCCCCTTCATATTTCACTGCTATCAATGTGCTGGAGAGCAATTTGGTGCAGATCTCTGGGCCAAGGCTTACATTATCTGTAATTCTATGTAAGGCAGTGGACATCTTGTAATCTAGAGTCTGCACAACCATGGTCAAGACGTGCAATCAATTGAGTGGAGCACTTGATGTTGTTTGGAGTTGGCCACTCTCTCTATAGTGCTGAGTGTTGTAGGACATGCGGGTCGTTGATGCTTATTCTTTGTCACCAGGTAGCTTAATGGTCTCTTCATTTCTGATGGCGAGGGATGTCAAAAATTGCTTCTCCAGTTCCTCCTCCTCTCAATACTGTCTGTGCGGAGTCTGCACGTTCTCCCCGTGTGTGCGTGGGTTTCCGCCGGGTGCTCCAGTTTCCTCCCACAGTCCAAAGATGTGCAGGTTAGGTGGATTGGCCATGATAAATTGCCCTGAGTGTCCAAAATTGCCCTTAGTATTGGGTGGGGTTGCTGGGTTGTGGGGATGGCGTGGAGGTGTGGGCTTGGGTGGGGTGCTCTGTCCAAGAGCCGGTGCAGACTCGATGGGCTGAATGGCCTCCTTCTGCACTGTTAGTTCTATGATTCTATATGTAAGCTGGCAAACCAGTGTTTACCCACATCTGTCTCTCTCTCTCTCCCTTGCTGTCTGGTGTTATGTACCGTCTTCTGTGGAGAAGAACAGACCCATGACTGATCATAAAAACTTGGTGTTCAGCTGAGTATTTCCAGGAGCTTCTGTTTTTATTTCAGATTTGCAGCATCTGTGTTGGTATTACAAAACCAGAGCTGAAAGCATCCAAATGTCATTATCTCTCAATAAGCTGCTTCCTCCTTAAACAATGCTTTCTGAAGTTCAAAATGTACCTAACTGATTGCTTATTTTCTATGGTTAGGGATGATTAAAATGGATTTTTATAATTGATTTTCATCGATAAACACACAGACTTTATTTCTGGTTGATAGATCCGGAATAAACAATTTTCTTCTTACTCCAACCTGAAAACGTATTAATTCTCTCTGGTCTTCACAGATCCCAAGTTGCATTGTCCCATGATGTACGCACATAATATACATAAGGACAGAAATAGGCCATTTTGCCCTTTAAGCCTGTTCTGCCATTCAATGAGATTATGGCTGATCTGTAACCTTATTCCATTTACTTGTCCCTTTGTGCTAATCCTTTCATACCTTTGGTGAAGAAAAATCTACCAATCTCAGACCAGAAATTAACCCTTTTCGCAACATCAGTTGCTGTTTGCAAATGAAGGTTTCAAACATCTGCCGCCCTTTGCATGTCGAAGTTTTTCCTAATTTCATCACTGAAAGATCTGGTTTTAATTTTTGAACAATGCCCCTCCTAGATTGCCTGGAGGCTATTCCGCCTTGTAGCCAATCTGCATAATTAGATGCCCATTTGTGTGCCGATTGTGGACAAGCACCTCATAGATGGCCAAGCTCAGGGGGAGGTGCTGGCCTGGGACCACAAGGCCTTCTGTTTTAAACCTCCCAGTGGTGCAACTATCAGTGGTGGAACTATGATGTTGTTGCCATTACAGAGACCTGGTTGAGGGAAGGACAGGATTGGCAGCTAAATATTCCAGGATTTAGATGTTTCAGGTGGGGTAGAGGGGGATGTAAAAGGGGTGGAGGAGTTGCGCTACCGGTTAAGGAGAATATCACAACTGTACTGCGGGAGGACACCTCAGAAGGCAGCGAGGCTATATAGGTAGAGATCAGGAATAAGAAGGGTGCAGTCACAATGTTGGGGGTTTGCAGCAGGCCTCCCAACAGCCAGCGGGAGATAGAGGAGCAGATAGGTAGACAGATTTTGGAAAGGAGTAAAAGCAACAGAGTTGTTGTGATGGGAGACTTTAACTTCCCCAATATTGACTGGGGCTCACTTAGTGCTCCGGGTTTGGACAGGCAGAGTTTGTAAGGAGCATCCAGGAGGGCTTCTTAAAACAATATGTAGATAGTCCAACAAGGGAAGAGGCTGTACTCGACCTGATATTGGGGAATGAGCTTGGCCAGGTGGTAGAAATTTCAGTAGGGGAGCATTTCGGGAAAAGTGACCACAATTCAGTAAGTTTTAAAATGCTGGTGGACAAGGCTAAGAGTGGTCCTAGGGTGAATGTGCTAAAGTGGGGGAAGGCTAATTATAACAATATTAGGTGGGAACTGAAGAACATAGATTGGGGGCGGATGTTTGAGGGTAAATCAGCATCTGACATGTGGGAGGCTTTCAAATGTCAGTTGAAAGGAATTCAGGACCGGCATGTTCCTGTGAGAAAGAAGGATAAATATAGCAAATTTCGGGAACCTTGGATAACGAGAGATATTGTAGGCCTCGTCAAAAAGAAAAAGGAGGCATTTGTCAGGGTTTGAAGGCTGGGAACAGATGAAGCCTGTGTGACATATAAGGAAAGTCGGAAGGAACTTAAGCAATGAGTCAGGAGGGCTAAAAGGGGTCATGAAAAGTCATTGACAAATAGGGTTAAGGAAAATCCCAAGGCTTTTTACACGTACATAAAAAGCAAGAGGGTAGCCAGGGAAAGGGTTGGCCCACTGAAGGACAGGGGAGGGATTCTATATGTGGAGCCAGAGGAAATGGGCGAGGTACGAAATGAATACTTTGCATCAGTATTCACCAAAGACAAGGAATTGGTGGATGTTGAGTCTGGAGAAGGGTGTGTAGATAGCCTGGGTCACATTGAGATCCAAAAAGATGAGGTGTTGGGCGTCTTGAAAAATATTAAGGTGGATAAGTCCCCAGGGCCTGATGGGATCTACCCCAGAATACTGAAGGAGGCAAGAGAGGAAATTGCTGAGGCCTTGACAGAAATCTTTGGATCCTCACTCTTCAGGTGATGTCCCTGAGGACTGGAGAATAGCCAATGTCATTCCTTTGTTTAAAAAGGGTAGCAAGGATAATGCAGGGAACTACAGGCTGGTGAGCCTTACATCAGTGGTAGGGAAATTACTGGAGAGAATTCTTTGAGACAGGATCTACTCTCATTTGGAAGCAGTGGTCATATTAGCGAGAGGCAGCACGGTTTCGTGAAGGGGAGGTCGTGTCTCAATAACTTGATGGAGTTTTTCGAGGAGGTCACAAAGATGATTGATGTAGGTAGGGCAGTGGATGTTGTCTATATGGACTTCAGTAAGGCCTTTGACAAGGCCATAGCAGACTGATACAAAAGGTGAAGTCACACGGGATCAGAGGTGAGCTGGCAAGATGGATACAGAACTGGCTAGGTCATGGAAGGCAGAGAGTAGCAATGGAATGGTGCTTTTCTGATTGGAGGGCTGTGACTAGTGGTGTTCCGCAGGGATCAGTGCTGGGACCCTTGCTGTTCGTAGTATATATAAATGATTTGTAGGAAAATGTAACTGGTCTGATTAGTAAGTTTGCGGACGACACAAAGGTTGGTGGAATTGCAGATAGCGATGAAGACTGTCAGAGGATACAGCAGGATTTTGATCATTTGGAGACTTGGGCGGCGAAATGGCAGATGGAGTTTAATCCGGACAAATGTGAGGTAATGCATTTTGGAAGGTCTAATTCAGGTCGGGAATATACATGGTATAACCCTCAAAAATATTGACAGTCAGAGAGATCTTGGTGTACAGGTCCACAGGTCACTGAAAGGGGCAACACAGGTGGAGAAGGTAGTCAAGAAGGCATAAGGCATGCTTGCCTTCATTGGCTGGGGCATTGAGTATAAAAGTTGGCAAGTCATGTTGCAGCTGTATAGAACCTTAGTTAGGCCACACTTGGAGTATGGTGTTCAATTCTGGTTGCCACACTACCAGAAGGATGTGGAGGCTTTAGAGAGGGTGCAGAAGAGATTTACCAGGATGCTGCCTGGTATGGAGGGCATTAGCTATGAGGAGAGGTTGAATAAACTTGGTTTGTTTTCCCTGGAACTAAGGAGGTTGAGGAGCGACCTGATAGAGGTCTACAAAATTATGAGGGGCATAGACAGAGTTGATAGTCAGAGACTTTTTCCTAGGGTAGAGGGGTCAATTACTAAGGGGCATAGGTTTAAGGTGCGAGGGGCAAGGTTTAGAAGAGATGTACGAGGTAAGTTTTTTAAGCAGAGGGTATTGGGTGCCTGGAACCCACTGCCAGAGGAGGTGGTGGAAGCAGGGACGTCTTTAAGGGGCATCTTGACTAATACATGAATAGGATGGGAATAGAGGGATACTGACGCCGGAAGTGGAGAAGATTTTAGTTTAGACGGGCAGCATGGTCAGGGCAGGCTTGGGGGGGCCAAAGGGCCTGTTCCTGAGCTGTACTTTTCTTGGTACGAAGTCTTACAACACCAGGTTAAAGTCCAACAGGTTTGTTTCGATGTCACTAGCTTTCGGAGCGCTGCTCCTTCCTCAGGTGAATGAAGAGGTACTTTTCTTTGTTCTTTTTTCTTTGGCTGTTGACGTTGACTGTCATGTGGAGTGGTCTCCCCACTCCTGGGTGATCTCAGAGCTCCAAGCCTCTTCAGGTCTCCAGGTGAAGGCACCCTCACATCCCCCTCCTACAATGACGGCACACGCTCGCTGCGGTTGGAGTTGCCCGCTTTCCTTCCAAGGTTGCAGGCCCTCTTACTGGAAGTTGGTCACCATCCTTAATATTATGCCAGTTCCAGATGAGGCCTCTTAATTTCCAGGCAGCTGCCCTAAACGTTCGAGGGGGGGTTGGGACTTAGAAATTAGTCTGACCCATGCTTCTAATCCATGCGTGGAAGATTCTGCTCTCAACATGCAGAATCAAAGACAGACACAATTTTTTCCAATTGCTTCATTGAAATCTCCAAGATAAAGGCCATGAATTAATTATCTGGAAAATATAGTCTGAAGTGATTTAATGAAATTATGCTTTGGTAATAAATTCTCAATTCAGTATCCTATTTGAAGGGGTAGCTGTAGCCCGGAAGTCGTCAATTGTAAACGTAGCAATGCAAATTTGAAACTAGTTTTGATGGTCTGGCATTTCTGAGGGTTAAAGTAGCACTTCAGCTGGACTGACTGAAGAAGGGCATCTCATCCACAGCTGAAACACACTGAGTTGACCAAGGAGTGGGCACAGAGGAATCGGTAAGGCTGCTTAAGCCAAATGCACAAGTCTGCGCAGCTGACTGAGGAAAGCATCTGACTGAAATTGGCCGAGAGGGCAAATGGGATGGGAGGGGGAAGTAAGAGAAAGGAGAATAAAGTGAAAATGACTTTGAAGAGCCACCTGTTAAAAACAAGGCTAATCATCCTGTTACAATGGCATCAGACATGAATGAAACAACTGAGAGGTGGCTAGAAATTAGGGAGATATTTTTATTATTGAAAACATATTTCTCTAGCCCAACGCCGAAATCGGGATCGGCGATCGGGCGGAGAATGGCTTCCGGCAACATTGGGTTGTGCGCAGTCGCAACGCCATTGCTGCGTCATCAGCCGGCCCACCCGCGATGCACCGCCCTCGTTGGGCTGAGTACCCGACTGCGGGGGCCACGTGTGGTCCCAATGGTCAGAATGTGCCAGCTGCGGACAGTGACCAGCGCCGCCACATTCGGCCGGGATCCGTGCTGCTGGCCGGGTGGCTTCTGCTAGGGCTGGAGGGAGTAATGGGCGGGGGGGGGTTCCCGGGGTGTGGGGTCGAGGTAGGCGGGTACGCAGTCCAGCACGGCTTTCTCCATATTTTCCGGCACGACTGGTGCAACTTGTCAGCCCTGCGCATGCGCGGCCCAGGCCCCGCCGATTCTCCGGCCGCTTTCCGCGCGATCTACGGGTGTTTCACGCAGCACCGGTGCTAGCTCCTCACCAGTTCTGGAACTGGGGCGTCATTCTCCGCCGGCGGGAGTCTCCGTTCTGCCGGCGCTCGGGGGTTTCCCGACGGCGTGGGGGTGCCCCACAATGGGAAACCCCATTGACCGGCCGGTGTTACGGAGACCCCCGCCGGCCGGTCGGCGCGGAAATGTGGCGGGGCGGGTAGGAGAATTTCGCCCCTGGTGAGGGCTTTGCGCCGATTTTCCCATCATGAAACACCCACGCATCCTTTGTTGCCGTCGGTACTTAGCCTCAGGAACGCAGAATTCCGCCCAGTAGTCTAAGTAGCTTTCAGCCAAAACAGGTGGAAGCTTCTGTTTAATAAGAAATGAAATGGAAATTATTAGGCAGGATTCCCCAATTTCATTGCAGGGAATGCATGCTGCATTTAGATTACCATAGTTAGAGATTATTGCAGTCAGATTTTATTACCTATTTTAAACCTGTGTCATTTCTATTCCCCAGTGCATTTTAAAAAATATTTAGCATCAACAAAAAATAGAAAATAAATGGGGAAAGAAATTGAAGATGAAATCCCGAGAACATCAGTAAAAATCAGTTTTCTTTGGAACATCATTAAAACAAACAAGGAACTAAAAAAGGCACAGTTATATTTCATGGCAACCTATAATTAATTCCACAGCTCACGAACATCACTTCTACGCCTCAATGACAGCTCTAAAGGTTGAGGCGGCTGTAAGCTTGCTGCAGTTACATTGAACTATGTTTGCCAAGATTTGTTCTCCTAAATTCTTGAATGAGGCCTCACAGTGCCGGCTGAATTAGGCGGTTTCGCTAATGGTATTGTGGAGACCACAGCAATTCTCAGACTACAGGCGGGACTTTCCAGGTAATCTGCCGCGTGCTTTGCGGCAACGGATGAGGTCCGTAAATGGCGAGTGACAGTATCTTCTGGCCCCGCCTTTGTCAACGGAGATTCCCGTTGAATGCACCTCTTGCCGCTGTGAATCCCGCGGTGGGAACACGCCGCCAGCCTAACTGGAAGATCACACTGGTGTGAATGACTATTTCTATACATATATTTCTTTTCTTTTTTTAAATAAATTTAGAGTAACCAATTATTTTTTCCAATTAGGGGCAATTTAACATGGTTAATCCACCTAACCTGCACATCTTTTGGGTTGTGGGGATGAGACCCACGCAGACATGAGGAGAAGATGCAAACTCCACACGGACAGTGACTCGGGGCCGGGATCAAACCCGTGCCCTCAGCACCATGAGGCAGCAGTGCTAACCACTGCACCACCGTGCCGCCCTATCATAACAATTATAAAACAGGTTTGTCAATAGAAAGGTCACCAATAATGGACTTTCACGTTGTAGCCATTACAAATCCAGTCACACACCATCTTGACCTGGAACTACATCGCCATTCCTTCATTATCACTTGTTCAAAATCCCAGCACTGTGAGTGTTCCTGCACCACATGGTTTTCAGTGTTCAAGAAGGTGGCTCGCTACCACTTTGTCCAGGGCAATTAGGGATGGGGAATACATGTTGACCGAGCCAGCTACACTCACTTTTCACAATGAATAAAAGAAACATTGGTCAAAGGTATCTTATTGAGTTCAATAACTTATCCTATTGGCCTGAGCATTTTATTTATATGGAGGTTGTCTCATACTGCCCTAAGTCTACTTATACAATAGAATAACCCAAGAATTTAATAACAGCATCTCATTGTGATTTTGATTGTATTTTTATGTCCTTCACACATAAGCCTCTGAATGAGGATCAGGCAAAAAATTACTGAGGGAAGATCAGATACAGATTGGGAAGTTTCATTATTTCACAATATATACACTTGTACTGTCAGTCATTTTGACCACACAGACAAAACTTGATTCTTCCAATTTATCATTGTATGATAGTATAAAGTAAAAAAAACTCAACATACCCCACTTGACTTGAGAACAAATTATCTTCCAACTGTCCTCAAATATTTCTAATATTTTCGCCTCGGAAAGAGCCACCATGAGTTCACTTTTAACAGATCTAATTTTCTTTGCACTTTTCCTCATTCAACAAGCTTTCCTATCAGTGCCTTACCTCTGTTTTAGCTCTTGCTGCTCAGTTACAAAACAAAAACAATCTCCGATCATGAGCTCAGTACCAGTGATTCTCCAACACGGGCATGAGTTCTTTCTCACTTGTTGAGATAACAAATTCCTATTATTTACAGTCTATTAATGTATTGTCTTAGTAACCCTTTTTGAGAATTTGAACGAATGCACTATGTCGAAGGTGAAGAGCAATCGCCCTCAGACTGATCGTTGTGGTACTCCATTCATAGTTAGCTCCCACACAGAACCATTACAATTAATAAAAACCTCTCAATACCTGACTGCGTCCAATTCTCTATCCAAACTAAGATCTGCCCGCAATTCCACAAGATGCAACCTTACTTGGCAGCCCTCTGCTGGGCACTTTATCAAAGGCTTTTTGATTAATTTGATGCACCATAGCTTCCACCATTCCCTAATTTTGTAATCTCGTCAATCAAATTTTGCGAGACAGGACTTTGCTTTTGAGTACATATGCTGTAATTCCCTGATAGCCCCTTCTCTTTCAAGATGACTATAAAATATCTCTCTAATAATCCCTAATAGTAACATGCCTGGAAGCTAGGCCAAAATAAAGTGCTTGTGGATTTTTGATTCTGACTTACTGACTTTTAAATATAATTGTGACAGGGGTCTGTTTGCAGTGCACAATCTAGGATCACAGCAAACAGCTAACTAGATGAACCAAAGTGTTTGCTCAAGGTAAGGGGTTTAAGCTCCACTGACAATGTTGACATTTGTGCCTTAAACCAAGCTGCAATGTCAATTTTGAACAGCGATGATGACTGTGCATATGGACTGCTGCTTAATGTGCTTGTCGGCGCTTATTACCTATATTGCTATTCTGTTGTTTCCAGCAGTGGCTGTGACTACTTTAGCAGGTTAGGGCTTAGTCCAGCAACAAGCCTCATTTAATTACATTAGAAACCTGTTGACTCGAAAGAGAAATTGCCTCCTTCAGGTTGGCAGATTGGCATCTGTTTTATCAACGTGACTTGAAAGTCAGTTTGTCTGGTAATATATATAATGTATAATGTCATAACTCATTTTAAACAGAGCCCTGATTATATCCTTTGATCATTTACACAATAAATAATTTTTAGATCACTGGTAATATGCGCAGATCATTGATTTTTTGTTTGTTATTCAACAGTCTTTTATTTGCATAATGTATTTGGTTTTGGACTGGGACTAATTTTCTACTCCACTCCACTTAGTCCCTAGAACTGCATCAGTTGGTACTCTGAAAATAATACATTTAATACGTTTTCTAAATTTTGATATGCATGGTTAATTGGTATTGTTAATATAAAAAGCAGCAGCTTGAGAAGGAATTGTACAAGGGAGTGTTTCTGCTATTTGAAGTTGATCGTATCATTTTATACTAGCACTGTTAAAACATATTTAGTTTCTCTTCTGATCTGGAGTGCTAAGTAGTCATGGAGATATGAGTTCAAACTGGATCCACGGTGAGTCATTAAAATAAATGATTTCTGAAGCTGTTTTTGCTCAATATTTTTAACTTTATTCTTACTAATGGAATTTTCAGGACACTGGTCGAAATGATGCGGGGATGATAATTAGAACATTGACAACAGCCTGAATTAAAATTAACATAAACATCATTCTTTGTTACTTTTCTCTTTTCAACATTTATGGCAGAAGCAAAGCACTCAAAGATCATCAAATAACTATTACGCTCGTGAAAAACCCTGTGAACTGCTACATCAAATGAAGTTAACCTTATCACGCCCTTGCACTTGTTATATGATACTTTAAATTGCCAATGTTTATATGCCATTTGCCATTTATTTGACTCACCTATCATTTTCAGAAAACAGTGGGTGATGTACCGGAGCCAGTTTTCCCAGAGGTTTGTTCGCTGACTGAAAATGGCTTTGAAGATTTTGATCAGGCTTTTGGGCCTTTTAGGTCCTTGATAAAACAGGGTGACACATAATGCCAAAGATAGAAACCTTCGAGATCAATTGGCAATTGTAACTGCGTTCCAGAGGGGTTGAACAATAACCGATTCACGTGTGCACTCGGCCTGAAGCCAGGTCTTTGCCTCATCATCTGTTGATGTTTCACCCTCAGTAGTTTCCTTGGCAGTTTCTTTCCGGTGCTGGTTTGCCATTACCTTCCATTCTAGGGGGCAGGATAAGAAGGTAAATTCCAAGTCTACTTCCGCTGGAGCAGAAAGCAGAATGAAAGAATATGCAAACGCAATGGTGTTTGACTGAAATCGGCATTTGGACTTCTCCTAGGCTATGCATTCTCTGGTCTTGGCTTGATTTTGAATACAGTTAGTAAGTTTTCAGGAAAGTATTTTTTTCTTAGACTGCTGAGAGAACCTAAGAACATAAGAACTAGGAGGAGGAGTAGGCAATTCAGCCCTTCGAGTCTGCTCCGCCATTCAATACGATCATGGTTGATCTCCTGTCGGCCTTAACTCCACTTTCCTGCCCGTTCTCCATGACACTTTAACCCATTACTAATGAAAACTACACTGGGACTGCGGCGCTGAGGACCCGGGTTCGAATCCCGGCTCTGGGTCACTGTCCGTGTGGAGTTTGCACATTCTCCCCATGTCTGCGTGGGTTTCACCCCCACAACCCAAAGATGTGCTGGTTAGGTGGATTGTCCATGCTAAGTTGCCCCTTAATTGGAAAAAAAATAATTGGCTGCTCTAAATTTATTTTTAAAAAAGAAAAAAAAAAACTAATGAAAACTATTCTCCTTAAGTTTACTCAAAGACCTGGCAGCCACCGCACTCTGGGGTAGTGAATTCCACAGATTCACGACTCTTTGAGAGAAGTAATTTTTTCTCATCTCGAGCTTAAATCTGCTACACCGTATCCTAAAACTACGATCTCTCATTCTAGCTTCACCCACGAGAGGAAGCATCTGCTCCATGCTTACTTTGTCAAAACCTTTTATCATCTTGTTTTTTTTTAAATTTAGAATACCCAATTCATTTCTTCCAATTAAAGGGGCAATTTAGCGTGTCCAATCCACCTAGCTTGCACATTTTTGGGTTGTGGGGGCGAAACCCACGCAAACACGGAGAGAATGTGCAAACTCCACACAGACAGTGACCCAGAGCCGGGATCGAACCTGGGACCTCGCAGTGCTAACCCACTGTGCACCTTTTATCACCTTGAGTGTGATCTACTGGCCGCATTGCGCCTGAAAGGCAATGCAGCACGGCTGGTAGGTCCCTCTTTCGGGATCTACCGGCTCGCGAGATCTAATGCGATCTCGTGAGACATTGCAATCTGAAGCCGCCCATTGTGGGCAGGATCACTATTTTGCAAATCTGAAACAGCTGGTCTCACTCTAATATGCATTCCCCGATTTACCCGAGGCATTGGGATGTAACCGTTTCACCTCGGAGACCTCAGGCGAGCGCTGTTCAGTGCTGGTCCCCACAAATAGGAACCAGATGAAACATCACTTGTGGTGGTCTCCAAGAGGCATGGAGGCTGCAGATACCTGGCACCGTTAGCCTTGCACCATGGCACCTGCAGACTAGGTGCCAGCCTTGCACTGCCAAGGTGCCCAGATAGCACTGCCAGCTGGCAGGGCACTGCCAAGGTGCCAGGCTGGCATTTTTCCTGTGCCAGGGATCAGGCCAGGGGGTGCCCTGTGCCTGTGAGGTGGGGTTGTGAGGGAGACCAAGGACCCCCTTATAGGTGAGCTACGGCTTTTGGGGGTCAGGGGTGAGGCCAGGGGATCAAGAGATTTCCAATCTCTTCCTGCACTGAGGAGTTCCAGTGAGTGGATCTCCTCAGTGCAGGAAATGGGACTATGTGTGGCCTTGGTGCAGTATTCCCTGCAGAGGCCCCAAATTGCAACCACAATGTCTACAAACACTAACCACATCAAAGAGAGTTAAGTACGGTCAATTTCCAGTTCATCACTCAAATCTCTAAAGAGTGAAGGGGCTTGATTAGATTGCACTTAACTCTCTTTGATGTGGTTGAAGTTTGGAAACATTAAGGTTACGGCACCTAGAGTGAAGAAAATGAATGAAGCAAAGCTCACAGATGTTTTGTGGAAACTGTCAATCACAGCCTGCTGCCAGAAATGAATGAATGGCTTGCAGCTGGAGGATTTGAGGGATCACAGCCATTCTCTTTCCTGGAATGGACACATGGTGCTTCCAGGTGAGTGTTACACCTGTAATACTTTTTCACTTTCCCTATCTTCTAGACTGTTCTCCAGTTACCAGACAGGGGTTCCTTTTCTGGGGTGGTCTGTTATAGGGTCTCTGGGTGGGGCGGGGGGGTCCCTTTGGGTAGGGCGTGTTAGTGATGCTGAATATTAAAATGTTTTAAGTAGCCTCACATTCTAGGTTTATAAGTGATTGGGTCAGAAAAAAACACCCTTCCATTTGGTTCAACATTGAAGCAGACCAGTCTGTGTTGCCCTTACAAGGCCTGTTGTCCTACAGGAATCTTAAGGTTGTGTCTGCCAAGTGTGAGAATCCTATAATTATCAACACTTTTAGAGGGTGGAGGACGGTCCGTCAGTTGGAAGGAAGATTAGAATTAACTTCCACTGTCTCTCCCATTCAGAGCAACCTGAATTTCCCACCAGGTCTTATGGACCATGGATTTGATATCTAGAGAGTTGGAGGCAGCTGTAGGCTGGGCGTTATGTTCAGTGATGCTTCTTTGTCATCTTTTGTGCAGCTGTGCCAACAATTTGATATCCCAAGGTACTCTTTTTCAAATATCTGTAAATTAAGAAACTTTATCCTTAATAAGACAATTATATATCTTGACTCTTCAATCTCCCTGATGGAGAAAATCGTGATTTAAGCAAAGCATAATAAACATTTAATTAGTAAATTTTATGACACTGTGTTCTAGATTCTGTGTGAGTATATTAGAACCGCTGCGATCTTGGGAAAATTTGTTGCAGTCAGGATTGATGAGGAGACCTTGGCTAATATATGGGGATATGCCAATAAAGTTTCCGTCTGTAATAGAACGAAAGAGACTCAATTTAAAATATTGCACCATTTGTATATCACCCCATGTTTGAGACACAGGTATATCCTCATTGTGCCAAAAGTGCAAGGTCGTTCGAGGGTGACTACATACATGGTACGTGGCCCTGTGCAAAATTCAATCCTACTGGTCTGGAAGAGCTTGAGAAGATATTCAGTACAGCATTAGAATTTGATCCTTTATTCCTAATTTTGCGACTCCCACATGGGAGAATCATTGGCGCTAATGAAAAAAGGCTGTATAACACCCTAACCTTTGCGGCACGGAAGAAAATCCTTTGTTCATTGACTAGTGATAATTATCCTTCAATTCAGAATTGGCATAAGATTATCGTGGTATGTATCCCTAACTTGCATTCTCCATTCTAAATTGGATGCATTCTGAAAAGTATTGGGCTCCTATCTCAAATTTATAGACTCCGCCATGTCTGACTTGTACCTACAGGGCTTTCTATAAGTTATGTAGCACCGTCTCAAACTCGCTATACGTATTGGTGTGCAACATATTGCCATGTTCACATGGCATTATCCTCTTCTCTCCTATTCTCTCGTTTATCCGTTTGTTGTTCTTTGCTATCTTTTGTAAGGGCCACGAAGAATCCAGCACGAGTTTTAAGGATACAAAATAATAACATTTATTTACTATAACAATATATACCTAACAGTAGCAGTAACTTCCCTTGCTACCTTCTTCTTCCTGCTGGTTCCTGAACTGGCCAGCTTATTTATACTAGGAGTTTCTCCGCCCCCCTCATTAGGGAAGTTCATACTCCCACAGGATTGTGGGATAGACATTAGTCCCCAGCCAATCGTAAGTAGGCAGGTTATAACATCCCTCCCCCCCAAAGTCCAAGGAATCCACCGAAGACCATGGCAAAGGAAGGCGTCGGACTCGTTTGGCCGCAGGCCGGACGCCATTTTCACGCGGCGCTGGATCAGGCGGCGTGTAACGAGACGGAGACCGGCGCTTCCGTGATGAACGGCGCGGTTGTGCATCCACGGCCCGTGGACCCGAGGATTCCCCCTCTGATGCATCCTGTGTCTCCATCTCGGAGTCAGAGTCTGCTGCCTCCGTCATGTCAGCGTCTCTATCTCCATTTGGTCCCGTAACGACCTGCGCAGGCTTCGAGTGAGGCACCAGTGGAAGATTTTGAGGACTACCTTCCCTTGTCTCTGGTCTTTGCGGCTGTTGAAATGAGCTCCGGGGGCGGGGAATCTTTTGAGGGGATGATCTTCTGGAAAACATGTGGTCTACATGTTTTCGCTGGAGACGACCCTGTGCTTGCACTGGTAAGATATAGGGCCCGTCTGGCGAAAGATTACACCAGGAACCCATTGGGCACCACCAGCAAAATTCCGCACAAATACTGGGTCACCGGGCGCAAACTGCCGAATCGGACGATGCCGAGACAATCCCGGTCCCTGCCGTTCTTGTGTGCGGCGTACTTTTGCGCCAATGTCTGGGAAAACCATACTAAGGCGGGTGCGGAGTCTCCGGCCCATTAGGAGTTCTGCAGGAGCTACCCCAGTCACTGCATGGGAGGTGGTCCTGTACGTAAACAAAAAGCGAGCCAGTCTCGTGTCCATGGATCCGGAAGACTGCTTCTTTAGGCCTCTTTTGAATGTCTGCACTGCACGCTCTGCCAACCCATTTGAAGCCGGGTGGTAAGGGTCAGTGCGGATATGGCGGATGCCGTTCATCTTTGTAAACCTAGCAAACTCCTCACTCGTGAATGGAGTGCCATTATCCGTGACCAGCACCTCGGGGAGGCCATGCGTACTAAACGATAAACGCATCTTTTCAATTGTTGCGCAGGACGTTGTCCCCTGCATCTTATGCACTTCCAGCCATTTGGACTGGGCGTCAATTAGTAGAAGGAACATGGATCCCTGAAAAGGGCCTGCGAAATCTGCATGCAAGCGTGCCCAAGGCCGCCCTGGCCATTCCCAGTGATGTAGGGGCGCGGCCGGCGGAAGCTTCTGATGCTCCTGGCAAATGGAGCAGTTTTGAGCCACCTTCTCAATGTCGGTGTCGAGGCCTGGCCACCAGACATAACTCCGGGCCAACATTTTCATCTTGGTCACGCCCGGATGCCCATTGTGCAAGTCTGATAATATCAGCTCCTGGCCTTTTTCCGGGACAATCACACGCGTCCCCCACAAGAGGATGCCGTCTTCCACGCTGAACTCTGACAGCTTGGAGGAAAATGCCCGCAACTCGCCTGGGAGCTGTCTATGCTGCCCACCATACAGGATTTTGTGCCGAACCTTTGACAGGACTGGCTCCGTCTGGGTCCACTCACGGATCTGTGATGCCGTGACAGGCAAGGTGTCCATAAAATTTAGGGTTGCAACCACCTCACCGGTCGTGGGGGTCGACATGGGGCCGGTTGATAAAGGCAATCGGCTCAGTGCGTCGGCATTTGCTATCTGCGTACCTGGTTTGTGCTCCAGAGAATACGCATATGCAGCAAGGAACAAAGCCCAGCGCTGGATCCGTGCAGAAGCAATGGGCGGTATTGGCTTATCCTCTCTGAAGAGTCCCAGCAGGGGCTTATGATCAGTCACGATAGTGAAATGGCGGCCGTACACATACTGGTGGAAGCGTTTCACCGCGAAAACCACTGCCAGGCCCTCCTTTTCGATCTGCGCGTACTTTTTCTCTGCTGCAGTCAATGTGCGGGAGGCGAAAGTTATCGGTCGCTCGGCCCCGTTCTCCATCTTGTGGGACAGGACGGCCCCAATACCATACAGGGATGCATCACATGTGACGAGCAAAGGCTTTCCCGGATCATAGTGGGTTAGTAACCCAGACGACGACAATTGTTGCTTTACCCGCCGGAAAGCGGTTTCTTGCGGCTGACCCCAAACCCAGGTGTGATTTTTCTTTAGCAGCAGGTGCAAAGGGGCCAGCGTAGTTGCCAGATTGGGGAGGAACTTCCCGTAATAGTTTACGAGACCGAGAAAAGAACAAAGATGCGAAGTGTCAGTCGGGGTGGGGGCATGTTGAATTGCACGCACCTTCTCTGCGACGGGGTGCAGACCCTCGCGGTCCACCCGATAACCTAGGTAGACTACTTCTTTTGCCTGAAATACGCACTTTGTGCGACGTAAACGGACTCCAGCCTCCGAAAGGCGTCTAAGGACAGCCTCCAGATTTTCCAAATGCTCTTGCTCCGACGTCCCTGTAATCAACACGTCATCTAGGTAGACAGCCACACGTGGTAAACCTCTCAAAATGCCCTCCATAACACGTTGAAAAATTGCGCAGGCAGAGGATACTCCAAAGGGCAACCGTGTATATTCATACAGGCCCCGGTGTGTATTAATTGTTACATATGGTCGGGAGGCAGGGTCCAGCTCCAACTGCAGGTAGGCATGACTCATATCTAATTTTGTGAATGAGTGTCCACCTGCAAGTTTCGCGTAGAGATCCTGTATGCGAGGCATTGGATATCGGTCGAGTCGGGAAACTGTATTCACTGTAAGTTTATAGTCGCCACACAAGCGAACTGTGGCATCTGGCTTCATTACTGGTACAATTGGTGCTGCCCAGTCAGCAAAACGGACGGGCCTGATAATACCCAAACTCTCCAAACGAGTGAGCTCCCCTTCTACCTTCTCGAGCAAGGCGTAAGGCACTGGGCGCGCCCGGAAATAGCGCGGCGTGGCTCCTGGTTCAACTTGGATACGGGCTACGTTCCCTATAATTGTCCCCAAACCAGGCTGGAATACCTCTGGGTATCGTCCTAGCACCTCAGTCAACCCTCCAGAAACTGTTTGGAGGATGTGCTGCCATTGCATCCGCAAATGGCGCAACCAGTCCCAACCCAACAGGCTGGGCCCATGGCCACGCACTACGATAAGTGGGAAACGCCCCTCCTGGCGTCCATAGACAACAGGGGTCATTGTAGTTCCTGCAATGTCCAGTGGTTCCCCCGTGTAGGTGGCCAACCTGGCCTGTGAGTCAGTTAATGTAAGGGTCTGTATACCCTGCTTGATGCAGTCGAATGTCCTCTGGGCGATCACGGAGACCGCTGCGCCAGTATCCAACTCCATCTCCAGCGGGTGGCCATTGACCCGTACTGTCACCTTAATGGGGGCCACATGGGGAGCTGCCACACAATGCAGCTGCAGGCAGTCGTCCTCCATCTCCACGTCCTCAGGAGTGGTCGCCGCAGGTTCATCCACGTGGAAGGTACAGCCTCTGGGCTGGTCCCAGTTACGGCCCCTGGGCTGGTCCCAGTTTCGGTCGGAACGACGGCGCCTCTGGCGTCCCCAGGACCGCCATCCGCGACGGGGTCGGCGCTTACAAGTCTGACACGGACATGGCTCCTCATCCATTGGCTCTGGAGAAGGCTCCCTTCGGGGAGGAATGTCCGATGGCCACTGGCGTCGGTCCGGACGTTGCCTCGCCCAAGGTACCGCAGGAGTGCGGGGGGACGTTTTTGGGCGGAAAGGGTTGCGCCCCAAGGCATGCACTTCCATTCCCTGTAGCTCCTGTACTCCTCGCTCTGCGCTCTCTCGGGACAAGACTATTTGTATTGCCTGTTGAAAAGTCAATGTTGGCTCCGCTAACAACTTTCTCTGGGTTGCTGCATTGTTAATACCGCAAACCAAACAGTCACGTAACATTTCTGACAAGGTCTCACCATAGTCACAGTATTCCGCAATCCCGCGTAGCCTGGATAAAAAAAATCGGCAAGGGATTCTCCAGGGGTCCTCTCAGCTGTATTAAGCCAGTAACGCTGGACTATCATGGACGGGGTTGGGTTAAAGTGTTGCCCCACTATATTCACAAGTTCGTCAAACGTTTTGGTGTCCGGCGCAGCTGGGTACGTAAGGCTCCTAATCACCCCAAACGTATGCGGGCCGCAGGCGGTGAGCAATATGACCACCTGGCGCTCGTTTTCAGTGATATTGTTTGCCCGGAAATAGTAACGCATCCGTTGTGTGTACTGGTTCCAACTTTCCAGCGCAGCATCAAAAACATCCAAACATCCGTACAGAGGCATGGTATAATAGAAAACAACTTCCAACCTGTATCCAACAAAATCCAGGGAGGTGGCTTCAGCAGTGTAGACAGCTATTCACTTTTACCTTCGTCGCCAGTTTTGTAAGGGCCACGAAGAATCCAGCACGAGTTTTAAGGATACAAAATAATACCATTTATTTACTATAACAATATATACCTAACAGTAGCAGTAACTTCCCTTGCTACCTTCTCCTTCCTGCTGGTTCCTGAACTGGCCAGCTTATTTATACTAGGAGTTTCTCCGCCCCCCTCATTGGGGAAGTTCATACTCCCACAGGATTGTGGGATAGACATTAGTCCCCAGCCAATCGTAAGTAGGCAGGTTATAACACTATCGTATGGTCAGAGACTCCAATTTAAATAGAGACACTAATTCAAAGATTAAGCTGAACCAATTGCGTTGGCATTCTCCTGTATTTTTCTGTACTCATGTGCAGAAGCACTTATACTGCACTGGACAAATTTTGAGGGTTAATTGCTTTATTAGTAAAAATGGAAACACAAAAGCAAAGTACTGTAGATACTGAAAATCTGAAACTAAACCAAAAGCATGCTGGAAATATCCAACAGGTCTGGGAGCATCTGTGGAGAGAGAAACAGAATTAACATTCCATACCATGAGCTTTCGTCAAAATCAGAACATCAGTCTGATAAAAGGGTTTATTACTTTATTGTAATTATTAACATGTTGTGCTTCTATCAGATTGTGATCATATTTGATCAGTGTGCTTCCAACACAAGCACTATAGCCTCAGTCACCTGCACCTGTCAATGCAGAATAATAGGATAAATCCATGTACCAGTGAATGGTAGAGCTAAGGGAATGACAAAACTGCAAGATTTTTTAAAAAGTTCCAGTTTTATTTCTAACATCCAATAAGTAGAAGGTGAAAATGCGCACAGTGGGGAATTGTCATCATCTGAATCTCAGTAATCAGCATTGCAGTGAGAGGATGGTGGTGTTGTGATAATGTCATTGGGACTCGTAACCCAGCAGCCTTGGCTAATTCTCTGAGGGTCATGGGTTCAAATCCCACCCCAGAAGCTGGTGGAATTTAAATCTTGAACTGAAATTCTCAGTAATAATGACCAAAAAACTATAATCAATTGTTATAAAAGCCTGTCTTGGTTCATTAATGTCCTTTTGGAAAGGAAATCTGCCATTCTTACCTGGGCTTGCTGATGTGCAGACCCACAATAATGCAGCTGACTCTGAAATGGTCTAGTGAGCCATTCAGTTCGAACGCAATTCGGAATGGGCAACCACATTAAAGCTGACACCACATTAAAGAATACATTTTAAAAACATGCTGAGCATACCCATTGGTATGACAGCTGATGAAAAACAGATAAATGTCTCCTTTTTTATTTTAAATTACACATGGACATTTCATGAAGAGAATGAGAATAAGTTGCTTACAACTGCAATGTCATAATTCTCACGTATTCTCCTGAAGCTCTCACCTATCTCCTGTTGCTGAAGAAACCCTCCCAAAGATCCAACTGGATTTTACAGCCCATCGCGGTAGGGGCGGGGCCATAAAATGTGGTAAGCTGATGTGTCCAGTGACTTCAGCGGGAGCGGAAAAACAACACCGGCAGGAGGAGCCGCAAAATCCGGCCCATAGTGTGGCTTTAGGCCTTCCGAAAAACCTCTGACGTTGTTCTTGTTGCGAGACAAATCAAAACAAAATGTCGAGAACAACACCAGGAACTCTTCATTGCGTTCATCAAGCCTGACCAAAGTATTTGACTCAGCAAATTGTGAACTCTGTGGATTGTGCTCCGAAGATTTGGCTGTCCAAAAACTTCATCATAATCCTGCAAATGCATCATGATGACATGACGTCCATATCAAGAGTGGGAGATCTGAAACTGGAACCTTTAAAGTCCAGATAAGGTAAAGAAATTGACTGTGTGATAGCTCCTGTAAAATTTACAATCTACCTGATGGTGACTATTCAAAGATCAACTGCCCTCGAGTGTCAATACCAAATACCGTTTAGACGGAAAACTCTTTAACCACTGTGTTGAAACTAAACTCACCTTCATAGGTATTCATGACCTACAGTTTGCAGTTGATTGTAGTGCCAGTGTCGATGCTGCACCAAATTTTCAAGCCACTTTCAAACTTACCATTTTGGCAAATAAAAAACTCATCCAGCCTGTCATGATATACATCAGCATATCATGGTGCAATCACACACACACGGACACACTGATGGACATACAGTAGGACCAACCAGCATACACAACATCGCAGCCAATCACCAGTGAGAGCACATGCACTATAAAGACAGGGGACACCAGACTTCACGCTCATTCTAGCAGCAGCCAGCTCAGAGCACAGAGCTCACAGCCTGCCTCTCAGACATTCACCATGTGCTGAGTGCCTCACCTAGATAGTGATAGGACAGGGTCCACAGATAAGCTGGTAATGCACGTACCCAAGCTTACAGTATGTTATTACAGTTGAGTTGTTAATAAAATAGAGTTACACCATCTCCAGCCGTGTTGACCTGTTTGTAGACCAGAACACCCAACACGACATGGTTCCAGGAGTGGACGCATACTGTGAGACCTACCTGCAACATATCAGCAATCCTCCATCCTGCAGCATGGAGAACATCAACCCGCCGCCGCTACGCATCGCAGGCAATCTCGGGGTGAATTGGAAGCTTTTTAAACAGCGCTTCCAGCTCTTCCTAGAGGCCACAGACAGGGAGAATGCATCGGACACCAGGAGGATTGCCCTTCTTCTCTCCACGGCAGGGCAACATGCCATCCACATCTTTAACTCGCTTACATTCGCGGACGGTGAGGACAAAACCAAATACAAGACGGTGCTCCTAAAATTTGATGAACACGTCAGCGTTGAAGTTAACGAAAGCTTCAAAAGGTACCTGTTCCAGCAGCGCCTGCAGGGTAAGGACGAGCCTTTCCAGTCTTATTTAATGCACCTCCGCATCCTCGCGCAGTCCTGTGGCTATGGGCCCACCTCTGACTCCATGATACGCGATCAGATAGTTTTCGGGGTCATGTCGGACACCCTGCGCCAGCAGCTCCTTAAAATCAAGCAACTCACCCTAGCGACGGCCATCGAGACCTGCGTCCTGCATGAGAACGCCACCAGCCGGTACTCACACATCCAGGCAGCTGAAACGGCGCGGCAGGGGCCCCACGAGGCGGAGCGGGTCCAGACGATCGAGTACCTCCCAGCCCACGGCCCGGAGGAGGGCGGCCGTTTCGCACACTTTCCGAGGCCCTCCGTGCTTGTACGCGCCAAAAGAGGGGACGTTGACGCAGAGGAACGCGATGCGCAGGCACGCGCTACGCAATACCGCACCACGCATGCGCGGTGGCGCAACGAACGCACTGACGTCATGACGTGCAGCAACTGTGACTCCGCCCATTTAAAGCGGCAATGTCCGGCAAAAGCGCGACAATGCCTCCACTGTGGCAGGCTTGGCCACTATGCTGCCTGCTGTCAAGCACCTCAGCCTGCCAACTTGCAACAGTTTAACCAGCCTTGCAGAAATGTTCGGGCAATTCTACCCACGTTCACTGAGTCCGACCCTGACATCATGCAGACCAGTGACACTGAGGACAGGGAGCCGTTCCGCATTGCTGTCATCAACAAGAACAAGCTGTCCCCGAGTCGAATGCACCAGCCGCTGTCAGCGCACAGCATTGATCCGGACGACGAGTGGTGTGCCACCCTGATAGTCAACCGATCCCAGATCACATTCCGCCTGGACACGGGTGCTTCCGCAAATCTCCTCGCATAGTCAGCACTTCAAACCCTGAGGGTCGAGCCAGCAATTCTTCCATCCATCTGTCAACTGATCGACTATAATGGCAGCGTCATCCCCGCCACGGGGTCGTGCCAACTCGAAGTGACACACAACTCGCGTAAAGCCATCCTACCCTTCGAGGTCGTGGGCTCTTCAAAGGACTCTCTGCTAGGCGCACAGGCGTGCAAACTCCTCCACCTCGTTCAGCGAGTACACTCTCTCTCTCCAGAAAGGCACGCCTGACTTCCAAGATGCGGAATTCAGGGCGCAACTAAACTCAATCCTCTCTCACAACCAGGATGCTTTCAAGGGCATGGGTACACTGCCCTACACATACAAAAAATCCTGCTCAAACAGGATGCCACCCCGGTAGTTCATGCACCTCGCAGACTCCCAGCACCCCTCATGACCCCCTCAAGCAGCAGCTGCAGGACCTTCAGGACCAAGGAGTGCTTTCCCGGGTGACGGAGCCAACTGCATGGGTCAGCTCCATGGTGTGCGTCAAGAAGCCTTCTGGCGAGCTCCGGATCTGTATTGACCTGAAAGACTTAAATCGCAATATAATGAGGGAACATTACCCTATACCCAAGCGTGAGGAGATCACGTGCGAGATGGCTCGGGCAAAAATATTCACCAAGCTTGATGCCTCAAAGGGCTTCTGGAAGATTCAATTGGAACAGTCCAGCAGGAAGCTGTGTACCTTCAACATTCCATTTGGCAAATACTGCTACAATAGGATGCCATTTGGAATCATATCGGCCTCTGAAGTTTTCCATCGCATCATGTAACAGATGATGGAGGGCATCGAAGGCGTGCGCGTCTAAGTGGACAATATCATTATTTGGCCTACCACACCGCAGGAGCATATCAGTCGCCTCCAATACGTCTTTCAACGGATACGGGACCAGGGCCTGCGCCTTAACAGAGCCAAATGTTCTTTTGGCCAAACCGAGCTCAAGTTCTTGGGGGACCACATCTCCCGGTTGCGTGTGCGGCCGGATGCCGACAAGGTGGCAGCCATCACGGCCTTGCAGAAGCCGACAGACAAGAAGTCGGTGCTACGCTTCCTAGGAATGGTCAACTTCCTGGGATAATTCATCCCTAACCTTGCTTCCCACACCACAGCTCTCCGGCACCTTGTCAGGAAGACAACTGAATTCCAGTGGCTTCCCACCCACCAGCGTGAATGGGAAGAGCTCAAGGTCAAGCTTACCACCGTCCCGGTACTGGCGTTCTTCGATCCTACAAGGGAGACGAAGATCTCGACTGACGCCAGCCAATCCGGCATTGGGGCGGTCCTCCTGCAACGGGATGATGCCTCATCATGGGCCCCTGTCGCCTATGACCCCCACAGAGCAGCGCTATGCGCAAATTGAGAAGAGTGCATCGGCCTGTTGACTGGCGTTGACAGGTTCCACGACTATGTGTATGGCCTTCCCCAGTTCACTGTGGAGACTGACCATCGCCCGCTGGTTGGCATCATCCAAAAGGACCTTAATGACATGACCCCTCGCCTCCAGCGCATTCTGCTCAAACTCCGGAGGTACGACTTCCAACTTATATACACCCCGGGTAAGGACCTGATCATAGCAGACGCTCTGTCCAGGGCAGTCGACACTCCGTGGGACCCAGAGGGGTTCGCTGGCCAAGTTGACGCACATGTAGCCTTCACTTCTGCCAATCTGCCGGCCACTGACAAACGTCTTGCCCACATTCGCCGTGAGACTGCGGCTGACTCCCTTCTGCAACGTGTGATGCGCCACATGATGGACGGGTGGCTCAAGGGACAATGCCCACAGTTTTCCACCATTCGGGACGACTTGGCAGTCGTGGATGGTGTTCTCCTGAAGCTGGACCGCATTGTGATCCCACACAGCATGCACCGGCTTGTCTTAAAACAGCTGCACGAAGGCCATCTCGGCATTGAGAAGTGCCGATGGAAGGCCCGAGAGGCTGTATACTGGCCGGGAATGAATGAGGACATTGCCAACACTGTGCTCAATTGCCCCACCTGTCAGTGGTTCCAGCCAGCACAACCACGTGAGACCCTTCAGCCCCATGAGTTGGTCACGTCCCCCTGGTCAAAGGTGTGGACCTGTTCCATGCACTCGGCAGGGACTACATCATCATCATCAACTACTTTTCCAGCTATCCTGAGGTCATACGCCTGCACGACACCACGTCATCGGCTGTTATCCGGGCCTGTAAGGAGACCTTTGCTCGTCACGGCATTCCACTCACCGTGATGTCAGACAATGGCCCCTGCTTCGCGAGTCAGGAATGGTCATCCTTCGCTAGTGCATACAACTTTGCACACGTGACGTCCAGTCCCCTGCACCCTCAGTCAAATGGCAAAGCAGAGAAGGGCGCCCACATTGTAAAAAGGCTCCTCTGCAAGGCTGCTGATGCAGGATCTGACTTCTGCCTCGCCTTACTGGCCTATCGCTCGGCCCCACTGTCCACGGGCCTGTTGCCGACCCAACTGCTTGTGGGTCGCACCCTCAGGACCACTGTGCCGTCCATTCATGTCCCAGACCTTGACCATGCTCCGGCACTTCGGCGGATGCAACAAGAGCGTGAGCAACACAAGGCGACTCATTATGCTTGGGCGACTGATCTTCCTGCCCTGGTGCCTGGAGATCATGTCCGCATACATCTTCCGGAGGGTGGCTGGTCAGCAACCGCTGATGTTCTTAGACAGGTGGCTCCCCGCTCATTTCTGGTTCATTTGCCTGATGGCTCCATTTGCCGCCGCAATGGGCGTGCCCTTCGTCTGGTTCCACGCTCGCTACGAAATTCTGCACCAGTGCCACGTCCTCCTGTTGTCCCTGACATGGACTTTGTTGAGCTTCCGGATACCCTGCCTCCTCCTCACTCGACCGTGACCCGGCCCATTTCTCAGCCGGTGGATCCTGAATGACCCTTGAGGCGGTCAACCCGAATTCGTCGCCCACCCCAAAGACTTGATTTATAAACCTTGCACTATTGGACTCACTGACTTGTTCTGCCGTACTGTTTAAGAGTTTTTCATCGTTTGTTAATAGCATTTGTTTCGTTCTTGGTGTAACATAGTTTTCCTCTGCACCTGGCACCTTCCCGTGTATATAGCATAGCCACATGTACATATTGATATAAATAATGCACACACATGATCAGACACACTCACTGCGCGTTATTTATTCTCATGTAGGCACATATTCTTTGCGAAAAGGGGGGATGTCATGATATACATCAGCATACCATGGTGCAATCACACACACACTGACACACTGATGGACATACAGTAGGACCAACCAGCATACACAACATCGCAGCCAATCACCGGTGCGAGCACAAGCACTATAAAGACAGGGGACACCAGAGTTCCCGCTCATTCTAGCAGCAGCCAGCTCAGAGCACAGAGCTCACAGCCTGCATCACAGACATTCACCATGTGCTGAGTGCCTCACCAAGATAGTGATAGGACAGGGTCCACAGATAAGCTTGTAATGCACGTACCCAAGCTTACAGTATGTTATTAAAGTTGAGTTGTTAATAAAATAGAGTTACACCATCTCCAGCCATGTTGACCTGTTTGTAGACCAGAACACCTAACACGACACAGCCCTTGAATGTTGCCAAAACAAAATCCATATATCAATCGCAGCTGGTCAGTCAAGTATTCCACCTCTCATATATGTTGATGGATAAACTCTGGAACATGCTGAGCAATTCCCACATTTTGGCAACCACCTCTCTCAGAATGCCATCGTGGACAAAGAGAAGTAACACCAGATTACCTGCATCAGTTCAACCATCTACAAACTAAATGGGTTAGATTTCGAACAGGTGTAGCAACTTAAACCTGGGCATCCATGAGGCGCCATGGGCCATCAGAAACAGCACCTTTGTATACAACCACAATCTGTAACCTCCTTGTCCAGCAGAACCCTCACTCTACCCTTGCCACCAAGCTAGGAAAGCAAACCTGCTTCATTGACGATTGCAGGAGGGCATGCCCGGAGCAGCGCCAGGCATACCTAAAAACGACGCATCAACCTGTTGAAATTTCAACACACGACTACCTGACTGTCAAACAGTGAAAGCAGAATGTGATGGACAGAGCTAAGCAGTCCCACAACCAACGAATCAGATCAAAGCTCTGTAGTGCTGTCACCTCCAGTCATAAATGGTGCTGGACAATTAAACAAAGTGGGCGGCATGGTAGCACAGTGATTAGCACTGTTGCTTCACAGCGCCAGGGTCCCCGGTTCGATTCCCGGTTTGGGTCACTGTGTGGAGTCTGCACGTTCTCCCTGTGTCTGCCTGGGTTTCCTCCGGGTGCTCAGGTTTCCTCCCACAAACCCCGAAAGACGTGCTGTTAGGTGGTTTGTATATTCTGAAATCTCCCCCTGTGTACCCGAACAGGCGCCGGAATGTGGTGAGTAAGGGCTTTTCACAGTACCTTCACTGCAGTGTTAATGTAAGCCTACTTGTGACACGAAAGATTATTATTAAAACAACTGACTGGAGGAGGATGTTTCACAAATATCCCCAACTTTAGTGATGGTGAAAGCCCAGCACATCACTGCAAAGGAAAAGGCTGAAGGATTTTCAACTATTTGCAGCCTGAAGTGCCAAGTGGATGATCCATCTCAGCCTCCTTCTGAGGTCCCCAGCATCATACAGTCGATGTCTGGTCTCAACCAATTCAATTCACTTTGTTTGATTTCAAGAAATGGATGAAGGTGCTGGAGACTGAAAATGTAATGGGTCCTGACAGCATTCTGGCAGTATTAATGAAGACTTACGCTTAAAAATTAGCTGCTCCCCTAGCCAAGCTGTTCCAGTACAGCTACAACCCTGGCATCTCCCTTGAAAATTGCCCAGGTATGTTTTGTCTACAAAAAGCAGGCTAAATCTAATATGGCCAATTACCATCTCATCAGTCTACTCTTCGCCATCAGCAAAATGATGGAGGGGTCATTGATAGTGGTATCAAGTGGCACTTACACAACAATACGTTTCTCACTGACTCTCAGTTTGGGTTCTGCTAAGGCTCCCTCCTGATCTCATTACAATCTTGCTCCAAACATTGACAAAAGGTTTGAATTCCAGGGTTGAGGTGAAAGTGAATGACCTTGACATCAAGACAGCATTTGACCGTGTGTGGCATCAAAGAGCCCGAGCAAAACTGAAGTCAGTGGGAATCATGGGAAGAACAGTCCACTGGTTGGAATCATATCTAGCACAAAGGAAGATGGTTGTGGTTGTTGGAGGTCAATCATCTCAGTCCTAGGACATGGTTGCAGGAGTTTCTCAGGGCAGTGTCCTGGGACCAACCATCTTCTGCTGCTTCATCAATGACTTTTACCCCAAGGTCAGAAGTGGGGATATTCGCTGATGATTTCATAATGTGAGGTAGTTTGAGTCCATATGCAGCAAAAACTGGACAATATTCAGGCTTGGCCTGATACAAGGGAAATAACATTTATGCCACACAAGTGTTAGGTAATGGCTATGTCCAAAAAGAGAGAATCTCCATCCGCCCTTGACATTTAGTGCATTATCATCACTATCAACTTCCTGTACACTACTGAATTGGACCAGCCATATAAATGTTGGGGCTACAACAGCAGGCCAGTGTTTGTGAATTTTGTGGTGGGTAACTCACCTCCTGAATCTTCAAAGCCTGTCCACCATCAGCAAGAATCAAGACAGGATTGTATGAAATACTCTCCACTTACCTAGATGAGTACAGTTCTAACAATATCAAGAAGCTCGACACCATCCAGGACAACACAGCTTGTTTGATTGGCATTCATCACCATAGACATTCACCAGATATATACAAGATGCACAGCAGCAGCTCACCAAGACTCCTTCAACAGCACCTTCCAAACCTGTGACCACCGTCATCTACAAGTTCCCTCCAAGCTACACACCATTCTGAGTTGGAACCATATCGCCGTTTCTTTATTGTCACTGATCAAAATCCTGGAACTCCTTCCTTAACAGCACTGTGGGTGTACCTACACCGCAGTGACTGCAACATTTCAGAAGGGAGCTCACCACCACTTTCTCATGGGTAATTACAAATGAGCAAGAAACGCTGGCATGTGACAACGGGTGTTTGACAACAAAGACCTCCAAGAACCAACAAAAATCTTAATGTACAGAAAAGTTGTCACACGCATTCTCCTGTACTGCAGTGAGTCCTGGACTGTGTATTAGTAACACATCTGAGTGCTAGGGAAATTCTGTCAGCAATGCCTCAGCCACATTCTCCAATTACAATGGGAGGACCATCCAACAAATGCTCATACCCTTCTTGAAGCCAGATCCATAAGTATTCAGGCCAAACTGTAAAATAAACTAAATGGACTGGATATTGTGTCTGGATGCTGGAATCCATCTCCCCCACCACATCCATTTTTCTCAACTTTAATATCACCAATGTTTCATGGGAGGACATAAAACATTTTAATGACACATTGAAGCTCTCCTTGAAGCTTGTTTACATTTACACTAATGGCTAGGAGGAGCTTGCGACTAATCATTCCTAATGGTAACAACTTGTCCATCCCACTGGACTATGCTTGGAGTCCTAATGCCTTAATGATGAGGCAAAGCGGCAACTGAAAAAAGGAAAAAAAAGGAAGCATGTCCTGCACTCTGAATCTCTATCCTGTGGGATGTCCTGCCCCATGTTCCCCAAGATCTACGGGTTGAAAACCAGCCAACTAGGTGACACAGGGCAGAAATGTGAGACCCTGAGTAGACGTCATCCTTAAATCGAGGGACAGCCAATGATATTTGTTATCATCCCTTTGTGATAATTACATTTTGGCCACCTATCTTTATTTCGGTAAAGAGGTGGGTAATCTTAGGAGTATACCACAGCAACTTACATTTCTAGAGTACCTTTAATGTAATGATATATCCCATGGTGCAACCATGTGATCATTATTAAATGAAGTAAGACGCTGAGCCATATAAGGAGGTATTACTTCAGGTGACTAAAGGCTTAGTCTATGAGATATGTTTTACAAAGCGTCTTGAAGGAGGAAAGAAAGGCAGATAGGTGGAGAGATTTAGGGATGGATTTCCAGAGCTTGGGGCGAAGGCAACTGAATGGACAGCCATCAATGGTGGAGCAATTATAATTGGAAGTGCACAAGAGGCCAGAATTTAAATATAAAATAAATGTAATCATTAATAGATGAGAAATAATACACATGGGCCTGAATTCTCCGGCCGTTGGGATTCTGGATATCTTTGGGTTGTGGGGGTGAGACCCACGCAGACACAGGGAGAATGTGCAAACTCCACATGGATAGTGACCTGGTGCCGTGATCGAACCTGGGTCCTCTGCGCCGTAGAGGCAGCAGTGCTAACCACTATGCTGCCTCTTGTCCTTGCTTTTAAGAACATGTTTTCTCACAGAGATAAATATCGTAATATTTAATTAATGCTATTTTTTACAAAGTGAATAAGAAGTGAGTTCTAAGTTCAGAGAGAATGGCGATTAGACAGCAGTTTCTCATTTGAAGGGTATATTGGATGAACAAATTGAAATTTAAAAGACAATGTTAGCAATGTTTGTTCAGATTTAAAATTTATTCAAGTAGGAAACATAATATAGACCAGGGCCCCCTAATTTACTCCCACCAAAGATTCTTACCCCAATTCCCTCCCTTTCTCCAGTTACTCACGAAAGCTGAATGAAAGAACTTACAATCTCAGTATGACCATGAACTGAGTTTCATATCCATACCTTAGTTGTTGCCAAGACCCACTTTCATCTTTGAAATGTCACCTTCTCCAGTCTTAACACATCATCGGCATAATCAAACCTCTATTGTCACCTCCAGACTCAATTTCTCTGACACCCAACCACCTCATTGGGCTTCCAGATAGAACCTTACAAAAAATTCAACAGAGTCTTAACTCTGCTGCCTAAAGTTTTTTTCTGATCTGGGCTCTGTTCGTTCTTTGCCTTCTCCTTACATCTCCCCCTGTGCATTAGAACCACAGAATGCCGACAGTGCAGAAGGAGGCCATTCAGCCCATCGAGTCTGCACCGACCCTTTGAAAGAGTACTCTATCTAGGCCCACTCCCCTGCCCCATCCCCGTAACCTCACCTAACCTGCACATCCCTGGTCACTAAGGGGCAATTTCTTTTAGCATGGTTAATCCACCTAGCCTGCTCAGCTTTGGACTCTGGGAGGAAACCAGAGAACCCGGAGGAAACCCACACCGACACGGGGAGAAAGAGCAAACTCCACACAGTCACCCAAGGCGGGAATTTAACCGGGGTCCCTGGTGCTGTGCTAACCACTGTGCCACTATTCCGCCCAACCACCCATATTGAATTCAAATTCCTGCTCCTCTTTTGACAGATCCCTTCAGTAACCTGTTTACTGATGTAAGGTTCTGCCAGGGTCACTCAGCTCCTGACCTCATTACATCCTTGGTTCATGCAGTGACAAAAAAGCAGAACTGCAGAGATGACATGAGAGTGACTGCCTTTAACATCAAGGCAGCATTTGACCAAGTATGGCATCAAGGAGCTCAACTGGAGTCAATGGAAATCAGGGGGAACCCCTCAGTTGGTTGGAGTCATATCTGGCACATAGGATGATAGTTGTGGTTGTTGGAGGTCAGTCATTTCAGTCCTGAGACATCACTGCAGGAGTTCCTCAGGATAGTGTCTTAGACTCAATCACCTTCAGCTGCTTCATCAATGACCTCTCTTCCATCACAAGGTCAGATGTGGGGATGTTCATTGATGATTGCACAATGTTCAGCACCATTATGACTCCTCAGGCATGGAAGCAGTCCATGTGCAAATGCAGCAACATGTGGACAATATCCAAGCTTGGGCTGGCAGGTGGCAAGTAACATTCGTGCCAGGGAATGACCATCTCCAATAAGACAGAATCAAACCTTCATGCCTTGACATTCAATGACATTACCATCACTGAATCCCCCAATATCAACATGCTGGGCATTAACATTAGCCATATAAATTCTGTGGATACAAGAACAGGTCAGAGGCTCAGAATTATGCAGCTAGTAACTCACCTCCTGACTCCCCAAAGCCTGTCCACCACTTAAAAGACACAAGTCAGGAGTGTGATGAAATATTCCCCACTTTTCTGGATGACTGCAACTCCGACACACAAGAAGCTCGACACCATCCAGGAAAAAGCAGCCCACTTGTTTGCCATCCCTTCCATGAACATTCACTCCCTCCGCCATCGTGCACAGTAGCAGCAGTCTGCACCATCTACAAAATGCACTGCAGGTACTCACCAAGGCTCCTTAGTCAGCACCGTCAAAACCATAAACAATTCCATCTAGAAGGACAAGGGCAGCAGATGCACGGGAACACTACTATCTAGACGTTTTCCTCCAAGTCACTTGCCATCCTGCCTTGGAAATATATCACCGTTCCTTTACTGTCGCTGGGTCAAAATCTTGAAACTCCCTCCATAATAGCATAGTGGGTGTACCTACACCACATGGACTGCAGTGGTTGTAAAATCACTACCACCTTCCTGGGGGCAATTAGGGATGGGCAATAGATACTGGCCTAGCCAGTGAAGCCCATATCCCATAAAAATATATATTTTAAAAATAGAATCACCCATTCACCTCTGCAATTATCTTGAAGTATTCACTTCCTCTGAATCCTGGAATATCCCAGGCCTTTTGACGCATTGACTCTGCAGTCTTTCTCAAAGAACAATCCAGTTGGTTGCATTCCCTGACTTTTCTCCCATATCTCAGAATTTCTTTCTCTGAAGTATTTGTCCAATTCCCTTTGAGAAAGCAACCATGGAACCTGTTCCCTCCTCAATTTACTCAGTTGTTCTATATGTGACTGTGTGTAATTTCATGATTACCTTTGTGATCACACATGGAACAACAACGTTGCTGTTGTTGGTGATGTTTTATTTATTCGATGGGTGCATAGACTTGAAGTGGAATCTGAAGAGAATCCTATAGTTTTCTGGTCCTCTATTATTTTCAGTAGTCCCCCCTGCCCTCCCCACCCCCATCTAATCTCACTTTGGAGTTCACCCATTCCACCTAGGTTTCCCTCTTCATGCTGTTCTGTAACTAGAAGCTTAAAAATGTGTGAGGATAGTTTGAGTTAACTGACTGTTTGATTTCTCTCCTCTTCCCTTTAACTGAAAGCACTTTGCCTCTGCTCATTGCCTTTACGTCATCACCAATCCATCTACAGTCATTACTGTTTGAGAAATTGGCATCAAGATGCTAAACTGCCACATTACTGAATGCTTCCTTGATCACCATATGCTTGTGATCCAGTGAAATATTGATTCTTTCCCTCATGGCTGGCTTGATATCACAAATGGGGACATGTCTGCGTCCCATCTGAATAACTTTAATCAATCCTGGAGTAACCATGTTCTATTGCTACATTAGCTGTTACTTCACATGGACCGTATAGCATTCCTGTGGACTGTGCAATTACCCATCACACCCATAGTGGATATTCTGATCTACAATTGGCAGATTCAGTGAAAGACATCTGGCTAATTTACAACTATCAGTATTTTCAGCCAAGTACGTCTTTTCTGTTTATTCCAATACTTTTGCTTCGAGGAAGAACCACGGAGTGATCCCAATTCCGAACACAATTTGAGACCGTCCTGCTTCGGGCTGCCACACAACTGCTGCTGCTGATGTTTCCCTAGCAACATGCATGAACATCAATCTATTCATGCTTCGAACCTTTATTGGTTCCAATAGACCACCAACATGGTGATCAGCCAGTCAACAAGTGACCTGCCTGTAACCCTTGAATAAGGCAATACTCAGGTGAAGGCTACTGAGCAATGCACGCTCTGTTTTCAGTTGCACTTGACAACATTGTGATCATAGCGTGCGAACGCACCAAAGGCATTTGCACTTTCCATGATGGGTGTATTTTTATAAGGGAGACATTATACCTCATTGAACAGTGACTGGGTGATACTGATGGAGCATTGATACAGAATGTGGTTCCGTTTCAGCAGTCACCCCGGTCTCCATCATGAAATTATTCAAAGGCACCGTTGGATCTACTTTTTTTAATCTTGCAAGCTAGAAAATAGATCACATTTTGTAACTCCTCTTCGGTGATGACGCCATTGCCAGTGCATGGCCTGCTGCCCAATTGCGGTGGAGATGGCATCAGATGACTCAATCGCTCTGAGAAACTGCCTGAGCTGCAATCAGGCAAATCTCCCCTTCTCCAAACATCCAGCCTAATTTGGGCTGAGTGACAAGAGATGACGGATTTATAGCAGGGTAGACACTGCAAATCATCATAGCCCTGTCTATAATACGTGTCTTGTCACAACTGCCTGCAGAATGATAGTTTACCACAGATCTGAGCATTGGCACTAGTGCATCTGCGATGTGCGCCAGTGACATCAGGTTGTAACTCTTCCAATGCAATACATCAAGTCGGAAAATCATTCAGAAGCGTTTGCTTCAAGCTTTATGATTCGAAGTGTCCCCATATCTCGTGTGCCTCATGTCTGGCCAGCTGTTAAAACGATTAGGGACAAACTGTTCTATATTTAAAGCCCCCCCCCCCCCCCCCCCCATACCAGTGAGATCTGTTTCCTAGTTCTGAACATTATGTCCCCCAGCCGCCCAATATGATAAGACCCTTCTCTCAAATCTCCCGGAATCCAGGCCCCCTGTGCCGTTGCAATGCATACTAAATGCGATTTAAACGTTTGCATCGAATCTTTGCCTTTTGTTTTTCTTTGAAATGATGTTTTAAAAAATGGTCATTCCCAGTCTTACTATGGTGGCTGTGCTCGGGTACAGCAGCAGATCCTTGCTTTAAGACCGGGCTGCGTCAGAAGCTTGCGAGAGGCTTGAATTCTCCGCTCCAGCTGGGAAGACTATGAGCGTCCCTGACAAGATCCCTCCTGCAGCAACACCTGGAAAACTTTGGAGCACCGCCGTCTCTCGGGGCCACTTTTGAGGGCAGCAGCCAGCGCCGCGGACTGCGGGATCACTCATTCGCCCACATCTGGGCGACAAGAAAGGGGGGGGGGGGGGGCTTCATCTCCTCGGCTGTGAGCTTTGGGGAAGGGAGCCCACATCTGGTGCTGGACGGATGCAGGTTTTCTGTCCCCACTGTGAGTGTGTGTGTGTTGGGCAGTAAGACTCTCTCCGTTTCAGAGCCTGGATTTTAACCTCTCTCTCTCTGCTTTCCAAATGATCCCAGCTCTTTGTCTTTTAAGGGGAGTTACAAGTCACTGTCATCACGGAACTCGTTTTCAACCCCCAGCGTCTTGGGATGTTTAATAAGGTTTCCGTCTACAAAAAAAAAGTGTACCTATATCTAGAACACCTTGAGCTGCAAGCAACAACTCCTCAGACATCATCATCTTTCTCTCTCTCGCCAATGATTACTTCCTATCCATCGCCAAGGAATTTGAATAAATGTGAATAAAGCAGCCTCGGGGAATCATTGACAGGTATTGCTATCTTTCGTTTAAGTATAAAAAACGAGAGACAAGGCAGCGTTGGGAACACAGGAGGCGCCGGCCCGGATCTGACTGGAATACCGAAGAAGCGAGTGCCAGTCCCAGGCGAAAGAGGGAATTCTGTTGGCGATGGTTCGCGGGCACTGGGCAGGGATGCTCAGCAGCGTTCTTCCAGGGGGAGAATGCTAGGGATTACACGAGGAGGAAGGCCCTCACTGGAGGCGAGAATTGGTTGGTGAACCCGAATTCAGTGCACTCCCCCCATCCACCCCCTCACTCAGCCAGCCCCTCACCCCTACCCACTCAGCCACCCCTCACCCACTCATCCCCCCTCACCCACTTCCCCTCACCCCCTCACTCAGATACCCACTCACCCCCTTCCCCTCACCCCCTACCCACTCAGCCACCCCCTCATCCCCTACCCCCTCACTCAGACACCCACTCACCCCATCCCCTCACCTACCCACCCCCTCACTCAGCTACCCCTCACCCCCTTCCCCCACCCCTCACACCCTTCCCCCACCCCTCACCTCCTTCCCCTCCCCTCACCCCCTTCCCCTCCCCTCACCCATACCCCCTTCCCCCACCCACTCACACCCCCCACTCCCCCAATCACTCACCCCCTCACCCCCACTCCCCATGGCTCCACCAAGCACTCGTAAGGATGCCAACACCTGGCCAAGTGTGCCCTCAACTTTCTGGGCAATCATCATCCTGGCGAGTCTCCTGATCGCATACTGCAGTGAGTAACAGTTCTCTGTGTCTTTGTTTTAAAGATTGGTTGCGACGCCCGATTAGTGGTCAGATGGTTTCTTGTTAAGTATTAACGATAACACAAAACCCGAGTTTGCTGCCTGTCCTTGGAGGAGTTCTCCACCACAAGCACAAATACTGATATTGCTGGATTGCAAAATGTACGCGAGTTGTGTGTTGTTGACCTGTCTCCTGATGGGGAGGAAATTGCCTCTGAGCTGAGGGGTGGCGGTGGTAAACGCTGATGTGAAGCTGGTGTGAGAATATGAATGGTTTTCACCCAATTCCGGAACATCCTCAAATCTGAGTGTACTCAAAATCTCCCGTACTTTGTGGAAATGAATTAACTTTATTTATTGCACCAGGTCATCAGAGCTAATTTGTTAACATACCGACTAGCCATATCTTCCACCGCGTTCTGGGCTTCAGCAGGGCAGAAGTACAAATTCACCAAGTATGTTCTATCATAGCCGGGAAAGTTAACCTGACGTGGATGGCGAATGATTCGTTCGTGTCCAAGTCTTAATTGTAATAAACACGGCCACAAGGCGAGGTTACCAGGTCTAGCAGATCAGAACAATCTGCCGATTCTGCCAGATGGAGAAGCCTAATGATAGTGGGACAGGGACTCCGAGCAGGGTCCTGTCTAAAACTTCCTGTTTTACCATTTCCAAACGTGTTTTGATTGGCGATGTATAGTTTGGTTTTAGAATCTAGGTGACCCGGCATTGGTAAAATCTACTGTTTAATGCGCTTACAAACATCTGCTTGAGATAAACGGAACTTTTCACAGCCATCCACACTGACATTATCCAATGGTTAGCCCAGGTCTGTGGGATTATAGCTGCCCTGTTTGTTTGTGTGAAGTCAGAGCAAGACGAACAGTGAATAGCTGGGATATTTTTACTGAACCCAGGCCAGCGTTTGGTTCCAATCCCATTCATTCCAACTGTGCGAGGATTCCATTTCCTCCAGTGTTCATTCACCCTAATGAGATTGGAAACATCTTTCAACCCTCATTCCACTGAGTCCCTCTTACTGCAACCCTTCACATTTCGTGCGGACACGTTGCTCCTTTTCATCACGCAGTGCGGGCATTCTCTGCTTCGGGGAATAAAGTAGGCGTTTAACATTTAAAGGAAACCTTTACACTCGTCCTTCCGTAAACCCCATTTGTGTGTCTCTGTGTGTGTATATGTCTGTGTGTCTTTGTATGTGTGTCTGTGTGTATGTGCATCTGTAAATGCATGAGTGTCTGTCTGTGTGTATATGCCTGTGTGTATGTGTCTGTGTACGTGTCCATGTCAGTATCTATGTGTGTGTGTATGTTTGTTTATTTGTGTATGTCTGTCCACGTGTGTGTATTTATGTGTCTGTGTCAATGTGTGTGTCTGTGTCTCTATGTGTATGCGTTTTTGTGTAAGTATCTGTGTATCTATATGTCTGTGTGTATGTGTCTATGTCAGTATCTGTGTGTCTGTGTATGTTTGTTTCTGTGTGTCTGTGTGACTATGTCTATGTGCCCGTGTCTATGTGTGTGTCTGTGCCTATGTGTCTTTGTGTGCTTCTGTGTTTATGCCCCTGTGTGTCTATGTTTGTGTGTGTGTCTGTGTGTGCCTGTGTGTGTGGCAATTTGTGTGTCTGTGTGTGTCTATGTTTGTGTGTGTGACTGTGTCGAAATCTGTTTGTGTGTCTGTGTCTATGTATCTATGTATATGTGACTATGTCTGCGTGTGTGTATATCAAATATGGGCCACAGATCTGTGCAGGGATGACAAAGCCACAGATGAGGAAATTATACAATCTCTTTCATAGAGCTGAGAATAAAGATCTCCCAGTATTTAGCCCAGTCCCCAGTTTAGCAACTGCTTACCCTGTCAGGAAAGGTGTTGTACCTGCACACACCGAATGCCAGCTCTGACCTACGTTCACAGTTGCGGACATCTAATTTTCGTGAAACAGGCTTCCTATCACCGGCAGGTTTTGTGTATATTTGTAGTTAACTTTTTGTTTCGGTCAGTGAACTCGAAGCGTGCAGGCTCTACTTAACATTAAACGGCACATTGAGATGCGCGAGTAATGCAAGTCGCATGAACAGGAGACCGACCCTCTGAGTGCTGCGCTAGTGTTGATAAACTGGGGCTAAAATCTTGGTTTTCAATGCCTGCTTCACGGGAGAGAGAGAGAGAGAAAGAGCGAACATAGAGTTTGATGAGGGAATTTAACTCGCGTAGCACGGGGGGAAATGGTTAAGATTGTTGTCCAAGATTTACTCATCACTGTTTACATGTGGAGGGTACATCTCGGATCTGACTACAATGGGGAGAAACGGGATTATTTCACTGTGCAGCACAGAGTATAAAACGGCGTCTGTTCATCCTTTACAACACACTGAAATCTTCCCTGAAATTCTAATAGGCAATGCACAAGCTTCATTTACCTTTGATATGAATAGTAATTTAATCAGAGGCAATAAGGAACAATTGCTGCATCTATCAACCGACCACAGGGACATCTCCCAGTCTCCAGTCTGCCTCCTTCGATTAAATGTCACTGGCGTTTATTTTCATATCTGCGATTCTCAGTCAATATTTAAATTCAGTTAATTCCATTAGGAGCACAGCGGGCTGCGTATAAATAACACACACAAAAAAAATAAATTAACATCTTCCTTAATGACGCGTTGAAACACCGGATGGGTGCCTGTGCAGACTGTCTCTAAAAAAGCAAACAGAAGGGCACTGTTGCCAGGCAAGAGCGACTGTGCGATGAGTGCTGCCCCACATTCAAACGCGGCGACTCACCACCAGGCGCCCCCGACCGAAGCAAGGAGAAAGGGGACGGCTTGCTTAACTGGAAAGTCATTTGATGCATGTGAAAGGCACCGGCAGTCGGGTTTGGAATAGGGGGGTAGGTGGAGGTTGGAATAGGCTATCTCGCAAGAGATGACGGGGATGGAAGCCAAAAGTTAAAGATCGCTTTCTCCACGCAGTTACGCAGCCAGCATTCAAAAGCAAAATCTGGAACAGCCTTGTTCATTCATCGCCGCCAGCATCCATTTCCCAGTCTTTTTTTTGTTGCTTGCACCGCACGCCGGTGTTGTTGCTTTAATTCGCTTCCAAGAATCCAGCCAGGTATCTCCTCGGGAAACGAAGGAGGCCGCTGGTGCCTTCCACAGGCTGCATTGAAAAGTGCACCTTTCCCGGTTGCTATAGGGACACAATGCGGGTTTAAATGGTCGCATTCAAGTGGCTGAGGGCAGGCCGCTCTTAAAAAGAGCCGAGTTGGTATCTGTGTGAAATAACAATAGGGAGAGTGAAGACAGAGCTACCATCCCCGCCGTGCTCCCGTGAGCGTTTTTAAAGGAGCCTCTAAAAAAATCATCCGAAAGGCGATCGTGCCTTTATTTGTCCAGATTTACTAAGGATCAGATGTTTTTTGATGTATTAACAATGAGGCACTCAAACAAATCACAGTGAAAATGCCCATTTGTCTGCTAAAACTAAGCATACAAATTACAACGAGGAATAGGAAGGGAACAAGCGATGGATTTCATCAGTTTTGTTTATTTTAGTTCGCTGCATTCACGTGTCCATCAAGGGTATAGAGTTCCTTTGACAATTGCGAATTATTAGTACATTTGCACTGAAGTGGGTTAGCACATTATGTTGTACGGGTGTGTAGAACTTTTTCCGCTTCTAGTTTCGCAATAATGTAATGTGCATGAATGCACAATTTTTTCCAGTTAAAACCTTTCCTTTGGTTTTATAGCTCTGAAATAACAACACCTTTTGCGCTTTAAAACAATCCAATTTTCTATCAGCCACATGGCATAAGAACTAATGATTCTTTGGAAAAAAAACCGTTAACATCTAAATATATCCAACAAAACAAAAACTAATTATATTAAAGACTGGAACATGGTGATTTGGATTTCTGTGCGCACTGTTCAAGGTTCAATCCCAGAATTTATGACACTAGCCATGTTGTTTATTCCCAATGTAATTAGTTTAATCTGATTTAACAACAAACATATAGTGTGTTCACATGCAATGGCTGTGTTTTCTGCCTCAGCGCACCATTACTGCATTAACCACCCACGTAACCAGCTGGTCGACGGAAGGAACTGTTTTCCAGTCACACCTTCAGCCCATATCACCATGTTGATACTGATGCGGTGTTTCAGAAGGCATACATGTGCTTATTCCTCAATGCATGTCTGTTTCTGTCAATTAACATCATGATGGCGCATAGCAAGCCTTTTGGAATACCTCTTCCTGACATTGATGGATGTAACACTTAACAGGCTGTATGCATTCATCTGGAATAACTGCTACTCCCAATTGTCAACTTTGCAATTTTACTTTGAACATTTTGCCAAATACAGTCGGAATAAATTGCCATCTAATGAAGATATTTTCCTGGAGAAATTAAGACTTCACTTTAATCTGCATGGCAATATGGCTGGAAATGTCTCAATTCCAGGGTTGTCCCACTGCCGAGGCCCATGTTGGCTACAATTTTGGCGCCGCCGGGACCGTCGACTAATGGAGGTGGGCGTTGCTGGAAGATGAGGGCATCTCCGTGCCCAGGCGCCCCCAAAAGTCTTTTATTCACTGTGCCGCAGGCCGGTCGGCCTCTGGCGGCAGAGCCGGGGGGCAGCGGGTGCTCCCTCAGGGCCTTGGAATGGGCCCATTCCCACCGACTAACGGCACTCGGCCAGCCGACGGCACAGGGGGGCTGCGCCAACTCCGCTAAAATGCAAGCGGTGGGAAGGAAGGCCACATCGTACCCTTCTCAGCAAATAGGCGAAACAGTAACTCACACGATAGTTTGCAATTGTTGCCATTCTTGGTGATAAAGGCTGGAGCCAAACTATCAGGACGAGGCCATTAATTTCAAACATTTATTTTATCCATACTTTTGTTCCAATACCACAATTAAACGGGCACAGTAAGAAGTTTTACAACACCAGGTTAAAGTCCAACAGGTTTATTTAGAATTGCTAGTTTATGGAGCATAGCTCCTTCATCAGGTGAGTGAGTTCACCCGATGAAGGAGCTGCGCTCCGAAAGCTCGTGATTCCAAATAAACCTGTTGGACTTTAACTTGGTGTTGTCAGACTTCTTACTGTGCCCCCCCCCCCCCCCCCCCACCCCAACGCCGGCATCTCCACATAATTAAACGGGATCACTTGCATCGACAAAAAAATCATTAAAGAATGTTTATACACAGTAAGGATGTGGGAGTTAGAAAATTAAATATTCCAATTTTGCATGCCCACATTTAACATCCCCATGATTGGTATGGTATCACTGAACGCAAAGAGTTAGCTGTAGTTCAGTTGGTGGCACTTTTGTCTCAGTGGTTTGTGGGTTTGAGTCACGCCCCGGAACTTGGGAACATGACCATTAAGGGCTGACACTGGGGGAGTGCTGCACTGTCTGAGGTGCGGCTTTTCCAGTGAAACATTAAAAACTGAGGCCCTGTAATCCCTTTCAAGTCGATTTAAAATGTTCTATAGTACTATTCTGAAGCTGAGCAAGGAGTTGTATCCAATGTCCCCTGGCCAGTATTGATCCCTCAATTAACATATTTTGGGGGGGTGCGAATATCTAGACAGTATCATCTTGTTGGTAATTGGAGATGGTTGTTTGCAGATTGGCTGGCTCACTTCCCAACTCATTGGCTGTAAAGTGTTGTGGGGCATGTGGTGGACATGAAAGGTGCTTTTCCTTTCTGCTTTACACAGTTTCAACAAAATACACACCTTTCACTTCAGAATAATAAAATGTCCAATTTTTAATTTAGAGTGTCCAGTTTTATATCGGGCCTAAAATTTGGGTTGCTGTCCATTTTAATGCAAGATATAAACCAGTGGGAGAAGAGCTCAGTGATTTGAGGTCACCTTTAGCTCCTCATGACCAAATTAAGCATTGCGTTGACAGTTAATTGAAGTTGTCTTTTCCCAATCCTTACAACTCTGGAATGGTAAATTGCTTAGGTAGGGCACGTACATCTTGGGGAAAATAAAATTCAAAAACACAGTCTTAATGATTAATAATAAATAGTCGGCTATTCATATTACAACAGATATAGTGAGCATAAATCCCAGGAGTTCGAAAATGCTTCTTTACAGTGGTTCCTGATACATGTTCTATTAAGTACCTTTTAATCCAACGAAGTAACCTAAAATCCAACTTTTGTTAAAATCCAACTTTTGTCAGTGTTTTATCATTATTTTCAGCTCAAGCAGCATTTCTGAAGGAATTGATGTTAACAGTGCAGGTGCACTTCACACTGTTTTCACAGAGTGTGAACTCATTTACCTGTACATTCTTCAATGTTCTTACAGAGCTATTCAAGCTGATAGCCTTTTTTTCTTTTTATCCTGTGCTTTTACATGTCATTAATTTTATTTAATTTGCCTTTGGTCGAGTATGCATAAAAGGACAACTGAAAGTGATTAGTTGTGTTAAATCTTCTGAGAAGTTGGCTTGCCAGAATGTGTAATGTCCGGATATATTCAACAATACTATTTATATTGCATAGAATTGGTCAGTGGTAATAACAATAATAAATTGTTGGTTTTATTGGTGGATGGTGATATTGCTGTTGGATGGTACTTTAATTATGTGCCGTTCTGATTAATAGCTTAACTACTTCCCAAATCACAGACATTTCTAATTTTCCTCTTTGTGTAAATAACCACAATTGTAGTAATTATTACCCCCCAAACTAATCGTCTGGGAAAAAAGCAACTGCAATAAATTATTAATCTGTATAAAAAGATATTAATGTGTTCAAGAACAGGATGATGGAAACATTCAGCTGGTCTGGCAGCATCTGTAAGGAGAGAGAAGCAGAATTTACGTTTCGTGTCCTTTTAGTTCTTTATTAGAACTGGAGAAAGGGAGAATGTGTTAGATTTTAAAGTGTAGCTGTGAGACATTGCAACAAATTGCAGCAACGTTAAGAGCAAAAGACAGATGACCTGGTTGGGGGAGGGGGTTTGCACTGAGGCAATATACGTATTTGGATATTTTAAAAAGGGGTTTAAGATGGAGGAGAAAGGTCACAATCTAAAGCTGCCTAATCAGCCTTGATTTGCGAGGGCTGCAATGTGCCTGACCAGAAGATGAGATGCTGCTCCTCCAGCTTGCACCGGGCTTCGCTGAAGCATTGCAGTTGGACAAGGATAGACGTGCGGGCATGAGAGTAAGGTGCTGCGTTAAAATGGCAAGCAACAGGAAGGTTGGGTCATGCTTGCAGACTGAGCAAAGGTGTTCCACAAAGTGGTCACTGCGTCTGCGTTTAGTCCTCCTCAATGTAGAGGAGTCTGCATTGGGAGCAGCAAATACAATAAATCAAATTGAAGGAAGTGCAAGTGAAACATAGTAATATGTTCATTTGTGCTTATAACACTAGCCTGTAAAGTGTTGGAAATTGGTGTCTAAGCATTTGGTATTAATTAAGCAGACTTAATTTGAAGTAACCAGCCCAAATCATTTTATTGTCGCCTTTAAGTGCAAAAAAATTTAAAGCTTAAAATGTTTGTTACATTGAAATAATCGAATATATTTACGATGTTGTCCTTTTCACACTATGCATTCTTGATAAAAACCAAGTAAATCTGTGGGATCTGTGACCACTGCTGAATATTTTTGAGTTGTATCATTACTGGCTATCAAGTCACTGGGGAATTAAATCACTTTGGTATCTTTTAGTCTGGATCTTTGGCATAAGCATGAAATGTTTTTTTCCAGAGGTTATATTCGGAGTGATCAACAGATCATTGATAGGGCACATGCGTTATGATTTAACTTTTGCCCTTCCAGGTAAAGAAACATTTTACTCAGATTTTCTTTACTTCTCTTATCCTATCTTGCATGTCTTGACGATGTGAGTGTAACTGGTATGTTCATGTTCACGTTTTTTCTCATGTGTTGAACTTTCGGGTTATTCCAATAGTTGTTTGATAGTATAGAACTTGAATATTGCTGAAAAAAGAGACACGCTGTCAAAGCCTTTCACCTTGCACCTCATCAGGATAGATTTGCAAGAAAAAAATTGTAAAGGTAACAACTATTTACCCTACTTGAGAAGAGCATGCTGATTGGTTAGAAAGTAGACTTTTTTGTTTAAATTCAAGCCAAGCAGTTTGACTCTGATTGGTCAAGGCATTGCAATGGGGAATGAATCAGGAACCCTTTTATGTATTTTCGTTTTATTTTATTTTATTTTCATGTACTAAATGATCTGTTTGAGGGGCTCACAGAAAAATACTTTGCACTGTATCTCGGTACACGTAACAATAAACAAATTCATCCATCCATGAGTGTAAGACAAAAGGTTTCAACAGCATGTATCTTTTTTGAGAAATTCTCAAGCTTTTGCACATGGGGAATGAAAACCAATTACAATCTGTCAGGTGGATGTACCTTTAAGAAATGGGTGTTTATAAAATAGCTGCAGTGATGTCAGTGTGTGGTTGGAGCTGGGCTGTCTGTCTTTCACTTTTGTTTTGAGCTGTCAGCTGCAGTGTGTTTGGTTTCGTTTTTGGAGGTGGAGAGCTGCCTTCAAAGCAAGCAGCTGTACAATGATCTTTCTCTCTACAAGCTAAAGAATGACTCCAGATCATTGATGATTTCAAAGTAATACCTGTTTCTATAGAGCATTTAAACCTGCTGTCTTTATTTTAAAAAGGATTTACCTTATGGATGTTGTTTGGGAAGTTATTAAGGGTTACCTGTAGAATATTGTATTTGGGAAAGTATCAGTGTTTGTCGTTGATAAGTTGTTTATTGTGTGTTTATAAAATGTTAACTGGATTCATAGAATAAACATTGTTTTTGTTTAAAAATACTTTTAGTTCTCTGTTGCATCATATCTGTAAGGTGGGCCCTTGTGCTCCCCATAACCAAAATCTATTAAATGTTGTGGGTCAGGTGAATTTCATGATATACTTTGGAGTTTTCTAAACCCTGGCCCATAATAAATCTTCAGGTGAAACAAGGTGAGAGAGCGACAATAATTGGACTAAGCGCTGTAGACATAATTCAGTCTCCATTTTAAAGTCATACATTCGATAATTTCTATGGTCCATATTTTCAATGCAAATTGCTTATCGGAACTTGTCACATTGCCGAGACAACTTTCACCAGTGATAGCCTCACAATGCCTCAACGGGCAAGAGAGTATAATTACAAGTCACAGTCCACCTAGATGACTTTCATTAGTTGTGGGCGCAGGAATTTATAATGAACAGAAAGCTGGCAGGAAATAGACACAGATGTGAGATTGTTAATACATTATAGACAGGTCATTTTTCATTGATTAATGTTCCTTGCACCCTCCTTAAAGAATCTAGAATGCCATATGCAGTAAGAGTAGACAAGACATAAATGTTAAATCATAGTAAAGTTACCATTAAAAAAAAAAATCTGCTCAGAACTGCCAAACCTCGAACTAGAGTCAAAATTGTTTCCAAATATAGGTTGCCGAGAACGAAAGTTAGCTGTTGGTTTGTTCATTACATATGGAACAGCAGTAACTACAAGTTAAATTCCAAATTCAGTGTTTGAAATGATTATGCTAGGTGTATTAGAAACTTTGGTAGAAAATATTACCTGAGGTAGTGCAATTGGTAATATGTAGGTATTCATCTTCATTTTTTTCAGTGATTTAATTATATGATTGAGCATTTCCACTATTTAAAATATTTGTAAACTGTGAAATTATAGATAAGTGTATTTTCTCCAGGAGTTTTTATGTACAGCATGTCATGTATTTATCAGCTTGCAAACTGTTATGATGAAAATATGTTCATTTAAAATATTCAGATTTTAAAAAAAAGGTGGATTAACAAAATTAATCTTATTAGTTATAAAAGGCTTAAGATAATTAACATGAGAGTTACCAATTTAGAATTAGATTACCAGGCCCGTCTGTGATTGGGGATTTCGGACAACTGCATATGCTAATGGGAACTGAGGTAAAAGCTGCAGTGAGATTGCGATGTCAGATAAATGCAATATTCATACTCAAAACTAAATAGCTTAGGTTCAATTCCATCTGTTAACTAACATTTATACTCTGACTTATCCTGGAAATGTGATTGAGTTAGCCTGCTTGATTGGACTAGCTGGGTTCAGGATATAAAACTGTTTAGAAGGAATTTTTTCCTCCTCCTGGAAGCATATATCTGTGCATGAGTTTAAAAAGGATAAAGAATTTGAAAAGGTAGAAACAGAGAGAAGCTATTCCCTCTGTCGACAATGAATAACAAGTGGACCTCATTTTAAAATATAGTCCGGCCATTTGGGAGGGAAATCAAGGAAGCACTTTTAAATAGACACATTAGGTGAAATTTGGACAGGTCTGCTCATAAGCTTGCAAATGCTGGGACAACTGTATCTTTCAAGATTTAAATCAATAGATTTCTGTTAGGTAAGCATATCAAGGGATATGAAGCTAAGGTGGTTAAATGGAGCTGATGTACAGCTTAGCCATGGTCTAAACTGAGAGGCGGTAGAGGCCCAACAGGTTTACTGAGGAGTCATGCGGAGATACATGACAGGTACAAAACTGACTTCTTCCTGGGTTACCCAAAATCTGGATTGTGGTGCATAGATTAGTTGTGAACCAGACCACTGAAGACAAATAATAAAGATTTATCGGAAACCAGCATTGAAAGGAGAGGGGAATCATTTGGAGCTGCTCCTGCTTTGCCAATGTTATTTCACTGGAAGTGCAGCAGGAAGTCCATTTACATGCAAAGAAACATTTCCACTGTACTTGCAGCAAAAGAACTCTGACTAGCAGGAGCAGCTGTGAGGAACTTCTTGGCATGTTAACAAGGAATACAATAATACCAACATTTTAGTAAATAGCTACAGACTAAATTAAGATATAGCCATGGTAATAATCAAAGACACTATTTAATGCTTAAAATTCTGTTATTAAATTACTCTTTCCATTCAAATACAAATTAATATATATCTTTGATAATACAGCAAGTAAATGTTTCGTCTTGTGATTCTACAACAAAAGGGAAAAGAAAGACTTGCATGTACATTGCATTTTTCAGGAGCATCGAAGGTCTCAACACCTGTGAAGTTTTTAAAAGGCATATCGTCATTGTTGTAATGTACGAAGCATAGCGACCAAATCCCACACCCCAAACAGCAATGTGGTAAAAACCAGATAACCCATTAATGGGATGTTGATTGAGGGATAGACTTTGGCCAGACACCGGCCATAATGTCCCTGCTCTTCTTCGAAATAATGCCATGGAATCTTTTACATCTACTCAAGCAGACAGATGAGGGGTGGGATTCTCTGAGCCTCCGCGCCAAAATTGCGCTCGGTGCGGGGGCGGGGAATACGGCGTCAGACACATGATCGTGTCCGATGCCTTCCCGCGATTGTAGGCGGACCGGAGAATCGCCGCCAGTCGTGCGTGCGCAATCGAACGTGGCGCCGGTTGGGGGCCATTGAAAGAGGCCCCCGTGGCGATTCACAGCCGGCAGATGGCCAAGTTCCTGCTGGCGTGCTTCCGTCATGGTCCCACCTGGCGGGAACTCGGAGTGATGGCTGCAGATCCAGTCCGCGGCCGCCCTGGTGGGGATCCTTCACCGGGGCGGGGCATCCAGGACGGCCAGGGTTCCGATTGGGGGCCACCGATCGGCGTGCACGCGCGATCTGGGGGCGGGGGGGGGGTCTATATTGTTGGGGCCGGCTTGCTGTGTGAGTCGGCCATGTTGCGCGGGGCCACCACCGCAGACGCCACCGCGCGCATGCGCGAACCCGCGGCCGGAAGTGTAGGACCCCGTATCGGCAGAGTGGAGCACTCTGGGGCCCTGCAAGCTCCCTTCAAAATGGATAATAACCCTGGACTTTCTCTAGGAAATCTGTGAATCAAGGCTGACACTCCAGGGCAGCATTGCAGCAGTACTGCACTGTCTGAAGTGCTGTCTTTCAGATGAGCTGTTAAACTGAGGCCTCGGGCGTAATTCTCTGAAAATGGGGCTATGTCCCCATGCCCACGAGAAAACAGGAGTCTATCACTCTGGACTTTAAGAAGTGACTTTAAGTCCAGAGTGATAGACGCCTGTTTTCTCGCGGGCATGGGGACATAGCCCCATTTTCAGAGAATTATGCCCGAGGCCTCAGTTTAACAGCTCATCTGAAAGACAGCACTTCAGACAGTGCAGTACTGCTGCAATGCTGCCCTGGAGTGTCAGCCTTGATTCACATAAACCATGGGGTGAGACTTGCACCCAGAACCTTGTGACTCAGAGAGAAACAAATGCCAGCAACTGAACTACAGCAGATACATAAATAATGACTTGTTTGGGTTGTAAGAAGCTTAATATTTGAAATATTTCCCTTGAATGTGCTTGTCTCCAGGCATGGGCATCATCAGTGCTAATGAATCGTTAGAAGTATGGCATGTATAATTTTGTTTATTTGACACGTTCAGCCCATTCTCCTTTTTATAAGTGTATTTTTTTGAAAGAGAGTTTAAATTATAGCAGCTCCTCAACTAATCCCTTGTGTACTCTTCAGTTGAAGAGCATTTTGAAGATGAGAAACATCTTTTAACATAATACACCTGCTGAGACATTTCTTCATTCAATTCCCCTGATGTGTGATGTATATGAGATTGGATATTGCAATAACATAGCGACATGTTACAGGTATGTCCTGGCATCCTATAAACAGCTCTTTTTGCTTGCATTGTCCTTCAGATGTCCCACCCACGATTGTTTCCACGACCTATATTTGCACAATATATCGTGACAAATGGTGTACGTTTAGAAGTGACTTGAGGCTGACCCTGAAAGCACTTTTGGTAAATGGTGATTGTACCTGCGTGTACTGCTGTGACTCCCCACATTACGGTTGTCTCACGTTGTTTTGGCTGAACTGTCAGAAGTTCATGTGCTTTTTCTGATGGATGGATTGACATGTGTTTCTCCAGCCTAAGCAGCAAAGGAAGATGTTGATGCTTTTTTTTGGAATTGCATACAGCAGCCTGGCTTTACTCTGGGTATAATTATCTTCCATTAAAATAATGCTTCAATTTCCTGAAGTAAAGAAATCTGATGTGACATGTATTTGTTTGGATGTATGAAAGAGACAGAGGCTGACAAAGTGCTAGTGAGTAAGCGAGAGACTGAGATATGCCTTTAGATGAAAAAGATGAATGAGAACAAGGTTGTAAAACATTTCAAATATACTCAGCAGATCATTTATTACCGAAGTTTCTTTTAATACATTTGAACAATAACTGGCGACCAGGAACTGTAAATGAAAGCACTGAAATTAATTCAAAAGTGACAGGGTAATTTTTCAGATAACTACTAAGGCTATTGACATTCAGAGCAACTGCATATTATTGATATATAATGCAAAAGAATAAATTATATTGAAATTAATTACATTTAGATTTCATTATGCATTTAGAACTTTGCAGTCATCATCTGTATAGTCCTAAGGTTGCTATTTCACTTACATATTCCTGTGACTTTGCGATTTAAAGTAAACATTAAAAATTACAATCAATCATACTGAACAAACAATTGACGCAGTTATGGTGCACAGACATTTATTTCATCGATAGAGACATAATGGGCAGGATTCTCTGTCCAGCTCATGCAGGAATCATGAAGCATAATCTGGTGGAGAGTCACTTGTCAGCTGTAATTCGAGGCCAGCGTCCGGCGCCATACGGGATGCCATGCCCCGGTGCTTCGACAGCGGTGTGAATGTGTTCCACGCCGCATGCCGGCATGACCATGCAAATTGTACAGTAAATGGCGTAGGCATATCATTAACGGGCCTGAGCCAGCAATGTCTGGGTCCCACATGGAGGAATTACCAACAGCAAGGTTCACTTGTGGTATTTAAAATCGGGAAACAGGCGCTGAGGGAGAGAGAGGGGGTACGAAAAGTGTCCAACTTCGTTTTAGTATGCTGACAGTTGTGTCACTGGCCAGGGGTGCGGGTGGAGGGGGCAGTTCTGCCAGGGTCGGAGGGAGTAGCGAGGGGCGGCCAGGATGAGGGCCCTGGGGTCGGGGTGGACGGGTACGGAACACCATTTCCGCATCCTGCAAGGCAGCCACTGACTGCTCACTGTGAACATAGCACCCACGGGTCATAAGGGTGCCTCCCCCTCAGCAGACCCATCAATGGGATGGGCATGCCTCAGTGCAACCAGTGCCATCTTCTTGGCTGGGACGAGGGCGTATGGGAAGTGGAGTACCTTTATGCAGCTCCTGCTTGTCAGGGTCTCCAGTGCCAATCCAGACCCTGCCGAATCACATGGCAGTGTTCGTTGGAAATGCACTAGTTAGATATGGAGCCTGTGCTAGCCCATAAGGATGTCCTGAATCGCTCCATGACCAGCACCGCTTTTGTTAACGTAGAAGTCTCGTGATTCAGTCCCGGCGTCAGCACTGTCTCTCAAACAGAGAATCTGCCCCAATACTTTTATTGCTGCATGGGAATAAATCTTAAATGAATCTCACCAACATCACAGCCACCAGTGTTTTATGACGACAGCCTATATTTTAGGGGCAAAGTCCATGTTCATTGACAAAACTCAGCAGAGCCCCATCAGCCCAACTCTAAACCAGAACCCTGATGCTAACATAGGTCGGAATTCTCACAAAAGCAGGAGATCCTGCTAAAAGGACACACTGGCTGGAAATGTTTCTATTAGCAGGAAGGCAGGACTTGGGCAGAAATTGCAATGAGGAGTCAAGAGGGAGGGACGAGAAGAAGTGGCTAACCAGGAAGGGAAAGGAGAAGATTGATGGCAAAGGCAGGAAAGGAGAGGAGATGATGGATGGTAATGAAGAGGAGAGGGTAAGGATTTTATCATGGGGATTGGAGGGGGAGGGGAGAAACAGATGGATAGAGACTTTTGGGTGGGAGGAAGGTAAATGTCAGCTTTAATTGAGAGCGAATGGGTAGGAGAATGGGGAATAGAGTATCAGTGTGAATTGTGAACAAGCAAGGATTGGGGGTGATATGAGCCAATATGAGCTACTGGGAGGAAGGAGGAGCAGTGTAATCTTGAACTGGGGAGAGATGTGTCAAGTATTAATTTCTGCATCTTTTCTACCCTTCTTACAACAGAGTATTTTAGACCTGAAGCTGCTCTCATGTGTGAGTCACTCCATATCTTCACAATTTTTAATCCTAGTCTTGAGATCTAGAGGAGTTTCTCTCATATAACCTGGATAATAAGCAACAAACACTGTCAAGCCATTATTCTTAATGTGTTGGAGTTTACATATATTTTATCAATGACCTTACCTCCATCATGAGGTCAGAAATTGAACTATTCTCTGATGATTTCACAGTATTCAGCTTGAATCCAAATTCCTTAGATAATGAAGTAAATCAGCAGTCTTGGTTGGGTTGATAAATCACAAATAAGATTTGATTCCACAAGTGCCAGGCAATGACCATCACCAACAAGAGAGAGCCTAACCAATACCTCTTGTTCAATGGCATTATCATTGCTAAATTCCCTGCATTCAACATATTGGGGGTTGCCATTGAAAAGAAACATAACTGGACAAGCCACTCAAACGCTGTAACTACTAGAGCCAGTCAGAGGTTGTGTATTCTGTGGTAAATCATCCACGTTCTGACTCCCCATAGCCTCTCCACCATACAAGGCACAAGTCATGAGTGTGGTGGTCATCCATATGCCTGGATGCGTGCAGCTCAAACAACACTCAATAAATTAAAAACCATCCATGAAAAAGGATTGTCGCTGCACCCATTACTTTAAACACCTACTCAATCCACCATGGGTGTACTGTGGCTGCAACATGTCCTATCTTCAGATTTCACCACAGCAACTTGCCAATACCCTTTCGACAGCACCTCCCAAACCCAGAAGATCCACCACCAGAAGGATAAAGGCAGCATTGAATGGGAAATCCATCACCTCCAAGTTCCCTTCTTAGTCACACACCATTCTAACTTGACCATGTATCAGTGTAGCTTTTGGTCAAAGTTCCGGAACTCTCCACCCAACTACATTGTGGCAGCAGCTTCACCACAGAGCCTGCTGTGTTCAGAGGTTTATCACCAGCATCTCAAGGGCAACTAGGGCTGGGCAATAAATGAATAATTGCTGAACTTTCCAGGAATACAGATGTCCTGAGAATGACAAAATTTGTTTAAAAATGACATTGAAATGAGGAGGATGAAAATCAAGCATGTTCCACTCTCTGTGCTCAATTCTTTTGTGCTGGGGACAAAAAATTACCTGCAAGGACTAAGTAATTCTTTGTTTTTATGTTAATGATCATGTTTGAGTTCTTGGCATATTTTGGAACACGCAGGGAGGGTTTAAGCAGCTTTCCTTTGGAGTTATTATTCAGCATTTGTTTTTTAGGCCTGTATTCATGTTTAAGTGAAAAATAAATGCTTTAGTGATGAACAATTGTTGCCAGTTTTTCCTGTATCAGCATAACATTCAGAAAGGAACACAAGTGTAATTAGCTAAGAAGATAATTCATAAGCTTTTACCATTCTGAATATAGGACTGGAATGGCTATTCATCGCTCATGGATTGGAATATTCTTAGCCCCATAAAGGCAGGATTGGAGGCAGGGGACTGCGAAATAAGTGGGAAACCTCATTGGAACAGCTCCCCAATGCCGTCTTGCCTCTGGGTGAGTATGCACGGGGTGGGCTGAGGGGATCAACAACCCGCTCCACTGTGGTGGGAAGGCAATTATGGCCTCACTTCCAGCTCATTTTCAGACACTAAAGGCATTTTCCTGGCTCCGCAGCTGTGTCCAGAGGAACACAGTAACTTTGAAGGGGCCTCCCGATGGCAGGCTGAAGGCCGTTGGAACACCATTCACTGGCCCAATGAATGAAACACAATAATGAAAATACCACAGACAAAACCATTCCTGTGGCGGGGTCTCCTCCACACTGATGTCCCTTACAACTTTTGGCCTTTAGTTTTAAATTTGCAACAGGTTTCCAAGAGCATCCCCATTTTGAGGCACCCTCGCACTTGCCTTTGTAGCTCAGCAGTCCCACTCTCTTGCGAAGGCGGCCAGCCAAGCAATGCTGCTGGCCCTTCTGCCTCAAGAACCTGTCCATTGTCCTTAACACTTAGAGACCTGTTGAGAGGTCAAGAAAATGTTGCACAACTTGAGAAAAAGCTTGAAAAAAATGGGTAAAATTCTCCTCCTCGTGATGCAGGAAACGCGAACTGCGATCGGGCAGAGAATCAGGCATCCGGCCAAAATCGAGGCCTGTGCTTGGAAGCGAAAGCCATGCTCCGCGGAGTCCCCCGCTGTTGGCGATAACGAGGTTGCATACCGTGCTGCCAGTGGCGCCATGCAAAACCGGCATTTTCATGCATTTAAATGTGATTAGCGGGTTGGACACAGTATGCTCCGACCTCCCATAATGCTCTGCTCCTCTTAGGCGGAAGTCTAGCAGGCGTGAATTACTACAAGTATTCACAAATGTGGACTGGGCGCCATGGCTGTGGAAGGCTAGAAAACACTGCAAAACCATTGCAGTGGCTGGCTGGGGAATGGCTGCCCAGCTTGGGGACAGTAGCGGGTTGTGACTTGGTGCCAAGTCCGTGGACTTGTAGTGTGCCCCTCGGGATCGGGGTGGCCTGGCCCAGGCTGCCAGTGCTGCAGTCTGTTTTTTAAATGTATCGCTTTGTTGCTACTTAAGGCTCCTGACTGCTCACACTGCTGAGTGCTGCCTGTGTCCTCTAAATGCTCAGAAGGCCTCTGGTCATCTGGGGGCCCACCCAGGCCTCCCCTCTGGACATCCTCATACCCAACTGTATCAACAAGGGCCAAACTCAAGCAGGAGCCCACCAGCTGATGGCACTCCTCAGAAGTGCTGCCCCATTGCAGAAGAAGCAGGGAAGCAGCAAAGCTCGCCCCAACCAGAAGACACTCTACTGCTGACTTTGCCACCACCCTAGGCAGTGTTCAAGACGGTAGGCTTGACTCTGTGGCCCACAATGAGGAAGAGAGTGTACCTCTGCTCCTCACTGGCATGGAGCTGTGGGTCCACCTGGGACTCTCGACCTCAGGGGGGTGGGACTTCTCTCAGCCATCTTGGTGGCTGCAGTGAGTGTGTCGTAAGTGGATCGCTTAAAAGCTGCCAAGGTGCTAACTCTGGCTCCAGGGGTTAGAATGCCCACTGGGCTGGGAACTGTCAGAGAGTCACACAGCACAGATAAGGTCATTCAGCCCATCAAGTCTCACCTGTCAAAAAACACCACTTAATTATTCTAATCCGATTTCCCAGCACCTGGCCCATAGCCTTGTGTGCCCTGGGATTGCAAGTTGCACATCTAAATACTTCTTAAATGTTATGAGGGTCTCTGCTTCCACCACACTTTCAGGCAGCGAGTTTAAAACTCCTACCATGCTTTGGGTAAACAGGTTCCCCTTCACATCCCCTCTAAACTTAAATCTATGCCCCCCGGATATTGATCCCTCCAACATAGGGAAATGTTTCTTCCTGTTTACTCTACCTATACCTCTCAGAATTTTATACATCTCAATTGTACCCCCCCCTCAGTCCTCTGCTCCAAAGAAAATAATCCAAGTCTGTCCAATCTCTCATCACAACTAAAACTCTCCAACCCAGGCCACATCCTGGTAAATCTCCTCTACACTCTTACCAATGCTATCACAGCCATCCTATAATGTGGATTTGCACACAATACTCTAGCTGTAGCCTAACAAACATTTTACACAGTTCAAGCTTAACCTCCCTGCTCTTAAACTCTATGCCTTGGCTAATAAAGGCAAGTATACCGTAAGCCTTCTTATCCACTGTATCCACCTGCTCTGCGAATTTAAGGAACCGGCGTACATACACACCAAAGTCCCTCTGATCCTTGGTCCTTCCCAGGATCCTAGCATTTATCATGTATTCCCTTGTCTTGTTTGTCCTGACCAGGTGCATCACCTCAGACCTATCTGGATTGAATTCCATTTGTCACTGATTAGCCCATCTGACCAGCCCGTCTATATTCTCCTGTAATAGAAAGCTATCCTCCTCACGATTTACCACCCCACCGATTTTTGTATCATCTGGAACTTACTGATCAACCCTCCTGCATTCATATCTAAATCACTTATATAAACCACAAAAATCAAGGGTATGAATACTGATCTCTGCGGGACCCTACTGGACATAGACTTCAAGGCAGAAAAACACCCATCGACCATCACCTTCAGTTTCCTGCCACTCAGCCAATTTTGGATCCAATTTTTAAAATTTCCTTGGATCCTATGGGTTCTTGCTTTCGCTATCAGTGTCCCATGTGCGATCTTGTCAAAAGCCTTGCTGAAGTCCAAGTAGACTACGTCAAATGCATTTTCCTCATCTACATACCGGGTCACCTCTTCGAAAAATTCAATCAAGTTGGTCAGACATGACCTCCCCTTAACAAAACCATGCTGACTGTTCTTGATTAATCCCTGCCTCTCCAAATGCAGATTAATTCTGTTCCTCATAATTGCTTCCCCACCACTGAGGTTAGACTGACTGGCCTGTAGTTTCTTGGTTTATCCCTTCCTTCCTTCTTGAATAACGGTACCACATTGGTTATCCTCCAGTCCTCTGACACCTCTCCAATGGCTAGAAAGGAATTAAAAAATATTGCCAGCATCCCTGCTATTTCCTCCCTTGCCTCACTCAACAGCCTTGGATATATTTCATCTGGCCCTGCAGATTTGTCTATTTTTAAGCCTGCCGGACCTCACAGAATCTCCTCTCTGTCTATGTTAATCTCTTTAATTTTATTACAGTCCGTTTCCCTGATCTCTATACCCATACTGTCCCTCTCACGAGTGAACACTGACACATATTTAGAACTCTACCTACATCTTCCAGCTCCATACACAAATTACCATTGTGGTCCTCAATGGGCCCTATTCTTTCTGTAGTTATCTTTTTACTCTTAATTATTTTACCTGCCAGTATCCTTTAATGTCCCCTTTTTGCTCTCCTAATTTCCTTTTTCAGTCCCCTCTTGCACATGCTATATGCCTCTAGGTCTTCTGCTGTTTTGAACTGCTCAAAATTCACACCAGCAGAGAACTGGCTCATGAACTGGTCCTGAATTGCTCTACAACAGCAACGCAAACCTCGCACAATTCAGTCTGGTGTCAATAGTCTCCCAATTGGAGAGTTTTGCCCAATGCAAAGGATATTTCTGCAAATAAACTGCACTGGATATGAAAGAAGGCAATATTTAAAACACAAAATATGTATCAGTCTATACTCAGAGAAATGTTAAGAATGTGGCAAGTAGTCGAAGGAAGGAAATTAGGTAGTGTATTTGAGACTAGGTAGTGTATGCAAGATGGCAAAGTGAATGCATTGCAAGAAGCAATGTATATAGGCTGTCTTAATCTGGTACTTAATTGAGTTTATTTTGGAGAAAAAAACACTTTAATTTGACCCATGAGGGTTTACAGAATTTCTGAAGTAAAACCTTTCATTTATGTTAGTAAAGTGATCTGCTATGTTTAAAATTGGAACAATTAGAATAAAAACTGTCCAGATGTTCTGTTACAGTTATGAAAACCTAATATTTAAAAGGGTTTTTCTAAAGCAACCAAGGAGATGGCCAATCAAGAGGCTGCCTCATGTAAAATTGCACCAGTGGGAGTCTCAATGACAAACTTGGACTCGAGACGCACACAAGATTTCAATGCCAGGATCCTGGATTCTCTGATTCCCGACGCTGAAATCGTAATCGGCGATGGGGTGGAGATTCCCCGATGATGCCAAAATTGGGGTGAGGGGGGGCGCTTTTGAGATGCTCCGCCCCTGAAAAGTACGCCGCATGCCATACCCACGGCCTCTGTATGTTGGCTGAGGCCCGCCCTGTGATGCTCCATCCCCGACCGGCTGAGATCCCAACGGTGAGGGACATGTGTGATCTCACCCGTCAGGAACTCAGCGTGGCTGCTGCGGACTCAGCCCAGCGTCGCCACAGTCGGGGGAGGGCCGATCCACAGGCAGTGGTGGATATATTCGGGCCTGGGGCACTGTGATGGGGCAGTTCGGGGCACGCGAGCCAGCCGAAAGGGGAGGGTTGTCGCGTGCCGGGTCTTCAAGCGGCATCCATCATGAAGCTACTGTAGGCCGCCGCCATGCCCATGCGCGGCCACGGACTCGGCATTTCTACAGGCTATATCGGTAGATAGAGATGGATGCTCTATGCTGCCTCCCAGCTAGCTCCCAGCAAAACGGGCAATCGGCCATTTTGCGCCAGTTTTCCTGGCAGAAATCAGCACCGTTTTCACGCCGGCGTGGGGGACATGGTCTCCAAATCGGAGAATCCAGCCCCTGATATCCACAAGAAAGATTTGCTCATAGTGTGCGATTATTTTTGTGATTCAACTTTCTACAATCTGTGAACCTATAGAGGAGAATTTGTAAGGACCTGCCATGGACCTTTTTTTGAAGGGGTGACGGTGTGGGAAGGGTTGCCATGGGTGCCGCACTTGATTCTCAAAGCTCTGGTTTTCCATTCATTCATGTACTGCAGTTTTCCTGTAGGCATGTTTTTAAAATGTGATTTTGAAATGGATGATTTTGTGTGATACTGTTGGGCTAAAAGATCAACCAATCATGTTATACTTGTCATAGGTTCTTTTAATGCATCTCAAATAGCTCACCAGGCACTTAAACAGTATGAATGTTCAGAAGTTTGTGAATTCAGCTGTCCAAAACTGTTGAGGAATGGACCAGGAGAGCCCATTTTGGTGACCGAGCTGTGCTTGTCTTGATGGACTGAGTAAGATAATTGACAGGATCTTTGATGGAGGAGGGCAGATGCAAGAAGGAAAGGAAGCAACATGAAAATGAAATGAAATGAAAATCGCTTATTGTCACAAGTAGGCTTCAATGAAGTTACTGTGAAAAGCCCCTAGTCGCCACATTCCGGCGCCTGTTCGGGGAGGCTGTTACGGGAATTGAACCATGCTGCTGGCCTGCCTTGGTCTGCTTTCAAAGCCAGCGATTTAGCCCTGTGCTACATACGTACAGATACACAGCTGCGAATGTTAGCTCAATGGCCAACACTCAGAGCGCATGTTGAGAGTGTCAGGAACATGTTGTACAACTTGAGAAAAACACAAATATAGTGCAAGGCTATTTCTGCAAATCAACTGCACTGTGCATGAAAGAAGGCAATATTGAAAATACAAAATACATATCAGTCTATAGTCAGAGAAATGTTAAGGCTGCGGCAAGTAGTCAAAGGAAGGGTATAAATTAGATAATGCATGCAAGAAGACAAATTGAATACGTTGCAAGGAGGAATTTATCATTCTGGACTGTCTCAATATGGTACTTTATGGAGTTTAATTTGGAGAAAAAAACTTTTAATTTGACCCATGAGGGTTTACAATATTTCTGCAGTAGAACCTTAGCTTCATTTATGTTAGTAACGTGGTCTGCTATGTCTCATTTAGAATTGGAACAATTAGAATAAATGCTGTCCAGATTTTGTGCACAATGACAAAAACCTTCATAAGTAAAAGGGTTTTCCTAAAGGTCCTTCACGCTGGTGTTCAAACACAAAACTCTGATGTACTCGGGAGGTACAGAAAAAAAGGCGATGGCAAAATCTGTCTTTGGATAGCTCCAGCTGTGAATGCAAAAATGTTGTTGTTCTTCCTCATCCTGCTTGACGTTTCTGGTTTACTGCTTCAACCTCTTTTACTGTCTAGGCTGCCTCAACTCAACCAAACTCAGAGCAAAACTCAACAGGGCATCCTTGACCTGTCAAATGCAAAGATGCACTGCTGACTGATTTATGTGATTATTGTCTCTTGAGGTTGCCTGGAAAACCTCCGGATACATAAATGTTAAGTGCTCCCAGCCATCTTCTTTTAGAATCACAGGCCAGGAAATCAGGTGGCAGTGTGGACACAGATTTATCATAGTCTCTGGAGGCAGTGGCAGTGACGGGGGTGGGAGGGTTGGAACCGCAGCGAGGGATGCAATAAGGGCGGGGTGAAATTGGTGGAGCACAGGCGAAAATGTGGAACTTGCTATCACATGAAGTCATTGAGGTGAATAAGGACAGCGAGATAAGGGGGAAAGGTTAAGCTGGTCAGGTTAGATGAAATAAAGTGGGAAGTGGTTTAAGTGGCTTGTGTGGACCATAAACATTGGCATTGACTAGTTCGGATGAATGGTCTGTTTATCTGTTGTAAATTCGATGCAAAGATTGCCGAAGCATGCACCATATATGCCAGTCTCATCCTTCTGGCACCAAGAGGCCTAACCTCTGTCCTTTAAACGGATGGTCAGATGGATCTCCAAAGGGATAAGATTTCTGTGCATCAGGAGTAGCATCCATCCCCATCTCTACCCCTGCAAGAGGCCCCATTCAGTCCATCGTAGGAGGCTTATAAGTCCATAAGACATAAGTCATTGGAGCAGAATTAGGCCATTCGGCCCATCGAGTCCACTCCGCCATTCAATCATAGCTGATATAAGATGTCGCATTACAGTTTTATTCTGGCATTGCTCCCACCGTGATTTATGAACAGGTTCATTTACTGGCAGAGAAATGACTACATGAATATAAATGTCCAGTTCATGAACCCAAAGTAAAATGGAAAGGAAGAACTGTAAAATAGAAAAGAAAATAAACTGTTCTCTCTCCGGGAGATGTCTTATGAAATGACATATTTTAAAATTAATTTAATTGTTTTATCTAAGCAGAGCAGCAATTAGATTTTTGAAACTCCAGATGAAGAGTAGTTAATTTCATATTTTCTAAAATTAAAATTTGATTTAACGAGTGATGATTTTTTAATATAATTTCCCATTTTTGTACGCTTAATATGAATTCCTTTATACATTCATTCCAGGTACTGCAAAGCACTATAATTTGAAAATGAATCCCAGGCAGGCCACTGCAATTTTAATTCGATTGCCACATTAATAAAAAACGGCACGCAAATGTTGAGGATGTTTTTTCACCTTGCTTCAGTCGATGGTGACAGTCTGCACGATGTCAACAAGTTTGATCTGCTGCTGCTTTGGTTCTCACTGAGCGCTGCTTTTTTAGCCATTACTAGTTTGTAGTGGATGGAGATTCGAAGGCAAACGGGTAGATTTGTGTCTCAGTGAATGATGCGTACAGGGTTGTGTTTTGCCAAATGTGACAATACATGAAGAAATGCTGTTCTTTAGTGCCATTACAAAAGCTGCCATAAGACCATCAAATGAGAGAATGGAGCCACAATAATCCAGAGAAGTGCCACAATTGGCCTCAATCATTGGGTAAGTTGGGGAAAAACTGGCTTATGCCCCAGGTGATAAATCCTTGAAGGTACTGGGAGCTAATCCTACTAATGCAAAATGACCCCATTCACAAAGTTTGAGAGGGAGTATCCAACTACGAGCATTGGATTCCATTTCACTGCATTTATACTGCTGCAGTGGGACACCACCAATTTTCAAGCCTGGAACTTTAATGGACTAGTGTGAGTTTTGTGTTGATTTAAGATGAGAATAATATTGAATTGCAACACAATTCGGAGGACAGCATTGTCAGATTCTGACTAGATTCAATTTAACAGAAACAATGTGAGACCACCTGGAGGAAGATACCTCACACTATAAAGCCTGCTGTTAATAACGGTCAAAAGCTGAAGATAGTTGCACTGAGTTGCATTTCCCCGGTTTTCAGAAAGGCTTTGTCCCATTAATTTTGAAGGGATTAAAGTTTCCATTAAAATAACAGATAAATTATAACATTTGAATATGTTAAATGTTCATCCACTCATATTCCCAATAGTAAATTCCAGATTTAAGCTTTTAAAAAAAGCCAACTGTTCAATTGAAACATAACCAGCATTTGCAAGTGGTTACAAAGCTCTGCACACGTGGGGCCCGATCAAATGGCCGCTGTGCCTGAAAGGCAGTGCTCGATGGCGCATGTGGCCATTAGTAGCCGGGAGACCCCGCTCCCGGAAACTGCCCGACTCGCAACGTCTTGTAAGATCTAATGTGATCTTGCAAGACGTCATGGTGTAAATCATGCCCATTATGTGCCTCACTGCCTTGGAACAGTCGCCGCCTGTTCCGGGGAGGTATCCTGCCTGGCTGTAGTGGCCCTTGGCCAATGGGCCTGGTCCCGACTGTGTTCGGGCCAGGATGGGTTTCCGGGAGTTCCAGTTCTAGGCGGCGCTCTTGGCTGGAATAAAAAGGCATCCTACACTGTTCACCTCCATTCCTGAGATCCCCTGAAGTTTCTGGACTCCCTTCTCTGTGCCCGCCCGTGAGAGGGAGATCTTGACGGCCATTTTTTTGTCCAGCAACGGCTTGCCAAGCAATTTCCGCTGGGTCAACATATTATTTACTCTGCACACAAGGCGGTCCTGAAGCATCTCGGTTAGTGATGGCCGATAGTCACAAAACACTGCCATGTTGCACAATCATGCCAAAACCTTGGTAACAGACCCCCTGGGGTCCTCTCGGCCATATTAAATTGGTATGTCTGTACGATAACCGACGGCTTGGGATTTAGTGGTTTGTGACAAGCGCCACTAGCTTTTTGAACGTCTTTGAGTCTGGGACCATGATGTACGTCAGGTTCATCATGATGCTGAAAGTGGGGCCCCCACAGATTGTCATCTGGCGTCGCCTTAAGAATATAGCACATATGCTCCGTGTACAGTTCTGCACATCCGCATAAAATCATCGAGGGTGCCATAGGGCAACATTTTCAAAATGGTGCAAACCTTTTTCTGAAGAAAAGTGGCCATGCTCCAAATGGTTAGCAGTGGCAACTGGCGTTACGCTTTAGCCTCGTCGCCAATTGAGTACTCATGGAGGAGTCCGGAAAGGAAAGTCAAAAATTGTGTATTTCCAAAAGGAAAGTATTTCCAAGTTACAGTGCCAGTCGGGACTACTTTGCAGCTTGGCTCTTACCTGGGCCAGCTTTTAAGGCTATGAATTAACAAGCCCGCTGATGGGCCTCCGCCCCTCTTTGGGGGAGCTCATAATCCACGAGGGTCATGGGGAGATTAATCAGGTTGTCTCCGTGGACCTTATGGGGATTATAACAATTACAATCATGTTTATGGATACACAACATTTTAGCAGGAGTCACTGCTATAATCTGAACTTCATTTTATTGAAAATAATCTGCAGGACTGTCCAACCATGAGATATGATGGGTAAAGAGCATCTGTATTCAGTCTCCCTTCGCGCTCTTAAAAAGCAGAATGTCTTGTGTTGTATCTGTATGACATCTGGTTTCTTAAGGAGCAGTGCACATTCTCTCAAAAACAGACTGCCCATCTGAAATTTGATTGAAGCATTGAATTGACCTTGGTGGATCACCTACATGACTAAATGAAAGTAATTTTTAAAAATGCAACCAGCTGCTTCAGAAACAGTTACTAATGCACTTTTCTCATCAGTTGATATTGAATGAACTTCCAGCGGGTTTACTCCAACCACTTCTCCATAAGGAGGACCTGAGCGGTAGCTTTAAAGGAAAGGGCCAAGTTAAAAACATTTCTATGGTAACTGACATACATTACAACTCTGCTCTCGGTTCCAAAATGACAGTGCGTAATACCATAATGTCTTTTACATCAGTGTGCAAGACCTATCGACATTTTGTTTTCACACATTTTGGTTCAACTTTCTCCCATTATAAATTGCAATGCTAGTATTGATAATGGGCTTTGCCCGTGCCAGTGAGTGACAATTACTGTGGTCAAATGACCATGGAGGAAACTTCTGAACTGACTCTCGCAACTTGAGTGACACCTTGGAGTGCGGCAATAGTTATTTCTTTCGGCAGCCAGGTTTGTTTGAAACTTACAGTGTCCCCATTTTCTGCTTTTATTTAATAATACTTTGTTTTTGCCACAATATGTGGGTATTGTAACGCACATAAAGGGTTAATGTAATGTTATAACTCTGGTCACTGGATTGTGTTATAGAGCAACTATATAAATATCACATGCCTTCATGCCTTCTGGGAGATAGATGGAGATACCTGGAGAGAGTGGAAGAGAGCAAGACTGAGTAGTTGTCAGATAGTTGAACTAATAGTACAGTTAATAATGTAGATGTGGGGGCAGCACGGTGGCGCAGTGGGTTAGCCCTGCAGCCTCACGTCGCCGAGGTCCCAGGTTCGATTCCGGCTCTGGGTCACTGTCTGTGTGGAGTTTGCACATTCTCCCCGTGTTTGTGTGCGTTTCGCCCCCTACAACCCAAAGATGTGCAGGCTAGGTGGATTGGCCACGCTAAATTGCTCCTTAATTGGAAAAAATGAATTGGGTACTCTAAATTTATTTTGAAAAAATAGTGTAGATGTGCAGTGTAATCTTTAGTAAACTGGGGCGGGATTCTCTGCCCCCCCCCGCCGGGTCGGAGAATCGCAGGGGGCTGGCGTGAATCCCTCCCCCGCCGTGTCCCGAAGTCTCCGCCACCAGAGAGTCGGCAAGGGCGGGAATCACGCCGCGCCGGTCGGCGGGGGCGGGAATCGCGCCACGCCAGTTGGTGGGCCCACCCCTGCCGATTCTCCAGCCCACGATGGGCCGAAGTCCCGCTGCTGGAATGCCTGTCCCGCCAGCGTGGATTAAACCACCTTTTGAACGGCGGGACAAGGCGGCGCGGGCGGGCTCTGGGGTCCTGGAGGGGCGCGGGGCGATCTGGCCCCGGGGGGGTGCCCCCACGGTGGCCTGGCCCACGATCGGGGCCCACCGATCAGCGGGCAGGCCTGCGCCGTGGGGGCACTCTTTTTCTTCCGCCTTCGCCATGGTCTTCACTATGGCGGAGGCAGAAGAGACCCCCTCCCCTGCTCATGCGCGGGGATGACGTCAGCATCCACTGACGCTCTCGCACATGCGCGGACCTGCGTCACCCGGCGAAGACCTTTCGGCCCCGGCTGGCGGGGCACCAAAGGCCTTTCCTGCCAGCCGGTGGAGCGGAAACCGCTCAGGCGCGGGCCTAGCCCCTCAAGGTGAGGGCTTGGCCCCTAAAGGTGCGGAGACTTCCGCACCTTTGGGGAGGCCCGACGCCGGAGTGGTTCCCGCCACTCCATCACGCCGGGACCCCCCGCCCCGCCGGGTAGGGGAGAATCCTGCCCCTGATTCCTTGGTAATATGTTTGAATCTAATTTAGTGTAACGTAATAAATTAGCTTTGTTTATTAAACAGTGCTTGCTGTTAGCACTACAACCTTCACCATCCTGAAAGAACTAAAACAAACAACACAACAATTCTGATCCTGTAGTATTAAAAAAAAACTACATTTAAGGGCAATTGGTATCAGTTTCCCTGCAGTTCTAGCACCATCCTTAGGTTCCCCATCTCTGCTCCACATTGGACACTTCCTTGGCTTTGTGGCAATTTTTTTTCTCGGCAGTATTGCCAAACAATTCTGCAGCCAAGTGGGGCTATTTTATGATTTGTTTAACTGTGGATTTATTTGTAAAAAATATTTTATGCTGATGGAGATCATAGTGGGTCTAGAAGGGGCTGGGACACTTCTGCTGGTTTTTATTCCAGTTATTTAGGGAAGGGATGTCAGAATGAACCTTTAATATTATATGTTTTGTTTTATCATATTATAGTTACATATGTCTACATTTGTATTAGTTTATGCCTTTACAATCATATTATTCCATAGTAACACAGGTTAATGATTAGGACTGACAAATCACTCACAGTATCGTCTTTTTTATTCATTTGTCTCTTTTTTCCCCAGTAGTTGAAATTTGTAACGTCCATAATAAGGAAATTTCAATTGGGGTACATGTTTCAAATTAACATGATGCTGTAAAATTACACACAACATGCAACACAAAAAGAGGCCTCTTGGCCCAACTGGTCTGTCTTGGTGTTTGTGCTCCACACGAATGTCCTCCCATTTCATCTGCCTCATCTTTCTTTCAATTTTTATTTCTTTCATGTACTCATCTCATTTGCTTTTGAAATAATAATAATCTTTATTCGTGTCACAGGTAGGCTTACATTAACATTGCACTGAAGTAACTGTGAAAATCCCCTAGTGGCCACACCCAGGCGCCTGTTCGGGTACACTGAGGGAGAATTCAGAATGTCTAATTCGCCGAACAAACACGTCTTTAGGGACTTGTGGGAGGAAACCGGAGCACCCGGAGGAAACCCACGCAGACACGAGGAGAACGTGCAGACTCCGCACAGACAGTGACCCAAGCCAGAAATCGAACCTGGGTCCCTGGCGTTATGAAGCAACAGTTCTAACCACTGTGCTACCGTGCCACCCCAAGCATCTAAGTTACTTGCCTCAACTGCTTCCTGTGGTGGCAATTTCCACCCACTGGGTAAGGAAATTATTCCTCTAATGGATTTATTAGTAACCCTTTTGTATCAGGCCCCTAGTTTTGGATTCTCCCAATGTGGAAAGTTTCTCCCCAAAACTACTCTATCGACCCATAATCGTAAAGATTTCTATCTACCCCTTAAGTCCTCCATTTGCTGAAGAACACAACCACTAAACCTTGCCCAATAGCTGTCATCTCCCTGTTCTGGCACTGTCCTTAGAAACCTGATTTACATCCTTTCCGTTGCTTCTGTGTCCTTTTCCTAGACAGCAGAACAGTGCACAGTACTCGAAAGCCTGATCGGAGCACTGAACACGTTTAATGTAACTTCACTACTTTTGAAATCTAGGGGAGAGAAATTTGAGTGATGCCCCTGAAGCTTCAGCCCATAACTGTCTGGCTTGGCACCCTAAAGATACGCTGGGAAATCCATCGAGGAAAATCCAAGATAAGGTTTTATGTGCCAATTGTCCAGAGCTTCCCCTGGACAATTGCGCTACGCTGGGAACTATCTGACGAAGCAATTTAAATTGCTAACTTTGGGTGGTTCTGCCAGTTTTACACCAATACTTACTCTGAAAGTGGCAGAAGAAATAAAATCACTCCAACTTCAGCGTAACTGTTTTAAACCCTGATATGGGGCACCCAGACACTTCTGGCCCCCACCCCCACCCCCAAATTAAATGAACCCCCAGGGTATTCCCAACCCCTCTCCTGATGACACCCCCCATGGGATTTCACCCCATCCCATGGGTTTTCCCCACCATTTACTCCCAGCCGCATTGGACACCCTCCTCCATCTCCCTCCTAAGTCCTGTTTCTCCCACGATCCAACCTACCCACATCCCCCTCCCTCTCCCCATGAGTGGACCTGGACTGCAGCATCCACTGCCACTCCCCTCCCAAAAGAGCAGACCCCCGCCAGCAAGGTCTTAGCCTCCCCGCAAACCTGAACGGCCAAATTCCATCCTCTTACCTGGACACTTAGCTTCCTCCCCGACCTGTTAAGTTTCACTGAGCCCTTTAAACCAAGCTGCTTTCCGTCAGCCAAAAGGGGGAATGGCCTCCCTGGGTTCGCTGGAGTTGCACTGCACTGTGGTCTATGGAGACTCTCATTGCAGGCTCCAAGCAGCTCCAGGGAGTGGAGGTATGAATCAAGATTTCAGAGCAGAGAAGTGCAGTTTAAGCTCCTGTAATTCCAGTGGGACATCACTTAACTTCCACCCAGTGGTGTAATCAATGAGAACGACCATGTGGTCTGTGCAGACAGCTCTTGAGGGCCTGCCTGTCCACAGTTGACATAAGTCTACACAGCAATACTGCTTGAACGGACCTCTATCCCATTTACCCACAATAAACAACAGCTTTGTTTCATATTTGTAATTGCTTTACAGACCTGTGGTTACTATTAATGGTTTGTTCATGTGCATCATTGATTCTTTTGCTCTTATGCTACAGGGGCAGCACGGTAGCACAGTGGCTAGCCCTGTGGCTTGACAGCGCCAGGGTCCCAGTTTCGATTCCCCGCTGGGTCACTGTCTGTGTGGAGTCTGCACATTCTCCCCGTGTCTGCGTAGGTTTCCACCGGGTGCTCCGGTTTCCCCCCACAGTCCAAAGACATGCAGGTTAGGTGGATTGGACATGGTAAATTGCCCTTAGTGTCCAAAAAGGTTAGGAGGAGTTATTGGGTTACGGGGATAGGGTGGAAGTGAGGGCTTAAAGTGAGTCGGTGCGGACTCGAAAGACCGAAAGGCCTCCTGTACTATATGTTCTATGTTTATACTCTATACTGTTTCTTATTTTCTCAGATGTAAGCCATGCTTCTGCTTTTCCTCCCAAAGTGTATCACCTTGCATTTATTTATTCTAAAGTTCATTTGTCACTTAACAACCAAGTCTAACTTAGGCGCTAGCAACAGTGCCGCTCCCGACGGCCCCGGGGAAATACTCAGGGAATCCGGTGGTAATGGCTTTGTTGAGAATTTGGAGGCAGTTTCGCCAGCATTTCGGGTTGCGGGCAGGGTCAAGGGAAATGCCGATTCGGGGAAACTATAGATTTGAGCCAGGGAAGTGGGATGGAAATTTTCGGAGATGGGAGAAGAAAAGAATTAGGACACTAAAAGATTTGTTTCTTTGGGTCGGTTTGCAGGATTGAAGGAGCTGGGAGCGAAGTATGCGTTGGAGCAGGGGGTAGATACATGCAGGTTTGAGACTTTGCCAGAAAGGAGATACAGAGCTTCCCAGTAGAGCCGGCTTTCACATTGCTGGAGGAGGTGCTGACGACAGGGGGACTGGAGGTGCTGACGACAGGGGGACTGGAGAAGGGGATAGTATCGATGGTTTACGGGGCTATTGTGGAAGAGGAGAAGGCGCCGCTGGAAGGGATCAAGGCAAAGTGGGAGGAAGAGTTGGGAGAGGGTATGGAGGAGGAGTTCGGGTGTGAGGTGCTCTGGAGGGTGCATGCCTCCACCTCGTGTGCGAGGTTGGGCTGATACAGCTGAAGGTGGTGTATAGAGCACACCTTACAAGGGCGAGGATGAGTCGGCTCTTTGAGGGGGTAGAAGATATGTGTGAAAGTTGCGGGGGGGGGGGGGGGGGGGGGCTGCAAACCACGTTCATATGTTTTGGTCCTGTCCAAAGCTAGAGGATTACTGGAAGGAGGTTTTTAGGGTCATCTCTAAAGTGGTGCACGTGAAACTGGATCCGGGCCCTCGGGAGGCCATATTCGTGGTGTCGGGCCAACTGCGGTTGGAAACGTGTGCGGAGGTAAATGTTGTAGCCTTCGCCTCAGCGATCGCCTGAAGGCGGATCCTATTAGGGTGGAGAGCAACCTACCCACCCTATGCACTGGCATGGCGGGTGGACCTTTTGGAATTCGTGACTTGAGAAGGTCATATTTGAACTGAGCGGAAGATTGGAGGGGTTCTACAATTCATGGGCGTTATTCATTACGCACTTTCGGGAATTGGATTACATCGAACATTATGGGGGGATGTGAAGGTTGGGGGAGGGGGACTGTATGTGTCAATGGTGACTATGGGTGATTCCTGATTCCTTTTTGTCACTTGTTTATGTTAACATGCGGGCTAATGTTTGGGGGGTTTGGTGAGAGGATGGGATCATTGTTATTGATATGGGGATTGGCATGGCATTCGTTACTGATTATTGTTTATTGTTGGATGTAAATTTGGGTGAAAATGTGATAAAGGAGGAGAATAAAAATATTTTTAAAAAACAACCAAGTCTAACTTGACTAAATCTTTTACTTCAAGTGCTTAGACCCTCCCAAAAGCCTGGGTTTTTTGACATTTTGGCTGAGAGTTTCAATTCAGTGGGCTGAACATGAATTTTCCTATCTGAGTCAACACCAAGTACCTAATTTCCTAGGATCCATCAGTATCTTTCAATTAACTGTACTACACTGTGTTTCCACCGGCAGAAAGATATAATTAAATTGGCAGGTTTACTTGGGCAGAAGCAGCAGTAGTTGTAATGGATTGGCACACAAAATGTGACAAAACCATGGGACTGAATTTTGTAAAGCTGGTAGGGATGCCATCACCATGGCCGAAGACAGGTGACATTGTTGCCGCAGGGTCGGCCATTGCAGCCGGGGTCCATCAGCGGGTCAAGGAGTGTCCCAGAAGGAGGTTTCCCTGCACCTTAGAGCCTGCTTGGAGGCCGGCAGGATTTGCCTGGCAGATTGTAAATGTTGCTGGAAAAATACCAGAGGAGGTTGAACGAGGTCCTTAATTGGCCACTTAAGTGGCTCAAATAGGTTCCAGGTAGGTGGGCCATCTGCCACCTTCCATGCTTCTGGCAAAATGGCATATTGGGGGAGATGACAAGCATGCCACCTGCTGTCTTCCTGTGCCATTTTGCCAGCCTTCCCAACTCTCAGTCTTTCCCCAAAGACTGCATGGTGGCACAATGGTTAGCACTGCTGCTCACAGTGTCAGGTGTCTGGGTTCTATTCCAGCCTGTGGTGTCTGTGTGGTGTTTGCACATTCATCGTGTTTGCGTGGGTTTCCTCCGGATTCGCCGGTTTCCTCCCACAGTCCAAAAAAGCACAGGTTAGATGGATTGGCCATGCTAAATTTCCCATTGGTGTCCAAAAAGTTAGGTCGGGTTACGGGGATAGGGCGGGAGCACAGGCCTGGATAGGGTGCTCCTTTGGAGGGTCGGTGAAGATTCGATGGACCGAATGGCCTCCTTTTGCACTGTAGTGATTCTATGAAAGGCCTGGTAAAATTCAGCCCATGGAAACAATTGCTGCCAGACAGTACATGCAAACTAAGAAGTTTAATATATTGTTAGTTGATCTCCAATGACATAGTCTGCTGGGATTCTAGGACTCAGGGTCAGAATTATGTGTAATTTTCAGGTTAAGCGAGGTCACAGGGTGTTAATTAAATCATGTAGGCAAATTGTAATCCTTATAATATATTTCTTATTTTTATATAATACTTCAATTTTATATATTATTTATAGTTAAGTAGGAAAACTGTTGGCAATTTTAGAAGTGTAAGAGTTTCTTTGAAGAAAGTTGGGAGATGCAAATCTGAGGGCTGCATTGCCACTGCAATAAATAATTAAGAGTTAATTGAGCTAGTTAACAAACCAATTGACTGAAATAATACACTGCCCATGCCATAATACGGTTGGCATGGGCAAGAGTGGGCAGGCTGTTTCTTCACACATGTGTTGAAAAGTTGGGAAAGAAGGGAATTTACATGAAAATTAAATGAAATGAAAATCGCTTATTGTCACAAGTAGGCTTTAAACGAAGTTACTGTGAAAAGCCCCTAGTCGCCACATTCTGGCGCCTGCTCGGGGAGGCTGTTACGGGAATCGAACCATGCTGCTGGCCTGCCTTAGTCTGCTTTCAAAGCCAGCGATTTAGCCCTGTGCTAAACAGCCCTTTGAGGGGTACCCTTCCTTCAAGCCTCCAAAATCAGTTCCTCTACACTCACCCCCTAGTTGCGCAATCGCATCCCAGCCAAAAAGGCGTGACCCCGGCACCACCCACTGCTGACGCTGCTGGCCAATCAGATTGGCTGGCAGCCCTCGAGGGTGGGACTTGCACTGAGGGGCCGAAGTCCCACAACCACCCAGTTAATCCTGCCTGCAGTGTCTCGGCTGCTGGCTGACTTTCTGGGGGAGGGAGGGATGGATGGGGGGAGGGGGGAGGGGAGGGGCAAGCAATACTCTGCACCCTTGGTCTACCCATTGTATATACAAATACCCATAGTATAATCTGGCCATGACATTTAGGATGGTGGAAGAATTAAGATATATGTTTGTGCCTCCGTCTTCCCTCCCACCACATCCACCCGTGCTGAGTTCTTGATGACTAGTTAAAGGATATATTCGGGGGAAGTGCTGGTGGGAAAACTGGAAATCAATACAATTACAAAGCAGCAACGTGAAAGCTGATGGCAAGACTGCCTCGCCTAGTAAAAAATGACATTGAAGGACAGAAAAAAGGAAGACAAGTAAACACAGTAATGAAACATGTGTAGAGGACAGCAGGAAGCAATATTTTCTGGTTGAAAGGATTCCCTGTATAGTGTCAACCTTACCACATGTATCATCTTACAGGTGTTTACAATTATTTTCTTAATTGGACTTTAAATGTTGTAATCTTTCCATCAAATTAGACTCCTAGAATTTGACAACACAAAAGGAGGCCATTCAACCTGTTATACTGGTGCTAGCTCTTTGTAAGAGCTCACTGATGTGCATTTATAGGCTTAGTGCTTATTTTCATTAGTCGTTTATGGGATATGGACGTCACTGGCAAGGCTGGCATCTGTTGTCCAGAGAGTAGCTTCATATTCCAACATTATTTATTGAAGTCACATTCCAGCAGTCATTGTGGGATTTGAACCCCCCCCCCCCCCCCCCCACCCCCCAGATAATTAGCCTCCGGATCCCCAGTCCAGTGACATTGGGATGGATTTTCATGGAATCAGGTAGACTCCATGGAGGTGCGAGAAGGGCAGTCAGGATTCCCTAACCCGTTCCCAGGGTTTCCTATTTTCATTTGTGGAAGTTAGTGGTGTGGGCTGCTGCAGTTCATGACCCTTCACCTGACGTCCATGATCTGACTCGCTCCATTGCAGGATGAGTGGAGGGTCATAGCATGGCATGGAGGGTATGAGGGGCCATGGGGGGTGGGTGGCAGAGATGGCATGGATGAGGCATCGAAACATAGAAAAGAGGAGCAGTAGTAGGCCATTCAGTCCTTCGAGCTTGCTTCACTATTCAATATGATCATAGCTGGTCCTCGATCTCAATGCCCTATTCCCACTTATCTATCTCTTTCTTGATACATTCAGTGACTTGGCGTCCACAGCCTTCTGTGGTAGAGAATTCCACAGCACCACCACCCTTTGAGTGAAGAAATCTTTCCTAATCTTAATGGTCGACCCCATATCTTGTCCCCTGGTTCTAGATTCCCAACGATGGAAAACATCCTCCCTACATCTAGTCTGTCCAGCCTGGTAGAATGTTATACGTATCAATCAGATCTCCTCTCATCCTTCAAAACTGTAGTGAATACAGGCACAGTAAACCAATCTCTCTCATCGGACAGTCCTGCCTACCCCGGTGTCAGCCTAATGAACCTCCACTGCATTACCTCTGTGGCAAGTATTTCTTTCCTTAGATGGGGAGATCAAAACTGCACGCAATAGTCCGGGTGTCGTCTCACCATATTGTAACTACAGTAAGGCACTCCTATTCCTGAACTCAAATCCTCTTGCAATGAAGGCTAACATACCATTTTACTCCCTAATCACTTGCTGCAACTGCCTCTCCACTTTCATTGATTGGTGTACAAGGACACCCAGATCCCTTTGTACATTCCCAAGATATCACCATTTTAATAATACTCTTCCTTTCTGTTTTTCACAGTGTTAGAGTCCTTCCTTTTGATTTCCCTTTGTTCCCATTTCTTTTGTTTTATTTGATTATTTTTGGTCCATGGATTCATAATTGGAATGCACCTTTACGCAGTCGACTTCAGCTCAGGCAATCAGGACAGTGTGTTTTTGTTTTTGGAGAGGAGAATACAGACATCGGAGCTGAGGGAATCTTAAAGACCAGCTTTGGAGGGAGTTAGTTCGATTGGCTAGCTGACAACCTGTAAGCTGGTCAGGGACAATGTTCTGGCTGACAACAGTCAGTAATTGCTTCCTGCGAGATGCTTCTGAGAGAGCTAGGCAGAAGTGATTAGACCTTGAATGAACAAGGAGCTCTCTCCCTCTCTCTCTCTCTGCTGAAGTAAAGGATTGCTTTTTGTTCTAAAACCAATAAGTGCCTGACACATCTTTACTATATAGTTGAAATGATCTTGAATCTACAAAGTAGAGAGCCTAGCCAGAGAAAACCCTCTCAAGCTTAGAAGGAATAAGCATCAAAGCGAAATCTTGAACTCCTGAAAGACTTTAACTGAAGACAATCATAGTGCATCAGAGATCTTTTATCCTTTTCACTTCATTATAATTGTTTCTTCCGTCTTCACAACTATTTCTCTCTTTCCATCTATGTCGTCTGTGTGTGTGTGTGTGTGTGTGTGTGTGTGTTTGTGCGTGCAGAGTGGGGCTCGTGGAATGGGGAAGGGTTGGGTAAGGGGAGTTAGGTTGTCCGTTACATTTTTGTCAGTTTAATTATATTATATTATTGTTAAATAATAAAATGTTATTTGTGTGTTAAATTTGCAAACTTGGTGACTGCAGTTTTTTGGGTTCAGGTAAGGTCCTCAGGTATTTAAAAATAACATCAATTCAACTTGTGTTGCAACTCCAAGTGGACCTGGAATTGACTGCTCAGTAGTCCAGGGTGTTGTGACAAAACCAAAGTGTATAACTTCACATCAAGCCATGTTGTACTGCATCTGCCCACTCACTCAACTTGTCAAAATCACTTGAAACCTCCTTGCATGCTCCTCACAATTCTCAATTCCGTCCAGTTGTGTTTTGTCACCAAATTTGGAAATGTTACATTTGGTTCCTTCATCTAGTTCATTAAGATATATCATGGCCAGCTGGGGTCCAAGCACTGATCCCTGCGGTACCCCAATAGTCACTGCCTGCCACTGAGAAAAAGATGCATTTAACTCTCAGTTTCCTGTCTGTCAACCAATTTATAGTGCAGAAGGAGGTCATTTGGCCCATCGAGTCTGCACCGGCCCTTGGAAAGAGCACATGCCTCCACCTGGTCCCCGTAACCCAATAAATCCACCTAACCTTTTGGACACTAAGGGGCAGTTTACCATGGCCAATCCACCTAAGCTGCACATCTTTGGACTGTGGGAGGAAACCGGAGCACCCGGAGGAAACCCACGCAAACACTGGAGGAAGTGCAAATCCACACAAATAGTCACCCGAGGCTGGAATTGAACCCGGGTCCCTGGAGCTGTGAGGCAGTAGTGCTAACCACTGTGCAGCATGCCACCCATACTCTTGAGGAGAGTGTGTGGTGGTTGAGCTGGGTGAGGACTAGAGGGCCTCAATGTTATCATTATAACTGGGACGCAGTCCCAGAGAACCAAGCCAGGCCTTTTAAACAGCCCACCTCGACACTCGGCCGCCTCTGTAGCTGCTTCCAAACTCTTTCTGGGGGCCTGTAGGCCTGACTCTTGTGAGCACTTCCCTGGAATGAAACTCCCGTCTTTACGGACACTTTTTCCTGAGGCACGCGTGCGGTGCTGGAAAGTTTCCCTACTCCCACTATCTGCCTCAAGGATAAAAATACAGCCTAGTACCACTGAGTCACCATCTCCCCAATCGAAACAAACTATAACATTTAAGAGAGAATTACAATATGACACAGTCTATCATTTAAAATATTACTGCAACTAATGCCAAGTTCTTTCCTTTCTCAGGATTACCTGTTTCTGTTAAGCATCCTTCCCCCAGTGTTTCCACTGTTGGCATAGGTTAGGGACTTCATTTGAAGGCCAAATACAATGGGCAGAGATTTAACAGCGGATAAAAGCAAATTACTGCGGATACTGGAATCTGAAACCAAAGAGAAAATGCTGGAAAATCTCAGCAGATCTGGCAGCATCTGTAGGGAGAGAAAAAAAGCTAACGTTTCGAGTCCAGATGACCCTTTGTCAAAGCTGGTTTAAAAGAACCTGATACACTTCCTGCTCGGTGATCATGGATTCCTGTTTCTGATAACGGTGCATATTGCTGATTAGCTTTAATTAAATATTACTCAATGGTAGGAGGTCTTGTGGCACTGTGTTAGCCCCCCTACCTCTAGACCAGAAGCTCCAGGTTCAAGTCCAAGGCTTGTTGGCTATGAAAGGAATGTAAATGACACGGTTCAAGGGGCTGAAAATCAGCTTGGGAATCCTTCCACCACTTACGCACTATAAAACTGTGTGTGTGTGTGTGTGAAGATAAGTGGAAAAAACTCAGCGGTTACTTAAAGTTCACAACCACTTTGCAGTTTAAACTCTGTGGATTTTATAGAATTGCATGCCAGGCTGCTTAAAGTGCCAAGAGTCCATGGAACTGAAAATATGATTTTGTTTGTTCCTGAGGAACTCTCTGTTCCCACTGTAAACCTTGTCCCAATAGGTCTCTAAGGTACTTCATTTGAGAGAGAACTACAATAACGTGGTTTTGGTTGGGCCTCTATCCAAAGGAGTTTGGAAGAATGAGAAGTGATCTCATTCAAACATTGAGGGTGGGATTTACTGTGCAACCGGAAATCGGCCAGCCTTTGGCTGGCAGCAGGGTCGTCTGGTCTCGCTGTTGTCAATGGGACTTCCCGTTGAATGCACTCCTCGCCATTGGGAGACTGTAGTGGGATTTTGGTAGGCCAGGAGAATGAAGCCCAAAATGTGCAGATTAGAGCAGGTAGGAGGAGGTCTGAACTTGTGGATTTAGTTTGTATAGCCAGCATTTGAAGATATAAGGTACCCCTGGAACACTTTTGGGAGAGGTAAGTCATCCTTTGAGAGAGTTTATTCACCCTTGGGGATTGTTAAAAGTAAACATAATTGTGAGTAAAAAGTGCAGAAACTCATTGGAAATGTTGAAGCTGTCAAGGAACTGGCAATGCGGTCAAAGACATGGGGGGTCAGAAGACCATGAGTGGGAGGGACGTGGTGGCATAGGTTGGAATGGAAAGGGTATGGGGAGTGTGTGGAGGGATGATGGTTGTCTTTTGTTTCATCTTTTTTTAGCTAACAAACAAACTTCCAGAGGTCAGAGGCTGGCTTTCCACCCAGCCTGTCTCTGCACGCAACAGCCTCAACACTTGTTCCCAGGATGGTGGGCCCAACTTACACTTCATCCTGCATTCCCCAGAACAAAAATCCCAACTGCGAGCAGAAATTATTGATGGTTCGATTCGCAGAGTTGGGAATTCTCCCATCTCTTCACACCTGACCCAGGAGCGTAAAGCTTTGTAGCTCAAGTACTGATTTTCCCCTTTCTCTGGTCTTGTTGATGATAAATATTATTTGGCTCGGTGACCGACTTGAGTTTGAGCTCAACCTCAAAGCCTGTGTGGCCACCAAAAGTGCAGACATTCATCTTTTCAACATTGCCAACCTATGTCCCTGCCTCCCCCCCCATGTCACTGATACCCTCCTTCATATTTTCCGATCTCCAAACTGGATATCTGCACCTTGATCTCCCAAACACCACCCTGCACAAATTCCATCCGGTCCAGCGCCCTACTGCTGAAACCTGATCTTACACCAAACGCTGCCCAAAATCTGACCTGAATGGCTGTGAGCACAAACTCCTTCTCAGGCATCCCCCATCCTTATCATGCATTGACTTCAATCTTCCCCAATCCCATGCCTCAGTACTCCCTCACCGTCAATTCCACTATTCTGTATATAAATTTTCTCACCCCCACTATTCATTCTAGTTGTACTGCCAAATCATGGTGGCAGAAAATTAGTTACTGGACACCTGGACTCTGGCGTATAGCTGCTGAAACCCATCACTTTGCTATCTCTTTCTCTATCATCAAAGGCTCCCTGAAAATCTACCTCAGACCATTCTCTCAACACCCCCTCCCCACAGTTCTATCCTTTTCCTACTTGTTCTTCCCACCAACCCCCTCGGTTAAGCCTCCTTTCAACGTTTCATTCAGTGAAAGTTGCTATAAACGTGTAATTTATTCCTCCTGCAATCCTTGAGGGGCTAAATTTGAATGAATTTATATTTTAATTTATGCCCATTTGAGTCATTGCTAGAACCTCACAGTTATGGTCAAAGGACAGGAGAGTTCTGGAAGTTGCCTGGTGTGACCATACAATGAGTGATCAGCACACAAAATGAGAGCAAAATCTCTGCCGTATTCAGTCCATCCAGACTGTTGATATAATTTCTAAAAAGTAAATTGATTGGGTTGTGAACAATTTTAATTAAGAGTGGAATACACAAAAGGAAAGTGATGGAGAGGAGAACAATATAGACTGGCATGTAGGTTTTCTACATCCGTTGTAGTCTATAATAGAAATACATACATGTTCAAGGAACTAATTGCATAGCAGGGTCTTATGTGGTTAACAAACATACCATTGCATTAAGGAACCAAGTTTAACAAAATAACCTGGTCCCCATGTTTGCACTTGCTGACATTTTGTAAGTTTTCAGTACTTTTAGACACTAGAATTGCGAAGTCAGTCACAATGTAAAATGGGGGCGTTTTCTGGCCACGATTCGCCCAGCAAAAATCCCACTGCCGGGAAAATACCGGGATAGCACAGTTTGCAATGTTCCCGGGCCCTCCCAATAGACATAATCAGGTCCACGCCAAGCGAAAGTTTGTACCTGAATATCATGCGTTTAAATGCATTTTAAAATGCAAAGTCGGCTTGACATCCATGGCGTGACGTGGCGCCGGCAGGAATCACCACTGGTCTCCACAAATGGAGCCCAGACATGATGACCATGCTGGGGAGGCTTCGGGGCCATAGAAGCCCCAGATTGGGAGGGGGGAGGAACATGGTAGGGCACTGCCGCCTGGCAGTGCCAACTTGGCAGCAGCCGCCTGCACTACCAGCTTGGCATTGATAAGGGGTGAGTCCTGAAGGGGGCGGGACCTTTGGCGACCCCTCAGCAGAGTATGACTCAATTGGGAGGGGGCCTTATGCTGGTGATTGTGAATTAGCAATGATGCCGATGAGGATGGCGGGGGGGAGGGGTGGTTGGGCTCGGGTTACCCTGATGCCTGTGTGTTTTGGGCAGTGTGACCCAAATATTTAGTGGTGAAGGGAGCTTTCCCCTCTGGGGTCAAGTTTTGGGGGTCTTCCCCTTTTCTGTGCATAGTTAACAAGGGGGAGATGCATTTAAGTGGTCCCTCTGCACTCACTCTCAGTCAAGCCAGCACGGAAAGCTTCTTCATGCTTCCTGGAGGGAGATTCTGAATGCAGTGGAGGGGAGGCGAGCCACCTGTACACCCGAGAGCGTAGAAGAACCAGAAACAGTGAAGCTAATCCAGCCTGGGATGTGGTGGCTGCAGCAGTCGGTGCCAGCAGCCTGACATGGAGGACTGGCATCCAATTCCACAAGAAAATTAATTACCTCATTTGAGCTGCAAGGGTGAGTGACCACCTGTATCCACTTGGCATCAGTCCCGTCTGTCACACCTGGAATGTCAACATTAATCCACTGCCTGACTCCTTGCAGCCTCCCAGCACCTGACCCCGTCGCACAGTGTTGTCCTCAAAACCCCCGGCACTCCTCATCACTACCACTTCCTGTCTTGGCACAGTACCCACATGTGCCATTTGCTATACCCGCTCCCCCCCGACACACCAGCCGTCTGGATTTAAATCTCCTCTTTGTGACCCCACAGGAGAAGATAGCCCATAATAAAAGTGTGAGGGAGAAGACGGGTGAGGGAATGCCTGAGTTTGCATCTCCTCACCCCCCCCCCCCATGAAGAGAGAGTGATGGAGATAGTAGGGGACGCACAGGAGAGAGGCATGAATGACAGCAAGGTCGGCTGTACCACAGAAGTAAGGATCCACTAAACCTTCATCAATATGACCTGTTTCAATTGAGCTCTAATTGCCCCAGACCCTTGTTTCTCCCATTCTCTGAATCATTTTTCTTGTCTTGCGAGATCGACAGCGGGCCATCTGGAAACACCGGCCACCCCTGCGACCCCAGAGGAATCTTAGTGGAAAGCTCTGAGGAAAGCACCGATCAGGCATCACAGCTATCATCCGCACCGTCCACCAGCACAGTGACACACCTCAGTGGACGATATTAGCCACTGGATCACAATCTGTTGAACACGACACAGCTTCGAATGCACATCAGGTGGAGGCAAAGGAGCTGGCAGTCAGAGGTCTGCTGGATCCCATGACACAGCTGTTCCCCCAGACAGATGGCGAGCCCCTGGAATAGGTTCTCCCTTAGCTGCTACGGATGCAAAGGCACAGCTCGGAAACCCAAGAGCGGGTGTCAGTGACATTCCAGCAACTGCAAGGCCGTTTGGAAGAGTCCCAAAGTCTTCAGGTTCAGGAGATGGCGCCGCATTGTGCGGCACCCAGGGGAACACTGCAAAGGTGGTGGCCGCAGGGGAAATCCTGGGGCAGTACTTATGAGCCATGAGTGGCAGAGTCCAAGGCATGGCTCAGTCTCTGAAGACCATGGCTTAGGGCCTTGAGAGCATGGCCCAGCCACAGAGGACCATGGTTGAGGGCTTAGATCATGGTCCAGACACAGAGGGTCATTGCTGCATGGCTCCAAAGCTTGGTCCAGATGAAGATGCCCATTGCTGAGGGCTCTCACACCATGGTGGAGACAATGGTGGACATCCAGCACTGGCAGTGCCATGTGGCGCAGAGGTTTCTTGTGCTCATGCCAGCTGCACCAACGTCCCTTGGAGTAGCCAAGGGGCCCACAAGCATCCCAGGAAAGGAGGATGTGCTGGAGCCCATCCCGGGGCCTTCCACCCAGGGCACTCTGGCAGTCTCCAGCACTCCTGAATCACCCCTTCCTGACACCAGTGACACCTGAAAGTTGGCCATTTCCAGTCAGGTCCAGCCACTCCAGAGGACACCTGCTATGGGCATCTTAGGCTACAGAGTGCAGATGGTAGCAGGTCACCTCCACTTCTCATGTGTATCCTGGGGAGACACCTAGAGTAGCACTGGGCCATGTGTCACGTGAGAGTACCTTTAAGACATGGATGTTTAAGCAATGTACCTTTGAGAAAACAGTGATGTCAGAGAGTGGGTGGAGCTGAGGTCAGGTCAGCCATTTTGCAGTTTAGTTTTGCAGTTTGGAGGAAAAGAGCTGGGTGTGTGTCTGTGTTTGCAGTGAGCTGGATCTCTGCCATGAAAGACTATCTCTGGATCATTTAGGTGATTTAAACTTATAATAGTGACGCCTTTAACCTGATGTGACTTTCTTTAACGGTGTTAAGTCTCTTGGAAGTTTGAAGGAACATTTTAAGGAATTATTTACTGTTGCAATATTTTCTGAGTTATCTTTGAAGTAAGAGGTGTTAAGAGATCCAATGTTTATTTAAGATGTTAAGTTGAGTTCATGGAATAAACAGTGTTTTGTGTTTAAAAATCCACGTGTCCATAATTGTAATCCCACACCTAGGGAAAAAGCCGTGTGCTCGGAAAAGCAACAAAGCCATTAAAGGGAGAGGCTGGTTGAACTCCATGATACATTTTGGGGTTCTGAAAACGCCTCAGGTCGTTAACCAGGCCATAACACAGGCAAGGTTAAGAGCACAGAGTGGGCACGGATGAAGGCAGATGCCATAGTTAGGGAGTGGATAATTGTACCTGCAAATAATCAATGTTAAAAAACATCGGACCTCAAAGCTGCAACTCCTCTATCTTTGATCCCTTTCCCGCAGGCAGTTTACCTCCGCATCTGAATTCAGATCCTCCTACAGACTCTCTAGGCAATCCCCAAAATGAGGGCCCTTAAGACCCACACTGACAGCCATCTGGAATAACAGCCTCAGCACTCACTGAACCCGAGGCCTTGCAACCGCCCCACTCCCAGTCACCTGAAGTGGTAGGCCAAAAGAATGTGCCCCAACCCACACTCAGACATGAGTCATCATCACCTTCCTTTCTTGCCTAGGAGAGTGGTAAAGGGTTCTAGGAGGGGGGACGGTTTGAAGTATTTTGGGGGAGGGGGGTATTTTTGAGCTGCCGGACACCAAGCCTCTAATTGGCAAATATGGAGGCAATGAGGGTCTCCCTGGTCCTCCTGACATGTCAGACTCTTACTGTCACCTGTCCTCCATCCTTCGGGTCCTCCTCAGGCTCATCCTCCACTCCCTCCTGTCCGCCTCCTCCTCAGAGGAAGCAGCACATTTATCCTCCTCCTTCAGAATGTCTACCTGCTGCTGCACCAGGTTGCGGAGGGCACAACAGACCACAGCGATGCAGGATATACTCTGGGGCAGTAGCCAAAAGCACCGCAGGGTGATCCAGGCAGCAGAACAACATCTTAAGTAAGCCCATGCACTGCTCAATGACAGCCCGGATTGCAGTGTGGAACTCATAATAACGGGTCTTCGGCCAGTCTTGGAGCTCCACACTAGCGTTATCAGATGTGACCTCAGCGGGGATCCCTTGGTCCTACAAGCCAACCCGTCATCTGGGATGATCCTCGAAGATCCTTGACCTCTCCGCGTGTCCCAAGATGTACCTCTCGTGCACGCTCCCAGGATAGCGTGCATGCACGTGCATGATGCTAAGGCAGTGGTCGCACACCATTTGGAAATTCAGGGAGTGGAACCTCTTCCGGTTGATGAAGGGCACTCCTTGGTGCCACAGTGCTCTCAGGGTGACATGCATGCCGTTGATGACCCCCTCGACCTGAGGCATCCCGGCGATGGTGGCAAATCCTGCAGCCTGGGCATCTTGGTTGGACTTGTCCAGGTCAAAGTGGGATGCCGGGCATGCAGAGCATCCTTGTCCTCCTGAATGAACTTGTGGGCTTCTGATTGTGAAATGCCACACAGGTCCCCACTCGAGCCCTGGAATGAACTGATGGATAAACGTTCATGGCTGCCATGACCTTCATGGCCACTGGGAGCATGTCCACTTCTCCTTCAGGTGGCGCCAGATCCACAAGGATGTGGCACAGGTGCCGCACTGCCTCCATGGTGAGCCGGAGTCTTCGGCACACATGGTGTCCAACAGCTTGCCGTAGGACATGCGAGTCCCGTACAAGTGATGTCTCCTTTTCCACTGTCTTCTGACCCTCTTCTCGGCCTAATGGATGGCTCGGTCTGGTTTCTGATCAGTGGCGCCTGTTGTTCTGGTGGAGACTCCAGCCTGGGTTGGTCTTACAGCAGATGGTGGCATCTGTCCATTTCCACTGCATTGATGAAGATTATTGCCAACTCGACATGCTACACTCTAAAATTCATTGTTACGCTCGGAGGAATGGAAGAAGGAGAGAGAGAGATAGACAGTTAGTAAGGTTATCCATTCATGCTCAATCTCTCGCAATACCCCTTGTTCTATTGTCCTGGAGACTGACAACCCTACTCTGTGTCCGCCAGCATGTGCCACCTCAATTAGTTACTGGCCATAACACATGATCGCCTCAATGGCACTGGCATGCCCTGGGCCACCTCATAGCCACCAATGGCCTCCCATCTAGCTGTTTCCTCCCCTCGCATCAGCTGCTGTGGGATCCTTCATGTGCCACGGCTCATGGATGCCCAAGTGAGACATAATGGCTCCTGAATCCCCAAGTGCAGTTGGGGGTCGCTGCTGCAAGGTGCGTGCCTACCTCTCCCGATGCCCAGCCACCAACCTTCAACCCTCGACAATTGAGGATTCCACCACTAATCCTGACTTGGAGAGTGAGGCAGCTGAGTGCGGTGAAGGATATATGATGATAGCCAATTGGTTGGACGAGCATGACTCGCAGGGTTGTGAGAGGACCAGACCAATAATAATATAATAATAATCTTTATTGTCACAACTAGGCTTACATTAACCCTGCAATGAAGTTACTGTGAAAAGCCCCTAGTCGCCACATTCCGTCGCCTGTTCGGTTACACAGAGGGAGAATTCAGAATGTCCAAATTATCTAACAGCACGTCTTTCGGGACTTGTGGGAGGAAACCGGAGCACCCGGAAGAAACCCATGCAGACACGGGGAGAACATCCGCACAGACAGTGACCCAAGCCGGGAACCGAACCTGGGACCCTGGTGCTGAGAAGTAACTGTGCTAACCACTGTGCTACCATGCTGTGGATACTCAGACTTGCATTTCTCACAATCCTATTGCTGTCATGCCATAATATTCAATGCACCTGGGCAGTCAGTGCGTGACCTACAATGTAAAGTCCAACAGGAATGAAATATTGCCTCCCTCCCCTGCCCCTAACATGATTATCCTGCCTTCTCTCTCTGAATGACTCCTGCCCATCCAGATCAGGAGCCCTTATCCCCCAGGCCATTAGCAGCAACATGTGTGTGCTTGTGCTCCTGTGGAGGATCACTGACAGTGAGAAGGTTCTCATTGAGGAACGCTTGCACTATGATTTCTCAGTGGACCTATCTACTTCTATGGTGAACACTTGCTTCTAAGAAAGGCATGCATTTGAGACATAACAGATGGGAAAAAACTCTCATTTAAAATAAAAGGCTGAGGACCCGGGTTCGATCCCGGCCCCGGGTCACTGTCCACGTGATGTGGAGATGCCGGTGTTGGACCGGGGTGAGCACAGTAAGAAGTCTTACAAAACCAGGTTAAAGTCCAACAGGCTTGTTTCAAATCACTAGCTTTCGGAGCGCTGTCCACGTGGAGTTTGCACATTCTCACAGTGTCTGCGTGGGTCTCACCCCCACAACTCAAAAGATGTGCAGGGTAGGTGGATTGACCACGTTAAATTGCCCCTTAATAGGAAAACCTAAAAAAAAACGAACTAAAATAAAAGGCTGCTCGTCCACCTGCTTGTATGGGGAATGTAGCTCCAGGAAAGGCATGCAGTTCGGACGAGATCGAAAAAAATCCCTTGTGAAAATTCTGACCTTAGTCATAACAGGTGCGCCTTCTTGGAAGCACTTCAAAGGTGATGGAGCGTGAAGTGTTGCGTTAATATCTGAAAAGCTCCTTTGATTGAGGCAACAGCTGCCAGACCTGGTGCTTGTAATAGTTAATGGGGAGTGAAATAGAATGTCAACAAAAAAAAATCACGCAGCCTTCAAAGCAAAGAGAGAGAAGAGTAACCATTGCAACCTGATTGGATTTGACATTGACCTGAAGTGAAATACTTCTAAGACTTTTCAGAAGACGAGCCATGTGGCCCTCATCTTCGCAGTGACCTCTGACCTGAATCCCTCCAGCCCAGCCCAAGGCCCCCAAGCCCCAGCTACCTAGAAGCAGCCCCCCCGCACCATGGCAGCAGTTGACTTACCCTTGTGCACCCTGGAGATAAATTCTTTGCGGTACTTACCGCCTTTCTCCTCTTAGAGTCAATGGTGGCTGGTCCCAGTTGTTAAGGACCAGTAGTGATTATCACCCAGGTGACTACCTGCTAGGAGGTGGGAAAAATGCGTGAGGCTGGAATATCTGAGTTTAATCTTGTCAATGAGATTGAAAAAATTAAAAATCACATGGGATTCAGGGCAATTTAACAAAGTGGATCCAAGATTGGCTTTGTGGCAGGAGGCAGAGGGTGTTGGTCAAAGGTTTTTTTTGTGACTGGAAGCCTGTGTCTAGTGATGTTCCATAGGTTCGTTGCTGGGTTCCTTGCTGTTTGTAGTGTGTAAGGATCCTTCCTGTTCCTTCTTATTTATTCCCTGTCCATTCCCTTGTTTTCACCTTTCTTTTATTTCTGCTGTTACATTTTAAGGCAAACAGGAAGATCCAGAAGGCTGTGCTGTTTTAGATTGACACGGTGATGACTCAGATTGATTGATTTGACTGGTGGCCAATGATTGGGCCTAAAAGACGGTGCTCTGCCCGGTAACAGGTGGTAATTGGATGGATCTGTTCCCACTGAAATGCTTCAGAGACCTAAGGAGCTTTCAGTTTCGCTTTTGGCTGCTAAGGGAGAAAAGCTCTCTTTTTCCCACTCTGTTTTCTCCAGAATTGACCAGCGAATTCTCACCAAAAGGTCACCGTGGGAACCAACTCGCTCTCTGCAGAAAAGGCTGATGCAAGCAGAGACCAGAATCTGGTACCTTTCTCTGCAGAACAGGCTGGTCTGAAGCTCTCTTGGAAAAGCTGTGAGTAAGATATTGCTAACTGCAAGGAAGATTGTGACAGGCTATAGAGAGACTTTAAATTACACTCATACTGTGAAGAATGTTGACTGAAGAACTCATCATCTGAAGCAAGGACTCTTATCTTTTGACCTTAATCCTTATTATTATTTTTATCTCTTTCCGCCCCTCTATGTTTGTCTGTCTTCTGTGTGTGGGTAGAGGGTGGGAAAGTTAAAGGAGGAAGTCAGGTTTTAGCTTGTCATTAAACAGTTGTGTTTACTGCGTATTTCATTTTGTTTTTGTTATAAATAAATAATATTTGTTTTTAAACTTACAAACCTGGTGACAGTAATTATTAGACAGCCAAGTGCCAAAGATTTAGGGTAATTTTTACAACAATTATTGGTTAATTCACTTGTGCTGTGACTCCGACGTGAGTGGGGCTAGAATTGACTGTGCACTTGCCCAGGCTGTGGTAACAAGTGTACATTAATGATGTAGACGGGAATGTGGGTGGTGTGATCAGTAAGTTCACAGGTGACACAAATTGGTGGTGTGGTAAATGGTGAAGGGGGAAAGCCTTAGATTACAGGGAAAAATAGACGGATTGGTCAAATGGGCAGAACAGTGGCAAATGGAATTTAACCCTGAAAAGTGTGACTTTTGGGAGGAAAAACAAGGCAAGGAAATACACAATGACTGGTAGGATGCTTGGAAGTACAGAGGACTGGAGGAACCTTCTGGTGCATGTCCATAAGTCCCTGAAGGCAACAGGACTAGTACATAAGGTGGTTAAGAAGTCATATGGGATACTAGCCTTTATTAGCTGAGGCTAATTGGGCAGCATGGTGGCACAGTAGTTAGCACTGCTGCCCCTCACAGTGCCAGAGACCCAGGACTCAATTCCAGCCTTGGGTGACTGTGTGGAGTTTGCACTTCCTCCCCATGTCTGCGTGGGTTTCCTCCGCGTGCTCTGGTTTTGTCCCACAGTCCAAAGATGTGTCGGTTAGGTGGATTGGCCATGCTAAATTCCTCCGTAGTGTCCAAAGATGTGTACATGCGTGGGGTTATCGGGATAAGGTGGCTGAGTGAGCCTAGGTTGGGTGATCTTTCAGAGGGTCAGTGCATATTCGATGGGCTGAATGGCCTCATTCTGTCCTGTAGGAATGCTATGATTCTATGGTTCTGTAGCATAGAATATAGAATATAAGAATAGGGATGTTATGATGGAGCGATATAAAACACTCATTAGGGCACAGCTAGAGTACTGTGTGCAGTTCTGGTCATCACACTCTCGGAAGGATGTGATTGCACTAGACAGAGTGCAAAGGAGATTCACCAGGATGTTGACAGGACTGAAGAGTTTTTGCTATGAAGAGAGGCTGGACTACTGGGGTTGTTCTCCAGATAGCAGAGAAGGCTGAGGCGGGACTTGATTGAAGTGTCCAAAATTATGAAGGACATAGATAGGGTAGATAAGAAGAAACCTTTCCCCTTAGTTGAGGGGGCAATAACCAGGGGGCATAGACTTAATGTAAGGGGCAGGACATTGAGAGGGGATTTGGGAAAAACATTTTCCCCCAGAGGGTTGTGGGAATCTGGAACTCACTGTCTGAAATGGTGGTAGAGGTGGCAACCCTCACAACATTTAAGAAGGACTTAGATGAGTGCTTGAAATGTCACAGCTCACAAGGCTACGGACCAAGTGCTGGAAAATGGTATTAGAATAGATATGTACTTGGTGGCCGGCACAGACACGATGGGTCGAAGGGCCCCTTTTGTGCAGTCAAACTCTATGACTCTATGAAATTCAGTCAATTTGATTTCAGCTTCTCACCCTCTCGGTTCATGCCAGCGGGAAGGGCCCAGGAAGATTGCAAACTGTTTTGCGCCTGACGTGATCCCTGTGTTTGGCCTCGCGCCCAATTTACCCGACACAGCGGGATTGCCGCTGGATGCAACACAGCTGAAAAATCGTCCACTTTGTCATTTTGGGGGAAAATTTCTCCCAGTGTTTATGGATTATAAAGCCTGATGCCGCAAGTCCAACAGTCTTCATTTGTGTGGATAATATGAAAGATCCTGTGGTGTAATACACATCTGTTTTGCGTATGCTCTGGAGTTACATGTTCACATTAATGGCACTTTTGAAAAGGTCGTTCACCCCACATACGTAGATATCACCAAAGGTTCAATGGAATTAATGCAGGTTACTTAGAACTATATGGTGGCTTTGTGGAAATGGGTCTGGTGAATTTAATTCAGCAGGAGGGATGGATTTCAGTGAGTAATTGTCAGATTCTATTTAGAAATTCAGAGCTGACAGCAGATGCATTACTCTGTAGTGCCGTGCTGGTGCTCTGATGTAGGCATTCTGATTCCTGAAGTTCTGAGTTGCAGTGTGCTGTAACTGATGTATTGTTAACTCAGATGACAATTGTGGAACACTGCCACTCTTCTACTTTCAAATCAGATTTTCCAGCGTGTAGGAGCTTAGAGTGATCATCTAAAGTTGCTGCCAGACAATTCTGTTTAAAGCACAGATGGGAGCTCAGCTATATTTGGCTGACATAGACTTTCCACTGCTGACAGCTGACAGCAGAATTTGTGTAAGATCTTTTGAGTTTGATTTTTTTTTAAAATCCCATTTTATAAAGAGCCTGGGCGCGATTCTCCGACCCCCCACCGGGTCGGAGAATCGCCGGGGGCTGGCGTGAATCCCGCCCCCGCCGTGTCCCGAATTCCCCGCCACCGGTCGGCGGGCCCACCCCCACGATTCTCCGGCCCGCAATGGGTCGAAGTCCCGCCGCTGTCAACTCTCCCCCGCCGCCGTGGATTAGACCACCTTTTGAACGCGGGACAAGGCGGCGCGGGCACGCTCCGGGGTCCTGGGGGGGGGGGGGGGGCGCGGGGCGATCTGGCCCCGGGGGGTGCCCCCACAGTGGCATGGCCCGCGATCGGGGCCCACCGATTCGTGGGCGGGACCTGTGCCGTGGGGGCACTTTTTCTTCCGCCTTCGCCATGGTCTTCACTATGGCGGAGGCGGAAGAGACCCCCTCCCCTGCGCATGCACGGGGATGTTTGTCAGCAGCCGCTGACACTCCCGCGCATGCGTTTCCCGGCGAAGACCTTTCGGCGCCGGCTGGCGTGGCGCCAAAGGCCTTTCCCGCCAGCTGGCGGAGCGGAAACCACTCCGGCGCGGGCCTAGGCCCTCAAGGTGAGGGCTTGGCCCCTAAAGGCGCAGAGACTTCCGCACCTTTGGGGTGGCCCGACGCCGTAATGGTTCCCGCCACTCCATTACGCCGGAACCCCCCGCCCCGCCGGGTAGGGGAGAATCGCGCCCCCTGTTTTTAACTCGCTTCCTGGATTAAATTTCAAACGTTAATAATATGTATGCTATGGGTTTTGGCAAAAAAATCATGCTATGTAGTTTCAAAAGGGTAGTTTTCTGTATGTCAGGTCTGAAGAGTCACAGAATGGTTTTATGCATTGGTATTATCTGTAGGAATATCAGCTGAAGGTGTCTTAAATACCATTGCACCATTTGCAATGCCTACTTTGAAATGTCTGTAATGCTTTTCTGACTGTATTGAAGCACCTCAGAGTCAACATGATCTATGTAGAAAACTTGAATATTATTGCACTTTCTGTGATAGTCATTCTGAAATGTTTCTAATGTTCTTTCATATATTTTACAAATATAGTATATGTTTGCAAAGAAAAAACTGAAGGTGTCTTATGCATTGCAGTGAACAACGATTGTAACTTATTCAATGAGATTCTCACAGGTACGACCACATGATTATTCCCAGCCACAAAAATGCGTTGTGTTCTCAGGATATGTATGACTGGCCTTTTCGTATCTCTTCACAAGCATGCGGCGCAGTGACGTAATTCCTACCAAAACACATCGCTTCGTCACTTATGCATGACACAGAAATCTTCTGTCACCTCATGAACCCTTTATAGTACAACAGTATAGACAGACTTGTAGGTTTCCCTCCATCAGCTGTAGCCCACAGTAGAAATATGTAGATGTTTAAGGAGCCAACTGACAATGTGCCTGGTAGATGTATCATTGCATTAATGGAGCCAGCTTCAGCAAATTAACCTTGCAGACATTTTCATTTTGCTGAAGCTTTCAGCATGTTTTGCCACAACTATTGCTAATTCGGTAACATCCTACTGTCTTTGAGTAAATCAAAATTCAACACTGCTACTGTTGAAGATTAAATCAATTACCATTAATATTAATTTTAAATTTCAAAATGGATGGTCCCCAAGTCCTTGCAATCTAACGTCAGCATTTTCATTAATAAACTATTTCAAAGATAAATTTCAGTTAATCTAGTAATTGGATCTCTTCAATGCAACAGCAATGTTACCCAACTGAAAACTCAAAGAGTGGGGAGAGAGATTTCTCTTAAGTACAACAGCAACAAGCAAAAATTGCAAACAAATTCAGTCATGCGAGTGTTATTTCTCAGGGTAGGTTCCAGGAATAGAACAGCCAGAAACACCTTGGGCTGGATTCTCCCAAAATGAGACTAGGGGAGGGATTCTCCGCCGGCAGAATTCTCCGTTTTGCCGGGGTCCGGGGGTTTCCCGACGGCATGGAGCTGCCGCACAATGGGAGACCCCATTGACCGGCCGGCGTAACGGAGAATCCCGCCAGCGGGTCGGGGCAGAAATGTGGCGGGGCGGGTAAGAGAATCCAGCCCCCTGTGCCCACTCCGGCGTAAAAACGGTGGTGTTTTACTCCCGAAATTCCTAGAAAAAAGTTGAACAAATTCGATACTCTGCAGGGGGCTATCAGGGACCCGGAGTGAATCTCGCAGCTTTAGCTGGGGATACGGGCCCCTGCACTTCCCGTTTGGAGTCCGCGCATGCGCACGGCGGAGGACTCCAGCGGCCGTGCCGTGCTCCATTGCGGACTCGGACCGCGGAGCCACTGAGTAGGGAAGAATCCCGCCTCATGTTCCTTAACAAAATTACCCATTTCCTCCAGTATCAAAAAATAATGTTCACTGCCTTGAAAGGTTACCCAATGTTTGGCTGGGCACATCATCCCGAACCGGATCTTACTGCGAAAAAGTGCTGATTGGGTCTTATTGAAACCCGCTTGTCGTTTAACCAGTTCAGCTCCAATATCTTGGTGAATCCTGATCCGGTTCCCCTCCCAGTTGCAATCGCAGGTTGCTTTAGCCCACCTCAGAATCATCTCCTCTTCTTGGAATTTGTGCATGTGCACAATCACCGCCTGTGGCGGCTCCCCAGCTCTTGGCCTCTGCATTAAAGATCAATGGGCATGATCGACCTCTGGAGCCTTCTCAAACACTCCCTCTTCCACCAACTTTGCAAACATTCTGGAGACGTAGCTTGGAGCAGTTGTTCCCTCCACACCCTCCGGCAGGCCTACGTTTTGTCACCTAGGTTTTGTCTCCTAGACCGATTTTCTTGGTCTTCCACCTTTTCCCTCAGTATTTTGCAGGCCTCACCTAACATCACCTTCCCCACCTCCAACGACACAATCCAGTTGCTGTGGTCCAACATCGACCTCTCTACTTCTCGGACCGTTGCCGGAATTCCAGGCACTGTCCCATACGATCTAAGGACCCTCGGCGAGGGGCTGTTGCTCCCTCAGTTGCTCCTGACCAATCCTCCTGCATCTCTTTTCTCTGCAGCTGAATCTCTCCGTTAATAAAATCCATTAACTTTTCCACTGGGAGTGTGGCCATCGAGACGATGTTTCCCCCTCCGCCATTTTCTCCACTGACGTTGCGCCACGTGTCACCTCCAACCCTTGGGCCAGGGCATTAACTGACTTTAAATGGGTTTGATAGCCCAGTGACATCCCACTTTGGGGGGGGGCGGGGAAACCCTCTACCAACATTGATTTTCCACTTTATACACAAAAATCCCCCATTAAATGGGTAAAAGGGGCCAAAATCAATTCCTCCAAGCATGAGCCACCTCGCGTGTGACCGTTTAGAACATGGCCACCAAACAAAAAAACACATTTTAAAGTTACTTATTTACTATATCTTACTATATTTGCTATAATCGTAATGCGTCATATCACATTGCGTGTCAATTTAAGGAGAGACTAGTACCCCTTTAAATAATTAAATTCATCAAATTAATATGTCCAATCAGAGATGTGCAGCTCATCATAACGAGACGTGGTTAAATGATAACAGTATCTTGTTTCCAGTTGTGAAAGATCAGTCATTATGTGCTTGCTGCTCTCCCATTAAACCAATTGCATAGAAGCAAATTGGCAAGTTCAGGAAAGTCGGAATGGGGAAGGAATAATTTAATCCTTGAACTTTGCTTGTGGAAGCAGACTTCCTTTGATGCCAGAAAATGCTGTCATCATCCATCAGAGGCCTATGTTAAACATCAAGGGGTAGAATTTCCAGTCATTTGTGTTTGTGACATCAATGTAATTCGGGCAGAATTGGCTGAACCGGCATTAAAAGGTTGGAGAATTTTAAGCCTGTCTGAGTTACGTCCAAAGTTACTCAGGCTTCTGTTTTCCGAGATATTTTACGTTGCTTCAAGATTTAATTCAGAAGAATGAATTTTTAAAAACATTTTCATCCGATGTAGTAAAACCTCACCAGGTTTTGCACCGAAAGCTAGTGATTCGAAACAAATCTGTTGGACTTTAACCTGGTGTTGTAAGACTTCGTACTGTGCTCACCCCAGTCCAACGCCGGCATCTCCACATCATGCTCACCAGGTTGCCACTCTTAAATACATCAAGGAACACTTTGTAAAGGAAGGAAAGAAAAACAATTGCTTTCTGGTACGTTACTCGATGGTGGTGGTTCATTGAAGATTTTATGTTTGTGATGATGCAAATGAATTTTTGTGGAAACTTACACTGTAACTTAAACAACAATATTTCATGTGTATTTTGGGTGCAATATTCCAGCTGTGCTCAAAGTAGAAACTTTACCCCCATGTATTCCCTATTAATAAACATGGTGCTGTTTCTTGCATTTGTTTCAACAGTAACAATGCAAATCTTATTAATGATTGTGCACCTACTTCGCGTGGAGTGTGTTATAGTACAATTGAGGTTTCAGATAAAAAATATTAATACTAAGAGTAAAGCTTAAGTGGTTTGCAAAGTCCAGGGTTTTGTAACGGCTTCTGAACAAATTCTGAATCTGTTCTCAGTTAGGTTCTTAATAGCCATTGGCACCTTCTTTCACTCCAGTGGAATCCACCATTGCAAATATTTATTTTAATGACAGCCAGTACTGCCATGTGATAGGACAAAAGTACACAATTGCTCCGATTGTTGGCCTCAAAAAGGACCAGTAATAAAGGGAGTGGCTGCCAAGATTAAAAGATTGAGCAGCCCTCATCATGCACGTGGTGTGGTTGAGAGGGATATGTAAATCAGACAGGATGGGAGTGGCAGGCTGTCTTCCCTGAACAACATCAGCAAACCTATTGGGTTTTTACAATAAAACTAAGATTTTACTGCTCACCTTTATCTGGTGCCGGCCCACAGAAGCCCAGATATATTGGGCGTAATTCTCCGATGCCGGCATGTTTCATGACCAGCAAATCAGCGCTAACCCTTCATTGATTCTGTAACGGTGAGGGGCTAGTACCGGTGGGGTGTGAAATGCCCGCGGATCGTGCCGGGCACAGCCAGAGAATGGCCCGGTCCCGGGCTGAGCATGTGCACGGTTGATGACCTGCACAGCGGTCACGCCGTACAACATGGCACCGGCCATGCGCGACCGTAACCCGCCAACCGAGTCCCCACAACCCCCACCCCCCGGCCACCCCCCAACAGTCCGCCAGCCCTAGCAGAAGCCACCCTGGCCAGCGGCATGGACATCGGCCACGTGTGGCGGCACTGGACACAATCCGTAAGCCCTCACGCCGGGTTCGCGCACGGTTAGGACCACATGTGGCCCGTGCCCTCGGGAACTCGGCCCATTGGGAATGGAGCATCGCGGGTGTGCCATCCGATGACATGCTAATGCCGTTGAAACGACACGTGGCACGCGTCACAACGCCAGTTTGGAGGGGGACGTAGCGCGGCGAACCAACATCAAACCGGCGTCAGCCCGATTTCGTCGTGGAAATCCATTCTCCGCCCGATTGCCGACAACGATTTCAGCGTCGGGCAATGGAGAATTCAGCCCATTAAATTTGAATTTGCAAATTTTGATATGTGTAGGCATGACAGCAGTGTTGTGTCATTGCAGTCCCAGATCCTTATAGATGTTGGCCCAATCGATAATGATACACTATAAATTTCAATCACCACATTCGATACCCGGCTTGGGTCACTGTCTGTGTGGAGTCTGCACGTTCTCCCCGTGTTTGTGTGGGTTTCCTGCGGGTGCTCCGGTTTCCTCTCACCGTCCAAAGATGTGCAGGTTAGGTGGATTGGCTAGGCGAAATTGCCCTCAGTGCCCAAAAATGGTTGGGTGCGATTACGGGGATAGAGTGGAGGTGTGGGGATTGGGTGGAGCTGTAGGCTTGCCTCTTTCCAAGGGCCGGTGCGGACTCGATGGGCCGAATGGCCTCCTTCTGCACTATAGATTCTATGATTGTACATGAGTAAATATGATCATCTAAAAATTTTCAAAGGCTCAATGTTTCTGCATGTAGATCATCCCTATGGACTGTATTATTGTACTTATATCATTGAATTGGTAGATCCACTATGCTAAAAATGAAGTTTAAATGGCTGCTGACACCGGGCAGAAGATAACCAAGAGCTTCTGTGCTGGTAATGTTCTGTATTTATATTGTGATTTTTGTTGTAGTTTTTACTGTCTTGATCTGAAAGATTGCAAGGTATTTAAATGTACTTCGAAAGTTTTGTTCAATATTTGTGAATTAAGCCTTCCAACTGCAAAAAAGAACTACTCATTATGATAATTGAAACTAGCAATAACAATGAATATATGATATGACCCCAGGAATGAATACCTGTAAGGATATTACCTTCTGATACTCCTGCGCTCATCTACAAACTAAGATCACAGGGTTTCCCCTCCCGTGACTACCCATAATATCAGGTGTAGCACCAAGTTTGATGCTTGGTTTGTCTTCTAACTTGGCTTAGCGATAAACAATGCACAAGGAATTACGCTAGCACAAATGCTGATGATGCTGGAAATTTGAAATGTAAACTAAAACTGCTGGATGTTCTCAGCAGGCCTGGCAGTGCCTTGGAGTGAGAACCCCCCCCCCCCCCCCCACGTGGCCTGTTTTGCAGCAGTGCAGGCGGCTCACCATTGTCTGTCGGCGGGATCTTCCAGTCCTGCTGCTGTCAACGGGTTTTCCCATTTTCTGCACCCTCCGCTGCCTGGGGAAATCAGCAGAACCCACTAGAGGGAATGGCTGGAAAACTTCAGCCAGAGCTGGCGAGTGGGATTTTCCAGCCAACTTGCCTGCTCCACGATTTTTAAAAGCACAAGTGAGCCGTGCCATCGGGAACTCAGCCCATCGGAGGCAGAGAATTGTGGCGGCTCCGGAGAATCCCGGGTCGGGCCCGCTAATGATATGCAAATGGTGTCTACTGTACGTGTGTTCTGGAACGCATTGACGCCGCTGTTGAAGTGCTGGAGCACTACGATTTCAGCGTCAGAACCGATTTTCCGCTAGCTAGGATGCCAGTGAAGAACATGATCAAGTTCGATTGTGTCATGAGAATGGCACTTTAAGAAATGTTTGGCTGCTCATGTTACTGCAGTGATGTCAGAGTGTGGGTGGAGCTGAGCTCTGGTTCTGATTTTTAGTTTCATTTTGAGAAAAAGCTTGGGTGTGTCTGGGTTTTTCAGTGTGTTGCAGCTGAAGTCAGTCAAAGCAGCTGTATTGGTGAGCTCTCTGCCATGAAGGACTATCTCTTAATCATTTTGTGAATTCAGAACTATAAATGTTTTGAGTATTGAATGTAAACCCTGGTGTGCTTCTGTTTAAAGGTTTGTTAAGTCTGGGTGAAAAGGACAGCATATAGGTTACTTAGTGTTGTATTCTTTGGGGGGTGTATTTGATTTACTGGTTGCTAAGATGTTCACTGTTTGTTTTAGAAAGGTTAACTTGAGTTCATAGAATAAACATTGTTTTGCTTTAAAAAATACTTTCCATTTCTGCTGTACCACACCTGTAGAGTGGGCCATGTGCTCCCCATACCACAATCTATTAAAAGTTGTGGATCAGATGAACTCAATGATACACTTTGGGGTTCTCTAAATACTGACCCATAACAATTGTCAAAATAAATGTTGGCTGGAATCTTACCACGTGTCAGTCCCAATCTCACGGAACTTTGACCCTCTCAAGCTAAAGTTTTTTTCTTCATGTGAATCACACTTGCTTATGGCAGCCTCTGCTGATTCGCTCACCCAGGAGTAGCTTAATCACTGGGGAGCTCCATATAAATGCCTCCATGGCACTCCCCAGCACTTGTTCCAGATCTATTGATGGTGAGATGGTTGCCAGTAAGCCAGCTCCAAAATTCACGGAGGGAATCCTCACCAGGCTACTGGATGGAATACTGAAGAGGCGGGATGTTCTGTACTCGCACTTGAGGCCCATGCATGCCACTCCTCAACCAACTGAACTGGCTGTACTTCCGCTTACACTCTCCCCATCCGTCACTCCACAGGACAAAATCCAGCACAACTGGCGTGAGAAGCCCGTGTTTCTCACTGACAGCTAAATACCGACCCCATTATGTATTCACTTTATAATCATAATATGAATGCATACATCAGACCAGCATTATAGTGGTACCTTGTATTCACTCTTAAACTATAAAGTTAGGGGGCTGGATTCTTCGGTCCCCATCGACAAAATTACGTTCAGCGAGGGGGTGGGGAATCCCCGATGACTCCAATATCGGGGGCGACGCCGCTTTCGCGTTGCTCCACCCCTGAAAAGCGGTGTACTCTAGGAGTATGCCATGCCATGTATCCACGGCCTCAGGTCATTGCTTGAGGCCCACCCCGCGATGCTCCGTTCCCGACTGGCGGAGTTCCTGACAACGCGGGACACGTGTGGTCTCACCCATCGTGAAATTAGCGTGGCGGCAACGGATTCTGTCCGCCGCCGCCACAGCCGGGAGAGGGCCGATCTGCGGGCAGGCGGGGGGGTTTCATTCGGGGCTGGGGGCATTGTGGGCGGGCGGTCTGAGGCACGCGAGCAGCTGAAGGGGGGCACTTATTTTGCAGTCCGGGTCCGCGGGCTGAGTCCGCCATGAAGCACGGCGTGGCCGCTGTAGGCCGCTAGCATGTGCATGTGTGGCCACAGACCCGGAAATGCTCAGGGCCATATTGGTAGCTATAATTGGGAGTTCTACGCTGCCTCCCTGCTAGCCCCCAGCAAAACAGTGAATCAGTGGCCATTTTGTGCCAGTTTTCCTGGCGTAAAACACTACCGTTTTCACACTGGCGTGGGGATTTAGTCTCCCAAATGGAGAAACCAGCCCAGGGTTTGGGTAGCCTAAGGAATTCCATGTGGCGGGGGTGTGAAAGGATTTGTATAACAAAAGAACATCTTGAATTTCTCGAGTATCTTTTACAACTTCAGCCTCCTAATGCAGAAAGCTGGGTGGTGGAGGATAGAACTGAAGCCATACTTTACTCATTCTTTTGAGTTTTAATTTGCAGGATACACATTGCAACCACCACTTAATCTAGTCACCATAGGTTTAACCGTCGGGTACAGAGCCAAGGGTGGTATCATGACCGGTACAGGCGTTGAGGGCCTGTTCGTCTGCTGTATTGTTCTTTGTTCTTTCCTCCTATTTATAGAGCAAAAGTCCATCCTTAATTAATACCCATCAGCTGCATACATTAAGTACATTGGGCGGGATCTTCTGACCATTCCCGCCTGCAGGATCTTCCAGTCCTGCCGACAGCATTCCCCCATGGCATAGGGTTCGGACAGTGGGAAACCCCATGAACAACTGCAGGACCAGAAGATCCCACCGCTGGCCAATGGCCTTTGCTGCCGCAAACCATGCTGCAAGGGGTGCAGAAAATGTCACCCAATGATTGATCAGTTAACACTCAGGATATCCTAAATTGCTTTAAAGCCAATGAAGTACTTGTAGAATTGTAGTCACTCTTATGATGTAACTAACATGTAGCAGAACTATATCCCAGTAGACATCATAATCTTCAGAAGAGTGAGTTAAGTGATATTGAGGGCAAATAGAAATTGGAATTGGTTGGAGATTGCTTGAAATCCAATTTTAATGAACAGTGTAATCATGCTGATTTCTGGAAACTGGTACAAATGGCTTCTGTATCTAAACCAATTTGCCCAGGGGCTTATTAAAACATAATTGTATGGAATGAATCAGATTTGCCCAGTTAAACAAAGAATTGAAAAGGAATATCTCTGTAACAATTGAACACGTGGAATGATGAAGTAAAACCTGGCAATTTCCCCGAATCTAACATGTTTGTAAAACTGTGCGGCACTGTACCACAGAGAGCAGAAGGTGCAGAATTAATTCCTGTCCTCTCCTGACCGATCCCAATGTGAATGTTGCAGTTGTGGGCTGAATCTTTCAGCAGATGTGGAGACCAGGACGCGGGGACAATATGTTGTCAGTACATTCAATGGTGCAACCTTGCAGGAGGCAGCCTCCTGATTAGCTGTTATGGCATTTGGCAACCCCACCGGGATAGGTGGCAATGCTGAGGCAAAAGGGCATTGGTCAGAACACGAGCGTTGTCTCAGATGCTTTCTGAAAAGCTGAGAATTAAGAGGCCTATGGCTAGAACAGCCATTGGTGTGGAATGGGATCCACAGGTGTATTTTAAAAAATTTATTATGGGATGGTGGCCATCATTTATTGCCCATCCCTAATTGCTTGAGAAGGTGGTGGTGAACTGCTTTCTTGAACTGCTGCAGTTCATGTGGAGTAGTTACAACAGAGAACTAATAGGCAAGGAGCTCCAGGATTTTGACCTAGCGATGGTGGCGAGCCAATGGGCTATTATCAGGGTGACTACTTCATCTGGGTATGGAACCTCTGGCTATGAAGATCTCCCCCCCCCCCCCCCCCCCCCACACCAAGCTGCCCACTGGGAGACTCTTCCATTGTGCAGGAGATACAAAAGTCTGAGAAAACGCACTAACAGGTTCAAGAACAGCTTCTTCCCTGCTATTAGCAGATACCCTGAATGACCTTCTTTCAGACTGAACTGATCTCTCTACACATCTTCTCTAATGAGTAGCAGGGTCAACGGCAGGGTTCTGAGGAATGTGGAGGAACAGAGAGATCTTGGGGTTCATGTCCACAGATCTCTGAAGGTTGCCACTCAAGTGGATAGAGCCGTCAAGAAGGCCGATCGTGTGTTAGCGTTTATTAACAGGGGGCTTGAGTTTAAGAGCTGTGGGGTTATGTTGCAACTGTACAGGACCCTGGTGAGACCACATTTGGAGTATTGTGTGCAGTTCTGGTCACCTCATGATAGGAAGGATGTGGAAGCATTGGAAAGGGTGCAAAGGAGATTTACCAAGATGCTGCCTGGTTTGGAGGATAGGTCTAATGAGGAAAGGTTGAGGGAGCTAGGGCTTTTCTCTTTGGAGCGGAGGAGGATGAGAGGCGATTTAATAGAGGTTTATAAGATGATGAGGGGGATAGATAGAGTGGACGTTCAGAGATTATTTCCTCGTGTGGATGTAGCTGTTACAAGGGGGCATAACTATAAGATTCAGGGTGGGAGATATAGGAGGGATGACCGAGGTAGGTTCTTTACTCAGAGAGTGGTTAGGGTGTGGAATGGACTGCCTGCTGTGATAATGGACTCGGACACTTTAGGAACTTACAAGCAGTTTTTGAATAGGCACATGGAGCACACCAGAATGACAGGGAGTTGGATAGCTTGATCTTGGTTTCGGACAAGGCTCGGCACAACATCGAGGGCCGAAGGGCCTGTTCTGTGCTGTACTGTTCTATGTTCTAGTACTACTCTCTATATGCTTCACCCGATGTCTGTGTCTATGAATTTACATTGTGTATTTGTTGTATGTCCTATGTTTTTCCATGTATGGAACCATCTGTCTGGACATACTTTTCACTGTTCCTCGGTACACGTGACAATAAATCCAATCCAATCCAACAGGCTGCCTCCACGGAGCCAATGGGCTTTGCATTCAACAGAGGGTCACTCCAATTGGGGGCGGGGAGGGGAGGAGGAACTGCCATTTCATTCGGGAAAACAAACTTCAAGTGGGGCCTTTATTATCCTAATTGTTTGCCTATGCCTGGGAATTTGTCTCAGCGGTCAGACGGCCTGGAGGTCCCATCCTATTTTTCCCACTATTTTTCCCAACATCCTGTCCTCAAACCTGTTTCCACAGGGTTGGGGAAAGTCGGCCTGTTATCTCAGTGCTCTCGGGATTTGCAACAGCATCCAGGCGGGAGTTCTTGATCCCAATCACCAACCATTGACTCACACTGGAAATAAGATGTGTATGAATATCAGGTGACGTTTTGTGGTCGAATGGTTCGTCATTACTTTTTGTCAGGCCCACGAATGGAGAACGGCCTTTGGTGAGGGAGTGGGAAAGGTAGAGTTCAACAAGAAGTCAACATTTCTGAACAGAAGGAAAATAACATGAAAAGCTAAAATGTCCAGCAGACAGCGAACAATTTACTGAATCATATGATGACTGGAGAACATGCAACATTGTGGTGTCACTGTTAAACTTTGCACGCAAGAGGGAGATGAATAGTTTTTTTCTGAGTATGTTTGTTCACTCAAGGTTAGCAAATTGTAAAAGACTAGAAAAACTGTACAAGTACGGAACCGTGAATTGATGTCTACAGTCAAAGGGCAGTATAATCATCAGGATTGTAACAAATTCAATCTCAAAAAGTAACAGTAAAAACATAAATCAGACTGTCAATATAATCTCAGTGTAAAGGGGAAGTATAAATTCTGAAATATGACATCGTCCTTAATAGTTTTAAAGCAGCATTTCCAATCGGGTTCCCAAAATCATACTGTTTACAATTTAAAGGCTTACTCACACTACAACTGTAGCACGAGAATGATGTTTGCAGTAACACCACAATTCTAATGTAATTGTAGCTCAGACCCAGGGTGAAATACCCACATATCCAGAGTGACTCGCACTCTCTTTTACATCAGGATAAGTTCAGGCCTTAAACCGGCATGATTTTAGCTTGGCTTCAGCTCAACATGCGTTGCAAGTGAACCATTTAACTGCTGATAATGAGTAATCGAATAGTAATTGGTACAGAACCTCCCTGGAAGTGATAATATGCTCTGCTAGAGTACCAGCATTAATTTGGCATCAGTGGTTTGAGCTTAACAGGACCTACTCATTTTTGTACGTGGAGCAAATTTCCACGATTTTCCATGAGGGAGTTCGACATACAAAATGGACCAGCTTTCTCTGCAGCAGAATATCTAATGGTATCCGTTGTCAGTTCATCTTCTTGTCATGCATTTAGGTTTATTAATATTTTGCTTGTTAAAATGCTGTGCAAACAGTGAGGGTCCTTCCTGATTGTTCTTGTTTAGTCCCTTATTTCCCCTTTCTTTTATTTTTGCCATTACATTACATTTTTGATCCATGGATGTTTAATGGATCTGTGACTTTAAGACAAAGCAGCCGGTGTCTTTAATTCAAACAGAAGGGTCCAGAAGCGCTGTGCTGTTTTAGGCTGGTGATTGCAGATTGGCTGACATCAATGCTGACTTTGTTTGATTGATTTGGCTGATGGCCAATGACTGGACCCAAAAGGCTGTGCTCTGCCCAGTAACAGGTGCTGATTGGATCTGATCCCACTCAGAGTCACAAGGTCCCAGTTTGGTTTCACCTTTGGTTCTGCAGCTTGGATGTCGGGTTCTACTTAATTATCTCCAAGCATATCTGACTAATCCTCTCCATAATGCCACCGTGGGGGCTGATTCTCTCTCCAGTAAGTCTGGATGTCATTCTCTCGAGACTGCAAATGCTTGAAATCAAATCACGAACTGAAAGCAAGGTTTGATGTGGAATAAAGTGTCTATACAGAAAGATGTAGGCCTGGAGGTGAACCTTGAACTGAAGGCCCAGTTTGATAAGAACTAAAGTGACTCTCCAGAGTCCTGCTGCCAGTGAGTACTAAATTCTCTAACCTGAATCAATGACTTTGCAAGGAAGGCCATTACCAGTTGTAAACCCGAGACTTTAACCAGCACGCATGCTGTGAGGAAAGCATGCTAAAGAACCACCATTTGAAATAATGGGCAAAATTCTCCCCCAACGGCGGGATGTCCGCCGACTGGCGCCAAAGCCGGCGCCAATCAGACGGGCATCGCGCCGGCCCGAAGGTGCGGAATGCTCCGCATCTTTGGCGGCCGAGCCCCAACATTGAGGGGCTAGGCCGACGCCGGAGGGATTTCCGCCCCGCCAGCTGGCGGAAATGGCGTTTGTTGCCCCGCCAGCTGGCGCGGAAATGCGGCGCATGCGTGGGAGCGTCAGCGGCCGCTGTCAGTTTCCCGGCGCATGCGCGGGAGCGTCAGCGGCTGCTGTCAGTTTCCCGCGCATGCGCAGTGGGGAGAGTCTCTTCCGCCTCCGCCATGGTGGAGGCCGTGGCGGAGGCGGAAGGGAAAGAGTGCCCCCACGGCACAGGCCCGCCCGCGGATCGGTGGGCCCCGATCGCGGGCTAGGCCACCATGGGGGCACCCCCCGGGGTCAGATCGCCCCGCGCCCCCCCCCCCCCAGGACCCCGGAGCCCGCCCACGCCGCCTGGTCCCGCCGGTAAATACCAGGTTTGATTTACGCCGGCGGGACAGGCAATTTCTGGGCGGGACTTCGGCCCATCCGGGCCGGAGAATCCAGCGGGGGATCCCGCCAACCGGCGCGGCCGGATTCCCGCCCCCGCCCAATCTCCGGGAGCAGAGACTTCGGCGGGGGCGGGATTCACGGCGGCCAACGGCCATTCTCCGACCCGGCGGGGGGTCGGAGAATGACGCCCAAAGACTCTTATCTTTTCACCTTCAACCATATTAAGTTTACCCCTCCCCCCCTCTATGTTCATATGTCTTATGTGTGGCTACAGGGTTGGATGGTTAAAGGGGGTAGTAGCTTAGGGTATTGTTATTCAGTTGCATTTACTGCATATTTCATCATTATTTGTGTTATAAATAAACAGTAATTGTGTTTCTACTCACAAACCTGGTGACTGTAATTATTGGGCAGCCAAAGGCTAAATATTTTATGTGATTTTATAAGAATCATTAGTTAATTCACCTGTGTTGTGACTCCAGGGCACGTAGGGCTGGAATTCACCACGTACCTCCCCATTGTGTCGTAACAAAACCAATAATATCACAGCGAGGGAAGTAGGGCATCTGGGATGTGAGGGAACAGGGCAACCCCTGTGTATCTCATCAACTAATGAGATTGGAGAATTGAAAAATAAACAGTGCAAAGGCTGAGATGAAAATATGAATAGAATGGGCAAATTTAATGACCAATCAGGGTCAGAAATAAAAGGATAGATTGGATTAAAAGAGAGAAAAGTGACTGAACAAAAAAAGTAAAAAACATGGGTGCAATTTCCTCACAAAATGGCAAAGTATCAGGTTCTGGCTGAAAACTGATGTGTAAAAAGGAAGAGAGAGGTCAAAGTTAACATAGGCCCCTTAGAAAATGAATTAGGAGGTAGTTATGGGGAACAATGAAATGGAAGAGGAGATCAATAGATATTTTGCATCTGTCTTTATAGTGGAAGATACTTCGAACACACCATTAATGCTAATGAATATGGGGGAGCAATGAAATGCCATCACCATCAATCGAGAAGCAGTATTGGACAAATTAATGGGGATAAAGGCAGATAAGTCCCCTGGCCCTGATGGCTCGCTTCCTAGGATCCTAACAGGAGTAACTACAGAGATAATGGATGCATTGATTGTAATTTTCCCAAAATCCTTGGATTGTGGAGAAGTACCGGAGAATTGGAAAACTGCCAATATCATACCCTTATTCATAAAGGGAGGGGGTCAAAAAGCAGGTAACCTTAATCATCCATTGTGGGAAAAATGTTGGAATCAATTATGAAGGAAGTCAGAGCAGCACATTTAGAAAATCATAATTGAATCAAGCAAAGTTAGCATGGCTTCATGAAAGAGAAATTATATCTGACTAATTTATTAGAGTTATTTGAGGAAGTTTCGACTGGAGTGGATAGAGGGCAATCAGTCAATGCGTTGTGCTTGGACTTCCAGAAGGTGTTCAACAAGGTACCTCACAAAACATTAAGTCATAAGATAAGAGTCTTCGAGGTAGTATATTGGCATGGATAGAGAATTGGCTAATGGGCAGGAAACAGGGATAAGGGGTTCTTTTTCAGTTTGGCAGGCTGTAAACAGCAGGGTTCCACAGGGATCAGTGCTGGGACCGCAACTGTTTACAATATATATTAATGGCTTGGAGGAAGGAAGCTGATATGTTGTAGTCAAATCTGCAGACCACACAAAAATAGGTGGAAAGGCAAGCTGCGAGAGGGATACAAACAGTTTGCAAAGAGATATTGACAGGTTACGTAAGTGGGCAAGTAGTTTGCAAATGGAGTATAATGTGGGAAAATGTGAAGTTGTTCATTTTGGAAGGGAGAACAAAAGAGCAGAGTATTATTTAAATCGACAAAAACTGCAGAAAGCCGATTAACATAGGAACTTGGGGGTACCTGTGCACTGTTATAACCCCCATGAGACCCACGGAGACAACCCGATTAATCTTCCCAAGAGCCTCGTGGAGCATGAGCATCCCCGCTGAGGGTTGGAGGTCCATCTGCGGAATAGTTAACTCAGGACATTGAAAGCTGGCCCAGGTAGGAGCTGAGCTGCAGAGCTTGGGCCTGAGACTGTTACTTGTATATACTTTACTTTTGGTCATGAACAATTTGTTTGTCTCTCCTTCTCCTCTGTGACTACTAAATGCACGAAATACAGAAAGCTAGCACACAGGTGAGCAAGTGATCAGGAAGGCTAATGGAAAGTTGGCCCTCATTACAAGAGGATTGTTCGAGGATATTTAAGGAAAGATATTGTCTGGATTCTCCGGTCCGAGTTCGCCCCACCGCCGCTCCCAGTGAGAATGGAAAATTTGGCACTCAGCCAAAACTCTTCATTGCAGTGGGATCGAAGAATCCCGCTGACGTAAATGGAAGGAGAATCCCAGCCATTAGTTAATTGAAAGCAGCTCAGAGAAGGTTCAATCGGATGATCCCCGGTACGGAGAAGTTGTCTTATGAGCAAAGATTAGACACGTTGGGACTCCACTCATTGCAATTTCGAAGAACGAGAGGTGATCTCATTGAAACCAGTAAGATTCTTAAGGGGCTTGACAGGGTAAATGCTGAGAGGATATTTCACCTCATGGGAGACATAGTCTCAGAATAAAGGGGTCTCCATTTAAGACTGAGATGAGGAGGAATTTCTCCTCTCAGACGGTGTGAGCCTTTGGAAAACTTTTCTACAGAGAGCTATGGGGCAGAGTGTTGCCAATCGGCACCGGAGTCACCAATAATGCTGCTCCTTTTAATGAATGGAATACTATCCCACCAATAATGTTGCCAAATTAACTAGATATGGCAGTTATTAATGATAATATTGCTTTTCAGAGTCGCCAGGTATCAAATTGTACCACCACAAGGCTTTACCGGATATCGATCAAAGACCAAACAACCAATTAGTCAGTTCAAGTTCAAAGATAGTTTATTTACACACAAGGATTACTTCGACATGCAACATAAAACACTACAAGTTAAACTACACCTAACAACTATAACAACCCATACTTAACTTCAGGGCAACTGGCTCTTTGCGGATGAACAAGGCCTTTGTTCAGATCTTGCGTGGCTGGGTAGAAGTGGCTTCATTTCTGCTGGGATCATCCGTTTGGTAGCGATTGTTGGTCTTGAACTTGTCCTCTGGTCGTAATGCTACACTTGGTTTTAGGCGTAGGCCGGGGCTAAGAGAGACCAAACACATGACTGTGTCTCTTTCTATCCCTCTGGGATTTTGCGCTCTTTGGGGTGGTCCTTAGCTTTGGACCCAATAATTCGACAGGCTTCGATCACTGCCTTCGATTTTGGCCAATAAAGGGGTGGATGCCTTGATGGCTGGGCGTGTCCTGAGCGGCCATTGACCTTGGCTATTTGGGCTTTCTTAGCAAAGAAAGTAGCGCCGGTTAGTCTGCATCTGTATCGGTTACCTGAGTACAGTCCTTTTGTTCTGGGGAAATGGGCCATTAGAATGCAAACAAGCAGGGGTTTCGATCGCGTCTAGCTATCTGGGTTGCAAATACACACACAAGCTCTGAGTCTGTCTGAGTCCTGGGTTGGCCATAATTCCCATGGTCCTTTGCAGGTAGCCATTTGAGATGGCTACAAGAGTCCTTAGGCAAAATTCTCTGCCTCGTGCCGCCGGTAGCGGAGTCAACAATGAGGTGGAGATCCAGTGTCCAGTGCCAATCCATTTCCGATGCTTCTCCCGCCGCTGGTGTCAGAATCTTAATAAACCATTTGCATTCACATAATGGGCCGTGCACCATATTCTCCGGCCGTTGTGATTCTCTGGTCCCCTGGACGAGAATCAATTTTGGTTTTGACAAACATGGCCCTGAAGAGGTGGACCACATGGTGGCTCAAGGGGGTAACTATTTAAGGGAACTTCCCCCTAACTTCATCAGAGGGCCACTCTCCACCTCATAATGCAAGACCTGCCCACCAGATCCCCCCGCACTGCCAGCCTCAACCAGAGACCCCCTAAATAAGGAGACCCCCTTCAGAACCCCCAGAAGAAAGACCCCTGTCAGGAATCCCCCCAGAAAAGAGACCCCTGTCAGGAAGCTCCCAGAAGAGAGACCCTGTCTGTATAAGAAGGGAGGGTGGCAGAAGACTGGAAATTATACGCCGATTAGCCTGACTTCGGTCTTGGGTAAGATTTCAGAGTCTGTTTTAAACGTAAGATCACAAAGTACTTGGAAGTGCATGATAAAATAGGACTGAGTCAGCATGGCTTTGTCGAAGGGAGGTCGTGTCTGACAAATCTGTTAGAGTTCTTTGAGGAGGTAACAAGGAAGTTAGACAAAGGAGAACCAGTGGACGTGATTTATTTAGATTTTCAGAAGGCCTTTGACAAGGTGCCTCATAGGAGACTGTTAAATAAGTTAAAAGCCCATGGTGTTCAGGGTAAGATCCTGGCATGGATAGAGGATTGGCTGACTGGCAGAAAGCAGAGAGTGGGGATAAAATGGTCTCTTTCAGGATGGCAGCCGGTGACTAGTGGTGTGCCTCAGGGGTCTGTGCTGGGACCACAACCTTTCACAAAGTACATAAATGATCTGGAGAAGGAACTGAAGGCACTGTTGCTAAGTTTGCAGATGATACAAAGATTTGTAGAGGAACAGGTACTATTGAGGAAGCAAGGGGGCTGCAGAAGGATTTGGACAAGCTAGGAGGGTGGGCAATGAAGTGGCAAATGAAATACAATGTGGAAAAGTGTGAGGTTATGCACTTTGGAAGGAGGAATTTAGGCATAGACTATTTTCAAAATGGGGAAATGCTTAGGAAATTAGAAGCACAAAGGGACTTGGGAGTTATTGTTCACAATTCTCTTTAGATTAACGTGCAGGTTCAGTCGGCAGTTAAGAAGGCAAATGCAATGTTACCATTCATGTCGAGAGGGCTAGAATACAAGACCAGGGATGTACTTCTGAGGCTGTATAAGGCTCTGGTCAGATCCCATTTGGAGTATTGTGAGCAGTTTTGGGCCCCGTATCTAAGGAAGGATGTGCTGGCCTTGGAAAGGGTCCAGAGGAGGTTCACAACAATGATCCCTGGAATGAAGAACTTGTCATATGAGGAACGGTTGAGGACTCTGCGCATGTACTCGTTGGAGTTTAGAAGGATGAGGGGGGATCTTATTGAAACTTACAGGATAATGCGAGGCCTGGATAGAGTGGACGTGGAGAGGATGTTTCCACTTGTAGGAAAAACTAGAACCAGAGGACACCACCTCAGACTAAAGGGATGATCCTTTAAAACTGAGATGAGGAGGAATTTCTTCAGCCAAGGGGTGGTGAATCTGTGGAACTCTTTACCGCAGAAGGCTGTGGAGGCCAAATCACTGAGTGTCTTATAGACAGAGATAGAAAGGTTCTTGATTAATAAAGGTATCAGGGATTATGGGGAGAAGGCAGGAGAATGGGGATGAGAAAATATCAGCCATGATTGAATGGCGGAGCAGACTCGATGGGCCGAGTTGCCTAATTCTGCTCGTATGTCTTATGGACACTAGAGAGGAGTCCAGACAGAGGCAGTGGAAAAAAAAACAGTGCTTCAAAACTCACCTAGTCAATACACCTGCTGGCTCAGGCACAGGAAGTAACACCTGTTAAATCCTAGAAAGAGAAAATCAGTCAACTGGGTGTAAACCCCTTAGACCTTTGATCTGCAAGCCATTCATTCATTTCTCTTTGATATTGATTTTACCAGGCTGTGATCAACAGCTGTCAACATTGTTCCATTCATCTCCCTTCACAGTTCAATAACTTTGAAATGGTCTAACTGCAGTTTTTATAAACATCAAGCTTTGATTGACAGCTCCTGGACCACTTCAAACCGAATTAAGTGCATTCCAATTACCTCCCTTCCCAGGTGACTTCAAAGTGATCAGCTAGAAATTGACAACATGGGGGATAGGGGGATTCAGAATATCCAGGAGTGGTGGACTAAATTGAATTGTGTTGTGTGTGTGTGTGTGTGGGGGGGGGGGGGGGGGGGGGGGTGGGGTGGGGGGGGGGGCAGTCGTGGTGCTTTGCTATCGGGCCACTCACTCAAAATGACGGCCCAATAGCGGGAATCCCTTACAGTTCTTGCCATACACAAATTAGCATGGCTATGTGTTGGGAATTGCTTCCTGACTTGGGAACACTAAACTGGTGCAATTTAGGTCCAGCAGGATAACATAGCCTTCCCAAATGGAGAATCTTACCACTTGTGTATATTTAAGGCAGAGATAGAGTAACTCTTGATCAGGAAAGGAATCAAGGATTACAGGGAAAGGGTAGGAAAGTGGACATGAGTAATATTGGATCAGCCATGCTGCTATTTATTTGGTGGAGGGGCTGAATGGCCTACTCCTGTTCCAATTTTGTGTGGTCTTATGGTGTTCCTCCCCAAAGGAACAGCCAGGTTTTCTCTCCAGATTGTCCGAACACTTCGTCAAAAAAAAGCAGGATTGCGTGATTTGCACCATCAGGGCAGCATGATAGCACAGTGGTTAGCACAGTTGCTTCACCGCTCCAGAGTTCCAGATTTGATTCCCAGCTTGGGTCACTGTCTGTGCGGAGTCTGCACGTTCTTCCTGTGTCTGCGTGGGTTTCCTCCGGGTGCTCCGGTTTCCTCCCACAGTCCAAAGATATGCAGGTTATGTGGATTGGCCATGATAAATTGCCCTGAGTGTCCAAAAAGGTTAGGTGGGGTTACTGGGTTATGGGGATAGGGTGGAGGCATGGGCTTAAGTATGGTGCTCTTTCCAAGAGCTGGTGCAGACTCGATTGGCTAAATGGCCTCCTTCTGCACTGCAAATTCTACGATTCTATGATTCTTGAGGGACGGGGCCTAAAAATGCCAGCAAGTCCCGCTCCACAGGGATTGGGTGCTGTTTTTAAAGCGTACCCTGATCTCAAATTTAAGAGACATGCGTTCCTTCCCCCCACTTGCCCCCCACGATCATCGGGACCCCTTGCCATGCATCATCGCCGGCAACTCCCACTCCCATCTATCATCGGCGGCAATTCCCACCCCCAGCCCTATCCAATGTCACCGGCATCAGGGCTTCAATGCCACCCCCTCCCCCAACTTCACCGGCATCCCCACATATTGTGAACCCACTCCCCCAATGTGGTTCCCTGGAGAACCCGCCCACGGCCCCACCCCTAGGACTCGAGCGGGCAGTGCTAGGGCACAGCAAAGCCATGTTCTTCACCACCCGGGGGCTATACCCACTACCGTGGTTATCATGTTTGGTTTTAGTTTTTGGAAACCAGTAATGATTACTGCCGGCATGACATTGGGGGGAACGTCTGCCATTGCGGGATGAGGTCCTACAATCAGAATTTAGGGAGTTAGGAGATAAGTTTAAAAAGTAGGACTTCAAAGGTAGTAATCTCAGGATTGTTACCAGTGCCACGAGACAGTCAGAGTAGAAATTCAAAATAGTCAGAATGAATACGTGGCTTGAGAGATGGTGCAGGAGGGAGGGGTTCTGATTTTTGGGACATTGGAACTGGTTCTGGGGCTGGTGGGACCATTACAAATCGGATAGTCTACATCTGGGCAGGACTGGAACCAATGTCCTAGGGGGTGCTTTTGCTAACACTGTTGGGGAGGTTTTAAACTAATGTGGCAGGGGGATGGGAACCAGATTAGGAAGTTAGAGGTCAGTAAAGAGGCAGCAACTAAAGCCAGTAAGGTACTAGATAATAAACTCAATGTGACTAAGGGGAAGAGTAGACAGGGAAGAGATGATGAACGCAAAGGGACAGGTGGTCTGAGGTGCATTAATTTCAATGCGAGACGTGTAGCAGGTAAGGCAGATGAACTTAGGGCTTGGATTAGTACCTGGGAATATGATGTTATTGGTATTCCTGAGACTTGTTTGAGGGAAGGGCAAGACTAGCAACTAAATATCCCAGGGTATAGATGCTTCAGGAGGGATAGCGAGGGAGGTAAAAGGGGTGGAGGAGTTGCATTACTGGTCAGGAATGATATCACAGCTATGATTAAGGAGGGCACGATGGGAGGATTCGAGCACTGAGGCAATATGGGTAGAGCTAAGAAATAAGAAGGGTGCAGTAACATTGTTGGGACTTTACTACAGGGCTCCCAAAAACGAGCGTGAAGTAAAGGTAAAAATATGTAGACAGATTTTAGAAAAATGTAGGAGCAATAGGGTGGTCGTGATGGGAGATTTTAACTTCCCCAACATTGAATGGGACTCATGTAGTGTTGGAGGCGTAGATGGAGCAGAATTTGTAAGGAGCATCCAGAAGAATTTTTTAGAGCAGTATGTAAATAGTCCAACTTGGGAAGGGGCCATACTGGACCTGGCATTGGGGAATGATCCCGGCCAGGTGGTTGAAGTTTCAGTCGGTGATTACTTTGGGAATAGCGATCACAATTCCTTAAGTTTTAGAATAATCATGGACAAAGATGAGAGTGGTCCTAAAGGAAGAGTGCAAAATTGGGGAAAGGCCAAGTATAACAAAATTCAGCAGGAACTAGGGAATGTGGATTGGGAGCAGCTGTTTAAGATAAATCCACATTTGAAATGTGGGAACCTTTTAAGGAAAGAGTGCAGGAAAGACATGTCCCTGTGAAAATGAGGGATAGAAATGGCAAGATTAGGGACCCATGGATGATGCGTGGAATTGTGAGACTAGCTAAGATGAAAAAGGAAGCATACACAAGATCTAGGCGACTTAAAACTGATGAAGCTTTGGAGGAATATCGGGAAAGTAGGACAAATCTCAAATGCGCAATAAAGAGGGCTAAAAGGGGTCATGAAATATCTTTGGCTAACAGGGTTAAGGAAAATCCCAAAGCCTTTTATTCGTATATCAGGAGCAAGAGGGTAACTAGAGAAAGGATTGGCCCACTCAAAGACAAAAGAGGGAATTTATGCGTGGAGTCAGAGGAAATGGGTGAGATTCTTAATGAGTACTTTGCATCGGTATTCACCAAGGAGAGGGACATGACGGATGTTGAGGTTAGGGATGGATGTTTAAATACTATAGGTCAAGTCGGCATAAGGAAGGGGGATGTTTGGGGAAATCTAAAAGGCATTAAGGTGGACAAGTCCCCAGGTCTGGATGGGATCTATCCCAGGTTACTGAGGGAAGCGAGGGACAAAATAGCTGGTGCCTTAACAGGTATCTTTGCAGCACCCTTGAGCACGAGTAAGGTCCCGGAGGACTGGAGAATTGCTAATGTTGTCCCTTTGTTTAAGAAGGGTAGCAGGGATAATCCAGGGAATTATAGATCTGTGAGCTTGACGTCAGTGGTAGGCAAACTGTTGGAGAAGACACTGAGGGATAGGATCTATTCACATTTGGAAGAAAATAGACTTATCAGTGATAGGCAGCATGTGTTTTGTGCAGGGAAGGTCATGTCTTACAAACCTAAGAGAATTCTTTGAATAAGTGACAAAGTTAATTGATGCATGAAGGGCTATAGATGTCATATACATGGACTTCAGTCAGGCGTTTGATAAAGTTTCCCATGGCAGGTTGATGGAAAAAGTGAAGTCGTATGGGGCTCAGGATGTACTAGCTAGATGGATAAAGAACTGGCTGGGTAACAGGAGACAGAGAGTAGTGGTGGAAGGGAGTGTCTCAAAATGCAGAAAGGTGACTAGTGGTGTTCCACAGGGATCCGTGCTCAGGCCACTGTTGTTTGTGATCTACATAAATGATCTGGACGAAGGTACAGGTGGTCTGATTAGCAAGTTTGCAGATGATACTAAGATTGGTGGAGTTGCAGATAGCGAGGAGGACTGTCAGAGAATACAGCAAAATATAGATAGATTGGAGAGTTGGGCAGAGAAATGGCAGATGGAGTTCAATCCAGGCAAATGCGAGGTGATGCATCTTGGAAGATCTAATTCAAAAGCGGACTATACGGTCAATTGAAGAGTCCTGGGGAAATTGATGTACAGAGAGATCTGGGAGTTCAGGTCCATTGTACCCTGAAGGTGGCAACGCAGGTCGATAGAGTGGTCAAGAAGGCATACAGCATGGTTGCCTTCATCGGACGGGGTATTGAGTACAAGAGTCAGCAGGTCATGTTACAGTTGTATAGGACTTTGGTTAGGCCACATTTGGAATACTGCGTGCAGTTCTGGTTGCCACATTACCAGAAGGATGTAGATGCTTTTGAGAGGATGCAGAGAAGGTTCACCAGGATGTTGCCTGGTATGGAGGGTGCTAGCTATGAAGAAAGGTTGAGTAGATTAGGATTGTTTTTGTTGGAAAGAAGGAGGTTGAGGGGGGACCTGATTGAGGTCTACAAAATTATGAGAGGTATGGACAGGGTTGATAGCAACAAGCTTTTTCCAAAAGTGGGGGTGTCAATTACAATGAGTCACAATTTCAAGGTGAGAGGGGGAAAGTTTAAGGGAGATGTGCGTGGAAAGTGTTTTATGCAGAGGATGGTGGGTGCCTGGAAGGCTTTGCCAGCGGAGGTGGTAAAGGCAGGCACGATAGCATAATTCAAGATGCATCTCGACAGATATATGAACGGGCAGGGAACAGAGGGAAGTAGATCCCTGGAAAATAGGCGACAGGTTTAGATAAAGGATCTGGATCGGCGCAGGCTGGGAGGGCCAAAGGTCCTGTTCCTGTGCTGTAATTTTCTTTGTTCTTTGGTCTTTGTTCTATTCCTGTAAGCAATGGCATTGAGCTGTTTAAGCATATTTAAATGAATTTAAATTTTTGATAATCAGGTTCACACCTTCGCTGGTGTGAGTGGTATAATTGCCAGCACCCTCAGAAGTAAATAGGCCAGTTTACATCTAGCAACCTGGAGACCAGTTTACATCTAACAGCCTCTAAGTCTTCGAGGCAAGGCAGTGTAGAAGCCTTCATAAAGGCAGTGGAATATCTCTGCTGGACCAGGGCAACATGTTTCCCAGACTTGATTATCATCCCTGCATTATGTGGCAACTATCATCTGGTTTGGACTTCTAGATCTATTTGATTTGGATGTTGCTTGGAAAGGGGAAGTCTTAAGGTGTTTAGGGATCGTAGATATAGGAATAAGAGGTACGTTCTACATAAACTGTGTGTATGTGTTCAGTAATTCATGTGCTTAATTGTCTCAGAGTAGTATAGTCCTGTTTGTGTGTATTTGTCATTTCTTTAATTTAATAAATAGTCATTAATAATTGTTACATGATGACTGGGCTGCTTATTCTCACTGGGTTTCACTTGGCTCCTCACACCATTGCAAAATCAAAATTATACACCCCCACGACCCAGTGTTCCAAATTGGGATACACTCGCATATAACTTTGGTGTGTTTCGGGACACTACTTTGACTGGAATGGACAAAACGTAGTATTCTGCGATGATTTTAGTTCATATAGACTAGGCAAGTAAAGCAACTTCTTGCCATTTTAACCTTCCATCTGCCCCTTGCCAAAAATTGTTGTGCCATGTGTGCAAGAATAATGGGGTCAAAGTCAATATATTAATTTTGAGAGCAAAACCTGGTCCAAATGTTTTTTGGCTTGGAGGGCTTCTGAGAAACACTGGAAATTTTGCCTCTTTATAATAATTCAGATTTTTGACCTATCTTTAGACTGTACCTTAAGTCAAGCATCATGTTTCACAACACAACGTAGTGTCAAATTTTAGTGAAATCTTCCACACATCTTAATGAACAAAAGAACATGTGAAATTGGGGCAGTAGGAGCCATAAGGCTCTTTGAACCTGCTCCACCATTCAATAAGATCATGATTGATCTGGCACCTCGCTTCAACCCAGCTTTCTTGCAATATCGCCATATCCCTTGTTTCCCTTGGTATCCAATAATGTATCGATCTCTGGCTTCAAAATATGAAACTGGGTATACTCAGCCCTCAAGGATTCCAAAGATTCCCGACTCTCTGAGTGAAGAAATTTCTCTTCATCTCACACTTAATTGACTCCTTATTCTGAGGCTCACAAATCAAGACAAATATCCCCTCAGCATTTACCCTGTCAAGAATGAGATTGCCCCTCGAGACTTCTTTACTCTTATCCTCTGATCCCTCAGTAATAATGGCTAACGTACTATTTTCTTTCCGGATTGCTTGCTGAACCTTCATGTTAACTTTCTGTGAGTCATGAACACATACACCTTCTAAATACCAACATTTCTAAATCTCTTCTTTAAAAACGTATTCTGCTTTTCTATATTTCCCTCAAAAGTGGATAAATTCACATCTTTCCACATATATTTCGTATGTGGGGGGTGGGATTCTCTCAGCCGACGCCGGTTAACAACGGCATCATTGGACCGCTAAGTGTAGCGATCCTCTGCCCTACAGGAGGCCAGCACAGCACTGGAGCGACTCATGCCACTCCAGCTGCCGATACCGGCCTCAAACATGCGCGGCGGGTCTGCACATGCACGCTGCGACCGGCGCGAATGCGCGCATGTGCACTGCGACCGGCGTGAACCGCGATTCGCGCGACGCAGCCCTGACGCTGGTCCGCCGATTTTCCGGTCACCGGAGAAACGGTGCCATTGGCACCAGTGCGGTCGGCACGCCGCCGGTTGGTGCTGCTCTACGCGGCCCCCTGTGGTGATTCTCCGCTCGGGATGGGCTGTGTGGCCGCCAAGAAAGCCCGAGTCCCACCAGCGCCGTTCACATCTGGTCTTACCCAGCGGGACCTCGGCGTCCATCTTGTCGGGGGCGGCCTGGTGGGGGGCAGGGGGTTACGACCCCAGGGGGGGCTCTCCACCGTGGCCTGGCCTGCAATCGGGGCCTATCGATCGGCGGGCCGGCCTCTCCTGGTGGGGGCTTCTTTTATTCCTGGCCCGCCCCATGTTGCGTCGGGGCTGGCACGGAGAAGGAAGCTACTGCACATGCGCACATTCACGTCGGCCGCAGTGAACATGCGCGCCTTCGCGCCGGTCGCAGCGTGCATGTGCAGACCCGCCGCGCACGTTTGAGGCCTGTATCGGCAGCTGGAGTGGCATGAGTTGCTCCAGTGCCGTGCTGGCCTCCTGTAGGGCAGAGGATCGCTACACTTAGTGTTTTTACGACGGTGTCAACACTCTGCCGTCAGAAGGGAGAATCCCGCCCCCGCTTGCACATTCATTAAGGAACGGTATAGATGGTGCTTTTTTATTTAGTTTTTTGCCATTGTTTAACTACCACCACATATCTTTGAATCTAGTTTCCCAATTTACCTTAGCCAACTTGCCCCTCATATCTATGTATGTGTTTTGTTCAGATTTACAATCCTCACTTTGGATTTAACTAAATCATTCTGAAATTCAATATAATATTCTACTGTATTATGATCACTCTTTTCCAGAGACTTCTTTGCTGGATTTTACAGGGTAATGGGGGTAAGGGTTGGGGGCGGTGTTACTGCTTGTCCCCTCTGGAAGAGAAGTTCGAGCCAAACCAACTCACATTAAAAAAAGCCTCCTTGTAGCAATAACGCACATTGCACAGCGTAAACAAGTGAGGGTTGGGCTTCCCTCTCTCACTGGGAGGACGTCCCACCCTTGAAAGCCGGTTAATCGAATTGGTCAACAGCTCTAGCAGCGCCAGAACTCATTTAGTGGACACTGCTGGGATTGCAAGGGGTCACCCGGATAAAGAGGATATGACCACTGGAGAGAGTGAGTAAAGTCTAAGGTTTTGGGCTGGGAGGGATTGGGGAGCCTCAGAAGGGGAGTGGAGTTGTGGGGAGGCAGTGGGCTAACCACTCAACATATTTACTGTGCCCCTCCCCCCACCCACCCTCCAAAAACAGATCCAGCAGGGTCTGTAAAATCTAGTCCAATAAGATCATTAAAAAAATAAGTGCATGAATAGGCTATTCGGAACTCCAATTGCTTTGCAATTCAATAATATCATGGCTGATCTGTCTGCTCCCACATTCAATTTTCCTGCCTGTCTCGCAAGGATTGACTGCCATGCAATTTAAAAATCTGTCTTGAACAAATACAGTGACCCAGCCTCCACTGCTTGCTCGGGAAGATAATTTGAAACACTAACAAACCTCTTGAGAGAATAAATCAATCCTCATCTGGAGGACCCCTTTTTTAAAAACTGCATCCCCTTGTTCTAGATTCTCCCACTAGGTGAAATATCCCCTCAGTTGCACACAGATCCTGCGCGGACCAATTGACGGGTGTGTTTGTGGACATCTTCAATCTCTCCTTACCCCATTCCGAGGTTCCACCTGCTTCAAGAAGACCACCATCATACCAATGCCAAAACAAACCAAGCAACGTGAAGTGCTATGAGAGATTGGTCATAAGACACATCAACTCTATACTCACAGAATGCATTGATCCACTGCCATTCACATACTGCCACAACCGGTCCACAGCAGATGCCATCTCCCTGGCCCTACACTCATCCCTGGAGCATCTCGACAACAGGTATTCCTACGTCAGACTCCTATTCATTTACTACAGGTCCGCCTTCAATACCATAATCCCAGCTAAAATCATATCAAAATTCCAAAACCCAGAATTTGGCTCCTCCCTCTGCAACTGGATCCTCGACTTCGTGACCCATAGACCACAATCAGTAAGGATAAACAACAATACCTCCTCCACAATTGTCCTCAATACCGGGGCTTAGCAAGGCTGCAAACTTAGCCCGTATTATACTCACTATGCACGCACAACTGGATGGTAAATTTTGGCTCCAACTCCATCTACAAGTTTGCTGATGACACGACCGTAGTGGGTCAGATCTTGAACAACGATGAGTCAGAGTACAGGAGGGAGATAGAGAACCTAGTGGCGTGGTATAATGACAACTATCTTTCCCCCAACATCAGCAAAACTAAGAAGCTGGTCATTGACTTCAGGAAGCAAAGAATCGGATGCAACCCTGTCTGCATCAATGATGCCGAGGTGGAGATGGTTAACAGCTTCAAATTCCTCGGTGTGCACATCACCAATAATCTGTCCTTGTCCACCCACGTCGACGCTATGACCAAGACAGAACAACAGCTTCCTCAGGAAACAAAGGAAATTTGGCATGTCCACATTGCCCCTTACCCGTTTTTCAGATGCCACCTTAGAAAGCATCCTATCTGGCTGCATCACAGCCTGGTATTCCAATTGCTCAGCCCAAGACCGTAAGAAACTACAGAGAGCTGTGAACACAGCCCAGTCCATCATGTAAACCCACCTTCCATCCATTGGGTCTACACCTCCCATTGCCTTGGGAAAGCGGGCAGCATAGTCAAAGACCCCTACCACCCAAGTTATTCTCTCTTCCAACTTCTTCCATCGAGCAGGAGATACTAAATTCTGAGAACACGCACAAACAGATTTTAAAATATTATCCTCTCTGCTGTTACCAGACTCCTGAATAACCCTCTCATGGACTGAACTGATCTCTTCACACTTCTTCTCTACTGAGTAGTATTACACTCCGTATGCTCATCCGATGCTTGTGCCTATGTATTTACATTGTGTATTTAAGTACGTCCTATGCTTTTTTCATGTATGGAATGATCTATCTAGACTGTATGCAGAACAATACTTTTCACTGTACATCGGTACATGTGACAGTAAGTCTACCCTGTCAAACTCCCTCAGAATCTTTAATGTTTCAATAAGTCACATTGCACAATATTAGATCTAAAATGCTCCCCGGTCAGTTCCTCAATATACTGATCTAGAAAATGATCTTGAAGATTTATGCAGTGTATATGAAGATTAATGTTCTCCATGATTACTGTTTTAAATTTGCTACATGCATCACTACTTCCCTGGTTAATATTCTACTCAACACTGTTACCAATGAGGGCCTATGAACTACTCCCCCAGCATTTTCTGCTGCTTACTTCTTTGCTCCAACCAAACTGATATTTTCTGAGCTAAGACCCTCAGCGGGATGCTCCCCTGGCAGAATTCTCCATTGCTCCAGCAGAGCACCCATACCCGAGGGGTTCCCGGCAGCGCGGGGTGACCAAAATGGGAAATGGCAGGTGGCAGGAATGGAGAATCCTGCTGCCGGCGAGGACGCACATCCCGGGAAAATGTGGCTGGCGGACCTAGAGAATCGCTCTCCATGGTCATTATCCCATCTTTTACTATCAAGCTGATTCCTTCCACCTCTTCCCTTCATTAGTTTATCGCCATATCTATTATCTTAGTTCCTTCATTCATCCGGAGACTGTCCCAAGCTTGTCTAACAGCAGCCCACAACTTTATTTAAAGATTCTCATCTTTATGACCACTCAAGATTGTAATTCAAACACCTCCCTATCAACCATGTAGCCGCGGCTTCCTCTGAATCTTCACTTTTAAAGAATTTGACAAAAGGCAAGTCTCAAGAAACAAGGTCGCAAATACTATTAATTTCTTTTCAAGTGCACGAACAATCTTTTTCATGTTTAACTCCCAACGATGTCCTATCAACTGCTTTGATAATTGACAGCAGAAACCAGTTACCTGTGACCATTGGGGAAGCAAGTACAATAAATAAATAAATAATCTTTATTGTCACAAGTAGGCTTACATTAACACTGCCATGAAGTTACTGTGGAAAGCCCCTAGTCACCACACTCCGGCACCTGTTCGGGTACACAGAGTGATAACTCAGAATGTCCAAATTACCTAACAGCACGTCTTTCGGGACTTGTGGGAGGAAACCGGAGCACCCGGAGGAAACCCACGCAGACACAGGTTGAACGTGCAGACTCCACACAGACAATGACCCAAGCCGGGAATCGAACCTGGGACCCTGACGCTGTGAAACAACTGTGCTAATCACTGTGCTAACCACCATGCTACCAAGCTGCCTGCAGCGTAAATGTTAAGAATGATCTTTAATAAGATAAGGTGAAGCTTCAGGGTAATTTTCATGTTGATTTAAAAAAAAAACCCATATGATAATGATTTGATTTTGCCAATATGTACTGAAAACATGGATGGAAATGTTGACACAAACGGAAAGGTTAACAGATACTCAAAAATTCAGAATCCTATTACTGCAAAACAAATTCTAATGTTCTAAAGAATTAGATTTTCAAATTTAAATCTGTTCATACAGGTAAACTGCTCCCACAGTTTATAGAAATGTGAATAAATTAAGAATGGGGAAAAGTGTGATAAAATTAATTGAAATTGGGACCTACTACAGCCCTCACAAGCACTATAGCCTGAGGCAGTGGAAACAGATGTTCATCTTGTGTTACAGTTGCAATGGAAAGAGTTAGTGATGGAAGCCTTCCTTGCCTAAGGATATAAATACTTTGGCCAGATGTAATGATAGTAATAGCCGCGACTAGCTAAATCTCCCTGTGCATTACATATTTCTGGAAACCTATACCCTTGCTGAAGATGGGAGACTCAATATGATAAGTTTTTTATTATTATTGCCCTGTGGGATGCGAACGAGTTCTATTTCTTGCGACTACCAGATTAGGAGAAAAGTGTGTTGTTATCACTTTAGCTGTATAGAAACGATGGACTAAGTATTAGATAGGAATAAATGTCGGGCTTAAATGTGGAATATTCACTTGAAGGGCAGAATGGCACCAATTTAAAAATGGTCAGTGTATGTCTTTTTGCAGATAAGCCTCGCAGTGATTTTTCTCAAAGTCCGAATCATACGTTGAAAGCAGCATTCGTTCCTCCACTGGCTCTGAGGCATTTGAATCATCGCTATCAGCAGGGTGAAAAGCTAGGAACATATTACCTCTTTAATTAGTGCTTTTTTCCAGATAGTTGGATGAACATTGCTTGAGTCAGATATATTGAATCCTTTGCAGGTGCCTGATTTGCTGTGTATATCTTTTCCCTGCGATATTATCGCAGTAAGCCCTGGCATAAAGTTTTAAATTGCTCGCATCAGTTTGTCTTCAGATATGAAACCCAGAAAGCAAGCCAGGCATCTGTTGATTACATCATTGTGATTTCTCACCGTCATTATTCATGCTGCTGAACTCAGAATGTCATTTTAAATTGAATGTGCCCCAAAGGTGCTCCCGTGTCAATATTCAAAACAAAAAATTCTCGAACACCGTCCAACATATGCTTACTTATGCCATGGAAACCTACTTCCGCAGATAGCAATCAAAATGATTTACTCCACTATTTAAATTACCTAATATTCATCTTTCTGGTGCCTGGATCTCGATTGTATTTTGCTGAGTTGCAGCAGGCAGCATTTTTGTTTTACGATGAGTTAGCTATGACACAAGCGCATACACATGCTTGTGTTGATATTACAATAGTTTTAAGAATTAATTTAAATCTCATTTAAAGATTGCTCTCCTGGGAATTCCTGGCTGCACAATACTCTTTTAATTTACGACTGAAATTTGTATGGGTTGCTTTCAAAAATGATTCATTGCCTCTCATAAATAGAAATCGTTTGACTGCATATCTGGTAACTGTCTAGAGTACTATGTTTGAGAAAGTCACACCATAATATTCCAGGACGTTCTATTCTGTCTCCTTATGAACCTGAACGTATATGGTTGCATAAGGCCTTATAAGAAATATATTGGGCGAAAAATCGCACGTGAGCCGGAAATTGTGGCCCAACGGAATGCTGTGGTACCTCGACAGCGGTGTGAATGAATTCTACTCCGCATGTACAGTAAACGCCATTGGCATATCATTAAGAGGCCCCACCCGGTATTCACGGGGCTCCTGCGATTCCGCCAGGAGGAATTACTAACGGCAGGTTTCACATGTGATTTTAAAAACCGGGACATAGGTGCCATGGCTGCTGAGGAAGAGATAGGAGGTAGGACATGGGCTACTGATCCTGCTCCTGACATGGTTGGCTGGGGGGGGGGGGGGTGTCTGCCACGCCAGGGGGGAGTCGTGGGGGGTGTCGGGGTTGACCAGGGGATGGGCCTTGGGTTGGGGTGACCCCACCGGGACTTGGTTGTTCAGGCATGGACTGCCACTGCTGTAGCCTGCAAGGCAGCCATCTTGTTGTGCATCCCACTGACCGCCCACCATTGCCTGCAGTTGCGCAGAGTAACACCGGCCAGATACGTGACCCCATCCCTATCTGGGATAGGGGCAGCACGGTAGCATAGTGGATAGCACAATTGCTTCACAGCTCCAGGGTCCCAGGTTCGATTCCCGGCTTGGATCACTTTCTGTTCGGAGTCTGCACGTTCTCCCCGTGTCTGCGTGGGTTTCCTCCGGGTGCTCCGGTTTCCTCCCACAGTCCAAAGGTGTGCAGGTTAGGTGGATTGGCCATGCTGAATTCCCTTCGTGTCCAAAATTGCCCTTAGTGTTGGGTGTGGTTACTGGGTTATGGGGATAGGGTGGAGGTTTGGGCTTGGGTAGGGTGCTCTTTCCAAGAGCCGGTGCAGACTCGATGGGCTGAATGGCCTCCTTCTGCACTGTAAATTCTGTGAAAATCCCACCAACCCCGCACTCCAAACCCTCTCCTCCACCCCACCGAACACCTCCCACCCCCCAGAACTGGGCACCACTCTCCGGCAGGGCATCACGGGGGCCATAGCAGCCCCTCCAGGAGGGCACCGGGCAGGGGCCACAGAGCGTACTGCCAGCACAGGTAGGACCAGCCACCTGTACTCCTGCTAGCAGGGATGGGTGCCGAGCACCGACGGGGCCAGGGGAACGGTACAGATAGTGGAGTTTCGGGGCAACGGCCGGAGGTAGGTGTGGGGATGGGTGAGGAGGGGCTATGGGGGATATGCAGGTGCAGGAGCTGCAGTGCCGCCCAGGGCCACTGTGTAGCCTGTTGGTCCTGGTTGGGCACGGGAGTCTGCACCATGCTAACATGTCTGCTTTTCATCCCTTATAGACAATGGTCTTCGGAATCCAACCAGAAATGTTGGCCTTCTTGCTGGCTGCTGCAGCCCTAGGGGATGCACTGAGGCTTTATGAGCAGGAGCAGCTCGGTGTTGACCATGCAGCAGCAGTGCCTGCCCAGATGAACAGGAACAAGCCAGTGAGGATGGAGAGCTTGCTGCCCAACAGGCCGAGGAGGAGGTAGGAAGGAGGTATCGCATTAGGCCACGTGTGTACCGACAGCGCCTGTCATTCAAAGACCTGCTGGACTGGGCATGCCATCGAAGACTCTGGCTGAGCAGAGAGACAATGCCACATATCTGACGGATCATGGCACACCTGCAATCACAGTGGTATGGGGGAGGACAGCCGCTCCTGGTGGCCGTCAAGGTGATGGTTTCCCTGAACCTTTATTCCATGGTGCCGAGTGAGGACCTGTCTGCAATCTCGCAGACCTTGGTGTACAGGTGCATCCACGCCATCAGAGAGGCCCTGTATGCCCTCCACCCATACCCTCTCTCCGGACCCTCAAACCAAGTCCAGTGCCCACTGCTCAGCGGCGGGGAGGGGCTACAGGTCCGGCAGTCCATCTCCAGTCTTTTCTCTCTCCCTGTGGTTGTGGGCCACCTTCTCCTGGTTGGGGAGGGGAAGACAGCGCACAGTGTTCGGTAGTTGGAGTAGGCAGCACAAGGGGTGGGCAGCTGGTGACCTTCGTGGCCATGGCATCCAACCATGGTGGCCGGTATGGCATGTGCAATGTGGGGAGCAAGCACACTGCCTCCACAAAATAAATGGCCGGAGAATGGCTGCGACCGTGGCCGCGCATGCGCACGGTGACAACCTGCAGTGGTCGCGCCGTAAAACATGGCGCTGGCCATGCGCGAACCGACCAGCCCCTCTGGCCACCCCTCACCAGTCTCCCAAGCTGTCGTGGAAGCACCCCCTACCAGCAGCGCGTCTCCCGCCTGACTGTGGCAGAGCTGGGCATAGTCCGCAGCCGCCACACCGGGTTACCGCACAGCAGAAGTGAACCGTGCCGTCGTGAACTCGGCCCATCGGAGACGGAGCTTCGGGGGAGGGCCTTCAGGTGACACGTTGAGGCCGTCCCAACAGTGTATGGCACGCACCGCGATGATGCCGTTTCGGAGGTGGCAGAGCATACGAAACGCGCGTCAAACAGGCGCCACTCCCGATTTCGGAGTCAAAAGGGATTCTGTGCCCGATTGCGGAATCTGCGTCGGGAAAGAAAAATCGCGCCCAGAGTTTCTGAAATGGGGAATCCTGCCCATTGTGTATACAAGACACACATCCAGTGACTTTTGAAAAAATATTTGCATCATTTTAATTGTGTGTAAGCATAATCTGAAGACTTCGGGCTGCTTGTCATTTGAATCTTCCTGTCACACTTGGGATGAATTTTGTGGATTTTGACTGTGTTCCTGGTTAGAGTGCTTCGTGACGCAGATGTGTCCCACCTCAGTGCAATAAAACCCACTAGAATAAATACTTGGATACATTTTTGATAAAGTACAAAGCTAAAAGAAAGGTGGAAATGCATCGTGCTTGAGGCAGGATGTCTTTGCAATTTGTACCCTTTTCTGCCCTGTCACTTGAAATAAATTCATTCGACTGATCATTTGCTTGAGGAACATTAATCTTGTACAAGAATATTAGTCCTGGATGAAGACGTATAACAGCATTGTCGAGTGCTCGATGGTCTGAGAGATATTTGACTGATTATTCTGTTCAATTGGAATTGGTCTTTGGCCTAATCTGAATGATTGAGATGAACTGTTGTCTCCTGTTATGCCTTCAGAGGCAACTCCTCCATGTGAACCCATCCAACATTATCCGCTTGCCTCAGGAGCAGTTCTGGAAGGGGTGTGAGGTGGCAGAGAGGAGAATTCCATGTTACAATACATATTTAAAAGGAACGTCAACCTTCTTGGCTGGCAGTCAAAAACTTCTGAAGGTCTGGTATTGACTCTCAGAGTCAAGAGATTTCTTCAGGATGCCCTTAAACAGGACATGCCCTTCATTAACATGAGTAATGAGCAAATTGTGCATTGGAACCTAGGTCCAGGTAATTTTAAAGTGTTGAAGAAAGTAATCTAGGCTTCTGCTGTTGGACCACTTAATAATCTTTTAAACCTTTGCATTGGAGATTTAATCATTTTAGTTTCTACCTGCCCCATATATCAATTTAATATTTGTCTGGAATATCCTTTTTTGTTCAGAATTACCAATCTGTACTTTGTAGAAAATTGTAGAAGTTAGCTGAGGCATCCTCCAGTTACTCTTCTTTTAACACATAAACCAAAGAATTATATCATTACTGTCCCGGTCGAAACAGGAAGGAAAATAGAAATGTACACTTATATATCTCTGTCTGCCAGATTACTGAATACATTTCTTTTCTCTGTTTTTCAAAATGGACAATTACTGGGCTGACAAGATGGTTCCTGCTGGCTACATGCTAGATTCTGATAGTTTCTGAGTAGCTTAAAAGCAAACAAATATCCTGGAATGTAACACACTCCTTGGATCACATAAACATTCCAGCCAAGCCAACAAAACACAAGCCAGCTATGGACAAAGGCAGCTGTTTGCAACTCCTAATCTCCAAACTAATTGCCTAAGTGTTACCTGTTCCAACACACAAAGGCTTTCAACCAGGGACCCCATTTAGTCAGCCTACACCAGTGTATCCAAGAACTAAAAGGAATCCTGACTCCTATTAAACACCTCAAGATTTCAGCCCTGGGGAAATACATCCTTTGCCCAACATCTAGGAGACATGGTGGGATGGAGGTACGTCAAATGACAGCCTCCAAGCTGTTGGGACTTGTAATAATGCCCTTTGGATGAACTCAGGCAGTCACTGTTTGACCTCCGAAGAGAATTAAGGCAAGCAGCCTACGTTGTCCACCATCTTACCATCATGCAGGTGGCAGCAGAAAGAACTCTAGACCCTTATCAAAACTGTGAATTACTGGAACATTGGAACTTGTGCCTTTAAGACTAACTCAACTCTACGTGTCCTCATCCTGGTGGGGAAGTTTCTGGAAAGATGGGTCGCCCTGCGACAGTCAACCTTCCCTCTGAAGAAATATTCCATTAGACGTTTCGATTCTGGACACACGTAAAACCCTAACTTACATTTTATTGGGGTTTGGTCCTGAACCTCCTTCCTTCCCCTCATCTTTCTTTGTATTGTATGCGTGCAAAGGGGTGGATGTTGCAAAACCCTTCTCCCACGTGTGTGTAGAAATAAGCCGACCCCTTTTAATTTACCTTGCCTTGAGTTTGCTGTGCAAGTTATTCATTGAGGATTGAAATATTCCAAATGTAAGGGTTGGGGAAACTACCTAAACTCTTTCCTGCCTGAATTGTTTTTACATACACTGGAAAAGAAGGTGGCTGAAGATCTGTGAATCTTATTGTTTATTGCACCACAAAGCAACATCCTTAATGTTCCTTTCAGACAGATTCTTAGAAGTATGTCTTTCGATTAAAAATGTAAAATGTGGGAGCTCAGCATTTCACCCGTTAGTTTTCTTGCCCTATGCCTGCTTTATATCGCATTTGTCTGTCTCCATTCTTCTAGATTTTTATTCTTCCCTAACCTTCTCCATCTTATTTATTTTCTGTAAAGAGAGAGATGGTTAGATTCTGCACCTCATTGAGGAACAGTAAGAAAGGTAGAGAGAAATGAGAACAAGTTGTAAAAGTCGGAGGCAGTACAGGTGCAGGACAGCCTATTCTGTTTACATGGGGTTTACGGGAAGGCAAATTGGAGATCAACTCAAGGGGACCTGATCTATCAAGGTCATTTTACCAATCTATGTCAGTGGAGATCTTCACTTGCCACTGAGTACAGCGTTCAATTGTTCTGTGTTTGATTATGTGAGTCTGGTAGCCAACTGATCTATGCTCACTGTGCTTGATTGGGTGTGAACTCAGAGTAAAGAAACATAGCTGCAGAAAGAGCTGAGAGCCAAAGCTGGAGCATGGAGCAGACATTTTAAACACTGCAGCTAAAACCTGTTACATAATATCATCTCTGCATCGATCTGAGATATAAAATCGGCAACACTGAATATTTCAGGAATTTAAGTTCACATTGTTCATGATTTTCCAGCAGTTAAATTATTTGAAAATCATATTCAACAAGCAGTCAGAAGTTAAAGAGAATGTTTAATATCCACAGCCCAATAAACTGCTGGACTGCAAGTTGAGAGATGGGACTTTTTAAGGTCACCAAGTATGCTTTTGAACATTTTTTTACTTCTCTATTTCCAAAAAGTTTCTGAAGTTTCCAGAAATAATTATTTAATGATTCTGAATTACTTCTGACTGCTTGTTGAATTGCTTTATGAGCCTTTATTAGGAGCTTGGTATTGCTCAATGAGTGATTCCATTTTACATTCCATTAAGGTTACACCTTTTTGTTCCTGACTAGATTGATTGGTATTTTGAAATTTGATGCTGTTCTCAGTCACAGTGACCTTGACCTCCATTGTTTGGTTTGGAAAGGCATGCTGAAAGTTTCTTCACTCACATGAATGAGTCATTGCAGTGCATGTGGGGGGCGTAGGGAGGGTGTGGGAATATTGTGGATCTATTTACAAATCATTGAAGTGGTAAAACCTCAATGTATGTTGGAGTAATATGTGACTGCTCAGCTTGTCATGCACTGCCGATATGAAATCAGGCATTTTATTCTTTTGGAATCTTCAACACAGCACAGGAAGGGAGCCACTGGCCTCTGGTGAGGCCTTTTGGTCTGACCAAAGTCAATGACCATTTGCATGGCAGGCGGGCTCCGCCACCAGGGAACCTGCCGTGCGGGGCCCAGTGGCCAGAAAATCCCACCTTTAATTTTTGTAACTTATTATCCTCCTTCCCTTGTGCAGCACACTTTTTCAGCAGTAAGATCTGACAATCATATCCGTGGGCCAGAGTCAGTGTTGCACTGTGCTCAGTGGACATAGTTGTAAGATCTGTGCCTTGTATAGTTTAACAGTAAGTGTTTATTAACTACTTATATCTATCTACGTATATACAGGGCGGGATTCAGCGGACACGTTTGGGTGCGTTTGGCGAGGTGATTTGCGGTGGCTGTAGTGCTGAGTATCACCCCGCTATTCAATGGCACCTTGCCGTTTTGGCCTCGGGGAGTTTTGCTATGGCGCACACTTAAGAGAGTTCTTGAAAATTGTTCGCAGCTCAGGATGCCCCAATCTGGTCTCCCCGTCACCTTCCAGCATTGTTGAGGCCCCTGGGAACACCATCCACCCACCCCCTCTCCAATTGGCAAGGCCTCCTCGGGTCGACTGCTGGCAGTGCCTATTTGGAACCTGGCACCTTGGCATTTCCAGCCTGCCCGGTTGGCAATGCTAGGGTGCCAGACTGGCAGTGTTAGGGTTCTCTGGTGCCAGGGAGAGTGCCAGGGTGCCACGCTGCCCTGTCCCTGACCAGCCGGAGATCTCTAATGTCTCTGTACAGTAAAAGGCTGCCCTCCAGACTCAGCTTATGTGTTCCTTTACATCACATTGTGGGTTGTACTTTACCCAATTCCACATTAACTCTTTCTATGCCAGACCTTATACTACAGACATAATGCATATTAGAAGTATAGCAGGATAATTTATTTTTGTTCCCTTTTTCTGATTGAGAAAACAATTGCTCAGCAATACATTTTCAATCATAATCTAGCCAAATGCATTTTTACATACACGAGGTGGATTTGACTTCCAAATATAGGATTACAAGTTATACCTGCATGATCCTGTTAGCTGCGCAACAGTTCTCGAACTGCCCAGGTGACTTCCAAAAAGTGACATTGTTTGGTACCAGGTTTATTGCTAGACAAAGGGAGGGGTCGTCATGAAGGTGATGCTCAAGAATGATTACAACATAGTGACTTTTGTCTGTCATCTACTTATTTATGTACATCAGAAGAACATTGAAGGAGTGAAGAGAGATTATCCATGTTCTTTGAAAGATATTTCAAAACATGTTTGATGAGAAGCGAGGAGTGGAGCGGCAGGATAGCCCCATTAGTTTGGATGCAATATTGATGGCACAGCTGGGTGATGTAAAGATGTGAGTTGAAGTAATTTGCACAAAGACATTGCTTGCTTATTAACAAATGAAGAATGATTGCAATTTGCAAATTTTCTTTCAGTAAGATGCTGCCACCATTGCCATCTTCCTAATAGCACGGTGGGTGTACATACACCAAAGGGACTGCAGTGGTTCAAGGAGGCAGCCCACTACTACCTTCAAATGGCAATTTGGGGTGCGTAATAAATGTTGGTCTAGGCAATGAAGCACACATCCTGTGAAAGAATAAAAAATATACAGCACATTTACCTCTGTTTATTAAATGCATCATTACTACTCACATCTTAGTTACAAAGACCTCATGAAACAGGGGAGCGAATGTTAAAGGCTTCTTTAGTTAAATTTCATTCAAGTTACAACATTCTAACATATCTTTGAAGGCATACTGATGTTATGATGCCACATAATGAGTAAGTAGTAATAATTCTGATTTTATTGTCACAAATGTTACACCTGCTCTGTTTCATAGAATTTACAGTGGAGAAGGAGGCCATTCGGCCCATTGAGTCTGCACCAGCTCTTTGAAAAAGCACCCTACCCAAGCCCACACCTCCACCCTATCCCCATAACCCAGTAACCCCACCCAACACTAAGGGCAATTTTGGACACTCAGGGCAATTTAGCATGGCCAATCCACCTAACCTGCACATCTTGGGGCTGTGGGAGGAAACCGGAGCACTCGGAGAAAACCCACGCACACACGGGGAGGATGTGCAGACTCAGCACAGACAGTGACCCAAGCCGGGAATCGAACCTGGGACCCTGGAGCTGTGAAGCAATTATGCTATCAATTGTTTGAAAAGCTTCAATTTCCATCATATATTTCACTGATGTATGCTTATCCCACTGTCCAATCCATCATATTTTACTGTGTATCTGTTGAAGGGGTGTACTTGTTATCCTGCTCTATAGGTCATTCTTCTCGGTCTTGCCATTTAAGTGTGCTGGGCTTTTTAATAATAATTACATCTGGAAAAGACTCCAGCTCTTCAAGGGAGTATTCATGTTTGCTCTCCATTTCAAAATGCTAAAATTAATAAGCCAAACCAAATTTGTATGAGTTCCTGGGCAAGTGAGGCTATGTTTAGTGTTGGCTGAAGCTTATTGCAGAATTGAGGGAACAGCAGTGTTCAGTATTTCCATGGAGATGGTCCCTTATGTTGTTTATGTTATAAAGTTAGCTTTTCTGTTGTTGTCTGTGCTGCCTTAATGCTGATCAGTTGAGCATTTCATATCAGGACTGATTTAGGATACGTGTATTATTCATGTCTCTGTGAGAGCATGTTGTTTCTCAGTTATAATGCTGTTGGTTCAAGTCCACCTGTGGAGAGGTAGCACTGAATGTAATGGCTATGGTGGTGGCTGTAGCCACCAGTCTGAAAGCTTGTGGCAACCCCATCACAGCCATTTCTAGGAGCCCCAAATGTCAGTCAGGCAGTTAGCATAGAACATACAGTGCCGAAGGAGGCCATTCGGCCCATCAAGTCTGCCCGACCCACTTAAGCCCTCAATTCCACCCTATCCCCCTAACCCAATAACCCCTCCTAACCTTTTTGGACATGAAGGGCAATTTGGCATGGCCATTCCACCTAACCCGCATGTCTTTGGCCTGTGGTAGGAAACCGGAACACACAGAGGAATCCCACAAGACACGGGGAGAACGTGCAGACTCCGCACAGACAGTGACCCAGCAGGGAATCGAACTGGGACCCTGGCAGTGTGAAGCCACTCTGCTAACTACTATGCTACTGTGCTGCCCGTAAACTGATGGTTGTCAGAGTTCTGTGCCTTTGAAGGTGAGAAGCACACCTCCAATGAGCTGCCAGTTAATTAGAGGGCCTTCAGTGCTTCAGTACCAGCAGTGCCACCAGGAGCAGTGGCCAATTCTGGTACTGCAGCAGGTCCTGTACCAGAGGCATTGATAGGGGCCTTGGAAGCAAAGTGAGGGGGGTACGGGAGTGTGGGCGGGGTGGGGGGGGGGTGCGTTTTGACAGGGTGAGTGGAGAATGATGAATTTTGAGGCAAGAGAGGATTCTTTGAGCAGGGGCACCCCTTGTAGCTGCTGCCTGATCAGGAGCACCACCCCATCGCCAAGCCCACAGGGAGGCTCCCAGAATATATAGGCATGAGGAGGTGTGGAGGGTTCAAACAGACTTGTGGAATAAGAGATTCCACAGGGGTTGGTGTTGCGACAGACCTGAGGGGTGGAGTGGAGGCGGGGGTGGGGGGGGGGGGGGGTTGTATGGTGTCAGGAAGGCCTGGGGGAGTGAGGGGATCTAGGAAGGCCATGGAGATGTGGGAGTTCTGGGCAGACATGCGAAGGTTGAAGACCCAGGCTGGTCATTGCTTCCGTCTTTCCACTGTCCTGTGCCTTAACATGTACAGGCCTCGGCACTAATTTCTTCTTATAAGCATCTGAGCTGTTGGTGTTGTGGTGTTGGGTGTTCTGACACACAGATGAGCCAACACAGTTGCATATGGTACAACGCTTCTTTATTTAAACTTACTATTTACAGTTTGGTCTTTGCACTCTGCACGTGGGGGGTTCCCTGCTTGTGGTGTTTTAACAGCTCTTTCTTGTTCCCTTCTCCCCAGACCTACTGACCACCAGGTGTCGTGCTCGTGCTTTTTATATGGTTGGTGTTCTTGTCTGTGATTGGTTGTGGTGTTGTGTACTCTGATTTGCCTGTTAGTGTGTCCATCATGATGTGTGTGTTTGAATATCATGACATCCCCCCTTTTTACAAAGATATGTGCCTACGTGGTAATAAATATGATCGTGTCGTGAGTGCATCTAAGAGTGTGTGTGTGTCGTGTGCAGCATGTGCATATGACGGAACTATGTACATGGGGCGATGTCGGGTGCGTCACATGAACCAAGTTGTACCATAACATAACATAAATGCGAACGAGAGAAGAAGAAAAAAAAACTTGAACAGTTGTCCAGTCAGACGACATCTGGAACGATAAACAACAACAGGTTATCATGTAAAATTGTGCAACTTGTTAAACATATGAACGGTATTATAAGTCCAGTCTAACGGGCTTGCGACGAGTTCGGGTTGACCGCCTCAAGGGTGGATCAAGAACCACCGGCTGCTGTTCAGGCATGGCCATGGGTGGCGATGGAAAGGGCGTGATGTGCGGCAGCTCCACAAAGTCATCCTCGGAAGCCTGTTGAGGATCTGGCGTGTGCGTGCTGTGTGGCTGTGAGCGTGGAAGTCGGCGAAGGGCGCGCCGATTGCGGCGACGCACGGAACCATCCGGCATGCGAACCAGGAACGAGCGGGGAGCCACTTGTCGGAGGACTTCGGCCGGTGCTGACCAGCCACCATACGGTTGATGGACGCGTACTTTGTCTCCGGAGGACAGGGGGGGCAGGTCCGTCGCTCGTGTGTCGTACCGACTTTTCTGGCGATCACGCTGCAGTTGCATGTTCCGAAGAACCGCCTCATGGTCTGTTGTTGGTGCCAGGACGGAAGGTACCGTCGTCCTGAGGGAGCGACCCATTAGTAGCTGCGCTGGCGAGAGACCCGTGGATAGCGGGGCCGATCGATAGGCCAGCAAGGCAAGGTTAAAGTCCGATCCGGCAGCAGCCGCCTTGCACAGGAGCCGCTTGGCGATGTGGACACCCTTTTCAGCCTTCCCGTTCGATTGTGGATGCAGAGGGCTGGATGTCACATGAGTGAAACCATATGCTGCGGCAAAGGACGACCATTCACGGCTGGCGAAACAAGGTCCATTGTCTGACATGACAGTCCTTGGAATGCCATAGCGAGCAAACGTTTCCTTGCAGGCCCCAATGACTGCGGACGACGTCAGATCATGGAGAGGCATGACTTCCGGGTAGTTTGAGAAGTAGTCTATAATAACAATGTAATCTCTGCCAAGCGCGTGAAATAGGTCAACACCCACCTTCGCCCAGGGGGACGTCACCATCTCGTGTGGTAGAAGTGTTTCCGTAGGTTGCGCCGGCTGAAACCTCTGACAGGTTGTGCAGTTGAGCACCATGTTGGCTATGTCTTCATTAATACCCGGCCAATATACCGCCTCCCGGGCCCTTCGTCTGCATTTTTCGACGCCCAAGTGGCCTTCGTGTAGTTGATGAAGAATCATCTGGCGCACGCTGTGCGGAATAACGATCCTGTGTGATTTCATAAGGACCCCGTCTATGTTGGTGAGATCATCTCGCACATTATAAAACTGGGGGCACTGCCCTTTTTGCCACCCTTCCGTCATGTGGCGCATCACTCGCTGCAGAAGGGGGTCAGTCGCCGTCTCTGCGCGTATGTGGGCCAGACTAGGATCATCAGCTGGCAGATTTGCTGCTGTCAGAGTTACGTGTGCCTCAATTTGACGCACGAACCCCTCCGCATCTGGTGGTGTGCTCACTGCTCGGGAAAGAGTGTCCGCCACGATGAGCTCCTTCCCCGGAGTGTAGATCAGTTCAAAATCGTACCTCCTGAGTTTAAGTAAGATGCGCTGGAGGCGAGGAGTCATGTCGTTCAGGTCTTTGTTAATGATGTTGACCAGGGGGCGGTGGTCAGTTTCGACCGTAAATCGTGGCAGGCCATACACATAGTCGTGGAACTTGTCCAGTCCAGTTAACAAGCCCAGGCATTCTTTTTCGATTTGCGCGTAGCGCTGTTCGGTAGGGGTCATGGCTCGCGAGGCATATGCAACCGGGGCCCATGACGACGTGCTGTCTTTTTGCAGGAGTACCGCTCCAATACCAGATTGGCTGGCGTCTGTTGAGATCTTTGTAGGGCGAGTCGTGTCAAAGAAGGCCAGCACTGGTGCCGTGACCAGTTTGTGCTTGAGCTCCTCCCATTCCCGCTGATGCGATTGGTGCCAGTTGAATTCTGTCGATTTTTTTACGAGATGGCGCATATTTGTTGTATGAGAAGCCAGGTTGGGAATGAACTTCCCAAGGAAGTTGACCATGCCCAGGAATCTTAAGACAGCCTTCTTGTCAGCCGGTCATGGCATGGCTGTGATGGCGCTAACCTTGTCTGCATCGGGACGGACCCCTGACCTTGAGATGTGGTCCCCGAGGAATTTCAGCTCCGTCTGGCCGAAGGCACACTTCGCACGGTTGAGACGCAGGCCATTTTGTCGTATGCGGGTAAAGACACGTCGTAGACGATGCATGTGTTCCTGCGGAGTGGTGGACCAAATGATGATATCGTCCACATATACACGTACCCCTTCGATGCCTTCCATCATCTGCTCCATAATGCGGTGGAAAACTTCAGATGCCGAAATGATGCCGAATGGCATCCGGTTGTAGCAGAATCTGCCAAAAGGGGTGTTGAATGTGCATAGTTTTCGGCTGGCCGGGTCCAGTTGGATCTGCCAGAATCCTTTGGACGCATCCAATTTAGTGAATATTTTGGCTCGCGCCATCTCGCTGGTGAGGTCTTCTCGTTTCGGGATGGGATAGTGTTCCCGCATGATGTTGTTATTCAGATCTTTAGGATCTATACATATACGGAGCTCGCCAGAGGGCTTCTTTACACAGACCATGGAGCTGACCCATGGCGTGGGCTCCGTGACCCTGGATAGGACCCCTTGGTCCTGAAGAATCTGCAGTTGTGCCTTGAGGCGGTTTTTGAGTGGCGCAGGAACCCTGCGAGGTGCGTGAACGACAGGGATGGCGTCCGGTCTGAGTCGAATCTTGTACGTGTATGGCAATGTCCCCATGCCTTCAAAAACCTCCTGGTTGTGAGCAAGGAGGGAATGGAGATTTGCGTGGAACTCAGCATCCGGGAAGTCGGATATCTCATCTGGAGAGAGAGACATAATGCGCTGTACCAGGTGAAGGACCTTACACGCCTGTGCGCCCAGTAACGAGTCCTTTGATGAGCCGACAACTTCGAAGGGGAGTGTGGCCGTGTACATCTTGTGAGTCACCTGTAGCTGGCAAGATCCTATGGACGGGATGACGTTCCCGTTATAGTCAACCAACTTGAGCCGGGATGGCGTGATGGGTGGTTTGACCTTCATGGCCTGGACTGCAGAGTGAGCAATCAGGTTGGCGGATGCGCCGGTGTCCAGACGGAAGGCGACGCGCGATCGGTTGACCGTCAGGGTGGCACACCACTCATCGGCTGGATTGATGGCATTGACCTTGTTGACATCAATGACGGAAACGCGGAAGGCATCCTGGTCATCTGCATCACTTAACTGGAAGTCTTGATGCGTGGGCTGGACGGTCCTGACTCGTCTGCGAGATTGTCGAGGATGCGCCGGATCCATGGGTTGAGCCGAACGACAGTGGGCTGCGTAGTGGCCCATCTTGCTACATCTGTGGCACTGTCGGTTTTTTGCAGGACATTGCCCTTTTAAATGTAGAGCTCCACACTTGCCGCACGTCATGACGTCACGGCGTTCGTTGCGCCACTGCGCATGCGCAGTGCAATCTTGCGGTGGGTGCGCCTGCGCAGTGCGTCCCTCGTTGTGGCCGTTATTTTTGGCGCGCACCTGCGCGGGAGACCGCGAAAAGCGTGGGAAGCGGCCGCTGTCGTCCGGGCCGTGGGTCGGGAAGCAATCGACGGCCTGGATGCGTCCGACGTCGTGGGCGGCCTGGCTTGCCGATTCGACGGCTGGGGACCCCCTCCGTGCCAACTCAGACGCCTGAAATCGGGCAAAACGGCAGGCAGCATTCTCGTGGAGGACACAGGCTTCCACAGCAGACGCCAAGGTAAGGCTTTTCATTTTAAGAAGCTGCTGGCGTAGGCCACTAGAGGCAACGCCAAAAACAATCTGGTCCCTGACCATGGACTCTGTGGTGGTGCCGTAACCACAGGACTGCGCTAGAATCCGGAGGTGCGTCAAAAAGGGTTGAAAAAGCTCCTCCTTACCTTGCAGGCGTTGCTGAAAGAGGTATCTTTCAAAACTTTCATTTACTTCAACTTGAAAGTGCTGGTCCAGTTTGAGGATGACCGTGTCATATTTGGCTTGGTTTTCGCCTTCTTCGAACACCAGTGAGTTGAAGACGTCGGTTGGGTGCGGACCTGCGTAGAAGAGGAGCATTGCAATCTTCGAGTCATCCGAGACATTCTGTTTTTCGGTGGCACGGATGTACAGGTCAAATCGCTGCCTGTAGAGCTTCCAGTTGGTACCTAGGTTCCCCGTGACTTGCATCGGCTGCGGTTTGCCGGTGTGGTCCATGTCCAGAATGGCAGGTTAGTAGGCAGGTATCGATCCACTCCTGTACCATGTGGTGTTGGGTGTTCTGACACACAGATGAGCCAACACAGTTGCATATGGTACAACGCTTCTTTATTTAAACTTACTATTTACAGTTTGGTCTTTGCCCTCTGCACGTGGGGGGTTCCCTGCTTGTGGTGTTTTAACAGCTCTTTCTTGTTCCCTTCTCCCCAGACCTACTGACCACCAGGTGTCGTGCTCGTGCTTTTTATATGGTTGGTGTTCTTGTCTGTGATTCGTTGTGGTGTTGTGTACTCTGATTTGCCTGTTAGTGTGTCCATCATGATGTGTGTGTTTGAATATCATGACAGGTGTGAGAGTGAATGATCATGTTCCGTCTTCAGCAATATCTTCCTGAACTTCCATCTGCTTCTCTTTCACCATTGCCCTGACGAGATTGTGATTCTTGGGTATCCGAAAGATGCAAGGGTAGTTTGTGGTGAGAGAAAGGGGGGAGGGACCCAAGAGTTGCATGCTTGCAACATCTGCAGCTTGGAAATCAGAAGAAATAGTGGCATGAGGGGTAAGTAAGAAATGAGAAGGAGGGTTAGAACAGAGCTACCATCAGACTCGATTGTTGTAATTGTACAGTAAACCATGGCTTCAGTCATGGTCATTCCAATGGCGACAACCATCTCTTCCAACAGGGTGTGGACATGCAGCCATCCTTGAGTCCTGTGTTTGTGCACCCTATTGTCCTGAAAGAGAGATGGAAGTCTGCCAGTGTGTTTGGTTAATGTGGTTGATGTGGTGGAATATTTGGCAGTATGTGCGAACTGTAAAATGTGGGTGTGAGGTAGCATTTCTAGCAACTGACACTAATAGGTGGGATGTGGCATTTAAAGATACATTCACTGACCTTTACTATTTGTGTGAACAGTAAGAAGTCTTACAACACCAGGTTAAAGTCCAACAGGTTTGAATCTCTAGCTTTCGGAGCATAGCTCCTTCATCAGGCTGCGCTCCGACAGCTAGTGATTCCAAACAAACCTGTTGGACTTTAACCTAGTGTTGCAAGACTTCTTACTGTGCCTGCCCCAGTCCAACACCGGCATCTCCACATCATATTTGTGTGAAGTCATTAACTTCTTGTGGAATTGCATCCAGATCCTCTGGGCTGTACTGTTGGCATTGATCGTGATAGCTATCTGTTTCCAAGTGGCTTTGCAGAGTCTGTCTGGATGCCCTCCTAGAACTCTGTGGGTCTCCCTTCCTGCCCATCTCCGGCATCAAGGCTCCCTGTGCGACATTGGAAATTGCTGTAGCTACTCTTCTCCCTGCTCAGACTCTTATCCACAAACAGTTCTTGCATCTGCTCCATTCAAAGCGCACCTCCTGGATGAGAAAAGCTGCTATGAAGCAGTGCACACTCTTGCTAGCCTTTTAGAATTTTGCACCTTCCACTCTGGCGTGCACTGAATGGAGCACTTTGCACTGACTGCACGCTGAGATCATGTAATTGAGCAGGCAGCATGGTAGCTGCATACATCCTAGAACAGAAGCAACAAGTGTGGGTAAATTACCTATCATGATCCCTGCATTCGCTTTTGGGCCTTTTCGAATTGGCTAGTTTACACTTGAGCATTAAGTCAAGATCGACACTTCAGTGCAGCATTGAGAAAGTGCTGCAGTGCTGCAGATGCCGTCTTTCAGATAAGCCATTCATTCAGGGCCCTGCCAGCTCTCAGTGAAGGACATTAAAAAATACCATTTTGTTATTGGCAGAGAGCTGGGTATTTTATCCTGGTGTCCTAGCCAATGGTTATTCCATGTGAGATCTTGCTGCGCATAAATTGGCTGCTACATTCCATACATTACTACAGGGACTTTTAAAGAGTTATTCAACTCCCAGCAAAGATTTACCCAGTGAGAAAGAAGGACTCTGAGAAAAATGCATTATCCATTGCTAAATAAGTAAATATTATATTGAAAAAATAAACACTATAAAAAATCTGCAAAGATTATTAGTGATAGGTCAGAGGATTGAATAGATTTTTTAAAAACAGAGACTTCCGGTGGCAGCCATGGAACGATGGCCACACAATTGGTGGCTCCCGCTCGAGGTGGAATTTCTTGGTCCTTTTTTACCTGATTTAAGGGGTGTTTAATGGTGTAAGGCGCATGAGCACTGAGGAATAGAAGTGTTCCATTGGTGGGGCGGTTTGTGGCTTACCAGACGAGGAGTGTAATGACTAAGAGGTAGCTTTGTTTATGGGGGTGAGGGAGGGCGGGAGGGGAAGGATGCTGATGTGCGTGGAGCTGATGGGGCGCAATTGGGTAAGAGGAGATGGTGGCTGACATCTTGGGGAAGGCCCGAGGGGGAGTGAGGCGTGGACCTAGGGTGGCTGGCTAAAGAGGGATTATGGCTGTCGGGGGGGGGGGGGGGGGGGGGGGACGCGGCGACCTGGTTGATTATGTGGAACTTTTAGGTTTTAAATGGCCCGGTGAAAAGGTCGGCCATTTTCGTACATCAAAGGAGTTTGAAGGCGGACGTTGTGTTTCTTCTGGAGACACACCTGGAGCTGGAGGACCAGATGAGGCTGAGGAAGGGCTGGGTAGGACAGGTGTTCCACTCTGGGTTGGATGTGAAGAGTAGGGAGTTGGTGGTGCTAATCAGCAAGGGCCTTTGGGGTCGGCAGTATTGTAACTGATCCGGGGGTCGGTTTGTGATAGTAACCAGGAAGCCTGTAGTGCTAGTGAATGTATATGCTTCGAATTGGGATGATGTAGATTTTTTGAGGTGGGTTTTCGCGAAGATTCACGACGTAGACACAAACTGGCTGATTACTGGGGGCTGATTTTAATAGGGTTCTGGACGCTGGGTTAGATTGGTCGTGCTCTAGGTGCCTGAGGGTTTCGGCTGCTGCGAAGGAGCAGGTGGGATTTATGGAGCATATGGCGGGGGGGGGGGTTCGCTCCCACGGCGGTTTGAGGGGCCGAGACTGAAGAGGTTTTGGATTTTCTCGCATGTGCACTGGGTGTACCCCTGGATTGATTTTTGGAGTTGTTGGCGGGTGTGATAGGATTGGAGTATTCGGTGATTGGGGTCTCTGACCACGTGCTTCATTGGGTGGCTTTGCAGGTGGTGCAGGGGGAGGCTCAGCGGCTGCTGTGGAGCTTGGATGTGGGGTTATTAGCGGACAAGGGGATTTGTGAGAGGGTGAATGTGGCCACGGCAACAAACTTCGGAACCTGATAGATCCTAAGAGCATAGTTGACAAATTTATTTCCTGGGTGCTTTAGCCGTGAAGCTGCTTGATTTTCTCCCCGTTTTATTGAGAAACAAGGTTTTGTCAATGCCTCAAAGAGAGAAACAAACATTGTCCCAGATCACGTGGCCTCCAGGTGGTCATGCCCAACACAATGGACGGGGGGGTCCCAGTGCAAGGACTGTTGGGCAATTCCTCTGCGTCTGGATTCTTCCGAAATTCAGAAAGGATTTACACCAGTTCTAACCCATACCACTGACCTTCCCTACCATACCCACAACACCTGCCTACCTCCCGCCCCTTCTCCCCTCGATCGCACTCCTGACCCCATGACTACATCCACAACCCCTGCCAACTCCTTGACCATCTGACAGCTCCCCCGGCCCCCCTACTAACATCCCAACTACTGCCCCAACCACCACCAATCCCCAGACTATCCTCCCTCCCTCCCCTCCCTCCTCACCCACTCACATGCCACCCTCATCCATCCACCTGCCACCCAAACCCCCTCGCCCACCAACCTACCATCCTACCCCCTCACTTGACTACCTAATCCCGTACCCCCTCACCCACGTACCTGCCACCCTACCCCCTTACCCACTGGCATGCCACCCTACCCCCTCACCCTACCCCCTCGCCTTATACAGATTTTTAATTGACAAGGGAACCAGGGGTTATGGGGACAGGCAGGAAGGTGGAGTTGGGACCACAACCAGGTTAGCCACGATCTCATCAAATGGCAGAGCAGGCTCGAAGGGCTGAATGGCCTCCTCCTGCTCCTATCTCCCATGTTCCTCTGAAGGCACTTCAAAAAAGTACTTTGTTGGCTCGAAAGCTCTTTGCGATGTCATAAGGTCTTGAAAGGTGCTGTATGAATGCAAGGTTTCCCTTTTTAAAATTTCTTTTGTAGAGATCATTATTGCGTGATTGAAACCAAGCTGCAGACTGAGTACAATTTTATACATTTTTCTACGCTGAGCTTTCTATTGACTGTCTTTAAAAAAGGAATATACTTTGCAGCGGGGATTTAACAATGGAACTATCTCCATGCTGAGATAATGGTTATTTTGCTGCTGAGAAGGACTGTCTCTCTCTGGCAGGATTACCTCAAAATCACCAGAAAATGTTTCCCTGCTGTGGAATATTGGTCTTCTCCCTGGAAGGGTGGCCCTTCCGGGCTGACTTAGGATTTTGTTTTCTTCTCTACCCGATGTAAGATATAGTTATCTCCTTATTGTTAATAAAGACTGCAGTGAATTTGAAATTAACGGTGTCTACTAAAATTTGTTGAATTATAATGGAAGTAAATCTTGTGCTCAATTGCATCCTGGTGTTCGCAATTTTCAGCTGCCTGATAACCGTACCCGCCCCCACAAACCTTCCTGCTCATCTTTTACATCACTGTAAACCTACTAGATCACCCTTCACATCTGCCTGATAACTATTCACTTCCCTATAAATCTTCCTGATAAGCCTTTATGTCCCCATAAACCTGCCTAATCTTTTCATCCCCACAGAACTGACCAGTAGCTCGTCACGTTGCTATAAATTTGTCCAGCAACCCTTCACATCCCATAAATATACCAACCACTTCACTCCCTTGAAAGATCTGCCTGCTGACCTTTCCAGAAAACACACCTAGCTACGTACACACAAAACGTGTTTGATAATTCCTGTAGATGTTAAAAGACCACATGGGCGGGATTCTGCGAAAACCGGCAGGGCGGGCAACCCCAGCGCAAAGGAGTGTCATGAACCACTCCGGCGATGTGCCGCCCCAAAGGTGCGGAATCCTCCGCCGCCAGAGTGGTTTGCGCCACGCTAGCTGGCGCGGAAGGGGCTTGGCGCCACACCAACTGGCGCCGAAGGGCCTCCGCCGGCCGGCATGAGTTGGCACATGCGCGGGAGCACCAGCGTGTGCTGGCGTCATCCCAGCGCGTGCGCAGGGGAGTCCATCTCCGCGTCGGCCATCGCGGACTGTTACAGCGGCCGACGCGGAGGAATAGAGTGCCCCCACGGCACAGGCCTGCCCGCGGATCGGTGGGCTCCGATCGTGGGCCAGGCCACCATGGGGGCACCCCCGGTGCCAGATCCCCCCCGTGCCCCCCCCCGAGGACCCCGGAGGCCACCCTCGCAGCCAGGTCCCGCCGGTAAGTACCTGTTGTAATTGATGCCGGCGGGACCGGCCGAAAACGGGCGGCTACCCGGCCCATCGCGGGCTGGAGAATTGCCGGGGGGAGCCGCTGCCAGCGGCCGCTGACTGGCGCCGCGCAATTCCCGTCCCCGACAAACCCCTGGCGCCGGAGAATTCGGCAGCCGGCGGGGCCGGGATTCACACCGCCCCCCGGTGATTCTCTGACCTGGCCAGGGGGTCAGAAAATCCCGCCCATGTTTGTGAACACTGTCAATCTGACAACATAAATCATGGGCTGGATTCTCCGCTCGATGATGCCAAAAACGGGGGTGGCGCCGCTTTTACGATGCTCCACCCCCTGAAAAGCGGCGTACTCTAGGAATATCCATGGCCTCAGGCCATTGCCTGAGTGGGACTCTCATGGTCTCACCCATCGTGAATTTAGCATGGCGGCTGTGGACTCAGTCCAGCGCACCACAGTCAGGAGAGGGCCAATCTGCGGGCGGGGGGGCGGGTGGACTTTATTCGGGGATGGGGGCAACTGTGGGCAGGCGGCCAAAGGGGGGTACTATTTTTGCGGTCCGGGTCCGCGGGCTGAGTCCACCATGAAGCACGGCGCGGCCGCTGCAGGCCGCCTCTGTGAGCAAGTGCAACCATGGACCTGGAAATGCTCAGGGCCGTATCGGCAGCTAGAGCTGTATGCTGCCTTCCTGCTAGCGCCCAGGTTAATGGCGAATCGGTGGCCATTTTGCGCCGGTTTTCCTGGCATGAAACACCACCGTTTTCATGCCGGCGTGGAGACTTAGCGTCCCAAACGGAGAATCCAGCCCCATGTCTTTATAATTCGTACGTGTATTGTAGCCATTAAATCCAGAAAACATGTTCTGTTGTTAAAATTGGAATATATTAGATGCGCTCCATGATGTTGACTCATCTGTACTGCATAATGCACCTCGATGGCTTATTGTCAACTCCTATCCTGATAATTCACTGCTCCAGCTTTGTGCCCTCAATGGTTTGGAGGTTTTATTGGGTAGTTTCCCATTAAAGATCTAACCATAGAATTCCTACAGTGCGGAAGGAGGCCATTCGGCTCACGGAGTCTGCCTAACCCCACCTAATCTGCACATCCCTGGATACTAAGGGACAATTTGGCATGGCCAATCCACCTAGTGCAAACTCTACTCAGTCACCCAAGGCCGGAATTAAACCCGGGTCCCTGGCGCTGTGAGGCACCAGTGCTAACCACTGTGCCGCTGTGCTGCCCACGTCCCGTCTAACATGATCACTGCCTGACAGGTATCTGTTTTTCACAGTTGATATCAAGTGACTGATTTGAAGTTAATGCACAGATTCCAGCAATATGAAATGAATTTACTGTAGTGTGGAGGACATCAAGCTTTGATGGGGTAAAGTGGGGTAAAGATAAGTGTTTAATTTGAATTGTTCTTTTCAAGTGGTCAGAACCAACTTCCAGCGTCAGCTAATGCAGCTAGAAGTGCTTTCTAAAATAGTCATCCCAACCAATGGTTCAGTTTGACCTGTTATACCTGGCACTGCAATATTACAGATTTGAAACCTTTCCATAACTTTCACAACATATGAAGTAAAAACTATTGGGTTTTGATGGTAATGACAATCATGGGGCAGGATTTTCCTCTCCGCCCCCTCCCCCTACCCCCATAGAGATGTTTAAAATCATGAGGGGGTTGGACAGAGTAGATAGGGAGAAACTGTTCCACCTCATAAAAGGATCAAGAACAAGAGGACACTCCTGATTCGCAAAATAAGCAAATGTGATACGAGTAAAATCTTTTCACACAACGCGTAGTTCTGGTGAGGAATACACTACCTGGAAGTGTGGTGGACGCATGTTGAATCGAGGCATTCAAGACACCATTAGATAATTATTTGAATAGTAACAATGTGCAGGGATTTGGGGAAAAGGCAGGAAAATGGCACTAAGCCAGAATGGTTGTTTGGAGAGTCGGTGCAGCCACGTCAGATAAAATGGCCTCCTGCGCCATAGCAATTCTGAGATTCTGTGGTATTGTTGAAACACTTATCTGTGGAAATGTATCTGATTATATCAGCTATGAAATCTCATTTAATTTGCTTTTTATCCCTTCACAGTGCATGGACCTTAGGATTAGTGATTATTAATGGTGAAAATTTGCATCTAGTCTTTACGTAAGCTTAAATGGACTTGGTATTCAAGTTTTTACATAAGATTAAATGGACTTGATATTCAACAGGCAACTGGTAGTTGTGAAAACACCTGGGTAACCCTAACGTTATGAATTGTTGTTGTTGCATTGTATTTTTGTTTTGTAATAATATATATTTACAAAGTAAGTTGCTTCCATGCTGCTGTGAAGACTGACAGCGTTATCAGTGCAGTTCAAAGTGAAGAAGCTCAAGTTAGCAGGAATGAGTTCCGAAGTGTTGGAAATCACCATCAAAGCAGTGAAAGCACACCCTCTGAACAAGTGCTGTGAGCGAAAACCTTTCACTTCAACAAGGAAACCACTATCCTGAACCAGTATTTAAAGGCTTCCCAGACTGTGTATTTCAGAACCTCATGAATCTCTGCTGTGCTCTCGCCTTGTTGACCTCAATGAGTTTCGCATAGCCTGGGAAACCCATCTGCTGGCTGTTAGAGCCAGAATCCAGGGTTATGCCTTTCGTCATTTGGTTCCTAATATATTTAAATTGCTGCCTGACTATTCTGTGGATGTTTCCTATATTCCTTTCAAACAACAGTGGTTAGTACTGAAGCCAACTGGTTCCTTCCAGTTTCCTGACATGCCGACCTATTTTTTTTCTTTATCATCCCACGCACACATCAATCCTCACCCTCCCATCATTAAAAATTACAGTCCCCGAGGGTGCTCTCAGACGGTCCAGATTCACAGGTACCAGTTATCCAATTCTAACATCAAAGCACAGCACAATTTAGTTTAAGTCTGATTTCACCTTAATATAAAATATTCCTGACTCAGACTCCAATGATTGCAACCAATATTTAGGGCCCTGCACTGTTGAAATTTGCAAAACACATGACTTGATATTAATACTTAGCATTTTAAAAAATTTATTTGAAGACCCAATTTTTTGTTTCCAATTAAGGGGCAATTTAGTGTGGTCAATCCACCTACACTGCACATCTTTGGGTTGTGGGGGTGAGACCCACGCAGACATGGGGAGAATGTGCAAACTCCACACGGACAGTGACTAAGGGTCGATATCGAATCCAGGCCCTTGGCGCCATGAGGCAGCAATGCTAACCACTGCACCACCGTGCAGCCCCTTACTCTTAGCATTTTAACCAAACATATCTAATTAACAAGACCAAAGATAACTTTGAAGTAGAGAAAGAAAATAACCATTGTAAACTTTATGAACAGTATTGTTGATGAGCTTTTGTATGCGTAAATATAATGTGACACAAATGTCATTGTTGTGATAGTGGGATTTTAACATTGGGCGGGATTCTCTGAGCCCGCACCGGGTCAGAGAATCGGCGGTGACCTGGGAAATTCCCGCCACGCCGCTCCGGGATCGGGGGCTTCTGATCGGTGGGCGCCCGCAATCTGTAGGGGACCTACTTCCTTCCGCGCTGGCCCGCTTTAGGTCTCCGCCATGTTGCTCGGCGCCGTCGCAGTGATGGCAACCACGCGCATGCGCCGCCGCGGAGATGGCTGTCGCGTGCATGTGCGGACCCTCGCCGGCCGTGCAGGGCCGCCTTTCGGCGGCAGAGCAGCATGTAACACTCTGGCGCCGTGCTGGCCCCCTGAGGACCGCTGAATCGCTGGGCCAGGAGGCCCGTTGACGCCGCCGTACACCACGCTGGTGTTTACACTGGCATCAACACTTGGCCGGATATCTGTCTACCCTTTTCACTTCAAAAAGGCAAACCTACCCAGGTAAATAAGTGTACAAAGCTTCTGTTCAGTTTGCAGTAATATGGAATTTTCCTCTTGGTTTTCATTTCCAAAATGCAGTAATTTATTCCTTACCTTATGCTTATCTGCATCAGTTAAAATATGCAGAATATTTATTAACAGACTCTAGAGTTTCCATGTCGTTTACACTAGTGAAGTGGCACCTTCGGGAGAAGTGTGCTCTGCTGGTTCAGTGTAGTGACAGTGTAATCTGTTTATGAAGATTTTTGTGGCAATATCATAAACGCAAGAGCCTGCTTAAGATTTCACAAGAAGCGTCAGTCAGTGGGCTTTTCAATGAACCTATTTCCAATCTCATTGCACACAGCGCCCAAACCAATTTTTTGGATTTTATTACAGTTTACCGTTCTCAGCAAACTGCTTAACAGGAATGCGATAGCAGACTGGAGAAGACACGATCCTCTGCGCACAGTAGTGCATCTTAAATCATGTTGTTGATGCCGAGGTGATAAGATTTGCGTCTCCTCTCTCTAGCATTCAGCACTACTGCAATAACTAACGTGACAAGTTAGTTATAAACTTCACATTTGGTTTGATGACCCGACCTGACATACACTAATACAGCTGGATAAATGGCATCTGGGTTTTCTTAAATGGGGTGAAAGTGCACTGTGTCCTGAGAGGCCGGATGACATACTCATCTCTCTGAAGACAATAAACTTGGTTATCAAATAGACAGAGAAGCTAATCGGATGCACCATTATTTATGTGTAATTCCCCGCAACTTCAGATGAGGTCAAATGAGCAATTAAAAAAAAAAAATCATTGCTGGAATGTTGGTGCCATTGGCTAGGCCAGCATTTATTGCTTATGCCTAATGGCCCTTGAGAAGGTGATGTTTGGGATACCTTTGTAATCCGCTGAATCCATGTGGCATAGGTACACCCGCAGTGCTGCTAGGGAGGGAGATCCAGCTTTTTGACCCAGCGACAGTGAAACAACGGCGATTTATTTCCAACTCATCATGGGTGAGTGGCTTGGAGGGGAACTTCCAGGTAATGGTGTTACGATGTGCCTGCTACCCTTGTCCTTCTAGATGGGAGTAGTTGTGCTTGTGTTTGGAAGGTGCTGTTGAAGAACCTTTGGTGATTTCCTGCAGCGCATCTTGGAGATGGTACCCACGGCTTCCACTGTGCATCAGTGGTTGAGGGATTGAATGTTTGTGGAAGGGTTAGCAATCAAGTGGATTGCTTTGTCCTGGATGATGTTGAGCTTCTTGAGTGTTGTTGGAGCTGCGCTCGTCCAGGCAAGTGGAGGGTATTCCATCACACTCCTGACTTGTGCCTTGTAGATTGTAGACGGACCTGCTCTTGTCGCCAAAGTATTTATGTGGCTATAATAAGAATAATCTTTATTGTCACAAGTAGGCTTACATTGCAATGAAGTTACTGTGAAAAGCCCCCTATTCTCCACATTCCGGCGCCTGTTCGGGTACCCAGAGGGTGAATTCAGAATGTCCAAGTTACCTAACAGCACATCTTTCGGGATTAGTCGGAGGAAATTGGAGCACCCGGAGGAAACCCACACAGCCACGGGCAAAACGTGCAGACTCCGCACAGACAGTGACCCAGCCGGGAATCGTACCTGGGACCCTGGCGATGTAAAGCCACAGTGCTAACCACTGTGCTACCATGCTGCCCTGTTAGTCCAGTTCAGCTTTTGGTCAATGGTAACCCCCGAGATGTTGATAGTGGGAAATTCAGTGATGGTAATGCCATTGAATTAAACATGGAACTGAAGAATTTGCTTTTGGAGATAAAGGGCGGGATCCTCCGAGCCTGCGCCGGGACGCGATTCTCCGTCGACCGGAGAATCGGCACCAATCGCGCCTGCGCTGTCGTCGTGGCGCCGGTCGGGGGCCACGGAAAGAGGCCCCAGCAGTGATTCTCCGCGATCAACCAGCCGAACCCCTGCCGAGTTCTGCCAAGTCCCGCCGGCGTGCTTCCAACCTGGTACCACTCAGCGGGAGCTCGGACCCGCCGCCACGGTGGCTGTCCTGGTGGGGGGGTGGGGGGGATCTGATTCCAAGGCCTCCACAGGGTCCAGTCCCGCGATCGGGGGGCACCCATGATCTGGAGGGGGCCTACCCCCTTCCGCTCAAGCCCGCTGTAGGTCTCCGCCATGTTGCGCGGCGCAGAGACGGCAACCACACGCATGCTCCAGCGCGGAGACGGCCGTCCCACGCATGCACCGGTGCAGAGACGGCTGTCGCACGGACCCGCACCGGCTGTGCATGGCCACCTTTCAGCGCCAGAGCAGCGCTCAGCACTCTGGCGCCATGCTGGCCCCCTGATGACCGCTGAATTGCTGGGCCAGGAGACCCATTGACCCCGGCGTACACCACTCCGGTGTTTACGCCAGTGTCAACACTTGGCCGGGATTTCGGAGAATCCTGGCCAACGTGTTCCACCATCAGCTTCATGAAAATGGGATTTCACTGCCTGAAATTGCATTTCAGAAAATATGACTGAATTAACTAGATAACCAATTAAATTGCTTATCCTTTGCTGAAATTGACGCAAATGTAACTGGAACTATTTAAAGGATGGCTCCAGCTGTTAGATTTGCCCATGCCATTTCATGTTGACAATATTTCACCCAGAAGGTTGCTGGAAGTGAATTCGCTGTCTGACATCCCATTGTAATATATTGACATTTCTATATTTGTATAGCAGTTCTGAAGTAAACTCGACACAGGATCTTAAGCCATTTCAAAACTAAGCCCCCTTTGAACAAAATGAAAAGTATCAAACACTTCTCCGGCTCGGAAAGTTGACTATTACAAATGTGGAGTCTCATTCCTTCGCTCAGTTGGCAGGACATCTGGTTCATGATGTGGAGCGATGCAGCAGCGTGGGTTCATTCCCTGTACCGATCAAGGTTATTGATGAAGACAGTCTTCTTAAACTTGCCTCCCGCCTGAGATGTGGTGACGCTCAGGTTAATTCGCCATCAGCCAAGCTCTCAAAGGGAAGAGCAGCCTATGTTCCCTGGGACTGTGGCGATTTTTACATTTTCTGAAAGGCAATTAGTCCAGTAAAACTTTCCCTCTCCTTTGTTGAAATCCCAAGTAACTCAAGATTGTCCGCAAACAATAGAATAAAATCTAGTCTACTGATATTAAACCCAGCTTTGTGCTGGAAGGAATTATCCAATAATTGGAGTTAACGAATGTCAATAGTACAATAAAGTGGGAATTCAATAAAAAATAAAGATAGAAAATTTGAATGGCGTGGCTTTGAATTCAGAGGAGCCTAGGTAATAAATCTTTCCATTTCTGTGCTCATCAGCCCGTAGTTCTCTACATTGCGAAAGGAGCAATGCTTCTGGCAAGTAGGCGAGACACTGTCCAAGAATGTGGACTCATAGTGTTACTCCCCATAAAGTAAAGCTGCCTGCATACCCCTTGAAAACATTCCTGAACAACAACTTACTTTTACACTGTTATGATTTCATAAACACCAAAGTACCTGATTGACCTGAGTTAGACAGAACTGAGGTAAGTAGTGATTAACTGCCTGTTCCAGAAGCGGTAGTTTCTGTTAATGCTGATCATGTGGGCGCATCACAAATTTAGAATTAAACCACTCCACAAGAAACGGAAACCCCCCTCAAAGATGTGATTTATAATTGTCCAACACTTGTATAAAATGTATGGCTAGAATCTAAGACTAAGTGAATTAATTATTTAAGATTATATAAAGGAGTTAAGGGTGTGGGAACTGGTGATTGTCCCTTGAAGGGAAACACAGCAGAGTAAGGGTCACCTGGCCAAAGTGGGGAATTAGCCCAGGGAGGCAAGTTCTCTTAGGCAGAGGCATTCCAGAAATAGCAGTAAACATCCTGCTGCTCTTCTAGATTCTTGTAAATCAATCCTTTGTTGTTCACGAATGAAGTCTCTAAAAGTGCATCATTACACTAATGGAAAAAGTGAACAATCCAAATATGTGTCCCAAGGAGGTTTAAAGGGAATTGCAAGATCAACAATAGCTGCTGCCTAAGAATAAATAATGAGGGCAGAACTTACATTCTGAAATGTTGACCTTATTGGGAGGCTGTAAAGTGCACAATTGAAAGACAGGGTACTGTTCCTTGAGCTTTCACTGAATTTCAATGGAGCAGCGCAGTCGGCCACAGACAGAAAAGTCAGAGTGTGGGAGGGGAAGAGAATAAAAATGATGGATAGCTGGAAGCTTGCAATGGAAGTGTTCCATAAAACGATTACCGATCTAGATTTGGTTTCCCCCAATGTACAGGAGGCACCACAGTGAGCTGCGCTGGAGAAACCTTCCACCGGCGAGTCAGTAATTATTGGTATGTTAGATCCATTGCGCAGAGGTCATGAGATCTTCAAACTGTCTTCATTTAAGTACCAAACAAACTAAAGTACAAAATGGACACAAGGGAGAATGACTGCAAAGCTGGGGCAAAGCAAAAAAACAGAAAAGAGAGGTTAAAAGCAGATAATCACAAGAATGGGAGTGATGTTGCACAAGGGAGAATGACTGCAAAGCTGGGGCAAAGCAAAAAAACAGAAAAGAGAGGTTAAAAGCAGATAATCACAAGAATGGGAGTGATGTTGCACAGGGGCAGGTGCTGGAAAATGTGTGATCGATTTACACTCTCACCAAAGCTTATGCAGGTTTCACACTCCAACCGGAGCTTGTGATCAATTCACACTCTCACTGGAGCTCAGTGTGAACAATTCACACTCACACTGGAGCTCAGTGTGATCAATTCACACTCTCACTGGAGCTCAGTGTGAACAATTCACTTTCTCACTGGAGCTCCATGTGAACAAGTCACACTCTCACTGGAGCATGTGATCAATTCACACTCTCACTGGAGTTTGTGATCAATTCACACTCCCACTGGACCTCCATGTGATCAATTCACACTCTCACTGGACCTCCATGTGATCAATTCACACTCTCACTGGAGCATGTGATCAATTCACACTCTCACTGCAGTTTGTGATCAATTCACACTCTCACTGGAGTTCGTGAACAATTCACACTCTCACTGGAGCTTGTGATCAATTCACAGCACGGTAGCATTGTGGATAGCACAAATGCTTCACAGCTCCAGGGTCCCAGGTTCGATTCCGGCTTGGGTCACTGTCTGTGCGGAGTCTGCACATCCTCCCTGTGTGTGCGTGGGTTTCCTCCGGGTGCTCCGGTTTCCTCCCACAGTCCAAAGATGTGCGGGTTAGGTGGATTGGCCATGCTAAATTGCCCTTAGTGTCCAAAATTGCACTTAGTGTTGGGTGGGGTTACTGGGTTATGGGGATAGGGTGGAGGTGTGGACCTTGGGTAGGATGCTCTTCCCAAGAGCCGGTGCAGACTCGATGGGCCGAATGGCCTCCTTCTGCACTGGAAATTCTATGATTCTATGATTCATGTGATCAATTCACACTCTCACTGGTGTTCGTGATCAATTCACACTGTCACTGGAGCACCATGTGAGAAATGTACACTCACTGGAGCTCCATGTGATCAATTCACACTCTCACTGGAGCTCAATGTGAGCAATTCCCACTCTCACTGGCGGCTGTGATCAATTCACACTCTCACTGCAGCACTATGTGATCAATTTGTACGCACACTGGAGCTCAATTCAAAGTCTCACTGGAGCTTGTGATCAATTCACACACTCACTGGAGTTTCTGTTCAATTCACACTCACTGGAGCTCCATGTGATCAATTCACACTCTCACTGGAGCTCAATATGATCAATTCACACTCTCACTGGAGTTTATGATCCATTCACAATCTTACTGGAGCTTGTGATCAAATTACACTCTCACTGGAGCGTCTTGTGAACAATTCACACTCCCACTGGCGCTTGTGAACAATTCACATTCTCACTGGAGCTCCATGTGAACAATTAACACACTCACTGGAGCTTGTGATAAATTTACACTCTCACTGGAGCTCCATGTGATCAATTCACACACTCACTGGAGCTCCATGTGATCAAGTCACACTCTCACTGGAGTTTCTGTTCAATTCACACTCACTGGAGCTCCATGTGATCAATTCACACTCTCACTGGAGCTCCATGTGAACAATTCACTCTCACTGGAGCTCCATGTGATCAATTCACACTCTCACTGGAGCTCCATGTCATCAACTTACGCACTCACTCGAGCGTGTGATCAATTCACTCTCTCATTGGAGCTCCATGTGATCAATTCACACTCTCACTGGAGCTTGTGAACTCCCTCACTGGAGCTCCATGTGATCAATTCACACTCTCACTGGAGCTCCATGTGAACAATTCACACTCTCACTGGAGCTTGTGATCAATTCACACTCTCACTGGAGCTCGTGATCAATTCACACTCTCATGGGAGCTCCATGTGAACAATTCACTTTCTCAATGGAGCTCCATATGATCAATTCACTCTCTCACTGGAGCTCCATGTGATCAATTCACACTCTCACTGGAGCTCCATGCGATGAATCACACTCTCACTGGGGTTTGTGATCAATTCACACTCTCGCCGATGCTTGTGAACAATTCACTCTCTCACTGGAGCTTGTGATCTATTCACACTCTCGCTGGAGCTCCATGTGAAAAATTCACACTCTCACTGGAGCGTGTGATCAATTCACACTCTCACTGGAGCTCGTGATCAATTCACACTCTCACTGGAGCTCCATGTGAACAATTCACTCTCTCGCTGGAGCTCCATATGATCAATTCACACTCTTACTGGAGCTCCATGTGATCAATTCACACTCTCACTAGAGCTTGTGATCAATTCACACTCTCGCTGGAGCTCCATGTGAACAATTCACTCTCTGAATGGAGCTCGATATGATCAATTCACACGTTCACTGGAGCTCCATGTGATCAATTCACACTCTCACTGGAGCGTCATGTGATCAATTCACACTCTCACTGGGATCTGGGATCAATTCACACTCTTGCCGATGCTTGTGATCAATTCACTCTCTCATTGGAGCTCCATGTGATCAATTCACACTCACTGGGGTATGTGATCAATTCACATTCTCACTGGAGCTTGTGAACTCCCTCACTGGAGCTCCATGTGATCAATTCAGACTCTCGCTGGAGCTCCATGTGAACAATTCACGCTCTCACTGGAGTTCCATGAGATCAACTCACACCCTCACTGGAGCTCAATGTGATCAATTCACATTCTCATTCACACTCTTACTGGAGCTTGTGAACAAATTGCAGTCTCACTGTAGCTTGTGAACAATTCACACTCTCACTGGAACTCCATGTGATCCATTCACACTCTCACTGGAGGTCCATGTGAACAATTTCCTCTCACGGGAGCCTCAAGTAATCAATTCACACTCTCACTTGAGCTCCATGTGATCAATTCACACTCTCACTGGAGCATGTAATCAATTCACACTCTCACTGGAGTTTGTGATCAATTCACACTCCCACTGGACCTCCATGTGATCAATTCACACTCTCACTGGACCTCCATGTGATCAATTCACACTCTCACTGTAGCATGTGATCAATTCACACTCTCACTGCAGTTTGTGATCAATTCACACTCTCACTGGAGTTCGTGAACAATTCACACTCTCACTGGAGCTTGTGATCAATTCACAGCACGGTAGCATTGTGGATAGCACAAATGCTTCACAGCTCCAGGGTCCCAGGTTCGATTCCGGCTTGGGTCACTGTCTGTGCGGAGTCTGCACATCCTCCCTGTGTGTGCGTGGGTTTCCTCCGGGTGCTCCGGTTTCCTCCCACAGTCCAAAGATGTGCGGGTTAGGTGGATTGGCCATGCTAAATTGCCCTTAGTGTCCAAAATTGCATTTAGTGTTGGGTGGGGTTACTGGGTTATGGGGATAGGGTGGAGGTTTGGTCCTTGGGTAGGATGCTCTTTCCAACAGCTGGTGCAGACTCGATGGGCCGAATGGCCTCCTTCTGCACTGTAAATTCTATGATTCTATGATTCATGTGATCAATTCACACTCTCACTGGAGTTCGTGATCAATTCACACTGTCACTGGAGCACCATGTGAGAAATGAACACTCACTGGAGCTCCATGTGATCAATTCACACTCTCACTGGAGCTCAATGTGAGCAATTCCCACTCTCACTGGCGGCTGTGATCAATTCACACTCTCACTGCAGCACTATGTGATCAATTTGTACGCACACTGGAGCTCCATGTGATCAATTCAAAGTCTCACTGGAGTTTGTGATCAATTCACACTCACTGGAGCTCCATGTGATCAATTCACACTCTCACTGGAGCTCCATGTGATCAATTCACACTCACTGGAGCTCAATATGATCAATTCACACTCTCACTGGAGTTTGTGATCCATTCACAATCTTACTGGAGCTTGTGTTGAAATTACACTCTCACTGGAGCTCCTTGTGAACAATTCACACTCCCACTGGCGCTTGTGAACAATTCACATTCTCACTGGAGCTCCATGTGAACAATTAACACACTCACTGGAGCTTGTGATAAATTCACACTCTCACTGGAGCTCCATGTGATCAATTCACACTCTCACTGGAGCTCCATGTGATCAATTCACACTCTCACTGGAGCTCCATGTGATCAATTCACACTCTCACTGGAGCTCCATGTGAACAATTCACTCTCACTGGAGCTCCATGTGATCAATTCACACTCTTACTGGAGCTCCATGTCATCGACTTACGCACTCACTCGAGCGTGTGATCAATTCACTCTCCCATTGGAGCTCCATGTGATCAATTCACACTCTCACTGGAGCTCCATGTGATCAATTCACACTCACTGGAGCTCAATATGATCAATTCACACTCTCACTGGAGTTTGTGATCCATTCACAATCTTACTGGAGCTTGTGTTCAAATTACACTCTCACTGGAGCTCCTTGTGAACAATTCACACTCCCACTGGCGCTTGTGAACAATTCACATTCTCACTGGAGCTCCATGTGAACAATTAACACACTCACTGGAGCTTGTGATAAATTCACACTCTCACTGGAGCTCCATGTGATCAATTCACACTCTCACTGGAGCTCCATGTGATCAATTCACACTCTCACTGGAGCTCCATGTGATCAATTCACACTCTCACTGGAGCTCCATGTGAACAATTCACTCTCACTGGAGCTCCATGTGATCAATTCACACTCTTACTGGAGCTCCATGTCATCGACTTACACACTCACTCGAGCGTGTGATCAATTCACTCTCCCATTGGAGCTCCATGTGATCAATTCACACTCTCACTGGGGTATGTGATCAATTCACATTCTCACTGGAGCTTGTGATCAACTCACACTCTCACTGGAGCTCGTGATCAATTCACACTCTCATGGGAGCTCCATGTGAACAATTCACTTTCTCAATGGAGCTCCATATGATCAATTCACTCTCTCACTGGAGCTCCATGTGATCAATTCACACTCTCACTGGAGCTCCATGTGATCAATTCACACTCTCACTGGAGCTCCATGTGAACAATTCACTCTCTCACTAGAGCTCCATGTGATCAATTCACTCTCTCACTGGAGCTCCATGTGATCAATTCACTCTCTCACTGGAGCTCCATGTGATCAATTCACACAATCACTGGAGCTCCATGCGATCAATCACACTCTCACTGGGGGTTGTGATCAATTCACACTCTCGCCGATGCTTGTGAACACTTCACTCTCTCACTGGAGCTTGTGATCTATTCACGTTCTCGCTGGAGCTCCATGTGAACAATTCACAATCTCACTGGAGCTTGTGATCAATTCACACTCTCACTGGAGCTCCATGTGAACAATTCACACTCTCACTGGAGCGTCATGTGATCAATTCACAATTTCACTGGGATCAGTGATCAATTCACACTCTCGCCGATGCTTGTGATCAATTCACTCTCTCATTGGAGCTCCAGGTGATCAATTCACACTCTCACTGGGGTATGTGATTAATTCGCATTCTCACTGGAGCTTGTAAACTCCCTCACTGGAGCTGCATGTAAGCTATTCAGACTCTCGCTGGAGCTCCATGTGAACAATTCACGCTCTCACTGGAGCTCCATGAGATCAATTCACACTCTCACTGGAGCTTGTGATCAATTCACTCTATCACTGGAGCTCCAGGTGATCCATTTACACTCTCACTGGAGGTCCATGTGATCAACACACACTCTCACTGGATCTCCATGTGAACAATTCACTCTCACTGGAGCTCCATGTGATCAACTCACACTCTCACTGGAGGTCCATGTGATCAATTCACACTCTCACTGGAGCTCCATGTGAACAATTCACACTCTCACTGGAGCTCCATGTGAACAATTCACTCTCACTGGAGCTCCATGTGAACAATTCACTCTCACTGGAGGGCCTTGTGAACAATTCACACTCTCACTGGAGCTTGTGATCAATTCACATTCTCACTGGAGCTTGTGAACCCCCTCACTGGAGCTGCATGTAAGCTATTCAGACTCTCACTGGAGATCCATGTGAACAATGTCATCTCACGGGAGCTCCAAGTGATCAATTCACACTCACACTGTTGCTCCATGTGATCAATTCACACTCTCACTGGAGTTTGTGATCAATTCTCACTGGAGCTGGTGATCTATTCACACTCCCACAGGAGCTCCATGTGAACAATTCATTCTCTCACTGAAGCTCCGTGTGGTCAAGTCACACTCTCATTGGAGCTCCATGTGATCAATTCACACTCCCACTAGAGCTCCATGTGATCAATTCACATTCTCACTGGAGCTGGTGATCTATTCACAGTCTTAATGGAGTTTGTGATCAATTCACACTCACGCTGGAGCTCCCTATGAATGATTCACACTCTCACTGGAGTTGGTGATCCATTCACACTCTTACTGGAGCATGTGAACAAATTACACTCTCACTGGAGCTTGTGAACAATTCACACAATCACTGGAGCTCCATGTGATCAATTCACACTCTCACTGGAGCTCCATGTGAACAATTCGCTCTCACTGGAGCTCCATGTGATCAATTCACATTTTCACTGGAGCTGGTGATCTATTCACAGTCTCAATGGAGTTTGTGATCAATTCACCCTCACACTGGAGCTCCCTATGAACAATTCACACTCTCACTGGAGTTGGTGCTCCAGTCGCACTCTTACTGGAGCTTGTGAACAAATCAGACTCTCACTGGAGCTTGTGGTCTATACACACTCTCATCGGGAGCTCCATGTGATCAATTCACACTCTCACTGGAGCTCCATGTGATCAATTCACACTCTCACTGGAGCTCCATGTGAACAATTCACACTCTCACTGGAGCTCCATGTCAACAATTCACTCTCACTGGAGCTTCATGTGATCAATTCACACTCTCACTGGAGCTTGTGAACAAATTACAGTCTCACTGAAGTGCCTTGTGAACAATTCACACTCTCACTGGAGCTTGTGAACAATTCACACTGTCACTGGATCTCAATATGATCAATTCACACTCTCACTGGGGTTTGTGATCCATTCACAATCTTACTGGAGCTTGTGATCAAATTACACTCTCACTGGAGCGCCTTGTGAACAATTCGCACTCCCACTGGCGCTTGTGAATAATTCACATTCTCACTGGAGCTCCATGGGAACAATTAACACACTCACTGGAGCTCCATGTGAACAATTCACACTCTCACTGGAGCTCCATGTGATCATTTCACACTCACACTGGTGCCCCATGTGAACAATTCACACTCTCAGTTGAGCTTGTGATAAATTCACACTCTCACGGGAGCTCCATGTGATCAATTCACACTCTCACTTGGGTTTGTTATCAATTCACACTCTCACTGGAGCTGGTGATCTATTCACACTCTCACTGGAGCTCCATGTGAACAATTCATTCTCTCACTGAAGGTCCATGTGATCAAGTCACACTCTCATTGAAGCTCCATGTGATCAACTCACACTCTCACTCGAGCTCCATTTGATCAATTCACATTCTCACTGGAGCTGGTGATCTATTCACAGTCTTAATGGTGTTTGTGATCGATTCACACTCACACTGGAGCTCCCTATGAACGATTCACACTCTTACTGGAGTTGGTGATCCATTCACACTCTTACTGGAGCTTGTGAACAAATTACACTCTCACTGGAGCTTGTGAACAATTCACACTCTCACTGGAGCTCCATGTGATCAATTCACATTTTCACTGGAGCTGGTGATCTATTCACAGTGTCAATGGAGTTTGTGATCAATTCACCCACACACTGGAGCTCCCTATGAACAATTCACACTCTCACAGGAGTTGATGATGCATTCGCACTCTTACTGGAGCTTGTGAACAAATCAGACTCTCACTGGAACTTGTGATCTATTCACACTCTCATCGGGAGCTCCATGTGATCAATTCACACTCGCACTGGAGCTCCATGTGATCAATTCACACTCTCACTGGAGCTCCATGTGAACAATTCACACTCTCACTGGAGCTTGTGAACAAATTACAGTCTTACTGGAGTGCCTTGTGAACGATTCACACTCTCACTGGAGCTCAATATGATCAATTCACACTCTCACTGGAGCTTGTGATCTACTCACAGTCTCCATGGAGTTTGTGATCTATTGAAATTCACACTGGATATCCCTATGATCAATTCATACTCCCACTGGAGTTTTTGTTCCATTCACACTCTTACTGGAGCTTCTGAACAAATTACACTCTCACTGGAGTGCCTTGTGAACAATTCATACTCTCACTGGAGCTTGTGAACAATTCACACTCTCACTGGAGCTACATGTGATCCATTCACACTCTCATTGGAGGTCCATGTGAACAATGTCCTCTCTCACGGGAGCTCCATGTGATCAGTTCACACTCTCACTGGAGCTTGTGATCAATTCATACTCTCACTGGAGCTTGTGATCAATTCAATCTCTCATTGGAGCTGCATGTGATCAATTCACACTCTTACTGGCGTATGTGATCAATTCACATTCTCACTGGAGCTTGTGAACTCTCTCACTGGAGCTCCATATGATCAATTCACACTCTCACGTGAGCTCATTGTGAACGATTCACACTCTCAATGGAGCTCCATGTGACCAATTCACACTCTCACTGGAGCTCCATATGATCAATTGACACTCTCACTGGAGCTCCATGTGAACAATTCACTCTCTCACTGGAGCTCCATGTGAACAATTCACTCTCTCACTGGAGCTTCATGTAATCAATTCACACTCTCACTGGAGCTCCATGCGATCAATTCACACACTCACTGGGGTTTGTGATCAATTCACACTCTCGCCGATGCTTGTGAACAATTCACTCTCTCACTGGATCTTGTAATCTATTCACATTCTCACTGGAGCTCCATGTGAACAAATCACTCTCTCACTGGAGCTCCATGTGATCAATTCACACTCTCACTGGAGCGCCATGTGATCAATTAACAATCTCACTGGTGTTTGTGATCAATTCACACTCTCCCCGATGCTTGTGAACAATTCACTCTCTCACTGGAGCTTGTGATCAATTCACACTCTCACTGGAGCTCCATGTGAACAATTCACTCTCTCGCTGGAGCTCCATGTGATCAATTCACACTCTCACTGGAGCTCCATGTGATCATTTCACACTCTCACTGGAGCTCCATGTGATCATTTCACATTCTCACTGGAACTTGTGATCTATTCACAGTCTCACTGGAGCTCCATGTGATCTATCCACACTCTCACTCAAGCTTGTGAGGAATTCACACTCTCACTGGACCTCCATGTGATCAATTCACACACTCACTGGTGTTTGTGATCAATTCACACTCTCACCGGTGCTTCTGAACAATTCACTCTCTCACTGGAGCATGTGATCTATTCACACTCTCGCTGGAGATCCTTGTGAACAATTCACTTTCTCACTGGAGCTCCATATGATCAATTCACACTCTTTCTGGAGCGCCATGTGATCAATTCACACTCTCACTGGAGCTTGTGCTCAATTCACACTCTCACTCAAGCTTGTCAGCAATTCACACTCTCACTGGATCTTGTGATCTATTCACACTCTCACTGGAGCTCCATGTGATCTATTCACACTCTCACTGGAGGTCCATGTGAACTATTCGCACTCTCACTCAAGCTTGTGAGTAATTCACACTCTCACAGGAGCTTGTGATCTATTCACACTCTCACTGGAGCTCCATGTGATCTAGTCACTCTCTCACTGGCGTATGTGATCAATTCACATTCTCACTGGAGCTTGTGATCTCTCTCACTGGAGCTCCATGTGATCAATTCATACTCTCACTGGAGCACATTGTGAACATTTCACACTCTCACGGGAGCTTGTGATCAGTTCACACTCTCACTGGAGCTCGTGATCAATTCACACTCTCATGGGAGCTCCATGTGAACAATTCACTCTCTCACTGGAGCTCAATGTGATCAATTCACACTCACACTGGAGTTCCCTATGAACGATTCACACTCTCACTGGAGTTGGTGATCCATTCACACTCTTACTGGAGCTTGTGAACAAATTACACTCTCACTGGAGCTTGTGAACAATTCATACTCTCACTGGAGCTCCATGTGATCAATTCACATTTTCACTGGAGCTGGTGATCTATTCACAGTGTCAATGGAGTTTGTGATCAATTCACCCACACACTGGAGCTCCCTATGAACAATTCACACTCTCACAGGAGTTGATGATGCATTCGCACTCTTACTGGAGCTTGTGAACAAATCAGACTCTCACTGGAACTTGAGATCTATTCACACTCTCATCGGGAGCTCCATGTGATAAATTCACACTCTCACTGGCGTATGTGATCAATTCACATTCTCACTGGAGCTTGTGAAGTCTCTCACTGGAGCTCCATGTGATCAATTCACACTCTCGCGTGAGCTCATTGTGAACGATTCACACTTACACTGGAGCTGCATGTGACCAATTCACACTCTCACTGGAGCTCCATATGATCAATTGACACTCTCACTGGAGCTCCATGTGAACAATTCACTCTCTCACTGGAGCTCCATGTGAACAATTCACTCTCTCACTGGAGCTCCATGTAATCAATTCACACTCTCACTGGAGCTCCATGCGATCAATTCACACACTCACTGGGGTTTGTGATCAATTCACACTCTCGCCGATGCTTGTGAACAATTCACTCTCTCACTGGATCTTGTAATCTATTCACACTCTCACTAGAGCTCCATGTGAACAAATCACTCTCTCACTGGAGCTCCATGTGATCAATTCACACTCTCACTGGAGCGCCATGTGATCAATTCACAATCTCACTGGTTTTTGTGATCAATTCACACTCTCGCCGATGCTTGTGAACAATTCACTCTCTCACTGGAGCTTGTGATCAATTCACACTCTCATCGGGAGCTCCATGTGATCAATTCACACTCGCACTGGAGCTCCATGTGATCAACTCACACTCTCACTGGAGCTCCATGTGAACAATTCACACTCTCACTGGAGCTTGTGAACAATTCAGACTCTCACTGGAGTGCCTTGTGAACGATTCACACTCTCACTGGAGCTCAATATGATCAATTCACACTCTCACTGGAGCTTGTGATCTACTCACAGTCTCCATGGCATTTGTGATCTATTGAAATTCACACTGGATATCCCTATGATCAATTCATACTCCCACTGGAGTTTTTGTTCCATTCACACTCTTACTGGAGCTTCTGAACAAATTACACTCTTACTGGAGTGCCTTGTGAACAATTCACACTCTCACTGGAGCTACATGTGATCCATTCACACTCTCATTGGAGGTCCATGTGAACAATGTCCTCTCTCACGGGAGCTCCATGTGATCAGTTCACACTCTCACTGGAGCTTGTGATCAATTCATACTCTCACTGGAGCTTGTGATCAATTCATACTCTCACTGGAGCTTGTGATCAATTCAATCTCTCATTGGAGTTGCATGTGATCAATTCACACTCTCACTGGAGCTTGTGATCAATTCATACTCTCACTGGAGCTTGTGATCAATTCAATCTCTCATTGGAGCTGCATGTGATAAATTCACACTCTCACTGGCGTATGTGATCAATTCACATTCTCACTGGAGCTTGTGAAGTCTCTCACTGGAGCTCCATGTGATCAATTCAGACTTCGCTGGAGCTCCATGTGAACAATTCACACTCTCACGTGAGCTCATTGTGAACGATTCACACTTACACTGGAGCTGCATGTGACCAATTCACACTCTCACTGGAGCTCCATATGATCAATTGACACTCTCACTGGAGCTCCATGTGAACAATTCACTCTCTCACTGGAGCTCCATGTGAACAATTCACTCTCTCACTGGAGCTCCATGTAATCAATTCACACTCTCACTGGAGCTCCATGCGATCAATTCACACACTCACTGGGGTTTGTGATCAATTCACACTCTCGCCGATGCTTGTGAACAATTCACTCTCTCACTGGATCTTGTAATCTATTCACACTCTCACTAGAGCTCCATGTGAACAAATCACTCTCTCACTGGAGCTCCATGTGATCAATTCACACTCTCACTGGAGCGCCATGTGATCAATTCACAATCTCACTGGTGTTTGTGATCAATTCACACTCTCGCCGATGCTTGTGAACAATTCACTCTCTCACTGGAGCTTGTGATCAATTCACACTCTCACTGGAGCTCCATGTGAACAATTCACTCTCTCGCTGGAGCTCCATGTGATCAATTCACACTCTCACTGGAGCTCCATGTGATCATTTCACACTCTCACTGGAGCTCCATGTGATCTATCCACACTCTCACTCAAGCTTGTGAGGAATTCACACTCTCACTGGACCTCCATGTGATCAATTCACACACTTACTGGTGTTTGTGATCAATTCACACTCTCACCGGTGCTTCTGAACAATTCACTCTCTCACTGGAGCATGTGATCTATTCACACTCTCGCTGGAGATCCTTGTTAACAATTCACTTTCTCACTGGAGCTCCATATGATCAATTCACACTCTTTCTGGAGCGCCATGTGATCAATTTACAATCTCACTGGAACTTGTGCTCAATTCACACTCTCACTCAAGCTTGTCAGCAATTCACACTCTCACTGGATCTTGTGATCTATTCACACGCTCACTGGAGCTCCATGTGATCTATTCACACTCTCACTGGAGGTCCATGTGAACTATTCACACTCTCACTCAAGCTTGTGAGTAATTCACACCCTCACTGGAGCTCCATGTGATCTATTCATACTCTCACTGGAGCTCATTGTGAACATTTCACACTCTCACTGGAGCTTGTGATCAGTTCACACTCTCACTGGAGCTCGTGATCAATTCACACTCTCATGGGAGCTCCATGTGAACAATTCACTCTCTCACTGGAGCTCAATGTGATCAATACACACTCTCACTGGCGCATGTGATCAATTCACATTCTCACTGGAGCTTGTGAACTCTCCAACAGGAGCTCCATGTGATCAATTCATACTCTCACTGGAGCTCATTGTGAACAATTCACACTGTTTCTGGAGCGCCATGTGATCAATTCACAATCTCACTGGTGTTTGTGATCAATTCACAATCTCACTGTAATCCATGTGAACAATTTCCTCTCTCACGGGAGCTCCATGTTGTCAATTCACACTCTTTCTGGAGCTCCATGTAATTAATTCATACTCTCACCGGAGCTCCATGTGATCAATTCACACTCTCTCTGGCGTTTGTGATCAATTCACACTCTAACCGATGCTTCTGAACAATTCACTCTCTCACTGGAGCTTGTGATCTATTCACACTCTCGCTGGAGATCCATGTGAACAATTCACTTTCTCACTGGAGCTCCATATGATCAATTCACACTCTCACTGGACTCCATGTGATCAAATCACTCTCTCCTACTGGAGCTCCATTTGATCAATTCACACTCTTTCTGGAGCGCCTGTGATCAATTCACACTCTCACTGGAGCTTGTGCTCAATTCACACTCTCACTCAAGCTTGTCAGCAATTCACACTCTCACTGGATCTTGTGATCTATTCACACTCTCACTGGAGCTCCATGTGATCTATTCACTCTCTCACTGGAGGTCCATGTGAACTATTCACACTCTCACTCAAGCTTGTGAGTAATTCACACTCTCACTGGTGCTTGTGATCTATTCACACTCACACTGGAGCTCCATGTGATCAATTCACTCTCTCACTGGCGTATGTGATCAATTCACACTCTTTCTGGAGCGCCTGTGATCAATTCACACTCTCACTGGAGCTTGTGCTCAATTCACACTCTCACTCAAGCTTGTCAGCAATTCACACTCTCACTGGATCTTGTGATCTATTCACACTCTCACTGGAGCTCCATGTGATCTATTCACTCTCTCACTGGAGGTCCATGTGAACTATTCACACTCTCACTCAAGCTTGTGAGTAATTCACACTCTCACTGGTGCTTGTGATCTATTCACACTCACACTGGTGCTCCATGTGATCAATTCATACTCTCACTGGAGCCTATTGTGAACATTTCACACTCTCACTGGAGCTTGTGATCAGTTCACACTCTCACTGGAGCTCGTGATCAATTCACAATCTCATGGGAGCTCCTTATGAACAATTCACTCTCTCACTGGAGCTCAATGTGATCAATACACACTCTCACTGGCGTATGTGATCAATTCACATTTTCACTGGAGCTTGTGAACTCTCTCACTGGAGCTCCATGTGATCAATTCATACTCTCACTGGAGCTCATTGTGAACAATTCACACTCTCACTGGAGCTTGTGATCAGTTCACACTCTCACTGGAGCTCGTGATCAATTCACACTCTCATGGGTGCTCCATGTGAACAATTCACTTTCTCATTGGATCTCCATATGATCAATTCACACTCTCACTGGAGGTCCATGTGAACAATTCACTCTCTCACTGGAGCTCCATGTGATCAATTCACACTCTCACTGGGGTTTGTGATCAATTCATACTCTCACCGATGCTTGTGATCATTTCACACTCTAACTGGAACTCGTGATCAATTCACACTCTCATGGGTGCTCCATGTGAACAATTCACTTTCTCATTGGAGCACCATATGATCAATTCACTCTCTCACTGGAGCTCCATGTGATCAATTCACACTCTCACTGGAGCTCCATTTGATCAATTCACACTCTTTCTGGAGATCCATGTGAACAATTCACTTTCTCACTGGAGCTCCATATGATCAATTCACTCTCTCACTGAACTCCATGTGATCAATTCACTCTCTCACTGGAGCTCCATTTGATCAATTCACACTCTTTCTGGAGCGCCATGTGATCAATTCACACTCTCACTGGAGCTTGTGCTCAATTCACACTCTCGCTCAAGCTTGTCAGCAATTCACACTCTCACTGGATCTTGTGATCTATTCACACTCTCACTGGAGGTCCGTGTGATCTATTCACTCTCTCACTGGAGGTCCATGTGAACTTTTCACACTCTCACTCAAGCTTGTGAGGAATTCACACTTTCACTGGAGCTTGTGATCAATTCACTCTCTCACTGGAACTCCATTTGATCAATTCACACTCTTTCTGGAGCGCCATGTGATCAATTCACACTCTCACTGGAGCTTGTGCTCAATTCACACTCTCACTCAAGCTTGTCAGCAATTCACACTCTCACTGGATTTGTGATCTATTCACACTCTCACTGGAGGTCCATGTGAACTATTCACACTCTCAATCAAGCTTGTGAGGAATTCACACTTTCACTGGAGCTTGTGATCTATTCACACTCTCACTGGAGCTCCATGTGATCTATTCACACTCTCACTGGAGCTTCATGTGAACAATTCACTCTCTCACTGGAGCTTCATGTGATCAATTCACACTCTCACTGGAGCTCCATGTGATCTGTTCACACTCTCACTGTAGATCCATGTGAACTATTCACACTCTCACTCAAGCTTGTGAGGAATTCACACTTTCACTGGAGCTTGTGATCTATTCACACTCTCACTGGAGCTCCATGTGATCTATTCACACTCTCACTGGAGCTTCATGTGAACAATTCACTCTCTCACTGGAGCTCCATGTGATCTATTCACACTCTCACTGGAGGTCCATGTGAACTATTCACACTCTCACTCAAGCTTGTGAGGAATTCACACTTTCACTGGAGCTTGTGATCTATTCACACTCTCACTGGATCTCCATGTGATCTATTCACACTCTCACTGGTGCTCCATGTAATCAATTCATACTCTCACTGGAGCTCCATGTGATCAATTCACACTCTCACTGGGGTTTGTGATCAATTCATAATCTCACCGATGCTTGTGATCAATTCACACTCTCACTGGAACTCGTGATCAATTCACACTCTCATGGGTGCTCCATGTGAACAATTCACTTTCTCATTGGAGCTCCATATGATCAATTCACGCTGTTTCTGGAGCACCATGTGATCAATTCACAATCTCACTGGTGCTTGTGATCAATTCACAATCTCACTGTAATCCATGTGAACAATTTCCTCTCTCACGGGAGCTCCATGTTGTCAATTCACACTCTTTCTGGAGCTCCATGTAATTAATTCATACTCTCACTGGAGCTCCATGTGATCAATTCACACTCTCTCTGGCGTTTGTGATCAATTCACACTCTCACCGATGCTTCTGAACAATTCACTCTCTCACTGGAGCTTGTGATCTATTCACACTCTCACTGGAGGTCCATGTGAACTATTCACACTCTCACTCAAGCTTGTGAGGAATTCACACTTTCACTGGAGATTGTGATCAATTCACTCTCTCACTGGAACTCCATTTGATCAATTCACACTCTTTCTGGAGCGCCATGTGATCAATTCACACTCTCACTGGAGCTTGTGCTCAATTCACACTCTCACTCAAGCTTGTCAGCAATTCACACTCTCACTGGATCTTGTGATCTATTCACACTCTCACTGGAGCTCCATGTGACCTATTCACTCTCTCACTGGAGGTCCATGTGAACTATTTACACTTTCACTCAAGCTTGTGAGGAATTCACACTTTCACTGGACCGTGTGATCTATTCACGCTCTCACTGGTGGTCCATGTGAACTATTCACACTCTCACTCAAGCTTGTGAGTAATTCACACTCTCACTGGTGCTTGTGATCTATTCACACTCTCACTGGATCTCCATGTGATCTATTCACACTCTCACTGGTGCTCCATGTAATCAATTCATACTCTCACTGGAGCTCCATGTGATCAATTCACACTCTCACTGGGGTTTGTGATCAATTCATAATCTCACCGATGCTTGTGATCAATTCACACTCTCACTGGAACTCGTGATCAATTCACACTCTCATGGGTGCTCCATGTGAACAATTCACTTTCTCATTGGAGCTCCATATGATCAATTCACGCTGTTTCTGGAGCACCATGTGATCAATTCACAATCTCACTGGTGCTTGTGATCAATTCACAATCTCACTGTAATCCATGTGAACAATTTCCTCTCTCACGGGAGCTCCATGTTGTCAATTCACACTCTTTCTGGAGCTCCATGTAATTAATTCATACTCTCACTGGAGCTCCATGTGATCAATTCACACTCTCTCTGGCGTTTGTGATCAATTCACACTCTCACCGATGCTTCTGAACAATTCACTCTCTCACTGGAGCTTGTGATCTATTCACACTCTCACTGGAGGTCCATGTGAACTATTCACACTCTCACTCAAGCTTGTGAGGAATTCACACTTTCACTGGAGATTGTGATCAATTCACTCTCTCACTGGAACTCCATTTGATCAATTCACACTCTTTCTGGAGCGCCATGTGATCAATTCACACTCTCACTGGAGCTTGTGCTCAATTCACACTCTCACTCAAGCTTGTCAGCAATTCACACTCTCACTGGATCTTGTGATCTATTCACACTCTCACTGGAGCTCCATGTGACCTATTCACTCTCTCACTGGAGGTCCATGTGAACTATTTACACTTTCACTCAAGCTTGTGAGGAATTCACACTTTCACTGGACCGTGTGATCTATTCACGCTCTCACTGGTGGTCCATGTGAACTATTCACACTCTCACTCAAGCTTGTGAGTAATTCACACTCTCACTGGTGCTTGTGATCTATTCACACTCTCACTGGAGCTCAGTGTGATCTAGTCACACTCTCACTGGAGCTCCATGTGATCAATTCACTCTCTCACTGGCGTATGTGATCAATTCACATTCTCACTGGAGCTTGTGAACTCTCTCACTGGAGCTCCATGTGATCAATCCATACTCTCACTGGAGCTCATTGTGAACATTTCACACTCTCACTGGAGCTTGTGATCAGTTCACACTCTCACTGGAGCTCGTGATCAATTCACACTCTCATGGGAGCTCCATGTGAACAATTCACTCTCTCACTGGAGCTCAATGTGATCAATACACACTCTCACTGGCGTATGTGATCAATTCACATACTCACTGGAGCTTGTGAACTCTCTCACTGGAGCTCCATGTGATCAATTCATACTCTCACTGGAGCTCATTGTGAACAATTCACACTCTCACTGGAGCTTGTGATCAGTTCACACTCTCACTGGAGCTCGTGATCAATTCACACTCTCATGGGTGCTCCATGTGAACAATTCACTTTCTCATTGGATCTCCATATGATCAATTCACACTCTCACTGGAGCTCCATGTGAACAATTCACTCTCTCACTGGAGCTCCATGTGATCAATTCACACTCTCACTGGGGTTTGTGATCAATTCATACTCTCACCGATGCTTGTGATCATTTCACACTCGCACTGGAACTCGTGATCAATTCACACTCTCATGGGTGCTCCATGTGAACAATTCACTTTCTCATTGGAGCTCCATATGATCAATTCACACTGTTTCTGGAGCGCCATGTGATCAATTCACAATCTCACTGGTGTTTGTGATCAATTCACAATCTCACTGTAATCCATGTGAACAATTTCCTCTCTCACGGGAGCTCCATTTTGTCAATTCACACTCTTTCTGGAGCTCAACGTAATCAATTCATACTCTCACTGGAGCTCCATGTGATCAATTCACACTCTCTCTGGCGTTTGTGATCAATTCACACTCTCACCGATGCTTCTGAACAATTCACTCTCTCACTGGAGCTTGTGATCTATTCACACTCTCGCTGGAGATCCATGTGAACAATTCACTTTCTCACTGGAGCTCCATATGATCAATTCACACTCTCACTGGACTCCATGTGATCAATTCACTCTCTCACTGGAGCTCCATTTGATCAATTCACACTCTTTCTGGAGCACCATGTGATCTGTTCACACTCTCACTGGAGCTTGTGCTCAATTCACACTCTCGCTCAAGCTTGTCAGCAATTCACACTCTTACTGGATCTTGTGATCTATTCACACTCTCACTGGAGCTCCGTGTGATCTATTCACTCTCTCACTGGAGGTCCACGTGAACTATTCACACTCTCATTCAAGCTTGTGAGGAATTCACACTTTCACTGGAGCTTGTGATCTATTCACACTGTCACTGGAGCTCCATGTGATCGATTCACACTCTCACTGGAGCTTCATGTGAACAATTCACTCTCTCACTAGAGCTCCATGTGATCAATTCACACTCTCACTGGAGCTCCATGTGATCTGTTCACACTCTCACTGTAGATCCATGTGAACTATTCACACTCTCACTCAAGCTTGTGAAGAATTCACACTTTCACTGGAGCGTGTGATCTATTCACACTCTCACTGGAGGTCCATGTGAACTATTCACACTCTCACTCAAGCTTGTGAGTAATTCACACTCTCACTGGTGCTTGTGATCTATTCACACTCTCACTGGAGCTCCATGTGATCTAGTCACACTCTCACTGGAGCTCCATGTGATCAATTCACTCTCTCACTGGCGTATGTGATCAATTCACATTCTCACTGGAGCTTGTGAACTCTCTCACTGGAGCTCCATGTGATCAATCCATACTCTCACTGGAGCTCATTGTGAACATTTCACACTCTCACTGGAGCTTGTGATCAGTTCACACTCTCACTGGAGCTCGTGATCAATTCACACTCTCATGGGAGCTCCATGTGAACAATTCACTCTCTCACTGGAGCTCAATGTGATCAATACACACTCTCACTGGCGTATGTGATCAATTCACATTCTCACTGGAGCTTGTGAACTCTCTCACTGGAGCTCCATGTGATCAATTCATACTCTCACTGGAGCTCATTGTGAACAATTCACACTCTCACTGGAGCTTGTGATCAGTTCACACTCTCACTGGAGCTCGTGGTCAATTCACACTCTCATGGGTGCTCCATGTGAACAATTCACTTTCTCATTGGATCTACATATGATCAATTCACACTCTCACTGGAGCTCCATGTGAACAATTCACTCTCTCACTGGAGCTCCATGTGATCAATTCACACTCTCACTAGGGTTTGTGATCAATTCATACTCTCACCGATGCTTGTGATCAATTCACACTCTCACTGGAACTCGTGATCAATTCACACTCTCATGGGTGCTCCATGTGAACAATTCACTTTCTCATTGTAGCTCCATATGATCAATTCACACTGTTTCTGGAGCGCCATGTGATCAATTCACAATCTCACTGGTGTTTGTGATCAATTCACAATCTCACTGTAATCCATGTGAACAATTTCCTCTCTCACGGGAGCTCCATGTTGTCAATTCACACTCTTTCTGGAGCTCGATGTAATCAATTCATACTCTCACTGGAGCTCCATGTGATCAATTCACACTCTCTCTGGCGTTTGTGATCAATTCACACTCTCACCGATGCTTCTGAACAATTCACTCTCTCACTAGAGCTTGTGATCTATTCACACTCTCGCTGGAGATCCATGTGAACAATTCACTTTCTCACTGGAGCTCCATATGATCAATTCACACTCTCACTGGACTCCATGTGATCAATTCACTCTCTCACTGGAGCTCCATTTGATCAATTCACACTCTTTCTGGAGCGCCATGTGATCAATTCACACTCTCACTGGAGCTTGTGCTCAATTCACACTCTCGCTCAAGCTTGTCAGCAATTCACACTCTCACTGGATCTTGTGATCTATTCAGACTCTCACTGGAGCTCCGTGTGATCTATTCACTCTCTCACTGGAGGTCCATGTGAACTATTGACACTCTCATTCAAGCTTGTGAGGAATTCACACTTTCACTGGAGGTTGTGATCTATTCACACTCTCGCTGGAGCTCCATGTGATCAATTCACACTCTCACTGGAGCTTCATGTGAACAATTCACTCTCTCACTGGAGCTCCATGTGATCTATTCACACTCTCACTGGAGCTCCATGTGATCTGTTCACACTTTCATTGTAGATCCATGTGAACTATTCACACTCTCACTCAAGCTTGTGAGGAATTCACACATTCACTGGAGCTTGTGATCAATTCACTCTCTCACGGGAGCTCCATTTGATCAATTCACACCCTATCTGGAGCGCCATGTGATCAATTCACACTCTAACTGGAGCTTGTGCTCAATTCACACTCTCACTCAAGCTTGTGAGGAATTCACACTTTCACTGGAGCTTGTGATCTATTCACACTCTCACTGGAGCTCCATGTGATCTATTCACACTCTCACTGGAGCTTCATGTGAACAATTCACTCTCTCACAGGAGCTCCATGTGATCTATTCACACTCTCACTGGAGCTTCATGTGAACAATTCACTCTCTTATTGGAGTTCCATGTGATCAATTCACTCTCTCACTGGAGCTTCATGTGAACAATTCACACTCTCACTGGAGCTTCATGTGAACAATTCACACTGTCACTGGAGCTTCATGTGATCTATTCACACTCTCACTGGAGCTTCATATGAACAATTCACTCTCTCACTGGAGCTTCATGTGATCTATTCACTCTCTCACTGGAGCTCCATGTGAACAATTCACACTCTCACTGGAGCTTCATGTGAACAATTCACACTCTCACTGGAGCTTCATGTGAACAATTCACTCTCTCACTGGAGCTCCATGTGATCAATTCACACTCTCACTGGAGCTTCATGTGAACAATTCACTCTCTCACTGGAGCTTCATGTGAACAATTCACTCTCTCACTGGAGCTCCATGTGATCAATTCACACTCTCACTGGAGCACATGTGATCAATTGACACTCTCACTGGGGTTTGTGATAAATTCACACTCTCGCCGATGCTTGTGAACAATTCACTGTCTCACTGGATCTTGTAATCTATTCACACTCTCGCTCGAGCTCCATGTGAACAATTCACTTGCTCACTGGAGCTCCATATGATCAATTCACACTCTCACTGGAGCTCCATATGATCAATTCACACTCTCACTGGAGATCCATCTGATCAATTCACACTCTCACTGGAGCTCCATGTGAACAATTCACTCTCACTGGAGCTCCATGTGATCAATTCACTCTCTCACTGCATCTTCTAATCTAGTCACACTGTCGCTGGAGCTCCATGTGAACAATTCACTTTCTGACTGGAGCTCCATATGATCAATTCACACTCTCACTGGAGCTCCATGTGATCAATTCACTCTCTCACTGCATCTTCTAATCTAGTCACACTGTCGCTGGAGCTCCATGTGAACAATTCACTTTCCGACTGGAGCTCCATGTGATCAACTCACACTCTCACTGGAGCTCCATGTGAAAAATTCACACTCTCTCTGGAGCTCCATGTGAACAATTCACTCTCACCGGAGCTCATTGTGATCAATTCACGCTCTCACTGGAGCTCCATGTCATCAATCTACGCACTCGCTTGTGATCAATTCACTCTCTCATGGCAGCTCCATGTGAACAATTCACTTTCTCACTGGAGATCCATCTGATCAATTCACACTCTCACTGGAGCTCCATGTGAACAATTCACTCTCACTGGAGCGCCATGTGATCAATTCACATTCTCACTGGAGCTTGTGATCTAATCACAGTCTCAATGGAGTTTGTGATTAATTCACACTCACACTGGAGCTCCCTATGATCAATTCACACTCTCACTGGAATCGATGTGAACAATTTCCTCTCTCACGGGAGCTCCATGTAATCAATTCACACTCTCACTGGAGCTCCATGTGATCTATTCACACTCTCACTGGAGCTCCATGTTATCAATTCACTCTCTCACTGGAATCCATGTGAACAATTTCCTCTCTCACGGGATCACCGTGTGAACAATTCACACTCTTACTTGAATCCATGTGAACAATTTCCGCTCTCACGGGAGCTCCATGTGATCAATTCACACTGTCACTGGAGCTCCATGTGATCTATTCACACTCTCACTGGAGCTCCATTTGATCAATTCACACTCTCACTGGAGCACCGTGTGAACAATTCACTCTCTCACTCGAGCGTGTGATCAACTCACACTCTCATGGGAGCTCCATTTGATCAATTCACTCTCTCACTGGAGCACCACGTGAACAATTCACACTCCCACATGAGCTCCATGCTATCAATTCACACTCTGACTGGAGCTTGCGAACAATTCACTCTCTCACTGGAGCTCCATGTGATCAATTCACACTCTCACTGGAGCACCATGTGATCAATTCACACTCTCACTGGTGTTTGTGATCAATTCACACTGGCCGGAGCTTGTGAAAAATTCACTCTCTCACTGGAGCTTGTGATCTATTCACACTCTCATTGGAGCTCCATGTGAACAATTCACACTCTCACTGGAGCTCCATGTGAACAATTCACTCTCACTGGAGCTCCAGGTGATCAATTCACACTCACACTGGAGCTCCGTCTGAACAATTCACTCTCTCACTGGAGCTCCATGTGATCAATTCACATTCTCACTGGAGCTCCATGTGATCAATTCACACTCTCACTGGGGTATGTGATCAATTCACACTCTCGCCGATGCTTGTGAACAATCCACTCCCTCACTGGAGCTCTGTATGAACAACTCACTCTCTCACTGGAGCACCATGTGAACAATTCACACTCTCACTGGAGCACCATGTGATCAATTCACACTCTCACTGGTGTTTTTGATCAATTCACACTGGCCGGAGCTTGTGAAAAATTCACTCTCTCACTGGAGCTTGTGATCTATTCACACTCTCATTGGAGCTCCATGTGAATAATTCACACTCTCACTGGAGCTCCATGTGACCAATTCACTCTCACAGGAGCTCCAGGTGATCAATTAACACTCTCACTGGAGGTCATTGTGAACAATTCACACTCTCACTGGAGCTTGTGATCAATTCACACTCTCACAGGAGCTCGTGATCAATTCACACTCTCTGGGAGCTCCATGTGAACAATTCACATTCTCACTGGAGCTCCATATGATCAATTCACACTCACACTGGAGCTCCGTCTGAACAATTCACTCTCTCACTGGAGCTCCATGTGATCAATTCACATTCTCACTGGAGCTCCATGTGATCAATTCACACTCTCACTGGGGTATGTGATCAATTCACACTCTCGCCGATGCTTGTGAACAATCCACTCTCTCACTGGAGCTCTGTATGAACAACTCACTCTCTCACTGGAGCACCATGTGAACAATTCACACTCTCACTGGAGCACCATGTGATCAATTCACACTCTCACTGGTGTTTTTGATCAATTCACACTGGCCGGAGCTTGTGAAAAATTCACTCTCTCACTGGAGCTTGTGATCTATTCACACTCTCATTGGAGCTCCATGTGAATAATTCACACTCTCACTGGAGCTCCATGTGAACAATTCACTCTCACAGGAGCTCCAGGTGATCAATTCACACTCTCACTGGAGGTCATTGTGAACAATTCACACTCTCACTGGAGCTTGTGATCAATTCACACTCTCACAGGAGCTCGTGATCAATTCACACTCTCTGGGAGCTCCATGTGAACAATTCACATTCTCACTGGAGCTCCATATGATCAATTCACACTCACACTGGAGCTCCGTCTGAACAATTCACTCTCTCACTGGAGCTCCATGTGATCAATTCACATTCTCACTGGAGCTCCATGTGATCAATTCACACTCTCACTGGGGTATGTGATCAATTCACACTCTCGCCGATGCTTGTGAACAATCCACTCTCTCACTGGAGCTCTGTATGAACAACTCACTCTCTCACTGGAGCACCATGTGAACAATTCACACTCTCACTGTAGCTCCATGTGATCAATTCACACTCTCACTGGCGCTCCATGTGATCAACTCACACTCTCACTTGAGCTCCATGTGATCAATTCACATTCTCACTGGAGCTTGTGATCTACTCACAGTCTCAATGGAGTTTGTGATCAATTCAAATTCACACTGGAGGTCCCTATGATCAATTCATACTCCCACTGTAGTGTTTGTTCCATTCACACTCTTACTGGAGCTTCTAAACAAATTAAACTCTCACTGGAGTGCCTTGTGAACAATTCACACTCTCACTGGAGCTTGTGAACAATTCACACTCTCACTGGACCTCCAAGTGATCCATTCACACTCTCACTGGAGCTCCATGTGATCAATTCACACGCTCACTGGACTCCATGTGAACAATTCACACTCTCACTGGAGCTCCATGTGAACAATTCTCTCTCACTGGAGCTCCATGTGATCAATTCACATTCTCACTGGAGCTGGTGATCGATTCACAGTCTAAATGGAGTTTGTGATCAATTCACCCTCACACTGGAACTCCCGATGAACAATTCACGCTCTCACTGGAGTTGGTGTTCCATTCACACTCTTACTGGAGCTTGTGAACAATTCAGACTCTCACTGGAGCTTGTAATCTATTCACACTCTCATCGGCAGCTCCATGTGATCTCTTCACACTCTCACTGAGCTCCATGTGAACAATTCATACTCTCACTGGGGTATGTGATCAATTCACATTCTCACTGGAGCTTGTGAACTCTCTCACTGGTTCTCCATGTTATCAATTCACACTCTCACTGGAGCTCCATATGATCAATTCACACTCTCACTGGAGCTCCATATGATCAATTCACCCTCTCACTGGAGCTCCATGTGAACAATTCAATCTCTCACAGGAGCTCCATGTGATCAATTCACTCTCTCACTGGCGCTCTATATATACAATTCACTCTCTCACTGGAGCTTGTGGTCAATTCACACTCTCATGGGAGCTCCATGTGAACAATTCACTCTCTCACTGGAGCTCAATGTGATCAATTCACACACTCACTGGAGCTTGTGATCAATTCACACTCTCACTAGAGCTTGTGAACTATTCACACTCTCACTGGAGCTCTGTATGAACAACTCACTCTCTCACGGGAGCACCATGTGAACAATTCACACTCCCACTGGAGCTCCATGTTATCAATTCACACTCTCACTAGAGCTTGTGAACAATTCACACTCTCAGTGGAGCTCCATGTGATCAATTTTCACTCTCACTGGAGGTCATTGTGAACAATCACACTCTCACTGCAGCTTGTGATCAATTCACACTCTCACAGGAGCTTGTGATCAATTCACACTCTCATGGGAGCTCCATGTGAACAATTCGCATTCTCACTGGAGCTCCATATGATCAATTCACACTCACACTGGAGCTCCGTCTGAACAATTCACTCTCTCACTGGAGCTCCATGTGATCAATTCACACTCTCACTGGAGCGCCATGTGATCAATTCACACTCTCACTGGGGTATGTGATCAATTCACACTCTCGCCGATGCTTGTGAACAATCCACTCTCTCACTGGAGCTCCATGTGATCCATTCACACTCTCGCTGGAGCTCCATGTGATCTATTCACACTCTTGCTGGAGCTCCATGTGAACAATTCACACTCTCACTGGAGCTCCATGTGATCAACTCACACTCTCACTTGAGCTCCATGTGATCAATTCACATTCTCACTGGAGCTTGTGATCTACTCACAGTCTCAATGGAGTTTGTGATCAATTCAAATTCACACTGGAGATCCTTATGATCAATTCATACTCCCACTGGAGTGTTTGCTCCATTCACACTCTTACTGGAGCTTCTGAACAAATTACACTCTCACTGGAGTGCCTTGTGAACAATTCACACTCTCACTGGAGCTTGTGAACAATTCACACTCTCACTGGAGCTCCATGTGATCCATTCACACTCTCACTGGAGGTCCATGTGAACAATCTCCTCTCTCACGGGAGCTCCATGTGAGCAATTCACACTCTCACTGGATCCTGTGATCGATTCACACTCTCACTGGAGGTTCATGTGAACAATTCCCTCCCACACGGGAGCTCCATGCGATCAATTCACACTCTCACTGGAGCTGGTGGTCTATTCACAGACTCAATGGAGCTTGTGAACAAATTACACTCTCACTGGAGCTTGTGATCTATTCACACTCTCGCTGGAGCTCCATGTGAACAATTCACTTTCTCACTGGAGCTCCATGTGATCAATTCACACTCTCACTGGCGCTCCATGTGACCAACTCACACTCTCACTTGAGCTCCATGTGATCAATTCACATTCTCATTGGAATTTGTGTTCAGCTCACATCCTCAATGGAATTCGTGATCAATTCAAATTCACACTGGAGGTCACTATGATCAATTCATACTCCCACTGGAGTGTTTGTTCCATTCACACTCTGAACACATTACACTCTCACTGGAGTGCCTTGTGAACAATTCACACTCTCTCTGGAGCATGTGAGCAATTCACACTCTCACTGGATCTTGTGATCTATTCACACTCTCACTGGTGGTTCATGTGATCTATTCACACTCTCACTGGAGGTCCATGTGAACAATTCCCTCTCACACGGGAGCTGCATGTGATCAATTCGAACTCTCACTGCAGCTGGTGATCTATTCACACTCTCACTGGAGCTCCAAGTGATCAATTCACACTCTCACTGGAGCTCCATGTGATCAATTCACACTCTTACTGGAGCTTCTGAACAATTCAGACTCTCACTGGAGCTTGTGATCTATTCACACTCTCATCGGCAGCTCCATGTGATCAATTCACACTCTCACTGGATCTTGTGATCGATTCACACTCTCACTGGAGGTCCATGTGAACAATTCCCTCCCACACAGGAGCTCCATGTGATCAATTCACACTCTCACTGGAGCTGATGGTCTATTCACAGACTCAATGGTGTTTGTGAACAAATTCCACTCTCACTGGAGTTGGTGACCCATTCACACTCTTACTGGAGCTTGTGAACAAATTACACTCTCACTGGAGCTTGTGAACAATTCACACTCTCACTGGAGCTCCAAGTGATCAATTCACACTCTCACTGGAGCTCCATGTGATCAATTCACACGCTCACTGGAGCTCCATGTGAACAATTCACACTCTCACTGGAGCTCCATGTGAACAATCCTCTCTCACTGGAGCTCCATGTGATCAATTCACATTCTCACTGGAGCTGGTGATCGATTCACAGTCTAAATGGAGTTTGTGATCAATTCACCCTCACACTGGAGCTCCCGATGAACAATTCACGCTCTCACTGGAGTTGGTGTTCCATTCACACTCTTACTGGAGCTTGTGAACAATTCAGACTCTCACTGGAGCTTGTAATCTATTCACACTGTCATCGGCAGCTCCATGTGATCACTTCACACTCTCACTGAGCTCCATGTGAACAATTCACACTCTCACTGGGGTATGTGATCAATTCACATTCTCACTGGAGCTTGTGAACTCTCTCACTGGTTCTCCATGTTATCAATTCACACTCTCACTGGAGCTCCAAATGATCAATTCACCCTCTCACTGGAGCTCCATGTGAACAGTTCAATCTCTCACTGGAGCTCCATGTGATCAATTCACTCTCTCACTGGAGCTCAATATATACAACTCACTCTCTCACTGGAGCACCATGTGAACAATTCACTCTCTCACTGGATCTTGTGATCAATTCACACTCTTAGTGGATCTCGTGATCAATTCACACTCTCATGGGAGCTCCATGTGAACAATTCACTCTCTCACTGGAGCTCAATGTGATCAATTCACACACTCACTGGAGCTTGTGATCAATTCACACTCTCACTAGAGCTTGTGAACTATTCACACTCTCACTGGAGCTCTGTATGAACAACTCACTCTCTCACTGGAGCACCATGTGAACAATTCACACTCTCACTGGAGCTCCATGTGATCAATTCACACTCCCACTAGAGCTTGTGAACTATTCACACTCTCACTGGAGCTCTGTATGAACAACTCACACTCTCACTGGAGCTTATGATCAATTCACACTCTCACAGGAGCTTGTGATCAATTCACACTCTCATGGGAGCTCCATGTGAACAATTCACATTCTCACTGGCGCTCCATGTGATCAACTCACACTCTCACTTGAGCTCCATGTGATCAATTCACATTCTCACTGGAGCTTGTGATCTACTCACAGTCTCAATGGAGTTTGTGATCCATTCAAATTCACACTGGAGGTCCCGATGATCAATTCATACTCCCACTGGAGTGTTTGTTCCATTCACACTCTTACTGGAGCTTCTGAACAAATTACACTCTCACTGGAGTGCCTTGTGAACAATTCACACTCTCACTGGAGCTTGTGAACAATTCACACTCTCACTGGAGCTTCATGTGATCCATTCACACTCTCACTGGAGGTCCATGTGAACAATCTCCTCTCTCACGGGAGCTCCATGTGAGCAATTCACACTCTCACTGGTTCTTGTGATCGATTCACACTCTCACTGGAGGTCCATGTGAACAATTCCCTCCCACACGGGAGCTCCATGCGATCAATTCACACTCTCACTGGAGCTGGTGGTCTATTCACACTCTCGCTGAGCTCCATGTGATCAATTCACTTTCTCACTGGAGCTCCATGTGATCAATTCACACTCTCACTGGCACTCCATGTGACCAACTCACACTCTCACTTGAGCTCCATGTGATCAATTCACATTCTCTCTGGAGCTTGTGATCAACTCACAGCCTCAATGGAATTTGTGATCAATTCAAATTCACACTGGAGGTCCCTATGATCAATTCATACTCCCACTGGAGTTTTTGTTCCATTCACACTCTTACTGGAGCTTCTGAACAAATTACACTCTCACTGGAGTGCCTTGTGAACAATTCACACTCTCTCTGGAGCATGTGAGCAATTCACACTCCCACTGGAACTTGTGATCTATTCACACTCTCACTGGAGTTTCATGTGATCTATTCACACTCTCACTGGAGGTCCATGTGAACAATTCCCTCTCACACGGGAGCTGCATGTGATCAATTCGAACTCTCACTGGAGCTGGTGATCTATGCACACTCTCACTGGAGCTCCCGATGAACAATTCACACTCTCACTGGAGCTCCCGATGAACAATTCACACTCTCACTGGAGCTCCAAGTGATCAATTCACACTCTCACTGGAGCTCCCGATGAACAATTCACACTCTCACTGGAGCTCCAAGTGATCAATTCGAACTCTCACTGGAGCTGGTGATCTATTCACACTCTCACTGGAACGCCATGTGATCAATTCACACTCTCACTGGGATCTGGGATCAATTCACACTCTCACTGGAGCTCCATGCGATCAATTCACAGTCTCAATGGAGTTTGTGATTAAGTCACACTCACACTGGAGTTTGTAATCCATTCACACTCTCACTGGAGCTTGTGAACAATTCACACTCTCACTGGAGCTCCATTTGATCCATTCACACTCTCACTGGAGGTCCATGTGGACACTCTCCTTTCTCACGTGAGCTCCATGTGATCAATTCACACTCTCACTGGAGTTTGTGATCAATTCACACTTTCACTCAAGCTAGTGAGCAATTCACACTCACTGGATCTTGTGATCTATTCACACTCTCACTGGAGCTCCCTATGAACAATTCACACTCTCACTGGAGTTGGTGATCCATTCACACTCTTACTGGAGCTTGTGAACAAATTACACTCTCACTGGAGCAAGTGAGCAATTCACACTCTCACTGGATCTCCAAGTGATCAATTCACACTCTCACTGAAGCGCCATTTGATCCATTCACACTCTCACTGGAGGTCCATGTGAACACTCTCCTTTCTCATGTGAACTCCATGTGATCAATTCACACTCTCACTGGAGCTTGTGATCAATTCACACTTTCACTCAAGCTTGTGAGCAATTCACACTCTCTCTGGATCTTGTGATCTATTCACACTCTCACTGGAGCTTGTGATCAATTCACACTCTCACTGGAGCTCCATATGATCAATTCACACTCTCACTGAAGCATCATGTGATCAATTCACACTCTTACTGGAGCTTGTGATCAATTCACTCTCTCACTGGAGCGCCAAGTGATCAATTCACACTCTCACTGCAGCTTGTGATCAATTCACACTCTCACTGGAGCTCTATGTGAACAATTCACTCTCTCACTGGAGCGCCATGTGATCAATTCACACTCTCACTGGAGCTCTCTGTGATCAATTCACACTCTCACTGGAGCTCTATGTGAACAATTCACTCTCTCACTGGAACTCTATGAGATCAGTTCACATTCTCACTGGAGCGCCAATAGATCAATTCACAATCTCACTGGGGTTTGTGATCAAATCACACTCTCGCCGATGCTTGTGAACATTTCACTCTCTCACTGGAGCTTGTGATCTCTTCACACTCACGCTGGAGCTCCATGTGAACAATTCACTCTCTCACTGGAGCTCCATGTGATCAATTCACACTCTCACTGGAGATCCATGTGATCAATTCACACTCTCACTGGAGCTTGTGATCTATTCACACTCTCACTGGAGCTCCATGTGAACAATTCACTCTCTCACTGGAGCTTGTGATCAATTCACACTCTCACTGGAGCTCGTGATCAATTCACACTCTCATGGAAGCTCCATGTGGTCAATTCACATTCTCAATGGAGCTTGTGATCAATTCACACTCTCACTAGAGCTCGTGATCAATTTGCACTGTCATGGGAGCTCCATGTGTACAATTCACTTTCTCAATGGAGCTCCATATGATCAATTCACTCTCTCACTGGAGCTCCATGTGATCAATTCACACTCTCACTGGAGCGCCATGTGATCAATTCACACGCTCACTGGAGCGCCATGTGATCAATTCACACTCTCGCTGGGGTTTGTGATCAATTCACACTCTTACCGATGCTTGTGAACAATTCACTCTCTCACTGGAGCTTGTGATCTATTCACACTCTCGCTGGAGCTCCATGTGAACAATTCACTCTGTCACTGGAGCTCCATGTGAACAATTCACTCTCTCACTGGAGCTCCATGTGATCAATTCACACTCTCACTGGCGCTCCATGTGATCATCTCACACTCTCACCGGAGCTCCATGTGATCAATTCACATTCTCACTGGAGCTTGTGATCTTCTCACGGTCTCAATGCAGTATGTGATCAATTGAAATTCACACTGGAGGTCCCTATAATCAATTCACACTCCCACTGGAGTTTTTGTTCCATTCACACTGTTACTGGAGCTTGTGAACAAATTATACGCTCACTGGAGTGCCTTGTGAACAAATCACACACTCACTGGAGCTTGTGAACAATTTACACTCTCACTGGAGCTCCATGTGATCCATCCACACTATCACTGTAGGTCCATGTGAGCAATTCCGTCTCTCACATTCTCACTGGAGCTTGTGCACTCTCTCACTGGAGCTCCATGTGATCAATTCACACACTCACTGGAGCTCCATGTGAACAATTCACTTTCTCAATGGAGCTCCATATGATCAATTCACTCTCTCACTGGAGCTCCATGTGATCAATTCACACTCTCACTGGAGCGCCATGTGATCAATTCACACTCTCACTGGGGGTTGTGATCAATTCAAACTCTCGCCGATGCTTGTGAACAATTCACTCTCTCACTGGAGCTTCTGAACAATTCACACTTTCACTGGAGCTCCATGCGATCAATTCACACTGTCACTGGAGCTCCATGTGAACAATTCACTCTCACTGGAGCTCCATGTGAACAATTCACTCTCTCATTGGAGCTCCATGTGAACAATTCACTCTCTCATTGGAGTTCCATGTGATCAATTCACACTCTCACTGGGGTATGCGATCAATTCACATTGTCACTGGAGCTTGTGAACTCTCTCACTGGAGCTCCATGTGATCAATTCACACTCTCACTGGAGCTCCATGTGAACAATTCACTTTCTCAATGGAGCTCCATATGATCAATTCACTCTCTCACTGGAGCTCCATGTGATCAATTCACACTCTCACTGGAGCGCCATGTGATCAATTCACACTCTCACTGGGGTTTGTGATCAATTCAAACTCTCGCCGATGCTTGTGAACAATTCACTCTCTCACTGGAGCTTGTGATCTATTCACACTCTCGCTGGAGCTCCATGTGAACAATTCACTCTCTCACTGGAGCTCCATGTGAACAATTCACTCTCTCACTGGAGCTCCATGTGATCAATTCACACTCTCACTGGAGCTCCATGTGAACAATTCACTCTCACTGGAGCTCCATGTGAACAATTCACTCTCTCATTGGAGCTCCATGTGAACAATTCACTCTCTCATTGGAGTTCCATGTGATCAATTCACACTCTCACTGGGGTATGCGATCAATTCACATTCTCACTGGAGCTTGTGAACTCTCTCACTGGAGCTCCATGTGATCAATTCACTCTCTCACTGGAGCTCCATGTGAACAATTGACTTTCTCAATGGAGCTCCATATGATCAATTCACTCTCTCACTGGGGTTTGTGATCAATTCAAACTCTCGCCGATGCTTGTGAACAATTCACTCTCTCACTGGAGCTGGTGATCTATTCACACTCTCGCTGGAGCTCCATGTGAACAATTCACTCTCTCACTGGAGCTCCATGTGATCAACTCACACTCTCACTGGTGTGCCCTGTGATCAATTCACTCTCTCACTGGAGCTGCATGTGGACAATTCACTCTCTCACTGGAGCTCCATGTGATCAATTCACACTCTCACTGGAGCTCCATGTGAACAATTCACTCTCTCACTGGAGCTCCATGTGAACAATTCACTCTCTCACTGGAGCTCCATGTGATCAACTCACACTCTCACTGGTGTGCCCTGTGATCAATTCACTCTCTCACTGGAGCTGCATGTGGACAATTCACTCTCTCACTGGAGCTCCATGTGATCAATTCACACTCTCACTGGAGCTCCATGTGAACAATTCACTCTCTCACTGGAGCTCCATGTGAACAATTCACTCTCTCACTGGCGCTCCATGTGATCAATTCACTCTCTCACTGGAGCTTGTGATCTATTCACACTCTCGCTGGAGCTCCATGTGAACAATTCACACTCTCACAGGAGCTCCATGTGATCAATTCACACTCTCACTGGAGCTCCATGTGAACAATTCACTCTCACTGGAGCTCCATGTGAACAATTCACTCTCTCATTGGATCTCCATGTGAACAATTCACTCTCTCATTGGAGTTCCATGTGATCAATTCACACTCTCACTGGGGTATGCGATCAATTCACATTCTCACTGGAGCTTGTGAACTCTCTCACTGGAGCTCCATGTGATCAATTCACTCTCTCACTGGAGCTCCATGTGATCAATTGACTTTCTCAATGGAGCTCCATATGATCAATTCACTCTCTCACTGGAGCTCCATGTGAACAATTCACTCTCTCACTGGAGCTCCATGTGATCAATTCACACTCTCACTGGAGCTCCATGTGTTCAACTCACACTCTCACTGGAGCTCCATGTGATCAATTCACATTCTCACTGGAGCTTGTGATCTTCTCACAGTCTCAATGCAGTTTGTGATCATTTGAAATTCACACTGAAGGTCCCTATAATCAATTCACACTCCCACTGGAGTTTTTGTTCCATTCACACTGTTACTGGAGCTTGTGAAAAAATTATACTCTCACTGGAGTGCCTTGTGAACAAATCACACTCTCACTGGAGCTTGTGAACAATTTACACTCTCACTGGAGCTCCATGTGATCCATTCACACTCTCAGTGGAGCTCCATGTGAACAATTCACACTCACTGGAGGTCAATGTGTTCCATTCACACTTTCACTGTAGGTCCATGTGAGCAATTCCGTCTCTCACGGGAGCTCCATGTGATCAATTCACACTCTCACTGGGGTATGCGATCAATTCACATTCTCACTGGAGCTTGTGAACTCTCTCACTGGAGCTCCATGTGATCAATTCACACTCTCACTGGAGCTCCATGTGAACAATTCACTTTCTCAATGGAGCTCCATATGATCAATTCACTCTCTCACTGGGGTTTGTGATCAATTCAAACTCTCGCTGATGCTTGTGAACAATTCACTATCTCACTGGAGCTTGTGATCTATTCACACTCTCGCTGGAGCTCCATGTGAACAATTCACTCTCTCACTGGAGCTCCATGTGAACAATTCACACTCTCACTGGAGCTCCATGTGATCAACTCACACTCTCACTGGAGTGCCCTGTGATCAATTCACTCTCTCACTGGAGCTCCATGTGAACAATTCACTCTCTCACTGGAGCTCCATGTGCTCAATTCACACTCTCACTGTTGCTCCATGTGAACAATTCACTCTCTCACTGGAGCTCCATGTGAACAATTCACTCTCTCACTGGAGCTCCATGTGATCAATTCACACTCTCACTGGAGCTCCATGTGATCAACTCACACTCTCACTGGAGCTCCATGTGAACAATTCACTCTCTCACTGGAGCTCCATGTGAACAATTCACTCTCTCACTGGAGCTCCATGTGATCAATTCACACTCTCACTGGAGCTCCATGTGATCAACTCACACTCTCACTGGAGCTCCATGTGATCAATTCACATTCTCACTGGAGCTTGTGATCTTCTCACAGTCTCAATGCAGTTTGTGATCAATTGAAATTCATACTGAAGGTCCCTATAATCAATTCACACTCCCACTGGAGTTTTTGTTCCATTCACACTGTCACTGGAGCTTGTGAAAAAATTATACTCTCACTGGAGTGCCTTGTGAACAAATCACACTCTCACTGGAGCTTGTGAACAATTTACACTCTCACTGGAGCTCCATGTGATCCATTCACTCTCTCAGTGGAGGTCCATGTGAACAATTCACACTCACTGGAGGTCAATGTGATCCATTCACACTCTCACTGGAGCTCCATGTGAGCAATTCCGTCTCTCACGGGAGCTCCATGTGATCAATTCACACTCTCACTGGATCTTCTAATCTATTCACACTCTCGCTGGAGCTCCATGTGAACAAATCACTTTCTCATTGGAGCTCCATATGATCAATTCACACTCTCACTGGAGCACCATGTGAACAATTCACTCTCTCATTGGAGTTCCATGTGATCAATTCACACTCTCACTGGGGTATGCGATCAATTCACATTCTCACTGGAGCTTGTGAACTCTCTCACTGGAGCTCCATGTGATCAATTCACTCTCTCACTGGAGCTCCATGTGAACAATTGACTTTCTCACTGGAGCTCCATGTGATCAATCCACACTCTCACTGGAGCTCCATGCGATCAATTCACATTCTCACTGGAGGTTGTGATCTGTTCACAGTCTCAATGGAGTTTGTGATTAAGTCACACTCACACTGGAGTTTGTAATCCATTCGCACTCTTACTGGAGCTTCTGAACAAATCACACTTTCACTGGAGCTTGTGAACAATTCACACTCTCACTGGAGCTTGTGAACAATTCACACTCTCACTGGAGCTCCATTTGATCCATTCACACTCTCACTGGAGGTCCATGTGGACACTCTCCTTTCTCACGTGAGCTCCATGTGATCAATTACACTCTCACTGGAGTTTGTGATCAATTCACACTTTCACTCAAGCTAGTGAGCAATTCACACTCACTGGATCTTGTGATCTATTCACACTCTCACTGGAGCTCCCTATGAACAATTCACACTCTCACTGGAGTTGGTGATCCATTCACACTCTTACTGGAGCTTGTGAACAAATTACACTCTCACTGGAGCAAGTGAGCAATTCACACTCTCACTGGATCTCCAAGTGATCAATTCACACTCTCACTGGAGCGCCATTTGATCCATTCACACTCTCACTGGAGGTCCATGTGAACACTCTCCTTTCTCACGTGAACTCCATGTGATCAATTCACACTCTCACTGGAGCTCGTGATCAATTCACACTTTCACTCAAGCTTGTGAGCAATTCACACTCTCTCTGGATCTTGTGATCTATTCACACTCTCACTGGAGCGCCATTTGATCCATTCACACTCTCACTGGAGGTCCATGTGAACACTCTCCTTTCTCACGTGAACTCCATGTGATCAATTCACACTCTCACTGGAGCTTGTGATCAATTCACACTTTCACTCAAGCTTGTGAGCAATTCACACTCTCTCTGGATCTTGTGATCTATTCACACTCTCACTGGAGCTTGTGATCAATTCACACTCTCACTGGAGCTCCATATGATCAATTCACACTCTCACTGAAGCATCATGTGATCAATTCACACTCTCACTGGAGCTTGTGATCAATTCACTCTCTCACTGGAGCGCCATGTGATCAATTCACACTCTCACTGCAGCTTGTGATCAATTCACACTCTCACTGGAGATCTATGTGAACAATTCACTCTCTCACTGGAGCGCCATGTGATCAATTCACACTCTCACTGGAGCTCTCTGTGATCAATTCACACTCTCACTGGAGCTCTATGTGAACAATTCACTCTCTCACTGGAACTCTATGAGATCAGTTCACACTCTCACTGGAGCGCCAGTAGATCAATTCACAATCTCACTGGGGTTTGTGATCAAATCACACTCTCGCCGATGCTTGTGAACATTTCACTCTCTCACTGGAGCTTGAGATCTCTTCACACTCACGCTGGAGCTCCATGTGAACAATTCACTCTCTCACTGGAGCTCCATGTGATCAATTCACACTCTCACTGGAGATCCATGTGATCAATTCACACTCTCACTGGAGCTTGTGATCTATTCACACTCTCACTGGAGCTCCATGTGAACAATTCACTCTCTCACTGGAGCTTGTGATCAATTCACACTCTCACTGGAGCTCGTGACCAATTCACACTCTCACGGGAGCTCCATGTGGTCAATTCACATTCTCAATGGAGCTTGTGATCAATTCACACTCTCACTAGAGCTCGTGATCAATTCGCACTGTCATGGGAGCTCCATGTGATCAATTCACACTCTCACTGGAGCGCCATGTGATCAATTGACACTCTCACTGGGGTTTGTGATCAATTCACACTCTTGCCGATGCTTGTGAACAATTCACTCTCTCACTGGAGCTTGTGATCTATTCACACTCTCGCTGGAGCTCCATGTGAACAATTCACTCTCTTACTGGAGCTCCATGTGAACAATTCACTCTCTCACTGGAGCTCCATGTGATCAATTCACACTCTCACTGGAGCTCCATGTGATCAACTCACTCTCTCACTGGAGCTCCATGTGATCAATTCACATTCTCACTGGAGCTTGTGATCTTCTCACAGTCTCAATGCATTTTGTGATCAATTAAAATTCACACTGGAGGTCCCTATAATCAATTCACACTCCCACTGGAGTTTTTGTTCCATTCACACTGTTACTGGAGCTTGTGAAGAAATTATACTCTCACTGGAGTGCCTTGTGAATAAATCACACTCTCACTGGAGCTTGTGAACAATTTACACTCTCACTGGAGCTCCATGTGATCCATTCACACTCTCAGTGGAGCTCCATGTGAACAATTCACTCTCTCACTGGAGGTCAATGTGATCCATTCGCACTCTCAATGTAGGTCCATGTGAGCAATTCCGTCTCTCATGGGAGCTCCATGTGATCAATTCACACACTCACTGGATCTTCTAATCTATTCACACTCTCGCTGGGGCTCCGTGTGAACAATTCACTTTCTCATTGGAGCTCCATATGATCAATTCACACTCTCTCTGGAGCTCTATGTGAACAATTCACTCTCTCACTGGAGCTCCATGTGATCAATTCACTCTCTCACTGGAGCTTGTGATCAATTCACACTCTCACTGGAGCTCGTGATCAATTCACACTCTCATGGGAGCTCCATGTGGTCAATTCACATTCTCACTGGAGCTTGTGATTAATTCACACTATCACTGGAGCTCGTGATCAGTTCACACTCTCATGGGAGCTCCATGTGAACAATTCACACTCTCACTGGAGCGCCATGTGATCAATTCACACTCTCACTGGAGCGCCATGTGATCAATTCACACTCTCGCTGGGGTTTGTGATCAATTCACTCTCTTACCGATGCTTGTGAACAATTCACTCTCTCACTGGAGCTTGTGATCTATTCACACTCTCGCTGGAGCTCCATGTGAACAATTCACTCTCTCACTGGAGCTCCATGTGAACAATTCACTCTCTCACTGGAGCTCCATGTGATCAATTCACACTCTCACTGGCGCTCCATGTGATCAACTCACACTCTCACCGGAGCTCCATGTGATCAATTCACATTCTCACTGGAGCTTGTGATCTTCTCACGGTCTCAATGCAGTATGTGATCAATTGAAATTCACATTGGAGGTCCCTATAATCAATTCACACTCCCACTGGAGTTTTTGTTCCATTCACACTGTTACTGGAGCTTGTAAACAAATTATACGCTCACTGGAGTGCCTTGTGAACAAATCACACACTCACTGGAGCTTGTGAACAATTTACACTCTCACTGGAGCTCCATGTGATCCATCCACACTATCACTGTAGGTCCATGTGAGCAATTCCGTCTCTCACATTCTCACTGGAGCTTATGCACTCTCTCACTGGAGCTCCATGTGATCAATTCACACACTCACTGGAGCTCCCTGTGAACAATTCACTTTCTCAATGGAGCTCCATATGATCAATTCACTCTCTCACTGGAGCTCCATGTGATCAATTCACACTCTCACTGGAGCGCCATGAGATCAATTCACACTCTCACTGGGGTTTGTGATCAATTCAAACTCTCGCCGATGCTTGTGAACAATTCACTCTCTCACTGGAGCTTGTGATCTATTCACACTCTCGCTGGAGCTCCATGTGAACAATTCACTCTCTCACTGGAGCTCCATGTGAACAATTCACTCTCTCACTGGAGCTCCATGTGATCAATTCACTCTCTCACTGGAGCTTGTGATCTATTCACACTCTCGCTGGAGCTCCATGTGAACAATTCACTCTCTCACTGGAGCTCCATGTGATCAATTCACACTCTCACTGGAGCTTTTGATCAATTCACACTCTCACTGGAGCGTCTGAACAATTCACACTTTCACTGGAGCTCCATGCGATCAATTCACACTGTCACTGGAGCTCCATGTGAACAATTCACTCTCACTGGAGCTCCATGTAAACAATTCACTCTCTCATTGGAGCTCCATGTGAACAATTCACTCTCTCATTGGAGTTCCATGTGATCGATTCACACTCTCACTGAGGTATGCGATCAATTCACATTCTCACTGGAGCTTGTGAACTCTCTCACTGGAGCTCCATGTGATCAATTCACACACTCACTGGAGCTCCATGTGAACAATTCACTTTCTCAATGGAGCTCCATATGATCAATTCACTCTCTCACTGGAGCTCCATGTGATCAATTCACACTCTCACTGGAGCGCCTTGTGATCAATTCACACTCTCACTGGGGTTTGTGATCAATTGAAACTCTCGCCGATGCTTGTGAACAATTCACTCTCTCACTGGAGCTTGTGATCTATTCACACTCTCGCTGGAGCTCCATGTGAACAATTCACTCTCTCACTGGAGCTCCATGTGAACAATTCACTCTCTCACTGGAGCTCCATGTGATCAATTCACACTCTCACTGGAGCTCCATGTGAACAATTCACTCTCACTGGAGCTCCATGTGAACAATTCACTCTCTCATTGGAGCTCCATGTGAGCAATTCACTCTCTCATTGGAGTTCCATGTGATCAATTCACACTCTCACTGGGGTATGCGATCAATTCACATTCTCACTGGAGCTTGTGAACTCTCTCACTGGAGCTCCATGTGATCAATTCACTCTCTCACTGGAGCTCCATGTGAACAATTGACTTTCTCAATGGAGCTCCATATGATCAATTCACTCTCTCACTGGGGTTTGTGATCAATTCAAACTCTCGCCGATGCTTGTGAACAATTCACTCTCTCACTGGAGTTGGTGATCTATTCACACTCTCACTGGAGCTCCATGTGAACAATTCCCTCTCTCACTGGAGCTCCATGTGGACAATTCACTCTCTCACTGGAGCTCCATGTGATCAATTCACACTCTCACTGGAGCTCCATGTGAACAATTCACTCTCTCACTGGAGCTCCATGTGAACAATTCACTCTCTCACTGGAGCTCCATGTGATCAATTCACACTCTCACTGGAGCTCCATGTGATCAACTCACACTCTCACTGGAGCTCCATGTGATCAATTCACATTCTCACTGGAGCTTGTGATCTTCTCACAGTCTCAATGCAGTTTGTGATCATTTGAAATTCACACTGAAGGTCCCTATAATCAATTCACACTCCCACTGGAGTTTTTGTTCCATTCACACTGTTACTGGAGCTTGTGAAAAAATTATACTCTCACTGGAGTGCCTTGTGAACAAATCACACTCTCACTGGAGCTTGTGAACAATTTACACTCTCACTGGAGCTCCATGTGATCCATTCACACTCTCAGTGGAGCTCCATGTGAACAATTCACACTCACTGGAGGTCAATGTGTTCCATTCACACTCTCACTGTAGGTCCATGTGAGCAATTCCGTCTCTCACGGGAGCTCCATGTGATCAATTCACACTCTCACTGGGGTATGCGATCAATTCACATTCTCACTGGAGCTTGTGAACTCTCTCACTGGAGCTCCATGTGATCAATTCACACTCTCACTGGAGCTCCATGTGAACAATTCACTTTCTCAATGGAGCTCCATATGATCAATTCACTCTCTCACTGGGGTTTGTGATCAATTCAAACTCTCGCTGATGCTTGTGAACAATTCACTATCTCACTGGAGCTTGTGATCTATTCACACTCTCGCTGGAGCTCCATGTGAACAATTCACTCTCTCACTGGAGCTCCATGTGAACAATTCACACTCTCACTGGAGCTCCATGTGATCAACTCACACTCTCACTGGAGTGCCCTGTGATCAATTCACTCTCTCACTGGAGCTCCATGTGAACAATTCACTCTCTCACTGGAGCTCCATGTGATCAATTCACACTCTCACTGGAGCTCCATGTGAACAATTCACTCTCTCACTGGAGCTCCATGTGAACAATTCACTCTCTCACTGGAGCTCCATGTGATCAACTCACTCTCTCACTGGAGCTCCATGTGAACAATTCACTCTCTCACTGGAGCTCCATGTGATCAATTCACACTCTCACTGGAGCTCCATGTGATCAACTCACACTCTCACTGGAGCTCCATGTGATCAATTCACATTCTCACTGGAGCTTGTGATCTTCTCACAGTCTCAATGCAGTTTGTGATCAATTGAAATTCACACTGAAGGTCCCTATAATCAATTCACACTCCCACTGGAGTTTTTGTTTCATTCACACTGTTACTGGAGCTTGTGAAAAAATTATACTCTCACTGGAGTGCCTTGTGAACAAATCACACTCTCACTGGAGCTTGTGAACAATTTACACTCTCACTGGAGCTCCATGTGATCCATTCACACTCTCAGTGGAGGTCCATGTGAACAATTCACACTCACTGGAGGTCAATGTGATCCATTCACACTCTCACTGGAGCTCCATGTGAGCAATTCCGTCTCTCACGGGAGCTCCATGTGATCAATTCACACTCTCACTGGATCTTCTAATCTATTCACACTCTCGCTGGAGCTCCATGTGAACAAATCACTTTCTCATTGGAGCTCCATATGATCAATTCACACTCTCACTGGAGCTCTCTGTGAACAATTCCTCTCTCACTGGAGCTCCATGTGATCAATTCACACTCTCACTGGAGCGCCAATAGATCAATTCACAATCTCACTGGGGTTTGTGATCAATTCACACTCTAGCCGATGCTTGTGAACATTTCACTCTATCACTGGTGCTTGTGATCTCTTCACACTCACGCTGGAGCTCCATGTGAACAATTCACTCTCTCACTGGAGCTCAATGTGATCAATCACACTCTCACTGGAGCTCCATGTGATCAATTCACACTCTCACTGGAGCTTGTGATCTATTCACACTCTCACTGGAGCTCCATGTGAACAATTCACTCTCTCACTGGAGCTTGTGATCAATTCACACTCTCACTGGAGCTCGTGATCAATTCACACTCTCATGGGAGCTCCATGTGAACAATTCACTTTCTCAATGGAGCTCCATATGATCAATTCACTCTCTCCCTGGAGCTCCATGTGATCAATTCACACTCTCACTGGAGCGCCATGTGATCAATTCACAGTCTCACTGGGGTTTGTGATCAATTCAGACTCTCACTGGAGCTCGTGATCAATTCACACTCTCATGGGAGCTCCATGTGAACAATTCACTTTCTCAATGGAGCTCCATATGATCAATTCACTCTCTCACTGGAGCTCCATGTGATCAATTCACACTCTCACTGGAGTTTGTGATCAATTCACACTCTCGCCGATGCTTGTGAACAATTCACTCTCTCACTGGAGCTTGTGATCTATTCACACTCTCGCTGGAGCTCCATGTGAACAATTCACTCTCTCACTGGAGCTCCCTGTGAACAATTCACTCTCTCACTGGAGCTCCATGTGATCAATTCACACTCTCAGTGGAGCTCCATGTGATCAATTCACATTCTCACTGGAGCTTGTGATCCTCTCACAGTCTCAATGCAGTTTGTGATCAATTGAAATTCACACTGGAGGTCCCTATAATCAATTCACACTCCCACTGGAGTTTTTGTTCCATTCACACTGTTACTGGAGTTTGTGACCAAATTATACTCTCACTGGAGTGCCTTGTGAACAAATCACCCAGTCACTGGAGCTTGTGAACAATTTACACTCTCACTGGTGCTCCATGTGATCCATCCACACTCTCACTGAAAGTCCATGTGAGCAATTCCGTCTCTCACGGGAGCTCCATGTGATCAATTCACACTCTCACTGGAGCTTTTGATCAATTCACACTCTCACTGGAGCCTCTGAACAATTCACACTTTCACTGGAGATCCATGTGATCAATTCACACTCTCACTGGAGCTCTATGTGAACAATTCACTCTCACTAGAGCTCCATGTGATCAATTCACACTCTCACTGGGTGATGTGATCAATTCACATTTTCACCGGAGCTTGTGAACTCTCTCACTGGTGTTCCATGTTATCAATTCACAATCTCACTGGATCTTGTGATCTATTCACACTCTCGCCGATGCTTGTGAACAATTCACTCTCTCACTGGATCTTGTAATCTATTCCCACTCTCGCTGGAGCTCCATGTTATTAATTCACACTCTCACTGGAGCTCCATGTGAACAATTTACTTTCTCACTGGAGCTCCATATGATCAATTCACACTCTCACTGGAGCACCATGTGAACAATTCACACTCTCACTGGAGCTCCATGTGAACAATTCACTCTATCACTGGAGTTCCATGTGAACAATTTACTCTCTCACGGGAGCTCCATGTGATCAATTCACACTCTCACTGGAGCCTGTGCTCAATTCACACTTTCACTGAAGCTTGTGAGCAATTCACAGTCTCACTGGATCTTGTGATCTATTCACACTCTCACTGGAGGTCCATGTGAACAATTCGCTCTAACACAGGAGCTCCATGTGGTCAATTCACACTCTCACTGGAGCTAGTGATCCATTCACACTCTTACAGGAGCTTGTGAAAAAATTACACTCTCACTGGAGCTTGTGAACAATTCACACTCTCACTGGAGCTCCATGTGATCAATTCACACTCTCACTGGAGCTCCATGTGAGCAATTCCATCTCTCACGGGAGCTCCATGTGATCAATTCACACTCTCACTGGAGCTTTTGATCAATTCACACTCTCACTGGAGCTGCATGTGAACAATTCACTCTCACTGGAGCTCCATGTGAACAATTCACTCTCTCATTGGAGCTCCATGTGAACAATTCACTCTCTCATTGGAGTTAGATGTGATCAATTCACACTCTCACTGGGGTATGCGATCAATTCACATTCTCACTGGAGCTTGTGAACTCTCTCACTGGAGCTCCATGTGATCAATTCACACTCTCACTGGAGCTCCATGTGAACAATTCACTCTCTCACTGGAGCTGGTAATCAATTCACACTCTTACTGGAGCTCCATGTGATCAATTCACACTCTCACTGGATCTCCATGTGAACAATTCACTCACTGGAGCTCCATTTGATCAATGAACTCTCTCACTGGAGATTGTAATCAAATCACACTCTCACTGGAGCTCCATGTGATCAATTCACTCTCTCATTGGAGTTCCATGTGATCAATTCACACTCTCACTGGGGTATGTGATCAATTCACATTCTCACTGGAGCTTGTGAACTCTCTCACTGGAGCTCCATGTGAACAATTCACACTCTCACTGGAGCTCCATGTGATCAACTCACACTCTCACTGGAGTGCCCTGTGATCAATTCACTCTCTCACTGGAGCTCCATGTGAACAATTCACTCTCTCACTGGAGCTCCATGTGATCAATTCACACTCTCACTGGAGCTCCATGTGAACAATTCACTCTCTCACTGGAGCTCCATGTGAACAATTCACTCTCTCACTGGAGCTCCATGTGATCAACTCACTCTCTCACTGGAGCTCCATGTGAACAATTCACTCTCTCACTGGAGCTCCATGTGATCAATTCACACTCTCACTGGAGCTCCATGTGATCAACTCACACTCTCACTGGAGCTCCATGTGATCAATTCACATTCTCACTGGAGCTTGTGATCTTCTCACAGTCTCAATGCAGTTTGTGATCAATTGAAATTCACACTGAAGGTCCCTATAATCAATTCACACTCCCACTGGAGTTTTTGTTTCATTCACACTGTTACTGGAGCTTGTGAAAAAATTATACTCTCACTGGAGTGCCTTGTGAACAAATCACACTCTCACTGGAGCTTGTGAACAATTTACACTCTCACTGGAGCTCCATGTGATCCATTCACACTCTCAGTGGAGGTCCATGTGAACAATTCACACTCACTGGAGGTCAATGTGATCCATTCACACTCTCACTGGAGCTCCATGTGAGCAATTCCGTCTCTCACGGGAGCTCCATGTGATCAATTCACACTCTCACTGGATCTTCTAATCTATTCACACTCTCGCTGGAGCTCCATGTGAACAAATCACTTTCTCATTGGAGCTCCATATGATCAATTCACACTCTCACTGGAGCTCTCTGTGAACAATTCCTCTCTCACTGGAGCTCCATGTGATCAATTCACACTCTCACTGGAGCGCCAATAGATCAATTCACAATCTCACTGGGGTTTGTGATCAATTCACACTCTAGCCGATGCTTGTGAACATTTCACTCTATCACTGGTGCTTGTGATCTCTTCACACTCACGCTGGAGCTCCATGTGAACAATTCACTCTCTCACTGGAGCTCAATGTGATCAATCACACTCTCACTGGAGCTCCATGTGATCAATTCACACTCTCACTGGAGCTTGTGATCTATTCACACTCTCACTGGAGCTCCATGTGAACAATTCACTCTCTCACTGGAGCTTGTGATCAATTCACACTCTCACTGGAGCTCGTGATCAATTCACACTCTCATGGGAGCTCCATGTGAACAATTCACTTTCTCAATGGAGCTCCATATGATCAATTCACTCTCTCCCTGGAGCTCCATGTGATCAATTCACACTCTCACTGGAGCGCCATGTGATCAATTCACAGTCTCACTGGGGTTTGTGATCAATTCAGACTCTCACTGGAGCTCGTGATCAATTCACACTCTCATGGGAGCTCCATGTGAACAATTCACTTTCTCAATGGAGCTCCATATGATCAATTCACTCTCTCACTGGAGCTCCATGTGATCAATTCACACTCTCACTGGAGTTTGTGATCAATTCACACTCTCGCCGATGCTTGTGAACAATTCACTCTCTCACTGGAGCTTGTGATCTATTCACACTCTCGCTGGAGCTCCATGTGAACAATTCACTCTCTCACTGGAGCTCCCTGTGAACAATTCACTCTCTCACTGGAGCTCCATGTGATCAATTCACACTCTCAGTGGAGCTCCATGTGATCAATTCACATTCTCACTGGAGCTTGTGATCCTCTCACAGTCTCAATGCAGTTTGTGATCAATTGAAATTCACACTGGAGGTCCCTATAATCAATTCACACTCCCACTGGAGTTTTTGTTCCATTCACACTGTTACTGGAGTTTGTGACCAAATTATACTCTCACTGGAGTGCCTTGTGAACAAATCACCCAGTCACTGGAGCTTGTGAACAATTCACTCTCTCACTGGATCTTGTAATCTATTCCCACTCTCGCTGGAGCTCCATGTTATTAATTCACACTCTCACTGGAGCTCCATGTGAACAATTTACTTTCTCACTGGAGCTCCATATGATCAATTCACACTCTCACTGGAGCACCATGTGAACAATTCACACTCTCACTGGAGCTCCATGTGAACAATTCACTCTATCACTGGAGTTCCATGTGAACAATTTACTCTCTCACGGGAGCTCCATGTGATCAATACACACTCTCACTGGAGCCTGTGCTCAATTCACACTTTCACTGAAGCTTGTGAGCAATTCACAGTCTCACTGGATCTTGTGATCTATTCACACTCTCACTGGAGGTCCATGTGAACAATTCGCTCTCACACAGGAGCTCCATGTGGTCAATTCACACTCTCACTGGAGCTAGTGATCCATTCACACTCTTACAGGAGCTTGTGAAAAAATTACACTCTCACTGGAGCTTGTGAACAATTCACACTCTCACTGGAGCTCCATGTGATCAATTCACACTCTCACTGGAGCTCCATGTGAGCAATTCCATCTCTCACGGGAGCTCCATGTGATCAATTCACACTCTCACTGGAGCTTTTGATCAATTCACACTCTCACTGGAGCTGCATGTGAACAATTCACTCTCACTGGAGCTCCATGTGAACAATTCACTCTCTCATTGGAGCTCCATGTGAACAATTCACTCTCTCATTGGAGTTAGATGTGATCAATTCACACTCTCACTGGGGTATGCGATCAATTCACATTCTCACTGGAGCTTGTGAACTCTCTCACTGGAGCTCCATGTGATCAATTCACACTCTCACTGGAGCTCCATGTGAACAATTCACTCTCTCACTGGAGCTGGTAATCAATTCACACTCTTACTGGAGCTCCATGTGATCAATTCACACTCTCACTGGATCTCCATGTGAACAATTCACTCACTGGAGCTCCATTTGATCAATGAACTCTCTCACTGGAGATTGTAATCAAATCACACTCTCACTGGAGCTCCATGTGATCAATTCACTCTCTCATTGGAATTCCATGTGATCAATTCACACTCTCACTGGGGTATGTGATCAATTCACATTCTCACTGGAGCTTGTGAACTCTCTCACTGGAGCTCCATGTGATCAATTCACAATCTCACTGGATCTTGTGATCTATTCACACTCTTGCCGATGCTTGTGAAAAATTCACTCTCTCACTGGATCTTGTAATCTATTCACACTCTCGCTGGAGCTCCATGTGATTAATTCACACTCTCCCTGGAGCTACATTTGAACAATTCACTCTCTCACTGGAGCTCCATGTGAACAATTTACTTTCTCACTGCAGCTCCATATGATCAATTCACACTCTCACAGGAGCTCCATATGAACAATTCACACTCTCACTGGAGCTCCATGTGAACAATTCACTCTCTCACTGGAGTTCCATGTGATCAATTCACACTCTCACTGGGGTATGCGATCAATTCACATTCTCACTGGAGCATGTGAACTCTCTCACTGGAGCTCCATGTGAACAATTTACTTTCTCACTGCAGCTCCATATGATCAATTCACACTTTCACAGGAGCTCCATGTGAACAATTCACACTCTCACTGGAGCTCCATGTGAACAATTCACTCTCTCACTGGAGTTCCATGTGATCAATTCACACTCTCACTGGAGCTCCATGTGAGCAATTCCATCTCTCACGGGAGCTCCATGTGATCAATTCACACTCTCACTGGAGCTTTTGATCAATTCACACTCTCACTGGAGCTCCATGTGAACAATTCACTCTCACTGGAGCTCCATGTGAACAATTCACTCTCTCATTGGAGCTCCACGTGAACAATTCACTCTCTCATTGGAGTTCGATGTGATCAATTCACACTCTCACTGGGGTATGCGATCAATTCACATTCTCACTGGATCTTGTGAACTCTCTCACTGGAGCTCCATGTGATCAATTCACACTCTCACTGGAGCTCCATGTGAGCAATTCACTCTCTCACTGGAGCTGGTAATCAATTCACACTCTCACTGGAGCTCCATGTGATCAATTCACACTCTCACTGGATCTCTATGTGAACAATTCACTCACTGGAGCTCCATGTGATCAATGAACTCTCTCACTGGAGATTGTAATCAAATCACACTCTCACTGGAGTTCCATGTGATCAATTCACTATCTCATTGGAGTTCCATGTGATCAATTCACACTCTCACTGGGGTATGTGATCAATTCACATTCTCACTGGAGCTTGTGAACTCTCTCACTGGAGCTCCATGTGATCAATTCACACTGTCACTGGAGCTCCATGTGAACAATTCACTCTCTCACTGGAGCTGGTAATCAATTCGCACTCTCACTGGAGCTCCATGTGATCAATTCACACTCTCACTGGATCTCCATGTGAACAATTCACTCACTGGAGCTCCATGTGATCAATGAACTCTCTCACTGGAGATTGTAATCAAATCACACTCTCACTGGAGCTCCATGTGATCAATTCACAATCTCACTGGATCTTGTGTTCTATTCACACTCTTGCCGATGCTTGTGAACTATGCACTCTCTCACTGGATCTTGTAATCTATTCACACTCTCGCTGGAGCTCCATGTGATTAATTCACACTCTCACTGGAGCTACACGTGAACAATTCACTCTCTCACTGGAGCTCCATGTGAACAATTTACTTTCTCACTGGAGCTCCATATGATCAATTCACACTCTCACAGGAGCTCCATGTGAACAATTCACACTCTCACTGGAGCTCCATGTGAACAATTTACACTCTCACTGTATCTTGTGATCTATTCACACTCTCACTGGATGTCCATGTGAACAATTCCCTCTCACACGGGAGCTCCATGTGATCAATTCACACTCTCACTGGAGCTGGTGATCTATTCGCACTCTCACTGGAGCTCCCGATGAACAATTCACACTTTCACAGGAGTTGGTGATCCATTCACACTCTTACAGGAGCTTGTGAACAAATTACACTCTCACTGGAGCTTGTGAACAATTCACACTCTCACTGGAGCTCCATGTGATCAATTCACACTCTCACTGGAGCTCCATGTGAGCAATCCCGTCTCTCACGAGAGCTCCATGTGATCAATTCACACTCTCACTGGAGCTCCATGTGAACAATTCAGTCTCACTGGAGCTCCATGTGAACAATTCACTCTCTCATTGGAGCTCCATGTGAACAATTGACTCTCTCATTGGAGTTCCATGTGATCAATTCACACTCTCACTGGGGTATGCGATTAATTCACATTCTCACTGGAGCTTGTGAACTCTCTCACTGGAGCTCCATGTGATCAATTCACACTCTCACTGGAGCTCCATGTGAACAATTCACTCTCTCACTGGAGCTGGTAATCAATTCACACTCTTACTGGAGCTGCATGTGATCAATTCACACTCTCACTGGAGCTCCATGTGATCAATTCACACTCTCACTGGAGCTCCATGTGAACAATTCAGTCTCACTGGAGCTCCATGTGAACAATTCACTCTCTCATTGGAGCTCCATGTGAACAATTGACTCTCTCATTGGAGTTCCATGTGATCAATTCACACTCTCACTGGGGTATGCGATCAATTCACATTCTCACTGGAGCTTGTGAACTCTCTCACTGGAGCTCCATGTGATCAATTCACACTCTCACTGGAGCTCCATGTGATCAATTCACACTCTCACTGGAGCTCCATGTGATCAATTCACATTTTCACTGGAGCTGGTGATCTACTCACAGTCTCAATGGAGTTTGTGATCAATTCACCGTCACACTGGAGCTCTTTATGAACAATTGCCACTCCCACTGGAGTTCTTGATCTATTCACACTCTTACTGGAGCTTCATGTCATGAATTTACACACTCACTTGAACTTGTGATCAATTCACGCTCTCATTGGAGCTGCATGTGATCAATTCACACTCTCACTGGAGCTCGTGATCAATTCCCATTTGCATTGGAGCTCCATGTGATCAATTCACACTCTCACTGGAGCGCCATTTGATCAAATCACACTCTCACTGGGGTTTGTGATCAAATCACACACTCGCCGATGCTTGTGAACAATACACTCTCTCACTGGAGCTTGTGATCTATTCACACTATCGCTGGAGGCCCAGTTGAACAATTCACTCTCTCACTGGAGCTCCATGTGATCAATTCACATTCTCACTGGAGCTTGTCATCTTCTCACAGTCTCAATGGAGTTTGTGATCAATTCAAATTCACACTGGAGGTCCCTACGATCAATTCACACTCCCACTGGTGTTTGTGTTCAATTCACACTCTTACTGGAGCTTCTGAACAAATTATTCTCTCACTGGAGTGCATTGTGAACAATTCACACTCTGACTGGAGCTTGTGATCTATTCACACTCTCATTGGAGCTCCATGTGAACAATCCACCCTCTCCCTGATGCTTGTGATCAATTCACAATCTCACTGGAGCTCGTGATCAATTCACATTCGCATTGGAGCTCCATGTGATCAATTCACACTCTCACTGGAGCGCCATGTGATCAATTCACACTTTCACTGGGGTATGTGATCAATTCACATTCTCACTGGAGCATGTGAACTCTCTCACTGGAGCTCCATGTGATCAATTCACACTCTCATTGGAGCTCCATGTGAACAATCCACCCTCTCACTGAAGCTTGTGATCAATTCACAATCTCACTGGAGCTCGTGATCAATTCACATTTGCATTGGAGCTCCATGTGATCAATTCACACTCTCACTGGAGCGCCATTTGATCAAATCACACTCTCACTGGGGTTTGTGATCAATTCACACTCTCGCCGATGCTTGTGATCAATTCACACTCTCACAGGAGCTCCATGTGAACAATTCACACTCTCACTGGAGCTCCATGTGAACAATTTACACTCTCACTGGATCTTGTGATCTATTCACACTCTCACTGGAGGTCCATGTGAACAATTCCCTCTCACACGGGAGCTCCATGTGATCAATTCACACTCTCACTGGAGCTGGTGATCTATTCGCACTCTCACTGGAGCTCCCGATGAACAATTCACACTCTCACAGGAGTTGGTGAACCATTCACACTCTTACAGGAGCTTGTGAACAAATTACACTCTCACTGGAGCTTGTGAACAATTCACACTCTCACTGGAGCTCCATGTGATCAATTCACACTCTCACTGGAGCTCCATGTGAGCAATCCCGTCTCTCACGGGAGCTCCATGTGATCAATTCACACTCTCACTGCAGCTTTTGATCAATTCACACTCTCACTGGAGCTCCATGTGATCAATTCACACTCTCACTGGAGCTCCATGTGAACAATTCAGTCTCACTGGAGCTCCATGTGAACAATTCACTCTCTCATTGGAGCTCCATGTGAACAATTGACTCTCTCATTGGAGTTCCATGTGATCAATTCACACTCTCACTGGGGTATGCGATCAATTCACATTCTCACTGGAGCTTGTGAACTCTCTCACTGGAGCTCCATGTGATCAATTCACACTCTCACTGGAGCTCCATGTGAACAATTCACTCTCTCACTGGAGCTGGTAATCAATTCACACTCTTACTGGAGCTGCATGTGATCAATTCACACTCTCACTGGATATCCATGTGAACAATTCACTCTCAATGGAGCTCCATGTGATCAATTCACATTTTCACTGGAGCTGGTGATCTACTCACAGTCTCAATGGAGTTTGTGATCAATTCACCGTCACACTGGAGCTCCCTCTGAACAATTGCCACTCCCACTGGAGTTCTTGATCTATTCACACTCTTACTGGAGCTCCATGTCATGAATTTACACACTCACTTGAACTTGTGATCAATTCACTCTCTCATTGGAGCTGCATGCGATCAATTCACACTCTCACTGGAGCTCGTGATCAATTACCATTTGCATTGGAGCTCCATGTGATCAATTCACACTCTCACTGGAGCGCCATTTGATCAAATCACACTCTCACTGGGGTTTGTGATCAAATCACACACTCGCCGATGCTTGTGAACAATACACTCTCTCACTGGAGCTTGTGATCTATTCACACTATCGCTGGAGGCCCAGTTGAACAATTCACTCTCTCACTGGAGCTCCATGTGATCAATTCACATTCTCACTGGAGCTTGTCATCTTCTCACAGTCTCAATGGAGTTTGCGATCAATTCAAATTCACACTGGATGTCCCTACGATCAATTCACACTCCCACTGGTGTTTGTGTTCAATTCACACTCTTACTGGAGCTTCTGAACAAATTATTCTCTCACTGGAGTGCATTGTGAACAATTCACACTCTGACTGGAGCTTGTGATCTATTCACACTCTCACTGGAGCTCCATGTGATCAATTCACACTCTCATTGGAGCTCCATGTGAACAATCCACCCTCTCCCTGATGCTTGTGATCAATTCACAATCTCACTGGAGCTCGTGATCAATTCACATTCGCATTGGAGCTCCATGTGATCAATTCACACTCTCACTGGAGCGCCATGTGATCAATTCACACTTTCACTGGGGTATGTGATCAATTCACATTCTCACTGGAGCATGTGAACTCTCTCACTGGAGCTCCATGTGATCAATTCACACTCTCATTGGAGCTCCATGTGAACAATCCACCCTCTCAACTGAAGCTTGTGATCAATTCACAATCTCACTGGAGCTCGTGATCAATTCACATTTGCATTGGAGTTCCATGTGATCAATTCACACTCTCACTGGAGCGCCATTTGATCAAATCACACTCTCACTGGGGTTTGTGATCAATTCACACTCTCGCCGATGCTTGTGAACAATTCACTCTCTCACTGGAGCTTGTGATCTATTCACACTCTCGCTGGAGGCCCAGGTGAACAATTCACTCTCTCACTGGAGCTCCATGTGATCAATTCACACTCTCACTGTAGCTCCATGTGATCAATTCACATTCTCACTGGAGCTTGTGATCTACTCACAGTCTCAATGGAGTTTGTGATCAATTCAAATTCACACTGGAGGTCCCTATGATCAATTCACACTCCCACTGGAGTTTGTGTTCAATTCACACTCTTACTGGAGCTTCTGAACAAATTATACTCTCACTGGAGTGCATTGTGAACAAATCACACTCTGACTGGAGTTTGTGAACAATTCACACTCTCACTGGAGCTCCATGTGATCAGTTCGCTCTCTCACTGGATCTTGTTATCTATTCACACTCTCACTGGAGCTCCATGTGATCAATTCGCACTCTCACTGGAGCTCCAAGTGATCAATTCACACTCTCACTTTAGCTCCATGTGATCAATTCACATTCTCACTGGAGATTGTGATCTACTCACAGTCTCAATGGAGTTGGTGATCAATTCAAATTCACACTGGAGATCCCTATGATCAACCCACACTCCCAGTAGAGTTTGAGTTCAATTCACACTCTTACTGGAGCTTCTGAACAAATTACACTCACACTGGAGCTTGTGAACAATTCACACTCTCACTGGAGCTCCATGTGATCCAATCACACTCTCACTGGAATCCATGTGAACAATTTCCTCTCTCACGGGAGCTCCATGTGATCAATTGACACTCTCACTGGAGCTTGTGCTCAATTCACACTCTCACTCATGCTTGTGAGCAATTCACACTCTCACTGGAACTTGTGATCGATTCACACTCTCACTGGAGCTCCATGTGATCAATTCACACTCTCATTGGAGCTCCATGTGAACAATCCACCCTCTCACTGAAGCTTGTGATCAATTCACAATCTCACTGGAGCTCGTGATCAATTCACATTTGCATTGGAGCTCCATATGATCAATTCACACGCTCACTGGAGCGCCATTTGATCAATTCACACTCTCACTGGGGTATGTGATCAATTCACATTCTCACTGGAGCATGTGAACTCTCTCACTGGAGCTCCATGTGATCAATTCACACTCTCATTGGAGCTCCATGTGAATAATCCACCCTCTCACTGAAGCTTGTGATCAATTCATAATCTCACTGGAGCTCGTGATCAATTCACATTCGCATTGGAGCTCCATGTGATCAATTCACACTCTCACTGGAGCGCCATTTGATCAAATCACACTCTCACTGGAGCTCCATGTGATCAATTCACACTCTCACTGGAGCTCCATGTGATCAATTCACACTCTCACTGGAGCTCCATGTGAACAAATCACTCTCTCACTGGAGCTCCATGTGATCAATTCACACTCTCACTGGAGCGCCATGTGATCAATTCACACTTTCACTGGGGTATGTGATCAATTCACATTCTCACTGGAGCATGTGAACTCTCTCACTGGAGCTCCATGTGATCAGTTCACACTCTCTTTGGAGCTCCATGTGAACAATCCACCCTCTCACTGAAGCTTTTGATCAATTCACAATCTCACTGGAGCTCGTGATGAATTCACATTTGCATTGGAGCTCCATGTGATCAATTCACACTCTCACTGGAGCGCCATTTGATCAAATCACACTCTCACTGGGGTTTGTGATCAATTCACACTCTCGCCGATGCTTGTGAACAATTCACTCTCTCACTGGAGCTTGTGATCTATTCACACTCTCGCTGGAGGCCCAGGTGAACAATTCACTCTCTCACTGGAGCTTGTGATCTACTCACAGTCTCAATGGAGTTTGTGATCAATTCAAATTCACACTGGAGGTCCCTACGATCAATTCACACTCCCACTGGAGTTTGTGTTCAATTCACACTTACTGGAGCTTCTGAACAAATTATACTCTCACTGGAGTGCCTTGTGAACAATTCACACTCCCACTGGCGCTTGTGAACAATTCACACTCTCACTGGAGCTCCATGTGATCAATCACACTCTCACTGGAGCTCCATGTGATCAATTCGCTCTCTCACTGGATCTTGTGATCTATTCACACTCTCACTGGAGCTCCATGTGATCAATTCACACTCTCACTGGAGCTCCATGTGATCAATTCACATTCTCATTGGAGCTTGTGATCTACTCACAGTCTCAATGGAGTTTGTGATCAATTCAAATTCACACTGGAGGTCCCTACGATCAATTCGCACTCGCACTGGAGTTTGTGTTCAATTCACACTCTTACTGGAGCTTCTGAACAAATTATACTCTTACTGGAGTGCATTGTGAACAATTCACGCTCTGACTGGAGCTTGTGAACAATTCACACTCTCACTGGAGCTCCATATGATCACTCAGACTCTCACTGGAGCTCCATGTGATCAATCACACTCTCTCTGGAGCTCCATGTGATCAATTCACTCTCTCACTGGATCTTGTGATCTATTCACACTCTCACTGGAGCTCCAGGTGATCAATTCACACTCTCACTGGAGCTCCATGCGATCAATTCACACTCTCATTGGAGCTCCATGTGATCAATTCACACTCTCACTGGAGCTCCATGTGATCAATTCACTCTCACTGGAGCTCCATGTGATCAATTCACATTTTCACTGGAGACTGTGATTTACTCACAGTCTCAATGGAGTTTGTGATCAATTCAAATTCACTCTGGAGGTCCCTATGATCAATCCACACTCACACTGGAGCTTGTGAACAATTCACACTCTCACTGGAACTCCATGTGATCCAATCACACTCTCCCTGGAATCCATGTGAACAATGTCCTCTCTCACGGGAGCTCCAAGTGATCAATTCACACTCTCACTGGAGCTTGTGCTCAATTCACACTCTCACTCATGCTTGTGAGCAATTCACACTCTCACTGGATCTTGTGATCTATTTACACTCTCACTGGAGCTCCATGTGAACAATGCACCCTCTCACTGAAGCTTGTGATCAATTCACAATCTCACTGGAGCTTGTGATCAATTCACATTCGCATTGGAGCTCCATGTGATCAATTCACATTCTCACTGGAGCATGTGAACTCTCTCACTGGAGCTCCATGTGATCAATTCACACTCTCATTGGAGCTCCATGTGAACAACCCACCCTCTCACTGAAGCTTGTGATCAATTCACAATCTCACTGGAGCTCGTGATCAATTCCCATTTGCATTGGAGCTCCATGTGATCAATTCACACTCTCACTGGAGCGCCATTTGATCAAATCACACTCTCACTGGGGTTTGTGATCAATTCACACTCTCGCCGATGCTTGTGAACAATTCACTCTCTCACTGGAGCTTGTGATCTATTCACACTCTCGCTGGAGGCCCAGGTGAACAATTCACTCTCTCACTGGAGCTCCACGTGATCAATTCACACTCTCTCTGTAGCTCCATGTGATCAATTCAAATTCACACTGGAGGTCCCTACGATCAATTCACACTCCCACTGGGGTTTGAGTTCAATTCACACTCTGACTGGAGCTTCTGAACAAATTATACTTTCACTGGAGTGCATTGTGAACAATTCACACTCTGACTGGAGCTTGTGATCTATTCACACTCTCACTGGAGCTCCATGTGATCAATTCACACTCTCATTGGAGCTCCATGTGAACAATCCACCCTCTCACTGAAGCTTGTGATCAATTCACAATCTCACTGGAGCTCGTGATCAATTCACATTTGCATTGGAGCTCCATGTGATCAATTCACACTCTCACTGGAGCACCATTTGATCAAATCACACTCTCACTGGGGTTTGTGATCAATTCACACTCTTACTGGAGCTTCTGAACAAATTATACTCTCACTGCAGTGCCTTGTGAACAATTCACACTCTCTCTGGAGCTTGTGAACAATTCACACTCTCACTGGAGCTCCATGTGTTCAATCACACTCTCACTGGAGCTCCATGTGATCAATTCACTCTCTCACTGGATCATGTGATCTATTCACACTCTCACTGGAGCTCCATGTGATCAATTCACACTCTCACTGGAGCTCCATGTGATCAATTCACACTCTCACTGGAGCTCCATGTGATCAATTCACATTCTCACTGGAGATTGTGATCGACTCACAGTCTCAATGGAGTTGGTGATCAATTCAAATTCACACTTGAGATCCCTATGATCAATCCACACTCCCACTGGAGTTTGTGTTCCATTCACACTCTTACTGGAGCTTCTGAACAAATTACACTCACACTGGAGCTTGTGAACAATTCACACTCTCACTGGAGCTCCATGAGATCCAATCACACTCTCACTGGAATCTATGTGAACAATTTCCTCTCTCACGGGAGCTCCATGTGATCAGTTCACACTCTCACTGGAGCTTGTGCTCAATTCACACTCTCACTCATGCTTGTGAGCAATTCACACTCTCACTGGATCTTGTGAGCGATTCACATTCGCATTGGAGCTCCATGTGATCAATTCACACTCTCACTGGAGCGCCATGTGATCAATTCACACACTCACTGGGGTGTGTGATCAATTCACATTCTCACTGGAGCATGTGAACTCTCTCACTGGAGCTCCATGTGATCAATTCACACTCTCATTGGAGCTCCATGTGAACAATCCACCCTCTCACTGAAGCTTGTGATCAATTCACAATCTCACTGGAGCTCGTGATCAATTCACATTTGCATTGGAGCTTCATGTGATCAATTCACACTCTCACTGGAGCGCCATTTGATCAAATCACACTCTCACTGCGGTTTGTGATCAATTCACACTATCGCCGATGCTTGTGAACAATTCACTCTCTCACTGGAGCTTGTGATCTATTCACACTCTCGCTGGAGGCCCAGGTGAACAATTCACTCTCTAACTGGAGCTCCATGTGATCAATTCACACTCTCACTGGAGCTTCATGTGATCAATTCACACTCTCACTGGAGCTCCATGTGATCAATTCACATTCTCACTGGAGCTTGTGATCTACTCACGGTCTCAATGGAGTTTGTGATCAATTCAAATTCACACTGGAGGTCCCTACGATCAATTCACACTCCCACTGGAGTTTGTGTTCAATTCACACTCTTACTGGAGCGTCTGAACAAATTATACTCTCACTGGAGTGCCTTGTGAACAATTCACACTCTCACTGGAGCTTGTTAACAATTCACACTCTCACTGGAGCTCCATGTGATCAATTCACACTCTCACTGGAGCTTGTGCTCAATTCCCACTTTTACTCAAGCTTGTGAGCAATTCACACTCTCACTGGAGCTCCATGTGATCTATTCACACTCTCACTCAAGCTTGTGAGCAATTCACACTCTCACTGGAGCTTGTGATCGATTCACACTCTCACTGGAGCTCCATGTGATCTATTCACACTCTCGCTGGAGCTCCATGTGATCAATTCACTCTCTCACTGGAGCTTGTGTTCAATTCACACTCTTAGTGGAGCTCGTGATCAATTCACACTCTCATGGGAGCTCCATTTGATCAATTAACTCTCTCACTGGAGATCAATGTGATCAATTCACACTCTCACTGGAGCTTGTGATCAATTCACACACTCACTAGAGCTTGTGAACAATTCACACTCTCACTGGAGCTCTATATGAACAATTCACTCTCTCACTGGAGCGACATGTGAATAATTCACACTCTCACCCGAGCTCCATGTTATCAATGCACACTCTCACTAGAGCTTGGGAACAATTCACTCTCTCATTGGAGCTCCATGTGATCAATTCACACTCTCACTGGAGTTCCGTGTGATCAATTCACACTCTCACTAGAGCTCCATGTGATCAATTCACATTCTCACTGGCGCTGGTGATCTATTCAGTCTCAATGGAGTTTGTGATCCATTCACACTCTTACAGGAGCTTGTGAACAAATTACACTCTCACTGGAGCTTGTGAACAATTCACACTCTCACTGGAGCTCCATGTGATCAATTCACACTCTCACTGGAGATCCATGTGAGCAATTCACATTCTCGCTGGCGCTGGTGATCTATTCACACTCACATTGGAGCTCCCTATGAACAATTCACACTCTCACTGGAGCTTTCGATCAATTTACACTCTCACTGGAGCTTGTGAACAATTCACACTCTCACTGGAGCTACATGTGAACAATTCACTCTCTCACTGGAGCTCCCTATGAACAATTCACACTCTCACTGGAGCCTTTGATCAATTCACACTCTCACTGGAGCTTGTGAACAATTCACACTCTCACTGGAGCTGCATGTGAACAATTCACTCTCTCACTGGAGCTTGTGATCAATTCACACTCCCACTAGAGCTTGTGAACAATTCACCCTCTCAATGGAGCTCGATATGAACAATTCACTCTCTCACTGGAGCGACATGTGAATAATTCACACTCTCACTCGAGCTCAATGTTATCAATGCACACTCTCACTAGAGCTTGGGAACAATTCACTCTCTCACTGGAGCTCCATGTGATCAATTCACACTCTCACTAGAGCTCCATGTGATCAATTCACATTCTCACTGGCGCTGGTGATCTATTCAGTCTCAATGGAGTTTGTGATCCATTCACACTCTTACAGGAGCTTGTGAACAAATTACACTCTCACTGGAGCTTTGAACAATTCACACTCTCATTGGAGCTCCATGTGTTCAAGTCACACTCTCACTGGAGATCCATGTGAGCAATTCACATTCTCGCTGGCGCTGGTGATCTATTCACACTCACATTGGAGCGCCCTATGAACAATTCACACTCTCACTGGAGCTTTTGATCAATTCACACTCTCACTGGAGCTTGTGAACAATTCACACTCTCACTGGAGCTGCATGTGAACAATTCACACTCTCACTGGAGCTTTTGATCAATTCACACTCTCACTGGAGCTTGTGAACAATTCACACTCTCACTGGAGCTACATGTAAACAATTCACTCTCTCACTGGAGCTCCCTATGAACAATTCACACTCTCACTGGAGCCTTTGATGAATTCACACTCTCACTGGAGCTTGTGAACAATTCACACTCTCACTGGAGCTGCATGTGAACAATTCACTCTCTCACTGGAGCATGTGATCAATTCACACTCTCACTAGAGCTTGTGAACAATTCACCCTCTCAATGGAGCTCCATGTGAACAATTCACTCTCTCACTGGAGCTCCATGTGATCAAATCACACTCTCACTGGAGCTCCATGTGATCAACTCACACTCTCACTGGAGCTCCATGTGATCAATTCACACTCTCAGAGGAACCCCATGTGATCAATTCACACTCTCACTGGGGTTTGTGATTAATTCACACTCTCACTGGAGCTTGTGAACAATTCACTCTCTTGCTGGGGCTTGTAATCTATTCACACTCTCACTGGAGCTCCATGTGAACAATTCACTCTCTCACTCGTGCTCCATGTGATCAATTCACACTCTCACTGGAGCTTCATCTGATCAATTCACACTCTCACTGGAGCTTGTGATCAATTCACACTCAAACTGGGGTCCCTATGATCAATTCACACTCTCACTGGAGTTAGTGATACCTTCACACTCTTACAGGAGCGTGTGAACAAATTACACTCTCACTGGAGCTTGTGAACAATTCACACACTCACTGGAGCGCCATGTGAGCAATTCTGTCGCTCACGGGAGCTCCATGTGATCAATTCACACTCTCACTGGAGCTTTTGATCAATTCACACTCTCACTGGAGCTTGTGATCAATTCACACTCTCACTGGAGCTCCATGTTAACAATTCACTCTCTCACTGGAGCTGGTGAACAATTCACACTCTTCCTGGAGCTCCATGTGATCAATTCACACTCTCATGGGAGGTCCATGTGAACAATTCACACTCTCACTGGCGCTCCATGTGAACAATTCACTCTCTCACTGGAGCTCCATGTGATCAATTCACACTCTCACTGGAGCTCGTGATCAATTCACACTCTCGCTAGAGCTTGTGAACAATTCACACTCTCACTGGAGCTCTATATATACAATTCACTCTCTCACTGGAGCTCCATGTGAACACTTCACTCTCTCACTGGAGCTCCATGTCAACAATTCACACTCTCGCTAGAGCTTGTGAACAATTCACACACTCACTGGAGCTTCAAGTGATCAATCCACACTCTCAGAGGAGCTCCATTTGATCAATTCGTACTCTCACTGGGGTTTTTGATTAATTCACACTCTTACATGAGCTTGTGAACAATTCAATCTCTCGCTAGAGCTTGTGATCAATTCACACTCTCACTGGAGCTCCATGTGATTAATTCACACACTCACTGGAGCTCCATGTGATCAATTCACACTCTCCCTGGAGCTTGTGATCAATTCACACTCACACTGGAGGTCCCTATGATCAATTCATACTCTCACTGGAGTGTGTGATCCCTTCACACTCTTACTGGAGCTTGTGAACAAATTACACTCTCACTGGATTGCCTTGTGAACAATTCACACTCACTGCTGCTTGTGAACAATTCACATTCTGACTGGAGCACCATGTGATCAATTCACACTCTCACTGGAGGTCCATGTGAACAACTCCCTCTCTCACGGGAGCTCCAGGTGAACAATACACTCTCTCACTGGAACTCCATGTGACAAATTCACACTCTCACTGGAGCTCAATGTCAACAATTCACTCTCTCAGTGGAGCTCCATGTGATCAATTTACACTCTCACTGGAGCTTGTGATCAATTCTCACTCTCACTAGAGCTTGTGAACAATTCACACTCTCACTGGTGCTCGATATGAATAATTCACTCTCTCACTGGAGCTCCGTGAGATCAATTCACACTCTCACTGGGGTTTGTGATCAATTCACACTTTCACTGGAGCTTGTGAACTCTCTCACTGGAGCTCCATGTGAACAATTCTCTCTCTCACTGGAGCTCCAATGGAACAATTTGCTCTCTCACTGAAGCTCCATGTGATTAATTCACTCTCTCATTGGAGATCCATGTGATCAACTCACACTCTCACTGTGGTTTGTGATCAATTCACACTCTCACTTGAGCTTGTAAACTCTCTCACTGGATCTCCATATGAACAATTCACTCTCTCACTGGAGCTCCAATGGAACAATTCACACTCTCACTGGAGCTCCATATGAACAATTCACTCTCTCACTGGAGCTCCATATGAACAAATCACTCTCTCACTGGAGCTCCATGTGAACAATTCACTCTCTCACTGGAGCTCCATGTGAACAATGCACTCTCACTGGAGCTCCAAGTGATCAATTCACACTCTCACTGGAGCTCCATGTGATCACTTCACACTCTCCCTGGAGCTTGTGATCAATTCACACTCACACTGGAGGACCCTATGATCAATTCATACTCTCACTGGAGTGTGTGATCCCTTCACACTCTTACTGGAGCTTGTGAACAAATTACACTCTCACTGAATTGCCTTGTGAACAATTCACACACTCACTGCTGCTTGTGATCAATTCACATTCTCACTGGAGGTCCATGTGAACAATTCCCTCTCTCATGGGAGCTCCATGTGAACAATTCACTCTCTCACTGGAGCTCCACGTGAACAATTCACACTCTCAATGGAGTTTGTGAACATTTGACACTCTCACTGGAGCTCCCGATGATCAATTCGCACTCTCACTGGAGTTTGTGATCCATTCACACTCTTACTGGAGCTTGTGAACTAATTACACTCTCACTGGAGTGACTTGTGAACAATTCACACTCTCACTGGAGCTTGTGAACATTTCACACTCTCACTGGAGCTCCATGTGATCAATTCACATCCTAACTGGAGCTCCATGTGTTCAATTCACACTCACACGGGAGCTCCATGTGAACAATTCCATCTCTCACGGGTGTTCCATGTGATCAAGTCACACTCTCACTGGAGCTTTTCATCAATACACACTCGCACTGGAGCTTGTGATCTATTCATACTCTCATCGGGAGCTCCATGTGATCAATTCACACGCTCACTGGAGCTTTTCATCAATTCACACTCGCACTGGAGCTTGTGAACAATTCACACTCTCACTGGAGCTTGTGATCTATTCACATTATCATCGGCAGCTACATGTGATCAATTCACACTCTCACAGGAGCTCCATTTGATCAATTCACACTCTCACTGGAGCTCCATGTGAACAATTCACACTCTCACTGGAGCTCCATGTGAACAATTCACTCTCACTGGACATCCATGTAATCAATTCACACTCTCACTGGAGCTTCATGTCATCAATTCACGCACTCACTCCAGCTTGTGATCAATTCACTCTCTCATTGGAGCTCCATGTGATCAATTCAAACTCTCACTGGAGCTTGTGAACTCTCTCATTGGAGCTCCATGTGATCAATTCATACTCTCACTGGAGCTCCATGTGTACAATTCACACTCTCACTGTAGCTCTATGTGATCAATTCACACCCTCACTGGATCTCCATGTGATCAATTCACACTCTCACTGTAGCTCTATGTGATCAATTCACACCCTCACTGGATCTCCATGTGAACAATTCACTCTCACTGGAGCTCCATGTGATCAATTCACATTCTCACTGGAGCTTGTGATCTATTCACAGTCTCAATGGAGTTTGTGATCAATTTACCCTCACACTGGAGCTCCCTATGAACAATTCCCACTCTCACTGGAGTTAGTGATCCATTCACACTCTTACTGGAACTTGTGAACAATTCAGACTCTCACTGGAGCTTGTGATCTATTCACACTCTTATAGGGAGCCCCATGTGATCAATTCACACTCTCACTGGAGCTCCATGTGATCAATTCACTCTCACTGGAGTTTGTGATCAATTCACTCTCTCACTGGAGCTCCATGTGATCTAGTCACTCTCTCACTGGAGCTCCATGTGATCAATTCACACTCTCAGTGGAGCTCCATGTGAACAATTCACACTCTCACTGGAGCTCCATGTGAACAATTCACTCTCACTGGAGCTCTATGTAATCAATTCACACTCTCACTGGAGCTTCATGTCATCAATTCACGCACTCACTCCAGCTTGTGATCAATTCACTCTCTTATTGGAGCTCCATGTGATCAATTCAAACTCTCACTGGGGTATGTGATCAATTCACATTCACACTGGAGCTTGTGAACTGTCTCATTGGAGCTCCATGTGATCAATTCACACTCTCACTGGAGCTCCATGTGAACAGTTCACTCTCTCACTGGAGCTTGTAATCAATTCACACTCTCACTGGAGCTCTATGTGATCAATTCACACCCTCACTGGATCTCCATGTGATCAATTCACACTCTCACTGTAGCTCTATGTGATCAATTCACACCCTCACTGGATCTCCATGTGAACAATTCACTCTCACTGGAGCTCCATGTGATCAATTCACATTCTCACTGGAGCTTGTGATCTATGCACAGTCTCAATGGAGTTTGTGATCAATTCACCCTCACACTGGAGCTCCCTATGAACAATTCCCACTCTCACTGGAGTTAGTGATCCATTCACACTCTTACTGGACCTTGTGAACAATTCAGACTCTCACTGGAGCTCGTGATCTATTCACACTCTTATCGGAAGCTCCATGTGATCAATTCACACTCTCACTGGAGCTCCATGTGATCAATTCACTCTCTCACTGGGGTATGTGATCAATTTACATTCTCACTGGAGCTCGTGATCAATTCACACTTTCATGGGAACTCCATGTGAACAATTTACTCTCCCTGGAGCTCCATGTGAACAATTCACATTCTCACTGGAGCTGCATGTGATCAATTCACACTCTCACTGGATCTCCATGTGAACAATTCACTCTCACTGGAGCTCCATGTGATCAATTCACAATCTCACTGGAGCTGGTGATCTATGCACAGTCTCAATGGAGTTTGTGATCAATTCACCCTCACACTGGAGCTCCCTATGAACAATTCCCACTCTCACAGGAGTTAGTGATCCATTCACACTCTTACTGGAGCTTGTGAACAATTCAGACTCTCACTGGAGCTTGTGATCTATTCACACTCTTATCGGGAGCTCCATGTGATCAATTCACACTTACACTGGAGCTCCATGTGATCAATTCACTCTCTCACTGGAGCTCCATGTGATCAAATCACATTCTCACTGGAGCTCGTGATCAATTCACACTTTCATGGGAACTCCATGTGAACAATTCACTCTCCCTGGAGCTCCATGTGAACAATTCACACTCTCACTGGAGCTGCATGTGATCAATTCACACTCTCACTGGAGCTCCATGTGAACAAATCACTGTCTCACTGGAGCTCCATGTGATCAATTCACACTCCCCCTGGAGCTCCATGTTATCTATTCACACTCTCACTAGAGCTTGTGAACAATTCTCTCTCGTACTGGAGCTCCATGTGATCAATTCACACTCTCACTGGAGCTCCATGTGTTCAATTCACACTCTCACTGGGGTTTGTGATCAATAAACACTCGCCGGATGCTGTGAACAATTCACTCTCTCACTGGAGCATCTGATCTGTTCACACTCTCACTGGAGCTCCATTTAAAAAATTCACACTCTCACTGGAGCTCCATGTGAACAATTCACATTCTCACTGGCGCTGATGATCTATTCACACTCACACTGGAGCTCCCTATGAACAATTCACACTCTCACTGGAGCTTTTGATCAATTCACACTCTCACTGGAGCTTGTGAACAATTCACACTCTCACTGGAGCTGCATGTGAACAATTCACTCTCTCACTGGAGCTTGTGATCAATTCACACTCTTCCTGGAGCTCGGGATCAATTCACACTCTCACTGGAGCTCCATGTGAAAAATTCACTCTCTCACTGGTGCTCCATGTGATCAATTCACACTCTCACTGGAGCTTGTGATCAATTCACACTCTCACTAGAGCTTGTGAACAATTCACCCTCTCACTGGAGCTCCAGGTGATCAATTTACACTCTCAGAGGAACTCCATGTGATCAATTCACACTCTCACTGGGGTTTGTGATTAATTCACCCTCTCACTGGAGCTTGTGAACAAGTCACTCTCTCGCTGGAGCTTGTGATCTATTCACACTCTCACTGGAGCTCCATGTGAACAATTCACTCTCTCACTGGTGCTCCATGTGATCAATTCACACTCTCACTGGGGTTTGTGATCAATTTACACTCGCCGGAGCTTGTGAACAATTCACTCTCTCACTGGAGCTGGTGATCTGTTCACACTCTCACTGGAGCTCCATTTGAAAAATTCACACTCTCACTGGAGTTCGATGCGAACAATTCACATTCTCACTGGCGCTGATGTTCTATTCACACTCACACTGGAGCTCCCTATGAACAATTCACACTCTCACTGGAGCCTTTGATCAATTCACACTCTCACTGGAGCTTGTGAACAATTCACACTCTCACTGGAGCTGCATGTGAACAATTCACTCTCTCACTGGAGCTTGTGATCAATTCACACTCTTCCCGGAGCTTGTGATCAATTCACACTCTCACTGGAGCTCCATGTGAACAATTCACTCTCTCACTGGAGCTCCATGTGATCAATTCACACTCTCACTGGAGCTTGTGTTCAATTCACACTCTCACTAGAGCTTGTGAACAATTCACCCTCTCACTGGAGCTCCAGGTGAACAATTCACTCTCTCACTGGAGCTCCATGTGATCAAATCACACTCTCACTGGAGCTCCATGTGATCAACTCACACTCTCACTGGAGCTCCATGTGATCAATTCACACTCTCAGAGGAACTCCATGTGAATCAATTCACACTCTCACTGGGGTTTGTGATTAATTCACCCTCTCACTGGAGCTTGTGAACAATTCACTCTCTCGCTGGAGCTTGTGATCTATTCACACTCTCACTGGAGCTCCATGTGAACAATTCACTCTCTCACTGGTTCTCCATGTGATCAATTCACACTCTCACTGGAGCTCCATGTGATCAATTCACACTCTGACTGGAGCTTGTGATCAATTCACACTCACACTGTGGGTCCCTATGATCAATTCACACTCTGACTGGAGCTTGTGATCAATTCACACTCACACTGTGGGTCCCTATGATCAATTCACACTCTCACTGGAGTTTGTGATCCCTTCAGACTCTTACAGGAGCGTGTGAACACATTACACACTCTCTGGAGCTTGTCAACAATTCACACACTCACTGGAGCTCCATGTGAGCAATTCAGTGTCTCACTGGAGCTCCATGTGAACAATTCACTCTCTCACTGGAGCTGGTGAACAATTCACACTCTTCCTGGAGCTTGTGATCAATTCACACTCAATGGGAGCTCCATGTGAACAATTCACACTCTCACTGGAGCTCCATGTGAACAATTCACTCTCTCACTGGAGCTTGTGATCAATTCACTCTCTCGCGAGAGCTTGTGAACAATTTACACTCTCGCGAGAGCTTGTGAACAATTTACACTCTCACTGGAGCTCCATTTGATCAATACATACTCTCACTGGGGTTTGTGATTAATTCACACTCTCACATGAGCTTGTGAACAATTCAATCTCTCGCTAGAGCTTGTGATCAACTCACACTCTCACTGGAGCTCCATATGATTAATTCACACTCTCACTGGAGCTCCATGTGATAAATTCACACTCTCCTTGGAGCTGGTGATCAATTCACACTCACACTGGAGGTCACTATGATCATTTTATACTCTCACTGGAATGTGCGATCCCTTCACACTCTTACTGGAGCTTGTGAACAAATTACACTCTTACTGGATTGCCTTGTGAACAATTAACACTCTCACTGCTGGTTGTGAACAATTCGCACTCTGACTGGAGCACCATGTGATCAATTCACACTCTCACTGCAGGTCCATGTGAACAATTCCCTCTCTCATAGGAGCTCCATGTGAACAATTCACTGTCTCACTGGAGCTCCACGTGAACAATTCACACTCTCAATGGAGTTTGTGAACATTTGACACTCTCGCTGAAGCTCCCGATGATCAATTCGCACTCTCACTGGAGTTTGTGATCCATTCACACTCTTAGTGGAGCTTGTGAACTAATTACACTCTCACTGGAGTGACTTGTGAACAACTCACACTCTCACTGGAACTGGGGAACAATTCACACTCTCACTGGAGCTCCATGTGATCAATTCACACTCTCACTGGAGCTCCATGTGTTCAATTCACACTCTCACGGGAGCTCCATGTGAACAATTCACACTCTCACTGGAGCTTTTCATCAATTCACACTCGCACTGGAGCTTGTGATCAATTCACACTCTCACTGGGGTATGTGATCAATTCACATTCTAACATGGAGCTCGTGATCAATTCACACTTTCATGGGAGCTCCATGTGAACAATTCACTCTCCCTGGAGCTCCATGTGAACAATTTGCACTCTCACTGGAGCTCCATGTGATCAATTCACTGTCTCACTGGAGCTCCATGTGATTAATTCACACTCTCACTGGATCTCCATGTGATCCATTCACACTCTTACTGGAGCTTGTGAGCTAATTACACTCTCACTGGAGTGACTTGTGAACAATTAACACTCTCACTGGAGCTTGGGAACAATTCACACTCTCACTGGAGCTCCATGTGATCAATTCACACTCTCACTGGAGCTCCATGTGTTCAATTCACACTCTCACGGGAGCTCCATGTGATCAATTCACACTCTCACTGGAGCTCCATGTGAGCAATTCACTCTCTCACTGGAGCTCCATGTGATCAGTTCACACTCTCACTGGAGCGCCATGTGATCAATTCACACTCTCACTGGGGTTTGTTATCAATTCGCACTCTCATCGATGCTTGCGAACAATTCACTCTCTCACTGGAGCTTGTGATCTATTCACACTCTCGTTGGAGCTCCATGTGAACAATTCACTCTCTCACTGGAGCTCCATGTGATCAATTCACACTCTCACTGGAGCTTGTGATTAATTCACACTCTCACTAGAGCTTGTGAACAATTCACACTCTCACTGGCGCTCTATATGAACAATTCAGTCTCTCACTGGAGCTCCATGAGTTCAATTCACACTCTCACTGGAGCTTGTATCAATTCAGGCTCTCACTAGAGCTTGTGATCAATTCACACTCTCACTGGGGTTTGTGATCAATTCACACTCTCACTGGAGCTTGTGAACTCTCTCACTGGAGCTCCATGTGAACAATTCACACTCTCACTGGAGCTCCATGTGAACAATCCACACGCTCACTCGAGCTCATTGTGACCAATTCACACTCTCACTGGAGCTCCATGTGAACAATTAAATCTCACTGAAGCTCCATGTGATCAATTCACTCTCACATTGGAGATCCATGTGATCAACTCACACTCTCACTGTGGTTTGTGATCCATTCACACTCTCATGGGAGCTCCATGTGATCAATCCACACGCTCACTCGAGCTCATTGTGACCAATTCACACTCTCACTGGAGCTCCATGTGAACAATTAAATCTCACTGAAGCTCCATGTGATCAATTCACTCTCTCATTGGAGATCCATGTGATCAACTCACACTCTCACTGTGGTTTGTGATCAATTCACACTCTCACTCGAGCTTGTGAACCCTCTCACTGGAGCTCCATGTCATCAATTTACACTCTCACTGGAGCTTCAATGGAACAATTCACTCTCTCACTGGAGCTCCATGTGAACAATTCACTCTCTCACTGGAGCTCCATGTGAACAATGCACTCTCACTGGAGCTCCACGTGAACAATCCACACTCTCAATGGAGTTTGTGAACATTTGACACTCTCACTGGAGCTCCCGATGATCAATTCGCACTCTCACTGGAGTTTGTGATCCATTCACACTCTTACTGGAGCTTGTGAACTAATTACACTCACACTGGAGTGACTTGTGAACAATTCACACTCTCACTGGAGCTTCATGTGATCAATTCACACTCTCACTGGAGCTCCATGTGATCAATTCACATTCTCACTGGAGCTTGTGATCTACTCACAGTCTCAATGGAGTTTGTGATCAATTCAAATTCACACTGGAGGTCCCTACGATCAATTCACACTCCCACTGGAGTTTGTGTTCAATTCACACTCTTACTGGAGCTTCTGAACAAATTATACTCTCACTGGAGTGCCTTGTGAACAATTCACACTCTCACTGGAGCTTGTGAACAATTCACACTCTCACTGGAGCTCCATGTGATCAATTCACACTCTCACTGGAGCTTGTGCTCAATTCCCACTTTTACTCAAGCTTGTGAGCAATTCACACTCTCACTGGAGCTCCATGTGATCTATTCACACTCTCACTCAAGCTTGTGAGCAATTCACACTCTCACTGGAGCTTGTGATCGATTCACACTCTCACTGGAGCTCGATGTGATCTATTCACACTCTTGCTGGAGCTCCATGTGATCAATTCACTCTCTCACTGGAGCACTATGTGAACAATTCACTCTCTCACTGGAGCTTGTGTTCAATTCACACTCTTAGTGGAGCTCGTGATCAATTCACACTCTCATGGGAGCTCCATGTGATCAATTAACTCTCTCACTGGAGATCAATGTGATCAATTCACACTCTCACTGGAGCTTGTGATCAATTCACACACTCACTAGAGCTTGTGAACAATTCACACTCTCACTGGAGCTCTATATGAACAATTCACTCTCTCACTGGAGCGACATGTGAATAATTCACACTCTCACTCGAGCTCCATGTTATCAATGCACACTCTCACTAGAGCTTGGGAACAATTCACTCTCTCACTGGAGCTCCATGTGATCAATTCACACTCTCACTGGAGTTCCGTGTGACCAATTCACACTCTCACTAGAGCTCCATGTGATCAATTCACATTCTCACTGGCGCTGGTGATCTATTCAGTCTCAATGGAGTTTGTGATCCATTCACATTCTTACAGGAGCTTGTGAACAAATTACACTCTCACTGGAGCTTGTGAACAATTCACACTCTCACTGGAGCTCCATGTGATCAATTCACACTCTCACTGGAGATCCATGTGAGCAATTCACATTCTCGCTGGCGCTGGTGATCTATTCACACTCACATTGGAGCTCCCTATGAACAATTCACACTCTCACTGGAGCTTTCGATCAATTTACACTCTCACTGGAGCTTGTGAACAATTCACACTCTCACTGGAGCTACATGTGAACAATTCACTCTCTCACTGGAGCTCCCTATGAACAATTCACACTCTCACTGGAGCCTTTGATCAATTCACACTCTCACTGGAGCTTGTGAACAATTCACACTCTCACTGGAGCTGCATGTGAACAATTCACTCTCTCACTGGAGCTTGTGATCAATTCACACTCCCACTAGAGCTTGTGAACAATTCACCCTCTCAATGGAGCTCGATATGAACAATTCACTCTCTCACTGGAGCTCCATGTGATCAATTCACACTCTCACTAGAGCTCCATGTGATCAATTCACATTCTCACTGGCGCTGGTGATCTATTCAGTCTCAATGGAGTTTGTGATCCATTCACACTCTTACAGGAGCTTGTGAACAAATTACACTCTCACTGGAGCTTGTGAACAATTCACACTCTCATTGGAGCTCCATGTGTTCAAGTCACACTCTCACTGGAGATCCATGTGAGCAATTCACATTCTCGCTGGCGCTGGTGATCTATTCACACTCACATTGGAGCTCCCTATGAACAATTCACACTCTCACTGGAGCTTTCGATCAATTCACACTCTCACTGGAGCTTGTGATCGATTCACACTCTCACTGGAGCTCCATGTGATCTATTCGCACTCTTGCTGGAGCTCCATGTGATCAATTCACTCTCTCACTGGAGCACTATGTGAACAATTCACTCTCTCACTGGAGCTTGTGTTCAATTCACACTCTTAGTGGAGCTCGTGATCAATTCACACTCTCATGGGAGCTCCATGTGATCAATTAACTCTCTCACTGGAGATCAATGTGATCAATTCACACTCTCACTGGAGCTTGTGATCAATTCACACACTCACTAGAGCTTGTGAACAATTCACACTCTCACTGGAGCTCTATATGAACAATTCACTCTCTCACTGGAGCGACATGTGAATAATTCACACTCTCACTCGAGCTCCATGTTATCAATGCACACTCTCACTAGAGCTTGGGAACAATTCACTCTCTCACTGGAGCTCCATGTGATCAATTCACACTCTCACTGGAGTTCCGTGTGATCAATTCACACTCTCACTAGAGCTCCATGTGATCAATTCACATTCTCACTGGCGCTGGTGATCTATTCAGTCTCAATAGAGTTTGTGATCCATTCACATTCTTACAGGAGCTTGTGAACAAATTACACTCTCACTGGAGCTTGTGAACAATTCACACTCTCACTGGAGCTCCATGTGATCAATTCACACTCTCACTGGAGATCCATGTGAGCAATTCACATTCTCGCTGGCGCTGGTGCTCTATTCACACTCACATTGGAGCTCCCTATGAACAATTCACACTCTCACTGGAGCTTTCGATCAATTTACACTCTCACTGGAGCTTGTGAACAATTCACACTCTCACTGGAGCTACATGTGAACAATTCACTCTCTCACTGGAGCTCCCTATGAACAATTCACACTCTCACTGGAGCCTTTGATCAATTCACACTCTCACTGGAGCTTGTGAACAATTCACACTCTCACTGGAGCTGCATGTGAACAATTCACTCTCTCACTGGAGCTTGTGATCAATTCACACTCCCACTAGAGCTTGTGAACAATTCACCCTCTCAATGGAGCTCGATATGAACAATTCACTCTCTCACTGGAGCTCCATGTGATCAATTCACACTCTCACTAGAGCTCCATGTGATCAATTCACATTCTCACTGGCGCTGGTGATCTATTCAGTCTCAATGGAGTTTGTGATCCATTCACACTCTTACAGGAGCTTGTGAACAAATTACACTCTCACTGGAGCTTGTGAACAATTCACACTCTCATTGGAGCTCCATGTGTTCAAGTCACACTCTCACTGGAGATCCATGTGAGCAATTCACATTCTCGCTGGCGCTGGTGATCTATTCACACTCACATTGGAGCTCCCTATGAACAATTCACACTCTCACTGGAGCTTTTGATCAATTCACACTCTCACTGGAGCTTGTGAACAATTCACACTCTCACAGGAGCTACATGTGAACAATTCACTCTCTCACTGGAGCTCCCTATGAACAATTCACACTCTCACTGGAGCCTTTGATCAATTCACACTCTCACTGGAGCTTGTGAACAATTCACACTCTCACTGGAGCTGCATGTGAACAATTCACTCTCTCACTGGAGCATGTGATCAATTCGCACTCTCACTAGAGCTTGTGAACAATTCACCCTCTCAATGGAGCTCCATGTGAACAATTCACTCTCTCACTGGAGCTCCATGTGATCAAATCACACTCTCACTGGAGCTCCATGTGATCAACTCACACTCTCACTGGAGCTCCATGTGATCAATTCACACTCTCAGAGGAACCCCATATGATCAATTCACACTCTCACTGGGGTTTGTGATTAATTCACACTCTCACTGGAGCTTGTGAACAATTCACTCTCTTGCTGGAGCTTGTAATCTATTCACACTCTCACTGGAGCTCCAGGTGAACAATTCACTCTCTCACTCGTGCTCCATGTGATCAATTCACAATCTCACTGGAGCTTCATGTGATCAATTCACACTCTCACTGGAGCTTGTGATCAATTCACACTCAAACTGGGGTTCCTATGATCAATTCCCACTCTCACTGGAGTTAGTGATACCTTCACACTCTTACAGGAGCGTGTGAACAAATTACACTCTCACTGGAGCTTGTGAACAATTCACACACTCACTGGAGCGCCATGTGAGCAATTCCGTCTCTCACGGGAGCTCCATGTGATCAATTCACACTCTCACTGGAGCTTTTGATCAATTCACACTCTCACTGGAGCTTGTGATCAATTCACACTCTCACTGGAGCTCCATGTTAACAATTCACTCTCTCACTGGAGCTGGTGAACAATTCACACTCTTCCTGGAGCTCCATGTGATCAATTCACACTCTCATGGGAGCTCCATGTGAACAATTCACACTCTCACTGGCGCTCCATGTGAACAATTCACTCTCTCACTGGAGCTCCATGTGATCAATTCACACTCTCACTGGAGCTCGTGATCAATTCACACTCTCGCTCGAGCTTGTGAACAATTCACACTCTCACTGGAGCTCTATATATACAATTCACTCTCTCACTGGAGCTCCATGTGAACACTTCACTCTCTCACTGGAGCTCCATGTCAACAATTCACACTCTCGCTAGAGCTTGTGAACAATTCACACACTCACTGGAGCTTCAAGTGATCAATTCACACTCTCAGAGGAGCTCCATTTGATCAATTCGTACTCTCACTGGGGTTTTTGATTAACTCACACTCTCACATGAGCTTGTGAACAATTCAATCTCTCGCTAGAGCTTGTGATCAATTCACACTCTCACTGGAGCTCCATGTGATTAATTCACACACTCACTGGAGCTCCATGTGATCAATTCACACTCTCACTGGAGGTCCATGTGAACAACTCCCTCTCTCACGGGAGCTCCAGGTGAACAATACACTCTCTCACTGGAACTCCATGTGACAAATTTACACTCTCACTGGAGCTTGTGATCAATTCTCACTCTCACTAGAGCTTGTGAACAATTCACACTCTCACTGGTGCTCTATATGAACAATTCACTCTCTCACTGGAGCTCCGTGAGATCAATTCACACTCTCACTGGGGTTTGTGATCAATTCACACTTTCACTGGAGCTTGTGAACTCTCTCACTGGAGCTCCATGTGAACAATTCTCTCTCTCACTGGAGCTCCAATGGAACAATTCGCTCTCTCACTGAAGCTCCATGTGATTAATTCACTCTCTCATTGGAGATCCATGTGATCAACTCACACTCTCACTGTGGTTTGTGATCAATTCACACTCTCACTTGAGCTTGTAAACTCTCTCACTGGATCTCCATATGAACAATTCACTCTCTCACTGGAGCTCCAATGGAACAATTCACACTCTCACTGGAGCTCCATATGAACAATTCACTCTCTCACTGGAGCTCCATATGAACAAATCACTCTCTCACTGGAGCTCCATGTGAACAATTCACTCTCTCACTGGAGCTCCATGTGAACAATGCACTCTCACTGGAGCTCCAAGTGATCAATTCACACTCTCACTGGAGCTCCATGTGATCACTTCACACTCTCCCTGGAGCTTGTGATCAATTCACACTCACACTGGAGGACCCTATGATCAATTCATACTCTCACTGGAGTGTGTGATCCCTTCACACTCTTACTGGAGCTTGTGAACAAATTACACTCTCACTGAATTGCCTTGTGAACAATTCACACACTCACTGCTGCTTGTGATCAATTCACATTCTCACTGGAGGTCCATGTGAACAATTCCCTCTCTCATGGGAGCTCCATGTGAACAATTCACTCTCTCACTGGAGCTCCACGTGAACAATTCACACTCTCAATGGAGTTTGTGAACATTTGACACTCTCACTGGAGCTCCCGATGATCAATTCGCACTCTCACTGGAGTTTGTGATCCATTCACACTCTTACTGGAGCTTGTGAACTAATTACACTCTCACTGGAGTGACTTGTGAACAATTCACACTCTCACTGGAGCTTGTGAACATTTCACACTCTCACTGGAGCTCCATGTGATCAATTCACATCCTAACTGGAGCTCCATGTGTTCAATTCACACTCACACGGGAGCTCCATGTGAACAATTCCATCTCTCACGGGTGTTCCATGTGATCAAGTCACACTCTCACTGGAGCTTTTCATCAATACACACTCGCACTGGAGCTTGTGATCTATTCATACTCTCATCGGGAGCTCCATGTGATCAATTCACACGCTCACTGGAGCTTTTCATCAATTCACACTCGCACTGGAGCTTGTGAACAATTCACACTCTCACTGGAGCTTGTGATCTATTCACATTCTCATCGGCAGCTACATGTGATCAATTCACACTCTCACAGGAGCTCCATTTGATCAATTCACACTCTCACTGGAGCTCCATGTGAACAATTCACACTCTCACTGGAGCTCCATGTGAACAATTCACTCTCACTGGACATCCATGTAATCAATTCACACTTTCACTGGAGCTTCATGTCATCAATTCACGCACTCACTCCAGCTTGTGATCAATTCACTCTCTCATTGGAGCTCCATGTGATCAATTCAAACTCTCACTGGAGCTTGTGAACTCTCTCATTGGAGCTCCATGTGATCAATTCATACTCTCACTGGAGCTCCATGGGTACAATTCACACTCTCACTGTAGCTCTATGTGATCAATTCACACCCTCACTGGATCTCCATGTGATCAATTCACACTCTCACTGTAGCTCTATGTGATCAATTCACACCCTCACTGGATCTCCATGTGAACAATTCACTCTCACTGGAGCTCCATGTGATCAATTCACATTCTCACTGGAGCTTGTGATCTATTCACAGTCTCAATGGAGTTTGTGATCAATTTACCCTCACACTGGAGCTCCCTATGAACAATTCCCACTCTCACTGGAGTTAGTGATCCATTCACACTCTTATGGAGCTTGTGAACAATTCAGACTCTCACTGGAGCTTGTGATCTATTCACACTCTTATAGGGAGCTCCATGTGATCAATTCACACTCTCACTGGAGCTCCATGTGATCAATTCACTCTCACTGGAGTTTGTGATCAATTCACTCTCTCACTGGAGCTCCATGTGATCTAGTCACTCTCTCACTGGAGCTCCATGTGATCAATTCACACTCTCAGTGGAGCTCCATGTGAACAATTCACACTCTCACTGGAGCTCCATGTGAACAATTCACTCTCACTGGAGCTCCATGTAATCAATTCACACTCTCACTGGAGCTTCATGTCATCAATTCACGCACTCACTCCAGCTTGTGATCAATTCACACTCTCACTGGAGCTCCATGTGAACAGTTCACTCTCTCACTGGAGCTTGTAATCAATTCACACTCTCACTGGAGCTCTATGTGATCAATTCACACCCTCACTTGATCTCCATGTGAACAATTCACTCTCACTGGAGCTCCATGTGATCAATTCACATTCTCACTGGAGCTTGTGATCTATGCACAGTCTCAATGGAGTTTGTGATCAATTCACCCTCACACTGGAGCTCCCTATGAACAATTCCCACTCTCACTGGAGTTAGTGATCCATTCACACTCTTACTGGACCTTGTGAACAATTCAGACTCTCACTGGAGCTCGTGATCTATTCACACTCTTATCGGAAGCTCCATGTGATCAATTCACACTCTCACTGGAGCTCCATGTGATCAATTCACTCTCTCACTGGGGTATGTGATCAATTTACATTCTCACTGGAGCTCGTGATCAATTCACACTTTCATGGGAACTCCATGTGAACAATTTACTCTCCCTGGAGCTCCATGTGAACAATTCACATTCTCACTGGAGCTGCATGTGATCAATTCACACTCTCACTGGATCTCCATGTGAACAATTCACTCTCACTGGAGCTCCATGTGATCAATTCACAATCTCACTGGAGCTGGTGATCTATGCACAGTCTCAATGGAGTTTGTGATCAATTCACCCTCACACTGGAGCTCCCTATGAACAATTCCCACTCTCACAGGAGTTAGTGATCCATTCACACTCTTACTGGAGCTTGTGAACAATTCAGACTCTCACTGGAGCTTGTGATCTATTCACACTCTTATCGGGAGCTCCATGTGATCAATTCACACTTACACTGGAGCTCCATGTGATCAATTCACTCTCTCACTGGAGCTCCATGTGATCAATTCACATTCTCACTGGAGCTCGTGATCAATTCACACTTTCATGGGAACTTCATGTGAACAATTCACTCTCCCTGGAGCTCCATGTGAACAATTCACACTCTCACTGGAGCTGCATGTGATCAATTCACACTCTCACTGGAGCTCCATGTGAACAAATCACTCTCTCACTGGAGCTCCATGTGATCAATTCACACTCCCCCTGGAGCTCCATGTTATCTATTCACACTCTCACTAGAGCTTGTGAACAATTCTCTCTCGTACTGGAGCTCCATGTGATCAATTCACACTCTCACTGGAGCTCCATGTGTTCAATTCACACTCTCACTGGGGTTTGTGATCAATAAACACTCGCCGGATGCTGTGAACAATTCACTCTCTCACTGGAGCATCTGAACTGTTCACACTCTCACTGGAGCTCCATGTGAACAATTCACATTCTCACTGGCGCTGATGATCTATTCACACTCACACTGGAGCTCCCTATGAACAATTCACACTCTCACTGGAGCTTTTGATCAATTCACACTCTCACAGGAGCTTGTGAACAATTCACACTCTCACTGGAGCTGCATGTGAACAAGTCACTCTCTCACTGGAGCTTGTGATCAATTCACACTCTTCCTGGAGCTCGGGATCAATTCACACTCTCACTGGAGCTCCATGTGAAAAATTCACTCTCTCACTGGTGCTCCATGTGATCAATTCACACTCTCACTGGAGCTTGTGATCAATTCACACTCTCACTAGAGCTTGTGAACAATTCACCCTCTCACTGGAGCTCCAGGTGATCAATTTACACTCTCTGAGGAACTCCATGTGATCAATTCACACTCTCACTGGGGTTTGTGATTAATTCACCCTCTCACTGGAGCTTGTGAACAAGTCACTCTCTCGCTGGAGCTTGTGATCTATTCACACTCTCACTGGAGCTCCATGTGAACAATTCACTCTCTCACTGGTGCTCCATGTGATCAATTCACACTCTCACTGGGGTTTGTGATCAATTTACACTCGCCGGAGCTTGTGAACAATTCACTCTCTCACTGGAGCTGGTGATCTGTTCACACTCTCACTTGAGCTCCATTTGAAAAATTCACACTCTCACTGGAGCTCGATGCGAACAATTCACATTCTCACTGGCGCTGATGTTCTATTCACACTCACACTGGAGATCCCTATGAACAATTCACACTCTCACTGGAGCCTTTGATCAATTCACACTCTCACTGGAGCTTGTGAACAATTCACACTCTCACTGGAGCTGCATGTGAACAATTCACTCTCTCACTGGAGCTTGTGATCAATTCACACTCTTCCTGGAGCTTGTGATCAATTCACACTCTCACTGGAGCTCCATGTGAACAATTCACTCTCTCACTGGAGCTCCATGTGATCAATTCACACTCTCACTGGAGCTTGTGTTCAATTCACACTCTCACTAGAGCTTGTGAACAATTCACCCTCTCACTGGAGCTCCAGGTGAACAATTCACTCTCTCACTGGAGCTCCATGTGATCAAATCACACTCTCACTGGAGCTCCATGTGATCAACTCACACTCTCACTGGAGCTCCATGTGATCAATTCACACTCTCAGAGGAACTCCATGTGAATCAATTCACACTCTCACTGGGGTTTGTGATTAATTCACCCTCTCACTGGAGCTTGTGAACAATTCACTCTCTCGCTGGAGCTTGTGATCTATTCACACTCTCACTGGAGCTCCATGTGAACAATTCACTCTCTCACTGGTTCTCCATGTGATCAATTCACACTCTCACTGGAGCTCCATGTGATCAATTCACACTCTGACTGGAGCTTGTGATCAATTCACACTCACACTGTGGGTCCCTATGATCAATTCACACTCTGACTGGAGCTTGTGATCAATTCACACTCACACTGTGGGTCCCTATGATCAATTCACACTCTCACTGGAGTTTGTGATCCCTTCAGACTCTTACAGGAGCGTGTGAACACATTACACACTCTCTGGAGCTTGTCAACAATTCACACACTCACTGGAGCTCCATGTGAGCAATTCAGTGTCTCACTGGAGCTCCATGTGAACAATTCACTCTCTCACTGGAGCTGGTGAACAATTCACACTCTTCCTGGAGCTTGTGATCAATTCACACTCAATGGGAGCTCCATGTGAACAATTCACACTCTCACTGGAGCTCCATGTGAACAATTCACTCTCTCACTGGAGCTTGTGATCAATTCACTCTCTCGCGAGAGCTTGTGAACAATTTACACTCTCGCGAGAGCTTGTGAACAATTTACACTCTCACTGGAGCTCCATTTGATCAATACATACTCTCACTGGGGTTTGTGATTAATTCACACTCTCACATGAGCTTGTGAACAATTCAATCTCTCGCTAGAGCTTGTGATCAACTCACACTCTCACTGGAGCTCCATATGATTAATTCACACTCTCACTGGAGCTCCATGTGATAAATTCACACTCTCCTTGGAGCTGGTGATCAATTCACACTCACACTGGAGGTCACTATGATCATTTTATACTCTCACTGGAATGTGCGATCCCTTCACACTCTTACTGGAGCTTGTGAACAAATTACACTCTTACTGGATTGCCTTGTGAACAATTAACACTCTCACTGCTGGTTGTGAACAATTCGCACTCTGACTGGAGCACCATGTGATCAATTCACACTCTCACTGCAGGTCCATGTGAACAATTCCCTCTCTCATAGGAGCTCCATGTGAACAATTCACTGTCTCACTGGAGCTCCACGTGAACAATTCACACTCTCAATGGAGTTTGTGAACATTTGACACTCTCGCTGAAGCTCCCGATGATCAATTCGCACTCTCACTGGAGTTTGTGATCCATTCACACTCTTAGTGGAGCTTGTGAACTAATTACACTCTCACTGGAGTGACTTGTGAACAACTCACACTCTCACTGGAACTGGGGAACAATTCACACTCTCACTGGAGCTCCATGTGATCAATTCACACTCTCACTGGAGCTCCATGTGTTCAATTCACACTCTCACGGGAGCTCCATGTGAACAATTCACACTCTCACTGGAGCTTTTCATCAATTCACACTCGCACTGGAGCTTGTGATCAATTCACACTCTCACTGGGGTATGTGATCAATTCACATTCTAACATGGAGCTCGTGATCAATTCACACTTTCATGGGAGCTCCATGTGAACAATTCACTCTCCCTGGAGCTCCATGTGAACAATTTGCACTCTCACTGGAGCTCCATGTGATCAATTCACTGTCTCACTGGAGCTCCATGTGATTAATTCACACTCTCACTGGATCTCCATGTGATCCATTCACACTCTTACTGGAACTTGTGAGCTAATTACACTCTCACTGGAGTGACTTGTGAACAATTCACACTCTCACTGGAGCTTGGGAACAATTCACACTCTCACTGGAGCTCCATGTGATCAATTCACACTCTCACTGGAGCTCCATGTGTTCAATTCACACTCTCACGGGAGCTCCATGTGAACAATTCACACTCTCACTGGAGCTCCATGTGAGCAATTCACTCTCTCACTGGAGCTCCATGTGATCAGTTCACACTCTCACTGGAGCTCCATGTGATCAGTTCACACTCTCACTGGAGCGCCATGTGATCAATTCACACTCTCACTGGGGTTTGTTATCAATTCGCACTCTCATCGATGCTTGCGAACAATTCACTCTCTCACTGGAGCTTGTGATCTATTCACACTCTCGTTGGAGCTCCATGTGAACAATTCACTCTCTCACTGGAGCTCCATGTGATCAATTCACACTCTCACTGGAGCTTGTGATTAATTCACACTCTCACTAGAGCTTGTGAACAATTCACACTCTCACTGGCGCTCTATATGAACAATTCAGTCTCTCACTGGAGCTCCATGAGTTCAATTCACACTCTCACTGGAGCTTGTATCAATTCAGGCTCTCACTAGAGCTTGTGATCAATTCACACTCTCACTGGGGTTTGTGATCAATTCACACTCTCACTGGAGCTTGTGAACTCTCTCACTGGAGCTCCATGTGAACAATTCACACTCTCACTGGAGCTCCATGTGAACAATCCACACGCTCACTCGAGCTCATTGTGACCAATTCACACTCTCACTGGAGCTCCATGTGAACAATTAAATCTCACTGAAGCTCCATGTGATCAATTCACTCTCACATTGGAGATCCATGTGATCAACTCACACTCTCACTGTGGTTTGTGATCCATTCACACTCTCATGGGAGCTCCATGTGATCAATCCACACGCTCACTCGAGCTCATTGTGACCAATTCACACTCTCACTGGAGCTCCATGTGAACAATTAAATCTCACTGAAGCTCCATGTGATCAATTCACTCTCTCATTGGAGATCCATGTGATCAGCTCACACTCTCACTGTGGTTTGTGATCAATTCACACTCTCACTCGAGCTTGTGAACCCTCTCACTGGAGCTCCATGTCATCAATTTACACTCTCACTGGAGCTTCAATGGAACAATTCACTCTCTCACTGGAGCTCCATGTGAACAATTCACTCTCTCACTGGAGCTCCATGTGAACAATGCACTCTCACTGGAGCTCCACGTGAACAATCCACACTCTCAATGGAGTTTGTGAACATTTGACACTCTCACTGGAGCTCCCGATGATCAATTCGCACTCTCACTGGAGTTTGTGATCCATTCACACTCTTACTGGAGCTTGTGAACTAATTACACTCACACTGGAGTGACTTGTGAACAATTCACACTCTCACTGGAGCTTCATGTGATCAATTCACACTCTCACTGGAGCTCCATGTGATCAATTCACATTCTCACTGGAGCTTGTGATCTACTCACAGTCTCAATGGAGTTTGTGATCAATTCAAATTCACACTGGAGGTCCCTACGATCAATTCACACTCCCACTGGAGTTTGTGTTCAATTCACACTCTTACTGGAGCTTCTGAACAAATTATACTCTCACTGGAGTGCCTTGTGAACAATTCACACTCTCACTGGGGTTTGTGATTAATTCACCCTCTCACTGGAGCTTGTGAACAATTCACTCTCTCGCTGGAGCTTGTCATCTATTCACACTCTCACTGGAGCTCCATGTGAACAATTCACTCTCTCACTGGTTCTCCATGTGATCAATTCACACTCTCACTGGAGCTCCATGTGATCAATTCACACTCTGACTGGAGCTTGTGATCAATTCACACTCACACTGTGGGTCCCTATGATCAATTCACACTCTGACTGGAGCTTGTGATCAATTCACACTCACACTGTGGGTCCCTATGATCAATTCACACTCTGACTGGAGCTTGTGATCAATTCACACTCACACTGTGGGTCCCTATGATCAATTCACACTCTCACTGGAGTTTGTGATCCCTTCAGACTCTTACAGGAGCGTGTGAACACATTACACACTCTCTGGAGCTTGTCAACAATTCACACACTCACTGGAGCTCCATGTGAGCAATTCAGTGTCTCACTGGAGCTCCATGTGAACAATTCACTCTCTCACTGGAGCTGGTGAACAATTCACACTCTTCCTGGAGCTTGTGATCAATTCACACTCAATGGGAGCTCCATGTGAACAATTCACACTCTCACTGGAGCTCCATGTGAACAATTCACTCTCTCACTGGAGCTTGTGATCAATTCACTCTCTCGCGGGAGCTTGTGAACAATTTACACTCTCGCGAGAGCTTGTGAACAATTTACACTCTCACTGGAGCTCCATTTGATCAATACATACTCTCACTGGGGTTTGTGATTAATTCACACTCTCACATGAGCTTGTGAACAATTCAATCTCTCGCTAGAGCTTGTGATCAACTCACACTCTCACTGGAGCTCCATATGATTAATTCACACTCTCACTGGAGCTCCATGTGATAAATTCACACTCTCCTTGGAGCTGGTGATCAATTCACACTCACGCTGGAGGTCACTATGATCATTTTATACTCTCACTGGAATGTGCGATCCCTTCACACTCTTACTGGAGCTTGTGAACAAATTACACTCTTACTGGATTGCCTTGTGAACAATTAACACTCTCACTGCTGGTTGTGAACAATTCGCACTCTGACTGGAGCACCATGTGATCAATTCACACTCTCACTGCAGGTCCATGTGAACAATTCCCTCTCTCATAGGAGCTCCATGTGAACAATTCACTGTCTCACTGGAGCTCCACGTGAACAATTCACACTCTCAATGGAGTTTGTGAACATTTGACACTCTCGCTGAAGCTCCCGATGATCAATTCGCACTCTCACTGGAGTTTGTGATCCATTCACACTCTTAGTGGAGCTTGTGAACTAATTACACTCTCACTGGAGTGACTTGTGAACAACTCACACTCTCACTGGAACTGGGGAACAATTCACACTCTCACTGGAGCTCCATGTGATCAATTCACACTCTCACTGGAGCTCCATGTGTTCAATTCACACTCTCACGGGAGCTCCATGTGAACAATTCACACTCTCACTGGAGCTTTTCATCAATTCACACTCGCACTGGAGCTTGTGATCAATTCACACTCTCACTGGGGTATGTGATCAATTCACATTCTAACATGGAGCTCGTGATCAATTCACACTTTCATGGGAGCTCCATGTGAACAATTCACTCTCCCTGGAGCTCCATGTGAACAATTTGCACTCTCACTGGAGCTCCATGTGATCAATTCACTGTCTCACTGGAGCTCCATGTGATTAATTCACACTCTCACTGGATCTCCATGTGATCCATTCACACTCTTACTGGAACTTGTGAGCTAATTACACTCTCACTGGAGTGACTTGTGAACAATTCACACTCTCACTGGAGCTTGGGAACAATTCACACTCTCACTGGAGCTCCATGTGATCAATTCACACTCTCACTGGAGCTCCATGTGTTCAATTCACACTCTCACGGGAGCTCCATGTGAACAATTCACACTCTCACTGGAGCTCCATGTGAGCAATTCACTCTCTCACTGGAGCTCCATGTGATCAGTTCACACTCTCACTGGAGCTCCATGTGATCAGTTCACACTCTCACTGGAGCGCCATGTGATCAATTCACACTCTCACTGGGGTTTGTTATCAATTCGCACTCTCATCGATGCTTGCGAACAATTCACTCTCTCACTGGAGCTTGTGATCTATTCACACTCTCGTTGGAGCTCCATGTGAACAATTCACTCTCTCACTGGAGCTCCATGTGATCAATTCACACTCTCACTGGAGCTTGTGATTAATTCACACTCTCACTAGAGCTTGTGAACAATTCACACTCTCACTGGCGCTCTATATGAACAATTCAGTCTCTCACTGGAGCTCCATGAGTTCAATTCACACTTTCACTGGAGCTTGTATCAATTCAGGCTCTCACTAGAGCTTGTGATCAATTCACACTCTCACTGGGGTTTGTGATCAATTCACACTCTCACTGGAGCTTGTGAACTCTCTCACTGGAGCTCCATGTGAACAATTCACACTCTCACTGGAGCTCCATGTGAACAATCCACACGCTCACTCGAGCTCATTGTGACCAATTCACACTCTCACTGGAGCTCCATGTGAACAATTAAATCTCACTGAAGCTCCATGTGATCAATTCACTCTCACATTGGAGATCCATGTGATCAACTCACACTCTCACTGTGGTTTGTGATCCATTCACACTCTCATGGGAGCTCCATGTGATCAATCCACACGCTCACTCGAGCTCATTGTGACCAATTCACACTCTCACTGGAGCTCCATGTGAACAATTAAATCTCACTGAAGCTCCATGTGATCAATTCACTCTCTCATTGGAGATCCATGTGATCAACTCACACTCTCACTGTGGTTTGTGATCAATTCACACTCTCACTCGAGCTTGTGAACCCTCTCACTGGAGCTCCATGTCATCAATTTACACTCTCACTGGAGCTTCAATGGAACAATTCACTCTCTCACTGGAGCTCCATGTGAACAATTCACTCTCTCACTGGAGCTCCATGTGAACAATGCACTCTCACTGGAGCTCCACGTGAACAATCCACACTCTCAATGGAGTTTGTGAACATTTGACACTCTCACTGGAGCTCCCGATGATCAATTCGCACTCTCACTGGAGTTTGTGATCCATTCACACTCTTACTGGAGCTTGTGAACTAATTACACTCACACTGGAGTGACTTGTGAACAATTCACACTCTCACTGGAGCTTCATGTGATCAATTCACACTCTCACTGGAGCTCCATGTGATCAATTCACATTCTCACTGGAGCTTGTGATCTACTCACAGTCTCAATGGAGTTTGTGATCAATTCAAATTCACACTGGAGGTCCCTACGATCAATTCACACTCCCACTGGAGTTTGTGTTCAATTCACACTCTTACTGGAGCTTCTGAACAAATTATACTCTCACTGGAGTGCCTTGTGAACAATTCACACTCTCACTGGAGCTCCATGTGATCAATTCACACTCTCACTGGAGCTCCATGTGTTCAATTCACACTCTCACGGGAGCTCCATGTGAACAATTCACACTCTCATTGGAGATTTTCATCAATTCACACTCGCACTGGAGCTTGTGAACAATTCACACTCTCACTGGGGTATGTGATCAATTCACATTCTCACTGGAGCTCGTGATCAATTCACACTTTCACGGGAGCTCCATGTCAACAATTCACACTCTCACTGGAGCTCCATGTGATCAATTCACACTCTCACTGGAGCTCCATGGGAGCAATTCACTCTTTCACTGGTGCTCCATGTGATCAATCGCACTCTCACTGGAGCGCCATGTGATCAATTCACACTCTCACTGGGGTTTGTGATCAATTCACATTCTCGCCAATGCTTGTGAACAATTCACTCTCTCACTGGATCTTGTAATCTATTCACACTCTCGCTGGAGCTCCATGTGTTCAATTCACAGTCTCATTGGAGCTCCATGTCATCAATTCACACTCTCACTGGAGCTCCACGTGATCAATTTATATTCTCACTGGAGCTTGTGATCTATTCACAGTCTCAATGGAGTTTGTGATCAATTCAGATTCACACGGGAGGACCCTTTGATCAATTCACACTCCCACTGGAGTTTGTGATCCATGTGATGAATTCACACTCTCACTGGAGCTCCATGTGGTCAATTCACACTCTCACTGGAGCTCCATGTGAACAATTCACTCTCTCACTGGAGCTTGTGATCAATTCACACTCTTACTGGAGCTCGTGATCAATTCACACTCTCATGGGAGCTCCATGTGAACAATTCACTTTCTCAATGGAGCTCCATATGATCAATTCACACTCTCACTGGAGCTCTATGTGAACAATTCACTCTCTCACTGGAGCTCCATGTGAACAATTCACACTCTCACTGGAGCTTGTGATCAAGTCACACTCTTACTGGAGCTCGTGATCAATTCAAACTCTCATGGGAGCTCCATGTGAACAATTCACTTTCTCAATGGAGCTTGTGATCAATTCACACACTTACAGGAGCTTGTGATCAATTCACTCTCTCATGGTAGCTCCATGTGAACAATTCACTCTCTCACTGGAGCTTGTGATCAATTCACACTCTTACTGGAGCTCGTGATCTATTCACACTCTCATCGGGAGCTCCATGTGAACAATTCACTCTCTGACTGGAGCTCGATGTGATCAATTCACACTCTCACTGGAGCTCCATGTGAATAATTCATACTCTCACTAGAGCTTGTGTACAATTCACACTCTCACTGGAGCTCGATATGAACAATTCACTCTCTCACTGGAGCTTGTGATCTATTCACACTCTCACTGGAGCGCCATGTGATCGATTCACACTCTCACTGGAGCTCCATGTGATCAATTCACACTCTCACTGGAGCACCATGCGAACAATTCACTCTCACTGCAGCACCATGTGATCAATTCACACTCTCACTGGAGCTCCATGTGAACAATTCACTCTCTCACTGGAGCTTGTGATCAAGTCACACTCTTACTGGAGCTCGTGATCAATTCACACTCTCATGGGAGCTCCATGTGAACAATTCACTTTCTCAATGGAGCTTGTGATCAATTCACACTCTTACTGGAGCTTGAGATCAGTTCACACTCTCATGGGAGCTCCATGTGAACAATTCACTCTCTCACTGGAGGTCCCGGTGATCAATTCACACTCTCACTGGTGCTTCTGAACTCACTCCCTGGAGCTTCATGTGATCAATCACACTCTCACTGGAGCGCCATGTGATCAATTCACACTCTCACTGGGGTTTGAGATCAATTCGCACTCTCATCGATGCTTGTGAACAATTCACTCTCTCACAGGAGCTTGTGATCTATTCACACTCTCGCTGGAGCTCCATGTGAGCAATGCACACTCTTACTGGAGCTCCATGTGATCAATTCACACTCACTGGAGCGCCATGTGATCAATTCACACTCTCACTGGGGTGTGTGATCAATTCACACTCTCTCCGATGCTTGTGAACAATTCCCTCTCTCACTGGAACTTGTGATCTCTTCACACTCACGCTGGAGCTCCATGTGAACAATTCACTCTCTCACTGGAGCTCCATGTGTTCAATTCACACTCTCACTGGAGCTCCATGTGATCAATTCACACTCTCACTGGAGCTACATGTGATCAATTCATATTCTCACTGGAGTTTGTGATCAATTCACTCTCTGATTGGAGCTCGGTGTGATCAATTCATACTCACACTGGGTATGTGATCAATTCACATTCTCGCTGGAACTTGTGAACACTCTCACTGGAGCTCCATGTGATCAATTCACACTCTCACTGGAGCTCCATGTGAACAATTCACTCTCTCACTGGAGCTTGTGATCAATTCACACTCTCACTGGAGCTCATGTTCAAGTCACACTCTCATGGGAGCTCCATGTGATCAATTCACACTCTCACTGGGGTTTGTGATCAATTCACACTCTCGCCGATGCTTGTGAACAATTCACTCACTCACTGGAGCTTGTGATCTATTCACACTCTCGCTGGAGCTCTATGTGAACAATTTACTTTCTCACTGGAGCTCCATATGATCAATTCACACTCTCACTGGAGCTCCATGTGAGCAATTCACTCTCTCACTGGAGCTCTATCTGATCAATTCACGCTCTCACTGGAGTTCCATGTGATCAATTCACACTCTCACTGGGGTTTGTGATCAATTCACATTCTCGCCGATGCTTGTGAACTATTCACTCCCTCACTGGAGCTTGTGATCTATTTACACTCACGCTGGAGCTCCATGTGAACAATTCACTCTCTCACTGGAGCTCCATGTCATCAATTCACTCTCAAGGGAGCTTGTGATTAATTCACACTCTTACTGGAGCTCGTGATCAATTTACATTCTGACTGGAGCTTGTGATCTATTCACAGTCTCAATGGAGTTTGTGATCAACTCAGATTCACACTGGAGGACCCTTTGATCAATTCACACTCCCACTGGAGTTTGTGATCCATTCACAATCTTACTGGAGCTTGTGAACAATTCACACTCTCATTGGTGGTCCATGTGATCCATTCACACTCTCACTGGAGCTTGTGAACTCTCTCCCTGGAGCTCCATGTGATCAATTCACACTCTCACTGGAGCTTGTGAACTCTCTCCCTGGAACTCCATGTGAACAATTCACTCTCTCATTGGAGATCCATGTGATCAACTCACACTCTCACTGTGGTTTGTGATCAATTCACACTCTCACTCGAGCTTGTGAACCCTCTCACTGGAGCTCCATGTCATCAATTCACACTCTCACTGGAGCTTCAATGGAACACTTCACTCTCTCACTGGAGCTCCATGTGAACAATTCACTCTCTCACTGGAGCTCCATGTGAACAATGCACTCTCACTGGAGCTCCACGTGAACAATCCACACTCTCAATGGAGTTTGTGAACATTTGACACTCTCACTGCAGCTCCCGATGATCAATTCGCACTCTCACTGGAGTTTGTGATCCATTCACACTCTTACTGGAGCTTGTGAACTAATTACACTCACACTGGAGTGACTTGTGAACAATTCACACTCTCACTGGAGCTTGTGAACAATTCACACTCTCACTGGAGCTCCATGTGATCAATTCACACTCTCACTGGAGCTCCATGTGTTCAATTCACACTCTCACGGGAGCTCCATGTGAACAATTCACACTCTCATTGGAGCTTTTCATCAATTCACACTCGCACTGGAGCTTGTGAACAATTCACACTCTCACTGGGGTATGTGATCAATTCACATTCTCACTGGAGCTCGTGATCAATTCACACTTTCACGGGAGCTCCATGTCAACAATTCACACTCTCACTGGAGCTCCATGTGATCAATTCACACTCTCACTGGAGCTCCATGTGATCAATTCACTCTTTCACTGGTGCTCCATGTGATCAATTCACACTCTCACTGGAGCTCCATGTGTTCAATTCACACTCTCACGGGAGCTCCATGTGAACAATTCACACTCTCATTGGAGCTTTTCATCAATTCACACTCGCACTGGAGCTTGTGAACAATTCACACTCTCACTGGGGTATGTGATCAATTTACATTCTCACTGGAGCTCGTGATCAATTCACACTTTCACGGGAGCTCCATGTCAACAATTCACACTCTCACTGGAGCTCCAAGTGATCAATTCACACTCTCACTGGAGCTCCATGTGATCAATTCACTCTTTCACTGGTGCTCCATGTGATCTATTCACACTCTCACTGGAGCTTGTGCTCAATGCACACTCTCACTGGAGCTTGTGCTCAATGCACTCTCTCACTCGAGCTTGTGATCGATTCACTCACTCAGTGGAGCTTGTGATCTATTCACACTCTCGCTGGAGCTCCATGTGAACAATTCACTCTCTCACTGGAGCTCCATGTGAACAATTCACTCTCTCACTGGAGCTCCATGTGATCAATTCACACTCTCACTGGGGGTTTTGATCAATTCACACTCTCGCTGGGGGTTGTGAACAAATTACACTCTCACTGGAGTGCCTTGTGAACAATTCACACTCAGTGGAGCTTGTGAACAATTCACACTCTGACTGGAGCTCCATGTGATCAATTCACACTCTCACTGGAGCTCCATGTGATCAATTCACACTCTCACTGGAGCTTGTGATCAATTCACACTCACTGGAGCTTGTGAACAATTCACACTCTCACTGGAGCTTGTGCTCAACGCACACTCTCACTGGAGCTTTTGAGCAATTCACACTCTCACTGGAGCTCCATGTGATCTATTCACACTCTCACTGGAGCTCCATGTGATCAATTCACACTCTCACTGGAGCACCCTGTGAACAATTCACACTCACTGCTTCTCCATGTGATCAATTCACACTCTCACTGGGGTTTGTGATCTATTCACACTATCTCTGGAGCTCCATGTGTACAATTCACTCTCTCACTGGAGCTCCATGTGATCAATTCACACTCTCACTGGGCTTTGTGATCAATTCACACTCTCGCTGGGGCTTGTGAACAATTCACTCCCTCACTGGAGCTTGTGATCTATACACACTCTCACTGGACTCCATGTGATCAATTCACACTCTTCCTGGTGCTTGTGAACAAATTACACTCTCACGGGAGTGTCTTGTGAATAATTCACACTCTCACTGCTGCTTGTGAACAATTCACACTCTGACTGGAGCTCCATGTGATCAATTCATACTCTCACTGGAGGTCCATGTGAACAATTCCCTCTCTCACTGCTGCTTGTGAACAATTCACACTCTGACTGGAGCTCCATGTGATGAATTCACACTCTCTCTGGAGATTGTGATCAATTCACACTCTCAGTAGACCTTGTGAGCAATTCACGCTCTCAATAGAGCTTGTGATCTGTTCACACTCTCACTGGAGCTTGTGAGCAATTCACACTCTCAATAGAGCTTGTGATATGTTCACATTCTGACTGGAGCTCCATGTGATCAATTCACACTCTCACTGGAGCTCCATGTCAACAATTCACTCTCTCACTGGAGCTCCATGTGAACAATTCACTCTCTCACTGGAGCTTGTGATCAATTCACACTGTCATGGGAGCTCCATGTGAACAATTCCCTTTCTCACTTGAGCTCCATATGATCAATTCACACTCTCACTGGAGCTAGTGATCAATTCACACTCTCACTCAAGCTTGTGAACAATTCACACTCTCACTGGAGCGTGTGGTCTATTCATACTCTCACTGGAGCTCCATGTGATCAATTCACTCTCTTACTGGAGCTTCAGAACAAATAACACTCTCACTGGAGTGCCTTGTGAACAATTCACACTCTCACTGCTGCTTGTGAACAATTCACAATCTGACTGGAACTCCATGTGATCAATCAACACTCTCACTGGAGATTTGATAAATTCACACTCTCATTGCAGCTCCATGTGAACAATTCACTTTCTCACTGGAGCTCCATATGATCAATTCACACTATCACTGTAGCTCCATGTGAACAATTCACTCTCTCACTGGAGCTCCATGTGAACAATTCACTCTCTCACTGGAGCTCCGTGTGATCAATTCACACTCTCACTGGGGTTTGTCATCAATTCTCACTCTCGCCGATGCTTGTGAACAATTCACTCTCTCACTGGAGCTTGTGATCTATTCACACTCTTGCTGGAGTTCGATGTGAACAATTTACTTTCTCACTGGAGATCCATATCTTCAATTCACACTCTCACTGGAGCTCCATGTGATCAGCTCACACTCTCACTGGAGCTCCATGTGATCAATTCACACTCTCGCCGATGCTTGTGAACAATTCACTCTCTCACTGGAGCTTGTGATCAATTCACACACTTACTGGAGCTTGTGATCTATCAACACTCTCATGGGTGCTCCATGTGAACAATGCACTCTCTCACTGGAGCTCCATGTGATCAATTCACATTCTCACTGGAGCTAGTGATCAATTCACACTCTCACTAGAGCTTGTGAACAATTCACATTCTCACTGGAGCTTGTGATCTATTCACACTCTCACTGGAGCTCCATGTGATCAATTCACACTCTCTTCGATGCTTGTGAAAAATTCACTCTCTCACTGGAGCTTGTGATCAATTCACACTCTCGCTGGAGCTCCATGTGAACAATTCACTCTCTCAGTGGGATTTGTCATCAATTCTCACTCTCGCCGATGCTTGTGAACAATTCACTCTCTCACTGGAGCTTGTGATCTATTCACACTCTTGCTGGAGTTCGATGTGAACAATTTAATTTCTCACTGGAGATCCATATCATCAATTCACACTCTCACTGGAGCTCCATGTGATCAGCTCACACTCTCACTGGAGCTCCATGTGATCATTTCACACTCTCGCCGATGCTTGTGAACAATTCACTCTCTCACTGGAGCTTGTGATCAATTCACACACTTACTGGAGCTTGTGATCTATCAACACTCTCATGGGTGCTCCATGTGAACAATGCACTCTCTCACTGGAGCTCCATGTGATCAATTCACACTCTCACTAGAGCTTGTGAACAATTCACATTCTCACTGGAGCTTGTGATCTATTCACACTCTCACTGGAGCTCCATGTGATCAATTCACACTCTTCCTGGAGCTTGTGAACAAATTTCACTCTCACTGGAGTGCCTTGTGTACCATTCACACTCTCACTGCTGCTTGTGAACAATTCATTCTCTCACTGGAGCTTGTGATCAATTCACACACTTACTGGAGCTTGTGATCAATTCACACTCTCGTGAGCTCCATGTGAACAATTCACTCTCTCACTGGAGCTCCATATGATCAATTCACATTCTCACTGGAGATTGTGATGAATTCACACTCTCGCTGGGTCTTGTGAACACTTCACTCTCTCACTGGAGCTTGTGATCTATTCACACTATCTCTGGAGCTCCAGGTGATCAATTCACACTCTTACTGTAGTTTGAGAACAAATTACACTCTCACTGGAGGTCCATGTGAACAATTCCCTCTCTCACTGCTGCTTGCGAACAATTCACACTCTGACTGGAGCTCCATGTGATGAATTCACACTCTCTCTGGAGATTGTGATCAATTCACACTCTCACTGGAGCTTGTGAGTAATTCACACTCTCAATAGAGCTTGTGATCTGTTCACACTCTCACTGGAGCTTGTGAGCAATTCACACTCTCAATAGAGCTTGTGATCTGTTCACACTCTCACTGGAGCTCCATGTGATCAATTCACACTCTCACTGGAGCTTCATGTCAACAATTCACTCTCTCACTGGAGCTTGTGATCAATTCACACTGTCATGGGAGCTCCATGTGAACAATTCCCTTTCTCACTTGAGCTCCATATGATCAATTCACACTCTCACTGGAGCTAGTGATCAATTCACACTCTCACTCGACTTGTGAACAATTCACACTCTCACTGGAGCTTGTGATCTATTCAGACTCTCACTGGAGCTCCATGTGATCAATTCACTCTCTTACTGGAGTTTCAGAACAAATTACACTCTCACTGGAGTGCCTTGTGCACAATTCACACTCTCACTGCTGCTTGTGAACAATTCACAATCTGACTGGAGCTCCATGTGAACAATTCACAATCTGACTGGAGCTCCATGTGATCAATTCACACTCTCACTGGAGCTCCATGTGATCAATTCACAATCTGACTGGAGCTCCATGTGATCAATTCACACTCTCACTGGAGCTCCATGTGATCAATTCGCTCTCTTACTGGAGTTTCAGAACAAATTACACTCTCACTGGAGTGCCTTGTGAACAATTCACACTGTCACTGGAGCTCCATGTGATCTATTCACACTCTCGCTGGAGCTCCGTGTGATCAATTCACACTCTCACTGGAGCTCCATGTGAACAATTCCCTCTCTCACGGGGGCACCATGTGATCAATCAACACTCTCGCTGGAGATTGTGATCAATTCACACTCTCACTGCAGCTTGTGAGCAATTCACACTCTCACTAGAGCTTGTGATCTGTTCACACTCACACTGGAGCTCCATGTGATCAATTCACACTCTCACTGGAGCTCGTGATAAATTTACACTCTCATTGCAGCTCCATGTGAACCATTCACTTTCTCACTGGAGCTACATATGATCAATTCACACTCTCACTGTAGCTCCATGTGAACAATTCACTCCCTCACTGGAGCGCCATGTGATCAATCACACTCTCACTGGAGCTACGTGTGATCAATTCACTCTCTCACTGGATCTTGTGATCTATTCACACTCTCACTGGAGCTCCATGTGATCAATTCACTCTCTCACTGGGGTTTGTGATCAATTCGCACTCTCGCCGATTCTTGTGAACATTTCACTCTCTCACTGGAGCTTGTGATCTATTCACACTCTTGCTGGAGTTTGATGTGAACAATTTACTTTCTAACTGGAGCTCCATATCATCAATTCACACTCTCACTGGAGCTCCATGTGATCAACTCACACTCTCACTGGAGCTCCATGTGATCAATTCACACTCTCTTCGATGCTTGTGAAAAATTCACTCTCTCACTGGAGCTTGTGATCAATTCACACTCTCGCTGGAGCTCCATGTGGACAATTCACTCTCTCAGTGGAGCTTGTGATCAATTCACACTCTCGCTGGAGCTCCATGTGAATAATTCATTTTCTCACTGGAGCTCCATATGAACAATTCACTCTCTCACTGGAGCTCCATGTGATCAATTCACACTCTCACTGGAGCTCCATGTGATCAATTCACACTCTCACTGGAGCTCCATGTGAGCAATTCACTCTCTCACTGGAGCTTCGTGTGATCAATTCATACTCTCACTGGAGCTCCATGTGATCAATTCACACTCTCACTGTGGTTTGTGATCAATTCACACTCTCGCCGATGCTTGTGATCAATTCACACTCTCACTGGAGCTTGGGATCAATTCACACACTCACTGGAGCTCCATGTCAACAATTCACTCTCTCAGTGGAGCTCCATGTGATCAATTCACACTCTCAATGGAGCTTGTGATCAATTCACACTCTCACTAGATCTTGTGAACAATTCACACTCTCACTGGAGCTCTATATGAAGAATTCACTCTCAGTGGAGCGCCATGTGAACAATTCACACTCTCACTGGAGCTCCATGTGATCAATTCACACTCTCTCTGGAGCTGCATGTGAACAATTCACGCACTCATTCGAGCTTGTCATCAATTCACATTCTCACTGGAGCTTGTGAACTCTCTCACTGGAGCTCCATGTGATCAGTTCACACTCTCACTGGAGCTCCATGTGAAAAATTCACACTCTCACTGGGGTTTGTGATCAATTCACACTCTCGCCAATGCTTGTGAACAATTCACTCTCTCACTGGAGCTTGTGATCAACTCACACTCTCACTGGAGCGTGTGAACTCTCTCCCTGGAGCACCATGTGATCAATTTACACTCTCCCTGGAGGCCATGTGAACAATTCACTCTCTCACTGGAGCTTGTGATCAATTCACACACTTACTGGAGCTCGTGAGCTATCAACACTTTCATGGGTGCTCCATGTGAACAATTCACTCTCTCACTGGAGCTCCATGTGATCAATTCACATTCTCACTGGAGCTAGTGATCAATTCACACTCTCACTAGAGCTTGTGAACAATTCACACTCTCACTGGAGCTTGTGATCTATTCACACTCTCACTGGAGCTCCATGTGATCAATTCACACTCTCACTGGAGCTCCATGTGATCAATTCGCTCTCTTTCTGGAGTTTCAGAACAAATTACACTCTCACTGGAGTGCCTTGTGAACAATTCACACTCTCACTGCTGCTTGTGAACAATTCACAATCTGACTGGAGCTCCATGTGCTCAATTCACACTCTCACTGGAGCTCCATGTGATCAATTCGCTCTCTTACTGGAGTTTCAGAACAAATTACACTCTCACTGGAGTGCCTTGTGAACAATTCACACTCTCACTGGAGCTCCATGTGATCTATTCACACTCTCGCTGGAGCTCCGTGTGATCAATTCACACTCTCACTGGAGCTCCATGTGAACAATTCCCTCTCTCACGGGGGCACCATGTGATCAATCAACACTCTCGCTGGAGATTGTGATCAATTCACACTCTCACTGCAGCTTGTGAGCAATTCACACTCTCACTAGAGCTTGTGATCTGTTCACACTCACACTGGAGCTCCATGTGATCAATTCACACTCTCACTGGAGCTCGTGATAAATTTACACTCTCATTGCAGCTCCATGTGAACAATTCACTTTCTCACTGGAGCTACATATGATCAATTCACACTCTCACTGTAGCTCCATGTGAACAATTCTCTCCCTCACTGGAGCGCCATGTGATCAATCACACTCTCACTGGAGCTCCGTGTGATCAATTCACTCTCTCACTGGATCTTGTGATCTATTCACACTCTCACTGGAGCTCCATGTGATCAATTCACTCTCTCACTGGGGTTTGTGATCAATTCGCACTCTCGCCGATTCTTGTGAACATTTCACTCTCTCACTGGAGCTTGTGATCTATTCACACTCTTGCTGGAGTTCGATGTGAATAATTTACTTTCTAACTGGAGCTCCATATCATCAATTCACACTCTCACTGGAGCTCCATGTGATCAACTCACACTCTCACTGGAGCTCCATGTGAACAATTCACTCTCTCAGTGGAGCTTGTGATCAATTCACACTCTCGCTGGAGCTCCATGTGAATAATTCATTTTCTCACTGGAGCTCCAAATGATCAATTCACACTCTCACTGGAGCTCCATGTGATCAATTCACACTCTCACTGGAGCTCCATGTGATCAATTCACACTCTGACTGGAGCTCCATGTGAGCAATTCACTCTCTCACTGGAGCTTCGTGTGATCAATTCATACTCTCACTGGAGCTCCATGTGATCAATTCACACTCTCACTGTGGTTTGTGATCAATTCACACTCTCGCCGATGCTTGTGATCAATTCACACTCTCACTGGAGCTTGGGATCAATTCACACACTCACTGGAGCTCCATGTCAACAATTCACTCTCTCAGTGGAGCTCCATGTGATCAATTCACACTCTCACTGGAGCTTGTGATCAATTCACACTCTCTTCGATGCTTGTGAAAAATTCACTCCCTCACTGGAGCTTGTGATCAATTCACACTCTCGCTGGAGCTCCATGTGAACAATTCACTCTCTCAGTGGAGCTTGTGATCAATTCACACTTTCGCTGGAGCTCCATGTGAATAATTCATTTTCTCACTGGAGCTCCAAATGATCAATTCACACTCTCAGTGGAGCTCCATGTGATCAATTCACACTCTCACTGGAGCTCCATGTGATCAATTCACACTCTGACTGGAGCTCCATGTGAGCAATTCACTCTCTCACTGGAGCTTTGTGTGATCAATTCATACTCTCACTGGAGCTCCATGTGATCAATTCACACTCTCACTGTGGTTTGTGATCAATTCACACTCTCGCCGATGCTTGTGATCAATTCACACTCTCACTGGAGCATGGGATCAATTCACACACTCACTGGAGCTCCATGTCAACAATTCACTCTCTCAGTGGAGCTCCATGTGATCAATTCACACTCTCACTGGAGCTTGTGATCAATTCACACTCTCACTAGATCTTGTGAACAATTCACACTCTCACTGGAGCTCTATATGAAGAATTCACTCTCAGTGGAGCGCCATGTGAACAATTCACACTCTCACTGGAGCACCATGTGATCAATTCACACTCTCTCTGGAGCTGCATGTGAACAATTCACGCACTCATTCGAGCTTGTCATCAATTCACATTCTCACTGGAGCTTGTGAACTCTCTCACTGGAGCTTCATGTGATCAGTTCACACTCTCACTGGAGCTCCATGTGAACAATTCACACTCTCACTGGGGTTTGTGATCAATTCACACTCTCGCCAATGCTTGTGAACAATTCACTCTCTCACTGGAGCTTGTGATCAACTCACACTCTCACTGGAGCGTGTGAACTCTCTCCCTGGAGCACCATGTGATCAATTTACACTCTCCCTGGAGCTCCATGTGAACAATTCACTCTCTCACTGGAGCTTGTGATCAATTCACACACTTACTGGAGCTCGTGATCTATCAACACTTTCATGGGTGCTCCATGTGAACAATTCACTCTCTCACTGGAGCTCCATGTGATCAATTCACATTCTCCCTGGAGCTAGTGATTAATTCACACTCTCACTAGAGCTTGTGAACAATTCACACTCTCACTGGAGCTTGTGATCTATTCACACTCTCACTGGAGCTCCATGTGATCAATTCACACTCTTCCTGGAGCTTGTGAACAAATTACACTCTCACTGGAGTGCCTTGTGAACCATTCACACTCTCACTGCTGCTTGTGAACAATTCATTCTCTCACTGGAGCTTGTGATCAATTCACACACTTACTGGAGCTTGTGATCAATTCACACTCTCATGTGAGCTCCATGTGAACAATTCACTCTCTCACTGGAGCTCCATATGATCAGTTCACATTCTCACTGGAGATTGTGATGAGTTCACACTCTCGCTGGGTCTTGTGAACAATTCACTCTCTCACTGGAGCTTGTGATCTATTCATACTATCTCTGGAGCTCCAGGTGATCAATTCACACTCTTACTGTAGCTTGAGAACAAATTACACTCTCACTGGATTGCCGTGTGAACAATTCACTCTCTCACTGCTGCTTGTCAACAATTCTCACTCTGACTGGAGCTTGTGATCAATTCATACTCTCATGTGAGCTCCATGTGAACAATTCCCTCTCTCACGGGGGCACCATGTGATCAATTCACACTCTCATTGGAGATTGTGATGAATTCACACTCTCGCTGGGGCTTGTGAACAATTCACTCTCTCACTGGAGCTTGTGATCTATTCACACTATCTCTGGAGCTCCATGTGAACATTTCACTCTCTCACTGGAGCTCCATGTGATCAATTCACACTCTCACTGGAGCTTGTGATCAATTCACACTGTGATGGGAGCTCCATGTGAACAATTTACTCTCTCACTGGAGCTCCATGTGATCAATTCACGCAGCCACTCGAGTTTGTGATCAATTCACTCTCTCATTGGAGCTCCATGTGATCAGTTCCCACTCTCACTAGAGCTTTTGATCAATTCACACTCTTACTAGAGCTTGTGAACAATTCCCTCTCTCACTGGAGCTCCATGTGAACAATTCACTCACACTGGAGCTCCATGTGATCAATTCACACTCTCACTGGAGCTCCATGTGATCAATTTGCACTCTCACTGGAGTTTGTGATCAATTCACACTCTCACCGTAGCTTGTGAACAATTCACTCTGTCACTGGAGCTTGTGATCTATTCACACTCTCACTGGAGCTCCGTGTGAACAATTCACTCTCTCTCTGGAGCTCCATGTGAACAATTCACACTCTCACTGGAGCTCCATGTGATCAATTCACCCTCTCACTGGAGCTTGTGATCTATTCACAGTCTCAATGGAGTTTATGATCATTTGTCCCCCTCACTGGAGCTCCCTATGATCAATTCACACTCTCACAGGAGTTTGTGATCCATTCACGCTCTTACTGGAGCTTGTGAACAGATTACAATCTCACTGGAGTTCCTTGTGAACAATTCACACTCTCGCTGGAGCTTGTGTACAATTCACACTCTCATTAGAGCTCCATCTGATCAATTCGCACTCTCACTGGAGCTCCATGTGATCAATTCACTCTCACTGGAGCTCCATGTGAACAATTCCATCTCTCACGGGTGCTCCATGTGATCAATTCACCCTCTCACTGGAGCTTTTCATCAATTCACACTCTCTTTGGAGCTCAATGTGATCAATTCAAACTCTCACTGGGGCTTGTGATCAATTCACACTCTCACTGGAGCTAGTGAACTCTCTCACTGGAGCTCCATGTCATCAATTCACACTCTCACTGGAGCTCCATGTGATCAATTCACGCACTCACCTGATCTTGTGATCAATTCACTCTCTCATTGGAGCTCCATGTGATCAATTTACACTCTCACTGGAGTTTGGGATCAATTTACATTCTCATTGGAGCTTGTGAACTCTCTTACTGGAGCTCCATGTGATCAATTCGCACTCTTGCTGGAGCTCCATGTGAACAATTCACTCTCTCACTAAAGCTTGTGATAAATTCTCACACTTACTGGAATCCGTGATCAATTCAGACTCTCATGGGAGCTCCATGTGAACAATTCACTTTCTCACTGGAGGTCCATTTGATCAATTCACACTCTCACTGGAGCTCCACGTGATCAATTCACACTCTCACTGGAGCTCCATGTGATCAATTCACACTCTCACTGGAGCTCCATGTCATCAATTCACGGACTCACTCGAGCTTGTGATCGATTCACTCTCTCACTGGAGTTCCATGTGATCAATTCACACTCTCACTGGGGTTTGTGATCTATTCACACTATCTCTGGAGCTCCATGTGTACAATTCACTCTCTTCCTGGAGCTTGTGAACAAATTACACTCTCACTGGAGTGCCTTGTGAACCATTCACACTCTCACTGCTGCTTGTGAACAATTCATTCTCTCACTGGAGCTTGTGATCAATTCACACACTTACTGGAGCTTGTGATCAATTCACACTCTCATGTGAGCTCCATGTGAACAATTCACTCTCTCACTGGAGCTCCATATGATCAGTTCACATTCTCACTGGAGATTGTGATGAGTTCACACTCTCGCTGGGTCTTGTGAACAATTCACTCTCTCACTGGAGCTTGTGATCTATTCACACTATCTCTGGAGCTCCAGGTGATCAATTCACACTCTTACTGTAGCTTGAGAACAAATTACACTCTCACTGGATTGCCGTGTGAACAATTCACTCTCTCACTGCTGCTTGTCAACAATTCTCACTCTGACTGGAGCTTGTGATCAATTCATACTCTCATGTGAGCTCCATGTGAACAATTCCCTCTCTCACGGGGGCACCATGTGATCAATTCACACTCTCATTGGAGATTGTGATGAATTCACACTCTCGCTGGGGCTTGTGAACAATTCACTCTCTCACTGGAGCTTGTGATCTATTCACACTATCTCTGGAGCTCCATGTGAACATTTCACTCTCTCACTGGAGCTCCATGTGATCAATTCACACTCTCACTGGAGCTTGTGATCAATTCACACTGTGATGGGAGCTCCATGTGAACAATTTACTCTCTCACTGGAGCTCCATGTGATCAATTCACGCAGCCACTCGAGTTTGTGATCAATTCACTCTCTCATTGGAGCTCCATGTGATCAGTTCCCACTCTCACTAGAGCTTTTGATCAATTCACACTCTTACTAGAGCTTGTGAACAATTCCCTCTCTCACTGGAGCTCCATGTGAACAATTCACTCACACTGGAGCTCCATGTGATCAATTCACACTCTCACTGGAGCTCCATGTGATCAATTTGCACTCTCACTGGAGTTTGTGATCAATTCACACTCTCACCGTAGCTTGTGAACAATTCACTCTCTCACTGGAGCTTGTGATCTATTCACACTCTCACTGGAGCTCCGTGTGAACAATTCACTCTCTCTCTGGAGCTCCATGTGAACAATTCACACTCTCACTGGAGCTCCATGTGATCAATTCACCCTCTCACTGGAGCTTGTGATCTATTCACAGTCTCAATGGAGTTTATGATCATTTGTCCCCCTCACTGGAGCTCCCTATGATCAATTCACACTCTCACAGGAGTTTGTGATCCATTCACGCTCTTACTGGAGCTTGTGAACAGATTACAATCTCACTGGAGTTCCTTGTGAACAATTCACACTCTCGCTGGAGCTTGTGTACAATTCACACTCTCATTAGAGCTCCATCTGATCAATTCGCACTCTCACTGGAGCTCCATGTGATCAATTCACTCTCACTGGAGCTCCATGTGAACAATTCCATCTCTCACGGGTGCTCCATGTGATCAATTCACCCTCTCACTGGAGCTTTTCATCAATTCACACTCTCTTTGGAGCTCAATGTGATCAATTCAAACTCTCACTGGGGCTTGTGATCAATTCACACTCTCACTGGAGCTAGTGAACTCTCTCACTGGAGCTCCATGTCATCAATTCACACTCTCACTGGAGCTCCATGTGATCAATTCACGCACTCACCTGATCTTGTGATCAATTCACTCTCTCATTGGAGCTCCATGTGATCAATTTACACTCTCACTGGAGTTTGGGATCAATTTACATTCTCATTGGAGCTTGTGAACTCTCTTACTGGAGCTCCATGTGATCAATTCGCACTCTTGCTGGAGCTCCATGTGAACAATTCACTCTCTCACTAAAGCTTGTGATAAATTCTCACACTTACTGGAATCCGTGATCAATTCAGACTCTCATTGGAGCTCCATGTGAACAATTCACTTTCTCACTGGAGGTCCATTTGATCAATTCACACTCTCACTGGAGCTCCACGTGATCAATTCACACTCTCACTGGAGCTCCATGTGATCAATTCACACTCTCACTGGAGCTCCATGTCATCAATTCACGGACTCACTCGAGCTTGTGATCGATTCACTCTCTCACTGGAGTTCCATGTGATCAATTCACACTCTCACTGGGGTTTGTGATCTATTCACACTATCTCTGGAGCTCCATGTGTACAATTCACTCTCTCACTGGAGCTCCATGTGATCAATTCACACTCTCACTGGGCTTTGTGATCAATTCACACTCTCGCTGGGGCTTGTGAATAATTCACTCTCTCACTGGAGCTTATGATCGATTCGCACTCTCACTGGACTCCATGTGATCAATTCACTGGAGTGCCTTGTGAACAATTCACACTCTCACTGCTGCTTGTGAACAATTCACACTCTGACTGGAGCTCCATGTGATCAATTCATACTGTCACTGGAGGTCCATGTGAACAATTCCCTCTCTCACTGCTGCTTGTGAACAATTCGCACTCTGACTGGAGCTCCATGTGATAAATTCACACTCTTTCTGGAGATTGTGATCAATTCACACTCTCACTGGAGCTTGTGAGCAATTCACACTCTCAATAGAGCTTGTGATCTGTTCACACTCTCACTGGAGCTTGTGAGCACTTCACACTCTCAATAGAGCTTGTGATCTGTTCACACTCTCACTGGAGCTCCATGTGATCAATTCACACTCTCACTGGAACTCCATGTCAACAATTTACTCTCTCACTGGAGCTCCATGTGAACAATTCACTCTCTCACTGGAGCTTGTGATCAATTCACACTGTCATGGGAACTCCATGTGAACAATTCCCTTTTTCACTTGAGCTCCATATGATCAATTCACACTCTCACTGGAGCTAGTGATCAATTCACACTCTCACTCGAGCTTGTGAACAGATTACAATCTCACTGGAGTTCCTTGTGAACAATTCACACTCTTGCTGGAGCTTGTGTACAATTCACACTCTCATTAGAGCTCCATGTGATCAATTCACACTCTCACTGGAGCTCCATGTGATCAATTCACTCTCTCACTGGAGCTCCATGTGAACAATTCACCCTCTCACTGGAGCTCCATGTGAACAATTCCATCTCTCACGGGTGCTCCATGTGATCAATTCACCCTCTCACTGGAGCTTTTCATCAATTCACACTCTCCTTGGAGCTCAATGTGATCAATTCAAACTCTCACTGGGGCTTGTGATCAATTCACACTCTCACTGGAGCTAGTGAACTCTCTCACTGGAGCTCCATGTCATCAATTTACACTCTCACTGGAGCTTTTCATCAATTAACACTCTCACTGAAGCTTGTGAACAATTCACTCTCTCACTGGAGCTCCGTGTGATCAACTCACACTCTCACTGGGGTTTGTCATCAATTCTCACTCTCGCCGATGCTTGTGAACAATTCACTCTCTCACTGGAGCTTGTGATCTATTCACACTCTTGCTGGAGTTCGATGTGAACAATTTACTTTCTCACTGGAGATCCATATCATCAATTCACACTCTCACTGGAGCTCCATGTGATCAGCTCACACTCTCACTGGAGCTCCATGTGATCAATTCACACTCTCGCCGATGCTTGTGAACAATTCACTCTCTCACTGGAGCTTGTGATCAATTCACACACTTACTGGAGCTTGTGATCTATCAACACTCTCATGGGTGCTCCATGTGAACAATGCACTCTCTCACTGGAGCTCCATGTGATCAATTCACCCTCTCACTGGAGCTTGTGATCTATTCACAGTCTCAATGGAGTTTATGATCATTTGTCCCCCTCACTGGAGCTCCCTATGATCAATTCACACTCTCACAGGAGTTTGTGATCCATTCACGCTCTTACTGGAGCTTGTGAACAGATTACAATCTCACTGGAGTTCCTTGTGAACAATTCACACTCTCGCTGGAGCTTGTGTACAATTCACACTCTCATTAGAGCTCCATCTGATCAATTCGCACTCTCACTGGAGCTCCATGTGATCAATTCACTCTCTCACTGGAGCTCCATGTGAACAATTCACCCTCTCACTGGAGCTCCATGTGAACAATTCCATCTCTCACGGGTGCTCCATGTGATCAATTCACCCTCTCACTGGAGCTTTTCATCAATTCACACTCTCCTTGGAGCTCAATGTGATCAATTCAAACTCTCACTGGGGCTTGTGATCAATTCACACTCTCACTGGAGCTAGTGAACTCTCTCACTGGAGCTCCATGTCATCAATTCACACTCTCACTGGAGCTCCATGTGATCAATTCACGCACTCACCTGATCTTGTGATCAATTCACTCTCTCATTGGAGCTCCATGTGATCAATTTACACTCTCACTGGGGTTTGGGATCAATTTACATTCTCATTGGAGCTTGTGAACTCTCTTACTGGAGCTCCATGTGATCAATTCGCACTCTTGCTGGAGCTCCATATGAACAATTCACTCTCTCACTAAAGCTTGTGATAAATTCTCACACTTACTGGAATCCGTGATCAATTCAGACTCTCATGGGAGCTCCATGTGAACAATTCACTTTCTCACTGGAGGTCCATTTGATCAATTCACACTCTCACTGGAGCTCCACGTGATCAATTCACACTCTCACTGGAGCTCCATGTGATCAATTCACACTCTCACTGGAGCTCCATGTGATCAATTCACGGACTCACTCGAGCTTGTGATCGATTCACTCTCTCACTGGAGTTCCATGTGATCAATTCACACTCTCACTGGGGTTTGTGATCTATTCACACTATCTCTGGAGCTCCATGTGTACAATTCACTCTCTCACTGGAGCTCCATGTGATCAATTCACACTCTCACTGGGCTTTGTGATCAATTCACACTCTCGCTGGGGCTTGTGAATAATTCACTCTCTCACTGGAGCTTATGATCGATTCGCACTCTCACTGGACTCCATGTGATCAATTCACTGGAGTGCCTTGTGAACAATTCACACTCTCACTGCTGCTTGTGAACAATTCACACTCTGACTGGAGCTCCATGTGATCAATTCATACTCTCACTGGAGGTCCATGTGAACAATTCCCTCTCTCACTGCTGCTTGTGAACAATTCGCACTCTGACTGGAGCTCCATGTGATGAATTCACACTCTTTCTGGAGATTGTGATCAATTCACACTCTCACTGGAGCTTGTGAGCAATTCACACTCTCAATAGAGCTTGTGATCTGTTCACACTCTCACTGGAGCTTGTGAGCACTTCACACTCTCAATAGAGCTTGTGATCTGTTCACACTCTCACTGGAGCTCCATGTGATCAATTCACACTCTCACTGGAACTCCATGTCAACAATTCACTCTCTCACTGGAGCTCCATGTGAACAATTCACTCTCTCACTGGAGCTTGTGATCAATTCACACTGTCATGGGAACTCCATGTGAACAATTCCCTTTTTCACTTGAGCTCCATATGATCAATTCACACTCTCACTGGAGCTAGTGATCAATTCACACTCTCACTCGAGCTTGTGAACAGATTACAATCTCACTGGAGTTCCTTGTGAACAATTCACACTCTTGCTGGAGCTTGTGTACAATTCACACTCTCATTAGAGCTCCATGTGATCAATTCACACTCTCACTGGAGCTCCATGTGATCAATTCACTCTCTCACTGGAGCTCCATGTGAACAATTCACCCTCTCACTGGAGCTCCATGTGAACAATTCCATCTCTCACGGGTGCTCCATGTGATCAATTCACCCTCTCACTGGAGCTTTTCATCAATTCACACTCTCCTTGGAGCTCAATGTGATCAATTCAAACTCTCACTGGGGCTTGTGATCAATTCACACTCTCACTGGAGCTAGTGAACTCTCTCACTGGAGCTCCATGTCATCAATTTACACTCTCACTGGAGCTTTTCATCAATTAACACTCTCACTGAAGCTTGTGAACAATTCACTCTCTCACTGGAGCTCCGTGTGATCAATTCACACTCTCACTGGGGTTTGTCATCAATTCTCACTCTCGCCGATGCTTGTGAACAATTCACTCTCTCACTGGAGCTTGTGATCTATTCACTCTCTTGCTGGAGTTCGATGTGAACAATTTACTTTCTCACTGGAGATCCATATCATCAATTCACACTCTCACTGGAGCTCCATGTGATCAGCTCACACTCTCACTGGAGCTCCATGTGATCAATTCACACTCTCGCCGATGCTTGTGAACAATTCACTCTCTCACTGGAGCTTGTGATCAATTCACACACTTACTGGAGCTTGTGATCTATCAACACTCTCATGGGTGCTCCATGTGAACAATGCACTCTCTCACTGGAGCTCCATGTGATCAATTCATATTCTCACTGGAGCTAGTGATCAATTCACACTCTCACTAGAGCTTGTGAACAATTCACATTATCACTGGAGCTTGTGATCTATTCACACTCTCACTGGAGCTCCATGTGAGCAATTCACTCTCTCACTGGAGCTTCGTGTGATCAATTCATACTCTCACTGGAGCTCCATGTGATCAATTCACACTCTCACTGTGGTTTGTGATCAATTCACACTCTCGCCGATGCTTGTGATCAACTCACACTCTCACTGGAGCTTGGGATCAATTCACACATTCACTGGAGCTCCATGTCAACAATTCACTCTCTCAGTGGAGCTCCATGTGATCAATTCACACTCTCACTGGAGCTTGTGATCAATTCACACTCTCACTAGATCTTGTGAACAATTCACACTCTCACTGGAGCTCTATATGAAGAATTCACTCTCAGTGGAGCGCCATGTGAACAATTCACACTCTCACTGGGGTTTGTGATCAATTCACACTCTCGCCAATGCTTGTGAACAATTCACTCTCTCACTGGAGCTTGTGATCAACTCACACTCTCACTGGAACGTGTGAACTCTCTCCCTGGAGCACCATGTGATCAATTTACACTCTCCCTGGAGCTCCATGTGAACAATTCACTCTCTCACTGGAGCTTGTGATCAATTCACATTCTCACTGGAGCTTGTGATCTATTCACACTCTCACTGGAGCTCCATGTGATCAATTCACACTCTCACTGGAGCTCCATGTGATCAATTCACTCTCTTACTGGAGTTTCAGAACAAATTACACTCTCACTGGAGTGCCTTGTGAACAATTCACACTCTCACTGCTGGTTGTGAACAATTCACAATCTGACTGGAGCTCCATGTGATCAATTCACACTCTCACTGGAGCTCCATGTGATCAATTCGCTCTCTTACTGGAGTTTCAGAACAAATTACACTCTCACTGGAGTGCCTTGTGAACAATTCACACTCTCACTGGAGCTCCATGTGATCTATTCATACTCTCGCTGGAGCTCCGTGTGATCAATTCACACTCTCACTGGAGCTCCATGTGAACAATTCCCTCTCTCACGGGGGCACCATGTGATCAATCAACACTCTCGCTGGAGATTGTGATCAATTCACACTCTCACTGCAGCTTGTGAGCAATTCACACTCTCACTAGAGCTTGTGATCTGTTCACACTCACACTGGAGCTCCATGTGATCAATTCACACTCTCACTGGAGCTCGTGATAAATTTACACTCTCATTGCAGCTCAATGTGAACAATTCACTTTCTCACTGGAGCTACATATGATCAATTCACACTCTCACTGGAGCGCCATGTGATCAATCACACTCTCACTGGAGCTCCGTGTGATCAATTCACTCTCTCACTGGATCTTGTGATCTATTCACACTCTCACTGGAGCTCCATGTGATCAATTCACTCTCTCACTGGGGTTTGTGATCAATTCGCACTCTCGCCGATTCTTGTGAACATTTCACTCTCTCACTGGAGCTTGTGATCTATTCACACTCTTGCTGGAGTTCGATGTGAACAATTTACTTTCTAACTGGAGCTCCATATCATCAATTCACACTCTCACTGGAGCTCCATGTGATCAACTCACACTCTCACTGGAGCTCCATGTGATCAATTCACACTCTCTTCGATGCTTGTGAAAAATTCACTCTCTCACTGGAGCTTGTGATCAATTCACACTCTCACTGGAGCTAGTGAACTCTCTCACTGGAGCTCCATGTCATCAATTTACACTCTCACTGGAGCTTTTCATCAATTAACACTCTCACTGAAGCTTGTGAACAATTCACTCTCTCACTGGAGCTCCGTGTGATCAATTCACACTCTCACTGGGGTTTGTCATCAATTCTCACTCTCGCCGATGCTTGTGAACAATTCACTCTCTCACTGGAGCTTGTGATCTATTCACTCTCTTGCTGGAGTTCGATGTGAACAATTTACTTTCTCACTGGAGATCCATATCATCAATTCACACTCTCACTGGAGCTCCATGTGATCAGCTCACACTCTCACTGGAGCTCCATGTGATCAATTCACACTCTCGCCGATGCTTGTTAACAATTCACTCTCTCACTGGAGCTTGTGATCAATTCACACACTTACTGGAGCTTGTGATCTATCAACACTCTCATGGGTGCTCCATGTGAACAATGCACTCTCTCACTGGAGCTCCATGTGATCAATTCATATTCTCACTGGAGCTAGTGATCAATTCACACTCTCACTAGAGCTTGTGAACAATTCACATTATCACTGGAGCTTGTGATCTATTCACACTTTCACTGGAGCTCCATGTGAGCAATTCACTCTCTCACTGGAGCTTCGTGTGATCAATTCATACTCTCACTGGAGCTCCATGTGATCAATTCACACTCTCACTGTGGTTTGTGATCAATTCACACTCTCGCCGATGCTTGTGATCAATTCACACTCTCACTGGAGCTTGGGATCAATTCACACATTCACTGGAGCTCCATGTCAACAATTCACTCTCTCAGTGGAGCTCCATGTGATCAATTCACACTCTCACTGGAGCTTGTGATCAATTCACACTCTCACTAGATCTTGTGAACAATTCACACTCTCACTGGAGCTCTATATGAAGAATTCACTCTCAGTGGAGCGCCATGTGAACAATTCACACTCTCACTGGAGCTCCATGTGATCGATTCACACTCTCTCTGGAGCTGCATGTGAACAATTCACACACTCATTCGAGCTTGTCATCAATTCACATTCTCACTGGAGCTTGTGAACTCTCTCACTGGAGCTCCATGTGATCAGTTCGCACTCTCACTGGAGCTCCATGTGAACAATTCACACTCTCACTGGGGTTTGTGATCAATTCACACTCTCGCCAATGCTTGTGAACAATTCACTCTCTCACTGGAGCTTGTGATCAACTCACACTCTCACTGGAGCGTGTGAACTCTCTCCCTGGAGCACCATGTGATCAATTTACACTCTCCCTGGAGCTCCATGTGAACAATTCACTCTCTCACTGGAGCTTGTGATCAATTCACATTCTCACTGGAGCTTGTGATCTATTCACACTCTCACTGGAGCTCCATGTGATCAATTCACACTCTCACTGGAGCTCCATGTGATCAATTCGCTCTCTTACTGGAGTTTCAGAACAAATTACACTCACTGGAGTGCCTTGTGAACAATTCACACTCTCACTGCTGGTTGTGAACAATTCACAATCTGACTGGAGCTCCATGTGATCAATTCACACTCTCACTGGAGCTCCATGTGATCAATTCGCTCTCTTACTGGAGTTTCAGAACAAATTACACTCTCACTGGAGTGCCTTGTGAACAATTCACACTCTCACTGGAGCTCCATGTGATCTATTCATACTCTCGCTGGAGCTCCGTGAGATCAATTCACACTCTCACTGGAGCTCCATGTGAACAATTCCCTCTCTCACGGGGGCACCATGTGATCAATCAACACTCTCGCTGGAGATTGTGATCAATTCACACTCTCACTGCAGCTTGTGAGCAATTCACACTCTCACTAGAGCTTGTGATCTGTTCACACTCACACTGGAGCTCTATGTGATCAATTCACACTCTCACTGGAGCTCGTGATAAATTTACACTCTCATTGCAGCTCCATGTGAACAATTCACTTTCTCACTGGAGCTACATATGATCAATTCACACTCTCACTGGAGCGCCATGTGATCAATCACACTCTCACTGGAGCTCCGTGTGATCAATTCACTCTCTCACTGGATCTTGTGATCTATTCACACTCTCACTGGAGCTCCATGTGATCAATTCACTCTCTCACTGGGGTTTGTGATCAATTCGCACTCTCGCCGATTCTTGTGAACATTTCACTCTCTCACTGGAGCTTGTGATCTATTCACACTCTTGCTGGAGTTCGATGTGAACAATTTACTTTCTAACTGGAGCTCCATATCATCAATTCACACTCTCACTGGAGCTCCATGTGATCAACTCACACTCTCACTGGAGCTCCATGTGATCAATTCACACTCTCTTCGATGCTTGTGAAAAATTCACTCTCTCACTGGAGCTTGTGATCAATTCACACTCTCGCTGGAGCTCCATGCGAACAATTCACTCTCTCAGTGGAGCTTGTGATCAATTCACACTCTCGCTGGAGCTCCATGTGAATAATTCATTTTCTCACTGGAGCTCCATATGATCGATTCACACTCTCACTGGAGCTCCATGTGATCAATTCACACTCTCACTGGAGCTCCATGTGATCAATTCACACTCTCATTGGAGCTCCATGTGAGCAATTCACTCTCTCACTGGAGCTTCGTGTGATCAATTCATACTCTCACTGGAGCTCCATGTAATCAATTCACACTCTCACTGTGGTTTGTGATCAATTCACACTCTCGCCGATGCTTGTGATCAATTCACACTCTCACTGGAGCTTGGGATCAATTCACACACTCACTGGAGCTCCATGTCAACAATTGACTCTCTCAGTGGAGCTCCATGTGATCAATTCACACTCTCACTGGAGCTTGTGATCAATTCACACTCTCACTAGATCTTGTGAACAATTCACACTCTCACTGGAGCTCGTGATAAATTTACACTCTCATTGCAGCTCCATGTGAACAATTCACTTTCTCACTGGAGCTACATATGATCAATTCACACTCTCACTGGAGCGCCATGTGATCAATCACACTCTCACTGGAGCTCCGTGTGATCAATTCACTCTCTCACTGGATCTTGTGATCTATTCACACTCTCACTGGAGCTCCATGTGATCAATTCACTCTCTCACTGGGGTTTGTGATCAATTCGCACTCTCGCCGATTCTTGTGAACATTTCACTCTCTCACTGGAGCTTGTGATCTATTCACACTCTTGCTGGAGTTCGATGTGAACAATTTACTTTCTAACTGGAGCTCCATATCATCAATTCACACTCTCACTGGAGCTCCATGTGATCAACTCACACTCTCACTGGAGCTCCATGTGATCAATTCACACTCTCTTCGATGCTTGTGAAAAATTCACTCTCTCACTGGAGCTTGTGATCAATTCACACTCTCGCTGGAGCTCCATGTGAACAATTCACTCTCTCAGTGGAGCTTGTGATCAATTCACACTCTCGCTGGAGCTCCATGTGAATAATTCATTTTCTCACTGGAGCTCCATATGATCGATTCACACTCTCACTGGAGCTCCATGTGATCAATTCACACTCTCACTGGAGCTCCATGTGATCAATTCACACTCTCACTGGAGCTCCATGTGAGCAATTCACTCTCTCACTGGAGCTTCGTGTGATCAATTCATACTCTCACTGGAGCTCCATGTGATCAATTCAAACTCTCACTGTGGTTTGTGATCAATTCACACTCTCGCCGATGCTTGTGATCAATTCACACTCTCACTGGAGCTTGGGATCAATTCACACACTCACTGGAGCTCCATGTCAACAATTGACTCTCTCAGTGGAGCTCCATGTGATCAATTCACACTCTCACTGGAGCTTGTGATCAATTCACACTCTCACTAGATCTTGTGAACAATTCACACTCTCACTGGAGCTCTATATGAAGAATTCACTCTTAGTGGAGCGCCATGTGAACAATTCACACTCTCACTGGAGCTCCATGTGATCAATTCACACTCTCTCTGGAGCTGCATGTGAACAATTCACGCACTCATTCGAGCTTGTCATCAATTCACATTCTCACTGGAGCTTGTGAACTCTCTCACTGGAGCTCCATGTGATCAGTTCACACTCTCACTGGAGCTCCATGTGAACAATTCACACTCTCACTGGGGTTTGTGATCAATTCACACTCTCGCCAATGCTTGTGAACAATTCACTCTCTCACTGGAGCTTGTGATCAACTCACACTCTCACTGGAGCGTGTGAACTCTCTCCCTGGAGCATCATGTGATCAATTTACACTCTCCCTGGAGCTCCATGTGAACAATTCACTCTCTCACTGGAGCTTGTGATCAATTCACACACTTACTGGAGCTCGTGATCTATCAACACTTTCATGGGTGCTCCATGTGAACAATTCACTCTCTCACTGGAGCTCCCTGTGATCAATTCACATTCTCACTGGAGCTGGTGATCAATTCACACTCTCACGAAGCTTGTGAACAATTCACACTCTCACTGGAGCTTGTGATCTATTCACACTCTCACTGGAGCTCCATGTGATCAATTCACACTCTCACTGGAGCTCCATGTGATCAATTCGCTCTCTTACTGGAGTTTCAGAACAAATTACACTCTCACTGGAGTGCCTTGTGAACAATTCACACTCTCACTGCTGCTTGTGAACAATTCACAATCTGACTGGAGCTCCATGTGATCAATTCACACTCTCACTGGAGCTCCATGTGATCAATTCGCTCTCTTACTGGAGTTTCAGAACAAATTACACTCTCACTGGAGTGCCTTGTGAACAATTCACACTCTCACTGGAGCTCCATGTGATATATTCACACTCTCGCTGGAGCTCCGTGTGATCAATTCACACTCTCACTGGAGCTCCATGTGAACAATTCCCTCTCTCACGGGGGCACCATGTGATCAATCAACACTCTCGCTGGAGATTGTGATCAATTCACACTCTCACTGCAGCTTGTGAGCAATTCACACTCTCACTAGAGCTTGTGATCTGTTCACACTCACACTGGAGCTCCATGTGATCAATTCACACTCTCACTGGAGCTCGTGATAAATTTACACTCTCATTGCAACTCCATGTGAACAATTCACTTTCTCACTGGAGCTACATATGATCAATTCACACTCTCACTGTAGCTCCATGTGAACAATTCACTCCCTCACTGGAGCGCCATGTGATCAATCACACTCTCACTGGAGCTCCGTGTGATCAATTCACTCTCTCACTGGATCTTGTGATCTATTCACACTCTCACTGGAGCTCCATGTGATCAATTCAGTTTCTCACTGGGGTTTGTGATCAATTCGCACTCTCGCCGATTCTTGTGAACATTTCACTCTCTCACTGGAGCTTGTGATCTATTCACACTCTTGCTGGAGTTCGATGTGAACAATTTACTTTCTAACTGGAGCTCCATATCATCAATTCACACTCTCACTGGAGCTCCATGTGATCAACTCACACTCTCACTGGAGCTCCATGTGATCAATTCACACTCTCTTCGATGCTTGTGAAAAATTCACTCTCTCACTGGAGCTTGTGATCAATTCACACTCTCGCTGGAGCTCCATGTGAACAATTCACTCTCTCAGTGGAGCTTGTGATCAATTCACACTCTCGCTGGAGCTCCATGTGAATAATTCATTTTCTCACTGGAGCTCCATATGATCAATTCACACTCTCACTGCCGCTCCATGTGATCAATTCACACTCTCACTGGAGCTCCATGTGATCAATTCACACTCTCACTGGAGCTCCATGTGATCAATTCACACTCTCACTGGAGCTCCATGTGATCAATTCACACTCTCACTGGAGCTCCATGTGAGCAATCCACTCTCTCACTGGAGCTTCGTGTGATCAATTCATACTCTCACTGGAGCTCCATGTGATCAATTCACACTCTCACTGTGGTTTGTGATCAATTCACACTCTCGCCGATGCTTGTGATCAATTCACACTCTCACTGGAGTTTGGGATCAATTCACACACTCACTGGAGCTCCATGTCAACAATTCACTCTCTCAGTGGAGCTCCATGTGATCAATTCACACTCTCACTGGAGCTTGTGATCAATTCACACTCTCACTAGATCTTGTGAACAATTCACACTCTCACTGGAGCACTATATGACGAATTCACTCTCAGTGGAGCGCCATGTGAACAATTCACACTCTCACTGGAGCTCCATGTGATCAATTCACACTCTCTCTGGAGCTGCATGTGAACAATTCACGCACTCATTCGAGCTTGTCATCAATTCACATTCTCACTGGAGCTTGTGAACTCTCTCACTGGAGCTCCATGTGACCAGTTCACACTCTCACTGGAGCTCCATGTGAACAATTCACACTCTCACTGGGGTTTGTGATCAATTCACACCCTCGCCAATGCTTGTGAACAATTCACTCTCTCACTGGAGCTTGTGATCAACTCACACTCTCACTGGAGCGTGTGAACTCTCTCCCTGGAGCACCATGTGATCAATTTACACTCTCCCTGGAGCTCCATGTGAACAATTCACTCTCTCACTGGAGCTTGTGATCAATTCACACACTTACTGGAGCTCGTGATCTATCAACACTTTCATGGGTGCTCCATGTGAACAATTCACTCTCTCACTGGAGCTCCATGTGATCAATTCACATTCTCACTGGAGCTAGTGATCAATTCACACTCTCACTAGAGCTTGTGAACAATTCACACTCTCACTGGAGCTTGTGATCTATTCACACTCTCACTGGAGCTCCATGTGATCAATTCACACTCTTCCTGGAGCTAGTGAACAAATTACACTCTCACTGGAGTGCCTTGTGAACCATTCACACTCTCACTGCTGCTTGTGAACAATTCATTCTCTCACTGGAGCTTGTGATCAATTCACATACTTACTGGAGCTTGTGATCAATTCACACTCTCATGTGAGCTCCATGTGAACAATTCACTCTCTCACTGGAGCTCCATATGATCAGTTCACATTCTCACTGGAGATTGTGATGAGTTCACACTCTCGCTGGGTCTTGTGAACAATTCACTCTCTCACTGGAGCTTGTGATCTATTCACACTATCTCTGGAGCTCCAGGTGATCAATTCACACTCTTACTGTAGCTTGAGAACAAATTACACTCTCACTGGATTGCAGTGTGAACAATTCACTCTCTCACTGCTGCTTGTCAACAATTCTCACTCTTACTGGAGCTTGTGATCAATTCACACTCTCATGTGAGCTCCATGTGAACAATTCCCTCTCTCACGGGGGCACCATGTGATCAATTCACACTCTCATTGGAGATTGTGATGAATTCACACTCTCGCTGGGGCTTGTGAACAATTCACTCTCTCACTGGAGCTTGTGATCTATTCACACTATCTCTGGAGCTCCATGTGAACATTTCACTCTCTCACTGGAGCTCCATGTGATCAATTCACACTCTCACTGGAGCTTGTGATCAATTCACACTCTGATGGGAGCTCCATGTGAACAATTTACTCTCTCACTGGAGCTCCATGTGATCAATTCACGCAGCCACTCGAGTTTGTGATCAATTCACTCTCTCATTGGAGCTCCATGTGATCAGTTCCCACTCTCACTAGAGCTTTTGATCAATTCACACTCTTACTAGAGCTTGTGAACAATTCCCTCTCTCACTGGAGCTCCATGTGAACAATTCACTCACACTGGAGCTCCATGTGATCAATTCACACTCTCACTGGAGCTCCATGTGATCAATTTGCACTCTCACTGGGGTTTGTGATCAATTCACACTCTCACCGTAGCTTGTGAACAATTCACTCTCTCACTGGAGCTTGTGATCTATTCACACTCTCACTGGAGCTCCATGTGAACAATTCACTCTCTCTCTGGAGCTCCATGTGAACAATTCACACTCTCACTGGAGCTTGTGATCTATTCACAGTCTCAATGGAGTTTATGATCATTTGTCCCTCTCACTGGAGCTCCCTATGATCAATTCACACTCTCACTGGAGCTTGTGAGCAATTCACACTCTCATTGGAGCTCCATGTGATCAGTTCCCACTCTCACTAGAGCTTTTGATCAATTCACACTCTTACTAGAGCTTGTGAACAATTCCCTCTCTCACTGGAGCTCCATGTGAACAATTCACTCACACTGGAGCTCCATGTGATCAATTCACACTCTCACTGGAGCTTGTGAGCAATTCACACTCTCAATAGAGCTTGTGATCTGTTCACACTCTCACTGGAGCTTGTGAGCACTTCACACTCTCAATAGAGCTTGTGATCTGTTCACACTCTCACTGGAGCTCCATGTGATCAATTCACACTCTCACTGGAACTCCATGTCAACAATTCACTCTCTCACTGGAGCTCCATGTGAACAATTCACTCTCTCACTGGAGCTTGTGATCAATTCACACTGTCATGGGAACTCCATGTGAACAATTCCCTTTTTCACTTGAGCTCCATATGATCAATTCACACTCTCACTGGAGCTAGTGATCAATTCACACTCTCACTGGAGCTCCATGTGATCAATTCACACTCTCACTGGAGCTCCATGTGATCAATTCACACTCTCACTCGAGCTTGTGAACAGATTACAATCTCACTGGAGTTCCTTGTGAACAATTCACTCTCTCGCTGGAGCTTGTGTACAATTCACACTCTCATTAGAGCTCCATGTGATCAATTCACACTCTCACTGGAGCTCCATGTGATCAATTCACTCTCTCAATGGAGCTCCATGTGAACAATTCACCCTCTCACTGGAGCTCCATGTGAACAATTCCATCTCTCACGGGTGCTCCATGTGATCAATTCACCCTCTCACTGGAGCTTTTCATCAATTCACACTCTCCTTGGAGCTCAATGTGATCAATTCAAACTCTCACTGGGGCTTGTGATCAATTCACACTCTCACTGGAGCTAGTGAACTCTCTCACTGGAGCTCCATGTCATCAATTTACACTCTCACTGGAGCTTTTCATCAATCAACACTCTCACTGGAGCTTGTGAACAATTCACACTCTCACTGGAACTTGTGATCTATTCACGCTCTCTCTGGAGCTCCACGTGATCAATTCACACTCTCACTGGAGCTCCATGTGATCAATTCACACTCTCACTGGAGCTCCATGTGATCAATTCACGCACTCACCTGATCTTGTGATCAATTCACTCTCTCATTGGAGCTCCATGTGATCAATTTACACTCTCACTGGGGTTTGGGATCAATTTACATTCTCATTGGAGCTTGTGAACTCTCTTACTGGAGCTCCATGTGATCAATTCGCACTCTTGCTGGAGCTCCATGTGAACAATTCACTCTCTCACTAAAGCTAGTGATAAATTCTCACACTTACTGGAACTCGTGATCAATTCAGACTCTCATGGGAGCTCCATGTGAACAATTCACTTTCTCACTGGAGGTCCATTTGATCAATTCACACTCTCACTGGAGCTCCACGTGATCAATTCACACTCTCACTGGAGCTCCATGTGATCAATTCAAACTCTCACTGGAGCTCCATGTGATCAATTCACGGACTCACTCGAGCTAGTGATCGATTCACTCTCTCACTGGAGTTCCATGTGATCAATTCACACTCTCACTGGGGTTTGTGATCTATTCACACTATCTCTGGAGCTCCATGTGTACAATTCACTCTCTCACTGGAGCTCCATGTGATCAATTCACACTCTCACTGGGCTTTGTGATCAATTCACACTCTCGCTGGGGCTTGTGAACAATTCACTCTCTCACTGGGGCTTATGATCTATTCACACTCTCACTGGACTCCATGTGATAAATTCACTGGAGTGCCTTGTGAACAATTCACACTCTCACTGCTGCTTGTGAACAATTCACACTCTGACTGGAGCTCCATGTGATCAATTCATACTCTCACTGGAGGTCCATGTGAACAATTCTCTCTCTCACTTCTGCTTGTGAACAATTCGCACTCTGACTGGAGCTCCATGTGATGAATTCAAACTCTTTCTGGAGATTGTGATCAATTCACACTCTCACTGGAGCTTGTGAGCAATTCACAGTCTCAATAGAGCTTGTGATCTGTTCACACTCTCACTGGAGCTTGTGAGCACTTCACACTCTCAATAGAGCTTGTGATCTGTTCACACTCTCACTGGAGCCCCATGTGATCAATTCACACTCTCACTGGAACTCCATGTCAACAATTCATTCTCTCACTGGAGCTCCATGTGAACAATTCACTCTCTCACTGGAGCTTGTGATCAATTCACACTGATATGGGAACTCCATGTGAACAATTCCCTTTTTCACTTGAGCTCCATATGATCAATTCACACTCTCACTGGAGCTAGTGATCAATTCAAACTCTTACTCGAGCTTGTGAACAATTCACACGCTCACTGGAGCTTATGATCTATTCAAACTCTCACTGGAGCTCCATGTGATCAATTCACACTCTCACTGGAACTCCATGTCAACACTTCACTCTCTCACTGGAGCTCCATGTGAACAATTCACTCTCTCACTGGAGCTTGTGATCAATTCACACTGTCATGGGAACTCCATGTGAACAATTCCCTTTTTCACTTGAGCTCCATATGATCAATTCACACTTTCACTGGAGCTAGTGATCAATTCACACTCTCACTCGAGCTTGTGAGCAGATTACAATCTCACTGGAGTTCCTTGTGAACAATTCACACTCTCGCTGGAGCTTGTGTACAATTCACACTCTCATTAGAGCTCCATGTGATCAATTCACACTCTCACTGGAGTTCCATGTGATCAATTCACTCTCTCACTGGAGCTCCATGTGAACAATTCACCCTCTCACTGGAGCTCCATGTGAACAATTCCATCTCTCACGGGTGCTCCATGTGATCAATTCACCCTCTCACTGGAGCTTTTCATCAATTCACACTCTCACTGGGCTTTGTGATCAATTCACACTCTCGCTGGGGCTTGTGAACAATTCACTCTCTCACTGGAGCTTATGATCTATTCACACTCTCACTGGACTCCATGTGATCAATTCACTGGAGTGCCTTGTGAACAATTCACACTCTCACTGCTGCTTGTGAACAATTCACACTCTGACTGGAGCTCCATGTGATCAATTCATACTCTCACTGGAGGTCCATGTGAACAATTCTCTCTCTCACTTCTGCTTGTGAACAATTCGCACTCTGACTGGAGCTCCATGTGATGAATTCACACTCTTTCTGGAGATTGTGATCAATTCACACTCTCACTGGAGCTTGTGAGCAATTCACAGTCTCAATAGAGCTTGTGATCTGTTCATACTCTCACTGGAGCTTGTGAGCACTTCACACTCTCAATAGAGCTTGTGATCTGTTCACACTCTCACTGGAGCTCCATGTGATCAATTCACACTCTCACTGGAACTCCATGTGAACAATTCACTCTCTCACTGGAGCTCCATGTGAACAATTCACTCTCTCACTGGAGCTTGTGATCAATTCACACTGATATGGGAACTCCATGTGAACAATTCCCTTTTTCACTTGAGCTCCATATGATCAATTCACACTCTCACTGGAGCTAGTGATCAATTCACACTCTCACTCGAGCTTGTGAACAATTCACACGCTCACTGGAGCTTGTGATCTATTCAAACTCTCACTGGAGCTCCATGTGATCAATTCACTCTCTTACTGGAGCTTCAGAACAAATTACACTCTCACTGGAGTGCCCTGTGAACAATTCACACTCTCACTGCTGCTTGTGAACATTTCACAAACTGACTGGAGCTCCATGTGATCAATTCACACTCTCACTGGAGGTCCATGTGAACAATTCACTCTCTCACGGAGCTCCATGTGATCAATTCACACTCTCACTGGAGCTCCGTGTGATCAATTCACACTCTCACTGGAGCTCCATGTGATCAATTCACTCTCTCACGGGGGCACCATGTGATCAATCAACACTCTCACTGGAGATTGTGATCAATTCACACTCTCACTGCAGCTAGTGAGCAATTCACACTCTCACTAGAGCTTGTGATCTGTTCACACTCACACTGTAGCTCCATGTGAACAATTTACACTCTCACTGGAGCTCCATGTGATCAATTCACACTCTCACTGGAGCTGCATGTGAACAATTCACGCACTCACTCGAGCTTGTCATCAATTCATATTCTCACTGGAGCTTGTGAACTCTCTCACTGGAGCTCCATGTGAACAATTCGCACTCTCCCTGGGGTTTGTGATCAATTCACGCTCTCGCCAATGCTTGTGAATAATTCGCTCTCTCACTGGAGCTTGTGATCAATTCACACTCTCACTGGAGCTTGTGAACTCTCTCCCTGGAGCACCATGTGATCAATTTACACTCTTACTGGAGCTCCATGTGAACAATTCATCTCTCACTGGAGCTTGTGATCAATTCACACACTTACTGGAGCTCGTGATCAATTATCACTCTCATGGGAGCTCCATGTGAACAATTCACTCTCTCACTGGGGCTCCATGTCATCAATTCACACTCTCACTGGAGCTAGTGATCAATTCACTCTCTCACTAGAGCTTGTGAACAATTCACACTCTCACTGGAGCTTGTGATCTATTCACATTCTCACTGGAGCTCCATATGATCAATTCACACTCTTACTGTAGCTTGAGAACAAATTACGCTCTCACTGGAGTGCCGTGTGAACCATTCACACTCTCACTGCTGCTTGTGAACAATTCATTCTCACACTGGAGCTTGTGATCAATTCACACACTTACTGGAGCTTGTGATCAATTCACACTCTCATGTGAGCTCCATGTGAACAATTCACTCTCTCACTGGAGCTTGTGATCTATTCACACTCTCACTGGACTCCATGTGATCAATTCACACTCTCATTGGGGTTCCATGTGAACAATTCCCTCTCTCAAGGGAGCACCATGTGCTCAATTCACACTCTCACTGGAGCCTGTGATCAATTCACACACTTCCTGGAGCTCGTGATCTATCAACACTCTCATGGGTGCTCCATGTGAACAATTCACTCTCTCACTGGAGCTCCATGTGATCAATTCACATTCTCACTGGAGCTAGTGATCAATTGACACTCTCACTAGAGCTTGTGAACAATTCACACTCTCACTGGAGCTTGTGATCTATTCACACTCTCACTGGAGCTCCATGTGATCAATTCACACTCATCCTGGAGCTTGTGAACAAATTACACTCTCACTGGAGTGCCTTGTGAACCATTCACACTCTCACTGCTGCTTGTGAACAATTCATTCTCTCACTGGAGCTTGTGATCAATTCACAGACTTACTGGAGCTTGTGATCAATTCACACTCTCATGTGAGCTCCATGTGAACAATTCACTCTCTCACTGGAGCTCCATGTGATCAATTCACACTCTCACTGGAGATTGTGATGAATTCACACTCTCGCTGGGGCTTGTGAACAATTAACTCTCTCACTGGAGCTTGTGATCTATTCACACTATCTCTGGAGCTCCAGGTGATCAATTCACACTCTCACTGGGGTTTGTGATGAATTCACTCTCTCGCTGGGGCTTGTGAACAATTCACTCTCTCACTGGAGCCTGTGATCTATTCACACTCTCACTGGACTCCATGTGATCAATTCACACTCTTACTGCAGCTTGTGAACAAATTACACTCTCACTGGAGTGCCTTGTGAACAATTCGCACTCTCACTGCTGCTTGTGAACAATTCACACTCTCACTGGAGCTCGTGATCAATTATCACTCTCATGGGAGCTCCATGTGAACAATTCACTCTCTCACTGGGGCTCCATGTCATCAATTCACACTCTCACTGGAGCTCGTGATCAATTCACTCTCTCACAAGAGCTTGTGAACAATTCACACTCTCACTGGAGCTTGTGATCTATTCACATTCTCACTGGAGCTCCATATGATCAATTCACACTCTTACTGTAGCTTGAGAACAAATTACACTCTCACTGGAGTGCCGTGTGAACCATTCACACACTCACTGCTGCTTGTGAACAATTCATTCTTACACTGGAGCTTGTGATCAATTCACACACTTACTGGAGCTTGTGATCAATTCACACTCTCATGTAAGCTCCATGTGAACAATTCACTCTCTCACTGGGGCTCCATGTCATCAATTCACACTCTCACTGGAGCTAGTGATCAATTCACTCTCTCACTAGAGCTTGTGAACAATTCACAATCTCACTGGAGCTTGTGATCTATTCACATTCTCACTGGAGCTCCATATGATCAATTCACACTCTTACTGTAGCTTGAGAACAAATTACACTCTCAGTGGAGTGCCGTGTGAACAATCACACTCTCACTGCTGCTTGTCAACAATTCTCACTCTTACTGGAGCTTGTGATCAATTCACACTCTCATGTGAGCTCCATGTGAACAATTCCCTCTCTCACGGGGGCACCATGTGATCAATTCACACTCTCATTGGAGATTGTGATGAATTCACACTCTCGCTGGGGCTTGTGAACAATTCACTCTCTCACTGGAGCTTGTGATCTATTCACACTATCTCTGGAGCTCCATGTGAACATTTCACTCTCTCACTGGAGCTCCATGTGATCAATTCACACTCTCACTGGAGCTCCATGTGATCAATTCACACTCTCACTGGGGTTTGTGATGAATTCACTCTCTCGCTGGGGCTTGTGAACAATTCACTCTCTCACTGGAGCTCCATGTGATCAATTCACACTCCCACTGGAGCTTTGATCAATTCACTCTCTCATTGGAGCTCCATGTGATCAGTTCCCACTCTCACTGGAGCTTGTGATCAATTCACACTCTGATGGGAGCTCCATGTGAACAATTCACTCTCTCACTGGAGCTCCATGTGATCAATTCACACTCCCACTGGAGCTTTGATCAATTCACTCTCTCATTGGAGCTCCATGTGATCAGTTCCCACTCTCACTGGAGCTTTTGATCAATTCACACTCTCACTAGAGCTTGTGAACAATTCCCTCTCTCACTGGAGCTCCATGTGAACAATTCACTCACACTGGAGCTCCATGTGATCAATTCACACTCTCACTGGAGCTCCATGTGATCAATTCGCACTCTCACTGGAGTTTGTGATCAATTCACACTCTCACCGTAGCTTGTGAACAATTCACTCTCTCACTGGAGCTTGTGAACAATTCACTCTCTCACTGGAGCGCCATGTGAACAATTCGCCCTCTCACTGGAGCTCCATATGATCAATTCACATTCTCACTGGAGATTGTGATGAATTCACACTCTCGCTGGGGCTTGTGAACAATTCACTCTCTCACTGGAGCTTGTGATCTATTCACACTATCTCTGGAGCTCCAGGTGATCAATTCACACTCTCACTGGGGTTTGTGATGAATTCACTCTCTCGCTGGGGCTTGTGAACAATTCACTCTCTCACTGGAGCTTGTGATCTATTCACACTCTCACTGGACTCCATGTGATCAATTCACACTCTTACTGCAGCTTGTGAACAAATTACACTCTCACTGGAGTGCCTTGTGAACAATTCACACTCTCACTGCTGCTTGTGAACAATTCACACTCTGACTGGAGCTCCATGTGATCAATTCACACTCTCACTGGAGGTCCATGTGAACAATTCCCTCTCTCACGGGAGCACCATGTGCTCAATTCACACTCTCACTGGAGCTTGTGATCAATTCACGCTGTCACTGGAGCTTCTGAGCAATTCACACTCTCACTAGAGCTTGTGATCTGTTCGCACTCTCACTGGAGCTCCCTATGATCAATTCACACTCTCATAGGAGTTTATGATCCATTCACGCTCTTACTGGAGCTTGTGAACAGATTACAATCTCACTGGAGTGCCTTGTGAACAATTCACACTCTCGCTGGAGCTTGTGAACAATTCACATTCTCATTAGAGCTCCATGTGATCAATTCACACTCTCACTGGAGTGCCTTGTGAACAATTCACACTCTCGCTGGAGCTTGCGATCTATTCACAGTCTCAATGGAGTTTATGATCTTTTGTCCCTCTCACTGGAGCTCCCTATGATCAATTCACACTCTCACAGGGGTTTGTGATCCATTCACGCTCTTACTGGAGCTTGTGAACAGATTACAATCTCACTGGAGTTCCTTGTGAACAATTCACACTCTCGCTGGAGCTTGTGAACAATTCACACTCTCATTAGAGCTCCATGTGATCAATTCACACTCTCACTGGCGCTCCATGTGATCAATTCACCCTCTCACTGGAGATCCATGTGAACAATTCCATGTCTCACGGGTGCTCCATATGATCAATTCACACTCTCACTGGAGCTTTTCATCAATTCACACTCTCCTTGGAGCTCAATGTGATCAATTCACACTCTAACTGGGGCTTGTGATCAATTCACACTCTCACTGGAGCTCCATGTCATCAATTTACACTCTCACTGGAGCTTTTCATCAATTAACACTCTCACTGGAGCTTGTGAACAATTCACACTCTCACTGGAACTTGTGATCTATTCACGCTCTCACTGGAGCTCCACGTGATCAATTCACACTCTCACTGGAGCTCCATGTGATCAATTCACACTCTCACTGGAGCTCCATGTGATCAATTCACGCACTCACCTGAGCTTGTGATCAATTCACTCTCTCATTGGAGCTCCATGTGATTAATTTACACTCTCACTGGGGTTTGGGATCAATTTACATTCTCATTGGAGCTTGTGAACACTCTTACTGGAGCTCCATGTGATCAATTCTCACTCTCGCTGGAGCTCCATGTGAACAATTCACTCTCTCACTAAAGCTTGTGATAAATTCTCACACTCACTAGAACTCGTGATCAATTCACACTCTCATGGGAGCTCCATGTGAACAATTCACTCTCTCACTGGAAGTCCATGTGAACAATTCACTCTCACTGGGGCTCATGTGATCAATTCACACTCTCACTGGAGCTCCATGTGATCAATTCACGCACTCACCTGAGCTTGTGATCAATTCACTCTCTCATTGGAGCTCCATGTGATCAATTTACACTCTCACTGGGGTTTGGGATCAATTCACATTCTCATTGGAGCTTGTGAACTCTCTTACTGGAGCTCCATGTGATCAATTCGCACTCTCGCTGGAGCTACATGTGAACAATTCACTCTCTCACTGGAGCTTGTGATCAATTCGCACTCTCACTGGAGCTCCATGTGAACAATTCACTCTCTCACTGGAGCTCCATGTGATCAAATCACACTCTCACTGGAGCTCCATGTGAACAATTCACACTCTCACTGGAGTTCCATGTGATCAATTCACACTCTCACTGGAGCTGCATGTGATCAATTCACACTCTCACTGTAGCTCCATGTGATCAATTCTCGCACTCTCCCGATCTTGTGATCAATTCACTCTCTAATTGCAGCTCCATGTGATCACTTCACACTCTCAGTGGGGTTTGTGATCAATTCACACTCTTACTGGAGCTTGTGAACTCTCTCACTGGAGCTCCATGTGATCAATTCACTCTCTCACTGGAGCTCCATGAGATCAATTCACACTCCCACTGGAGCTTTTGATCAATTCACTCTCTCATTGGAGCTCCATGTGATCAGTTCCCACTCTCACTGGAGCTTTTGATCAATTCACACTCTCACTAGAGCTTGTGAACAATTCCCTCTCTCACTGGAGCTCCATGTGAACAATTCACTCACACTGGAGCTCCATGTGATCAATTCACACTCTCACTGGAGCTCCATGTGATCAATTTGCACTCTCACTGGAGTTTGTGATCAATTCACACTCTCACCGTAGCTTGTGAACAATTCACTCTCTCACTGGAGCTTGTGATCTATTCACACTCTCACTGGAGCTCCATGTGAACAATTCACTCTCTCACTGGAGCTCCATGTGAACAATTCACCCTCTCACTGGAGCTCCATATGATCAATTCACATTCTCACTGGAGATTGTGATGAATTCACACTCTCGCTGGGGCTTGTGAACAATTCACTCTCTCACTGGAGCTTGTAATCTATTCACACTATCTCTGGAGCTCCAGGTGATCAATTCACACTCTCACTGGGGTTTGTGATGAATTCACTCTCTCGCTGGGGCTTGTGAACAATTCACTCTCTCACTGGAGCTTGTGCTCTATTCACACTCTCACTGGACTCCATGTGATCAATTCACACTCTTACTGCAGCTTGTGAACAAATTACACTCTCACTGGAGTGCCTTGTGAACAATTCACACTCTCACTGCTGCTTGTGAACAATTCACACTCTGACTGGAGCTCCATGTGATCAATTCACACTCTCACTGGAAGTCCATGTGAACATTTCCCTCTCTCACGGGAGCATCATGTTCTCAAGTCACACTCTCACTGGAGCGTGTGATCAATTCACGCTGTCACTGGAGCTTCTGAGCAATTCACACTCTCACTAGAGCTTGTCATCAGTTCGCACTCTCACTGGAGCTCCCTATGATCAATTCACACTCTCATAGGAGTTTATGATCCATTCACGCTCTTACTGGAGCTTGTGAACAGATTACAATCTCACTGGAGTGCCTTGTGAACAATTCACACTCTCGCTGGAGCTTGTGAACAATTCACATTCTCATTAGAGCTCCATGTGATCAATTCACACTCTCACTGGAGTGCCTTGTGAACAATTCACACTCTCGCTGGAGCTTGTGATCTATTCACAGTCTCAATGGAGTTTATGATCATTTGTCCCTCTCACTGGAGCTCCCTATGATCAATTCACACTCTCACAGGGGTTTGTGATCCATTCACGCTCTTACTGGAGCTTGTGAACAGATTACAATCTCACTGGAGTTCCTTGTGAACAATTCACACTCTCGCTGGAGCTTGTGAACAATTCACACTCTCATTAGAGCTCCATGTGATCAATTCACACTCTCACTGGCGCTCCATGTGATCAATTCACCCTCTCACTGGAGATCCATGTGAACAATTCCATGTCTCACGGGTGCTCCATATGATCAATTCACACTCTCACTGGAGCTGTTCATCTATTCACACTCTCCTTGGAGCTCAATGTGATCAATTCACACTCTAACTGGGGCTTGTGATCAATTCACACTCTCACTGGAGCTCCATGTCATCAATTTACACTCTCACTGGAGCTTTTCATCAATTAACACTCTCACTGGAGCTTGTGAACAATTCACACTCTCACTGGAACTTGTGATCTATTCACGCTCTCACTGGAGCTCCACGTGATCAATTCACACTCTCACTGGAGCTCCATGTGATCAATTCACACTCTCACTGGAGCTGCATGTGATCAATTCACGCACTCACCTGAGCTTGTGATCAATTCACTCTCTCATTGGAGCTCCATGTGATTAATTTACACTCTCACTGGGGTTTGGGATCAATTTACATTCTCATTGGAGCTTGTGAACTCTCTTACTGGAGCTCCATGTGATCAATTCGCACTCTCGCTGGAGCTCCATGTGAACAATTCACTCTCTCACTAAAGCTTGTGATAAATTCTCACACTCACTAGAACTCGTGATCAATTCACACTCTCATGGGAGCTCCATGTGAACAATTCACTCTCTCACTGGAAGTCCATGTGAACAATTCACATTCTCACTGGAGCTCCATGTGAACAATTCACTCTCACTGGGGCTCATGTGATCAATTCACACTCTCACTGGAGCTCCATGTGATCAATTCACACACTCACCTGAGCTTGTGATCAATTCACTCTCTCATTGGAGCTCCATGTGATCAATTTACACTCTCACTGGGGTTTGGGATCAATTCACATTCTCATTGGAGCTTGTGAAATCTCTTACTGGAGCTCCATGTGATCAATTCACACTCTCGCTGGAGCTACATGTGAACAATTCACTCTCTCACTGGAGCTTGTGATCAATTCACTCTCTCACTGGAGCTCCATGTGATCAAATCACACTCTCACTGGAGCTCCATGTGAACAATTCACACTCTCACTGGAGCTGCATGTGATCAATTCACACTCTCACTGTAGCTCCATGTGATCAATTCTCGCACTCTCCCGATCTTGTGATCAATTCACTCTCTCATTGCAGCTCCATGTGATCACTTCACACTCTCAGTGGGGTTTGTGATCAATTCACACTCTTACTGGAGCTTGTGAACTCTCTCACTGGAGCTCCATGTGATCAATTCACACATTTACTGGAGCTCCATGTGATCAATTCACTCTCTCACTGGAGCTTGTGATCAATTCACACTCTCACTGGAGCTTGTGATCAATTCACAGCACGGTAGCATTGTGGATAGCGCAATTGCTTCACAGCTCCAGGGTCCTAGGTTCAATTCCGGCCTGGGTCACTGTCAGTGTGGGTCTGCACATCCTCCCGGTGTGTGCGTGGGTTTCCTCCGGGTGCTCCGCTTTCCTCCCACAGTCCCAAGATGTGCAGGTTAGGTGGATTGGCCATGATAAATTGCCCTTAGTGTCCAATATTGCCCTTAGTGTTGTGTGGGGTTACTGGGTTATGGGGATAGGGTGGAGCTGTTGACCTAGGGTAGGGTGCTCTTTCCAAGAGCCGGTGCAGACTCGATGGGCCGAATGGCCTCCTTCTGCACTGTAAATTCTATGATAAATAAAACAACAGCTTGTGAACAATTCACACTCTCACTGGAGCTCCATGTGAACAATTCTCTCTCTCACTGGAGCCACATGTGATCCAATCACACTCTCACTGGAGCTCCATGTGAACAATTCACACTCTCACTGGAGCTTGTGATCAATTCACGCTGTCACTGGAGCTTCTGAGCAATTCACACTCTCACTAGAGCTTGTGATCTGTTCGCACTCTCACTGGAGCTCCCTATGATCAATTCACACTCTCATAGGAGTTTATGATCCATTCACGCTCTTACTGGAGCTTGTGAACAGATTACAATCTCACTGGAGTGCCTTGTGAACAATTCACACTCTCGCTGGAGCTTGTGAACAATTCACATTCTCATTAGAGCTCCATGTGATCAATTCACACTCTCACTGGAGTGCCTTGTGAACAATTCACACTCTCGCTGGAGCTTGTGATCTATTCACAGTCTCAATGGAGTTTATGATCATTTGTCCCTCTCACTGGAGCTCCCTATGATCAATTCACACTCTCACAGGGGTTTGTGATCCATTCACGCTCTTACTGGAGCTTGTGAACAGATTACAATCTCACTGGAGTTCCTTGTGAACAATTCACACTCTCGCTGGAGCTTGTGAACAATTCACACTCTCATTAGAGCTCCATGTGATCAATTCACACTCTCACTGGAGCTCCATGTGATCAATTCACCCTCTCACTGGAGATCCATGTGAACAATTCCATCTCTCACGGGTGCTCCATATGATCAATTCACACTCTCACTGGAGCTTTTCATCAATTCACACTCTCCTTGGAGCTCAATGTGATCAATTCACACTCTCACTGGGGCTTGTGATCAATTCACACTCTCACTGGAGCTCCATGTCATCAATTTACACTCTCACTGGAGCTTTTCATCAATTAACACTCTCACTGGAGCTTGTGAACAATTCACACTCTCACTGGAACTTGTGATCTATTCACGCTCTCACTGGAGCTCCATGTGATCAATTCACGCACTCACCTGAGCTTGTGATCAATTCACTCTCTCATTGGAGCTCCATGTGATTAATTTACACTCTCACTGGGGTTTGGGATCAATTTACATTCTCATTGGAGCTTGTGAACTCTCTTACTGGAGCTCCATGTGATCAATTCGCACTCTCGCTGGAGCACCATGTGAACAATTCACTCTCTCACTAAAGCTTGTGATAAATTCTCACACTCACTGGAACTCGTGATCAATTCACACTCTCATGGGAGCTCCATGTGAACAATTCACTCTCTCACTGGAAGTCCATGTGAACAATTCACATTCTCACTGGAGCTCCATGTGAACAATTCACTCTCACTGGGGCTCATGTGATCAATTCACACTCTCACTGGAGCTCCATGTGATCAATTCACGCACTCACCTGAGCTTGTGATCAATTCACTCTCTCATTGGAGCTCCATGTGATCAATTTACACTCTCACTGGGGTTTGGGATCAATTCACATTCTCATTGGAGCTTGTGAACTCTCTTACTGGAGCTCCATGTGATCAATTCGCACTCTCGCTGGAGCTACATGTGAACAATTCACTCTCTCACTGGAGCTTGTGATCAATTCGCACTCTCACTGGAGCTCCATGTGATCAATTCACGCACTCACCTGAGCTTGTGATCAATTCACTCTCTCATTGCAGCTCCATGTGATCACTTCACACTCTCAGTGGGGTTTGTGATCAATTCACACTCTTACTGGAGCTTGTGAACTCTCTCACTGGAGCTCCATGTGATCAATTCACACATTTACTTGAGCTCCATGTGATCAATTCACTCTCTCACTGGAGCTTGTGATCAATTCACACTCTCACTGGAGCTTGTGGTCAATTCACAGCACGGTAGCATTGTGGATAGCGCAATTGCTTCACAGCTCCAGGGTCCTAGGTTCAATTCCAGCCTGGGTCACTGTCAGTGTGGGTCTGCACATCCTCCCGGTGTGTGCGTGGGTTTCCTCCGGGTGCTCCGCTTTCCTCCCACAGTCCCAAGATGTGCAGGTTAGGTGGATTGGCCATGATAAATTGCCCTTAGTGCCCAATATTGCCCTTAGTGTTGTGTGGGGTTACTGGGTTATGGGGATAGGGTGGAGCTGTTGACCTAGGGTAGGGTGCTCTTTCCAAGAGCCGGTGCAGACTCGATGGGCCGAATGGCCTCCTTCTGCACTGTAAATTCTATGATAAATAAAACAACAGCTTGTGAACAATTCACACTCTCACTGGAGCTCCATGTGAACAATTCTCTCTCTCACTGGAGCCACATGTGATCCAATCACACTCTCACTGGAGCTCCATGTGAACAATTCACACTCTCACTGGAGCTTGTGATCAATTCACGCTGTCACTGGAGCTTCTGAGCAATTCACACTCTCACTAGAGCTTGTGATCTGTTCGCACTCTCACTGGAGCTCCCTATGATCAATTCACACTCTCACAGGGGTTTGTGATCCATTCACGCTCTTACTGGAGCTTGTGAACAGATTACAATCTCACTGGAGTTCCTTGTGAACAATTCACACTCTCGCTGGAGCTTGTGAACAATTCACACTCTCATTAGAGCTCCATGTGATCAATTCACACTCTCACTGGAGCTCCATGTGATCAATTCACCCTCTCACTGGAGATCCATGTGAACAATTCCATCTCTCACGGGTGCTCCATATGATCAATTCACACTCTCACTGGAGCTTTTCATCAATTCACACTCTCCTTGGAGCTCAATATGATCAATTCACACTCTCACTGGGGCTTGTGATCAATTCACACTCTCACTGGAGCTCCATGTCATCAATTTACACTCTCACTGGAGCTTTTCATCAATTAACACTCTCACTGGAGCTTGTGAACAATTCACACTCTCACTGGAACTTGTGATCTATTCACGCTCTCACTGGAGCTCCACGTGATCAATTCACACTCTCACTGGAGCTCCATGTGATCAATTCACACTCTCACTGGAGCTCCATGTGATCAATTCACGCACTCACCTGAGCTTGTGATCAATTCACTCTCTCATTGGAGCTCCATGTGATTAATTTACACTCTCACTGGGGTTTGGGATCAATTTACATTCTCATTGGAGCTTGTGAACTCTCTTACTGGAGCTCCATGTGATCAATTCGCACTCTCGCTGGAGCTACATGTGAACAATTCACTCTCTCACTGGAGCTTGTGATCAATTCGCACTCTCACTGGAGCTCCATGTGAACAATTCACTCTCTCACTGGAGCTCCATGTGATCAAATCACACTCTCACTGGAGCTCCATGTGAACAATTCACACTCTCACTGGAGCTCCATGTGATCAATTCACACTCTCACTGGAGCTGCATGTGATCAATTCACACTCTCACTGTAGCTCCATGTGATCAATTCTCGCACTCACCCGTTCTTGTGATCAATTCACTCTCTCATTGCAGCTCCATGTGATCACTTCACACTCTCAGTGGGGTTTGTGATCAATTCACACTCTTACTGGAGCTTGTGAACTCTCTCACTGGAGCTCCATGTGATCAATTCACACACTTACTGGAGCTCCATGTGATCAATTCACTCTCTCACTGGAGCTTGTGATCAATTCACACTCTCACTGGAGCTTGTGATCAATTCACAGCACGGTAGCATTGTGGATAGCGCAATTGCTTCACAGCTCCAGGGTCCTAGGTTCGATTCCGGCCTGGGTCACTGTCTGTGTGGGTCTGCACATCCTCCCGGTGTGTGCGTGGGTTTCCTCCGGGTGCTCCGGTTTCCTCCCACAGTCCCAAGATGTGCAGGTTAGGTGGATTGGCCATGATAAATTGCCCTTAGTGTCCAATATTGCCCTTAGTGTTGTGTGGGGTTACTGGGTTATGGGGATAGGGTGGAGCTGTTGACCTAGGGTAGGGTGCTCTTTCCAAGAGCCGGTGCAGACTCGATGGGCCGAATGGCCTCCTTCTGCACTGTAAATTCTATGATAAATAAAACAACAGCTTGTGAACAATTCACACTCTCACTGGAGCTCCATGTGAACAATTCTCTCTCTCACTGGAGCCACATGTGATCCAATCACACTCTCACTGGAGCTCCATGTGAACAATTCACACTCTCACTGGAGCTTCATGTGATCAATTCACACTCTCACTGGAGTTCCACGTGAACAATTCACACTCTCACTGGAGTTCCATTTGATCAATTCACACTCTCACTGGACCTTGTGATCAATTCACACTCTCACTGGAGCTTGTGAACAATTCACTCTCCCACTGGAGCTTGTGATCAATTCACACTCTCTCTCTGGACCTTGTGATCAATTCGCACTCTCGCTGGAACTTGTGAACAATTCACACTCTCACTGGAGCTTGTGATCAATTCAGACTCTCACTAGAACTATGATCAATGCACACTCTCCCTGGAACTCCATGTGATCAGCTACCAGATGACTGAATCTGTGATATTGCCCTGTTCTTCATGTTTGCATTTTTAAGCAATGTGCTGTCAAGTACCTTTCACTGTGTACACAACATCATTGAAAATAAAGATCTAAAACTGCACCATGGGGCTAATTGTTTATGTTTAAAGGGCAAATATGTTTAAATAATGACCGAGATGTCTAACTTTGATTAATAGGATAATCATGCTTTATTGATGTAATCCAGGAGACCTCATTACTCACATTGACTGACAGATTGAAAAGCATTGTCAGATCACAAAATACTTTAATACAGAAATGACCTTTTCTACTTCAAACATTTCTAAACTCAATAATGAAACTGGCCTTACAGTCGGCCTCATAGCACATAGTCAACTAAGCAGGTAAGTTTCCCTTTTGTTGCCCCAGGCACAGAAAAGAGGCCAAATGTGCAGAGAGAGTCCCTGTGGGTATATAGATGCTGAAATTTGTTTGAAATCGTTGTTAAATGTTTCCTCTGAACGAAGGCTGATCCAGAATCAGAATCTATCCACTGTTCTTAAAACATTTAATATGAAAGTTTCTATCTCATTCACTGATTGGCCCCTTTTTTATGTTTTCTTTGCCAATTTTGGAGGTCTGAATTTTTAATAAATGCTGCTTGCACATGGACAAATTGTTGTTTCTTCCAAGGCCTCTCCAACACATGGGTGCCGTTATTTGTTTACTCAAGCTGACACAAAATCTGCCACTAAAGCTGCAGTCTCTTCAGTAAATCATCACTCCTCAACCTGAAGGGCACTTATTTGAACATTGGCTTTGATTTAAAATGGAATCCCCCTAACCCTAACCCTAATGGGTTAAATTTCACTGGCTCACTCGATCGACCAAATGCACTCTGATCGGCCGTAAGGTGGCGCAACAACCTGTGAGAATACAGCATTTTATATGGGCCAATGTAAGTGGCAAAGCCTACAAAGGTCTCCATGAAGGTTATTGGTTCCCAATTGCCTCATTACGTGGCAGCAAGTAGGAGAACCAAAATCAAGGGTGAGGAAAAGGTCATGCAGCCAATTGGCGCTTGTCCTTCTAGTATTGTAACTCATCCAGTTCATAATACTTGCAGTGAAATTGGTCCATGCCTGCAGAGTGAAATGGGTTCAGTATGAATTAGTAGCTCATTTCAAACTCTGCTAAGTTTTTTTCATTAAGCTATTATCCTCTCTGCTGTCTCCCCTTCATTAAGACACTCCATAAAATCTCCTTCTTTGAGCAAGTTTTAGATGAGTGTTCCAACATTTCCATCTTTGGCTGTCTGACAGTTTTTGATTGTGAATGGTAAAGAGCTGCTGTATTTTCCATCAAGTCTGGAGCACAATAGACCAGAATTTCCTTGATGCTGTTCCCAAAGTAACCTTGTCAGAAATGCAGGAAGATCCTTGCAAATAGAGTTTCCGTGCACCTCTGGGAGTAGATCCAGGGAAAGTCCAAGCCTGTGTCCTTCCATTCTAATGAATGATTTTAATTCTCCAACTTTCAATCTAATAATTTGCATACTTCACATAGGCTAGGTTCTCTGAAAGGGCCTGGCAAACCATTCAGTTCAATGACAACAAATGCTGGTCTTCCAACAACCACATCCAATGAAATAATACATTTTTAAAATGCAAGCTGATTTATTTGTATTCAGTTCACTTTTTTCCTATTTTGTTCTTATTTATTCTTGCATTATCCTCCCCTGAAGACCCACCTCCTCAGTCAATTCACACTCACACTAGTGCTTGTGACCAATTCACACTCTCATGGGATTTCTAACTATTGCTCACCCCTTTATTGTATTCCTTTTTAACCCCCTGCCCCTTATGCTGCTTACATAGTTTCCCTCCAGGTATGCCAGCTTCCCACGGCCAGCTTTTATTGTGCCAAACCTTCCCTGCTCAACTGAAGCATTTTCCTTCAAAATCTCGCCGAGCCAGTCACAGCTGGTGAGCATTTCATGAATTGCATAAGTCCTGAAAATCCAATAAATCTAGGCTTGTTTGAAAGACATGTCTCTTTTACAAAATATTTAGCTGAATAAAACATATTTCTTGTTTTAGTACATGGTATGATATTTTTCCATGCAGGCACAGTTTTGCACAAGCCTCATATTATATGTAGCTTGGGGGTTAATAGCAAGGAAAGAACTTGTGGGGCAAGATTAGTTTCACTATTGTGGTCTCAGGGGCAATACCATGTGGACAACCACTCCACTGGACATCTGCCCATTTGGATATCTCGATTTAAGTATTACTTCACTACTGTATGCAAATCCTGGCTAAACGATGCACCTATGACTGGTTCAATCTTCACCTCTCTATTCGTGTTGCTACCATCAGTTTGTCAGCTTCCCCAACCAGAACAAAATTTGTGTTGTATGTGGGTTATTTGAAAGACATGGTGCGGAATTCTCTGATCCTGAGACTAAGTGTTGACGCCGTTCAAAACGCCATCGCGTTTTACGACGCCGTCAACAGGCCCCCAGGAGCAGAGATCCTGCGCCCTACAGGGGGCCAGCACGGCACTGGAGCGACTCACGCAGCTCCAGCTGCCAATACTGGCGTCAAACGGGCGCAGTGGGTCTGCGCAATTGCGCTACGTCCGGCATGAAATTGTGCAAGGGCGCTGTGACCGGCGTGAACTCGCGCATGTGCGCTCGCTTCCTTCTCCGCGCCGGCCCCGACGCAACATGGCAGAGAGCTACAAGGGCCGGCATGGAGTAAAAGACGCCCCCACCAGGAGAAGCCGTCCCGCTGATCGGTAGGCCCCGATCGCGGGCCAGGCCACGGTGGAGGCCCCCCCCCGGGGTCGGATCCCCTCTTCCCCCCCCACCAAGCTGCACCCCGCAGGATGGACGCCAAGGCCCCTACGGGTAAGACCACATGTGAACGGCGCTGGCTGGACTCGGGCTATTTTGACGGCCATTCGGCCTATCCCACGCGGAGAATCGCCGGGGAGGCCGAGTAGAGCGGTCCCCGACCGGTGCCACGCTGACCGTCCCGGCGCCAATGGTGTCAGGGCGTCGTCGCATGAATCGCGCCCGGCCCAGCAATTCCCCAACCCATCCTCGGCGCCAGAGTATCCCGCCCATGTTTCTGTGACAAAATATTCTGCTGAATGAAACATTCCTACAATCATGGGTTGCTGCATTCACAGGAATTCACCACCTTAGACTGCTGGATGGATTTCTTCCAGAATTCTCCCAATTGTCCAGTGTAACTTTGGTGGTAGACTCCTTGAAATCCTGGAGCAACCTCATGTGTGGTTTTTGGGCAGCTAAGATGTGTGGGCTCTGCTGCTCGTTTTAGCCTTAGTTTAATTGCTCTTGATCTATCACCTTTGCTCTTGAGTCGCCAGGTATCTTTCTGATACCACCACGTGGTTCAAGTCCGAGTAATGATCAATAATCCAACACACCGCTTAGTAAGAGTTAAATCAACGCACATTTATTATGTACAGTAATCAATACTTATACATTAATTCTACTTCTAAGCTACTTCCTACAACTAACAGGCCAATACTTAACTTTGGAAATGGCCCACCAGGTCAGGGAAACTAATGGCCTTTCGTATGGGTTCTGAGCCTGCGGGATTCAAAGCTGGTACAGGTCGATAGTCAGGAGTGACTATCTCGTAGCGAGCGTTGGAGTAAGACTTACTGTTTCTTGCGGCTGTTGTAGAGGGTCAGCAGAAGGGTCTTGAAGGGTGCGGAGAGGAGAAGAGGGGTCAATTTGAACTTGGCCCCCATTCTTATAGTCCCCAGGGGCTTCCTGCCTCTCGGGGCGGACCTTGTACCTGGTTCCAAGTGATTGGACTTGGTCCCAATCACTTGGTTCGATATTCTCCAATGCTGGAGCGATATGATTCCTTGATCGAGGGGTGGTCATTCACCTCTCTTTGTGTAAGCTCCTGCTGGCGCCGAAAAGTCTGGGTCGGCTTTGTGTTTCTAATTTGTAGCATATGGTTCCCGGGATTGCTACTTACTATGCAGGTGGCTAGTGTGTTGTTGTGTTGATGGCTGCAGGTATCGATTCTGTCTGGCTTCCCCAGAGGCGAATACACTGTTTTACCTGCAGTTGTCTGTTTGAGTCCTGTTGGCTGATTTTCCCATCAGCCTCTTCCGTTCGCCATTTTAAATCGCGGTTTGGCCATTCTAATCGGGAGTTAGCCATTTTACATGGCTACAGCTCTGCATCACATCTGCTGAACTAGTGCAAGTTGTATCTGTTGGCCATTTGACTTGTGAAAGAGAGGGGGGAGTGAAGGAGTCATGAGGTCAATGGAAGGAGCAGAGGTGATAGCAGAAGAAAAGCTAACCACCACAGAGTGATGGCGTGCGATAAGCTGTCTCACAGTGTGGCTTTGTGCTTCTGATCTCATGGTGCAGCTACGATACTGAACAGTTGCACATGCTTCCTTGCAGAGCAGAATGCACATGTATATCCTTCATTGATAGTGATGAAGGATTAAAGTTCTTTTATAATTCCAATTAGGAGCAATTTAGTGTGCCCAATCCACCTACCCTGCACATCTTTGGATTGTGGGCTGAGACCCACGTAGACACGGGGAGAATGTGCAAACTCCACAAGGATTGGGACCCGGGACCCGGATCGAACCTGAGCCCTCGCTGCCATGAGGCAGCAGTGCTAATCACGGAGCCACCGTGCCACCCCCTGAAGTATTAAAGTTCAGGTTCCATGACATAATAATAGCTGCAGAAATAAAATGCAGAAAGCCATGATTAAGGGTTTCAACGACCTTGTGGCCATGCGATGATCAGAACTCAAAAGCATCGCCATTGATGACCTGACCTCCCACAGAGCCATGAAATTAGAGGCTTAAGATCAGGAGGGGTGATTCTCATACTGACATCTCTTTTGTGCCGATCACTGCATCTGGGCAGCGAGAGGAGTTGCAGAAAGCAAGCAAAGGCCTTACAGCAAAAAAATGGAAGAAAATGCAGGTGTCAAACTATGGATCATGTTAAGGAAAATATTGAGCGATGGAGTGACCTGTGAGGAATCTCCACATTAACTCCTTTCAGTCAGGATGGTGTGGGGGTGGGGGCAAAGGAACAGGAATTTTGACAGCTCACATAGCTTCCTTCCAGGTATGCCAGCTTCCCACTGCCAGCCTCTATTGAGCTGCACTGAAGAGTTTATCTTCGAGAACAGCCACACATTGGATTGGGGGTTGTGTGGGAGGACCCAAAGATTTTTGTGAGATTGTGGGAGCATTGGAACTTTATTTACTTTAACCTTTGTGTGTCATACGATGCCAATTGGCACATTCGAGTGATACCTTTGATGGAAAAAGGCAAGCGCCGGGCCACCCAAACCAAAGCCTTAGGCAAAAGGCAGCAATTGGGAACCGAGGGATAAATCTTTAGGCCCAGTACTGCTTTGTTCTTGGAACAACTTAAAGTCAATTCCACAGGGACAGTGTGACGTGTTAAGTGAGTTGGTTCAACATTGACTGCAACAAGATGAAGTGAAACTAGAAACAGGCTTCTGACACAGGAGATGGTCCAACACTGTTTTATTGAACTTGCTGATTGCTGTACATAATCTGCTGTGAGTTGACACTCTATCAATCTAACTGATAACCTCCTACTGGCTTGACCAGACTAAATCTCTACCTCATGGTGATAGTGCTCACTGGCTTGTGCACTCTTACTATCTCAGTAGCTGTGTCCTGTAGAGATGGAGAGTCTTAATGCCTTGTGTGCTTTATAGTGGTGGTGTCCTGTCTGGTGATTGGTTGTTATGTGTTGTGTGTGTTCATTGGTTATCCTGTGTGTCAATCACTGCCTGTCTGCATCTCATTATATACATGAGTGGATATTATGACATCTCCCCTTTTTAAAATGAATTTTGGAACATGGCGGTATATACATGCATGACTATGTACAAGTGGTGAATGAATGAACATATGTACATGGGAAGGTGTCTATCGTGCAGATACAGAGCAAACTGAACAAAATTTACAAGATTTAAGTGTATAGATTCAGTCTTTGTGGCGGGCGCCGAATTCTTGTCGATCGCCTCAGAGGTGGAGGGGGGGACACCGGAACCTGGACAGGCGGGATTGCTGCCATTTCGGTGGCCACGTGGGGTGAGCTGTCCTGAGGCGGCATGATGACATGCGGAGAAGTGCGGCCAGACGGTGGGCAGGGAACTTTGCGCAGTGCCCTCCTGTTGCGCTGTAGAATGGAGCCATCAGCCATTTGGACAACAAACTACCTGGAGGCAGCCTGCCTGACGACAATAGCTGGGGCTGACCAACCTCCCTCAGGCAACTGGATGCAAACAACATCTTCTGGAGCCAGCGCAGGCAGATCCGTGGCATGAGCATCATACGTGATCTTCTGCTGGTCCCTGGATCGCTGCACTTTCTGCAGCACCGTGAGGTGGTCAAGGTCTGGAACATGGATGGCTGGAACAGACGTCCTCAGGTTGCAGTTCATGATCAGCTGCGCCGGAGACAAACCAGTCGACAGAGGGGTTTCCTTGTATGCCAACAGCGGCAGGTTGAAATCCGAGGCTGAGTCTGCAGCCTTGCACAGCAACCACTTGTCAATATGGATGCCTTTTTCGGCCTTTCTCGTTTGATTGCGGGTAATGGGGACTGCATGTGATATGCCTGAAGTGGTAGGATGGTACAAAGTCGGACCACTCTTGGCTGTAGAAACATGGACCATTGTCACTCATTACTGTGAGTGGTATCCCGTGCCTGGCAAACATCTCTTTGCAGGCTTTGACGACTGACTTGGATGTGAGGTCCAACAGTTTCACCACTTCCGGGTAGCTGGAGAAGTAGTCAATCAAGAGCACGTAATCACGCCCATTTGCGTGAAAGAGGTCTATCCCCACCTTGGACCATGGAGAAGTCACGATCTTGTGCTGCTGCAGTGTTGCCTTGGGCTGAGCTAGTTGAAATTTCTGGCATGTTGTGCAGTTGAGGACCGTGTTGGCAATGTCCTGGCTGATGCCAGGCCAGTAAACTGCCTGCCGAGCTCTGCGTCAACATTTCTCGACCCCAAGGTGACCCTCATCTTGTCTGAGCACCATGGTTTGCATGCTTTGAGGAATGACGATTCTATCTAGTTTAAGAAGGATCCCTTCAACAACCGTTAACTCGTCCTTAATGTTGAAGAACTGGGGGCACTGCCCCTATTGCCACCATGGGTGAGGTGTTGCATCACGTGCTGCAGTAGAGGATCTTTGGCAGTTTCTTCACGTATTTGGACAACTCGTTCATCAGGGGCTGGGAGGTTGCTGGCACATAACTGCACCTGTGCCTCGATGTGGCGAATGAAGTCGCCTGGTTCACATGGCATGGTGATGGATCGGGATAGGGCATCCGCGACGATCAGCTCCTTACTCGGTGTGTAGACCAGTTCGAAGTCATATCGGCGGAGACGAAGAAGAATTTGCTGCAGCGAGGTGTCATGTCATTTAAATCCTTCTGGATTATGTGGACTAAAGGCCTGTGGTCTGTTTCCACCGTGAACTTTGGCAGACCGTACACGTAGTCATGAAACTTGACTATTCCTGTCAGGAGACCCAAGCACTTCTTTTCGATCTGGGCATACCGTTGTTCGGTCGGAGTCATGGCCCTGGAGGCATATGCCACTGGAGTCCAGGACGAGGAATCGTCTTGCTGGAGGAGCACCGCCCCAATGCCGTCCTGGCTTGCGGCTGTGGATATCTTGGTATCCTTGGTTGGGTCAAAGAACGGCAGTACTAGGGCTGTGATGAGCTTCGCCTTCAGCTCAAGCCACTCCGCTCGATGTGCGGGAAGCCACTGGAACACTGTCGACTTTTTAACGAGATGCCGGAGGGCCGTGGTGTGGGATGCCATGTTGGGAATGAATTTTCCGAGAAGATTTACCATCCCGAGGAAACAGAGGACTGCCTTTTTGTCCTCTGGGGTCTTCATGGCATTGATTGCCAGCACCTTGTCGGCGTCAGGTTCCACACCCTGCTATGAAATGTGGTCACCCAGAAACTTGATAGCGGACCGACCAAATGAGCATTTGGCCCTGTGGAGCTGGAGGCCATTTTCATGAATCCTTTGGAAAACCTGTTTGAGGCGAGCGATGTGATCCTCGGGCGTCGTGGACCAGATGATCACGTCGTCCACATAGACTCCCACCCCCTTGATGCCCTCCATCATTTGCTCCATTATGCGATGAAATACTTCGTAAGCTGAGATGATACCAAAAGTCATGCGGTTGTAGCAATACCTGCCGAACGGAGTGTTAATCGTGCACAGCTTCCGACTGGACTCGTCCAGCTGCATCTGCCAGAAACCGCGGGAGGCGTCCAGCTTGGTAAAGAATTTGGCGTGAGCCATCTTACAGGTTAATTCTTCATGCTTCAGGATCGGGTAGTGCTCTCGCATAATGGTGCGATTCAGGTCTTTGGGATCAATGCAAATGCGGAGTTCGCCAGAGGGTTTCTTGACGCAGACCATGGAGCTGACCCAGTCTGTTGGTTCCGTGAACTTTGAGATGATGCCCTGGTCTTGGAGCTCTCGTAGCTGCGTTTTCAGACGATCCTTGAGGGGATGGTGCATGGATGACTGGGGTGGTATTCGGCTGGAGCAATATCTTGTAGCGATATGGGAGCCTGCCCATCCCATCAAATACATTGTGGTATTGTGTGAGAATGTCGTCTATCTCAGCCTGGAGATTCGCATTGGGCGAGGCCGTTGCCGGTGTCGAGGACATGGCATGGACTCGCTGTACCAGATTTAGGAGTTTGCATGCGCTAGCACTGAGCAGGGATGCCTTGTCAGGCCGGACGATCTTGAATCTTGACGTCGCCTTGATTGCCTGGTGAGATACACCTAGCTGACACGATCCACTGACTGCTATGGCATTACCATTGTAGTCAAGGAGCTGGCAGGCTGGTGGAAGAATGCTAGGTTGGTCTCGGATGCTATTAAGGTCCGACTGTGATATGAGGTTTGCAGACGCGCCAGTGTCCAATTTAAATCAGATGCGAGACTGGTTGACTGTGATGACGGCACACCACTCGTGGTCAGGATCCACACTCAGGATTGAAAGGCGGTTTGCAGGCGTGTTGGAGACCAGCTCGCATGTAGTGATGATGCCCACCCGATATGGAGACTCGAGGCAGTCAGCATCAGGGTCCGTTGGGCTGTCTGGATCAGAATCCTGCATGCCTTGTTGTACGCAGCAGACACGTCTGTGCTGCAGCTGGGATCGCTGGCTGTTGCTCGGTGGAGCGGACCTGCAGAAGGCCGCATAATGCCCAGGCTTTCCACACTGTAGACAGTGCCTTCCTTTGGCTGGACATTGCCGCTTTAAATGGGCAGAGCCACAATTTGGACACGTCATGACACTGACGTCAGCGCGTTCTGTGCGCCATCGCGCATGCGCAGTGCAGTCGGTGGACGTTCGCACATACGCATTAGGGTCTTCAGCCTCATCATCCACCGAGTCGTGGCACGCATGCATAGGGACCCGGGAAAAGCGCACGAAACGGCCACTCTCTTCGATGCTCAGGCCTTGCATTTTTGCGATGGCTTGCACCCTTTCTGCCTCGTGGGAGGCCAGTTTTGCAGTTTCTGCCACCTTGATGCGGGAGTAACGATTCCTGGCGTGCTCATGGACAACGCATGTTTCGATGGCGACGGAGAGGGTCAACTGTTTGATTTTGAGGAGCTGCCCTCTCAGGGAGTCGGACTGGACCCCGAAAACGATCTGATCGCGGATCATGGAATCAGCCGTCGAGTCATAATTACACGGCTGCACTATGATGCGGAGATGTGTCAAGAAGGACTGAAAAGGTTCATCCTTACCCTGAAGCCTCTGTTGGAAGATGTACCATTCAAAGCTCTCATTCACCTCAATTTCGCAGTGGCTGTCAAATTTCAGCATAACTGTCTTGAACTTTGTCTTGTCTTCGCCATCGGCAAACGTGAGCGAGTTATAGATGTGGATGGCTTGATCCCATGCAGTCGACAGGAACAGCGTGATCTTTCTGGCATCCGATGCTGCCTCGAGGTCGGAGGCCTCGATATACAGGAGGAACTTCTGTTTGAAGACTTTCCTGTTGGCGCCGAGGTTGCCGGAGATCCGGAGTTGTGGAGGAGGCTGGATCTTTTCCATGCCGCTGGATGGCTGCTTGCTGGTCGTTGCAGATTCACTCGAGGTAGGTTTGTTGGAATTAATAGCTCCCTGGTACCATGATGTGTTAAGTGAGTTGATTCAAAGTTGACTGCAACAGGATGAAGTGAAACTAGAAACAGGCTTCTGACACAGGAGATGGTCCAACACTGTTTTATTGAACTTCCTGATTGCTGTACAAAGTCTGCTGTGAGTTGACACTCTATCAATCTAACTGATAACCTCCTACTGGCTTGACCAGACTAACTCTCTACCTCATGGTGATAGTGCTCACTGGCTTGTGCACTCTAACTATCTCAGTACCTGTGTCCTGTCGAGAGAGGGAGAGTCTTAATGCCCTGTGGGCTTCATAGTGGTGGTGTCCTGTCTGGTGATTGGTTGTGCTGTGTCGTGTGTGTTAATTGGTTATCCTGTGTGTCAATCACTGCCTGTCTGCATCTCATTATATACATGCGTGGACATTATGACATAGTGTAGGAATGCCAAGCATTCAGTGGGTAATGTATATTCCTGAGGATTTAATGTATATTCCTGAGGAATTAACTTTTAAACTTTTCTTTACCTTGTAGTAACTGGGACACCCATGAACCATTAATGTGTGAATTCTCCTGGAAACCATGCTTTACCCGTATAATGAAGGAGCAGACAATTTGGATGTTCATAGATTGCTATCTGTTTCAGCTGATGAATACCATGAGATAATGTATGGGTGCTCGAATGGTCACATGGCAGCCTGATATGGTCCCCTGAAACAAGAGAATCAGCCCATCTGTTCAAGGTGCCAGCTAGATTCTCAATGCTACTCTGATGTTAATGTATTCACCGGCGTCTTTAAACAGGCCAATCTATGATTTGGTTAATGCAGCGGTAAACCACAAGACAATTGCATCCTTTCCACTGGAGAGTATGAAAAGAAAATAAGTTCCACCATCATGTTCATGCTACAGTGGTAATGTTTCTCTTTGGTTGTACCTCTACTTGTAGGATATGAAACAATTCATCTGTTGGTTTCTTGACAAGAAGACATTTCTTCACATCCAGCCTTCAATGGGTTTGAGGCTATTTTCTCATGCAAAATAAACATAATTAGCCAGGGCAATAGTTGATCATTGTGGGCTTCCTGCTATAGCCTATGATTTCCCTTGGCCTGTTTTCTGTATATTCTCCTCCTTATACCAAACACGGTTTGACACCATTTCACACTTTGATTGTACTATATCGACCTGTGGTGGGCAACCTGGGTTCACCTGGGTTCTGAGAGCAGCCCATGAGACATTTTGTTGACTGTTGCCCACGCACAGGGTTGATTTCCATCCATGTAGTTATTTTCCTACCAGTATGACTGATGTGATAAGCATGTAAAGCAAGGGCAAATGAGGTGCGTGCTAATTGCTCGCAACATTGACTGTGAGAGCCTTGCACTCCCTCTGCAAGTGTGAATATTTATTTTGTTTTTACCATTTAGAGTTTATAACAGTTCTATTAATATATGAATGATTAAGCATTTTCTGTAACTCATTATGAAATATTCAGTGTGTATTAAATGTATTTAATCTTATTCATGGGGTCATGGTTAGTCAACAAGCCTGATTTCAGTCTTGGGCCCACTGGGATGAAGGAGGGACAGTCATGCGGCCCACTCACTAGCCCATGTTGCCCATCACTGATATTGACTGAAGCTTTTGATTCTCTCCATATATCTCCTGACTTCCCTGTGCTGGAGCGCTGTTGATTTACTGCCATATTGTAATTTGAACCATTAATACTATGGTCTGAATCTTTTGCTCATCAGCAATGCTGAATGTAAAGATTCTCCTAGCCTGAAGCTGCTGCACATTTTTTTCCAGGATGTTCTGATCGAGACTATCCAATAAATGCGCAGAGCAGCATCTGTCAGGGAATTCCATTGGAAGGGAGGAGGGTCCAGAAGAAAGGACATGTGCCGTTTTTACAGCACTGGCTGCAGTATTTGGGTATATTTAAATGTCCAGTCTTTGAATGTGGGTTAAATGAATAAGGGGATTGGTAAGCGAATGGGTTGGTAGGTGATGGGGTGGCTGGGTATGTTGACTGGGTGGGTTAGGTGGGTGAGTGGGTAGTTGGGTGAGTGGGTAGTTGGGTGGGTGGGTAGATGGGTAGGTGGGTAAGTGAGGATTGTCATGTATATCGTGAATCAAGATTTCCACAGGGCGCTGATGTGCATCTCCCAATGGTCCGGAAAGTGGAAGATTTGGGGCAATGTATTCTGCAAAATAAGCATGAGCAAATTTGCATTTTTATATTTAATGAGAAAAAATAATTCTGATTGTATTGCATCAATCCAGACTATTCGCTGGAGACATTTTGGGAGCCAGAGCATAAGAATGTTAAAGCTGCATTAGTGGTAATGCATCAAATTACCATGACTTAATGTTGCCTGATGGTGGCAGAACTGCAATGTTAGTGATTCTGCCGAGGACACTGGATTTTGTTTTTAGCGATAATGTGGTTTTCTAATACTGAAAGAAGCAATTTTTGAGGAAATGAAATTTCTCTTGTGTCCCCCCTTTCTCCCTATGTAGTCTCATTCCCTGCCTACTGTGACATACTGTGGTGATTGATCAACTCTCAGGTTTTCAAGTGCCTCCCCGCCCCCCCCCCTCCCCTCCCATTTTAAGCAGGATTCAATAGCTTATGAAAGGCAACGGAGTCAGTTGAATAAAAGTAAACCGGTTTATTCCCAACAGAAAAGTATATGCACACACAGGACCCAGTTAGGCTTCTCTGGTTCTTTCTCCCCGTAGGCCTGTTCTAGCCAGGCCAACCTTATTGGCCACAATCCCCGCCCTGTATTAACGGGGGAGTATTGTCAAACCTGTCCTGTGTGCCCCGTGTGGGATATTACAGATAGTATGTCATAGTATTTAGGCAATGGCTCACTTTCTAATATCCCTTCTTCTCTGAGGAAGGTGCAACGAGAAGCAAAAGGTTAGAAATCAGTGGAATGAATATCAGACAGTTTCCAGCAAGGGTCTGATCCATTCAGTTAGATTACTGCCCCGGTGGTGGAGGCAAAATGTGTTTTTGCCAGCAATCATTGACATGGGCTTGAATTGCAGTTTTAACAATACACACCACCACACTGCTCGAATTTTGCTCTCCCATGTTAATGAACTCTATAGCTTTACATTTCTTTGCTACCAATTTGTATGACGTATTAAACCAACTTCAAGGGGATTATGAGCAATGTCTTGTTATTCTCAGTTCAGTTGCTAGATGGCAATCTTCTACTGAAAAATATCCAAAATCAAATGAGACCTGAATGGAAAATAGTCTTACTTAACGCTGCTGTCAGTGCTGTTAGGGCAATTGCTGAATCAGAATTAAGGAAAGGTGATGTATTTTTAAAAAAATTCTGAATTGCATAAAATACAGGCGGTGTATTCAAAATACTGAGCCCGGCCAAAGAATTCATGTGAGGATAAACAATTCTTAATTTTCATCCCTGTTCTCTTTTGCATTGCTAGCCATGAAGCTAAGACATAAAGTTTCCTCCTATTTTCCTGACGTATTTGCTGGCATCAGGCTCTGATTATGACTTGAAGCCAAATCTTTTAAAGGCAGGCAATCCTGCATTTATTTTTTACCGAGAATTTTACAGCACAGGATGAGGCCATGAGGTCTGCTATGTTTGTGCTCCACGTGGACAATTTTGTGTCAGAGAGTGATCAGGTGGAACTGACCAGGAAGGATGAGAGGCTCTTGTCCGGGATTACATTAAGTTACAGCCAGCTGCATGCATTTATTGGCAAAATGTGCTTTCTGAAAGGCGAAAATGCTACTTAAAAGAGACAAAAATCCAGATAACTGGTTTCTTCAGAGAGCTGGATTTTGCAACTAGAATTCCTAAGTTAGAAGCAATTTGCTCTTTTTTTTGTCAAATGCAGCTCCAGGCATTATCTATCTGACAAGCCAATGCTGAACTCTTGTTTTAGAAATGATACAGGTCTCAGTAAATTGTATTCTGCCCAAAGGGGGAATTGTCATCTGCTGTGCATTAAAAAGATAAAAGAAATGACTTGACACAAGCTCAAATTATGGTTAAGGACTATGGAATGAATTTAAAATCAGGAGCAGTGTGTCAGAAAAGTCGTCTTGCTGATGAGTGTATTTGAATTAGTATGCTGATGAGACAACTTGAGCAGTGGTGGAAGCTTGCTACATTGTTATGTGCAGTATGGTTAAGCACACTGTAAATTGCCAAGCCACACAATCAGAATCTCAATTGAAATATAGAAAGCTGCAGGATTTTATTTTCTTTCATCACTGTTGGCAATTGCAAATTTGATCCTGGGACAATCGTCAGTCCTGCATGTCGTAGGCAACGTTCACTACATCAGATTACAAAGACTAATTGAGCAGTGCTTACGGGCTTTGTTTTAATCAGGATATTCAATCAGCTTTTCGTTTGAGAGATATGATTGTGAGCACTTAAATTTCCATATTTGCATATTTCTTGACATTGCAACTGTCCAGTTATACTGCTGTTTCTGCAACAATCCAGCGTGAGTTTAGAATAGGCGAAATGCAAAAAAATGCAGCATGACTATTTTTTAAACTTTCCTTTAAAGTTCCTTGGGCGGGATTCTCTGAGTCTCTGTGCCAGGATCGCGCTCGGCGCAGGGGCGGAGAATTGGCGTTAGACCTGAGATCGGGGGCGAAATTCTCCCCCAACGGCACGATGTCCGCCGACTGGCGCCAAAAACGGCGCCAATCAGACGGGCATCGCGCCGGCCCAAAGGTGCGGAATGCTCCGCATCTTTGGGGGCCGAGTCCCCAACATTGAGGGGCTAGGCCGGCGCCGGAGGGATTTCCGCCCCGCCAGCTGGCGGAAATGGCTTTTGTTGCCCCGCCAGCTGGCGGAAATGGCGTTTGTTGCCCCGCCAGCTGGCGCGGAAATGCGGCGCATGCGCGGGAGCGTCAGCGGCCGCCGACAGTTTCCCGCGCATGCGCAGTGGGGAGAGTCACTTCCTCCTCCGCCCCGTGGTGGAGACCGTGGCGGAGGCGGAAGGGAATGAGTGCCCCCACGGCACAGGCCCGCCCGCGGATCGGTGGGCCCCGATCGCGGGCCAGGCCATCGTGGGGGCACCCCCCGGGGTCAGATCGCCCCGCGCCCCCCCAGGACCCCGGAGCCCGCCCACGCCGCCTGGTCCCGCCGGTAAATACCAGCTTTGATTTACGCCGGCGGGACAGGCAATTTCTGGGCGGGACTTCGGCCCATCCGGGCCGGAGAATTGAGCGGGGGGCCCCGCCAACCGGCGCGGCCCGATTCCCGCCCCTGCCCAATCTCCGGTACTGGAGACTTCGGCAGGGGCGGGATTCACGGCGGCCAACGGCCATTCTCCGCCCCGGGGGGGGTCGGAGATTGACGCCCCGGAACCGACGCTGCTCCCGCGATTCTCCAGTCCCCGGAGAATCGGCGCCAATCGGGTGCGTGTGGTCGTCACGGCACCGGTTGGGAGCCATTGAAACAGGCCCCCACGGCGAATCTTCAATTGCAGCTGGCCGAGTTCCCGCCGGCATGGTTCTCTCATGGTTCCACCCGGCGGGCACTTGGCACGGCAGCTGCGGACTCAGTCCCCGGCCGCCCTAGTGGGGGGATCCTTCACTGGGGGGCGGCCTCCAGGATTGCCAGGGTTCCGATCAGGGGCCACCGATCTGCGGACCCAATCCGTTGGACTTACTCAAGGTAAGTCCAGAGTGATTCACGTGGGTTTTTTCACGGGCGTGGGGACATAGCCCCATTATTGGAGAATCCCGCCCAAGCTTAGCATTAGGATGAGTTAAAACTCCAGTCGGCTCTTTGCTAACATTAAAAACAGAACCACCAATTGGTCATTGAGAGTGGATTTTCATATGCATAGAACACCCATGTCCAGAGCCCCACTTTCTCTGAGCCTCACTTGCCCTGATTACAGAACACTGTCTTGTGAGAGTACCTTTAAGAAATGGGTGTTTATAAATGGGTATGTATATAAATATCTGGTAGTGAGGGTACCTTTAAGAAATGGGTATTTACTACTGCAGTGGTGTCAGAGAGTGAGTGCAGCTGGACTGTCTGTCAGCTTTTTACTTTCGTTTAAGGCTGTTTGCTGCAGGGTGTGTTTTAGTTTCGTTTTCAGAACTGGATAGCTGGAGTCACAGCCAGAAGGTGTATGAATCCCTCTCTGTAATCTAAAGACTGTAAATCGATCCTGGTGATTTCAAACTAATAATAGTAGTGACTTTAACCTGATGTGCTTCTGGTAAAAGGTGTTTTAAGTCTTATGGATGTTAAAAGAAAAGCTTAAAGGATTACTTAGTGTTGTATTCTTTGGGGATTGTATTTGAATTTATGGTTGCTAAGATGTTCACTTTATGTTTTAAAAAGAAAAAAAAAAACCGGCATCTCCACATCATGTTTTAAAAAGGTTAACTTGAGTTCATAGAATAAACATTGTTTTGCTTTTGAAAATACTTTTCCATTTCTGCTGCACCACACCTGTAGAGTGGTCCATGTGCTCCCCATATCACAATCTATTAAAAGTTGTGGGTCAGGTGAATTCCATGATACACTTTGGGGTTCTCTAAACCCTGGCCCATAACAAATTGGGGGCTCGTCCGGGATAAAAGTCTATCTATTGGATTGGCTTAGTGAACTTAAAGATGGTGAGGTATGAACATATTGTGGTTGCTTATCAGGTGTGGTATTTTAGTTTAAGTAGGGACTGTGTTGTCGACAATGGCTCTTTCAGAGGCTCTGAAGTTTTTGGGGGCGGAGACGGCCACATACAGTACCTTATGGACAGAAACTAAAAGCAGACTGTTAGATTTAGCAAAAACATTGCAGTTAACATTACCTGACAAAATGCAAAAAGATGAGGTAATTATGGCGGTGGCTAAGCATTTAAAGTTGCCTGAGATGCAGTTTGACTCATTAGAAATGGCAAAGATCCAGTTGCAGATTAAGCAACTTGAACATGAAAAAGAATTAAAGAAGCTTCAATGTGCAATGAGAGAAAAAGAAAGAGAAAGGGATATACAGATCAGGGAAAAAGAAAAGGAGAGAGAAGAAAGAAACAAAGAAAGAGATAAAGAGGAAAAGGAAAGAGATAGAGAGGAAAGGGAAAAAGAGGGAGAGTTTGAACTTCAGAAAATGGTCATGAAATATGACAATCAGTTAAAATTGGCAGACGTAAAGGGAAACGTACAGTTGGTGGATAGTGATGAGGATAGTGAGAAAGAGCATCATAGTCAAAGGCTTGGTGGGAATCTATTTAAATATGTCCAAGCATTGCCAACGTTTGACGAGAAGGAGGTGGAAGCCTTTTTCATTTCATTTGAGAAGGTGGTTAAACAAATGAAATGGCCGAGGCGTAGAGGAATGGATGGACCGTGCACAGACCTTTTTGTTCAAAGAGACTGTCAATCGAGAAGGATTCCAGTTGGAGGAAAAACAAGAAATGGACTATATTATTGTACCTGGTTGCGTGTGTTGTTTGTTTTGAAACAAAAGAGTAAATTTACTGTGTGCATTTCTTAAAGGATAATAAAAAGGTGAAAAATGAAACCATCTTGAAGTTGATGCGTTATTTTTCTTTCTTGGGGAGAGGTGTCATGTGAGAGTACCTTTCAGAAATGGGTGTTTATAAATCGGTGTGCATATAAATATCTGTATTGAGGGTAGATTTAAGAAATGGGTGTTTACTACTGCAGTGATGTCAGAGAGTGGGTGGAACTGGGCTATCTGTCAGCCTTTTACTTTTGTTTTAGGTTGTTTGCTGCAGGGTGTGTTTTAGTTTCGTTTTCAGAGCTGGATAGCTGCAGTCACAGCCAGAAGATGTATGAATCTCTCTCTGTAATCTAAAGACTGTAAATCGATCCTGGTGGTTTAAAAATAATAACAGTAGTGACTTTAACCTGATGTGCTTCTGGTAAAAGGTGTTTTAAGTCTTATGGATGTTAAAAGGAAAGCTTAAAGGATTACTTCGTGTTGTATTCTTTGGGGGTTGTATTTGAATTTATGGTTGCTAAGATGTTCACTGTATGTTTTAAAAAGGTTAACTTGAGTTCATAGAATAAACATTGTTTTGCTTTAGAAAATACTTTTCCATTTCTGCTGTATCACACCTGTATAGTGGGCCATGTGCTTCCCATACCACAATCTATTAAAAGTTGTGGGTCAGGTAAACTCCATGATACACTTTGGGGTTCTCTAAACCCTGGCCCATAACAACACTGTAGGACTAACAGTGCTACTGAGTCCTGCTGAGTTGCACCCGTGCATTCACACTGCAGCTGTTTTGCTTTACACCAATAATTTCACTTTTTGCTGCACATGACCCTTCTAGTGAATACTGAATCCAGAGACAGCAACATGGGAATAAAGGATAGTGAAACTTCCTGGATGAGATAGTCTGGTTGTGCTTCCTTTCAGTGCACGTTCAGGCCATGACACCCAATTTTATACTCCACAAACTTAGCTTTGGTGCAGAACTACGTTGCATTGTAAGAATGCACCAAAAATGCTCCATGTCAGCTTCGTAAACCCTGGGCTCAGTTTTTAAGGATGGCAAAAGAGGTAGGGGTTGCGGGAATGCGAGAGGGCGGTCCAAAATAACAGTGCCAGTAGCATGGAGATTTCAAAACGCTGTTGATCAGGGTAGGGAGAGGGTGGGATTAAAATCCCACTCCCCCAATTGAGGCAAACCCAAATAGTTAAAAGGTTCGTTGAGAGCTTGTTGGAGGGGAAGTGTGGAGGATTGAAGTCTGCATGGGTTTCTGTAGCTGTATTTTTTTGATCAGCTGAAGGAAGATGAGTATAGAGTGGATAAACAGTCAATGGTGCCCCACGCCACCGGAAAGGCAGGGAGAGGATAAATGGACAGGAAGTTAATGTAGGCCATAATCTCAGCACAGGATTCATTAGAGATGAGGATGATCGAGACTCAGTGCTGCAGGAGACAACAAAACTCCTGGCAAATGGTCACAGAGATCTGTGCCCTCGTCATTGAACAGGTCACATCTCACAGCATTGGTCGCCATGCCCTGTTAGTAGCAATCAAAATCATTGTGTCCTTGAATTTCTTTATTTCTGGCTGCTTTCAAGGAGCAACTATGGACCTTAGTGGCATCTTGCAACCAGCTGCACATCATTGCATTGCAACAGTCACTGATGCCCCCCTTGCCAGAGCTGGACTCTACTTTCATTTCACTACAGATGCATCCACATAGGGACAGAGGGCAAATCGCTGACATTGCTAATTTCCCCCAACTGCAGAGTATCATTGATTGAACCCATCTGTTCATCAAAGCATTGACTGCCAGTGAGATTCACCAACAGGAAGGGCTTTCATTCCCTTAACATTCAACTGGCCTGCAATTATAGCAAGAGCTTCCTTCAGGTGTGCTGTCACTTTCCTGGTAGCTATGATGGCTGCTTCATTCTCCAATAGTCCAGTCTGCCTCAGGTCTTCACTTCAACCCTCAAAGTCCATGGTTGAATCTGAGGGGATGATGGATATCAATCACTTGAAGTAATGACTACTCAGCACTCTATGGGGATCCCAGGCAGAGAGACAGAGGCAATCGAACCAATGCCACATGCTCAGTAGGGCAATCATTGAGAAGGCAATTAGGCTTCTGAAGCTGCACTTCCAATGCCTGGATGTGCAAGGGTTTCTGCCATTGTAATGGTTTGTTGCATTCTCCATAACATGGTTCTCCAGAGGAGAAACCTGAGGACAGTGAAGCCCTGAAAGGGGACAGCTTATTGAATGAAGAGTGGAAGCAGGAAGTGAGAGAGGAGGAGCAAGTGGAGGCTAAGAGAGACGGTGCTGAACAGAGAGGGGTTTTCCGGCACAGTGAGGGGGTCAGGGTTGTGCAAAGGGTTTGTGAGGATGCCATGAATGTCAGGGATGTCCCGATTCACAGATAATTTCAACTGAGTTCCCCTGGTTGAGGGGCATGATTGGAAGGCAGTCTGAGATATCTGTGTTAACACATGCAAGAAAGACACATCTTCTGCAACCAATCACTTAGACTAATGAAGAAAGCACCTATCTGCTGAGAGGTTTTGTCCCCATTGCCTCTTTTACCACCTCTCATATCACTTTTCCTATCAGAGCAGCAATATAAGGCATCGCAGCCATGTGGCTTAAAAGTATCTTCATTTAGACAGTCCAAACAGATGAAAAAGTAGACAGAAACAATCAGTCCCGATGACCCATTTATTGCTCCGCATGCCACATGTGACCTCCTTCTGCCATTCTCTGGGAAGAAGGCCTTCCTTCACTCCCCCATAGTCTCAAGGATTTGATTCAGCACAGTGCTGATGGATCAAAAGTCTGCCCTGCCCCGAGTGTTCAGCCTCCCTGGCTCTCTTGTGCTATCTCACTTCCCTCTGGTGCTGTGGAAAGCTTTCGCACAATCAACAGATTTCCCCCTTAGGTCAACCAGTTAGCTCAGTGCTGGATATGGTGGGGATCTAAATGAGTGCTGAACTTAATCTGACCCGCCTCTGTTCCTGACTGCACTTGTTCTAATTGGACAGTAAACCCATCTCCACATCGAGTAAAGGCTCAACCCCCATGAATATCTTAAGTTTAATCAGTTTCCGATCAGAGTTGGGTTTCTGACCAGAAAACAGCCCTAGCTCCTGCTCCCCATGATAAAACTCTGGGAGCCATGAGTCAGCTTGCCTGGTCTTTACAACATGCAATAACATTTTTTGCGCGAGGGTCGGGAGTTGTCGAGAGCAACCAATCTATTTGGTTCGACGGTCGGTCTCGAGACGTTGGAAGCAATTCATCAGATGTTACCTCCTCCCAGCTCAGTTGCAAACAATCTTGAGAAAAAAGATGTTTTCAGGTTGGTTCTGAGAGTTGCAATCATTCAATGTTTGTCCCAAGGGAGGTTCCATGTTAAGATTAAGCTGCTAAATGTTGTGTTTTTTAAACATACCTTCTGCTGTGTTGTGAACATTGATTTTATTTGAGCATTCCTGTCACTGCCCTTGCAGAATCACCAGGTTTGGGAACAAAATAGGGAATGGGATTAAAATCGTAATCGGTTTTCCTGAATTAAAAAAAAATTGCTCTGAGAAACTCATGTTTATATTACTCTGATTTTTCCATATGGACGATTTACCTGTTTCCGGGCGAATGATTATGCCTGATTGTGTTCTGTAACTGATAACTGTTTACAGTTTACGTGCTTGCGGTAAAAGTTCCTTTTATTATCATATCGAGAAACTTGCACCTGTATTAAACTTGTCAACATTCCTGAGCACATAGCAAGAGTGATATTAAAATCAATAAAGATATAATAGATGGCAAATCTTGCAGTCAGGTTCAATGACAAGCTCAAAATTCAGCATCCCCACCCCACCACCCACCCCCAAACCTTGCATGTTTTCAAGCATTTAAATAATTGCAGTTTGCATCGGTTTCTATTTCCAGTGCAGAAAATACATCTCTTTTTTTTTGACAGAATCAAAAAGCAATGTAGGCCACAAGTTACTGCTGGTGCAACAGCAGGCAAATAACGAACATGTTTGACTAACTTTCTGCAATTTAAATGAAGGGCATTAACCCATTTATTTCAATATGTTAAGATTGCCGGCAGAGGCATGATGTACGAACATGTTACACATTCACCCGCTATTATCACCAATGGTAATTACTCATGTTGGAAAACGTTTGAAATGAACAGGCTCATCAACACCGAGAAGAGGAGGAAGAAAAATGCAAGTTCCTGTTTGGGTGTGTGACCCTGGAGGTTGTGTTGCAACGATATTGACTCGCCCTTGTCCCTCCAGAAGCTACTTAAACGCACAAGTTATTCATTTAAAATAGTTAAATCAGCATGCTCTCAATTCGTGTAATCCTGCGCCTGACTGAGCTTCTAAGGGGTCAGGGACAGATGTGACGGTGAACCATTTTAGTTTTGTGCATGTAGAAGGCTTTGCTGCTTGGGATTATTATCAATGCACATTGTGATATATTTTAGGTTTGCAAAATAACAAGATGTACCTGGTGTTCGATTTACTGGATGCCAGAATGGTTTTATTGAAGTTCCAAAAATGGCTTTTATTTTCATACTTCAAACATCAAGGTTATATTATTTTTGAGCTGAAAGGGAGAATTGTAGTCAGATTGAAACTACTAACATTGTACCAAATGGAGTATTACAATCAACACATTTGGGGATCACCCCCCCCCCCCCGGCCATTCTCCCTGGAAATTAAAGGTCACATCTTCTTTCAGTGAATTTTAGAACCACTTGATCTCTGCCTCCCTCCTCTCCGATCCCTTGCTGTGGGCCCCTACGGCAGCCAGACTCTCAATCCGGCCTGTTGCTGGGCAGGAAGTGAAGAAAAAGACTTCAAATGAAGTCCAATCCTTATATTTGACAGGACCTGATTGCTCCCCATATTTTGGGGTTTCCCTGAGTCTCGCTTTCCATTTCTGCGCAACATTTGGAGCCATCGACTTCACGGGGCATGTTTTCAACAACCCATTCAGGGGTGAAGCTGATTCTTTGAATTAGGTGCTCAGGATAGATTTCAGTAGATACAAAACATTTGCATGTTCTATTGTGAATAAGCAGTTGGCAAATCTAGCTCAGTGTTCCATTAGATCTACAATTGATGCTGCTTTTGACCTATAGCTCTCTTGGGCCTTATCAGCTGTTTGAAGCAAACTATTAATTTCTATGTTGGTGTGCACAGTAACTATAATTATAACAATACTATTCAGATCCTTTGAATTGGCACGTAAAAGGATCTCAAAATAATACCTGGGCTTCAGTCCAACATTTGTTTACTTTTACTCAAAAATAATGGGACATTTCGAAGACCAGAGTTTTTAAAAAATTATGTGAAATAAGAATAATCCTGTCAGAATAGGAACATAAGTGCAGATGAACTCAGAATCTGTTAAACAATTTTAAACAGAGGTCGGAAGAACATTTAAAAAAACCAATGCACACTGGAATCAGGGGCGGGATTCTCCCCTACCCGGCGGGGGGGTCGGAGAATCCCGCCCCAGATGTTTATTTTCCTCTCCAACTCTCCTTGTATCTGATATTCTAAATTTACAACTGAATGGTGGATTTTAAAGATGTTCTGCAATTATTCTGGGTTAGATTATTATATCCAAGCCTGCGTTGTTCACTTAACTACATGGCTTTGAGATGCTTGTGGTGACCCATCACCCACCTGGTGGAATTACAATAAATTAGGCCAATGCTAATACACTTTCTGACTCCACGCCTTTAGCCTGGTGACAAATTCTTTCTGACGACTTCTTGCAATAACTGCTGATTGGTTTTAGCCCTGCCCATAAAAAGTGGGTGCAAGACTGATTAGCAAGCCTTGTAGAAGTGCTTCTCTGAAGCAGATTGTGCATTTGCAGGCTGTATTTTAATGATCCAACCTGTGGTCTGGATTTTGGCATCTCAATTGTTTTCCTTTCCCCCAGTGCTTCCTTTTCGCTCAAGTTTTAACTTTGCCATACAACACTGGCATTTAAGTGCCACAATGCTCTAATACAAAGAGCACCACAGGAAGATGGGATTCTCTGTTTCAGCTCCGTTGCAGACGGGCTGGGATTCACTGTCTGTTCGCTGGCAGCGGGATTCTCAGGTCCTGCCCACATTCCCGGTGACATGGGATGGCTTCACTGAGAATTTCCATTGACAGCAGCGGGAGCTGAGAATCCCGCCGCCAGCGAATGGCATGCCACCTCCTGCCGAGAAATACATGGCTGGGAGGCTGGAGAATCCAGCCCATGACCTGATGAAGAGGATCACTTTGCAAAAGGGCATCATCTGCAAATGCATAGGCACTGTCATGCTCATAGCACTGCCCTAGGATTCGCACCTACAGATCACACTTTTCTTACTTTGGGCAACATTGGAGACAGCGCTCTTCCATCCTTTGCAACTCATTGTGGATACAGTGACTAAGCTATGTGGTCTGTTGCAGCCTGATGTACGAACAAGCTTGTGGATTAGATCAATATTTCCTTTTCACCACAGCATTGAACTTCTAGGCAATTTAAAAAAAAAATCCTTTCAGGCAATGTGGGCTCTGCTGGCTAAGCCAATATTTTTGCTATCCTTTCCTAGTTGCCCTTGAGAGGGTAGTGGTGAGCTGTCTCCTTGAATTGCTGCTTTCCATGTGATGCACAGACACCGTTGGAGTTTCCATGGCTTTGGCCCAGCGACAGTGAAAGAATGTCACAATGGTGTGTGGTTTTGAGGGTAACTTGCAGGTGGTTGTGTTCCCATGCATCTGCTTCCCTTGTCCTTCCAGCTGGTAGAGGTTATCTGTCAAAGGAGCCTTGGTGAGTTGCTGCACTGCATCTTATAGATGGTACACATTGCTGCGACTGTGCATCAGTGGTGGAGGGAGTGAATGTTGAAGGTAGTGGATGTGGTGTCGGAGGGAGTGGATGTTGAAGATGGTGGATGTGGTGTCGGAGGGAGTGAATGTTGAAGGTGGTGGATGTGGTGTCGGAGGGAGTGGATGTTGAAGGTGGTGGATGTGGTGTCGGAGGGAGTGGATGTTGAAGATGGTGGATGTGGTGTCGGAGGGAGTGAATGTTGAAGGTGGTGGATGTGGTGTCGGAGGGAGTGGATGTTGAAGGTGGTGGATGTGGTGTCGGAGGGAGTGGATATTGACGGTAGTGGATGTGGTGTCGGAGGGAGTGGATGTTGAAGGTGGTGGATGTGGTGTCGGAGGGAGTGGATGTTGAAGGTGGTGGATGTGGTGTTGGAGGGAGAGGATGTTGAAGGTGGTGGATGTGGTGTCGGAGGGAGTGGATGTTGAAGGTGGTGGATGTGGTGTCGGAGGGAGTGGATGTTGAAGGTGGTGGATGTGGTGTCGGAGGGAGTGGATGTTAAAGATGGTGGATGTGGTGTCGGAGGGAGTGGATGTTGAAGGTGGTGGATGTGGTGTCGGAGGGAGTGGATGTTGAAGGTGGTGGATGTGGTGTCGGAGGGAGTGGATGTTAAATGTGGTGGATGTGGTGTCGGAGGGAGTGGATGTTGAAGGTGGTGGATGTGGTGTCGGAGGGAGTGGATGTTGAAGGTGGTGGATGTGGTGTCGGAGGGAGTGGATGTTGAAGGTGGTGGATGTGGTGTCGGAGGGAGTGGATATTGACGGTAGTGGATGTGGTGTCGGAGGGAGTGGATGTTGAAGGTGGTGGATGTGGTGTCGGAGGGAGTGGATGTTGAAGGTGGTGGATGTGGTGTCGGAGGGAGAGGATGTTGAAGGTGGTGGATGTGGTGTCGGAGGGAGTGGATGTTGAAGGTGGTGGATGTGGTGTCGGAGGGAGTGGATGTTGAAGGTGGTGGATGTGGTGTCGGAGGGAGTGGATGTTGAAGATGGTGGATGTGGTGTCGGAGGGAGTGGATGTTGAAGGTGGTGGATGTGGTGTCAGAGGGGGTGGATGTTGAAGGTGCTGGATGTGGTGTCGGAGGGAGTGGATGTTGAAGGTCGTGGATGTGGTGTCGGAGGGAGTGGATGTTGAAGGTGGTGGATGTGGTGTCGGAGGGAGTGGATGTTGAAGGTAGTGGATGTGGTGTCGGAGGGAGTGGATGTTGAAGGTGGTGGATGTGGTGTCGGAGGGAGTGGATGTTGAAGGCGGTGGATGTGGTGGTGGAGGGAGTGGATATTGACGGTAGTGGATGTGGTGTCGGAGGGAGTGGATGTTGAAGGTGGTGGATGTGGTGTCGGAGGGAGAGGATGTTGAAGGTGGTGGATGTGGTGTCGGAGGGAGTGGATGTTGAAGGTGGTGGATGTGGTGTCGGAGGGAGTGGATGTTGAAGATGGTGGATGTGGTGTCGGAGGGAGTGGATGTTGAAGGTGGTGGATGTGGTGTCGGAGGGAGTGGATGTTGAAGGTAGTGGATGTGGTGTCGGAGGGAGTGGATGTTGAAGGTAGTGGATGTGGTGTCGGAGGGAGTGAATGTTGAAGGTAGTGGATGTGGTGTCAGAGGGAGTGGATGTTGAAGGTGGTGGATGTGGTGTCGGAGGGAGTGGATGTTGAAGGTGGTGGATGTGGTGTCGGAGGGAGTGGATGTTGAAGGTGGTGGATGTGGTGTCGGAGGGAGAGGATGTTGAAGGTGGTGGATGTGGTGTCGGAGGGAGTGGATGTTGAAGGTGGTGGATGTGGTGTTGGAGGGAGTGGATGTTGAAGGTGGTGGATGTGGTGTCGGAGAGAGTGCATGTTGAAGGTGGTGGATGTGGTGTCGGAGGGAGTGGATGTTGAAGGTGGTGGATGTGGTGTCGGAGGGAGAGGATGTTGAAGGTGGTGGATGTGGTGTCGGAGGGAGTGGATGTTGAAGGTGGTGGATGTGGTGTCGGAGGGAGTGGATGTTGAAGGTGGTGGATGTGGTGTCGGAGGGAGTGGATGTTGAAGGTGGTGGATGTGGTGTCGGAGGGAGTGGATGTTGAAGGTGGTGGATGTGGTGTCAGAGGGGGTGGATGTTGAAGGTGGTGGATGTGGTGTCGGAGGGAGTGGATGTTGAAGGTCGTGGATGTGGTGTCGGAGGGAGTGGATGTTAAATGTGGTGGATGTGGTGTCGGAGGGAGTGGATGTTGAAGGTGGTGGATGTGGTGTCGGAGGGAGTGGATGTTGAAGGTGGTGGATGTGGTGTCGGAGGGAGTGGATGTTGAAGGTGGTGGATGTGGTGTCGGAGGGAGAGGATGTTGAAGGTGGTGGATGTGGTGTCGGAGGGAGTGGATGTTGAAGGTGGTGGATGTGGTGTCGGAGGGAGTGGATGTTGAAGGTGGTGGATGTGGTGTCGGAGAGAGTGCATGTTGAAGGTGGTGGATGTGGTGTCGGAGGGAGTGGATGTTGAAGGTGGTGGATGTGGTGTCGGAGGGAGAGGATGTTGAAGGTGGTGGATGTGGTGTCGGAGGGAGTGGATGTTGAAGGTGGTGGATGTGGTGTCGGAGGGAGTGGATGTTGAAGATGGTGGATGTGGTGTCGGAGGGAGTGGATGTTGAAGGTGGTGGATGTGGTGTCGGAGGGAGTGAATGTTGAAGGTGGTGGATGTGGTGTCGGAGGGAGTGGATGTTGAAGATGGTGGATGTGGTGTCGGAGGGAGTGGATGTTGAAGGTGGTGGATGTGGTGTCGGAGGGAGTGGATGTTGAAGGTGGTGGATGTGGTGTCGGAGGGAGTGGATGTTGAAGATGGTGGATGTGGTGTCGGAGGGAGTGGATGTTGAAGGTGGTGGATGTGGTGTCGGAGGGAGTGGATGTTGAAGGTGGTGGATGTGGTGTCGGAGGGAGTGGATGTTGAGGTAATGGATGTGGTGTCGGAGGGAGTGAATGTTGAAGGTAGTGGATGTGGTGTCGGAGGGAGTGGATGGTGAAGGTAGTGGATGTGGTGTCGGAGGGAGTGGATGTTGAAGGTGGTGGATGTGGTGTCGGAGGGAGTGGATGTTGAAGGTGGTGGATGTGGTGTCGGAGGGAGTGGATGTTGAAGGTGGTGGATGTGGTGTCGGAGGGAGTGGATGTTGAAGGTGGTGGATGTGGTGTCAATCAAGTGGACTGCTTTGTCCTGGATGGTGTTGAACTTCCTGTGTGTTGTTGGAGCTTCACTCATACATATAAGTGGAGGACCACAATGTCATGGAAGGAGACAATCTGCCAGTTAAGCCAATCTGCAATTTCTTCAAGAAGCATATCCTAGAATCCTTGATTGTCAGAAGAAATACCATTACCACTTTCCCATTGGATGTTTACAGAGGTCTGTTATCTGACAGGAACCCCAGGAGCTCAGAGCATTTTAGATGGAACCCAGCTAACCAGCAAGACTCTTCATGACCTTACCAGTACATACATATCAGGAAGTGCCACTTCATTAATGTGTAAGTGGCTTCTGCCCACAAATATGTCATCCTGCACATGAATGGCTGTCATTCAGTGAACACTCACAATATTTTATTCTGCAAAATGCCACACTGCCTGCATTATTTAATGATGTCCCGAGAATGAACTGATGGCTCTTGGAAGGTCAGCCCTATGCCTTAAACACACCACCCCCATTAAAATCCCACAAAACAGCAAATATGTAATATGGGTCACGTCATTCCCTGTATCTCTGTAGACACAATTTTAGAACTATGGATGGAAACTTCCGTTCCCACCAATAGGGGGAAGTGTGGTGAGAAGGATAACTTAATTTGACATGAAACCAAAAATCAGTTTGCCGTCGTTGGGATGAACATTTGGAATTTTGGTCTCAGGTCTCTAATTAAATGCAGGTCATGCTTAAGGTCAGTAGACTCTACTCTCGCCTTCAATTGTCTTTATATTTATTAGTGTCACAGTAGGCTTGCATTTACACTGCAATGAAATTACTGTGAAAATCCCCTGGTCGCCACACTCCGGCCCCTGTTCGGGTGGAGAAATCAGAATGTCCAATTCACCTAACAAGCACATCTTTCGGACTTTTAGGAGGAAACAGGAGCATCCGGAGGAAACCCACGCAGACACTGGGAGAACATGCAGACTCCGCACAGACAGTGACCCAAGTCGGGAATCGAACCCGAGTCCCTGGCGCTGTGAAACAACAGTGCTAACCACTATGCTACCGTGCGGCGCCTTCTTGGAAATTGCTCATAACTATACTCAAATATCAGGTGCTGGTCGCACAAGCTTTGCAAAGGCTGGAAATGGAGGTTAGGGAGAGTGTAGAGCAGAAACTGGACCTGGGAGGCTGGCTAAGGAGGAAAACGTGAGGCAGGTTATTCAGGTGCCCTTTAAATATGGCACTTGGACCTTCAAGAGCATGGGATAGAGGTGGGGAGGGTGACTTCCCACTCCCCCTTGCCAAGAGATTCCCTGTGCTCTCCATGGATGCACAAGAAATAAGATGAACAGTGCAAGATCACGAGTGTTCAGCTATTCCACGTCCCAGTGGGAAACACTCACACTTTCACACCCCAGCAAATTAGACTTCAGAGCTGAAGATTCCATCCTTTGATTCAGTGGTTTAGTGGCTATGGTTGTATAGCCCACATAAGGTCTGCAAAGTAATTACATCTGTGGCACGTTTCACAGTTAAGCCATTCCTAGAGGGCTCCATATGCAGCCCAAGGATAAGGCAACTGGGTTCCCTGGACCCTACGTTTGATTGGGGTGGGGTGGGGGGAGCATTTATACATAGTCGACAGAACTTGCGGCCTGATCTTGGACTTCAACCTCAAGGTGCAGTGACTTTGTCTATTCCTGCAACAATTACAGCCATGTGTGTACTTTCATCAGAATGACTAAGGTCTGCTTTGGAGTTCTAATAACTAGGCTAGTGCTGGAGCAAGTGAAGTGCGTGTCACATCTTGCCGAGATGTGTGCTAAATGGTAGTACTTTTGTGCCCTGTGACCTTTGTGGTAAACGAATAGAAACAGATAAGTCTGTTAAAATTCTTCTGTTACTTCAAAAAGATGTCAGTGCCTTTTTCCACATGATGCAACTGCGGTAACTTGAGCAAAAGGAAGTCTGAGATCCTGGGAACGACCACTGTGAAATGGAAGATGCCTGCTGGTTGAGGCATCATGCCTCCAAATTTGCTTTATCTCACACCTTCAGCTAGTACACAAAGTAACAAATCAGGGCTTCAGAGGATTGCTGGAACCAAATTGTCCTGGTCCTCTTTCGATGGTTATAGACAGTCTTGCCCTGCAAGGAAAATACAATGATGAACATTTTAGAATTCATACAGTGTGGAAAGCAGTCTGCAATTTCTGGCTAATACGTATCCTTCACTGGGCTAACAGTTTGCAAAGTGCATAGTATGTTTTATTGTGGTAGATGTACTGATTTGGAGCAGAACTTGGAAGAGATTCTACACAACATTTTCTGTCATGCACGAATGCTGGGGAAAGGGAAATATGTCTGCATCCTGCATTCCTGAGAGTATAAAGGATCCGTGCTTCATCTCTCATGGAAAAAACAGCAGCATGTGCATGCAAAGAATCCAGTTACCATGTTGCCTTATGTAGGTACCTGAAAATGTCCACATGTGATGCTAGGTCAACTGGACCTTGGAAACCGCATTGGTCTGCTGCGCATTGTATTTAAATACTGGCACTGAGAATTTACTTGGGAGTTCTGCAGATTAGCAGACATAACTTTAATGGAAAGGGAGTTTCTGCCAATCTTCTGCTGGAGTTGGAGCAGAAAATCAAGGGAACTCACTTAAGTATTCAGATGTAGAACTTTGCTTTTTCCTGATTTGAGAATGGTGGAGTCAGGCAACACAACCAGCGCATTCCCAAAATTGTACCATAAGACCATAAGATATAGAAGCAGAATTAGGCCACTTGGCCCATCGATTCTGCTCCGCCATTCAATCATGGCTGATATTTTCTCATCCCCATTCTCGTGTCTTCTCCCCATAATCCCTGATCGCCTTATTAATCAAGAACCTATCTATCTCTGTCTTAAAGTACCTGTGTACATTGGTGAGTGTAATATAACTGCGCCATAATTAATGACAGTGTGGGTTACATTTGCATTTTACTGAACATCTTTTGATAATTAGGCCTAGTGGTTAAAACATTTATTGCTTGAATACTTGTTGACCTCCCTATCTTCCACACAGTTACCTCTCATCGTGTTGATCTCAGAAGTGTTTTGCAGGTCAAACCACATCAAGAGTAAACATTGATGCTCCAAGAATGTCTGTAACACTGGTTCAAATCTTAAAACTTCAGTCTGCAATTTTAGGGCGGCACGATAGCATAGTGGTTAGCACTGATGTTTCACAGTGCCAGGGTCCCAGGTTCGATTCCAGGCTTGGGTCACTGTCTGTGCGGAGTCTGCACATTCTCCCCGTGTCTGCGTGGGTTTCGTCCGGGTGCTGCGGTTTCCTCCCACAAGTCCTAAAGGACGTGCTGTTAGGTAATCTGGACATTCTGAATTCTCCCTCAGTGTACCCGAACAGGCGCAGGAATGTAGCGACTAGGGGCTTTTCATGGTAACTTCATTGCAGTGTTAATGTAAGTCTACTTGTGACAATAAGGATTATTACTATTATTCCTCAAGTTCATTTCAAAGATTATCAGTTATTTACTGTCAAAATAATGTAAACGTTATTAGCTATTTATGCCTAAATACTCAATTGATTAATATGTTTCTGGTTTCTACAAGTTTTTTATTTTTTCCATTTGGGAGATTTCATTATCTTTCGTACCACTGATGTCAGCTGATTGCTTGATAGAACATGACCAGGAAACTATCTCCCTTCTTAAATGACATTAGCTATCCACCAGCTCTTTCTCGTTATACCTTTTTATAATGAATTATTAACTATCTATAATAGAGCCTTTGTTATCCCAAAATTGATAGCAGAGATCAGAGAACCAGAGTTGTCAATCAGGCACTGTTCTCTCTGGGGCTCAGGTGTTTCAAAAGGCTAATGGATTTCTGGGCTCTCAGCAAACATCATTGTACTTATTTACACACCATTAAACACCATTAAGTGGTTTCAAGTGCCTGCAGCTAGAGATTGAAACTTTAAATGGCTTAGATGATTGACAGTTTTATTTCCCTGTTGTAAAAGGGAGTCTTTTTCAGAAAGTTGGAAGATATCAATTCATGATTTTTCAATGCTTTTTTTAACATATCTAATTGTCACCACATGGCTCAGTGCTTCTAAACAGTGTATAGTGAGTGAATGGACATGGAAGTGTCATAACCTAGCCTGGGAGTCATGAGGGACTATGGGGGTGGCGAGTGTGTGTGTGTGTGTGGCGTGAGGTGGTGTGAGGGCTGGAGGGCCTTTCTCTTTTTATTTTAACTCAAATGAGGTCCCACATTATTGAGGCCGGTCAGTTAAATAGCATGCCTTGGCATCTGTAGCTGGCTCGGATCTTTTGTGCTGGGTCAGATGGTTCAACTCCAGCCTGCCCCGAACCCCTCCTCACAATTAAATTCCTGCCTTTGTGAGTGTTTTCTCCCAAGGCAGGCAGGTCAAGTTGGGAATTTTCCCGACTTACACTACTCGCTTTGAGGATGAAAGTCCAGGCCAGAGAGTGAGACTAAAATGTAATTACTCAGCGCGGCAGAAGGTGGGAAGTGGTGTTGCAGAAGGATCGGAGCTGGGACAATTTACATTAATAATTTAGATTTGGGGGGAAAAAAATCCCACATCTGAAGATGACAATAAATGGGCATGGGGTTGGTGGAATACTTAAAACTGAGGATCCCAGCAAATTACAGGAGGACATTCGCACTCCAAGTTAGCCATGCCATGGAAAATGGAAAACCAAGCACTAGGCTTTGTTTCCAGAGTGATAGAATTGAAGGGAAAATCAAAGGGAAGCTATGCTAAATCGGTATTGAACCTTGGTTAAACCATACTTAAGATGCCTGTGTGCAGTTCTGATCGCCAAATTATAAAAGGATACAGAGCCTCAAGAGAGGTTGCAGCGAAGATTTACAAGGATGATACCAAAAATGCACAGATATTAATATCAGGAAAGGATTGAGAGACTGGGCCTCTTTCCTCTTGAAAAACAAAGACTGTGGAGTGACCGAATAGATTAATTATGAAAGTTTGTGGTAGCGTAGATACGGAGAGAATATTTCCCTTTGCAGGAAAGAGCATAACTATAGCCACTAACATAAGACAGTCACTAAGAAAACTAACGGAGTTCAGAAGGAATTTATTTTGCAAAGAGTGGTGAGAAAATGGAACTCACTACCACAAGGAATGGTTGAAGGAAATAGCATAGACACATTGAAAGGGAAGATGGACAAGCATGTGTGGGAGGAGGAAATAGATGGTGACAATGACAGATTTAGATGAGTAAAAATGGGATGAGGCTCAAGTGGAGCATAAATGTGCTGACATGGAGTAGTTGGACCAAATGAACTATTTTTGTGCCACGTATCTTGTGTAATCCTATGTCATACAAAGTAATCGCTTCATATTTATATCTTTTTACTACTGTTCCCTAGGATTTTATCCACACCTTAGTGGCTCCACTCCAAGACTAACTTATGCGCCTATAGAATATTTCACTGTTTTGGGTTGTGTCTCTTTATAATTCGATTTCATAATTCCTGTTCCGAATTGATATTTTCACTTCTCTCCCAAACTCTTCAGATTCTGCCTTTCCAATGATTTTTTATAGAATTTACAGTGCAGAAGGAGGCCATTCAGCCCATCAAGTCTGCACCGGCCCTTGGAAAGAGCCCCCTACTTAATTCCACGCCTCTACCTTATTCCCGAAACCCAACCTAATCTCTTGGACACGAATGGGCAATTTAGCATGTCCAATCCATTTAACCTGCACATCTTTGGACTGTGGGAGGAAACTGGAGCACCGGGAGGAAACCCACAAAGACACAGGGAGAAACTGTAAACTCTACACAGACAGTCACCCAAGGCCGGATTTGAACCTGGGTCCCTGGAGCTGTGAGGCAGCAGTGCTAACCACTGTGCCACCATGCCTCCCGGCTGTCCATGTACTTAGTGTACTCTTCCTTCTATTCAACTTTTCTCTTATGCCTGTATTTATCCATGGCGTTTCATGAGTGTTGAGTATGTTCCTTTTTTTGTTACTGTTTCTGAACTTGGGACACCATTTTACATATTTCCCATCACTGTTCTCCATCAATGTTAGACAACATGGTTGCCAATTATAGTTTCCCAGGTTCTACTCTTAACCTTAAGGACGGTATGTTAGCACAGTGGTTAGCACCGTTGCTTCCCAGCTGCTTCACAGCGCCAGAGTCCCAGGTTCAATTCCCGGCTTGGGTCACTGTGTCTGCGTGGGTTTCCTCCGGGTGCTCCGGTTTCCTCCCACAAGTCCCGAAAGACATGCTGTTAGGTAATTTGGACATTCTGAATTCTCCCTCTGTGTACCCGAACAGGCGCCGGAATGTGGCGACTAGGGGCTTTTCACAGTAACTTCATTGCAGTGTTAATGCAAGTCTACTTGTGACAATAAAGATTATTGTAAAACCCCATCAAAATTGGCTTTTCACCAATTATTTTTTTCTGTCTTTCTTGGTTATTTTAAAGTGTTAAGTATATAATCATCACTACTGTCTAGACGTCCCCTTCTTATCCACTTCTTATCTGCTCTAGTTCATTCTCCAGTACTAAATCCAGTAATGAATCCTCCCTGGTCGGGTTTGCACACTTGGTAAGCAGTCCTCTATACATCATAGAAACTCCATTTCCTTATTACCCCTGTTACCCATCTCTCCTGACCAATTCATTTTGAGTTGAATTCTCCATGATCATTATCTTTACTAATTTCCAGAATTTGTTTGCATTTTTCTTCCTCTGCCTTCTTTATTCTATTAGGGTCTTGCCGAGACAATCCTATTATTGTGATTAATCCTTTTTTAATCTTTTATCTCTATCCAATGGGTTCTGTTTATTTCTTACTGATGGCTGTGTCACTTTCTTCACCTACATGATATTTTCCTGCTAAGTATAGCTGCTCAGTGTAGTGACTGCACCTCCCCTTTCACTCATCTCTATATTTTCCAGATATGTTATATGCCTTGATAATGTTTAATTCCCAGTCCCTTTCTTTCTGTTCTCATGTATCAGTAATCCATATGCTATCTGGCCCCTCATAAAGTAGTATTGTCTCCAGTTCCCATTTTACTGCAGGCAATGTGCATTTCTGTACAATGTTAATAGCGATTGGTCTTATTTTATTTTTAACTAAGTTTTCACATTCCTATTGTTTAGCTCTCTTTATTTCATGACCAAGTATACTCTCCTTTCCAGCTTTGTTTTTATTTGGGCTTGTTTCTTTCCTGCACATCCCTTCCTGTCTTATAAATTTAAACCCTGGCCCTCTCCCTATTTAATTTTCCGCACGGAGACCGGTCCCATTGTTGTTCAGGTGGAACCCGTTCTATCTACTCTTTTTCACATAAGAACCTTTCAGTTATGCATCAATTCATCTGTTCCCGCTGGGGCGATTCAGCAGACTTGCAACTAATTCCAGTTTTGGGTACATTTGGCCGTGTGTTTCTCGGTGGCTGCAGTGCCGAGATCCACCCGGCTATTCACCGACACTTTGCTGTTTTTTTTAGCCTCGGGGAGTTTCTCCACACTGAGGCTATGCTTAAGTTGATTTCCTGCAGCACGGTAGCACAAGTGGATAGCACTGTGGCTTCACAGCGCCTGGGTCCCAGGTTCGATTCCCCGCTGGGTCACTGACTGTGCGGAGTCTGCACGTTCTCCCTGTGTCTGCGTGGGTTTCCTCCGGGTGCTCCGGTTTCCTCACACAGTCCAAAGACGTGCAGGTTAGGTGGATTGGCCATGATAAATTGCCCTTAGTGACCAAAAAGGTTAGGAGGGGTTATTGGGGTTACGGGGATAGGGTGGAAGTGAGGGCTTAAGTGGGTCGGTGCAGACTCGATTGGCCGAATGGCCTCCTTCTGCACTGTATGTTCTATGTTCTATGGAGTTTGCACATTCTCCCTGTGTTTATGTGGGCTTCGTCCCCACAACCCAAAGATGTGCAGGGTAGGTGGATTGGCCACGCTAAATTTCCCCTTAATTGGAAAAAATGAATTGGGTACTCTAAAACATTTTTTAAAGTTGATTTCCTGCACTGGCGAGCTCAGGAAGCCTCACACATTGGGGCACCATTACAAATGGCAGCCTCGATCTCTGAACACCTCCTTTCAGACCCCCACTCTCTGGATTCACCCAACCCTCCCCTCCCCCCCTTCAGCTCCCCACCTGCTAGTGGCCCTGGAGTCTCCCCTTCACCCCGCTCTAATGGCCAAGGCCTCCTGGCCCAACCCCAGGAAACTTGGCACTGCCAGCTTGGCACTCTGGCAGTACCTCTGGTGGTGCTGTCCAGGCACCCTGGCAATGCTTGTGTGGCTCTGCCAGGATGTCAGTGGCATTGCCAGGGTGCCAGGTTGGCTGTGCCAAGGGGCATGTGCCAGGGCAGTGCCAGGGTACCACCCTGCTCTGTCCCACACCACCCGGGGATCTCTAATGACCTGTGTGTCCGCCGAATGAGTCATTTAAATATCATTATCTGGGTCAGGCCGTCGCTGGATATTGCTGGATATCGCTGGGCGGAACGGGTCTGGTGACTCATGATTGATCAGGCACCCTGCGTGGAGCCCGATTTGGTGCTCTTGTGGGATTCAGTTTACACATGGTTAAAGTTATTACCCTTGAGATCCTACTCTTTAATTTAGCTCTGAACTCTTTAAAAAAATTTTTTACAGTACCCAATTATTTTTTTCCAATTAAGGGCCAATTTAGCATGGCCAATCCACCTAACCTGCACATCTTTGGGTTGTGGCGGTGAAACTATGTTGCACCTGGCATGGACCTGGTTGCGCCAGGTGAATAGTGGAAAAGGCCAAAATCGAGCTTGACGCTGAACCATTTTGCTATTCACCTGGCCTGCTCCTAATGGTGAGTTCCGGATCTCACCCCAAAATGGCAGGAATGTCATCAACCCTAATTTGTATTCATTTCAATCTCATCAATGAGATTGAAGTCGAATGCAGTTGTCTCCTCAGAATTACCCGACCCTTCGGGAAATCACACTGCCATGTTTAATACTCCTTTTCAAAAACATGAAGCTGGTGCAATGGCTTTTGCGGGGAAGTGAGGAGGTGAGTAGCCCTTTCCATTTACCAACAGGTAGTGCAAGGGCGCCAGAGCTGCTGCCCCAGTGCTCAGGGCGGGGCAAGGGGAGGGGGGTGGCAGGCATTCCGGGCAGTTGGACCTGGTTGGGCAGGGGGCTGAAGCATTCCAGGTTGGGGTCACCCCTGGACCGGCAGGAGGGGAACGTGGGGATGGGAGGGGGGGGGTGGGGGGGTGGGGGGGGGTTGCGTCTGTGAGGCCTTCAAGCCATTTTTAAATACTGTGGAGACCCATAACAGGGGCAAGCACAGCTGAGGCCTGTCTGTCCTACCAAAGTCTCCCAGGTCAGAGCCCTATTGCAGCTTCTTTCTTGAAAGTCAATTTCATCCCTTTGTGAGCGGCCTTCACAGCTGAAGCAAACGAGGAATTAGCCTCATTAGTTGTGCGAGCACATCGCACTCCTGAACTCTCAAGTGCCTCCTTGAAGGAACAGGTGCCTTATTTGGGCTAGGTATGGCTCCAACAAGTGAGGAGTTCCCCCTTGATTTCCATTGACCCCAGTTTTGTTCGGACTCTTTGATGCCACAGTCAGTCAAATGCTGCCTTGATATCAAGGGCAGTCATTCTTACCTCAACTCCTGAGTTCAACTTTTTTGTCCATGTTGGGTCAAAGCTGCAGTGAAGCCAGGATCTGAGTGACCCAAGCAGAACCCAAATGGAATATCAGTGAGCAGGTCATTGCTGAGTAAATGATAACAGTGTTGATGGCCCCTTGCATCACTTGGCGGATGATTGAGAGTAAACTGATGGGGCAACAATTGGCTGGGTTGGAATTTACCTCTTTTTTAGTGAACGGGACGTAGCTGGATAATTTTCCACCTTGCTGGGTAGGTGCCAGTGTTGTAGCTTGGTTAGGTGTGTAGTTGGTTCTGGAGAGTCTTCGGTACTATTGTCAGAATGTTGTCAGCCTTTGCGGTATCCGGTGCCTTCAGCCATTTCTTGATATCACATGGAGTGAATCAAATTTGTTGAAGACTGGCATCTGTGGCGTTGGAGACCACAGGAAGAGGCCAATATAAGTTGTTCACCAGGCACTTCCAGTAAAAGATTGTTGCAAATGCCTAGGTTCTTTTGTACTGATTTGCTGGGCTCCTGCCATCATTGTGGATGGGGCTATTCCTCCTCCTCCACTCGTGAGTTGTTTAATTGTCCGCCACCATTCATGACTGAATATGGCAGAACCGCAGAGCTTAGATGTGATCCATTTGTTGTGGGATTGCTTATCTCTGTGTATCGCATGCTGCACCCACTGTTTGATATGCAAGTAGTCCTGTAGCTTCATCAAGTTGACAGCTCATTTTTTGGTATGTCTGGTAGTGCTCTTGGCATTTCCTCCTGCACTCTTCATTGAACCAGGGTTGATCTCCCAGCTTGATGGCAATGGTAGACAGTGGGATATGCCAGGCCATGTGGTTATGGATTATGGATGATTACAATTCTGCTGCTGTTGATGAATCAAGTTGCGCATGGATGCCCAGCTCTGAATTGCTAGATCTGTTCGAAATCTATCCCATTTAGCACGGTGGTGGAGCTACATGATGGAGGGCATCCGCAGTGTGAAGACAGGACTTTATCTCCTCAAGGACTGTGCGGTGGTCATTCCTACCAATGCTGTCATGGACAGATGCATCTGCGACAGGTGAATTGGCGAGAGCGAGGTCAAGTAGGTTTTTATCTAATGTTGGTTCCTTCACATCCTGCTGAAGAGAGTCTATGGGGTACATCCTTTAAGACGTGGCCAGCTCGGTCAGTAGTTGTGCAAATGAGCCACAGAATGATGAAGTCAGAGTAGATTCTGCATCCTTGCCACCCTCATAGCTTCCTCCAAGTAGTGTGCAACACAAAGGGGTCCTGACTGATTCATCAGCTGAGGTGGTGGGGGTGGGGGGTTTGGTGCAGTATGTGGCAATCAGCAGGAAGTTTCCCTGCCCATGTTTCACTATAAAACTTCATATAACCGAACCAACAGAGTCAATGGGTGGGATTCTCCGTCCCCGGGATTCTCCATCTCGCTAGCCGGCCAATGGGGTTTCGCATTGTGGGCAGCCCCATGTCGTCTTTTAAAAAAAAAATATAGAGTACCCAAATCATTTTTTCCAATTAAGGGGCAATTTAGTGTGGCCAATCCACCTACCCTGCACATCTTTGAGTTGGGGGGTGAAACCCATGCAAACACGGGGAGAATGTGCAAACTCCACACGGACAGTGACCCAGAGCTGGGATCGAACCTGGGACCTCGATGCCATGAGGAAGCAGGGCTAACCCACTGCGCCACCATGCTGCCCTTTCATACTCCATCTTAATCTATACGTGTTCACCTTTTAGTTTGTTATAACATTTTTGTTCTTATTTTTATACCTTCTATCCTAAGCACTAAAATGTTGAACAAAATGTGAAATACTTACAGCCTCAAATTTACACAAGCCACTACAAGTGATGAATGCAAGAAAGAAGCGCTCCCTTTCCCCTCTGCACTGAACTCCTGCACCCCAAATCATAAGCTGCCCACTTGATTCACAGTCCGCTCGGTAACTGTTACGATCTGCACTTAGGCTCTGGAATCCACTTACGCGCCGGCCGAAATCATCTACTTTTATGGTAACCAGTGGATGGCAGGTCATGGGTTCAGACTCTGTCATCATCGATTAGCTACCTGCAAGGCTCCTTCCACTAGTTTAAGGTCTCGGAATGTTATGCATGTTCACACTCTAGAAGAATATCCCAAGTACTTACGGTGCAATAAATTACTTTCGAGTTTAGTCACTGTTATTATGGAGAACAATGCAGCAGCCAATTTGTGAACAGCAACTAAATGAATCAGCAGGTTTATCTTTTTAAATGAAACATATTCCACATAACATGTTTTGCTGAAATGAAGATTTACTTGCTTTGGGTAAAAGTGTCATTAACATGGAAATTACACATTGCACATGAGTGGCCACAGGCAAAATAACTCAGTTGTAGCTGTCGTAGGAAGTTTATGTGTACTTTCTGCATCATGCAATGGACTCCGCAGGAGTTTCAACCCACTGACAATGTGATTTGAGAAAGTGGATAATGGGCATTTCTCCATCAATAACAAGACACTGAGAGACCAGAGGGAGCCAATTCAAATTAGAGGAAAGAAGTACTTAATATATGACCCGCAGGGCAATTGTAACCCTTGCATGACTTTATTGCAGATGTGGGTCTGGATCAGATGCAGTCCTGTGCATCTCACTCAATTCTCTGCTGTCCTTTCCATCTATCTTTCTCCTGTTATTACCTGAAGCACGTCTTGCCTTACGAAAAGTGCCCTACCCGCTCTCACTCTCCTGTTGCCTGACTCATTCCCAATTGAGCATTGCAGTTCAAAGGCAGAATTCCGATTTTTCACATAACTAGAAATCCTCCAAGGCTTATGAATTCTGATGCCATTGAATTCTTCTTTTACTATTATCTAACTAGTATTAACTTTGTCTTCCCTACATCTCACAGAGTCAAAGTATAAGAGTGGCTTACTTGTACCAGGTTTGATGTAGATGTTGACGTTATTTTCCTTGTAATTGGTCCTTCTGCTTGTCACCTGAGAGAATGAAACACATTAATGTGCTAACATTCACCTTTCACCAATTTGTGTTTTTCAATATCAAAGAAGGTTGCATGTTCCCAGACCTTGGCTCCTGTAGACAGATCTTGGATTTCAATGTTGTTCAGCCTCTATGAAAGCCCAAGGCCCCCTAAGTAGCTTAATTGCCCATTATCCTTACAGTATCAGCTTTCATCCTTTTGAATCAAAGGCTGGTCTCGGCAGTCAATCTGACCAAAGGGAAAGAAAGGCATGTAGAGCGGGAGAGGAATGTCGCATGATCTGAACACACTCCTTTCAAATACCCTGGTAATTATCACTACTGGAAGGAGGCCTTGTGGGTACAAAATAGGAGTTTGAAACCAGCAACAGACCTTTGTTTTCTTCAGAAAAAAGACATTCAAGCAGTAAAATAGAGTGAAATGAAAATATTAAGCTAGATTTTTTTTTAGATTTAGATTTATTGCCAAGTGTACTGAGATACAGTGAAAAGTATTGTTCTGCGTACAGTCCAGGCAGATTGTTCCGTACATGATAAACAGAGGACATACGATAAATACACAATTTAAATACATAAACATTGAGTGATGCATACAGAGTATAGTGCTACACAGTAGAGAAAATGCACGGGAGATCAGTTCAGTCCATAAGAGGGCCATTCAGGAGTCTGGTAACAGTGGGGAAGAAGCTGTTCTTGAACCTGTTAGTGCGTGTTCTCAGACTTTTGAATCTCCTGCCCGATGGAAGAGGTTGGAAGAGAGAATAACCCGAGTGGGAGGGGCCTTTGATTATGCTGCCCGCTTTCCCACGGCAGCGGGAGGTGCAGACAGAGTCAATGGATGGAAGGCAGGTTCGCAGGATGAACTGGGCTGTGTTCACAACTCTCTGTAGTTTCTCACGGCCTTGGACCAAGCAGTTGCCATGAATGTAACAATAATACTATACTGTGACCCAAACTGGATATTTATGTAATTTGCAAGTACATTTCTTCAGCCTTTCTCTCTCTAAAGGTGGACCAAGTAAGACAAAGCTGGATACAAATCATAAGCTGATTTATTTCACAACACAAGTATACAGAGTACCAGCTATAATCAAAACGTATCCTTGGAGAAAATTAACAATGCTATTTCACATTGGTGAGCTGTCATACTTCCTGTACAATTATTGAAATAATAAAATTAACCTACACTTTGTAAACTTCAACCAAGGGTGCTACCTCTTCTTTCTGCAATCATCTGGGTTATTTTCTCTTTTGTCAGCATGTCTTCAATGTCCGCTTCCAGACTGCTCCCTCCATCTATTTAATGCTCAATAATAATAACCTTTATTGTCACAAGTAAGCTTACGTTGACACTGCAATTAAATTACTGTGAAACGTCCCTAGTTGCCACATTCCGGTGCCTGTTCGGGTACACAGAGGGAAAATTCAGAATGTCCAAATTGCCTAACAGCACGTCTTTTGGGACTTGTGGGAGGAAACCGGAGCACCCAGAGGAAACTCATGCAGACACAGGGAGAACGTGCAGACTCCGCATAGACAGTGACCCAAGCCGGGAATCGAACCCGGGACCCTGGCGCTGTGAAGCAATAGTGTTAACCACTGTGCTACCATAGCATTCTTAACATAAATTATTGTAAGATCTCCCCTGTTGCAGTAATTAGAAATGGCAAGATATGACACCTAAACAATGTGACAGGACTTAATACTTCCAAAGTGATTTGGACTACTTGTTTTCAAAGTTAATAAATCGGTCAGCACAAGTTACTTTTTGATCCTTTAATGGGATGTGAGCATTGCTGACAATGCTCGCATTTGTTGCACACCCCCAGTTATTCATGAGAAAGCGGCGGTGCACTGCCTTCTCAAAACTCTGCAGTCCAAATGATGTTTCTGCAGCACAACTGAGAGGCTTGCCAAACCGTTTCAGAGGGCAATTAAAAGACCCAACTGGATTGATTGGTCCATTGGTGAATAGGATGCAAGTTCTCCTTCTGTATTCAACACCGGGTGAATTCCATCCACAGAAAACAATTCATTGAGCCAAAGTTTTGCAATGAAAAGAAATGAGCAACCAGAGAATGAGTCATCTTCCAGCATTTCCATGCATCCCCAGGAAAATGACTCAAGAGTAACAAAGAATCTCTCTACTTGACAGCAGTTTCAATGTGCGATTAAGGCTAACGGGACTGGGGTAATACATTAGCACGGACTGAGGATTTGTTAATGGGAAGAATATTTAGCAAAATATTTTTTTTTAAAAATACTTCACTTTCAGGATGACAGAGCTAATTAAGTGCCACAAGGATCAGTGTTTGGACTTCAGCTCAATGCAATCTATATTAATGACTTAGATGAGGGGTCCAGGTGTATTATACTCCTGTTTGCAGATGATATAAAGCTTGGTGGGAAATTAATGTTGAAAAGAGTAAAAGAGATAATAAAATAAATGAGCAAGTATTGATTAAGTGATCTAAGCTTGAAGTCTGTTAATCACTGGAGTAGCGAACTAAGATTTGGGAAAGGTTGAGTTAGAAATGGGACCGTGCATTATGTCGTGATCTTAACACATGAGGAAGAAGAAAGAAATGCCTGTCAAATTGAAAGTTTTGAAGGTGCAGCATTAACCATAATGCTGTTGATAAAATAAAGCTAAAAGAAGTTGTTAACTGGAGGGGAAAGGATAGAAAGAGAGGATAAGATGAGTACGCCCTTTTCTTTCAGGCAACCTTTGGATGACTCTCAGCTTTGTAGAGAACGAGGAGTCGCTCATAGAAAAGAAAGGGTAGAAGGAAAATAAGCGTTATGTGAAAGGAGCTTTAAAAATGGAGCAAATTCAGGAGCTCCACTTAAGGTCTGAGAAGTTGGTGAAATCAAAAATGTCAACTGATGAAGCAGGTTTCAGTGCTTGAGACTAAGTGATTCAATCCTTAATTCATGGACTTGGAGGAGATCAAAATGGAATAACTCAGTAATTATATTGAAGGAGGACTGAAGGTTCTCACCACCTAGGTGATCTGAAGGACCTTGATGCGTATACACTGATATCAACAAATAAAGTGTCAAGGAAGTTCTTTGATCATGAAGAAGGAGCCTAGTGGGTGAGAGATCAACAGATCTCCCAAGGTACGTAACAACATTACTAATGGAAATCCTACACCAACATGGCAGCAGTTAAAAATTAGACCAGAACTTTACTGGTAGAGGTAATAATTTCCAGAAATGTAATAGGCCTGTAGTTTGAAGAGTAAGCAAATGTTCAAGAACAATGATAGATTGGAAATAAGAGATTAGAGAGACGAGGATAAATTCTGGGTGCATAGCTTGAAATTAATGGGAGGGATATCACCAGCACTAATAAATGCTTCCCAGTGTTGGGATAGTATCCAAACCAGATGGATGGTATCATTTATGTTATTCCCGAGTGAATAATTTTTGGCCTCCAACTCAGATGGAGGTCACCAATTGGTTACTAAAGCTTCTGTTAACTGATATTGGCATACAATTTTTGGAAGGCTGTTCGCTCAGCAGCTTGAACAGAGTTCAATGTTATAACAGGTTTCTTATATTACAAAAGTGATTTCCCTTCAAAAGTGCTTCATCAGTTTGGAAGCATTTTGGAACATCCTGGGGCCAAACAATCTTTTGTTTCCTTTTCTTGATGAGATGTTATACCTTCCGGATAAAAACATTGTTGCCCGAGAGCAAGAATAGTTTTCTGCCAACTAGATTTGAAGGATCATTGATGATAAGTTGCAAGAAATCCTTAGGTATCAGGCAAGACGCCCGCACAACTAAGAAAATATCACACAGTTCCAAACATGTCCTCAAATCTGTATCAGAAAGCAAAATTGGGGATAACCCCATATTCTGCAAAGCAGATTAATCCATTTTGTTTCAAATGTAACGTGGGGATAGATTTTGATACGCATCGGTGATTATGTTTTTCATTATAATTATTCATTCCAGTCATTAACAATGATTGTCTCAGGTATGACCTAAATTCTGAAAACTGTTCTTTATCATTTGGTCCTAATACAACAATATCCTCATTGCAGCTAGGTGGTTTAATCATTGATAATGAATAATAATGAGGCTTTTAAAATGTTCATTTCACTTGTTTAATTGAGATTTGAATGGCTTTAATTATCCATTTTTGCTCTTCTTCAAAGCCTCTACTCTCTCCCCTATATAAATTGCTTTGGTGGTTGCTCTATCAGGAGCTGAGCCATGCACCCTTTCACTGTCCATCTCCTTTCCATCCATAATTTCGAGTGCTGAGATTTTAGCACAAAATTGATGATGAATCCCAACAGCCAGCTCCAAAGAATTATTTTAAATTAACTCCCCAAGTTATTAAACTGCAGTCAGACGTTTTGTTGCTTTTAGTCATGCCAGCCACTATGCACAAAACCAACAATGTAGCTACTGGCCGGGGATTACACAAGCAAATCAGTGGAATTGAGAGACACTTCAAAGATGAAGTCTAGAAACATTTGGTAAATAATAGCATTACTGGTGAGTTACTTCTAATTAAGAAGTGGCTCATGAGGAAAGTCTTGCAAGTTCTTCCTCACGATTAATTTAGACATCATCCCTGTCCTTATAATTGAGAGTTGTGAGATCTCTGATGATTCCCTCATCAGTATAACTGATGGTTAACAGCAATTCAGCTTTTCCTTTGTCAGTGTGCTTATTCCCAAAAGGTCATCCATCTAGGCTCGGAACAATCACAATAATCTATTACTGTATATCAGATGGATGCACTGTCACTAAGAAACCTCAGCCCCTCCTTCCTCCACTCACTGAGTTATCGACGATCATAATAGAGTCAAGGAGCTTCCTTGACATATTGCCTTATTACAGATATGACAAATTTAACGTTTGCATTTTCACAGCAAGGATCCAGATTTTAGTGTGCTGTTGACAATTCAAACTCAAATTCTAATCTGTACAAATTATACTTATTGTATGATTACCAACCCCGTGAAAATTGATGTTCACTCAAAGAAAATACCTGAAATGAAAGAAGCATCAATATTGTGGCAATTGGAGGATTGTAGGAAAATTGAATTATTGGGCAATTTAAGGGTTAAAAACCTGGGATTAGAATGTATTTTATTGCAATAGTCATTGTCATAATATACATCTATGTATATAATGGAGTGCAGACAGGCAGTGATTGACACACAGGATGACCAGTAAGCACACAGAACAGAGCAGCCAATCACCAGACAAGACACGACCACAATAAAGCCAGAGGGCACCAGTTTTCCCGCTCTCTCTTGGGACCCAGCCTCTGAGACAGTCAGAGTTAGTGAGCTGGCCAGTGCAAACACCATGTGGTAGCTAGTAAGTCTGGTTAGGCAAGTATCAGGTCTCCAGTCAAGTCAGCATAGTGTCAACCCACAGTTGAACATGTATAATAGTTTAGATGTTAAATAAAATCGTGTTGCATCTTATCAAGTGTTGGAGGTCTGTCTCTCGCTACACTGCATCAAGTACAGTTCACAGCGACCCAGCCTACCCAACACATCAGTCATATTCTTTAAAAATTAGAGTTCTGTTCTTGGGTAACTTCAACAGCCAGCATGTGAAATTGACAAAGGAGTGTGTTTTTCAACCTGGGCTAATGCCTAGTGGTTTGCCTGGGGAGGTACCTGGGGAATTAAATTGCTTTGCAGCCTGCAGAGAAAATTTGTTTTTTTATCTTGGGAAGCTGAGATCATTGCTGGCTGGAGCCAAGGAAAGTAGAAATACCTTTTGAGAAACTGGGAGGGAGGAAGTTTGGGAGAAAGCTGTGGAGAGAGACTGGGGGCAGGAGTCTCCGCTCCCCGACGCCAAAATCGCGTTCGGCGACGGGGCGGAGAATCCGTTTTGACGCCAATTTCGGGAGAGGAGCCAGTTGTCGTATTCTCTGCCCCCTGGAAACGCGGCGATTATCCACCCCGCGCTGCTCTGTCCCCGACCTGCCGAGTTCCCGACGGCGTGGGACTCTCATGGTCTCACCCGTCGTGAACTTAGTGTGGCGGCTGTGGACTCAGTCCACAGCCGCCAAAGTCGGGGGAGGGCCGATCCGCGGGCAGGAGGGGCTTCATTCAGGGCTGGGGTCACTGTGGGCAGGCGGTCCAGGGTGCGCAAGCGGGCGAAGGGGGACACTACTTTTGCTGTCTGGGTCCGCGGGCTGGGTCCGCCATGGAGCACGGCGTGGCCGCTGCAGGCCAACGCCGTGCACATGCGCGGCCTCGGAACCGGAAGTGCTCAAGGCCGTATCAGCAGCTCGAGCTGCGAGCTCTACGCTGCTGCCCTGCTAGCCCCCAGCAAAATGCGGAATCGGTGGCCGTTTTATGCCAGTTTCCCTGGCGTAAAAGACCACTATTTTCACGCCGGTGTGGGGATTTGGTCTCTAAAATGGAAAATCCAGCCCCTGGTTTGAAGAAAAGACTTTTGGAAGTGCAGTCTGATCTGTTTTTTAGACCACAGATAAAGACAGTTTCCTTTCCCAGTAGGATAGGGGAAGAGAGTAATAATAGTTTAAAAGCAAAGCATTCTTGTCTGAAGACGAATAAAAGGCTAAAACAACTGAGTTGAAGCAGCAATTTGAAGGTATTCAGCCAGAAGCTGAAGGGGTTCTAGCAAGAGCCAGAATTTGTTCTGTACCGCAAATATTGCTTGACACCCTGCTAATTTCAGGCTGGATTAAGAGCTGTCTGTTTCTTTTCAACTCTACATTGGTCCAATCTGCATTGGAAAGACTAAACGCAGACTGGGTGACCGCTTTGCAGAACACCTCTGGTCCGTCCAAAAACAGGACCCAGATCTTCCTGTCGCTTGCCATTTCAACTCACCATCCTGCACTCATGGCCACATATTCGCCCTTGGCCTGCTGCAATGTTCCAGTGAAGCCCAGCGCAAACTGGAGGAACAGCACCTCATCGTCTGATGAGGTATGTTACAGTCTTCCAGACTTAACATTGAGTTCAACAACTTCAGACTGTGAACTCTCTCCTCCACTTTCACCCCATTTTTATTTCTATCAATTTATTTTTATTTTCATTTCTTCCACTGATCTGACATTCCCTCACCATCACCCCCCCCCCCCCCCCCCCCCCCCCGCCCAACTCCACTCGGGCCAACTTTTCCTACTTGCCCTTTGACACAGTGCTCAACTTTGTTCTGCCATTCACACATTCTAATCTCTTTATGTGCCACCATCGGCACCCTTCTTAGCCTTAATCATCCCCATTTATATTCCTTTCATCTTTTGTCCTTGACATCTTTGTCAATCTCAACCTACCGCTGTCCCCTTATCCAGCCCCACCGCTCCATGCCCCCCACTACATAAATCTGACCCCATTTCCAGTTCTCTCCAGCTTTGACAAAGAGGCCCCCAGACTAGAACCGTTAGCTCCCTTTTCTGTCCACAGAGGTTGTCAGACCTGCTGAGATTGTCCAATATTTTTTGTTTTTGTTTCTTTTTTTATTCTTTGATGGGAAATTGCATAGTTGTGTTCAGGGCTAATTGTACACTGTTCTCTTTTGGGTGTGAATTGAAAAGTTGAATATTGTATTTCTAATCAAGCTTTAAAAAAAAACCAAGCTTGCGCAATCACTCCTGGAGAGAATCTTGCTTTCTGTACGGCCTTTCAAATAATCTAAAATATTGGAGTTTCAGCCCACTATTATGGCTATTATTGGGGGCTGGTCTGGAATAGTAATAGTATATTCTGAACTTGTGCAAAGTATTCTCCCATCTTTCTCTTCATGTCTATAATTAATATAACTTTCATGGTCTGAGAGTGGGAAAAACAAAACAGAGAGTGAGATACTTGTAAAAAATTGACATGTTTTTCTTTTGTCTCTTTATCTTTCTTTTCTTCAGCCTGCTTTATGTTCCCTGCTCATTTACCCGATTGAGTTTTTTTGCCAACCTTCTAGTTTTTTTTATATTATTCCCATTACTTTTAATAAACATTGCTTGAATGTTTCATTTTGATAATTTAGTTTGTTTTCTTTTCCATTTTTCCATTCGTTACATGCTTCAGGTCGAGCTAATTTTAAGAATGCCTTCTAGTCCACAATTACTGGGAGGTGGCACCAAGCTGGGAAGAGAACTTGAACAGGGAAAGGAGGTCAGCACTCTCGGGTGCAAAGGAGACTGTGCCACAGGAGCTGGTGTTATGTGAGGGAATGAGTGTAACAGGAACAGCAATCAACATCAATCTAATGGCATGCAAGCAGCAGCAACAGAGGGTAGAACCTGGGGCGAAATTCTCCCCCAACGGCGCGATGTCCGCCGACTGGCGCCCAAAACGGCGCCAATCAGACGGGCATCGCGCCGCCCCAAAGGTGCGGAATGCTCCACATCTTTGGGGGCCGAGCCGCAACATTGAGGGGCTAGGCCGGCGCCGGAGGGATTTCCGCCCCGCCAGCTGGTGGAAATGGCGTTTGTTGCCCCGCCAGCTGACATCCCCGTGCGGCGCAAGCGCGGGAGTGTCAGCGGCCGCTGACAGTTCCCGCGCATGCGCAGTGGGGAGAGTCTCTTCTGCCTCCGCCATGGTGGAGGCCGTTGCGGAGGCAGAAGGGAAAGAGTGCCCCCATGGCACAGGCCCGCCCGCGGATTGGTGGGCCCCGATCGAGGGCCAGGCCACCGTGGGGGCACCCCCCGGGGCCCGATCCCCCCGCGCCCCCCCCCCAGGACCCCGGAGCCCGCCCACGCCGCCTTGTCCCGCCGGTAAGGTAGGTGATTTGATTTACACCGGCGGGACAGGCAATTTCTCGGCGGGACTTAGGCCCATCCGGGCCGGAGAATCCAGCGGGGGGGCCCGCCAACCGGCGCGGCCCGATTCCCGCCCCCGCCGAATCTCCGGTACCGGAGACTTCGGCAACCAGCGGGGGCAGGATTCACGGCGGCCAACGGCCATTCTCCGACCCGCTGGGGGGTCGGAGAATGACGCCCCTGGGGCGAAATTCTCCCCAAACGGTGCGATGTCTGCCGACTGGCGCCCAAAATGGCGCCAATCAGACGGGCATCGCGCCGCCCCAAAGGTGCGGAATGCTCCGCATCTTTGGGGGCCGAGCCCCAACATTGAGGGGCTAGGCCGATGCCGGAGGGATTTCCGCCCCGCCAGCTGGCGGAAACGACCTTTGTTGCCCCGCCAGCTGGCGTGGAAATGACATCCCCCGCGCCCCCCCCCAGGACCCCGGAGCCCGCCCACGCCGCCTTGTCCCGCCGTTCAAAAGGTGGTTTAATCCACGCCGGTGGGACAGGCAATTTATCGGCGGGACTTCGGCCCATCAAGGCCGGAGAATCCAGCGGGGGGGCCCGCCAACTGGCGGGGCCCGATTCCCGCCCCCGCCGAATATCTGGTACCGGAGACTTCGGCAACTGGCGGGGGCGGGATTCACGGCAGCCCCCGGCGATTCTCCGACCCGGCGGGGGGTCGGAGAATGACGCCCCAGATAACCAGACCAGACTCAGAGTGCAAGTGGAGGAAGATTGTAATGGAGTCAGCAAGGCCAGTAATGATGAACCTGAGCACTGAGGTTCATCAACTGGCAGAAGGCTGACGAGTTGCACATCTACAGGGATCTACAGCACATTAAAAGGGAGAGCCATGCAGAAGAAACAAGATTTTAAAAAGGCAACAAGCTCTACACAAGGTTGTTAAAGGAAGATAGTTTCCTCGTTATCAAACCTAGTGATCAAACGTCCTGGACCAATTCCAAACTTTACCATTAACCATAATATCGGCTGTTGGGCTTGATCACACAATATAAATTTCACCACCTTTTCTTTTTTGGTATTCTTCTGACTTTTTAGCTTTGCTTCCAATTTTTTTAATATTATCTACTGGCTGCAAAAAATAGACACTTTAAATAAGTGTAAAACATTTGTTTGAGTGATTTCATTGATTGCTTATGTGTCAGCTGTTGATTCTCGATTGGGAGCTTTGTAAAAAGATTGAGTTATTCATTGGGTAATCTGTTCCGAGAACTTTTTTCTACCTCTCTGTCCATGCCAAATATTAAAAGAGAAATTGCTTGAGGCTGTTGGAAAAGTATGATGGAGATTTTTAATTTTTAATTTTTTAAAAATAAATTTAGAATACCCAATTATTTTTTCCAATTAAGGGTCAATTTAGCATGGCCAATCCACCTGCCCTGCACAACTTTGGGTTGTGGGTGTGAAACCCACGCAAGCACGGGGAGAATGTGCAAACCCCACACGGACAATGACCCAGAGCCGGGATCGAACCTGGGACCTCGGCGCCGTGAGGCAACAGGGCTAACCCATGATGGAGATTTATGATGTCACAATGCAACAGACACATTAGCCCCAATTCTAGCTCCTGAGGGGAGCTCTGTGCAATCGCGTTGGAAGAGGCAAAAAAAGAGTCCATCCATCCCTTTACAGCATGACCACTAGAGACCCCGATAATCATCTTTGGCATTCAAGTAAAAGATTGGGTGACCATTAGGAGGACCTTGGAGTTGGAAGAGAGGGAAGACCTGAGATATTCTTAATGGCTCCAGAGGCACACTCCTGGCTCACACTGAAACAAATTTAAAGTGAGTAAAGAACTTCCAGTTTTGGAGCTCCAATGCTATTTGCCAGAATTTGACTTTTTCACGAAAGGTTTGAAAAAAGTATAGATTTATTTCTTGGTAACCCTAGAACAGCTTGCCATGAGATTGGTCAGGAGAGCAAGCCACAACAGTATCCCAGTCTTTTCCTCAGGTTAAAATTGCAGGCATGCCCCAGTGCCCCTGCCATCTCCATATTCAAAGAAAGGTCCTGCTGCTTTACGAAGGGTAACCCATTCAGCTGCTCAAAAGAACACAGGTAGACAATGTGATCGAAGCGGTTTGAGTGACTGTGCCAATTTTTATTTGCCTGCCTGCCTGCCTGATTTCTGCTTGACTGAGAAGTGAACATTGTCCTATTCAGTATGCCATCTTATCACTAATGTAAAATGCATTCTATGTAAAATAATTGCTGTTGGATAAAAAGATGGATAGAAAGATAGAGAGAGATGTGATGCATACCTGGCACACAGTCCGAAAAAAAGTTAGCAATATATTTTAACCACTATTTTCCTGTTGTAGTGCCGCAGTGGTTTTGATTATGAAGAAAATTATACGGTTTCAAAATGGTTCCTTTGACGTTGATAGGAGCTGGAACTTTAGTCTCAGGACAAATAGCTGTAGGATTAAGACTACTGGAAGGTGAAGGCTATGGGCATCGAGTGACAGAAGGATTAGGCTCTACTGTGATTTGTTGCTCTGCACAACCGCCCCCCCCCACTCCCCCCCCCCCCCCCCCCCCGAACCCTTTCTGTGGTAAAAGAGACTGCCAACACTCACCCTCTGAGTTCACACATAAAGAATGACCATTTGAGCAATGCACTGACAAGCTGTCAGCAACCCTGGGAGTCAAACTTTAGTCAGGCATAAGTCACTGCCTCGAGTAGGTGAGCAAAGGGGAGAAATATTGACAGTGAAAAACACTGACGGTTCTGCAGTGGAAGCCAGTTTCAGAGACACCTGGCTTAAGCACTCATATCACCGACTTCTAGTCTTTGGCCTTGGGCTCTTGCCAATCACAAAGCCGGAATCAGGTGCAAACAGCAGAAGTCACCAGCATGGGAACACAAATCATGCATTGCTTAGATTGACTTCTGCTGCCAACACTTTCACAATGGATGATTTGAAAGAGAACATTTTAACAGATTGGCTTCCTTTGCTCCCAAATGTACATGAGAAAAAAACAGGACATTTTGTGACAACTGGGTGATTCTGTAACTTTGGCGACAGTTAAATTATAGTTGGGTATTTTATTGGCTTAAAGAACATTCAAAGACTTGCAGCTAAAATGACTTCTCTTTTCTCACAATTTTATCATTATTTATAATGAATTTTAAAAAAATACAAAGATCTGACATTGTGTAACAATGTTTATCTAACCTCGTTTTCCAATATCTAGAATCTTTTTTTCAGAAGGTTGTTCAGAAGGTCTACCGTTTGCAGAGAGCTTCGACTGTTTATAACAGATTCATATTGTCGTATTAAATCTTTTAAAAGGAGGTATGCACCAGAAGTCTTGGGGCATATGCATCATTTCTCATCTAATGGCAGACGTTTGATTGCTGGTGTGAAGTCTCCCTGTATTGCAACACCCCTTGTAAAAAGTTAGGATTAATTAATTTCTTATTATGGATTGAGGTGACTGGTGGAACTTTAACATACATTTCCCAGCAGAAACCTGACAGGCAAGTGGTGAGAAGGGTCTGTACAACTTCACCACATCGTACCTCACCCCCATCCCCCACCCCACTACCGCTAACACTAATCCCATTCCTTTCACACGGGTATGGAAATTAACTTGTACATTTCTGCCGGTGAAGAAAGCAAGGTTCTTCCTTAAATATGCAGATTGTGCCCTAATGATACCGCGGAGGCTTGACTGCAACATTGACCCCAAGCAGGCAAGAGGAACATTTACGATCCAAAGCAGATTTGATAGTGACTGCCATACCAGGTCACACCTACTGGGAGCAGGACCAATGGTGGGGAGAGGCCTAGTTGACATAGCACATAAGAACCTAGGCCCCTTAAGCCTGTTTCACCATTCGTTAAGATCATGGCTATTCTAGCTGTGGTCTCAAATCCACTTTGCTATCTGCCCCCCATAACCCTTGAGTTCCTTGTCTAGCCAACCCTCAGCCTTGAATAGATTCAACGACCCCGCTGCCCTACTTTTTGAGGAAGAGAATTCCACGAAGAGGAAAACATTTCTATCTTAAAAGGGAGATCATTTTTTCTTAAACTGCGCCCCCTAGTTCTCGAGCTGGATTCTCCCGCCCGCCCACTGCAAGAATGCCACGGGCGAGTCACCGACAATGGAAAGATCCATTGACCTCGGGCGGGATTCTCCAGGCGATTGCGGCCGGAGAATCCCGCCCCTCGTCTTTCCCAAAAGAGGAAACATCCTCCCAGCATCCAGCCTGCTAATTCCCATCAGGATCTGAATTTTTCAAATAAGATAATCTCTTATTCTTCGAAACTCCAAATGCTATAGGGCCAACTTGTTCAACCTTTCATCCTAAAATAAGGCCTGCGCCCAAGGAATCAGTTCAGTGAATCTTCTCTGAACTGCTTTTAAAGCAGTTATATCCTTTTTTGAATAAGGAGACCAAAACTGTACACGATATTCCAGATATAGTTTCTCCAAGGTGCTGTGCTCCGGTAAAATTTTCCTACTTTTATATTCCATTCCTTTTACAAGAAACACCACCATTCCATTTGCCTTCCTAATCACTTGCTGTACTTGCACACTAACATTTTGTGATTCATCTACCAAGAAATGAAATGAAATGAAAATCAGATTCCTCTGTTCTGTAATCTCTTAAATAGTCTATTGTTTTTCTATTCTTCCAGCCAACGTGTACAAGTTCACATTTTCCCACACGTTACTCCATCTGCCAAAGCTTTTGCACGTTCACTTAACGTGTCTTTATGCCTTTGTAGACTCCTTACCTCGACTTCACAACTCACTTTCCGACGATCTTGGTTTCATCAGGAATTTTAGCCGCAATATATTTGGATGCTTCATCCAAGTAATTGATGCATTTAAATTATGCTCACTGTACATTAATGTATGAAAAATATAATACATTTTTTCCTATCTTTTTCTGGTGTCTACTAACAGTATCTTTAAGGACAATTGGTTAAAATGCTTCAGAACTGGGAAATCAGCATAACATGAATCACACATGCTTTTTGTTTCCTCTGAATCTGACAGTAGAGTTCTAAGTCAAACATTAGACACACTGGACACCCAAAGTCACTGGCTTCCAATTTTACAACTGCCTCATTCCGGGAGGGGGACCGAACAAAAGAGCCAGTCATCTGAAATTCATACCCCGAACAGTGATTTACCACCCAAAGATCAAGGCTATAATTTCCTCCAACATCTGTAAAGCAAATTACCAATATCAGAAAAATAAACAATTCCTCAGATGGAAGACGTAGGGCGGAATTCTCCTAATCAGCCCTCAGCGGGTTTAGAGGCAGATGGGTGCAGTGAATCTGGCGGGAGCCACAATGTCAGAAACCTCACAATGTAAAATCATGTTGCAATTCTCCCACTGGCGGGTCGCTCTTCCCACAGGCACGTGGTGCAATTGCCATTTGCATTGCATGAATGACCATTAAAACTGCATCTCGCCAGGCCTTCCAATCTTGTGTCACACCAGCGGGACGTTACGCAGTGTCAAACCCGGGGTGAATGCAACAACGTTCTGCTGGGGTAGACTCCATGCCATGCTGATCTTCGTGAACAGCACCGTGCTGTTGGACCCATGGGCCCTCCTGTGTCACCGAGTCGGATCAGTACAGCATCTGCAGTTTGGGAAAACCGGGGTCTCTTTCCCCTCTCGAGCCACACACCACTGCTATCTGGGCCAGACTGTGTTGCGGGGCACATACAGCCACCACAACACAGGTCCCAAGTTTGAGGGCGGGGGGGGGGGGGGGGTTAGAGTTTGAGGTGAGGCCGGGTGGTGTGACCTAATGAAAACAAGGGGGGGGGGCAATATGGAAGGAGCGCTGTGGGGGGGGAGGGGGAGGTGGAAGGCGAGGGATCACGATGACACGCAGAGGGGCAAAGAGATGGATGAGGATGAACAATGGAAAGCAGAGGGAAGACCGAGCGGAGGAAAGCTAGCTGAATGGAAAGCTCACAAGCAAGGGAGTCAAAGCGATACTGCATCATTCACTGAAAGGGGATGCATGAAGATTCCAGGTGTGGTTGGTAGAGGTTCACGTGGAGCGTAGGCATTGTGAAGGTGACGGGCTCGGGGGGGAGGGTGGTTGAATCAAGGAACAGACTTCTTCTTGAAGCTGCTGGCTTTTTCCCTTTGGGCTGCTGGCATCTTGCAAAGTCTGGCAAAGGCATTTGGGCTGGTGAGAGTGATGTGAATGTGCTGGACTGATATTTAAATGTGGCGCCGTAACCTTCAAAACGGTCAGCTGAGGGCGGACGGACGAATGAGCTGCTGGCCTGCCAGGTTATTCGGATGGAAACACGCTTGTGCATAATTAATAACGTTCCAAGTGCTAAATCTGGGGTGGGTTCCTGCTATCCTGGTCTATGGGACAGGCACCACCGGAGCTGCCCATCACCACACATCTCAACATGGGAGAATTTTGCCTGTAGTCTTTATGCCGCTGTCACTATTTAAAAAAAAATTATCAAAAACGTTTTAGTAAATCGAAAAGGATCTCTGGCAATCTTTTGAAGCTATACTTCTCCTTTATTCAACACCATGAAAATGATTTGAACTTGGTTTCCATTGATTTTGTGAAGACAAAATCAGTCATTCATAAATAACTTTAAGTTGAATTTCAGAGAGAAAACAATTAGAATGACATATTGATTGTGTGGAATGAAATATAATTCTCAGAAGCTACAAAGATTTGTATATTCCTTGGAATGTCTTTATGAAAAATAATGGGTGCGATTCTCCGGCCTTGTTCCACTCTTGATCGAACGAAACGAGGCCGGAGATTAGCGAGAGGGGCCAGAAACGAGAGCCATGTCAGGCCCCAAACAGACTGCAATGCAACTGGCCCGCTCCCATAGGCAAAATCGGGATCTCGCCATAGCATGGCAAGAAACCAATTATCACCAATTAAGCCCCATTTCCATACAATTAACGGAAGTGACTTCATATCCAACGGCCTCCTGTCATTCATCTGCCTCCCCAGCAATTAGTGACACTGGCGCTGATGAGTACTCTTGAAAAACGTGAACTTGGCAAAGGGCTTTTGTGGGGAGCTGAGGAGGTAAGCAACCATCTTTGATCACAATCAAATAGCTCGGGGGTGCTGGGCATGCCACCGCACTCATCTATCGGGGCTCCATCCCAGTCCATTAACTCCTTGTAAATCTCGGATGCCTTACCCTTATCCACTCCTGCCTTCGATACCACCTTACCTATATCCCAGGGGGCGGCAGATTGGGAAAGGGTGGCACATGTTCCCTCGCATAATCCCCACATGAAACTCTTTCCTGTGACGTATATGCTTGTCAGTGAGTTGGATGGCAGCTGGAGATTGCAGAACCTCCTTCCAACTGCTGTTTTCCACCCATTTTGATTGGCAGCTGACTGGCCACATGCAGGTGAGATCCTGGATGTTAAAGTACTCTGGCTCTCAAACTTGTGTGAGAATATGTTTCATACTCACTCAACCCCCGCCTAAAACCTGGTCAGGGTTAAACGTTTCAGGAGATGATATGACTTGGGAATAGGAAGGTCAATGGTGCATATATTCTGCGCTGAACTGGACAGACTACAGGGACTAGCTAGGTCTTTTCAGTCTATTTCTGTTTTGGGAAGAAACAACAAGAACCTACAAACTTGATTTTTAGGCCCTCACCAGTGCTGGGATCAGAGGCAGATTGCACCATTGGCTTGTCTGCCGATTCTTCAGCTTTATCCCATCCATGGGCTATTTTCCATGAGTCAACATTAAGGGAGGCAGCAGGAATATCAGCCCGCATGCATGTTCCAGCTAACAGCCATTCAAGGTCAATAAAAGCAGGCCAATTGAGATTTTGTCTTTACTTTTTCTGCAGACGACAATCTTGGAATCCTCACAGTGTGGATGGAGGCCATTCAGCCCATCACGTCTGCACCGAGCCTCCGAAACAGCACCCTACCTCGGCCCATTTTCCAGCCCTTTGCATGTAACCCCCCTAACCTTTGGACACTAAGGGGCAATTTACCCATGTGCAATCCACTGAAACTGCATATCTTTTGACTATGGGAGGAAACCAGAGCACTCGAGGGGAAACCCACGTAGACACGGAGAGAAAGTGCAAACTCCACGCAGACAAGTGACCCAAGGCCGGAATTGAACCCGGGTCCCTGGAACTGTGAAGCAGCAATGCTAACCACTGTGCCCTTGCACCACCCACAATGGCTTCTTTAGGTGTCTGGAGGAGGCATCCCAGGTACAATTCTTGTTATCAATGCTCTAAGCAGGTCAGCGGGCCCTTCTTAGCTTCCTATGCCTGTGTTTAGACCTGCAGGCCTTCCTGTGGAGAGGGGATTCCCCACAGCCCACCACCTCCAAAGTGCTAGCTTGGATGCAAAAACCATTTCAAGTGTCCTCTCCCTTGCTTACCTGGCATCTCACTCTGATGTTGCTTTCAAGTTGGAAGGCCTCTGATTGGCCCTCCAGTTTCAGGTCACTCCCCCACCCTCCCAACCCCCCATCCCCCCATCCACTACCCCCCCCCCCCACCCCAACCGCACCCCCAACTGTCCTGCAGCCTGATTTTTAATTTGAGGGTGAGCCCTCCCTCTGATCATTCATTGGCGCTCTGGAGAAAATCACAATGAGTGCAGGCTTGGGATTCATATTTGAGCTTGTGGTCTGGGTTCAAAAGCCCTCAGGGACAAACTATGCCCTAAGGGCAGATATTCTGCTTCCACCAAAGTAATAATAATAATAATAGCTTATTGACACACGTAGGCATCAATGAAGTTACTGTGACAAGCCCCTAGTCTCCACATTCCAGCACCTGTTCGGGGAGGCCAGTATGGGAATTGAACCCACGCTGCTGGTATTACAAGCCAGCTGTTTAGCCCACTGTGCTAAACCAGCCCCTAGTGGTTTAACTAGAGGAAATTGAGCTCAGCTCAATGATCTGCAAAATCACCCAGAACTAACATGGATGGTGACCTCCCACATCACATTGGGGCTGGAACTGGAGGCTACCAATAGGAGGCAACAGGAAATGTGTGTTTTTCCAACACTTACAGCTCAAATTTCATGTACGTGAACACTCAAATGTTGCGGTTGTGTATGGAGTCAAAAACCCTCTCAGCTTTTCTAAAGATCGCAAACATATGAAATACATTTTCCAGCCATTGCAAAGGTCATATTGATGAAAGGAAACTGCTAGCGGTAATCAAGGGATGGCAGAAACAGATGTAGAAACAGGAGCTGGGGTCTATGGGTGATGGGGCAGTGTAGCATCAAAACCCCTGTTTAATGGCTATTGAAGTGAGGAGGTCAGCTGTACATCTCCTGTAAATTGCATACATCACTGCATAAGCCTACAAGAGAACAGTACCACTTACCAGGTAAAGACCCAAGGTTTTCATCTTACAAAGAGTTGTCTGTCACAGTGCTGATCTAGGCTAAGATCCATTCCAACAGTTGTGTTCCCTTTCTTCTGGTGGTGAATCCCCATCGAGTTGGACAATGTGTTCAGGATACAGCTTACAGTTGAAAGCCTTTGCTCTCTCAGATCTTCAATGGCTCTCACATATAAAATTATCACAGGCAGACAGGGCTCATGTTTGTCACTGTGCATGGGCTTCGTCAAACTGGAACATCTATACGAAACGACTGTGAAATTCAACTCCGTATAGTTTGTTTTCCAGATTTATTTTTGCTAAGGGCTTTAAAGTACGTATACAGGGTGGAACTGCCAGAAGTATACAGAGTAGGTTGTTTCTAATGTCACTACACGTATAGCACAGATTTGATGTTAGTACTGCTGTTTTGGAGCTCAACACTGCAGCTAACAGCCTCTCTTGAGCTGGCACATGTGTTCAGCAGCATAAAGTAGCCATCCACAGGCGCCATTTAAAAGGACCATCAACTGCTTTCTCATTAGTTGCTGATTGAGTTTAATCGGTTGTTGTTGCGATTGTAGAAGTGCTTGGGATTTCCAGGATTATTTAAAGTTGCAAGAGTCTACAGGGACAGGTATAGCAGGAGCAGCACCAGGCACACCTAAAAATAAGCACCAAGATACAACACAGGACAGCATGCATGATAAATAGCAGAAGTAGCATGAGTTAGAAAGAGCTAAGCGATCCCACAACCAACAGAGAGATCAAAGGTGAGATTCTCTGGCCTCCACATGGTGTGTTTCTCTATGGTGGGAGGGGGCCTGCCGTTGGCCGGCGCAGGATCTTTTGGTCCCATTGCTGTCAATGGGATTTCCCATTTAATTCACCCCACGCCGCTGGAAACCCATTGCAGAGGTGCGCCGTTGCGGAACCGGAATATGCCGCCAGCGTGATCAGCTGAAAAATCTCACCCTAAAGCTCTGATGTCCTGCTACATTTAGCCATAAGTGGTAGTGGACAATGGGCAGCTAACCAGAGGAGGAGGCCCCTGAAACATCCCTCTCCCCAAGGATGGTGGAGCTCAGTACTTCAGTGCAAATGTCAGGGCTGCAAAATTTGCAACAAACTTTAGCCAGAAGTGGATGATTCATCTCAGCCTCCTCCTGAGCTCCTCATCATCATGGGTACCAGTTTTCAGCCAATTTGATTCACTCCAAGTGATATTAGGAAATGGACAGATGCACTGGATACTGCAAAGGCTGTGAACCCTGATAACATCCTGGCAGTGAACCGTGCCCCTAGCCAAGCTGTTTCAGTACAGCTATAACACTGACATCCACCCAGCAATGTGGAAAATTGCCCCAAGTGTTTCCTGCCCACAACAAAAGAAATCAAGTAGCCCAGGCCTGCGGCTTCACAATAGTGTGCTTGGCGCTCTACAAGCGTTTAAGTGAGCAGAGCAGGAGCATGGGATGTTCATATTGCTCGCATTGAAAGCAATGCTCATGGGTGAACTGCATTTTGAGATTCCCACACCAGCCTTTTTAGGGCAATCACATTTTGCCACCTGTTTCTCTGTTTGCATTACAAGATGGAACTGGAGAAGAGCTTAAAAATTAAAGGACCTACAATCCATCGAGGAATCCACTATGGACATCCTGTATCTATGAGCATGAGGAGGCAAAGGAAGCTAGATCTGCTGATCTTCCATAAGACCATGACTATCCAATTGTGTTGCATTTTCATCTTGTTTACCCTCACAAGTAAACACCATAAACCGTTACTATCGTTTAATTGGAGCTCGATTTGATAGATGCCCAGAAGTCAGTTCTTTTAGCATCTGTTCCTTTCCATTATCATAGATGGAAAAGAGAAATTGGCTGGTGACCAATGGCAAAATAGTGCCTCCCACCATTCTGTATTCACTCTACCAATGGTTATGAGCATTATCAATATGTGCCTGTGTGCACGTGTATCTTGGAGGATGCAGCTTGAAAGAGTGGAAGTACAGTGCACAGTGAGTACAGTACAGTACAATGCACAGTGAGGAGGGATATCATAAAATTCCTACAATACAGGAGGGGGCAATTCTGACCATCAGGTCTGCACCAACTCTCTGAAAGAGCACTCTGCCCATATCCACTGCCCCATCCTATCCCTGTAATCTAACTTGGACATCCCTGGACTAAGGAGAAAGTTTGAATGGCCAATTCACCTAACCTGCACATCTTTGGACTGTTGGAGGAAACGGGAACACCCGGAGGAAATCCACGCAGACATAGGGAGAATGTGTAAACGCCATACAATCACCCAAGGCCAGAATTGAACCAAAGTCCCTGGCACTGTGAGGCAGCAGTGCTAACCACTGCACCACCGTGAACATGGCTTCACCAGAAGATAATTGTGTCATGTGATCAAGTCTTAGTTTCACTTTTGCTTTCAGCAGAGCATACACACAGCTCTAATGTCTTCAAGCTTTGTATCTATATATAACTTTTCCCATGTGCATTGTCTTAATAAATAAACCCACAACATGTTTAGTAAATTTCTTATGAGTGATAGGGGCTTTGTGTCTTGTACACTAAATATGCCTCGGATTATATCATTATAACACAAGTTGCAGTTTTTAAAGAGAAGCAGGAGCTCTATTTTGGAAAATGTGACCATGTGTTGACATTTAGCAACCCTCTCATTATACTGTTACCATTCAGTGTAAAAAGAGATGCAATTGTTGACTAATGCATCAGTCACCTGTTTCATACATATATGGTAGCACATTGACTGTGTTTCAGTCCCTGCTAGCCTGGAAAGACGCAAATACAGAGAAGGTGAAAGAAGTGGTGACTTTGACTGCCACTGGTTCTCTCTCCATATGGTGCAGGTCGTCTTCCAATGTCCCTGCACTACATGGAGCCTGCAGAACCATAGTCACTTGAAGTAGGCTTGCCAAACTCTTTAGTTGATGGTATAATGACAAACATGAGGAGGTTTGACTCTGATCTCACTGACAGACTTTCTTTCATCTCGTACAACTTCAACCATGAAATATATTATTTTAGGGCATTTCAAAACTGACCCTTATTATTAGATTTAACTCGACTTGCTAACTGCCACAACACTGTATAGCTAGCGCTTAGCTGCCTTGTTGCTCTCTGAAAATTTGTATTGCAACAGCCTCTTTATCATGTTCCTTTTTTATTCAGCCCTTCTGTTGAAGCCAGTTAAATGCTTCTTTTACAGTTATCTTTTCAGTGAGCTAGCAAACAATAAATACTGACCAATTTTAGATTCCACTTAAAAATAATCTACTATTATTACTACTACAACAAACTCCAAAAATTAAAGAAAGTAACAGTTTGCATAAAGTCAACCAAGAATATAAAAAAACAGTATTAAAAAAGAACTGCAAAACTGGCCTGTGTTGTGTTTAATGAGATTTCCCTTTGGATCACTTCAGATAGGTGACGGGAGAGAACTGTACAATTCGATCCGAAACAGTTGGGTGCCCATGCTATGCTTGACTCAAAATGTATTAATATATTTTTTTAAATGCTGTCAGGCACTTTGGGCAGACTAAAAGGCCAACTTGAAGATTGTACCTTGTGCTGATGTCATGTGCACCCAGTAATATGGAATTATGCTGCTTTTCTGACGTCTAATCATCGCATGGTCCTGCCAGACAGTCAAGCTGACTGAAAAATATACCCAAACTGAACAATAATTTGGAGGGACATTAATTATTTTACAAATCCATTCACTTGACTTCAATCAGGTCAAAATCCTTCCATCCACCATAGGATTTTTGATATTTTGGCAAGAAAGAGTAATGATGGTTGAGGGGACTGGCACAGTCATAAGTATAACATTTAATGGGGGTACATAATGCTAAATTCAATCTGACTCCCACAATTTCACCTCAAAACTCATCATCTTCACTGTCCCTGCCAAAGTGCAGGAGCACTTTGAAATAGTGAAAATGAAATGTCACCATAGTCCTGGTGGACCGTAGGCTCCTCTTCGCTTTTGAGAGAAGCTGACTGGTGGTAATTCAACCTGAGGGTCACCACACTTAAGGCAAGGGGGCAAGGTTGAGAAGGTGCGGCCTTCATTAATAACCTCAGACGGCACAGGAATTGAACCCACACTGTTAGCGTGGCACCACATCATGAACCAGCAGACCATTCAAATGAGCGAACCAACCCTCTTTGAGCTTACTAAACAAAAATAAGTGTAGCACAAGTCCATAGCATAATTAGTGGAGAGATTGTTGTGAGCGCCAATGCGTGCTGGCATGAGGCGCAAGACAAATTTGGCATCATATGCTCCTACAGGAACCTAATTTGAATGAAAATATCAAGTTGCAGTTGCCAAAGGGGCATCTGATACAGCTCAGCAATTGTGATTTAACCAAATCTGGTTAGCTCTAACACTGCAAGTCGGTCCCAGTGAGACAGGTCGGGGTGAAATTGGCTCAACAGCGGCCCACAATATCTTTGTGGAATTGGAAGAATCAAAAATATAATTTTTAAACCTTTTGCAGTTGCCTTTTGCAAAAATCCTTTAAGACAGGATTCTTCAAGGCTTGTTCCAACTAGTCAGAGGCCAAGCAATACAACCAACACCCATCTATATTTGAATGTTGCAATGGAATTGTGTAACTGGTTCAGGATCCTATTTATAGGCCCTCCTAATATCATATGAGGTGGAGCCTTGGACATCAATGCAGCAACTGAAGTGTTCCCGATTTCCACATTTTTCAACCACTACCTGCCCATTTATCATTATTAAAGTGGATAGCCGGAAGTTGACTTCATACCTGAACATCATTTATTTTGTGTTCTTGCTTTCTTGATGCCAGCGATGCCAATTCAAAGCAATAAAAAGCCAACCCCTGGACTTGACTATGTGACGCAAAAAAATGGTAGTATTTTACCTCATGATCTGAACAGTATTGAGATTTTAATTTTGCAACATATAACAGGGCAAACCCGTTAGCTCATGGGCTGCGTTTTCTGCAGTCCCTGGGGCTGCGACCAGGGGTGAACAGGGCTTAAAATTAACCACTCTGTCTGGCATGCTGAATTTCCCAGTCGGTTTTAAGATTCCTGCAGTGTGCGGGCTGGTTTAGGTGCCGGGGGTGAGTATCTAGCAGCAGGTCTGGAACCATTCAATGTCTCAAGCGGGCCTACTTTGCCTACCGTGTGCAGGAGCAGCCACGGGCCACCCTGTACGTGGGCTACCCATCAACATTGATGGCCTGGCTGATGAATTGATATTTTTAATGAACAACTTATAAAATGTCAGAGAGAGGGTGCCTCCATGTTAAAGCCCTCGCTCTTTCTTACTTTGCATTACTGCCAGATATTGCTCTCAAGCTGGAAGGCCTCTGATTGCCCCCCCCCCACCCCCCCCCACCCAACTTCAAGAGTGTAATGCCCTATCCTTAAGTGGGTGCCAAACCTGTTCTCTGGCCCTTAGTTGATCATCCCAGGAAAACAAAATCACAAGTCAGTGACTGTTTCTCAAAAGGAACATTGAGCCCTGTGTTTTAGATTATAGCACTCGCTCAATAGTTAAGGACTGGTAACTCACAAATTTGAATCGTATTTGAGGCACAGAGAGATTTTGTACGGTTGTTAGTTTTACTGTAACCATTGCTCTAACTTGAAGTTTCCATTATATTTTTTCTCTAAATACTTGTGAACATTGGAACGTTGTGACTGTGAATGGCGGATGCCATGTTTCTACATTACCAGAGTGTATATTTGAACATGTAAGGAGGAGATTTACTCTGTGTACCGAATGGAGTAAAACATTCTCCTCATGGAGCTGTGTTTATTTTTAGGAATGAGAAATGTCCAATCAACTGAGTCCCCTTCAAGTGAATGATGCCAGCACCATGAGTAATGGCAATTCGAAGATCATTCATTATTTTGCTGGAATCTAAACATCACAGCCATCTCACAGCAATGAATATTGAAATGTTTAATTTGGTACAGTGGGGAAGGTAGATTAAAGCATTTGACTGACATTTCTTGGGAATTAACTGTCAATTCGAAGTTTATGGATGGGTGGATTTAACACAAAGTGTAGTTAAATCTTTATTCAAAGGGAAAGCAGGCTGTTGACCACAAGGCAGGTGTGTGCTTTCCTAATAAATTAAGGTAGCTGATTTTATAAGTGGATTATGTAGTTATACATGCTTCCAATGCAAATTAGGTCACACTGTGGCCGAAGTTACAAACTTGATGCGATTCACATAGTGTGTGGTGATCGAGTCAATTCACTCTCGAAATCAGACTCAATCAAGTGAGTTGTAAGTGCCAATAGAGTGGTCCTGCGCACTTTACCCGTCGGGACCCAAATCCAAGATGGGAGATGTGTCATGCTGAAGTTATTGCCAGCACGGTCGCACAATGGGTAGGACTGTTACAGCTCCAGGGTCTCAGGTTCGATTCCCGGCTTGGGTCACTGTCTGTGTGGAGTCTGCAAGTTCTTCTCGTGTCTGCGTGGGTTTCCTCCGGGTGCTCCGGTTTCCTCCCACAAGTCCCAAAAGATGTGCTGCTAAGTAATTTGGACATTCTGAATTCTCCCTCTGTGTACCCGGACAGGCGCCGAAATGTGGCGACTAAGAGCGTTTCACAGTAATTCCATTGCAGTGTTAATGTAAGCCTACTTGTGGTAATAAAAATTATTATTATTTTTTGGAGCCAAGATGAGCACTCCTTCCATTATCACAAAATACTAATTAGCTTTTCCATGTTTTGAGCTTTTTCACCAGAAGTCCTTTTAAATTACCAATAATTTGGCTGTTTAACCCAGAAATATCAATCGGAGCTTGCATTGAGAGAAACAGATGTGAGGATTCAATCAAATGTTTCCAAACAAATATAGTCTCGAGCTATTTAGCGCAAAGGTAATGGTTGAAATTTCTAGAAATGAAATAGAGGTGGGAATCTGCAGCTCGTTTGGAGAAATAGTGGAAGAAATCACAGGGGAATAACATTGGATAATTCAACTATTCCCAAGATAGATTGGAATAAAGGTAATTCATGTAGTCAAAGTGCAAAACATTTTTAGAATGGATTTCTAGGCCAATACGCATTTCTAAAATAGCTAAACAAGGAGAGAAATATTGCTTCATTTTCTTCTTTAAAATAAAATCAGGCCGATACATGTGAGATTAGAACTATTGGGAAATAGTGACAAAAAAAATTAAGTTCAATAAGTCAGTAAGAATAGAAAAGGATAGTGAAGGGTTAAATATAAAGATGCTAAATGGGAAGTTCACTGAGGTATGAAGGAATAAATTAATAGAACAGGAAGGTTAGCCATCAGGTCAAAGGACCAGAAATGGAAATCCTTTGAATATGAAATTAATTGAGTACAAAATAAATATATTCCTCCAGGATAAAAGGGGATACATCAAACAATAGGGGCGAGATTCTCCACTCCCGCGCCGGTTGGGAGAATCGCCTGGGCCGCCAAAATTTCCCGGGACGCCGGTCCGACGCCCTCCCGCGATTCTCCCAAGCAGCGGGAACGGCTCCGTCGAGTTCCGCGGGCAGCAGGCCGGAGAATCGTCGGAGACACCCAAAATGGCGATTCTCCGGCACCCCCGCTATTCTCAGGCCCGGATGGGCCGAGCGGCCAAGCCAAAACGGCGGGTTCCCCCCGGCGCCGTCCACACCTGGTCGCTGCCATCGGGAACAGCGCGGGAACGCTGGGGGGGGGCGGCCTGCAGGGGGGGGCGCGGATCCTGCACCGGGGGGTACCTCAAATGTGCCCACCGAGCGTCGGGCCGTCCTCTCTGAAGTAGGACCTCCTTCCTTCCGCGGCCCTGCAAGGTCCGTCCGCCATCTTCTTGCGGGGCGGACTCGGAGAGGACGGCATCCACGCATGCGCGGGTGACGTCAGTCATGTATGCGGCGCCTCCTTTACGCGGCGACAAGGCCTGGCGCGTGTAAATGACGCGGCCCCAATCCTAGCCCATTATCAGGCCCTGAATCGGTCGGGATAGGGGCGGTTCCGCGCCGTCGTGAACCTCAATGGCGTTCACGACGGCGTGGGTACTTCGGCGCGGGAGTGGAGAATCCCGCCCTAGATTTCTGAGGATTAACACAGAGAATAAAATTATCTTGAAACTTAAAAGAGCAGTTTAACAAGAGAATTGTGTAGGTGCACATGCCCATAGTGCAAATTAAAATGCATTACATCCTAAATTCCATATAGCTCAAAAGTGGATACTTATCCTGCAGTGTGCAGTGATACAACAAATGTATCCTGGGTCATTACGGCTCACGATACTAAAGGACAATGTGAGAAATATGGGATGCTTACTTGAAAGGTGAAAAGAGACATTAGCAAAGGAAGTATGCAGGAAAAGGACATAGGAAATAAGAGCAGGGTAGACTATTTGGCACTTCAAGCCTGATCTGTCATTCAGCACAATCTTGCCTCATTTTCGAACCCAATTCACCTTTCTTTACTATCCCTACATACCTTAATTGCAATAGTTGCACCCAAATATCTATCAACTTCTGTGTTGATCTACAGCTTTCTGGATAGAGAATTCCATAGTTCCACAATGCTTTGAGTGAAGAAATTTGTTCCCAGTTCTAAATTACCAGCCCCTTCTTCTGAGACTGTGATCTCCTAGTCGTAATTCTTCAGCCAGACAAAACATTTTCTCAGTATCTACCCGGTCAAACTTTCAGAATCAGCATTTTCCAATGAAATCGCCTCTCATTTTTCTCAGCTCAAGGGAAAACGGGCCTCATATACTCAATTTCTGTCCATAACCCTAGCCCCTCATCCTAGGAGCCAGTCTAGTGAAGCTTTGTTGCACTCTCTCTGAAGAAGTGTTTTTCAAACTTTTTTGCCCCAGGGACAGCGCGCTGACGTCAGGAGGATGCGTTCTGTCTCGCTGAGCTCCAGGCCTGCGCACTGCTGAGGGGGCAAGCATGCACGGGACGGCCAGCATTCTGAAAGCTGGTCGTGGCTGGCGTTTGTAATAGCCAGTCGCGGCCATTGGACACTTCTACCCGTGATTAGGAATGCCACGACCGATGGCCTCAAGACCCTTCCGACACCGAACTGCGGCCCACCCTCGGCTCACCACCCTGACTTTGAAAATGACTGCTCCAATGCAAGAACGTCCTTCCTTAGGTGAGGAGACTGTCTACACAGTACTCCCAAGTGTAGCCTCAGCAAAGCTCTGTATAATAGTTATAAGACTTCTTTATTCTTACACTCCAATACGTTTTTGACAAAATGTAACATACAATTTGCCTTCATAACTGCTTGCTGTGCCTATTTATTAATTTTGTGTGATGCATAATAAGCCCACGCAGGCCCCTCGTAATGCATACATTTCCCAGTCTTCTACCATTCAAACTCATTCTTTTTTATTTTTCTGACCAAAGTGCTTTCACGCTTTGCCACATTGTCTTCCATGTACCACATTTTTGCCAACTCACCCAAGCTGTCTATGCCCTTAGTGTTGGGTGGGGTTAATGGGTTATGGGGATAGGGTGGAGGTGTGGACTTAGGTAGGGTGCTCTTTCCAAGAGCCGGTGCAGACTCGATGGGCCGAATGGCCTTCTTCTGCACTGTAAATTCTATGATCTATGATCTATATCCCTTAGCTGCCTCGTTGCATCCTCCACAACACCTCTTATTCCCCAACCGATCTTTGTATCATCAGCAGACCTAAATACATTAAACTCAGTGCTCTTATCTAAGTCATTCTTATAGATTGTAAATATCCCAAATTCTGATCCTTTTACCTGGCTAGTTACAGCCTGCCAACACAGAAATGTCCCATTTATTCCTATTCTCTGTTTTCTGTCGATTAACCAATCCTCAATTTTTACTAATATATTACCTCCAGTCTCATGAGTCATTGCTTTGTCTAATAAAGCTGGCAGAAATAATAAAGAGAGATAATAAGCACTTTTATAGGTATATAAAACAACAGACTAGTTAGAGAGTGAAGGAGTGTTCAGGGATGAAGGATGAATCTAATTGTGAATTATAAAAGTATTACAGAAATTCTGAATAAATATTTTGCAACAGCATTTCATTTTAGAAAGGAATTTGTTTAAAAAAAATAATAAACTTATGAAAATTAAGACCAAATTGTGATAGCAGGTATTCTAGACTGCCGAAAGAAGTAAAAGAGTGGCTGTTTTGATGACTAATTTTCTATTTTCCTTGAATATGACTCTTAACATTGTAATGCAGCATAGTCAATGTTAACACTATGGCCCAGATTTTCATCTCCTGGTTGGGTTCACTGTGTCAGGAGATTTCCCAACTCAGCAAACCCAATCTTTAAAAATGGCCACCCACATCTGGGATTGTTGGTGGTCTGATGGTTGGAGGGACGCTAGGGTTGGGGGTAGAAGGAGTGGTGGGGTGCTAGTTCAGGGATGGGTCGCGAATGGAGTTAAGGCGGGTGGCTCAGAATGACTACACAGGTAGCCGGGTGCAGAGGTGCAAGGCTTCCCTGCCTCAATGCACTGGCACTGTGCTGAAATCAATGTTTAAAAATAATAAAATAAAAACATTTCTCCAGTCCTCACCCCTCACCGATCTCGCTTCCCCACATATTGTCTATCCCCATCCATGCTAATCTGTGCCCCTCACCCACTACCCATGGCCTCCACATCCATATGCTAACTTAGTCACCCTCTACCCATCCTCTGTTCTCCTCATACTCCGATGCCAACTTTTTAAAATGCCAACTTAATGTCCTTTATGGACCTTCATTTCCTCATACCCCTGATTCCAACTTAGTGACAACTCATGCCAACATGCCCCTCCACCACCCTTTGACTATACACCCTCTGTGGCAACTAACCCAGTATCCTTGATGTATTCCTTGGCAGCGATGACAGTTTCTGGATAGCTTTTGCAGGTTTAACACTTCCTGGATATCTTTGACAGATTTCCCAGCTGGACAGCTTGGCATTTCCATGACAGGTGGGCAGTTGCTGGTCAGTTCCTGGAGAGCTGCATAGCCCGATAACATTTACTTGACTGCTGGTCATTTCTCTTACATCTCCAAACAGTTCCTTAATGTTTTCCTGACAGCTGAACAGTTCCTTGATAGCTGTACAGCTCCTTGACAGGTCATTGACAGCTGTACAGTTCCTTGACAGCTGGACAGTTTCCTGACAGCTTGACAGTTTCAATGAGTTTGTGCATAAAAGGTGCATCATCATATTCACGTTCACAACTCCAAAGTGTGTCATACTCCTCCCAAAGTGTGCCTAAACTCTCCAAAATGATACTTTACCTCTCCCAAAGGTGCCTTACCTCTCTTTCTAAGATATCCCAGTATTGTATCCAAAGGGGTACCTTACCTTTCCAAAGCGGTACCCTGGTTATAGCTAAGAATCCACCGCGTTCAAACCTCCTCTTACCTGTTTTAATCTACAAACTCCAGATTCCACATTCCTGGTCTTCCAAAATCCCACTTCAGTGGAGGCAGCTGGTGATTTAAATAGCCAACTGCCTCTGCAAACACCAACCCAACCCTACCCATGAAGATGGGAAATGACAGACATGGGGTGGGACCTAGGCGTTTCGACCATTTCCAGGATTTTTGCAATAGTATCCTGGTGAAAATCAGGGCCTTTGTTTAAGAGGAAAAGGAGAAAAACCATGTGTCATTGGCCAGTTAGCTTAACATCAATTGTGGGGAAACTTCTAATCCATAACGTGAGGCAAAACTAGAAGCATTTGGAAATGTAGGGGTCAATGAAGAAGAAGGTTTATTGAAGGCAATGTTTTACCAGTAAGCGACTCAGCAGATAAAGAGAATGCAGTAAATATAGTTATATGGTTTTGCTGAGGGCATTTTGTGAGATAAAATCACGGATAGAATTTGCTTGATGGACGATAAACATAGAGTGAAGTAAATGGGTGGTCCTGGGATTGAAGAATTGAATGATGTAATTCAAGGGTTGGTCTTTTTTGTCCTTCATAGAATTGTAGAATTTACAGTGCAGAAGGACATTCGGCCCATCGAGTGTGCACCGGCCCTTACAAAGAGCACCCTACTGAAGTCCACGTATCTACCCTACCCCCGTAACCCAGTAACCCTCACTTAACATTTTTTGGACACAAAGAGCTATTTGACATGGCCAATCAACCTAACCCGCACATCTTTGGACTGTGGGAGGAAGCCGGAGCGCCCGGAGGAAACCCACGCAGACACGGGGAGAATGTGCAGACTACAGACAGGCAGTGACCCAGCGGGAATCGAACCTGGGACCCTGGAGCTGTGAAGCAACTGTGCTAACCAGTATGCTACCGTGCTGCCTTGTTATATAGAAATGATTTTGATCTGGGCAGAGGGAACACAATCTCAAAATCTTCAGATGACACAAAAAGTATGGGGCCTGGATAATAGTGAAGAGGATGTTAAAATAAACGAAAAAGCAGAGAACTCGATGATGAAATTTAATGTGGATAAGTGTAAGGTAATGCATTTAGTGGGAGACTAAGGAATAGGATTATACATTTAATGGAAAAGAATCCTGGGATTCAAATTCATTTTTCTCAGAAATTGAGAGCACAGGAAGACACACACATAAAAAAAGTAACAATTTAGAATTTTATAAATTACTATGCAGGCTACATGAGAAATGCAGTAATGATACATTGTCACCTATCATTTGCTTAGCCCACTTACAGTATGTCACCTATCATTTGCTCAGCCCACTTACAGTATTGTGCATAGTTTTAAAAAGGAAATTAAAGTGATTCAGAAAACACCTGCATTTTGTTAAAACGGGGAGCGAGTGGCAATATATGCCTAATGGCACAGTTCTAAAGAATGCACGGGGGCAGAGGGACCTGGCTGCTCCTGTGCATAGATCTTTGAAGCTGGCAGTTCATATCGAGAGAGTAGTTAGCAAAGCATATGGAATTTTGAGCTTTATAAATAGAGGCAATGAGTACAAAAGCAGAGAGCTTTATGCTGAATCCTTATAATGTTACGATTAGGCCACAACTAGATTATTGTTTCCAATTTCGATACTTTGGGAAGGATGTGAGGGTGATTGAGAGGATGGAGAGGAGATTTTCCAGAATGGTTCCAAACATGAGGACTTTTAGCTGCATGGTTAGGTTGGAGAAGCTAGGGTTGTTGTTAGTGGAGCAAAGAAGATTTGATAATGGTACACAATATGTATAATGTCTTTAGGAGTCCCGAGAAGTTTGCACAAAGAAGGTTTATTTAGGCAAACAAAAGTAAAATCCGCAACGTGTCATACAGTACGTATGTCCCAGCCGGGACTACAAGCCCCAGCTGTTAGGTCTCTGTCCCTTAGCAGGGGGGCTCGTATTCCACAAGCTCCACAAGATCATCAATTGGGTCATCCCCGTGGGTCTCGTGAGGGTTATTACTTCCCTCCGCCCCCAAAGACTGTAGGTCCCTCTGTTTGTGAAACTGGATGAGGTCTCTTTCGCCGCTTTGCATGTGGCTGTGTTTCCAATGGTTGTGAGGCTGGGTCGGGGGGGTTGGTTCGGGGGTGTAACATGTTGGAGAGCTTCTCTTTTGTGTCGACTGCCTGGGGGAGTCCTGTCGCCGATCTTTCCCTGACAAACTGTCATCTGAGGTTATGGTTGTTTCTGTCGCTATGTCTGACCCAGAATCCCCCATCTCGTGCACATCGGTGTTCTGGCCCTTGGGGAGAATTGCTCCCCGGCTCATGGGTGATGGGCAAGCGGAACAAGGGACGGATTTGTCTGGCGGGACTGGCTCCAGTGCAGGTTTCCTGCCTTTGAGATGGTCCACGTGTTTGCGTACCGTCCGCCGTTTGGTTTCGACCATATGTGAGTCTCGTCCAGTCTTCTGTACTATGTGTTGTGTTATGTATTTTGGAATAACACAAGCTGCCACTTGATGCAGTTTTGAGTAAAAGATGCTCCAGACTTTGAAGTGAGTTCAATGTGTTTTATTGAACTATTAGCATAGTTCTCAATGAGTTCGACTCTCTGCTAATCTAAATGTAGTAACTCAGTCTAACTGAACCAGCCTTGCTCTAAGCCACGTGCTGGGGTGTGATGCTGAGGATACACCCCGTCTCACTCTGTAGATGTTGGTCTGTGGAAAGAGGCGGGGTGTGAGTGCCTCATCCCTTTTATAGTGAGATACCAGCCCTGAGTGTCGTGACTGCTCATTGGTTGTGTCCTATTCCATATGTTCATTAGCTGCATGTTTGCATATCATGACATCTTCCCTTTTTAAAAATGTTTTGTTGGCGTATGTGAATGTATTTACATGTGAATGAGTCTGTCTAATGTGACTGATGGAGGACAACAGAACAGAGCAAACAAAACAAACGTTCACAAGTCCAGTCTCTGAGGCTTGCGTCTGATCCTGGTCGACTGCCGGAGAGGTGGCGGAGGAGACGATGGCGCCTTGACAGGCGGGATGGAAGCCTGACTGGTGGCCTTGTGCTGCGAGGTATCAGGAAGTGACAATTCAACATATGGAAATGGAGGAGAAAGTGTTTGCGGGCAGGCAACTTTGCACACTGCCCGTCGATTCCTTCGCACGATGGAACCAACAGCAATACGTACAACATAAAAGTGGGGCACGGCCTGTCGAACAAAGACAGCCAGGGCAGACCACCCACCATCCAGTATCTTGATCCTGACAGTGTCTGCCAGGGATAGCATGGCCAGATCGGTGGCGTGGGCATCATAGCCCTGCTTTTGACGGTCTCTGAGCTGCTGCATCTTCTGCAGCACCGGGAGGTGATCCAGGTTGGGCAGGTGTATGGCTGGAAGTGTCGTCCGCAGGTTCCTGTTCATCAGGAGTTGAGCCGGCGACATGCCAGTGGACAATGGAGCTGCCCTGTATGCGAGCAGTGCAAGGTGTATGTCGGAAGCAGAGTCAACAGCCTTGCAGATGAGCTGTTTCACAATGTGCACCCCTTTCTCGACTTTTCCATTGGACTGCGGATAGTGCGGACTGGAGGTGACATGCTGGAAATTGTATGACCTGGCAAACGTGGACCATTCTCGACTGCTAAAGCACGGGCCATTGTCGCTCATGACGGTGATTGGGATGCCATGCCTTGAGAACGTCTCCTTACAGGCTTTGATGACGGTCCGAGAGGTGAGGTCCGGGAGCTTCAGTACCTCAGGGTAATTCGAGAAATAGTCGATGATTAAGATTTAGTCGCGACCATTCGCATGAAAGAGGTCGATGCCAACCTTGGACCACGGAGAAGTCACTATGCCATGATGTTGGAGCGTCTCCTTGCTCTGCGCTGGCTGGAACCGCTGACAGGTAGCACACTTCAGGACCATGTTCGTGATGTCCAGGCTGATGCCGGGCCAGTAGACAGCTTGCCGGGCTCTGCGTCTGCACTTCTCAATGCCCAGGTGTCCCTCATGAATCTGGCGCAGCACCAAGCTCTGGAGACTGAGTGGAATGACAATCCTGTCCAGCTTGAGGAAGATACCATCAATCACCGTCAGGTTATCCTTCACATTGTAAAATTGTGGGCACTGCCCTTTCTGCCCGCCATTGGTGAGGTTGTGGATGATGCACTGCAAGAGGGGGTCGTTGGCTGTCTCATCACGGATGAGAATTACCTTCTCATCTGTCGCCGGGAGAGTGCTAGCACACAGCTGCACCTGCGATTCGAAGTGCTGGATGATCTCCAGCGGCTCATTGGGCAAGGTGATGGAGCGGGACAATGTATCAGCAATGATGAGCTCCTTGCCAGGTGTGTACACCAAGTTGAAGTCATGCCTCCTAAGTTTAAGCAGGATTCTCTGCAACCGAGGCGTCATGTCGTTCAGGTCCTTGTGGATGATGTGGTCCAGAGGCCTATGATCTGTCTCGACAGTGAACGTCGCCAGGCCGTAGACATAATCATGAAATTTGAGGATGCTGGTGAGAAGACCCAAGAACTCCTTCTCAATTTGTGCGTATCTGGTTTCAGTGGGCACCATCGCCTTTGATGCGTAGGCTACTGGTGCCCAGGATGATGTGTCATCTCGTTGAAGCAACACCACACCGATGCCATCCTGACTCGCATCTGTGGATATCTATGTCTCCCGGTCCGGGTCGACGAATGCCAGGACTGGTGCAGTGGTGAGCTTGGCTTTCAGCTCCAGCCGCTCTGTCTGGTGTGCCGCCTCCCACTCAAAGGCAGTTGACTTTTTCACCAGATTGCATAGGGCCGTGGTGTGTGTCGCCATATTTGGAATGAACTTGCCCAGAGAATTGACCATACCCAAGAAGCGCAGCACCGCCATTTTGTCCTCAGGGATCTTCATCGCCTCGATGGCCTTGATTTTGTCTGTGTCCGGGTGCACACCATGCTGTGAGATCTGGTCGCCTAGGAACTTGAGTGTCGATGTGCCAAAACAACACTTGGACCTGTTTAACTTTAGGCCGTTGGCATGTACACGGCAGAATACCTTCTGGAGATGGGACACATGTTCTTCAGGGGTCGTGGACCATATGATGATGTCGCCCACGCACAAACAAACCCATTCAATGCCTTCCATCATCTGCTCCATGATGCGATGGAATATCTCCGTTGCCGAGATGATGCCAAATGGCATGCGATTGTAGCAGTATCTACCAAAAGGCGTGTTGAAGGTGCAGAGCCTTCTGCTTGACTCTTCGAGCTGGATTTGCCAAAATCCCTGTGATGCATCCAATTTGGTGAAGAAGCGTGCGTGTGCCATCTCACTCGTGAGTTCCTCCCGCTTCGGGATGGGGTAGTGTTCCCGCATGATATTCTTATTGAGATCCTTGGGATCAATGCAGATGCGCAGGTCCCCCGAAGGCTTCTTTACGCACACCATCGAGCTGACCCAGTCAGTCGGCTCGGTGACCTTGGATATGATGCCTTTTTGCTGAAGATCCTTGAGCTGTGCCTTCAGGCGCTCTCTCAGTGGAGCAGGGACATGTCGTGGTGCGTGGACCACTGGCTTAGCATCAGGTCGTTGCAGAATCTTGTATCGATACGGCAGCGTGCCCATCCCGTTGAACACATCTGGACACTGGGCGAGGATGTCGTCGATGCTGGCCTGAAGATCCACATGGGAGGATGTCGTGGTGTAAACCATTTGAATGAGGTTCAGCTGCTTGCAGGCGTGCGCACCTAGTCGGGATGCCCTGTCCAGCTTAACAATTTCAAAGCGTAACCATGCTTGTGTGTGTCGGTTGGATACGTGAAGATGGAAGGATCCCAGTGCCCTGATGGCATTCCCGTTGTAATCCTTGAGCTTGCAGGCAGCTGGAAGGGCCGTGGGGGGCTTCTTAATGCGTCTGAAGTCTGCCTGTGAGAGGAGGTTGGCAGAGGCACCTGTGTCCAGCTTGAACTGGATGGAGCAGTGGTTGACCTTCATCACTGCTCACCATTCGTCCTCGGAATCCACAGCTAGGATTGACTGGACTTGCGATGAGTCTGGTGCGGCATATTCACACGTTGTAATAATGCCCACACGGTAGGCATTGTCCAGGCATTCATCATCTGGATCCATTGCACTGCCGGGATCAGAATCCTGTAGGCGTTGTTGCACACTCCGGATACGCCGTCGTCGGAATTGGGAGTGCTAGTTCCTTACTGGTGGTACAGATCTGCACAGGGCTCCATAGTGGCGTGGCTTCCCGCAGTTTAAACAGTGTCTGCCTCTTTCAGGGCAGTGTTTCTCTAAATGGGTGGTGCCACAGTTCGAACACATCATGACGTCGGTGTCCTGACGCTCTGTGCATTGTTGCACATGCACAGTGCGGTTCTCAGACATCTGCACCTGCGCAATGCGGGTTTTGGCTGCTTCGTTATCCCGTTCACATCGCGCATGTGTTGGGCCCCGGGAGGAGCGTGTGAAATGGCCGCTTTCGCAATGTTGATGTGCTGCATCCGGGAGATGGCCTGCACACTCTCTGCCTCGTGGGAGGCTAGTCTATTATTTTCTCCCATTTTGTACTGGGAATAGCGATTTTTAGTGTGCTCATGCACTGTGCATGTTTCAGTCGCGACTGGCAGGGTCATATGCTTGATCTTCAGTAACTGCTCTCTCAGAGGATCAGAGTGAACTCCAAAAATGATTTGGTCTCTGATCATGGAGTCAGTGATATCACCGAAGTTGCAGGATTGCGCTAGCAGTCTAAGGTTAGTTAAATATGAGGTGAAGGATTCGTCTTTACCTTGCAATCGCTGCTTGAAGATTTGGCTCTTGAAGATTTTGTTGGTGTCCACCTCACAGTGGCTGTCAAACTTGTCCAGGATGGGTTTTAATCTGCCCGCTCTGGTGTTGGCCCGCATCTACCACCCCCTGAGGTCTGCAAATGTTGGCAACAATCGTGCCTCAAGGCCAATTAAAGCCCTGCGAAGACCACAAAGTTGCACTCCACTTCATGCCGTTCTTAAACATTTGCACCACCACCTAGCCAAGCAGTTTGAAGAAGGGTGGTATGGGGCGGTCCAAATATGTTTCACTCCATTTCTCACTGGTGAAAGGTTATCAGTAACGAGCACCTCCAGGATACCATGGACACTGAATGACTGGCATAGATTCTTTATGGTGGTCTGCGAAGTGGTGGATGGCATCTGGTAAATGTCCATCCCTTTTGAGTAGACAAGTAGTGGAATTATTGGGCGGGGTTCTCTGTCCCAGGGTGTCCGGGTTGCATTCCCCGATGGGACGGTGAATCGGGCGCCGGAGCACAATTGGGATCTACGCCGGGTGCCGATCCTATCGCAATGCTCCAATCCCCCACTCGCGGCGGAAACAAGGTCCACGACGGCACACCAGTGGGGGAATGTAAATGACTGCAAATGGGTCTCAGTGACCCATTTAGCGGGCCGGGCACCCTATGCTCTAGCCCCCCGTGATTATCTGGTCCCTGTGGCCGGGAATGACATTGACACAGATTGCACGTGGTCTCTACCAGTGTGACCCTGGCATGGTGGACCTCATATTGGGCCAAGGGGGTAGCACCCCCATGGAGTTACTTTCTTGGCCCACTGTGAGGTCCACCACGCCAGGCCTCGCTGGTAGAGACCATCCAAGCCCATCTGATGGTCATTCCCCTCCCACAATGCACTGCTTGACCAACACCCTCTACCAGACCCCCCCACCCCCCCAACATACACACACATCCATTGTTATAAGGGGACCCCTGTAATAGGGGGACCCCTCAGGGGCTCATGTAATAGAGGGACCTCCCAGGGACCCCTATAATAGGGGGACCCCTCAGGGGCCCATGTAACAGAGGGACCTCCCAGGGACCCCTGTAATAGGGGGACCCCCTCAGGAGACAATGTAATAGAGGGATTCCTCAGGGACCCCTGTAATAGCGAGACACCCCCTCAGCCCAGGGTCCTCTATAATAGGGGGCTCCCCATAGGGAGTTCTGCAATATGGGAATCCCCACAGGGAGGGAAAGGGGGCAGGTGGAATATACTTAAATTTTCACAAATATTTGAGATCATTTTGAAATTGTTTTCGATCAAAGTATTTGTAAATGGACAGGGATGGAGGGGTTTTAATCTGCCCGCTCTGGTGTTGGCCCGCATCTACCACCCCCTGAGGTCTGCAAATGTTGGCAACAATCGTGCCTCAAGGCCAAGTAAAGCCCTGAGAAGACCACAAAGTTGCAATCCACAGAAATCTGGAGATGGAGGCGGGAATGTGGCTCTGTCATAGAGTCATAGATGTTTACAGCATGAAAACAGGCCCTCCGGCCCAGCTTGCCCATGACGCCCAGTTTCTATCACTAAGCTAGTCCCACTTGCCTGCATTTGGCCCACGTCCCTCTATACCCACCCTGCCCATGTAACTGTCTGACTGTTTTTTAAAGGAAAAAATTGTACCCACCTCTACCACTGCCTCTGGCAGCTCGTTCCAGATGCTCACAACCCTCTGTGAAAAAATTTCCCCTCTGGTCTCTTTTATATCTCTCTCCTCTCACCTTAAACCTACGCCCTCTAGTTCTAGACTACTCTACCTTTGGGAAAAGATGTTGACTATCTACCTTCTCTATGCTCCTCATTATTTTATGGACCTCTATAAGATCACACCTAAGCCTTCCACACTCCAGGGAAAATAGTCCCAGCCTATGCTGCTCTCCTTGTAACTCAGACCATCAAGTCCAGGTAGCATCTTCTGCATTCTTTCTAGTTTAACAATATCCTTCCTATAATAGGGTGACCAGAACTGAACACAGTATTCCATGTGTGGCCTTACCAATGTCTTGTACAACTTCAACAAGACATCTCAACTCCTGTATTGAATATTCTGACCAATAAAACGTAGCATGCCGAATGCCTTCTTCATCATCCTGTCCACCTGTGACTCCACCTTCAAGGAGCGATGAACCTGTACCCCTAGATCTCTTTGCTCTGTAACTCTCCCCAACTCCTTCTCATTAACTGAGTAGGTCCTGCCCTGACTTTGGCTCTGGTTCGGTCCTTGTGCCCGATTCCCTCTTCCCATGGGATAATTGGCCTCTATGACCCTCTGACCTAGTACTATAGAAGAAATAGTCCTTCCTATTGCTTTGCAGTCAGTGCAGACTTATAATAAGTTCACTTCAAAATTCATATTAATATTTAATACGCATTATATGTACTGCGTAATGCATGGCTGATGAGGAACAAATGTGCTCAGCAGCCGTAAGACAAAAACATGCAGATTTTCATTACCACCAGAGATATTTTGTCATTGCTTTTGAAAAGTCCTTATTTTTAGACTCTACATAAAGCTCTAAACATGAGGAAAATAAGGTGCCCGTGATCAATCTGGAAATGAATTCATATCAAATGACAGGAAGCCTACATACTTAGGGTGGGTCCCCTTGGCTGGGCCCATCTGCTTCACTGTTTAACTGAACAAATGGCTGGTGAATAGCTCTCCATGGACGAGACTTAAAATGCAATTATTTTAAGAACGACATTAGAGGAATAAAAATAAGTGGGACACATCAGTAACTGAACTTTCACAGTTGTTACCCAGTCACTGGCTCCTTTGAATCTAATTGTTACTCTGTTTTTAACATGGTAACATATTTCATTGTTACAGTCAGGTCCACCAAGGCAGTGCCAGATGTCAACTGATCCCTTGGTACATGTTTTGAGAAGCTTTAGTAACACCAAATCATTTCATTTTTCAATAATTTTATACATATTCCTAATAAATTACAGTTATTTTAATCGGATTTTTTTTTGTTAAGATTGTGATAACTCTATTAGGATTTGGTACGAACATTAATTTGACACAGAAGACGGTTCCATTTTCAACTGATGTCTGTGAAAGACTTTGTGTGTTACAACCAGTTGATAATTTGGTAAGCCAGATTGGAATATTGTTATTTCAAGCAAAATGATATAAAAGTGCCAAAGTCACTTGAAATCTTACAGCCAGATTGTGTGAATACCATGTCCTCAGGTCGAAGAAGATCTGTTGTGGCCTTTCGAAGGAGATTTTCACTCCTTCTTTCTTAATGTTCTCTCCTGCTCTCCATTTAAGGTTACTCACTGTATGATTAACATGGCAGAAAATTTGCCATAGCATTATAGAATAGAGGTTTTGACCAGGAAATCAAAATGTCGAACAAAGAAAGCTGTCAAAAATCTGAAAATGTAACATGTGTGAAAAGAAACAAATATTTTGAGAAAAGGGGCGAGATTCTCTGACCCCCCGCCGGGTCGGAGAATCGCCGGGGGCTGGTGTGAATCCCGCCCCCGCCGGTTGCCGAATTCTCCGGCACCGGATATTTGGCAGAGGCGGGAATCACGCCGCGCTGGTTGGCGGCCCCCCCCCGCGATTCTCCAGCCCGGATGGGCCGAAGTCCTGCTGCTAGGATGCCTGTCCCGCCGGCGTGGATGAAACCACCTCTCTTACTGGCGGGGCAAGGCGGCGTGGGCGGGCTCCAGGGTCCTGGGGGGGGCGCAGGCCGATCTGGCCCCGGGGGGTGCCCCCACGGTGGCCTGGCCCGCGATCGGGGCCAACCGACCCACGGCCGGGCCTGTGCCGTGGGGGCACTCTTTTCCTTCCGCCTTCGCCATGGTCTCCACCATGGCGGAGGTGGAAGAGACTCCCTCCACTGCGCATGCGCACGGTGCCGTGAGCGGCCGCTAACGCTCCCGCGCATGCGCCGCCCGGCGGAGCGGAATTCATTCCAGTGCGGGCCTAGCCCCTCAACGTTAGGGCTCGGCCCCCCAAGATGCGGAGGATTACGCACCTTTGAGGCGGCGCGATGCCCGACTGATTTGCGCTGTTTTTGGCGCCGGTCGGCGGACATCGCGCCGATACTGGAGAATTTCGCCCAAGGTCTTTTCTTTTTTTAATATAAATTTAGAGACCCCAATTCATTTTTTCCAATTAAGGGGCAATTTAGCGTGGCCAATTGACTTACCCTGCACATCTTTGGGTTGTGCGAGCGAACCCCACGCAAACACGGAGAGAATGTGCAAATTCCACACGGACAGTGACCCAGAGCCGGGATCAAACCTGGGACCGCGGCACTGTGAGGCAGCAGTGCTAACCACTGTGCCAGCATGCTGCCCCTGGAAAGGTCTTTTCACCTGAATTGTTGGGAGAATCTGATCAGCTACATGAAGGAGGTGCCCCAAAGTATTCTTGTATCTGTGTGACCTTGCCCGAGGTGGGATGAGACTGGCATTGGCTAGCCACCTGCAATTAGGGGTCCTTCCCAACTGCGCACCTCCCCCCCCCCCCCCTCATCTTCTCTCCCCCCAACTGAGGCTGAAGCCTGAAGCCTGCAGATACCTGGACATAGCAGTGGGATCAAGGCCAGCGAGGTTTACTCTTATTCTCTGCTCACCCGTGGGGCTACAAGTCCCAGGGGGCCACAGCTGTGGTCACTGACCATCCTGTGGAGGGGTCCTTCATTCACATTATTGTTCTGGCAACTTTTTTGCATTCTTCAGAGGGTGCCTTCATCTTGAGGTGCCCTCATGGTCCCCTAACTGCAGCGGCAATGCCGCCTCTCTTGTTGGGGCTGCCAGCCATCCACAGCCTCAGATTCTCCCATTAGCCCAGCTGCCTATGCAACCCGCCCACCACCCTTAACTGGACGAGACTCCCAGAGGCTGCCTCCCGTCAGACCTGGAAATGATCCCAGCCATTAATGAAAACTAGGGCATTACCTCCGCTTCTTGCTTCATCAATGCTGCTTGACCTGCTGTGTATTTGCAGCAGTTTCTGTTTTCATGTTCTGATTTCCACCAACTGTAGTATTTTGATTTCTTTTCGTTGTCACATAAGGCAGATTCACGGTCAGTTTAACCTGTTGTAGGGATAGATTTCTATTCTCTCTCACATTTGTATTCTTATCAATATCACGACAGATAATAACAGTTTGATTACATTGCGTAGAACTTTGACAGCTCCAGTTAAAATCAATACCTGGGCAAACATATCTTTTTAGAAAGAATGTCATGGAGTTTTCATGGTGAACTTAAACTGGAGCCATTTTAGTATTAAATTGAAGAAAGGAAGCAATGGAAAAAAGAAACAAATTCCTGCCATATTTGGAAAAAGGTGGCCCCTTATAATTTTCAAGGTCTTCCAAAGATCTTATTTATTTAAAAATGCCTATCGAAAGCTGTTCAATGGTTTGAAAAATCACTCGAACATAAGGGGCGGGATTCTCCGCGCCCCCGCCAGGTCGGAGAATCGCCGGGGGGGGCGGTGTGAATCCCGCCCCGCCGCTCTGACGCCGGCTGCCGAATTCTCCGGCACCGGTTTTTGGGTGGGGGCAGGGATCGCGCTGCGCTGGTCAGGGGCCGTTGGCAGTGGCCCCTCCAGCGATTCTCCAGGCCCCCATGGGCCGAGCGGCCGCCTGTTTTTGGCCAGTCCTGCCGGCGTGGATTAGACAAGGTCCATACTGGCGGGACCTGGCTTTGAGGGCGCCTGTGGAGTCCTCGGGGGGGAGGATTCGGCCCTGGGAGGGCCCCCACGGTGGCCTGGCCCGCGATCGGGGCCCACCGATCTGCGGGCGGGCCTGGGCCGTGGGGGCACTGCACTCTTTCCCTCTGCGCTGGCCTCTGTAAAGCTCCGCGATGGCCGGTGCGGAGAAGAAATCCCTGCGCATGCGCAGGAAACACGCCACCGGTTCTGCGCATGCGCCAGAACACGTGGGCTCCTGCGCATGCGCCAACTCGCGCCAGCTGGGGGAGGCCCTTCGGCGCCGGTTGGTGTGGTGCCAACCATTCCCGTGCCGGCCTAGCTCCCGGACGGGTGGAGGATTCCGCACCTTCCGGGCGGCCCAACGCCGGAGTGGTTCACGCCACTATTTGGCGCTGGTATGGCCTGTCCCGTCGATTGTGGGAGAATCCCGCCCAAGATCTTGCAATAGTTGGAATAGAGGCCTCTTGCAAGATTCAACGGCCTCGTCCCGAGCGGCCATTAAATTGCGCCTGTTAAGGACAGAATAACTTCGTAGTCGCTGAACTGTTAACTAAGACTTTCGAAGAAGGATCATGCTGTCTTAAAGTTTTTTCTGTGCGTAGTGATAATGTTTGGAAATGCATTTAATTTGATGCTAAACACAGTAAACAAAGTTTATTTGATTTAGTATCCCAATTTGATAAGGCGAACCACAAATTCTGCTTTTGGCTAAGCAATTGAAAGAAAAAGAACTCCACTTTTGTCTGTTGATTACGGCATGTAAATGGCTGGTTGCAGCATATTCTGAAGATTCTGTGGAAACATCATTCTCATTTTCACAATGGTGCCTGTTAATGACTTCCTTGGTCATCGCCACTCAATCTTCCCATAGAGTGGAGTACGCAGAACATCATCTAGCACTGTGCTGTCTTATTATGCAGTTAAATAATGATGGTATGTCAAACCAAACTCAGCTTTAATTGGACATATTTGTGTTGCTTGAATAATAACGAGATGATGGTCTTTTTTGTCAGGAGTTTTAATATGCTGTTTTTGTCCTGTAATGATACAATATTGAGACAACATCATGGATCTTAGTAAACAGCCTCTGTGTGAAGTGTCTCCAATACAGGAGCCTGAGATTTTCCTCCTCTGTATTTACATTCCCTTCATATTTCTGTGAGTTATTACTCATCTTTATGCTGAGTTCCTTCTTCGTAGACAAAATTAAGATGCTTCATCATTTTCCATTTGCTTCAGTGTCAAACATTACAGTGTCAAATAGGGGGGCACAGTGCCTAGCACTGCAACCTCATAGCCAGCGACCCGGGTTCGATTCTGACCTCAGTTGACTGTGTGGAGTTGGCATGTTCTTCCTGTGTCTGCGTGGGTTTCCTCCCACAGTCCAAAGATGTTTGGCCATGCTAAATTACCTGGATGGGGTGCTCTTTTGGAGGATCGGTGTAGTCTCGATGGGCTAAATGGCCTCCTTCTGCAGAGTAGGGATTGTATTATTCCATTCTATTATTGTTTTGAAGTAATGCGTTTTAAACTGTTCCCCAAATGCGCATGCGCTGGGCCACAACATATATTTTCTTAAATGTTTTTCTGCTGCTTTTTCTTTGAAATAAGGCTCAGAAAATTGACGTTTGTTAGATTAGTTTTTGTAGAGACTGGGGGTCAGCATGCTGTATTTTTGAGTTTGGGACCAGTATTCTGATCTAAATTAACAGCAAGACAGACAAGCACAATGTAAAATGAATTCAGGTTTAGCCAGTCACAGAGGTTTACGGCCTTCGGAACCTTAGTTGGAGATTCTCGATGCCTGGAACTGGTGATGGTGTGAGTGGGAGGGAGAGAATGTGAGATAAAACCTGGTTCCATGAGGAATCTTCTGCATTTGCCCAAATGCTAGAAAAGAGAACTTTGGATTTTCTTTTATTTATACCCCCTTATTCTCGACTCGCCCACAAGTTGCCTCCCGGGTGCCAGGGCCAGGGATGTCTCGGATCGTGTCTTCAGGATCCTTAAGGGGGAGGGGGAGCAGCCAGAAGTCGTGGTGCACATTGGTACCAATGACGTAGGTAGAAAAAGGGGTGTGGAGGTAATAAACGAGTTTAGGGAGTTAGGCTGGAAGTTAAAAGCCAGGACAGACAGAATGGTGTAGGAGGGAGGGCTTCAGGTATTTGGATAATTGGAGTGCATTCTGGGGAAGGTGGGACCTGTACAAGCAGGACGGGTTGCATCTGAACCAGAGGGGCACCAATATCCTGGGAGAGAGGTTTTCTAGTACTCTTCGGGAGGCTTTAAAATAATTTGGCTGGGGAATGGGAACCGGATTTGTAGTCCAGCAACTAAAGTAGCCGATATTCAGGATGCCAAAGCGTGTAATGAGGCAGTGGGGAAGGGAACACTGACAAAGGAGAGTACTTGCAGGCACGGAGATGGGTTGAAGTGTGTATATTTCAACGCAAGAAGCATCAGGAATAAGGTGGGTGAACTTAGGACATGGACCGGTACTTGGGACTACGATGTGGTGGCCATCACGGAAACTTGGATAGAAGAGGGGCAGAAATGGTTGTTGGAGGTCCCTGGTTATAGATGTTTCAATAAGATTAGGGAGGGTGGTAAAAGAGGTGGGGGGGGGGGTGGCATTGTTAATTAGAGATAGTATAACAGCTGCAGAAAGGCAGTTCGAGGAGTATTAGCCTACTGAGGTAGTATGGGTTGAAGTCAGAAATAGGAAAGGAGCAGTCACCTTGTTAGGAGTTTTCTATAGGCCCCCCAATAGTAGCAGAGATGTGGAGGAACAGATTGGGAAACAGATTTTGGAAAGGTGCAGAAGTCACAGGGTAGTAGTCATGGGTGACTTTAACTTCCCAAACATTGAGTGGAAACTCTTTAGATCAAATAGGTTGGATGGGGTGGTCTTTGTGCAGTGTGTCCAGGAAGCTTTTCTAACACAGTATGTAGATTGTCCGACCAGAGGAGGGGCAATATTGGATTTAGTACTTGGTAATGAACCAGGGCAAGTGATAAATTTGTTAGTGGGGGAGCATTTTGGAGATAGTGACCACAATTCTGTGACTTTCACTTTAGTAATGGAGAGGGATAGGTGCGTGCAACAGGGCAAGGTTTACAATTGGGGGAAGGGTAAATACGATGTTGTCAGACAAGAATTGAAGTGCATAAGTTGGGAACATAGGCTGTGAGGGAAGGACACAAGTGAAATGTGGAACTTGTTCAAGGAACAGGTACTACATGTCCTTGATATGTATGTCCCTGTCAGGCAGGGAAGAGATGGTCGAGTGAGGGAACCATGGTTGACAAGAGAGGTTGAATGTCTTGTTAAGAGGCAAAAGGAGACTTATGTAAGGCTGAGGAAACAAGGTTCAGACAGGGCGTCGGAGGGATACAAGATAGCCAGGAGGGAACTGAAGAAAGGGATTAGGAGAGCTAAGAGAGGGCATGAACAATCTTTGGCGGGTCGGATCAAGGAAAACCCCAAGGCCTTTTACACATATGTGAGAAATATGAGAATGACTAGAGCGAGGGTAGGTCCGATCAAGGATAGTAGCGGGAGATTGTGTATTGAGTCTGAAGAGCTAGGAGAGGTCTTGAACGAGTACTTTTCTTCTGTATTTACAAATGAGAGGGGCCATATTGTTGGAGAGGACAGTGTGAAACAGACTGGTAAGCTCGAGGAAAGACTTGTTAGGAAGGAAGATGTGTTGGGCATTTTGAAAAACTTGAGGATAGACAAGTCCCCCAGGCCTGACAGGATATATCCAAGGATTTTATGGGAAGCAAGAGATGAAATTGCAGAGCCGTTGGCAATGATCTTTTCGTCCTCACTGTCAACAGGGGTGGTACCAGGGGATTGGAGATTGGCGAATGTCGTGCCCCTGTTCAAAACAGGGACTAGGGATAACCCTGGGAATTACAGGCCAGTTAGTCTTACTTCGGTGGTAGGCAAAGTCATGGAAAGGGTACTGAAGGATAGGATTTCTGAGCATCTGGAAAGACACTGCTTGATTAGGGATAGTCAGCACGGATTTGTGAGGGGTAGGTCTTGCCTTACAAGTCTCATTGAATTCTTTGAGAAGGTGACCAAGCATGTGGATGAAGGTAAAGCAGTGGATGTAGTGTACATGGATTTTAGTAAGGCATTTGCTAAGGTTCCCCATCGTAGGCTTCTGCAGAAAATAAGGAGGCATGGGATAGTGGGAAATTTGGCCAGTTGGATAACGAACTGGCTAACCGATAGAAGTCAGAGAGTGTTGGTGGATGGCAAATATTCAGCCTGGATCCCAGTTACCAGTGGCGTACCGCAGGGCTCAGTTCTGGGTCCTCTGCTGTTTGTGATTTTCATTCATGACTTGGCTGAGGGAGTTGAAGGGTGGGTCAGTAAATTTGCAGACGATACGAAGATTGGTGGAGTTGTGGATAGTGAGGAAGGCTGTTGTCGGCTGCAAAGAGACATAGATAGGATGCAGAGCTGGGCTGAGAAGTGGCAGATGGAGTTTAACCCTGAAAAGTGTGAGGTTGTCCATTTTGGAAGGACAAATATGAATGCGGAATACAGGGTAAACGGTAGAGTTCTTGGCAATGTGGAGGAGCAGAGAGATCTTGGGGTCTATGTTCATACATCTTTGAAAGTTGCCACTCAAGTGGATAGAGCTGTGAAGAAGGCCTATGGTGTGCTAGCGTTCATTAACAGAGGGATTGAATTTAAGAGCTGTGAGGTGATGATGCAGCTGTACAAAACCTTGGTAAGGCCACATTTGTAGTACTGTGTACAATTCTGGTCGCCTCATTTTAGGAAGGATGTGGAAGCTTTGGAAAAGGTGCAAAGGAGATTTACCAGGATGTTGCCTGGAATGGAGAGTAGGTCTTATGAGGAAAGGTTGAGGGTGCTAGGCCTTTTCTCATTAGAACGGAGAAGGATGAGGGGCGACTTGATAGAGGTTTGTAAGATGATCAGGGGAATAGATAGAGTCAACAGTCAGAGACTTTTTCCCCGGGTGGAACAAACCATTACAAGGGGACATAAATTTAAGGTGAATGGTGGAAGATATAGGGGGGATGTCAGAGGTAGGTTCTTTACCCAGAGAGTAGTGGGGGCATGGAAAGCACTGCCTGTGGAAGTAGTTGAGTCGGAAACATTAGGGACCTTCAAGCAGCCATTGGATAGGTACATGGATTACAGAAAAATGATATAGTGTAGATTTATTTGTTCTTAAGGGCAGCACGGTAGCATTGTGGATAGCACAATTGCTTCACAGCTCCAGGGTCCCAGGTTCGATTCCGGCTTGGGTCACTGTCTGTGCGGAGTCTGCACATCCTCCCCGTGTCTGCGTGGGTTTCTTCCGGGTGCTCCGGTTTCCTCCCACACTCCAAAGATGTGCAGGTTAGGTGGATTGGCCATGATAAATTGCCCTTAGTGTCCAAAATTGCCCTTAGTGTTGGGTGGAGGTGTTGACTTTGGGTAGGGTGTTCTTTCCAAGAGCCGGTGCAGACTCAATGGGCTGAATGGCCTCCTTCTGCACTGTAAATTCAATGATAATCTATGATTAATCTAGGACAAAGGTTCGGCACAACATTGTGGGCCGAAGGGCCTGTTCTGTGCCGTATTTTTCTATGTTCTAAGTATTGGTTCCACTCTTGTCTATCCAGAGCTTTTCGAGCAATGACCTCTGTTCTTGCTTCCGCACCGCTGCCTCCTCAATGTCCTAAGTATTTTTTATTGTCCACCTCCTCTCCGAACAATTCCAAAGCCTATGCACTGCCTTTTATTCTCTTTATTCTTTCGTGCAATCACTGGAAAGGACAGCATTTGTTGCCCGTCTCTAACTGCCCTTGAACTGAGGGACAGTTAAGAGTCAACCACACTGCTGTGGATCTGGAGTCACATGTAGCCAAACCAGGTAAGAACAGCAGATGTCCTGCCCTAAAGGACATTAATGCACTAGTTGGGTTTTTACAACAATCGACAATGGTCTCACAGTCATCATTAGACTTTTGATTCCAGATTCATATTGAATTCAAATTTCACCATCTGCTGTGGAAGGATTCAAACTTGGGTTCCCAAAGCAGTACCTCTACACCTACACCTGACTGCTTGTCAACATCAAGTCCTGGATGAGCTGCAATTTTGTCCAGTCCTCCTTTGAAAGACCAAAGCAATTATCTTTTACCCCCAACAGGAGCTCCATACACTCACCACTAATTTCACCCCTGAACCAGATTGCTTGCAATCCCTTTGATCCTGAGTTGAGATTTTAACTCTATATCCTCCCATCACAAAGACTGGCTACTTTCACTTTCGTAACATCATGAATCCCAATCCCTGCCTCAACTCACATGTTGGTGAAATCTTCAATCATTTGTCATGTGCAGACTTAGCATTTCCAATCCTCTCGTGGTTGACATGCCATCCTTCATTCTCTATCAACTTCACCTCATTCAAAACCCTACTGTCCATTGCGTACCTTGAACCTAAACCCTCCTCTGTATTTGCTGATCTACATTGGTTTCCTCTTCCCCAATGCCTGAAATGTAAAGTTCTCTTCCTCGCATTGAAATCCCTATCTCTGTAACCTCTTCCAGTCAGTCCTACAACCCTCTGAAAATACTTGTGCACCTCTCCCCTTTGCCTCACGATTGGTGGCAACACCTTCAGCCATCTCAGCCCTATAAGATGAAATTTTCTCCCTAAATCTGTCCACTTCTCTCTCCTCATTTAAGACCCTCCTTCAAAGCCATTACCTTGGCCAAGCTCTCAGTTACCTTTCTAACTTTGCTTCTTGTCTCAGCATTAAATGATTATAGTTCTGTGATGTTCTTCTTTGTTAAAGGTGCTATATAAATGCTGGCTGTTGTTTGTTGAATGCCACTCTTCATATCATGGGCAGAAAAATGAAGAATGGGGTATGAATTCATGAAACATTTGTCTGTTAATAACATTAACAACAAGTGACTTCCAGACTTAAATTCACAATGTGACTCAAAGACCATAATTAGCAGTGATGAGTAGCACGTGATTTATCAATCAATCCACTCAGAAAATGACACTTTCACTGTCTCCAGAACTTTGTTTAATGCAGAAGTGTGGCAATTTGCAGTAAATACACTACATGCAGCAAGCTGTAGAAGCTCACAGGATTTATCATGGAATATTACACTGCAATAAACTAGATCAATGTTGATGAGAAAAGTGGAATATTTCACAGTGGATGATAGGAGTAACTTCCTTGAGGTTAGATTCACATTGAGGTATTCATAGAGCAAGTGTATCATAAGATTTTGGATGGGTTTTGAACACCAGTAATCAAAGATTACTTGGGTTCGATTTCTTTTCAAAATGCAGACCATTAAGCTCCGATGGTGTGAGAAACAAGTGAGCGGTGTTTCTCACAATGGTAACACTAATAAAAGCTAGAAAGCAAGTCTTGATTACTTCAACTCATTGTGTTCAGCAATCACATCTCCAACACACCACAGTGCCACCTGTATCCTCTTTAATAAGTGTGGTCTGTTAAACAATTAAAGCTCCAATTTTAACTTGAGCATGGGGAACATTAACTCTTTCCGAACAGATTCCCCTTCTTACAGAAAAAATCATTCATCTTTAAGTTTGAAGTAAATTACCATAACACAAATGTATATGTTTTCCTTTCTCCAACAAATGCATCCTATTCCCCCTTCTTCATTTAAAAAAAATCCACCCTCACATACCTCTTCCCTATAGGAAAAGATGCCACTCTTTAACAGTTTCTAACACTTCTTTGAGCCACTCCCTTTTGTTGTCACAATCAGACAATTTGATCTCATCAATTTCCTGGTTCCTAGCATCTGTGTTCGGCTTGCTCTGTCAACCCGTAGTCTCTTATCACTGATGCTTTACGTAGAGTGGACATTCTCCCAAAGGAACCTATTGTCTATGTGGCTCTATATGTATTGTTTTTGAATACCCTGTTCCAAGCAAAATTTCAGCCAGGTACCTGGATATAAAAAATGCCATATCCTCTGCCTGCACTTGGGTAAGTGTCTCTGCTGCCAATGTGCTTTTTACCACTCTTCATATCTTTTAGTTTTCCATGCAAAAGGACAAAATTTACCTTTCTCCCTCAGGAGGAAAGTAATAAATCCTACCGTACTTGAAAAGCCATCAGAGAGATTAGCATAAGATGCGTCACTACTATCAATCAGTTTCAGTTGTCTATCATAGAATTTAAAGTGCAGAAGGAGGCATTTGGCCCATTGAGTCTACGCCAACCCTCGGAAAGAGCACCCTACTTAAGCCCATGCCTCCACCCCATCCCCGTAACCCAGCAATCCGACTTAACTTTTTGGACACTAAGGGGCAATTTAGCAGAGCCAATCCACCTAACCTGCACATCTTTGGACTGTGGGAGGAAAGCGGAACACCCGGAGGAAACCCACGCAGACACAGGGAGAAAGTGCAAATTCCACACAGTAAACCGAGGCTGGAATTGAACCCCGGACCCTGGAACTGCGAGGCAGGGGTGCTAACCACTGTGCTACCGTGCCTTCTAATATCACCTAAAGATGAAAATTTCAAAACACAATTCTCCAATTTTAATTTTGCCAATAGTTTGTTAGCTCGAACAATTTTTTCAACTTTGGGATTGTTCATTTTAGTGCTTATTTCTAAAACATCAAAACTGGCACCCGATTTGGTTTGTCGAGCTAACCAATTCAGCTGTCCAATTAAACTTCGGAGTTCCTCTTTTTCCATTTCGGAAGCCACCGTATCCTTTTGTGAGGTCCTACTATGAGTAATTGCTAAGGGATTAATGTTCTCCCAGTAAGGTTAGCGATGTAGAATGATACGAGAGAACCACTCTGCCCGATTTCGAACCCAGTGTATTTGAATGCACCAGAGACCTGACTTCCAATCTTGAACTTTGTTCTAAACCTGTCAATAATAGTATTTTCAATTTTGTTACCACCACCCCATAACAAATCATCTATATGCATCATGAAGATGCCTGAAGGTTTCCCCCCATTGTGCCAATAAAACATCACAGGGATTGCTTTCAACTGAAGACCGCCCAAATTTATCAAAATCAACCTCAGAGAAATAGGCATCATTCAATCTGTAAACACATTTAGTTAACTTCCAGAGTACCTGTTCTGTGTTTGGCACCTCTTTCGGAGGATGAAGAAAGATTTCTCTTCGAAGCTGATGTCCCTGTAAGAAAATAGCTTTAATATCTTTCTACTTGTATTCCCAAGCACTTGTGGCTAACAGAGTCAAGGAGGTCTTAAGACCATAAGACCATAAGACATAGGAGCGGAAGTAAGGCCATTCGGCCCATCGAGTCCACTCCACCATTCAATCATGGCTGATTTCAACTCCATTTACCCGCTCTCTCTCCATTGCCCTTAATTCCTCGAGAAATCAAGAATTTATCAACTTCTGTCTTAAAGACACTCAACGTCCCGGCCTCCACCGCCCTCTGTGGCAATGAATTCCACAGACCCACCACTCTCTGGCTGAAGAAATTTCTCCTCATCTCTGTTCTAAAGTGACTCCCTTTTATTCTAAGGCTGTGCCCCCGGGTCCTAGTCTCCCCTGCTAATGGAAACAACTTCCCTACATCCACCCTATCTAAGCCATTCATTATCTTGTAAGTTTCTATTAGATCTCCCCTCAACCTCCTAAACTCCAATGAATATAATCCCAGGCTCCTCAGACGTTCATCGTATGTTAGGCCTACCATTCCTGGGATCATCCGTGTGAATCTCCGCTGGACCCGCTCCAGCGCCAGTATGTCCTTCCTGAGGTGTGGGGCCCAAAATTGCTCACAGTATTCTAAATGGGGCCTAACTAATGCTTTATAAAGCTTCAGAAGTACATCCCTGCTTTTGTATTCCAAGCCTCTTGAGATGAATGACAACATTGCATTTGCTTTCTTAATTACGGACTCAACCTGCAAGTTTACCTTTAGTGAATCCTGGACTAGGACTCCCAAGTCCCTTTGCACTTCGGCATTATGAATTTTGTCACCGTTTAGAAAATAGTCCATGCCTCTATTCTTTTTTCCAAAGTGCAAGACCTCGCACTTGCCCACGTTGAATTTCATCAGCCATTTCTTGGACCACTCTCCTAAACTGTCTAAATCTTTCTGCAGCCTCCCCACCTCCTTCATACTACCTGCCCCTTCACCTATCTTTGTATCATCGGCAAACTTAGCCAGAATGCCCCCAGTCCCATCATCTAGATCGTTAATATATAAAGGGAACAGCTGTGGCCCCAACACTGAACCCTGCGGGACACCACTCGTCACCGGTTGCCATTCCAAAAAATAACCTTTTATCCCAACTCTCTGCCTTCTGCCTGACAGCCAATCGTCAACCCATGTTAGTACCTTGCCTCGAGTACCATGGGCCCTTATTTTACTCAGCAGTCTCCCGTGAGGCACCTTATCAAAGGCCTTTTGGAAGTCAAGATAGATAACATCCATTGGCTCTCCTTGGTCTAACCTATTTGTTATCTCTTCAAAGAACTCTAACAGGTTTGTCAGGCACGACCTCCCCTTACTAAATCCATGCTGACTTGTCCTAATCCGACCCTGCACTTCCAAGAATTTAGAAATCTCATCCTTAACAATGGATTCTAGAATCTTGCCAACAACCGAGGTTAGGCTAATTGGCCTATAATTTTCCATCTTTTTCCTTGTTCCCTTCTTGAACAGGGGGGTTACAACAGAGATTTTCTAATCCTCTGGGACTTTCCCTGACTCCAGTGACTTTTGAAAGATCATAACTAACGCCTCCACTATTTCGTCAGCTATCTCCTTTAGAACTCTAGGATGTAGCCCATCTGGGCCCGGAGATTTATCAATTTTTAGACCTCTTAGTTTCTCTAGCACTTTCTCCTTTGTGATGGCTACCATATTCAACTCTGCCCCCTGACTCTCCGGAATTGTTGGGATATTACTCATGTCTTCTACTGTGAAGACTGACGCAAAGTACTTATTCAGTTCCTCAGCTATTTCCTTCTCTCCCATCACAAAATTACCAGCGTCATTTTGGAGCGGCCCAATGTCAACTTTTGCCTCCCGTTTGTTTTTAATGTATTTAAAGAAACTTTTACTATCATTCCTAATGTTACTGGCTAGCCTACCTTCAAATTTGATCCTCTCTTTCCTTATTTCTCTCTTTGTTATCCTCTGTTTGTTTTTGTAGCCTTCCCAATCTTCTGACTTCCCACTACTCTTTGCCACATTATAGGCTTTCTCTTTTGCTTTGATGCATTCCCTAACTTCCTTTGTCAGCCATGGCTGCCTAATCCCCCCTCTGATAACCTTTCTTTTCTTTGGGATGAACCTCTGTACTGTGTCCTCAATTACTCCCAGAAACTCCTGCCATTGCTGTTCTACTGTCTTTCCCACTAGGCTCTGCTCCCAGTCGATTTTCGTCAGTTCCTCCCTCATGCCCCTGTAGTTACCTTTATTTAACTGTAACACCTTTACATCTGATTCTACCTTCTTTCTTTCAAATTGGAGATTGAATTCTACCATATTATGATCACTGCGTCCTAAGTGCTCCCTTACTTTAAGATCTTTAATCAAGTCTGGCTCATTACATAACACTAAGTCCAGAATGGCCTGTTACCTCGTGGGCTCCATCACAAGCTGTTCCAAAAAGTCCTCCTGTAAACATTCAATGAATTCCCTTTCCTTGGCTCCACTGGCAGCATTATTTACCCAGTCCACCTGCATGTTGAAGTCCCCCATGATCACTGTGACCTTGCCTTTCTGACATGCACTTTCTATTTCGTGGTGAATTTTGTGCCCCCGGTCCTGACCACTGTTAGGAGGCCTGTACAGAACTCCCATTATGGTTTTTTTGCCTTTGTGGTTCCTCAACTCTACCCACACAGATTCCACATCACCTGACCCTATGTCGTTTAGTGCTATTGATTTAATTTCATTCCTATTTAACAAGGCAACCCCGCCCCGTCTGCCCACCTCTCTGTCTTTTCGATAGGTTGTTAATCCCTGGATGTTTAAATGCCAGTCCTGAACCCCCTGCAACCATGCCTCTGTGATGCCTACCACATCATACCTGCCAGTCACAATCTGGGCCACAAGCTCATCTACCTTGTTCCGTACACTGCGCGCATTTAAATATAGCACCTTTAATTCTCTATTGACCGTCCCTTTTTGTTTTTTTAGTGTGGTGGACCTTGGTTTACTGAGCCTTTCCATACACTGTGCCATATTTTGTGGGATGGGGACAATCGTAACCACTCTTGGGTTTTGTCTGTTCGTGTTTTTTTGTATTCCTAAGCAGCTACGCTCCCCGCTGATTACTTCACCTCTTGGTTCCCTGACTTTCCCTACCCCCCCAATCTTTAGTTTAAAGTCCTATTGACCACCCTATTTACTCTTTTCGCCAGAACACTGGTCCCAGCTGAGTTCAGGTGGCGACCATCCCAACGGTATTGGTCCCCCCTGTCCCAAAACTGTCTTCAAACTAACCTTTCCTGTCTTGGGTGAATCTACCCTTACATCTTGGTCACCCAAGTTTTTTTCAAACCTTGTGCCACTAGCCTGGCTTTGGCCTTTTAGGTTCTATCAGGGAACACCTATTTTGTGCATTTACATCTATAAAATAAAACTTATTGTCCCATCTGGGACCTCTTGTGTACACCCCAAATTATTTCTGATTTTGCAGTTCTTGCTGTTCTGCATCTTTTATTAATTTATTATCTAATTTGTCAGAAGCCACTAAGGCCTCTCAAACATGTGGGCTTCTCCTCCTTGAAGCATCCCTACTCAGTACCATATTTATCGATCACATTAAGCTGTGCCCTCTATCCCACCTTGTATCTCTTTCCAGACTACTGCTGCTTGATCTCCATCTCCTATTATATATCCTTTCAACAGTCCTTGATCTCTTCCTATGGACATGTTCACTGCCAGACCTACTGTCCAAACTGGCACTATGGGTGCGATTCAGTGAGCCCAGCCTGGATCTAGTCGCAATGGGTGAATCGCAGTCGAACCCCAAATTGAGGCTCAAAATCAGCTTGCCGGCAGGAAATCTTGGGAGTGTGGCCTTGGCAGGGAGAAACTCCCCGAGGCCGAAAGAAAAGGCACAGTACCGTTGAATAACGGGGTGATTCTCAGCACTGCCATCTTTCTACTTCATATCGGCAAACCATTGGCCTAACCTCCTTCCCTTTATCTTGTACATTCAACCAGTTTTCACCTGTTCCACTAACGACTGGCAATTTCTGGCAAGTATGTCACTTTAGTGCCAACTTTTAGCAGTTGCCCTCATCAGTTCATCAGAATTACTATGACCCTCTTCCAATACCCTGCCAACTTCTGAGATCTGGTCCTCATAATTCTGTAACCTATGTGTAAGAGAAGTACCTAGTTCCTCAGCATGTTCAATGACCCCTTTTGATTCTGAAAACTTGTAATCTGTACCCACTAATCGTGCCCAGTGTACCCGAGCAGTCTGGTTTCCATGTTGTAAAATGACTGTTTTACCATTTGTACCTATAAACTTTGCTGGACCTTTACACTCATTAAATTCATCTCTTTTATCGTTTGCCATTTCTCTCTATTCAAAAATAGTTTTTGATGGCTGGACATGTGCCTGAATTCTCCAAATTCGTTCAGAGATTTCAGTGCATTCAAATGTTCAAAAAAAGTAGGGCTCAGCGTAGTCCCCACCTAAGCTGAAGGATGGTCATTCATGACTGAACAAATTTTGGGATTTCTACCAGAAACTAACTGATATCGGATATAGACCCCTACCACCTGTAGTGAATTCTTTGCATGGATGGCCCGTGCTGAAGCCGAGGTTAATTCACAATCTGACACTTTGTCAAAATTTTATGAAGCATTTAATCTAGCAGAGTATGATTTATTTTCCACAGCCCATTCCAAAATGAACGCTCTGCAGCTGTATTCATAACTATTATGTTCATGCTCTCACATACATCCTGAAATTCATCATGTGCAAGTTCCCTTGAAAATTCACTGAGAAACTTTGCCGGTGGCTACAGTCATGTCTCTATCCATTTTTCCATTATCTGTCCAACAATTATTTTATTTACGATGTATAATCATCAACTGACTAAACCTAGTTGCTAAGTCTACAAAGTGTAAAATGAAAATGTTCTCTTCTTTATCCCACATCTTAAGATCCAGAGCCACAACTTCATTAAAATCTCTCGCTAAGGGCATTGCCACTATGGATCGCAATAGTGTTATTCTCTATTTTTTTACTAGAGCCCAGCCGGGATTCTCTGAGCGTGCCGGGTCGGAGAATCTCCGGGAGGACGCAAGAATCCCGCCACGCTGCTCCGACGCTGGGCCGCCGATTCTTCAGCGACTGGAGAATCGGCGGCAATCGCTCCCACACAGTCGCCGTGGTGCTGGTCGGGGACCATTGAAATTGGCCGCCGTGGCGATTCTTCGCGCTCGACAGGCCGAGTGCCCGCCGAGTTCCACCGAGTCCTGGCGGCGTGGTATACATATGGTTCCAACCGGTGGGACCTCAGCCTTCTGGGTGCAGGGGCCGTCCTGGTGGAGGGGCAGGGGGATCCGACTCTGGGGGGGCCTCCACGATGGCCTGGCCCATGATCGGGGGCTACCGATCGGCAGGTGCGCTCATTCCGGGGGGGCCTATGTTCCTCCGTGCCGGTTTCCTGTAGGGCTCTGGGGGCCGGCGCGGAGACAGCAACCACGCGCATGCGCCGCATTGGAGACAGCCATGGCACGCATGGGCGGACCCGCGACGGCCGTGTAGGGCCGGCTCTTGGCGCCGGAGCAGCACACAGCACTCTAGAGAATTACTGGGCCTAGAGGCCCTTTAATGCCAGCGTCGCTCTTGCCGGTTTTGACGCTGGTGTCAACACTTGCCCGCAATATCGGTGAATCCCGGCCCACGTCTATCGTTTAGCTGCAGCACGATTCAGCGAGCTGAATGGCATATTTAGCAGGGCATTTCTGGATGGCTGCTCACCAAGAAATATCCCATTACCCAATGGCCTCTTGCCGATATTTCTGACCTTGGGGAGTTTCTCCCCCCCGAGGCTGCACTTAAAGGGACTTCCTGCTGGTGAGCGGATTTGTCTGGCGGCCATGATCTCCCCCCCCCCCCACCCCCACCCCCCCACCTTATTGGCATGGCTCCCAACCTTGTGGAGGCCCCCCGGGAAACCCCTTCATCCCTCCCTCTCATTGTTGAGGCCCCCCCCCCTCCTCAGCAGTGCCAACCTGACTTAAAAGCCTGACAGATGCAAAGCCACTCCCAGGTGCGACCTCCGACCTGGAACATTTCAGCCCCCCAACTGAGCACTGGGGCAGCAGCTCCAATGCCCTTGAGCTGCACGCCGTAAAATGGAAATGGCTACTCACCTTCCTTAAGTAGCCATTGAACCAGCTTCATGTTTTGGAAAAGGAATACTAAACGACACCTGCTTGAATTTCTGCTGGGGATTCCCGGTAACTCCCGGGAGGCCACTGCATTCGACTTAATCTCGCTAATGAGATTCAAATGAATGCAAATGAGCATCAATGATATGCTCACCATTCTTGGGCGAGATCCAAAATTTGCCATCGGAACTGGGCCGGGTGAATTTCAAACTGGTTCACGCCCGGCGCAAATCTCGATTTTCGTCTTTCCTGCTATTTACCCAGCGTGCCCAGATCTGCTGTGGTTAAATCCCGGCCAATGTATCCAAACCTTCCTCTGACTTTAACTGCTCCGGCTCCAATTCGGAAAATACCTTGCGTCTTGTTTTGCTTTGGTACGGTAGCAAATGTGCCAAGCCCCATTCCTTGTTTTCTCTTCGGCAAGGTTGTAACCTATGTCTACACGATAACTTAATTCTTCCATTGGTCATAGGATTGACATTTATCAAACAAGCGTGGGTAGTGATGCCCCAATATTTTACACTTGGCTTCAACCATTTATTTTCCAAGCCACTCCAAATCACTCTCCAAGATTAGAAATCAGAATAGCCTTTCAGCCAAAGAAATCTTAATTTACAATCCTTTGTTCACTCACAAACACGATGTACCCACTGTTATCATTGTTAAGTTCCAATGGTAACACTAAAATAAAAGCTATAAAGCAAATCTTAACTTCTTCGATCCAAGTGTTCAACAGTCACTTCTCCAACAGTCTACAGTGCCACCTGTAGCCCCTTTATATATATATGTGTAATCTATCAAACAATGTGGTCTATTAAACAATTAAAGCTCCAATTCTAACTTAAGCATTGGGAAACTTTATCTCTTTCCTAATACAGTCCATAAGCACAAAAGCAAAATACTGTGGATGCTCAAATTCTGAAATAAAAACAGGCAGTGCTGGAAATACTCGACATGTCAGGCAGCATCTGTGGAGAAAGTAACAGAGTTAACAATTCAGGTCTGTGACTGTTCTGATGAAATCTCCACAGATCACAGTCAATTGTGCTTACACACGCTTCAAAGGAGTTTTTCATATTACTGCGTAGCGCACTGTACAATGCGTAGTGATCGTCTGGGCCCGGGAGAAGGGGGTGCAGTGTCAAACACCAGGGCCTGGGGGGTCTGTGTGGGGTGGAGAGCCTGGTTCGGTGTTTCAAAAGTTTCTCATTGTCCATACTGAGCAGCCAGAGCTGCAGACCTGCCCAACTTCAGAAGCACGGACCTGTCATGCTAAGAGTTCCGATATTTTTAAACTGGTCTGTCAGTGTCAGGTCAATTTCACTAGTTGCTGATGCCGCTTCCCAACTTTGGACAGATTTGCAAATCCAATTTTTCTTTTTAAAGCCTGCCAGGAAGCCTGAAGGTGTGAAGCAGCAGCAACTGAGAGTTTTGCTGAATCAAAAATGGTCAGTCAAGCCCCTGTCATTTGAGAAGCAATTGGACGCTGTGGTTAAGGCGGCAGGGGATGGGAGGGTGGGGACGGTTGAGGTAGGTCGAGGGGAAGTTTGTGGAGAGGATGAGGGGGAAGTTTGGAGTGGGGGTTGAGGGAGATTAGAGGGGGAGGGGAGGCGATTAGCTGCAGAGTTGAATTGTTTTTGTAAATGTAATGATTCCTTTGCCACTTTCCAAACATCAGCCTATTGCCCTGTGATTAGTTATCCTTCGAGAATCCGCATTGGCCCACCAATTTCACCAGCGCTACAGTCACCCAGCTGACAGCGTGCAGTAGAATGGAAAAAAGACAAAGGGCACAATTCTCTGGCTCGTTGCTCTCTTGCTCGAGAACATTGAGGCCGGTGAATAGCGGGAGAGGCCGAAAACAAGAACCACGGCAGGTGCCAAATCGTTTGCAATGCAACCGGCCCACTCCTGTAGGAGAAATTGGGACCTGCGGCAGCGTGGCCAGAAACCAATAGTCACCACTTAAACCCAGTTTCCATACAATTAATGGGAGCTACCCTGATTCAGCGGCCTCCCCAGCAAGTGGTCACGCTGGCGCTGATTACTACTCCTTTTGAAAACGTGAATCTGGGTTGCTGCGGGGAGCCAAGGAGGTGAGTAGCCATCTTTGCTCACAGGCAATGCGCCCGGTGGTGCTGGGCATGGTGTCCCTGTGCTGGTGGAGGGTGGGGATGACAGCTGTTACGCATCGACTGTGGCATCCTCGGAGTGGTCTCATGGGAGGCTGGGGAGGGAGCCACCTTGGATGGGCCAACGTTGTCGGCAGCAGTTCCCGCTCGCTACCACACTTAGAATTCGGAGCTGATGGCGATGATAAGGAGCATCCGGGGCATTCAGGGGAAATGTCAGTATCACTACAGCAGATCCACAGCCAGTTGAAGGAGTCCCAGAGGCTACAGGCGCAGTAGATGTCGCTGCCAACAGTGCTAGGGTGGCGATCCCTGTGGAGACCCTGGTGCACGATGTCGGCACCATTAGTGAAGGTGTCCAAGGCATTGCGCAGTCGGTGATGGTCATGGCTGAGGGCATCGATATCTCGGGGAATTAACAAGCCTGCTGTTGGGGGTCCGCCCGTCTGCGGGGGAGCTTATACTCACCGACCCCTACTGGAGGTCAATCAGGTCCTCACCCATGGGTCTCTTGGGGGTTTAACAGAGGTATTGGAATGTTGTGATGAAGTTGCATTGCGTAGTAGATGTTGGAAATATATTGTAACGCCAAGCATCAATTAGCAGAGTCTCAGACTTGCTGAGCAATCAAAAACAGATACAATTGTGAATCATTCAGTCTTCATTAAAAGCCTCTTAAAAGTCATGTTGTACAGACACATCTGAGGGCCCGGAAACAGGAGAAGCTCTGGGGCCATGATTCCTCTCCCGCACCCTGCAGCCAATAACAGCATTGTATGAAGTAATCAAATATATTTGAGAAATTGATATCAACCTTGTAAAAAATAATGAAGCTGGAGGAGTTTTAGCTCCTTGTTCCATAGATAGGGAGAAATAAGAACCAATCTTTTGTGTATCCATTTAACTTTGCTTCATTGGGACAAAGTTTTGCCACTGATTTGTGACAATTCTAAGATGCAACCTTTTAAACTATTTTTAGCAAGCAAATCACAATGAAGTTGCATGAATGAAGCTTACACAATTGCCCAGCTTATTGGAGAAGAATGTTTCGAGGTTATGAGGAAAATGTGGATTTCTGTCCTGTGCCTTGTTCCCACACCATTTTATAGCAATTTTCTACAGGAGAAAATAAAATGCACAAATCTGATTTTTGGAGTGCTTGTCTCTAATCTGAGGATTCTTTCCTCCCTTAAAAATGTGATGCTTTCTCGTGTCATTTCCAGTTTTAGTCACATTGATTCTATTGTCACAGCAATAATCTAATAAATGTGAATGAATGGACTGTTACAGAATCGGACCAAAGGAGCCATTTTAAACCAGAATGTGAAGAATGTCTGTCCTTTTTCTGTTCGACTAACCGTAATTTTAAAACTTCCTCTGCATCTCAAATTGATTTTATTTTTCAATTTGTAACTGTTAGATGCCCTGGTACTGAAGTATGCTAATGTTTGGATATATAGGGGGCGATTCTCCAATATGGAGGCCAAGTGTTCACGCCGTCGTGAACCCCACAGGGGACCAGCACGGCGCTGGAGCGGTTCACGCCACTCCAGCGTCCTTACGCGGCGCCCCCTGCGCATGCGTGGGGAACGTCTTACGCACGCCGGCCCCTCACCAACATGGGGCCGGTGTTCTGGGGCACAGGCCGCTCCCCCAGCATTCCCACAGAGTTCCCGCCGGCAGCGACCAGGGGTGGACGGCACCGGCAGGAACCTGTTGTGTCGTAGCGGCCGCTCGGCCCATCCGGGCCGGAGAATCATTGCTCGCTGGTTCTCCGAGTGGCCCGGTGCGAATCGTGCACCGCTGGTTTCTGGGGGGTGGGAGAATCGCGTGCGGGGGTCGGGGCGGCGTGGCGCGATTCGCGCGGCGCCCCGGCGATTCTCCCACCCGGCGTGGGGCGGGGGGGGGGGGGGGGGAGAATTGTGCCCATAGTACCACAGAATGGTGAAATGTAGCCTTTATCTTTGTGATTCCCTCTATGTTGAATTTCCAGCTCTCAGGCAGAATTATCTTTAAAACTGCCATACAGAGATGTGCACTTTTCCTGATAGACGGTCAAAAAGAATGTCAATGGAACATTCATGCATGTCCGAGCAAAGGATAATCGAGGTGGGTACCACCAATCTGTTGCTTACTAACTTCTCACTCTTAATCTGTGGCTGACACCTCTTTTTGATTGACGAATGACCATGAGGACAATTATTAGCATGAACCTGCGTTCCCAGCGCACCGTGACACAGCATGTTGAACTAGCCATGTATTGTGCTACTTCAGTCCTTATACTGTTGTATATTGTTACCAACCATGTGAGGGGTGTGGGTGAAATGATTCCCCTATTCTACCTACAACATGTCTGACCGTAGCAGGGTTTTGTTTTTTGTGAATTTAGAGAGGGTATTGCAAGAGTGCCACAATTTACACTTTCATTCGATAAATCACTACCACCATTCATACGTCACCCTCGTTTGCCTGCGCCCACATGTACACCAGTACAAATGGCACAGATGGCAGAACAAGAGGTTAGACTTAAGGATTTTCTTTACAGCCTTGAGGAAGATAAAAGAAAGGAGTACATGGTTAGCAGTTCTTTGGCTGGTTGTGACACGGTGATTCCACCTCCCGGCCATCTGGGCAGTCCCCATTGTATTTAGAGGGTCTCAGTACTTTGTAAAATCCAGTCAGAAAAAGAAAATTTAGATAGTGTGTCCTTAAGAAAAAAAGCACACCCTCGTAACAATACAGGAAGCTACATTATTGAATATGTAACAATTTTTAGTTAAAAAAAAGGTTACTGTTGCATCTCTAACAACAAAAACAGGAAACTGGCAAAACAATATTATTCACATTTATTAATGTGATAGCTGAATATCATTTATTAAGAAAACAAATGAAGTCCATACATATGAGGGCATCAACAGGAGAGCAGCGCAAATATTATACGTGATATGTATAACAGTTACAGTCTGACAAGAATTGGATCTGCGTGTAGAAGATTCTTAGAACATTTTGCAGCTTCGACTGTGGTAAGCCAACTGCTAAATTGGTGCAATACATCAAATAAAAATATTAGCAGTGTGTTTGCTGAAGAAGATGAAGTGTTCCACATGGAACAGTGCCTTGTTGCTGGTGAGGTGACCCTGAGCTGGCAGAGCAGAGCTGATTGCCGCGAGAATCACTCAATTAGCCTAATGATTTTTAAACTCCCAAACACTTTCTGTTCGGTTATGTTTTACGTCCATCCCAGACAAGTCAGATTCACATTTGTTTACTTTTAAAATGATGCCCTATGATACATGAGGAGAGTTTGAGAATGTATTATAAGGTGGATGGTTCCAAGCAATTTCTTAACCAGTCATCGAAATGTGTGGACTAAATAGTTTCCACCTACAAAGTGCTTAGAAAATCAGTAATGGCAAAAGGTCACCTTTTGCTTTAAAAGGTACACTTTGCAACGGTGCTGGACCTCACGGCAACCGTTGCTGAAAGTAGAGACGCCAGCAATACCTCATAAAAATGTGCACCCCAACTTTCGTTTCCATGATTCTGTTGATTATGTACAGTCCTTTCCAGCTGGTTGAACAGAAAAGGAAAGAGAGATTTGCATTTACAAAATATATTTCACAACCTCAAGACTCCACAAAACATGTTATATCCAATTAAGTGTAGTCACCATTGTAATGCAGGAAACAGGGCAGTCAATTTGTACACAACAAGGTTAGAGGATTAATAATGTGATGAATACGGGATAATTTGTTTTCTTAAAATGATGTTGGTTGAGGGATAAATATTGACCAGGATACAAGGGAGACTTCCCCTGCTCTTCTTCAAAATCACACCATGCCATCTTGTGCACCAATTGGATGGGCTAGATACTGATATTTGTCGTACAACAGTGCAGCCCTGCCTCAATGCAGGACTGGAGTATTAGCTCAGATAATTGTGCTCAAGCCACTGGGATAGTACTTGAACTCACAACCTTCTGATTTAGAAGTGAGGATGTTACTAACTGTGTGTCACAGCTGACATACTACCCGCAGAAACCGCATAATTAACATCTTTGCAGCATATTTTTCACTGCCGGCTGCTGTCAAATTATTCTTCTTTGCAACCCCCACCCCCCCCCCCCCCCACCCCCCACCCCCAACTTCCTATCCATCATCCGTCACTTCAATAACATGGTCAGAATCTTCCCCACTTTAAAAAATGATTACTGGTCCAACCCAGCATTTGCTGGCAGTGTGCCAACAGGACGACCTTATGGGAGACGGCCTTCTAATTGGACACCTCTGCCACCAAATTAAGGATGGTGATCAGGGTCGTGATCAGGGCCGAATCAGAGGGCCTGCAGTTTTGGAAGGATAACTACTCCATTAGCAAAGGTCGGCCCAGCAATTTATGGCGGCGTAACCTTGAAGGGTCCTCTGAAGCCATCTCAATCGTGTTGAAATGAATTGTGGCCATTGCTGCCACCCACAACTGTGGAGGGAAAAGGCCTGCAAAAGATGGGCTGCAGCCATGGCTGTGGCCCACTAATCCCTGCAGCGCCAGTGGTATGGGAGAAATGTAGGAAGCCTCACAGCTCTGCTGGCCTGCCGCCTCAAGGCATTTTCTAGCCTTTGGTCTCAGCAGGGGGCGTGTCTGCTCATGAGAAGTTACCAGCGACATCTCCAATCTTCCCTCACATGGGCACATTCAAAGTGACTATCTGTTGCGTCCAGGCAGGCAGCCATTGCTGCTTCCATCTTGTCTCTGGCACCCGACCATCCCACCTCCCTCAGGATTTCATCCCATTATCCAGAGATTAGAAAAGATGCATCGCCTCCTGGTTCATCCACGAAAATTATCCCGAAGATCGATTCCCAACTCAAAGGAGTTGACCAGCAATTCAATCTAAGGCTTGGGACTTCAAACCCATCATAGATGCCTTGTAACCTGATTTATTAGTGCCACCCCCTAAATATCCATTTATAATTTAACTGCACAATTCTTCAGTAAGGAACATAACCTATATACTTCACATCGTTAATAAATGGTGAATTACAATTACTTGACGTAAAGATAATACTGGGATGTTAAAATGACTTTGTTGATAGCTTTCTATTTCAGACCAAGCTCTGTCAACAAATGAGAATGAGGAAACAGTTCTTAATTAGGCTCTTGTAGAGATATATTTCAGTGGCACAAAGTACCTGGAGGTTTACTTGTCAGTACAAGATGTATCTGTAAAGTATTGAACCTTCATTGTAATCTCAGCCTGTAAGAAAACTAAACAGAGAAGATAGGCTCCTTTGCTAGGATGACATGCATCACCGGCAATGCTTTTCTTTATTTCTGCTGCTTAGCAACACCATACTTAAAGCTATATTTAAAAAGATTCAAATCCAAAATAGAACATCATTCATGATGGCAGAGGATGTGTCCTCTAGGGATCATGTCTATCAACAATGCAAAAAAAATATGCTTAAGCAAAAAAAGTTTAGGGTTTGGATGCATACTCCCTCTATAAATATAAGGAGATAGGCAGAAGGTGGAAATAGCACTGGGATGCAGTTAATGAGTCTTATACCTTATGTAATGATGCCATATTAGAGTTCCTTTTGATTGACATTACTTTTGAATGGACAGGCATCAGCGCTAAAAACAGACAGCTGTATTTGCCTCCAGTGGTAACCTTCACTGTCTTTGGTACTGGCCACATGCAAACATTTGAACCTATCCTCATTTCAAGGAAAGTGCCTCCTTTTTTACACGCCAAACTACATATTTTGTTACTTCTACAATTGTTCGCTCGTTTACTGACATAGTTTGAATCAAACAGAATAAGAATTTGTAACAATTTGCAGATCTTCCAAGGACCCATGCTAGCCCCAAAACATCTGAAAATTTTTGTTATATCACACACCTTTGGCACTTGGCTGAATCCACACCCACACCACGTTTTCCTCAAATTGGAAGATCTGCACTTACCTTTTGTAATCTGTTTCTCAGTCCCATTTAGCCTCAGGATCTTCACAATCACAGTTTCCTTCTCCCATTTCTCACTCGCAGTGCTTTAGTTTACTGCTTTCTTGCCTCAGCCCCATCCCCAAATGTCACATTCAAAAGATCCGAGGACAGATTTGAAAGAAGGTGTTTTCAGCTCGCATTACCAAGAACACCGACCCTGCTACCTTTCCAATATCAGATCAATCTTGTTGTTTCTCAAATGAACCTAGGTGACCTAAGCTGCATCACTCTTCATATCAATCCATTCCTGAACAACATCCTATGCTTAAAGAAATCCTTCCTGATACTTGCCTTAAACTTGCCCTTCACAATTCTGAACATGTACCATTTAGTTCTGCTGCTCAGGTCGATCTGCAAGTATTTTTCTAGACTTACTTTCCATGGGAAGCTCAGTTAGGAGGACATCTATAGGATCTTTTCTGCGCTATCTCATTTCAATGCTGAAAAGTCTGAGCTTATCAAGGCCTCCTTGTCCAACTCTCTAACATGGGGGAATCAGCCACGTTGCTCGTCACTTCAACTTCTCCAGGGTCCGAATAGCCCATTTATGTCATTGGGACTAAAACTGTATGCCTGGGGAAGGTGTGGCATCAAGAATTCTGCAAGTACCATCATAATCTCATTGTTCCTTTAAAGACTGAAGCTTTACGTCTCTCTCCAACCAGTCAGTCACAAAAATATTGCTGTACTGTTTACTTTCAGCAACTTCATCCCATCAAATATCCTACACATCGCTATGAGAAAAGAAGATAATCCAAGGTCTGATAATTGATTCTCCACACCCTTAATTTCTTTTGAATAGTATTTAAATGGATTGTAATCTTCTTATTTCAACATTGTGCCAAGTCAATAGGTGCTGATTGGAGAAGGAATTATTTTAAACATGACTTACAACACAACAATATTTAAGGCATAAATGTCATATTCGTTGATCACATTATATCTAACCTGGATTCCTGTTTTTATCAGAACTTTGTTCATAAATTTGATCAATCACATTCTAAAGTGGAGATAGATATTGCAACTATAAACTGGGGGAGCATACTCTAGCTGTAATTCCATTTTGGGATGTGCCTGTTAAACCCACAACAATGCCTTTCACCAGTTATTCTTTCCCATGTTTTCTTTACTTGACAGAAGTTACATAAAGATCTATTAAAGATGACACAGAAAATGAAGACTTTTAAAATTCTGAAAGACTTCTAAAATAAATAGACATTGGGTGGCCCGGTGACACAGTGGTTAGCACTGTTGCCTCACGGCACCAAGGACCTAGGTTTGACCCTGGCCCCCGGTCACTGCCCGTGTGGCGTTTGCACATTCTCCCCGTGTCTGCGTGGTTCTCAGTCCCACAGGCTAAATTGCCCCTTAATTGGAAATTATATTTTTGTAAAGCATTAAAACAGCTTTGTTTTGAAAATTGCCTCTGTCTCTCGATTGATTCTGCTTATTTGTGTTCAACAGGACAAGGAAGGTTGTTCAGATCCACAGCTTCACACATTTTTCCTTTGCTTTTTGTCCCAATGGATAGATATGATGAATGGCTGCTGTCCATTCTCAACTGTATGGTAGGTGGCAGCATTCACCTAGCTGAAACGATGTGATTTACAAATGACTGGAAACATCTTATGATGAAAGCGTGAAACCTTTTGGATCTTAGCAACCAAAGGACGTGTGGGGAGATGATTTATATGGGAGTAAGGTTTTGTGTTAGCATGTCATGGATCTGGGAAAGAAAAAAAACGAAAAATAATTTTAAAAACTTTATTGATCTTTAGAGGACTGAAGTCTTATTTTACGAGGTGTCTAGCTTACAGCACAAAGTGAAATGTTTTGTTTTCTCCACGGTGGAGCATAAATCAAAACATGTCTATGGGACTCTGTGTGTGTTCCTTTCATGCTGTAGTACTAAGCAGGATTGTTCTACAGAATATAACTCTAAGTGAAGATTGCCCAGTGTTGCCAGTAACTGTAAATAACATTAAGGGTTTATTTAGCACTGACATGGGAGCAAAGTCTTGCCAATATCAATATATACCGGATGACTTGTCTGTATATAGTCTCCCTTCCTGTATTATTTTAAATAATGTATGTTATCATTTATACCATTAGTATCAGAAGTTATTTTAATTCATCATTACTTGGATGAGTTGCCCAAACACAATTTTGCTAAGGTTGTGTTTGCAACTAAACTAAGCTGTGACAAACACTTTATTGCCGTAACCCTTTTCTCATGTCTTCCCAAATCTGAGTACTCTCCAATCATGCAGTGTTATGTCTGCAATCTTATTCAAGAGTCACTGTCACATGGGGTAGATTCACCCCCTGTGCGCAAACGGGTAGCTGGCCAGTGGAATGCCTGGAGGACAGCTCCATCTTGATCAATTGCATCAGGTTGGTGAGATGCAGCTGGAAACTGAACATTTGAGATCATCCTGTCAGGTGCCAGGCATGATTTCGGGTGGTCTGCCAGGCCTCCGCATCAAAATTCCTGTGGGGCTTGGAATGGTGGACAGTTGGGGTGCAGGGGTGGGGGTGGTATGATGACATGGTATGTGCAACTGGAGGTCCTGATCAGCAGGGAATAGGCAGGCCTGTTCCTCTTGGCTCCATAAAAGTGAGGAGAAACTTACCTTTGCAATCCTATTTGGCCTTACCTGATTGTCGGTTGGAGCATGCACTGCACACGCTCCACCCAGCTGAGTTCCACAATGACAAGTGGGGCCATTGGACCCATCTTAAGGGCGGCACGGTAACATGGCAGTTAGCACTGTTACTTCAGAGCGCCAGGGTTCAATTCCTGCTTGGGTCACTGTCTATGCACAGTCTGCACGTTCTCCCCGTGTCTGTGTGTGGGTTTCCTCCGGGTGCACCGGTTTCCTCCCACAGTCCAAAGATGTGCTGGTTAGGTGGATTGGCCATGATGAATTGCCCTTAGTGTCGTAAAAAAGATCCGAAAGACATGCTGTTAGGTGAATTGGGCATTCTGAATTCTCTCTCTGGGTACCCAAACAGGCGCCGGATTGTGGCGTCGAGGGAATTTTCACAATAACTTCATTGTAGTGTTAATGTAAGCCTACTTGTGACAATAACGATCATTATTATTATTATCTTACTACTCAGTGGTAGCCCAGGGAGTCATTGCTGTGGCCACATTTCCAGTCAGAATGGAGTCCTGAAAATCCATGCCCATAGCTTCATATACAATCAGTGACAGCCAAATTGAATCCTATGTAAGACTAACACATTCTTGTTTCAGAATTATTTAAACACAATAATTCTATTTTGAAACTCGGAACCAATGACAAAAGTGGAAACAAGTGAACAACAGAGGAGTGTTTCTGAGAATGAATATAGCACCTTGAGTGTTTGTTCTTCATAATATTATTCTACTACATTATAAACTTAGTCAGTGACTGAATAAAATTATGTGAAGTTTATTATCCTAATCAAATTTATACATGGCTGAACTTTACAAATTAAACTACTGCAATAATGTACGGCTGTACTTTTACCGATGCTTTTCAAATTGCCTTACCATGTTGGATTTCAAGTATTAAAATGTTCAACGCTAGTACAGAGCAAATCAGCAGGTTCCTTCTTATTAACACATTTGCTGTATTTCATAAGCTAACCTCCTGCACTCGCTTTCAAAGGACTTACCAGCAAGATACACAAACTACTGCTGAAAAGAGAAAGATACATTTTCTATGTAACCACAGCTATCTATTTATTCTTAATCACCTTCTTTAGCACATTTGCGCTATGTGAAGTGTGGTGGTGGAGAAGAGAGCTAGTTTCAAAGCTCTGCCAAAATCCTCTTTTTGTATTTGTCTTCTCATTTTATTTCCTCTCAATTCAATCACAAGGTTTTCTTGAAAGTACCTTCAGCCAAGAGCTGCTGTTCGCCGAAAGCATCGCCTGAATTTTGTAAATATATTTACCACCATCCCTCCCTTAAATGGCAGTCTTTCTTCAGCAGATAGAAATTATTGTTTGTCAAAAAAAAAGCATTCAACTTTTAGAGATATACAGACGCTTCCTGTTGGTTCTGTGGCTGATATCCAATTTCTCTCTGGCACAAGTAACATGAAAGTTCTGCTCGCTATGTGCCCATCCAATTTTACTGTTTAAAAATACAACTGGTTGACATTGCAAAGGTTAGAAATACTGGGCAATTTTGAGCCCACGTCAGCCACACGCCGAATGGCCGATGTGGGTACAATATCCGGAGAGAATCGGAAAACGCTCCAGCAAGGCCGCAATTTCCAATTTTCAAAACCCTCCCCAGCAGAGTAATGTGAAAAATGCCACAGGAGCTGGAGGATCTCATTTTAATACATTACCATGTCATTAGCGAGCACTCACTTCAGACCTTCAGTGTGAGCTGGCGTGACGTCACGCTGGTGCCATTTGCAATAACTGTATAAAACGTGAACCTGACAACCTCATCTCCGATGGTGGTTTTGCAGGTGAGTGCTAAGTTACCCTCAACTTCTTGGTTCCGGTCTAGAGGGAGCCAATGGAGAGGATGTGGGGAACTCTGAAAATGTCAAGTTGGGGCCGGTGGGAGGGGTGGGTGGAGTGGTGGAGTAATGTCAGGGTCGCCATCTTGGGGAAAGGGGTCACTCACAGGCCTTATCTTCCCTTCATGTTGGGCCACCTGGTTAGAAGGGGTCTGGAGGCTGGCAGAATGTGGTTGAGGGGAGGTAATTACAGAGGAGCAATGCACTGGGAGTGATTGTAAGGTTCTTGGGTGCTGTCCCATGAGAGGTCAGGCTGCAAGGGAAGAGCGAGTGACTCAGGAAAGGGGTAATTCCCTGCCTCATGAAGCCTGAAAACCCTCTCAATTTGAGGAGAATGACTACTGTGAGATTTGAACCATACTCTCAGGTGGCAGTGTGAGGAAAAAGGTTGAAGCTGCATGGAAGATCATGCTCACTGGTTATGGAGGTTTGACTGTCAGGGATTAGTGTCAGGGTAGAAGGCTGTTAAGATGGAGGGACCATTTAATCTGCAGCCCTTGTGATCTGGGGGAATGAGGATGCCATCTGAGCTTGAGGCTAACCTGCTAATTTCAGTCTTCACACGAATCAGATGTGCCTCGCCTACCACAAGAGGAAGCCAGTTGCCTGCTCAGCTGCCTGACCCTTCCTTGAAGCCAATTGTGCCAATTAAGTCAGCACAGCAATACATTAGTATATCACTGATTGGAGACAAAATCATAAATCTTTGGAAGAATTGGCCGCAGAACCAGGCAGCAGGCAATCGAGGGGGTCATTCGACCTGACTGCCTGCCCATCTTCCATGGCTATGTTCTTGGCTGGGTGTTCCTGGAGAGGGAACATGCCGTGTCCATGGTACCCTTGCAACCTTCCATGCCCATTGGGCACTGCTGGGACTGGAGTGCCTTGTTCACCTCGTTAATTACACTTTGATTTAATGTCTTCAGTTTCCTTAGTGATCCATTTTTTGCTCAGGTAGTTTCCATTTGGGACTGTCCCTTTAATGTATCCCTCAGTTGATTTGATCCCATTTACTTGGTTCTTTATCTTATGCAAAATAGTTGGAATAATTGGCCCCAAGCATTGCACCCCAATGCTCATACTAGTGTCTACATGAAAGAGATCAGACTAATGTGGACCCCAATGCAAGGCATTATGGTGATGTCCCTCATCACGCACCCTGTTCAAGGTCATGACAGGGGGCATCATTGAAGTCCCCCATGAGGTACAAATGGTGGTCCAATGCATGCACTCAACTGCCTTATCATCGAACACAGGGTTTTCAAAGTGCAGGTCATGATGGATGAATGTCAGGAGGGTCACGGAGTGATCGGTCGCATGTTCCCGTGGTGGTCTCGACCATGGGTGAACTGCCCAATGGCTGCTATTGGCTTTTACATTGGGAATGACAGCTGCTGCCATCTTTTAAATGAAAATAAATGAGGTGGTGTGCAGTCTTCTGGTCAGAAGCAGCGACAGAAAGCAGGTCATGCACCCTGCATGTATACTTGAAAAATGTAATGAAATGAAAATTGCTTATTGTCACAAGTAGGCTTCAAATGAAGTTACTGTGAAAAGCCCCTAGTCGCCACATTCCAGCGCCTGTTCGGGGAGGCTGGTACGGGAATCGAACCGTGCTGCTGGCCTGTCTTGGTCTGCTTTCAAAGCCAGCGATTTAGCCCTATGCTAAACAAGCCCCTTACAAGCACCCTCCAGGTACATGTTTTTGCCACCAAATAATGGACCAGTGTTGCTTCCATTTTCCAGCTGCTGGCAAGCAAGGCAAGTGAACTGCAAAGATGAATGGTTTTGTTAAATATAAGAGATGGCCAGCGACTCAAATGGGCAGTTTACCTATTGGACAGGATCTCACAACAGAATATGCTGGAGAGAGCGGGTCAGGAGAGTCCAGGGCAGGACAGAGCAATGCTAGTGTTAGTTCTGCTCAGAACTCCAGGGCCTCCAGTTAACAGCCTTTAAAAAATAATGAACTCGGGAACAAAGCTGTATAAAGATTATTTTTTGAGGCATGGTTTTGTCAATCGTGCCAGTGAAAATGAGGATGCAAAGCCCATGTGTGTTATGTGCAGGGAAGCACTGGACATACATTGTAGGAATGAGGTGCTACTTCTTCAAGTACAATGGCTTTCAGATTTTGAAAGAGAAGTGGTGGGTGAAAAGATCCTTTTGAGGTTGAGACCTCAGAGTCAGTTATTAACTTAGAGCCGACTCCGAATTAAAAGATTAAGTTGCTGTAGCTGGCCTATAATACCACATTAAAAACACGGCAAAACCCATGAGGCTGTTAACATTCTGGTGCAGCACCTCCCAGGAGTATCTAGTGTTGAATAAAACATGCATTTTGTTGCTATTGCCATTCGCGATGATTGAGATGTGCGAGGTTGGATTTTCCGTTTTCATAAAAGTGTAGACAACACAAAGGAACTGGCTCAACTGCACCTGATATATGCATCATCCTTTTCTCCTTTGAACCTGATTTAAGTGAGATCATGAGGACCATAATGTTCTTGTCGGATGGCCTGATTTATATTACATGAACACTTGTAACTAAAGCTATATACAGTTTATTAACATTAACTGTGGGTCAAGTATACACAAAACAACAGATGAATAACAGTATGAACATGCACAAGCAACTCTCAGCTCCCTAGTCAGTCCGTGATATATGAATCTAACATTCACTTATATACTAATGAGACTCCTAGTGGTTAGTCGGTGAATTACAACACAACCATGATATCACCACATCCCCTACATTATTATCAGTATATTTACATGTGATATCATTAGCCTGTGGGTCGAGCATAGTATGTACAACTAGTCCAAATCTACAAATTGAATCGATCAGGTTTTGTTCTGACTCCGGTTGATCTTCTCAAAGTTTGACCTTGCTGCTCAGAACTTGTAGATTCAATGTTCTCCATGACATTCTCATGCTCAGGAACTGCTGAACTATCTGACACGTTGCTGTGAAAGCCTTCTCTGGTTTTCAAAAGCGCGTGATGGTTCCTTCTTCAAACCAACGCTTCCTGTGTCAGTACATTGTAGGGACGAGGTGCTACTTCTTCAAGTACAATGGCTTTTCTCGACCAATTGCCTGAATCTTCTATTCTCACAATGTTGTCACTACTCAGTGGTGGTAAAGTTCTAGACACTCTGTAATTAAACTGCTTTTGTTTTGCTTTAATGTTTTGTATTTCCTGCAGCACCGCTGCATTCTCCTCCTTCTTTTCCAAGTATAGAAGTGTGGTACTGGATCCATGTAAAATGGCTGACTCCCGATTAGAATGGTCAAACCCCGATTTAAAATGGCGAACGGAAGAGGCTGATGGGAAAATCAGCCAACAGGACTCAAATGGACAGCTGCAGGTAAAACAGTGTATTCGCCTCAGGGGAAGTCAGTCCAGACCGATACCTGCAGCCATCAACATCACAACAACCCAGCCATCTGCATATTAAGCAGCCATCCCCGGGAACAATTGCTACAAATTAGCAACATAAAGCCGACCCAGACCTTTCGGCGCCAGCAGGAGCTGACACAAAGAAAGGTAAACGACCACCCCTCGATCAAGGAATCGCTCCAGTATTGGAGCATATCGAACCCAGTGATTGGGACCAAGTCCAATCACTTGGAACCAGGTACAAGGTCCGCCCCGAGAGGCGGGAAGCCCCTGGGGACTATAAGAATAGGGGCCAAGTTCAACTCGACCCTTCTTCTCCTGCTCGCAACCTTCGAGACCCTTCTACGAGAGACCGTAAGTTTTACTCCAGCGATCGCTACCAGATAGGCACTCCTGACTATCGATTTGTACCAGCTTCTGAATTCCGCAGGCTCAGAACCAATTCGAAAGGCCATTCATTTCCCTGACCTGGTGGGCCATTGCCAAAGTTAAGTATTGGCCTGTTAGTGGTAGGTAGTAGTCTAGAAGTAGGATTATTGTATAAGTATTAATTGCTGTATATAAAAAATGAGCGTTGATTTAACTCTTACTAAGCGGTGTGTTGCATTATTAATCATTACTTGGACTTGAACCACGTGGCGGTATCAGAAAGATACCTGGCGACTCATGAGCAAAGGTGACAGAATTAGAGCAAATAAACTAAGGCTAAAACGAGCAACAGTACGCAAGCTTCTATTCATGAGTAACTCTGCTGGCGATTTACCATGTGACAATGGTAACACTTTGTAACGTGATTTTGTGAGATATGGATCAGATTGGCTGTCCATTGCTACCTGTAATGATTGTTTTACAATAGGTACACTTTTTCATTAAGACCTTTGGGATCCATGCCTGTACAAGCATCACCATTTTTCTGTTTCGCACATACTATGGAATTTACCCACTGGTAGGTTCTTCTACCTGATAATTTATGGTTTCATATCTGATACAGGTGGTAGGGTAGAAATGAGCTTGACATGCAGATCTACACCTTTAGCAATTTCGCTACTAATGTTTTGTATCGGTGCTTTAGATAATGCATCTTCTTTAAATTGTATCTCGTTGGCGAATGGTAGTGCACTGAAATCAGTGAACACATCACTGAATCTGCTGATAATGTTCTCAGAATCATTGGAGTGTTGATCCAATCCTTTCTGGATGCTTATATACCAACTGCACTAGACTTAATTCTTAACAGGACTGATCACCTAATAATGAATCCCAGCCCTCGGAAACAATACAGAATGGGACAGAATAAACTGTGTCCTTCACCACCACACTCAGGTCACAAGCACCATAACATTTAATACTTGAACCATTGTAATTTCTCAGACATATTTTGTGATTTCTTCAATCGGCAGAATGTTTAGATTTTTAAAAATCAGTCATGCTGATTAAATTAGCTTTGGCATCAGTGTCTAAGTTCAATTGGACCACTGTACTGTTCACTTCATGTGGTAGCAGTCATTCGTCCTCATCAACCCTGTTTATTTTAAATGGAGCATCAGTTTGCATTTTTTTAAATGCTGGAGAATTCTTTGGTGTCTCCAAAAAATTCTTCCTCTCTGTTATTACTCCAATAGAAAATGATGTTTCATCACTGGAGACTGAAGGCAGCACGGTGGTGCAGTGGGTTTGCACTGCAGCCTCACGGCGCTGAGGTCCCAGGTTCGATCCCGGCTCTGGAGTTTGTCCACACTGTCCGTGTGGAGTTTGCACATTCTCCCTGTGTTTGCGTGGGCTTCCCCACAAGCCAAAAGATGTGCAAGCTAGATGGATTGGCCATGCTAAATTGCCCCTTATTTTGAAAAAAAGAATGAATTGGGTACTCTAAATTTAAAAAAAAAAAAATCACTGGAGACTGTATCTTCCACTGTGCTGACAGATCTGGGGTTGAACCTGGAGTAACCATTCTGAGCAAAATGATTTTTTTCTTTTGTATCTGGAACAAAGCGCTGGGCGCTGCTTTAAGTTGTGTCTTTGACCGCATTTTTTACACAGAAATACTTTGTCCTGATCTTTAACCTGTTTGTTGGTGTGCGAGCGACTGCAGGAACTTTTCTGCCTTTTTTAAAGTTTCCTGCCTTTTTGGTAAAAGAGCAGCAACCAGAATGTTTTCCTCCAAGAAGACGCCGCCATACTGAGAAACATTTTTGAATGCTGTGCTGCTAGCTCGTGAGCCTGACAAATCTTAACTGTTTGTTCCAAAGTCAACTCCGATTCCCTCAGCGACCGTTCCCTCAGCTTATTTCCATTCACACCAAACACAATTTGGTCACGAATCATGGAAGATTCTACAGCAGAAAAATTACAGATTTTAGCTTTTAACTTTAAATCAGTGATGAAATGATCTATGGACTCTTCTGTCTTCTGCAAATGTGATCTAAACAAAAATGTGATAGCTTTCATAAATTTCATTCTTTCTGAGGGTTCAATGTTCATTAAATCTTTGAATTACTCTGTTAATATTTTTACTATCTTCATCGTTTGCAAATTTAAACATATTAAACACAGCAATTGCTTCGCTGTTAGGAGCTTCGGTACCTTGAACAAGTCTGATTGATCTCCTAAATTTGCTGCAGTAAGTAACAGATTAAATTGTTGTTTAAACACATGCCATTTGCTGTCGACATTACCATGAATCTGAGACTCATTGGTGGCTTCAACGACTCCATGTAGTTCATTCGGGCAGTCTGAGAAATCTTCAAATCTCTGTGGACCTTGTGGCAGACTGATAATTTTTTCCCAGTGTTAATACCACCACAATCCTGATACCATGTAATGTTCTTGTTGGATGGTATGATTTATATTACAAGAAGACTTGTAGCTAAAGATATAAACAACTTATTAACATTAACTGTGGGTCAAAAATAACAGACGAATAACAGTATGAACTTGCACAAGCAACTTCTCTCCCAGCTTCCTAGTCAGTCTGTGGTCATCTGACTCTAACATTCACTTGTATATTAATGAGATTCCCAGTGGTCAGTCGGTGAATTAGAACACAACCATGATATCACCACAGGAACCAAGCAGGCTCCCCTTTCTCGTGAAAGGTAAGTGAAGGTCAGCCGGCATAGGTTGCAAAGATCAGCCCCAAGGGTTGTGAAGGTTGTCTAGTGTGTGTTTCTAAGGTCAGCCTTTTGGCAAAAGTGGGTGCCGAGAAATAATGTTTAAAAACATTGATCTGATGCTTCAGCGGGAGGGCGGTGGGGAATGGTTGGGGTTTAAGCACCACTGAGACTCTCGTGGGTCAACGCACTTTATGCAAGAGGATTTGAGAGGAATAACTGTGGGTAAGTGGCTGTGTTAAAGGTAAAGAAATGAGGCTTAGTGGAGTGGTGCTCACTGAAGGGGAAGGGTATAGGTGGATGCTCCAGAAGTGTAAAGGGATGAGGGTCAGGACACTGTCAGGAATACTCATCGCTCACTTTGATGTTCTCTTCCTTTCATTGATGAACCTGGAGAATCATGGAGCCAGTTGAGATGGCTGGTCTATTGACTGTGATCACATAGCAGCATTCTGCTGCTCAGGGCCACTACCAGTGCCCTGCAGGTGAGAGGGATTCTGGATTTGTTGTTTTTCCAGCAGCAGAACCACAGAGGGTGGAGCCTCACAGGTGACACTACCGGCAAAATCTTACCTCCAGATGTCAGAGCTGCAGTGCCGGAGAAGGTTGCATCTGGCCCAGGGGGCGATGGACCACCTTTGCCAGGTTATGCAAGAGCTGGAACTTATGAACTGGGAGATCATCGATTGCCTGGGCTCTCCAGGGCAGACGTGGATTCCCACCAGTGCCTGCACCTTGGAGTTGAAATCTTGCGCCATGGAACTCCTGCCCTCAGCTATGGAGGTCATTAGCTGAACCATGGAGCAGACATCCCCCAGCATGGAGTGCACACCTGCATCTAGTTCTCCACTGTGGATGCCACCCTCCCCATGTTGGCCTTGTTACCTCGGACAGAAGGCAATTGGACTCCTCTAATCGGTCTAGCAGTCCAAGAAGGATGCTCACGACTCTGTTGTTGTAGCTCCAGCTGCTCTGGGCCAACCAGACCCAGGGGCATGTCATCGTCCAGGGGCCCCAGCATCGTGCCATATCCCTGAAGCGTCCCTGCCTTTGCCTGCTGCCGATCTTCAGGTGTGAGGTGCTCACCAGTGAGTGACCCTGAAACCTGCCTAATAGTTGATTATTTCCACCGATGTGTGAGTATCTGCACTGGTGCAGGATGCAGGTGACAGCTGTGACACCTCCTCGCTGCTTCTCTCTGAAGTGTCTCCCACAGAAATGTTTGGGTGTATGGTGTCCAGAGAGAACGAGGATGGTCCGGGCTGGTCAACTGATTGACCTGCAAGTGAAGAGAGCTGGTGATGAAGTCTGGCATGCGTGGATTTTGAGTTGGAGCGGGATGTGAGGAGATTAGGTACTGAGGGGAACATGGGGAGTTGGGGATAGGGTGTAGAGGCCAGCATGATTATGTTGGAAACCCGTGAGGTGGTTAAATGAGAGATGATCTTGGAGGTGTCAAGGGTCCAGTGGGAGACTTGAGGAGGAAGACTTGCAAAGAGGGTCATTCATCTTCTTACAGCACTGCTGCCCCGTCCTCTTCTGTAATGAGCTGCCACTCACTAAGGCTGCCACTGTCTCCCAGGCGGGAATAATGACCTTGGTGGAAGGATGCCTGTGGGACTGCGGCTAGAGGACATCCCACCTCTCCACACCATCCAAGGGTTTGGTCAGGGCTCCCTGAAGTACTGGAGTGCTATGTACAGTTTTGTTCCCCTCATTTGAGGAGGGATATAGTTGTACTTCAGAGGAGGTTCATTAGACTGATACCAGAACTGAGAGTTTGTCTTATGAAGAGAATTTGAGCAGTTTAGGCCTATACTCTCTCGAGGTTAGAAGAATGAGAGGTGATCTAATTGAGGTACATATGATGATTGAAGGTATTGACAAAGTAGACGTAGAGTGGATGCTTCCTCTTGTGGGGCAATCTAGAACGAGAGGTCATAGTTTTAGGATAAGGGGTAGCAGATTTAAAACAGAGATGAGGAGAAATTACATCTCTCAAAGGATTGTGAATCTTGTGTACCCCAGAGTACGGTGGATGCCAGGACATTGAATCAATTTGTGGAGCTAGACAGATTTTTAATTAGTAATGGGTTGAAGGGCTATGGAGAAATGGCAGGAAAGTGGAGTTGACGCCACGAAGAGACCAGCCACGTATTGAATGGTGGAGCAGATCGAAAGGCTGAATTACCTACTCCTGCTCCTACTTCTTATGTTTCCCCTGAGAATCTTGGCTCAGGTTTTCTGGCAGCCATCCCCCTGACTGTATCTGGAACAAGTACTGGGGAGTGCTGAGGAAGCATTTATATGGAGCGCCTCACTGATTGAAGGGATTAAATTGTCCGAGATCAAGCAAATCAGCAGCAGGCCACCATGAGCGCGGCGTGATAATGGCTCAATATTTTGTGCGAATATCCGCTGCCGCTGCCAGCAGGCTTCTCTCTGGGTTTCTAACCAGAACCTTTGAAAACATATGGTAAGATTCCACCCACTATTATGCTATGCAGCATAAATTTAAATTGTTTTTGAGGCACCGAGAGGAATTATGACTTCCCAAAACAAGCGGGCTTGGGTTGGATAGGGATGTTAAAAAAACATCTCAAAGCTGAGTTCAACCCACCCCGAACACACCCACTTTCAGTTTTAACAGAGAGGAGGCAAGAAACTAACCTACAACCAGGAGATGAGTTGTTCATTTAAATATTTTAATCAGACTGCACGCCTCCTCCCTTATCGCTCTTTCAGAGTTGGCTAGCTGCAGCTCCTGGCCTTTTGGAAAACTGGCAGCTGAAGTGGGGTGAGAACTGCAGCATGGAAGGAGTTAAGGTTCACCAGACTAATTCCTGGGATGTTAGGATTGTCATATGAGGAGAGATTGGGTTCAACTAGGCTTGTATTCATTGGAGCATAGAGGAATAAGAAGGGATCTGATTGAAACGCATAAAACTCTGATATGGCTGGACAGACTGGCTGCAGGGATGATGCGTCCTCTGGCTGGGGGATGGGGGTGGGGGGCTCTAGAACAAGGGGTCACAGTCTCAGGATACCGGGTAGGCCATTTAGGACTGGGGCGAGGAGAAGCTTCTTCACTCAGAGGGTGGTGAACCTGTATAATTTTCTACCTCATAAGGCTGTGAATGCTAGGTCACTGGATATATTTAAGAAGGAAATATGTAAATATCTCAACTCTTATTGGTGTTAAGGGGAGAACGCAGGAATATGGCGTTGAGAGAGAGGATCAGATACGATCATATTGAATGGTGGAGCAGGCTTGACGGGCTGAATTACCTGCTCCTGTAACTATTTTCTATGCTTCTGCACTATTTGTGGGTGGGAGGAGTAGAGGTGCTCCATCTCCCTGCCTCCGTACCCCCTCCAACCCATGCTTCCATCCCTTCTCCAGATCCATAACCCCACGCCACGATCAATATCTTCCCAAGATTTGAGCCCCCCTATAACCTTGCAATCACTGAGGATGCCCCTGCAATTACCAAATCCCCTGCTATTAACAACCCCTTCCATGTTGACTGATGCCCTCCCCATGATTGGACTGCCAACCTTGATCACAAACCCCATCTCTGCCCTGGTCTGTCTCTGCTGTCTCCAGAATCAACCTCTTATTACTCTCTACTCCACACTGTACACCCTTGAAATCTTTATCACAGTAGGAAACCTATCTGCCCGGCTTGCAACCTTTTATGCAGCATTTATCAGCTAAAAGGTTGCCAATCAGGCTGTCTTTGATTCATAGAACATAACAGCACAGAAGGAGTCCAGGTTACCCATCATTCTTGAGTTGTCCATTGATAGAGAAGTCATGTTTAGTCCCACATCCTCATTATTTTGTCTGTAACCCTAAAGGTTCCTCATTCTCCTGTACATATCCAACTCCCTTTTAATATTAAAAAAGAAATCAGCTTCTACCACTTTGTAAGATAGAAAGCTTCTGATCTCGAAAAGCCTCTGAGTGAAAAGAATTTCCCCCATCTCCCCTCTATGCCTTCTGCCAATGGTTTTGAATTTATGACCTCTAGTCATTGATGCACTTGCCGGAGGGAACAGGTTTTCTGAATCTACTCCATCAAAACCTCTCATCCTCTTGAAATCTTCAATTGGGTCCTCTTAGCCTTCTCTTTCCAAGGAGATCAGTCCTAATTTTTTTCCAGTCTCTCACAACTGAATTCCCTCAGCCCTAGTCATATCCTGGTTAGTCTCCTCTGTACTCTGTCTAAAAATGTCCAGGTGAGGGTGTTTTGGAAGAACCATGCATGCTGGTCCGAGGTCCTAACTAGAATTCCCACCCCTGCTAAGAGATCCCATCCCAATGAAGATCGGGTCTCGAAAGATAGTTTTGAATTTGCAATAGTGTAAAACGGGTTGCATTTTTAATGGGTACATGCACTGCACTTTTTTGTGTTTCAAAGATTTATATTTTTAAGTTACTTTTATTCAAACATTGATAGAGGTCTTGGCAGCTAATATAATATTACACACTAACTGTAAGGTTAACCTGATGAGTATAAATGAATCAATGGATTTTGTGTGATTTGCCACCAGCTGGCTGATCTCAGGAGTGAAATCCTTACATGTTATTCTTCACATAAGACATCACATTGCAAAATGCCACAACTACTTACAGATGCAAAATGAATCTGAGAAAAAAAAATCTTTGGAGAAGATAAAGCCTTGTCAGTCATTTCCTGGCATTAATAACCCAACTCTACCTCAAGGGGAAAAAAACTAGGATGTAGAAACAACTACAAATCTATGGACATTTGCCTCAGCAACTTCTTTCAGCCTCAGATTGACATCAAGTTTTGCCATTTTGGATCACTTTGTACAAATAGTACCGGAGGAAGGGCCTTAAAGGGGCAGGCCAGTTTAGCACAGCTCCATTCCAGCAGCTAAACTTAACAGCATGCTCTAGCTGGGAACAAGAGGAATGCCACTGGCTTTTTCAAATCCCAGTTTTAACTTTAAAGAATGGATCGAAGCTAACAGGACTGCCAGTCCAGTGCCCAAAGTCTTTTAGATCCCATACCATGATACTGTGTTCATTACTAATAAAATACTTGTACTTGGCTGTAAAGAACAAAGGTATGCAATATAGCCCTCACTGTCATGAATGCGTATTAGTGCCCCCAAAAGGTCATTTTTGATTATTGTTTGCACAATGTCTGGACAGATTGATAAAGAACAATTTTCAGTGTAAAACTGAAAAGGAATCTAAAGTTAGTTGAGAGCGTTTGCAGCCAGTGTTACAGAATCCCAGGAGAGAAAACTGGAGAGCTATAATCTAGATTGAATTAGTAGGTTGACAAGTCTGAGCGATAGGGACAGAGAGAAAACTGTTTTCAATCAAAAAGTTTATCATCTTGTAAGAACCGTTGTTGGAAGCTATTTATATAAATTATAACAAACTTTTATTTTGCTGCACATCCCTCTTCACACCTTGAGTGTTGCTGGAGAATATACAGGGCACCATGCTTATTGTGGCAGAGAAAGGAAGATGACATTATTTACCATGTGTTTTAATCACATTTAAACATGACCCCAGATGAGAATTGATTTACCCAGCTGACATCCATCATTACCAAAGCTCCTTGTACAGGAAGCTTCGAGTTATTTTTGCTGCGCATTTCAGAAGATGAACCTTACAGGAAGGATGCAACAAAATCAATTAATTATGTGTTCTTGTAGCTAAAAAAGAAATAATTTACTGTAATGAATTTCCCCAGATCTACCTTCAATCTAAATTTCGTTGAAAAACCTTGTTGGATCTTTTATCTTATGAAAAATTGAGAATCTCTTGGGCCAACAATATTAGTTTTGACTGATTTGGATCCCACAGCTGACGTGTAGGGAGAGAAATGGTGTAGCCAGGGAGGATATAGGGTGACCTCTATCTTCTAATTTGATTATATTGAATAATGGTTCAATTTTTAATTGAATTTTGTGACAACAAGTGCACTCCGCAGTATGACCTCGGATTTTATTTGGAGCAATAAAGGTTGTTCAGCTTTTTGTACATGACATCGGCCTGTTATCCTGAACTGAATATCAGTATGTAGATGGTATTTTGGATTGCTTTAATAGTGCTTATTGACAATGTTATTTGGTAAGTGCAGACAAAGGAGGAGAATGCAGGGGCTGCTGCAGAAGTTACACGTTTATGACTTTTTAGTCTGTTCGCTTATACTTGTTCCATTAAGAGATTCACAGAAACTTACCAATGTGAAGGGGGAAAAATGCTGTCAACTTTGCACAAATATGTATCAGCGAGACAGAAATGAACATTTTTGTCTCATTAAGTTCCCAATTGGATTACCATTACGTGCATATTAGCTGTCATGTGGCTGGTTTACCTGTTGTAAAATATCAAATTCTCTCACTAAAACGTTAAGGAAAGAAAGGTCATGATAACCTGCCCAGTTCTGTAATGAGGCTAATTGGATTAGTTAGAGAGCTCATTAAGAGCCAGTTTGAGCGTTTGGTGAGGTTGCCCACTGAGTCAGGACAGACCAAGTGCATCGAGAAGCAACACAGAGGAGAGTCAGTTGTGGCAGTGCAATTACCTTAAGGGCCCACTCAAGGGAGCATGACAGATAGCGAAAGAGCCATTGGCACTCAGGTGCTATTATACAAGTTGTGAGAAAAGTGGCCAGTACGCGCTCGGCAGTACAGGGGGCAATCATCCTCCTTGCATTGCAAGGGGAAAGGGGAAAGTTCCCAGACATAAGTGGGCTACCGGCTCCATGCAAGGAAGGCAGCATCTGTCAATGGGGGTTCAACTCTTAGATTTTGAGCCGAGAGGTAATCATAGAATCATAGATTTCCTACATTGCAGAAGGAGGTCATTGGGTCCATCGATTCTGTACTGGCCCTTGGAAAGAGAACCCGACTTAAGCCCACACCTCCACCCTATCCCCTTAACCCCGCATATCCTTTTGGACACTAAGGGGCAATTTAGCATGGTCAATCCACCAAACCTGCACTTCTTTGGAATGTGGGAGGAAACCGGGCCACCCGGAAGAAATCCATGCAGACATGGGGAGAAAGTGCAAACTCTACACAGACAGTTAACCAAGGCGGGAATTGAATCCGGGTCCCTGGATCTGTGAGGCAGCAGTGCTAATCACTGTGCCACCAGAGCAACATCCTCTGCAGCAGAGGTAGAACCCTAGACAAAAGCCACAGAGTCAAAACGTCACAGAGTAATTACAGCCAGGGAAGCAATGAGGAGAGATATGCAAAGAGGCAAGGGCAGAAAGGCATTTGGTCAGCATTTGGTCTACTGCCTTCGGTGGAATTATCTGGATATGCCAGAGAACCAGTGCTGCAGGAAACTGTGCCTAGCCGAGCAGATGGTCACTGAGATATCTGTCTTTATTGCAAAGGGCTCAAACCTCACAGCATTGCTGGCCATGTCCTTCCCATCACCATTAAAGTCTCTGTCGTTATGAATATCTTAGCATCTGACTTGTAAGATGTGATGGTGCATGCTCTGCTGTCTCTGTTACCAGAGCTTGTCTCTGTGCTGTCACCGGTCTTTG